>NC_059147.1:12832578-15540078 GCF_020740605.2 Lemur catta | reverse complement strand
GATAGGAATCAGGACTCCCTTGGGTCTCTTTTATAAATGCGCTAATCCCACTCATGAAGATGCTGCTCTAATGACCTAATCACCCCCAAAGACTCCCACCTCCTAATAATATCACTTTAGGGTTTAGGATTTCAACATATACATTTTGGGAGAACACAAACATCTAGACCATAGTAATGTCTTATAATGTTTGTTTTGTTTTAACAAGAGACAAATTTAAGACCATGGACATGATCTGAGAAAAGGCAAAACCCAGACTGATGCTGTGGGCAGCCCTGCCAGGTCTCTTTGACAGGTACACTGCCAGATAGACAGCCTGGTCATTCTGTTCGATTTTCCAAGTTGAGTGGTCAGTTTGGTTTTTACAAAGTGGTCAGACTCGAGGCTTTGCCAATTTGGACAATTATTTTATGAAATTGCTCATTCATTCACAGTGCTCAGTGCAGCGACTTGGTGTGGACACAGGGGGCGTACGTGAGCAGCCGGGTGAAGAGGCACCTGTGGCTTTCTCTGAGGTTGCACTTGTGTGTGTTCTGAGGGGTGCAGGTGAGAATTCCTGAGGTGTGTCCCCCATCCCCAAGCGGGAAGTAAGTTCTCCTGCCGTGCCCTGTGCTCCAATAGTGCTAGAACAGTCCAGTGGGCCCCACCCCATCCTGCGTAGTCCCAGGACATCTGTGCATGGAGCCACCTCCTCTGTGCCATCGTGGGCTTCTCACCCATCAGCCACATGGGCCCTATCAGCCCGGTGCCCCCAGTAGCCCAGGAGCTCCATTAGTGTTTGTTTGGATGGTGGAATGAAGCTTTCCGGCTGTATTTTGACATTCCTGTCAATCAGAATATCAATCTGCCTTTGTATGGTACCTGTTCATGTGCACAGAGTGCTTGTTTATAAAAAACTGTGAGTCGGAAAGGATTTTTAATCTTCATTTTATTATCATCATATCAACAACATTAACAATTAATATTGATTGAGTCTCTATTATGAGCCAGACATAGTGTTCAGAACTATTCATGCGTTATCTAATTAAAATTTCATGACAAGCCTATGAGGTTTTGCCTTTGAGAGAAGCGAGTCTCGGAGGTGTAAAATGACTAGCCTAAGGCCACAGGGCTGAGCAGGGACCCAAGTCCCAGTGTCCCTGGCTCCAAAGCCCTTGTTCTCAAATCTTTCTGTCTCCAACGGGAAAACACTGAAACAGTTCTCATATTGGACCTCGTATCAGTCTGCTCAGGCTGCCATAACAAACACCATAGATCCAGCGGCTTAAACAACAGAAATCTAGTGTCACACAGTTCTGGAGGTTGGGAGTCCAAGATCAAGGTGTTGACAGAGGTGGTTTCTCCCGAGACCTCTCTCCCTGGCGTGTAGATGGTTGTATCCCTTCTGTATGTGTCTGTGTCCTAATCTTCTCTTCTTATAAGGATACTAGTCAGATTGGATTAGGGTCTACCTTATGACCTCATTTCCCCTTAATTACCTCTTTAAAGGCTCTGTCTCTAACTACAGTCACATTTTGAGGTATAGGAGATGAGGACTTCAGTATAGCAAGTTTGGGGGGTGGACCACAATTCAGCACGTAAGAGAACTCTTCTCAAACAGGACCAGTGTTTAGGCCAGGGAACAAAGCCAGAATTGCTTTTGTCCTTGTGCTGCATATAATGGCTCATGAGAGACCCCCCTCCCCTGACCAAAGACAGACCCAAGAGGGAAAGGAGGAAGCCTGGAGTCTCCATCCTGTGGCACGTGTTGGTTGAGGATGGAACAGTCAGCTGACCGGTTTCTCACTGGCACCTTGGATGTGCCCAGCATGGATCTTCTCCAAGTAAGGGACCTGGGGTTAAAGAAAGTCACAGCCCCAGTGCTGCTGCAGGAACAGTGACCTTATCTAGGCTATTGTCATTGTAGGGCAAAGTTTCCTCTACTCTATTTAAGTATAATACAAGCGGAAAAGGGAGTGCATTCACCTATGCACTTTATGTGTGTACCTCAATGAATTTGCACACACTGAACACTCGTGGGTGAACAGCACCCCCAGAATACACAGGATAATTCCAGTACCCCAGCTACCCACTCCCGTCCCATGCCAGCTCCTGCTGCTATGCAACTTCTGATCTCAGCTTTGTTTAATTTGTTAAATATAAATGCAAAGAGGGACAACAGTTACAGTACAAAGAATCATAGGCCTTATCTTTATCTGGATTCATTTAGACCCATCTCTGCTCCTGATTAACCAAGTGGCACAGCAAAGACAGGTTAATCTCTAACCTTGGCTTCCTCTTCTGTCAAATAGAGGAGACCATCTCTAAATAATGAATGTAGAATACCCAGGGCAGTGTCAGGTACACATTGATCAGGGTGGTATACTTATTAGCTAATGGTGGGAAGGATGAAGAATAAAGAAGATTACACCTTTTGATTTCTGAAATGAAAAATCTAAGGAACAGGCCTAACCAGGAAACAGCAGGGTGTTTTAACTGGGTATTTAGGAGGGATGTTTATGAAGGTGCTAAAGGGGACTGGCCCAGGGCTCTCTGCTGAGAACCTACTGCTGTCTGGATTTGGAATCCCTGGCTAGTGCCTCCAATCAATCAGGGTGTTTGGTGTTATAAGTTTCTCCAAGTGGCCTTGTATAGAACTTTCTATATCAACTGGAAGGAACCAGGGAGCTTGGGACATTCAAGGCTCAAGCCGTGTCCCCAGACAGGAGAAAGTAGCTGCATCATTGGCAGAGGCATCTTTGTCAAATAGCCTATCCGGACTGGACACTAGACACGGACCAGTGTGGGACAGTTTCATGTCCTCTGCCACCTTATCCAGGACTCTTGTCCCCCTGACAAGTTTGCATTTGACACATTTTAATATTTATCAGTGTACTTCCTGCTTCTTGATGCACTCGGACTGCACAAGAATTGATTTCCAAGAAATATGTTTGGGATTTTTTTTTTTCTTTTTGCACACTGATGGGTTGGCAAAAGGCATATTTGCATAAAAATAATCTTTAGTGAGCTGTTTGCAAGCGTGTCAAACTTATAAATATCACTGCTGTAAAGACATATTTTTGGATATGGATTTCCTCCTTCGTTTATTTCTCCTTTCATTTTTCATGTCTAGGTCACCATGCACTGCATTTATTTGGTTGGGATTTTGTTTTTGAGCAATTCATTTACCCGGATTGTGTTTCTGGAGATTTAAGGCATCTCACTGTATTTTATTTTATTTTATTATTTTTAACATTGCCGTTTCAAAATAAAATAATCAAACTTGAAGTTTTGAAAGGCTCCTTGTGTTGAAGGTAAAGCCTGTGGCAACCTCCTGTCTCTTCTCCCACTGCCACCTCGGTCCACAATTTATCTTTGAAAACGCTGGGTTTTAATAGGCAGGGCATAGCGCAGAAACCAGATGGTTTTAACTCACACCTGTGAAAATGCTGGGGCTCTGCGAAACATTAAAGTTAATGGCCAGAATGAGGCTGCCAAGCTCGGTGGAATTTTACATAACGGGCATATCCCTCTGGTTAACTGAACTTTCCGTTAGCAGATCGTGCCCCCTCCCAAGCCCCTGCTCACCACCGCCTGGGGTCTCCTGGTGGGCAGTCTGTTTTACCTCCTCGCTCGCCTCCTCAACCTCACCCCTTTCATCTCTCCCGTGTTGACTGATTTCTCTTTCCCTCTTGGCGTGGCTCATTCTTTTCTTCTTCCAGCTACATTTCTCCTCCTACCCAGATGCATTTCATTCCTGTTTTCCTCGTGCCTGGGAGCCTCAGAACTTGGCTTTTATTGGCCGGCCTGTAACACTCACTCCTCCTCTCGCTCCTCTAATCATGTGTCGTTCTGATCTTTCGGACAGCTGGACACAGGTTCGTCTCTGAATGTGTCCTAGCTGTGCTTAATGTCTTAGTGCTCCTGGACGTCCAAGATCATTGTTGTGGCTGGTTGAAGAAAGGTTTTGGTTGCCTAGTTTTCAGCTGCCAAAGTTTAACTGTATGTACCTTTTGAGCACACCTGCATTTTATTACAGAATAGCTGGGCAGCAGGTAATTCCAGGAAAACCTTGAAATGTTATGACTATTTGGAAGAAATGTGGGGTTCTGTCTTTTTTTCTCTCAACCTTCCTCATCCACAGCACCACGTTTCTAAGCTCATGCTCATAAATAAAGCAATTGTGACCCTACTGTGATTAGACTTTCCTTAGAAATGAACCTTGTGCTTTCTTTCTCTGGCAGATGGACTGTGAGGTGGGCCCAGTGACTTCCCAGCTCCTGGTGTCCCTGCCCTGGTGTGACCCCCACCCCTTGAATGTGGGTGGGACCTGTGACTTAGATCCAACCAATAGTATATGAAAAAGATGATGGGGTATTACTTTTTTGATTAGGTTACATTATGTGAGGAAATGAATGGGTTTTACAACTGTAATTAAGGTCTCAAATCTGACAGATTTGGAGCTAATGGGAAGGGAGACCATTCTGGGCGGGCCTGACTTAGTAAGGGGGAAAACTTAAAGAGAAACTGAAATCAGAGAGACCCTCTCTATGTTGCTGGTTTTGAAGAAATAAGCTGTCCTGTGGTAAGAGAGCCACATGGCAAGGAAATACATGCAGGTGCCTCCTAGGAGCTGAGAGCACCCCAAAGTAGCTATCAAGAAAGTACGGACATCAGTCCTACAAACACAAGGAAATGAGTTTTTCTAACAACCTAAGGGAGCTTAAAGGTGACTGAAGATCCCCAGCCATGCCTCTGATAAGACCACTGCCCCAGCAGACAACTGGCTTTCAGCCCTGTAAACCCTGAATTGAGAACTCAGCTCAGCCACTCCTAGTCTCCTAACCTGTGGAAACTATAGGATAATAAATGGGTGTTGTTCTAAGGCACTAAGTTTGTGGCAATTTGCTACACACCGTTAGAAAATGAGTACACTCTGCATAGAAGACAGAGCCAGTAGCTTTCATTGACATTTGGCTGTACAGCAAGTTCTAAGTTACGAGTAACTTAGAGGATAGACAGGAATTTGATGATCGCATAAGAAATATGTATTTTGTAAGAAAGCCCTATTCTTCATGATTTTCAACTATGAACTAAGAGGAAAATAATATATAATACTAGGGTTCATATGGACATTATTTAGACACACTTCCACCTACAGAGTCACATGTATGTCCTAAAACGTTGTCAGGACCAGTTCATGTGGCCAGAACGTGGCAAGATCTTTTTCCTACAGGTCATCTTGGGACTCAGTGAGGAGAAATGAGGGGACTTCAAGGCACAGGTTGCACTGTTCACTTTATAGATGAGGAAAGTGAGAATCCACAGCATCTTGCACGGAGAATTCAATATACGTCTTCCTTCTTGAATCTCATTGACCTCACAGGTCATATGATTTCCATTAGTTTGCAGAGCAGCCCAAGGACAGAAGTGAGATTGGAATTTCACTTTTGAATTTCTGAAACGTTGTTTTATTTATTTTTTTAATCTTTTTTTTTTTTTTTAAGAACCATCTTCCCCTTTGAAAACTCCCTGGTTGCCCCAACATTACATACTAAAAGGCATGCATTTCTAACTGGCAGGCCTGGCTGGGCTGTGCAAAGTGTTCTCTACCTCCTATGCTCACCCAACCCTAAATAATTGTCTGTATGTTCCTTTTATTGTCACCTCTGAAACAAGATGAAGAATCCAGTGGTTTGCTTTAGAACGCATTAACTTCTTTATCACATTAATACTGACTCATATCTTATTTCCCACTTGCAGTCAGAAAACCATTCAAATCTTTCCCTCACAGGACAATATCTTTAATAGCTTCTGTGTGTTTCCTATTTTTGGCTGTTTCTGTATAAACAGACTAATCTAATAGCATGCTGAACCCATCTAACTTGGCAGAAATTCAGAAAATCACTCATTTCTATGGCAAGCTGAGATGCCAAGAAGGGAGAAAAAAGCCCTCACTTTTATTGTAGAAAGATTTTTCTTAAAGTTGTCTTTTATGAACATAATATGTCTATCATTTGGAATTCTCCAGCACCCTGGCTGGAAATTATTTATTGCAGAAAGGCACAATGGTGAATGAGAAGGTATTATTCCCCGTACAATTTCTGCCTTGAATTCATTTGCCTAAAGGAGTGGGTATCCTGTGAACACAGTTTTGAACTCTGGCGTGGTTATGAGTGGTGATGTTCACCTGGAGGGCATGCGCACAAAGCCCTGTTCATTTTTCCTAAAAGGAAAGCTCATCGTGGCCCCCTTCAAAGCCTGGTTAGTGGCCCAGCAGGCCCCAAGTTCTGCCTCCATCACTGAAACAAGAGCCTGTCTTTGGGAGGAGGTGTCCTCTCTCACACCCCTTTTGATTTGTTGCCACTTATGGACATTGCACATCCCCAGCTGTCCCAAGTCTTGGCTCCAACTCCTGAGCTACTAAAGCGTTGCTGGAGAACACCAATCATGCTGATGGAGCCAGTGACAACTCAGCTGTATGGGGACAGCTGCCGTTCCACTCTTAGACTGGGGTCCCCAGGGTCCCTGTCCCTGTCCCATGCTTTAGCTAAACACCCTCCATGACTCCCTCTGGCTGAGCTGTTCCCCACAGGAGAGGAACCCTAGGTCTCATCCACCCAAGGCCCAAATGCTCCCTCTGAGGGTAACTGGGACCCGAAATTCCCCACCCAAGCAACCTTCCACCCACTTCTAGAACATCATATGCTTTTCTGTACACTGTTCTTTAATTTCATTTAATAAATGTTTCTATTTTATTTTTTAAACAGACTTCATTTGTTAGAATTGGTTTAGATTTAAAGAAAACTCAAGGCAGTAATACCAGGTTCCCATGTACTCCACACTCAGTTTCCCCTATTATTAACATCTTACACTACTTGGTTACATTTATTAAAATTAAAGAACCAATATTGATATATTATTATTAACTAAAGTCCACAGTTTATGCAGATTGCTTTAGTATTTTTTTCCCACCTAATGACTTTTCTCTGTTCCAGGATCCCCATGCAAGATACCAGATTATATAGTTAATTATCATATTTCCTTAGGATCCTCTTGGCCGTGACAGTTTCTCAGACTCCCCTTTTCGATGACCTTGACAGTTTTGAGGAGTCCTGGTCAGGTATTTTGTAGGAGGCCCCACTCTTGGGTTGTGTCTGAATTTGGGAGAAGACAACCCCACAGGTCAAGTGCTGTCCTCATCACACCACGTCGAGGGTCCATATTCCTCATGACTCCTCACTGTTGACGTAGGCTTTGATCACCTGGCTGAGGGGGTGTTTGTCAGGTTTCTCCACTGCACAGTTTCTCGTTCCCCTGCTTCCCATACTGTTCCCTTTGAAGGAAAGTCTCTGTGCACAGCCCACACAACCCACACATAGGGAGCCGGGATTTAATGTTCTCACTCCAGGGGGCAGAGCATCTGCATAAACTATTTGGAATTCTGCATGGATTATTTGTCTCTTCTCCCCCATTTATTTATTTATTCAATCATTTATTTACATCGTTGTAGACTCATGGATATTTATTTTATGCTTCAGGTTATAACCCAGTACTACTTTATTTATTTTGTTGCTCAAATTATTCCAAGTGGAGCAATTTGATCATCAGGAACTCTTTCAGTTCGCTACTATATTCTTTTGACATAACCCTATCCTTGTAAGGTGTGTCTTTATTTTTTTTATTTTGTTTCTTTGTTTTGTTTTTGTGCCTGTCCCTTCATCCCCCTGCCCCACACAGAAGGCAGCTGTGACTATTTCAGTCCTGGGATCTCAGCGACATTGTTTCCTCTTTTATAAAAAATCACACTAGAGCAGTAAGCAGTGTGGCTGAGTTCTCTCATTTAATGTTTTACTTAGCAGAATTTAGGGCCCTTGCAGGCCACTTACTCTTTTGCTACCATACCTGCCCTAAGGGATATACCTCAGAACCTGCTTGGCCACACAGCCAGGTCTCCAAGTCCCAAGCAAGGGAGGCCACCCAAAACTACTCAGTTAGGGAGAACTGAGTTCTGACCTTGGGCAACTCTGTGTGATCCGTCCTCTCTGCACCCTTGTTTTTTTGCCGTCATAACAGGGGTTTTGCCCTGGTTGGTCTCCAAGGCGCCTTCAAACCTTGACATTCAAGGATTTTGTAAGTCTTTGAATAATGGCCCAAGATGCCGACAAGAAGTCACCAGTGAGACCTCCAGTGCTCTAGAAATCTTGGTAAAATCACAGAGAAAAAAGGAGAGGAAAAAGAGGAAAGAGGAAAAACTAGACTCATAAGAATAAAGAAGATGGATGGGGGGTGAGGATGGGGGAGAGAAGTGTAGTTGACAGGGACAAGAAATAAATGACCTTGATGTTAATCCTGGGGAAATTCTGGAACCATAATTAAATATGTATTTCTGAGACTTTCAAAAAGAAAGTGGACTGCTAAGCGACATCTTGAGTGACACCCCTATTAACTCTGTTTCATTTTTGGAAAGGTTACTGGATGAATAAAAGGTGCAAAGAGAGTGTGCAGTGATTCCGAGTGTATTGGGCCCTGGCAAGAGTGCCACAGCCTCAGACAGCTTTACTCAACCTAAAACATCCAGGTCGAGGGAGGCAAGCAGCCCATGGATTTGGCATCGGTCAAACCACGTCTGGGATCTTGTTTTCTGTCTTGAGTATCACCTATTCAGGGTACTGTTGACAAAGTGGCAGTTGTCCTTGGGAGAGTGGCATGGTGACATGGGGCCTTGGGACGTAAGTAGAGGGGTTCCATGAACTGGCCTGTGTGTAACCCGAGGAAAGACATAGGAGGCACGAGACTTTGTAAGGACCTTCGGAGGACAGCAGATGGTGGTCCTACCGTGGAATGCCCCTCCACACTAAGGATCCGTTTCCTTTGTTGGAGGTGTCGAAGCCAAGGCTGGGTGCTCGACTGTCTGGCTGCTGTCTGAGGGATGCCAGGGTGGGTGGAAGGCGTGGCTACGTAAGCACTAGGCCTCTCCCTCTGGTCAGGTTCAGTGGTGCTGATGTTTCCTGAAGCGTCTTTTTCTTTTCAGTTCAGTGGTTGTGAATCTCGCCCCATCAAAAGCCCCTTTGCTTAAAATGCAGATTCCCAGGCCCTGTGTGCCCATCCTCATGAACTTGGTCTGGGGCTGGGGCAGGGGCTCTGGGTGCTGAGAGTCTTTATTACTATCAAGCTCCCAAGGTGTGTCTGATACACATGTAGAACTGAGAAGCAGCCTCCTAACAGATTGCCAACTCCTTACAGATAAGAACCATATTTTCTTCCTTTTTTGTACGCCTACCCATACAAGGATAATTACACAGAATAGCACAGAAATGCTTGTTGATGGATTTATTCCAGCAATTTTTTTTTTCTTTTCTTTCTTTTTTTTTAGCTCTCTTTGTCTGGAACTTTGCAAAATAAACACCATGGTCACCCCATGCTTTGTGAGTGGCGTGCTAGGATGGAATTTCACTGTTTTAAATTGGGGGTTAATTTCTTGCTTTCAAGTGAATTATGAAAGGAAGAGGAGAGACCCTTGGAAAAGCATGAATGTTGATGCTGAGGACTAGCGAGGCGCTTCCTTCCAGCTGGTTCCATGAGGGATTAAGAGGCCGATGTTGTGAATCTCCCATTAGTGATGGTTGCAGACCCATCCTCACTGTGCATTTATCTTGCAATGGGTGTATTTAGGAGATGTTTCCATTCTATTTTATCTGCAGAATTACTTTCCATTCTGAGGTCTTTTATATAAGTATTCCCTTGAACCTGTTCCAAAAAGTGGATTTTTAACCCAATGGACCATAACTGCAGTGTTTTATCATGCATACATATTTCAAAACGTGAATGTAAGTAGATTTAGCAAAGTTAAAATAAAATTAAAACTTTTCAAAGGGCACACTGCTTGCTTTCCCATGTTGGACTTTTCCCTTTGGGGTTCTTGTGCCATTTAAAAGACTCTAAAAACAGGAAACTTTTTTCTCTTGGGTATTTTTTTTTCCTTTATAAGGGATGGGGTTCAGAAGACATTGGTGAGGTCTGGCCTTCCTTAGTCTCCCTGCGGCGTATTTGATAGCAGTGTAGGATGAATTCCAAATCTGGGAGTTAGTGCCGTATATAGCAGCGTTGTCAGTAAGATTTCTCACTGGCATCTTTGCTTCCCCTCTTGGCTCTCTTGAAATCCCTTCTTCAGGTTGAAGCTAGAGTCATTTCTCTAAAATAGAAGTCTGATCTTGCCACCACCCTACTTGCCACTCCCTGCTTAATCCCTTCACTGGCTCTCTATATCCCTTGGGATAAAATATTGAAATCTTTTCCGGTACCTACAACGCCTCTGCCAATCTCTGCAGCTTACCTCTCACCACTTTCCCTAGGAACCGCCAGCCCACCCCGCCCTTCCTGCTACAGGGCCTTTGCACAGACTATTGTCTCTGCCTGGAGTAGTCCCCCCCCACTGCCCCCCTCACCTGCTTTAGCTAATAAACTCTTTCTCTTCCTTTAGGGCTCAATTGGATCATCACTTTCTCCCGGGGGGAGGGGGGTGTTGGGGGAGCATTTCCTCGATCACTTGGACTCGATAATTTTCCCTTTTCCAACACCTAAATGGGTACTCCTCACTTCCCTTCCCTGCCTGCCTTTTTCTCCTTAGCACTTACTGTTCCTCACACATGTATGTGTTTATTGTCTTTGTCCTCTCACTGGACTCCAAGCTCCACAAGGGCAAGGATTTTAGTCCATTTCATTGATTATCTATCACCAGTGACTGGCATGTATAGAGTCCTCAAAAAATAATTGTTGAAAGAACGAACAAATGAATGATGTAGGTGTGATGACTTCTCTCCTCCATCAGGCTGTAAGTTGCACAAGACCAGGCAACAATATCTTATTTTGTTCACCATTGTTGTGAGAGAAAGAGTCATCATAGCAGCCTGTTGCAAGCTCGGCTCTTGACTGGCATCTGGAAACTTGGATTTTAGGAGAGTTGTCACCATTCCCAGAACTGATAAGAGTGGCTCGCTGTGCCTAGACTGTTTGTGCCCACAATATGGTTCATAGGGAACACCTGCTTTCCTTCTTGGAGGCTAGAATGTTGGCACATGGTAGGCAGAGGGTACCTACATGGTCAGCCCCCAGTAAAAGCCCTGAGCACTGAGCCTTCCCTGTGCACAACACTTCACACATATTTGCACAGCTCATTGCTGGAGAAATAATTAAGTGCATCCCATGTGACTCCTCTGGGAGAGAACTGCTGGAATCTTGCATCTGGTTTCCTCTGGACTTTGCCCTACACACCTTTTTCCTATGCTAATTTTGCTTCCAGGTCCTTTCGCAGTGATAAGTCTTAGTGATGAGTGTGACTACATGCTGAGTGCTGTGAGTCCTCCTAGCAAATCGCCAAACCTGGGGGTGGTCTTTCAGACACTGGATACAATGGTATTCCTATGTCGTAGTAGGGACTAGACCACATGAAAACACTCAACAAATTTTAGCTGATTGAATGAATGAAAGAGGCCATATACACTCTGTATCTGTGAGTTCTGTATCCATGGATTCAACCAACTGTGGATCAGTAATATTTTTTTATTAAAAGAAGGGTTGCATGTGTACTGAACATGTATAAACTTTTTGCTTGTCATTATCCTAAACAATGCAACAACTATTTACATAGCATTTGCATTGTATTAGCTATTATAAGTAACCTAGACAAGATTTAAAGTACACAGGAGGACGTGCATATGTAATATGCAGATACTACACCATTTTAGATAAGGGACTTGAGCAGCCATGGATTTTGGTATCTGGAGGAGTTCCTGAAACCCATCTCCAGCAGATACCAAGGGACAATTGTACAAACCACCTCCGGGCAGTGGACACACCTCCATCCATGCCATCTTATCCATCCCTTCCTCACCCAAGAGTCTCCAGAACTTGCCCCAACGTCTTCCCACAGTCAGTTGTTATTTCTGCTCATAGTTAGCTGCTGAGATAGAACTGGGTAGAGCTGAGTAGGTATGGCAGCGACTCCCCAAAACAGAACTCGGGCTGACACTCACCAGGGTATCCCAATGGTGACAAACTGTGGAAAAATTAGGACAGAAGTATAACTGGTTTCTTATAAAGCTAAATTAATTTTATTTAAATGATTATTCTTTATTCTGGGATTATGTCCAACAGACATTGTCAGTGTTAAAATACTCTTTATAAAATCACGGCAATTGGAGTAGATGTGGGAGATGTGATGTTTGCTCTCTTTTTATCGGCACTTCTATCTTACATGCACTTTTGGTTTTAAAATATTCTGTCTTTTATGAAATGACAGTGATTGGATGTGGTAGATGTTTTCTTGTGTCCTTACTTGGAAAAATAAAACAGAATTGACAGGCTGATTTTAGACCTCTCAGGTGTTTAGTTTTTTTTTTTCCTTTTTTTAAGTCTTATTGGCCCATGAAATCCTGAAGCCAGAGAACTAATTTGCAAGTAGTTGCTTAGCAGATAAAAGCTTTGGATCAAGCATCAGAAATGCCTGGTTTGAATTCCAGTTCCCTCGTGCTTGCAAAGTTGCTTTGCCTTTCTGAGCTGTGTTTTAATTTCTGTACAAAGGGGTTAGTACTTGTATCTGCTTCCCAGGATGTTTTGGAGAGGAGTGAGGAGGGAATGATATTCATGAAAGCACCTAGCAGAGTACTTGGCACGTAGTAGGTTAGCATGCCCTGAGTTTTAGCGCCGTTATTGGTTGTGCTGTTACCTTTATCTTTGAGTCCTTTCTACTTCTTATGCTGCAGTTGCTATTTTTTTTTTTTTGAGTGGTAGTAGGCCAAGAAAGGGAGGGCACAGATGTGGAAGGGGTTGATATAACCCCTCAGAGCCCTCAGCAACCACTGAAAGACCCTCTTGTCCCCACTTACTCACTTGGTCATATTTTGACGTAGGCCAGGTGGGAGAGGATCCAACATTATTATCCCCATTTTACAGGAGAAGAAGGGAAGGCTTGGAGAGCATAAGTGCCTCCCGCGGGGCCATTCAGCTAGGCGTGGACCGCACAGGATTTGAACCTAGGGGCTCTCCGATGCCAAAGGCTTCATTCTCTCCTCATTGTCCGCCCTTCCCACCTCGAAGCCAGAGCGGGTGACTCTGCATTTTGTACTGTGTGACTTTAAAACAGAACCACAGGTCCAGAGCTCTGATTAGGCCCTTCCTGCATTCTCTAGAACACACTGCAACACCAGCCTCCAACCTTTCATAGTGCAAATTTCTGACTGGCACGCTGGCAGGCCTCTGGCTTCGGCAGTACCACTAAAAAGTTCTCCTGCTTTTCATAAACATATTGCTGCAAGGCCCGCTTCTCAAGAAAGCAACCTGTGCTACCTCCTGCGTGCTTTTATGCTTCTCTGTGAAGTGCAAAGTCGGGCTGGCAGGCCTCGCTTTCTTGTCTGCTTTATGTATGATTCATCAAGAGAACTCCCGGCCTTGGAGTGTGCTGTGCAATGTGGGGTGTGCTCCTGAGTGCATCAAGCAGGGCTTGGGACCTTCCCACTCACATGTAGGTCACCTATAGGAGCAGGGGAGCAACCATCCTGAGGGTTTTTCTTTTTTTTAATTCAGATTTCTCATTGCTGAGAACAGTTCTAGGCCACATGTCCTTTTAGTAATCTGACAGCAGAGGACCCAACGAGGCAACCCCCAGACCAGCTGACAGCCAGCCATGGGGTCAGACACTGTACTCCACCATATCAGTGAGCACTCCTGAGCCCAGAGAATGTGCAGGTTGGAGGTGCAGCCGTATTCTTCTGCACCAAAGACCTTTTTTTACATTTGGAAGAGAAATTTCTACCATTAGAGATTCACTTTTCTGAGTCTTTGAGTACTTTAAATACAAGTGGCAGGGGAATAGGAATGCCATAAATAATTGTCAGCTAAGAACAGGGAGTTAGTTTAGTGTGTGACAAGTATCTGGTTACAAATGGATGTTGAAAAGTACCCAAATTTGGAAATGATGTGCTTCTACTTTTATTTTTAAGTCATCTTTATAACGCCCCTTTCACTTATGCTCTCATTCATGCACCAAAAATGCTCTTTGATTGGGAGAGCAAGGGAAGGTGTTAAAAGTTCCAGGGGCTTAAAATTGATGGGTTTCACGCATGAGCATTGTCCAAAAGGAGCAAGGCTGAAGGCCAGTGGTTTAGAGGCTCAGTACTAGCTAGACTGGCGTGTGTGTGTGTAGATGGGATGGAGATAAGTGCTGAATTGGTGGACAAGGAGGAGGGGAAGGAGCCCTGAGCAGGAAAGAGCCCTTAAAGAAACTAAGACTCATACAGTGTCTACAGCTTAGCAGCCTCAGCGCTGTGATTTCATTTGAAATTCCTCATGCAACCCTGACAGCACCCCTACAGTACGTATTTCCACACCTTGCAGGTAGGAAACCTGGCCTAATGTCACTCTACTAGGAAGTCAGATTTCAAATCTTAATGTGTCTGATGCCAAAAATGTGTTACCTCTTTCCGCTCAACATCTGCAGTCAAATGCTGCCTGACTCAGGATTTGCCGGGTCTGGCTCTGGGCTATCAGAATTAGATGTGTGAGCCCTTTCCTTCTAAGCCTCAAGTATTTTGTCTGCTGGATGGATGCCTGGCTGTCCCTTTAATCCATCGGCCACTGCCTTAGATCCTGATTAGGGGACCTCTGCGACAGCTCATCTGGGAGGCACGGAGGGGGTTCTAATGTGTTGTCCTTTGCTGGATGAGAAGGGAGAGAGACTTGCTTCAAGTCAGATTAGTGTTGTGAAACGTGCAGAATTTGAGTAACACACATGGAGTCCATGTCCTGGCCAGGCAAGTCACTCATCCTCTCTAAGCCTCAGTATCTTCATCTACAAATGAGGATATTAACAGTCTCTTCCCCACAGAGTTGTTGGGAGGATTAAGTGCCGCAGATGCTCATACAACACTCGCACAGGCACTAACAGGGTGAGTGCTCAGGTCTTCGCTAGCACCCCCCACATCACCACATCATCATCGTCAATGCCATTCACTTCCTCACCGTCCTCCTCATCGTCATCATGAAAAGCACTGGATATCAGTGCTTTGCCCTTGACCTGGATGTCCACCTTGGAAGAATAGTGAGTGGACGGCATGCACAAAACCCAGAAGTTGGCCTTTCCACGCAGACATCAGTGGTGGCCACATTAGGGGGAAAAGATGCTTTGGAAACCAGGACACAGAGAAAGGCACCTCATATTGTACAGAGCAGAGAGAGGTCACTGTGGCAATATGGAGGAAGCCCCAGCCTAATTGCCTTGATAATACAATTTTGTAACTCATTCTGCCAACATGAAGGTGGACGGATGGTCCCCATCCTTGCTGCCGAACATTGCCCGTGTTTTCCTAGGAGAGACATCTGCATGCTAGTAGTGATTAAAATGCCTTGGACAGTCTCTTGCTATTAAGAGTTTGTAGTTCCAGTTAATAAAAGGTAGTATATTAAAATGGAAACCATGCTATTATTGATAAGGACTAGACATGCTATAGTCCAGATTAAAGCTTTGATAATACACAATGCAAAGTGAGGGGGCTGAGGGTTATTGAATACCTACTATGTGTCAATTGCTCTGCTGGACACCTTAGAGACATTATGGCAAAATACCTCCGGCTTTGAATAAACCAAGTCTGGCCTCTCTGATATATTAATACATTTAATCATCAGACTTTGCGTGTTAAAGAAGATTACAATAGAGGCATGCAGTTGATTGGGGAATAGTTGCTGCAGATGATAAGCTCTTTTGAATAAACCGATACTGACTTAATGAGGTTTTACTGTGTATTATTATTTTTTTTTTTTCTGATAGAAAATGGAGTGGCTGCCCTCCCCACCCACCATTCTCAGTCCCTTTCCTTCCTAGTAATGACCCTCTTTTCTCTTGCTCTATGGGAACTTTTAAAACTTATAGTTAATGGATTTTTAGCCTCAAGTTTCTGGAATTCTAAGAGGGTCTGGAAGGTAAGTGCTCAATTACTGAAGTGTGTGAACAAAAATAGGCAGCTTAGCTAGGAAAGTAAAAATGGAGTGGCGTCTCCCCACAAACTCTGGAGTTGTGCATCTGTTTCTGGAAGAGGATCAAGAGGTATCCAGCCTGCAGTTAATCACATAACTTCATGGTGCAGCCTTGAGCAGGATTGTTTAAAGACCAGTGGTTAAGGGCTTACTTTCTTACCTAAGCGGCCTATTTTTGTTCACACACTTCAGTAATTGAGCACTTGCCTCCCACACCCTCCTAGAATTCCAGAAACTTTGGACTAAAAATCCATTAATTATAAACTTTAAAAGTTCTCATGGAGCGAGAGAAAAGAGGGTCATTACTAGGCAGAGGTAGGTTCAGGAGTCTGTGTCCCTTCCTGCAGACCTCTCAATCTGGTTGTGTCCTCACTCCCTATCCTTCCCCCTTCCTTCTCTGTCCGTCTTTCCTTCCCCTGCTGGGTTTCCTCCACCACCATTTCTTTCCTCTGCAAGTGGCTATGAAAGGCCCAGGTCAGCCTGTTGGCCTTGGGCTCTGATAAGATCTGTCTGTGCTCCCTTTGTATGGCCTGTACCTGCCTTTGCTGAATGGCCCTGTTAATTGCAATTGACTCTCACAGAACGTGGATAGCAGTGCCACTTGACACCAGACTAATGCTTCTGACTTTTCCAGGTGCCCCCGGCAGCAGGCCGGAGGGGCCGTGGGAGGGGTCAAAGGAAGATAGAGCTTCTGATTTCCATTCAGGTACATTAGAGCATCAGAGCCTTTCTATTCGTCAGGGCACATACTCTTGCGCACTCTCACACTCTTTCTCTCTCTCTGGGTTGAGAGGGGTATTGTCATTTCTAGGAATTCACAGTAAAATCAGAAATAATTAGGAAATTTCACACTTGTAGCTTCTGTGAACATTCAGGAATTTTTTTTTTCCCCTTCGCTTTCCAAGCATGGGAAAAGGAAGTTGGAAGAAAACCTGAGAAATATGAGTCTAAAACAAGAGAATCAATACCTCTTGGGAGCTGGTAGTGGGAGCTTAATTTTCTATGGCCCTGCTGTGGGTCAGGCCTGCTTTCTTTTACAGTCTTCTAGCAGTCTTATAGGGCAGGGGTAGAAAACCCACTTCAGAGGCAGGAAAACTGAGGCCGAAAGACCAGCCTGCTCCCTAATGCACGATCATTGTTGTTCTTTTTGGGACAGGGTAGAAACTTAGAACTAAGAGCCTGTTCAGTCTGGAAGTCTTAAGTCCCAGGCTGAGCAAAGTGCTTCTGCAAATGCCCAAGTCAGGCCTTGGCATCACTGAGATGTGGGCAGGGAAGCACCCCAAGCTGGCCCTTACCAGGGGACAAGTGTTGGGCTCCAATGTTCCCATTCTTCACCTCATGGGAACCATAGGAACCTCACAGCAAACCTGAGGGGTCAGAATTATTCTCCCATTTCGCTGATGAGACAACTGAAGTGCACAGAACGAAAGTAAAAGTGTTCACGGTCACAAAGTCAGGTTATTACTGACCTGGGAGTAAACCTAGGGTGGCTTTCAGGGGACCTGGCGAGGGGTGGGATGGGGAGATGCCAGGGGCATTCAGAATTGCCAGGAAGGCACAGGGCCAAGGCTGGGGCTGCCCCTTTAGATGGGGTGTGGGCTCCCTGTTTTCTACATCCCCCACCTCCCCTGTTTCCATCATTGATGTCACCTGATCCCCGTAGTGGGATGAAGAACTTTGGGTCAGAAAGAACCAGCAGCTGCGTTAGGGTAAAAATGGAACCCTGAACCTCCCCGAAACACACACACACACATAGGTGTGTTAGGGTGAAATATGCCAGGGAATGTCAAGTCCTTTAGTAGGTGCTCAGAAAATCATAAGAGCAATTGTTTAATTTGTTAACTCTCCCCACTTCCTTCAGGGTAAAAAGGATGAAAAACATGAAGCCCAGAGTGTTTGGGAAAGAGAGGGAACGAGGCAGGCTGCATTTGGGAACAGGTGCCTTCTCCAAAAAACATTCCTTTCCTTGGATTTCAGAATGACCCCCACTGAGAACAAAGCCTTTCACTTTGTTTATTTTTTTCAGGTCTAAGTTTTCCCCTAGGGAGGTTGTTTGTTTTGTTATTTTGTTTTTGTTTTTGTTTTCTCTCTAAAGGAAAAGGCAGAGGAGGAGCCCCCCAAACCCAAGCCAGAAGCAAATGCAAATATGACAATAGGACTATCCTGGATAGAAAAAGCCTCCTTTTTAATTAGAAGCCTGGAAGGACATACCCTTTAATTGCTGCACTTGTAGTGTCAGGGCTATCAATATCCGTGCCTCTTTCATTAATAAACTGGCAAGTCAGAAAGCGGCAGGAGCGGGAGGCCCCCCCCACCCCCCGCCACCCACCACCCCAAGCTCTACTTAATCAACTGCAGACTCAATCAAATGGGGAAAAGAACATGTAAATCAGCCGCATTCCTTCTGCTGGCCCTAAATATGTAGAAGGACGGGAAACATGAAAGGGAGCCTCCATCCCTTTCCCTGCAGATGCCCTGCTCACGGTGAACCCAAGCAAGAGGTAGTTAAACGGCCCCGCAGATTGGGAGCGACTCTGGGAATGCCTAGGTTTATGTATGGATTAACACAGTGATAGACCCTGAGTAGCAAAAGACGAAGACTAATTACCTGACAGAGCTCCCCTCCACTCGCCTGGGTCATTGAAATTAATTTCTGCTTTCAGGCTTGGCAGAAAGCAGCTGCAGAATTTCAGTTCAATACTCAAATTAACGGGGAGCTGAAATTATTTCTCTGCACAGGCGGCATTAGAGGAGTGGGTTACCAAATAGATCTTGATCACAGACACCAAAGAAAGGATTATTCCTCGCTTTTCATCAAGAGCCTTAAGTCCTTGGAAAATGCAAAGGAGGGGAAAAGAAGAAAAACAGCGATCAACTTATAGGAGAGTTAACACTTAAATGCTATACTAAATTGGGCGTGACATACCCGTGTAGGAGACTTCTTCCTGCCCCTCCCCAGTAATTGACAGTTTCTCTCCATTTAACAAAATAAAAATTAAATTCAATATATGGCCCTTTTATATATCCCTGAATTGGAATTCCTAATCAAGAGATAATGTATGAATATCTATTCTATGGCATCTCATGTTGTTAAGAAGGTATTGACCTATTTCAAGGTTAAAGGAATGAGTGGGGGTGGAGGGAGGAGGTATGGGGAGAAGAAGGGAAGGGACTGGGAGTCAGAGTTGGGATTTGAACCCAGGGCCTCTGTCTCCAGGTTCATCTTTCTGTCCCTTCATGTCAACTTCCTTCCTCTTTGGGCTCCCTGCTTTCATTTCAGCCTCAGTGGAACCCGTCGACTGTGCTGAGCCCCGTATGTGTACACCAGGTCGAATTCAATGCTGTCCAGGCCCACAGTTCTCACCTCATTTGTTTCCATGATTCTCTCACCACCAGGATACACCTGCTAGATCAGGTTTGTTGGCATGTTAAGTCCCCAGTTCTTGCCGTGGGCTGCTGCCAGCTGAGGCAGCCGTGGATCCACAGCACTTCCCACCTTGACCTCTTCGGTATTTCTTTGGCTTCTGCTGAGGCTGGGGTTCCACACCAGGATGCATCCGTGGGGAGTCCTGGGCACGAGGCACACTCATGACAGATGCAGGGAAAACATCTCTTTCCTAACTCTGGGAAATACTTTAGTAGTTAATCGAATTCTGGAATCCTGCTGTCTGGGTTCAAACTGTGGTACTCATCCTACTAGGTGTAAAACCCTGGGACAATGGGCCTATTACTCTTCTAATAATAAGAGGACCTACTTCATGGTGGCTGTGTAAGGAATAAATCAGTTAATGTAGGTGAAACACTTAAAACTGTTCCTAGCATAGTGTAAGCTCTACTGTTATCCCTGCTACTATTAACCCCAAACTAGATAACCCAACACAGGGTCCTCTTTGTTGTTTACCTCAAGTGGCAGAAAAGTTCTGTGCAACTGTCCAGACCTAAGAGGATCCAACAGTACTGGAACTTTGTCATATTCATGGCACTTCTTGCCCTAGTAATGCCTAAGAAGTCAAAAGAAGTCATGTGTTCTTAGGGGGGGAAAAAAACCACCAATAGTTATCATTTATCAAATACCATATCTCAAGCATACTCATATTTATCTAACCAAAAAAAAAAAATCAACCTTGGTAAGATTTTATAAATTACGAAACTGAAACTGCAGCTTCAGGAGGCTTTGTGACTACCACAAATATCCCACAGCTAGGACAGGGGCGGTGCCGGGACTCGAACCCCTGCCTCTGTGTCTCCAAGCCCACAAGGTGTGCTGCCGAGTCACCCATGAGTAGCAATTAGGCCCCTTCTAACATGTCCAGCTTTAAACCTGTGACCTCAAGGCAAATGACTTCCACATCTCATTACCACTCCCCAGAGCCGTCCAGACCCCAGTAGGATAGGGAGGTTAATCAGCCACGCACTGAATCTGCTTAGAAGGCTGTTTCATGTACGATTTTTATATCTTGGCTCCTAATAATGGTCCCATTATAAATGATTGTCTCACTGTGATATACTGGTTCTGTGCCTTCTAGGAACTGATTTAAAAGGAAGCCCTGGACTTCTCATGTGCCCATAGAGTTTATTCATATTGCTCTTTGCTTGCTCAGCAGCTGAAGTGATATGGGGGGACAGCCCCCCCAAAAAATATTTTCTTCCCAGCATGAGGCAGTTGCCATAATTAGTAACCTCTAGCTCATTTAATGCCATGATGATACTTTATGGAAAAAAAAAAAAATTTCTGCTCCTCACTCTCTCCTCCCCTCCCCGAGCTTCTGATCAAATGGGAAGTGCCCATGGACAAATGCTCACCCCAGGTGTGTCACCTTCCTCCTCTATGCAAGCAAACTATTTTAATTATTTCTGGATGACTTAGGAGAACAGGTCATAGGGGATATATAGCATCAGGGATTGTGTTTCAAAGCAAAAACCTGGGTATGTTTATCTAACAAATATTTATTTAGTGCCTACTATGGGTCAGGCCTATGAATATACTGCTGGCTACAGCAGGACAGAATATTCGAGAACAGGGCACATCCAGGAAATCTGGAATGCATGTTAGGAATATGGATATGAATTACTAAGGGAAAGGGCCCTTTGTAGAATTCTTTGTGTTATTATTAATATATAGATGAGCTTTGGTCCTATCCTCAATGAGTTTCAAATCAAGAAAATCATTAAAGAATGCTTTGTTTTCTCAAAAGTTGAGTTGCATCTAATATTTAAAGTTCTTTAAATTCCTCTTTAAACCTCAAGGCTAAGCACAGTAACTTCTAGGTACAATGATCTACTTGCTGTTCTCAGAACATGTCAAGCTCTTGCCTATCCCAAGGTTTTCTATGTACAGGTTCCTCTCCCGCCATGGTCTTCTTCCTGCCCTTGGTCTGGCCACAGCTGTCTCCTCCCTTAATGCTCAGTATGAATGCTGCCACCTTCAAGAGGCCAATCCTGACCATCTGTATCAGTTTCCTATTGCTGCTGTAACAAATGACCACAAATTGGTGGTTTAAACAATATGAATATATTATCTTACCATTCTGGAGGTCAAAAGTCCAAAATGGGTCTGTCTTAGTCCTTTTGTGTTACTATAAGGGAATACCTGAGGCTGGTTAATTTATAAAGATAAAAAGTTTATTTGGCTCACAGTTCTGCAGGCTGTATAAGAAGCAAGGCACCAATATCTGCTCCCAGTGAGGGACTCAGGCTGCTGACACTCATGGTGGAAGGTGAGGGGAGCCGGGGTGTGCAGAGATCATGTGGCCATGGAGGAAGCAACACAGAAAGGGGAGCTGCCAGGGTCTCTTTAACAACCAGCTCTGGAGGGAACTAATTGAATGGGAACTCACTCACCCTTACCCTACAGGGAGGGCGTTAATCTACTCATGAGGAATCCACCCCATGACCTAAACACCTCTGATTAGGCCCCACCTCCAACATTGAGGATCAAATTCCAGCATGAGATTTGGAGGGGACAAACATCCAAACTAGAGCAGGGTCTCACTGGGCTACAGTCAAGGTGTTGGCAGGGCTGGGCTCCTGTAGACTCCACGGGAGAATCTATTTGCCCTACTTTTCTGTTTTCTAGAGGGCGCCTGCCTTCCTTGGCCCATGGCCCCATCTTCTGTCTTTAATGCCAGCAATGTAGCATCTCTAATTCTCTCTCTGACTTGGCCCCACCTGTCTCCCTTTTTCATCTTTTTAGTGCTTTTGTGATAACATTGTGTTCACCTGGGTAAATAGGCATACTGTCCCCATCTCGAGAACTCTAACTTATTTACATCTAGAGTCCTCTTTGCCATGCTAAGTGACATAGTTGCAGGTTTTAGGGTAGAACATGGACATTTTTTGGCACCATTATTCTGCCTGCCACCCCATCCTAAATGAAGAAAGCAATGCCTCTCCATTCTCCGTCTCAGCCATCCCTTCCTTAGCCTCATAGCACTCATCACAACTTACCTGTTAATATTTTAAATTTCATTTTTCGGTTTCCTTGGTTTTGCCTGCTTCTAGAACTAGAACATAAGCAGAGACCATGCCTAGAATCTCCTTATTTTTATCTCCCCTCAGCCAAAACTAGCTCAACTGTGTCAGTCAGGCTACGCTGTCTTGGTGGTGAGTGAGAGAAATCTCACTCAAGTGGCTGAAGGGGGAAAAAAAAGAAAAAAGAAAAAATGGTATTAATTGCCTCATGGAAGTGAAAACTCTAGGGCTGAAACTGGCTAAGGCTTTGCTAGACCCAGGTGTACAGAAAATGTCTTTAAGAATCTGTCTCTTCCCTGGTGGCTCAGCTTTTCTCTTTGTTGACTCAGGAACTTCCTTCCTTGTGTATGGCAAAACCGTTAGGATGTAAAACTCCCTTGTGTCACAACCTGGAGTCGACCGTCATTGGTCCAGTTGGGGTGTATCCTTGAATCCGCCTCTGGGAATGATTGGGCCAATGTAAGTCATTTGCCACTGTGAGGTTCCAAAACACATGGATGGGGACTGCGGGGAGGGCTGTTTCTGAGAGCAAATGGGAGTGTTTACTCAGGCCCAGCAATGGCTGAGGAATAATTGTACCTTGAAGTCTCGCTTAGCCCTCCTCCCACCTAGGATACTGGCTGGTTCCTCTGATTTCTTCTGTCTTTCTAGAGGTTTACATCATTACAAATCAGCACATGGTTATAGAATAAGGGTCCCTTTTTTGGTACACAATGGAATCCTTTGCTTTGCACCTTGGGGTGTGTTAGGGAAGGGAGTGGGTGTCTATGGTGTGCCAGACATTTCCATCTTCTGAATTCGTCACTGCCACTGCCCTGTGAGGGGGACAGATTCCTTCCCATCATATAAAATAATAGCTGCTATTTTCTGAGTGCCAGGTGGCACACCAAAATCTTAGACTGTCACCTTTCTTATTCCTCGAAACAACCCTAAGGGTGACTGAGGATCTTCTGGCTGGCCAATGGCAGATCTAGGGATTAAACCCAAGTCAAACTGGACCCCAAACAGAAGTTTCTAGAATGAAAGCCAGAAATGTGTTAGCTAAGGCCGGTTACATCTAACAGAGTATTTCTGCCTTTGGGGGGATCCCAAATCTCTTTCCCTCCAACTGTGAAGAACTAGAGGTTTTTATTGCTATTTTTCTAAAAAAGTGACATTGGTAATCACTTTGGCAGACATTTTACATGAATGGTGAACTTTTCTCTTTCATTTGCTTTAGCTTAGTCTTTTCCATTATTCATTCGGCTTCTTGAGCCCTCCTATGTGTACCCCACACGTATTCTTATTCACCCAGAACAGGTGTATGCCACCTTGGAGAAGATGAAGCCAGAGAGAAAATCAGTCAGACAGGAATTATGCTGAAAGATGACTGAATAAATTACCACCTCCCAGGAGTTGTATGAAAAACGACTATTTCTTTAGGACGTCAAAGCACCTTTTTCCTTCCTCATGCACGCGTATCCCTATCCAAAGACCCACAGTGACCGGGAATCAGTTTGTAGACAGTGTGGGGCCTCTGAGAATGTGATGCCCTTGTCGTAAGGAAGCACTGATGGGTGGTCACCCCTTCATCTGCAGCCAGCCCGTTCCCCGGCACTCACTGCTTTGGGAAAGAATTTTTGGCACAGTTCTTCTTGTGGATGGCTCTGGGATAAACAGTTGCTAGTCATTCAGTGGTCTTGCTAATGAGAGACCGAGTATGCAAATGGATAATGACCAGATCAAATTTGGCCATAGAACTCTGACCCACAATCTCTGCAGCAACCAACCTGGGGAGTCAAACTGCAGCCTCTGGAGCAATTGCTCCAGAATGGTCAGCACTTGATCAGTAAGCCCAGCTTCTCCAACCTTTGTCCTCACTTCCCACCCAGGACCAACCAGAGAAAGCCAAGTGTGCTCCCAGGC
The DNA here is from genome assembly GCF_020740605.2 of Lemur catta. Classification (NCBI taxonomy): domain Eukaryota; kingdom Metazoa; phylum Chordata; class Mammalia; order Primates; family Lemuridae; genus Lemur; species Lemur catta. The sequence continues at coordinate 15,515,694 of NC_059147.1, read as the reverse complement.
TGGGCATGTAGGACGGCTGCTCCTAGTTAGAAGACCTCCAGCCTCCCCCTGCCCACAGCCTCCAATCGGAACATGCTGGAAGTCTTCTCTTCTCTCCACTGTGAAGCTTATCCTTTCCCTGCCTGCCTTTGAGTCTCTGCCAAACACAACTGATGGTGACTGACTGCTTGGCTATAATAATCTCTGAATAAATGGCTTCATTTGCCCTCATTTGGGTGGCCTGTGTTTATTTCTACACCGGTTTTGCAACGTTCACTTTTTCCCACGCAACTCTTCCCCTGCGTATCAATACATACCATGACCTTGATCTGTCCCACCTCTGACTTTTCCTTCTGACCTTCACTCATAGCTCTGCCCACTTTTGACCTCCATTAAAATCGTTATTGTTGTTGACATTATTGTTTTATGTGTTGAATGTCTACAATGTGCCTGGATTTTGCAGATCTGGTTAATGGACACTCAGGGGAATTAAATGACTTTGGCTTCCCAAAGTAAGGAGCCACAGCAGGACTCAAACTCATGTCTGTGGTGGGATCTAAAACCCTAACCTTCTCGATGATCCACCTTTCTTACCTATTCCCTGGAGGGCAGCTTCCGTCCTAATCTATCTGTGTATTCCTCACAGCAACTAGCATCTAGTAGGACTGGCTAAAGCATCTAAGGAGGGAGAAAAGCAGGAAGAATGAACCCAGATTAAGAAAAAATAAAAGGATTTGACTAACTTACATAAAAAGGATCTCATTTTCCTTTTTAATAGATTACTACATACAGTGGCCATAGCGTTTCTCTAATTTCTTCAGGACATACTTTGAAGATGAAAAAGTATGCGTACCTCCTTAGCATTCTTTTTGTCTTTCAGAAGAGCAGACTCATCTCTGTAAAAATACAGATAATCTCCCTCTTAAATTCCATCAGCTGGAGACACAACACCCACGTTCCAAATGAGTACAGATCGGGGTTTGTCACCTATGTGAAACTTGCATCCCACTACTGTCCTTTCCGCCATGATGTCAGCCTGCTCATGAAAAGCTTGGTTTCTGTCCCATGACTCAGCCCGAACCTAAAGCCTGGATCGTATGAATCCGGGACACCGGTGTGCAAATGCGTTTTTCATGTATAGATTGTTCACTCTGGTCTTTGGGATTGTGTAATTAGCATATGTTGTCATAGTGATGTATTTATTATAATGGAGGTGTTCTCAGGAAACCAGATTTAATAGTTTTAAATCAGAGGCCAACATGGACTTTGAGGAATCCCATTCACAGTAAATTTTATGCATGGTGAAAGGTTATGGAATGGGTTTCCATGCCACGTCTCCCCTGTCCCACAAATCTCTGCTGGCCTACAAAGGTCCCACTGTGGATTTCTGCCAACCAACCAGATGAATGTAGACAGAAAATTTCAGAGTTTATATTATCACTCACATGGCATGTCTTCCACTGAAAATGGAGCGGGGAAAAGGTGGCTTGGCTATTGGGTTTATATCCTAACTTTGTAGTGATGACTTAACGGAGGGACTCCTAAGCCTAGACTGACAGGGATTTGGCTTTTCTTGTGTTCAATTGATAGCCCCTTGACTGCCGAAGCCATTGCCCATCTGTTCAGCTGTTGTGTTCATGAGGTGGTTGGACCTCCAACCCAAGGCCCAGATCCCTGGCTTCCCTCAGTTGGTGTCAGGAGCCTGAAAAGTTTTCTTATATTGTAAACACCAAAGTAGCACCATTGTACACCGTCTTTATTCAGACTGCCCTATTCTGAGTGTGTGTATCCCCAGCATGCTTAAACAGGAGAGGCAAATGAGAGAGACAGAAAGTGAGTGCCCTGAGGTGCTGGAACGTTGTGGTTTCTTTGTGTCTACAGAAAAGATGTAATGATTGAATTAGACTCTTAAATATCTATGGATGTCAGGTTGAATCCAGGTAGCTACTCAGTGTTTTACTCTGGCAGGAGAACAAGTCCCCTGGAGGTGAGAAGCCATGCAGGCCCCTGGAAGTATGAGCAGATTGTTCAAATGGTATCAAAGATGGACTGGAATGATGCCAGCCTCTGTCCTTGGTGCTCACCCAAGCTCTCCGGCTAAACTCTTGTCTCTACCTGTTCCATGCTTAGCAGTTCCATCTTTTCACCAAGAACCTCAGTCCTATTACTTCCAGAGAGCCAGCTCACATCCGCAGGCCATGTCCCTGCCTCCTTTTCTCCTATAATGCAGGTGTTAAGCATTGGTGCAGAGCTGAGGAGTGTTGCTTCAGCATCCTGAATCCCTGAAGAAGAACCTCTTCTGTAGCACAGAGCTTATGCTTTGGAATCAGGGACAGCTGAGTATGAATTTGGGTTCTGCTAGATTGGGTGGACTCATACCTTACTCTTTCTTACCCTTAATTTTGTTATCTGTAGAATGGGGAGTGTTGTTAGCTATTACTATGTGGAGTTAGAGATAGTATGAGTAAAATGGCGAGTGGAAAACCAGACACATAGATGGTTGCTGTTATCAATTACATTATTACAATGATTGTTTTCCAACGAGATCAGGTAGAAGAGGAAGGTGTTGTTGCCATTCCTGGGACTGTTTTAAAGGAAGTATCACTATAAAGCCAGGTGTCTAGCAGGCAGCTTGAGAGCAAGGCTCCCAGTGACTTAAAACATGTTTGGAAGCTCTGTCCCATGAATGCCAAATACAATTGTGGACTCTACAAAGGGCCATAAAGAAAGCGATAATAACTCACGCAGACCCCTCCGCAGCTCCTGCGCCTCTCTCTAGTGCTCCAGTGCAGCCATTTCTCAACCTGTTTGGGGTTTCCCTGTGTTACCTAGACAGTTGCTGCCATCATCAGCTCCCAGCCAAGACTCCTCAGCCCGGCAGGACTTCAGATTCATGGTGCTCAGGAATTGGGGCTTGGGGAAAAGATGCCAAATTTCTTCTCTTTTGAGATTCTGATTTCTCAATGATTAGAAATAGAGTTGGTAGACAAGCAGGTATTTCTTTTATAACTGTATATATTTTTATTAGACTGTGAATTTCTTAATCTTTCTTAACTAATGACCCAAGTAAATTATTTGATTGAACCCAGGCATAGAACCTGATTTCACATTTTTTTTCCCCATCAAGATTCTGGAGTTTGCACATCATTTGTTACTTTGAAACACCAACTTTTTAATTATTATTATTATGATGATGATGATGGTAACCAATATACATGGTAGAAGAAGGGTGAGAAGAAGAAGAAAAATTTAGAAACTTAGGCAAAGGAAAATTATAATGTTCTATTAATTCCGCTACCCTGAGATGATCACTCTTAATATTTTGTTGTATGTTCTTCTTTTCTTTCTTCTGAGTTATTTTTTAATAATTTGGGCTTATAATCTATGTATCTATATATAAAGTAAGAATTTATCACATCATTAAACATGGCTTGGAAAAATATTTTAATGGATTTATAGGATTTCACCCTGTGAATGAATTGAATTTTATTTAACCATTCCCTATTGTTAGATAGTTAGGCTGTTTACAGTTTGTATGTTGTGTTTTTAAAAATAAGAATCCAAGCTTATTTTAATATTTATTTTTGCCTTGCATGTTTTGTAAAAGTAAGCAGAGCAGTAATGATGGATGACTCCTCACTATCTGGTGATTAATCTAAGCTCATCTCTGCTAACCTATGCGTCTTGCCAGTGATTGGCTTAGAAATAGACACATGACCTAGTCCTGACCAATGTGCATGGAGGGTCTTTCTAGGGAAAAGAGACTTCCTGCTTCCTCTGGGCATTGGCACAGCCTGGACTTGCTATGGCCATCTGGGGCAGAAACAGTGTTCTAGCCTGAGATTAAGTTGACCCTGGGGGAGCAGAGGAACAAGTGTGAGTTCATAGCGGCATTATAGAGCTGCCTGTTCAGCTGTGCCTGTGGCCATTCTACCTCTGGACTTCCAGGGGTCATAAAATAAGCTGTTTTGAGTTGAGTTTGAATCACACCTGTTACTTACACCAGGATACACTTCTAAACACAAAAGAGGTTGAGAACACATAAAATCTTCACACTGCAAAGATTTTTATAGAAGGTAAAGAAGAAACTCAAAGAGGTGAAGACTTCTTCAAGGTCTTGTCCAGTTTGGGGAACCCAAACTATTGTAGAAACTTCTTTTTAAGCTATCTCTTTACTACTTACAGCACAGCACCTTCTCTTACCCCCAGGTTGAGAGAAACTCTCAAAGGCCGAAATGAAGACACAGGATTTAGAGATAGAAAGTGAGTTCACATTGGCTTTGACCCTTCACCTGGCTGTGTGGTGTGGATGGAACTTCTCAACTCATCTAGTTTTGAGGCTCTTTTTTGGTAAATGAGGCTAACATGCTTATCTGAGAATTATGAGATATAAGTCCGCTTGTAACAATATGAAACCATTTTACAATTATCATTGTCATTGGTGTGAGTTCACACTAACAATATTTATCAAGTACTTTCTATGTGCCAGGTTAGCAGTATGGTAATGAACAAAACAGAAAATATCTCTGTCCTCTTGATTTTTATATTCTAATGAAAGTGGCAGAAAATGAATAGGGAAAGAGTTAACTGAGCATTTTGGAAAAGAGGACCAAGTTCTTTTCAGATTCTGATTTCTCCATAATATAAATAGTATTTTTAGGTGAGCCATTACTTATTTTTCTTCCTTTCTACCTACTTATCTACCTATCTATACCTCTCTCTCTATATATATATATATAAAATCACATACACAATATATAATATAAAAAAGTATATGTATTTTTTTTGGCCTGTGAATTTCTTAACCCTTCTTAACCCACATCCTAAGTAATATGTGATTAGACATTGTGATAGAGCTTAATTTTACTGTTGTCTCAATTTTTGGAAATAGACCGGTTTTTCTTAATTGAGTTCCAAGTTTCCCTATATGTTGCAGTTTTATTTTCTGGGGTGTTTGTGTCTGTGCACATATGTGCATGTGTATATGTGTTTATCTTGATGATAATTTAGAAAGATTAATTAAGCATCCATAGATCATCTATGTAACCACCTTTAAAATAAGCAAATGTCTGAGTTTGCATGTCGCGTTGCCACTTATTTTGGCAGAACTCTGTGGCTTTCCCCAAGTCTTATCTAGCAGGCAGCCTTCTCATCCAGCCTGCCCAGTGGTCCTTATTAACCTTATGTTACAACCAAGGAAACTGAGATACACAAGCAGAGCTTCGGTGATTCGCCTTGGCCACCCTTGCCCCAGGTTGCAGGCCTGAGATTTGAACTTGGGTCTCACTCTCCGCGCACTCTATATTCTCTGCCTCTGCTTCTCCCATTTTCTCCGGGTGGCAGGACATGGGCACGAAATTTGATTTGATCATGAGATCCACTGGCTTATAAAACACTACAGAGCAAAATAATAAATAAATATATAAATAAATAGATTTTAAAAATGCTACACAACGATAACTTTCCTTTCTGAGAACTTGATATAATAAAGTTGGCTTGATCTCCTTAGCCTGTATCTTGAGGGAACAAGTAAATTAAACAAGTAATTATATCCATAATGTTTTTAGAAGTTAGAAGATTTAAATATATGAATCTCATCTGAGTGTGCAGCCTTTTGTCTGTGGTGTTTCCTGCCAAAAGATCTCTTGACAGGAAATAAACATTAAAATAATCTTTAATCCCTTGTCTGGTCTATTACCATTAACAATTGATGCACTTTAATTTTGTGGGATTTTAACTACAAAATGGAACGACTAAGTAGTGATAATTGGGTTTGGAATTATACGGTCATTTATATCAACAGAGATGCAAGAGGCTGGGAGGGCGGGTGATTAATTATTTACTATTTCCTGGCTGCGGTTCCTATTATAGAATTTTCTGATATGTTCTGCTGTGAACAATTATCACCAAATGAAAGTAAACAAATCTGTGATTTGAAGCCTTATTTAGAAGTTAGTCTATATTTAGGTAATGTGGGCTTAATTTTCACAGACCCCGTGGGCTGTGTGTTCCTTTTTTCAGGGTCCCACCAGCTCTGCATCTGAGTGTGGTTATCTCTGTGCATCTTAAACTCTACAAGCACACAGCCCTAGGGAAATGCCTTGGTTTTGTCAGGGGAAGAAAAAGAAAGAAAACATTGAGTCAGATCTCGCTTCAGTGCCAAAGGCATGTTTGGAAGGGGGGTGTAGCTTACTCTTTCCTGTCTGGTTTACTTCATTACAGTGTGGGAGGGGGAAGAACATTATTATGTCAACATGAGAATAAAAGTTATGCTGTGCTGTTTCTCTTAACTTGTGTATGTATGTAAAAGGCAGGATCCTGTCTCTGTGCCTCAGTCTCCCCATAATTGTTCAGCAGCAAATCAACTCTATCTGATTAGGCCTTTGTGGGATCACCCACTGCATCATGTGTTTCCTGTCTCTGTCCCCTCTTGGTGCCTGCAGAGTGCATCGTCACGTCACGTGCCTTCCTGGCTCTCCCTACAAGTGGTTCCTTCCAAACCCAAGATCCAAGATTCTAACATTGGAAGATTGATGAGGACTTGATATGATGTGTTTCATGGGAAGCAGGACATTTAGGGAAAGGCTGCAGACACGAGCTGTTCCAGAGCCACTCTGGAATCATAGCTTCTGGTCTGCACCCAGATTCTTGAGTGTTAGGGCCTTTGAGCACGTGTTGGATGAGTGTGGTTTCCCTCTGGGCTCATGTTGTCATTTATTTCTGGAAATAGTGCAGCCCCCTCCTCGGGCTTTCTGGCTACACAAGTAGCACCACCATCCATCCAACTGCGAAATCCAAACACCAAATGACCATCTGGGTCCCTCAGTCACCCTCACCCCATGTGTCCTGCTGATCACTGAGGTTTGTCATTTTTACTGTCTCAAGTCTGCCCATTGTCATCATTTCCACCAGCAACACCCTCATTGTGGTCACCGTCATCTCTTGCCTAGGTCAGTGCTTCTCTCTGGTCTGCACCCTTCCAGCTTCCCTGGGCCCCCAGAGTGGAAGGAAATCAGCAGGTGAAAGGGGATTCGGGGCTTCTTCCTCACATTTCTCCCCAGCCTCTAAAGGAGCCTGTGTTTCCTGATACCAGGGTCGCTGGGCCCTGCCACATGTTAAGAACAGTAATGGACAAGCTTGTTGGTGACAGAATCCAGGTAGTTCCCTGGCTCTGTGCTGCATGCTGCTGTCGCTAAAGCGAGGAGGTGGAAGAGTTAACAGTCCCAGGGTGCAGAACCACCTCAGTCTTTAAGTTAAGGTGTGCCCCTGGGGGATCTGAAGCAAGAGGCCTCCCTAACAGTGCACTTGGCCTTTGCACGTTGTAGTCAGGCCCCCATGACAGATTTTAGGCCCTTCTTGAATCTCTCCGGATGGGGTGGATGTGATTTGTAGTGGACAAGGTGGAGCAAAGAACTCCTTGAGGCTCCCTTCCATGGGCCAAGCTTGACTCTGGGGTTTTGCTGTTGTTTTTATTTTTTATGATTATTAACTCAGTTTTTTGGGGAGAGGGCGGGGGTAGTGCGCAGAAGCTGGTGGTGATTGCACTCATCAGGAAAAGTGGCGTGGGCGCTCCATAAAACACTCTTGTTCTCACCTCAGGGTGTGGATTCAGGGGCCGGGTGAGTTTGATTTGTCACTTTCTTCTAGGGTTTCTCAGCCTCGGCACTATTGACATTGCAGGTTTGGTAAAATTCTTTGTTGTGGGGGGATTTCCTGTGCATTGTAGGACATTGAGCAATATCACTGGCCTCTACCCACTAGACGCCAGTAACACCCTCTCCTCCCTACAGTCTAGCTGTACCCAAAATGTCTACAGATATTGCCAGATATCCTTGGGGGACAAAGTCACCCCAGGTTGGGAATGCTGCTTTATACTCTTCTCTATGGTTTTAATTTTTTTCCATGATAAAATATTTTTAATAGCAATGTAATGAAACAAGAAAGTATTAATAAGACCAAAATAATAATATAAACTGCCACTTAAGTAATGTTCATTATGTGCCAGGCCCTACTCTAAACACACGCTGTGTAGTCACTAGTTTAATCCTCACAAGAATTCTGTAAGACAGTGTGTTAGTTTTCCAGGGCTACCATAACAACGTGCCACAAACTCGGTAGCTCACAACAGCAGAAATCGATTCTCTCACAGTTTTAGAGGCCAGAAGTCTGAAATCTGGGTGTCTGCAGGGTCAGTCCCTTCTGGGGGCTCTGAGGGAGAAACCGTGCCAGGCGTGTGTCTTGGCTTCTGAGGCCACCAGTCAGGCCTTGGCACACCTTGGCTTGTGGGCAGTAGGACACAAATCTCTAACTCTAGCTTTACATGACTGTCTTCCCTTCGTGTGTAACTATGTGTCCTTATTCCTTTTTCTCATAAAGACTCCAGTCATTGCATTTAGGGCCCACCCAAATCCACTATGACCTCATTTTATCTTAACTAATTGCATCTACAAAGACTCTATTTCCAAATAAGGTCACATTCTGGGGTACACATGAATTTGAGGGGAATGCTGTTCAACTCAGTACAAGTAGGTGATATTCTTATCCTCATTTTACAGATGAAAAAACTGAGGCATCACACCATTTAAATGATTGCCTGAATCAGAGAGATAACCAAGAATTAAACAGAAGCAAGAATTAAACTGAGTTCTTCCAGTTGCGCAGTCCCAGCGCCTAACCATTGTACCTGTGGTCCTCAAAGCATTGCCCTAGACCGACAGCATCGGTATCACCTGGGAACTTGTGATACACACACTCTCAGGCGCCACCCAGACTTCCTGAGTCAGAAACTCTGTGAGTGGGGCCCAGCAGTCTTATTTTTACAAGCCCTCCAGGGGATTTTGAGGCGCCTGAAGTTTGAGAATCCCTGATTGAAAGTGCAATGTAAGGGATGGGGGGAACCTTTCAAGACATCATTTGAATCAATCAATTATCAAATATTTCTGAAGTGCACTTGGTTTACAAAGCACTGTATTAATGTCTACCTCCGTAGGAGTGGGTAAGGAGAATTCTGTTTATTTTTCTATAGGAAACTCTTCCCTCCTGTTTACCAGTGCCCCAAAGTATTTGAAAAATGACGATGTTAGTATCTTTGCCTATATGAAGATAGAAAGTGTCATGTTAAAGGTAAACTGAGAAAAACATTTTCATTTTTACAAGTCACTCTTATTTAGACATATAGCATGACTCTTCCTACACATTCATTTCAGAAGAGCAAACCCCTGGTCTTCTAGCTCTCATAGCTGCCTTCTCATCCCAAGGGCCTTCACGACTAGAAATTTAAAACACTGTGCATGTAATAAAGTCCAGTAATTTTAGGCTCATTGGTATTTTGTTAATTGGTCTTTATTTCCTATTATTTCACCTCAGAGCAAACATATCTCTCAGCATTGTGACGTCGGAGTTATTTATCTTTTCTGTGCAAGTGCTTACTCTTTTTTAGCAAGCTTTTATTTAATAGTATTCTCTATGTCCAAGGACCTTTCCCATCTGTTTACTAGTGTAGACTGTGCTTCTTTGTTTGTTTTTAATTACAGGTCATATGAAATATAAGCAGCAGCAGGAGGGAGGTTATTACCTTCCAGAATAAGTGGTAGACATAGACTGGCCACTGTGAGCCTGTCTCTTAAAAAATGCACTTCTGCATATGAAAGATCCCCATTCCGAATCTGAATACAGTTCAGTTTATTTGAGGAGGTTCGGTATGGGCCTGGCGAAACAAAAGGAAGTTGGAGACGTTGACGTTCTTCCTGAGAGGTGGAAGAGGCCACTTACAGCTCTCACTTTACAGTTTCCAATGGGAGGTGACCTGGGCTGGACACTTAGTGATTAACATCCAGGACTCCCTCTGTCTGTTATTAGATATTTCACAAAACAAGCCAGGGTTTCCTAGTCCTGGAAAAGATTTCACTGTTGCTTCATGTTGTTTTTGTTTATGGTTATCACTCACCACCCAGCTGCTTACTCACTTGGTGGAAAGAAACCATCAAAGGAATAGAAGCCCAGGGCAGATGTTTCAAACCTTTCAATAAGACGGACAGTAAAAGTCCCCTTATCCCAAAGCCACTCTTCAACAGAAGCCATCATTAAAGGTTTCTTATGGATTCTTCCAGAAACTTTATATGTATTTACCATCAGAAACAGATACATATAGCCTTTTAAAAAATTCATGCAACTGAGACCATTGAATGTATTTTGTTTATTACCATGCTTTTTTAAATTTAATACTGTCTTGGAGATTATTTGGTACCAGCACATGTAGCTCAACCTCCTAATATACCATGCCTGCCTAATATTCCATTACATGGTTGTCCTTTAATTTATTTATTTATTCCTATTACAGGCATTTAGGTCAGTTCCATCTTTTGCTATTACACATGACTTAATAATGAATGCTCCTGCGCGTGCATTTTTTCTACTTGCACAACGATATGAGAAAGGAGGTTGTTCAGTAGCAGACGTGCCGGGACAAGGGTCGTGTACATCTTTGACATAATTGATTTTATAAGAATTACCAACTTGTCCTCTAAAAGGGTTACACCAGTTTCCTCTCCACCATTCACACATGGGGATGCCTGCATCACCCCAGAAATCATCTCCAGCAGCAGCAGTGGCAGAGAGGACTGAAATGCCATTGACAGGTCCAGCAAGTCAGCAATCAGCACACCATTTTTTAAAATTTATGTTGCTATTGTATTAGATGCTTCTTCTGAAGCAACCACTTCATAACACTCTGCAGTCCAATCCCCAAGCTGGGCAATTTTTTTCCCCTTTCAATACATCACATTGATTTTCTGCATGACTTTATCTGCTTAATACAAAGTGGGATTGAACAGTTATTTGTCTGGATTTGACCATTCCTTATCAAACATTTATGATTTAGCTTTCGCCACGGCATCTTCTTGTAAGGTGTTTCTTATTTTTATCTTTTTCCGTAAAGGTAGGATTGTGTTGACAGCCCTGTAATAAATCTCTCTTGAAAGAGATATGTTGCAGAGGGGTGGGGAGAAGGCGGGGGCTCTGTGCGTGGGATGTTTGGGGGAAAAGCTTCAAGGAGGAGCAGTGTGAGTTGTCTCTGGACCAATGTCTTCTTTTAATAATAGTGGTTGATGCCTTGACTCTGGGGTTTGCAGTATATTAGGATTGAGTGCTTCATAGGGAGGCATAGCAGGGTGCTACTGTGAGGGTGAATTGTCTAGTAAGTACGGGAAGTTGGTATAGCCAAGGCCAAATCTTAGACCCACCCTCCTGTCCGTGCAGAGAATAATGTTGCTGTCGGGGTCGTGTCAAGATCACCAGGATTCACTGAGAGTCTGGTCAGAATTTAATCTGCATACAAATGTTTGGAATATACGAGAACCTAAAGGGACTTGTATATTTTTCTCTCTTTCATTTGCTCTGTTTCTCTCTCATTGAGGCTGTATTTTAGCTTCACGTGGAGAAAACAATATTAGACAATTTTACTCAGTTCTAGAAAACTTTACTGAGCACCTTCTGTGTAGGTACTCATTTAATACTACGCTCATGGCTTTGGGGCAGATTCCAAGGACACAGGGGTGGGTAAGGAGATACGGCAAAATGGAGCGAGTAGCCAGACTGTCATGGACCTGGATTTTTAAAAAAATACCTAAAACAATATACATTTATCATCTCAGTTCCTGTGGAGGAAGAGCTGGGCACGGTTCAGCATCTCTCACAGGTTATAAGCAAAGGGGCTACCGTCACCGACAGGGGCTGGACAGGGAGGGGCATGCTCCCAGGCTTGGAGTCAGGGTTGTTGGACTGAGGGCCTCAGTTCCTTGGCTGTTGGTTGGAGGTGGTTGCCACGTGGCCATCTCCAAAAGGCATCTCACAACAGGGCAACTGGCTTCCATCCAAGTGAGTAAGTGAAAGAGCAAGAATTGGTGAGAGAGACAGAAGCCAGGGTGTTTTTTAAACTTAACCTTGGACATGACATTCTATCACTTTAGTTTTCCTGAGATATAATGTAGTGCTGCAATATTCTCCCTTTTAAAGTGGAAAATTCAGTGGTTTTTAGTATATTTAAAAAGTTGTGCAGCATTACCACTATCTAATTCCAGAACATTTTTATCACCCTGAAGGAAACCCTGTACACATCAGCAGTCCCTCCCCTCCCCTAGCCTCTGGGAACCACTAATCTGCTCTCCATTTCTGTGAATTTGCCTATTCTGGACAATTCATGTAAATGGAATCCTACAATATGTGGCTGACTGACTTCTTTCACTTAGCATCATATTTTTGAAGTTTATTTTGTGTTATAGCATTTATTAGTATTTCATTCCTTTTTATGGCCAAATATTCTATTGTGTAGATATATTGTATTTTTTTTATCCATTCATAGTTCACATTGTTTCTACTTTCTGGGTATTATAAATAATACTACTATGGGAACATCTGGTTATTTCTGGTGATTATGAATAATGCTGCTGTGAACATTTCCAAAGGTTGCTTCTACTTCCTGGCTATTACGAGTAATGCTGCTATGAACATCCATGTACAAGTTTTAGTGTGAACTTATATATCTTCATTCCAATATCCTTTTATGTCATGTCTTGGCAGTGACATCTGTAACATTGGGGAAGTGTCTTGAAATGTTCTATATCATTTTTAAATAAAAAAAAGTAGGGGAAGGAAATAGTGATTGTGTATGTGATCAGAGAGGGATTTTGAGAAGGTGACATTTGAAATGCACCCTGAATGAAGAGACCCATGCAAAGATCTCAGCACAGAAAATTCCAAGCAGAGCACAGCCAGTGCAAAGGTCCTGAGGTAGAAATACACTTGACCTGTTCAAGAGAGAGAAGGCAGCCAGTACATTTGAAGTCAGGTGGAATGGTAGATGATGAGATGGAGAGGGTGGCCAGCCACAGGTCTGAAGCCAATGTAAGGAGTCTGGGTTTTGAATTGTGGTGATAGCTATTGGAAGTGTGTAAGCAAGCGGGTGGTGTAGTTTGAGTAACACTTTTAGAATGATGCCTTGGTTGCCATGAAAAGAGCAATTTCTGGGGGCAGGAGTGGAAGCTGAAGGATGTGTTGGGAGGTGGCCCCGGGGGTCTAAGAGAGGAGTTTTGGTGACTTAGACCAGGTGATGATATGGAGATGGAGAAAAGAGGTTGGATTCAGGACACATAACCCCCCGAGCACATTTGAATGTAACTGCCAGTTGGCCCTGTCTCTGTCCCACTGGACCACAGGCCCCTAACTCTTCGTGTACACACCCTGATAGCCTTCCCCGTGGGCACCCACTGCATGTTTGCTGAATGAGTGTTGTGGAATGACCACCCACGGAGGACGTGACAGGTTGGAGATAAAGCGGCCAAGGCTCCTGACCGTGAGCCTCTGAGATGCGCGTCCTCTCTCAGGCTAGCTATTCCCAGCCTGCCCCCTGGAACGATGCCTTTAGTCCAGTCCTCTCTCACTAGCAGGGATCCCAAGCTTGTAAATAATATTTTCTTTTAAAAGGTGAGCAGAATGAAGAGCCAGCAGTGTCAAAAGTCTGCGCACAAATATTTCATTATTTTCCCATTTACAAATGAGCACAGTGTATCAATATCGGTGTATCTGGGAAGAGTAAGCATGCCGGGAGGTCAGTGGAATAGCAGCTCGGTGTGGCGATCCATTATGTTCTCCCTGAATTAGGCTCGTTGAGGCACTGTTATTAAAGTGGGATTTTTCTTAATTATTAACAGTTAAAAATAGGAAAATAGATTTCAAGGGGGGAAAAAGTTGCAGGCAACAAGAGTCCAATTCTAAATGTGTGCATGTGCGTAAAACGGAATTTGCCAAACATGAATAGGCACTTACAATGTGACTAGAATTGGCTCTGTCATGTGTCAGCCTAATAGCCTAAACCCCGGTTCAATACGATGAACTTGGGAAGGTTTGCTTAATGAAAGAACTGACGTTTTCTGTGCAGTGGCTGCATTCATCAGCCCGCATTCCTGTTCATTACTCTACAAAGGGCTGCCAATGGGAATTGGTAGGATCATCTATTAGGTAAACGTGATGGGGACAAAAGATAGCAGAGGCCAGGGTTTTGTGGAATTTTCTGTGCTGGTCTGGGTTACTGGGGTAGCAAGCCCTGGTTACAGGCAACATGTTTCCAAGTTGCCACGAGGGCTTCTGGAGTCGCAGGCTGAATTCTGGCTCTTCCGCATCCTGACACACACATCCTATGAGCTCCTAGGGAAGAGAGTTTTCACGTGTGAGTGGCGTCGCCTGACCCACAGTGGAGTCAGTGGGGATATCCACAATTACTGAGTTTTCCTTCTCCATCTGGGCATGTGGGAAGGGCTGTGTTTTCCTACTATGAGACTTGCTTTGGCTAATAGACTCCGGTAGAATTGATATGTGTCTCTTTGAGGCAGAAACTCTAAGAGCCTCACATCTTCTGCACCACAATCTCCTTTCCCTCCAACACACTGCCCAGCAGTGTTCCAGATCCTGGCTGCCCTGTCAGGGTGGGTCTTAGAGGAAGGACAAGATCAAGAGCCCTGAACTGACTAAGTAGGGACAGGCAGATAAGTTGTGCTTCTGGGGTGTGGCATCAAGACACTGAGATTTGGGGTTACTTGGTACTGTGTCATAGCCTGGCTTATGCTGTCTGTTTAGAACTATCATCACGCCCAGAGGAATCCCAGTTTGACCATCAGAACCATCAAAGCCCAGAACAGTGGATCACATCATAACAGACTTGTACACTATTTTAACAAGGTTATAACATTGTAATTGACCTGCTTTTTTTTAAATCGTTTTTAAGACCTGCCTATATTAGTAAATTTCGTTTAGCCTCTAGAGCCATTTGATTGGGGTGCCCACTTGACAAGTAAAGCAGGTTCCTTCAGCTGTGAGTGGGGCCTTAAGTCATTGGAAAATGCAGACAAAACAAGATGTGCTGATTGGCAAGGTCATCTCGGGAAGGCCCATTGTGGAGTCAAGAGCAGGTCCATTAATTCAGCGGGGATTTACATCAGTTCCATCTGCCTCTTACCTAATGGGACTGTTTGGTTGTGTTCTTTCCTGGAGAGATTAGTGATTGAAAGGAGGAGATTTAGAAAGGAGAGATAAAAGTTTGCATTTAATTCTCATGACAATGCAGCCTTCTAAGAAGGTTTTCTAAGGAGGCTCCATAGTAAATTCAGACTTAAGCCAGGGGGCAGCTCCTCCTGTGACAATGTGCATGTCCAGGTGGTGACTTTTCCATAATAAAGGGGCTCCAAAGGGGTGCTGGGGAAGTTAGGTTGCCTTCATGTTGTCTCTAACCCTAAAACCCCACTGCCTACTAAATTAAAATCTCTTATATAATTATCGCTCTGGGGGGGGTGTTGAACATAGGATCTTTATTTGTTTCTTAAATTTATTCATGTTTAAAAGAGA
This sequence comes from Lemur catta, assembly GCF_020740605.2. NCBI lineage: Eukaryota > Metazoa > Chordata > Mammalia > Primates > Lemuridae > Lemur > Lemur catta. The sequence continues at coordinate 15,500,322 of NC_059147.1, read as the reverse complement.
GTTTCCCCTCTCTTCCCCCTTCCCACCAGTCCTCACCATCTTCAGTTCCATGCGCAGGAACTGTGCAGTAGGTACTGAGGACTTTCCCAAATGCAAAACACAGTCTCCACCTTCATAGGATCATTGTCAAATGAGTGTCAAGTGAGAGGATGTATTTAGGTGCTTAGGTGTATTTAAGTGCTTAGGACAGTGACTGACAAACAACCTATAACTGCCACTTATGAAGATAGGGGGAAGCCCTGGGTCTTGGTGGTCCAGCAGATCAGGGTCCGAAAGCTGCCCCTGCCATTTACTGACTGTGTGGCCTTGATCCTATGCTATGCCATTCTCACCTTCAATTTCCTTGTCTGTAAAGTGGGGATAAGAGAGGCATCTTAACACTTTTCTCAATGAGTGATTGTGAGAAGTAGGTGGGCTGATGCCGGCAGCACCCCTAGTTCAGCCGCTGCCACCCAGGAAAATGTCAATCAATGTCTCTACTTAGTAGTAGTTGTATTCTAATGAGGGTGATGATGAGGGCGTGGTCTTTGCCATGAAACCCCTCAGTAGCCACTGGAAAGCAAACAAGTTGGTGCACAGTCAGCTGCCACCCTCAGAAAATCTTGACTCGATGGATCTTAAGGAAGCAGTGTGTAATCTCCCAGGCCCACGAGTCCTGATTGGGGCAGCTCCTTGGTGGCATGGGTTGTTAGGGTGTGGGCTCCAGTTTGATTTACCCTCCAAATGATGGATTCCTTCAGGGCGGAGCTGTCTGGGGCTGCCTGGGATACTCTGAAGTGGAAAAGCATATAAGCTCCAGAGTCCGACAGAACTTGGCTCTTACCCTAACTGTCAAAGCATAAAAATCTAAGATTCTGGGTAAGTCAGTGACGGCAGGACCTCTCTGTCCTCAGTGTCGTCATCTATAAAATGGGCATGGTGATCCTGTCTATGTCACGGCATGTGTCATGGTTAAGGAGGGTTGTGTTAAGTGCACAGTACCACGCTCAGCACAGAAAGCTTTTGGTGACTATTCCTCAGGCACTGAAGGTCGGGGATTTATTCAGCATCACTCAGCTGGTAGCCAATGGTGCACGTGCTCTAACTCTCATTGCTGGGGTTCTCTTTACCACAACACATTTCCAGCCCCACAACTCTGCAGCCTCTGCTGTGGAAAGTGGTACAAAAAGGTTTGCTCTTGGGTTTAATTACAAAAAGGTTCACAAGGACTGTAATTTTAAAAAACCTGCATCAATGCTCAACATAATCTCTGAATAAAAGAATTCAGTCTTATAAAGCCCATTGCATATAAATTTTCTCATTCTGTTTACCAGGACAGAAAAAATATTGTTTTATATGTTTGCTAGCAGCTTCTGTGAGAATCTATGGATGAACTTGTCTGCAAATCTTTGGCATTTACATTTTAGGTTTCTGCCCCTCATAGCTGACCATCTTTCTAAAAGCAGAGATGTAAGCCTCTTTTAAGGCCATTTTAAGACTTGAACCATTTAACATTGTGTTTTAATAGGTTGTCTCAATATAAATATACTTCTCTGGGTTCTATTTTGTGGAAAATTAAAAGTGATAATGTTGAAAATAATAGGAGACTGATTAGAATACGCATCACTAAGCTCTATTGTTCAAATGAACTCACTTGAGAAATGTCCCCTTTGTTTCTCTCTGCGTCCCTTTCTCTCGCATCAGATCGATTTCATTTGCCTATACCATAAGGTATTAGTTGTTACTGAGCAGCATTCTGTGATGTGCATCCTCCTCCTCCAAGTGTGTTCCTCAGTGGTCTCTGGGATGTGCCCTCTGCCTCTGTCACATTGCACTCTGCTCTCAGCCAAAGCTCTTCTTAAATATGCTAGCCATCAAAACCACACAACTAAGCCAGGCACAGTGACTCGTGCCTATAATCCTAGGGACTTGGGAGGCCAAGGCAGGAGAATTGCTTGAGACCAGGAGGTTGAGATAAGCCTGGGCAACATAGAGAGACCTGGAGTCTAAAAAAAGAAAAAAAAATTAATAAGCTGGGTATGGTGGTGTACACCTATAGTACTAGCTATTTGGGAGGCTGAGGGAGCAGGATTGCTTGAGCCCAGGAGTGCAGGGTTACAGTGTGCTATGATGATGACACTATTCTCCAGACTGGATGCCATAGCCAGATCTTCTCTTTAAAAAAAAAAAAAAGTCAAAAAACAACAACACATGCAATATCTCTCTCCTTCTGTTCATCTTGACTCCCATTGGGGATTCTCTAAGTAACTCGAGGGCAAGAATCACTGCTTAAAATGTCACCAGGCAACCAGGAATAACATTACAAGGTTCTATCCATTCCTTTGTTCATCCATTGATCATTCAACCACCATTCATTATGTTCTTACTCTGAACTAGGCACTGGGGGCATAAGAATGAATTAGGTTCCTTCAGTTTAGTAAGGACAAGGCATGTGAACAAATGATTAGAATGTTCACTGTGGCAAGTGCAATGGCAAAGGCACCAAGAGAGGGAGGTAAGAGAAAGGACTGGTTATCTTTGCAAGGTTCTAGTGAAGGAGTGAGGGATGGGGGATGAGGATGAGGAGTTGTGGAGGAGGAAGCTTTACCACTGAGAAGGACAAGCATAAGATGGGCTTCAGAAACCAGATGGGTATTTGTAGGTGGACCACCCTGGGAAGCTGAGCAGTGGGGAGGGAGGGAAGGAGATGCATTCCGAGCAGAGGGAACAGCGGGTACAGCCCAGACATGGGCACCTTCAGAGCCCATCTGAGTCTCTTTGATGAGACACAGGGTGGTCACTTGATGACTCCCTGGTGGGGCATCTCCATCAGGGCTCCATGTAGGATATGGGAACCTCTCTATGTATTTTAAAAAGGAAGGAATTTAATAAACGCAATTTAGTGCTTACAAATTGTGAGAAGAGCTGAACGAGTGGTTTCAAGGTTGGTCTACAAAAATGGCTCCCTGAATATTACAGAAGGGGCCATCCAGGAAGTTTGAACCACTGAAGCCATAGCCAGAGCTAAACAGATGGATGAACCAAAGCCATCTCCACTGCTGTGGCCCCATCTCCATTGTCAGGAAGCTGGAGAATGTACCCCAGAACAGGAAGACAGAAAACTTTGTTTGCACATGTCCTTGCTAGAAGGAAAAGCCCCAGAGAAACCAGATATGGCCCTTCCTTTGCATCTACCATCCATGAGTCACATGACAGCATCTAGCAGTTGGTGGGACAGATTTGTGTCTATGACCCAAGCTGCAAGGGAGTCCTGGAAAGGTAGTTTTAGCTTTCCAACTCTTCCAACTAGAGAATAGTGGAATCCAGGGGCAACGTTGCCCCCCAGGGGGCATTTCCCAATGTTTGAGACATTTCTGGTTGTTACAATTGGAGGGAGGGGGAGATGCTACTGTCATGTAGTATGTCGAGGCCAGGGATGCTGCTAAACATCCTACAATCCACGGAACAGCCCCCACCACAGAGAATTACCCAGCCCCAAATGTCAAAGTGCCAAGATTGAAACCCCCAACGGAAGCCAAATGAGTAAGTTCAAGATATCCAGCACAAATATGCCACATGTTTCCATTCCAATAGTATTAGCATTTTGTTGGTTTGAGCTAAAAACTAGATAAAAATTTACTGAATTACTAATGGTTGTTCCTTCAATATGCATTGTTTTGAAATTTGCATCCAGGCATCCTGTGTCACTTAGGTGGTACCCATATTGATTATTTTAGTGGGTCAGAAGACTTCTTTATTCAAAATAATCTCTAATAATATTTTGTTTAAGGAGATGGAAAAATAAAGCTTCTCTCCATGTTACATTTCTTTTTCTTTCTTTCTTTCTTTTCTTTTCTTTTTTTTTTGCACTCACTGCTTTTTCATCAGCAGAATTGTATTATTAGAACAAGTCCTCTGGAAAGGGTTGCCTTTTCCCCCTCCATCCTCCCTCTCCAAAAATGTAGAGCTGTTATTTGGCTTGTTTTCCTTTTTCATCCAGAGGCAGCAGGAAGAAGGAATGAATGGTGTCCAAGAATTAAAAATTCCTGTTCCTGGCCGACCCTGGAAGCGCCATCTTTGATGTCAGGGCTTCTCTGCATCAGTGGAGCCCAGCTGGGCTCATGCTCACCCCTCATTCCCTGCTGCCCTTCCACCAGTAGCCAGGCCCACGGGGACTTAGGAAGGTCAGGCAGCTTGTGATGAGTTGCCGCCCCTCTTCTACCCACGGCTATATCCTCAGATGTTTTTCTGTGCATCTGCCTTTTCTGACCTTCCCATGGTTCAGGAAGGAAACACCTTCCCAAGCTCCTTAGTGACTCTGTTTTCTCCAGGAAATATATAGAAAAACCAGGATGGTTATTATGATGCCACACGCTATGCTGGGACCTTGCCTTATGAGAACTCTTAGATCTGATCTCTGGGACACTTGTGGGAGGCCTATGGTTGGAAACCATGCCGCCCTCCCAGTGTGGATTGTAGTGTCATGCTTAGGTCCAGTGCTCTGGAGTCTGGCAGCCCCAGCTTTGGATTTGAGATAGATGCTGTACTGGTTGAATTGTGCCCCCCACCCCAAATTCATGTCTACCCCGAACCTCAGAATGTGACCTTATTTGGAAACAAGGTCTTTATGCAGAAATAACTGAGATGTGATCATACTGGGTTAGGGTGGGTTCTAACACCAATGAGAGTGTCCTTAGGAGAGACAAAACGGAGACACAGAGAGAGGAGGGTGATGTGAAGAGAGATGCAGAGACTGGGGTGGTGCATCTACAGGCCTAGGAACACCAAGGATTGCTGACAACCACCAGAAGCTGGAAGAGAGGCCTGGGACGGTTTCTCCCTCAGAGACCCCAGGAGGGACTGACTCTGCAGACACCCAAATTTCAGACTTCTGGCCTCCTAAACTGTGAGAGAATTAACTTCTGTTGTTTTAAGCCACCCTGTTTGTGGCTTCAGGAGACTAATTCAGATACTTTCAATGGTTTAGCCTATTTACTACAACAGCTCTGTAAAGATCATCCTCTCCCAGATGTGACAACCTGGTTAATTGCAGGTGCTCTTGGAGCCCTGGTTTCCTTGTCTGTAAAGCAGAGATTCTCTATCTCATTTGGAGGTGGTTGGAATAGCTGAAAGAGACACTTGGCACAATGCCTGGTTCAGAGTAAGTGACCAATAAATATCTGCCCTGATTATTGTTGCTATTATTTAGCTTGTAAATATATTTAAGATGCACCGTCAATATGCAGTTACCCTCACTAATAAAAAGGAATACAGGTATGGATTGCAAAACAGAAAATACATGTAAATTAAATTGCAAATTAAGTTGCTTTACATTTTTAAAAAGTGGTGAGATAGACACACAAGCACTAAACTTTTGTGAGGGGAGATGCCTCTCACTCCATTCCTTCTTATCCCAATCCATCAGGATTTGGCCTTCAACTGAACAGCAGAAGAAATGTGATTCTGGACAATCTACAGGGAAAATCATCCGCTTTGGGATAGTTAACAGTTAAGTATCACTTTGAGCTACCAGATCCTGATTAAAAACCATTCATTCATTCTATTCTACAACTCCCCTGTTTTGTAAAAGTTTAGAATACCAGCAGGGCAGCAAATATGTTTAAATGATTTTATTCAAATGCCAGATTTAATTAAATCCATAACCAGAAGACAAGCCAAAAAGAAATTTTCAGGGAGATTGGAATTTTATTTTTCCTTTTTTTCCCCATGTTCAAGGTGATAACTGTAGAATAAAACCTTCCTAAACACATGCAAATGCAAGTAGGGGCATTTATCATACAAACACAGCTCTCGAGGCTGAAGTGCCTGTTAACATCATACTCTGTAGCCAAGTGTGATGATCAGAAAATTTATATATTGAAGAGACCACAAAATAGTTAAAGTTTGGTGATTTCTACTAAGACTGGAATGTATATGTGTGCACTCTTTCCTCATGTTCAGGTTTCTGTGATCATTCAGGTGTGCACAGGTATTCTAATGGGTAGCCAGGTTATTAGGCCCAGAGTGAGCAGTGTAGCATGGCAAGAGAAACCACTGTGTCTCTAAACTGTGCCTAAATTGCCTGTAATCGTTTCATTCCGGCTTGCATAACCAGATTTTATCACTTGCAAAAAGAACAGCTGAAAAGATACTTAAATAGAAATGATGGGGTGAAATTTTGAATATAAGAATGACCAAAAAGATCCCCAGAAGATCATCACTGGTCCAGAGCCCCCCATTTCAGGGTCCAGCATTTGTACTGATTATGGCCTGACAGCTCTTGAGTTTCCAATGATAACAGCCATCTGACTTGATCGGAGTTCAATGGATTTTCACTAAAATAGAATCATCGCCTTGGTGATGGATAGAAAAAGTAAAGCAATACATCCTGATAAATGCTCTGCCTGCCTCCTTCCTCTCCCCGGCGGTGACCTTGCGCAATCCATAAGAGAGCAAGGCAGAGCCCTGGCCACTGCCGCAGCACGTCAAGACTTGGAAATTTAAGTAGCTTTGAAACCCATCAATGGGGTGAAGGGGGAATGGCCTGAGAAAGCAATGGATCATGCTTAGAGGGCTCGGAGGGAAATAGGGTACACTGAAGGTCAATGTGCAGACGTGTCCTGAAGGGACGGCTCCAGGCCTCATTCTCATTCATGGGAGGCTGTGGCCCTGTGAGGTGAGATCAGTAGAAGAGTACAATGAAACAGGAATTTTCAGAGCATACAATTTCTTCTTGGAAGCAAAAGGCACTGAAGAATGGTGCAGAATAAGCACTAACCTAGAGCAAGAGGGTCTCTTCCTCAAGAGTAGCAAGAAGCCAGCTGTACAAGGAATCCCTTAGTCTCTATGACAAGATGTTTGTTTTTCAACCCAGTTAGCTTGGCCAACTGTGAATACTTCAAACGCTGTTGATCATCAGTAAGGACAGCGGCACCATAACATGAAACCCAACTAACACAGGGCATGCGGGAAGCTCATGGACCAGTTGCATCCACAAGGCCTGTACCATGGTTGATTGCAAAGAGAAGCTTCTGGGTGGCTGAAGGGGAGAGAAGTTAGACGTTGGCAGGCACCCATTAGTGTTGGTTACAACTTGCTAAAAGAAAATATTAAAATAAAAATTAGATCATAAATTTGGAGCCACAGTTACCAGGCCTAAAGTGCAAATTGCCAAACAAGTCAAGAGACTCATTAGCATTTTATGTAAATCAGTTATTACTGTTCTCCACTTCCTTAATTATCCATGTTATTTCAATACAACCCTTTCTTTGATGTCCCAATTCTATATTTAAATAGTGCAAGATTTCTATCGTATCCTCCCGCAGAGGTTTGTGCCATGCAAAAAACATGCCAAGAGCAGCTATTTTAGAGACTACAGGGAAATGTTTAATTGGTTCATCCCATTTGAGTTATGAGGGCGTATTACTGAGCACATAAAATCAGAAACATGGAAAGTACTAGCTTGGAGAAGTTTACTAAAACCTGCAAGAGACCGCTTGAAATCTGGCCCCCAAGACTTTTTGGATTCTCAGTGGGAGCTGATTCAACGGGAAATTGTGCAAACTTCATTGAATTTTGCTAAACGATTGATTTATAATTGAAATATTTGGAAATAAAATCCAACAGCACTCTTTCCTTTGGCTCGGAGAGTTAGTATTTTGGTTGGATGCATAGAACACACCTGCCAGAGAGAGGGAGGAACACGGAGGAAGGGGAGCCTTCCCCATCTTGCTGCTTTTCACCTGGTTCATCTTTTCTGAAAGAGTTACCAACTCCAACGTGAAGAACAAGTTCACTGATTTCTTATTCTCAAGTGATCTGAAATTGCAGACAATCTCACAAATTACAGATATAAGTGGCTTTTCTCTAATAAATGAACTTGAAATAACAATGTGGCCACAGAGAACTTAATAGTTACTCTTATTATTTTCTCCTAAGCATTAGGTTCCATAATCTTTGCCACTTGCTTCTATCTTCCTGCCTGCCTCCTGCCTCATAACTTATTTTTAAATACTTTATTAAAAAAGACAACTTGCACTTCTTTGAGCATGAACTGTAACTGAAAATAGAAGTAAATAGAAGAACACTTACTCTTTGCATATATTTTTGAACAATCACTGTATCTGATCTTTCTTTCTTTCCTTCCTTTTCTTTCTTTCTTTCTTTCTCTCTCTCTCTCTCTCTTTCCTTCCTTCCTTCCTTCCTTTTCTTTCCTTCCTTTTCTTTTTTTCTTTCTTTCCTTTCTAGGGCAGATCTGGATACAGCCAGTATGCGGTGCAGGTTTTGGTACAGATAGAGCCAGGTTCAAGACCAAGGGGTGTGTGTGTGGTCTTGTTCAAGTTGTCTACCCTTAGGATCCTCTCAGTGAAACCTGCTTAACAGTGCTTACATTGAAGAGTTGTCATAAAGATTTGTGTTAACATATGCATGATGTTTATTACATAGTATGTGTTCCATAAATGGTAAGCTTGAGCCTCTGTCTGCTCTGGGCCAGGCACTGTGCTGAATATTTACACAGATGATCAGATGATCACATTGAATCCTTAAAACATTCATCAAAATAAGTAGAATTATTAGTACAACTATTTAACAGACAAGGAAACTGGGATTTCTGGAGATAAGTGAAGTCCTCTAGGTCACACAAAATCGAGTAGAGAAGCTGGGATTCCATTCAGAAGTTCTCTAAGCTAGAGCTATAATTTAGATAAGAACCACACACTGTAGTAAGATTAATATTAAAAGGGTAAAAAAACCCCAAAGTTCTCATATCTTTTATCTACATAAATATATAATATTTATAGAAACTCATCTCGGCAAACTGAACTATTTAATCTAATTTGTTTATTTATTTAACAGATACCTTTATGTGCCTTGCCATCTTCTAGGCACTGTTCTAAGCACTTACAACTAGTGACTTACTTAACCATTTCATAAATATCTATTTTGAGAGCAAGCCTAGGGGTTGTATGGGAGAGTTCCAAGCTGCTGTGAGACAGGACCCCTCCCTAATGCTTACAATTTTAAATGTCCCTGGGTACATCCCATTTATATGTTTTTTTTAAGTAAATTATATTTTTAAAAACATGATTTTTCCTATCACACATATGACATACTCATTATAGAACATTTGGAAAATATAAGACGTTGTAAAGAAGGGAAAAAATTTTTAAAGCCTTCACAGTCCTACCAGGCATTGTTAACATCAATCCTAGATTTGAGTGGAAAGAGAAAGCACATGATCTACTACAAAGCACTTTTTTCAGCTTCTACACTTGGCTTGTTTTAACAGTTGGAGAGTAATTCAGACCTTGCTATTCCACAGTCAAAACTGGGGCAGTAACCCCACGAAGAGCCCCCAAGGGTTCAAATTCCTCAGCCCTGTGTCTCCTCTATAGTTTGCTGTCTTGTTTTTTGTAGATATAAAACTAGCATCCTGCATATCAGCTGGGATGTTTTCTATGTAGTCCAAAACAAAACATGCCACCCTCTCAGAAAAAAGAGGATCTCAGACTTTTGCCCCTTTTGTTACTGAGTTGTCTTCAACTCAAATCTTGTCACTTGGGCCTTGGTAGCATGAACTACCAACAGCCCTCAGTATTTACTATTTTCTTTACCCTGGGACTTCCTGTTGCAGAAATCCTATTGCTTCTCTGAAAAGCTTCCACCCCCCTACCCCCAGGATGATGGGTGGGGTTTCATCACCAGGAAAGCACATTGTTCCAACTCTCAAAGTCTACAGTCTAAAATCATCATCATGTATTTTCATCAGGATGAAATATCGGGAGCTCTGCTCAGTGCAAGGTTTTATTAATGATGTGCTGTCAGGGGCTGGATGTTCTGCATATTTGCATATTAAACAGCTGAGTGAAGAAACATTCCTTTTATTGCTGCAGGGAATAAATCAGTTTAAAGCAAGTTCTCATCATTTATACTCCTTTCAGCTAAGTCTTCTTTTATTGAAATAAATTGTTGAAGTGCTTTGCTCATTCTTTGAATACTGATGAAATTTACCTTGATGGGACCTCAGGAAAAATAATATTTTCTTAAAGGTGCAGTATTGTTCCATTTTTGAGTATTACTTTAATACATTATTGATAAGTTAATTTAGAATATCAAGTGGAAGGGGAAGAAAAACAATTTTGAATAAAGATGGTGTTTCCTCTGTATGATTGTGCCAAGTGCATTTTTATTGGTAGGACATAAGCAAATAAAAAAAAAAGCAGCAAAGGCAGTTTTTATTAATACCTAGTGTACTTTTTTTAATGAACCATGAGCTGTTTTTGCATTCAAATCCCAATAGGTAGTGTATTCCATCCACTTACAAGGACACAGTGTTTACCAGATCCCAAAGCTTCTTGTCCCCTGGGCAGGCACAAGAGGTCCCAGGCAATCCAGCTATTTTCAAACATGAATTATACCCAGCCTCAGGGTGGTAGGGTCCTATGGCTGTTTGACAGGATCTTTGCAAATTTTTTGGGTTCCTCTGTCTGCTCATTACCTACTCTTTATGCCAGAGGTTGAAAATTCACTGTTCAGATTAAATATGTCCTGAAAACATTTTTTTTTTAATTTTGGCCTACGTCATGTTTTTTTTTAAAAAAAACAATTTAATTGCTTGCCAAGATTTTCAAATTGAGAAATTTCACATAAAAATTCAGATTTCCAGCTTCTCTTAAAAAGGAAGAAGATTAAACAATCCTGAGCCTGTTCTGTTCTGTTACTCTAAGCAGTATCTGCTCTAGGAGGGGGGTCGGGGGGGGGCTCCTCTCAGGACAAGCAGTCTCCCCCCACCCCCACTGTTTACACTGTCTGACACCTGGCCTTGGCCTTGTAGGATGACTGCCTGGGGCTGGCACACAGTAACTTTGTCCATCTCTGGTTTATACCTTTTCTCTTGGTGGAGAACTCAGGTACACAAAGTGTTTGGGCAGTGCCTGGCAAATACAAAGTGTCCAGAAAGTGGTAGCTGGTATTAAAATGAATGAAGCATGCGAACTGAGGGTAGTCAGTGACATAAATGTTTTATTTCCTTTTCACAATTCTGAGTATAGACCAAACTTTCTTAGGCTTTCAATTTCTTGCCTTATAAATGAATTTTATTTCTAAAAAGTAGCCCTCTCAACTCCTTGCAAATCTTTGCTCAAATATTCGCTTTTCAAGGATGACATCCTTGACCACTGTTTAAAATAACAAATTTCTTCCCAAACTCTGCCCTCCCTAAATCTCTTCCCTGCTTTATTTTTCTGTACAGCAGGTACCATTTCTCTATGTTATTTGTCCATTTGTTAATTGTCTCACCGCCCTTCCCCCACTGGAAAACAAATACCATGAAGGCTCAGAGTTTTGTCCCTTTGGGTCCCTGCTGTGTCCTGAGCACCAATGTCCATGCCTCGCACTTAGTAGACCACATGCTTAACAAATACTGAGTGAAAAAATAAATGAATGGATGGATGGATTTGTTTATTATAGCTTGGCCTCAATCTTTGCAGAAATTCAATGCAACAGATATTTATTTGAGCACCTGTTGTGTGCAGGGCCACATGTGGGTTGCAACATGGAAGGAAAAGGTGTGCACAGCAAAGATCTGGGGCTCAGGAAGTTGAGTCCGTGCCAGTAGTCTGTGCCTAAGTGTGATCGTTGTGTAAAGAACCATATTGTGCATCCCTGAACTGGTGTAAGCATAGGCACAGAAAATAGAAAATATGATAACACATGGAGACATCCATGGTAGGGAAATCTTGTTGAATAAGACTGGGTCTGAGGTAGGTTTAAGAGAGTCAGAATTCGGAGAGGGCTGGAAGGGAGGAACAATGGGAAAATTAACCTTTTTTCAGACCCTCTGGTGTTCCTGGCTCCAGGTTAGGTGCTCTACACTCCTCCCCTCATTGACTCCTCCCAGCAACCCTGGTGACACTCATTGTTCTTCCCATTTTACTCCAGACGTGATGGAGTGACCTACCCAGGGTGGTGCCACACGCCTCGTTCAGGCAGCGTCAGTTCAGGCTCGCCTTAGACCCCTTCCTCCTGCATCATGCTGTGTCTCATCTTCAGTGGGAAGACAGGAGAACGGGGAAGGAGGCAAGTGTCAAGCCTGTTCTAGCATCTCTAGGATGCCGTTTGGTGAAGCTGAGGCTGGTGCGGCTCCTTTGTGGAGGTGCCAGTAGCTCGAGTGAAGGGATGGATTCAGGGAGGACCGTGTCCCCCGCTGACCTGTGAGAGAGAGAGATTGCTTAGGGGTACCTGAGATGCTACAATGCTTTTCTTATCATGGCAGTGACAGGGCAGGGGGTGGAAATATGGGTCGTGCATTCAGAGAACATACAGTGAGGAATAAACATGACATCAGCATAGGCTTTTATGTTTTTTAAGTCTTGAAAGACATAGTAAAAAGCTCCTATTCCTATTTCTCTGCCAGAAGTATTGTTTCCATATAAATCATGTGTGACAGAAGCTCCTTATTTTTAAGTGGAAAATGCACATTTAATAACATGAGAATAATGTCCAAACATGTTCTCATTGATGGCTGCCAAGAGAACTCCAGCACTCCTGCTGCCTAGAGAAACAGATACTCAGATGTGACTTTTTTAGGGACCATACCACCATTGTCACTGCCTTTGCTTAGCACAGCTCTGAGCAGCAGCTTCCAAAGGCTCCTTAACCAAGGGCAGCTCAGTGCTTTGGTGCCTTGTAAATCCTGGAGTCAGAACAGACCTGGTACCTGGGACCCTCAGCCCCACCACTAACTGGCTGTGTGTGAGACCTTGGACTCATTATTTTACTTCTACAAGTCTCAGTTTCATCATCTGTAAAATGGGGATAACGTTAGCCTCTACCCTTGTAGGTTTATAGCGAAATTTAAACAAGAGAAGGCATCTAATTCTGGGCTGTCCAATACATAAGGTAGCCATTGGCCACATGGGGCTATTTAAATCTAAATTAAATTTAGCTTAAAATTAAATTAAGAATTCAGTCCCTCCATCACGTATTTCCAATGCTCAGCGTGGCTAGCGGCTACTACCTTGGACAGCACAGGTACAGAAAGAACATTTCCATTGTGGTAGAAAGTCCCATTGGACAGCACTTAGCACGATGTCTGGCATGGAGTACTCTGTGTTGGTTCTTCATTTGATTCACATTCGTCTATAAAGAAGTAAAAAGAGGCCTCCTAGATACTTGAATCAGAGCCCTCTGAATCATGACTTCAAAAAAAAAAAAACAACTGAGGTTGGTGCCACCTAAGCGTCCCTCCATGTGTAAAAAAGGAAGCAGAGTTTGGTCATACAGGACTCTCTGCCTGATAGAGAGTCCTCTGGGAATAGACCGAGGTTTGAGGGTTCCCGATCCTGTTCTCAGGGGAATCCTGTATTACAGGTGTTAACCTGATTAGCCCCAGCCCAGCTCCTCGTTAATTACCTGAAGTGGAGAGGACAGTTTCCAACACTCAGCACAAAGGCTTTCGGTGACTCTGCTGCTTACTACGCATCTGGCCTTGGAAAGTTGCTCTCTAAGTCAGGGCTTCTTTTCTTAAACTTTGTTTGGTGTGAGAATCCCCTGGAGGGCCTGGTAAAACACAGTTCCTAGGCTCCACCCCTGAAGCCCCTAATTCTCTCTGTCTGGGCTGGGGCCCCCAATTCTGCATTTCCATTATAGCAAGATCCCAGACCAAACTGATGCTTCCAGCCCTTGGACCACACTTGGAGCAGCTCCCTTTTCTTTTCTTTCTTTCTTTCTTTTTTTTTTTTTTAAAGCTCTTCATTTATAAAGAGTTGTTGTCCATGCCCAAAATTATTGTGAGGATTGAGAAAATAAATATATGTAAAGTCCACAGCCAATGACATTGTAGATAGTAAATGGCATCTGCTGTTACTGTTATTTTACTCTTACTAATTATTTTTTTACAGCTATAAGTCAGGATCTGCTAGAATTGGTTGATATTTGAAAATTGGGCCTAGCCCACTTTGCTACTCTTCCATCATAAAATGATTGTCTTGGATTTAAACTATTAAACAACCTTTTAACTTGAAGTCATTCTGTACCAATGAGGAGGAATGTATCTCCATGTGTGTAGTGGGTGTCACTCTGTAATCAAATACTTCTTCCCTCAGGGTAGTTTGGAGCCATTATAGTTTGCACCGTTCATTCATCCACAGCCAGGGGCAAAGGTCTTAATTCCCACTGCAAGGAGAACAGGTATCCTCAGTTTTTTTGCGTAATGCAAAGTGGGTGTTTTGAAAACACCTACTTGTCTGGTTCAACATCAGCTTCACAGGGGAAACACGTCTTCCCTGAGTGGATGATTCTGTGAGGATGGCACTTTTGATTTACAACTAGAAATTTTAGTAAATGAATCTCTAGGCTGTACCCATAGATAGCTTGGGTGGGGTAAGAAGGTTAAATCATTTAAAACCTAGGATCTGAGTACAGATGCCACATTCTTTTTTTCCAGCCCTGAAATATTCCCAAATTCTGTTTCCAATTTCCAAAATGGCAGGGAAGGAGAAAACACTGAGTGTTAGTCACTCATGTTTTTAATACTTTTGATGAGCCACAGTCTTCAAGAACTTGAGTGAGTTTTGATGTTAAATATCCAGTGGTCATGGTTTGAGTTTGAAGGGCTTATCATGATATGTGATTCAGATTTTCTCAGTATTTAAATAGGTTTCTTTGGTGGCAAGGAACAGAGTTTTATTCATGTCACCTCTTCTAAACAAACAAACAAATAAAAAGAAACAAACAAAAACAAACAACCAAAAAAAAAGGTTTACCATAAGAGATAAAATAGGCAAGTTAGGAAATACGGCAGTTCTGGGGACCTGTATCCTATGATTCCCTCCTGCACAATTGCTATGTTCTGTTTTTCCAACGGGCTTCTTCTGCCATTGCGAGATTTACGCATTCTCCTCCCTCCCAATTTTGGCTTGCACTCGCTGCTTTTTGCTCACGACAGCACAACTGAACTCAACCCAACCTCATGGCATCTTTTCATCAGCTGTCCCTGCAGCAACAGGCTTAGAGTAAATTTCTCAATTCCCTAGTGCAAGAAATCCACTGATATGAGTCACCTTTGCCATTGGTAAGTACAAAGCAAACTTTTGGACTGACTGCCCTTGGCACAGGTATGACAAGACCTGTGATCTATTTAGATGTACTCAGAATGGTATCAGGCAACATAAAACATGCCCACCTAAGTAGGAGGACCCATGGACTGTGGGAGTTTTCTTTAGAAGGCATGTGAGTGGGCAGAGATCACTGGTTTTGCAGATTGAGCCAATTGAATGGGAATGACAGCTGTAGCCTGTTGAGTCACATCAAGTCCAGAATTCCTCTCCACCCCACCCATTTGCAGTTGCCTCAGATTTATCATGGGACCTTATGTGATGCGAGCATGCCCGCTGGCCCAGGATGCTCCTCGTAGCTGCAGCTTCCCCAGGGGTGGAGGAGCCATCTGGGGCCTCCTAGAACCCTCCTGCCTCTGCTAAAAGCTGAGAAGGGTCTTGCCCACCTAGTTTTCATTGAGGGGCTTGGAGGACCAGTTACCTTTCTCCAGGTTAATCTCAGCTTCAACTATAATTATAATGGGCCACATTATATTGAACTATAGAAGAGCCATAGTTGTCACCTAGCTGAGCCTCTCTTTGTCCCCATATGTTTCAGTGAGATAGTTACAGCTTCTAAAATGAGGGAGCCAGGAAATACACTGGTTAATTCGCTCCTCTTATAGTGGGAGCATGGCAAAGCTCATAGCATGCACCAGAAACCTGGGAACACATATTATCTTACACCAACGCCTGCAAAAGTGCATCAGGGGCCCCATTTGGTGAGTGTTCTTAATTTGATTTTTATTCTGGGGCATCCTTTGGCCACAGTCCTTAGAGGGACTTTTTTTTCTCTCTGACATCCATTGTAAGGTGGCCCACCCCCTGAGATATCGCTGTTCAGCCTGCTAGTGTCTCCACCTCTCCCTGCAGCATGATGAGCAAAGTTTCCATTCTGATTTTATGACCCTGGGAGGTCTGGGAGAGATCTGTGAGGTCATCTTGTCCATCCTCGGCCAGGACAGGATTGTTCCCTGACGGTGGAGTCAAGTATTAGTCCGGTCTCGTTTCAAATGACTCAAGTGGTAAGGCCCCGGGACCTCCCTTGGGAAGCTATTCTGCAGCCTAATAACTCTCCCTGTGTGACTTTTTTTTTTTTTTTGGTATGTGTCTAATATTCAGAGTCTCACACGATAAGGCTGTAAAGATACAAGTCTTTTTAAAGTAGTTCTTCACTTAGGAATGTTCTCATAACAGTCACTTTTGTGATAAATCTTCATCCAGCAAGGGAGTTAAGTGCAAGTTACAACTGGACCTAGGGACTATGTGTCCTAAAATGCAAGAATGGCCCCCAAAAGGAAAATTAATGCTGAAAATCTGCTCAATCTGCCAGCAGCGTGTACACACAGGAACTGTTCTATGTATAATATTTCGCATAGTAATATATGTTTTGCTTCTATGATGCTAAATGCGAAAGCAGAGAAGCTTCTGCCATTGAATGCTTAGCATACAATTCATATTCTTCCTTTTTGAAATTACTCTGACAATCTCCCCTCATTCTACTAGCCAAAGTATGAGATACTGGCCTGTGTCTTTCTTCCACGTGGAGGCTATCTTTGATCTTGGTCACTGTTGAGAGCATGGTGGGATGCTAATTATTGCTGAGCGAAAGATCTCAGGGCAGGGTTGAGAGAGGGGAAGAAAGAATGAAAGGAAGAGAGGAGAGACAAGGACACCCAGGAGGTGGGAGGGAAGACAGAGAATAGGAGACATAGATGTGTAAATAAAACAAAAGGAAGGAAGGAAAGATGGAGTGAGATAAAGAAGAAAAAGAAAAGAAAGGGCAAATAGATGTGGTATGTGTAGGCTGGGAAAAGACATTCATACTATCAGTACCAAACTTTCCCTTAAGGTTGTCCTATCAGGATCCTTCCTTTGCTATAGCAATTGGGTTCTCGAAGCAGCAGCAGCAGCAGCACTTGGGAAGTTTGTTATAAATGCAGAGATTCTCTGGCTCCTGAAGCAGAAATGCTGGAGAGAGGACCCAGCTCTTGGTTTTCACAAGTGCTCCAGTGCATCCTGATGCATGCGCATGTGTGAGAGCCACTGCTGTAGGACATTTTTCTGAGAATCAGACTGTTTTTAGGAATGGCCCAGCAGTTAGAGGGCATTTATAGTTACAGGAGGCTCCACCCACTACTCCATGTGTCTTCTCTGTCTGGCGGCGACAGAACTGACTTGCAGAAGCCATTATCTCTGGCCAGGAGACAGGCTTCATTTCTAACACTCACCCCAGAAGCCAAAGTCCTTTTTCTCACATGGCATTTTTCTCTTGACCACGCATGATGCCACGTGGTAATGTACAGATTCCACATCCAAGCAGCAAAGGCCTGTGCCATGCAAGTGAAGTGGATCCTCAGGATACGTAGCTCAGATTTCCTTCTGTTTCCCTAGTTGACACATCATGGCCAACCAGAGGGTAGGGATCATTAGGAGTTTATTTTCATCTTTATCATTTAAAACACAGTTTTCCAATGAGAGTACTGATGACATAAAAGGTTATGCTTTGAATAACCACCCAGATCAGCCCTGTTTCACTTTCATCCCATTGACACAGTTCTCTTGTCTTTGCTCACGATGTAACAGTGAATCCAAGTTGCCTTAAGTAGATATTGGAAATATGAATCCAATGTATTCTTGATGTTCCTATGGCATAATTATAATTTAAAATCAAAGTCCTCATATCTCATCAAATCATGTGTTTTGTTAAAGGGTTGTATGATACTTATCAAAAGAGGAGAATCGAAAACATAAAAGTCCTCCTTCATTTTCAAAGTGGGCTGTAGTTGTTTAAGGATTTGTCCTGTTGCACACTGATAAATATTTATCACGGTTAAGTGAACAATCATTTGGAGACAGATACCATTTTATGATGCAGCTTCTCAGGGCGTCCTAATTGTGACTCTGCCTTTCCGTTTTATGTTTTATCGGAATATGCAGACATAGACTTTATGAGGTTGGGTAATGAAGAGAGAGAGACCCCAATAAACATATTTGCTAAGAGTAATGGTTATCTATAGCTCAACAACCCCTTGGTTAGCATAGCCTGTATTACACAATACCAGGCAAGCAGTTCATAGCTCAATTAGATCTAACTTGCTTCATTTTTAGGCATTATGTTATTCTAAATTAACAATATATTTCATATTCTCCAGGTCTGACTATTAACTGGATTTTGGAACCTTCAGGGCTTATTATTTAGTAATCCCCGAAGCTCTCAAGTAGGCATTTTTAAATTCATGTATTAGAACAGATTAAAAATTAGCTAGAAAGGGATGTTAAATAGCCCATTCCCTTTCTTTTGCTAATTGTGCTAGAAGTAAAAAAGAAAATGCAAGTGAGGTCAGATCTAGTATGGTATTAATACAATGAATTTGCTACCTAGTTTGCTGCTAATTGTTGCTGAAATGAGGATTATTTAAATTAGTAAATAATTTTTGAAATCTCTGTAAATGTCACAGAGCCACAATTCATGCACACAGACCAGCAATTGTTTTTTCTTTATATTTTAAAGTTTTCTGTAATAGGAATGCGTTTAGTATGTAAACTAGGGAAAAAAATGTGACGCTTCACTACAGATAAAAGTGATAATACATGCAAATGTTTTGAAAATAGAGATCAGTCATGCCCTAGAAAACACAATTTTATTTCTTGTTGCATCATCTTCATCCTTATTTGTTAATCAGATATTGGAAAATTTTCCAAAAATCTTGGCTGGATGCAGTATCTCACACCTATAATCCTAGCACTTTGTGAGGCCGAGGTGGGAGAATCTCTTGAGCCAGGAGTTCAAGGCCAGCCTAGGAAGCATAGTTAGAACTCTTCTCTACAAGAAATAAAAAAAAAAATTAGCCAGGCATGATGGCATGTGCCTGTAGTCCCAGCTCCTTGGGAGGCTGAGGCCGGAGGGTTGCTTGAGTCCAGGAGTTCAAGGCTGCAGTGAGCTGTGATTCACTGCACTCCAGCCTGAGTGACACAGTGAGACTCTGGCTAAAAATAAATAAATAATTCTTAATTCGCAAAGACCATTCATGATGAGTCACTGTATCAGTTGCTATTTTTGAATTTTTTTTCTTAAAGTAGATTCTGACAAATCCGACTTTTCCAGATCCCCATGAACTAAGTCCTTTCTATTTTTCCTCCCTCTGTTGCATATTAAATCACCATATTTAGAGAATAGAAGATTCTGCTTTCATTCCATACACTTGAAATCCTACGACATGTGCCATCCTCAGTGAAGCCAACTGTCTTGCCTGTCCTGTTTATGTCCTGCTATCCATCCTTTGGACTGCTGCTTCTCCACCAGCGACAATTTTGCCCTCAAGGGATATGTGACAATATTGGGAGGTTTTGGTTGTTAGAATTTGGGGAGGAGGCAAGAGATGAGGGAGGGCGCTTCTGGCATCTCATGGGTAGAGGCCAGGGATGCAAGGATGATGCTGAACTTCCTACAACTCATGGGACAGCCCCTCCCCACCTCCACCCCATTCACCACCAATAAAGAACCATCCAGCCAAAAATGACAATAGCACACACCCCTGTTGGGAAATTCTGTTCAAGCCACATCTAACCATTGGAAGGTTACTAAACTGCTTTGCACATAGTACGCTGTCTTCCCTCTATTTCCCTTTGCTCATGCTCCTCAAATACCCCAGGCATTGTGTCTCTTTAAGAAACCTTTGCTGAGTCCCACAGGGAGTGTTCTGTGGAAACTCTGCACTCCCTTCTCCCCTCTACCACCAAAGACTCACTTGAATTCAGCTAAAGTTTTAGCATAGACCTCGACCTTAGCCCTCTGTCCTTTCCAGATCTTCATAGCTCAGCCTTAGCAAGAGTCCTACTAAGTCAGTTTGGAGAGAATACCTCACCCTTAATGTCTGCTCCCCCTAGCCTGCCTTCAGGAAGAATCCTAAGTTGGTTAAAACCCCCTACCCTTGTTGTCTCCTCTTAGTAATTTTTCATCCATTGACTCCTCTCCACCCTCATTCTGCTCCTTGCCTATAAACCCCCAGCCGTCTTTTCTTTATTTGGAGTTGAGCCTATCTCCCTCCCCTATTGCAATAATCCTCAATGAAGTCTTCCTTACCATTTTAACAAATGTCAGAATAATGTTTTCTTTAACACCCTACCCACCACACTGCCATTTCTTTGAGGGTCTGGACTCTGTGTTGTCTAGTGCCAGATATATAGTGCACATCGTGGTCACGTACGAAATGAAGGTATGAGCACATTGTACAGAAATAGGTCACATACATGAATGCATTCATAGTCCCAAACTCAAAAGGATGTTTCTGACCTGGTTCTTTGTTTTCTCCCTCTGTCTAGGCATTTTCCAGCACAGCCTGGATGCATGTATGAATAAACTTCTACCATTAAGCCCTTGAATTATTTAAGCACTGCCAGTGATTCTGTATAAACCATGCTGTAGAATGTATTGCATATGTGTACATTTTAAGAGCACGCGTCTGCCTACCCAAGATGGCTTGACGTTGTCTCTTAGGGCTGCGTCAATACTCAGGGATTTTCAAATATCGCCAGTGGCTGATGCCTTTGTGTTCAGGTTTCTGTAGGCTTTATCAGTTTTTAAAACCAGGCCCCAATATATATGTCCAACGCCATTCCTAGACCCCCTTTGATAATCTCCACTGAGCAGACACACTCGATACATCTTCACTAATGGGTTCTGACTTCATAAAATATATTAATGACTTCTTTTGGAAAGTAAGAGTGCTTTGAATACAAGTCTTTATTGCTTTAGAAGTTCATAAAAGCCAAAGCGTAGTATTTCCCCTGATGTTTGTACAATATGGGAATAGATGTGCACCCAGGACCTAGAATTCCAGCCGTGCTTCTATTGTTTGTGATTTCAGATTTCAGACTGCCCTGTAGGAGGAGGCCACTGCTGATTCTCGGTCCTGTCTGTCTGATTTTGGTGAATTCTTAACTTGCAAAAGGTTTACAATCATTTAATTTTCAAAGTAGCTTTATCACATGACAAAGATGACAGAAAGGAAAACCCTTAAGTAGGCCTACGAGGTGCTTTACAGAGCATCATCTCACTGTACCCTTGCAGCATCCCTGTGGCAGAAAGTTAGTATCATAATAGCTCCCCATTTATATAGGAAGAAACTCATGTGCTAGGAAAAGACTAGGGCTGAACTTAAACCTGGAGCTGTCTAACTCCAAAGGTTTTCCAGGTTTCATTTCGCCAAATCATAAAAGTGAATGGAGGAGAAACAACAACTTTCTGTCTTCCGAGAATTTGTGAATACTTGAAAAGAAAGAGTTTCTTAAAAGACCTGAAGACACCATAGCTTCCTCACCAGTTCCCAAAGTTGCCGTCCTCACCAAGGTATACATTTCCTTTAAGGAGATTTGTGTCCATCCACCTGGTTTGCAAGGAAGCTCAGTAGAGCAATGTCCACTGCCGACATCTGCACTAAGAATGCCTGCCTTTGGGTTCCAAGACATCTAATGAACTCTCGCTGGTAACACTTGTAGATTTACAGCCGTTCCTCTCTGACTATAAGGGCCATAAGCCCAAGTCTCTCACCCTCAGGTTTATAAAACTTAAAATTGAGGAAACAATGAGCTGAAAGATGGAAGTCACCAGTGGAGCCCCGTAAATAAGTTATTTATGATCCCCGTGAAACAAGAAGACCATCTTAATTTCATGCTTCTTAAACTGGGGTATGAGTATCCCCAGTTTTCCTTGGTAGAATGCCAATGCCAGAGTTTATTAGAAGTCACAGGAAATCAAGGCACATTTTCTTAAAGAGACAACTGTTTTGGTGAATAGACTATTGTTTATAGTAACAACAAACGTGAATATTACTTAATAGAAGTTATATTTTGCATGATGTTTTAAAGATAGAACACAAGTCTTTCAACACCCTTCCATCCCTGGGGATGCCCTTTGCTGCGAGGGTTATGTCCATGGAAGAGTTTGAAAGCCCAGCCATATGGACATCCTATTATTCATTTTTATTTGCCATCTAGATCTTGCCAGCAACCTTTTAAATCTTTCTTCCCTGAAGGTTCAGCAAGATGCTTGTAAATGTATGCTGCTTTGCTGCGGATGATATACATTTAAAAAGCAATTATTTGCCCCCCTCTTGGGTTCTCAACTCAGATGCTGACTGCCTTTCTGGTTTTGTGGCTGAGCGTTGTTGATTCCATCTCCCAGTTTCTACCACGGTTCTAGAGGTCCAGCCGCCAAAGAGCATGCTGCCAGCCCCACCTCCTCCCACCATCCCTCTGTACCACTCAGGGGCATACCTCTATATTCTAGCAAATTTTCCCTCAATTTCCTTTATCACTTCCAGGTTCCATTGCAAAAATATGCAGTCTGCTCTGTCAGCCACCATGCATCCCTGTTTTATTCCCAATTTTCTAGCTGCTTTTTCTTTTTTCCAAATAATCCCCCACTGTGTTGACACATATGTATTATAAGAGAACCACTCATCTTTGTTTAAAATATTCACATAACCAAACAGTCATAGAGGGGTATTTCAGGTGGTGGGCTCTGCTCTAAGGCAGTGGTGACCAGGGTACCTCCTAGGGGACATTTGGTGGTGTCTGGAGACAATTTTGGTTGTCACAAAAATGATAGGGCAGGGGTGGGGGGGACATTGCTATTGGCACCTAGTGGGTAGAGGGTAGGGATGCTGCAACACCTCCTACAATGCACAGGATGCCCCCCCATCCCGCACGACCACCAAAGAGAATTATCCAACCCCAAGTGTCAGTAGCACCAAGGCTGAGACGGTAGATCTAAGGGGAGATGTGATTTCATTCTTCACCACTGCAAATTATTAGTCCAGCTGTGAATACCCTCTCTTTCCATTCTAAAGTTGTGATGTAAGATCCTCCAAGTTAAGTCATGTGAGTTAGAACCGGCCAGAGGAGCTCACTTATCCAAGAAATGTACTCTTCCCCGCTGGCAGGAAGGCAGCCCAACATAAAAACATCAGCATTTAAAGACGATTTAGAAATGGGATGGTCATGGATTAGGTCGGGGGTCAAAGGGATCCCTGGGGACCTGTGGGGAGTGTGATCCTGTCTGCAAGCTGCGACCACAGTCTTTAGTGCTTCCGCAAATACTTGACAAAAAGAGCCATGTGCTCAGAGGCCATTTCCTCCCTGTCCTCGGACAATATCCTTCACGTCACCAACGCAGAAGCAGCCGTCGCTGGGAAATGTTAAACACCACGTCCGTCCTGCTTTCTGTTGCTTCGCTCCCGTATCCATTTGAAATTCAGTGCAAACCCATAAATTCCACTTTGCTTCTGGTAGCAGCCTGCCTGGTGTGTATATTGAGCATTAGAAAAACAGTAAATCCAGCCCATTTATTCACATTAAGCAGCAAAGGCACCCTGCATGCCACGTAAGTTCTGGAAATTACTGACACGGCCCCTAGACCGTGAAAAGATGGGAGCATATGGCAGAATTCATATCTGAACAGATTGCTTTCCCTCCTAAGAACGCTTTATTAGAATATCAGCTATTATTGCTTACTGAAGGTACTCTTCCCGCTCTTGATTTAAGCCCCGGATCACCCCACTATACTTTTTCCCACTGCATTCTGCTACCTATCCTCACACCTACTTCTTACTGTTTCTAAATGGCCTACTTAAACCTGGAGGTAGGTCCTTCAGTTTCCCATAAATTAATAACACATCCATGAATATTTCCCAACCAATCTTAGAGGCCCCAGTCCGTCCCAATAGCAGGATCGTAAACATAGGGAATAGATAAAGCTGCTTCTTTCAAATGCTCTTCCACTATGAAGCAAAATATTATTAATCTGGACTGCCTGCTACTTTCATTTACCATGTTGCTGCTCATGGGATTACAAGCACCAAGTTTTCATAAATTTCAAATGAAATATGAACATGTGTTGTCAAAATACTGTTAAGCTACGAAAGCCCTGCTAGTATTAGTTCCATTTTTTTATTATTTGATTATTATTATAATTACAGTGTTTATATCCACAGGCATTCATGTGTTGTAGGTTCTGGGGAGCAAAGCCTTCCCCCATCTTCTTTGCCCACACCTTTTTAATCGCCTCTTGATTCCCTCCCTCATTTTGGAAACAGGAAACAGGAAATCAGACAGTCAATGAATGGGTTTTCACTCATCTTGCCACCTCTGCTGTGTCTCTGTGCCATGATTCGGGGCACATCGATGCCCTTGTCTTAGAGCAGAGTAGCTTGTCTTTCATGACAGAGGTAGGTCATGAGGGGTTAGCTGGCTCCATGCAGATCGTACCTGTGAGACTGTGGCCTGCCAAGGAGGGTTCAGGGGGCACAGCCACGCTGTAAAGGGAGAGTCCTGTGGAAAGGAGCCAAAGTCACAGCTGGAAAGAAAACAGTGTATTCCAAATCAGAGGGGAGATGCACAAATGGATCAAAGGAATGAGGGACAAAGTTGTTAGCCAAGAGAATCCAGGGCTAGACAGTTTGGGAGGCTGAGGTGGGAGGATTGCTTGAGCTCAGGAGTTGGAGACCAGCCTGAGCAACATATCAAAACCCCATCTCTAAAAAAATTTAAAAATTAGCTGGGCATGGTGGTGCACAAATATAGTCCCAGCTACTTGGGAGGCTGAGGCAGGAGGATCGCTTGAGCCCAGGAGTTTGGGGCTGCAGTGAGCTATGACTGTGCCACTGCATTCCAGCCTGGGCAACAGAGCAAGACCCTATCTCAAAAAAAAAAAAAAAAAAAAAAAGGTAAACTGAAGGAATCTGTGGCAAAAATAAAATAAAACGAATCAGAAATATCTGAACTCTCTGTGCCTGGTAACTTCATTGACAGAGGATGATAATGATGCTTACCTTTCCAACATCACAGGAGTTTTCTAGAACTGATACTCGTCATGACAACAGCAGCTAATATCCATGTTACCCTTACTGTGCACCAGGCAGGGTGCTGAGCAACTTCAGACATTACAGATAGTCCCCGACATAGGAGGGTCCAGGCTAGCAACAGGCTGTACGATACTCTCTCGCAATGCTGGGCAGAGGAGGCAGGGA
Organism: Lemur catta; assembly: GCF_020740605.2. Lineage (NCBI taxonomy): Eukaryota > Metazoa > Chordata > Mammalia > Primates > Lemuridae > Lemur > Lemur catta. The sequence goes on along the minus strand of NC_059147.1, from coordinate 15,475,217 downwards.
GCTGCAGCACCATCAGCCACACAATCATCAGGATAAACAGCTGATACTCTACAGTGTGCCGTGTCGCCAGATGAATTTGCCCCCCATAGGATAACGTAAGTGTTCTGAGCTCGTTCAAGGTAGGCTAGGCTAAGCCGTGATGTTCAGTAGGTTAGGTGTATTAAATACATTTTCGACTTAATGCTATAAAAACACCTGACAATGGGGTTTATTTAACCCCATAATAAGTCAGGGAGCATCTCTGTGTTTTGATCCTGACAATAACCTACGAAGTAGGTTTTATTACCCCTGGCTTAGAGTTGAGAACACTGAGAGGTTTAGTATTAATAATTTGCCTAAAGCCATGCTACTAGTAGGCAGAAATCACTTCTGGTTTTTCTCATTTCAAAGCTCATGTTCACCACTGAGTTGATACACTGTTTTACTAGATCAAGAGAGATCGTGTGTTTGAAAGGGCTTTATGAATTATAAATGCTATATGAAATAACAAAGCAGTATTATCATTGTCATCATTGTAGGTGTGTATATATATATATATATATATATATATATATATGTATATTATTTTTTAAACGAACTCTCACATTGGCATCTTGCCTTGGGGTTTGTTTTCTCTTACATGATATTTTTTGGCCTAGGATGGTCAACTTTATCAAAAAGATTCAGAGTCCAAAGTGGTCAAACAGCAAAGATTGGGTCTGGACTCAGGCATTGGTGACAATAAAGCCTCAGACTTGGTTCCTGAGGACTTTCCCTTAGGTTTGCCACTGGCCCCATAAGTATGCAGAGGGAGGGAGATAAGAGACACAGATTGTTAATGGAGTTTTGGGGGGATGCTTTCTAGCCTTTGTGAGCAGAGAGAAGAGCACGTCAAGAAGTTTAGCTAGGTTTTTAAAATTAAAATTTATGTCATTCACATTACAAATTCTAAATCCTAGCTCTTCTTTAAGCTTTTAATTCCAACTTACAATTCTTATCATTCTGTTTACAAACCTGACACATTTTAGCAGTCATTTATGAGGAAGTCTAGAAATAGTGTTTCATCTCATTTATGACTTTTAGGTAAAGATCTTAAAAATATTAAGCCCCATTTATTTAAATATTAAATATTAAAACTTTAATATTTTGCTTTTCCAGTTAAGTACCTTTACTCACAACCTTCTCGATATGTAATTTTGATACATCTAATAAATTTAATATCACATATGATAAACCTTAAGTTTCCTTCCCAGGCATGGTGGGGAGAGCTGAGGCAGGAGGATCCCTTGAGGCCAGGTGTTTCAGGATGTAGTGCACTATGAAATCGCCTATCAACAGTCGCTGTACTCCAGCCTGGGCAACATAGCAAGACCCCATCTCTAAAAAAAAATCTCTAAAAAAACCAAACAAACAAACAAAACCCTTAAGTTTTGTTAGTGTTCCGACACTTTTATAAGTGTAGTAGTATTTTTTTTCTATTCTTAGTAGAGATGGGTTCTCACTCTTGCTCAGGCTGGTCTTGAACTCCTGGCCTCAAGCAATCCCCTTGCTTCAGCCTCCCAAAGTGCTAGCATTATATGCGTGAGCCACCACCCTCAGACTTACTTTTTTAATCTTCCCAAGTCATTGCCCATTTGACAGGTGAGGAGGCTGAAGGCCTGATGGCCACATAGTAGTAGATGGCAGCAGTGAAATTTGAACCCAGGCCCACCTCCTTCCATCCCCTCTCTCTGCCCCCATCTCCAGCCTTCCCCCACCTCTCTCTCCTACCCTTTTCCACAGTCCACACACCTGCCCTCCTCCATCCTCTTCCTCCTCCTGCCTCATTCTTTCCCTCTATTCCACAGGGGGAACTTGGGAACCAGGAGGAGAAGGGCTTGAAGAGAGTACACAAAGGGGACAGGCAGGTCCTAAACCCGGAAGTCAGGTCAGGGGCCCTTTGGGACCTGGTTAAGCAAGGGGTCGTGGCTCTGAGATGGAACCTGCTGTGAGCTGCCATTGTGGACACATCTTGAGTTTCTGTCCGTGATGGCTCAGCTCCCAGTGGGAGGAAGGCTACGAAGTGAGAGGGGAAAAGGCAAAAGGCCAGTGGTGCTTCTTGACAACCGAGAGCTGGTAGACAGAGGAGCAGGCAGAATTATTTCATCAGTAGATAGATAAGTCAAAGTTAAGAAAAGGAATTGAGAACAGAAAGATGGAAGAGGAACCAGGTATTTTGGGAGCACATTTTTTGAGTATACTTGGAGAAGCACTGTGTGCTCTAGGTCAAGGGAAACCCTTGCTTAGAGCAATCGTCCTTTCCCCCCACTCTGAAGTCCGGCCTTGCTCACTGCACAAGGGTGTGGGAGAGGTTCCCGGAGACCAGACGCCTTTGGGGCTCTGTTTCCCGACAACCCCACCCCTGGGCTTCCGGGACAAACACCTGCCCCAAACCTCTTGTAGGTCAACACAGGAGAACTTTCTGCTCCTTTGCCCAGGGAATCAATCTAAACAGCAAGTCTCTGGAGTTACAGAAGCCTGCCGCGACTCACGGGATGTTAGCCTGGGGGCCGCGGGGACCTTGGCTTTAGCCAGGGGGGAACCAAGAACCAGGAAGAGGAGAGGATGTTAATTTTGACTTTTTTTTTTCCTTCCCTTCGCTGCTGCTGCTTTCAGACTAGAGTCTGTTTCTTCTCTGTGTGTGTCATAACTCTGGCAGCCCGTAAACCTTGTTTCTCTCCTGTCCTAAAGTCGGCCTCTCCCCCGCCTCTCCTGTGAAAACTGCTAACAAAATAGGAGTTAAGATCTCTATAAAGGAGATTAAAAAACCCAGAAACTTTAAATGCTTGAGTTTCTTGGGACCAAAACAATTCTCAAAATGTGTTTCTAACTATCTCACTGATTTTGACCTCCTAATGGGGAAGAAGTGTTTTTTTGTTTTGCTTTGTTTGTTTGTTTTATGCTCTGAGTTTCTGACACTGTTGAGGGCACAGTGGTAGGTATAACAATATGCTTCTGACATGTAACTTCTGTCTTCCCAATCTCAGTGGAAATGAGTTTTTTAACTTACTCTTTTTAAAAATTGTGGTCAAAAGATACATACCATAATATTTATCATTTTAGCCATTTTTAAGTGCACAATTCAGGGGCATAAAGGACATTCCTGTTGTGTAACCATCACTACTGTCCATCTCCAAGTGAACTTTATGTCCAAGTGAACTTGATGTTTAAATCTCCCAGCCATCTGTTTCAATTCACTGGATGCTGTTCAACCCAGCATGACATGGTGGAAAGGGGCAGTTTGGTGGTTTTTTGTTTTTTTTTTTAAACCATCAGCAGCTGTGCTCCCTTGGGGCAATGATCTAACCTCTCTGAGCCTCAGTTTCTGTCTGTTAAATGGGAACAATGCTCCTAGATGAACTTTTGATGATCTAAACTTAGTGAGATCACACAGGGGGGTCTCTGGAGCTAGCTCATCTCCACTACCTTCTAGCGAGGCTTAAAATGTAAGTGCACAGCCCACCTTCCATTGCTTCTCATTTGTCTGCATTTTCACAATACTTGGTTTCATCCTTTGTACCTATGGAGCACAATACATGTAGTGGCCAACAAGAATTACAGTTTCCATAAGTGCTCTGTGATTGCCCACGGTTATTCAGTAACTCATTAGGCATTGACAGGTTGACATGAGGAGCGAGGAGACTTAGTATCTGTTGCTGCTCTCCATACAGTTTACGAAACTGTAATCCATAAAAGCTGTTTGAAATTTCCATTAGGAGATTTGTACAAGTGGTTAAAATTAGTCATGCATTCTTGGTCTAAACTGCAGGAAGGGTATCTTTACTGTGAAAATGATTATGACATGTTAAAACTGTGTAATAGTAAGCAGACAGTTTTCCGAGCTGCTGGGTGAGTTCTGGAAATGCTCTATTTATTTCCTCCCTATTGACTTCTTTCTTTCAGGCAAGACTGCCAGTGCGTTGACTTGGAAAACAACTGAGGCTGAGCAATTTCAAAGCATTGACATTATGTGGCTTCGTTTGTGGGCCACATCACCTCTTTTATTTTAGTTTTTTAATTGTTTCTTCTTCTTCTAAAAAACAAAATCCATTTTTAAAATTTCTTTTTTTATAGAGGAAGCCTTAAAAAACAGCAGCATCCCTGGTTCTCCTAACCTGTTCCCCATTTAACGTTTCTAGAAGTACAGCGTTCCCTGTAAGGTTAGAGCAAAGGCAGTGACTTTTGTGTGCCGAAAATGAGCTGTGCCTGGTTTATTTAGTTACTTATTCCTTTTTAGTGCAGCAGTGTTTTTAGTGTTAGAGAAAAGGCTGTGATTTTCTTTGATATTAAAAAGCCAACCACTTATATTTTCCAAAGCCATTTGCATGCAGTCTGACGGCCGCTAAAAATGTATGTGGATTTTTCATCTGAGAGGTTTTCTCTATGCATATTGTTTACATTTATCAAATGTTGTCCTGCCCAGTACTTTATATTCATTGTTGCTTCCAGACCTAGCCTACAACATGGTCTATATGAAAAACAAAACAAAACAAAGCCTAGAAGAGTCAAAGGGACTTCTTTTGAGAGAATATGAAAACAAGGCAAGGCAAATGTGGCTGTAAAATTGAGCTGTGTTCCCAAGTGGAGGCTCCGTCTTTGTTCTGTCATCAGTTTGTCAGTTGCCAATCAAACTCCCCTTCCCCTTACACATTCACTAACGTGAGAAGTGCTGGCTGTGCTCTTAGCCTCCAGTTGTGCAGCCTAAAAAAATCTTGGGGGTTTCATGAAATAAATACTTAAAATAACAGGAAAGAGCTAGGGAAAAGCTGATATTGTTTGGGACCACCCATGCAAAACAGTTTAGTATTTCTTTGCTTTCTTACTTCCATTTCTTTGCGTTTGGTGACTTTGTGTAATGCCATGTATACCATCAGAGCATGCTTCTTGTGTGCACACACGCATTGACAGCAAGAACAAGAATAAAACAAAAACTCTTCCTGCAATTCTGGTATGTTGCCACAAGGTGGTGGTAGTGTATTTGATTAAGGAACATGATCTGCCAGGTATGACATCCATTTATTTACTCACTAAAGAATGTTTATTGAGTGTGGAGCATGGTTTTTAGATACTGTGCATACAGCAATAAGCCAGATAGGTTTGTATCCTCAAGAAGCCTCTGGTCTAGTGGCATGTACTGTGTGTGCAGTCAGAAATGGCAGGGTTGTTTTTTTTGTTGTTGTTGACTGAATTAACCCATATCTCATCACTAATGTGATCACACCTTGTGTATAAAAATGCATTTTTAATTAAAACCTTTGCATATTATCAAGTTCCATATTTAATAAGGATATCTAATATCAAAAAAGAAAATGTCTTTGATACATCTGTGTATCTTTTTTGATTTAACTTCTTTTTTCCTCAGTTGATCCTGTATAAATAAACTTTGTCTCTCTGTGTCTCTCTTTCTCTTACACACACACACACACACACACACACACACACACACACACACACACACACACACACACACACATTCCCTTACACACATTTCTTATTTCTTTCCAGAGCCAGGCTAAAGCACCTGGGCCATCTTCTCCCTCTGCTGTTAGACTAGGCACCTTCTTTAGGAATCTTCTCTTCAGGGGGATCTCGAGCCCTATGATTCCATCTCACATTTTTTTCTCTCTGTAATCAAGAGCTTCACCTCTCTATAGTTTTGGGGGCCCTAACTCTTCCTTTTTAAAGCATCTCACTTCTCTTTCTCAACCTTTTTCATTTGTCAGCTAGAAGGAAGCTGCAAGGTAGGAACAACAGAACTCTCCAAAGCAGTCTCTGTAGCTTGGTCCCAAGCAGTAGGTTTTTTCCCCAGCAGGGCAACACTAAAAATTCATCCAGGAGAGGAAAGGCTCTTTCTCAATCCCGCAGTGTCCCTTTTGACCTGTGTTGACACATGGTACTGATGTGATTGTCACCTCGGATGGTTCTCCCTGGCAGCTATCCTTAAGACTGACTTTGGATGCAAATTGCCTTTGGAAGTGAATCAGTTGCTTACCTCATAGGCCTAAAGAGACCATAATCCATGCCAACTGTTGACTATTTTAAGCAGAAAATAAACTTATTTCCTTTCAAGAACAAATTGTTTGTATAATTGACATCGTGGATTGTCACGAAGCCTTTCTATATTGTTGATCTGAGTACTCAAGTAGTCCTAGGGTTAAGGGGTTTATTTTTTCCTCACTCTCTTTTACCACTGCCCACCCCCATTCAGAATGTTCCTTATTTGAGAACAAAAGAATTCCTCAGATATATTAAAAAGTTATAGTAGTCAGAATTAACCTATATGTAAAAATCTGTACTTTCAGCTCAACATTTATGTGGAACCCCTAAATATATAAAAATAGGCATACAGTGGATAAAACATCAGCAGTATGTTCATGTTGGTGTGTCCTCATTGTGAGCATTGCACCTTTTTCTGCACAAGCACCAGAGGGACTGGACATTTTCATGGACTACTTGGTACAACTTTCTTCTCAGCTCATTCTGGAATGTTTGCTTCAGAAATGTCTGTGTATCTGAGCTCTCCTCTGCCAGGTCAAGAAGCCAGATTGGAAATAAGAGCGACAGATGCTCTAAATCAATGATGTTCAATCTTTTCAAATTTGATGACCTCCTCCCCTCGTATTCTATAGTTGGTACCCTTTTATATCTGTTGATTAAGAAATACGTGCAAATATAAAGCCACTCTGAATTAAATAATCACCTGAAGCCATATAGAATTTTATTGGTTAGTGTGTTTACCTACTTTTTTTTTTTTAAGTGTTAATAGTCACATTTCTCATTGTAAGCCAAGGAAGAGACTAATGAGATAATGTTTTAAGTGTATAATGTTAGGTAATGTTTCCAATGATTCTATCAGGTTGGTCTTATTATTATCTTTGTTTTGTAAACTGTGGTTCTTGGAGGTTAAGCAAGTGACCCCAGATCATACAGTTAGGGTGTGGTTAATCCAAGATTTACACAAAGATGGTCTAAATGCTTGGGGCACTGTTTGAAACATGTAGAAATTTTCCAGCGAGGAGTATCTAACATCTCCAGACTACAATTGCTATCTTAAAGGATAGGCAATGATGATGAGTATAGACACTGTTTACTTGCAGCAGCCGCTGAAATCTAGAACCGGTTTCATTAGGAAGCATCTACTTCAGACTTACACAGGTATTGTCCCAAGGTCAGAGGTCATCCTTAGACAAGGTGCTCTCCTTTGAAACAAGTCACTATGGGTTTCAGAGGAAAGGCTGTTCTAGCAGATGCTGCAGCCATGCTGGGTGCCGCCAAGGTGTGCTCGCTGGACTGGACAAAGCATTCTCTTCCTACCTGTGGTGAAGACACATCCCTAACTGTAAATGGAAGCCTTAGCTTAGGCGAAGGATTTTCCTTCTATCAGCCCCCTCTGAGTAAAATGAGGGAAATGGTTTAGATGAACAAAAAGGTAAGTTTCTATTCTAAATCAATCAATCAAGATACAAAAGATAAATGTATGGTACTTTACAGATCACAAAATATGTTCACAGACATTATTTTATATGATTCTTACCATAACTGTATGAAGTTGGCAAGTATTATTTTTATAATTAGCCCAGTTACATAGATAAGGAAGCAGAGGCTAAAAGAATTAAGGCATCTGTCCCTGAGTCACATAGCTGTAAAATAAATAGCTTGATCTGAGATCAAATAAGATTTGATCTCGGGTCTTCTGACTGCAAATCCTATGGCTAAATTTGTCAGATAAAATGCAGGATACTCAGTTAAATTTGAATTTCAAATAAATAATAAATTTCAAATAAAATTGTATCTCATGCAATATTTGGGACATACTTATACTAAAATATATAGTATGGGATATGCTTATACTAAGGAATTATTTGTTTCTTATGTGAAATTCACATTTAGCTGGGCATCCTATATTTTTATTGCTAGATCTGGCACTTACCTATGGTATCCTTTTTGTTTGTGCCTTGCTGTATCACAGGGTGTTAGTATCATTCTATGACTCTTGGGAAATAATAATTTTTGAAGTTACTTTATATCAAACACTTGCCAAAATCTTTGCATACTTTATTGCACGAACAACCACCCTGGAAAGTAGGTGTGAGTATTATTCCTTTCCAGATGAAAAACCTCAGTTTAGAGATTTACTTAACCTTAGAGAGGCTAAGTAAATTGCTCAGAACCTCACAGTGAATCAAAGTGGAAAACCGAGATTAGAACCCAGTTCCGTGCCTGTGCCCTCAAGGGCATTTATTATCTTCCACACTACAAAAAGGTTTTTAAAAAATCACAAAGAAAAATGATGTTTACAGTCACAGGGACAGAAAGCTTCTTGAGTGAAGAGACCAAGTGTTAGCCTTTAAAAAAAAAAATGTTTTTTTCACATCACCCAGCAAAGCACTAGCTACACGATAGACCCTCAGTACACACCTGTTTGTTGAGTGATGTGTTTCTAGAGCCATTCAGAAAAAAAGAGTACAGGAGAGAGTTGAAAACTTGGTGTCATTTACACATCCATTTTGCCCCTAGAAGTGTTTTAAATTTTGTCAGGATCATAAACTGTTTTTCAAAACATGAAGATAAATTGGCCCCCTGACCTCTTATGAAGTGACATAATTCATCTGAAAGGTTTATCGCCCCGAGTGTCGTGTTGAAGTTCCCTGCGCCCCTTCCCCTTCCCCAACTCCATTAAAGGTGGAAGGAAAGGGGTGGAAAACCCGGGGAGAGGAAGGAGAGGAAACCCGGCTGCTCCTGTGCGTGTGGAATGCTGCTGAAACAGCCCCAGCCCTCCTGTTAACACAATACTTTCATCCCGTAATCACAGCCTGCGGGAGACAAAATAACAATTCATCTGGAAAACGAGATTAACTCATTTAAGTTAAGCAGTGATCACAGAGAGCAGCTTGTTGGAGTTGTCTGGCTGAAGGAAAGCCTGCGGATTCCCGGCCATTCCGGTTCAGAGGGCCGGGGTAGCAGGCCCAGCCTGTTGGAAGTAATCGGGCCCTGTCAGAGCCAGCCTTCGTGAGATATGGATATTACCAAGGAATTCTATTAATCTCTGACCCAGCCTCTCGCATCTGATAAAGACCGTGTGAGTCTTTTCTTCATCAGAACAGCCTCCCGACCGCTCGCCCGTCCGCGCGGCCCTGCCAAGGGCTCTCAGGTGAACATGCTCCGGCAGCCTTCACATCTCCGGCCTCTTAACAAGGAATAAAGACCAACTGCCCTGTTTCTGCTTCTAGCTTTCCCATTCTCCATTCCTCCAAATGCGCACCCACCCTCCAGAGCCTTTCGCCATTTGCTTTGCAGCCCTGGCCACCTCCTCTCTTGATGCAATTCAAGCTGAGGGACCTTAGAGTGTAGTTCTCTTCTCTATGCACATTTTTATTTTCTTTTGTTCATTTACTGGCATCTGGACCACAAGTAATTTATCTGTTTGTCAAAGCCAGATTTCAGAACCTAATGACCACTTGACAAGGATTTTAAGAAGTGGAGAGTGGAATATGTCATGAGAGGAGATTATTTCAAACAGGTTTCTTTGAAACCAACTGGCTGTATTAGGCAAGGCCTTGTGAGTGTCCCCTCTGTTCTTACTAGTCTGGCTGTTGTATGATAGGAAGCAAATGTGTCATGAAACCTCCAGTGCGCTTCATGTAAATTGTTTGAAATGCTCAAAGCGATGTGGATGTATATACATGTTAAAAAATATCGCTCCCCTTTCGAAGAAATTTACCATTTCTATGGCTTGTTCAGCAACAGCCTAGATGAATAATTCTTCCACAAATAGGGGTGCGATGCTCATATCTGGCCATTATATATGCTTTGGAGGGAATTTTAAGACTAGGTAGCTGCAGCCATTCAGAGCTTTGTTGAATATTTAACATTTTTTTTGTGCGTGAATCCATCAACTAAGAAGACTATCAATTTTAGAGCATACAGCTGTTCAGGAATAATAGTTTGAAAGACCAGCCCCAAAGATCTTGGTGATTAAAGTGGGAACAGATGATGGAATGATAAACCTTAACGCTTAAAAATGTGTTTTTGTACTTCCATTCCTATATAACATCACCTGATAAATGTATTTGAGACAAACAGACCAAATGAAAGAAGCTTCCATAAGGGGACGCAGCACAGTTTGAATATAAATGTTCCTTCTGAGTCCCATGTTAGCGTTTGACTATGAGTATTGATCAGTGTTAAAGAGTGAGCACACAGGAGCCTCCTCTGCACACACTCCCACCATAAACGCATGAGTATTGATCACAATTATTCCGTAAACATATCTCACAAATTCCCTCTGTGCACGTGCCATTTAAATTAATCCAAATTCAGAACAAAGCTGACGTGGAAAAGGAAAGAGCATCTCTTTCAGTGCTGCCCTCCTAGACATTAAATCATCCATAATCTGTGCTAGCTCGGGGAAGGAGCCCAAACACACTCCCAATCCTAGGGTGCCTAAGCACTTCAGTTCCTCTGTCTTAGATGATAGATGCTCCATTGTGATGTCTTTAGTGAGAAAGTGCTCCGAGCGATAAGCCACCGCTTGCTTGACTTCAAAATGTTATATGGATTAAAAGAGACTTAAGAGACACAGTATCCAAATGCAATGTGTGAAGCTCATTTTGATTTAGATTTAAAGCACAAAGACAATCGGGGAAATTTGAGTGTGGAGTAGGTAATAGACGGTATTAAGAAAGTATTGTCTATTTGTTGAATATGCTTTTTTACATAAAATTCATTTTCTGTTACAGATGCATACTGAAAAATTTGCAAGTGAGTTGATATAATGTCTAGGATTTGCCTTAAAATAATCTAGAAAAAAAAGTTGGAAGATAGGGTAAATAATTCAAGATTGGAAAATGGTGATAATTATTGGCTGACTATGGGTTCAGTTAATTAGTTTTTCTATTTTGGGGTGTGTTTGAAAATTTCCCTAATAAAATTTTCTCAGGAGGTGTCAAGAGGCAGACTGCCAAAAATAGCTGTTAGGAATAGCTAATATCTTACCCCAGAGCTCCTAGACAGGGTGTGGTGCAAGCAGGAATAGACAAACAGTGTCTCGTAACTAAACCAGCAAAGCTCTGTCCTCCCTTCGGGGCTGTTATTATTTGGTATCTGTTATGGGCTGAATTGTGTCCCCCCAAAATGCATACGTTGAAGCCCTACCTCCCAGTACCTCGGAATGCAACTCTGTTTGGAGACAGGACCTTTAGAGGGGTGATTATTTTGATGACAAAAGCAGAGGTCAGAAAAAAAAGATAAAGAGGTGATGGCGTTAGAATGAGGCCAGCCGGTTGGCATCTAATTCAAGAAGAGGATGTCTGGATGCACCGAGAGACACCAGGGATGCACATGCCCAGGCAAAGATCACATGGCAGCAGAAAGGCTGCCTTCTGTAAGCTAAAGCAAGAGGCCTTAGAAGAAACCAAACCTGGTGACACCTTGATCTTGGACTTCCAGCCTCCAGAACTGTGAGAAAATAGCTTTGTATTGTTTAAGCCATCCAGTCTGTGCTGTGTTCTGTGGCAGCCCTGGCAGACTGGTATGGTCCTGTTTTCTGGGGAAACACATCCTCCAGCCTGGGTCCTGCTTTGAATATGAGTTGGTGTGAGCCAACCTGTCTGTGGTCCTGGCTCTGTCTCCAACCAGGAGGGCTTGATGTGCACATCTCAGTTCTATTTCTGTGAGACTGTATTCAGTGGGAGGGGAAGGGAAGTGGGGAAAGGAAGACACAATGATGGCTTTAAGAGATTGACTGAACCCAAAGCTTTTTTGTGGAGGTCCCTTCTAGAATGAGTCCATCTCACACTTTTGTGCTTGATACATGTTAGATGTTCTCTCATTCATTCGACAAACATGTCCTGACAGCCCTCCATGTGCAAGGTACTGTTCTAGGAATGACACAATGGATGACAAAGAGTCAATTATTCAAGGAGGTGGAAGCAGAGTGCTCCAGGCAGAGGAAATAGCTATTGAGACATCTGGAAGCGAGAAGGAATGTGGCATGTTTGAGGTACTGAAGAAGGCCAGTGGAACTTGAACAGAATAATGAAGGGGAGATTCAAGGTGAAGGCCAAGAGGTAGGCATGGGCCAAATCACACAGAGCCTTGTGCCCCATAGTGAGGATTTGAGATTTTGCTCTGGTTGCAGTGAGGAGCCACTGGGTGGTTTTAAGCCAGAGAGAAATTGAAATGATAGGGAAGGATATGATATGACACATGATATGACAGATGTATGAGATGATATATAACGTGTGACATAATGTGGCTGATGACAACACCCTAACTGCTGGGTAGAGAATGGATGGTCATGAATTAGGATTGGAAACACAGACACCAATTAGAAGGTATCAGTGAGGAAGGCGTTGAGCTGCACATTAAAGAAAACACAAGTAAAATTAACTGTAACAAATAGGCTTTGTCTTTTCTTGCTTGATAACAAGCCCAGAGGAAGGTAGTTGCTGTCACTGGTTTAGTCGGCTCAGCAGCCCCCCAACTTGTCAGGGTTCTGGGTCCCCAGCCCTGTGATCCCTCTGGGTGACAGATGGCCACCACAGGACTGCACTTCCCTTGCAGGTTCAATGTGGAAAAGGGGAAGGAAATGCTACTGGCTGGATCTGACCCTTTTATCAGGAAAAGCAAAAGCTTTTCCAGAACCCATCAACCCATCTGTATGGACCGTGTCACATGACCACCAAGCTGCAAGCAATGCTGGGAAAGCAAGTGGAAGCCTGCTAGGGGCAGGGCATTGGGAATGGCCCACAGGGTCACCAACCAAAATGTCCACCACAGGAACTATTACAGAGATTTGAGCAAGAAATTGCAGTGGTCTTAGATAGGATAGAGTCTGATAATCGTTATAGCCAAGAGGAATGTCGAAAGGAAAGGAAATGAAAAAAAATCAGGTGATTAATCTAAAATTAGGGCAGGCCCTAATGCACTATGCTTGGTGTCCTTATATAAAGGGGAAATTTGGACACAGAGACAGACAGAGAGAGAAGGGAGATGATATGAAGAGACCCAGAGAGAACACCATGGGAAGATGGAGGCAGATATGGGAATTGTGCTGCCATAAACCAAGAGATGTCTGGGGCCACCACCAGAAACTGGCAAAGCAAGGAAGGACCCTGCCTTCTGGAGGGAGCCCGGCTCTGCCAACACGTTGATGTTGGAGTTCTGACCTCCACAACTGTGAAACGATGAATTGCGGCTGTTCTAAGCCACCCAGTCTGTGGCTCTTTGTTACAGCAGCCATAGAGACTGATACACATGCTAAGTCCTGCTTGTAGAGGAAGCCTTCCAAGTCCCAAGTCCCAATGTCCCCTTATGGTAGCTGAGGCGCCCATGCCTGCATGCCCGTGCCACACTGTACATATCTCCACCCCAGTGTCTTCCCAGCCCCTGCTGGGCAAGTGTGTGATCTGTGATAACCTGTAGCTCTATGAGCTGCTCTTTGGGTGATATCACTGGAGAATCCATCAGGCCACCTCCAGGTAGAGATGTGGGGCAGAAGGAAGAGAGTCCCTTCTTAAGCTGCAGGACCTTCCTTAAAGTGCTGGAGAAACATGGCCCAGCATCTTCTTGGTCTGGTAGTCTCAGTTTACCCTCCCGTCCAACTGCCACCCTTGTGTGCATCTATTTCTTCAGCCAGGTTTTCTCTACCTGATCTCACTGGCTTCTTTCTTATCCTCTTATTTTCTGCTTTGGAAGGGATCTATCCTGCCCTCTTTCTCGAGATCAGGGGATAGGGAATGCCTCGATGTTCTCAGCTATAAAATGTGGCTCGTAACACCTCCCATGGTAGATTGTGAGGATGACAGAAAGTAATGTTTGCTCTGAAAAGCAGAAGAGAATAAGAGGTTTTGTTACACTGTGATCACAGTTTTTATCACCAGACTTGCCCAGGCATCGGCTGCATGCTCCTTGAGGGCAGAGGTGTTTCATGTAAATCTGATGTGTCTCTCAGGCCTAGTGTTTGACCCAGGCTATGCCAAGAGTAAATGCAGTTTAAAAAAAATAATTTAATTGAAATTGATTAGTTAAATATTGCTAAATTGAGAAACCATGTGACTATAAAGATATAGGAGTTAATAGTCTACTATGGGAGACAGGATAGTCACTGCAGTAAGTGTAGAACTTGAAATAATGTAATGGAAATAATGTGATACAGTCCTACCTGATGTTATATTACCTATTTATGTATTTATAGACCATAAGCTCCTTGTCTATCTTGCTCATTGCTATATCTCTAGTACCTTTTGAATAGTGGTTATCTCTTGGTAGGTGGCCAAGAAATGTGTATTAAGTTTGTGGATTGATAGAGGAGAGGGTTCAGAGGTACTCCTGTGAAGGGTATGATTTGCTCTCTCTGATGGTGGACAAGGAAGGTTTCCTGGGGAAGGAGATAATTGAGTAGGGTTTTGATGAATGAATAGGAGTTTCCCCAGACACACTGTGGATGTAGACTGGGAAGGAAGTGGGGTTTTCTAGGAAGAGGCACTGAAGGGTGAGATGTCTTTGATTCTTTAGATACTCCAAAGCAGACTTCCTTTAGATTTGACTCTGGTGGATCTGGTGGAGGATTAGGATGGACAGTGGGTGGGAACAGTTTCGGAAGGATCCCTTATAGTTTGTCTCCTTCCTCCTCACCATCTCGTTGTATTTATATTTTCCTCTCTGTCCTTCCCACCTCTTTGGTGATGGGAAGTCGTGTGCTGGCTTGAAACCTACTCAGAACACAGTGCACAGTGGACTCAACACCAACTGTCTTATTGTAAGTGGATCCACTTTTACAGCAGTTACTTTAATGGTGCCTAAATGATGAATGTTAATAAAAAAGCATTTTTGCTTGGGAAAGCACAATGGCATTAGCCTGCCAGACTGCAAACGTTACTTGCTTTATGGAAGGGGATTTCAAATAAGGGGTTTTGGTGGTTGTATTTTTGCCTCAACAGTTATTTATAGAGAAAGTATGGGCCATTGCATGTTTATGGTATCTCTTTTTTATGGATGCCCAAGTTATTATTTTTTATTGGTTTGGGTACTTATTTTGCACATTTGTAAACAATTATGTAGTTATGCAGCTGTTGTACCACAGAGGCCATATGCATTTCCATGTTAAGAGAAAATTCCATGAGGGACTCTCACTGGATACCGTCATAAAAGAATTATTACGGTGCCAAAAAAAAAAAAATAGAAAAAGATGAGCTCAGAAGTTATCGTTGGGTTTTTACAGTATTTGGAGTTAAATGAATTTAATACTCTTTTGCTAACTTCAGAGTTAGAGTCAAACTTTATGACTTAAATCTGAAGGTTCTGCCTGTTTCCCATATTTGAGTGGAAAACATGATATTTAACAAGAATGAATTAGCCACTCAGAAAAGCATGTCTTTTTAATAAATATTTAAATAATTTAATAAATTAATACTCTGATAAATTGTGTACCCCTCTCCATGTTCTTGATGGGGGAAATATATATATATGCATATATATATATATATACACACATATACACATACATACACACATGTCATCTATATATAAAAAATATAGGAGACTCCCACTTTTTCTGAGGGTTTCTGAGGGATTTTTTTTTTTTTTAATTGAGACAAAGGTCATGCTCTGTTGCCCGGGCTAGAGTACCATGGTGTCATCATAGCTCACTGCAACCTCAAACTCCCAGGCTGGAGCGATCCTCCTGCCTCAGCCTCTCGAGTAGCTAGGACTATAGGCACACGCCACCATGCCCAGCTAATTTTTTTCTATATTTAGTAGAGACAGGGTCTCACTCTTGTTTTGTTTTGTTTTTTTTAAGGAAATATTTTTTAAAATGAGAAATATTTATTGATCCCATGATACATGCCAGGAATTGTTCTGTTGATTCATATGTGGGAGAAATGAATAAGGAAATGGGTAGCACTGAGAGACTGAGGAGACAGAGATGGAAGGTGGGAGATGGGCTGGGTAGGATTCATCACCTGCAGAAAATGGCATCTGGGGCTCTTTTGAAATAGCCTGAACTAGCCATTCATTCATGCAACACCTTTTTTCTTTAACCTGTAAGGTACTAGGCACCATGGAAAGCGTGGTTTTGAGTGGGTGAATGGACAGGAAGAATTTTTCTCCAGCAGAGCTAAAGGGTGTTGGTTAAAATTATGAGCCCTTCGTGACACCTACCTGGTTTCAAATCCAAGCCCTTCCAAATATCATCTGTGTGATTGCAGGTGATCACTTACCTCTCAAAGCCTGTTTTCTTGTCTTGACGAAGTCACTGAAGTGGTCAATGCACATCATGCATTTAGCACAGTGCCTGGCACCTGGCCATTAACACAGTGTGAGTGCTCATGGCCGAAGGGGTATTCTGGGAAGACGTCTCCCTGGTAGCTTCACTGGCCACCCCTGCTTATGCCTTCTGTGAGATCACCATTTGCTAAATCTTCTATCAGGTGATGTGGGATCAGGGAAAGAACAGAATCAGAAGATACTAAGTTTGCCTTAGAGGAATGCACAGTTTCAGGTGGACAGTCACATGTTCACTGGAAAAATCTACAAATGCTGAAAGCAACCCAAGAAACAGTGTCGAGATGAAATGCCAATACATGGGAGATGTGTATTGTTAATTAGGGAAGAGAAAGGGGATTTTAAATAAGATCTTTTAAAAAGTACGGAGATCCATCGATGCATTGAAAGAGCATTTTGAATAAGCATCTTTATTCAAATAAGTTCTTCCTATTTTACACTGGTTCATAATATTTTCACATATACTTATTTCCTCTGAAGTGTATTAGAAGCATTTATAATTTACCAAATGGAAAATATCACTCAGCTTTAAGCAGTAGCAAGTTAAGAATGAATTTGTAGCCAGGGGTATTATCTGTTTCTCTTAGTATAACATGTACCAATCAAAACCAAAACAAACAAATAAACGAACGAAAGAAAGAAAAACCCAGCATTTATGGGCAGTATTTTTCTGCACAATATTATTTGTTTCACTTTGCTGTTTTATTCATTTAAAGCACGTTTTCACCAAAGTGTTCTACTCTGAGCTAGTCTCAATTCAATTTAAAGTGAAAGGTTTTTTTGAGTTTAGATAATTTACATATAAAAGCGTTACTGTACATTTTATGAAATGACTGTGTTCAGAAAACAACGATTTCAATTTAATCGTATTGTTATTCTGCAAGTTGAAATGCCTCCCTCTTGCTTCTCGGTCTTACTAACAATATTCCTTCTTGTCCTAATTTTAAATGGTTAGTGTTTGAAAATTGGTGTGCTTCTTTTAGACCCCACCAGGAAGACTTGAGGCTCACTGTGATTTGTCTGGTAGACTTGTGTGAGACAGAGAGAATCTTAATAATAATATGTCCATGACAGGTATATAGTTTTTTATAAATCATTGTCTTTCATCTCCCAAGAAATTTTGTTTGCCAGCAGCCATATCTGTTAAAACAAAAACTTATACCTCATTTTATATTACAAAATTTGCAGTGTTCTCCCCGGACCTGCTTTTTTTTTTTTTTTTAAATGACACTATTGTTCTGAAAAAGCCCTTAAGAACCAGTCACTCAACCTCAGGATCTTATATCATAATGTGTCTTTGAGAAACAGAGTCAGATGTTTAGGATTTCAGGCCACCATATTTGTCCTAGGAAACCTGCCAGCGTTTCAGATTCTTGACCCTTGAGCCGAATGTGAGGCTCTGACTATATAAAAGAAAACACCCGGGTTTTATGATTCTGAGAGCGTTGGGTCATGCTATAAATTTCCCCTGGTCTCTTTTTGTCTCTTCTAGAGTTTAGGGTTATTTTATTCTTCAACTCTTATTATATAAGCAGTGTCCAGTGGCTTCCTCCAAAAGCACATTCGATAATTTCTTGGGGATAGAATAAACAGCTGTTTAAACAGGAGCCACAAAGCTGCATTAAAATTAATTTGGCTCTAACCAAAAGATAAGTGCATCCCCTCATCCTCGGAAGGAAACCTGGAGCTCATCTCCAATGGCAGGAAAGCCTTCGGGACCCTGATTAGGATGGTGCCAGGAGGGCTTCCTTTCAGCTTGTGGATTTACTGTCGCCAGCTCTTGCATCGTTATTAGTCTATTCGATTTGAGGTCATTTATTGGTGATCACTTGTAGACATATATTATAAATGTCTTAGCCCAGGAATCTCCATAAACTTTTTCTCATGATTTGGGTACCCCATGGTTGGGGTCTCACAATTGGCAAGTGCCATAAATATATTATAGCCCATTATGCTTTCCACTTTCCACAGTATCCTTATTTTATATGCCTTATATGTCTGTCTAAAAAAAGTATTTTTTCATAATGAAAATGATGAATTATTTCTTCCCAATATTCCATTTCCCCCTTTCCCCTTCAAGCTTTAAAGGTATCACAATACCATTTACACTTAGTTGTTAATTCCTAGGTCTATTTTAAAAATCTGTATAGTGATAACAATTATTCTCGTTATTACTCTATGAAGATGTTTAAGGCCAGATAGTACTCAGCTATCAGACACACAAAGTGTTCTTCAAGGGGGGAAAATCGAAAGTATTTCCTCATCTTTGGAAATTATAAGTGGTAAGTTGAGGGCATTGTGAACTACTTGTCTTAGAAGTATACTTTACAATGATGGGCACGTGCTTTCAAATCTGATTCCACCATTGCTGGCTGCGTGACCTTAGAGAAAGAAGTTAACCTCCGTGAGCCTTTTCTGAAATACTGAATGACTAATAGCAGCCTCACAGAGTTCCCCTGGAGATTGAATGAGAGAAGGTATACACAGTGCCCAGCACATAGCAGGTGCTCTAAAGATATTCCCTTTCCTTTCCTACAAGTAAAGGAGCTCTACTTCCGTCCAGATGAATAAGCACGTAGAGCAAATGCAAACATGTGCAGAAGTTGGAATAGCTGATCTTACAACGATCTCAGGAAACCCAGCTGCATATGTATATGATTCTCCTTTGCTACTTGTTGTCCATTAAGGACCTATGTATGTAAATTATTGAATAAATTATGATCCAGCCGCTTTTTTCCCTAAAAGGTAGCATTTTGAATATTAGTGATTTTTTTCTAATCAAGAAGCTGAGATTTTGACAAGTATCACATCGTCCTTCACATGCCTCGATTAAGGTCATGACCATGCACACCCTAGTCCCTCAAAAGATTGAGGAGACAGCCAGCACATGGCACACTCCCTGTCTGTCCAGTAGAGAACACCACGGCATGTGAGCAAGTGTAGTGACGGCAGCCTCCAGTAGTAGTCATGGTCACTGGCTCTGAGGTTGGACGGACTTGGGGTTCAGTCCTATCTCTGGCACTTCCCAACTAATTGCCTGATGTGACCTTGGACAACTTTACTCAACCCTGTTGGTCTCCGTGTCTTCATCTGTAAAGTAGAGATGATAACAGTGTCTAACTCATGGATGTTTTGGGAGATTAAATGATAGAGAAAATATCTGAAAGGGGACCGTATGAAATAAACAGCAGTTGTCAAGTGCTTGGTGCATAATTTCCATCACAAAGGAAGTATCCGGTAAATGGTGGCAGCTATCATGATTGTCATATTTGCCTTTAGAGTGCAGTAAGAACACAAGGCAAAGAGTTATTCTGCCTTTCCAGTGGCTGCATTGTATGTCCGGTGACTCTGGGGGCTTAGCAGCTGGTTGGTGTACTGGAAAAGCTAACAGGAGTAGGAGAGGATGTAACTGGAGCAAGATTTAAAGGAACCACAATTTGTTGTTGTTTTAAAAATAAACAGAAATAGAGAATGATGTGATTATGCCAGGACTTAGGTGTACCTGGATTAAACTAGATTACATCTGTAAGGATTAGGGGAGAGTGAGAGAAAGTGAAGGTGAAAGCCGGTCGAATCCACTGCTGTCCTGCCACTTCTGTTGGTTAGCAGAGGTGGAGGGCAGGCATTTCCCTCTGATTGTCAAACTTTTAGCAGCTACAGAACATTTATTTTTTCTTTATATTTTAATTTCATTGTACAACAACATATCAGAATCCCCTGGGGGGGCTTTTGAAAAATCTTTGCACTATAAAGCATAGTTTCTTGCCTTTGGAGGCAATGTTTGTGCATGTGGCCTTTGCTAAAAGAAGCTTCTTCTATGAGGAATGAGGCAGGAGAGGGAAGGGTGACTGCAACTGCTATGATTACAAATGAACTGAGGCCACAAAATAAGTCTGCCATCTTGCTTTTATCCGCACATTTCCCTTCTTCCACTTCATCTTCTTCTTTTCACACCTCTCCCCAACCTTCACCTACCCCATTCTGTTCTCCCTTCTCCACCTCCCAGGGACCCTGAGAACTTCTCTGTCATGTCAGCGGGCTTTCTGCTACTCTGGCCAGTGGAGCTGTCGCTGGGGTCACTCCCGACAGCTGTTTATTGCCTTCCCACCTCTGCCAAGGTCGAAAATGGAACTTGCTCTTTGTTCTTGTATCAGTTAGACTAAGCTACATAAGGTGATGTAACAGATAACCCCCAAATTTTAGTGATTTCACATTTGATCCTTAATATAAAAAGGATTTATTTATAGCTCCAGTCATAGACAGCCTAGTGTGGGTTATTTCAGAGCCTAGATGTGATCTGCCCAGTGTCTTTTTTTTTTGAGACAGAGTCTTGCTCTGTTGCCGGGGCTAGAGTGCAATGGCGTCAGCCTAACTCACAGCAACCTCAAACTCCTGGGCTCAAGTGATCCTCCTGCCTCAGCCTCCTGAGTAGCTGAGTCTACAGGAACATGCCACCACGCCCAGGTAATTTTTTTTTTTTATTTTTAATAGAGATGGGGGTCTCACTCCTGTTCAGGCTGGTCTGGAACTCCTGAGCTCAAGTGATCCTCCCACCTCAGCCTCCCAGAGTGCTAGGATTACAGGTGTGAGCCACCATGCCTGGCCCTGCCCAGTGTCTTTGCCATCCATCCCCCTAGGGCCTCCGTGGTACCCTCTCATCCAGGCTTGGTATAGAACCACGTAGGATGTTTTCTGGGCCAGGGCTGGAAGCAGCGTACCTCGCGTCCACCCTCATTCAATTGGCGAGGATTCAGGACATCCAGGAAGAAGAGCCCGTCTTGGCCACATTCCCCTGTTCTGGATCTCACTGCTTCATTTATAATCTATAATTAAATCTTTAGTGAGTGCCTGTCACTTGTTGGGCGCTCTTCTAGGTGCTCTGGTTACCAGTAATGAACAAAGCCCTGGTTGATAAAATAAAGTTGGATTCTATTATCTCTGTGATTAACTTGCAGCTTAGATTTCCCAGTGTGTTCTATGGAAACAAGAGAGTTTTCATTGACATAACTGTTAGCAACAACACTGAAGAAGAATCATTCTTTCCTTCCGTCCCTCATGCTTTTCCTTGTTCCGGAAGAAGTTAAGGCAGATAGTTTTTAGCATGGTGCACCACTATGAGAGCTCATCATTACGATACATTTTTAGAGTTATTGGCATGTCCTTGTATTATTTAATTGAGGAGAGTCAAATCTCCTTGATTTGGGGGATTTGGGGAAGGAGACCCACTCATGTGAAATCCTCTGGTGAAATGACCGAAATCCCCGGAGCTAGGAAAACACTGCCATGCAATTCCCTCTCAGTTTACATCAAAATCATTTCATAGCCCATGGGTTTGAATCTCACACTCTGTAAGCTCTGAATAAATATTACAGAACTATTTTCTGAGCCCTCAAAGAGAAATTTTCTGGGACCAGTGAAAATGATCTGATGAAGCTTTAGGTGTGTGTGGAGATTTTCAGACACGTCTCTTCCCAGCTCTTTCCCTTAGGAGTTCCTCAAGGGCAATGACATTTTGCTACCCCTTGCATCTCTGGAGGCTGAACACCTAGCAAAGAGCCCAGGCACGTAGTAGGTGTTTTGCAGGTGCTTGTTGCATTACTGTGCTGTATCAGTTTTCCTGGGGCTGGGTGGCTTAAAAAGAAAAGAAATTTCTTCTCTCACAGCTCCGAAGGCAAGGAGTCTAAAATCAAGGTCTCAGCAGGACCATAGAGGGTGGTCTGTTCCATGCCTTTCTCTTAGCTTCTGGGACTGCTGTCAGTCCTTGGCATTCCTGGCTTGTACATGCATGACTCCAGTCTGCCTCCGTCATCTCATGTCATTGTCATTCACACTGTGCACCTCTCTGTCTCTTCTCCTTTTCTTATTAAGATACCAGTCACTGAATTAGGGCCCACCCCACTCCATCATGACCTCATCTTAGAAGACTCTGTTTCCAAATTAGGTCACATTCATAGGTCCTGGGGATTAGGACTTCAACACATCCTTTGGGGCAGCATAATTCAGCCCACCATATGCACCCTCTCCTCTCAGGAAAGCACCATGCCTTGTCAATTTTTAGTGCCAGTATTTCTCACAGTACCTGAATTCCTGTGTGTTGGCTTATTTTGTATTTTATTCTGATTTTTAGAGCATTTCGACATAAGGGATGAGGCCAGGGAAGAACATGCCATCAGATTTCATAACCCTTCTGTCCTAAGCACCCCCAGCATCAGATCGTATTCTGTAGTGACTCCTGGGCAAAGCTACTTGGCAGGATGGTACCCTGAATAACCACACGCAGAGAGATGGGGGAGGCACACCAGCCCTGATTTCCTTACAGATACTAATGCAGCCTTCATGGGAAAATGAAGGTTGCATTAGATAAATACGAATTTCTTATTGCTACATAATCTGTCAACTTAATTTTGTCATTATACACCTGGTTGCATTAAGAAAATATGATGAGAAAATGTAGAAAAGTACTATTTGCTGTTGCGTTTATTAGTAACAGTTTAGAGTGGTTAACAAGAATATATTAAAATATCCTCTTTTTTAAAAAAAAATAATAACAGTAACAACAACAACAAAGAATATACAGTATTAAAATAGGGGAAAGTAAGTAGACATATCAAGGAAAGGTAGCACAAGAGTAGGAAAAAGCAACACAAAGTCAAGACTGAGGCTAGTTCATAAAATGTTTATCAGAGGGCCTGCAAACTAGGTAAAGGTAAACTCTGAGCTTCCTCGTAGAGTATGCAAAGAGGGAAACATGATCACTTACATGGTTCCAGTTATTTCTAGAACTGAGCCCTGAGAGAGAATTCTAATTTGGACTCTAACAGGAAAAGCTCATTTATTAATAGAATGAGCAAGTTCCCACCTGTATTTTGTATCTGCCCTTTGCTCCCAGTCTTAGCCTTCAGTTGCCCTCCACTGTGTAGAATGGGTGGTTACTTACTTGCATTGATGTTCCCCTTTGTGCCATCTTAATTCAATACACAGTATTGCTTATTTATCTATTTATTTTGACAGAGTGGTGATGGAGAATGGGGGCCAGCTAAGCAATTTATTTGAGTAAATAAGGTCCTGGCCCTAGGTTCTGTGTGCCAGAGGATGCTGTGCTTTTATTTCCCTCTGTTGTGACAGTTGCATGGGGCAATGGGGACGTAGTCCAGAATGATTTTGTGGAAATAGAGGACACTCGGTTTCTTCATCTGTAAAATGAGGATGATGGAGAAGGTGGGTCTGGAATAGAAGTGGCCTCTGGGTACTATTTCTGTGGGTGCCTCTGACACACTGGTGAGGGCTGTCTGAACACTGTGCTGGCATTTGTGGTTACAGTCATCCTGGCATTGTATATCACCTTCTCAAGAGTAGACGTGGCATTTGGGAACTAGCCTCGTCCTTACTTTGACCATGTGGCATTGGCCACTCAGAAGGCATCCGTGGAATATAAAATATGAGGCTCATCTGCAGTGCCCCTGCCACTCTAGTCCTGGAGATGTAAAGACATCACTCCGGAGCTGCCAGCGTGCACCTTTCCCATCCCATGGTGAGTCCTGATGAACGCAGAGATGACACGACAGAGAGAAAGAAAGGAAATGGGTCCTGGTCCTGGGTTCCAGGCCCTGGGGTCCCTGAAGCTGCCACTGTAGTTCATGAAACATTCCCTTCATTTCTGTGAACTCTCTCATATCTTTCCCATAAATTCTTGCTTGTGGCTTCAGTCAACTTTCTCTCAGTGACAACAGAAAGTGTCCTGCCTCATAGTAGTGCTATGTGGAGAGGACTTTGGACTGGAGATTGGACTCTATGGGAGAGAAGAGTCAACTCTGCCAGGTCTACCTGGTGGTGAGACAAGGAAGTGGTAGACAGTCTCCTGCCTGAGTGCTAGCCTTGGTCTACATCAGCACTTCTCAGACATTCTCATCGCAGGACTCTACGCTTGTAAAGATCATTTAGGACCCCAAAGAGCTTTTGTTTCTGTGGGATATATCTATTGATATTCATCATATTTGAAAAGAAAATGGAAAAAAATCAAATTATTTTTTAATTCATTTTGAAATAATAAACCCATTACATGTTGACATAAATAACATTTTCATCCAAAATAACTACATTTTCAAGCAGATAAAGAGAAGAGCGGCATTGCTGCACACTTCTGCTCTGATGCCTGGCTTCCTAGAAGACAGCCACGTTCTCACTTCTGCTTCTGCATTGAGTCTCTTGTGATATCACATGTCATGTGGCCTCTGAAAACCTCCACTGTCTAGTTGTAAAAGAATGAAAGTAAAAAGTCAAATGACAACTTAGCATTATTATGAAAAGAGTTTTGACCTCACAGAGCCTCTGGAAAGGTCTCAGGGACACTCCTGCGGGTCCCTTGACTGTAGTTTGACAACTACAGGTCTACATGATCTGCAAAGTCCTTTCTAGCTTTCGCATCCTATGATTCCAAGAGGGAGAATAATCTT
The DNA here is from genome assembly GCF_020740605.2 of Lemur catta. Taxonomy (NCBI): domain Eukaryota; kingdom Metazoa; phylum Chordata; class Mammalia; order Primates; family Lemuridae; genus Lemur; species Lemur catta. The sequence goes on along the minus strand of NC_059147.1, from coordinate 15,450,459 downwards.
CCTTTTAAAGATAGTTAAGTGTCATCGTGTCCTTGTCTAGACTCAGCTGCTCACGTGCTGTGGGACCTTCTTGTATCCCAGTTTCCTCCTTGGAACATGGAGGTCACACAATAACAAACTGTCCATGGAACACCTCCTTTGGTCTTCCCAACAGTGTGGGGAGATGGGGGTTATGATGCTCTTTACTTCATAAATGAGAAAAACTGGGCTTAGGGAGGGTGCAGTGGGTTGAATGGTGGCCCCTCCAAATTTATGAGCGTGTTCTAATTCCTGTGATGTTACTTGGGAAAAGAGATTTTGTAGATGTAACTAAATTAAGGATCTGGAAGAAAGGAGGTGTTCCTGGATTATCCAGGTAGTCCCTAAATCCAGTGACAAGTGTCCTTAGAAGAGAAAGGCGGGGGGAGATTTGAGACAGAAGAGGAGGTGGGCACGTGCAGACGGAGGCAGAGGTTGGAGTGATGCGGGCACAGCTCAGAAATGCCTGAAGCCAGCCGGAACTGGAAGAGACAGGGGAGGATCTTCCCCCGGAGCCTTTGTAGGAAGCACAGCTCTGCCAACTCCTTAATTTGAGATTTCTGGCCTCCAGAACTGTGAGAGAACAAATTCCTATTGTTTTTCGCCACCCAGTTTGTGGTAATTGGTTATGGCAGCCACAGGAAACTAATACAAAGGGTAAAGACTTTGCTCAAAGTCACAAAGGGTCAGAGACAGAATTTGAACCCACAGTTTGGATTCCTGAGTCTGCTGTGCAATGTTTTTTCCCTGATGGTAAAAGCGCTGTCATCCCAAACCCACAGGATTCCATTTAGGTTCATTGTGAACACAGCACAGCAGTCCTGTGTTCCTGCACCCCACTACCCTGGGAACAGACCACCTGGCAATATTCCTGGGTTATCCAGGAGTGGTTAGACATCGTGTTACTTCTACTTGTTTTATATTATAAATAACATAATGGCTTTGATATATGCATCTTTTAGGTGCCTAAGATTTTTTTTTTTTAACTCCTTGCTATAAATCCTTGAGGAATTCTTAGCATTCTTGGGAATGAAACTACTTGGAAAACAATACAAAGTTTTGCTTTGTTTGGATTTGTGTCCAAGGCTCTGGTTACGTATGGTCAAATTGCTGACCAAAAAGTATATACGTCTGGGTGATCTTAAACAAGTCTTGCACTTCAAGTTCTTTCTCCTACCCTCCCTCCCTCCTTCTCTCCTTCCTTCTTTTCCTTCCTTCAATCCATGTGCTGGGCTGTACCAAGGACACTAATTCTATAACTAAGACATTTCTTAGGACTCATTCACATGAGAGCAGGAGAAATAAATCTTTTAGGAAAACAACATGACAATAACCTTGTCTTTTGCCTTATCACATGGGAGATGGGGAGTCATTTCCTTTAGGAACCACCAGGAATCCTAGAAACCCAACCACCACAGGAGATGTAGAAACTAGGCAGTGATTAAGAAGTTCAGATCACTCTGTTTATCCCCCTCAGAATAGCAAATAATTATCATTAATGAAGTAACTCAATGTGCAGTATCAAATCATCTGCAAAGCAGTTGACGGTGATGTCACTATGGCACCCAACACATTATATTTGGTGTTAATTTCAGAAAATGTCAAAAGTATTTGTTATCATTGGCAGGAAATTGCTTGTTTTTGTTTTTGTGAGTAAATCCAACTTGACTGGGCTGTGTAAGCCCCAGGAGTACTGGCTCTTCTCAGATAGCCTAGACCATGGCTAATGTCTCGTTGCCTATATTAATTATAGATAGAGCCTGGCACTTGACATGGCAGTGTGACATGTCCAAAGCTAGGGCTGAGGTTAGAGCTTGGAGCAAAGAGGCCTGCTCACATTAAGGTGCCAATTGCTCTGCTTTTTAAGGTATAGGCTCAATGATTTCCGAACCTTTTATAGATTGTGACTTCAAAGATGCATGCTAACACTAAGGCTCCTTGGGAAATCTTCCTAGCGCTGACTCCTTTGAATATCCAGTGTTTCAACACAGACGTGTCACAAAGAAAAGGCATACAAGCCTCTGTTCTTGCTGTCTTTTTTCCTTTTGTTAATTCTTTTTCCTTTCATTCATTCTCATCTGTCCCTTTCTCACCTTCTTTTCTTCCTCATTTCTTTGGACTTTTTTCAATTGTGAAGGTCAGAACCTTGAATTTAAGAATAGACAGCTTAAAGCACTCCAACTTAGCATTCAAGTAATGATATGTCTGATCAACTACCATCGTGATTGTTATCGAGAAGGAAGGCTGCAAGAAGAGGGAGATAAGGTCAGGATGCAGGTGGGCAGTTTTGCCCTGTCATGAATCCATTCTGGGGGGGGTTTATAACATGCCTGCAAAGTCTTTGATGTTCTCCGAATAAAAGGTAAATTCTAATTCCACCACCTCCCCCAATTCTAGAATCTGGGCTGCCCTTATTGACTCACTTTTAACTAATTAGAAGGTGGTACAAGTGACACTGCAAGACTTCTGAAGTTAGGTCACAAAAGATGATACAGTTTTCCACTGGTTGTTTCTCACTCATGGGATGCTTACCCTGGGAACCTGGCTGCCATGCTCTGAGGAAGCTCAATGTGGGAAGACCATGAGGAGAGGCCCACGTGGAGAGGAGTTGAGGCTACCAGCCAACAGTCAGCTTCAACCCTCTGACATGAAGTGAGCAATTGAGCCCTCAGATGGTTCCATTTTCCACACACTGTGAAGCATAGGCAGACACTGCCTTTGGTGCCCTGTTCAGATTCGTGACCCACAGAATTCATGACCAGAATATGTAATTGTTTTAAACCTCTTCATCTTGGGGTAACTTGAAACCCAGATACAGTAACTGGGAATATGCTCTAATCAATATTCTTAGCTAAGATTTATAAGAAATTAAAACTTTTTACTTAATTACAATTTTTACTTAATATCCACCTGGATATGGTGTGGACATATTTGAATTTAAGGAAATTTGACTCAAATCCTTTAGTTAATTTAAATAAAATACAAGTAAATAAGTGGAAATTAGTTTAGGTACTCCTGTCCTGGACTGTTTTCCATGGTTTTTAGATCTATGGCAGGTAGATGTAATTATTTCTATAACTCTTAGGAAGGGCTTAGGAATTATCTCCATTAGGTTTGACTTCCTCCTTTCTTGAGAATTAACACAGTGATTTTGAAAGCATAAAGAAATGACATTTATTCTATTATCATATCATTACTGACTTTGATAAGATGACTATTTATTTTCTTTTCATCTTTTCTTGCTAGACTTTTTCCTTTACCTGCCCCCCCCTTTTGTGATTTTTACTTTTTTTTTCTTTCTTTTTTGAGGAAGAAAAGGGTCTCAGTCTGTTACCCTGGCTAGAATGCAGTGGCACCATCATAGATTACTGCAGCCTTGAACTCCTGGGCTTAGGCGATCCTCCTGTCTCAACCTCCCAAATAGCCAGAACTACAGGCATACACCACCACACGCAGCTAATTTTTCTTATGTTTTATAAAGATGAGGTCTCACTATGTTGCCCAGGCTAGTGTTGAACTATGGGCCTCCCAAAGTGTTGGGATTACAGGCATGAGCCACCACACCGGCTGGTTTTCACATTTTATTAATGTGAAACTGTGTATCCCGAACTTTATTTTTATACCATCTTCCTGATTTTTGTCCTATTTACTCTTCCATTTATTACTTGGTTTTAGATTTTTATAAACATATTTATAAGGAGAGTTATATGTATGTATGTATGTATGTATGTGTGTATTTAAGACAGGGTCTTGCTCTGTTGCCCTGTGGAGAGTGCAGTGGCATCATCATAGCTCACAGCAACCTCAAATTCCTGGGCTCAAGTGATCCTCCTGCCTCAGCCTCCTGAGTAGCTGGGAGTGCAGGTATTTTGCTTTAGGTGCAGAATCTGTTTGAGGCCTTGTGACTCATAGGATGCTCCACACCCTGCTCTCTGGATGCAGTCCATGTGAGGGACTCTCCCACACCTGGGCTAGGATCTGAGTCCATTCCTGTCTACCCAGAAGTCCCAGACCCGCTGTTCTCTTCCTCTTACCTCCTAATAGCCTCCTCTGTTTACCCATTGGACAACTAGTGTACCCACCACAGGAGATTCTGGCCTTTCTTAACTTAACAGCTTAGGTTGAGTGGCTCAGAAGCAGAGCCCAAGACAGGGATCTGGCTGTACATGCTGTATCAAGGGAGAGTTCTCCGAAGAAAAGGAAATAGGAAAAGGGGAAGGAGTCCAGGGAAGATGTGGTCTCCTGTGAAATCTGGCTTTGGTCTCATCCTCATGGGGCTCTGGAGTATAAATCATACCTTAAAGTTCGGCTACTCAAGGCCAGAGGGCCGGGCTATTGTACCCCTATAACAGGTAGGCACAGGCCACCCCCTATGGGAGCTGTATCTTTCCCGATGTCTTGGGCAAGGTAGACAAGGACATCAGCCAAGCGCAATTTGCCAGAGAAGGTCGCAGAAGCCACGAGATGGTTCAGCATTTGATCAAAGGGGATCTGACTGGGCACCAGCAGCTTCTGTTGCCCCTGTCATCACCTTTGCTCTCTCCTGACCATCTGTGGTGTCTTAGGGTCTCACATGCAAAAATGAACATGTCCTGCAATTTAAGAGTCTCCATGGCACACAGAGTTTTCCTTGCATCTACCATGAATCACATTGTTGCCTTAGTCACAGAAGCCCATCAAACAGATTCCAGAGCAGAGACTGGATTTGCAGTGTGATGAGTGCAGGCCTTGAAGGAATTAAATTTACTGAGTTATATTAAAAGAGAAAAAAGAGTTTAGATATCGTAGATGAGGTCCTGGTCCTTCTCTGACTCCCAGTGTTTCTTCCTCACCTGAGCTCCATCTTGCGGAAACCTGTGCAACGCGTCTGCGGAAGAGATGCCTTTGAGCTCCAGAATGCATCCGGGGTGGTTTGTCCCTGGATCACTCTATGTCCTCACCTATCCTTTCCAAAGGCCACAAGTTCCCAGTCAGTCATTTCCCTTTACCAGCATTTACTGTTTTAATCCGTTTCCCCCCTGTCCCAAGAGAAAGGAGCTAACGTGATCCTGCGAGTTCTAATGTAACCAGGGTTTCGCTGTCAGAGGCTGGCTGGCTTTTGTGGCCTTAAGCAACCCAAGGTAGGCTCCTAAGTGGCAGCTGCCAACTGACAGAAAGTTAGAGGTTCTAATTATGTCCTCCTGAAAAACAGTTCTATTAGGTAAAAGTGACATTTTTAAGCCTCTGTGTGTGTGTGACTCATAAAAGTTCAGAAGGTTGTCACAGAGAGGACACTGTAGTCATTTTAAGGTTTCAGGAGCTGCTGGAGTTGAATAGATAATTTTTCCTCCTTTCTAATATTATATATTAGCTGTGCTCTTGTCACTGGGTGAAAAAGAATCATCATCATGATGGCTTTCTTCAGTATTATAATAATTAGACACAAAATTTGGATTTACATATAACTCATAATTTGAAGATTCTCTCCCTGTATGACTCTGGACTTTCCAAATGAAAATCTGGGTTCAGTTGGCCAATGCAATGTCATGATGTAAAGAGAATTTTGAAATAACAAGACTTCCACTGCTCTGGGACTATTGTCATATTAAAATACAAATATATCTGTATTTTTCTCATTTTTATTAGATGAGTACAGGTTTGCTCAAAACAACTGCTGGTTTGTCTAGTCCCTGAATAGTCCTTCATATTTTTTATTATGCTTGATGGTTTCTTTAAAGCTCACTACCTTCATCACATCTGCTTCTCCTGTCTGAAGTGGGCAGGAGGTGAAGCAGATGAGACTATGCCCATTTGACAGATGTGAATGTGGACAGAGGCTGCAGCTGGCTAGGGCAGGGCTGCCCAGTGTCCCTGACCACAAAGCCATAGTGTTCTAGCCCTGAGATTAGGAGGTACGGAGTGGATAGAAATTGTCCCCCAAACATTCTTCCATTCTTCATATTTTTGTACCCATTAGACAGTATTGTTTCTTTGTCCTCATAGCTGGGGCCCCCTAAATGCCACCTCTGGTGCTGCCAACGTAATCCTGGCCACAGGAAGACGTAGGTGATGGGAGAAAATTGAACGAGAAGTCACGGTTTCCTGGTTGGCTGCCCTTTCTTTGTCACCTGAGTAGAGTACTGAGTTTAGCACTCAGTCCCACAGCTAGAAAGTCCTGGGAAGCTTACAGCAGGCCAGCAGTAACCTGTATATCCCGAGTGACTTCCCAGTGTGACCTTCCCAAAGCTGGATTCTTAAGTACCTGGCCCAAAAAGGAGTTTGCTGAATGAATGCATGATCCTGAAGACCATTGTCAAGAAAGGATGTTTGCTCAGCTTGCTCAGAGCATGCTGTTACCTGGACCTTCTTAACACCTACTGTGGAGGACATTAGGCTCATGTGTAACCAACAATTACTGTGGCACTCAACAATGATTGAGTGCCACGTGCTTTCAGAAGCAAAACTACTACCCATCTTTAGAAGTTTTAGGTTCCTGCAAGCTTTGGAGGTTGTAGAATTGGGTTGGGTGACAATAGGCCTGGTGTGCAGAGGGCCTGGCTGGGTGTGGAGAGATTCCTTATTACCGAAAAAGAAACAGGAAATGTGTTTTTGAATAATTGGGGTTAGACTAAACTGGAAAATTGTGCATTTATTGTTAGGACACACACACGTACAGCTCAGTAAACTCACTCATTCCCAATTATCTCCCAGGGAGAGACATCATTTCAGGAAGTAAGCCTTGAACTGTGTCTCCCACTGTCACCGCCTTCTACCACCTCCCTGATCCCACCAGGGCCACCTTTGCCCCCTGCCTCACTGTGACTGCCCCCAAGCACATCCCATCTCTGCATTTGCCCCATGCCACCTCGTGCTGTTCAGTCAGAAAACAGTTACATCTTCTGAAAACTCTACTTGTTGGAAGGCAAGCCCCCACACCATCAGCCTGGAGTTGAAGAAATAGGCTTCAGGAATGGCTGGAGTCTCGGGGCATGCTGCAAATGTGGACGTGACTCAGACAGTTGGCTGTGCCTCTGTGTTGCTAAGTGAAATTACCCATTAAGGGGGCTCCCGAAAGTTACATCAAGCAGCTTCATCTGGAGCACAGCAAATGCCGACATGATTTGTGAAGATAGCTGTGTTAATAGGGCTGGCAGCATCCTTCGGCTTGGACCTTTGCACCCCAGCTGGCTGCAGACGGGATGGAAAACAGCCCCAGGAAACCAGTTCCTGTTGCTCTCTGATGATTAGAAGGCCCCTGTTTAAGAACCAGGATTCACGTTCAGGTGCAGATGGGGGTTCCAAAGTGGGTGGTGTGGACAGAGGGCCCCTCCTCCCAGGCGTGGGGGCGCCATTTAATTTCTCTTAGTGCTGGAAGGGGACTTGGTGGAATTGATTTGGCAAAAAGGTTAATGCGTTGTTATGGCTGCCAGTTGGCCGATTGAATTGCTAGTAATTGGGGCAATGGAAGCATTTAATTTGACACACCGAATGCAGGTCCACCAGAGCCAATATCTTGGTTGCAGTAATTTGTGTGTATGTGTGCGCATGTGTGTCTTAGCTACGCTCTTGCTTTTAGCCTCCCCTGTTATAAAGGGAATTGTCATTACTATTCTTTCTCTACTCAACAGCCCCTACCCCCAACGCCCATAGAAAACACAAGAGTTTTTTTTTTTTTTTTTTTTTTACTATGTCATGCAATTGGAGAACTGTGCAAATATAAGCCTTCCTCTCTTACAGGGGTCTCCGTAATGAGATGCACCCAGTATGATCCACTAGGGCAGGGGTCAGCACACAACAGCCCATGGCCAAGTCCAGGCCAACACTTGTTTTCATAAAGTTTTATTAAAACACAGCCATGCCCATTCATTTAGAAGTTGCTAGTGCTGCTCCACACCACAGCAGGAGAGTTGAGTAGTTGTGACAGAGACCATCTCTCCTGAAAAGCCTAGAATATTTACTGTGGTCATTTAACAGAAGGCATTTGCTAACTCTTTAGAGGTACAAGGTTTAGCAAATAAAAATACAAGATGCCTATGTAAGTTTGAATTTCAGATAAACAGTAAATAATTTTTTAGCAGAGGTATGTTCCAAGTTTAACTGGGCAGTCTCTCTCTATATATATATCTGGTGACCCTAAGACCTCACACTAGGACATGGAAAGGAAATATAATAGCGTTTATTTACATTTATCTTTTATCTCAGCCCCATTTCAATTCCTATTCCTTTGACCATTTTGTAGTGTTACATGTAGTGGATTATACATCATTTATATAGATAAATAAATGTACAAACATTGGGACGGTATGCTTAACGTTTATTTTTACTGATAGTGGTGTATGATCAAGACATTTTGGAGTCCACTTGGAGAGCAGGAAAAACTCAGACCAATGGGACCCATCGGGGTTTCCAGGGTGTTCTCTGGTGAAGTTCAGCAGGGAGACAGAACCCAAATTCCATCCCTGGCTCAGCTCAGTTGCATAAAAGCTCTGGTTTGTGTCCCTGTGTGCAAATAGAGACAATAGTTCCTGTGCAAGGTTAATGTGAAAACCCAGGGAAATGTGTATACACAGAGCCTCTGGTATGTCATAGGTGCTCCATAAATGTTCTCTTTTCTTCTATTCAGATGAAAATCAGCCCTTAGGGAAAAGAAAGAACAACAGTCTCCAGAACACTCCGAGTAAGCTCCCTCACACAGCCCTCCTCTCTCTAGCACTGCCCGGCGGTGTCGGTGACTCACTGGGGGGTTAAACTGTTTATGTCTGCGGAGTCAGAGCACTCTGCCCTGTGGTTTCAGTTCACATGGGGTTTGGCGACACAGTTTTGTTTTCACTTTGGTTTATCGTGTGAGTTTCCATCCATCATCTCTTTTGTATCTGGTGTTCTTGCAAAACTTTGTGGGGATTCATTTGAAATGGTCTGGTGAGTGGCCGCCGTGACTATCGTGGTAAGAGCCAAGGGGCTTCCAGGGATAGTGTCCAGTCGAGGAAATGGCCACTTCCTGGGCCTCCCACAAACAGGAAGGAAAAGGCCTTGGCTTGTGGAGAGCAGAATGGGGTCTTGTTAGTGTCTTCCGGGTACGGCACCACCCTCCACGCCCCCCCACCCACACACAGTCTACACCCTTACCCCAGCCGGGAGCTGGGTGTGTGCAGGGTTCACGAGCAGGAAGTGAACCGTACCAGCCCCCAAAGGAAACACCCACCTTTCTCCTTGGAGGAGACACTGGACGTCTCTCTCCGAGTGTCGCAGCAGCCGGAAAGGCCTCCTTGCTCCACAGGACAATTTAGTCCCTGATTCTTATCAGTTCCCAGAGCAAAGCAGAGGCCAGCAGAAGGGGGCCACTCTTCCTGCACAGGAGAGCAAAAGCCCGGTCATCTGTCTGGGTGTGAGGTGACAGTCATGAGATGAGAAGAGGCACAATGGCCCTATCTGCCCCTCGGAGGCCAGTACTCCCTCTTCTGTCAGTATAGGAAGGAGATGGTGGTTTCTACCATTCATTTCTTCATTCATCCATTCACCAACAAAATTTCCCTGGGGATCTACTGCACACCGTGCCCTGTGCTGCACGTTGAGACGATAAAGGCTCAGTAAGGAGCCACTCTCAAGAAGCATCATTCAGAGGAGAAATTAGAAAAGTGAAGGTATCTATAATGTGGTGTGAGGAGTATTGGGGTACACGACTGCAGCTTTGCCACCAGAGCACCGTGGCAGCGCATTCAACGCAGGTCAGAAGGTCTGTGCAGGTAGCGCTTGACCTGGGTTTTAAGGGCTGAGTAAGAGTTTTTGAAAAGAAGGGATTTGGGGAAGGATATATTTATTAATAGCGGACAGAAAAGGATTTAAAATCACACAGGCTCAAAACTGCAGGGTGTGTCCGAGAAGCTGTGCATGATTTTTGGTTTTCATTTGTTTGATTATTTGGAGTAGCTGCATGAGCGTCGTATGCAGAAGAGGCAAGACAGGGCCAAATCAGGAAGGGCCCGTGGGCTATACACTGCCTTTCTATTACGTGAAAACAGTGTGGAAGATATTAATTACAAAGGAGATAAAGAGTAAAACTGGCTTCTTGACCTTAAAACCCACATGGCCACTTCACTAAAGTCATCAGTTAAGCAAAGAAGAGCAAGACTCAAATTTTTCTCAAAGCTTCCACAGCCCCTGTTTCCTGCCACATCAAGTCTGAGTTTCCCTACCTGCTTCTGCCTGCCCCGATCTGCCTCCATCCTAGCCTCTGGCTCCCTGTATCCGTTCTTCTCAGCATGCACCATCTATTAAGAGCGGGCCAGTGGCGCTCGCCACTTGCATTTTATCGAAGAAGAAACTGGGGTTCTAAGAGGTTAAAGAACTCACTCAAAGGAGGCAGAGCCAGTTCAGAGTGGGGTTTGAACATGAACCTGTGTCTCTCTGTCGGAGCCAGCCCCTCCAGCCAGGTTCCTTCCTGGAAGAAGGCAGCACACTGGCACGTGATCAGTTCCCCCTGTTGCAGACTGATTGATCGTGGCCAGATCTTTCAGCAAGCCTTTGGCAGAGCTGGTCACCGTCCCCCTCTCCCTCCACCTCTCCCTTCAAAAGCCTGAGTTTCCAAGGTTTGCTGCCATGGGTACTTGGCTTTGAGAAAAATGAGCATATTTTTCATTCCTGTTGCCAGTCTTGCCTCTTGTCACGGCTGTCATTGCTGTCTCGCTGTCCGTGGACCTGGGTGCCAAAACACGCAACGTGGACGGGCCTCCTTTGAATGTTGAGTGTTTGGGGGTCACTCCGCAGAGAGAGGTTTGCGGGACTCTTCTCCCTTTGCCTCTTTTCTTTGGATCTGTTTGGAAATGTAACATTTTAAAGCCCTTCTTGGCTGGAGGATTTTTTATTGTAAACATAAAATGTTCATTGAAACATTAAACGTTTTACAGCTGTTTTTCAGCACATAAATTTTCATAGACACTCAACCCCCTCATTGCCACACCCCCTCATATATTTCTTTTCCTCCTTCTCCTCCTCTTCCCTCCTCCTCCTGTTTTGTTTCATTTTGTTTTGTTTCGTTTCTTTTCCCTCAAATAGTTCCGAGACCAGAGTTGAGGGTAGGTAGGGGGCTAGATTACAGAGAAAATATAACACTTGGTGTAGATCATCCAGTTTGGAAAAGCACATTGTATTTTAATACGAGGAATGTGCGTGTGCCAGAAACCTGCCAAGGAAAGCAAACACTCTTGCTGCTCTTTCCAGCCCTGACTTGAGCCGCTGTGAGCCCAAACCCTGCACCAGGCCTGGGGAGGCTACTAGAAAGGCCCAAAATATGTCTCCAATGGGAGTTGGAGGAGGGCTGCCTCTGAGACGGCCAAAAGACTCAGGAAAGCCAGAGGTAAGGTGGCCCAAGCCAGCATGGGATTTGGCCAGGGGCATCTTTCCGACTGGATGATGCTGTGTGGGTGGTTTAGCTACTTGTCAAAGCAGGGCCCAGCAGAAAGCTGACCTAGGTGGGTCCAGAGTAGAGTAGGATGATGCTGGTGCTGAGAGGCTAAGGGGAAAGTGCATAGGATAGTAGTGGTCAAAAATCTGCTACCCTTTGACCTTCATGGGATTCTGGCTGCTGGGGAACACACACCCAGTTTCTTTGGACCATTGCTAGATAGCAGGGGCTCTTCAGCCTTGCCAAAGTCCATTGTAGTAATACTGTATATCGTCAACCTTGCCATGGCCTCATGGTGGGTGGAATGAACTTCCTGGCTCCTGGATTTTTGGCCTTGATCATGTGATTTTCTTTTACTCATGGGACATTAGTCAACATGATGTGAGCAGAGTCTTGAGATGGGTTTGTACGATTGGGATTGTCCTCTTGTATTTCTCCTGTAGCCAATGCCTCTTCTGCAGCTTGGGCACCAGCATGCGGTACATGAAATAGACCTGAATCTCACTTCCAGCCTGGAGCCAATTTCAGCCAAACTTAGTCAATAGCAGCTCAACCTTAACTAATGCATAGGCCAGGGAGGGGAAAAATAAATAAATATCTGTTCTTGTGAACCATTGAGGTTTTGAGGCTGTTATGCAGTAGTATCATGACAATAGCTGATTAATACACCCCATGGGGGCTTTTATTCCACTTAGAATAAAAATTCACACTCTTCACCAGGGTCCACATGTCCTGAAGACCTGAATTCCTGCCTGCCTCTCGGAGTTTATTTCACACCACACATAGCCTTGCCCAATGTCCTCCAACCACTCTGGTCTTCCTTCTGTTCCCCGAACATACAGAGCCTACACCTGCCTCAAGGCCTTTGCACACGCTGCTTCTGTTGCCTGGGAAGAGTGATGGCTCTTTCTTATCCCTCCGACTCAGTTTAAATATCACTTCCTCAGAGGCCTACTCTGACCCCCCTATCTAAATAACAACAATAAAATCACAATAACCATCATTTATGGAGTGCTCATTATGTGCCAGGCAGTGTTCTTAGCATCTCACAACAGCCCCATGAGACAGGTGCTACAATTACCTTCCCTACTGTGCATACCAGGAAGCTAGGGCTCAGAGAAACTGAGCCAGTTGTCTGAGTTACCCAGCTAGGAAATGATGGAGTTGGAGTCAAACTCCACCTCTCCCTACCTACTCTACTTCTTTTCTTCTGAATTTGTATACATTGATTTCCTCCTTTTCTGTCTGTTCTTCCCTAGCATGCAAGCCCCATGAGCTTGTCCAGCCTACAGGGGAGGTGCTGCATGTGCAGCCTGGCAGGGCGTCCATTGCTCAGCACACCAGACCTCAGTCCTAGCTTTGTCTCCCCACTGCTCCACAGTTGAGGATAACTTGTAACCCTTCTCTCTGCCTCCGTTTCCCTACTTGTCAAAGGAAGAGCTTGTTCTTGATCTCTTGGGACCCTCTGAGACTGAACATCCCCTGGTTCTCAGAGACCCCTACAGCACAAAGAACAGTCTTTCATGGCAGCACTATTGCATGGCAGCCCAAGAAACTCCAAGTCTGTCTGCTCCAGAGAGTGTTGAACTTAGCCAGGGCACTTGGGCTCTGCAGATCCTAGCAGGATGAGAGAAGAGTCCCCTGCCTGTCGTGTAGTCCATTTTCCCACAGGCTCAGCTGTTTCTCTTCTCGACCTGGCCATTCATTTCTGCATCTAGCACTTATCCAGGGCACTCTGTGTGCATGCTGCATCCCCAAGGTACAAAGGTGAACGGGCACCAAAGCTTGGTCAGAGTGGCCACTCAGTACGAAATAATGAGTGAATTCATCAATGCATGAACCTTGTCTACACCCTACAAACAGCTCATCACAAGTATCTGTAAAATAGCCCAGAATACTACATGCAAATACTTGCTGTTGCCTGGTGGTAGATGTGCATAAAAACGCTTTCTGAGCAGTCATTCAATCATTTCTGTCTGCAGCATTTACTGGGCATTCCTCCATGCCAAGCCCTGGGGATACAGAGTTAAATAAAATAGAATCTTAACCCAACCATGCTGGCTGTAAAGTTCACCTCTGACTCCTTTCTACCAGTCTCACTAGGGTCTTGCCCCATCTTGGCAACCAGCCTACTTTACCACCGGAGATCTCAGCTCTAATTACAGTATGGCCACAATCAACATGCCCTAACCAGTTAGCAGATGGCAGCTGCATGAAGTCACTGGGCGCAGATAGGAATCAACAAGGGAGATTAGGTAAAGTGCTTATTTGAGGTGCTGTCAGGGCCCGTGGCAAAAGGGTTCCCTCATGCCCTGTGCAGTTATTTTTCATGCACACTCGGATTACACTGCTTGGTGATATTACATCTGCATGCATCTTGCCCTCTGACACGGCAAACACAGATGCTGCCCAAATCCTTGTAAAGCTGTATATCTTAAGTAGGAAGGAGCATCTTTGGGGGGTGGGAAGGTGAATTGATTTGCAAAGCAGCCTGACACAGACGGTCTCTTATTTCTCCTTGCCATCAAATAATTCATCTTTATGCCTTTCGGGCCACAGTGAAATTTGAACCTGGACGAAACCAGCGACTGCAAGGTTTATTTGTAGCAGTGGGATAAGAGAAATTAGCCAAGTATATTCTAAAATTATCAATTGCTGATCACACAGCCTGAGTGTGTTTCAGTCCTTTTGGGGTGGCTGGACCAATGCTATGGTGGGGTAGCCCCCTATGACCAAGGGGTGTCTGCATGGATGTGCAGATGCAAAATGTGCTTCCGTGAGTTAACCTGTCTTTGTGCTGTACATCCCATGTAGATTAGCTTTAATTCCTTTAACCACACGCAATAGAGGTGGTGCCGCCATTTTACAGATGAGGAAGCAGAGCCCCAGAGACATTAAATCCCCTGCCCTACAGAGAGGAAAGGGGAAAAAAATGGGCTTTTAAGAGTCAAAATTAAAAACTTAAAATGTTTAAAAATTCAACATAGATTTTTGCATTAAAATGACCATTTTAATAATAACAGTAAAGACGAAAAAAGGAGAGAGACCCAAAATACTCAAACTCAGGTTTGGGATTCTGGTGATAGGATATTAAATCACAATGAAGCATTTCATGCTTTTTTATCCCTTAACATTAGGGGTATGTAAAATAGTTAAGAATTTATTTATTTATTTTAGTAGGGAAAAAATCAAGGTACAGAATACACATTTGGATAATAGTGAAGCACAAATTAGGCTAGAGGAAGTGTTTTCTGGTCTGGTTGAGAAATAGCTAGGGAGGAAAATTACAGATCTTAAAATAGGTGTAATATATTATGTATCTGTGAAAATGGGCCAGACAGATTGCCTCTGTTAAACTCATATTGGATGTTCAAATCTCAAGTTACCTGGAATGCAACTGTATTTCCTATATTTAACCAGGCTTTTTATAAACTGTTCCTCTTAACACCTTGAGCTGACAACCACATCCTGGGTGGTTATTTAATACCACGTTTGACTTTCTTCACTTTGAGGGTACTCAAAATAGAGGGCCAGAGAGTAGACTTTTTACAGTCGTACACTATTTACAAATCAAATGCTTTTTGGTGGGGTGACTATGAGCTGCCCCTATCCCACCTCCCCACCCCCTTTTTTCCCCTTTAGTAGTAAATAGACCATGTTGGGCCAAATACAAGAGAAAAATAAGGCAGTATGTGGTAAGCATGTCCAAAGTCCTTTCATATCTCATGACAAGGAAGAAGAAAGAGGAGAAAACAAAAGAAAAAAGTTAGCAACACCTTTGTGAAAGTATAAGTTTCTATATAGTTCAGCTGCTACATGATCCAAAAAGAGGAAGAGAAACCCACCGTCCAGGTTGGTGGTGGGTGATCTCTGTTTAACACCTATTCAAAGCCTCAGTTCCTCTGGGGGACTGAAGTGAGAGGCACAAAATTTCATAGCTGTCCTGTTGCTCCTAGAATCTATGAGAAGAGGGTGTCACCAGGACTCTATGTTGTGCAACCTGAAAAGAATGTTCCTTTTAGGATTAGGAGGTACCAGTTGGCTAAGAAAAAGTAAAGAAAGAACAGGTGCTATTCCAAACAACTGACACCATGCTTACTTCCAAAGTGAATTTGAAGTGACTCAAAAGGGAGTAGCAGAGATAGTACAAAGGACAGGTGTATTTATTTTATGTTTTGAACAACATATCAGGAGGTAATTAAAAAATGTGATGAATATATCCGGAACCTATGTGAATCGTTTCTGCCATCCAGCATTAAATTAGCTGAGCTTCCTGGGAGTCAAAAACAAAGGGTTCGCAGCCCATAAAAAGAAGCATAGGTGTATACTAGCAAATCTCTGTCCTGGAACATAATTCTAAGAATTTATCTCATATATGTATGAGATATATGACACACACACACACACACACACACACACACACATATACATGTGAAGACCCAAGTGAGACTCATGTAAAAAGATGAGATGCTATAGTATCTTTAAGTAGAGTTTACTAGAAATATCAAAACATTCTTCTATTAGTCATGCATGCCTTATATTTACCTAGATGTAAAAATAGAGCATGATATTAAATTATAAGTTAAGGAAGGCATTTCTGCAGAGTTAAAAAATATATAGGCCCAGTTCCTTACAAACACGATGACATGTTGTGATTGAGGGAGGGATGGAGGAAGGAAGAAAGAAAGGAAGGAAGGAAGGAAGGAAGGAAGGAAGGAAGGAAGGAAGGAAGGAAGTAAGTTAGTTAGTTCACGTGTTTTAGAGTAAGACTAGAGGCACAGTGGTCACCAAATGAAAATGAATAACCTGATTGTGACTCATCTCTGTTCCCTCTGCGTGGAAGTGGGCTGCCGCAATACCTCTAAAGAGAGCAAACATTCTTCTTTAAAAAAGGTAGAGAAGGAGAAAAGATGACACAGAGTCCACTCAAGGAAGTGAACGTAAATTCTGACCTTCATTATTTAAAACAAATAAAGACCAAGTCTTGCCTGTCGGCTGTGTCAATCCAGGAAAGAACCCCCCTACATCTCATGCACAGCATCTGCTATTGGGGGATTCACTTGGATCCGTAACTGAAAACATACCTTTAAGCAGTTGAGCGACTTGAAATCTTGGCAAATGTTCCTTAATATTTTTCTTACAAGTGTTGGAAATATCATAGTAAAATAAGAATATTCTTTCTAATATAATTTAGCTAATGGGGTCAGCAGATATTTAAAACCACTCCTATATCATGATAAAAGTCTATTTGATAAAAATATTTGTCTTGTGTTTTCCCATGATAACAATCATCTTAATTAACATTTATGGAGCACTTACCGTGTGCTAAGGGTTTTATATGTGCTGAATTGTTTAATCTTTACAACAACTTCATGAGATAAGTGGCATCCAATGAATTTAATCACATAATTATTTAAATGACCTGGCGAGTCACATACCTAGTGGGCCAGAAATCCAGGGGTCAGGGTCCCTGATCCAAATTTGTCCTGGTCCTAGTTTGGCTTGGTGCCACCTTGTGGCAACTGCACACTTTAGCTTGAATATCAACGGGGATAATTCTGGGTCCTTTGGCCAGTTCTTCCAGCATAGTGGCAATGATTCCAAGAACTTCCTAGTTAGGTGGCTCTCATTTCGTCAGCCAGATACAAAGAGAAAGAGCCAGAAGAATATTAGGGTTGGGAGACACCTCTACTTCTCAAGACGCTTGTTGTCTTTATTTCAGCCAGTGTTATTGCAGAGTTATACTGCGTTACAGCCTGCTTCTTATAGATGATAATACTGAAGGAAGCACATAACTGAAGGGACTTTTCCAAGGTCACATGGCTTATAAAGTGGCAGAGACAGGGGAATTCTGTCTAATGCAATCCAATTTATCCATCTCAAGAAGAGAGATATGCCAAAGAGGATGATGATTTAATTATCATTAATGCGAACCCTTGTAATTACTCCCATAATTTTCTTTAGGCTTATCCCATAGGGCATTGCTAAGGATTATTAGATTGTGATTATAAATGGATTTGGCCAGGCATTTCTCTTTTGCTCTGAAGCATCTCTTTCTCTGGAGAACTTGGCCCCTGGAGAAATCATCAACCACAAGTTGCTTTCTCCTTAGCTATTCTATGGCATGTAGGTTAAGAGCTCTGGCTTTGGTCTAGTCCTGTCTCCTCTGCTCCCTGTGTGATTCTCAGTAAGTTCATTGACCTCTCTGAGCCCATTGGTAAATGGAGATAACCATGCATACTCATTGGGTTGTTGAGAGGGTCAAGGACAATGATGTCCATAAGACACTGGCATTTGCTATAAAGAGGATATATCCTAGTGGCCATATTTGCATCAATAACTATTTGAAAATTTTGTGTTGAAGTTTTGGAACAGAATCTTCTTCCCAGGCCTGCATTTTCATTTGCAAGAAAGGAAGAAAAAAACCTTTACAGACAAAACTCAGGGCCATACTTTAGGTGTGTTGAATCCCCAGTTCCTGATGTCTCTGGCAGGAAGCTCCTTTTCTATTTTTGTGTGTTGGTACATTCCCACTGTTGAGTTAAGATAGTACCAGTCATATACTGTTGCCAGCCGGAGACTCCTATCTGATCTGTGCATTTTCTTTTTTTTTTTTTTTTTTTAAGCAAAATTCTTAAACCATCACAGATTTATTCTCTTACTGTTCTGGAGGTCTTAATCCGAAATGAGATGTACAGGCTAAAATGAAGATGTTGGCTGGTTCCTCCTGGAGGTCCCAGGAAAGAATCCATTCCTTGCATCTTCCAGCTTCTCTAGGCTACTGGTATTTCTTGACTCATGGCTAAATTACTCCAATCTTTCTTCCACCGTCACTTCTTCTCCGACTCTGACCCTCTTCTTTCCCTCTTACGAGAGCCCTTGCAATTACATTAGACTGACCTGGACAATCCAGGATAATCTCCCATATCAAGATCCTTAACTTAATCACTTCTGCAGTTGAATTTGCTAGGCAAAGTAATATGGTCACAGGTTCCTTAGGACATGGACACCTTTGGTAAGTAGCATTGTGCAGTCGCACACCCTCCCCAAACATGTTCTCATCCCCAGTCGCACATTCAGGAGAGGATGTCCGCAATGGACTGGGGGTTTCCTGTCTGCATCTCCCCTCCAAGAACAGGTACTAGCCTTTGTCTTTGGGGCTGAGAGCCAAGTCCTGGGTCAGGGTCAAGTGGCTCCACTCAAAGTCCCAATTCCACGGAACAGATTTGGCCTAGCCGTAGGACATGAGACTCTTCAAGGCAGGATACTTGCCATGCTTGGAGAGCCTTCCAGGCTAATGACAGTGTGGGGTTGTTTCTTGTTCTATCCTTCTAACAACTCTAAAATAACATTTTCTTTTGTCTTGCAAAGACGGTTAACAGGCTTATCTTTTCCAGGCTGGGTTTGTTGTAGTAGGCCATTAACAGAACAGGTCAGAAAGAGCAGCCTCCAAGAAGCCTGATCTGTTTGTCTTTATTAATCTGTTTGGATTTTCTTGGCCCATTTACCCACAAATAAAACAAAAAACAAACAAAAAAAAAAAAAACAAGTTTTCAGGGAGAACTCTTTAGCATTTAAAATTTTTGTTTACTTTTGTCTACTTGTTTAATGTCCTCTCGGCTCCCAGACCAGCAAACATGCCTGTGTCACCAGGGAGACATTTCTGTTGGCTAAATCTGTGGTTGGTCCGTTGCTTTTCTTTCTCTACTCGGCTACCCCGATAGTTTCTCTGTGGTTTGTGGTGGGCTCACAGTTCTTGACCTCAGGACTCTCGCTGGTCTAGACGAAATTAGTTGGTTTGGAACAGCTGACACACTTGGGTTCCTTGTGAACGCTGGGCCACCCTGGTTAGTCTGACAAGCAATGCTGATCACTTCCTTGGCTTTTGAAGATCTCGTTTGTGGCACTACAAAGACATTTTTGAAATCCCACATTCCTTTTTGGATTTATGTATTAACCTCCTTGGTATTAGGAGAAAGATAATTGTCAACAAATTAGGGAGAGAAACCAAGCAATAAAGCCGGCCCAGCATAGGCTTATTTAAAACTGGTCCATTAGTGCTTTATTCTGTGCGTGTGCACGCGTGTGTGAGTGTGTGTGTGTAAGGCTGGTCACTTATATATAGAAGACAACAAAAGACAACCTACGAAAGGTTTGAGAAACTCTGTAAGGAGGAGGAATCAACAAAGAAATATCAGGAAAATTTTTGGATTAAAGACATTTTTACTCCTATTTGATGTCAAATCTGTGCTGGCTTTTTCACTGAAGTGGTCTGATTTAATCACTACAATAATCGTGTAAGGTAGATCTAATTGTTCCTACAATAGAGATGAGGAAACTGAGGCCAAAAGTGGTAAATCAATTTGTCCAAGACCACAGACTCAGGAACTTCTTCAGTTAAGAGCCCAGGGCAGCTCTGTCACCGCTCTGCCCTCTCACCTACCCGCTCACTCCTCAAAGCCCCGTCTGTAGACCAGCAACATCAGGATCTGCTGGGAGCTTGTTAGAAATGCAGGATCTGGCCCGGCGTGGTGGTGCACACCTGTAGTCCCAGCACTGTGAGAGACCGAGACAGGAAGATCACTTGAGCCCAGGAGTTCGAGGCTACAGTGAGCTACCTTCGAGCCACTGCACTCCTGCCTGGGCGACTGAGTGAGACCCCGTATCTAAAATAAATAAATAAGAAATGCAGAATATCAGCCCTGACCCCAGACCTGCTGAGTCTGAATTTTAATAAAAAATCTCCAGGTGACTCGTGTGCACATGAAAAGGGGAGCTGCTCACCCGCTGAGTCGAGGAGACATTACTTGCGCATTCCCTGTGTGTTAATCCTATGGTGAGGCTGCAGAGACAATCAGACCCAGCCTCTGTAGCGAGAAACTCAGAGCACAGGACAGCAGACTGCTGCCATGAGGAGAGGCAGTGCAGTAGTGACAGTGGTCACTGGGTACTCACAGGGCACAGAGGAGGGGCACTTCACCAGGAAGACTGCCTGTTGGAGCTTATTCCTAAAATAAGCAGGAGGTATTAATAGTAATCCACTGTGGTTGAGAACTGCAGCTCTGAGTTTGCACTCTCTAGTTTCAAGTCACTGTTCTAGTACATCCCAGCTGTGTGAAGTGGACAAGTTACTAAACCTCTCTGGGCCTCAGTATCTATAACTATATAATGTGGGGAATCTTAACAGCATATGCTTGTTGAATAGATTAAATGAGACCATACGTGTAAAGGACTCACACGATGGCTAACACTCGGCTTAATACATGATAGTTATCATTGAAAGCTGAGTACACAACAAGAACAGCAACAACAACAAAAAAAAAACAAAGCCTGTGAAAGGTTTTCTAGGCAGGGTGAACCAGATGAACAGTAATTCACCAAATGCAGAAGCACAATTGAGGATGACGTCTGGGACTCACATTGGAATATTCCCACTGATTTAAAGAAGATTATTTCCTGAGTACCCACTCTGTGCGAAAGCACTATTCAAGGAATATGAAGCTGAATTTAAAAAAACAAAAAAAACAAAAAAAAAACAGTTTCTACACCTGAAGGCATCACAGATAAGGGCCAGAAAGCCCCTGGTCATGTGACATGATTTATATATTTATTACAAAGCTATACCTTTCCCTCTAAGTACTGCTTTAACTACATCCCACCAATTTTGGTGTGCTATATTTTCATTCCCATTAATTCAAAATGTGTTCTAATTTCCCATGTGATTTCTTCTTTGGCCCTCACATGTTTATTACTGCATTTACTCACTTCTGTTCATCCAGGACTCACTGGCTGTCTGCTATGGGATGCACCAGGCAGTGGTCTAGCCACAACTTCTGACCTCAAGGAGTTTATAGTCCAAAGAGTTACCAAACCCTTTGGTGGAGAGAGACTTCTAGGGTAGAGAGACATGAATACAAGTTTTTACAGATAGTATCAATAGACTCTGTTCCAAATCTCTCAAGTCCAGGTTTTTTGACTCCCAAGGCACTTTTCACTATTCAGTTGCTCCCTTTGATGCAAAGCCTGTCCTGGTCACCATTGTATTCCCATCACCTAACACAGTGCCGTGCACATAGTAGGTACTCATCAAATACTTGTTTGATGAAGTTGTTCTTTGGTACCCATGCATTTTGTCTCAATTCCTTTTGATTATTCTTGTCAACCATCTGAGTTCGACTTCATTTCTCCAGTGTTCAGTTAAGACCTATCCAATGTTTATTTATTAGCACAGTGGAGCTGTCTCTCTTTCTAATTGTCCTATGGAGTATTTGAGGAGTCCACAGGGGATCGTGTAGACCCAGCAACCCAAGACCCTTGTCTATTTCCTTTTCCACCCTTGAGCTGAAGAAGTCGTGCTCTCCTTCTGCCTTCCATCCTTTGCAGGCTGGGATGCATGTTGGGCCTCTGCCCAGATTGTGCTTGGAGTGGCACCAGCTGCACAGGATATGTGAAATATTTGCTCCAAGGGATCCAGAAGTGTTGATGTGAGTAGGATCAGCTGGTACTCCAGGATAAAAATTATTTCACCATCTTTGCTGAAAAGTCACTGTGTTTCTCCTGTACTCAGCAGTTTATGGGGTGCCATATTGTTTTCAGTCTTCCGGCACTAGCCTGTTTCAAAATGTGGTTGGGTGTTGTTAAATAGCTCCACGTTCCTGCCAGAAAGAGTGGTTTCCATGGGGAGGGTGGCTTCCACCCAGCCCAGCCAGCACTGCCTTTCAGTCAGCATTATCAGAAGCTGGCTGGACTGTGAGCTTGACCCAAGACGCCTTCTCCTCTAGGCCCACCTGGAGGTATTCCTCTCTTGTTGTTGGAGAGGAAATCATTATTGTGGGGAGATGCCTCTTCTGGGAGTGGGTTTGGAAGATCAGGACTTTTTCTAACCAAACCAGTTACCTGTTTGTCCAGAAACTGTGTCGTCTCCTTTCTGCCTTTCGTGTTGACATTCCTCCTCTGGTTTACTCACTCACATGTGCAGAGAATAGGGTGGGCTCATGAGCCATGCTGCCTGTTTTTTTTTTTTTTCGTATCTTTCCAACAATACCTAAAGTTGCTTGAGGCTTTCTATGCCTCAGTTTCCTTATTTGCAAAATGGGTGCAATTCTAGCACTTACCTCTTGAGATTGCAAAGATTCAATGTGGTGATGTCTGCAAAGTTCTTAGCACAGGATCTTGTGCTATTTTACTCTCTGCTTCTATGAATTTGCCTATTTTGCCTACCTCTATTTTACTTTCTGCTTCTATGAATTTGCTTATTCTAGGTACCTCATATAGGTGGAGTCACGTAATATTTGTCTTTCTCTGTCTGCTTTATTTTACTTAGCAAAATGTTTTCAAGGTCCATCCATGTTGTAGCATATATCAAAACTTCATTCCTTCTTGCAGCTGAATAACATTCCAGTGTGTGTGTGTGTGTGTGTGTGTGTGTGTCATATCTTGTTTATCCATTTATCTGTTGATGGATACTTGGGTTACTTCCATTTTTTGGCTAGTGTGAATAATGCTCCTATGAACATTGTTGTATAAATATCTGTTCAAATTTCTGCTTTCATTTCTTTTGGTTATATACCTAGGAGTGAAACTGCTGGGTCATATGGTAGGTAGTTTTATGCTTAACCTTTTGAGAAACTGCCAAACTATTTTTAACAGTGGCTGCATCATTTTGCATTCCTACCAGCAGTGCACGAGGGTTCCAGTTTCTCTGAATGCTAGCCAACACTTATTTTCCTTTTTAAAAAAATAATTATAGCCATCCTTACTGGCATCTGTGATTTTGATTTGTATTTCCCTAATGATGGATGATACTGAACATCTTTCCATGTGCTTATTGGCCATTTGTGTATCTTCTTTGGAGAAAGTAACATCCCCTTTTGACACACAGATGCCTTTTCTTCTTGCTTTCTTTTGGTTCATGGCCACATTCCAACACCATGAGTTTCGACTGTGATAATTTCTTCTAGTACTGTTTAGAATTTGAGGTAAAAAGAAAACAGTAATTGAAATAGACAGTTGCTATTTACATCAGAGAGGTTGGTATTACATACCCCTGTGCTCTTTCATTAGTTGCATTATATTCTTATTATGTGTTTTACTAGGTAATTGTAATTTTTGGCTATGGGATTTTATAGCTTTTGGGGGCGAGGTGTTATTTTGTAAGCAGACTATGATTCTGAAGGAACTGGGCCATAGTAGGAAAAAAGTTGAAAGAGAATGAAATCTCAAGCAAGCCAAACAGTAATAGATGAATAAAAAAAAAAATTCTTTATAGCTTTCTAATTTCCAAATAATTTTTCTTTATAATCTTCTGAGGTTATGAAATTAACTCTGTAGATTGGAGTGTAGTTTGTCACTCTAATTGCTGAGCATACTAATTATCAGATGTGTTTTATGCTTTTCTGAAATGCTCATTTCACAGCTTGCTTGTAGGTCTTTTTGTAGCATGAGAAAGTGAATATTCACACCAGAAATAGGTCCTGACCTTGAAGAGCTTTCCAATCAACTAGAAAAGAGAACATGACCCACCACTGCCATTGTCTGCAAGCAGGAAACTGTCGCTGCCCCCATGGTGTAGGTGAGGCAGATTGTTTCCACTCTGTTTTCATCATCAGGATAAAAACAAGCACCAGAAGTTTTGGTCCAAAAGATGCTTTCCTTTTTCAGCCTCTGCTCATTTTGTCATTGTTATTTTTCTTCAAGGGAGTCATGGGACAAAGCCCAGTCCTTAGGCTCTGGCATCAGATAGTGATGTAAGATGGTATTCCAAATAATAGGTGGAAGGATGGAAAGGTTGCATGGAAATCATATAAGGGCTACAAAGAGATTAATGGGTGACTGTTTCGTAAGTGCACACTATATACCAGGTGCTGTTGTTACAGGCCATGTAATGCCACCTGGGAATGAGGGAATCACCATCCACCCATCCATTCTACCTCCCTTCATTCTTTCTCTTTCCCCCCCCCAACTTTCTTCCTTCAATTCTTCCTTTCTTTCTTCCCTCCTTCCTCATTACCTATGAAGATTTATCCAGTGCCTATAACAAGTCTAGCATGTATCCTAGCCATTGGGGACAGAGCAGTAAACAAAACAGAGTCCTTGCTTGCATTCTGTGAGGGGTAGGGGCAAAATGGGTCATTAACAAATAAAATCCCCCCTACACACGTTTTCGTTTTTTATTTATATCTAATATATCAGTTCAGTTACTGTATCAGTCAGGATCCAGTTAGGTGACTGAAACGACATAATGATTTTGACAAGGAAAGTTTAATATTAAGAATTATTAACTATAACAGGATATTGGCTACTAAGGGGTAAAGAACTTTAAAGAGTCCAGAAATACAGGTCTGGGAGTAGCAGTGCACCCAAAGAAACAGCAAATCTAAGGTCCCCACTTGCCAGGACTTGGGAGGCATCCAGGCCAGGCCATGGTCCATTGGATGGTGGAGAAGTTCTCACTGAGGCCCCTTGAAGGTGGGACTTACTGGGAAGCTGCTCTCTGTGGTGCCAGAGAAGGATGTCTATGGAAGGTGCTCTACCAGGGAAATTTGCCTGCGAGGGTGGCACACTGGGAAATTGCTCCCTGGTGGGGCAGAGTAAGCTGCCCACGGGGAGGTGGTGCCCTCTGAGAGTTCCACACCAGAGCCACCAGACAAGACTCCTCCTGTGTCCCTGCAGCTCCCTCTACTGGTGAAGCTTGATGTGGCACCAGCTGGCAAGGGGGAAACTCCTTAGTCCCAAGAAGAGTGAGTGATGATGCTGGTTTTGGTGCTGAGAGGTGATGTATTGAGGATGGACACAGATGCTACTAAGTGCTATGGGAAAATAAACAGAGTGAGGAGGATAAGAAGTCTTAGGTGTGCTGTCTGATGGAGAATGTTCAAGGAAGACCTCTCTGGAAAGGTGACATGGCAAGCAGAGACCTGAAGGAAGTACTAGCATTCCAGGCAGAAGGAACAGCAAATGCAAAGGTCCTGAGGTCACAGCCTGTGTGGCATGTTTACAGAACAGCAAAGAAGTCAGCTGCTATACCAGGGATATGGACGGAGGAAGGAGAGGATGTGTGGGAATTAGTATTTGGCCGGAGCATGCCTTCTAAGGTACATGGGAATCCTTTTGTAGAGTCTTGAGTATAGAAGTGACGAGTACTGGCTTATACTTGAAGGTTCACTCTGGCTGCTGTGTTGTGTCAATTGGCGAGGGAGGGGTAGGATGATGAGGGCTGAAGCTGGGATCCCACTTAGGAAGCTGCCATGGTGATCCAACCTTCAGCCTCCACTGAGTTTGAACACCCTTCATGTCCCACTCATGTCCCACATAAATATATGTTCAGAAGTGGTTAATCTTCTTTTTGGGTGATGGAGTTTTGGAAATAGTAATGATGGCTGCACAACATTATGAATGCAATAAATACCACTGAATTGTACACCTAAAGTGATTAAAATTTTATGTCACATTATATATATTGTACCACAATAAAAAAAATCTTAAAAAAGAATCACAGAAATAACGGTATTTCCTTCCTGGTGCATCTTATCAAGGGATTGATAGCGTACATGTGTCTTCTTATGGGAAATGTTAATCTTGATCATTTGGTTAATATGATGTCTGCTGTGTTCTCCAGCATGAAGTTCTTATCCTTCCCTTTGTCGGTAATACATACTTGGGAGGAGATTAAACAAGCAAACAAATGGTGGTGACTATTATTAACCACCACTACCAGCTCATTCCAGGCTTCAAGCGCCTGGGACATGGGCGTGGTTTTAGCCCATTTCACAGGTGGGGAAGAGAAATCAGGTAGCCTGCTAGTTAGTGGTCCAATTATAAACTCTATGAGCGCAGAGGGTCGTTGGCTGTTTCATTCACCCGAGTCGCCTAAGCACCAGGAACAGTGCCTACACGTACGTTAGGCACTCAGTAGACATTGTTACATTAAGAAGATGGGGCCTGGATGTGTGTTTTCTGATTCCACACTCCATGTTCCTTCTTCTCCAACTTCTGACTCTGGCTCCTGGACTGTCATTAATTAGCACTCCCCATCCCTGAGATTGTAGGAATGCCCAGCTGTTTCCTAGCACAGAATGGACTGTCCTAGGGCCCCACCCATGGCTAAGTCCCTGGCTGCAGACAAGCAGCAGACACTTGGCTCTCCAAGGGACATTCCTACCGCATTTAAAACAATGAGGCAGCGGGTACCCTGTCCTTCATATTAGCTGAAGTTTTATGATACTGTGTTTATGGGAAAATGCTGTTACTATTCTTAGACTCATGGTGGTTCTCACTTATTCATAGCTCCGCACTTGTGGGTGGAATGAGAAGTTATAATAGAGTGCAGGTGCCTCTCATTGTTTTCCGCTACTCACTGGATAGTGTTTATTAAAAAGGAAATCACAGTGGTGTGTCTGGAGTTGAAGTCTGAACAAATAACCCAAAACGAGGAGTCCCAGAAGGTGGGCAGGAGGCGACAAACAAAGAAAAGCAAAAACAAGTTTGAGCTAATTGGGATCAGGCAGTACTTTGCATGTGAATTATGAACAGGGAGCTTGGCTGCAAAATAATTATTGTATCCAACCTTTGTTGGCATAATTCACATACTTTTATGAAAGATCCAGAATTTAAATTTAACACATTTTTCCCAGGCCTTTAATGGAATTTGAAAATAGGATTCTGAAGGGATGTGGCTGAAATGAGATCCTTTCAGAATGTTTAAAACTGCACATGGATGTGATGGTGTCCATGCACATGTCCCATTTAATTTTTTCCTGTGATTTTTTTTTTTTTGAGACAAGGTCTCACTCTGTCACCCAAACTGTAGTACAGTGGCATCATCATAACTCACTGCAGCCTTGAAATGCTAGTCTAAAGCAATCCTCCTGCCTCAGCCTCCTAAGTAGCTAGGATGGCTAATTTTAAAATTTTTTATAGAAATGGGGTCTCACTATGTTGCCCAGGCTTGTCTCCAACTCCTGGCCTCAAGGGATTCTCCTGCCCCAGCCTCCCAAAGTGCTAGGATTACAGGCATGAGCCACCATGCCCAGCCATTTTCTGTTCCTTGAAAGAAGCCATTCCAGGACCTTCTGGAAGAAGGGCTGGAAATTTTAATTCAAAAAGAGTTGTGAATTATGGTAGGTGTTGGAATCCATGTTGGCATGTCTCATATCAGTTCCGCCAGTTCCTTGAAAGATCCAGTGTGTGTAGGGGGAGGGTACACACATGTGCGTGTACACACATGTGCACATGCAATAGCAAAAGGCAATTCCTGGCACAGTCCATTGTTCTGGGCTATGCGGTACTCCCAGGAGATGCTCTGTGCTTCCTGTCACGTGGATATCCAACAAATCTAAAGATTTCCTGCAGATATGAAGATAAACTGAACATCACCCTGGCTCGTAGCACTTGTGGTCTTGAGGGGGAGATGGACCCATGGACAACTAAGTAGAATGCCGGGGTCACGTGCTGTAGCGGACGAAGGAAGAGAGCCTGCCCAGATCAGTGCACGCAGTGTGGGGAGTTAGGGGAGGCTTCACATAATGGCCACATTCAAAGGATGCCAGGAAGACAAATAGGTTTTTCTTTCCCTCAGATAAGGGAGGGAAAGGGCTTTCCAAGCAGAGGCACAAGCAAGAACAAGCTCAGGAAGCCTGAGTCTGTGGACACATCCAGGGAACAGCGTGGGGGTCTCCTCTGGCTAGTATATCTGGTTTGTGCTGGGAGAGGGGCTCCAGGCGAGTCTGGAGAGGGAGGTGAGTTGGGCAGAAGGCGAGAGACATCACAGCCTTCATCCCCAGAGCGTGGGGAGCCCTCTCAGGCTTCAGAGAGGAGTGACCCAGTCACCACCTCCCTCCAGCAAAGGTGGCCGCGTCTGCTTCCTGAAACGCCTCGGCTCCTCTCCCCACCGGCTGCGCGCCTCTCCTCTGCCTGTTCACCGAACTGAAAGTTTATCAGGACTATATTCAGCCCTCGCCAATAATATCACAAGACAAAAATACCTCCTGGATTCGCAATTTCTGAGTGTTTTGACTGTTCCCAGCAAAGCCTTTGAGAATCTCAGTGCATCATCCCCTCCCCACTCTGTAGTTTTTTGACAGGTTTTTGATGAGTAAAACTCGGCCTGACTTTTACCCCAAAGTGATGTTCTTTTGTGGCTTGTCTACTCCAAGAACTGAGATACCCAGACTCATTCCTCATCTCTTGTTGAAACAGAGAAGTCATTGCCGCACCCGCGGGGAGGGGCGTTAAGGGAGTATGTGGGCTCTGAGACTGCTCACCCCTTCTACTGGCCTGGGGGGCACGGTTTCTAACTCCCTCCAGCCCCCTCCCCACCCTGCACCAAGGAGGATGAAAATTTCTTCCTTATGGATTGGACATGAGCCTTGGCAGTACGGTATCAGCTTTACATGGGGAGGGGGTGTCCAATGAACAGGGGGGCATTATTATGATAATCATTAGCATCACTACCCTTGCAGTTTTATTTTTCCCTTGGCCAATGGAGCACTGGCATTTGGTCCACTACTTTCTACTGGACCATGAGAGCATGTGATCCTCCCTTTTAGCCTTGTCTTGTTGGACCTTGGCAAATAGCATATGATGAACCTCTTCTGGAGCCTGAGTCCTTCAAAGTCAAGGTCAATGGGTGGCCATCACTACTCTGGCATAGGACCATGTGATGGCTCTCGTCAGTTTCTCACTTATTTTTCTCTGCAGGACATGGCTGTGATTCCCGCAGATGATCTTGGGCCTATAGAGGGACACCATGACTAATCAGAACATCTTAATCCAATGTCCAAACTCATAAGATACTGGGAAGTAAAAGGGAGGGAGGAGATGATGCAGAGCTTGGTTCAAAGAGAGAATCCAGCACCCTCAGAATGATTTTCTTCCAGGTCTTCTCTAGGAAAAAAAAAAAAAAAAACCTTTGTATCTAAGGACTGTGGGAGAACAACAGTAGCGCAGACCAAGTTAGCTTGTCTCTTACTGGACGGGGCACGCAGCGGTTGGGAGTCTGGCATCTGGAGTCGAGTCCTGTCTCTGACATTTCCTTATTGTGTGACTGGGGCAGCTCATACCTTCTAGTCCTCAGTTTTCTCATCTGTAAATTGGAGATTCTAATACAGGAACAATGCCTGGCAAGTCATGTTTAGGAAGCCTTGACATGATCACCACCAGGTTAGCACCTGTAGTTTGTGTCATGCTAAGAAGTGTAATCTTTATGGATTGAACAGATCTGGAGTCAGTGTGGATGTTTAGCTCACCAAATCCACTCCACCCCTTTTTTTTTACACAGCATACATGTTTTCAAATTTTGCATGAAATTTTAAGATACATTTATTTGAAGAAAATAAGGAAAATTAGGAATGAAGTTTAGGCCAGGAAAGTTTCAGTGATAATTGTTTCAGAATCATTGTTTCTTGGTTTCTGTGGTCCATCCTGTGATTATTTGTCCTCCGTCTCCTTTTCCTACTTAGTACAGTGACATTGGGTCTGTGCCTTTCATGCGTCAACACTGCCCGATGGGACTTTCTGCAATGAAGCAGAGGACTTTCGGGAAAGGTTCTGTGTCTGTGTTGTTTAGTACAGCAGTCACATGTGGCTCCCGAGTACGTGAAATGTGGCTAGTATGACGAAGGGACTGACTTTTAATTTAATGTAATTTAAATAATTTAAATAGCTGATGTGTCTACTGGCTGTCGTATTGGACAGGACAGTGTAGACACCACAAACAGGCATAAAAAAGATACTGTGCCTGCTCCCAGGAAGCTCCTGGTCTCACTGGGCATCCGCTGTTTTCACGGGCAGTCCCATTGTGGTATGGTAAGCATTAACATGAAGACATGCACGGGGTGCTGAGAAAGCTAATTTTGCCAGAATAGTCAAAAAAGACCCATGGCAGACTCTCTAGCACAGTGTGCCGAGCCTCTCCCTAAGGAGAGAATCATTGTGTAAGCACCTATTATGTGCCCAGCGTGCTGGGACAGGCACTTTCTGTAGAGGCTGTTAGTTTTCACCCTGACTATGGGCCACCTGTCCCATAGATGGGAAGTCTGAGATTTCAACCCAAGTTGCACTGCTAGGTTTATAGCTAAATCAAGGTGCACCTGAGTCCCAAGCCACACCAGGCAGCCCATGTCTTGATTTACCCTCTCATGCCCTCCACTGCCTTTCTTGGGTTCCTTTCAATGCCCCAGGGATTGAGGCCTTGTGGTACATTAGTAGCACATCTGACTCCAGTCCCCCAGGGATTGGTAACCACTGACACGCCTCCATCAGTCCACACTCTGGTTGAAGGCAGGTTTCACGTAACCAGCGTACCACTCACTCTGTAAGGAATGAGGTGATAGCAAGACCACAAACTAATAAATACACTGGTATTTACATAATGTCAGACTTCAGTGTGATTGATGCGTGTGTTGTTGACTAGGGTGTCATATGTTCATGCTCTAATCCTAGTCTCAGTATGACTGTGAGGATGGGGCCAAGTCATTTCACAATTTGGGTGAGTGTTCCAAGCTTCTCAGAAGACCGACGCAATAGAAATTCAAGGTATGAAATTCAAGGTGTGGTCTCGGAGTCATTTTTTTTAACAACTTCTCCGCTGTGTGTTCTCACTCAGTATGTAAAACAGGAACACCCCTCACCATCTACTTACCTCCTGTTTGAGTGTTCAAGGGAAGCGTTACAGGTTGTGTTGAAGGAAGATTTCTCTTGAAAAACTACATGAGTGAGTGCATGGCTATCCCTAACCCTGAGCCGTTTCTGCCCTGTTCATGGAAAGGGGACTGTATTCACTGGCTCATAAGCCCCTGGCATCTCTCCTTAGCTCCCGGTTGGCTCTTCCAAGAAACACCCACATTGACCCAGCAGTGTGCAATTCCCCACAAGATGGCACTTGACAGGGATACGGTGTCCCCTCCCTTGGCAGTAACCAGTTTGATTCACTCTAAATCCTACTTCAGATCTCCAGCTATTTTAGGGGTTGACAGGTCTGAATTAAACCAATGAACTTAATCTACTTGTGGAATGTCATAGCTGGAAGGGATTCATAGAGATCACAGTATCACCTAAAATTATCTCTTCTACATATCCCATCATTGGGAAACACGAATGTGGCTCCAACCTGTCTCGTCTGTTAAAGTGAGACATTAAGGCCCTGAAAAGGGTGCTGCTGCTCCCGCTGAGGGTGGCTACATTGGTTGCTTGCTCTGCCCAAGGCTCCAGGCTCATCACTTTGATCATTTAACCCTCACAAGTCTATGAATCATAGTGTTATTATCACCCCATTTGGAGGACGAGGAACCCAAAGCTCAGAATTTGGGCAGATGGCCCTGGTTCACACAGCTAGTAAATGAGGGAACCGGGAGCTTGTTCTCCTAACCAGCATGTAAGAGACGTTCTTGTCCCAGGCAGCAAGTTGGTGGCAGAGGTGGGATCTAGATTGAGGTTCTCATTTGGTGCCATCTCTGGCCCCAAAGAAAGAGAAGGACCTTTGGAAATGAGCGGGTATAGCAAGTTACTTCTTCCAGCTCTACTCCTCTTGCTGTAGACTAAAACAGAAGCTCTGGGTTGCAGTCACAAAGAAGTAACAAGAAGACATTGGACTAAGTCATTTCTTGTCTAAATGCATGTCCCCAGTGTCAACATCTCTGGAACACAGTCAGTGGCAGCGCTCAGTAGAAGCTGAATGAATGCCTTTTTTTCAGGTGTTGAAATAAATTATTGGTGTGGCCAGGGTTCTGATACCTCAAGTCTCTTTCAGACACTGGGGTCCTATAGCTCCAGGCAAGGCTGTTCTCACCTGGACCTCCTCCTCTCCTTCTTGCCCTCCCCAGGCAAGATGCCTCTTATCATCTCTGGAAGCTGCGGGTCAGGGGAGGGTGATCCAAAGAGGACTTCTCTTCCCCAACTCATGAAGCTTAAGGCCACGTCCACTCATGCGTGAACTGATTGGTTCATCCATTCACTGACTGACTGAACGATTTATCCATTGAGCTCCCATCCTTTGGATTTCAAGCAGAGCTAAGTCCTGTCGTAAAATAATAAACAAGTCAAAACCCAAAATGCCCCTGCTTACATGGGACGGGGGAAAGGACAGTAAACAAGCAAATGTGCAAGATAAACAGAGCCCATGATGACTGCAATAAAGAAATTAACCTGGGCCTTATGGGAGCAAATGGAGGGAGGAGGAAAATCAGGAGAGACCATTTGAAGGAGGTGATATTTGAATTGAAAAATGAAAACCAGCCTGCAATTGGAAGGGCTGAGCAAGAGAGAGAACATTCTAGGCAAGGTGAACAGAAGTGCAAATCCCCAAAACAGAAAAGAACTGGGCCTCCTTGTGGACTAGGACAAAAAAGGGGGGGCTCGTGTGTGTGACTGATATAGCCTGGGATGGGAGATAGTCGTGGGTACCAGGTAAGATTTTATTCTGAAGGAACAGAGGAAGCCACTGCAGGACTTTAAGTAGGGGAGTGATGGGACCCAACGACATTTTGTAAGATCTTTCTGGCTGCCTTGGGGAGCGTGGGTTCAGAGTGCAGCAGTGGAAGTATGCAGATGACTTGGACCACAGCCTCGGGGCCAGGCTGCAGACTGAATGGGCAAAAGGGGTGTTGAGACTCCACTGTCACCCCTCCATGCCTGGAGGTTTCTTTTGCAGCTGCAACCTTCTGAAAACAGAATGCCCCGAGTTACCAGCTAGCATTCTAGCACCAAACAAATGCTTTTGTTTAGGACAAGTAAATCAAGACAGGGAAATGATGACACATTCACCACAAGTGAAGTGTTTGTGGGGTGTGTTGGGACACTTGGCTTGTTCCAAAGCCTACGTGTCTGGGACTTCTTTAATGTCTGCCGGTAACGGGGCACTCAGGTATAAATAGAGCTATTTTGGAAATTGTGCATCTCGATTTTAAAAAGCTGGAAGGACAGGAAAGGGAAGTTGTGTCTTGGAGCTCAGAAATACGCACCCCACCTTGCTCTCTGCTGGCAGTATTCCATCAGTCCTGCCCCACCCTCCCACCTTTACCCCACCTTCTCCCAGCCTCGCAGGGAAGAACGGCTTTTATTTCATGACCTGGTGTTAACAGGTGCAGACGTGTGACCCTCTGAGGGGCAATGAGTTAATTCCTGCAGCTTTGTGTGCTTCCTACTTAAAGATGGTCCTCTGCATAAAAAAATAACGATGACGATGATGCCATCAGCAGGTAGCATGTACTAAGTGCTTATTTTTCTCCGTGCAATGTCCGTGGCTCTTTACCTATAAAACCATTTCGAATCTTCCCAACATCCCCATAAAGTGAGAAGCATTAGTCTCCCCATTCTATGTGTAAAACGGAGGCAGAGGATTCCAGCATGAGCAATATGGTTCCAAAACCTGCTCCCTGGAGCACTACCAGACTTTGGCGAAGTAACACAGACACATACACACACACACACACACACACACACACACACACACACACACACACACACCCCTCTCCCATAGGGGGAAGACATAGATGAGGTGGGTACATTTGCTAGCAGATGTAAATCCTTACCTCCATTTAGTCTAATTCCCTCTCTGCCTTCTTGCCTCGCTCCACCATCACTCTGTCCTCCATCTTCTGCCGGCCCCTTCCGAGCTTCTGCCCTGGACTTCTCTGCCACTTGTTTCTGTCCCTCCCCCAGCGACTGCTGTCTTCACCTTCAGATGCGTGAGCCTCCCCATGAACTCACCTTGCTCCCTCTCCATTCGCCTTCTCTTCTCTGAGCTCTGCTTTTCCCACTGCCCGCTCTGGGGCTTCCCTTTCCTGGTCTAGGAGGGAGGGTAGAGCCAGCTTCTCTTATCCTGGGGCAATGCCTCCGCCATTTGTATTCCGAAGCACTCTGGAGCTTCTAAATACTCTCCTCGCGTGGGAAGGAAAAGTCATCCAAACTGCTTGGTAATTGAATTCAAGAGTGATGGACCAAAAATTATTAATGCATTCCCTTCCCTGGATGCTAAAGAGGACTCTGTCTTTACTCCTCCTCCCAAATACAGGCCCCATTAACTTTTACATTTATTTCTTTCCAGTCTTTCTTTTCTACATCCTGTTTTATTTTGTTTTGTATTTTTTCAATTGTGATCCTATATATACATATATGTATATATATGCAATTAAAGGTATTTTTGACAGCATTATTATGGCATCACAAAGGCCTCCCAGGCTGTATTTTATGAATATATAGTGCAATCAATTATAAGATGTGCTGTTATTTTATGTTCCACTAAGGAAGGGAAGAATGTTGTTAATTAAACAGCTATCCAAAGCTCTCCTCTCTCTCTGAACTTGTTATTTTATATCTGTTAAAAAGGCTCTTTTGATTTATTTAGACACAGATTTATCATATACCAGGGCATTTGCATGCTTTCCTGCAAACACAATGATTTGGAGTTATAATACCGAATCATAGTGTGTGATCTTTCTGAAAACATTTTTAACGTCATTTAAACTCAATGTGGAAAGTACCAATAATGCACTTATTTCCGTTAAAATGGGTAGCTATGACCAAGTTCTTAGAAATAAAAACCAAAAACCAACGTGTCCATATGGATGAGAGATACTCCGTCCTTTATGATGGCTGCGTGATAGTTGGGGGTGTTCCTTAGCCCTTTTCTTAATCTTGAGACATTCAGATTTCAACTGGCTTCTACTTGGCTCTGCTTACAGTGTGTGTGTGGCACTGCACAGTTTTGCAAGCCATGCTGTGGCAACTGGGGACAGGCCTGGAGCGGTGGAGAAGACCCAGGGGCCAGGCTTGGAGGGGGAGGAGAAGTGTTTGATACCAGGGCCAGGAGAGAGAAGAGAGAAAGGAGTCTGCACCCACAACCCAGCTGCACTGCATGTGAGCTCCTTCTGGGAAACAGATGACTCTTCACTGAAGCAAGGGCCTTGACTGACAGCCGGGAGAGGCCAGAATGGGCCTGTAAGAGATTTGCGGGTATAAGACTCAAAGCCATGGGGCTTAGAGAGGCAGAGGAAGGACTGGCATTTATTGGGCACCAAGAATGTGCCAGGCATAGGCCATATCTTTTACAAAGACATATATGGCTCCTAAATAAAAGTAATGATAATGATGGTGGAATGGTGATGGTGATGATGATGGTGGTGATGATGATGGCATCAGTAGGTAGCCTGTACTGAGTACTCATGGCTCTTTATACACAATAACACTCTGAATCCTAACAGCAACCCTATAAGGTCAGTGCCATTGCCGTTGCCATTTTACATGTAAATCACTCAATCCCTCCATCCTCACACAGGTAGACATTATTATCCTCCCTTTATAGCTGAGGAAACTGAGGCTCAGAGTGGATCTGCTCCAGTTTACAGGCAGAAAAGGGACAGCATGTCAAGCCCTGACTCCTTTTGTGGCCCTGATAAGATCACAGGTCTTTGGTCTTCTCACTGGAACTGAAGAGTAAAGATTGAGAAATCTGTGACTCTGCAGGCTTTTCCCCACCCAGGAGCCCTCACGCAGCAGTGAGCGCAGTTCTTACCAATATGGGGATTATTGATGTAGTGGATGAGAATACAGGCTTTCGAACCAGGCTGTCAGCATGTGACCTTGAGCAAATTACTTCATCTTTCTGGGCCTCAGTCTCCTCATCTACGAAGTGGGAATAAATAATAGCATCTGCCTCAAAGAGTCGTTGTGAGGACTAAATGAGATAATACACGCAAAGTGCGTAGAAAAGATCTTGGCGTTTGGTAGGCTCTCAATCAGTGCAGTGGTTACCATCGCTATTGTTTTAGTGTCCCGTAGCCACAAAGTCGATGAGGTAGGGAGCCTGGTGAGCAGTCTGGAAGTTACCCACCTGCAGTCACCATCCGAGCCCAGTGACTGCGAGGTCACCCCTGGCCTTCATCACAAGGACCTACAACTGTCAGTCCTAAGGAATGCCACGGGAGGCTCGTGGTTGAAGGACACTCTTTAGTGTCCAGCCATTGCCTCCTGACAAGGCTGAGGTCACACTCCCAACCTGTGACCCCACATGCGGAAGCCACGTGCCTCTTCTGCAGCTGGTCAGAAGGACCCATGGGCCAGTCTGGCAGGGGTAGCCAGGGGAACACAAAACTACCTCCCAGACAGTGCGGGTGGCAGCAGTGATTATAGCCAAGGAGAAGCTAAATTCTAGAGGCTTGTGCTGTCTCCGGGGAACACACTAATTGAGAAATAACATCCATAAAAATAATTCAATACTAGTATGTAAAACTAAAAACAATAACCAAGTGTGACTGGCTGTCTAAGAATTAAGCAAAGTAAGATGAAGTGTCTTTTGCCAGCAGGCGCTCCCGGCGAAGGAGAATATGGGCTGAAGTCATTCTCCCTGTTCCCACCTTCAAGGGGCAGGTGCCACCTTCGGCTACAGAAATTCTCACTTTCCATCAGCAGCCTTCAGCGCCTTGCTCTGAGTGTTTCTTTAGGCAGCAGCAGCTAGGAGAGAAACTCGGTTAAGGCTGTTTGAGGGCACGAGGTGGTCCCACTCTGGAGCACACAGCCCAACCACTTTAACAACTGGCTCTCTGGGGGAAAAAAAAAAGTGTGCATGTATACATATAGACCCACACATAAAGTTATTATAAATTACTGGTATAAACTATGTGTAGCATATAATTTACAAATAATAAGAATAATAATTGCACAGTATTCTTTTTGTAAATCTGAGATAGTCAATTCCCAACAAATGCCTTTGCTGATTTTTGCCATAGCGTTGCATCCATTGCCAAACCATTGTTGCAGTGTATGATTGCCATGTGTAGCTCCAGCGTGAATCTCGGTTAATATTTTCATTTGCATGAACAAGTAAGACGAAAGTGAAACAACTGAGATGTGTGTTAGAACTTTATTATTCATCACTTGTTTGCTAAATCGGATAATATTGTTTTCGAATACTAGAAAAGTAGTTCTTCCATTTTGGGTGTTATTCATAATGTAGCATCTATAGAGTGACACACTTTTGGGTTGTATCTGTATGGATAACACTTTCTACATTACTGTCTTAAGTCTAGACAATCAATAAAACCATAAATCACACCCTGATTTGTAGTGACTTTCTGTTTCCATGGTATAAATTCTCGTGCCATGGCCAATTCTAAGTTACCAGTGTGAGATCACTGAATAAGCAGGTGAGAGATGTGTAGGACACATCATTATATAGTATTTTCACCATACACGCGCAATATAAATAATGACTCAGGAGCATAGGTTAAATAGTAAAATGTAGTAAAACAATTTGAAAGTCATGAGTTTTTAGTATCTATTACTTTTTTGGTATAACTAATTTACATAATTTAATTTTTTCTTTAATAGTTTTTTGAAATATTCATATATCTTACAATAAGCCCATTGAAAGTATACAATTCAATATTTTTTAGTACTTTCACGGAGTTGTGCAATCTGTGTCACAATCTAATTTTGGAACATTTTTGTCCTCATGAAAGAAACTCTGTGTCCAATACCTGTCAATCCGTCACCTCTCTCCATCATCATTTCCTTTAAAGAGCTTACCATTCTGAATAGGAGGCACTTAGGCAACATTTCCCACATGCCAGGAACTTTTCTTATAAGTGCTTTATATATTTTTTTATTGTGGTGAGATTCATGTAACTTAAAATTCACCACTGTAACCACTTTAAAGTGTTAAAATTCAGTGACTTTTAGTACATTCGCAATGTTGTGCCACAGTCACCACTATCTAATTCTAACACATTTTCATCACC
The DNA here is from genome assembly GCF_020740605.2 of Lemur catta. Taxonomy (NCBI): domain Eukaryota; kingdom Metazoa; phylum Chordata; class Mammalia; order Primates; family Lemuridae; genus Lemur; species Lemur catta. The sequence continues at coordinate 15,412,329 of NC_059147.1, read as the reverse complement.
CCAAAAAGAAACACCATATTCATGTAGGAGTCATTTCTCAGTTCTTCCTCCCCCAAACCCCTGAGTTTCAATGCAAAGTCTCACAATCACTTCACTCTCCCCCCACCGGGCACATGGATTCTCTCTCCACTTGGCACGATGGTGCGTTACTGCTGGGAGATGGGGAAGGGTGGCGTAGGCAATGCGACACTGTCTTTTCTTCCTTCTTCAGTGTCTCTTTCCTTGATATAATGTTAAAACCAGGTAGTGTGACTGCTCACCAGGTTTTTGGTTCTTCCAAAGGTGCTTGGTTGCATGGATAGTTGTTGAATATGGTGTTCGTGCAGAAGGATGCTCGCTGGAGGTTTCTCTTCTATTTGGCCATCTTGCTCCTCCTACTCTCTGGTCTGTCTGTCTTTTGTTGTTGAGTTGTGTAACCTGCAGGAAAAGCTGCATCTCCAGTTTTCTCTCCTGTGGCTGTAGGGGATGTATTTTTGCTAAGCACCCTGACCATATATGTGGCAGCATTGTTAAGATTTGGGGCTCCCAAATCAGACAGTCCTGAACTCAAACTCCAATTCTTCCACTTAGCTATGTGACTTTTGACTAGTTGATTCACCTCTCAAAGCCTCAGTTTCCTTGAGGTAACAATAGTTGTTCTTATCTTATTGGGCTCTTGAGAGGATTAAAGATTATCCATGGAAGGCTCTTAGCATAACACCTGACACAGGGGAAGCATTCAATAAGTAAAATCTAATACTTTTATTATTTGATGACTACTATTTTTAGTCTATGCACAGTGAACTTAAATCTGCTTTAGAAAAGCCAGATGTTCTGTGTATAATTTTAGGAATCTAGCCAAAAGAAACAATGTCCAATACAATGGATGACCATATTGAACACAGAGAAGGTGAGTAGAAACTGAAACGGTGAACCTGTTTTCTTTCTGGAAGATGAATTGTACTTCTTTTCCCCCTACCTTGGACATGAAACACAACTACAGTTGTTCTTAGAAAATCAAAACAAGAGTAAGCTTTACAAATTAATATTAGAAGATATCATTGTTGTTCATCAGGAGCCTTCAGACAGGGCCCCTGGCTCCCCAGAAGGAGGGGCAGGGAAGGTCGGGGGCTGACTGAAAAGGTCAGTGGAAATAGTATCTTACCTTCTCAGTGCTGCCCCAGCTACCACCTGGCCGTGGGCTGCACTGTGTCCCGTGTAAGGCGTTGGGATGGGATTAAGCATACACACTGTTTTCTCTTCCGCCCACTGGACAGTGGGGTTTAGGATGTTGATATGGTAAGTGTTACAAATCCATGTCTGAAAGGCAGTCTCAGGCTTATTCTTTAGGAAGTATTTAGCAGCCAGGAGCAGAATGTTCAAGACTGGCATGAGCATTGGAGACATTATTCCTCTCTTTAAACATATACCTTGGAAGACATGGTTCCAGAGCTGGCTTAGTGATTCAGTGATCTCAGGGCTCTTGGGCAGTGGCCCTGCCATTGTTTTGGCCCTTCCCTTGTGTTCACCAGGTGGGTTCCACTGCTCTAAGTATCACACCTTCACCTGCCTTCTGAAGTTGGAAAGTTTGAGGCAAACATAAAAAGGGCCTCTTCTTCATGAGCCTTCGTTAAGGGAGAAAATTTCTGCCAGAAGCCAGCAGTAGAGCTTCCCTTAGATCACACTGGCCAGAGCTACTTCACATAGTTACCCTGGACCAATCACTGGTGCAAGGGAGTAGGACTGTTCTGTGTATCAGTTAGCTGTTGCCACCACAAATTAAACCTCATTGGCATACAGCGATAAACATCTAATTCTCACATTCTCTGGGTTTTAGCTGAACTTGGCTGAGCTCCCCCAAATTGCTCTGCTAATCTTGCTTATTAATCTGGGAACAGGCTGGGCTTGGCTGATCTAGGCTGGATTTGGCTGGAGCATCCCAGCCCCACCTTGGGTCCTTCTCCTCCTCTTCTTGTGACAGTGGGCAGTGGGCTAGCCTGAGTGTGTCCTTTTCATGGTAAGGGTAGAAACATAAAAAAATAGGCATAAATATGTGAAGCTCAGAATCTGGTTCCCCATCACTTCTGCTTCATTCTGGGTCAGAGTAAATCACATGGTCAAATTCAGTCATGAGAAATTATATCCCACCTACAGAATGGGGGAGCACTCTCAAGTTTGCATGGCAGAGGCATGGATGGGGGTAGCGAAGACTTAGGGTCATTAATGCACATTTGTCACACCACAACTAGCTTAGATGGACTGTGATTCATCCTCCAGGGCGTTGCCACCCAAACAGAATCACAGTTCTGTTAGTGAGGAAGGAAGAGTTCTATTAGCTTTGGGGTAGGCAGCTAACAGAGCCTACCATACATGTCTATGGGGGCATCTCACCTATGGAAATTCAAGATGAGAGTTAGCCAAAGCAATGTGGGAAGATTGAGAATGAGCACAGTGCCTCTCTCTGAGCCAAAGATGGTGGACATGGGAAGGGAAACCCAGCAAGGACAAGTCACTCACCAGGAGCACTGGCCAGGGGCTGTGACTGGCCACAGCTCTGTTCTCTGCTCGCCCTGGAGTCTGGCAGTAACAGATCCCAAACCAGATGGAGGGAGGGCTGTGCAGGCAGGAGGAAAGACACAGACCCACACCTCTGTTGATGACCGTGATGCTGGAACAGGGATGCCTTTATTCTGTTGGTATTTGAGTGAAACCATTAAGTCCCTTAAGATGCAGAATTTCCTTCCTGCTTCTATTCAAACACTAAAACTTGTTATGGTCTGGCACAGACTGTCCGGCTGCTCTCCATTCAAAAATACAAACTGAACATTGACTTTCCTCATTTTTTCTCCAGTTTTGCCTTCTAGAGGCCCAGATATGACTTCATTTTTAAAATGAAATTTTGCAGGTCATTAGCTCATAATGATTAAATGATTCTGGTTATTAGCATAAAATACAGCTGTAGTACAAGCGAGGTAAGCTTTATTGTTTAAGTATCAGGCAGTGCACCCATGTAGCACACAGCAAAAACTTTTTTTCCCAGACTGTTCAGCCATTATGGAAATGACTTATGATTTCATTCAGAAATGTTATAAATGCAATTCATCCTTTCAGTGGGGTAAACATTACCTAGAAGAGTTCTGAAGAGGAATCCAAGTCAGAAACAATGAAATTTTTGATACAGAAGAGGGCCTAGGGCAGGTGTGGCTCAGAGAGGCCCATTGCCATATGGCAAAGTTCTTAATAACACAGGCTTTCGAGTTACAATGGCCTGGATTTAATCCTGGTATGGTCTGAATGTTTGGGTCTCCCTAAAATTCACGTGTTAAGAGGTGGAACCTTTTGCAAGGTGACGAGGTCATGAGGGCAGAGTCCTCACAATGAGATTAGCATCCTTGGTAAGTTGCAGCTGCTACTGTCATTACTGCTGCTATTATCACTGTCATTACTCTTATTGTTAGCAATACTGTCACAGTGATACTCTGGCCAGAGAAGATGGAGACCCATGTCTTCAGGCCATGAGCCCAGGCAGACCCTGTCTAATGCAGAGGTGTAGGTACAAAGCACAGCACTGTCAACTGTGGCTGCTGGTACCTGTCTGCCCTTCGCTGGGTCTGTGACAAAGAAATGACTTTCCTTTTGTATGTTAGCTCTGGGCCTGGCATACTGTAAATATCTGTGGTTGATAAATTAGTCTTCTCATCATCATATAAGCATTTGGGGAAGTCTGTAAGTAATGGGGGTTGGAGACTTCAGGATGGTCTTTGAGCTGGCAGTTTCTCCAGCCAGCCCATTTTGTACACTGGTGGCTAAGCGGACCCTGTTTTGGCGGATTGTGCTGGTGGTGATGGAGGTGATCGTGATGATGTTGAAAATGACAGTGATAACAGCTTAAATTTATGAAGTGCTCAAAAGATGCCAGATGTTGCGCTAAGTGCTTTGCAGGCATTGTCTCATTTATACTTCCCAGATATTCTATTTCTACATACAAAGAAACTGAGGCACAAATACTTTCCATAACTTACTCGGGATCTTAAATACAGGTCTTGAGTCAGGCTGTCTGACCCCACTATGCCTTCTGTCTTCCTGGCTATTGTGTGAATAAGTAGGATGGAAAAGGAGCCCTTGAGTTCTGAGGGCCACCTGGGGCTTTAAGCCACTGCTGGGTCCTCCTAAGTCTAAAAAAGAATTCAGGGTACTGTTTGTCATACAGATTTCTGGGACAGTACTGTCTAGGAGCACCAGGCCTCCCTTACCAGTTTAATACTAATTTTCAATCCTGGCTCTTGGAAATTTATTCCTTTATTAACAAATACATAATCTACACTGGGCATGGCTCTGGGGATTCAGTCTAGTGGGCAAGTCTATTATGTTTCTCAACCTCAGTTTTCTCATCTGTAAAACTGGGACAATAATGACATACTCAATATATTTGAGAATGGGATGAGACATTGTCTATAAAGTAATATCTAGTAAGGTGGCTAACACATAGCAAGTATCCAATACCTGCTGGCTATTATTATTATTGTGAAGTGGAAGCAAAAATATAAGGTTCAAGTAAGTGAACAAAATGAAAGATAATTGATGAAGAAGAAAATCAAATGATGTCTAAGATAAGGCAAAGAACATTTTGTGAGTGTTTAAAGTACGATGCTCCTAGGCCAGGCACGGTGGCTCACGCCTGTAATCCTAGCACTCTGGGAGGCCGAGGCAGGCGGATCATTTGAGATCAGGAGTTCGAGACCAGCCTGAGCAAGAGCAAGACCTCGTCTCTACTAAACATAGAAAGAAATTATACAGACAGCTAAAAATATATATAGAAAAATTAGCCGGGCATGGTGGTGCATGCTTGTAGTCCCAGCTAGTCGGGAGGTTGAGGCAGGAGGATTGCCTGAGCCCGGGAGTCTGAGGTTGCTGTGAGCAAGGCTGACGCCAGGGCACTCTAGCTCGGGCAACAAAGTGAGACTCTGTCTCAAAAAAAAAAAAAAAAAAGTACGAAGCTCCTAGAAGGTTTTATGGGCTGAGTCTAGAAGCAGCAAGATCACTTCCACCTACTTCATTTTGGCCGGAATTCACTCACGTGATCACAGCCACCTGCAAGGGAGCCTGGGAAATGTAGTCTAGTGATACCTACAGGAGGCAAGAAAAATGTTTTCAGGGAGCACATTGCCTTCTCTGCCTTGCTATCTGTTGTAGATTGCTTACTATATTGCTTTTAAATTGCACAGTCTTGCATAAATGATACCAGTTTTATTTTTCCTTTTGGAAAAAAATTATTGTCCATATTCATCACAGATATATCTGTGTATTAGTATCATTGAAGTGTGTTAGAATGGGCCCTGCCTGGGCTAGGAGCCAGAACTGTGCTTCAATTCCCAGCTCAGCCATCCAGCCATTCATTTCTGTGTGAGCTCGGGCTAGTCAGTGTCTTTGGTCCCTAGTTTCCTTATCAATAGAATTGGGAAAATTGTACCAGCCCTGCCTGCCTCCTTGGGTATGGATGAAATGACATAATCTGTGAGAGTCCCTTCTTAACCAGCAGTACCTGCTAAAGGGAAGAGATTATCTCCAGACAGCCACTTCTGACCTGAATAAGAAAACAAAATTAGAAGACTATATCATATAACTATGCATTACACAGACATGCATTTTTGATGTTAAGTGTCTGAGTGGTAAAAATGAATAAATAAAAAAATCAGTTATAGAACCGCAGCCCTGACAGGCACAAGTTTCCAGTCATTTCCCCCCATGCCTAAAGTGGATCCATTCCCATTGCTGTCATTTGTAGAGACGCTCTCTGGGCAGCCTGAAGTCCAGGCAGGAGTGCCAGGCAAGGTGACCAAAGAGCTGTTCCACTTCCCATCTGGCTGCTTTTCCTAGTCATATCAATAGTTCTGCGCTTCCGTTTGCTCATCTGAAGAAGAGAAAGACCCATCCAGATTCTTCGGACTGTGATAAGGAACAAAAATATCACAGAAAAATCTCCAGGCCAAAATCCATTGGAGTCATGAGGAATCTCAGCTCGTGGAGTCCAAACTTATTCTTTTGTTTCTCAGGAAACCGAGGCTCAGAGCCATGAGGTGGCTTGCCCGTGTTACACAGGGATAGAGCCTGGGCTGGGGGACAAAGATCACCCAAACCCATGGCATCGTCTCCACAATGTGAGCAGGGCTACTTCGTAGAAGTGAAGGCCCTAAACACAAGGATAGCCTTGTTACTGCTTTAAATCCAAACTGAGGTGTCGATCCATGCTTGTGGAATCTGGGTCAAAATGAGTAGAAGGAGGAGGGCTCCGATTGACAGTGCTTTTCAAAAGAAAAAAAAAAATCTTGCCTTTCCCTAGCTAGAGGTCAAATGTCAAAAAAGCTAATAACAGAACCAGAGGGACCTAAGAATGTAATCCACAAATGAAAAAGCTGGTGAGATGAGGGAACAAAAGATATATTATCGTTAATATGCTGGTTTTTGTTATGTACTCATGCCCCAGGAAGTATCCTGCTTGCGTCCTTAGGCAGAAAGCATCTTATCATTCCTAAGCTTAGCTATACAATATATTCTCCCCGCCCCCAAGGGAGTTGTTGGTATTTTCTTTTTTTTTTTTTTTTTTTTTTGAGATTTACAGTGATTCTTTCCCTATAGGTTTTTCTTGAAACATATATATTTTTAATTTCTCACCATCTCAGGGGTAAATAAATATATTAAAATAAGCTATGGGATGTATAGCAGAGTATAACAATGATAAATGATGTTGTGTGTAATTTTTCTACTATTAACATAAAGTAATATAAACTGAAGGACACTAGTCTATTGAGAGACTTAGAAGCTAATGTTCCATATCAGATGCGGCCAATGTCAGGACTGAATACAGATTAGGCAGTGTCCTTTTCTCCCCAGGGGAATTAAAGTTTGAGACACCACTCGCTGCCAGTGGTTTTACGGCATTTTGTTGGGGCCGGTGGTGCCTTTCTTGGTCTATTAATTCAGGAGCCGTAAATGACAATGTGAGCAAAATGCTTTTCCGGTGGGATGCATTTCATTTATGTGTGCTTGTATCGCCTATACCTCGTCAATCCATTTTGTCACAATAAGTGTTTTTAAATTGTGTAGATTACCTCCACTTCATTATGGTCCCTGGCATTTGTGTCTTATGCAAGGCTATTATGTGAAGTTAGGAAATATTTAAAACTCTGTCTTTCTAAAGAAAAAGGGAGGCAATGCAGAAAAGTTCATCTGGAGTTAGTCTTCTCTGTTGTTCTCTTTTCCGCAGAGAGTTCATGGCCAGGGTACTCTCTGCAAGGAGGAATGAAAACCCCAGGGTAGACGCTTACACAAATTCTCTCTCTCTTTTTTTTTTTTAATTTTATGGTGTCCATCTGGGTTAGCAAGCACACGTTCAAACATACGCGATTGCTGGATTTTTAAGAACTCATCACCATTTAAGGTTTTCTTGTGCCGGTGATTTTATCACTAGTGACATAGTGTGAAAGCTGGAGGTATTTTATTTTGTTTTAAATAATATCTTCGTAACATCATTTTAGAGCTCAAAAATCCACTCCAAATCCCTCCTTATATGCATGAGGAAAGGGAGGCCCAGAGAGGTGGAGGGACTTGTCCAAGGTCACACAGTTCCCTGGTGGCCCAGCTCAACCTTGAACCCCATTTTCCCTGGCACTTCGTGTGCTGACTTTTTAGCTGCTCCACGCGGCCCATTCTCTAATGTCTTCCAAAAACAGACTTTAAAGGAAATATGGAAAAAGATAAAGGGGGAATTGAGTGAGTCACTGGGAGAACAAATCTAATTAGATATCTCTGGCTGTGTCGACAGAAGCTGCCACAATTACACCCAACATAAAAACTGAAAGTGCATATTAGTTGAAGTTCCAGTTCCATTGAAAGGCATCCTGAATCTTGGGCACAAAGTTCTTGGGAGCCTCCCCCACGTCTGGCAGTCGGGGGTTGGGGTTCCCACAAACTCTTTTTCTCTCCCACCCCATTAAAATGGGCAGAAGGGAGCAAACACTTGGGTTTTGCCAAGCACATTGTTATCCTTCGGGTTGGCTCTGAGATGATACGTTTGTCACGGTTCATAAATTTTATCTTTGCACTAAAAACAGGGTTAGAATATCTTCAATGCAATTATAAAAATGTATTAAAACTGAGAAGGAGAAAAAATATGGTGGTAGATGCGATTTTAATGATTGTATAAATGTTCACTGTTCCATGGCAAAAAAGAGTCGGGCTTTTCAGCATCAGTATTTCAGGGGAAAACCAAGGCCCGGTTTTCCGCAAATGGGTACCACGTGCTTTCAGCACAAGGACAAATACGTTGCTCTAAAATTCCACTTGGAAAGGGCAGCGAGGTGAAGTCATACGATGTCTGCAGGTTAGGATTCTGTAGAAGCTTCCAGACACTGGCTATGAAAATCATCCAAAAGAAAGTGTCACTCTGTGCTTCTTCCTTCTCCTAGGAATCTGGAGGGCTGGGAAGAGGGGTAAGCGTGTGCAGCGAGAATTAGTCTGCGACGTGAATTACCATGCAGGTTCTGTCCTCACTGATAGGAGGTACCACTCGCTTCCTTTGCGACATGCTTTGCAACGGCAGCTGACAACCAAAGGGAAAGCCAAGAACTGCAAAGATCCAACTGCAAACATTTGAGGGGTTCCTAATTTCAGGCTACTTTTCAGAAAGAGGGGATTGTTCAAAATCCCAAGTACATTATTGGCTAAGGTCAGCATGTCTAGTCTCTATCAAGCCAGTGGCAACCACAGCAAACTCCTCTAGAGACACCATCTTCTCCCCTGCACGTGCTTGACTAATTGTTTTCAGGCAACTGACAGTCTGATAGTTTAGAAAGTTATGGCAAGGCATTTCCCGATATAAATCATTAAGCACCAAGCTCTCTAATAGAAGCTTTATAAATTATAATACAAAAAAAGTAAGCATAAATATTACTCCATGTATTAGTTCATTTCTTTCACATCCCAGTTTTCCAGGCATTTTCATTTGTAATGCCCTCTCTGAATGCAGTCAATGTCGATAATGAATCTGGTCCTTATGGGGAATTCTTAACTCTGATCCCATAGTCACAGTTTCTCCGCTTCATTTGTTTCTAAACAAAGTTACCCAGAGAGTTTTAAAGTGGGTAGTAAGTTTGGGATACACACCTCTTCCGAGCACATTCACCCACTCTCTGTCCCTCTCCTTAGTGTATATGGATCAATGACATTTCACTTTCAGACAAAGGGACATTTCAATTTTTGCTTAAAAGATTAAAGCTGTGTAAGATTTACGATTTAAACCGAGTGTTGCTATTTTATAGATTTTTGAGTCAGATTCTCCTGATCTGAAATGAACTGGTTTTGTGATTTGGTGTAAATCGCTTAACCTCTGTCAACCTTTTATCAGAAAAATGGGATAAAAATAGAGCCTGACTTGCAGAGAATTAAATGAGATAATGCTTGTGAAGGGCCCATCACGGAGGCTGGCACATAGTGATTGCTTCTGCCGTCGCTGCGTCCCGGGATTGCCGTTATTGTCATCATGAAAATGACTGAGAATGTGCGTATGAGCGACTCTTACTCTTTGATCAGACACGCTTTTCAAATATACAGATTTATTAAACACAAGGAGCAAAGTGTTTTTGTGTTTCATTTGGTCTTGGGCTTTTTTGGCTGATATTTACTGAATGCATATAAGGCATTCTCACACAGACTCTGTATAAGATATATAAGGTGTGTTGCATTTTCCCAGCAATGCTGTAGGACACAGAAAGGGAAATGAATTGGTATAAAGGGAGCAAGGTTAGGTCTATGAGTGGAAGTGAATAGATAAGTCAGATAAGATGAATGCTGGAAAAGCGAGTGTATTTAAATAACTAAGTAGTTAGTGGTTTGTGGAAGGCTTTGGAAATCCACTATACTAATCTGGAATTTTATGTCCCGTTAGAGTCTAAATTAGTTAAGGACAAAGACCAACCATTTGCTACAGAAATGAGTCCATAGCTTTGTTCTAAACACCTATGTAATAAATCTTAGTTAACGTGGCAGGTGACTAAATCAATGAATGAATGATTGAAGAAATGATTGAGTGGCAGGAAAGATGAGTTGACTTTCATCACCAGGCCTGCCATGGAACTCCTGGTGCCTAGCATTGTGGCTGGCATTTAGTAGGTACTCTATCAAAAAAAAAAAAGTATTAAAATCAATCATGATTTAATATCAATTATATAAAAATGGGTCTTGGAAGATACAACAATCAAAATTCATTCCACTCACAAGACAAGTCGGTCCTTAATACAAACCCCATAGGGCTTATTTACGTTTCTCTTTAAATAAAAAGGTGTGGCTATGAAGAAGTAAGACTTTTTTTTTTCCTCCCCAAACCACGATTTGCTCATGTGTGTTATTGCAGTGGCTTTGCAGAGTGCTTCTTTGGCCACATAATCTGTTGTCAGTTTGATCTCCATACTTAATCATAGAATTTATTTGTCAGGTTCATGCAGAATTCTGTTTTATATGGAGATTTTGCATTTTGCAGAAAAGCATTGCATGGGTTTAAAGGGTATTCTTGGAAACAGAAATCACAAGGGATCTGTTGGAAACGGTGCAATGGAGAAACTTAAAAAGAACTGAACAGATAAAAGTCAGAACTAAAAAACTGAGTACCGCTCCATTTGGCCTAAATCACCACCGCCAGACTGAGACAGGTGAGGGTGGGTGGGGGAAGGTGGTGCTCCACGATCTTGGAGGAACGAAGGAGCGCCTCCTTCTTCGCTGACTGATGATGGAATAGAGAGATAGGGACAGCCGCATCGCTGTGAGATGGAAATCCTTCTTTCCTTCAACTGACTTTTCTCTCCTTCATTCCCAACCAGGTATGACCCTGCAGTAGTGGAGGTTGGCAGCAGATAGGTCTGATAGCATGTGCCCTGTCGCTGTCACCACTTTTTAATAAGGGCTGGGGCTCCTCTTGAAGAGCCCAGGAACTGCAGTCCCTCCTCTGCACCTTCCCCCGAACACAATGCGCCCTCACTAATAAATTCTGAGGGCTGACACCGCCTGAGCCTGCTGGTCTTTGCCCTCAATTTCATTGAGATGGGCCATTGAAAACTCATTACAAGCTGTTTAGACTCTGACTTTGACTTTTGCTCGGCAGCGAACAAAATTAACAGCTCTTAGAGGTAGCAAAAAAAGGCACTCAGCCAAATTAAAAAAAAAAATAAAAAATGAAAGAATTGGAATGATGAGAAAAGACTTTTAATATTATCTCCATTAGTCATGCAAACAAGGGCACATCCGAAGCGCATATGTTCTGCATGTGGCTCTCATTTGGAGCCTGGTGTGGATTGTGGTTTTCCCCCACTGGAGAGAAATTCATACCCAGGTCTTACACGCAGCTCAAAATTTTTTACATGTCAAGCAATGAGCCTTTGAGTGTAGCAGAATTGCTTCATAAATTTAACTATCACTTTCGAATTTCTGTTTTTTTCTAATTTAGTGCTTGATAGTTTTTTATGTGATAATTTTAAAATGCCGTTTATAGCAAAAGTTACCTTGATGGTACAGGTGTGCAGAGAAAATTCACAGCCATCAATAAAAAGAAGGGGAAAAAAAATCCTGTTTATACCTTAGGCATTTTGTGATTCTAAGGATGTAACCGTGGCAGTGTTACGGGTTTTAAAAGCAACCCAATTAATCTAAATTTCTTCCAAAGTAACAGCTCCTGTAAGATTTAAATACTGCTACAGATATCTATGGATGGTTTCCATCTGTATTTGGGAAGCTCATGCAAAATGCCTCTTTTGCCTGATATTTGCAACACATCTTAAAAATAAAAATACTTTTGTGTATATAGTCATATACATGAAGTTAAGAATATCACTACCAAAATATCAAAATTTAAGAAGTAGACTGTGAAATGTTTAATGTAGGTAAAAGAATTTTAGCCAGGACAGGAAAAATTTATTTGGGAGAGACTTGATTAGTTCTTTAGTGTCTCTGAAGAGTCAAATACCAGATGACACAGATCTGAGCAACCTTGAAGGTGAATAGAAAAGGCTGAGTTCCACATTGGATTTTTAGGTTATTCACTGTTAAGACTTAACCTCTCATTTTGGTAAAATGTGTGAGTGTCAAATAGAAGTCACTGTCACTCTTTGCCAACCTCCTTTAACTATTTGTATGACTATATTTCCATAAGGATATCCAGTTTCTCTTTCAATTCCTCCAAAAACTGTCAGGGACAATCCCAAGATCTGTGAATACAGAAAGAGTAAGATGTTTTTCTGCCTTGTTAGGTCCCTTTTCTAGCATGCCAGGAACATTTTTACATCTTCTGAACATTGTGGAGTACTACCCAGTGCCACCCTATACCTTCAAAAGATGAGACTGAAAGATCCACCTAAGACATGAAATCTTTCAGAGCCAAACTAGTGAATTATTCCAACGCTATCTGGGGCTCTCGATAAATCTTAGCATTCAAAGTGATAAATGTATAATTCCATAAATCTAAACTTTGTGGTATATTCATTAGGCACTCTGTTTTATTTTCCTTCAAATATTTCACTTAATTCCCTGATACAATTAGCCTTCCAAATTCTCAGTGTTTCTTGACAGCCAAGACCTTTATCTTTTTCCTCCCAGGATTTCTTTCATGGGAACCCATCATCTGGTCATTGGATATCTTTGATGAGGGAATTGAAGCATTTGCCTATTCTGTAGAGTTTCATTAAAGTTTGACTATGTTCCAGTAACTGTTGTTGCATAACAAACCACCCCAAAATTTAGTGGCTTAAAACAACAACATTTATTTTGTTCATGAATCTGTAGTTTAAGCTGGGCTTGTGGGAATAATTTGTTTCTGCTCCAATCAGCGTCAGCTGAAGCAGTGTGGAAGCTGGGGCCTGAGATCATCTGCAGGTTCTTCACTTGCAAGTTTGAGGATTAATTCTGACTTTTGGCTGGGGCTTTCGCTAGGGGTGGAAGCATGCTGTTGGGTGGAACACCTGCACATTGTCTCCATGTCTGGGCTTCCTCACAATATGGCGGCTGGGTTCCAAGGGTCAGCATCCCAAGAGAGAGACAGCCAAGTGGATTCTGTACTACCTTTTATGACCTTGCCACAGAAGTCATGCAGCCCTGGTTTTTGTGCATTCTGCCTGTTGAGGCTATCATATAGGCCCACACCCACCATATTACAGGGAAAGGAAATAGACTCCACCTCAGGATGGGGCAGAGGGAAGGTTGCAGAAGAGAATGTGAGACTGGAAATATGGCCATGGCATCGTTGAAAGATACAGTCTGCCACAGACCATAAGCCAAAGATTAATGCTCTGCAGTGGGGTATTAGAAAAAGTGTTATCTGGGAGGGGGTCGGAAAACTTGGTTTTGAATCCCACCTCTGCCGCTTACTAGCTGCATGACCAGGCCTCAGCATGCTTATCTATAAAATGGGGGACACTAATGCTGACCCCCCCGACATGTTTGTGCTGAGGATTATGCAAATAAAATATGTAACATGTGCAAGTGTCCACCAAGTGCCTGGTGCAGACTGGGCACTCAATAAATCTTTGTTGAGTCAGTTTATTGAATCAGAATCTGCACATTATAGCCATTATTTAGGTTTATTGTGTCCTAATCTATGTCACTGAGTACATCCTTGCTGTTTTTCATGAATTTTCTACTGAGTCGCAACATGCTGCTGGCCATTGAAGGTCAGGGAGGAAACAGATTAACAACATCTCATAGCACAATGTCAAAATACTTACAAGTGTTTACAGAGCCCGGTGACACCCAGTGAATTTAAAACGAGAAGACTGGAGCAGAAGTAAAACTATTCTTGTTCTTCTAAGCTTGAGCAAAGGCCTTGATGTTTTATGATTGTTTTAAGGTCCATTAATCGTTGAATCATGAGGCCATGTAAAAAAATGACAGCTTTAACATCCAGGGCCTGGGTTTATTTTAAATGTTTTTGCTTCTCCATGGTTTCTAATTAATGACAGTGGCTAAAACCTGATTCAAATGTGGCAAAAACAGAGTGCCATGGGATAAAACAACTCAATTTCATCTAGGAGCATTTTATGGCTTCTGAAAGAAATATTCCCTTAGATCGAAGGGTGCCAGCCTTTAAAAGGCATCAGCTGATTCTCAAAAAGAACAAACTACTTGCCATTATATAATTAGGATCTCTTCAAACAGGTCTGACCAAACGTTAGAGTTCTATTATTGTCTAATATGGTAGCCATTAGCCGCATGTGGCTATTCAAACTTAACTGAATGAAAGTTATATAAAATTTGTAAAACTCACTTCTTCAGTTACACTAACACCCCATTTCAGGTGCTCAGTAGCTATGCATGGCTACCAACTGAACAGCACAGATAGAGAACATTTTCATCATTACATCAAGTTTAATTAGAGGTTGGTTTTCTTGTTTTGTTTTTCTATGTTCCCTCCAGAATTAGTCAAATAGCTCAAATGTCCCATCTTTCCCCAGAGTCCTGCATGCTCAAAGGCATCCCCTTCCCCATTTGGAGAACCTTCCAGGGCCTGGGCTCAACCAACTGGGATTATCTGCAATCACTACCCCACTCCCCTTGCCCCCTCCAATTTTTAGCATCAATGGCATTCAGCCTCAGGATCATGTCCTCCTCTGTCCCCTCTAAATCCTCTGACATGTACAGGGACCCCAGACCTCTGGTCTTCCTTAAGAGCAATGATTCACCCCTCTGAACTACAGATTCCTTTGCAGTAACCAGGAGTTACTACATTTAAGGCTTCTTCAAACCTCTATACGCTGCAAGTATTGTATTCTAGATGGAATAAATAATAGGTCTTCTATGTAGGTGCAAGTAATTTTCAAATTCAGGAAAATGTGATTGGGGTGTGTAAAATAAAATTTCTATTTTAAAGCGTCACTGAATTCATGATAACTTTTGATCATTATGTATTTACTCGATTGACAGTTACTAAAATGTGGATATCTGTGAATTTCAGAGGTCATAGAAGGGTTTTCTCAACCAGAAAAGTCAGTAACCACCACTCCGGGAAGCAGAGGCCTCTTCATCAGTGCTTCACTGGTTTAAACTAAGCTCCAACAGAAAAACATGCCAACATCTTTAACTTCCTACATTAGCCAAGCCTTTATCCTGATATAATTTGCACACCAGACCTGAGTGGTCCATATTAATATCCTACATCAAAGATAAGTACACTGAGGTGCAAAGGGTCTAATTTGCCCAGTGCCCTGGTGTGTGATCTTGACCACCAGCCTAAACGGCTATTTTATGTCCACCCATCAACCTCAACGACTGTCCCTCATTCAAACACACATAATATAGTTGTGCGGCTTGGTGGAGCCATCTAAATTCTGTTAGGCCATTAGCCAATGCCACCGTTAGGGGGGAAATGTCATGCACTTGATCTAAATGTACTTAGGAGAATTCTCAGGACCTGATGAATTATGATTGGGAGTTTTATGGTCCCTTAGTTCGCAGGCTTCTTACCAACTGTAGCTAATGAGCTTTGGTCCCCGAGAAGCACTGAGGACACAGAGTGTTCCACACACACGGAGGACAGTTCCTTTCTGTTCTGCCCCCGTACCCTTTTCAGAGGCAATCTCAAGTCAGACGAGAAAATGTAAGAATGCTTCTCCTGGATGGTTTTCTTTAGACCACATATCCTATTTGTTGAAATGGATGTCTGAGCAGAATTGTTTTCAGAAATCATTTTTTTTTTCCCCAGGGGGAAATAGGAACCCAAGCAAAGCCAATGGAGATCTAAAAAGAATCCACCATGATATTCTATAAAGGGGGGAAATCACTTTTTGGATAAAAAATGTTTTATTGTATTTGATATGATTTGCTTCCCCAGCAGCTATGAATGAGATAAAATCAATTCTTAATTTTTAGGTTAATAACTAAAGCCCATTCCTCCACCCCAATTACTCTGATTGCCCGGCTACTATCCTTCCTGACTTCCACTTGCCCCAAATAGGCAGAAGTTTAACTTTTATTTTTCATGCCTCCTCTTCTTTCCCTTCTCCCATCAGGTTTTCAAAAACTCCAGAGACTTAACCTAGTACAAAGGGGCCATCCCTGCTTTCAAATGCCTTCTAGAAAGAGGACTGGGAATGCAAATGAGGCTTCCTGGGCTTCATTTGCACCTGCAGGTATCATGACAATTTCTCAGAACTTAGTTGGGAAAGAAAGAAGGAAGGGAATGGTGGTGGTGTGTTCAGTGCGAGAGCTTGTAAGCCCCTGGGTCACTGTTCCCAAGGGATGACCACCACATATGGTAGCTCAGTCAAACATACACTTGAACTTTCCCTCTTACCTTGGTCAGCAGTCCATGCTCACCCCCTCAAAGTCAGTTCTTCCTTGGGAACCTTTGGTATCCTTTTAATCTAGCAAATCTCACAGCACCAGGGAATCACTAAAAACTGGATCCTCCAAAGGGAAAGATTAGAGGTCTCCATTCCATTGCTTGCTGGGAATCCCTCAGCCCCTTATGCAAATTTCCAAATCCCCAGTACTTTCAGTGAGTTGAGAGTACTGGGAAGAGGAGCCCTCATTCAGTTTTATTAGATGATCCTTTAATTTAACTCTTCTCCAGAGCGATGGGCACCCATTGCCTTGTGTTGTCAAAACTACACTACAATCCTCAAGGAGTTTCTCTCAGAGCATAGCTGTGTTCCCATTTGATTTGCAGTCTTCACCTGGATCTGTTAAATGGCAGCTTACCTAAGACGTCTCGGGTTCTGCTCAATCACATACCTTGCATATGATAAGCCAATATATTCACGTGCACACATACAGCCCCAGTTGTTTTCCACATTTCAGAATGACAGCATATTGGCAGTTCATGACAAACCATCAAATATAACTTGTCAGTATAGAAAACACCCCTAGAAAGTATCATGGGAACCCGCTGTATCACCCGAGACTCTCAGAGGCATATTTGTTGTTAGCTGAGTAAATTAATAGTCAACCAGTGATTAAAGCCTCTTTCACTGCCACCATAATTGCCTTGACAAATTCTGCAGCAATTGGAGAATTTTACCTTTACTTGTTTCTTCTGAGTGACTCTCTCCTGCTGCATAGGACATTCATTTCTAATTGTGAGGTTGCCTAATCCTGATTGAAGTGGACCATAATATCAAGTGTGGGAGAAGGTGGGCATATAAACTAGATTTGCTCTCCTTGGAAGGAATAACTATTAAGACTTTCTTTTTAGAGACAAATCATCTTATGCAGGGGGAAAAGAAAACTCCATAAAAAAGACAAATGACAGCACGAGATCCAAAAGGACAAGTGCTCTGTCATTTTGTCATGATGCCAGAAGAGACAGTAATGCCGTGTAGACTGTGCAGTCAGACACGTAGAAAACATCACAGGCAGAGCACGGGCTTCCGGGGCCGGAAGCATATTTGGTGAACTCAGAACGTGTTGAGGGGCTTCTCCGGTCTTCAGTAATTTGCACTGTATTTCAGAAGTTTATAAAGGAAAGGGGCAGGCAAGCAGTGTGCCAATGAGAAGACGACTTCTGTCTTCTGAATTTCAGAGGACTACATGTGCACGGCTGATTACAGAGTCTGAAGGAACTAAGGCAGTTCGCCATCTGGAAGAAAATTAATGTTTTGTGATATTCTGAGCTATAACCTACCTTGTGTGTGTGCACGTGGACGCTCACATACACACACAGGTATATTGTTTAAAGAATTCCTCAATTGTTGATTAACTGATGATCCTCCATCCTCTTTGTACTTCATAGGCTCCCTGGGTTGGGTAAATCACTTTTGGAAATTATGTCTGCTAGTACACTGTGTCACTCGAATTCCATTTAGGAATTGTCATTGTGTATATTCACTATATCTGCTACATTTCTTCTTCTCTCCCTCTCGCTCTCTTTCTCTTTCTTCTCTCTCTCTCTTTCAATTTTCATTTTAAATCAGGAAAGCTTCAAAAAGCTTTGAAAACTCCAAAGTGTCACTTATTAATTTCAGGGCTCTACGGTTCATTCCTCAATTGACTTCACTACACCTGCTACTTTTTTTTTCTTTCTTCCTTTAATTTTTCCCCCTTTAAAATCAGTAAAACTTCAGATCACTTTGGGGATTACCAGACATCTCTAATTAATTTCAGGGCTCTTCAATTTGTTTTTCAAGTTGTGCTATCAGCTAGGGTCCCAACAGGGAACACGGGGCACATTCTAATTAGGATGTTTTAAGGATGCCATTTTCTAGATGGGAGCTGGGTGGGCATAGGAGAGAACCACATGGAAAGTACACTGCCCCAGGGAAATACCAGTAGAGGTGTTACCACCCGTTGGCTGGGAGGGATGAGAGAAAAGAACAGCTACTGAATCCCAGAAGGGTAGAATTGGAGGAACAGGATGATGTTGACAAGGCCATCTGGAGAGGTAATGTGACCTTTAGTCAAGGCACACAGCCAACTGCATGCCAGCCTCCAGGAGTGAACTGAGAGAATAAGCTTCTCTCCCTTTGGTCTCTTGCCATTGTCTCCCAGTAGCCTAATCCATCCGGAAGCCAGGGGTCACGAGAGAGGCCATTGATAAAGTCCATTCAAGTCAGCCTCCCAGAAAGGTGTGGATAAAATGTCAAGCTCCAGCTCCTTTCCAGGGATATTGGCTATTAGATGGAATTCCATGTACCAAATCTCCTTTTCCTCCAGCCCCCAGCCTAACACAAGAGTTGAGCTTTGGAAGAGGGAGGATGATATTATTAAAAAAAAAAAAAAAATTGGTGTTGGGGTACCCAGAAACATAAACAAAGGAGAGATTCTTGCCATCTTGTTTGAATCAGGAGGCATGAGACTATAGGGTAGAGTGGACATTCTGGGTCCATATGCCTTCCACTCCCTCCCAACAGAACACCAGTTGAATTTGATATACATGGCCTTCAGATGACTCTGAGACTTCTAAAGGTTTTCAGATGTCCTAAGATTGACACATATCTGCTTCTACCAATTTTTCCTGGTTTTGCAGTTATCTGTCCCTTCAGTTAGACCATAAACCCCTTGCTCATTTTTATAATCTCTGTAGAGTCTTCTAGTGTCCTTAAGAAATATTGACTGATGTCAAGGAAACTCTGTGTAGTGCATAGCTATATTGAATATCTAACAGTTCCTGGATGCCATACAAACTGACCCTCAGATACTTCAGCTTAGGATGCAAAGCTTCTGCTCTAGAACCTCACCTTCACTCCTCCACCACCCACCTACCCACCCACATATGCATGGATCTGCAGTTGATCAGAACTGGTTTTAGGTATCTAATGCATGTGTCCTGTTCTTACCTCCCCTCCATGCCTTCGCTCAGGCAGTTCCTTTTCTCGATGTTGCTTGCTGGTCAACCTGCCTCTTGTCTAGTAATCTCATCATCCTCATCCCAGGATGAGAGAGAGGCATCTCTATTTTTTTCCAGACCTCTCTGTAGGGCTGACAGTCCATTCTTTAACACTTGCACTGGTGGACACCAACTCATCAGAATGGATGATGTCTCAGCCAGTTGGAAAGGCCACTTGTCCCAAATACACATAACAGGCACCTGTGGTCTGTGTGTTATCTGATGGAGTTGAGTCAGTCCAGTTGGATTTGAATCTTGGCTCTGCACTCACTAAGTGAGACACTAAGTGATCTTGGTGTCTTAGTTAGCTCAGGCTGCTAATATCAAAATGCCACAGACTGAGCGGCTTCAACCACAGACACTATTTCTCACACTTCTGGATGCTGGGGTCCAAGATCAAGGTGCTGGCAGATTTGGTCCCCGGTGAGGGCTCTCTTCCTAGCCTGTAAACAGACACCTTCTTCCTGTGTCCTTGTGGTGGAGGAAGAAAGAGCGCTGGTCCCTCTTCCTCTTCTTACAAGGACACTAATCCCCTCATGGGGCTTCACCCTCATGACCTCATCTAAACCTAATTACCTCCCGAAAGCCTCATCTCCAAATACTATCACATTGGGGGTCAGGGCTCTGGCATATTAATGAGGAGTGGGGGACACAAACATTCAGTCCGTAACACTTGGTAAGCCTCCATCTTCTCCTCTGACTTTGGGGGATAATAAGACTTACCTGTTAGGGTTATTGGGAGGAATAAGTCACTTTTTTTAAAGAATGGTGCCTGACATATAGAAATTACTTGATATTACAAACGGTAGCTGTTATAACATCATCAAAGCTGTCCTTTTGCCCTCATCATTGTTTACCCCGTCACACAATAAGGTCTTTGTTAAAGGGACTGGATCTTACCCTCTTTTGAATTCCAAGGCCCCCTGCTAGCACAGGGTCCAACATACAGCAGGTGCCAATGCATGGCAATGCATAAAGGAGCCAGGTGTCCTAACTTGGCAAAGGAGGCAAAGTGACATCCAAAGGAATTGGAACATATTTAGGATAATGTCTCATTCTGTGTGTGTGAACATTACAGAGAACATCAATACATGGCCACAGGCCATCTCTTGGTACCGCTGGGTAAGGAGCTCCTCAAGTTGACACAGATTTAGCATGGCAGGCCTTATGTCCTCGTGTAATCTCAAACAACTTCTTGAAAATATTTCTAAAACAAAACCTATCCGAAGGTCCCGACTAATCAAGAATCAGCACTGATCAACAAGTCTTGGAATGAACTGAAGGCCTCATGTATATATTATAAATTTAAAAAAATTTAAAAGAAAACAAGATAGGAGAAAATGCTATCATTCCACATGGTTTTTCTTAAACATGTCTATTTTTAAAAAAAGATTTTGGATCACTATTGAATCTGTCTTAAAAACAGAAAAATAAAATCAAATATAAGAATACTGTTATGCATCTTTGGGGAAAAACAATTAGAGAATCCACCCTAATAGGTAAATAGGTAAATTACCTACACTAATTTCTTATTTCCGTCTAGTTATAGGAAAATACTGAGACACTTGTGAGGTGGGTTTTCTTTTTCTAGATTTATATATACATTTTTTCTATAATTAGTTGACAGTTTTTTTTAGGAGAAAAATGCTCAGCAGCTCAAATGTACCTTTCATATCGATTCTGATTTTTACTATTTTGCCGCCATAGTCATCCACCTTACAGAGATATTTTAGGCCCCAAATACTTCTCATTTTATTTTTTTCCCTTTAATTTTCTTTCTTTCGTCTTCCTTCCTAAGCTATAAATATACAGCCCTTTTGTAAAACACTCAGACTCTTAAGTCTTGAGAATCAGCTTTTGTGCTTTTCTTAATGCCTTTCAAGTGTTAGATTAATAACATTTTTATAAGGTGGTGACCAGAACGGAGTGTGATACTTCAGCTGAGTTTTGCCAGAGTCCAAGCTAATCTATTCTAATTTCTGGGGACACACATTTTGTCCTGGTTAGAAAGAGATATAATTATGCCCATCTCATTCTGCGGTGCGCCAGCTTTGATGTATGCGTATGTGAGCAGGAATGTGTGTAGGGACGTGTGTGTGTGTGTGTGTGTGTGGGCCTGCGTGAGTGTTCATCAAGTATCTATTGTGATTCCAAGGTCTAATCAACAACAACAAAAGGCCTCCTTTGAGATCAATCGTATTCATTCGGTGTTTGTTTTCTACTACCTAGGACTTGTTGCTTTCTCTTTGTCACCGTTAATTTTGTTTGTCATATGTCAGACCGGGATGAGTGAGGCACATTCAGATTTGGCTCATTTTATTTTTTTTCTCCCTTCCTTAGTCACCACCTTTGCTAATTTCAGCGGTCAGCACATTTAGCAAGTTGGTAGTGCTTGCCTGAGCAAGCCATTAATCTATATTAGAAAACATAGAGGACCCCATTCTAACCTTCCTGAGGATTGCCTGCCCACCCCCCAATTCTGCAGGGGATTTCACATCTCCCTTGGTTTATGGCACCTGCCGTTTCCTTTACGAGTTTTCCTTTTCTTTTCTTGCCTGCATATCTGTGCTTAATAACATAGCCCAGGCACATGGATTGTGGCTCCCGTTTTCAGTGTGGGACACGGTGTCATCACAGGACACAGTAGAGCTTGGCCAGACCCTCCCCCTGCCAGCAAGTGGAGTCAGTGACTGGGAAACCATTTGAATACTTTCTCCTAAAGAGCTTTGGCAGAAAAAAGTGCCTCCACCTTAAGGCAGTAATTGTTCATTTTTCTGGAATTTTATTTCCCCTGTCCCTCTTCCTCCTTTTTATCCTCCTGATGAAATGTCTCCTTTTTCCTAAAAAAGTTGAAAAAAATGCATATTCCCATGTTAATTCAAAGGAGCTGTGTTCAAAAAATATTATCTGTTTCTCTAATCCTTAGATCCCCTATGCTCCACTGTCTAATAAAACTACCAGGACGTGGGCTCTTTTGAAAAGAAATAATTAAATAAACCTCTACTTCAAAATGTTGGCCTTTCACACATATACAAAACAAAAGAGGTTGCAGTGATTGCTTGGATAAAAGCATCCATGCTTTTTGCTAACATAGGCAATTTTGACATGTACCCTCTGTGGATTATATCCAGTTCTTCCTACAGAATTGTGCCCGTTAGACTTGGAAGAAACCAGAGGGGACATCCAGGCTAGGGGTTTCCCAATCAGATCTTTTGGGGGGAAAGTTCTACCTTAAAGTAATGCCTAATGTGGCATGCCGATATGTAGAACATCACAGCCAAGGTCTTCTGGTTGGAGGTAGGGAAATGAGGGCCTCTCATTTGCCCTTGCAAAAGTGCTCCTGGGCTCTCTAGGGTACGATCTGTGCGCCACACAACTTTGTCTCCTCCAGAGCTCTCCCACCTGCCCTGGGAGGCTGACCACAATGGGCTCTCTTGCCCTCTCTGCTGCAGGTTGGAGTTAGCAATGGTGGACACCAACAGGAATTCAGAACAAAGCAAGGTTAGGCTATTTAATTGCGAGGCGTGTTCCCTGCAGGGTGTGGGTTGACTGCCTCTCTGTGTAGAAGGTTCCCTCCATTTAGCTGGCAAGGGCTGAAGCTGATCCTGCTGGTACTGGCCTTAGGACACTGTATGAAACCTCACCGTTTCCTAACCCTGTGCCGACCTTTGCAAACAGTGCCTTTACTAAACGCTCCTCACATTACCCATTTTGAGTGTGCCGTCTGCATCTTGCCGGGACCCTGACCAAGAGATAGGGTTTGAAATCTCAGACCATGACCACCTCCTAGCCTCATGCATGAACTTTCATCCAAAACACACATTTATGGGGGCAGGGGGAATCTCTGGAAGAAGACTTCAGCTGAGTTATGGCTACTCTTTCTTCCCCTGGGTTTTAATCCTCCCTTCCCTTCCTGTTCTTTTAAGGAAATTTGGAAAGGAGCAAAAGATCTGTAGAAGTGCAGTGTTTCTGTCTGAGGCCAAGGGCAGTTGCGTGCAAATCTCTCTGCCAGTGTTTCAGTGACCCTCAGCTTGCTGCCTGGCTGCCTGCAAGCCCACGCTCACACATCTGGCTCTGCCTGCCCAACTGTAACCTTGAGAATGACGTCCAAGATATCTTCAGGGACCAGAGACTCTCTCCCACCCACTCACTGGCCCTGTCCTCTCCCAGATGTTCTCAGGTCCACTGGGCGACCTTGTGTGTCCTTCCTGGGATATTGCTCAATCACTCTAGAACTGTAAGGCCAAGGGGTCCTAGCCAGAACATGGCAGATATATCCATGCATCCGTTTTGCTTTTTCTGTATGGAATCTCTCATGCTCTAATGTAAATAGATACTCTATGAAATGAATGCAGAATCCAATATTTGTTGTTTTAACCAAATCCTGAACTTCGCCCCTTCTGATAAGCCCTCAGATATAGAATTGATGTAAAATTTGGGACCCTGGCCAGGTCTAGGAGACAGGACAAAGAGAGCACCTTTTTCTCTTCTAACATTTGAGTTCCCAAAGAAATAAAACTATATGAATGCTCACTTCATTTTTCCTGATATATCGAGGACTCCAGATGTAAGCTCATTGATAGTCTTGGTGTGTTCTTCAGTATTTGTGCTTTTAATAGATATTGCAAGTGTGTTTAATGTGAAAATAGAAACGGAGGGCTTTTAAAAGAGCTTACTCAAAATCCTGCCAATTACTGAAGTCTACCAGACAAGAAGGAGCCACATTTTTTTTTTTTACTTTTTTTTTTTTTTTTTGATACAAAGGGGAAAAGTATTTTCATAAAAGCCTGGCCCTTTGTCTTTAGGAATATTCATCTCTTGGGCACTGAGTTATAATAGTAAATACAGATGTAGCTATGTTACATTAAACGCATGACCAAATTGCAGTACAATGTTCAGAGCACTTTTATGTCACTTTAGAATGTCATCTAAAATTGAGCAGTCGCTGTGAAGAAACTGGTGCTAGCTCTGATTTTGTGGTTCAGTGTTGTTTGGTTTCTTGAAAAGATAATCTTTAAGTCAAAAGCTGTGCAATACCAAGTGGTTTTCTGTGTAATCTATTTCGGCTTCCAAAATTTCTCATCACCTGGTTACAAACATCTGAAGGCAAGAAATAGCCAAGATTCCACTGCAAGTCCTAAAGTGAGTTATTATTAGACAGAAACAAACAAGCAAATACCTTGGGCCTGAGCCGTCGCCCACACCAGCCCTGAGTTGGCACAGGGTCTGACCAACTGTTTCTGATCCCACAGTGTGAAGTAAGTTTGTGGAAATACAAAGGTCAAACTTTCTGTGACCCTCTGCAGCCCCTGGTAGAGCTAAGGAATGAAAAGTTGCTTAAACCTGTCCCCTGTTGCCAGTTTTTCTTAAACATTAGCTCTATTCCATTTTTTTTTTTTCTTTCAACTCTGATTCGCAAAGAATAGGGAAGCTTAGCCAACTGCAATTTCAAAGTATTGCCTCTTAAGCCCAGGCCAAGTGCATAGACTTGATAGAATTCTGATTAATGCATCTTATTACATTAATTTTCGAAGGAACCCGAAGGCATTTCTCCTATTCCTAGCGCAGGCTGGCCTGCCAGAAGCATTTGTCTACTTAAAGAGCTAATATCTTCAGCTACCAACAACCATAAAACTGAAAATCTATCGGAAGAGTTGGCTTCTTTAGATTGCATAAGGCACACTACAAAATAGATATAGAACTTGGCCGAACTTTGCTTCAAATTTGCCAATCAAAACTCACAAACCCACGCCAAGTTGGCTACAAAACCTCTTGCTTGGAGCCAGCACTAATTATGTCAACAAGTAGTTCAAGTTTAGCCCCTGTTAAGTCCCGCACTCCTAGGCATTGGGAATGGATCTTTGGTGTGTAGACAAACCAGCCCTGTCTTCTCCCTGCCTCCTCCCAAACTCCCAGGACCTCTTCGGATCCTAGCCCTTTCTGTTCCCCCGAGGGGCACCTCTTCATTCTCTGCCTCGACTGGAAAGGGTTTCAAGGCCATCAAATCACCCCAGTGAAAAGTTTTCTGACAAGGCCACGCTTTCTTATGGTCATAGATGATTTTTTTTTAGAAATAAGAAACCTCTTCGGACTTTCCAGGAAATACACTCAGAGGGGAAGTTTACTGTGCAGAACATTTTTTCAGGGGTGCCTTGGAGTTGACATCTGTGGAAGGGGCTGAGTGACATTGGAATGGGCACCAGGGGAAGCTGAGCTGAGATGCAGCCCAACAAGGGTCTCAGCCAACCTCATGTGGAGCTCTGGAACTAAAAGGGCCCAGTGGCGTTAATCCCCACTGGGCTAATAGGGCCAGGCCTTTATACTCCTGCCTTGACTAGTGATTGGGTGGACTGCCCCAACAAGGATATGACCTTGGGCAAGGGGGCTCTATACAGTTCAGGCACTCCCTGGAGGGATTGATGGCTGAAGGCCACAGAGCCTTCCTGGAAGGAAGAGCTGAGCTACACATCAGAGACCATCTAGTCTCCCGCATGGACACGTCCCAGCGCCTGCCCCATGCTCTGCTCTGCCTCAGCCCTCCCACACCATCGCCCTCTCCAGCACACAAAGCCTTCCTCCTTAGATAAGGGTGGGGATGAGCCATTCTGCAGCCCTTGTTAATCCAGCCTTGAAATACAGTAGAAAGCCCTAGGGCAAGGCAGGCCTAGGTTTGAGTGCTGTGTCTACCATGGAACCAGCCTTCCAGTCAAGTCATTAACTATGTGGGGCCTTAGTTTCTTCTTCCCTGAAATGGAGCCAATCATACTTAATTCCAGCGTTTGCTTAAGAATAAGTGAGAACTTTGGTGGAAATTCATTAGCACCGGGAGACGGAGTATGAAGTAGGGGTTAAGTGCATGGCTTAAGTGCAGAGTCGGGAAACCTGGACTTGCATCCTGATTCCTTATTTGAATGTTCCAGGGTAAATCGCTTAATCTCTCTAATTCTCAGTGTGCTTAGCTCTGGGATAGAGGGTTGCTGAGAAAATTAAATGAAAATCATAGTGGTGAAGCACTTGGCACTGGTCTTGGCCCATGGCACCCAATTGTTCATCCCATAACAAAGCATCCACTCTTCTGCATCCCGTCCCATCGCTTGGCCTCTGCAGCTCAACTAGCCTCTTTTGTGTCTTCTCTGCCTCATCGGGTTCCTGGGTCAAAGGAGCCAAGTTCAGCAGGCAAGTTGTTGTAATGAGCTATCCAACCAGCCACCATTTAATTATGTTCTTAAATGTCTTTAGTGACCCCCAGCAGGGTGGAGGGCCACAAGCTCCCAGCATTTTCATCTGTAAACAAAAGGCTGGAGGCAGCTCTGATAATGACCAGTGAGATTTGCACTCAACCCTTGTTAAGTAAGACTTGAACTCAACCCTGGGTCTGTTCCTTCTTCCTAGATGGGCTGTTTTTTGTTTTTGTTTTTCTCTCTTAGTTCCGTATCAACACCTATAAAATGTGGATGATAATTTAGCATTACGGAGGAAATAAAATAATGCAAGTGGTGTCTTTTTCTTACGATTTACCTTTTTATCATAATCTTTATCATTCCTTTGACAACCATGAGCTCCTTTTATGGGCCTGGCAGTCTAGCAGACTCTCAGGATGCACAATGACCCAGTCCCACGTGACCTGAAATGTTGGCCACTGAAGACTTTGCGTACCCTAGACCAGTGGAAGGGATGCCATCGATATGCTAGAAATAATGGTGAAGTCAACTAGGACCTGGGGGTACTGTTTGGGGGCACCCTGGTAGTCCTAAATCACTTTTCCATCCTTCAAAAACAAAAATCTTCTGTACCAATGATCTGAGAAGTTCTACCCGGCCCCATTCCTATTAGTAAAGTTGGCCATTGATGGCTGAGAAAATCCAGGCCTTTTTTCTTGGGAGCAGTGGGACAGACTCAGGATTAGTGTGCCTCACTGAGATACAGCGAGGACCTCAGTGAAAGGAAAAATATGGGGCCTCTCCTCAGGCAGGTGCCTGGCACTTTAATACCAACCATGTCACCTGTATGCATTTCCTAGGGCTGCCATAACAACTGACCACACACTGGGTGGCTTAAAACAACAGACGTTCATTCTTTCACTGTTCTGGAAACCAGAAGTCCAAAGTCAAGGTGTTGGCAGGGCTGCTTCCTTCTGGCAGCTCCCAGGGAGACACTGTGCCACGCCTCTCTCCTAGCTTCTGGTGGTGGCCAGCAATCCTCCATGTCCCTTGGCATGAAGACACAACACTCCAGCCTCTGTGTCTATCTTCAAATCACCTTCTTCTCTGGCTCTGTGTGTCCTTTGAGTCTCTTTTAAGGATCCCAGTCATTGGATTTAGGACCCATCCTAATCCAGTTTGATCTCATCTCAATTCTTATCTTAATTACATCTGCAAAGATTCCATTTCCAAATAAAGCCACTGCGCAACCCATGACACCGCCTTAAATATGCAGAGGTCATTTCTTTCGGCCTTTCGCCTGTTTGCCTTCTACACGTCAGGAATTTGTTGTTTAACGTTTACCATCGCTACCTGAGGAGCAGACGAATGATAAAAGTGAGGCAACTGAGGCACAGACGTGCCCCAGGCTACACAGCTCATATTGGTGGAGGGTGGCTTGTGAGCCAGCCCACTCAGCTGCATCTGGCCTCTGATTGACCCTCTCTCCACCCACCCACCCCATGGCTTCTCATTTTGAAAACCCAAAGACAAATAAAGTAGATGAGTTGCAGGATTGTGAAATGTTGTGGTCCTGGCCTTTGCCCATTGTATAATCTTAACAGTGACCGGAGTGTTTTCAGTGTGGTTCCCAAGAAGTTTATCCATTCCCAACAGTGTCCCAGGGTCAAGTCCAGGTGACTTGTGGTATTTTTATACCCATATGTTTATAGCTTTTAAAGTTGTCTTCGGGAAGCACCGAGGTGTGTAGCATTTCACAGGTCAGGAAGAGAGGCTCGGGAAAGCAAGTCACTAGCTGAGCTTTAAACTTATGTCTCTATTTCTAAAGCTGGGTAGAATCTTGGAGAAAATGCAAAGCACCCAGCGCAGTGCCAGCCACGAACTAGATGCTCAGTAAATACCATCACAGATTCAAGCAAACCATTCTCATCTCCAAATGGAATTTTAAATATTAAACTCTTTAGTGTCTATAAGTCTACTGGAACCAACTAAAATTCCCACCTCCAACTAGAATTTTAAATATTGTATAAATATAAATCTACAGATTCTAAACATTCACCAGAACCAGGAGGCACAGCGTTCCAAATGGGTGGCATATTGTTTTGAATCTTTCCAACACCTCCTTTTGCAGAGCCTCACATTGCAGGGCTAAGGCTTTTTATGCAACACCCTCATTGTTGAACAAACAGACAGCATATTTAGGTTGGAATCCAAGGGAACTGAACATAAAGGGAGATTCCTAAGGAAACCTGTTTTCTCTTCAAGAATGTAATCAAATTGAAAGGTAATCCCTAAAGGGCAGCCATTTGTAAATTAGGAAGGAAGAAAAAAAATAAAAAGAGCCCTTCATGTTGTCTGTACATTTGTGAATAAATCTGTTAAAGAAATACTGGATTCATATTCAACTTGGAAAACAGGGAGAAGCCTTTTATTGCATGCTTAGAAGTTTGAATACACTTTCAGTAGCTCTTCGTTATCTCAAATTAAATCTTAAATTGAGCTTGTGGTTCTGTGAATTAATACTCCGGCCTTTCAGCCCTTCTGCTGAGGTCATTCAAATCTAATGGTGGAAATGGTCACAGGGTCAGGCCTGGGTTGGCACTGTATAGAAGTGCCTTAATGATGCGGGCAGATGTTTGCATTCTGAAGCTGGGGCACGGAGCAGTGGGGGCCGAGGCAAGGGAGGGGCTTGATGATCGAGTTATTGTATCGGCTGCCTGTGTGCATAAGGAGGTGTAGACGCCCACCTCATCTCAACATTCAAATAAGAGGCAAGTGTTTCTTGCAGAAAAATGTGAGGAAAGTCATCATCACCTGACATTGGCTGTGTATTCACTTTGGTGACCCTTGTCTCAGGGTGCCATGGAAGGAGAGGGGTCACCTGTCTGTGTAATCACATACAGAGTTCTAAAGATGTTCCATTCATTCAATAAACATTTAATAAAGGCCTCATCTGGGGTATAATAGACATTGTTTGATAAAACAGACCTGGCCCCTGATATCAGGGAGTTTATATAAATGTGTAGACATATCTGTGCAAATGTGTGCATTTAAGGCCTGCTGAGCCCATGCCGGTATGAATGTCCTAACTCTGCTACTTCCTTTAGAGGAAGGAAGGATTGGCTACCCTGAACCTTCTAGACTTCTTCCTTGTAGCTTTCTAGCCCCTGAATCCAACATTTTATTTTTCTAGTACTTCGTTTCATTTTACTTTTAATTTATTGAAACCTTGAAATAAAAGGTTTTAAAAATCCATTTGATTTTAAACAATTTTTAGAAATATATAAAGGTTAAAGAGAACTTTCAATTTAATTTTTGTGAACAATCCACTCCTACACACAGGACACATCCAGATGTTTAATTCTGCCGGTGGACAGTTTTTCTAATGATAAAATAGCTAATGAAACTTTTATTGACTCAAAATGTGTGATTGGTTGATTTACTGGAGTCAGTCCCAGCTCCTTCTAAAGGTTAGTTCATTGTCTCCAGAACCCTGTTTTCCTCATTCATTCATTCATGCCTGCATTCATTCCTCTAATCAATATGTACTGTGCACCTGCTGTCAGCTGCCTTGCTAGGTGCTAGGGAGAGACTAGCAAAGTACTTCAGGATCCTAGGTGCTTTGTGTGAAAACTGAACAGGTCAGGTAGAAAGGAAGGGACACACATTTCCTTTGGGAGCCAATTTTTGGTTGCTTTTGTTTTTATTTGTTGTCGGTTTTGTTTCCAGTAGTAATAATAGCAGTGGAAACGGCAGTGTTATAACCATAAACCAGGGACCATGTGTATGCTCTTGCACCTTCCCCTCAACCCTGCAGGCTAGGGACAATGATAATGATCTTGATCACCCCGCTTTATGGATGGGGATGCTGACACTCAGGGAGGTCAAGTGAGTTTCATGAAGTCACAGAGCAAACACATGGCAGGGCTGAGATTCCTGCCTGGGTCTGTTCCCCTGGGCAGCCTCTTCTTCCTGCACCATCCCGCCTCCAGTAGGGAGATCTAAGCATGGCAGCATCCCCGGGAGGGTCGGGGGAGCTCAGAGGATGGTCTCCCTGCTTCCTCATTCCTTATTCAGGAGCAATGGAGAAAGAAATCTGCTCAGCTCAGAAGAATACCGTTCAGACCTCACCAGTGATCTCCCCAATCCCCAGCTAAGCAAATCAATGTTATCTCAGGGCCATTTTGGGGTATGGGGGCAGAGAACTAATGTGAATCATAGCAGGGCCAGGATTAGGGTGAACAAGTGAGATCCGAGATCCCGTCTTTATTTCAAACTGATATTTTGGATCTTTTAGTATTCATTTTGATTTTAAAAATATCCCATTATAACATTGCAATGAAATGTTAAATATTTTTGTTTATTGATGCCCCTTAAATTCTGTGGTTGAAGTGAGCATCTCACCCTGATCCAGACCCTGAATCCTGGTGTATTCCTTTCCTGTAGCCACCATAATAACTAATCACAAACTTGGTAGCTTAGAACAACAGAAATTTATTCTCTCACAGTTCTGGAAGCCAGATGTCCAAAATTAAGGTATTGGCAGAGCTGTGCTCCCTTCCAAGTCTCCAGCTAAGAATCTGTTCCTTGCTTCTTCCAGTTTCTGGTGGCTGCTGGTGACTGTGGGCTTGTGGCCACGTCACTGCCTCTGCAATCACATGGCCTTCTACTCTCTCTGTTCCCTTCTGTGTGTCCCAAATGTCCCTCTGCCTTTCTCCCATGAAGGCACCTGTCCTTGGATTTAGGGCCCACCCAGCTGATCTTCTCATCTCAACATCCTTGACTTAATTATATCTGCAGAGACCCAATTCCCAAGAAGGTCACATTCACAAGTTGCAGGGACTTGGATATGGAGCTGTCTTTTTGGGGGCCCCCATTCAACCCAATATTCCATGCACAGTGGTGAGGTGTGAGGGGCCAGGTGAGGTCACCTGCCTGGATCAGAGTCACAGCCACACCCCTCACCAGCTGTGTGACAGTTCATCATTTCCTTAACCATCTCCCTTTTCTCTTTGAGTGGAGATAGTATTCAATGAGCCAAAGATGGAGCTATGTTTTTTGGATATATTACTTCCTTCCCTCTTTAGGACTAGCTGGCCGGATTCAGGTGGTTCCTTCGCCACTCTCTGCCCCACCCCCCTTTTACAGATGGTGCAAGGGAACCAGAGAGCTTTGATCTCTTGGTGACAAAACCGCTGTCCTTTCCAGGACTCCCGCCTGCCTGTCTGTGGGGGCTGCAGCAACTTCAGCTGTGCTGTAGCAGCAAAGCACATCGGCATCAAGTGAAAGGGTGAATTAATGAAACCTGCATGGCCGATCCCTAATAGTGAGAGCTGACAGTAATTGAGCGCTGGCCACGTGCTGGGCTCTGTGCTGAGAGCTTTACACAGATGACATCAGAGCAGTCTTTGGAGGGGAAGCATGAGAGTCCTGCCCATTTTACAGATGAGGAAAGTAAGGCTTGGCCCCATAGACTCACTAAGTGGCGGAACTGGGTGTGGGAGGCTCCAGGGAAGGTGTGTCATCTCTAAGGCCCTCCTCGGTTCTCCACATTTTTTTCCTCCAGCACACCTCTGGCTCCATTTTATAGCAGGGAGACCCTGGGCTGAAAGGACCTGGAAAGGTGAGGTCTAAGAGAAGCAGGTGGAAACCACGTGGATCCACCAGCCAGCGTTGTTATTTTAGGCAGGAGCCAGGCACACCGCTGCCTCCTTGTTAGGAGTGGGCTCTGGGAGGATTTATCTATCAGAGCGAGGGGGCTGGGTTGGCTGACTTGATGGGGGACAGAGTTGCAGCAGAAATTGTCAGGTCATGAAGGGGAATTAGCTGCTGGGTGTCAGGAGGTGCAAATTGCTGCAGGCTTTGGCCACTGGGAGCCCTGGTATCTCTATTAGCTCCTGGAGCCATGAGGCCTTAATGACAGCCCTGCCAACAATACAGGAGGCAGCAAGTGACAGTAGGGGGAGGGATGCCAGCTAATCTGATTTGAATACCCCACCCGGGCCTGGGGCCTGGGGACTCCAAGGCCTGGCTCGTGCTCCCTGTCACAGGGGCAAAGACATGACAATAAAAGAGCAGGCTCTAGAGAGAAGAGCCTTCGATGGGCCTGGGCGTTAATCCAGAGCCAGGTGAGAATTGTGGGCTGCAAAACAGGAAATGAGGTGGCCAGGGTGGGAGTGAGTGAGAAGGGGGGATACGGTTAGGACCAATGTTTACGCAGCACCTGCCATGTACAGGGTCTGCCATCACCACTGTCATTGTTACTATTTCCTGCTGTCTATGGGATGTCCACCTTATGCCCAGCACTGCACTGGGCACTTTTAATTAGCATTAATATATACTTGTATAATAATTTAACTTATAACCACACATCTTATTTATTAAGGTCCTATTATAAGCCAAATACTATTAGATACTTATTTATTATAATAAACATAATATAGTCTTATCATTATGAGCAAAATCCCACACTCTGCCCTTTATTAATTGTGATACTACATTGTGTGCCAATTATGTGTGGGTAACTGTCAGTAATTGCTGGTACCGTCACCGTCTCTCATCTTCCAACTCTATAAAGTAGGTATTATTTCTATTTTGCAAAGGAGCAATTGGGGCCTCAGCTGGATTTGAAACGTAGTAGAGACGCTCAAGCCACTTTCTTTTGAGAAGCATTTTCTGCACTCTCTGTGCATTCTTGTACTTAATCCTAAAACGTAGGTGTGGTTCTCCCCATTTAGATGAGAAAAATCAAAACTCATGGAGGTGAGGGAAATTGCCAAAGTGACAGAGCCATGAATTGGAAAGCTGGGGTTTAAACCCCTGGCTCTCTTCTCCCTGCCATGCTACCCTGTGCTCACAGGAGGCTCGGGGACTTAGGAAGTGGGGATCGGGTCTGTAGTCCAGCGCCAGAGGGGCAGCTGCTGTGAGTCTCCAGGCAGGCACGGGAGTGAGCTTGGAGCTTGGTACCATCAGGGCCAGATTTGGTAGTTGCAGAAAATACATGAAGTGTGGATGTCTGGACATTCCAGTGCAAAGGAAGAGTAGGGGTAAAATTTCCAAGCAGTGAGCTCATCCTGGCTGAACTAGGATACCCGTGATTCACATTAATGGTGCTTTTTTGAGAAGTGTGTGTGATATGAGAACTAGCATCCTATGTATTCTGCAGACTAGCTTCCTGGGTTTAAACCCCTGTTCTGAACGATCTTGGGTAAGTTACTTAGCCTTCCTGGGCATCAGTTTCCTTATTAGAGAAAAGAGGACCATAACAGAACCCACTTCATGGGTTTCTGTGAGGATCAGAACAAGTTGATACTTATAAAGTGCTTGCAGCAATGATCGGCATGCATCCCATAAGTGTGTGTTAAATTGAAAGATCAGACTAATTAGTCTGTCTTCCTGAGCAACAATTCCGACTTTCTTACTATTGTCCACCCCTATCCCTGCTCCTCTGCCTCCAAAGCATTCCATGGTCATTTCTCTTCCTCTGGATTTGTTCCCTGAGTTCCCCCTCCTGGTAAGCCCCCGGGTTTCTGTGTGTCTATAGATGAAGTTCTGAGCCCAGGAAAAGAGCAAAGAGACCTGCTCCTTTGCTGAAGTCAATGTCACTAATGGTGACAGTGTCCTGAGAACACTAAGGCTCATTCAGGCCAGCTGGGTGTCTAAAAAGAGGATTTAGCCATGTCAAAGCCTATTTTAGTTTAAGCTTTCCTGCTACTTGGCTCTGTTTCCGGGTCTGACAGACCTAAGGAGCACAGGTTCCAAGAGAGACTAGAACAGAGGTTCTCAAACTTGAGTATGCCTTAGGATCCCCTGGGAACCATTCCAGGAATCCGAGTGTGTAACTAGCAGCATAGGGGATTCTGGTGCTGGTAGTGCATGGATTATACCTTGAGAAAAGCTGATCTAGAGCAGATGTCAGCAAACGAAGGCCCACAGGCCACATGCAGTGACTGCCTGTTTTTTAAATAGTTATTTGAAGACAGCCTTGCCTAATTGTTTACCTATTGTCTATGGCTGCTTTCAGGCTACAATAGAATTGAGTAGTTACAACAGAGGTCAACCAGCCTCCCCAAAATATTTATTTCTTCACTCTTTACAGAAAAAGTTTGCCCACCCATGATCTAGAGAATTTTCTAGAGGCCCAGTGTGAAAGTCATTAGGACCATAAGCAACAAAAATTTTAAAATAACCAGTTGTAGTAGGGTTCTCCAGAGAAACAGAACCTATAGGGGAGAGAGATACAGATACTCCAGGACTTTCAATGGGGTTATGTCCCAGTAAACCCATTGTAAGTTGAAAATATTGAGAGTTAAAAATGCATTTAATATACTTAACCTACCAAACATCTTAGCTTATCCTGGCCTACCTTAGCTGTACTCAGAACACTTGCATTAGCCTGTAGTTAGGCAAAATCATCTGGCAGCATGGCACACTGTTGAGTATCAGTTGTTTACCCTCATGATCGTGTTCCTACCACTGCCCAGCATTGCAAGAGTATCATACTGTTTTCTACTGAATGTGTATCACTTTTCCACCATCATAAAGTTGGAAAGTCCTAAGTCAAACCATCACAAATCAGGGGCCATCTGGATGGATGGATGGATAGACATAGATACAAGGAATTGGCTCACATGATTATGGAGGCTGAGACATCCCAAAATCTGTAGTTGGCAGTCTGGAGTCCCAAAACAGCCTGTGGTAGTAGAGTCCTTGTCCAAAGGCCGGAAAAGACAAATGTCCCAGCTTGAAGACAGTCAAGTAGAGAGAGAGAATACTCTTAGTCAGCTTTTTGTTCTTTTCATGCCTTCAACAGATTAGATGAGGCCCATTCATATTGGAGAAAGCAATCTGCTTTACTCTACTTTTTCAAATGTTAATCTCATCTAGAAACACCCTCGTGGATGCACCAAGAAATAACATTTCATCAAATATCTGGGTACCGTGTGGCCCAGTCAAGTGGACACATAAAATGAACCATCACACCATTCCCTTAGCCTGTGCCAGATTCCATGCCAAAGATTTTATTATAGAATCATGTCTCATCCAATGCCCCCAACAGGTCTATGGGTCATCACCCTCCCCAATCTAGGGAAACTGAGACTCAAGGTGAGAGTATCCAAAGGTCCCACATTGATGGAGGATGTAGCTGAAATCGGAACTCCCAATTCCAGAGCTCCTCCTTCCTGCTTTGCGTAGTTTTGTTAATGAGCGGAACTGATGGGCACCAGCACAACCCGGATTCTGCAAAAGTCGGCAGAGGCGAAATGACATGAGGTCTGGGGCTTGCTTTAAAACACGCGGGCAACATTAGCAGTGGGAGCTGCCACACCAGAAGAAGACAGAGGAGGAGGGATGGGATGAAGGAAGGAAGGAAGCAGAGTCAACTTCCTAGTCATTTTTGTATCTGGATGATAGGTATATGGGGTTATTATATTATATTCTCTCCTTTTGTATATGTTTAAAAATTTCACTACAAATATACTTATGGATAGATACATATACATATGTAAATACATGTATGTACCTATGTCACCCTAATGTCTACTTGCTCTTAAGAAAGTAGTGCAGTGTGGCTGGGGGTTCTCTTTCTTTTCTGCATATCTCCCCTCCCCCCTCATTGTAAGAAAATGGTAGCATCTGTCTATTTTTATGACTTCCCAAAGAGGCTTGAAAATTAGAGTAAACAAATTACCCATTACCAGGGAAGCCCCATCCCTCCCCCCCAGCAGATTCCCAGTGTCTTCTTTCACCTCTAGGAGATATTTTCCAAGGTCACTAAATTAAGCCTTCAGACAATCGAAAAATTGAATCTCAGTACATCTATTTTCCTAACAAAATTTCTGCAGCACCGATTGGGGCTGACAGGTGCGGCTGTGAAGCTTTCTGGGCTGTTCAGGTCGATTTGGCCAAGCAGGACGGCATCAGCTTGTATTGGAGGGAACATCTGAGCAGTTCAGGGCCCCCCTGGGAGTCAGAGACTTCCTTACCTCCTTGCCACTGTAAATGACTATTTCTGTCGTTCGCAGAGCATCCTTTTCCTCCTCCTCCTCCAGCCCCATTCTCAGTCCCTGCAGCCGCCAGGTCAGGCGCCTCTTCTTCAATTATTTATCAGAAAGGCCATTGCAATCATTGCAAATACATTTAGGAGGATCTAGAAACCATGTTCTTTTTAAGGGCACTAATGATGCAGCAATAATCACAATCCTAGTCGGAGGGGAGGGGCAGGATGTGATATTTCGGGAGTGAAGTTTGTAAGGGAAGAAGGGGCTTATCTGCAAGCCATCCAGGCCCTGCAGCTGCCACAGCCTGGCTGGTAAAGGGGTTGCAGAGGCGGGAACCACCCAGGATTTGCAGGCTGAGGACCCTGGCTCTCTGAGTGCCAGCTCGATGACAGTGGAGGTCACTTCCCCACTCCAGTCTGCATTTGCTCATCTACAAGCTGTGTCTTAGCCAGCACTTTCAACAGAGAACAACACACATGCTGCTGGACATCAGCACCCCCTGAAGTAACCCTCTGCCAGCCTCTAGGATTTATCTTAAAAGCTCCTGGGGAAGTTTGCATTCTGCTCAAAATATCTATGTTCATGTAAATGTAAAAAAGATGTTTTAATTTGCTTAGCAGTGAATAAGACTGATGCTCTAGGAAGATACACTAAGTTTATCCTCTGGTTTTAAGTATCTACTAGTTCCCCACCTGGGAGCCCCAGGTGCACAGCCCAGCCACACAATGCCAGCATCAGTGACCTCACACTAGGATGCAGGCTGCACGATTATTAGGTGTAAGTCCTTAGGCGGCTCACCTAACCTTTCTCTTCTTGAGTTTTTTTTTTTTTTTTTTTCATCTGTGAAAGGGTGAGCATAATACTATTTCTATTGTTAGGGGCATCGAGAAGAATACATTGGATAATTTACATAAAGTACAGAGCATAATCCCTGGTATACAATAAGTACTCAGTAAATGTTAGCAAAAATAATGATTACTACTATTACATCCAGAAGCTTTTAATGGGTATCAATCTGTAGCCCGAGCTAGAATGGATTCTCCTAGGAGATATGGGGGTGAAAAGCACCCTTGGCAGGTCCTAATATTGGCTGTCCCTGTATAATTTTTATGTCTCAAATATCCTTCCTCTTTCCCTCAGTCTTGTCTCTTTTGCCTGGATTCACTTACTCATACCTAGGTGTTTGCAGCAGTTATGCATTGCTGCCTAAGAAATTACCCTAACACTTAATGGCTTAAAGCAATTAACATTTAGCATCTCACAGTTTCTATGAGACAGGAATTAGGGAGTAGCTTAGCTGGGTGTTTCTGGCTCATGGTCTCTCCTGAAGTTGCCATCAAGCTGTTGGCTGGAGCTGCAGCCTCTGAAGCCTTGAGTGAGCTGCAGGTTTCACATCCAAGGTGGCTCACACACGTGGCTGTTGGCAAAAGGCCTCTGTCCTTCACCATGTGGGCCTCTCCATACAGCTGCTTGTGCAGCCTCCCAATATGGCGGCTGGCCTCCTGCAGGGTGAGTAAGGAGGAAGCTGCAAGGCTTGTTATTAATAAACCCAAGTCTTGGACATCACACACTGTCAGATGCTGTAACTTTAGCTATGTTTCATTCATTGGAATTGAGCCACTAAAGCCCATACTCTTAAGGAGAGGGGAACCCTGCTCCACTATTCAAAGGAAGGGCTAGCAAAGAACCTGCGGGCATATTTTGAAACTACTACAGTCTGCCACTTCCACACGCTCTGGCTCTCCTATACACGTGCTCGGCTCACTGGTTCAGCCATTGACAAAGGCATAAAGTGTGGGAAAATGCATCCATCTCTTCTGTCTGGGTCAGAAGAGTCACCACCCTGCTAGCGTGAGCCCATGTCCCACTCTCAGGAGTGGCTGATGAGAGGGTGGACAAGCCAGAGCAACCCATTGCAACACTGGTATCAGAGAGGCCAGCAGGTGGGTGGGGACCTTGACCTCTCTCAATCATGTTTCTGAGAGAACTTCTCCAATGACAGATTATATACATTGATAATTACTGTAGCAGTGACTTTGGAGCTCATCAGTTTTATTTGTTTATTGTCCGCCCTGGCAGTGAGGAACTTTCCTTGCAGAATTGCTGCTGTTTGGACAGTGTTCTAGGTTTCCATCAGAGTCATCACTTGGTGGGATATAGAAAGGCAAAGTGACCAGGGTCAGCATTTTCTTGCCTTTTTTAATGCCAGTGCTCAACTTGCACCCTTTCCTGTGCACAGCCTCTCCTCCTTCCAATGTCACTGTGGTTCTCACTTTCACTTAATGGTCTGGCCAGCTCTTCCTTCCATGCCCCCTGCTCCTTCTCCTCCTCATTCTCCTTTCCCATGAGGACCAAAAACTGGGTTACAGTACCTACAACATGCAACAAGGACACTCATTTATTATGCTCCCTTTCTGCTCGTGGTCCTGTGTCTGATTCTCCCTAACTTCTCCTTTGTTCGTTTACTGCACACATGTCCCTTTCTCCTGTGTATTCCTGGCATGTGTATAAGAATCTTGAATATCTGTCGGGTGCTTAGAGTTTTCACAGCAATTGACAAAACATTATTACCCCCAATGGAGCCTCTGTAAAATTGGCTATAATTACACCTATTTCACCGAAGAGGAAACTGAGGCTTAGAGGATTCAGTAAGTTGCACACAGTCATGAAGCTCCTAAGCAGAAGAGGCAGATTTCCAGCCAGGGTTTGCCGGCTCATAAATTTCTTGCTTTTTCTACCATACCATACAGGCATTGTGTCTCCCGGCGGAACACAAGTTCTTTGAGGCCAAGGATTGTGTCTCATTCTGTTCTGTGTCCCTTTGGCCTTTGCCTTGGTGTCTTGCAGGCACTTGGAACGTTTCAGCTGAATGAGTGAGTGAGTGAATGAATGAAGCCATCAGTCAAATCAGAGCGCTGCGCACACATGCATCGCAAGTCCAGCTTTTGAATATCTGAAAGTTAGCGGCATGAAGCCTGGCAGCCTGAATAACAACGGGCTGTGAACATTTTCCTCTGCTCATAAATCTCAGAAATTTGCATTTTCTGTGCTGAACAGGGCCCGTGTGTTCTGGTAGCAAACATGGAGAGGCCCAAAAGGCTGATCCGGGACAGCGTCCCCACTGACCGCTGCCCTGTGCTAAGTCTGCAGAATATTTAAATAAGGGGTTAATTTATAAAGTGAGCTACAGGAAAGTTTCCAGGATTGTTGTACATGTGTCTCATAAATCGGCACAAATTGAATCTCGGTTTCTGTGCTCGTCAGCTCCTAGGCAAACCAAAATTTATTGAGAGGTGTATAGGTTGCCATCCAAAGAAACATAGTAAATGAGAAAAGTGGATCCTCAGGAGGTCTGTAAACAAGGCAGGAAGGCTGGCAGCAAGGACAGCAAGGGTCCAAAATGCAAAATCCCCATCGCCGATGATTTGAAGGACAGTCTAGTTTGTTGCATATGGAGACAGGGTTCTGGGAATTCTTGTTCTTTCTTGAATATTCCACTGACTTTTTTTTTTTTAAACATGCTTCACAGAAAAATATCCACTCACTTCTTAATAGACTAATGATTTTGTATAACGCAGAGAGAATTTATAGATGCAGGTGTGGACAGGATACAAAGAGGAGTGCTAACCTCAGTATGTTGTATATGTCAGATTATTAGACTACTATATCCAGAACCAAAAATATTATGTAATATATAAATATGAGGCTTTGGTGTTTATTATTACAATGACTATTTGTAATAATTGTGCATGCATGCCACATAGTAGTTCATATTTGTTGAGGGCCAGATACCGTGCTGAGTAATCTGTACTCTTTATTTCCAGTTCTTTAAGGACTCAAGTTTTCTTTGGAAGGTATTGTTAATGTGCCCATTTTACAGAGGAGGAAAGTGAAACTCCAAAAATAAATCACAAGAGTCATAAGCTAATATATGAATTTGAATCCAATGTATCTCAGTGCAAAAAGCATTCCTTTTTGCACTATTCAGCACGACCTCTCATTATCCTAGTGATCTTCTCACTAGCTAGAAGACACGTGCCAGCATTCTAGTAAAATTTCTTTGCCTAGCCAAGATTATTTAATACCTTAGTCTCTAGCTCATATTCTTTTAGCTGCAGCATTCAGAGTGTTGTATAAAATATCCTACTAGTAAGTAGAGACCTTGAACATATACATGGTCAAAACCTCTTAAAGGGTGCCAGCCACAAAAATGACTTTAAAAAAGAAACATCCTTTAAAATAAAAAGTGCCCATGAGCATATTATTGGAGCAGCGATGTGTTTAAGAAAGAGAAGGAGGAGTTATGCCAGGCACACTGTGAAATCAAACAATTAGCTCTTAAGGCTCTTCACACAATTTTTCACATGCAGGTTGACATCAGACCTTATAGCAGTCCTATTGGCTGGGCCAGTTATTATGACTGCATTTTCTAGAGGAAGAAACAGAGATGTGAAGCGACTTGTCTAAGAACACACAGCAATTCCAGAACTCAACCTGTGCTAGTCTGACCTCATTAAGAGGTGGAGCAAACTAGGCTAGAGGGAGAAACTAAAGTCAATACAAAAAAATATATATGTTGCCAAAATATGCAGACACTTAGAAAATGGCTTGGACTTCATTTGGTAGGAAAAGAGGCAAAACTCAAATCTTAATTCAATATACTTATTTTTTGTTTCTAATCTTTTATGTAAGTAGAGATCTCAGTTGTGTCCTCAGGTATATTTGAGACTAACACCAAGAATATATAAAATTACGTTACTACCTAAGCTGCCACTTCTTCAAAGCCTTGTTATTCTTGTTCCCTTCAATGTATTTCAACTCCAAAATACATAGTGACATGAAAATTTTGTATTCAGATTGTTCTATTGATTGGTTGCGAAAGTGACCTTGTATGCACACATGAAAATGAACAGATCTATATATCCTGCCTGGCCTCTTCTTTGTAAGGTATGAGGAGCAACAGTAGATAACATGCATTTTTTTAACACTTGGATTTACTCTTCCTTTGCACAGGCGAATAGCATACTGATGTGGGACCCAGGGAGGGCTCCTTTGTAAGGTCGTGCAGGTGTGGCCTAAGCAAGAACACCTGGCAGGGGGCGTGTGTGGTGTATGATCCTGTCCTCCATTTGCAGAGCGAGTGACCCCAGCAGAGATAGGAGGTTCTGCTTGTGATTTGGACAATCGTTTCCATGGGCCTGAATTCGCCTTAAACTCATTCCCACAAGGGCATGCCACCGTGGACACATCTGAATGGCAGCGTCCACTGATGTAGGAGGAAGGGATCCCACTTGGGTGTTTTTAGACACCTCTGCCCCTTGCTATGTGTGATAAGTCGTATATGTGGTTTGGAAGGAACAGGAGAGTATTATTAAGCTTCTGCACTGCAGCAGGGCTTGCAAATGCAGTATCTCATTTAATCCTTGCTACAACTCTTGGGGTGGGTGGCATGAGGCCATTCGCTGGGTTTAGAAAGTGACGTGCAGAGATACCATAGCAGTTCGCCTAAGATCAGGCAACTGGTAAGTGGCATAGATAAGTCTGGCCCCCAGGATTTGTGATCTAAATTCAGGTCGACTTGGCTATCCCATATATCCAAAGCCCCTGTGATTTGGATTCCTAATCATAGGCCTGAGATAAAATAGAATTTCTCAGCTTAAGGAGCCAGGCAGTAGGTAGGCCTTTGCCAAGAACATTTTTTTTTTTTTCCAGAATCAGGGGTCAGCAGAAGGAGATA
The DNA here is from genome assembly GCF_020740605.2 of Lemur catta. Lineage (NCBI taxonomy): Eukaryota > Metazoa > Chordata > Mammalia > Primates > Lemuridae > Lemur > Lemur catta. The sequence continues at coordinate 15,370,095 of NC_059147.1, read as the reverse complement.
AGAAATGGAAGTTGAAGTTCAGTAGAAGAGAGAAACAAGAGAGAGTGGAGGTTGTTCTCCAGAACATAGAAGCTGCTTCTTCATCCCACACAACAGAAACCAGAGCCCAGATTATATTAACAAGAAGTTCCAGAATTGCAAACTGCACTTTGCTACATAGGGAGAGGGGAGAAGAAGAATAAAGAGGAGGAAAAAAATAGCACGTGGAAACTTAGAAAATGGTTAGCTGTATGTAAATGGCTTTTATTATAACTGCTAGGCTGAACTGGAAGACTTGAGCTGTGTAAAATGTCACTTGCTCTTATCACGGTTCATAGAGATTACCTTTCAATGCGAGTTTCATTTTCATTTCTTCCAACACTTAGAGAAGTGAACGAGGCAGTGACTCCTTTATTTCCTAATCCTCGCCCAGCAACTTGCTTCTTCCTCTGCGTTTTGTGTCAGTCTGTATGATATTGCATCAAAGCAATTCACGGCAGTGGTTGAACCAAAAGCAATTTAAGTCAAAAATGGACAAATATGGATGTCATTTATAAGGCTTGTTCAAAGGCCTTTGACATCACTCAAAGCCTGAACACTGCTCAGGAATGAGACGCTTTTTTTTTTTTTCTCCCAGCAACGCAAGATTGGAGATTTAACATAGACCTCTTAGTGAGGCATCTGCGTGGTTTCTTGCCTAGAAACTATTTCTTAGTGAAGCTAATATTTTGTATTCTATGCCGAGAAACAGGGGCAAAAAAAGATTGAGTGATGGGAAACCAAAGTGAATTCCCAAGGTGAACTTGTATTTATTACTCCATTTGATAATTTATAATAATAATGGCCACCGTGTATCGATACTTACTGTATATGGGCATGGTGTTAGGAGTCTTACATTCATTTTAGTTAATTTTCATAATCACCTTGCATAGAACTATTGATAAATAGAAAGGCAGGTATTATTGCCCCCATTTTACAGATGAGAAAATGGAGTCTCAGTAACCTGCTCAAGGTTGCAGAAATCTTGAGTGAGAAAATTCACTCTGCGTTGCTCCAAAGGTCCTTTTACCTCCCAACACTATTCTTATTTTAAAAAAGACGAGCGAAATTAGAAGGCAGAACCCTTGTCTTGGCCATGTGCCCTTCTCTCTGTGTCTGGGGTTGTGGTCGGCTGGTGGCTTGGGAGCCTCCTCGTCTGACTCTGTCCAGCTGTACTTTGGAAGGTGGCTTCTGAGGTCATGTGGGCGGTGGTGAAGTGGAGGATGGCAAGACAGGTTGTCGTGTGGAGGCCGCGCCTTGGTGGTTCCCAGGAAGGGCAGGCTGGCTTAGCCATCGCATTGCAGAGTTACAGTAAACTAAGGTGAGGGCAGCGCCCAGTAAGGAGAGGACAGAAACACTCCCCAGACCCCAGAAGGTCAAAGAGCTGATTTCAGAAGAGGAGACTTTAGGAATAGACAGATTCTCAGAGAACTCAAGACACAATTGAGTCTTGAAATGATGAGGCTTTGTGTGTGCGTGCATGCACGTGCACACACACACACACACACACACACGAGTATTCTCTTTGGCTGCAAAACTATAAAAGATGAAACTATAAAAGAATGAAAAAACCAATCCCAAAAGGTTGCATACTGTAGGATTCCATTTACATAACATTCTTGAAATGAGAAAATTATAGAAATGGAGAACAGATTGCCAGGGGCTGGGGAGGAGTGGGGTGGGGGTGAAAGGGCCACTGAGGGCCCCTGGCGGCGATGGAGATGTTCTGCACCCTGACTGTATCCATGTCAATCTCCTGGCTGTGATACTGTACTGGAGTTTTGTGAGATATTACCATTGGGAGAAACTGAGTCAAGGGTCCATGGGATCACTGTATTATTTCTTACAACTACATGTGAATCTACCATTATCTCAAAATAAAAAGTTAAGAGAGCAAAGAACTAGTAACTATTTGGGGGTGGGGTGGATCACCAAGTAAATTTAAAACACCCATGAGCCCACCACCCAGAGAAAATAGCCATTTCTATTTTGATGTATATTCTCTCTCTCCCTCCCTCTTTTCCTTTCTCTCTCTCTCATTCATACATGTAAAATGGAAAGGTTTTAAAATATAGTTATATCTAACTATCCCCTGGGTTGGTTATATCCAACCTTTATATGTTCTCAGAAAGGTCCGAAGGCCATGCTGATAGTTGCTGGTTTGGCATCAGTTTTGAGATCCCCTCCCTAGGAGCCCATGCCGATCACTATGGATAGACAGTGGATGCCTTTTATGTGCGGAGCTGCGACCTCTTTTCCCCTCCTCATGCTAATAGGTGTGAAGATTCTGCAACAAATATTACTTATGTCCATTAATTGAACTGTGTCCCAGATTGTCAGTACATGTTTATTTTCTCCTTTTAATTTCTCCAAGTTCTTGCAGTTATGGGGTTGTGGGAGGGTAGCATAAGGTTAGGCTGGAGGACATATCTGATTTGGAAAATACATCCCTGGTTGATGTTTCTACCAAACAGCATGCTTGGTTGGGGACAGTAAATTGGGACTGAGGAATGGGTTTGGGGGCCTTGAAGAACCCAGCTCTCAAAACTGCCTGGCTGTGCTCTGAAGATCATTTCTCCAAGTGCCTTTGTTTCCAGTGACTTCCCAACCCCAGGCACTAGCTAAGCCTCAGGGAAGTTAAGAGCACAAATCCTACATTTTCTTTCTATTATTGCCACTTATTTGCTAGTGATTTGGGCAAGTTGCTTCTTTTTTCTGATCCTTCATTCTCTTGCCTTCCTGAGCCTCAGTTTCTTTGTCTTTCAGTAGAGTTAATAAGTTACTGGGTTTGGAAAGATCACATGAGCTCTCACACGTGAACATGCTCTGCACATACAAAGCCGAATGCAAGAGTATGCTGTCATCATGATGGGATGGAAAGAACCCGTGGTAGACCGTGTCTCCCAGCTTACTCCCAGTGTGTGCTTATAGAGTAATTTTTAATATAAAATAATTAACATCACTAATCCTGACTGTACACATTCCCAACTCTGTGACAATGAACAAAGCCTTCAATCTCTCTATGCCTTGGTCTTCTTTATGTCTTGTTCTTATTTGGAAGAGAGATGGTTGTGTGGATTCAGGGAGAGATGGCTTAAGGCGTGATACCTCGTAAGGACCCAATATGTCTGTGATTGACAAATTCAGTAGTCCCACAAATGGCCAATGCAAAAGTCCTCATGGCTATGCAGGTATAATGAAGAGGAGGGAAGGCATGATACCACCACTAAGTGAGGCTTATTATGTAGAGGATCTACAGAGCCAATTATTTATTTTGCATTGTTTATATCACCATTAAGCAGGATTCCTGCACAGTCATTCTCCAAACTCACTATCTAACCTACTATTTCCCATCTGTGTTGTGCCTGCAAATCACTCAGGCCCCAGGGATCTTGTTATATTCAGATTCTGGTTCAGTAGGTCTAGGTGGGGCCTGAGATTCTGTGTTTCTTACAAACTAGTGAGCCCGCAGGTGATGTAAGAGTTCTTGGCCAAAGTACCACACTTGGAGGAGCAAATATCTAGATGTAGCTCTCAACAGAGTCAATACTGCCAGCTAGGGGGCATTTTGGAAATTTGTGATGGCATTTTGGTGGGCTCTGGAACTTGGTGGGGTCCATGGGTCCATCCTGAGTAACACAGTCCAACATAACAAAGAATTGCCCACATCCTGGTAACATGCACATGTACCACTGGACATGTATGTCTACAAAAAACTGATTTGCAGTGATCTGAGCCCAGAACTTACGCTGCTTTACACAGAAACACAATGTGCACCGCATCTTCCAGAAATGCAGGGACATTCTAAATCAAGGGAAGATTAATTGTGTTTTGGTCACCATCTTGAAAAATCATGCATTGTTGCCCACAGTTGAGTCACCGTAACACGTGACTTATCTACCTATATAGTGGTTATATTCATGGTGATTAAACAGTTATGTGCTGGAGGTGCTCTCAGCAGCTCATGAAAACAGATTTTGCCTATTTCTTTTCAAATTTGCATTCAGTGATGTCATGTTGGTAGCTTAAAACTGACCAGTGAGAGTATTTACGCCACGGAAATTGGCAAATGCTACCAATCAGGATGGTCGTTTTTATTTTGTTTCTGTTTCTAATTTCCAGGGAGCTGGTTTACCAATACAGTGTCTCTATAAAAATATAGTTAGCCCCCATTTCAAAATGTTAAGTATTATACAAATACATCAACAAAATTCTGGTGAATTTTGTCTTATGTTCCTTGACTCCGAGTCTGTAAGTAGGTACAAACATTTGACTGTTGCATTATGGGCTTCTGGTATAATCCTGTCCAAGCAGTTACCTGTGAAAATGCATATTATTTTATTATCAATTATTTTTTATTTTTTATATTATAGTTAGGACATTGTATTACTTTTTTGTTAATTATGTGTGTGGGTAGGTTATGTTATTTATGCATTTCATTTCAGGACCTTAATAAGGGGTTATAAAATATTTCTTTTAAAAAGAGGGTCTTGGATGGCTGAGCTTGAGTAGCACCTGTCTAATTAACCATGCAGGGCTGACAGACATGTGGAACATCTAGCTCTTCTCTTATAGAGAAGGGCTATAGGAGTCATGCTATGAAGTCAAGTTCTAATCAGTATCTCCCACTCAAGGTACCCGGAAGGGTCTGAGATGATAACTGGGTACCTTTGTGGACGGGTGTTTTGAACCAAGATTAGAGAGATCAGCAGTATGTCTCATAAAATAATCTAGGGGGGGTGAATTCTAAACAGATTCAGCAATGCAGGAATTGGAGAGAAGGAAGCCAAAGTTGGAAATAAGTTGGACAGGACCTAAGATGATGGGAAATGGTGTATGTACAACACAAGGGGAGGATGAAGACAGGCTTAAAAGAAAGTATTCACTCTACAATGAAGAAAGAAATATGAAATAGAAACCTAATTTAGTAAAATGTGTGAACAGGCAAACACACCAAACAGGATTGGCAGGTAGAGAGGCTGTTTTTAACAGGGCTGGCTATTTTACCATAAATGCTGACAACATTGCACTAATGTTTGGGTCTTTGCTTTTGGCAATCATTCCTCTTTTTATTTATTTATTTAGTTAGTTTTTGGCACCATAGAAATGTTTCCATAAATAGTGCATTTAATGGAGTATGTTACTTTATTACTGTCAGGTACTGTCACGGTAGAGGAAAATTCAATAAACACAAAAGCTAAGATGAAAACATAGGTTTCCAATTCCAGATCCTTCATGAACTTGTACCTTTGAGCCATGCAACTCTTCTGTTTCCTCACCTGTGAAATTCTTACTTTTTTGGGTGGTGAAGCCAGCCAGTTCGGTGTGATGTCCAACCACGTTTGGGAAACATTGATATTATGGTGGCTGTTTTGTTGACTTACCAAGCCAACCGCTCCTTCCTAGCCTGCTAAGATGTGAACGCCCCACTCAGAGAAGGAGATAACTGTCAGATCTGCCTCAGCTTTGGGCTTTAGCAGCCTTTGCATGCAACAGACCACGAATGAAATGTTGTGATTCTTTGCCATGGAATGATTGGAAATCACTTCCTCAGCGAGAGCAGTGATCCAGCGTAAGGGAGGAAGTAAAAATAAAAAGGCATAAATATGTGAGAAAGTGAGCAAATCAAAGTAATTGAGTAGCAAAATAATTCATTCCCTCTCCCTGGCCCTGCATGGATGCAAATGATATATCATTAAGTAAGTCCCCAATACAAAGGCAGACGGCGTAACTGTTGCATCAAATATTTAGCCAGAGCCAAGAGCAATTTTTTTATTATGTTTTTTTTATAAGTTTGATTTACTAACCTTCAGTGCAATCCCTATTTTTAGAGGTTGGCTCATATTTTTAATTTGTTTTCTCTGAAGCACTGGATTCTTACTAGTGTTTCAGCTGTCCACTCAGTTCCTAATGGCAGAGCAATACTGAAAAGCATAATTACATTTCCTAATTATGTGTAATTAGGCAAAACCCAGATGATGTATTCAACGTGCTCTCAGAATAGCCAAGGGTCAAGGACTGTTGGAATTCAGTAACATTTTTATAAATAAGCCAGTGCGTTATTTAACGTTGGGGTCCAAGGTGATGCTGGGTGCCTTGTAGACCGACATAATGGTTGAAATATATAGCCTTCATTTTTTAGCCAATTAAAACTATAATTGATCCCCCATCTCCTCATCCTCCCCTTTCTAAAACTCGAGTTTAGATTTGCTATTCTTAGCCCAAGAGAGGCCCTCTAAACTCAAAACCATAAAGTTCTGCTTACTGACAGCCTAAGTGATATTTATTTTTTCCAAGCTTAATCCTTTTGAAACATGGAGAAATAAATACATCCTCTTATCTACCATATGCCTGGGACGGGAAATAAATTCTTATTTTCCTGCGGTGTGGTACCAGTGGGCTACAATGAATAATTTGGGCAGTCTCACTGAAGATAATGGGGAAGCCTTCTCTATTACCAGTGATAATTATGAATCTCATAATAGAAAACATCCCGGGCCTGAACATCAATCAGGGAAGGTAAACAATGGGAAATGATAGATATACAAAAGGGAAAATGGCAACGGCACATATGGAGGGAAAGACCGTAGAATTCTGGTGGGGTTATAAATCATAGAGTCAAATGATTTCCATGCAATTAATATCCTCAAATTAAAACATACGTTTTTAAAGGGAGATTTTGCAGACTTTTAAGCTGGGCAACTGGCTGCCTCATAAGATTCACCTGGGAACCCCAGGGCTGTCCTCCTTCTTAAGTCTCATGTATTTATCCTTGGCCAGAGTTGGCTGGGGCACAGGCTAACAGTGTCACCATGTGAGCTGACCCGATGACCTCACTCCAGCTCACCAGTGACGACCATAGACCAAAGAGGCCAGAGCTGGTGGTGGTTGACTCTGAGGATCTCTGGCCCCAACAGAACAACAAAGGCTGGTCTATTAAGGCAGGAAGTCTAACTTCCTTGCCCAGCCTAAAAGACTGTCTCCAGCCATGCGGATACAGTGCAGTGAAGCGCTTGGCAGAGCTACAGACAAATGGAAAAACCTTCATTCCGAAGAGTGGTCTCCTCCTGTTTAATAGCCCTGCATTCATGTACTTTCTTATCTTGCTGTCTTTTTCTATCAAATTCAGAGGTGACTTCTATGGACTTCTTTTTTTTAAAAAAAGGAATCCATTCATAACTGTGAGAAAATACTGCCTATTAGTCTGCTATTACTGCTCAAAATGAAACTTAAGACTGTATGGTCAGTTTATTTACTGCATCATGGGCAATGACCAACACGGTTTCTCGCCTCTCCTCCTATCCGTCTGCATGTAGAAATTCATGGACCGTGGCTCCTACTGACATGAATTCAGATTAGAATCTTTCCATTCCAACCGCTATTTAGGAGTGGCCTGGAGATTTGAGTCAATTGTCAAATATGTTCTAAAGGCCACAAAATATGCTCATGGGTTTTGTTTTATAGGCTTAATATCATATTTTATAAAACATATTTTTAAAGAAATATATAATTTCCGCCCCCCCCCCTCCAGAGCAAGGGTTTTCCCATGCCATATAATTTGCTAAGTGTGGTTTTGCTTTTTTGTAGCCCATAATTTATACTCAGCCTCCACAGAGCAAAAAATAACTTCAAGCTATGATTAAGTAAGTAATGGACAAGGTAACTAATGTTTCCGGAAGGATGGCCTTCCAGACACTCATTTTAAGTGACAAAATGGTTGAAGGTTGAGATGTGTAGCCCTGTACTGATTTTACTGAGTTGTGGAGAATCAAGAAATGACATTATAAACTGGCACATCTGGGCAGTTAGGACACGGAGCCCAGAGTAGATATTCTCCATGTCCATTTGAATGAACCTGTGCCTCATTTTTCCCATTTAAGGTAAATGGGTTTATGCCTAATTGTGCCACCAGTTTTTCCCATTAAATAATTCATGTGGAGGGGGTGGCCTGGTCCAGTCCTAACCAATTCTGAGATGGAAGTCTGTGCAGAGCGCACGCAGCGGGGGCATGGCAGAGTGGGAAAATCATAGACTTAGGAATCAGGAAAAACTGGGCTTGAATTTAGACTTGGCCATCAGGAGTTGTATGACTTTGGGAAGGTTCTTTTTTTTTTTTTAATTTTTCATTTTCAAATAAATTTTGGCTTACATAAAATCACAAAAATAGTGCAGAGAGTTTCTTTGTATCTATCCTTCACCCAGCTTCCCTTAGTACTAACATGATATGTTTTTGAACACTGAGAAAAAATGGTACATTTTTGGTACAGTGCTGTTGATTAAACTCAGACTATAACTAACCATCAGACTTTATTTGAATTTGTTGATGTTTCCTCTCCTGTCCTGTATAGTCCCAGGATCCAATCCAGGTCCTACCTCTCATTTATTGTCATATTTCTGTAGTTTCCTCTGGCCTGGGACAGTTTGTCCATCATCATCATCATCATCATCATCATCATTTTATGATCTTGAACATTTTGAATAGTTCTGGTCAGTTATTTTATAAAATGCCCATAATTTGTGTTTGTCTGATATTTTCTCCTGTTTAGATTAAGGATGTGTGTTTTTGGCAAGAATACACACAAGGGATGTGCCCTTCTCGGGCCATCAAATCAGAGGATGGATAATGTAAAAATATCTTATCACTGGTCATGTTAACCTTGAGCTCTTGGTTAAAGTGGTATCTACCAGATTTCACCACTGTAGAGTTACCATTTTTCCCTTTGTAATTAATAAGTATCTTGGAGGAAGTACTTTGAGACTATTTCTCCTCAAATTTTTCATCTATTAATTTTAGCATCCATAGGTGTATCTCGCCTGAAACAATATTTTCATTTTCTAATGGTGATTTTTTTGTTGCCTTCTACATTTATTAATTGGCATTCTTCTACATGGAAGGCTGTCCTTTCTTCCCCATGTATGAATTTAATTATATTTTCATTTATATCATTGTGGATACATGAATATTTATTCTATAGGTCATAATACAACAATAATGTGATATGTTTTTTTGCTCAGATGGTTCCAGCTTTAGCCAAGGGGAGCCCTTTCAGGTTGGCTCCTACACCCTTTTGACATGCTCCATCCTTTTTTGAGCATCTCCTTACTTTCTAGCACTGCAAAATGCTGCAGGCTCACCTTGTATTTTCCTGCCCCAATCTTGGAATGATTAAATAACTTGTTCTACAAGGAGCCCTGCTTCCTTTTATTGGAGAATCATAGTTAGAACCAAGATATGGGTGGTAGGTGTGCTCATTACTGCTGGAGTATCATTGTTTCTAGAACCTCTCAATAGACAGAATTTGGAAATACCTGTATGCATTGTAACCCATGCATAAATATCTCTTTCCATTTATTTCTGTATCTGTGTATGTTTATTATATATTTTAATATATTTATATTTATCTAGGCACATTATTTTCATTTATTCCTTTATTTATGTTTATAATATGTAAGTATATATTATAAATTAGAGATATATTTTAATATGTGTTTATACCTAATTCCAATCCAACACAACTGGGCTTATTATTCTAACCTTTCTTTGGGATGTTATTTAACCTTTCTAAGTCTCAGTTTCTTCTATGGAAATAATAACTATAGTTTAGAGTTTGGGGAAGGTATGGTAAATTGTAAAAATGGTAGACTGTTTAAAAAAAGAAATTTTCCCTCCACTGAGTCGACACGCATCCCAGGTGACTTGCATTGGCCGGTGGGACCTTTGCAAAGATGATGCAGAGGCGTGGAAACCGTGTGGCTATTGGGGCTTGCTCTTTTGCTGCTCCGTGAACGAGCCAGAGCTAACCTGCTGGAGGATGACAGGCCCGTGAAGGGAGCTTGGTTGCCCTAGCTGATAGCCTGCCCACCCCTGGCACATGAGTAAGGTCATTGTGAAGTCGTCTAGCCACCAGCCACACCACTAGCTGACTCCAAACACATGAGAGAGCCCAGCTCAGATCAGCCAAGACAACCCACAACAGAGAAAGCGCCCAGCCCAGGCACAGAATCATAAACTGAGAAAGTGGTCACTGTTTTTACCCACTGAGTTTTGCAGTAGTTTACTATGCACCAAATACTAACCAATACAGAAGGATTATAGTTGATGTGTGGAAAACAAGTAAAGCGATAACTATTTGCAACACAGGCTCTCAGTAAGTGCTGCTTTTAGTTGCTGATGTTGTTATTTGTGAGAACAACCTCAAGTCCTGATTGCCCCCAAATCCCGTCCCACCCAATCTAACTGAATGAACTGTATTTGCTGACTGTTGGAGCCAGTCTCTTGGACGGGACCAGCGCCTTCAGAAAGAACCATTATGAAAGCATAAGACTGTGTGTTTCCCAGCTCACACCAAGGCAGAGGCAGAGCTAGGGAGGGACGGGTCATGAGTGGAGGGAGCACTGTGCACGCTTGGGGTGGAAAGTCCTTTATCTGGTGTTGCCTAAGGGTACAGGGAGCCTGGCCTGGTGTAGGGAGGAAAGAGGGTGCAGAGTAGGAAAGCACAGGAGTATCTAAGCAGGCCAAATTTAGCCTAATTAACAGATTTGCCTAGGGCTGACCCCGAAGCAGAAAGCAAAGCCTAGATCAGTCTGCTTTCCTCCTACCAATGAGGCAATGATGAGGTTGAACCACCAGTTCTCAATCCCATAGAAGAGATTCCCAAAATAGATGGGAGTTAGACAAAGAGACCTCTACGTGTCTTACCTCCTCGGAGATTCTGAATTCCCTTAATGACCCGATGCATCTATTTAGCCCAGTTTTTTTTTTTTTAATCCCTGCAGTTAAGTTAGTGAGCTTCTTTTTCTGCTAATCGTGATCATATTTCTATGTAGTGGTGAAGGCGCTGAGAACCATGTGCTGAAATAACTCACAAAGGCTCAGTTGCCTTGAGCAGCAGCGGGACAGATGGCCACCGGACCGCAGTGGGCCTGGCACTGGAGAAAGGTCGGCACTCTTGGGACAGCTGGGCATGGTCTTCTTGGTCCCATGGAGGACGTTCTGTGTAGTAACTACCATTAAGTATGTGGTTCTCCCAGCTCGGCCGCCCTTCTGTCCCTACACACAAGGCTCATGCAAACATCTGTCACCTTTGGAGGCAGTCACCCATGGTCAGGTTGCCACTGAGTCCCCCACTCCCAGGAACTGGGAAATCATGTGAAGTTGTCAAAAACCACAACCAGATTTTGAGATAAGCCTTTGTTGGCAAACTTTGGTTTGGTTCTGGTATTTGATAACAAAACCCAGTAAGCTTCTTTCTTCCTCTAGATTTCTCACCTTGGTGTAGCAAGCAAAGGTGGAGGTTTGCTTCATTCCTACTAGATTCAAGGGACCCCACAGAAAATAGAGTGGGAACTTGACTTTTAGTCTACAGAGATTGTCACTACTAGTTTCTGTGTGTGTGTGCACAATGTGCAAAATACCAAATAGGAAAATACAAAAAAAAAAAAAGAGGAAGGGAAGGAGGGAGGAAGGGGGAGGGAGAGAGAAAGAGAAAATAATAATATTTAGCCAATGTGTCATCACTTAGACAAAAACCACTGTCAATATTTGGTTAATCCATTTAAATGTTCCCCTGTGGATGGTTTTATTTTTTCATCCATAAATTAATTATAAAACATTATATTTGATGCTATATCCTGAGTTTTTCACCTAACATTATAGCACAGATATCTTCCCCAATAATAACATTATTAATGTCAAACATCAGCTAGATAAAAAGCTGTCAAGTGATAGTTCTTATAGCTCACCTACTCTTCAATAATTGGGAATTTACACTGTTTATGACTTTTTACTGCTAAGAACAATGTCACAGTGAAACTCTGGTGTGTGAAGCTGTTTGCTTTTGCCTCCCCCGTTATTTAAGATTCCTTAGAGTCTCACTGTAACCTTTTGTAAACCAGCGCCATTGCCATCCCTATTCACTGCTGTCAAAGCCTGATGGAATTACAAGCCCCGCCCTGCAGGTAGTGACACCTTTGTGCCAGTCAATGCTCATGAACCAGACGAATATGGACTAGAGGCTCAATCTGGAAAAGAACCCAATCTTCTTGGGACAAACAGGTATTGATATCCCTGGTCTTTGAGCGCTGTCTCTTTGAGCCCTGATCAGCTATTAGTGGTGCATTATTGAGTAGGACACTGAAGCCATATGGGCTCAACGTGGAAGATTTTTGTGATTAATTATTGATCAGTCATGAATGAGGAATCAGGGCATGATAGTCACATACATGCCAACACCCCTTTCAGTATCCTGGGTTTTTCTGTGTGTATTGTTTCCTTTATAGCTCCTACAGACAAATTTTTTTAACGTGTTAAATGTCATTTATCTTTTGAAAGAGGACCATTATGGACAGTGAAGTCAGGTGTCTGATTTCCAGAAGCTTGCCAGGTGGTATTTGCCTTGGTGAGTCATTAACAATATGGCTCTCACCCTTAAATTTGCTAATTCGGAAATTAGATTTTGTGAGCCTACCAAGAACAGATCTTTCTTCCAGGTATAGACTCACAATGATCAAATTTACAGAGACTGATGTATACACCAAGGGGCACAAGCTATAATTTTCAAAGAGAACTATAATTATCACATCATTTGAAGTGCTCTTGTTATATTAATAACTTGACTAGAAAGTACAGGTCAGAATTTTCTTACAGGTAGGATTACAGAATAAGAATTTTCTTATAGGCAGAATAAGAGGAACTGAGCCAAGTAAATTATAGTTATTTAATGAGAAAGTTATTAAAGCAAAGGTCAGTTGCCTGTATGACTCAAATGCTTGGTTGCCTCAGAAGATAATGAGCCTGATACTTTCACAATGAGGCTATAGTGCACATTTGTATTTGTTTATTGCCCACCTCCCCTGCTGGAATGTGGGGGACCTTATCTGTCTCATCCTCTACTTTGTCCAACCTAGGACAGTGTCTGCTGAGCACATAGAGGTGCCCAATCAATATTTGTTGAGCCAATGAGTTTCAAAATACAAGGTGACCCCAAATACAAAGTGATTGTCCATTTTCCAAATGAAGTGGACTCCTCCTAAATTTTGTGCTCAATTTATACTTCACAGGATGTTGATGAACTGTTCAAAAGTTTTATTGTGAGATTTTACTTATTAACATATTTTCAAAAATAACATATAAACTTAAGGATATTGGAGCTTTTCTATATCCTCACATTTTATGAAATCATTTCATTCAAACTTTTCACATCCATCTTCAGAATCATCACTAAATCCTCTTTTGGTTTCTGAACCTATCAGCTTCCTTTATTCCTCAGCTGTTTGAAGGGCAGCACTTTTGGAATCCTTGTATAATGCTGGCCCAGCAATCAAGGGTGACTTGGCCTGGGGCACCCTTGTGTTTCTTCAAGGTGACTTTTCATTCTTCTGTCTCACCCATTTTCAGATCATTTTGTTGTTGAAATGCCAGAGTATAGCCTTTTATATTCAAGAGCCTAGGGCTGCATAGACAAAGGGAGATGAGCTCCAGTGGTAGCCAGCTGCCAAGGTGGCCTCCAGGGCCTCTCACCTCCTGGGCTTCCTGCACTCGTGTAGACCCACCTACTCTGAACTGGACTGCCCCATCTTAGATCACTTGTTGCAGGGGAAACTAACTACCTGCCATATTGTGAGGATACTCAAGCAGCACCATGGAGAGGTCCAGGTGCTGAGGAATCAGACCTCCAGCTAGCAGCCAGGCCCGCGTGCCAGCCGTGTGAGTGAGCCGTCTTGGAAGCAGGTCTTCCAGGCTCAGTGAAGCTTTCAGATGACCACAGATAACATGGGCATCCTGACTTAGGAGAGACCCAAGCCAAGCCAGCCAGCTAAGCTGCTCCAAAATTCTTGGTCCACAAAAACTATGTTAGGTGGTAAATATTTATTGGTTTTTGAAGATGTTAAGTTTTCAGGTAATTTGTTACTCACCAATACTAATACAGAATCCATTTGCACTGCCTATAAGCTGAATAACTCACGAGTTTAACAACAGTTAAAACTGGGGGGAATGTAGGGGTTCCTAAATGTTTTCACTTGTTTCTTGATTTTAAAAAGTAACCATTTGTGGATAGACACTTTTACGAGTTAATAAATCCATTGCATCTGTCATTGTCTCAAAAAGTTGGTTGGTGGCAGGCTTCTTTCTCCTCATCATTAAAAGACTTGGAGATCAGTCAGATGAACTGCAATTTATATCTTACCTCTACCAAGAATTGACTTGCCGAGGGTCATCCAGGTAATCAGTGATATTGTATCTCAGTTTTCTCATCTGTAACATGAGAATAACTGCTACAGTGAGTGTGGGAATTTCATATCTGTAAGCTGTTTAATTTGGTGCAACACATTGCTGTAGCAAACACATAGTAAATGGGTGCTATTTTTATTGTTATTTTCATTATTGTGGTCATCATTATTTATTTGACAATTTCACTGACAATCGAAATCTAGAAATCTAGCTTCCCCAAACTTCCCGTAACTCAGTTTTCTACACTCCTCCTCACTGGTCTGCATTCTTCATGAACGCTCTTGACCATGAGGTAGAATCTCGTATGTTCTTCTCATCAAAGATTTTTATCTAAAAACCTTCATTATTCACCTTTCCCTGGGCGGGTAGAAGGAGGTGAAAAAATACTTCTAAAGTAATTTATCATGCACTCTGCAGCATGGTGGGAATGTAGGTAGCTTCCTGTTGTGAAGCCCAGCTTGTAAGTGTATACTTATGTCCCAGGGAGGTTTTCACTGAAGCAAGAGACATCATAAGCAGTCCTCAGTGTAATAATTTAATAGCAAACCTCCCAGCAATAAGTCTTCAAATAAAATGGACACTGACGATCTATCTATCATATGAAGATTCAGACACTGATGTAATTTAAAATGCTTTCAATATTATGGATGCAAACATATGCTTTTTTATTTCTGAAGGAATTTCCAGAATGTTAGATTAAAAAAATGAACAGAGGAAATGGAAAATAAAATTGTTTGTTGTACCCCTGCCTAAAGATAACTGCCAGTATCATTTTGCTATATTTCCTTCTACATTTTTCTCAGCATATACATGATTGTTTTTCCATAGTAGTGACTTTGCTGGACCATTACTTCATTTTGCATCCTGATATTTTTCTCAATTAAAATAATAGTAGTGAGTGTTGTTCTTTCTATTCTAATTATTCAGATTGTTTATGAGGAGCTTGTATTATATTATAATAAAATTCATTTTATTTCAGAGAAAATGAAAAGACATGACCCCACAGGTAACTTTATTATTTGCATTCAGTCTAGCAAAGAGCATTCCTTTGTTCTGCAAAATAAAACCTTTAAGTCTTATAGTACCAAATGTTTGAAATTATCATAAAACAGGTCCTAATTTGGCAATGAATTCAGGAGATGAAAAAGACTCTTCTTTAGATAACATCGATAGCTTTCTAAAATATTTATCTAGTTAATATTTTACTTCCTGTCTGCGTATCTCTCAAACTATAACACTCCACAGAAAATAAAAATTTCTGCATTGGGTTAAGATTAACACCTAACGAAATCTGTATTGGCTAATTTTTGAGCAGCCTTTTTTTTTTAACAAAACTTTAAATATGGATTATGTGTTTTATTTTCTTAGTAAACTAACAGCTTCTCAAATTTAGACTCCACTACTACATTAAAAAATCAGTATGAGTCATTGTAAATAAGTCAGGACTGTGATTGACAATCTACCGAGAAAGATTAGGAAATTGGGGGTGATGGTTTCCCCCAACCCCCAATTATTGCCTTTGTTCTTACAAGTGTGTTTAAATCTCTTCCTGTTAATTTACAATTTGAAAGGTGGGTGAGGAGAAGAGTTTGAAAAATAGATTACTGTCTTCATTAATACAGGTTTGACCTACAAAGTCTTCACGTACTTAATGATTAAAAACCAAAGTACTAAATAATAAATTATAAGAATTTATAGGAGTCATCATCTTGAAATTAGCTTACTGAATGTTCTTATCATAATAAATCTGAGTGGGTGTCTAATTTAGTGTTAGCTGACTAAAATTATATGTTGCGGGCAGGAAAAAAAAACACTTTTGTTTGAAGACAAATGCAGTGAGTTTAATCACAGGTGATCTGAAAGGCACCTATCTTTTGCTATGTTCGCTTCATAGAAACTTTGGTGAAACTGGTTGAATGAAGATCGATTCCAATTTGTAAATCTGGCAGACAATAAAATTTCCCCAAGCACTTCAGTGATGTTTGTGTTAACACTTCCTGCACGGAGCTGCAGCCCGTCAGCTTCCAGAGACGGAGCTAACCAAACAGGGAAGAGACGAGCTGTGCTCGCCCAATTTCAGGTGCATGTAGACTGAATCATTTTCAAGGTTTAAGGGTGTTTTTGTTTGTTGATGGGAGTGGAAGAGAGACAGGCACCACCTCTCCCCGCTTCTGTGTGTGCTTCCTTCGAGCTGCGCTGCATGCATCAGAAAGGATAGCTTCTTCATGCGGCAGTTGTTTACTGGGCTGCCACCCTGGGTCCCTCAGACCCTGTGCTAAGTAAGCCAAGGGGACAGAGGAAAAATTAGGGCACAGTCCTTACCCTCATGTAGCTTAACTCAAAGTCTTTTATGGAAGGCAGACTTGCGAACAAATCAATTAAAATGAGCTTTGTATGGAAAAACGGGTGCATACACAAGGCACCCAAGAAGAAAGTGACTAACTTTACCTCCCATGGGACAAGGTGAGTAATTAGGGAAAGTGTCCTCCAGAAAGAGGGAAAAAAAGGAAAAAGAAAGACATTAATGAGAGAGATTTATATATACATTATGTACTTGTGTGTGTATATATAGTATGTGTGTATATACACACCAATATTTGTGTGTGTGTATATAGGCTGCTATATGTGTGTGTATATATATATTTTATGTATATTATATGTTAAATATATAGTGACTGTCCATGATATAATGTTGCATGAGAAAAAGCAAACTGCAGAACAATACATGTTATTATACCTTTAAAAAAAAGAAAAGCTATCCATATGCCTGCATGTTTTTGTGTATATCTGCATAAAGTGACCTGGGATCGATGTGATACACGTTAGTCGTAAACAGTGATATCTTTAGGACCAGAGGCGTGGAGAGCACTTTGGAGTTGAGAAGGCTTTGTGGAGGAAAGGATTTTCTTTTTTTTTTTTTCTTTTCTTTTTTTCTCCTTTATATGCCTCTGTCATGTTTGAATTTTTTTTCCCAACAATATATAGTATTAACATTTTTGAAATTAAAAAAAATACAAGAAGAAAAGAGGGCCAAAGATCTCAATATCCCAAACGTAGTGGGTGAGGCAGCCCCTAGAAGACAGAACTCGTGGGGGTTCCCATGGCAGAGTGCTTTGCGGGGGAGTCCTGGCCAGCTTTGCAGAGAAGCAGGAGGAATTGAGAAGCCATTCAACTGACTCCGTCAACTGTCTGTTTCCCAAACAGAGAGCTGGGCCTGAGATGCATGAGAAGGGAATTGGGATAGGGAGGAATGAATGTAATTTTTCACCCCCTGCTGTTTTCCACTCCTCCCCACCTCCCTGCAATTTCTAATTAATTAGAAGAAGAGCCATGCCTTCCAGAAAAGAGCAGATGCACCTTTGGGAATCTCACCAGGAAGAAGTGGGTCTTGTGGTGCAAAGGAAAAGCTTTTTTTAATATTAAAAATTAATTAAAAATGGAATGTGTTAAAGCTCGATTTTTATCATTAGCACCCATTCCAGAGGACCGGTTGCTGTTAGTAAAACTTTTAAGTTTTTTCTGTTGCTACAGATTTGGTTTTAGGGAAAGTACCTCAGCATTCAACGTTTTATGGGTCAATCCCTAAAACCCATGATCTTCTGTGATTCTGTTGGGTTAGGAGAGGGCAGAGCAATACTGTACTCAAAAATTCATCCATGGCCTGCTGTGTTTGAGGTTATAACCACTGGCAAACAGAACATTGATAGTTACTGATTGTTGTTTTCAAAGGCTGGACATTGATAGTCGTTTTCTAAGAAAGAAAGTCAATCAGGAGGCAATTTAATGTAATGTAACATTGAAAATTTTCTTTATGCTTTTTAAAGACAGTATTTGCACCTCCTGTTTTTACTTACTTATAAGCAGATGGTCTTCAGGTAAACACACTTTTTCTGTTGCTTGAATGAGAAATCGTAATGAACTTTAGGGTTTGGTGACATATCCTGACAGCTGCAGCAAATAGCTCTAATGGCTTAAACAGCATTTTCATAGTAAACTTTTTAGTTCATTCTCAGAGGGAAATTGTATCAAGCTTCTCCATTCTGGAAAAAAAAAAAAAAAAGAAAGAAAAAAAAGAGAGAGAAATTGTAATGAATTCCCAGCCACATATTAGCATTATTACCAAATTTATAAACATTTGGCTAGAATCCTGGGATCTGAAGGAGCTCCCATTCTTACACCATCATCCACATCCTAAAATGTAGATTTCATTAGTTAACATTTTTGTCAAACATTTATTTATCCTATGCTATTATTTATACTAATCCATTTATACCATGTGTCAATTTTACCATAATAGGTGCTTAATATTAGTAATTATGAATGAATGAATGAATGAATGAATGGTGAAAGTAATTTGTGAAAGTAACTGAGGAATTCCCATGCTTTGTACCCTTTGGCTATAACTCCTTTTCTGGGCACCTCCCATCCAGTATTTTGATGACTCACATAAGACCTAGTATGTAGTAGGCAGTCAATGAAGGTCATAGTGAATTGGCTAGACTTTGATTTATTCATATATGCAAATTCTCTGCCATTCAAAGAGAGAGAAAGAAAGGAAAGAAAGAAAGAGAAGGAAGGAAGGAAGGGAGGGAAGGAGGAGGGAGGGAGAAAATGGAACATCTATCATGTGCCAGACATTGTTCTAAGAGGGAAAGTTACAGCTAAAAAAAAGAAAAGTCTCTACCCTTGTAGATCTTACATTCTCATTGGGAAGATAAGGCAATAAACACAAAGTATTTAATATAATTTCAGGTAATGATAATGTGCTAAAAAGAAATGTTCTCCCTATTGATAATGAACGCCAAGCACATATTCTGTAATTCTCTTCCACACTGCCAAATATGTGGATGTTCATGAGAAATGTCTGAAAACCAGCTAAAACTAGGTAGCTGCCCATCTCCATAGCAGTGACATAAATCAGAACCTGTAATTTTACAAATGCCATGCGTGTCTCCAAGAGTCTCCTAGAAGGAGCCACAGTCAGGTTTCTAAATGGTCATTTCACCTTTCCTCCCTCTGGGGGCCTGAGACATGATTAACTTGCCATAATTGTGACTCCCTCGTTAAAGGAGAGCTGTAGCAAGGGAAAAAACATTGACACTGATCCAGACATTCCATGGTGTCTTTTTCTTACACCTCAGCTGTGTGGGTGCCTCTTGTTCCTCTGTCCTTCAGGTTAGTAAAACCAAGACCAGTTGCTGAAGCTATGAGCTATCAATAAAAGTTAATGTACCACAGAAAATTAGAAGGGGAACAAAAATCACTTAAGTGTTCAGGGCCACCAAGGCACTGATGCAACCCCTGTGAGCTGGTGGGCTCCTGGCGGTGTTTTTGTTGCCCTGGCTTGCAACTTAGCATGATTTTTCTAAGTAAATGGCAGTACACGCAAATCAAGGATGTTGGCGGTAAACCAGGAATACAATGTTCCTGGCCATGGACTCTCTAGGGAAGTGGGGATGATCTGTAATGTATCTTGAGGTAGGGCCGTATCCAAATTACTGCCCTTTCCAGTTTTTCTTCAAATAGTAGGGTCAGGAGGTGACCACTCTCAGAGGCCTAGCATGTACCATCAGGGTTGGGGAGCAAACTCGTTCTTTGGTCTAAAGATTCCATCTGTCCCCTGGTTGGAAGGGGGTCCAGGAAAGCCCAGGAGTTGGTTTTGACAATCTTCAGTAGCTCCCAGTGGCGTCCACTTACCCAAACATCCAGGCTGCCCCACGTCTACGCCATTCACAGTGGGTTTTCACAGATTATGTTCTTACGTGACAGAGGCCTCGACCACAGTCATTAACACAAGTCTATGCACAAGAAGTGCACACACCCCTCCTTCCCAACTCGTTCGATCACAGTTTAGATGAAGGACACAAAATAGGATTCACTTCACAACCCACATCTGGTCAATCGAAACGGCTGATTGAAGTGGTATGTTGAAAGGATCTTGAAGCTGCACATGGCACTTCAGGAAAGGATGTCATGATGGATTACTGATTCTGCTGCATTTTTGTGGGCATGGGAGCTGATGGCCTACTTACAGCACATCCCCCCACCCTGATTTAGATGAACAAGAGCTGCTGAGTGGTAGATTTCTGTTTTCTAAACAACAATAAGACCTGTCCCCAGAATAGCCTCTTAGCAGAGCCAAAAGCCAGTGGAGGATAGACTCAGCATTTTGCTTTGGGTGAGTTTGTGTGTGTACATTTATTTCCATCTTACTCATAGCCTCTTTTCCAAATTTGGAGAACATGGCGTTTACCATGTACGTCACTGCCTCAGGAATCTGTGTCTATGTGGGCTTAAAGGTCTTGAAAGCTGAGTGACACAGATCAAAGTCTCCCCCCTGATCTGTCTTCCAGTCCTCGATGGGACTTCTTACGTCAACTACAAACCATTGATCAAAGTGTCTATCTGTCAACTGTCTGTATGTAAGACCAGGCCTAAGTGCTTCAACAGGGCCTGACTTACACATCAAAGAGGAAGGGGGAAATTCCTTTATTTCTCCTAAACCCAAGACTCCAGACAGCAGGTGATCAGCTTCTTAAATTTTCTCTGGATACACATCCCAGACTCTGGTTTCTGGTTTTCCTGATGATGCAATTTCTCATCCACTAAATGTATAGACACATGTTATGTCTGTCCATTCTAAGAATCATGGGTTTTTCAAACTTTAGAATCACATGGGTCCATTAAAGGACATATCATCTGACCTTCCCATTTGATAGACCAGAAAACTAAGGTCCAAGCTTGAGTGACCTACCATCGTAGTGATGGCCAGACAGACACAGTGTGACCTGATTCAAGATTCAGAGCTCATTTTTCTGTGTCAGGTTCCCTCTACATGCTGTTAAAAAAAAAAAAATCTGATCTTTTAAATGTGTAATTCTCTTTTCTCTTCTCCCCTCATCTCCCCCCTCGCCCCCACTCATCTAATCTAATCAGCACATTTAAATCTGAAACTGTCTGCCTGACTCCGGCTGAAGACAGTCTTTAGAGTCTCAAGTGTCCCACCAACCAGGGTCCCATAGACTCTTGGTTGTGGTTAATTCTTCCAGGGAAATTAATTTCAAGGTAAAACGGTTAAAAAAATTATCCCCAATTGCACATAGAAGCGATTTGGTAAATATTTTGTCGAATGTCAAATGAATGAACAAATGGCATTCTACATTGAATGTAATAATCCCCAACATTCCTGGGGCTCCTTTTTTTTTTTTTAAAATGAGGCAGACAGGAATAATAACCCCAGCTGCTGTCATAAGACAGGAAGAGAGGGGCTTTCTTCCCCGGTAGCTTTGTCCTTGTTCTCCTAACCTGTATGCACTGCTGAACTTCCTGAATAACCATGTCACAGTGGCAGGAGGAGGGAGTGGGGTGAACTTGAGCCTGGATGCCTGGATTAAAGCCTTGTTACAATGTTTGAAAAGCGCCAGGGGAAAACTGAATGGCTGGCGCAGGCTTTGATGAAGCTCACGGCTGTGTGTACCACAGTTTCCAATGCTTCTGCACCTGGGTGGTCCAAGGTGAGTCCTGTAAGCCTCAAGTGACTCATGGCCTCCAAGGAGTCAGCTCACCCTTGGATGACTCTGGAGCTGCGGTGACAGTCTCAACCCCAAATGGAGGCTTACCAGGAAACAGACCAGGAGGCAGGCTCTAGAGAAATGGCTATGACCAGGTTGCCCTGGCCACTCCTTCCTGGCCCCTCGACTTGTTTTCTTCCAGTCATGCCCTGGGGAGAGCCTGGCTGTGGTTTTGCAGGCAATTCCCAGAGGGTACTCTTCAAAAGGCAACTGGCAAGAAATCCGTAGCCCATGGCACAAATTGCTGTCAACCCTTCTAGCCTGTGTTTGAAGTGTGTAAGATATTCTACTGCACATCCGATGGGGAATTAAAAAGGAAAGAATGTAAGATCTTTTGTTCTTAGTTTTCAAGTGCTTTCGGAGACAGTACAGTGAGGGGGTAACAGTGCAGCCTCCCAAGTCAGGCTGCCTGGGTTCAAATCCCAGCTCCACCATTACCAAGAGTTCTGGAATATTTACTTAATTTCTCCAAGTCTCAGTTTTCTCATAAGTAAAATAGGGGTAATGAAATAATGTAGGGGAGGCCAGGCAAAGTGGCTCACACCTATAATCCTAGCACTTTGGGAGGCCCAGGCAGGAAGATCACTTAAGGCCAGGAGCCCGAGACCAGGCTTGGAAGCATAATGAGCCCACATCTCTACAAAATCTAAAAAAAAGAAAAAAAAAAATAAGCTGGGCATGGTGGCATGTGCCTGTAGTACCAGCTACTTGGGAGGCTGAGCCAGGAGGATTGTTTGAGCCTAGGAGTTTAAGGTTGCAGTGAGCTATGATGATGCCACTGCACTCCAGCCCAGGCAACAGAGTGAGACCCTGTCTCAAAAAAAAGTAAAGAAATGAAAGAAATAATGTAGGGGAAATGCCCATTGCAGAGTAAATACTCAACAGTTTTATTATTAAAGCTGTTACTAATATCATCATGAAAATAGCCATTTTGTATTAAAGAAGGGGGTTAAAGGAGATGCCAGGTTTAGAGGAGACAGTGAGTTAGAGTGGAGAATCAATAGAAGGTGGTGTCACACAGATTTGTCATTCATGGCCTTGAACCAGTGCATTAACCTCTCTAAGCCCCTCATTAAAAGAAAAAAATAATTAAAATGTAATACCATAGGGCATATGGTAGGAATTCAATAAATGTCCATTTTCTTTCTCTCATCCTTTTGCTGTCACGTCATGTGTGCTTGGAGCCAACACCCATGGCTCTAGGCACACACTGTCCCCAGCCGCACTCTGAGATCCCTTTTCTCTGCCTTCCAAAGCCACCATCTTGGTCATCATTGTAGCATCAACCTTTCCCGCACACACAAACCCTTTAAATGCTGGTCCTATTCTATTCCTTGGTCTGGGTCTTGGTTCCATGTGTATTTTCAGTTTGGGAAAGATTTGAGATATGCACTTATTATATATGTACTTTTCTGCACGTATATTATACATCAGTAAAAAAGGTTTACAATCTATTTTAGATAGCTTCCAATATCACTAATTACTGATCTGTGGCTCGTAATTGGAATTAAGAAGAGATTAGCTCCTATTACCAGAGTTCTGGTCATCACCTTTCAAGTTTACTCTCTCCTTACACTGATTTTTTTTTTTTTAATAGTGGCACAAATATTTACCATCTAGCAGATGAGGTAAGAATGCAAGTTGTTTAGCCATTGATAACTTTGGGAGATAACCATTCATTTAAAATACTTGGAGGGCTCTTTTCTTTTGATGGACCATGGGAGTATATCCAGTTGTGATCAGAGATGAGATCCTAGTCCCTCTGAAGACTCTGTTCTCGTGGCACTAGCAAATGCATAACTGTCCACAGCAATAAAAGTAAACACCAAACCTCCGCTAGAGCTGTCAGGAAAGGAGGTCCTAGGTGGGGCACTGGAATGCTGAAACCTGAACAGGCATGATCTTGGGTGGGTAGGAGACTGGGGTAGGGGGAGAGAGCAGACCAGAGAGAAGGAACAGTATTTGCCAAAGCTGTCGAGTCCCGCAATCTAGTCCTGGTTCTGCTACCTACTAACTAGGTCACTTTCAGTAAATTATAAACCTCTCTGAGCCTGATCCAGAGCCCGTCTAGAGCCTACTCCAGTGCCTGGTACACAGGAAGATTTGATGTTATTAATGGCAAAATATGGACATTCTGCGCTGAGGGTTCAGATGACAAGTGACTGAAAGACATCGGCAATGGAAAAATTGAAACACCTTCAGCTGTGTCTGTGTGCAGAAAAATCTTTTTTAAATTTTTTTTTGGCTTGTTTTGCTGAATGTCATAGTGAGGCTATGATGGGATGACAGAACATCTACCCACCTGTTCCAAGCATAACTTCCTACACAGGCCAATTGCATTTGGCCGAGAGACTCAAGACTAGAAGAGATCTCTCCTGGACTTTCCTCTAGGAGGCGGTAAATGATCCCTCAACTAGGCCTCAAAGCTCCCTTCAAGCACAGAGATACAACCATTAAAAAAACAGGCATTTGAACCATGAATGTGAACCCCAGTGAGTTCCCATTCCATGAAGGCCTTTGAAGACTTGGCCTCTTAAAGGAACCTCCCCATACCCCATGCATCTGAGAAAATTATTCCTTAATTCCAGGAAGATGGTTTAACACACTGTCTCCTCCTGCCCCTCAGACTCAGTGGATTCGAAGAGAGCATGGGACTGGCTCTCCACTTCTTCAGTTTGAATTCAGTGGTGGTAGAAAGACTGCATGACATTAAGCAGCTCAGAAGACCCTTTTGGGGAAGGGCCAGCTCTCATTTCATTGCTGGATGTTCACTGCTTCTTTGGGCTCTACTGCTCCTGGTAAATCAAGTAGCAGATTTCTGTTAAAAACCCCAGTGTGCTGGGTACAGTGACAGCCATCTTGCTTTATAAGCCATTGTCTACCTTTATGGCTCTCCCAATGTATGAAAATTTTCTGGTGTCTATGCCAAATGAGTATATCTCTAACTTTCAAGCATCTGATCTGCCTGGCTGAGATGACAAAAAAATAGTGACTCAAGTTGACATGTTCTTCATTAAAGGAGTCAGGGTGTTTTGATTAGTATTTAATCTGTTCTCTCTCTCTCTCTACCTGGCTATATGCAATTCACTTTGCCTCTCTTCCTGACCTTTCATATTCCTCATCTCCAGGTAAGTATCCTCAGAGTCTCAGTATGTTTTACCAGCTACTTTCTGCAGAAGCAGCTTGGGAAGGTGGAGGCAAACTTGTAAGCAAGACTTGGTTTTTCTAAGCCAAAGTGGCAATTTCCTGCTTGATGACAATTCTGTATACCCTTCCAACTCGCTTGTCAGTGTCCGCCCTACATGTCCTGGATAATCCTACAGCTGGTGACAGGGTTATTGACTTACAGGTTTCTAGGGCATCTTATTCATTTAAAAAAAAATGGATTCTTTTACCCTCTTATTGCTTGGTAGAAACTTGTTCTAATTCTTTCTCCTGATACTCCGGAGCCTGTAAGTACCTGGGAGTAATCACCCTCCTTATCTAGTCCTACAGATTTGTTTTGTTTTCAGTTATGCCCACTTTAGGTCCCCCACCCTCTCTTGCTTTTATAAACAGGCTTGGCAGTAATATATACACTGCAGATAGATGGCAGCCAGTGTGCTCTCTTTGTGCTGAGGAAGTCTTCATATTTCAACTAGTTTACGTGACTTCCTTGCCTGTGCTACCTTATAATCCTTTTATAAATTTTGGTTTACACTTTAACAACAGAGAACACTTACCGTTTTCTTTCTTTCTTTTTTTTTTCTTCTACTAGCTATCTTTCAAAGCAGTTCTAAAACTTCGTATTTCAAGATCATACCCACCGTACCTCTGTCTAAGTGATGGCTGTTTCTGATCATGCTCTTCCTCCTGCATTTTGGGTTTTGTCTATTTTTTTCTCTTCCCTTTTGTAAAAAGGATGATTTTCCAAGTACTCTCCTATGACAGAAACTCACCAATTCTCTGTTGTAATCAACAAATAGATTTTGAATGACTTCTTCTTCTTCTCTTTTTTTTTTTTTTCAAAAAAGAGGAGTTTCAAGGGTAAGATCTACTGTCTTGTGAATGTCAAAGAAGTTTCTCATTCATCCCTTTCTTCTCTCTCTCCCACTCTCTTTAATTTGTTAATGCTTTTCGACTTATTTTGCTTTGGATAATTTTCAAAGTACTGCTTCCCCTAGAGATCTCTAAAAAGCAGAAGTTCTGGCTATTAAAGATTTGCTGTTCTCAGAACAGCCCAGTTAGGGTACCCTCAGGTTATTTATAACTGGATTTTATCTCAGAAAATTAACTAAAAGAAGATTAACCAAAAATCTAAAGGAAAATGCCTTAAATACCTCATCTATTATGCTGTGCTCAAACAGATATTTTCATCTTAACGGCTTGGCAAACCCAGTGGAATGCTCTTTCTAGTTTAGGGCATAAAATAAGATAACACTCGGAATTCCTACAGGAAGTCTTGTAACTCTACTTAAAATTAAGGCATAAAGTATGAAAATGTGAGTTTCCTCTGTATAGTCTTATTACCTTGCCCGTTAACTTAACTGGTTCCTATTTCTGCCGGTTCGAAGAGCCCCGGGACATTTAAATGCCTCTTCTAGAAACAAATGCTTTTCCTTAAAAATCCTCCCAGGTCAGTGCTAAGTCGTGGGCTCCGATCCGTAATGAAGAAGGTCTGGCATGGAGACATTCCCTTCATCTTCTAATTTACTCAGAGGAAGGAAAAAGTCAGAAAAGTTCGTCCTACCTTATCTAGCTAGGACTTTATGTATTACGTTCCATTTCAGGCCGATTAAAAGTTGAAATCTTCATGATGGGCTCCAAGGCCCTCCCTGTCAGCCCCACCTGCCTCCTCCCTGTGTCCTGTCTCTGTCCACCCTCCTCTTCTCTCGTTCTGCTTTCGCCGTTCCTCAAACACGCCAGGTGTGCTCCTGTCCCTGGGGCTTTGCTGTTCCCTCTGCCTGGAATGTTCTTCCCATGGGCTGCGCCTCTCCAAATTCAGGGCTTTGCTCAAATGTCACTTTCTCAGTGAAGCTGTTCCCCAGCACCTGCTGCAAACTGGCAGCCTGCCGCCCTGACCCTGCGCCCTCTTTCTCCCCCTGCTTCGTAGTTCTTGTGGCATTTACTGCGTCACACTGACATAACCATGTAGACATAGATGAGTTTTTTGTTTATTCTCTTGCCCTCTAGAAGAATGTAAATTCTTAAGTATGGAGATTTTTGTCTATTTTGCTCAATATTGTATTTCCAGGGCCTAGAAGAATGCTCGGCCCATGGTAAACAATTAATAAATATCTGTTAAATGAAGGAATCTAGAAATATCCCTGGATGTACCATGTCCAACTCACTCTCCCACACAGCAACACAGGTGGTTTGATACACATTTGACAGCTAAGCAAAACAGTCTAAAAAGTTCAATGACTTGCTGAAGGGCCCACAGGGAGGCAACTGGATGAGGGGGGGATTTGGAAGCAGTTCTGTTCAATTCCGCATCCCCTTGTCTGCCTCTTACATGGTAGATGAATCAGACTTGTTTTTATAGGCTTCCGAGGACCCTTTCTCGTTTGTCCCTGTTACCGCAAAGGGAGGTCCCGGAAGACAAGGCCCTCCCCACATCTCTCAGCAAGCCTGGTACTGCCTCAGAAAGTATCCATTGAGGTTTGAGTATGTCTGCCTGGCTTTGTGAGTAGCTGTCCTCATTAAGGGAGGCAGTGTGGCATGATGCTCGGGAGGGCAGACTGTGGATGGCAATCCCAAGCCTCACCTCATTAGCTTCTTGCCCTTGGGTGGATGGCTTAGCCCCGAAGTGGCATGCTGGGTGGTCTCCAGTGTCATTGGAAGAGTGTGGGCTTAGCAGACAGACCCCTGGGTTCAGTTCCTGGCTCTGTCATTGAGTCACTGTCATAACTTTGGGACAAATTAACCTCTCTAAGCCTCAGTTTACTCTTCAGTGAAATGGGGATGATTAATAATCATAACTACTTTATAGGGCTTTGGGGACCATCAAATGAAATACTATAAAAGGCTTGGTTTATTCTCTGAGGCACACTAGCACTTCATAAATGTTAGCTATTATTGTATTATAATTAACACTTATTTCATAGAGTTGCTGTGAAGATAACATTAGATAATGTGCGTGTGTGTGAAGAGTGTAGCACAGTGCTCAGCACGTGTAAGATTTTTGCAAATGTTATCAATTTTATTCCTTAATGTCCTCTCTACCACTTCCCTTCAACTGCAGCCATTCTAGTGAAATTGCTTTCTTGAAATTTACTGGAAATAAGTTGTAAGGTCTGTCATCCTAAGTATTTGTTGGGGCAGAAAAACCCAAGGTTAAAGTCGAGGAGCTTGAATGCAAAGAGCTTGGCCTTCAAGGTCACAGAAGTGAGTTTCAGTACCTGGAAAAGGGCCAGGTAGGACTTGCTTGGCAGGTTTTTGTGACGATGTAGGAGAATGTGAAGCTTGCATCTCAGTAGGAGACAGAGCCAGTACTTGGTAAATTGTGGCCCCTCTCATGATGACAATCGTGATGCTGAAGGTGGTGCTTGCTGTTCTTTTTAACGTCTTATATCAAATTCCCAATTTGTTAATTCATGCCTTAGGGGCAGGATCCATGGCTCTAGTTTTTTCAGGATCTCCCCTACTTCCCCAAACATCTGACACCACCCTGGGCATAGTGTCAACTCTCAAAAAAAAAAAAAAAAAAATAGCAATTGATCTCATAATCACTAAATCCGATTTCTGTCCGAGGGGCAACATTGTCATGCCTAGGAGTAATTCCTACCTGTCTGGAATCTCTAGGGTCTCTTGTATTATTCTTTAGTGCAAGCATCCTGTTTTTCTGAACATTTGGAAATCTGATGCAATGATTTTAGCTGACCAAGAATTTATATAAAAAAGTAGATATAGTAAAAGAGGGAAAACAGAGAAATGATCCCAGTTGATGATGCCATATGCAACTTGCCAAACACTGACATTTGTGAATAAGAAAACTGAGGTCTATTTTGTGGTCTATAATCTCACAGAGATGTTGGATCAAATCGGGCGTCAGAAAAGATGCCAGTACCAAACAGAGATGTCTTTGCTGCATTTGCAGTTTTCTCTCATTAACATGAAAACACCTTACATGGTTGGAAACATCTAAAGGCTATTTTTTATTTTATTTTCCATTACTTCACTCTAATGCTTTAGCCCGTACCTGTGGAAATTAGACTGTCACCTGCTTTTAGCATCCTGTTTTCTTTCGTGTTTGTAATGAAGCCCTCTGGGAATTACGCGATTACAAAAATGAGTTACAAATCCTCATTCAGTATACAAAAGTATATCGCTGCTTTCCTTCTCTGTTTAAATAGTCTACAAAACAAGAAATAATTAGTCAAGCACTATCGGTAATTAAGCACATAAGATGAACATTAAACAAACTGCAATCTTGCATCATTTTGAAGGTGGATAGGCAGGTTTTCGCATTTGGAATCCAGCCAAAATGCCCATCTTCATCCCCTTTGCTCCTTATTTATTATTGGCAAGGGAATTCACTTGCCTAACTTGCTGATGTATTCTTGCCAGTGGTCCATCTGAGAGTTCATGTAAGTGCGAACAGCTATTTTTTGACAACACTACCGCTGGGAGATGATCATTTCAAAGAACTTGATATATCAAGTGGAAAGACAAAGTGTTTTCTCAACACAGGAGTGTGTTTCTAAGTTGGGATCAGTTCATGATTCAGAGAAATGCTCTGCCTTCTTGTATATGATATCAGCTCAGAAGTAGCTACGGGACCCTGTCTCCTTTTTCCAAACACTCACTCTCATTAGAAGTTTTCCTCTGCAGGCCCCTAGAGCTTCTTGTGAAGTTTTGTCTACATTGTCACTGTTTCCCAGTCAAAATCTGAAAAATTTTGCAGTCTTATTTAGTCAGCTTTTCCTTGAAGGCCAGAACTTCTAGAAACTGACCTATAGGTTTTGACCAAAATATATTTTCAAGAAATATCTGAGGATCAAAGTTTCCTATTTAGATTGGAAAATTAAATATTCATTCAACAACCACCTTTGGAGTGCCAATTATTTGCTAGGCTCTTTTCAAAGTACAATAAGGAATAGTCCATATCCTCAAGACAGTCACTGTCTAGCCTTAAGATCAAGACTATTTGTGACTTGATGTGAAGTATTTTTGTCGTATTGCATTGCATTCGTTCTAGTTCCATGGTATGAAGTCCACGTAGACAATATTTGTACATGATATACTCGATCTCCATTAATCACTCATGAAGTAATAGAATGATCAGTGATTTTCCTTCAGACTTTTCTATCCTAAAATGGTTCTTCTGCTCAGATGGTTTCTATAGTAACTCTATGGATGTAGGCATTTTCTTCTGGAATTAGAACTGGCAGTGAATTTCATTCTCCATCTTATCTGTGATTTCTTTTTTATTATTAAAGGTAAGTGTCATAAGGCCAACCTTTCCTAACGTGTATAGTATGTTACAGTTTTTAAAGTCTTTGACAATCATACCTAGGGATCCAGGACAATATTAGTATCCTTGTTTTATAGCTCCCAAATAACAGATTCAGAGAAGTTAAGTGACTTACCCAAGATGGCACAGCAATCTGACAGAGCCAGGATGATCTCCTGTCCTCTGTTTCATCACCTGTGTCTCCTGATAAATGACCGTAAGCCCCAGTAGAGGTGGGAGAAGTGTTCTGTTGACACCATACATCTTAAATATCAAGTTTTTACAAGGCCATAATACTTTTTTTTTTTTTTTAATATTTGGGCATCCATGCATTTAGCAGAGATTTACTGAGTGGCTGCTGGGTATGAGTGACACAGGTCAGAAGAGGGCATAGCCTGTCCTCCAGGAACTTGCCCCAGCAATGCTAAAGGGTGAGGAAGAAACAATGGAGCCAAACAAGGTATATTTCTGTGGCTACTCCCAAAACAAGGAATTGCAACTAAACTGAACACTTGGGAACAGGAAGGAATCACCTTAGTGGTTCACCTTTCATTTTATTACCCCTAGAGCTCAGAAAACAGTAGGAGTTCAGGAATAGTTTATTCACTTGTTGGAATACACTACATCGGGCCTGCAACACACAAAAGGACTCAGCAAATGGTGATAAAAGTTATTGTTGCAGTTGTAATTATTTTAGCCTAACCTCTAAGCCTTGTGAACTTCAGCATGCCACTTAACACTTCGGTATCTCTTTTTCTCATCAGTAAAACAAAGATAAAACACAGAAGTGCAATCTAGAGGTATCAAATTGGATCTTGAAGCAGGGAAAAGACAAGAGTGGAAAACTGGTGAAATCCCAATGGAATTTGTTATTTATTTAATACTAATGTATCAATATTAATTTCTTATTTTAATAAATGTACCACGATCATGTGAGATGGTGAGGTTAGGGAAAAGAGAATGAAAGATATACAGGAAGTCTATGTACCATCTTTGCAACTTTCCTATAAAACTAAAATTGTTCTAAAATAAACGTATTATTTAAAGGAAAAAAAAAAACACCTATTCATAGTAATAATATAAATCGGTAGAACTATTTTGGAAGACTTGATAATGCTATCTACATAAAACCAAACGTAAGCATATCTGATCACCTAATAATTCCACTCCTAAGTATATGCCTGGTTGAAAAGTGTACACATTTTTACCAAAAGACAAGTACAAAAATATGTATGGCAGCATTATTCATGATAACTCAAAACTATAAACCCCCCAAATGTCTATCAGAGGTAGAATGGATAAATAAATTGTATACATTCACACATGATGACACTACTCAACGAATGAGAATGAATAATCTACAACTAAACCCAAACAATATAGATTGATCTCACAAATGTGGTATTGAGAGAAAGAAGGCAGATACAGAAGAGTGCATCCTATATGGTTACAGTGAGTTCAATAAAAGGCAAACTGTCCATATATTAGAAGCCAGGATAGAGTGGATGGAGCATGAAGTGGGCTCTCATATGTTGCTAATGTTCTGATTCTCGATCAAGGTACCGGCTATATTCAGTTTGCGAAAATTCATTTAGTGACACATGTATGTTTTACGCTTTTCTTTTTGTATGTATATAATACTCCAATACAGAGTTCATAGACACACATAAAATCGTATATCATGGTTGTTGAAAAAACTTGAGAAAATAATGAACGTAAAACATACTCCATGCATTTCATTTATTCTTCTGTTCTTTCCAACCTGGTGCTACCCAGTCTTAATTCATACCCTCAGAGGCCCCACCACATCATTTGGCTCTCAGCTGTGTCACTGGGAAGTTGTTCCTTCCACAGCACAGTGTTTTGTTCTTGACCAAAATGGCACCCCTGGTTCAATGGTGAGCATCATTGACAACTTCTGAAATGCCTTAAAATCTGTTAGTTTGTGGCCTATGCTAAATGGTCAATTCTTCAAGGAGCTCATTCATGGGGGTGGAGATTCCTAATCACTCTCCACATTTTTTTATAGTTCTTGTCATTTGTAGATGCAAAAGGAGTGCCAAAAAAAAAAAATACTCTTGCCTTCTTCCATCTGTATTTTCTTTACTAAATTATCCAGTCTTATAAATATTTGAATAACATTTGGTCAGGATAAAATCTTTCCTGTCAGCTCAGTACAAGAACACTTTTTGGCTCCTGAGACCATAACAGTCAGATAAATTAATATTGATTTGTTAGAAAATAGTTTTCACTCTGTCTAAACATCTTATTCTGGGCTCTTGAACCAAAATTATGAATTTAAAAGCAGCAAAATAGTTCTTCACAGTTTTCCCAGTGAAACTAATTATGGGCAGATTGTGAAAAATGTATTGGATGCGATTTCCAACATAGAGTTCTGCGAACCAAAATTCAGAGAAACCAGAGGCTCAGTGTCTTGATTTATTTGAGCAAGTTGCAATTTGGTATACTGGAGAATTTATGTAAATAGTTTTTACAGTTTCCATAGGGATAACTCAATACATTAATATCTCACGAATGGCAGAAGATGAAGGGGGAACCTGTTTTTAACTGATAATTTGATTTACCTAATAGAAGGATCAGATTTTTTTTCCTTCTTACTTAGGTCTATATATTAATATTAAAGAACAGCTCACTTATCTGGTACATAAATATGCAGTGTGTAGAGTTTGACTGTATTTAAACTTGGCTTTTAATTATATCCATATGTAGGGATAAGCGTGGAAAATTTTTTAAAAAGAGAGAAAAAGAAGAAAGTAAAACATCCCCCATTTACCCACCCCCATTTTAAACACTTGGTATATTTTTTCTTTTAAAAAATTCATTTGCTTTTTGCCTTAAGAAACTCTCAGTACATTTAACACATTCTGTGTCCTACTCTATTTATTCAATATTACATGAGAAATAAATCCTAAATGTGATTTTGAATGGTGGCTTAGCAGAAGTATATTTCCTCTTCTTTTGGACATTTAAGTTGTTTCCAATTTTAAATAACACAGCATTGAACATCTCTGTACAAAATTCTTTATTGAATTGAAGATAATTTTTAAGTTAGATGCCTAGAATTTCATTTCACATCTAAACTGTTTTAAGACCCTTGATACATACTATCTGATTGCTTTCCAGAAAATATGGAAGATATTATAAAGAAAAACATATATATGTATATATATATATATATAGAGAGAGAGAGAGAGAGAGAGAGAAATATATGTAAATGAAAACAAAAACATTTATAGAGGAAAAAATATATACATAAGAAACTGCATAGGCAGCTATAATTAAGCACAAAGACAGACAATAAAATTCTGGTGCCCACCTACAACAGCTGTGAGGTAAAAGCTTATTCAAAGTCCTCCCCTTTTGGAAAGCATCATTAGAGTTTTATAGGATGGTAATGCACAGCTATAAGGTCAAGGCTACTTTTTCCTTGAACAGGTTCACTAAAGCATCTATAATATGAAAGTGAATATGAAATTCTTAAAGTTTATAGAGTCTACTGGGTTGAGAAGGAGGAATTTCAGTTTTCATATTGTCAATCTCAACCTTTTCTGAAATTGGAAGTGACAGTCT
Organism: Lemur catta; assembly: GCF_020740605.2. Lineage (NCBI taxonomy): Eukaryota > Metazoa > Chordata > Mammalia > Primates > Lemuridae > Lemur > Lemur catta. The sequence continues at coordinate 15,336,251 of NC_059147.1, read as the reverse complement.
GGCCCTATGTATATGTACACACACACATGCACACACACACATCCTGAGTCTAGTGCTAGGTTTGGGGAGTGAACTATTTTCTACCATAGATTAAGCTGAACTAGACCGTATGTCAAAAAAGAGTCTCAATGTCAACTTAATCCATTGTCAGAGCTGTAAAATGCTATTTCATTATACAAGCAATTCCCTTGTGAATTTCTCCTGACTTTCTATGCAGCTCAACTCTATTTTAATCTGTTAGGGCTTTTTTCCCTCTCTCCCAACTCCCAACATTTTGGAATCATTCGGTATATTTGCTTTCAAGATACCTGTTTGATATTTACACAAATTATGAAAGTGAGGTAGGAATGAAATGAAGGCAATAGAGTGTATTTAAGGAAACAAGAAGAAATGGCTGGAAACACCTCAACAACTTTCCAGAACGCTTCTGTCCTTTTCTTTGGAAGTTGAACAAGTGGCTGAAAATCCCAATTCCATTGTATGATGTGTGTGTCAGTACGAAAGGGTCAGATGCAGTGATACGTGCACGGAATCCATATAATACTGTGTTTCAATTCCCCCAAGTCTTTTAAAGATAAGCTTTTTTCCAGATATGACAAAAGAAAAGAAAACTTCCAAATCAAAATTCCCATTTGCCTTTCGGGGTGTTGAATTTTCTCCACATTTGTGCAATTAAGGGTTTTGCTGAGTGAGCTTAGGACTCTGTCTCTTTAAGTGTTTAACAGTAATTGGTTCATGTCCTGGTGTTCATTGAAAATCCTAGACATTTCATGTAAAATCTTCTTAATGAGGGGATGAATTTTTCATTCACATTAGAAAGCTCACTCTGACAAACAATTTCTAAATAAAACTTTGGCGACATGACATCCCACATTGGACTTGACAGAGAGGACAGGTGCATTAGAATATAACTGTATGGCGATCCTTCAAGCTGTCAGCCATGAATATTTTATTTCTTAATGAATCATCTTTGTGAAATGAACTTTCTTGTTGTAGTGTCAGTGCCATTTACAACAAAAAGCTGGCTCCTTTTAAAAGGTGAGCTCCTTAAAGATGCTGATGCCGGCACAAAATGCTTAACCCTACCTGAGGTGTTGGGCAATTTGGGGCTCTGTGTTTCCCTCCCCTCTTCTGAAAGCGACTTGAGAACTCATTTCAGCTATCGCGATTACATTGAAGAGAAAGCTTTCCTCCATTTGCTGTTTCTCTTCTCAGAACTGAAATTCGAGGTATCCACCCGGAGGCGGCCACCTTGGCCCTTGGGTCCCTGCTGTTCTCAGGTGTCACTGCTAGTCTTCCCATCACTGTTTTGAGACCTAGTTTCTCACATTCTAAGACCCGGGAGGTGCTATTAGCTGGTGCTGACAGCTCAGGGAGCCGTTCTCAGGATCCCAACCCTCCTCCCTTCTAGATCTGAAAGATCACTTTTGTTTGTTTGTTTTGAGGACGAAGGGAGCCGTCACTCTCATGATGGGCTTAAATAACTCCCCGATGATGGAGCCAGAACTCACTCTTGTGTTGCCACTGAGAGTCTTCCGAGATGTTCCTGCGGCTGGGTGTGGAATCACTCTGCCCATCTCTAGACACAGCCCAGACAGCCAAAGCGGTTCCCCCAAAATAGCTCAGGGTTAATTCTAGGCCCTTTGTCGCTGTCGGTGCAGTTGTGAAAGGATACTGATTTTCCTTTTTTCTTTCTTTTTTTTCTTTTTAATTCACAGTTTCAACTACGTTCTCAAGACTGCCTAGCGATCCTTCTGTGTTTACTCGGGCTAGTTTCTCTTCTCTTCCTCACTGTGGTGATCTCAAGCTTCTCCATTTCCTGCAAGCCCCACAGTTGGGCACCTCCCCTGACAGCCTCACCTCTTAATTCCCTGAGACCAAAGACACCTGCCCTGGTCAGTCCTCCACGCCCCCTAGAAATTGACCACTTGCCCCATCCCAACTGACTTCTTCCCTTTTATGAGATGTCCCTCTTCAAATTCATCTCTGGGGTCAATGTTGCCACCTGTGCTATGGATTCTACTCTCGGTCCCACCCTTCAGGAATATGCTTTAATCAATAAGATGATGGGGTTTGCACCAGGGATTGGCACATTACAGCCATTGTCTGTTTTCTTGAGTAAAATTGTATTGAAATACCGCCCCACTCATTTGTTTATGTATGGTACATAGTTGCTTGCACACTGCAATACTTTCTTTCTGGCCCTTTACAGAAAACATTTGCCGACCCCTGATTTATACCATGGATCAGAAGCCTGAACCCTGCAAACCGGGTCCCCCATCTAAGGGTCTGAAATGAAACCCAAGTGGAATTGGTGTGTCTCAGAGTAATAATTCTTGCCCTTGGCAGTTTATGCTACACTGTTGCAGCTTCAGATATATTTTAGTGTGATATAATAACCATGAGATCTGGCCTGCGTCCACGTGGCTCCACGCAGGAGAAAACTGGGCCAAGTCTGAAAGTACTAAGCAGGCCCAGAGGAAATGGAATAAGCTAGAAATTTGTTGTTTCCTTTTCATTTGGTTTAAGTGAGAATTATATTTGTGAGCAAACCCTCAGTGTGGGCAGGTGACAATTTCGGCAGGTATTTTTTTCCTTTTCTTTTAACTTGTGCAAATATAGATCCCTGCTTTGTTTTGTTTCACATTTATTGCAATAGCTGCCACCCTAGGTTTAAAGATAATGCTATCCTCACCTTTAGAGCAAGAGTTTCATTTGAGATCTCTGGAGAAAGTCCATACTATATGATGGATTTTCTATTACCTTCCATTGTTGATAAGTCACCCAAATTATTTGGATTAAATTAGATATACACCATTTATGCCTCTTCTTTTGGACAACGAATCTCTGTCTTTTTTCTCTCTCTCCTAAATGTTAGGAATTTTCTGAAATCTAAAACCAAGTGGCACAAAAACATTGTATTTATTACATAATTACTCCTAGGGAGAGGTACACACACACACACACACACACACACACACACACACACTGATATTTTTTCCCCTGAGCAAATCAAGGTAATCACAGTTTTGAAGCAAGTGTACACATAGGTACATACATTTAATAGAGGCAAATTTGCTATTGAAATGCGATTGCTTTAAAGTGAAAGTTCTAAAAATAAATAAAAACAAAGGAAAATAAATAAGTAAAAGCCCCGTTTTCATATTCTCCTTTGACCTGTTGTCTCCCCAGCATTCTTAACCCTCATTTTATTAATGGGCATCCCTGACTTTCTCTCTGCATCTTCTGGGGCTCTTGCACAAGCCACTGCCTGAACTGGGCAGGCCTCCCGGCTTCCCTGAAATGGTGCTGATGTCTTCACTTCCTGCCCCCTCGGCAACCTTGAAGTTGCTTTCTTTTTGCCAGAGGAGCAAAGTAAGAGAGAGAGAAGAGTGATGGTGTCTAGATGTGGTCTGTTCACTCAGCCAGTACTTCCCGCATCCATTCTTTGCTCAAACCAGCATCCTGAGCGTGTCTTATCTAAGTACTGTCTGTACAATTATTTGCTGACTCCTTTCTTATTCATTTTGTTGTTTTTTTTTTTTTTTCTCTGTAAATAACAACCTTAGCCTTGTTTAAGGTAACAGTATACAATAAATCATGGGTTTGGGGCTGTTTTGTCACTACACAGTAAAATGCATTCGGTGCTATTACCATCAAGACTTTAGGCAGATCCCTCTACCACCTAATGCTAAATCTCCTCCCACGAGGGGAATGAATCCTTCTTTGGCTCACACTGTTTGAGGCTAAGTGGAAGCATACAGTAGGCCTTGTTCTTCCGAATTTTCAGTAAATCGCAGGTGGCCTTCCCCAAATCCCTCCGAATGATTGCTAGTCTGTTTCACAGGAAATAAAAAATTATCCCAGGGGGATGAATAAAGTGAATTTTAGACAGTTTTGTTTAAAAATAAAATTGTTTAAATCTTCCTTTATTTCTTTTCCTTTTACTGCCCTCTCCTGCTCCACATATCCTGTTTTTCACCCCTATTATCTCAGTCTAATCTGATATTTGAATAACAATATGCAACTTTAGATTTAGGATCTATTATCTGTAAATCTCAGCATAATGCCTTCACCTCCTGGCTTGCTCCTAAGTTCATGTCCTCCCTCTTCCTTTTCCCCGTCTAGCCAAGGACTCTAAAAGATTGCACTTCATTAAATTATTTTTATAATGAGTTCCTGTTACCAGGGAATACAGAGTTAAAAAGGTGATCTCACTAAAAGTAATTAGCATAAGACCTGCTGGACCCATAGAAGTGACTGGATCGTAATCAATAGCAATATGATTACACCCATGCAGCAATTATAAATTATTTAAAACACTACCCCTAGGTTACTGACTAGTTGCCTTTAAATTAAATTCTCTGTCAATAATTGATGCAAAGAATTAATGTGAGAACACCTTCAGTTACTGAAACTTTTTTAAGGTGGCATAAAATATTGAACTGTTGCCCGTCATTAGCAGCTAGGCTGTCTGTTTGCTGTAACATCCTTCTTTTCCAAATTGGTCAAGAAAGACTCTCAGATCTTAAAAGATGACAAATGATTGTGAATCCACCACTGGGTAATCTTCTAAGGACACTGAAATGCTCCAATAGAAATTTCATATGCAAAGGTAAAGAAAATAAATCAACCTCTAAATAATAACCAATTATTATATTTCTTCAACAATTCTGACAAATGAAATAATCAGGCTTGGGTTTCCTGACTATGTTTCAGTTCTTTGATATGGCCAGTATAAGTCAGAGGAGGTCTTAACCAGCGAAAGAAATCATAGTTTGTGATATTTAAGCAGTCAGTAATAAAAAATATTCCAGGTCTACAATAATATAGAAAGAATGCCTTTAATAAAATGGATTATTTTCCTGCTTAATTAATCTTCTGTGTCTATCTAAACACTGTCTTTTGCGTAACATTCTTTCCTCTTCCATCCTAATTCTCTACTAGCAATGAGGACAGTGGAATCTAGGCAATCATGCAGGAAATTCAAGGATTAGAAAGAAAGAAAGAAGTCACTCATTAGTGACCCTGGCTCCTCTCTGACTTCAGGAGGCAGGAGTGATGTCAGAGCCGAACCAAGGGCTGAGATAAAACGTCTTCCTCAGCCTATGCACTGACGGGAACTTGGGGCCCAGGACGCCTAAGAAAATGCCTTCAGAAAGTTTATAATCTATTAATAACAAAGGAGAGGATCCCTGCATGTCGGTGCAAGAGATGTTCCAGCCTGTAGTTGGAGTGGCATCATCATTCTTAAAGTCTTTCCCCTACATTTTATCCAAAGCAGTTCCTTATTAATACCTGTTTTATATATTCCGATTCTGCATATTCGAAACATAAGTTCACTTGCCAAAGACAAAACAAAACAATCTGGCCAACATTGGGTGGGGTGAGGATCCAGTGTCTTCTGGATAGGTAACTCTGGGAAGATGATTGTGGTATTGGGTAAACCAGTGTCCTGCTGGTAGCATCCCACCACTCCCTCCCCTCTGTTTTAGACTTTCATCAGCCGAGATTTGGACCAATCTGCAATTAGACTGAGAGCTGCAGAGGTAGTTTCCACTTAAATGAGGGTAGTCTGCTGTTAGAGCATGTTGCTTCCTTCGTTGGTGACTTCTAAGCCACGTCTTAGGCTTGGTTAGAGAGTGGGGTGAGATATCCTCTCAGTCCTCAAGCACTCACAGGCAGCTTAACAGCCATGCTCTTGACCCTTGCCTTCGAGAGTGGTAGGAGGAAGCTCAGCGTCTCTGGTAGCCAGAGCAGGGACCCTCAAAGCAGACCTGAGGTCAGTGGAGACCTGGAATCAGGAGTGCCCATCTCCGCCTTGGTGAGTAAGCAGCAGTCATGCAGACACACAAGAAAGGCTCTCCAGGCTGACAGGGCACCTCACACACAGACGCACAGCTGTGACACGGAATGACCTGCTCTAGGACTGTAACTGGCAATAAAAGAAAGAGGCCCATCCTATGCCTGAAATGAGGGGTGACCACCTTCTTTTGCATCTGGCAAGCTCCCAGAGGGTGCCACATTGAGCAGAGGCAGGACTTGGGAAATGCTAATCCCCTTTCTGTCCCCTCGTATGTCTAGTTTGAATTTGTGAGGCTGTCATACCCGGCTCCCCACATTCACTATATTTTCTTTATTTTTATGTAGTCTGGGTTGACTTCTCTTCCCTTTTATTTTCTGTTGCTACTTAGGAAACCATCTCCAGGCTAAACCAGATGCCAGAAATAGAGAAGGGCAGGGTCACTGTCAGAGACGCTTCCTCCTCCACCCACTCCTCTCTCAGACGCTGCCCGTCCACTCCCTCCCACGTGGCCGCCATTTTGATTTTTGCTTGCAGCCAATATTTTGTATACTGTTCTGTTTTCTTCCTTTCCTGGGAGATTCTTTGGTCTGGGGATCCCTGCTCTTCTCCAGGGGCCTTTCTAGCAGTGGAACTTACGAGCTTCCCCCTTGTTCCAGAAAATGCCTGTCCTATATTCTTCTTCAGTGTGCCTTTCTCTGCCCTCCTCACCTTCCCCCTTCACCCTTGTGGTTCAAACAGGTAAGAGGAAACTAAACTCAAAGAGTGTCTTCTGTTTTCCAGCAAGCTAGAACAAAAGATTTTCTAGACATATCTTTCAAGTTGATGTACAATATTTTCCTGGACAAATTTGTCACCGGCTGAGCAGATGTCTTGTTTGAGATGTACTTGAGTACCAAGTACACCTGAATACCATAGAATAATTCCTTTTACTGTGGCAATTTTTAGTGTTCATTTTTATTTTCACAGTTAGCCTTTACCTTTTAATGGTAAAAGTTATACAACACACACACACACACACACACACACACACACACACCCCTAATCATTGTGTTGTGTTAATGGGAATACTTCGGATTCAAGCCTCATTCCCTTGATCATTCCAACTGAGCAAAGGATACCACTCAAATGTACAATTGAACTTCAAAGTTATTGATTTTCAGTGGTGCTTGAGCATGTTGGTAATAAAGTCCTAGACTATTTTTTGTCTAAATTCTTATTTTAGTCAACATTTCTATGAGTTGGAATCACATGGATTTTGAGATTAGCTTTCTGCTCTACCTAAGGCATTGCCCCAGCTGCAATTCAGCATGATTCTAATTTTTAATTCAAAGTGATTGTCTTCTTTTTTCTTTTATGAAACAAATTGATTAATGTGTCCAGGGAGTAGTGTGGTACTCACACCTGCCCAGCCTACTAGTGTGTGTCTCGAGGCAGAGTGAGGCTGTGGGAAGAATAACGTGGAAGGCCATGCTAAACAAGACTGAGAAAGAAGACAGGACTCAAACCACACCTTGAAAGATGTTCACAAGCCCACGAGGTTGACCTTAAGACTCCAAGTCAGGCTTCAGTTTTCCACAATGCAGCTATTATGAGAAAAACAGTGACTAACCGAGTACAGCGCGTAACTCACTTCTCAGAATTTTCAATCAGAAATTATCTGATGACTGGACCAATTCTGATTATTTTTGTTCCTGCGGATCCACCCCGGCACCTCAGCAACGAGGTGTGCGAAAGCCAGAGATTCCCATCATGCCACCCGGTGCCTGTTTACGAGAACTCTGTGTATGTCTTATCTCGGTAGTATGATTAGGAAAATAAATTCAATGGTTTGTCTTAAATGTTTCCATGGTGAGGGTAGTTATTAGACATGTGCTAAAGTGTAATATCCGCTTTTTCAAACCACGGTTCAAAGTTGATAGCATCATAGGCTCGAAATAACTTTTGAAAAGCTGTGCTTACCCAATTAAGAGAAATAAAATCCGCCTGTTCATCAGTGGATATGCCTTATTTTTCTGTGGGTTTCCGTTCTTTTCTCAATTAAGTATTATTTAGAAAAGGACCCAAGTTTTGATTCATGCAACATGTTCCTTTCTGATTCCTGGTACCCCAGAAACGCAGTCATTTGCCGAAGAGGATTTGTGTGTTATTGTCTCAGATGAGACAGAGCCTTGTGTTATCCACTGTCTGTTCTGCCACACGGTGGTGGTAACAGTGGCCTAGCTTTCGTCTTGTGGTTTCTTGTATTTTTCTAGTCCGCCATCTGTCAACCCTGTATTTGTTGTCAAATTTGCACTGTACGCAGGCAAAGGTCTATTCACCTTTAGAATTTAATAGAGGTGTTTGGAAACTATTCCACTGAAACCCTGACCAATTTGGCAATGCAAACCCCAAACAAGAAATAATTGTTAGTATGTTTTACTAGTACTACTATTATGTTGCCCACTGATCTTTAAAAGGTACGTTGATCAGATAGATTGAAGAACATAAGACTTAAATGTAGGACAGTTATGATAAGTTCATTGATTCTAACAAAAATAAGTTGTCTTAAGAATGATGTCAATGGACTGATACTACCTGGTTATATAAAGTTGAGTCCTCTTACACTCGGAAGTTGATACAGCTCAGAAAAGCTCAATCTTTCTTTCCCATTACTCCTGCATTCTCTTTAGGGAAACAGTAATCTCATGAATTTGGTCCTGACACTAACTTAACATCCCATGAAGTAGATACTTGATTCAACTCTTCCTCTGAGAAAAGAACTATTCTCAAACTTTGTATAAATTTCTTTTTCACGGATGAGTAATCACCAAAGATATTTCTGAAAGGGCTCTGGGAACACACAGGCAACTGTTCTTTATAAAAAAGATAGAAACATTGGGTTTTATAAGAGAAGGAAACAGAATTACTACTGGAGAAAAAAAAAGTGTGTTAAATTATGTTTTAAAAATAATTATTTCCAGAATGCACTTAATCATTAAAAACAAAAGGCTCCAAATAGATTTCAATTGTTTTCATAGATCCACTTAGTCCTTATCAGTAACATGTTTGGAAAAAGGTTTATAGAGTGACTGGCTTCCAAAAGCCACACTGTGTTTACAAAGCTACCCAAAATGGGCTGGGGCTGTGGATGGTAATAACAAGACCTGGGGCCTTAATTGCGTGCTCTCCATCCCTTGTCGCGTAGAAGCTACACCACAATCTCACAAGCCTTACTTCCCCGACTCTTCAGGTCAAAAAACTGCTGAGGCTGATAATTAACTTGCACAAGGTCACATAGCTAATGAGAAGCAAAACCATGATAATGACCCGGGATGTTTGACACCTAAGCCCATTCTCTTACCACGAAGCATGATGTACTCAGGCAGTAATTAATAAACAATTTCATAAGTCATCTGAAAATAAAACGTTCAAGCATTTTTGGAGATTGGATAACTCTAAAATAAGATCAGTTTTGCTAATATAAAATTATACCTGTGAAATAACTCTCTTCACAAATGTGTGTGTGTGTATTTATGTGAGAGACAGAGAATTTATACACACACACACATATATTATTGAGGTATAATTTACATACCATCAAATTAACATATTTTAAGGAGACAGCAAACTTACACATGTACGCACTCGTGTCACCAACCACCTCAGTTAAGATCTAGAACATTTCCGTCACCTAAGTTCCTCATTCTCCTTTCCAATGAATCCTTCTACTTCCAGAGGCAAACATTGTTCTTATTTCTTTCACCATCACTCAGTTTCACCCATTCTTGAACTGCATTCATGGAAATCGTACCACTCTTTTGTGTGTGGCATCTTTTGTTTAACAATCAACATGTTTTTAAGATTCATCCACGTTGATGTGTGTATCAGGGTTTCTCTCGTTTTCAATGCTGAATAGTATCCTATTGTAAAAATATTATTAATACACAATTTGTTTATCCATTCACCTATTGATGAGCATTGGGTTGATTATATTTTTTGGCTATGATGAATCAAGCCACCATGAACATTCTTGCAGAAATCTTTTGGTGTACTTCTATTTTTATTTCTTTTTGATAAATACTTAGGTGTGGCATTGTTGGGTCTAAGAGTATGCATATTTAACTTCTTAGGATGCTGCCAAACAGTTCTGTGAAGTGGTAATGCCATTTTAACCTCCCCCTAGGAGCGTGTGAGAGTTCACGTTGCTTTACATCCTCACCAATACTTGGTATTTTCAGTCTTTTTAATTATAGCCATTTCAGTGGGTGTGAAATGCTATCTCTTGTTATTTATTTTGCATTTTCCTGATGACTAATGCATCTTTTTATGAACTCATTGGCCATTCATAGATTTTCTTTCTGTCAAGTTCTTCTTCACATATTTGGCCATTTAAAAAAAAATGGTTTTTTTTGGTTTTTTTTTGTTTTTAATATTGAGTCATAGGAGTTCTGTATATATTTTGGATATAAGTCTTTTTTTCATACGTACCTGTAAATTTTGTCCTAATCTAAGTCTTATCTAGTTATTCCTTAATGATATCTTTGAAAAGCAGATTTTTTTTAAATCTTGATAATGTCCAATTCATCTTTTTTTTCTCTCTCTTATGGGTAGTGCTTTTTTTTTTTGTTCTGAGAATTCTTTGCTGATCCCAAGGTCACAAAAATATTTTCCTATGTTTTCTTCTAGAAGTTCCATAGCTATAATCTTTGCATTTAGATCTATGTTCCATCTCAAATTAGTGTTTGTATATGGTGTGAGGTAAGGGTAGAGGTTCATTTTTCTGCCTGCGTGGCTTTCTAGTTGTCCTGCACCATGTGTTCTAAGACTAATCCTCTCCTTATTGAATTTGCTTGGCACCTTTGTTGAAGATCAATTGACCATATATGTATGGGTCTATTTTTAGGCTCTCTGATTGATCTAATTGTTCTTTTTTTCTTTCTTATACCTGTAACTACTGCATTGATTGCTGTGCCTTTACGGTAAGTTTGGAAGCTAGGTAATCGAAGGACTCCAACATTGTTCTTTATTTCAAGATTGCTTTGCCTATTCTAGGTACTTTGCTTTTCCATCTAAACTTTAGGCTCAGCTTCTGAATTTCTTTTAAAAAGCCTGCTGGGATTTTATATGGTATGACATTGAATCCATTGATGAATTTGAGGAGGATTGAAATCCTATCAATATTGAGTATTAACCATCCATGAGCATGTATCTCTCCATTTCTTTAGGTCTTCTTTAATTTATAAAGACCTCAGTGATGTTTTATGGCTTTGAATATGGAGGTCTTATACTTTTGTTGTTAAATTTATTCTTATATATTTTATTTTTTATGCTATTATAAATGGTGTTTTAAATTCCTTTTTTTCAACTGTCTGTTGGAAGTATGTAGACATACAATTGACTCTAGCAAATTGCTCTTGTATCTCATGACCTTAGATTTTATTTATTAGTTTGTTCTTTTTTTTTTAAGTTTCTATAGGACTTTCTACATGTATGAATAAAGATAGTTTTACTTCTTCTGCTCTAATTTTTATAGCTTTTGTTTCTTTTTCTTGTTTTCATGCATTGGCTAGAGCCTTAGGGACAATGTTGACTAGAAGTGTTGAGAGCAGGCATAGTTGCTTTATTCAGTATTTCTCCACTACATATGATGCTCATTGTAGATTTTCTGTACGTATTCTTTATCAGATTGATGAGTTGTATTCATTTCTAGTTTGCTGAGAGTTCTATTATAAATAGGTATTTGCATATATGTTTTATATTCTCATTATTATTATCTGCATATTAGAGGAAGTTTAGCTCATTGGTTAAAAGGGTTTGTGCTGGAAACCTGACTCCAGATCTTTGGGCTACTTGGAAATCTGGCCTGGGGCAAGTAGTTTATGTCCTTTGTGTGCCAGTTTCTCATCTGTAAACTGGAAAATGTATACAAAGACCTTACCACGGTGACTGACACACAGTGAGCTCTCCATAAATGTTAGCTATTATTTTAATACGATGGCATATATGGAAACAACAGGGTTTATATTTCCAGCATCATGAAAAACACTGATCCTGAACACTGAGAATATTAGCCGTATCAGCCGCTGTCATGATAACCCCAAATGGCTCTACATTTTCATATTCCACTTTTCTAGTTTTAAAAGTTTAAGTAGAATCTGTGTGATCCCTAAAGAATGAATGTACAAACCACCATTAAGATGAAAATCTTTTATATTTGTTTTGTAGCTTGGAAAACTAGCGCATGGTCTGTTTTGTTCCACTGGCTCCTAAGGTTCAGGTATTAACATAAATACAGCCCATTAACACTTGTTCCTCTCTGTCAGGACATAAATTAAGTCTGCAGGTGTTCCATGAAGCTGTACCCTTGGTACTAATTAAGCCTTGATAATTAGGTTTGTTAAATTCAGGACTTTAAGCTTATATTCCCTCTTTGGTTACCAAAACGGAGATGTGCAATGTATAAGCCCTTCCCCCTACTTTTTTTTTTTTTTCCCTGTAGAGAGCTTTGCTGCTCCTTTTCCATTTTATTCTTTTATTACTATTTTTTTTTAAATGAAGAAGGAGTCAGTAACAAACCCTTCATCATTTTGCCAGTGTAGGGTATAAACCTTCACGCAGACCTGTACATTTGTTTACGATTAGGTTAAAGTCTCGTCTTCTCCTGTTTTGTGTCAGCTCAGACACTGGAGTGGAAAGTTTCCAGCTTGGTTTGTCCACATCCTGAACATACCCAAATCTGTGCCTTAAACCCAAATGAACTGTCACTCAAGAATGCACATTCATATCATTAAAAATTATCCACGTCCTCTGCTGGGCACTCAAGTAATTTGTATTTTTCCCCCCTTAAAAATGAGACATTTTCTTAGGAAAGTGATATGTGAAAATAAAGATCCTTCCTCATCCTATAGGCATTTTCCAAATAGAGGTTCCAGTTTGGATGACAAGGGAAGGATAGTTTGTAGCCTTCCAGTTCTTTCTTATCAGTACACAAACTACAAAATCTTCTGCAAAAAAGCAGATAGATTATTTTTTTCCTCCGGTTTACTTTCCTCTTTGGTTGCTTTCTAAATCTATTACTCATCAGATCATATGTTTGGCAAATGCCATTTTTCATGTTGAATAAATGGAATCATAAAAACAATTCTATTAGTATCGCTTTCAATAATAGTCATAGTGATCATGCTATTAATAACATAATAGCCTCTCTTCTTTGAGGGATATTAAGTAAAATTATATTTTTAATCAGGAACATTTAAAAAAAAAAAAACCAACAGTCTCTATTGCGGGAGACTGGTAGCATACAGATTCACTCTGTGTTTTCTTTAGCAGTCCCTTCCCAGGAATACCACTAATTAATCTCTCTAGAAGGGTACCATTGTTTTCATAAACATTCCTAGTTTGAAGAACATGTTCTACAAAACGGACCACTCCTCTCTTTTCTGACCCAACTTGTCCATCAGCGTTTGCTCACGTCTAGAAAGAGGTTCCCGTTCTCTCTCGCAGCTACCTTTCTCCTTCAAGCATGGGATTCAAAGCTCACCTTCCTAAGTGCAAAGTGCAGAGCTCATGAAGGAGACAAAGGGCTGCAGAGATGGACTTTGAAGGAAAGAGGCTGGCAAGAATCCAAAGGTTTGTGGGAGGGTGAAAGATCAGAGGGTATGTGTTTACAAAGGCAAGACTATTCATGAAAGCTTTAGAATATCTAACACATCATAGAATATCTTTAGGGAACTATTTTGAATTTAATTTTGGTTTGAATTCTTTCTTCTTTTTTCTCCCCCCCCATTCTATTTTTTCTTCCACTCCTCCTCCTCCTCTTCCTCTTCATAACTAGCTGGTAGTCAGTGTTCTAAACACAGGTGTGCAATCTAATTCTTTTGCTGCCCGGTATGGAGAAAGGATGACATGAATTCTCACAGGCATCACCTACAAACCTGAGTGCACATCAAGCAAGCCATGACCCTCTGAGCCTCACTTTTGGGATGAAAAATTGTATTCCCACTCCATTATGTGGGGAGTAAATAAGACAGTGACCAATGCTAATTTTTGGAGTGGCAGGAGTCCGGAGAAGGTGTGGACCTCTTGCGTAGAGCTAAATGTTTGCTGCAGATTTAAGAACTGGCAGTCGTTTTTTCTACATCAAAATGTGCAGGAAGCAGGAGACACTTCCCTTTTCAGGCAGTCTGCAGCAGACCTGGTGGTGTTTGAGCAATCTTGTGTACTGTACCATGTCCACAACTTAGCCTGGTTACTTTGCAACAAAACCCCACCAGATGGCTTTGTATCTTTTTCTGAAATGCTCTGCTGCATAATTGATATTACAGGGAGGAAAAGTGTTCTGAGTAATATTATTCCCCGAGTAAAGAGTCACCGCTGATTAATTACCTCAAGGACAAGGGAATGGTGACTTTTTCTCTTCACGTCGGCAGCCCCTTGGATCCTGCAGCTCCACACAGGGCGGGGCGGAGAGGAAAGGCTAAGAGGTGGATGAAAGGCTGGGGTTAAGGCATTTCAAAATGTCAGGCAGCTTGTTAGACTGCCACACTCCAGGCCTTCCCCCACGACTGCTGTGGAGACCTAGGCCAAAGCTGCGCCCGAGCAGAAAATCTGACACCAGCTTCCCAATTTTCTCGTCTGTTCTCTTGGGCTGCAACCCTCATGCCATGACTAAACCATCAGGCCAGGCTCTGCGGGCATGGCCAGGCCAAAGCAGCCCAATATTTCCTGCTAAGTGAAAAAGGCCAGCTCTTTTCTTAGTGGAAATCCACTTTCCCACCCGCTGTCTTGTTAGAATGAAGCAAATCTGTTGTGTTTCCCCTCCCCTACCCACAGGCTCAGCGTTGATCTTCACAGTCGTTTTCCCCCTCCATCTGATTTTAGCTTCCAGCCTGAAGTATAAAGGGAAAGGGAGCGGGGAATGGACCATTTCTCCCAGTGCCTTGTAAAGCGACAGGGGAGTCCCGGCAGGGATCCACATTCCTGGATCTGTCCTTTGGGACCCGCCAGGAGACTTGGCTCTGGGCATGTGGCTTCTTCAGGCTGAGCTCTCTCATCCCTCAAGTGAAGGAGCTCGAATAGCTCACCTGTGGGCTCCTTTCTAGCTCAGTCATGCTGGGAGCCCAGTGCATTTGTAACGTAATTTGTAGAGGATGACAATTGTCATCCAACAAACACTCATTGAGGGCCTACTGTATGCCAAGAGAGGTGAGTAAGCATGACAAGCCAGAGCATACAAAACCAGGCTTGTAAGTAAGTGGAGAGAAGATCTATACACCCTATGGGTGTGACACAAAACCTTTAGAGTCCAGCGTGGGCGCTAACCAAGATGGCAGGGGAGTACTGAGACAGATACATCCTAACCAGAGATCCCAAACCTTCATGGAGCGACACAAGGAAGGAAGATTTTATGTGGGAATTTCTAAGCCGCACCATTAAGCTTAGACAAATGAGGGGTGGGGGAAAGATAAGATAGTGACCATACTAATTTTTTTTATATTGAAGATTTTTTGGTTTTATATTAGATACTTTATGTCAGACACATTAAGTTTATGAAATATAAGCCTATAGGAAAAGACCTGTCAGTTTTAGATCAGTTGCTTTTCTGAGGCTTAACACACCACCTGGCAGGTGGTTACTAGCCAATAATTGCTTGAAAAACCAGTAAGTGTCTCTTACTATTATTATTGATTTAACCAACATACCACCTATAATACATTTTATGCCATTACTCATTCCAGTGTAGCCCACATATGGAAGCTGGTACAGTGAGAAGAACAGAACCCCTAGAGTTAAACCTGGTTCATTCCCTGCCCACCCTTTGTTATTCACTTTTCAGGGTTTATTGTCTTCTACCACAAAATGAGCTTGATAGTAACAAGGATGCTGACGATTTAGGATAATGATAAGTACCGAATAGTAAAAATTATAAACGTGATAGAAGCTACCATGTCACATTGTGGGTTCCTATCTTATGCCAGGCATTGGAGAATCTTCTGTTTCATTCTCAGAACTCTATGGGATGGGCACTATTGTTGGTCCCAATTTACACAGGAGGGTTTGAAGGTACAGAGTAGGTAAGTCATTTTTTTCCGAGCCACACAGCTAATGAATGGAGATTCCCTGTGCCTGGGAAATGGTGAAAGCCCCATAAGTTATAATCATAGATCATCAGCACCTGTATCCTATTATTAACATTTCTGAAAATTAGGAACGACCACCTATAAAAGGGAACAGGGAAAAAAGCTTTCCAAAGAAAACTGCAGATGTGTTACAGTCACTGGACTAGCAACAGATGCAAAGTCAAATTATTGTTAAGATTTTTCTTTAAAGCAGAAGTTGCCCATTATGGGCGCTTGTGATGTCATCACTTAGGCGATCTTGTATATGTCTTTTCTGGGTGGGACAGAGTCACTAGAAAGGTAAAACACTCCCTTCCCCAGGCCAGCCTGCGTCCCAGGTGTTCCTGCTATGATTAGAGTGACCGTACAATTTACCATCCACACTGGGACCTTTCTGAGAGAGGCAGGGGCAGGTAGTTACACTGGGACAATTGACATAAATTAGGACATCTGGTCACACTAGCCATGATCCATCACACTACTTTCTAAAATTCGGGGGCCTTTGCATTTTGCCTTTTTATCAACCTTTGGTTCTATTCCACCAAATCCTTCTCAATTAAGTTGGAGGGAAGAAGATAACCATTTTTTTGTCCTTTAAAAAAAAATCACTTTTGTTTTCTTCTTTTGGTATCATATCCCTTTCCCATTTGGTGCTTCTTGTTGGTTCCTGCATCCTCCCCTCCTGTCTTCCAATAGAGCACCTCGTCCTAAAGAGTCATTATAACTATATAAAATATATTTTCATTCTTTCCAGTTCATGCTTTCAACTGTAAATGGGAATCTCTGAGACTTACATTTTGGGGTCAGTTTAAAAATATTGTGCAAAGTGGCTTCAATGACCCTGGTTTAGGTCTGATCCGATACGAGGACTTGTAGACGTGGACACTAAGCTTCTGCCCTGGGAATGGGGTTGGGAGCAGAGAAGAGGAGGAGGAGGAGGAGAAAACTGCCTACTAATTTCAGTTGTGTGTTGGGCCCACACATATTTGCTTCCAACTTGAAACAAATCTAAGGAAAATTTTGCTCCAAAAAAAGAAACATAAATCAAATGACTGTTGACAGCCCCCCGGGGAAGGAATCCTTCTATTAGTAAAAGGATGGACCATGAGCTTTGTTTAAGATGTGAGCCACCTGAATGCAAGCAGAACAGTATCCTGTTTATAAAATTCACTTTAAAAAGAACCTCTTAGAAAGATGGGCCAAGGGGGCTCTCGATTTCAAATATTAGTTGCATCAAAAGTATTTCAACCCCAATTGTCAGAACTGGGCCCAAGTCCTTCATGCTGGAGTCTTCGGCTATCCCTATTCCTCCTCCATGTGAATTAATTAAAGGACCAAAAGGCCAGAAAGGAGAAATGGCTTCACACTTGACACTTAATAGAGATTCAATAAATGTTTGTGAAATGGGTGGAAGGATGGATGAGTAAACGAATGAATGAATGAATGAATAACATCAGCTACAGTGTTTCTGTCTTCTTGGTTAGAGACCCTGGGTAAGTAAACTCAGGAGTCTGGGGGGGGAATCCCATGTAAGCCCTGTAACCCCCAAATTCCTCAGCACAGCTTCAGCCCCCTAGGGATAGCTGGAATAGCTGCAAGCCACCAGAAAGCTGAGTTATCTCCCTGGGTCCTTTTGTAGCAGTGCTGTTTTGTGTCCACAGGGGAGGAGGCGGCGGCACAGCCCAACTTAGCTGGGAGGAAAGCCTCCTGGCCTGGAATCAGATGACTTTGTTACTGGGCAAAGCAGGCCCAGCAGGAAGGGCTCTTTGATATGGAAATGTAGCCTGGTAAGGATTTCCTCTCATTACTACTCTGCCGCCCCCACCCTCCCGAGCTGGAATTCTCTCCCAAGGAGCCCTGGAATCAGCAGTGAGCTTCAGTCTTGGTCCACATGCCTTTATTCATCCTCTGTAAAATAGAGCCGCTATTGCCATGTAGTCCATGGCTTCCAAATCCGAATAGATACATACGAATTCATCGCGGGTGAGAGGGAAACCGTCCCAGGTAGCCTCAGGGAAGACAGAAGTTCCCTTGGATCAAAGTTTGAAGTTTGTCACAGTGTGGGGAGGACCTTATCCCATCAACTCTATGAGCTGAGCACGCCTACTTTTAAACTCCAAAAGTTCCTTTTACTCTTAATTATTTTTAATTATATAACAAGGTCTCTTGACCCTTTATCAGTCGGAGTGTTTTATTCATTTGCTCAAAACCAGCACTATGTGCAGCCAGGAACATGTCAACCTTCCAGACTCCATTTGCTGGTGTGTGTGTGTGTGTGTGTGTGAATAAACAAGGAAACAAGTACACAAATAAGATATTGGCAGGTGGCGTTAAGTGTTGTTTAGCAAAGACGATTTGGCAAATTAAGAGGGAGGGAGTATTCCTCCAGATGGAGCCAGGAGGACTTCTCTCAGGAGAAGCCATTTAAACAGAGGCAGGATGACATGGAGCCAGTCCAGGGGACACAGGAGAACCAGAACACCCCCTCTCCCCAATAAAAGAGGGAGCAGCAAGGGCCAAAGCCCATGGCAGGGCAAGGGTTAGCGTATTCACCAACTACGAGGGCCATGGCCCCTGACCACAGTGAGCAGCTAAGAGCAGAGAGGAAGCTGGATCAGCTCATGCACAGCTTTGCAGGCCTTGGGAAGGAACTGGCATTTATTTCATTTGTCCAGTTACTTGGATCAAGGCCTGGCATACTAACCCAGTGGACATTTGTGGTACCCAAATTGCAGGGCAACTAGGCTTTGTAATCTTTGGTTTCTCGAAGTCTTAAACCAGGCTGCTAGGGCCAAGTGTGTGTCAGCTTCACTATTTAAGAGCCACTATTTTGTGGCCCCTTGTGCCCCGTGGCTACTTTGGCCAGCACTAAGAGACGGGCACATGTACACGTTGAGATATTGAGGGGGAAAAATATTTAAAATCCAGATCCCCTTTGGTAAGAGTGGCCTTCGAGCCTCGTGTGCTCTCTGTACAGCTGTTAAGATTGTTATTAAACTTTATGGACCATAAACCCCACAGAAACAAGGACAGTGAACAACCACGCTATTACACGAGTGTCAAAACAGGAGCCGTATTTCACAGCCTGAAAAGTGCGCACAGTTGGCCTCCGCAGATCCCATGTGCCTTCGGGTGGCTTTAACCCTCAGCTTCTCTTTTGCCTGTGAGTGAAACCCACCGTTTGGTACAAAGGTTTCTGCAAATGATGTTCTTCTTAGATGAAAGTTCCCTTTCAGAAATCTAGCCACAGAGTTCATTTCCTGATCTCTGTGTCCTTCCCACCAATATATTTCTTACCAGGAGCACACAGTTCATTCTCCAAACAAAAACATACGCATCCTATTTAAAATGGAACAGAGAGGTTGCTCCGTGTATCAACTTCGTCCAAAAGTGAAGAGTCAGGCAAACAGGGGTGTGAGAAGATGTCACACACATCCAAGGCCACTGACTGTTGAATAAATGATAAATACAGCTTGAGAAATGGTACATTGTATGCATATTTCTAGGACATTCATTTGGCAAAATACGATGTCAAGTTAATTGGAATGGTATTTCTGAGGTTTCATCTTCCCTCCCTCTTATGTACAAGAACGGAATTCCATCTATATTTTGATTTAAAATCAAATTTTGCAGGGTATAGTTACATTTTCTGTAGTTCACCAAGAAACCCAAATGTAACAAATTTATTATCCTTTTTCCCGAATGGGTGTGGAAATCCAGCATTTCTCTCCTCTCCTTCTCCCCTCTGAAATCAAGCATAAATAGATGACTTGCTCTAGCCAAAGAAACATGAATGGAAATGTCACTTCAAGGGGGAGATTTAAAAGCCAGTGCATGGTAATTCAATGCTTTCTCCTAACAACATGATCATGGACTCACATGAGATGGATCCTCCCTCATCCAGCATCCCCAAGCCGCTGACAAACCTTTTCTGGACTTATAGTATAGGCAAGAATTAAAGTCTTGCTGTGTTAAGTTGCTGAAATGTGCGAATGATTCCTCACTACAGCAGAACCTTGTCCATCCTTACTAGAACAGGGTGTAACATTTCATGTTGACACAGTGTATCAAGATCTTTTATTTGCAGAGTGACATTGATGATTTCCACTCAAATAAAGTATTTTTCCCATCATAACTACCTTGCTTGCCTGTGAGAACACATTCTCATTCTAGTACACAGTTGACCCTTGCAACAAATCACATATTTGTAAAATGTGTCCCATGCTGTTTTATTTGGCATGGAAAGTCATCTTTTCTTTTTCTTGATGGACTAGGTTGACCTTCCCTGCCTTCTGTGGAGACACACAAGTGTTGGAAATGACAATGGTTGAAAGAGAAGTTGGAGAAGATACAAGGAGAAAGTGGGCAACTCTTTTGGCAGTTTAATAAAAAAGACTCATAGTACATTTCTCCCCAGTTGCAGTGGTGTAAGAAGCATCACAGCATCAATGGTTCTCAAGATCAGTGTGTGTAAGAATCATGAACAGTGCTTGTTATGGGTACAGATACTCAGCCCCACCTCCAGGGACTCTGATTCAGTTCATAAAGGCAGAGTTTGGAAATCCAAAGTGTGGACACAATAGTCAAGTGTGTTGACCTTCAGAGCAAAAAAATAAAAATATAAATATAAATAATTAAATAAATATATATATGTGTATATATATATATATATATATATATATATATATATATATATATGTATAGGTTCTTGATCCATTGTGGCCTTTAGGAGTCATGTTACTCTGGGCAAATCCTCCAATGCCTCTGAGCCTGAACTTTCTCATCTATAAAGTAGAGCTGATATCATTATAGGTTGCTGCCATTTAGCACATAATTAATATAAACCCTTATTTATAGAAACTGAACAAATCCCCGGATTGTTTTGAAGCTTGTCCTATAATTAACACAAATGATAACGATAATGTTAATTGAAGTCTCACTGTGTGCCAGGCTCTACGCCAGGCACTTGTGTGAGTTTTTTTGTTGCATCCTGGCAATAACTAGATGAGGTGGTTACTGTTATTATCTGCATTTTGCAGATGCAAATCCGAAGCTCAGAAAACTTGCCCAGGGTCACACGATGAGTGAGTGGGGGATCAAGGGGTTTTCTTCTGCATCTTCACCAACAACCACTCACATGGGTCTCCATCAGTTGCATTGTTGCTGGTGATCATGCCAGTTTCTCTCCTCTTCTCTTGGTGCCTCGTCGGAGACATAAGCAGCAGGATTAAATCCCCAGCGCTGTAATTTAGCAGGGCAGTCCGGAGAAAACACCTTGTGGAATTTCATTTCTTATCATTTTATGTCCCCTTTAATTTTCATTTAAGTTCCCCTCCGTAAAAGGCAGTCCCTTCAGCTCTCATAAAACTTTATGGTCTTTACTTGTGATTAGGCAATGGTAAAATTGATTCTCTAAAACCAACTTCTAGTCAAGTTATATAATTAGCCAATATGGGAGGCTGAGAGAGTAAGATGTACAAGGTTCTCCCTCAAGAGGTCAGACATATTATCATTGGTTAGATGCTGTATCTTTAAAACACCATCAGCTTGGAAAACACTATCCATTAGCAAGAGATCAGAGCAATGAGAAACCTCAAAAGGTCGAATGGTCCATTCTGAGGGCTCCACAAAGAACTCGGCATCCCAGAAGGACGATTAGCCTCCCATCTCTGGGGCTGTCTGAGAGCACAACAGGTCTGAATATTTTTTTCTTTAGTGAATTAACCCATTGGATTTCAGCCCTGGCTTTTGCTTTGCACATCCAACACTGTGCATTGCATCTTGCCAGAATAGATTTTGATTTTGATCAGGCAGCTGCCATGGCTGAAGCAGTATATAGAGATCTGAGACCCTGAACTTGCAGGGAGAGAGTTTGCAATTACTATCCTCACAGGTTTGCTCATTTCTTCATGCAGGCAGAGGCCCTGAGACATCACCACGTCTGTTTCTGCCTCTTCCTGGCACACAGTTGGACTATGTTCCCCAGGCTCTTGTGTTAGGTGCGGCCACGTCAATGAGTCCTGGCCATTCACATTGGTAGAAGTGATGTTGGTCCCTTAGAAACCTGACCCATAAAAACCTGCCTCTGCACAACCCTCCATGCTTTTTCATGCACAGCGCTCCTGTAGGCTTGATGCAGATGAGCATGATGACTTTGGAAGCCACACACAAGATGGATAGAGCCAGGGTCCCCAAGTCACTGCACAGAGCAAAGCCATCAGTTGGTCAGAAATACAGTACTAGTTTTGGACTTTATGTAACAGCAGGCAGCATTAGCCCAACTAATACCTGTGCTTGTACTTCTGTCTTGGACTAGAAATTGTTGCAGAAAATTCACTGATATTACTAGTCAGTCTGAGGATCATCAGAGATTGAGATTTGACAGCTGCATTTGGAAATAGAGCATGACCCCATCATTCTGTTGTAGGTATGACATCTGCTTACATGAGTCTTCCTTGGCTATCCTGTCCAAAGTAACCACTCACATTTTCTTTATCCCGTGATTCTATTTTATTTCTCTGCCTAGTACTTACCACTAACTGATATTATCTGTCCATCCATTCATCTATCCATCCATTCCTTTATTGCTTATTTATTGTTTTGTCTTCCTATAGACTATTAGCTGCAGGAGAGCAGGAACCACATCTGTCTTGTCCAGTCTTATATCTTCAGCATTTAGAGCAGTACCTGGTACACTGGAGGGGCTTCATAAACATTTCCAGATGAATTGAGTGAGTGAATGAATGAATGAGGGAATTATAGCTTGAACTTTTGAGACAGTTCCAGTTTTGTATAATTTTCTTTCTTTTCAGTGAAGGAGATTTCTTACATGAGTATCTGAATGAGAACTGATGCTTTGCTTAACTGAAATGTGTTGAGTACTGAGTGTGGGTCAGGAGCTATGCTAGGCACTATGAGTGCAAAAGGGAAACCAGAGGGCCCTGCCTGTGAGCAGCTTTTGGTCTACTGATGGTAGAAAAACGTGGAATCGGTTAATTCCAGGGTCTTTAGGTGATAAGATAGTGTTCACACCAGAAACAGGGGGACCGAGCACTTAGCCTGGTCAGTTCAGGGAAGATGGAAGACCTCTCGGCTGGTTAAACAGAAATCAGGTGGCAGCTTGGACGCCTATTGGAATTTAAAAATTGCTCTCCAATTTTCTTCATGCACCTCCCGGTTCCATCCTCTACCAGTCACCCCAAATCAGATCCTGATTCATTTGGGTTGTACAGATTGAGAGGGTTCCCTTTATAAAACAATTCCAGTAATCAAGCACAGAATTTGGTCACCTGCCCTTTGTCTTGGCTGGTCAAATTCCATAAGAACTAAATATTGTGCATCTGCAATTCAAAAGACCCCTTTCACAGGAGCCTGGGAGATTTTTCCATCTAAATAGCTTAATTGTTACTCTACAGGGCAATCATAAATGTAAATCGACTTAATATGGCTTGATT
Organism: Lemur catta; assembly: GCF_020740605.2. Taxonomy (NCBI): domain Eukaryota; kingdom Metazoa; phylum Chordata; class Mammalia; order Primates; family Lemuridae; genus Lemur; species Lemur catta. The sequence goes on along the minus strand of NC_059147.1, from coordinate 15,312,894 downwards.
GCTGGTAATGACTCTGTCCCTCTAATGATGCTGGCCAATGAGCCTACTCAGAACGTCGCGTGCAGATCAACGCACCAAATGTTACCAGGGTACTGGGCATTTTGGATTAAAAAAAAAAAAAAAGAAAGAAAAATTGCACTGTGACATTGCTGGTTCCTATTAGCAAAATAGCAGATGATGTTATCGTTCATTGACTCAGAGGACAAGTTGTTCACTCACCGTTTGGGAAAGGCACGGTCTGTGTGTCTCCCCGACCAAAGCGATTCTTTAAAAATGGTTTCACCAGCTCCCATTGCATCGTCTGCCTCCATCAAACATTGGCTTATTGGAATAATTTTGAGAAGAGAACTCAGTACAGTTCACAAGTGTTTATAACTCTCAAATCTTCTACTTCTGATTTTTAATCTCTGCCACTACAGCTTTCTAACAAGATGAACATTCAAGGAAGAAAAATGGAAGAAGCCTGAATTTTAATTTGCTATTTCTTCACACACACAAAACACTCTGAGCTCAATCAATGAATGCCCAGAAATGAAGGCCAATAGATAATGATAGTGAGGCCTCGTATTTCCCACCTATTGTTTCGAACTCTAATTAGGAAAAGGGAATTCGGGACCATTGTCTTCTCTGAGTGTGCAGACACGATGTTATCATTGTGTTTACAGAGGTGGTCAGATTCCCAGCACAGTGTACTGTGCACAGATAACCGTCCCATCTTGATAAAACAATGCTCTTAGCCAAATCCTAAACATGCTGTTGCACAAGGAAGACCTTATGCTGACAGCAGGCAGGAAGCGACACATTCACAAACAAGTTTGCAGGCCAGGAAGTTTTAATCAGTCCTTTCTACTACAGGAGGTATGATGGATGGAGGCCCGTTTCAGAGGGTTTCCTTTAGATAAAACAATAATACTATGCTTTCAAGAACCCCATTTGACAGCTGAAAGCTATGATTAATCCCCCAAAAGTCAAACATGGGAAGACTGGCAAGATGAGATTATTTGCTGAGTATAATTAGCCACAATTATCACTAAAAAGAATTTGGGGGGATTCTACACCTCAGGGAGAAAACTTTGTCAATGAGAACTACTAGTAGAGTGACCTTATAATTTACTCTCCAATCAATCTTGAATATTTTTTGAGAGTGAAACTAGATACTAATAATAGTTATGCCAGGACAATAGGCATAAATTGGGATTGTCCTAGGCCGGCAAAGACAGTCATCTTGTCTGTTAGTGTGAAGGCCAGCCCAGCCACAGTAGTCTCAGATTTGAAAAAAATCAAAGTAATCATGTCTGGAATAAACTCTAAATCTTTGATAAATTTTGAGAAAGTTTACCCAACTGTAACAATCCAGGGTCAGGAAAATAGTTTCCCATTTTCCATTGCATGGAGTGGCCAGTATTTGACAGTTTTCATTGCAAGCGAAAGGGATCTTCATCCAAACAGGCTTAATGAACTGGAAAATATAGGTGTAACATGGGGATCAGGTGAAGCTTGATCCAGGGGCTAAACTATTAGGACCTGGTTTACCTCTTTTCATCCTCTGGTTTCATTTCCTCAGCATTGGCACCATTTTCTGACAAGCTCGCTTTTCAAGGTGTCAAGACAAATGTTGACCGCTCTAAGCCACAACCTTTCAGGTTCAATACAGTGGAAGAAGACAAGAGTTTTTCTTTTCTTGGGATTCAATCTGGCATGGCTTGGATCACATACCCATCCTGTACCAATCTCTGTAGCTAGGGAGATCTGGAAGGCTCCACCCTGCAGCTGGTATTGCAGACCTTCCAAAATCTCCCGAGCTAAGAGTCAGGGAGGCTTGGTTCCCCAAAATCAAATCAGACTATCATTAGCAAAAGAAGCAGGGATGGTTTTGTGGTGCCCCAAACTCAATAAACAGCATTTGTATAACCCCAGGTGTATATAATTGCTGTTGTGGCCTTAGTCAGTGGGAGCCACTTGTCTGCATTTTTGTAGTAAGTAGGTAAAAGGTCTGTCTAGCCTGGGGAGCCACCTGCCCCAACACCCGGATGATTTTTTCAACTCAGGACTTTATAAAGTCAACAAAGTGGTCACTTGGGAATTATCCCTAATCCCTACCACCATCACCACCACCATGAAACATATTTGATTCCTTCGCTATGGAAGCCCTTGACTTTGCCACTCATCATACTTGTGACTTGACATTTACCGTCCTGCTTTGCTACATGACTGTGTGTGATGACACAAGGGCCGGGACTGCATCTCCTGCTCATTGCTGTGCTCCCAGCACCAAGCACCATATGTCATAAGAAATATTAATAAATGTCTACTATTTTAAAAAAAAATTAGAAGAACCCCATATTATGGAATAAAAATGATGGTCCTTAAATTTAACAAGGAGTACATAGAGATCAAGAAATGCTAATATCCTACATGGGATTTATTTTTAATTAAAAATTTTTTTAATTTATATATAATGATTGTACATATTTGTCTTTTCTAAGGAGCCCTTGTCATTTGTGGCCATGAAACCTCCCTCTTGTCTGGGTTGGTTTCTTACACGTGTGCTGTCCCATGGTCTCCATCTTCTGGCTGGGCGGGTCATTCTCGGTTTCGGGGCCCTCGTCCTTTGTCTCTGTTATGAATGTGTTCAGAGGTCTCTGCAACAACAGGCTGGCTGTGAGGAAGGCTTATTCTTTTCTTCTGAGACCAGCCGTCAGGCACTTGCTACTATTTTGTATATTCCTGGCAGAATGAGTATTAATGCTAATAACAGTTAATGTTGAAATCAGCTCTATCCTGCAAGCATTATCTTATCCTGTCCTCAGGTCCTCGGGGATTTTTCTCTCAGTGTACCTATTTTACAGATCAGGAAATTAATGCTCAGAAGAGTCAAGTGACTTGTCTCAGCTCTGTATCATAGAACATAAATTGGCTTCTCTTTTTTCTTTGCCTGACCCTACCTTATCCATCGTTGCAAATCCAAGCACTTTCTTTTGCCTTTCCTGAGCTGCCTGCTCCAAGAATACTGAGGAGCAGTCGATTTTGTTACTCGTGGCAAGAGTAGCTTTCTGATTGGACCCAGGATAGTAAAAAAAACTTTATGGTGGAAATACGGTCATATACTTAAAAGTGTAACTTCATCAAGTTCAGTTGTAGCAGCAGCAGCCGCCAAAGGGCTGTTCCTGTTTCTCATTTCCAATTCAAATTAATAACTCACCTGAGGGCCTATACTAAACCCGGTGGTAGAAAAATTAAAGTGTAAACTGTGGTGCCAACAAGAACGGGAGTAACAATAATGACAATAAGCAACATATGTTGAGTAATTACCGTGTGGCTAGGCTCTGTGCTATTCCCAATAGGCATTAGTTTATTTAATTCCCTCAACAGTCCCATGTGACAGAGACTCCTGATCACCCACTTTTACCAATGAGTAAATAGGGGCTCAGAGAAGTGAAGCAACTCACACAGCATCCAGCAGAGGGCAAGTGATAGATTCTAGAATTTGCACCCAGGCCGCTGACTCCAGAACCTTTGCCCTTGTGTAGTTTGTGTCGCAAGGTCACCATTGGTAGATCATCACTTTAAGAGCCATCACTCCCTTGTAACAGCCATCAGTGCTCTTAAGCAGCTTTATTTTTTTAGGTGGGGATCATGGAGACACAATATGTGCCAATGTGTCTGTGATCCTGTCTGTGCAGTTGATTATGGATCAATTAATGCCTACTTCTGAGCTGAAAAAATGATCTAGAAATGCAGACTACCCAACACGTAAGCCTACGTACTGTCTTCATCCTTCCCACGCTTTTGCAAAGAAGAACTGCAGGGCGTTGCGTGGGTCAGGACAGACCAGGTGTGCTGCAGTAACAAACAACCCCACGATCCCCATGGTTTGTGAAAACAAAGAGCGAGTTCTTGTGCACACAACAGGCGTATCAGGAGTCGGCTGTATTCTTGGTCTGCTCCTCTCCAGGACCTGGGTTGACAATGCAGCCTTCTTTCAAGGACTCCAGGAGAGAGAGAAACAAGATGAATTCTTAAAGCTTCTCCTGGAAGTGACACCTGACATTTCACTGGCCCAATGAAGTGGCCTGGTCACTCCTGGGCAGGAATGTGTGATCACCCCATGGAGCAGAGAAGTAAATAATCGTGCACAATAATGTTCACCCCCGTGGGTGCTGATGTGAAGGTTTCTTCTTTATGTCTCTTTCCTGTCTTGCTGCCCCAGCTCCTGAGGTCACAACTACCCACAGTCCTTTGTACCTGTTCTTCTCACTGACCCCAAGTGCCTGGAGGAGCCGCTGTCTGCACCCTCACCCCAGTTCTCCCCATCAGTCACACAGAAAGCAGTTACTGCCTCCTAGTCCCCTGCCCTTGTGAAATGTCAGCCCTGAGTGAAAATGCTCCTGATTTTACTCAGAGTGCAAAGAACACCCTGGCCAGGAGCTTGGCCTGCTTGATTCATGTCTTCGAAACCCTCCTTTGTCTTTCAGAGAAAGTCAAGAGCGACGGAGACAGAGAGAGAAAGTGTGACCTACTTTTTATTATCAGCACCATTTCATCTGCAAAATAGGACTTTTCTCTTCTTATTACACTGAGCATGAAAATAAAATGTTTTCCAAAAGACCTGGCTTTGGCTGTTGGGAGGAAGTCCAGGGACTTGTTCAAAACTCTGATGAACTCGATGAGCAGATGATTCCAATTTTTCTAAAACTGTAATTGACTCTCAAAACTGCTCTCACAGTCCGCGAATAATATGTGGTGCTTTTCTACAAATATCAGCAGCAAGGTAGGACAAAACCGGCTCCCAAACTAGCTGTTTGCTTGATATTAAGCTCTGCCAGTCCAATATAGGTCACATTTCCAACCAGATTTTGTGCTTATCTCTACACTACACCTTGTAGCAAGGGGGAAAAAAAGAGCTTCTTGACATCTTTTTGAAGAATGGCACTCTTTAAAAAAACATAAGGGAACTTTTTTTTCAAACACTATAATGAGGGTATTCAAGTCTGCAGGCAAAACAGAGCTGTTTGAAAAGACATTAGCCTCGAAACCGCTCTGTGCCAGAATAGATACAGCTACGTCAAAATGCCGCATTTGTTTTGCCATTACTTTTCACTGACTAAAATCATTTGCTAATGAAAGTTCTGGCTGACATAATTTCAGCACCTGCCGATGGAAACAACACGCGTCCACCGGTCACGGGAATTGCAGTAAAATTGGGAGAGTCAATATAATTCTGCAGCATTTAAACTCCAAAATAACAGTAACAATAGCTCTTAATATCTTATAATTGAAAAAGAGGTTACCATTTTCAAAGAGCTTTCACCGTCGTGATCTTAATCAAGTCTCCTAACAACTTTGTCATTTCGACTGAGCAGCTTGCTCACATTTTCATTTCACTCGTGAGGAAAGTGGAGCTCAGAGAGGTTATGAGGATTCTGGGTGTCTTGCAGGCCACAGAGGTAGGAGAGAAATGGATTTCTGTCCAGTCTTTGTGAACACTAACTGGTACGGTAAGCAGAGTGGGTGTCTGAACTTTTCATAGGGTACCGTGAAGTGTGAGGGGCAATTGCAAGTTAGAAGGCACAGTGCCCAAGTCCATCCTCACGGTAACTCCCACTGCAAGGTTAAGGAGTCTTCCCAAACCACCCTCATGTTGGCTAATTTGCTGGGACTCACAGAACTCACTGAAAGCTACCGTATTCACAGTTACGGTTTGTTACAAGGGAAAGATACAGGTTAAAATCAGCTAACGGAAGAGGCAGATGCATCAGAGTCTAGGAAAAGTACCAAATGTGAAATTTTCATTGTCCTCTCCCTCTGAAGTCAGGAGCGATTTCTCCCCTGTCTTAATGTGTGAATGTATGCACGGAACATTCCCAGACAGAGAGGCTCACCTGAGCCTCTGTGTTTGGGGTTTTTATTGGGCCTTTGTTGTGTAGGCGTGATTAATTGATTGCCCATGTAGTTGATCTCAGCCTCCAGGTCAACTGGTACCATGTGACACAATGTCCCTCTTCTAAGTCATATCATGAGTCTTTGGGGAATGGCCTATCTCCACTCTAAGGCTATATGAGTGTGGACAGTTCCCACCCTAAATTGCATTGTTGAGAGCATCCAGTAAGACTCAAGGCCCCCAGACAAACAGAGACCCTTTTATCCAGCATATATTCTACATATATTTAAGTGATTTAAAAAAAATCATTTGCAAAGGATTTTACAAGAATGGATTCCAAACCCTCCCATTTATAGAGGACAAAGCTGAGGCCCACAGGTGTGACTCAAACTGTAAAGGTGATGAGGAACTGAAGGAACTGAAGCTTGGATGCCCCAATCCCGGGCACCATCACTAAGCAACGTGGCCTATTTTCAATAAGGGCTTATTAATTGTACTAAAAGCAAGAACTTAAAACTAAAGTTTTATTTATCTAGAAATATAAAATCTGTGAAGAAAAATATTCCACATCCAAGAGGCATAAATTCACTTTCTTTTCCTTCCTCTCCTTCTTCCTTGCCCAGCCTGGCCTCACCTGACTAAAATACCATCATCATCATCATCATCATCATCATCATCATCACCATCACCATCACCATCACCATTTCTAGTTTACATCATTCCAAAACTAGAGCACTCATTTTCTTTTATGTCAGTCCTTGCTCCACCATCCTATTTTTTGAACCTACTTTTCCCAATACCTACTTTATATTTTGTTTTACTTTTTTCTTGGGAATGGAAGCCAGAATATCAACTCGTTCAGAAAATATTAATAGCTTTGGAAATTCTACATGCATTATGTATATAAACTTTCAATTCATAATATATTATCAGCTTTTCCTACAAATCTCTTGAGAGAGGGGCACATTTCATTCTTCTGTGATTCAACTAGAATATTGCATTTTCCTATTGGATAAAATGAGTCATGTGAACTTTATTCTCCCAGAATAATTAGTTTTTATCTGCTTTGGAAATGTCAGAGGGTTTTCACAAATGGTGGCCTGGGCGGATTGCTAGGAACTATTAATCCATAGACAAAGCTCTGGTTAGAGAAGGAAAGGGAGGATGGGCAGCCTAGGGAAATACCTGGGAGGTCTTTGAAGCTTGGTCTTGAAACCATGAATTCATAGGCATCTTAGAAAAGAACTTTCTAATGTGGCTAGACATATTTTATAACACTCTAAGATTAGCAGGGAATTTTTTATATGCATATATTTGCTTTTGTGGGGGGGGTCGCTTTGCAAGTTTGTTTGAAAAATGGAACTTGCTGTCATCATATCATCATTGAAAATGGAACTTGTCTATTAAGAAATACTTATTAGAAATTCAGACTAATGGCATCATGGAAGGAATGCAAGCTTTAAGTCAAAATATCTCACTTAGAAACTTGTGTCTGCTACATACTAACTGGTTGTCCTTGAGTAAATTACTGAAACCCTCTGGAACCCAGTTTCCTTATATGTAAAATCTTTTCATGGTTTTTTAGGAGGAGGAGAAAGCAGGTATTAGTAAAATATATATACTAGTTCTTTTGAATGTTTAGAACATATTAATTTCTTCCACAATTGTTCATTCAGTATTTAATAGTTGGTTTTAATGTGTGTGAGTAACCATCAATTCTTTTAATAAGGTGACAATCTGGTCACTCTGCAGGGTTTGCTGTATGATGTTGTCTGTGTGTTCCTACAATACTTTATGTACATCACTTTTAGATCACTTTATTACAATGCCTTATAATTGTTGTGTGGACATATTTCTGAATGTGCATGTATCCTTCTTTAGACTCTAGCACACAATGTGCTATCGATGTTTATTTTTTAAAATAGTGTATATACTGTTCATCTATATCTGATATAAAACATGTTCATTGGCTAAGCCTTGTACAGGCCATGTGACCAAGGCTGATCATTGCTGCCACTGGGTGGCAGCATACCGGGATTGAGGAAAACAACCCCTCAACTGCTCAGATACAAACATAGAGTTCTAAAATGACATCCAAGTGAGATTGACACTTCTCAGTTATTGTTTGAAAGGACAGCTCTCAGGCAAAACATGTCAGTGAAGCCCTGGGTCATGATGCCCTCGCACTTCAGTCAGGCCCTACTTTCAGTTCCCGGCATCTTAACCAGGAACGCACTTGTGTGTGTTCCTTTCTGCTCATTTCCACTGGGGAGCCACTGCTATAAAACAGAAGGGATAATATTACAGGGAAGAGATGCACAGTTTAAAATATGTTCCTGCTTCACCAAACTGTAAAGAACTCTTTTTCTCAATGAGAACCAGGTTTTTACACGTGTCTTTTGCCAAGATTTTAGAAGGGAAGTCGCCATCTTCAAGAGCTTCGGTAATATTTTGTTTCTCTCGGAGGGCAAAGATGCTGTTAGCTTTTGCAGAATGAAGTGTTCGGAGGAAGGCGATCTGGCACAAGTCCTAGCTCCAGCCTGCCAGGGTTCAGTTAATTCTTGATTCCTTCATTTTTTTCGTTTGATCACACCCTTGCCTACCTTGAGATTGAAGGTGATATATGGTGTTATTTCAGAACATGAATGTGGCTGGGCAAAAAGAACATGAACCAAGTAGCAGGCAGGGAGAAGGGAAGGAGTTGAGGGAAAACCAACTATAGATTACAGATTCTAGGCTCAGTTAGAGGGAGAGACAGGACAGGTAAGGAGAGACTGTTGCTCTTGATAGACGTTTACAGCCCATTATAGAATCCTAAGAAAATAAAGCATGGTCCATGCAATTTAAATGGAGGTATTTATGATTTCTCTTGGTTACTTAAATTCTAAGTTTGTGTCTATGGTGTCCAGGCTACTTGTCTTTGAGGTACGACAGCACAATGAAGCTATGGGCATTTAGGAAACTGTGTTCACTCATTTTGCAGAAGCAAACATATTCTTCTTTGCAGATGTTCTGTAACTAACATGGTTTGTTGGCTCATTCATTCAACAAGGGCTCATACTCAGGTGGCATGCACTAGTGTGGCCATTACCAGTTGTTAACATGTTGTTGGGAACATAGTTTTTGTTTTTGGAAGATTGGGTGGAGGCAGCCTGCATTTCTGGAGTGAGCCTTGACCCAGGGATTGAGAGAGCCGAGTGCCAATTTTGGCCTTGAGAAAGTTACCCTGGCATTTTCCTAAGCCCGAGTTTTCTCCTATGTCAAATGAGGCTTGTTTTGAGGAAGGAATGAGGTATGTACTACCTGTGAATAGGATTTTCAGTGCCTGGCTGCTTGTGACTTCAGACCTAGAAACCCTTTGAGCCTGAGCTTCGTGGAGAGAGTGTGACACCAGACTCCAGCAGGGTCAGCTCTTGGTCCATGTTCTATCTGGGTGGACCTTGGGCAAGTCATTTACCATCCTTGAGTTTTGGTTTCTTCATGTATAAAACAGAAATCATAATCATAAGACACTCTTAGTAGGTTGCTTCAAGGATCGTCTTGGATAATACATGCCAAGGTTTGGCACATAACCGATTATCAAATCAATAAATATTATTATTTCTATTATTAACACATGTGTCTGTCTACATGTCTGTTTGCAAGTTCTCTGTGGCAGAAATACCATCTCTTCCTCCCACTGCTCCAGCACATAGCCCAGAGCTGGACTTAAGATAGGCACTCAATAGATATTTGAAAAATGGACGTTAGTTATTTGAATTCTGAAGTCGCAAAAATACTAGCACTACGACCTCCTGTTAGTTAACATACTATTTGCAGTTGCGTGTTTTCCTTTAAATCCAAATTGGAGAGAAGGAAGGTAATTAAGGCATAATTATCAGACTTAATCAGGCATTTATTTATTGAGCTTACTTGGTGGCTGGGCTTGTATCTTTTGTTTCTGATTTTTAGTTTCGTTTCAGTGCCCCAGTGTTGGGGAATTTTGCTTGTATCTCCTTGAATAAATGTCTTTCTTTGGAAGGCAGATTAAGTAGGGATTTCTCTTACTGTGTTTATTTTTGTTTCTAACTCTGAAGTTCAGTGAATTATTCTTTTGCCCAGATACTTGCATATTCTTAGCCATCCCTCTTACTTAAGTTTGCAGAGATTTGTGCTTAAAACTGAATAAACAGTCAGAGGGGTGTGTGTGCGTGTGTGTGTGCATCATATGAAGTCCTGCTAGAATGTGTAAATAAAAAATCACAGTCCCAAATCCTGGATACTGTGGTCGCCCGGACTTCAAAAGCCCTTTGTCCCTGTGTATTTACATAATGTATTCTCCATGTTTAGGTTTTGTTAAACCCATGAGTTTAATAATAAGGTGTTTGGGCTTATGCTTTCCCGACCATTTTTCTTATTGTGAATATTTCTTTCCCCTTCTGAAGTGAATACTGATTTTTTTGGTACAGATATTTGATGCTTTGGGGGCCTGTTAAAATAGCTGTAAATACGCTTCCTAAATAGAGGAAATATAAGAAATTCTGAGAAGGGATGTCTTGACTTACTGGAAAGAAAGACTAAGAAAGACAAAATGGGCTCACTTGGTAGACTTGACTCTTTTCATCAACACTTTTATGGCCCCGCACTGCTGTGTCCCTGTAATGTTATGTATAAAACACAGTTAGAGTGATCATGCAAGCCTCAGTTTTAGAAAATAAAAAGATATGAACTTGAACCCAAGCTTCTCTGTCAACAGAATTACAATGTATTTTAGCCCTGGGCTTCATTCGAGTTAAATTTACAGTATTTTTCCCTAACAATAACAACAACCAAAGGGACTCCTTTAAGTTGAGACGTTTGTTAAACTTTATATGTATGCACGCATATAAATGTACATCTCTGTGTATATAATGTACGTTGTACTTACATTAGGTTTTTTAAGGAATTTCCTTTTTGCTTTCAAATCATTGCACAGAACATCCAAGTAGACATCGTGTCAAAATAATCAAAATGTATTTAACACTCTCTCAAAAAATCCATTTAAGAATAAGAACATGGTTTGGGGGTGATTTTCAGACCATAAATTGAAGTGTAAATATTCAAATTATTTTCATAAACTATTCCGTTCTGTTGGGCTTTTATGTTATCATACAGTGATTTTTTTGTATTTAAGTTTTCTAGCAGTTCTCTTTTTTAAGAGCCTCAAGTGTCCCATAAAAAGCAAATACTTGAATTTTCAGTTTCTAGGTACTGCATATTTTTCCTTCTGCTTGCCTTATTTTTATAACAGTGATTTATAAAGGCATTACTAAAGAAAAGGAAAGAAGGATTTTGAAGAGGAACTGCTATATAACACTGCTTGAAAATCTATTTCCAATGCTAAGGAGAGGGGAAAAAAAAAAAAGCCCTGGCACCGAATCAGAGTGGGACCTGCAATCTGAGTGGGACAGCCGTACCTTGAGTCATTATCTTCCCTAAGTATTTATTGAGCCTAGCAGAGACGGAGGGCAGGATAAGATGGCCAGACTCTGTTTCCATTTCCAGAGCTGGGATGAGTGCTAAAGGCCCACGTGGACTGCTTCCAGCCCAGGGAAGAGCTTTGGAGGAGCATTAGGAAGGCAGCTTTGTAAGGAAAATGGAAGAATGAGGTCGCAAGGGGTCTGTCCCAGATGACCAGAGTCTGACCTCCAGCAACGTAGTAAACCCAAGAGAGGCAAGATTCAGGAAATGCAAGAACCGTTGCTTGTTTCCAGGCATCTAGCCCATCCTTCTTTCTTAGTAACAGGATTTTCCAAGGGGTACATGATGGTTCAGAATAAAAATATTATGTCCTAACTGCCCCTGCAGCTCTCTGTGACCATGTGGCCAAGGTCTGGCCAATGGGAAAGCCCCATCTGGACTTCCGGGGTGTCCTTAGAGGAGCCACGCCTTCTTCACACTGCCATGCCCTCCCTGCTGTCTGGGATGTGGCCCTTGGCCCTGGCAAAGGAACAGCATCGCGAATGGAGACAGAAGGAGCCTGGTCCCTAATATGACACTGTGCCCCGTAGTCTGGGGCAGATTATTTTGGGACCTTTTTTTTTTTTTTAACACAAGCTGCTGTTGGATTGAAGGCACTATTATTTGAGTTTCCTCTTAATTATGGTCAATACTAATGATTAGATTTATCAAGAAAAAATATTATAGCAGAATGAAAAAGTGAGTAAGTAAAGTGAAGGAGAAGGACTTGTTGAAAACTCTAGGAAGGTTCCACGGTGCCACTAGGGTATCACCCAACAGGAATGTGTGAGTACTCACCATTCACAGGTCAGTCTCTGTGCAAGGCACTGAGGTGACCAAGACTAGTTGAATGGCATGGAAGTGCAGTGGGGGCTTTGTGCTCAATTAGTTCTGGGTTCATACCCAGGCCCCATCACTAACTAACTAGCACCCTCATGAACTAGACATGTCACTAGCAGCCTCAGTTTCCACATCCATAAAATGGGGCTAGTAATATCTATCTCCTATGGTAGATGTGGATGGGTAGCACAGGAGAAAACACATGTGAAATGTTTTGTGTAGTGACTGGAATATGGTAACCAAGAATTTAACAGATTTTAGTGAAAAAAAATAAAAGGTTCTATTATTGCCCTTAAAAAGCTTACAGTCTCAGAAGGGAGACAGAGCACAAGCACATCTGTAGACAGTCCTTGCACTCAGGAGCAGTGGAGAACTGGCAAGACCCTGGGGGCGATGGGCAGGGAGGGATGTGGCAGCCCGGATCATCATGCTCTTGGAACGCACAACCAACCTGCACAGTAGTCAGGGAAGGTCCCCTGCTCCTCTGAGCCTGGAAGGATGAGTTGGTACCTACCATGAGGAAGAAATGAAAACGATGGAAGAATGACAGAAGGAAAATGAAAAGTCCCCAGCTCATGAGAGTTTGAGCCGGAAGTGAAATATCCAACGATACACAGTCAACACATCTCACTGGGCTGGGCCAGTTCAGCTCAACAAATATTACTGGGCATCTGCTTTAAGGACAAAAGTGAGGATACAAAGGCAATTATTGCATGATCATTGACCTCGAGAAGCCTATAGTCTAATAGAGGGGGCGGACATAAAAGTCATTGGGTAGAATATAGTGTGGAATATGCAGTCATGGGATCAGCTACAGGTCTGGCTAGAATCCCAAGGGACAAGTGTTTAGTTTTTGTCCCACTGTTCATGGAGCAACAGATGCTTGAGCAGAAGTCTGAAGGCACTTCCATGCTGGCAATGCCAACTTGAGTTGCTGCTTTGTTTGAGGGGCTTGAACCCCAGTCCTTTAAACATAGAGTAGTAGCCCTTTCTCTAAGCTAAGCTGCTCATAAAGTGCTCAGAAGGTTCCAAGGTATCTGGCTTTGTCAGCCAAGCAGAGAGGTGCTTCTTACACTGACCAAGCAGTGACCTAAGGCAGCCCTTGAGACAATCCCAGGTGCCCCACTGGCCATTTTTCCCCTGTGGTGTTTTTCTTCATATAGACACAGCCTATGTCTGGATAAGAACATGCTGTGTCAGACAGTTCTTTTTCACTTCGCCCCTCAAAATGTGCAAACCGACAACCACAGATAGATCCCAGATGCCGTTTTCCTGCTCTCACAAACCTTGAAGTGGGCCCTGCCAGCAGGCACACCTGCCAAGGAAAATGCTGTCCTCGAAATGTTCCTGGCATCATTTTCAAGAGGTGCCGACCAAGTGCTGGAATCGCTGACCTCCCTGAAAGAGAAGCCCGCAGCTGTGGCCTCCAGGGTGAATTCCCCCCATGGGAGGACCCAGTGGAATCAAAACAGACTTTATCCACATCACAGGGAGCTGGCCCATCGCTCGTGGCCAGGGAAGTGGTGGTTTCTAGGTGGGACCTTCCCAGAAGGGACGTGACTCAGGCTGGTCCCACGCCCCTTCTGGAGACCAAACAGACAAGGTGAGGCGCGAAGAGGCATTCAGAGGTCATCTGGCCTAGCACTCCTGTCTGGAGGACAGATGTGTGTTACATAAAGTCACCCAGCAGGAGAACATGGTGAACGTTGAACTGTGCCGCCCGCTTTCTGGTTGAACCATCAGTATCCAAACAGCGAACCACTTCCTGCCCATACCTGGAAGGACGGTGGGAAACAGACTTATCCTGACGCTCACATAAGACTTTCCACAATACAGAAGGCTGGGCTGGTGGGCAAGACATGGGAGCCAAAGGCATCAATTGCTCCCCAAGCACCATCTTCTGTATAGGCCTAAAGAGAACATGATGAGAAGGTGGCATCTGTTTCTACGTGCCCACCCCCACTAACCACCATGCAGGCCTTGCAAACCTGGGTCATTTGTGGAGAATCTTCAATGCTAGAACCCAGAGTTTAAACTCTACTTAGTTGGCAGTGAGGCCACAGCAGATTTAATAGGACAATGACGTGATAACAAGTATGTTTCTGGGAGATTTAGATGCAGGTATGTAGAGGGCAGATGTAAAGTAAGAAGAATCTAGAGCCTAAGAAACAAGCTAGAAAGTTATGATAGTCTTTGATTTGAGGGATGATGAGATTCTAAACTCAGTTGACACAGTGGGTTTAGAGCAGAGGAATGAATTAGGAGTGGACAGTGGCAACAAATAGAGGATAACTGATTGGATGTTGATAATAAGGAAAGAAGAAGGTTATGAAGACTTTTGGTCTGGGAAGCAGGACAATGGTAGGCCATGGACAGAAACTGGGAGGGCAAGATTAGAAGCTGGAATGGGGAAGATGGTGAGTTTAATGGTTGACTTTTGATATTTGCTAAATGTGCCCTTGGACCTTTGACCTGGGCCCTAATTCTTTGGACAGTGCTCCAGGTGGCCGCATAGACTGGTCTATCCCAAGTGAGCTTTCCCAGGGCTTATCCTGAATGAACATTTTGAAGACCCCCAAATCAGCCTAAGCTTTGCATGATCTCCCCAGGGTGGATAAGACTTATTATCTGGAGCCCATTCCTCTGTAGGCTTAACTACTCAGGGAACGAATGCATGAGTGGATGCTATCAAGCAGTTGAGGCAACCTATTAAAAACAATGCCAGTCCTAAATTTTAACCTGCTTCCTGGTAAAGATTTTCAGAATTTCAGAGCTTCTCAAATTCCTGGCTGGTGTACCCTGGGCAAGGTCCATGGGCAGCATGGCTTTTAGAACGTGTCTTGGTTGTACTTTCTCCTCTTGGTTTGGAAACCAACTTACCCTAGGTAAGGAGAGATTTCTGACAACAGCTCAGCAATTACAGTTTCCAGAAAATGGCTCCAGTAGATCAACCATGAGTTAAGTAAGAAAAAATAAGTGCTACTGTTTGAAGTATGTCTAGAGTATGGTTTTAATCCATCACTGTCAGGCTCATATAAAATTCCAGGCTTCTGTAACTCTTTAACTTGAAGTATTACAGGATGTCACATGCTAAATGGAAGCCAAGAGAAGCAAGGAGTTTTGCATGGTTAAATCTTGTAAAGATGCTTTTTAAAGCATATTAATCCATTAGTAATCCATTTGGATTTTGGAATATGGTCATATATTGTTTGATACAATATGTACTAAACCTGGTCCTAGAAAATTAAGTGGAAATAGAGGTTTAAACTACAAGAACTTGAAAGCAGCTTCTCAAAAATTCCATCTCATCAATCACCCCCAGTCCTAGATTTTAAACAATTTTGGTATATCAACTTTCCATCAAGAGAGGAACACATGTGGGGATTTTTGGGGAGGAGAAGAAGGAAGAACTTTTAATTTTAACATCATTTCAGATTTACCAAAAAGTTACCCAAATAGTACAAGCAACTTTTTGCACTGTTTTCCAATAAACCTGTGTTAAATTACACTAATTTTATACAGGTGTAAGGTGTACACATTAACAAAAAGGTCCTTTTTTTAGTGTGTTTTCTGTGGTTATATAAATTATTGGAGGTGCTAAACATATATTTATTGAGCTTTTTAGCATGCCAAGCTCTGTGTTAAGTATTTCCTTCATCCTTATTTGACGTAATCCTCAAAGTCCTCTCATGGTATGGTTATCCTCACTGTCCTGTGGGAGGACAGGTGACTTTCCCAAGGCTGGGCAGCCAGCCCCAGGACAGGGGTCACCACTCAGACCCTGGGATTTCAAATCTTGTGTCCCTGCATTGTATGTCAGGACCTTCCCAGACTACGGGAAAGGCAGAGGATGGCTGTTTTGAGAGAAGAGTAAAAAAATATTTAGGGAGGATTTCCACACACGTGGAAATGAACTAGAGGTGAGGTTGGTGGAGAAGGACAGGAAGTAGATCAGCATTGGCCAGACTCTGCCATTCTGACTAGCACATGGAGGATCCTTCAGAGTGTGACTCCAAGATGGAATCAGCGTATACCGCCATGTTTCCTGGGACAGTGATATTTATCTAGCTTAAAGGCCCAAACACAGGGAGCTCAAGGGCCATTGTGTGAGGCAACAAGACCCTCCAAGGCAAGGTCTCTGCTTCATTCCATTCTCTGTCCCAGTAGCTGCCTTGGTGGGCCTGTGTGAGCTCTCATGTCACCTCAGTACTGGGGATGGCCAATAGTAGGCTCTTCTTAATGACAGCAAATATTAAAAGTCATTTCTGGGTATTTTAGTTTATTCCTTCCTTCCTTCATTGCACATGTATTTATAGCGTACTTACTATGTACTGGCTTTTGGGGCTATAGCAGTGAAGGGTTAAGAAGACTTGTCCCAGTGCAGTCATATAGTCAACAAATGAAGGTGCGAACAAGGTACAAGTGAGAGACAAGTGCTATATGACCAATGATACCAGGTAAAGCAATAGAGAGGGACTGGGGATGATTGTGGGCTAATTTGTATTGGGCATCAGGAAAGCTCCTAATGACTCTGAAGCCTGGATGGCCAAGGGCAGCCACATTGGTACTGGAGAGCCAGAGGTCCAGGCAGGGGCAACAGCAAATGCCAAATGCTGGTTGGGCATAGCTGAAAAACAAAGGTAGAAGAGGAAGTGTAATGACATGGATTTAGATTCTGGGTAACCCAGCCTCTTTTAATGGCAACCTTCAATTCTCCAAATTCCACTCCCCCTTTCAGTCCACATCACTTCCCTCTTCCTTCATCAAGGTGGGATGAGTGTGATGATCTTTTTGGCATAGAGGTATGGATGCCGGTTTTGACATTTGTACCCGCTTTTGCTAAATTTCTGCGAATCTTGTTAGAAAAGCCCAAGGTTATCCAGTTTAGCCACCTCCACCCGCATAGGATATTCATGGTTAGACCATGGAATCTACATAGCTGGAAAATTTAAATCTATTTATATTAAAAAAGAAACCACAGGCCTGAAGCTTTTAAAAATAAACATTACTTCCATCCCATTATACAAAAACGCATTTGAGGTGGTCGTCATTTTATTTAGTCCATGGTCTTCCGAGACTTGGGACAGTATTATATTTTTTTCTATCTTATGCAAATGTATGCAGATTTTTAAAGCATGCATGCACGTATTACACACTTTATAAATTCGAGTAATAGAAATGTTTGCGTGTATAAATAGAATAGGGAGTATACATTCTGTATAAAATAACCTCTATGGTATTTGTTTACCCTGATTTTTTGATTTATGAGCCCTCATTGCTCACTATAGAAGAAGAAAAATAAATATGCAAAACACTGGTAGACTTTTAATGGGGTTACTTCCCATCTTAGCTCAGTGTTTCTCTATTGAAGCTGACCTTGAAATTGCTTTTTAAATACAAGTCAAAATATGCAAATTCCAAAGTGTCAGGAGGAGTTTCCTGTGTTAGGAGTTCTTTCAAATTCACATTTTTACATCATTTCCATCTTAGGTCCCATGCTGTATTTGCTTCTTAATCCATTAGTATCTGCATGTAGGTATATGGGTTTTCTCAAATACCCTAATCCCCCCCCCTAAGGTTAAAATACCCCTAAATATGCATGTGCATATATGCTTTTCTTTCTTTCCTTTCTTTTTCTAAGTTAACTTTTTCCCCCCCTTTTTAAGAGCACAAAGCATTTCTTGCCTAGTGGGTTTAATTTTTTTTTTTTTTTTTCAGTATCCACAACACCTAGGTGCTGTGTGTCAGCTTATTGTTCCCTTCCTCCGGGGATGAAAAGGAGTTGATCCCGGTCTAACTTATGGCTTCCGTCTAATAAGTTGTGTTGGTCATGTATTTGTAGTCACTCCTCACGTCTGCACTGTCCATTTCATTGGATCCCCAGGAAATTTCCTCTGCCCCCTGCTCATATTTCATTAGGGTCTTCTGGAGCCTTTGCGGTGTTGGTATGTATATATCACTTCCCCCTTGTTGTGACCAGAAAGACTCAGGACCATGAATTTCACTGAAGTTTATGATTGGTCCCCAATTGCCTCCGCTGTCACATTTTGCAGAGAATCCTCTTCTGGAAGCATTCTTGCAGTTAGATAAACAAGCAGACATACTGAACTGGTGCATGAATGAATAGGAAATATCCCCGTTCCAAAGGATAAATCTATCATGCGGTGGAGAGAGTATTCTGGCAAAACATTTGGTTCTGCGGCCGCTTGGAGGATTGGGCCCGTGCTATAATTAATGCCACTAGCAGTAAAAGGACATTAGGGATGTCGCGCATGTTGATTATTTCTTCATTTTGTTTATCCAAGTTTCCCCGCCTCGGAAGCTCCGTGGCCATTGCCAAAGAAAGCCCTGGAGACAGAGCGTTAGCCGCTGTTCCTTGTAAGTGCATCATTACCTCGCTCCAAACAAAGTCCCTTTTTTTTTTTTTTGTCAATAGAGGATGAAAACATTATTGGATTCAGGAGTTCATAGTGGTCCTGTATGCAGCTAGGGACGAGGGGGATAGATTTATGAAATGGACCATTTCAAATGGCATTATCTTCCCACAGTGAGGTACACCTTTCATAAATCATGGGAGAGTGCTCAGAAAATAGAGCATTTGTTATTCCTGCAGTACATTGTATTTGCATCCCCCGTAATCGTAGGAAGAAGAAATTCTCAGATTTCCTTTCCTGGGTTTGAAAAGGCAATTAATCCCCTTAGAGTGAAATTGTAAGAAGAAGAAGAATTGTAATCAAATAAGAGTACCTTGTATAAGTCAAGGATTGTGCTTTTACTACTATTTTTTTTTTAAATCGTGGTTTTTTTCCCCACTTATTTAGGCCTTAATGTAATTTTGCCACTAATTAATTTCTTTGGTTTTATTTTTCGCTCTACATTGTGCTGTATTCTGTAGGAAAAGGTAGATGAATGTGGCTTATCTGGGAAAGCAAGTGGATGGGCGTATTGACTGAGGTTTTCTCTCTCTCTCTCTGCCTTTCCCCGTCTGGCGGCTGGTGGGTAATTATTCTTTCGTATGCCTACGTCCAAATTATGTATGATTGTGTTTCTAACATGGAGGCTTCCTCTTTTCCTAGTAGCCTGGATGTGATTTGCATGAAGAAGCAAAGTAAACTCTTCTTTGTGTGTCCTTGACATGGTCAAACTACCTGGTAATAGTCAATTTCCCATAAAATATTAGGCTTCTTAAATAAATTTAGCTGTTTCCATCACTGCCAGCCCATCTGGAAGAACTATCCTTCTGCAGGAAGGGGTTGAAAATGAAGAACCTCCAGCACAGCCCACCCCACCCAGGTTCCTTAGACACCCTGCAGAATAGCATGAGGACAAGTGGTGAAGATTAATGACAGTAGTTTGAGAAGTTTGAAAATAAACCTATTGACCCAAATTAATAATAATAATACTAACAGAGGAAAAATTGACCTCTGTGCCTTTTGGGGCAATGGTGGTAGGGGAGAAGGAAGGAATTTATAAAAGCCCGCCAAAATACATTTCAGAGGGTTGAGTAAAAAGTTACAATTTAAAGGTAGCACCATCTAAAAAGTTGAGATGTGTTTTTTCACACTTGTCATGGGAAGATAAAATTGAATTGAATGAATACTTAGGAGGACCTTGAACTTGACTCACTGAGCTTGATGGTCATCACAGGACATGAGACTGCGGGATATTTTGAGACATCATTGTGCAGGCACACATGAGCTAGAAATTGAGAAATCTATTCACGTACTTCTTTCTGGTTGCCTGGAAGGGATTATTTCCAAACCCCATAGCTGAAGTTCCAGGTCAAGACCATCTCTGTAGAAGATGTTCTTTGCCTGTCTGTTTTCTGCCTGCCTGTCCCCTCCTCTCACTCGAGGAAATAAGATTTTCGTTTGCAAGTATATAATAGAACAGTCTTGGATTTGTACCAGACCAACCCTGGATTGAAGCCTGCCTTTATTTTTCCTTACCTTTCCTGCTTCCACTTCCTGTTTTGCAGAATGAGGGCAATGATGGGAAGCATTCCAAATTGCTGTAAAGATTTAGCTAAATAATGAATCAAGGTGCCAACACAGGGTAGGTGCTTAAAACAAATAGTTACCATTTATTAAGTGTTTTCTATTTGACATACATTTACTGTTACACTTTACAGATAATCCCTTCCTTTTTCTCTTTAATTTGCAAAAAAATCCTATGAGATAGGCATTATTGTGCCCATTTTCTGGATCAGGAGACAAAAGTGCATTAAACTTGTAAAAAGCAACCCTAGAACCAAAACCTTGGTTGGTCTCTTTGGCATCAAAAATTGTACTTATATTCATATCCTGGGAATGCAAGTCCATGACCCAAGGCCAGATAACCTGTCCAGGACTGGAGAACTCCTAGAGGGAGAAACAAGGAAGACCCAGGTACATGAACTTGCACTGCAGCTGAGTTACCAGAACTTCTAAGCCATGAGTTTCATCAGAGCATCCTAGGTCTTGCTACTTCTGACACATCACCACTGGATCAACCATGGAAAACAAACAGAATGGAGGGAAATGGTTTCAGTCAGCATGGCCCTGTCAATGCCTTGGACACAGCTGGGAAAGTCGAGAATGGTATGGGACACCTGAAAAGTAGTGGGGTGTGCTATTGTGTGGACTGTCAAGCTTTCGGGCAGCTCCTTCCGGATTACACCACGCTCTTTCCCACCACATGTACTGTTAATACCTGATGGGCTACATGGCTCCCTAATGGCCGGGAAGAGTTAGTGTAGCTTCTGAAAGTGTGGTATGTGGCCCCTGAGAGGAGGAACCCAGCATCCCTGTTACCCAAGGCCTCGGTTGCCGATGTCCACAGTCATTCCAAATGCCTGATTCTCTATTGCCAAAGGGTCTGTTTCCAGGTGCTTAGCCAAATGTTTAGAAGCTCCTCAAGAAAAGGAGATTTGAAGAAAAACAAACAAAAAGCACAAAAAACAGGGGCATATTGATTTCTGAGAATTCCTCCTGAGTTTTCCTTTGCTGTAGTACTGTCAGCCTGTGATGAGATTGTTGTTGAGTTTGGATTGATTTTTGTCTTTCAAGACTCAGCACAAAGGGTTCCATCCTTCTGGGCAATCTCTTCTACCCTCCCTCTCCAGGTAGAGTTGACCTTCAGAATGGAGACTCTCCATTTACAGCATCTACATTTTTCAGCCTCTATCACGTTGAACTGAAATTATTTCTTATCTGTTTCATCTACCAAACTGTGAACTCCTTGAAGACCAGAAACTATTTTATAGTTTCTTCACAGTGCTCAAGACATGTTTGTTACATCAGTGAACAGAGTCAAATTATAAACAGGTGATGGGAGCAAAGATCACAATATTCTACCTAGAACATCTTCTCTGACAAAAACGGGTGGCCAAGATACATTATCATATACGTTTGTCTTGCTGTAGCGAGTTGTAATCTTGAGTTTTGTAAACATCCACGTAAGTGCTCTGAATTCAGTGACTTTTTCCCACTTTGGAACTAGCTGCTTGTGCAGAGTTTCAAGCATGACGGGATTGCAAGTCACAATACCTGGGAAGGCCAATGAGACACACCCCAGGACTGTACTGCTGCTTATGAAACTGCCCATTGATTCCCGTAAATAAGTGAACATAGCCCTGCAGGGAAAGGCGGAGAGATGCCTTAACATCCCCACACAGCTCTTTCCCAGACAATTCAGCTGGATCCAAAACACAAGAGGGATGTTCTGATTGAAAAAGCTTTGCCTGAATATCTGGAACAAGTCAAAAAACAAGTATTAACAGTACCAATTCATCTTTTGGTGCCCATGGAATAGTGAGGCATCCTCAGGTTAGTTCTAATTTTTAAAGGATGACATCCATAGATGACATCGTTTGGGACAGAAACACAATTTGAATATGTGTCATCCGGTTGATTTTCTTAAATGTTAAAGCCTCAAACTTCAGAATAAGAAGGCTACTTGTCTTTATACTTGTGAAATTCACCCTTTGCTAAATTTCAATGCATCTGAAGTTTTCATATCAAAATGATCAAATTCAGGTTTGAAAGTCTATACCCTAACCAAAAGTTTTTTTTTTTTAATCACTTTTTAAAAAATCGCTTTTGGTGACATTGTTGCTTTTTATATACCCTGTAATTCCTCCCCAAATAGCCTGGCCTAATGGTTTCCCCCCGCTTCTTATTTGGTGTGTTCCTTGTTTGATCTGACTACTGGTTTTATTTCTAAGGATTTTTTTTTTAAGTTGGCATCTTTTTTTTTGACCCTCCTTTTGTGCTGCCTCTCTCTCCTCCTTCCACTGTCTTAATATACCTTTGACTTTGACTTGTTTCATTCATTGCTTTCCAAAATCCTGAAAATTCTTTTTCTTTAGGGCTCTTTTTATATGTGAATTATGTTCTCGGTAGACAGAGCTGCCTTTAATTAATATGGGCTGAGCATGGGGGAGATTTCATCTCGTAGTCGCTGGACATGGGGCCAGTCTTGGTCCTTACTTTAACTTCCCTTGTGACTTTGAACATGTCATTTCATCTCATCATGTATTAATTTTCTCATCTGTTCCCTTCAGACTAATTAATACCTGTCCCACCTTCCTCACAGGCTTGTTGGGCAACTCAAAGGAGTAACTACAGCTCACAGCGCTTCTAAATTAAGCTGTGCTCTAGAAACATACCATGATCTCACTGACTCTCACCTAAGTTGGTTTTTCAAGAAATTCTTCAAATTAATTTTACTTTTTCCAGCCCCCTCCAAGAATGCCGAGACAGCTCAGCCTATTTTCTTTTTCAATATGTAAAGAAAGGATCAAGAAGTTTCTAGATGGGCAGAAAATGGCCCAACTAGTTTTGGCGCTTATTTACACATTGAAGAGATTTCAGTGTTCAGCCCAGAAGAGGTAGTTTCTCTCTCTCTTCTTGCTGGGGCACAGGAGATTACATACAATGATTACATGTCTCTACTCTGCAGATATGTTGCGGGCCTGGAAAACCTGGAAAACTGGCTGAGCATTTGTTTATCAGAGTGTTGATGGGAGTTGGGGGGGCCACACGGATGAAGGGGTCCACAGAACTTGGCAGTGGGCCTCAGAGGGCTCCAGCACAAAGCCAGATTTGGATGTAAGAACTGCAGGGTCAAGGACAGGGGGGTGTCACACAATGACTGCCTCGAAGTTAGTAGGATCAGTTTCCTTCTTGGAAGATTCAGGTGAAGTAAAGCTTCGGGAGTCTGCATGGCAATCGGGCACTCTGGATTGCAAAGAGCGAGTTTCTCTTCCCTCAATCCCATCTTTGCCTCCATAAAGGAATAAGTTAAAAAAGAAAGATTCTTTTAAAAAAAAGTCTTACTGCTCAATAAATCCCTGTGAAAAAAAGAGGGGGGAGAAAGAATGCACATTAGTCTTCCATTAAAAATAGATCAGAAAAGTACCCAAAAGAAAAACCCCCACAACAATGAAATAAATTAGGATGATACAACTGGAGGCCTGCAAATGAGTTTGCTAAATGTTATATTTTCTCAAGCCACTTAGATTTTTAACTTCCTGTTTCTGCCCGAAGCAATAAAGACAGGAACACTGTCATTAGCTTCAAAAACCATTTCTTTTTTTTTCTTTTTCTTTCTTTTTTTTTTTAGCTCCTAGCTGCATTTGTTATTTTTCTCTTTCCCCCCTCAGCTGTAGCCCTGCATTTATTACAGTGCAGGTGCATCTTGCTTTCGAGTTTAACTGAGATGAAAAGAGTGAGGAAACGCGCTCTCTTCCACTTGCAGGAGAGTGGAGACGAACCCGGTGAACGAGAGTCGGGTGGGAGCCTTTGGGCTGGAAAGCCTGTGCTCTGACGAGCTGTCTGGTCTGTTAGGGCTTTTCGGGACGGCTCCCCAATAATGCTGGAGTGTCTGTCCCCTCCACGCCCTGTGATCAGATAACCCCCGATGATAACATGCCAGAGGATAATCCCTTGCATTGTTCAATAAAGTAATTGGTTTGTCCCCTCACTTAGCCCCTTAAGAACCAAAAAGAATGTGCCACTGAGATGCTATTTATAACAATTTTCACCTCTTGCCTCTGGGGCGTAAATTGGAAACCTAATTTTAGATCCATAAAAGCCAAAAAAATGTGTAGGAGAAGCCCCAAAATAAAATATTCCAGGGCAGCTCATGAATGTCCTTCGAACAGGTTAAAGTTGATTTACCTGACTGTGGATATTTAATTATGTCATTGAAAAAACACCAGTAATTAAATCATTATTTCATAGATGTTAGGTCCAAGGACATTCGAGAGGAAGTCAAAGGCAGAGGGAGGAAGGATGGGACGATGGCAGCCCAAAGGGCTGCTGGAGAGGAATGAGCGCAGGCTGTGCAATTAGACAGAGTTCAAATCCATCTGTGCCGCCGGATCATCTCGCCTTACTCGCCTCTCTGAACCTTCATTTGCTCACAATGAGGGTAATAATCCCCACCTCCATGGTTTCTAGTGAAACTTAGAAATGCAGATGTCGCTCAGTACCTTGCAGGTAGTTGGTTGGTCTGTAAACCATTGCAGAGGTAGCTGTTATTTGTTTACTGTTACTGTTCAGGACACCTGTCACTGTCCCACCAAAGAACTGCCTGTCTCCCTTTCAGAATTTTCCCCAAGCATCTTCATGACATTGTGTAGAGTGCTCACACCCAACAGATCTCAGAACGTGTGTGTTTTCTGGGGGGCCAGACTGAAAAATGCACTCTTTCATGAGTGAGCCAGATGTCTATCTCTCTCATGGAATTTTGGGTTTGAAAACCTCCCATTTCCTGAAAGGCTTCAGCCTCCAAGACAGCTCTGCTACCTGATCTATAGATGCCCGTGACAGCTCTGCTTCATGCCTGCCGCGTCCTGATCTCTCCAGATGCATTACAGCTCTGCTCGTCTGAGCAGCATAAACCCTGAGGGTTCCAACTGGGGAGAGGTTCCAGCACCTACATTTCAGGGAGCCACTTTGGGGGCCGGTCGTAGGCAGCCTTTGGCCCCAGTGACCTTCCTTCTCGGTGCTACTCCCATGGCTATGTTATTAATATGTAACATGACCAAAGGGACTCTTGCAGATGTAACTAAGGTAGGTAATCAGCTGACTTTAGGATAAGGACAGTATCGCAAGAGCTCTTCTAAGCAGAGGAGGGAGGTAGACGAGGGAATGAGACAGAGGCCGCAGAGAGGAGGCAGACAGACCACAAGCATGAAGGACTTGACGTACTGTGGCTGGCTTTGAAGATGGAGGGGTACGTGGCGAGAAATAGGGGCAGCCTCCAGAAGCTAAGAACTAGCTCTGGCTGACAGTCAGGAGGAAATAGGGACCTCAGTCCTACAACTGCATGGAAAATGGGGACGTCAGTGCTACAGCCACATGGAACTGGATTCTGCCGATAACCTGAATGAGATTGGGAGCAGATTCTGCCTCCCAGCCTCCAGAAAAGAGCCCCGGGCTGGCTGACACCTTGACTTTGGCCTTGTGAGACCGTAAACAGAAAACCCATCTGAGCCACACTGTACCTGGACTTCTGACCCACAGCAACTGCGCGATCACAGACAGATGTGTTGTGTTGAGTGGGTGGTAACTTGTTATGGCAGCATGGAAAACTAACACAGCACCGAGGGGCCTTCCACGGGGTGGGTCGCAACCAGCCCTCAGCTCATCCAGCGTGCTTCCTCTCAGCCTCCTTCCTCTTGTCCCCTCCCGAGAGAATCAGCTGCCCTCATTCAAGAGAATTGCCTTTGTTTGATTATGAGTGTGTTCAGCGTCATCCTCAGCCTAATTATTGCTTTTGACTGACCCCCAACAGATAATGCTGCACGTCATGCTGTACTACTTTTAATTTCACAGATGAACACATCTCTGTTCTTTCCACCCCCCTCTCCAAGCCTCGTGTTAACTCCATCTGGACGAGGTGTTGAGGTGTGTATATGGCTTCTTCTGGACTCCATGCCGCAGCTGCCCTGGATCCACCCCGCGGGGCAAATGTGACAAATAAAAGGTTTTCCTCTTCAGTGATGAACACCTTGCTGTGTGCGCCCTTCACTGTCTGGCCTGTGGGTTGGAGTCTGACACATCGCTCCACGTCTATGTAACATTTTGTGGATCTCAGTCCTACCTTCTTTATAGCTACAGCAGTATTTATTTATTACTTATCATAGACCAGGCACAGGATAACCTAAGGGCGTTTCATGCATTATAACCTAATTATAACACTCCCATTTGACAGATGAGAGGACTGAGGCTTATAGACTTTCCAAAGCTGTGTAGCTATAAGTATAATATTATGTTTGAACTTGGGCAGTGACACAAGAGAACATAATCTTAACCAGAGAACATTGCATATGGTTTTGTTTAGTTTTGAGTTTTTTTTTTTTTTTTGGTTAAAAAATAGAGTGAGTATGATCTCTGTTTTCCCATCTTCATAGATTACAGATTCCCCATCTCATCCATCCTTTTCCAACCCTCCCTCCCAGTCTCTTGGTTGAATTTGTTGCCTCCAACCCAAATGCATTACGTAGTGTGTGTAGGATGGGGCGTGGGGTGTTAGTTATTTCCTTGAGGAAAAAGGAAAAGAAAAGTTGACTACTTTTCAGTGTTCTCTACTGCAAAAGCATGGTGGCATGCCATTGTTCTGAGAGGAAGGGACTTGTTTGCCTTATCAGCTCTTGATGAAATAGGATATTAGGTTAGAAAACTAAGTAATAGCAGGTGCACTTGAGTTTGAGGAGAGACAAAGCAGAACTCAAGGTCTAATTTTTTTCTGTTCAGACTGGACCTTCCCCCACCCCCTGGTTTCTGGTATTACAAACTGCAGATTTCTAAACTCATAAAAGATCGAACTTAAAATGATTCTATTATACGGGGTAAGAATTTTGAGCTGGCATTCTTTATCCTTAGGACGTTGTTTTTTGTAAGCCTTTTAGTAACGGTTCCTCTTAGCTACTTGTAATGATAAAACTGGGAGTTTTCAAAAGAAATCTGAAATGATCTACTGGCATTGTGCCTAGGACTTTGGGAAACTTCAAGAAGGTTGGCACCTTTGGGGAAAACCAGACTTCTGCAGTTATGGCGCCGACTGTCTCCTCTTATTATAGTGCGAGGCGTTTGGCAGGGGTGTGGCAACTGAAGACCCAGGGGTGACACTGGCAAGAGTTCGAATCTCGGGAGCCCTAAAACATCCAGTTCTTTCCAGCCCTACTCAGATGCCTCTCTTGATTTCACTGCCCAGTACCTTCATCTCAGGCAAGAAGTGGTAGGTGGCAATGATTATAGGACAATGAGAGGAAGAGACCAGATGAGGATGGAATTTTTATTTTCAATCATCAGTGACAAAAACCGAACCCTAACTGGCTTAGACAAAAAAAGGGAATTTATTGGTTCATAGAACCGGAAAGATCTGGCATGGTTTGATCCAGGTGATCAGATGACGTGGTTATAATTTTATTTCTGTGTAACTTTCAGTTGCTTGCCTTTGTGTAAAGTTCCTTTGCAGACAGGCTCCCTCCAGGAGGGCAGACATGGCCACCGTAGGCGTACACCCTTCATGTTCAAGGAATACTGTGGGAAAAAGTCCCGTGGCTGACTCTCATTGGCTCTCAGAGGGTCACATATAATGACTCTCATTGGCTCTCAGTGGGTCACATGTAAATCCCTGAGCCAATCACTGTCACCCTGTCTAGACCTGGGATAAATGCTACCTTGGAACTGGGGAATGGGATCACCTTGACCCAAACCACATAGAATGTGAGGTATGAAGTAAGAAAGGCATGTTGTTGCTGGGAAGAGGAGAGTGGATATTAAAAAGACAAAAACAACAGGCTTCCATGACAGCAGCAGTCCTACTAGATCAATACCCATTCCAGGAGACAGTGGTGGTCTTAATGTTGATCTTGCGGTAGGATCATCCACAGTAGAGTTGGAAACTGCTGCCTTGCCTTGTACCCTGGAGCAATATACCAGGCATGGGCCCATGGAAGGGACGAGATAGAGGTACATACTTACCATCATGAAGGGGTCCAGCCAGGATGGTGCTAGCAGGAAAGACCTGAACAGGACAAGAGGTAGTTCCTTGCAGCAGCACTCTAGGGACAGATGGCAGCATCCTTGCCATGGAAGTGGGTGAGAGGCCCATGGAATCCAGCAGGCAGGTGGTTCTCTTCCGTCCCATTTTTAAACTGTGGCAGAGTGATTTTTTGAAACTCAAATCTGAATATGCCATTCCTATTTTTCCCACCTCCAGATAAACCACACCAATGATTTTCTATTGCTCTTAGGATAAAGGACTGCTAAACATAATCTCCAATTCCTCCACCCAGCCATCTAACCCCTGCCTACCTCTCCTGTCTTGTTTATTCCTGCTCTCACCTTAACTCTCTGCATTCCTACTACCTTGGCTTTCTTTCAGCTTCTTGCCCTGCTGCCTCCTGCCACAGGGCCTTTGCACATCCTCTACTTCACCTTTACTCATTCTTTGTATGTTTGCTCAATTGTCACTTCCTCCAGCAAGCCTTCCCTGACTGCATGAACACCTCCTATAAGTTCTCATGGTTCTATACATTTCCTCTTGGCAGCAATGCAGTGAGCTGCACTTTTACATTTACTTTTGTGTTTATGTATCAATCTCTGTTTTTCCCCCTTGACAGTAAGCTCCAGTGGGCATGTTTGTTTTGAGTCACCAGTGCATCCCTAGTGCCCAGCCCAGGGCTTAGCAGTCAGCAAACATTCCTTGAATGAGTGAATGAATGAGTCCATGAATAACTTTATGCTTCAGAGGCACTTGTTGAGGCTTCTAGAATAATTCTTTAGAGGGAAACAGGAATCAAAGGTAAACCTGAACCTGGCCTATGGGAAGCATGGGCCAGCAAAGTCTTCAGCAAAACTGCAGAATGCTCATGACAGATCACCCATTTCCCTGATTTTTTATTTCCTTGGAATTTTTTTTATATACTTGTTGGCCGTGGTGGTGGTGGCAGTGGTGGTGGTGGTGAAAATGACCATATATTCACTGAGTTGATTGTTCAATTCAGCCACCGCTGACCACTCCTGACACTCTAACCTCCTACGTTAGAGCCCTTGCAAAGTTCAGCCTTTGTCCTAATCATGCAGGGCAAATGTAATCAAAGTGTTTCCCTTTGGACCTAGACCGAGCAGGCTGAAGTTTATCCTTGGTCTATATAAGATAATAGATTTGTAAAACAAATCAATAGTGCAGGCACAATTACAGCGGGGCATGAGGGGGGAACATATTTAACCTACTTTAGAGAACAAACTCTTTTTAAGGGCTTTGCACACTAATTGTATGCAAATGGATGCTGCTAATTGCAAACATGAGATTCAAACCTAGTCAAATTAGAAACCTATTCATCAACAGTCCCTTTAGGACCTCCCCTCTCCTCTCAGCAGTTTAAGTTGCTGCTTTATGGCTACAGTCTACCGTCTTCCTAACGTCCAGTTTACCATTGGCTTCCTCCCCACCCATTGCCCCAGGAGACTCATTGAGGGCAGAGACTGTGTCCCCTTCACTCTTGCCTCAGTGCCCAGCTCAGCCCAGCAGGTACCACACTTCAAAACAGAACCACTTATTGAGGTCCTCCTCTGTGCCAGGCATTATCAACAGGCAAGGACAGTAAAGACTGCATGCGTGGATGGATTAATTCTTTTCTGGAATGCTTGCGCTCATCACCCAGTTTCAAACCTGAGCCAGCCCTTCCGTCTCAGCTCGGAGTCCACCTACCCCGAGGTACCCAGCTGGATGTGATCAATCCACCCTCCAATCTTAGGTAGTTTTTTGTCTGTTGCATTTATTTGACACTTTTCATTTACTGCCTTATATTGTATTTGTTTTTATTCATTAATTCAACAGTCATCTACTGACTGCTACTGAATGTAAGTGCCTGTGCAAGATGCTGCAGGGGAAAAAAAGATGGGCAACACATGGTCCTTGCATTCATATGTTATTTCTCCTATTCAGTGGCAACATATGTCAAGGCAAGGACCATATCTTATTCATTTTCTAGTCATCTTTAAAAAAAAAATCTCTCATAAAAGGGGCTGGCAGAATAGGCATTCTTGCATATTTTTTGGATGGATGGATGGATGGATGGTTGGATGATTGGACAGATGAATGGATACATCGATGGATGAGTGGTTGGGTGGATGGATAAATGATGCATAGAAAGATGGATGGTGAAATTTTTATATTTTACTGAAAATCTGCAATAATAGCACTAAAAATAATGTAGCTGCCCAAATATCCCATTTCCCTTATGTACTTGTGGAGCAACAGCGAAGTGCCAAGCCCATGCGGGGAACTGGAAATAGACACATAAACTAGTACAAATACGACACAGACCTGGCCTCAATGACTTCTTGATAAGGGAGTGTAGGCACATAAACAAGTCCCTATGGTGAGAACTGGGGTGGGGGTGGAGGCTATAACAAAAATCACATACAGTGCTCTGTGGGAAGCACAGATATTTGATCACTTTGTCCTTTCTTGATCAGGGAACTCTGCAGAGAAGAGGAGACAGTTGAAGGCTGTGTTTGATTTTGCCCCATGGAAAAATGACCCTCTGCAGTTAGGATCCGCCAGGGGAGAGACCGCAGGTGTCAGAGACTGGGGTCAATACGCTACAGCTGCAATGGTGGGGCTCAAATGATGTTCAGCACATCCTCACAGATGGGCCACCAAATGTTCCTCATACTCTAAAATAGATATTGTCCACAGCTGCACAGACAGTGTTGAGAGGAACACTGAGGAGAGGAGTCAGGTGTTCCGCGACACTCAGGTCAAACTTGAGGCAAGTGAGAGGTGCGAGTTACATAGAGTCCCAGAGAACTTGGACCAAAAGAGATTCTATTTTTACTGGAACATGTGAGAGTGTGGATCACAATCAGGACAGTAAAAAGTCCACCTCAAATAGGAACACCATGCTGAAGGTGTATGAGAAGTAGACTTTCTACCAGCAAATTTTCCAAATTAAACTTCTTTCCCCTTTAAAAAAAAATAGACTTTGTTTTTTAGAGCAGTTTTGGGTTCAGAGCAAAATTGAGCAGAAAGTACAAAGAGGTCCCATATGCCCCCTGCCCATCCCCTACACCAACTTCTCCCACCAACTATATCCACGTCCCTACCAGATTAGGCCATTTGTTAGAACAGATGACTCTATAATACATCGGCACATCGTTATCCCCCAAAGTCCATAGTTTACATTAGGGTTCACGCTTGGTGTTGTACATTCTATGGGTTTTCACAAATGTGTAATGATACATCTCTATCATATATCATACTATACAGAGTAACTCGTTTCATTGCTCTAAAAATCCCGTTTTACTGTTTAATCTCTTTGAGCATGTATGAATGTTTGAGTTTCAAATGTGTGCCATCCACAAGGAATTTGGGATCTGCTGAACATGGCCTCGGAGCCATAAGGAGACACAGAAGAGGTGACAGGAGGTAGAGCAGGTGGCCTGTGGCCACTTTCGGAAATCGTAAAGGAGAGTATCTCAAACATGTCGGTTTGAGTCACTCAAAATTCTGGGAAATAGGATGTTTTCTAAAAATGGTTTGCCGCCACTTCTGAAAAGTTGCCGTTCCTCCAGGTACGTGGGTATCTTCGGTGAGAACAAATTTCCTGGCTGCTTGAGGTCTCTGTTCAGCCTTTAGGGTCTCAGCATCATAATGTTTCTTACCCACGTGCTTTATCTAATAGACTCGCCTGATGTGACGTCTTATAGCACCCTTTGTCTCTGAGTGATTTGCACCAGGGAGATAATAAACACTCAAGGGTTATACTCAGAAAGTCAAAAACAGCCCAAATGTTGCAATCTGAGGTATTTGCACTTAAAAAGGCAACATTTACTGAAATGGCTGGGGGGGGCACATGACTTTTCCAGCAAACCACACCACCATCCCTTTCTGTGGGGAAGTAATTATTTTGAGATACCGACACACATGACGACCAGATGAATTATCTGAGAAAACTTAGCATCTAATGATATTCTTTTGAGATCACAAGGAAGAATTATATTAGCTTGAGATGAGTTGTTTTTTTCTTTTTTTTCCTCTCTCCCTCTCTCTTTAGTTGTAAAAACAGTCACAAATGTGAGTGCTTTGGTGGGCTTGAACCTGTCAACAGCCAGTGGCCCGCTGTGGAGATAGGGATGTCACCTGTCTTTGGGGCTGAGACACCATAACAGGTGTTTCCGTGGGAACTGGGCGTCTACCGCTGCACACCTCTAATCTGGGATCTTCTTTCTGGTGAAGTGCCCATGATTCATAACTCAGTCACGTTACAAGGAATGTCTTTTTTTCAGATAGATTCTGTCTCTAAGAACTTAAGTCAAGGGATTTTCAAAGAGTCGCTTGATTTATGTGCGTGAACCTCTCACTCAGGAAAAGAACTTTTGTTTGGCAAACACCATAGGAACAGAGGCCTTAAAAAAATAATTAGGACTCTCTTCTCCTGCTTGAATCTCAATGCTTTCCCCGCACGCAGGGGTGTGGGTGGCCCACTGGCGCATTTGCGAATTTGCAGAGAAGAGGTTGGGGAGGGGGGCGGGGGAGACATGACTAAACCTCCCTTTCTTTTGTTTGTGCAACAACTCAATTCACTGTCACCACATCAGCATATTTTGCTGCAAATCTCAGTGCCCTCTCACTTTCGTTTTACTTAATGCATTTCTACATTTTCCCAAGGCCACAGGAGCTGTTTTCTTGCGAGTGGCACGCCTGCCTCAAATAACGAAAATTGCCTGGGTCTTGGAATCTGAGCCTTCATATTCTCCCATATATTATTTGGTCCTATTGTTCCTTAACTTGCTCATCATTCACTCGGTGAAGGGAAATTCCATTTGGTCCTTTTAAGACCGCCAGACTAGCTGACTTAAAACACTCAGCCCCAGTTCCTTCTGAATATTTCGGTTCTTTATTGAAATGGTCCTTTTAATGTCATCTTTAATTTAATCAAATAGTGTCATCAAAATAACATTTACTCTATTACTGCAAATTCAC
Organism: Lemur catta; assembly: GCF_020740605.2. Lineage (NCBI taxonomy): Eukaryota > Metazoa > Chordata > Mammalia > Primates > Lemuridae > Lemur > Lemur catta. The sequence continues at coordinate 15,279,707 of NC_059147.1, read as the reverse complement.
TGCATTATTAACTAGTGTAACTAGACAAAAAAGATGGTACAAACCCCCATGGAAATATATACTTACTGTAAAAGTGGATACAGTTCATAGATGTTCTATATTTAATTTGCAGTTTCAAAGCACTCTCTATGGAGAGGTTTTATGGTTCTGAAATAATTTAAAAACACACTTTACTACAATCCATAGCAGGTAGTTTTTGCCAATTTGGGAAGTTATGGTGCCTTGTACTTTCCAAAGTAAGCTGAACAGTGTTTTTTAACAGTGAGGTACCTCTCTCCTCCATTAGAAATGGGAGTCTATCCTTGTACCACAAGCGGTACAACCAAGGATTCCCTAGTTTTCTTTTGGTACCCTGAAACCAACCAGATATAAATTACCTGGTATTTGCAGGTGGCACCAGGATTCAATTAGCTTGATGAAAAATACCAACTCTTCAAATACCATTTTGAAGAGTTTGATCAGTAAACAGGTCATGGTTGGGGCAGGAGGTATAGGATGAGGTGATTATGTAATTTTACAGGTCTTCCTTTGATTCAAAAGAAAAAATATTTGTTGCATTCAACTCCATAGGCTCAGCATAGCATAGTGGAATGAGCCTGGGACTAAAAGGCAAGAGTTCTGGGGTTCAAGATCTTAAGTAAATTATTTGCAAGGCCTTACTTTTCCCATCTGTTTTTAAGAGGGAGTTCTCTGATAGCAAACCATTTAATATCAAGATAATCCAATTTTTAAAAAATGCTTGTCTACCCACTTTTTCTTGAGATTAGGAAGACCATCTTCTAATTAGAATTTTTATCTGAACTTACCACTAGCTATTTCTTTGTATAATATGAAAATAAAATACCAGTGGAGCATCTCTACTTCAAGATTTTCATTCTTCTCATTGCTAAGAAATTCTGTTCCTGAAGGAATATTGGACAGACTTCAAAATAAGGGCATTAAGCTAAATTCATTTATTTTCAAAAGGCATTTTGTTTTTACACCTGTTGCTGCACCTGCCACCAGCCAAGTGCTATGCTGGGGCCTGAGAAAGCAAAGACAGATGAGGACAAGGTCTCTCTCTTTTCAAACGTGAAGCCTAGCCAGTGACACAAACATTTGTAAAGATAAGAATAATAAAGTAATTCAGGTGTGATAATAGTAAGTGTCACCGAGCTAGCCATCCATCCATCCATCCACTCATCCATCTATCCACCCATCCATTCATCTGTCCCTCCATCCATCTATCCGTCCATCCACTTCCAGGATGTGAGAATGAGTGGTGCCGATGCCTAATGTAATACATAGGCAGGTGTCTGGGTGGAAGATCAAAGAGCTGCCCCAAATTTGCAGGATTAGTAAAGTGGAGGTCCAGACATAAGACCCCATACAAATAAGACACGAAAAGGGCTGGAAGCCTTTCTAGGGCCAAAGGCACAGACGGATGAATCCGAGACAGGCGGGGTAAAGATGAGCTCTATCTGTGGTTGTCAACCCTGCTGGAATCATCTGATTAACTGTAAAATATCCCGATGCCTGGGTTCTTTTCTGGAAAGTCTGATCTAATTGGGTAAGGGGACAGCCTGGGCATCAGGAGTTTTAAGACTCCCTAGGTGATTCTAATTAGCAACCACGGTTAAGAATACAGGGTGTGTGTAAGGGGAGACCTTTCTGGCTGATTAAAGAAAGTACCAGTGGTGTTTGTGCCTTGGGTCTGTCAGTGGGTATATGGTGCATGGTGGGCCAAGGTTAGGCCACATGTCACAGGGGTGAGGGAGAAGGGATTATGTTCTGGCTTACACAGCAGGGACGACACTGAAGCTGCACAACTAATTCCAGACACCCATGTTCTGGTGTAAAGAATTGCTGGCACTTGACATGTAATATTTGACCCCAAGACTGGCCGTACTTTGGGTCACAGGTCAAAGACACCCCCACCCCTGGCTAGGAAAGACAGAAAATGACTGAACCAGGGCTTCATTTCTTCTCATGTAGTGAGTGCTTGGCTGGTGGTACTTTCAAAACCAAGTCAGCGTTTGTTGCTGCTGAGTGACTGGGCTGATGTCACCCATCCTTGAGCTATCCACACTTGTTCTCTGACAACCTTAAGAGTTGACATGAAAGAAAACTGTCACTCCATGGAAAGCATTCACTTGCTTTAGGTTAAAGGTGCTGGAGATTGCAACGACTGTCTGGTTTTGTCACATTCTTACCACAGAAGGAACTATCTCCATGATGTAGCAGATATTTATTGATTCAGGCACTGCCAGGCATGGAACAGAGCCAGTGGTAAGAAAGAAACAATCTCTGCCTTCAAGGTTCTTACAATCTGGAAGGGACAGGGAGCTCAATCAGGGAGTTCAATACAGCACGCTACTCATAATTCCCCGTGTCATCAGCTGCTGGTTGTATGACTCTATGGTAGAGGTATACAGCACCTAATCCAAAAGGAACATATCTAGCTTTGGGAGTTCTTTTCTATTTAGTTGCCATATTTTTATTTCTTCTTGTTCACTAACATCATCTTTTATTGAATCTCTGCCTCAGTTGTTACATTAGTCACAAGTAAAGAACTTCAGAACTTGTGGGGCGTGCTTTGGTACCCGATTCCCTTTAGTTTCCTGGAAACAGAAGAATCTATAGTGTATTCCCCACAGAGTATCTTTGGAAGAAAGAAATTACTCACTTGTAACTGGATGTCTCACCAGTCAGCTCTACAGGTCTGTGCTTGCTGACTGCGGGCCCATGAGACCCTGGTGGCAGGAACTGGGGATTAACCTGGCAGCCAGGTCTCTGTTCCCATCAGCACCTACTTCCAGAGTGCTCCTGAACAAACCGGGATGTGACTTCTACTTAAGATCCAGGGGCTAGGCCACAGGGGAGCTTGGGAAAGGGATGAACAGGAGGGAGAGGCTCCGTCTTCTTACCTGGAATGTCTCCCAGAGTAGATGGAGAGCCAAGCCCCTGACAAGGGCATCCATCCACCCTGTAGGTAACGTTCCGTGTGGTGTGATTTGGAGGTGGCTTCTTTTTTGTCCATCGCAATAGCTGAATCTCACGCTGGAGGGCAGAGATTGGGGGTCAGCTAGGCATCTTTTTTTTTTTTTTTTTAGAAGGATCTAATTGTGAAGGAGGGAAGAAAAGGCCCGAGGGCACTGGGCGGGGTTAGGAGGCTGAGGAGTTTCACACATTTGTGATTTCCTTGTAGGCCAAGTTTACTCACAGGGATGACAGTCGTTTTCTAAGAAAGTGAGATTGCTTCACATTGCATTTAAAGGCTTAAATAATGTATTCTGTCAGACAATTCTCTGAAATGGTTTTCCAAGTGAATGCATCACAAAGTGCCTAGAAAGAATGCCTGGCATGGGAAGAGGAGGGCATTTAGAAAATGTGAACTGCTTGAATCAAATCTAACTTGAGATGTATCTTACCTATGGTAAGGTGCACACACATTAGAGGTACAGTTCGATGAATTCTTACTCATTTATATAACTGTGTAAACACCACTCAGATCAAGACAAAGAACATTTCCAGCACCCCAGAAGGCTCATCTGTACCCCTTTCTAATCACTACGTTCCATCATCATCACTATTCTGATTTCTATCACCAGGGCTCTTTCTGTTCTTGAGTTTCATATAAATAAAATCACCCAATATGTGTTGTTGGCTCCATAATTAGGCCGTAGGATTCACCCGCAGCCTTTCCTTCTTCTTTATTGCTGTGTGGTATGACATCCTTCAACAGTTTATTATTATGAAAAATTTTAAACATACATAAAAGTTGAAAGAATTTCATAGTAAATACACAGACATGCACCACCCAGATTCTGTTAATACAATTAACATTTCTCTCTCCTTGCATCTCTGCCCTTGTATCCATCCCTCTATCCAGCCATCAGTCCATTTTATTTTATGATTCATTTCAAAATAAGTTGCAGACAGCAGTCACTTCACTCTTAGACACTTAAGCACATGTATCCTTATTGCATTACTGAACTAGAGTTTGGTAGTTCAATAATGCTTATGGTTGTTATGTTGGTGATTTTTAAAAAATAATAATTAGAGTGATGTAATGATAAAGCTATTAAGAGCCAACATTTATTGAGTATGGACTTTCTACCAGACAGTGCACTAAGCACTTGACACATATGTACCTATAGTTACTTCCACCTTAAGATACAGAAACTGAGCCTTAAAGATGCTATTGACTTGTCTAAGTTTGCAGAGAAAAGGAGTCAACTCTGGATTGTGGAGACTTCAAAGCCAGTTGCCAGTATGCAATTCACTTGAATTTGAGTTTCAATTGAGATTTGGTTCAAATTCCATCCTTGCCTCCTATTAGTTGTGTGACTTTGGGCAAGTGAACTAACGTCTCTGAAACTCAGATTTGTCCATCAGTAAAATGGGACAGCAATATCAATACCACAGAGTTATTGTTGATGATGAAATGAGATTTTCAGATGCCTAGTAAAATGCCTGCCTTATTCATATTCATGACCTAATGGTTTCTACTGGAAGAGTCTGGAACTGTTAGCGTCCCTAGAACAAACTGTGTTACTCAACATGGTTTTGTTGCTGTTGTTGCTGTTTTTCGTTTTGGCTCTGTCCTTGCTGCACTGTGATTTGATCCCATTTAAGCAGCTCCCTCTGCAAACACAAACTCTTCTCTATCTCTTCACGCAGTGATGTTATAATATCTGGAGACTTATTGATTATTTGTTTGATTCTATTGTGGGCACAGGAGCAGTTCTTAGATTAACACTATTAGATTTTCCCAAACAATATTGCTGTGGTTTATACAATTGGACGAAACGGGTGATCTAATTTGGACTCAATTTGCTCTAAAGTGGAGCTGGAGGAAGGAGGTGCTGTGATTTGGTTCTGAGCCTGAGAACAAGTATGAAAAAGTTATCTCTTGGTGATATCTGTGTGCTTCATCAATTCCAGATACACTGCGTGAGCAGGTATAAGGATTCAAAGCTTTTTTTTTGCTTGGTTTCTTTTCTTTCCTATGAGCTAAAGAACCTAGCTTTACCTATCCAACTGAGATATTAAACCCACTGATATAATTTATTTTTCCACGTGAAATCTCTCAGAAAAAAAAAAAATCAAGTTGAGTTTTCTAGAGGCAATGGGTTAAGAGGAGATAACAGATATGCCCACAAACAAATCATTTCCTGAAAGCTGTTTTGGATGGAACAAATGGAAAACATCACTTCTTTTCTTTCTCTGTACACCCCCTACCCTGGCATCTAAACATATCTGTAATCATACCGTGTATAGAAGTTTCCATTCTGCTTTTGACCTTAACATTATAACACAGTTCCACAATATTATTGGCTCTTCATTAATATCACTTTTAATGATGCCTATGAATTCCATTTAAGGCTATTACTATAGTTTTTTTTAATTATTCCTGTAATATTGGAAATTTAGATTGCTTCTAGATTTTCATTATTATAAATAAGGCTAAATAGTAACATGTGAGTTTTTTAGACTAATAAATATAATATGTAATATTTAACTATTTTCTAAAATTAGATTTCTAAAAGTAGAATCACTGAGTCAAAGGGTGTATACTTTTTTTAAGCGGCTTAAATATATTTCCAAATTGTTTTCATAGCCTGTCAATATCATTGAAAATGGTGGTCTGGGTACAAATCGAGTGTGCTGTTTGTCCTACTTTGGTGGAATTACTTAACTTTTCTTTGCCTCGGGTTCCAAATCTGTGAACGAGAAAAATAATAATGCCCACCTCATAGAGTTGTTGTGAGGACTGAGTGAGTTAATAATATATATAAAGCGTGTAGACTGTCTGGCACATAGCAAGGGCTTGTAAATACTATCTGTCTATTATTAACTATTACTATTGCCTGCACTGAAGGAAGGGTCTGTGGAGTACACAAATCGTCCAGAGGCTTCCTTTCGTCCATTGTTTTCATTTACCTGCTTCCAGAACTTTCTCGAACACTCACCAGCCTCTGAGATATCTGATGTATGTTGCAGCATGTTTTCCCATGTTTACCTACGTCTCTGAGAAGCTCATCAACACTGAGAGATACCTGGAAGGGAAGAGGCAAGCTTATGATGCAAATTATGGAAATATTAGGTGGATGAATCCAGCCCCAAGCAATCTGCAGGTGACTGCCCCTGACCTCCCCTAGGCTTTTAAAGGCAACAGAACACAGGAAATAGGCATCACGCAGATTTGACCTGTGAGGTCCTGGTGGGTATTAGGTTCTTACTGGTCGAAGGGTCACCATGAATAGCAGGAACTGCAGATGAGGGTGTAGAGTTCCAAATCTGTGGGTTTGTAGAAGCAGGAGGGGCAGGATGGGGGAGACTGGGGGTGGAATCACATAAATAGGCCCTAATGCAGCATCCTGGGACACACTAGCAGCTGCAGGACGAGGAGAGAACAGGGAGAACAGGGAGCCTTTCCTCTTCTCCCCTGGTTCTGTGTTCTCACTTCTCATTTAGTACACACACCTATATATTAAAAATAGGTGTGTCTGTGTCGGTTTAACCTTCCATTCCTCTGCGTTCTCTAGGAGCCAGGTATGGACCTTATGCCTTCTTTTGTTTCCCACTCCCAACACAGTGCACGGTCTATAGGAGAAGATGCGTATGTGTGAATGAATGAGTGGGTAGTTTTCAGAGTATCCAGAAACTATACCTCATCGTCTTACCCATCTAGGCTCTATAGGGAACTGTGAGCACCAGCTGTAGGCAGGAAGCATGTGCTCTGAGTCCCAGGGATTCTATGTGGATGGAGAAAAATTGTCATTGCTAATTGCCAGAGAGACCAGGTCCTGACGGTGGCCAAACACTTCCCTGGGGAGTTCTCACCAACGTTACAGAATGGAGCAGCAATCTTCATTACGGATGCAATTACGTTTCATTGTTAACCATCACAGGCTCAGGGACATTATGGTGACTACTGTAAGTTTGTTTCACATGTAAACTTTGACCTCAAAGCAGTGTGGTGGGCTTTTACCAAAGGACCCTGTCTAGAGGTTCAGGGTGGTGACAATAAGCTTGAGTCCCAGCTGCCAAGGAGGCTGATAACGGGAGAGGCATTTCCTCCTCCTCGTGCTTCTGCTCTTCCTCCTTCTTTTTCTTCCTTTTTTTCTTCTTTTTTTTAACCATGCTCATTGGTTTTAGGAATCATTAGCATGGTAAAGATTAAAGCTATTGGAGATAGCACAGATTGCTTCATTTTATTATGTTCAATTGGATTGGATCCGAGCCATTTGCAAAGTGCAGTATTACCATAAGAAGGGACTTGGAATGTTTGTCACATAATACCCCTTCATGGAGAAGGCAGTTTCTTAAAATTAAAAAAAAAAAAAAAAAAGAAAGAAAGAAAAAAGGAAAAAGAAGATGACTTGAAATAGCATGGCTTTCTTCTGCTTTCAAATGTGTAACAGAATAGAACTTTGTATGTCCAGACGGATTGCCTGGAACCTGGTGGGTGGCCCAACTACCTGGCCCCAGTGGCCCTTATCTTGTTATTTTGTTCAGTAGAGACCTGGCATATAGGCAGAAGCCTGGTAGAACTAGGAGTCAAAGGACTCCCCCAGGGCTGTTGAATTCCATTGCAAACCCTAGCGTGTGCCTTAGGTGCTTCAGGGCACAAGCTCAGGACTCCACCCTGCTCTTTCCACCTTATCTAACCCTGTCTCATTTATCATATTTTTTTGCTTGTTTGTTTGTATTCCATCTAAGATACTGTTCATGAAAATGGCGGTTTCCTGCGGCTTTAACAAAAAAAAAAAATTGAAAAACTTATGCTAAATAAAGAAACCAGTCACAAAAGACGATATATCATATGATTCCATTTAGATGAAATGTCCAGAAGAGCCAAATCTATAGTGACAGAAAGTAGATGAGTGGTTGCCAGTGATTGGGGTTAACAGTTAAAGGGAGCAGGATTTCTTTTGGGGTAAAAAATGTTTTGTTTTTTTTAATGAATTGTGATGATTATTGTGAATATACTAAAAACCATATATACTAAATTGTATGGTATGTGAATTATATCTCAGTGAAGTTGTTAAAAAATCACAGGAAAACCATGATGTGATTCAACCAGTCTGATGCTCAGATTTCCTACATGTCCCCATTTAAGTCTGGACCAGGACAGAAACCCAGGTGTGGCCTGAGCAGCACACAGTGGAACGGGCCTGTCACCTCCACCCCAAGCATCCTACTTCAGTCAATGCCGCTATGAAAGCCATTAGCTCTTTTGATAGGCACAACACTGTGTCGCCTCTCAATTACGTAATCAAATTTATCCCCGTGCTGTTATTAATATAATTTTCTTTGATTCTCTGTCTTTCCCCACTACAGGGCAAACTCCTTGAAGACAGTCTTTAGTTCTAGTTTTTGAATAATGTCAGTTACAGTAACGTCATGCCCAGCATGGTACTTCTTGTTGAGAACTTAAAAATGAATAAGAACTCTTAAGAGATCGCAATTTATTTGGGAAACTGGTACTACCTGATGGAACCAGGGAAGTGTCAGCACAGGAGTTATGTTTGAGCTAGGTCTTCAGTAATGTGTGGACCTCACTAACTACGGAAACAGAAGAGTAAGATGTTCAAGGTAGAAAGAACAGCATTAGAAAAGTTATGGAGCTAAGAAAGAACTTGATGTAATGCCAGAATGGTGAGAAATTTGCTGAGAATTAATTTGAGTGGTCTCAATTTGAGACCACCATTTAGAAAGATAGCATATACCACATCTAGAGTGTTTATACAGCAGGGTCTACTACTTCTCCCTTCCGTTTTAGTCATGATTCTTGGTGGCCACTAAAGCTAGCGTATGGCAGAAGGGAATATGTGGGTTCAAGTACTAGGAAGTCTTGGAGCGGTGGCTTCAGGCGTGGCTGGATCCAGGGGCTCAAAAATAAAATCAGATTATTTGTCTCCTTCCATCTTTTGCTATGGGGGTCTCTGTTTGGCTTACTTCTGTTTGGCTTTTGATACCTGGTGGGAGAAACGGCCACCAGAAGGATCAAATTCCCCTTCTCATACTATATTCATAACAGCAGAGCTCCTCGCTCTCTCTCCCAGAATATATGTAACCCTGGTAAGATTCTAGCCCAGTTTGGGTTACATGCTTTGTCCATGAGTCAGGCACTGTTGTCAAAGTCTGTTTAACAACTGACCAAGGTCATGTATCTACCAACATGGACAGGGAACAGAGTGCTCAAATTGACCCTCAGGTTTAAATGGAGTAAAATGGGCTTCCTGGAAGAACGGAAGAAAAGGGAAGGCAGCCGGGTGGTCCAACATGGTATTAGATTATCCCCTGTGTTTCCTAGGAATTTTTTTTTAGAGTTCAGGCATTAAGCTATGTGTCTGGTACCCTGTTCTTGTGATGTTGGGTTCCAGATCTTAGCCGAGGATTTTACACACACATCTGTTAAATTCCATTTAGCTAGAACACTAACAAGAGAACACCAGTTCATTCCTCTTTTTCGGATCTCAGTTTTCTTATCATCGGGATGGGGATAATAGTGTGGACACTGCAGGCTCGTTAGGAAGATCCATCGGCAACACCCATCATGCACTCAGAGATCATTATTGTTCTTCCCAGGCCAGGGTCAGAGTTTGTCCATTGCTGTTTGCTCAGAACCTTCTCCATCCACACATCATGTTAGTAAACTCTGATCTGCCAAAAGTTCTTCCCGTCCACCCAAAGGCCTGAGACCTCTTGGGAGAGAGCAGGTTGTCCTCCACGTGTCTTCCAGGAAGAGGCTTGGGGCAGGTGGCAGAGCCGCGTCGTCGTTTGCAGATGAAGCCGGGCTCCCTGGCTATCAGCTGCCGTGCTCGGAGGGGCGGCGTTCAGACAAAGAGGCAAATTTAAATTCATGTAATGTTGCTGTTTGTAACATTGAATACTTAAGACATCTGCTCAAAGTCTCGCATTATAAATGAATGGAAAGGATCCAGGAGCGCTTTATTAGATGGGAGCTGTTAAGTGAGCGCCACATATTTCAAAGCAGGATCTTAATCAGACATTATTTATATCTATATTATTTTACAAATTAAAAGCAGTAGAAATAGTCCCCGGAAAGATGTCAGCAAGCAGGGGCAAAGAAAAAAAAAAAAGAAAGAAAGAAAAGAAATGAACCTGAAGCCTCAATAACAGGCTTGCTAGTCCCCTCTGGGGGAGGAGGGGTGAAGAGTTGCAAATTTACCGTCATCGGCAGGTGTGTAAATGTTCCGTTTAAATTAAATGGCACGTGTCATAAAGTAACATGCCGCTGCACATCCCACCCTCTGTTTCTGTTTCGGCTACAGAGTCTATTTTTCTTTCCCTTCCAGCTCAGCCACCTTCTCCTCCCCAACACCGGGTCACCCAAGACTCCTACTTTATTATTTCCTTTTACTTGAGTTCATTATGTTCTGTGATTCAGTGGAAACATAAAAAATGGTTCTTAATTTTAATTAATGGCAAACTTAGAACAGGCCCATTTAATAAATCTGTTCTCTGAACTTAACACATCTCCTGGCCTGTGAGGGCCGCCTGTCATTTTATTAGCTGCAGGAGCCTCCCTGCAGAATGGCTGAGTAATTGACAAAAACTGCAGGTAAGGCAGGAGCCCCGTAATTGATTCATACGATCCCTTCCTCCAAACGCACTGAAGAGTTAATTATTTTTCCTGCAGTTGGGACTCAGCTGTTGTTTCCACTGGGATTAAACAGCTGTCAGCATTGTTAATGACATCAAATTCATGCATTAACATCCTCTCGTTCCCCTTCCCGTATAAAGCGGGGTTGCGGAAATCTCTTCCATGTCCCCCTTTACGAAGGAGTGAAAATCCTGGGAAAGATAACGGCCCTTATTACAAAACCGCAGACCGGAGCTCGCGTTGATGGAAGCTCGTAATGAGTAATTAAGCCGCTTTGCGAAAGTCGGGCTGTCATGTTGGCATTTGGGTACTTACATTCCCCGGTGGAAGCAGCTGGGTAGACTGGGAAGGTGATAAAGGGAGGAAAAATAGAACACTTCTAGAACTATCTCCACTTTTTTTTTTTTTAACAATACAAAACAGAGCTACTAAATAATTAGCCAACCAAAAATGAATTCTTAAAGTATCTGCCAATTTCTTCAAACATCTGTAACAATATGTCTGATGAATAGGAACCCTTCCCTCGTTTTTTTCTTTCTTCTTCTAATTCCTTTTTTTTCTTTTTTAAGAGAATTTTCTTGCTGTCTCAGTCTCCCAAATTATATGAGAACAAACTTCAGGGTTTTAATTTTGTTTGCCTTGTTTTGCTTTGTTTTGTTTTGCAGAGAACTCTCTTAGCAAATGAAAGTTTAAAGCCTGAGTTCGGTTTGAGTAATCGGTTCCTAAGGAAAAAGTAAATGAAAAGTATTTCTGTGTGTCTTCAACAACACAAGTTCCTGTGCAGATATGGGAGCAGGGTCCTGGGGGTGGGTGCTCCAGGGCTTATGGGCTGAGAGTCCCCACTGCCCTTGGAAAACACAACTGGGACATTTCTATCTCCTACTAGGGAGAAATATACATGTGTGGAATTTTTATGTTTTCCTTCAGCTTATTTATTTCACTTAACATTACCTACCCTAGGATTATTTCAAAATAATTTTATTAGTAGTCGGCTTTCTTTTCCCTAGCACAAAACTCATGCAACATTTATGTTGAATGTTTAAAACTCTTTTCTAAAATGTTTCACCTTTCTGGAAAAAAAACCTTGCATTCAAAAAGTGTAAAGTGCTCTTCCCATTTCTGCTCTTGAAAGTGCAGTGTGATTTCATAAATGAAACAATATCAGGAAAATTCAATCTCGCTAATCCTTTCCGACAGAAAAGAAGGAAAATATACTCATCAGAGAACAGATTCCTTTAGATTTGTGTTAGAGAAAAACCATTTCTAATGAACTAACAGCACAGAAGCAAGGCCGTTAAATGAATAACCACCTTGCAGTCCAGATAATAAAATAGGAGAGTTTTATGTGTCACATCAATAAACATCTTAATTAACCAGCACGTGGGTTCTCCCTGATACCTGCCCCATGCCACACTAGCCTTCAGAAAAGTCTAGGTAAAGAAGGAAATTGCTCTGCGTTAAGTTCCGTGACCAGATAGGGCTTCATTTTCCAGAACCGGGTCCAGTTACAATGTGACGAACCCATCTTGGTTCAGATTATCAACCAAAATAAATCACATACTAATTTTTAAACATCATGAGATGCACAGGGAATTATTGCAGTTTTGTTGTGTTTTGTTTTTGATTTAGCACAAACCTAAATATTACTGACTCATAAAAAAAGTCACCTGATGCAATTGCCCAGCCTGAAGAGTAGGATGAATCGTTCCATGGATAGCTAATATTGTCTCATTGGCCAAACCCCGAGACTCACACTTGGTGTCTGGTGTTGGGTCTGCCAGCTCCCCAGCATGGGATGTTTAGGGCGTAGCCTTCCAAGACCCACAACCCAGACCAGGAAGCAGAGGCAATTTATTAGCCCAGCTTCCTGTCCACCGAAGGCCCGGGGAGGCCTTGAAATGGCACAGCTGAAGTCAGATTCCACCAGCGCAGTCACGGCATTTAATGAGGCCTCTCCGGACACACAGAGATGGACATTTCTAGGCTTGTGGGACAGGCTCCCCAGTCCCTCCTCTCTGCTGGTGAGACTCTCACTGAATTCGAAAAAGCCTCTACTATTGGCCTGGCTGGGTCCCTCCTTTTGCTTTGTCATTCTACATTTCAACTCTAGACCAGAATTTATTGCTGCCAATAAAGGACACTTTAACCCCTTAAAAATCCAACATTATTAGGCTTTATAATATAGTTATCAATTAGTGAACACTTATAGGAATGACCTCGTCTGATCCAGGGGTTCTCAAATGTGGCCAATTTTGCCCCTCAGGGGACATCTGGCAATGTTTGGAGACGTTTGTGGTTGTCACAACTTAGGAGAGGGGGCCTGGTGTGCTCCTGGCATCTGGGGGGTAGAGGCCAGGGATGCTCCTCAACATCCCACATGAACAGGCAGCCCCTCGAAACAGAAAATTATCTGGTCCCAGATGTCAACAGTGCTGAGGGTGAGAAACCCCGGCCTGGAGTGTTTCTCAACCTTTTACTTCATCACTGCCCCCACTGCCACCCCAGGATCCTTTTGAGACAGACTTTCCTAATTTCTCTTGCCCATGAAATTGTAATACCATGATTTACTGGAATACCTATTTATGTACCGTATGCCTATCTGTGCTGTATATATTACAAGGGTGAACACTTTTTGTTCCCCACACCTCCCACCCCTCCCAAAACAATTTTGACACCCCTGGATGTGTTGTCACCCTGTTGGGAATGCACAGCCCAGAGATAATCTTTGTCCATAGGCAACACAGAGCCAACCGAAGCCTTCAAACAAGGGAAGGTAGTGATAGAATTCAATTTTTGAAGTGATTCTGGCAGGCACGTGGCGGGTGGGAGGGCATAGACAAGACCTGTGGCTCCGGGAACCATAAGGACTTTGCTGTTAGGACCAAACCTCTTCAGCTCTATCCGGAGCCACCTGTCCCACCCTTTGCCCCTGCCACCCTCCATCCCTGGACGTCCTCCTGTCTTTTAGCTGCCAGTGCTTGAAAACTTCCGTGAAACCTCTTTATGGAGATGATACTTCCTTTCAGTGGTGCATTGGGCCAGTGCCCCTCTCTGGGGTCCACAACATTAACAGCTGGGTTACTCCATCGAACGTAAATTTCAAGATCACATCTTCATTGTCTGTCCTTGCATATCCTGCACGGCTCCTGGTTGAGAGTAGGCACTTGGTAATTATATCTTGGATGAAAGAACGGACGAATGGACGAATGAATGAACAAGAGCTGTTCTTGCAAAGCTCCTTGCACGCTTTAATCTCTCTAGCATCTTGTGAAACACACCTACTTCTTTCTGATCTTCATTTTTTAAGTAGTTTTGAAATGAGAACTGATGGGGCTGCTTTGGCTCCTGGTACCCAAGTTCTCCGCTCACTCCCAGCACTCAGGGCTGTGCGGTCAGAGTCTCAGATCCGGAGCACGTGATGTGCGTGGGCCTGTGACTAACAGCCGCAAGGCACACGATGGCGGCAGCCTGGGAGGCCGACCGAGCAAGTAATTTCTGAAGAAGGGACCCACGAGGCAGAGAATGAGAGGCGTGATGCGGGAGAAGGAGCATGCACTTTGCCGAGACAGCTCTATCTGGGTCTCAGCCGAGGATCTTGAGGTTAAAAGCGTCATGGCCTCGCGTCTCCAAGCCTGAACATCCACACCTGAAACGAAAGACGGTCTCTTGGATGAATGTGATGCTGAAATAAAATAACACAAAGAGGAAATGCCTGGGGCATACTAGGAGCACAACAGATATTACTTCTATCTTCCCCACTCTAGATCTCTTTACTGCAACTACTATTTTAAATACTTTTTCCATGAGGCAAATGTTAGTGCTGATGTTGGCAGCACCGGCTTGATGCCTGGTTCAGATGCGACAGTGCAGGGCAGTGGTCTGATAGCATCCACAGTGTGCATGCGTGCCCCCCCACCTGCCACGCCCTGTTCTTTTTCTCAGGCCCACCAAAAAGGAAGGAACTGGCTGAGACTTGACACCTCTTTTTTGTTCATTTATTTCTTTGAATCTAGCATGTAAGTGTAAGCTCATCAGAGAAGTTTCCCCCTGGCTTGGTACAATCAGGTTTCAACTGAGGCTTACACACACACACACACACACACACACACACACACACACAGGTCAACAGTCAACACAGGCAACCTTTTTGCTGCCTCTGGGCAATTTCATCAGAGGTGTTATGTCACCTCTTTAGCCCCATCTGTGGCATCTCTGGTGCCCGTACGTCTCTGAATCAAGCGTTTGTGTTGAACCACTCATTTTGGCAAGACTTACTCAGACAGGAGAGCCCTCAGAGCTCTCTAAGGAGGAAGCCGGGGAAGGATGGTGTTTGTCAGAAAGGTGTGGGCTCTTGAATTTAAATGGCCTCCCACGGGGAAGCAGAGGAACAGACAACCTTGTAGCATCCTCAGAGGCCCTGAGACCCTCAGGTAATATTATTATAATTTGCCTGATTCATTACGACCACAGAAGTTCCTGGGGTGGCCCTGTCTCTGACCTGGCCCACCAAACAAAGCACACACCAGAAACCATAGATTAGCACAGTGACCCTGTCCCTTCACACACCTCCTCTCTCCATATGTCCTTATTTGGGGGGATTGCTTCATTCGTTTTTCTCTGAGGGGCCTAATACAACATTTTTACAGTTACAACAGTGAAAGGTGTGAGGGGATAGAAGAAGGAAAACAGTGAAAGCTGAGCCTTGAAGGAAGTGCCCAGAGGAAGGGGACCCCCCCGACAGGCTTGGGACCATCCACACAGCAGGGGCTCAGAGGGTGCCCACAAGCATGTGACCACCCTGCATGAGCCCCGTCCTGGCCCCCCAAACACACACTCCCATCTCACCCTCACCCCGCACTCCCTTCTGAGCAGAGTTCTTTCTGGGAAGCAGCAAACACACATAAAAGCAAGGAAACTACAGGGACACATTTTTTCCTATTTTTTTTTTTTAAATTGAGATGAAACTCACGTAACATAAAATTAACCATTTCAAAGTGAACAACTGAGTGGCAGTTAGTACATTCCACGGGTGTACAACTACCACCCTGTACAGTCCCAAAATACTTATATGGGCCGGCAATAAAACCCTATACCCATGAAGCGTTACTCACCATTCCCTCCTCCCGCCAATCTGCTTTCTGTCTCCATGGATTGGACTGTTCTGGGTGTTTCATACAAACAGCCTCATACAATATGCGTGTGGTCTTCACGTCTGGCTCAGCTTATTGTCCTCAAGGTCCGTCTCCATCACAGCATGTGTGAGTACGTCATTCCTTTTTACGGTTGAATAGTATTCCACTGTCTATTAATATTTATATCACAATTTGTTTATCCATTCGTCCATAGACGGACATTTGGGTTGTTTCCACATTTTGGCTCTTGTGAACAGTGCCGCCATGAACATTTACGTATGAGTGTGTGTTGGAGTACCTGTTTCCAGTTCTTTTGGGTGTATACCTAGGCGTGGAAGTGCTGGGTCATGTGGTAATTAATTCTGTTTAACTTTTTGAGGAAGTGTCGAATTCTTTTCCACAGTGGCTGCTCCATCTTACATTCCCACCAGCAATGCACAAGGGTTCGAATTTCTCCATACCCTCACCAACCCTGGCTGGTTTCTCAAGTGCACTTTCACCTCCCTGGCCCCTTCCCTCGCCCCCACATCTGTAAGCTGGTGCAATGATGTCAGGATAGGAGGAGCGGCATCCAACCTTCATTAGCATCTGGTCCCCTTTGTCGCCAAGTCCCCTTGGTCCTACCTGCTCAGCACTTGTCTCTTTTATTCTCAAGCAGATACAGGAGGTGTATCTCTCCCTCTGGAATACCACTTGGGGCTCATTTCGTTTTATGTTACATATATTATAGGTCCCCCCATTTACAAAAAGAATTCAAATCAATATAGAACATTTGAAAAACACAGAGCAGAAAGCACACAGAAGTCAAACATGCCATCCACAGCCCTCCACCCAGAGATAACCCCTGTATTTAATGTATTTCCTTCTAGTACTTGGGGTTTTTTTTTAATATCATGTTAGTTAGGCATTGGTTTGACCCCAAGTGAAAACTACTCCTATTACTAACACCCTCATCATCAACAACAAGATAGAAGCGTGCGTCTGTCCCAGGGTGAGTGGATGGGGAGCTCCTCCATCAAGGGGCTCAGATGCTGTGGCCTCCATGTTGGGATTGGGCTCCTGCCTGGTCTGCTTTTGCTCAAGATTTGATTAGGAGCAGATCCACTTCCCAGAATCTCTTGGAGCTAGCCGGGGTTCCTGCGAGGGTTTTCCAGAGGTTCCACCCAGCCCTGCAAAGAGAGGAGTGTCAAACAAGAGCTCCTACTGGTTGGGTTGAAAGGGTCTTGTTGCTCAGACTTCCCTAAGACAGAGTGGTACCCATCTCTCTCTCAGAGCACGCACAGTGGCACCTGAGGCACAAGATGCCGAAGAACGTATGAAGGTCCCCGGCAGCCCAAGACTTACTTTCTTAGTCCAGAAAGTATTAATAGCACTCAGTGTCCCCATAGGACAACCACACTGCATTTGCCCAAAGGATGTGATAGATAAGTGGAGATAATTAATGTTGCAGGATCAATCAACGTGTGGCCACCTTGTTCCCCAACTCCCACCTCAAGTGCATGCCGGACTGTAGTTATCTGTCACCTTTATAGGCATCTAGGTTTTAAGTCTTCATTGTGAAGTAGGTTGCATTAGCTCCATTTTACAGAGGGAAAAACTGAGGCAGTTGGCCAAACGTGGCTCATTTCCTTCTTGATTTCCACTTCTTTATTTTGAGTAAACATTTTCACTGTTAATTTTATTCCACCAACGTCCTTGGAATGGTTTTAATTCTCTTGGCTACAACCAAGCCTACACAATACCCCTTGAATTGGCAACGTCACAGTCAAACTTCCATTTTCACAAGTAATTGTGCCGCAGTTAATTAAATTGATTGCCTGGCAATCCAGCCTCAATTAAAACACTAATAGTTTATTTATTTATTTCGTCATTCACAAAGTGTTTGTTACCTTCTACCATCTCTCAGGATCCTATTTGTATATCCTGATGGTGGGAATGATAATAACGCAACTGATTATTATTATTGTTAGGTACAGGAACCACACGTGGCACTTCAAATCAGGATCAGAATTCTGACCTTGAAAGGGGGCCTAGATCAGCTCAGTTCTCCCAAGGAGACAGAAGTCTTGGTTTAGCAACTAAATTTGTTGCTTTTTGAATACGTACTTTGCAGGGCTTAGTTTCATCGTCTGAAAAGGAAGAGCAGGACAGGATTATCTTCAACATCCTCTTCAGTTTGAAGAGATTATGATTCTCTAATTCCCTAGGGTTGGGTTTAGTGGGCAGTGTGTAGGAGTTTTGCTATCTCAGGTTTCTCTTGCCTTCAGAAATGTCCAGATAGAGTTATACAAAGTCTCAGGACTGGCCCCACAGCTTGGTTTTGGGTTTATGTATAGATCTGTGCTAAGGAGCTCTTTGCTTCTTCGTCATGGAGGCATTCTGAATGTCATGCAGTAGTACTTTCCAGATCCTTGAAGCCTCATTCAGGTTCTTCCTGTGCAGTCCCATGTCTTGGTCTTGAGCCAGGGTCCTAATAGGGAGGGCGCTTGTGCTGCTGGACTTCCCTGCACTGCACGTGGTCTCCACGATGTCCTGGCTGGGTTCGTTATCTGAAGTGGCTTCGCCTGCGTCTCCCAACCCTGCTTTCTTGTGCCCTCTCTCTGTGCTTGCTATTCCTGCGCCACTTAGTGATCTCTATGTGAATATCCAAAAACGCCAACAGAGCTCTTTCGAGCAGAGTGGAAGGAACAGGGACAGAGCGGGCAGCTGTCCCTGCAGCACCCACCACGTTCAGGACGATGTACATATGAGCATCATTTCAACCCACAATAGCCCATGAGGTAGATACTACCGGCTCTGTTTCCACGAGTGAGGAGCAGAGCAAAGAAGTGAAGACAGTTCCCCTGAGCCACACTGAAGACAGGCCAATTTCAATGTCCTCCATCCATCCACCATACAGGGTGCCTCCCAAAAAGTTAAATGACTCCTTCAAGCATCCTGAGGATTGGGATGCTATGAATCTCTATTCTGCTGGAGAGACCCTCTGAGAACGTCAAGGGCCTGAGTGTTTTGACTGGCAGGATCTTGGTTTTAACATCTGTCTCCTAGGGCCCTGGGCCTACACTGTGTGAAACATGTTCTCTGCAGGATTTGGCCCCCTTGAGCCACGCTGGGGATGGGCTAAACTCTGTGGGATTCGTATTCCTTTTCCTTGGTTCCTCAGAGGAAGGGGGGAAGAAAAAAAAAAAGAAAGAAACAACCAAAAACAGCCTCTTTTGTGCATCCGCCTAAGAAATAGAAATGTGCATTTGCATTCCTTCCAACTTGTGTGTTTGCAAAATACAGACAGGCAAGTTTGAATCACTTTGACTTTGAAAGCATGATTTTGAGCAATTATCTGGGGGAAAAAAAAAAACCTCCTCTTCACTAAATAAGTCTGTCAAAAAGAGTCCTAGTACAGCATGCCACTGCCAGAATACACGTGTGCACTGGTAAACCAGCCCCAACCAATTAAGTAGCGAAATGTCGACTGCATTCAGGCCCTTCCTGGTCCACAGACAGACTTGTGTAAGTTCATTTTCATAGTGGTGTGTATGTATCTTTCGACTTTAACTGACAGATTCCCACAGTGAATAGAGTAGGGAGTTATCAATTACATGGTTAGCTAGGCGCTGCCGTTGTATGCTCCGTGGCTTCTTGACAGAAGAGGCAGAGAAGGAGGGAAGCACTAATATTTCTGATGCAGAAGGACTGTTAATATTTTAGACTGGGCTCCTCAAATATGTATGCTTATTTAGTTAGGAGAAAATGTGCATTTGAATCCTGCAAACCCTAAAGAAGTTTGCATTAATACATAGTGATTACCAGAATATTCTCTTCTAAAATATATTTTATTTATCAAATGAATACCCTTCTGAGTGCCTCTTTATCCTTCCTGTGATGGCTAAATTAATTTCATCCAATTTTGATTTCTGCATGGCAATGTTGTTAACAGTGCCTGAAATAATAAAATTACCCCGAGCAGATTGCGTATAAAACCATTTGCAGAGGGAGAAGCAGTAACTGGTGCTATGGTTCCCTTTGGCTGCAGGGTAATATATTCCTTTGTTTTCCTTTGTGAAATATTTATTGTGGGTCTCCTGTAGCCTGAGTCTGATGTGGATGTGGGCTTGTCTTTTGCTTTTATGGGCTGAGATTGAGAATGACGTCCTAAAATATATCTCCCATTAAAGCATCAGTAGATCTCCACCTTTAGAGATTCCTTCACAGAACCACAGAGTCAGAAAGAGCTGAATGATACACCATGAATTCCCCATCCATTTACCCTTAAATAAATGGAAAACCTAAGCTAAGGAATGGAAGTGTTTGGCAAATAAGCTGGTGGGAGAGCAGGATCTGGAACCAGGGCCTCCTCACTCCTGATCTTGGTCTCCTTCCATGGCATCTTTTCTTGAAATGAGCATTACATTCCCCTCCCCTGGGATGAATATCCTCCTGGGAAGGATGGTACATTATGTGTTTATGAATAAGACCAAACACATACTATGTGTGTGCCTTTTCTGATAGGAAAGACCATGATGCTACAGAAAGAGAGGAAGGGGAGAAGGGATGGGGTGTGTTAGGATCTTGGAACGGATCACGTGGCTAAATGTTCAGCTTGTCTCCCTCTTCTCCTGGCCAAACCACTGGATTATATTTCTAGACACTCCTGCTGTTAGATATGGCCATGTGACTGAGTTCTAGCCAATGGAATTAGCCCCAAGAGGGAACTAGTGTGGATCCCTGAATGACTGCATGGAGCAGACCTCCTTCTGGTCAGTAAGCTATCACAGGAGTGAAAGGTAAATGTCTATTGTGTGAAGCCTCTGTGACTCTGAGATGTACCTGTTACAGCAGGTGGAGTTGTCTTCACTAACACAGAAAGATGGCACTGGTGAAGACTTGCATCCTTTCTGAGAACTGTCTTTTGTCTGTTTTTTCTCTGAGTCCAGTATAACCACGAGCATGACACATGCCCTTGTGCCACATTTGCCACAAGGCAAATGGCTGTGTGGCAGAGCTAGGACTTCTCAGGAGCTTTAACAGGTAACTGGAAGTCCCCCACAGCCAAGAAAGCACTCTCTAGGTCAGGAATCAGCAAACTTTTTCTACAAAGGGACAGATAGTTAATATTTTATGCTTTGTGGACCATATAGTCTCTGTTGCAATTATTGAACTCTGCTGTCGCAGTGGGAAAGCAGCTATAGACAGTACACGAATGAACCGTTGTAGCCGTGTGCCAATAAAACTTTATCCACAAAAGCAGGCAGCAGGCTGGAATTGACCCACATTAGCAGAGAGTCCTGGCATCAACTTTTTTCAGAGAGGTGTGGACAAGTAGGTCAACATTTCTGTCTCAACTGTTTTATTTAATAGTGTATTAATGCAATCTGGCTCTGGGGATCTTTCTACCAAAACTACCACAAGAATCCTCGAGCCTGTACACTAGCACGCAGTTAGAAGTGGTCAGCTGTTCCCCTTTTTCACGATTCCCACTGTGGTGTCTGCATCGCTACCTGGTGTTTCAGGTAAGGAGCAAGCGCATGGGATGCCATAGAAAGAAGAAAGGGAAGAAAGGCCACATGGAGAGTGGAGGGGAAGGACTGACACTTTTCATTCAAGGTTCCAGACCTGATGTCCGGTTTTATTTGCCATTTTATTAATAAGAGGACATGGACTGATATTTGGGCAAAAAGAAAGAACCCTGGACCCTAGCCCAGATCCCTGCCCCCCACCTCCACCACTCCATTAGGTGGCTCTGGCCACCTGTTTTATGGACTTTGTGATTGTTTCAGAACTGCTGACTTGCAAATGGCTTCAGCCCCAGCAGCAGAGGCTGCCTTGGCGTCCGCACGTGATTCCTTCCAGGACTTAACTCTGGAGAGATCTCCATTTCCTGTTGCTTGCGAAGGTTTTACGTGCACAAATGCTCTGTTCTGTCACTCTGTCACAGCGCATTATGTCAGGAAAGAGGAAACAGCTCTGCCTGTAAATCGATGTCACCAGCACGCAGGGTGTTGTGTTGTGTTGTCTCGAATGTGGCTTGTCAACACCACAGGGCTAATAGCAGTGTCAGGGTCCCCGTGCCACAAATCACTTCACATCTCTGGCTAGCGCAGAGCTGTCACTCGTGAGAGTTGCCCAGGCTGCATTCAGAGCAGGCACGGACGTTTATCCGGATGCTCACATCGGAAGGCAGCAGGAGTGCAGAAGTTGCAGCTGACGCCTGCGTTCCAACCGGCTGCCTCCTCCGGTTCAATCAGCCAGGACCCATCTGATAGAAAGACCTTGACTGGCTGAGGAATGCGGATGCTGTGTCAAAAGGTCATGGCTCAGAGCCAAAAATGCACCATGCTGACCTCTAGTTCTCCTTGAGGAGTGGAGGGGGGGCGTCCCAGGGTCAGAAGGATATCCAACACCAGCTCGTCCAAGATGGCATGGGAACATGGGGGAATGTCAAGATTAACTGGGGTTCCGGTAGGCATTTACTGAAACAGAAGCACACACTCCCTCATCCCCCCCCCCCACCTCGCCTCCGTCAGCATTTCCCTAGGCGAGATGAGTCAAACATTTATATTTTTACATATGCAACACGCTTGCAATTTTCAACCGAGGGTGATAGAAAAACTTATTGAAAATAGTTAATCAATTTTACAAAGAAGTCATAGGTACAGGCATTTCCAGACCTACAGTTTTGAAAGTCGCCTAGAGGATACCAGTCTGACTCAGAGCTTTATGAAGGCATATTCCTAATAACCTCTCTGTGCTCCACGAAGAACAATTGGTTTGGACATGAACTGGTTTGGACAATTGGTTTCCGTTTTTAGACTCCAGGCCCACACTACCCTAAATAGATTGGGGCTGTGCTGATTTTACCGCTCTTCAGATTTTAGTGGATTTTCTTATTATGGTTTCAGATAAGTGACCCGCAGATGGTGAGGATTAGTAAGAACAAGAATGACAAACCCACAGGCCACTTGACATCATTCTCCAATTCCAGGTCCATAGCAGACATCATTAATTCATTAATATTCTCTTTTAGTGTTCCAAGAGGCTGTTTCCCATTGCCCAGGTTCCGTACACATGTTGAAACTTATTTGCTATCCCTTGATGTCTCCAGAAGAGATTTTAAAGCACGGCTATTTTGATGTCGTAATTTCTCAAAGATTAACTCCACAGAGATGTATTGGTCATCTCTTTGATAGCGTGCATAACGTTATGGGAGTTTCAGGGTAAGCAAGAAACTCCCTCTTACCGCAGATACTCAGTGAAACAAAGCATTTCAAGGTCATGCTACAAAAGGTTGTACAAGGAGAGTGGTCAGGAGACACAGTGAAGAGACGCTTATACCAAACTGAGTGGAGAGAGTCAGAGGAGGCTTCCGGGGAAGTGATCCCAGGAGGCTTTTAAAGGACACACTGCCATAGTTATGCAAGTACAGCTTTCAAAGAGAACCAACTTCCCAATTCGATCGCAGTGTAGGACTCCAGTATTTACAATTTCTGTTTTCCTAAAGTACACAGAAGGTCTTTGAGATTTGATGTCTTCTTGCATCATAAATCAAATGATGAATAAATTTATAAGTGGGCTGTGCTTATTAACCCAGTCCTGGCTTTAATGATTGTTTTAGGCACCATGATCTTTGACATGTGAGTGGTTTTGTTTTTTTTTTTTTTGGACAGTGATATTTTTCTACCTTATAGCAGGGATGGGTTGGAATGTGTTTGAAAATTAAACATATTTTCCAAGTGAAGGCAAGATTTTTCAAGTTTGTTCACACTGGATTCCTTGAAAGTAACTTATTGCATCCCTTTTTTTCAAGCAAATTTTGAGAGGAGGAGACAAATGGAGTGTGAAACTGGAGGGTATCTCATTTTTTAATCCATTGTTTTAGTGAGAGTTTAGAGCTTTCCTAGAAAATATGCGGGTTGAGAAAAATTGGAAAAGACCTCTTCAAGGACTTTTGGAGATGCTCCCTCATGTTTCAAGATGCCTTTTACACGGTGGTGCATATGTCTTTATTTCTGTACAGGGCTCTCCATGTTCAGAGACAAGGTAAAGTAAATTCATTTTGTGCTAATGAGAGAGTTGGGAGTATGTTGGCTCAAACTCTCTGTGTCCTTTTCTTCTTGGGATGACGAAGCCGTCAACTTTTTACAAATGTACTGTCCAAAAATTCCCAGCAGGACTTTCCCTTTGCTATTTAAATAGTGTATCTGGCACTGTGGACTCCACTGCTTAGAGCCTGGTGCAAATGAAACCAGAGGCCTCATCCTGTCCCTTCTATATCCATGGTGGTCCTGGCAGGAAAGAGGTAGTATGTCCAAATTGAGTAATTTAAGGAAAATTTAATAATACAAAGACTATCAAGGTGGGGTTAGGTTGTAGAACCACCATAAAAGGTAGCGAATTTCCCAGGGGTAGAGATGGGGGGGGCTGTTACTTTCCTGGGCCTGAAAAAGCAAGGAGAGGGAGCAGCAGGTGCTGGCCACAGGTGAGGGTATGGAGAGGGCTACCTGGCAGGAGCTGTAACCTTTGGTTGAGGAGTTCAGCCCCCCTGTGGTGATACCCCTCCTCTCCTGGGAAAGGTCCCAGGGGAATAAACATCCTTTCCCCCAACCCCCAGCCATTGATCAAGCCCAACTAGAAACAAGATGGTGAAAGAAACTCATCGATGTGGTTCATATCAGTCAATGTTTTTGTCCAAGTACAGAAGGATGGAGAGAGTGGATTTGGATAGGGAAATGGAAGATTCCAGCATAGTTGTTGAGTTAGTTTTTTCCCAGAGATAAAGGCCACTGGCTCTATCTAGTCTATGCCCTACTCCTAGCCAAGAGAATTCCTGAGTTCCTGTAAAACCTGAGTTCTCTGTAAAAACAAGGAGGAAATTATCATACTGAGTTCGATGATTCACAAAATAAGTCACTTAATGTGTAGAGCTTTGGGACTAACAGTGATCCCCTTTTGGGGGGAGTCTTAATTAACAAGGTTATTGGTATATTTAGAGTTCTGTAGATACTAGATCCTCCTCACACCCCTCCAGAGTTTATAGCTAATTGGAAGTAGTGTTCCAGCTTGGGCAACCCCAACCACTAACCCATCTTTCCTCTTGGAGTGGCTCTAAGAATTCTAATTAAATCAGAAGACCTTTTTAGTTTGATTAGTTCAATATCATGAATGAAATACTTCAGCTTATACGTATGTCTGATGAATTCTTCTCTGTTTCCTAAGATTCTTGAGCTGGAATGAGCCTAATGCAATCAGACCACCCTACAGCATCTTAGTAGCACCAAGATATTGCATCCAGCCAGCCTGCCCACACTTGCTCTTAGGCAAGGGATCCCTGTCCACAACATAGATAGTTCCACCACCAGTCAAATTCAGTGAGGCTAGTAGTGGACTGCTGTGCTCTTTAGCTCTCAGGGAAAAAGACTACTGGTTTGGGGATAAATACTGAAACTGAGAAGTCTTGTGGTTTCAGGGATTGGGCATCCAACTGGGACCCCATGCAAAGAAGAATGATAGGGGAACAGAAACCATGAGGAAGCAGAAAGCTTAGCTGGGCATGGTGACGCATGCCTGTAATCCCAGGAAATCAGGAGGCCAAAGCAGGAGGATCCTTTGAGGCCAGGAGTTCGAGACCAGCCTGGGCAACATAGCAATAGCCCCATCTTTACCAAAAAAAATTAAAAAATTATCCGGGCATGGTAGGCAAGACTGAGGCAAGAGGATCATTTAAGCCCAGGAGTTTGAGGCTACAGTGAGCTATGATTGCCTGGGCGACAGAGTGAGACCCTGTCTCTTTAAAAAAAAAAAAAAAACGCAGGAAGCTGGCAGTAGAGAGGAGAAGGGAACAGGTGTGCAGAGAGGAAGAAGAGATGATGTTGAGAGAGAGGAAATGAGAAGCAGCTAAGTGAGACACAGAGTATATTTGTTGTATGTGTGTGTGTGTGTGTGTGAGAGAGAGAGAGAGAGAGAGAGAGAGAGAGAGAGAGAGAGGTTCAGTCCAACTGACCAGTTTCTCAGACCAAGGGGCTCCATTCCTCCAGCTTTCTAGTTCCTGGCTCTGTTTTCCGTGAGACCTGATGCACTTTGGTTCTCAGTCATGAGCCCTGGCAGATCCTTCCATCTGCCCTGAGAAGGGCCCCGTCTGCAGCGTAAGGCACCTCCACTGCTCTGCACGACTTAGTTCTGGGCTGGGGAGGGCCCGTCCAGCTTCAGTGGATTTCAGAATCCTGAGCTACAAAAGGTCAACAGCTGTGTTATTGCAAACTCTGTGGACTGCATTTCATCAGGGCCCAAGTGCACATCATGCTGACAACAGGCCTTTGTTAACACTGGGGAGCCCCCGGAGCCCCAGGGTAATTCCATCACCACCCAAGTTGTAAGATGGTAGAATGAACAGGCCAGGATGCAATAAAATAAAATGAAAGGAATAAAGGAAAAAAGAGGAAGGAAGGAAGGAAGGAAGAAAGGAAGGAAGGAAGGAAGGAAGGAAGGAAGGAAGGAAGGAAGGAAGGAAGGAAGGAAGGAAGGAAAAGGAGAGGAGAGGAGAGGAGAGGAGAGGAGAGGAGAGGAGAGGAGAGGAGGGCACCAAAGGCCAGCACCATCTGGCTTCAAACCTGCCAAGATCCAGCCACTCTCTTAATCGAACTCTGCCTCAGTCTTTCAAGATCTTTTTCTCTGTGTTCACTTGGCATTTTTTAAAAGAGACAAAACAGATATGAACACAGTGTGAGTGATTTTCCCTTAAGTGAGGGAGGTGTCATATGAGAAAGAAGAGAAAATCTCCAGGGGAGTTTGTCTTGATACCAAAAACCTGGGAAGGACAGCCTATTTGGATCTTGGTTATTTCATTAGATTTAGAAAGTGCCTTTGAAAAGAGCAGGATGCTCTGGGGACAAGTCAAACCATGGCAGCCTTCAGCATCCCAAAGAGGAGCAGTTGACATGGCAAAGTGAAGGGAAGTACTGTACCACGTCAGTGACAGCAGATTCAGCCCTTGAAGTCAAAGTCAAAGAAGAAATTTGGAGAAATTCTCATCACTGTGTTTAGGAGTCACCCTGAACTTTTTCCTGGAGGGGTTTCCCACCCTCCACCCCTGACTTCTGGTGACGAGGCAGTGAGCACGGGTCGTGAAGTCCACGTTAAATCCACCTACACGAGGTGGCGCCTCAGGCAAGCTTTCTCACCTCTCGGAACCTCAGTTTCCTTTTCTATACAACGTGAGCCATGAGGATAACACCTCTGAGTGTTGATGGGACGAGCCAACAGGAAGGTGAAGAGTTGAGCCTCCTGAAGAGCCTAACACATTGCCTTGTCCGTGGAAGCTTCCAGTAGATCTTTGTTGTAGTTGTCATCTCTGTCTTCCTTATGATCCTCACCCACTTCAGGATCGTGTCCAGGTGGGGCCCCTGAGCCTCAGAAGCAACTCAGGAAATGTTCCTTCACCCAACATGATACCTGCCACAAAATAATCCTTAACACATACTCATTAATAGAAGCAGGGGAAAAATGTGACAATAAGGAGATTCATGTTAAAGGATCTTTTCCACTGTTTCCCAAGGCTCTCCTTTGCACCCATGCATTCATTCATTCACTCATTCTTGAAACCCACATGCCAGTGTTGTGCTGGTTACTGAAGATTCCATGGTGAAGGAAAGTTAGTCCTATCCTGGAGGTATCCACAGTTAAAGAAGCCTGCGTGGGATACTGGGCTGTGAACTCCAAGGATGTCGGTATTCTTCCCATTTCTGCATGCCCTTGGTCTCCCTTTCCTGCAAGACCAGCTCCCTCGCCTGCCTGTGCAGTGTTGGGTGAAGTGACAGTGGCCCACCACAGCTGTACAAGGTGTTTCCAGTTTTAGGATTCTCAGAGCAAGGGAGAAGCCTTCCTTTTCACCTTGCTAGCTCACTTATCTCCCTGTTACTCCCACTCACCCTTTCACCCTCCCCTCGAACCTTCTCCGCTCAGAAGTGAAACACAGAGTCACCACCAGCCCCACCTGGCTCTCAAGGGTGGTCAACTACTTACATGTTTGTATCCTTGGTTTGGCTGCCATATGCCTTCCTGGGTTTTGCTATTCCATATTTCCACCTGCTGCCGTCAGTCCTTTCCTTAACCCTTGGCTGTGCTTCAACTTCCCTTGGACCTTTGACCAAAGAAAGACCTTTTCTCTGGGAAGGCGATGTTTGTACATGAAAGCATTTGCAAGTCCCTTGAATGAGGGGTGCTGGAAGGAGGGAACACCTTTCTAGCTGGCCTGGTCAAAGAGATCAACCCTAACTATCCCTAAGACAAGGGAGATGGGAGCTAGAAAGCCTACCCTGCTGCTCTATTATTGGATCCAGATTCCAAGCCCAAAGGCTCCAAGTTCCAACAGCTTGTCGTTGGCCTCAGCCTTCACCCAATTGAAACAAGACAATCTTAAACTCATAGAACCAACACACTTGAACTTCCATCTCTGTCCACATACATGGATCTGAAAACATGTGCACTTGGGAAGTGTGTGCGTGTGGGAGGGGCAGTTAAAACCGATTTGGCTCAGATCAGCTCATTTAACATCTTATATGCCCATATGTGTGCATGTTGTATGGATATGTGGGTCTGTGTGGTTTTTATTTTTCCTCTGTCAGAATGAAAGATTTGATTAACGTGGGCTCCCCATCTTTTGCCATCATTATTCCATCCCAGTGGCTGTTATGGAAGTTAGCCCGCAGCAGCCTCCAGCCTAACCAACCGGGGTCCGCACAGCAGAGAGATCACCTCCTAAAAATTAGCTGGAAGGTAGCAAGACGGAGCAGCCTGCCGGGGTCCCCGTCTCCTGGAGGGAAACGTCCTCTGAGCCCTCCTTGAGGTATATAAATAGCCCCAGGAGCCACTGAATGCTAAGTTGGCTTTCTCCCCAAACCTTATAAGCAGGCAATCAGGATTTAACGACCCACAAATTTCCAATTTTTTAGTTGGTAAAAAAACATATATACATATAATTTTTACCTCAGTTAGAGACTCATCTTTTAAAAAAAAAAAATTATTCAATGACTTTCTCCCTCTCTTTCCGATGAGGAAAACCGGACTATTTATGCTGCATTTTAGGCTTTTTTTCATATATAATTTTTCATATAAATGCACATTTTCCCCTTCTTTCCGGGAGGAAATTTAACTTTTGTGGAAATGTGAAGTGTGTTTAAATTACCAATTTCATAGGCAATATGTCTGATAATTGCAGAGAGATACTGAGTTAACTTGTAGCAATGAGTTTACGTGACAAAGGGAAATCAGTTTGTTTGCAGTAAGCAGAGGATAACGGGCGCCGAAACTTTACTATTTGGGGGTGGGGGGAAGATGGGGAAGGGAGGCCCTGAAATTGCTTTTTATAATTAAAAAGGGAATCTCAGATGTTTTATATCTTGAATATTTACAATAAAACCTTTAAGTGCTTGTCAAGAGGGTAATGTGTCATTAACTGGGGACTCTGCCTCGCCTCTCCTCTCGGACATGACAGTGCAGCAGGATAAGAGAAGAGTAATTATAGTTCAGCAGGGCTGCCAGGTGTGATAAATGACTAATCAGCACACAGGAGCCTCCGTCCTCAAAGGAGGACTATTACAGTGTTATCAGCTGCAGGCCTGGGCGTACGGGGCCTCGAACAGGGATGGGGACAGGACCTTGCGCCGTGCGGCTTGGCATGCGGCTCGTGAGTGAGCCCGCGGCTGTCTCTTAGTTTTGTCACCGGCGGCTTTGTGCAGCTGCCACCAGGGGAAAGGAAACACACAGGGGCTCCAGCAATCTGCCTCGTGCTAATATTTATATAACACACTCGCCAGCCTCCCTGGCCCAAGTCCAGGGGTGGCTTTTCGGGGGGCAGCTTTGATGGCAGAAGAGCCTGCAAGAAGCCCATTCTCCCTGGTGGAGCCAGCTGCCTCTCCTATTCCTGTCGTGTCCGTTGGGCACAGGCGTTATTGACAATGTATTTGACCGCTTCCCACGTGGAAACAGTGCAGCATTGTTCCGGGCAAGCTGACAGCTCAGCCCTGTCCTGGAGAGTCCAGGAGCTACCATGGGGGCACTCTGCACCCTTGTCCTAACTGTTCTTTGACTGTGCTCAGTGACAGAGCACCTTTGGATTTGATTCATTTACTTACTATGATCAGGAAATGTTACCTATCAACATTGGATAAACCATCAGAGGGAAATTAATCCAAATCCCCTTCAGACAAATGCCATTACATCGATTCTTTCCTCCTGTGGTTTTTTTCCCCCACGTGCCAAAGTATGGCATTGGAGTCACAATACCATTTTAAAAATAATTGTTAAAAAGTGCACGTCAGGAAATAGACATCTGAAGATGAGGAGGTGCTTCATGTGAAAAAGAACATAATGTGCTTTAAAAAACAGAGGAAGAAGAAGAAGGAGACAGAACAACACTTTTGATACGAAGGTTATTTTTATAATACCTGCATTTTTATCGGTTGACGTATTTTAACAGGGAGCCCTGACTGAAGTCACAAAAATTATGACTCCGGCACCGAGCTACTTATCTGACAAATGCAATGCGAATGGTCTTGTTCTTATCAATGAGATCAGATTTCAAAAATGAATGCGGAGACCGAGGCGTTGCTTTGTGCACAGATAACCTTGCAGGCACGAACTCCCAAACCAGAATAAAAGAATCCTCTATGAAATAATGGGTCAGGAAGCCCAATCGCGTCACACTGTAATAGACAGTGGGGGGGGTGGAATCAAAAGGGGGAAAAAACTCATTTCATCTCAGTTAATGGCAGGGAAACGAAGGCAGAGAAGGACTTTCTTTGGAGCGGAGCTGTTGCGACAAAGACCGGGGTTTCGCCGTGTCATGCACCATTTGCCGTTGCACTAGGACTCCTTTCAGGAGCTGTGAAGCCATTATTATAATGTGAAAAAGGTGGAAAGAAATACTCCCTTCTGGACACTGGAAGGGCAAATGAGGTGCAAGGCTTTTTTTTTCTTTCTTTCTTTCTTTTTTTCTTTTCTTTTCTTCTTTTTTTCCCCTCCCAGTCTGTCTCCTTTCCCTTTATGCACAATGCTCTCAGAAAGGGTTCCCAGTCCCCCTGGTAAAAAGTCTGCAAGATGCCAAGGAGTTCGCTGTGCCCTTAGATAAACAGTTTGTCTTGGCTCTGCTCACCTCCTTTTGTGACTTAGCTGGCTGGGAAGCAGCAAAAGTATGTTCCGAGTTCAGCTCCTTTCTGCTCACATTATTTTCAAATAAGAGATTCCAAAGCTCATGCCCAGTCCTTGCACTGAGTTTCTAGCAGGAAAGAGGGACAGAGGTATCTGGATATATCTCGGCCAGGCTGCCTTCTGCCCATCTCCCTCTCCTGCCCGGAACGATCGCTGAGACCCCAGGTGTGTGGACCACTTTCCTCAGGGCAGGGTACGGAATGGGAAAGCCTTCCTTATTATTATTTTTTTTTTTCTGTCTTCAGCTGTGATAAAAACTGGTTTCTTCACAGTACTGATCGGTAAAACCAAGTTCTTTGTAAATTATGGAACCCAAGTTGGGACTTGGACAGTCTTCTTCTAACTGAAAGATAAATATGGTCGCTCCTGTCTTCTAAAAAAAATAACAGGAAGGAAAAAGAAAACTGCAAAAGTGCAAATTGG
Organism: Lemur catta; assembly: GCF_020740605.2. Taxonomy (NCBI): domain Eukaryota; kingdom Metazoa; phylum Chordata; class Mammalia; order Primates; family Lemuridae; genus Lemur; species Lemur catta. The sequence continues at coordinate 15,248,336 of NC_059147.1, read as the reverse complement.
CTTGTTCTTATGTGGTTGATGGGGGCAGCAAGCTTACAGATATAGCCAGCATTTGATTCTCAGGACTGGTAAAGTGTGAAGAACAGCAGTGACATTCTAGTCTTCAATAAATCACTATAAAAATGTTTATGAACCCTGCAATTTACTGTATTTTAAATGCAAATTGAAAGGGGCACCATCGCAAGTGTAAAGGAGACCTGAGGTGGCCTGAAGGAATTGTAAAATGTTGCAATAGGTTTTGGAGATTGTGTGATCTTAAATGGGGCCATTTCCTAATGATTTTGCATTTATACATCTGTGACAGCTCCATTAATTTATTAACGAGATTGCCGTGAGTTGCGGGGAGATGGAGGCCGGCTTGGAGTTGAACAGTGGCTTAGAACGAAAGACATTTTCATTTCACCGAAGGAAGAGGGAAACTGGTCGTTCCAAACCCAGATCCCAAAAGCTGATTTTGCAAAATGAAATCAGAACGTAGCCCCTTTCCATGAAAGTCAGCTCAGATGTAGATTTTTTTTTTTTGATGAAACTCTCATCTTCCTTAAATAAAATCTCCATTTGGAAATTTTGAAGACTTGTGGATAAAGTAACCTTCAAAAGGGCAGAAGTGAGCCAGACCCCTCTCTGGCAGGATGTGACCTGAAAGGTAGATCTTGCCTTGTGGATGTTTTTCTACCTTCACAGAAAGCACGAGGCAGGAGGGTGAAAGAGAAAGAGTGTGACAGAATTCTTGACCCCCAGCTTCCCCACCTATAAAACGATTTGCTCTAAGTTTGCAAGGAGCTGATGGCATATGTAAAGTATGCATCAGCTCCTTGCAAACTTGGAGGAAATAAAATAAAATAAAGTACTTAGAACAGCACCAGACCTCTGGGTATAGATCCATAATTATTAGCTCCATTCTCTCCCTTTAACTCTCTCTCCAAACCTTTCCATTCCTCCCAACTATTGTGGAGGGGGAAGAGGAGATTATAGTGAGAGATGGTGGACAGTTTACAGTCTAATTCTAATCAGTATTTAGATTAGAATTAGGGTTATGTCCATTCAGGGAGACTCTAGTGTGCAGCACATCCCCCAAAATGCAGGGACAATATGGCAAATATGGACAGGTACAGTGAAAGAAAGTAAACAGCCCATGAAAACAGGTTGCTCTGCAATTCTCCCAACTGTTCCCTTCCCGCTTCCCACCTGCCTCGTATGGAAAACACCCAAAGTAGGCACTGTTTATAGAGCCATCGCTTGCAAAACATCTCCCCGGCCTCCAACATATGTGCCATAAATGCTGCAGAGCTGTGTCCTCACTTGCTGCTCCCGCAAAAAGCATTTTGCTTGTTTTCAAACACAAGCATCGTCTCCCACGCCCGCCTGGGAGAGCGAGGTGTGGATCTGTTCGCCTTGGCAGTCCCTCGCTCAAATGTGCGTCTCTGGCAAGCCCTGTCTGCTGATAGCGCTGCCACAGAGCGGCTGTCAGATTCCAAAGGCATTATACCATCTGGTTTTCCAATCTCCTGCTCTTCGGCATAGACATATGTTCGAGTGGTTTGCATGTGTGCATGGGGGGGGGGCTTTTTTTTCTGGGGGAAGAGGAGGAGGAGAATGCCCACCTCCAAGACACCCCAGACCAACATGAAATGAAATTTTAAATGATACCAAAATGAATTTTATAGTATAAGGTCATCTCCTTACAACCTTCCTGATATCAGCTTCAGAGACAATGTACCTTTTATGCATGCAGATAATCAAGGAGATTCGTGGCTTAGGTCTGTTTTTATTTTTATCTTGGTGACATTCAACAGAATTTTTTAAAAAATAGGTCTACTATTATCTCTGTATATTCACATGGGCCCGACCTCCCTATTCCCTGGGCTTTCCACTCCAGATTTGTATTTTATTTTTATACTTCTGAAGTTCTTTGCTCTTTCTGACTTTCACATGAAGCATAGCGTGTACCTACAATGGTGCCTAAAAAATTCACTCTTGTGTCACTGATCATACCAAGAAGCCTAATGCATGGTGGGTGTGCATAGTACTTTTCCCTCCCCTGCCTCCCCTCCTCTCCCTTTCCCGCCTTTCCCTGCCCTCCTACCCCCCTCCCCATCTTTCTGTTATTCCCCTAGAAGGAAATATTCAAGCTGGCTAACAATTGTAAGGTCAACCGAGTATGGGATGGAGACCGGAATAGATTTTCTATGCAGATTTCACGCTGCCTTCCTGGGAATTTCTGAATGTTTAGCAGTCTAATGCTGAGCCTCCAAAATTCTTTAAGAAAACTACACAATGTGAGTAAAATGGGGACAATTTTTCTCTTCTGCTTGTGCCCCATGACATGCTGAGAAGCACATCACTTCACCCTCCCTGATCTGAGAAGTTGGCTGCTTCTCTGGCTTTTCCATCACACTGTGAGCTTCTTGAGCGAAGGTTTGGTGGTTTTTATGCTTTGTCCTCTAGCCCAAAGCAGAATCTGCTGCCTGCACAGAAGGTGCCCCACACATGTTTACAGAATGAACTTAGAGGTGCTCAGGGTTTCAAAGACTTTTGCAATGAGGGATTAAGACAGCCAGGTAGAGATGGTTGAGCATACCTGAAGTCATTCTGAGTTTCGAAGTTGGCTCTACCACATGTGATCTGGGTCAGAGGAGTTAATTGATAGACTTAAGCCTTAGTTTATTAATGTGTACAAGGGGTACAAGGGGTGAACTCACTTCACCCAGAATTTGTAGTGAGAATTAGATGCCTTGGATGTGTGCAGGAAAGTGACCAGCACAGTGCTCAGCATAAATGAAGGGCTCTTTCATTATTGTTCTTAATCAGTGCTTCTCAGTTCCAAGTTGAAATGTGGGAACAAATCTTGCTTCCATCGAATGACCTTTTGAAAACACCAATGTGATCGTTGACCTTCAGGTGCATCTTTGAAATTCGTTCATGTCAGCCTCCCTGAAACCTGAGCACGTCTCAGAGTCCCCTTTCCCCTGGCAGAGCTTTGGTCTTGCCTATGCATTTATAAACATCCAAAGAGCCAGCGAGAAAACTAGCAGGGTAAGTGTCGGCATCTTCCGAGAAAGTCCCAGAGATGATACCAGAGTGCTTAACCTTCTAGGAACTAAATGGCTGTCTGAGAGGAGGGGCAGGCAGGTCTAGCAGCATTCCAGAAGTGGGACTCAGAAGTAGCTTTGCTCAACACAACTGCAGAGCTGGCTCGAGACCTCAGTTCCAGTGGCTTTTCCTTCCTTTGTGGATTCTTCTAAGAAAGGCCGGGTCACCTATGCTTTTGGTGGTACAGAAAATGACAGTGTATGGAGAAATGTGGACATCAGTGATTCAGAGTTAAAAGGTTATTCAGAGAAGAGGGACCCTTAACGTGAAGAAACTTCAGGAATGCCTTGACCCTTTTTTCCCTCACTTATATTTTTTATTGTATGCACAGGAGGTATCCATGACAAAAATAGAGGTCTAATTAAGTCTAAAAGAGTTCTTGTGATAAGCAGAAAATAAAAATTCCGAGTGATAAGAGAGCATTGTGCCATACTTTAATTGGCAGCATTTCCCCCCTTAGGGACAAATAAAATAATGGCATCTGTAATCTTAGATTTAGTGGAACACAGTTTCTTTTTCCCTGACTGAAATACATAAAAGTTCTCTTCACGCTCTTGGGATAAAGGCCAGAATCTTTTATGTGGCTGACGAGGCTCCACAGTGGTTTCTGGTCCTTTCTCCAGCCACGTTTAGCACCAACTCCCTGCACCCCCAAGCTGGGCTCCCGGCTGCATCCACATGGGCATAGTGTCGATGGCTCGCCTCAGAAACTTCCAACTTGGCCTTGAGTGTTCTCCTTCTTCCTTCCTACTTTTTAGATCCCATCTATGGTGGACAGAATAAGGACCCCAAAGATGTCCACGACCTAATTCCCAGAACCTGCGAAGATGTTAGGTTATGTGGCAAATGAGGACTTAAGGTTGCAGGTGGAATTAAGGTTGCTAATCACTGATCTTAAAATTGGGAGATTATCCTGGATTATCTGAATGGGCCCAAGCTAGTAGCAAGTGGGGATAAAGACAGGCAGAAGACTCATAATCAGAGAGATGGCAGAGTAAAAAGGACTTGGCCTGATGCTACCGGCTTTGAAGACGGAGGAAGCAGCCGTGAGCCAAGGCATGCAGGCAGCCTTTAGGAGCTGAAAACTGCATGACAACTGATTCTCCCTTAGAACCTCCAAAAAGGGACATACCCCTGCTGACACCTTGACTTCAGCACAGTGACACGCATTTTGGACTTCTGACCTTCAGAGCTGTAAGAAAATAAATTTGTTGTTTTGAGCCACTGAGTTTGGAGTAGCTTATTACAGCAGCCATAGGGAGCTGATACCCCCTCTAAAGCCCCTTCCTCAGGGAGGAGTTCTCCACTTCCCCCAAGGGCTCTCAGAGGACCACGGCCCTCTCCTCTAGTGCACTGCCATGGTCTGTCATGTTGCACGTATTTGTGTGATGATTTAATTAATGCTCATCCCCCCATTAGACGTGGGCAGGAATAGTGTGTGGTTCACTGCCATGTTCCCAGGGCCCACCATTGCCTGGGGGCCCAAGAGGAGCTCAGTGGGTATGGTTGGAATGAGTGAATGCATGAAAGAGTCAATGAATACATTAATTAATTAATCTGCAGGAGAAAGCAGGGCAAGACACTATCATCCTTAATTAAACAGGGATCCTACATCCAGGTGCCAGCCAGGGAGCAGCGATTTCATTTGCTGCTGAACACACTTTTGCATAAGGAGTCAAGAAGATGCAATCCCGAGGAGGAGCCCAGCGTGGTTAGAGACAAGCTGGCAGCTTTGCCTTTTCTCTCCCAAGACAAAGGCCTCCCCGCCCCCCTAAATCCAGCACACAATCAGTTGCTCTCCCACCCCCCAGTCTCAGCGGGAGAGTCAGGCTGAATATTTCTTTAAGGGATGCTGTTGAGTTTCTTCTGGTGGAGCGAAGGATTTGTAGCAAAACCCAGCATGTAACTTGAGTGTTCTGTGAAGCCAGATATCGGTGCCAAGCTAAATTTGTGTGTGCAGCTTCTGTTTAAGGCAATTATATAGTGTGTAATACCCAGTAGAGAAATTAAGTCGAAGTACATTTTGCCCATAGAGATTATCCTCTCAGTTGGATTTATTTTAAACAAGTTTTGCCCCTTATACATTAAGGTGCGTGCAATAAATCACTTATGTAATAAACTACACTATATTACGTGGAAAAAAAAAGTGAGCCAGCGATGGGGGAGAGACTTCCAATGGAGCCAGACCTCAGGCACGAAGGGAGGGGAGCGGGGGCGGGCAATGCAAAGGGAGGGGGCGTCCGTGCAGCGGGAAGTTGGAAAGGGTACAAATGGAAGCGTCGCCGCAGCGAACCTCATGACTCTGCTGTAGGGAGATGCTTATGTAATAGCTGCAGTGGTGTCGCTTCAGAAAAAGTTACAGAGCTCGTCTTTCTAGAGCAACCTCTTGGCCCATCTTAATTACCAGCAGTCCATGGCAAGGCTGGAGGGGAGAAAAAAAGATGTACGATTTTATCAAAGATGAGAAAATCAGCGCTGGGGTGGGGGAAAGGGCGTCATTAGGGGTTTTGGGTAACTGCAAACTGGGACAACAGGGATTTGTTGTCATTGTAAATAACCTTAATAATAATCTGGGAATGCAAACAGAACAATCAGCAAAACTTGAATCCCAGATGAATAGTGAATGGTTTTTTTAGTGTAAGTATATCCCATGGAATATATGGGACACGTTGTACTAACAAATTATTCCTTGTTTATCTAAAATTCAGATTTCACTGGGTGTCCTGTATTTTTATTTTGCTAAATCTGACAACCCTCATCGTAGCAGAACTAATATGATGACTGTTTTTACAGCAGATACATTATTCTGAGCTCTGAATTTGTGCGGGGCCCTTTGTTAAGTGTTTCATGTGCATGATCTAATTTAATCTTCACAAGCAAACTAGGAGAGAGGCACTGTATTTATTCCCATTTCACAGAGGAGTAAACTGAGGTTTATAAAGGTGCAATAACACACCCAAGTTCTCTCTCTCTGTAAGGAGAAGAGCTGGGGTTCGTGCTGAGGCCCGTCTGGCTCCAAAACCTGTGCTTGTAATCACTAAATCATACAACCTCTTCTAGATGCTGATTTGAAAAATAACTTCATGATGAAACATGCCAAGGGAGACTGCCTGTTCTCCTTAATGCAGAAACGCATTAGAGCTCAAAAATCTATGCTGTTTAGGAAAGAAAAATGATATTGCTCAGAAAATCATTTAAAAACTTCCTGGCGAATGCACCCGGCTCGCCAGTGCATGCCTGCCACGGGGCCGCGCAGCACACGTCAGGAGCAGGATGAGTCAGAGCCCGCTTTTCCCACTGAAGAACCCCGTTCAGGCTCCTCCGCGGAGAGCGGAGAGAAGCCACTCCAATTCACGTGTTTGTCATTCTCTAACTTTGAGAGCCCAATAAAACCAAGCGCTTAGTGCGAATCAGACATGGATAAGCTGCTTGTAATTTATGATTTAATGCAGCATGGTGTAAAAATAGGCAATGAAACTGAAAGGCAATCAAACTCCATTGTCACAAGGAATGGGAGGAACAGGGACGTGATCTGACGTTCCCTGAGATCCCACTGTATACCGGGGACATTGCACGTATGGTTTTATTTCATCCTCCCATTGTCAGCATGAGGCCTCTTCCATTTACTCACTTTGTTGAGTAACAAAGTGCCCCTCAATTTACTGGCGTAAAACAATGACTGTTTTCTTAGATCTCATGATTTTCAGGGGTCAGGACTTTGGATAGGACTTGGCTGGTTGAGGCTCCTTTTGCAGTGGCCGTTGGTGGAGGTCATTTAATGGTATTCAGGGAGGGTCTGAGATGGCTTTTCTCACGTATCCGGTGCCTTGTTGGGGTTGGCAGGGCAGGGCGGGCTCAGCTGGGCTCATGGAGTGGCTGCTCCAGCACAGTGATCTCAGGGTGGTCGGATCCCTGTGGGGCGGCTGTCCCAGCAACACAGCAAAAGTTGCCTGGCCTTTTCTGACCTAGCCTCTGAAGTCATAGGGTGTCACTTCTACTGTGCCATTGGGGAAGCAGTCCCAAGCCCACCAGGATTAAAGGGTCTGAGAAGACATAGGTGCCACCTCTTGATGAGAGGAGGAGCGGAAAATTTGTACCCAGACTTTGTACCTGTCATGGGGCCTTGGCTCTTCGCTCTTCTCTTTGCCAAGAGGTTCCCCCCCCGCCCCCACTCTTTCTGCATTGCCAAACCCTCCTCCTCCTTCAGGTCTCTGTCAAGTGTCGCCATGTCAGCATGCTCTGGCTTCAGTCTCCCGTGTTGCCGTTTGCACACCGCCGACTGCGCCCTGCCACTATCGTGTTTATTTCCGTGTCTGTCCTGTTGTCACCCGTCTGCCCACATCAGACAGTTCCAAGGGACGAGGACCCCGGTTTTGTTTCACCTGCTCCAGGTTGTGTTCCAGGGCACGTGTAGCACCGCATCTCGTGCCTAGAAGCCTCTCCACGTGCAATTATCAAATGAATCAAAGTGCCTGGCAATTCCAGATGGTGAGCCAGCACCGTGGATGTGACCTCCTCCAAGGAGAATTCCCGGGATAACAGAGCATCTATTCAGGTCTGCCAGGAAGACTTGAATCTTTCCCATTTTCCATTGGCCCTGGAGTGTAGGAACAGAGCCGAACAGTACGTGAGGGCAGGCAGAGCTGCGGTCAGAGGCAGACCCTGTTGGCGTTGGCCCCGTCCTGCGGGTCCTGCTGGTTTTTATTATAGCCTGGTGACCACGTGCCTGTGAGCACAGGTCAGCATTCTGATCCCCCCTGGCTCTCGCGTTCCTCTTCCCTCTTAAATATGCTTTTGAAGCGCATACGTTGGGTCCACCCCAGCTTCTGTTTATACTGGTGCAAAGTGAGGGCTGCTCAGATTCTGGGAGTTTCACGGGAAGGTATTAAATGTGTTTTGAAAATACTTGAAAAGTCCAGCTGTGTATGCTTTAGTTTTATATTTAGCCTTAAATTAGAGACTCCATATACCTCAAGTAATAAAAAGGCACAGCGGGGATTCGGGTTTTCCTTAAGTTTGCTGGGGCCCTGCACCTATGTGAGATTTTATTATTTGTGATTTTTTTTTGGTTTACTTTCACAGCTTAATTCTGGCCTTTCTGCTTTTAGAGCTCCCCTCTTGTGTTTCAGAAAGGAGTTATTGTTGTTGTTTTCCCTTCACTTGGATTTAATAAAAGAAAAGGGAGGAGGGGAAAGGGGAAGGCAAAACAAACTCGCTGATCGTTGCACCAGCCCCTGTGCTGGGCGCGCTGATGCGGTGGCCCGAGAAGGAAGAGGCTGAGTGTCAGTGTGTTTGAGGTGTGCAGCCACATCATTCCAGTCTCTGCCTCTGTCTTCACACGGCCACCTTCCCTGTCTGTGTACCTCTGTGTCCTCACGTGGTCTTCTTATGAGGACACCAGTCATTGGATTTAGGGCCCACCTGAATCCAGTGTGACCTCATCTTAACTAAGTACATCTGCAAAGACCCTATTTCCAAACAGGGTCACATTCTGACACTCTAGGTAGACACGCACTTTGGGGGATCACTATTCCACCTACCGTATACGGGTTCAAGCAGGTAGAACATAGCTCAGGCCAAGAGAGAAAGCAAACCATGGCAAAGCCACGCAAGATCGGAAGGCAGCCCTGGTCCCAGGAGGAAATCCATCTCCTCTCTCTGCTTACGCACTGGGCATTGCTGGGGTGGGGGCAGATGTTTAGTCCCCTCTCTCAGCAAGCATTGGCTGTCACCTCTTGTGTGCTAGGCCTTGTGCTCAGTGCCAGGCAGACCTAGACCCACAAGGCACGGTCACTGCAGTAGAAAAGTCCCTGGTCCTGTGGGGTGGGGGCGGCAGGAGCTGGCAACAGAAGGAATGAGTGCTGAGATTGAACTGTAGTCACAATCCTACGGGAAGCAGAGAGGGGACCACAGCTTGGCCTGGGCAGGGAACACTTCCCAGTCTCAAAGGGTAAGTGGCATCTTACCATTGTCAAGTTCACAGGCCCCATCCACAGAGGCTCTCACAGTTTGGCTGTTGGGTTCTTCTAGGCTGAAGGAGACTCCCACACACCCTGAATCTCTCTCTCCAGGGAGGGCCAGTCCCTTCCAAGGGCTCACTTGATTAGGTCAGGACCACTCAGGTTCATCTCCCTTTTGATTCGTGCAAAGCCGACTGCTCACAGGCCTCAATTACATCTGCAAAATCCCTCCACCTGTGTTGGATAGCGTCACCCAATCATGGGAGCAAACTGTCCCATCCTATGCACAGGTGTTGCCCACACTCAAGAGGAGAGAACTGCACAGAGCATGTCTATCAAGGAGGTGGGAGTCTGGGGCCATCTAGAATCCTGCCTGTCACAGTCTGTGACATGCCCAGAAGTTGAAAACTGGGACGTGAGGCAGTATGCAACTCACCCAAGGCCACAGAAGGACAGAGCTGGGATTGGGTTCTGGGCCCCTCGGACTCAGAAGGCCATGCACCCAACACCAGGCCACACCACTGTTCCTCTCCTCACCCCACCCTCCCTCCAGCTCCTGGCCTTGACCTTGGCCTTCTCCTGGAGGTGCTGACCTTGCTGTTTGCTGCCTCCAGGCAGAAGTGCAGGTCACAGCACCTGTCCCAGGCTTTGTCCTCCAGCCCCACAAGCTTCCACCTGCAGCCGGAGACCAGAGGGCCCTGGTCGGGTGCCAGGGCCTTTAAATGGAGCCACGTTTGCATAATGAGCAGCACACACACAAAGGCGAGCTAAAAATGTCCCCAGCCTTCTAAATATGGGACGGCTTGGCCAGGTACCACGTCAGCTTCGTGACGCTAATGCAATTATCCTGATTCAGGATCAGATTTATCCACCATTAAATATGTTTAACTTGATTGCAAACAAGCGTTGTGTTATTTAGAGGGATCCACGGGGGTGGCCGAGGGAGGCAGTGGGGTGAGCAGGCACCCTGCTCTTCCAGAATTAGTAGATGATCCTCTTAGCTGCTAAAAAGGCCTGTTCACTGCATGGACGATAAGGAACTGTTTGATGAAAGCAGGAGTATGATGTGAATGCCAGTTCACTGGAGTGTTATAAATGGTTTGAGCTCCGTAGCCTTCAAGTTTCTCCTGCTCTTTGCGGGTGAATAGAGGGTGGGAATCTTCGTGGCTGGCGCTGCCGTTCTGTGGTGCTGTGGATCTTGCTCTGAGTCGGCAAATGTGTACGGAGCTCTATCTGGGTGCCAGGGACGGTGCTGGGGCTGGGGAGACAGTGATGAGCGAAAGGAAACTCCAGGCCTGCTTTCACTCCAGATGTCAATCAGATTTTCATACAAAGCAATGAACGCTGCAACCACACTCACCAAGGGGGAGAGAGACATATGGGGCTTTACCTAACACGCGTGCAGTGTGGAGGGGTTTCAGCCTCATCTGGGAAGGTGGTTGGAAAAAGTAAGGACTGAACTGAGATTTGGAATTTATCAGGTTAAGAGAGGAATTTGATAATTTGTCTATTAATGTGTGACATTGGGCAAGTCATTGAGCCTCTCTGAACCTCAGTATCCTCTTCAGAAGACAAAGGAGGAATAATGGGTCTTGAGCATGCTGAGTACTGAGTGAACTATTATCCCTGAAAATGCCTACGCCACCCCCTCCTTCACCATCTCCCTTATGTTTCCTCTCTACCTTATTCATGCCTGGACTTTTACTTTTTAAAAATAATTGGTCCATGATGCAAGTGTTTGTTTACAAGATTGGCTTCCCCAGGAGGCTTTAACAAATGTTTATGAAGCATCTGCTATGCGCCAGACGAGAGTGAAGCTCTGAGGACTCCTAGGGGAGCAGACCACAGGGCAGTCACATGAGATAGTGGGTGAACTGAGGGAAGGGGGCCCAAGGAGTCGGGGGACAGACGAGACAAGAACCCTTAACTTGGCCATGGAAACAGATCTGAGACCCCAGCACCCAAAGGACCCATGTTTGTGAGTCAGGTGAAGGGGGGCCTGGTCCTGAGCAGGGCTTCCCTGACCGATCTGGGGTGACTGAGGGACCACTCCAGGCACTGGGCACCCCCCAGGAACAAGCCAGATCAAAGCCCCTGCCCTGTGGGGCATGGCAAAGAATCAGACAATTTATAAAATAAATATGCAATAAATAGCACATGGAAGGTGATGAATGTTATGAAGAAAAATAAGTCAGGGAGGGAGGAGGGGAAGACTCTGGAGAGGGCACTGGTTGTTTCACAAGGAGGTGGGGAAGTCGCCCTGGCGAGGGAGGTTTTCACCGTGGCAGAAAGGGGTAGAGCTGGGGACTCTGCAGGTGCATGGGGCGGAGGGGCCACCATGGCCCTGAGAGGGTGCACACCTGGGGGCTGGAGGGACTATCCAGTGGCCAGCATGGCAGGAGCGAGAGACATGGGGAGGTTTGGGAGGGCGCTGAGGAGAGGAGGGGCAGGATCAGGCTTGTGATGGCTTCTAACGTCTTGCCATTTTTCTCTCTCCCTGGAAATATATAATAAATATATCTTTATATATGATTGATATGGTTATTTATTCACACACACATTTCTTTTTTTGAACCATTGAAAACTTGCAGACATCGTGACATTTCACCCTGAGACTCCTCAGCAGGCGTCTCCTGAAAATAAGGACATTCTCCTACACAACCAGTTCATCTCCACGGTACCATTATCGCACCTAAGAACTGCTTGTTACAGTGATGTCATCTAATATTCAGTCTATATTCAAATTTCCCCAACCATCCGCAATACATGTCCCTTATAGCTTTTGTTGGTGTTTGAGCCAGAATCCAACTGAGAGTCATCTTGCGTTTGGTTTTCACATCCCTATAGCCTCCCTAATCTAGAACTTTTGTTCTAGACACTGTGGTTGTGTCCCTCACGGCCTTGGCATTTGTGAAGAGTCCAGCGATCCCTCTGGCTGCTGTGTCGAGAATAAACCCTGGCAGCCCAGGCCGGAAGCACGGACTCCGGTTAGGAGGCTTCTTCAGTGCTCTAGGCCAGCGCCGTCCAAGAGGACTTTCTGCGAGGATGGACGTCTTCTGTCTCCACACTGTGCGATACAGGAGCCACCAGCCACAGGCGCTGTCGAGTGCTTGGCATGTGACTAGCGTGACATCTGAATTTTTAATTTGATGTCACTGTCATCCATTTAAAGATCCACATGTGGCTAGTGGCTATTCTACTGAGCTGGGCAGCTCCAGGAGCAGAGATCACCGTGATTAGTCAGCGAATGAGAATCGAATAACCAGGCAGGAGGAATGGTATATGCAACGGGCTAGAAGTTCCACAAGGCAGGACACAACATGCATTTTTTCCTTCCCTGGTGCCAGCCAGCACCTGGAACACAGCAGGTGTTCCTCGGGCTCCTGCCCCGCCAACATGGCCCATGGCAGATTGGGCTGCTCTTTGTAAGCCTGCCTGTAGAAAGGCACCGTAAGAGAAATGCCACCAGCTGGCAGGAACTTGGGGGCCCTCCAAAAATGCCCTGTTGCCTGTCTCTCACTACACTGATCCTCTCCTGCCCCTGCCTTTAGGGGCCTTGGCCTCTGGCAATACGCCCTGCCGCCCTGGGAGGGGATTAGGTGTAGGCTGCCAGCCCGAGGAAAGACGGAGGGGCTGCCTCCTCAGCTCAGAGTGCAGGGAGAGGCCTTCCTCTCTGCATCCTTCCATAGGGACGAGAGCAAATGCCTCTCGTTTAAAATAAAACACATCCCCTATCCTCCTGGACTGTGATTTGCAATCAGGTTCTGTTTGGGAGAGGAGAGTAGCGCATTGATGTACCTGTCCCCAAAAGAACTGCCCCAATCCCTATCTTGTCTTTCCTCAGCTCTGATAGCGCTTTTATCTTCCCTGGAGTTTTCTTTCTTTTTCTTTCTTTCTCTTTTTCTGTGTGCTCTTCTTAGGGTAAAACGCAAGTCCCCCGGGAAGTCACTCAAAGCTCAGGCATCTGTGACAAGGGCAGCGTAGGTACGCACGTTGACAGCCAGAGACACCGATTATTATTGTGGTTTCTACACAGACACACCACTCTCCGCTCACTCACCAAGGGTTAAGTCTTGTGCCACCTGGGTCCGGGTCTCCCCGGAGCTAGGTTTGTATCACGCGGATATATTAATCTACCCAAGTTGACTTGGAGAACCGATCTGAAATCAGATGGGAGCTCCCGGAAGCAAAGCAATTGCAGGTTCATTTGTTACTTTTATTATCTCATTTCTTCTTATTTTTTTTAGCCAGATTACCTACTACATGGGGAAGGTTGGGGGTCCTCCTGATTCTTCTCTTCATTCTCGCTCCTGCCCCCCTCCCAGGTGTTTGTAATCACATATTTTTCATTTGGTTTCCGGGTCCAATGACACAAACACCAGAAACACCTCCTCCCCAGAGGGCAAGAGAGGATGCTCCGCAGCCTGTAAGGATTCTTCCTCGCCTCCTTTTGTCAGCTGGCATGCAATACGCTTCCCAGGCAGTAATTTAGCCACTGTCAATTCCTGAGAGCCGCCGGGGAGCTGAGCAATCTCCTGCATTTCCCCGCTGTAGCCCGAGTTGGGTCTTTGAGCTGGCAGGGAGCAAGCTCTTTTTCTGGGGAGGGATGGTCCTATTTAAGGAAGGCCCTGGGTTTCGTCAAGTTTGAAAGGTTTTCAACATCTTCCCGAGATGATGGCCGTGGGAGGGGTTGTTCTGGATGTTATGACACATCGGGCTGGAGAGCGCTTGTGCCCGACTCGTGATTTATACTGAAAGATACTTTCCCTGGGGAGGGTTCCGCTCGCCGTCGGGCATTGACACGTTATTAATGTTTTCCTGTTTTCTGTTGTCCCTGAATGGAAAAACACTTTGGAGCCTTTAAATTTTCTCAAGATGTCTCTGTTTTCCTGGATCATCTCTCAATTTTCCATGGTATGAAAAATGTAAATGTTGCTACATTTGGTTCAGGGAAATGAAGCAGTTGCTGCTGCAGATCCTTCTAAGATTTCCAATTTCAGAGATGTTTTCACCTGGAGGGTCCCCAGACCTGGTGAAAACAACCCAATTCCTAGGCCACTGCTTTTTGAGCAACTACTGAATTCCCGAGACTTCTCATACATTATTGATCATGCTTTGCAGCAGCAAAGGAGACATTACTGCCCTGACAGCAGAGACAGGAAAACCAAGGTGCAGAAATGAAGTCACTTTCTCAAGAGCACATGACTAGTATGTGGATTCAAATTCAGTTTTGTCTGATTCCAAGGCTATGTATTATACTTTTGTTTCCTAATTTTGTTCAACACGCATTTATCTGATTCTCTTTTACAAGCTCTTAGTGAGTGTCAGCTGTTTCAGTGAGCATTTATTTAGCACACACCCAACTTTACCCACAAAGGGGTGATAATGCTCTGTAACAGGCAGGAGAAAGACTTATCCACCAGGCAAAGGCACGAAGCTTTAAGTGATCAAAGATGGAAAGGCAGAAAACCAATGACTAAGTGTGACATGAAAGGGGCTTTTACTGGGCATGGTTGTGTTCTGATAAAACTTTATTCATGAGCACTCAAATTTGAATTTCATGTGTCATGAAATTATATTCTTTTGATTTCTTTCTTTTTTTTTTTCAGAAAACTCTTCTATAAAAGCCATGTAGTCTTTTGCCATCACAAGTTTTGATCTGTAATCTGGATATTTCCACCACCATTACTTGCATAGCAAATCACAGATTGTACAAATACAAGCAGGCTATGCATAAACGGGCTGGTGGACTGGATTTGGCCAGGGGGCTGTAGTTTGCTGACACCTAACCTGGAGGGTTAATATGCAATGAGGTAGGAAAACATGTAAAAATAAAAACCAAGTAAAATAGAGTAAAATATTTGCATGCCAGAGTACGGAAAAAGGTTATGTTACTGGACTTAAGATTTGGCTCTGAGTTCCCTGGCAGTCAAAGCAAAAAGGTAAACACAATTAGTTGCAAAGTTTATTAGCCATAAGGGCAAAAAGATGTCAGTTTCTCATGGGAGACAGAGGTATCATGACCTTCAGGAATCTTCTAGATAAACATGATATGGAAATTTGATTTCATTGTCCATCATTGAGCCCTTACTTATTTTGCCCTCACCAAGGCTAGTTGCAGAGTATTTGTTCAACTGTGTAAAATCAACAATCAACCCTTTTCTGGTCATTGTAATGGTGTAAATTATATCTGACAGTTGTTAATTAAATACCTAGTCATGCTCTGGAGCCAAAGCCAAATAGTGCTCTGTAAACATTATGATTTGTCAGTAATCAATGTGATTTGTATAATTTGTGAGCAATCAGATACTTTATCCAAAAGCAGATTATTGACTTCTGTGCCTATCTTGGGAGAAATTGCCACTTGGTCTGTGTCTACACAGACCCAAGAGAAGAAGAGATTTGACAATGGTCTGATTAATTGAATCAGTGGTTTGGGGGAGTGGGCTGTCTGTATTGATCCAATTAAATAGATAATTGTCAGAATTGAGGTCATGTCTATAAGACACCACCATTTCAAAGCCAAAGAGATTGTTTCAAATATATAATGCTCACGCAATCAATGTGGGCTGCCTCTTCCACATGAAATCAACCAGGAAGTGATTGATTCCATAGAGCCGTAAACCGGGGTCTTTCCTATTTTCAGTGCATGGTTATGTGCTAAATACAGCGCTTTGAATTTTTTGTTCCCCACAGACCCAAAGACAGTGATTCATTATGCAAATAAAGGGGACAGAAATATCCAAATCAAAAGTTGGAATGATGCAAGACTCGAAATAGTCATGTGTCGCTTAACAACAGGGATACGTTCTGAGAAGTGCGTCCTTAGGCAATTTTGTCATTGTGCGAACATCATGGAGTGTACTTACACAAATCTAGATGGTGTAGCCTGCTACACACCTAGGCTATGTGGTATAGCCCATTGCTCCTAGGCTGCTAACCTGTGCAGCATGTTACTGTACTGAACACTGTAGGCAATTGAAACACAATATTGTTTTTTTGCATCTAAACATATTGAAACATAGAAAAGGTACAGTAAAAATGTGGTATTATAATCTTACGGGACTGCTGTTGTATATGCAGTCTGTTCTTGACTGAAACATCTTTATGTGGCATGTGACTGTAGTACTTTTTAGGGGAAAAAAGAAAAGGAAAAAAGAAGGCAAGGGGCACCCTCCTTATCTGTGAACTAAAGAAAGCTGCACATGTGTATCAGATAAGCACGAGGCCTCTGGCCCTGTGCTCCCTAGCAGACCTCTAGCTCTCGGTTAGTTGTCAAGTGGAAAGGGAAAAGTGCAAAGGGAGAAGGCTTGGGTTTAATTTCTGCCTCAGCTTCAAAACCCAGTCCCACCGCTAACTGGCTGGTGATTTCAGGCAAGTTAGGCAACCTCTCTGATTCTAAATGTTCTCATCTATCTACTGGGGGTAAAAATACTTCATTCATTGGATCGTCACATCCACACGAAGTGCGTAGCCAAGGTCAGTTCCTCCCACTTCTCCACTAACTCCCACCAAGGGGAGGAGCCAGTCACGCACATCTCATCTGACATGTGGCAATAATTCCTGCCTTTTTCACCTCATCTGCACTGTCGCAGTGGACAGTCACTGGACAATCAGTGAACTCCTGCCACATGTTAGATCCATCTCTGGAGACCATGCTTTGTCTTTGCAGCAGTCAAATGGGAAAGGAAGAAACGAGAGTCAGAAAAATTCTAATAGAGCAACATAACCCTGTGAGAGAAATAAGGATACCACGGGGCCCAGTGTGGCGTGGAGAGGCCAGTGACTGGGGCAATCACAGCAGACTTCTTGGAGGGGTTATTTTTTTTTTTTGAGACAGAGTCTCGCTGTGTTGCCCGAGCTAGAGTGAGTGCCCTGGCGTCAGCCTAGCTCACAGCAACCTCAAACTCCTGGGCTTAAACGATCCTACTGACTCAGCCTCCCAAGTAGCTGGGACGACAGGCATGTGCCACCATGCCCGGCTAATTTTTTCTATATATATATTTTTTAGTTGGCCAGATAATTTCTTTCTATTTTTAGTAGAGATGGGGTCTCACTCTTGCTCAGGCTGGTCTCGAACTCCTGAGCTCAAGCAGTCCTCCCACCTCAGCCTCCCAGAGTGCTAGGATTACAGGCGTGAGCCACTGCACCCGGCCAAGGAGGGGTTATTTTTGAAGGGGCTTTGTGGGTTACAAATGGAGAGTCTTAAGTCCAGCCAGTGGGTGTGAGTCCACGCTCTGCCACTTGCTAGCTGCGTCACAGTGAGCGATAGCGTAACCTCTTCGTGTAAAATGGGGATAATGATAATATCTGCCCCAGGGTAAATGCATCAACAATAAAAATACAGCATTGAAAGACAGACCAGCACATAGAATGTGATCTATACATGTTAGCTCTTATTATATTATCATCCTTTTTATTAGCATATCATTGTTTCTACCCATAGCTGGGTAGAAAGAAGGAGATGGGGAGAGGGACATTCCAGACAAATGAGTTAATAAAATCAACAGACTTGCCATGAGCAAGCTATGTACAGAGGGGAGGGTTGATGCCAAAATCCATGCATTTCCCCGCACGTCGCATGGGTTCTCTGTGTTCACCATTATGGAATCTCCTTGAAAACAAGTGGCCACTTTGGGGGTTGATGTGTTTAATTCCACCACAAAAGTGTACAAAGCAGGCGGCCTGCTGTTTATAGATTTTTTTAAGTGAAGGAGGATGTTAATGAGCTTAGCTTGACAGGGAGCTAAGGGGATTCTTGACATCACACGGTAGGTGACTAAATAGGTCACCCCGAGTTGTTCGGCATGGATAGAAGACCAAGAGGACCCAGAGGCTTCAGAAAGGTGGTTTCAGGGAGGGCAGAAGATGTTTGTCCCATTCAAAGTTGTATCTCTAATGCCAGTCTAGTGCTTGGCAAATACTTGTTAAATGAATGGATAGATGAATGAATGAGTGAATGATATATCTACAAAGACAATAAAATGCCATTCTCCAGATCCGTGTACAGTAAAATAGTTTTTCAGGCACTTTGCCTTCGTTTGTTTGACATTCTTGGAATATTTGGGCTGCACAAGGCTCCAGGGTAAGGGATGCAGGATACAGACATGAGTGAGACGTGGTCCCTACTCTGGAGAAACTCACTTTATTCAGGGGTCTTCACCTTTTCTGTGTGTCACAGACCCCTGGGGTATCTGTTGGAACCTATAGACCCCTTTTCAGAGTAATGTTTTTAAATACATAAAATGCATAGGATCACAAAACAAACCAAATGTATTGAAATACACTTGTTAAAATATTAAAACGTGATCCAATAATGAATGTTCTTCCTTATTAACCCGTTAAATAACACATCTAGTGGTGGGTCCATTAATCATCAAAGTATCGAAAATGGTATTTTGAGATATCAGCTGCAACTTTCATGTGATATGAAAATATCCATGATTTCTATTGTGACAAACTTCCAGATGCATCTAATACTATGGCAAGTCATGGCCTAAATGAAGGAAACGCTAAATTCCAGCTACAGATGTAGTATTTTGACTGTTTTGAGTACACTGCCTGTCTCTGAAATTCCACCCACAGACCCTCAGGCTAAGGACTGTGCTCTAGTTTGTGCTCGTTCAATGATAATCAAGTGCTGGGAAAGACCTAGGTGCCCGTTGGAAAGGGGCTGGAGGTGTCCTGGAGCCGGGATCGCCTGGTGTCACCCAGTCCTCTGGGAGTTAAAGTCGTCCACGCAGAGCTCTCTCCTCAGGCACGTAGTAGGGCTGCGTAAATGATAGCGATTGCTATTGACCAGCTTTGACAACTGCACAGGCAAGAGACAGGCAAAGACAAAGAGGGCTGGGGGTGACAGGTGTCCCCTGGGCAGAGGGCCCCCCGAGTGCAGAGGCAGGCAGGCCTGAGACAAGCAGGGGAGCAACACGCCATTGGCTTCCACCAGAGAATGAAGTAGGAGAGGGGAGAGTCGCAGGGCGGGGGTGGAGCTGCAGGCTTGGCCGGCGAGTGCCTGGGGCACGTTGGCAGCTGTGCAAAGCTCCCTCTGATGCCCACGTGGGGGGCAAATTTGGGGGCGAGTTTCCAGCAATCTGCGGCAGGCAAAAAAAGTCCCAGTTACTATCAAGCCTATTGGCTTATCTATTATTTCTTGGACGTGCCCCAGTCACTAGTAAATAAAGCTGTCTACTTTAAATTTTGTCCCTGTGCCCTTTTACAGCCTTTTCTCTGAGGAGCTGAGTCCCATTATATTCCGAAAGCATATGTTCCCGATGATTGTTCATTCTCTTTCCAATAATATCTTTGCAGGACAAAGAGGAGTGGGGACGAGAACATACTTTCAGGATGTCAGTCCCAGTTTTAATTACAAGTGTTCGTGGCTGTGGTATTCATGTAATTGGGGGGCTGATTTATGCCAAATAATAAGCACTGATGTAAGGGACCGGAGCCCAAGAGGGAGGGGAGGCCAAGCAGAGGCAGCGGCTCCCCACCGAGCCCGGAACTGGGGTGGCACATGTCAGCGGCTTTGCTCAGAAGCATCCAGGGATGGCAGAAAAGACAACCCTAAGGGCTCGGCTTCTGGGAACGGAGTCTCTGCTTGGCACTTTTTCTTCTCCGAGCATCAGTTTACTCAGCTGAAAAATGCATCTGAGAATAGTACCTACGGCGTAGGGTTTGGGAGGATTCAATAAGATAGTATAAATAGGGTTTAGCATGGTACTTGCTGTATAGCAAGCACTCGATGCCGTTGGCTTATTGAAAAAAAAATAATAGTAACAGTGACAATAACCACAATAACCAAAGCAACATTAATCGTATTCAATTTTGTGTTTAGTTTAAGGAGAGGGACTATGACCTGGGGGCTTTGTCATGAGATATATGCACACACGTGACCTAATGGAACACTGGAAAGCAATTGGATGGGAAGACAGTCCATCTTCCTGAAGTCTCCCGAGCAGTGTGATACAAGAATTACTGTTCTCTCTTTGCGTTTGTGCTTTGCATTTCTCTGTTGAATTCAGAATGCTTTACAGACCCCTGATCAGCCTCTAGCATCATCTCGGAATGGACTCTGGGAGAGGGGAGGGATGTGCAGGATTTCCTTAAGTAATTTACTCAGTGGTGCCCCGGAGCCAGGAGGTCAAAAAGATGGGGCAGACGGAGAGGGAATGTTCTTCCCAAAGCGCTCGGGTTGCATTCAGGATGGTTACTGGCCAGGAGACTGGGCGTTCATAGCAGGGCCTCCTGTGAGGTCTGAAGGTGCCAATGACCATCTGGCACGGGCAAAAAGGCAAAACGGCATGCATTCAAAAGGAGTGAGGTTCTGATCCATGCTGCAATGTGGATAAACCTCGAAACATGGGAGTGGTTAAAATGTTCTAGAATTAGGTAGTGGTGATGGTTGCACAACCTTGTAAATGTACTAAAAGCCAATGAATTGTGTAGTTTAACAGGGTGAATTTTATTTTATTTTATTTTTTTTTTTTTTTGAGACAGAGTCTCACTTTGTTACCCGGGCTAGAGTGAGTGCCGTGGCATCAGCCTAGCTCACAGCAACCTCAAACTCCTGGGCTTAAGCGATCCTACTGCCTCAGCCTCCCGAGTAGCTGGGACTACAGGCATGAGCCACCATGCCCAGCGAATTTTTTTGTATATATATTTTTAGTTGGCCAGATAATTTCTTTCTATTTTTAGTAGAGACGGGGTCTCACTCTTGCTCAGGCTGGTCTCGAACTCCTGACCTCGAGCGATCCACCCGCCTCGGCCTCCCAGAGCTAGGATTACAGGCGTGAGCCACCGCGCCCGGCCTTAACAGGGTGAATTTTATACGTGAATTATATCTCAGTTTTTAAAGTGATGTGAGGGTGAGGCTGCCAGTGCAAGCCCTCGTAATCACTAGGAATACCCAAAACCGGTGACTCTGGAAGGACTCGAGGTTGCTGGTCCCAGGGAGGAACGGGAGCAATGTGGGTATGTATCTGCAGGTGTCTGTGCTCCTGTACGCTTGACAAAGGCCTGGGGACCTGTGGCGATACCGCGGCGATACCAACACCATTGACGTGAAGGAATTGCAAGCAGGACAGTAGCGACAGGCTCGGTGGGTGAGGATCTCATATTCCTGCTGAAGATTAAGAGTCAGTCCAAGGGCAGTGAAGAGCTGGGAAGGTGTTTGCTGCTGCTGTTGTTGTTGTTGTTGTTGCTTTTTGGACTTGTTTTAGAAAGATGATGTCGCTGGCTCTGGGGCAGGGAGGTCAGTCGAGAAGCTCTTGCAGTTGTCTAGGAAGGAGTTGCCCATGAGAGCCTGGATTATTATAAGACAGTGGCCTCTCATACTGGCTTCTTGGCTCCCCAAAAGATATGTTCACCCAGAGCCTAGAAAGGTGAGGAAAAAGAGTCTTTGCAGCTAGAACTCAGTTATGGATCTCAAAATGAGGTCACCTTGGGCAGATCCTAAATCCAGGACACACGTCCTTGTCAGGGACAGAAGTAGAGAGGACGCAGAGGAGAAGCTACGTGAAGATGGAGACAGGGCTTAAAGTTATCCATCTACATGAGCAGAGGATTGGTGGCAGCCATCATGGGGGGGACAGAGGCTTGTTCCCAGGCTCCCCACTCAGAGCCTCTAGAAGGAACCAACACTTCCGATGCCTTGATTTTGTATTTCTGGCCTCCAGAACTCAGAGCAAATGAATTTCTAATGTTTTAAGCTACCACACAGACCTAAAAACTAACACACCCTTCATGTGTTTCTCCATGGCCTTCCTGGTAACCCTTTAACCCTTCATCTACCCTGTTGCTCTTTTCAAAACACCAAACTGATCATGTTAACCTCCCACTCCTGTCTTTAAATTTTCTCATCCCTTTCAGGGGAACAACCCAAGTCCTCAACCTGCCTCTGAGGCCCCTTTCAGCCTTCTTCACACTCCCCTTCTCTCTGTTTCAGCAGCTGCCCTTGCAACTCCAGCCTGCCACAGGGCCTTTGCACATGCCCTGCCTGTGACGCTTTCCCTTCCCTTTCACCTGGTTTGTCCTTCCCATCTCAGCTCAAGCATCACGTCTTCTGAGATGCCTTCCCAGATTCCCCTGGCCAGGGAAGCTTCCTTTGCTACGGACATTCTTAGAACCATGTCCCTTTCTTTCCTGTTACTTACTTCTGCTTGCAATTCTGCACTTGTTCACGCGAGCCTTGATTAGTGCCCATTTTCTGCTGCAGAGAGTGAGCTCCATCCAGAAAGAATTGTGCCTGCTTTTCTACACTATCTGACCTCTAGGAGACAGAAAAGTGTCTGGCTCGTGGGAGGCTTTCAGTCAGTTTTTGATGACCACTGAGTGAATAAAGAAGGGTTATCATGATAAAGATGGTGGGGTGGTGGTATTTAGAAGATAATACAGCTTCTGTGCAAAAGGAACATTTTTTATTGTATTATAATTGCTTCATTCTTTATATGAAGTGAAAGGTAAGGAGCAAGGCCATTTTCTGTAGTCTACCCTGGGCCTCCCTGCCTCCAATTCTACACACTGTTGGCTGGTACTAGGAAGAGCCTCCCACTGAATAAGACTATACGACTCCTGACTATCATCACTCTGGAATGCCCGAGTCCCCATTCTTGAAAGCCTTTTGTTATAACACCAGTCTCTCACTTGGACCTCTGACCTGAATTATAGGAAAATCTCTTCCTCTCGAGTCGTATAGATTTGATAATTGTCACAAGCCAAGCTTTCAGAAGGAATACCATCTTGAAGACAGCTATCTCCTCATTAGTGTGCCAAAGATAAGTAATGACTGATGCTTTGATATAGAGGAAGAAGCATTTCTCAGGATGGTTTTTGTGTTTGCCTCGTGTCTTCTAAACCCCACTCCCCAACATAGGATAGAAACAGCACACATCTTAGTGTTGGGATGGGGTAACAGCTCAGTGTTTGAGTAAAGTTAGCAAGTTTACTTTATTTTCCTTTGTGTCCCCAACACTTGGCCCACTGTCCAGCAAGTGGAAAGTTCCCACTGGGTGTTGTGGGGTGACCTTATGTGTGTCTTATTAACCGTGTTCAAACTGTAGCTAAATCGAGTCCAGACACTCTACCTGTGTTTCATAGAAACAAGAGGCAGAGATTAGACTACTTATCCGTGGTATTTGATTAGAACACTTTACTGAAGAGCTGATGAAAAAGCACCAATTGCAGGCTACGAATTTATCATTTTTCTTCTTTCCTCCCTCTTTCTTTCTCTCCTTCCCTCCCTCCCTCCGCAGCTCACCAAAGCTTTTCTGATATTTTTTTACTGGATATCTTAGGAAAAAAAAATGTGATTCATTATGTGTTTCTTCTGACATTACACATGTGCCCCCATGGAACACAAATTGAATAAATTCATACTCTAAACTTTTTTTTTCCAAGAGTAGGCTTAGAATTTATTTTCTTTACATTATCTGGACAATTACATTTGGTTTGTTTACATAGATGCAGGCAAATGGTTTTCCAGTCTTAAAACCAACCTATATCATAAAGTATTCTGAAAAGTGGAGAGAGATCACTTCATAGTTCCCTGAACCACTAGGAGACATGTTTATAAATGTATAGCCTCTGACAGCGAAGTTAGGGAGAAGGACACATCTAGCACGTATGCTGATGTATTTGCATCTTGGGACTTAGAGAACGCTCACCATGTCCTCGAAAAATAAGTACGATAAAAACTATATTTGAGGATGACCTGCCAAAGGATTGATTGTCCTGGAAACATATTTTCAGTGGTGCATTTGGGCGAACAGGCCAGCGGACATATCTTAGGATGGCAACAAGATAAACAGGATTGATTGATGAAGAACGAAGCCTGTGTCTGGAGGCCCCGGGCTGGGACTTTGGGTGCAGATGTGTGGGAGACCTTTGCCCCACTCCAGCACAGCTGGGCCAACTCAGTTCCACATCTTTGACTTTTCACGTGAGAACTGGATGTTTCTTACATCCTCAGCTGTAAGCTTGGGGAAAAAATGCACATGCCTCCAGCCATTGAGAAAAAGGTATGCAGTCAAAATGCCTCTGAATTTGCTCAATCCACACAGTTAACCCATAAAGTCCAGTAGTGCTATCGTCAAAGCATCTAGCAGCTGTTAAACGATTCTGATGTGTGATAAGTTCATTTAGCTGTAATTCATCAGAAGTTGTACTATTTTAGAATCATGGGGAAGTGAAGGACTTTGAAAATGGAACAGGATACTCCTCCTTTAACTTAGAGCAAAACATGGTCTATAAGAACTGTTTTCCTTTGTTGTTGTCCCGCCCCCACCACCAAAAGGTAGGGCAATATATTCCTATATCAAATTGACATTTCTAACTTTAATGAGAAATTGCATGTCCTT
The DNA here is from genome assembly GCF_020740605.2 of Lemur catta. Taxonomy (NCBI): domain Eukaryota; kingdom Metazoa; phylum Chordata; class Mammalia; order Primates; family Lemuridae; genus Lemur; species Lemur catta. The sequence continues at coordinate 15,223,930 of NC_059147.1, read as the reverse complement.
TAAACTTTAGGCATTGATGCACTTAATTATGCTTTTCAACAAGATTTTGCATATTTAATATTTCCTTTTAGAGCTTCCAGGAATCTCAATTATTAATTCTATGGAGGATTTATTGGTCTTTTGACTCTCCCGTTAGTATAAAGATTGTAGATTCATCAAACATTGTTTGCTATCTTCAAATTTCAACAGTGTTTTAAATCAAATAGAGAATCTGAAAGGAAGTCTAAATGCACATAGTCATTTTATTGGTGTGGAAGGGCTGAGAGCCTGTTTGTTTTATAATTTCTCGATGATTCTGATGGTGGATGAGCAACTGCTGTGAACCAGGGTGAGCATCGATTTACCCCATAATCCAACTAGACAATCGTTTCTGACATTGTGTGACCAAAAAAATAGCATCTGCCCAAAAGATGCTATTTTATAAAAGTAAACTGTTACAAATGGAGCTCAGTGTTAACCAGAACTTTATGAATAAGTAATGAAGTCTAATTTTCCGTTATTATAGCCATTGTTTAAAAATGCATGTCTGCCAGGACATTGTAATGATTTTGTATTACTTAGGAAAACTTTTATGATTCTACTCTTTTTATTTTTTTAATAATTACTTTATTACTTCTTCGTTAGGGTTTCTCTCCTCTGGCACACATGTGGATCTTCTAAAAAGCAATCTGACAAATTTAGTCACTGCATTTTTCTAAATTGTCTTCAAGAATTCCTAGCACTTCAGATACTTTCTATGTCCCTTTTTGCCCCAGGTGTTCACAGGGCTGCCCTTTGACGTCCGTGGGCAATTCCCTTAGCTGGGATGGCTAAGGTTCTTGCTCAAACTCCGCCCCAGGGGAGCTGACACTGGCCCAGGCGTGACCTGGCAGCCTGCTGCACCAGCTCAGACAGCAGAGCTGTCTCAACCCGTCTCCTTTTAGGTTTGGCTTCTCCAAAGCTTAGACACCCTGTCCTAGTACAACCGTGACTTGGCTTGAAAGGATCATGCACTTTGGTCTTTAGACCTTGGGCGAAGTAATGCTTGCGCCGATACATTTTACCATCTGGACGTTTGTGGCTAGTATCACATGAACATTATGCCAACTAGATTTAAATGCAGGCTCTGATGCTCTGAATCATCCAGCAGAAAACTACGTGAGCACTAAAGTTGCTTTAAGATGTGGAGGGCAACTCTCAAGTTAAGTGGAGGAAGCCTTTGCCCTCTCCTTGAGGACAAGTAGTGTCGGGATGAGGCACCCAGCTGGGTTTGCCATCTCTGGAGCGCCCATGTGTGGGGTGCTGAGTGGTAGGTCGGTGTCTCCTTGGGGACACCACTGGATACTGGCGCCTCTCCTGGCACCGCCGTCCTGGGAGAGTCTACACAGCTGCTGCCGCTAAGTCCTTCTTTTGTTTCAGGCCATCTGGAGTCGATCCACAAAGTTAAAGACACCACACACCTTCCAGTGGGCTGAAAAAATGGACTTTTAAATTTTGTGCATCCATGTTAATGTAACTTTTAAGAGTGTGAGATAAATCAGTCATCAAAGCCGAGAGGGAAGGGAAAGTTACAACCACCCTGTGGATGTGAATGCTAAATTCAGTTTATCTGGGCACATGTGGGCTTTTTACCTTTGTTTTGTCTTTATTTAGTTATTTACTTTAAAAATTGTGGTAAAACATGCACAACATAAAGTTGACCATTTAACCATTTTCGGAATGGTTGAATTGTTGATGTATTTTTTTCTAGTTTTGTTCCGTTTAATAGATTTTATTTTTATAGCAGTTTTAGGTTCACAGCAAAATTGAGCAGAAAATACAGAGATTTGCCATATTCCCCCTCCCCCCATGCATATCCTCCCCCATCATCAACATTTGAACCATTTGTGGTCATTTTAACCCATAAGTCCGTGGCATTCAGCACCTTCACATTGTCGTGCTAACATCATGACCATTACTCTCTGGAATGGTTTTCATCTTGCAAAACTAAAACTTTGCCCATTAAACACTGACTCCGCATCACCCCTACCCCAGCTCCTGGCAGCCATCATTCTACAGTTTTTCTGTCTCTATGAATTTCACTATTGTCAATACCTCGTGTAAGTGGAGTCATACAGTACGTGTCCCTGTGTGGCTGGCTTCTTCCATTTTCAGCCGTGTTGTAGGTTTTTGCCTTTGCACATCAGAGCCTGCAGATTTAGGGCTGTCCATCCCACCGTCAGACAGCTGCGGCTGGGTGGCTGGCCTGTTTCACAGAGACTTGGAAACTGGGTGGCAATGACTGGCCTAGCCAAGGGGCCACACAGGAGACCCCTGATTCACTCTCGGAGAAGGCAGTCACGGTGGGAAGAACAGGCTGTGGCCCGCAACTGTGCCCTTGTGGTCTGGTGGTGATGGGTAAGGACCTGAATGGAAGGCCTTTTATTATGCACTCTTGACATGTTTCATATCCATCTTTCTCCTTCCCCATCTGTAACATTTCCCATATGATACACTACAGAGACATTTTAAGCATTAATTCCCCTAAAAAGCCTCATGCCCAATGTAAAAATATTTCACTGTCTCAGAAAAAGGCACTCTACATAAATGAAAAGCACCATTATTAGTAATGACAATAATTTTCCTGACATGCGTTTGGGCCATTCTATATGTTTTGATAGGATTACATAAATAATGGAATTGTATGCGAGTCATCAGAATGCAAAAGGCATTTCCTCCAAGGTGTACGCTGCCCGGGCCTTGCACCATGGGCTTTGTTTGTCTGAACAGCTGTGTGCTCTTCGAGCTCTGTCACGACACGCTACTATCTTTAGTATTCTGTCCCCTCACCGGGTGGTTGTGAGACTGGCTTCCCCGATGCCCTGGGCTTCATTCCCAGATATTTTTTTCTGTTATGGAATGATCATCCTTTCCTGGATGGTCCCAAAGGCATTTATCTTCTTAGTATCAAGAATCTTGAATACTTCTGGATCATTTTATTTTTTTTTAAGAAAGAAATTTAATTACCTAAAAACAAAAATACTTCTCTGATCAGAGCATACCTACAGCGCTCAAAGCACTTGCGGACTGGAATGCCATAAATGACATGAAGGAATTATTCATTGTGTCACTAAACATATCTTCCATTCTCCTGAGCAGCCTATTAGGCTAAGTATAGACTTTTAAATTATTATTTTAAAAATAAAAGATAATGGAATTATAGCATTAAATACATTTCGTAAACGATCTTCTAGTCAGGTTATTGAAACACAGTACAGAGAAATAGAAATATGAAGGAAAACCATTTTCCTGTAAGTCATCAATGAATAATTTTGTTGCTGATTATTTTAACTTGTCAACATTTTCTACTTTATACATTTTACTCCAATATCCAGGAAACTAAAACAAACAAATAAGTAAACTTTTTTTTTTAAAAAAAAAGAAATACCTATGATCTCATTATCACATCGGTACTTTCATTTTTACATGTGTCACATGAATTTCCCTAGGCAACATCAGCCAGAGACCACAATAAGCCTTCTAAAACAAAACTTTTCTAGAATAACTGGCCCTGGCTACACTCCTGGAAACTCAGTCCCTGCCTAATCCCTTTGGTTTCCAGTGGTAGGAAAATCCAGGAGCATTCTAGACTGGCTAGAATATGGTACCAGGAACAAAAGTGACCCCCATTAGAAGGTGGCCAGGAGAAGCCAGCTCAAGTGGGGGCTGGGATGGGGGCTAATGGCTTGTGATTTACTCATAGGTGGAGGGTTTGCACCGGCTGCTCCTTAATGTCTTATGATTGGGGGTGAGGGGTGTCTGGGGGCTGGAGGTCAGCTTCTTAAAGGAGCCACCTTGGGCTGTCCCAGGAGCCTAGAAGGCCACACACACAAGGCTCCAGCATCCCCTGGCTTTTTGTTTGGCTTAATAATCTGTCTCCTCCCCGCTCATCCCTCCCGTGTGCTCAGCATCATAGCCGGCGGCTTGCTTTCCACCTCTGCTGTTGCTCCATGCTCGTTTTCCTGTCTTCCTGCACTTCCCAGTTCTCCTTTGCCATGCCATGCAGCCCACTCTTTGCCCAGACTCCCGCCAGGTAATGCCTATCAGACGACACCTCTTTTTTGCTGAACAATCCAGAAATCACCACTCTCCCTGCATTAATCAGACAATGCCCATCATGTTCAACTTTGCAATTCAAGTCCCAGTCTTGCCCCATAGAATTATTGCCAATTGATCTCCGTATAAATGTCTGGGTTTTCTGCATTATTAATGACATGCTAGGCTTTTGACAAGCCCTCCTGTGGTGCAGCTTGCTCCGAGCAGCATCTGTGGAAGTGCCAGAGTCAGGGCCTCCCTCTGCCTGAATTTCAGAGCCCTTGGTTTAATGGGGGGAAAGAGATGAATCATATACCTTGATCTTTCCTTCTATGAGAGCCTTACCAACTCTGAAATTGGCAGTGGCTTTCTGGAGCTTTGTTTGGGGAAGAACTATCAGGCTGTATTTGTACTTGATTAAAAGAGTGCTGGGATTGATTAGCAATGTCTGCAGTGGGTGGAGGATTAGGAAGAATAGGCATGCATGCTGAGTATCTGCTGTCATGGTAAGTTTATCCTGTTTCAGAAGAGATAACCTTGAACTGTGCACTAAAGATGTTAGTGTTCAGTGATTTTAGACACATGAAGAGAGGATCAGATTCAACTGAGGTGCCAAAGGGATTGTTCCATATGGGCAAGAAGTGGTTTTGAAGTTGCCTTTTCTCAATTTATTATCTTGGCTCCATTCAGCCACACAAAAGGAGTGAGCATCAGAACTTGTCCCTCAGGCTCCTGTGTTAGCTGTATTTCTTGTTATTGCCTCTTGGCACCCCGTTGCGAATGTAGGGCTCTTCTCCAGACTCAGGGCAGGGTCACCTCAATGGTTTTCAGTTTTTACTCCTCTCAAGGAAGTGAGAGGGACACAAGCCTGTCCTGACAGCCAGGACCATCAGAAAAGCATGAGCAACCTTTGCCCCGGAATTGCCAACAACATTTTCTCTGGTTCTACTCTCAGCTCTAGGGGGACACTCCTTTTCCTACCCTGTCTGGCAAGTGCCAGGGCCTGGATGAGACCACATGGTTTTGGGTCTCAAATAGACCATGGAGAGGAAGAATGGATATTCCCAGGGTCAGCTGATGGGAGGTGTTGGGGAACCTTATTGAAGATGCTATATGCTGGGTGCTGGACTGGGAGTTCTCTATGTAAAAGCTGATATGTCTGTGGAATGGATGTTGGCATAGAAGGCTGGGACTCAGCAGTTGTCACCTGCCAAAGGTCACACCGCCGATGAATGTGGCAGAGACCAAATTTAAATCTGTGTGTTTACAAGGTCCACAACCGCACCCTGCCACCTCCCAGAAGCAGGATGGACACATTGCCAAATCTTCCCAGCCTCCCGCAAGCTTGCTTGTTAGTGAAAGGTTATTAAATGGACCCTCCCAACCCCAAGCCAGGTAAACATGTCCTGGAGAGGTTGACTTTGCTTGTGTTTCTGGTCAGGTTGTTTTATCCCCTGCAAGGTCATCTAGACATTTTTATCCCCAAGGTCAGTAGATAGTTCCTTCTGCCAGAGGTTAGGATTCTGCCTGCCTCCTGCCTGCCCCGTGGGTGGCCGGCTGTGCCAACAGAAATGCCAGCTGCAGCTAAAGGACTAGCTCTCCATCTGAGAAAAGCACAAGCACCCGCGTTTCTTTTCTGGTATGTTCCTCCCCTCCGTAACAAGAAAAAGCTCATTAACACATGATGGCAACCGGGCTGCAGTATCTGCCAGTTCCCTTGTGCGGAATGCTCTTTAGCATTCTCTCAGCTTCCTCCTCGACAATTAATTCAGATTAGCAATTGAGAGAGTGCAGTATCCAGTTCGAAAGGATCTGTCCCCCCGTGAACCTCAGGCCAGGGTGAGAGGCCACCTGCACTCTTTTTTTGGTCACCTAGCACCCTATTGGCCCTTTGTAAATATTTGTCTCACCTCATGCATGTGTTTATTCCCATAAAGACCCAGTAAGTTGTCTCCTGAAGACAAAATACATAAAAGGGGAATTCAAATTACAGATACCCATTTTAATGAAAAACAAGAAAAAAATGCTCATGCTATATAACACAGGTGGAAAATGAAGGAAGAAAAATCTTATGAGTCTAACTATGGAAAAAAATGCTAAAATATATATTCACATGTCTTAGGCATACACAGAAAAAATAAAGGCTGGAAGGAAATTTACTGAGATGTTATTAATCTGTGGGTGGTATAATTATGATTTTTTAAAATATTTTATATTATCAGAATTTTCCAGCATAGAGATAACTTTTGAATCAGAAAAATACATTGTTTAAAAAAGAGGTAAAACATGTGGAAAAGATATAATTTACAAAGAGGCATTTCATGACCACATTTTTCTGTTGAGTTGCTTCTAGGATGATTTTTTTTAAGCTAATACTTACCACAAAGGGGATTTTTAATGGTTTATAATTAATATAACTTGGTGTTTAGCCTCTGGATTGGTATTCTTGAATTTAACATGGATAAACTGAACTCAATTTGTTGCATAAAAAAAATTAAAGGAAATAAAAGTTCTGGCTGCTTCATTGCCGATGGGGAATTCTTTTTCCAGGTGATGCTCGTGTTAGCATTTTGAACCCAGGACACCGTGCTGCAGTTTTGCTCAGGGGTGCAGAGTTCAGATCTGGCTTTGCAGGAATTGCTTTGTCTTTTTGGAAAAGCCATTAACCTCTCTCGCCCTTGCGTCACCTTCTGCCAGCAGAAGCCAAGTCACCTCCTCTGAATGGGAGTTTCATTGAGAACCAACTGAGAGGAGGCTGCAAAGGAGCCCTCTGGCCCCACAGGAAGCCACAAAACAGCCAAGCTCAGGAACAGGAGCAGCGGCTTCCTCCTGGGTGTGGCCATGCAGAACCAGAGGAGATGCGTTTGCCCATAGTACAGGCAGATCAGAAATGATTGGGTATCAGTCATGATCCACCTGTCCCCTGCTGTGTCCAGGGTCAAGATGTCCAGTTTCACTGTTGCCAGATACCAACACTGGCAAGGGGTTTGCCATCCTAACACAGGCTTCTTGACTTGGCATGTGGGAAGGTACCTACTGGCCACTGTTCCTGGCACCATATTTCTTAGAAGAACACATGTGAGAGCAGGTGGATACTTGATTAAAACCAGGTGAGTCTTGGGACCATGTTCCAGTGACCTGGCCTCAGTTTCCTCATCTGGCACTCTCCCTTCTCCAGACCTTTGTTCATCCTCTTCTCTCTGCCTGAAATGCCCTTTCCTCCATCCGTCACCTGACTCACATCTACCGGTCAAGAGTCACTTATTCAGGAAGCCGCAGCTGATGGAATGAGACACTGGGCTGTCCCCCACCCTGGGGTTCTCTCCAGCACATTCCGGGGGGTATAGTGTGTTGTAAATGGTTATGACCATGCTGGCCCCGCCAGAAAAGACAGTGGTTCCATTCCCAGTTGCACGCCCTTGGGTGATCAGTGTCATCCTTCCATTCCCCAACATCCTCATCTGTAAACTGGGCATAACAGCACGGTCGTGAAGATTGTTTGGGTCCCATCAGTAACGTACGTGGAGCGGAGCCTGGCATAAAGGGAGCACTTGGAAGACGTTAGCGCTCATCATTGTGATGACCGCCAAGTTCTTCGAACCTCAGAGCAAAGTTTCAGCTCTAAGATACATTCCGGTTAATTCTTCCTGAGTTGATATTTTGCGTCATTTATCTCTCATTTTTCTCATGGAAATCATTAATGCTTGGGTTTGTTTTACTTTTCACCCTCCCCCATCCCTCAATTCCCTGCAAAGGAGTCTCAGATCGTTGGTGTCCCCAGAACCCGTAGGTTCCCTTAGACATCTCAGGGAGGGAACCAAGACTCTTAGAGCTTCTTCTAGGTGCTTTGACCCAGTCCAGAGAGCTCGAGGGATTTTTTCTCCTGATCACAGAAAGTAACTTAGCCAGTGGCTGCCCAGCAACCTTGTTGAGGAAGAGGCTGCTGGTGGGTTCCAGGTTGCATCCAAGGACCGGAGCATTGGCTTTGGGATCTGGGGGACAATGGTGCGGCGCCAGATGTCTCTAGTTGCCAGCAGGTTATCAAACTGTGCATTTTACCTTTCTGAGCTCCCATGGCTTACCCATAGCAGAAACATGGCAAGAATGCAATGTGCTAATAATACACACAAGTTATATGTGTTGTAATGTAATGTACCTACTAGCAGTCTATGACATGATATATATATATTTATATATATATTGACCCCATGGTCTGGCTGCAACTTAAATGAAGGTAAAAACTAATACAAAGGAAGAAACTGTCCTCACACTCAGGTGTGATGTCTCTTAATTCTTGGCTTTCTTCCTTTGTAAAGTTCATCATCTTCCTATCACACACCCCCTCTTGTCCTCCAGTCTCTGTCCCCTTCTGACAGAGCTCACCCCCTCTGGGAAGCCTTCCCTGCTGGAATGCCCATTACGGATGGAAGGTTTCTGCCCAGCACTCCTCCAACAGTCCCCTGCCAGTGTCATGTCCTGGTCAGACCCAAGCCCCATGGGTTCCAGTGTCTCATTAAGAACCTGGGTGATGGGGCAGGGGTCACACTCATTAATTCCGAAGACTTCGTCAGCTGGTTAGAGGGGCCAGGGCGGGCTGGAGCCTGCAAGAGGGAAGGAGTCTGGGTGGCATCTGGGAGCACAGAATCAGAATCACAAGTGACTAGGGTTAGAAACAGAGGCCACCAAGAGCCATCCCGGATCAGGAAGACAGACACCATCACTGCAAAGGGCAAGAGCATGAAGCAATTCAAAACCAGACATTCTATTCAATCCATGGCTTGAGTTTTTCCACTTTTCACTTTTGTTTTTTCATTCCAAATACCTTTGCTCTAGTTTCCAGGCAAAATTCAGTCAAATGTTCTAGAAACGATAAATAACGTACTTCCAAGCTCTATTTCCTCTCCAGTTTCTCATGCTTGTTTAGAGAACCTGGGGGAGCCCAGTACTGTTCTCCCCTCTCTAAGAGTCCTGGTGATTTGTTTTATGAAAATGAATGCAAAACTTGCCCTGGTTCTTTCTGCAAAGTAGTTGTGAAATGTGAAATGTATACCTCTTCCATCCTGGCCTTTATGTTCCAGAAATTTTGGAAAGGAACTGATTCCCTCTCTAGCTACTGTGTGCCAGGCACCTTCACGTGCATCCTCTTGGTCAACCTGCACCCGCAGCTTCTCCACCTGTCTCCGACATAGTCACAGGTGGGAGGCTCACACGCGCGTAGTGACTGAGGGCCAGAGCCGGGGTTGTAGCCTGTCCATGGATTGCAAAGCCCATTCTCTCTTACATTTCCTAAAAGTTGGGGCTTCGCCACTGTGTTTTGCATCATGTCGTAGTTGGAAACACGCGTCCTGCCTGACCTTTTGGCTTGGAACATGGAAGTTCATTGACTTTATTGCCTTACAGGGCCTAGCACGGGCCCTCTTCCCTAATCAATGCATATCATTTTGCCAAGAGACAGAGCCTGCTGCCGGAGAGATTGATTCCCTGGTTATTTATCTTCCTCTGCCCAGTGTAAATTGGTCAGCCTGATCCTATTCGCATGATAAAAATCATAATGTCTCAAATTACTTACTCAATAAAATGTGGGTTTGTCTATTATTAGTGATCATTAGGGTTATAATGCAGCATGGAAATTTGGAGCAAATTAACTACACATGCATGTGGTTGGGCTCATGTGCAGTTAATCATATGCACACAGTTCCACTGGGCAGGTTTTGCAAGAATCATTTCAGGAAGACTTTGTGGGAAGGGAACTGAATACCTACTTTTTATTTTCCCTTTGCTTTTCTCCCTTAATCTGAATTTCTCAAATGTACATTTTCTAATACACTGTGGAACCATGCAAGTACCAAAACAAAACAAAAACCCAAGAATTATAGCTCAAATTAAATTAAAATAGCTTTTAATTCCTGTGTCCCTGGGATTTTGCGTGCTGCATCAGAATTCCATGATGAGCAAATGCCTATGGACACCCTCATTTTCTGTCTTGCTAAGGTTCACTCTCAGTCTTTTCTTTTGAGCCCTTCTGCTCAGTGATGTAATGGGACAGCCCTGCTGTCATGAAGAGTTCCCATCACACCTGGGCACTGCCATTTCCTCTGTGGCAGATGCTTCCTGGACACGTGGGCAGGTGAGAGGTGCTGACTTTGCCTACTTGCATCTGAATATAAGAGAGATGTAGTTTTGAATGGCAACATGAATTTAAAAAAAAAAAAAAGAAAGAAAGAAAAGAAAAAAAAAACCCTATGTATAACTTGTTTCCTGTGAGAGTACCAGGAAACTTTACAATGAGCTTTTTGAATTAAAGCTACCAGATGAATAGAGGTGGTGTCATGGTGGCAGACGTTAGAATTTTTTTTAATGGTTTTGGGTTTACGAAAAGTCTTCTTCCAAGGGATTTGGCTTGTTCTTTGTGGATTCTGAGGACAAAATGAAGACCAACAGTGAGGGTTAGAGCCAGGACTGAACACAACTCAAAATAGATTTAGGGAGAAAAGGGAATGCATTGGATCAGTAGCTGACAAGTCCTGGGATGATGCTGAGTTCAGGCATAGCTGGACCTAACAGAAAACTCTCTTTCTCCGTTTCTCAATTGTGATTTCTTCCGTGCTAGCTTTATTCTAAGAAGGGCTTGGATGGTATGTATAGAGAGTATTCTGAAAGCAGAGTAACTCTGGCCACCACTCCCAACAGTGTCACCAAAAGGACAAGGCTGCTACACATTGCTGCTGCTTGGACCATTGTGGTCACCTGTCCCCTGTGGTCCAGTCATTGTGGCCAGGGACAGTGAAACTCTCCTTGACTCAGCCTGGGTTGTGTGCTCACTCTGAGAGCCAGGAAGTGGCTTCAGCCCCACCCAAACCCATAGCCTGAGAGTGACAGGGAGACACAGCTTGGAATATAATAAGCAAAAGAAAGGGAATGTGTCTTGGGAGTACCAGGCAACAAATGTCCACTATGTTCGCGGAAGTGTCTTTAGGCCCACAACTCAGGCATTTAGCAAATACTTCTGCCTTCAAAGTCTGTTGTTGAAAGTTCTGAAGTTTCAGCTGGCATGGTATTCAGCAAGAATACCATGGTGGGGACTGATGTTGAGGAAGGAGACAGAAGGGGGTGTCAAAGATCTTGGACAGGTTTCACTTCAAGTCCCAGCGCTGCCACTTACCAGTTCTGTGACCCTGTAAAGTTGCTCAGCCTCACTGAGCCCCTGCATCTTCCCATATGTAAAAGGAGGCTGATAATAGTGCTTGTTTCTCAGCATCAATATGACAACCAAGGGGACAGTGTGTGTAAGGGTTGACATGTGTTGTAATTGCTTGATAAGGTGTCGATGTTAAAATTAGCATCAGTGAGCTCTGGAACATGCTCAGCTCTGCTCCTATCAATGGGATTTTGCATGAAAAACTAACATTTGGGAAGATGTTAACCCCAAATCATGCATTAGCACCGAGTGCTTAGGTAGTGTCTGTACCTCATTTCAGCAGGAGCTTCTGAGGGTGCAGAATTAAACATGCAGCCTCTGAGACTCACTGGAAGCTCGCTGGACATTTGACCTACATGGAGAGCAGGCTGGCGTTCCATTTTAATTGGCAAGGATCAGCCCACTTGCCCAGCTTGCAGCTTGGAGTGTGGCCTGGCTCACCCTCCAGAGAGATGTGCTTTAGATCTGCGTGAGTGAGAGGATTCTCTCAGGAAATGGGCAAAGTTGCCAGCTGACCTCTCCCAAAAGAGACTATTTTGTTAGTGTCCTTCGCTTGCAAGGGAACATTCTCCACTCCTAGTCTCAGTTTCCCAATAGGACATGGAGGCAGAGTTTAAAGCCACAAAATAAACTGGTGCACGTAATCCATCAGTGGAAAGGCCTGGCGTGGAGGCAGGGGCACCTGAGTTTCCTATGTTGGCTCAGTCACTTACTAGCTGTGTTACTGGTTGCAAGCAGTGGAACCTCTTTAGAGCTCAGTTTTCTTTTCTATAGAGTGTGGATAATAATCCCCCCTCACAGGACTGTGCTTGGCACATAGCAATTGCTCATTGTATCATCATCATCATGCATCATGTCCTTGTCCTTGTGTTTAGTTTGTCATCTCAACTTTTTCCCACCTCCCTTAAATTCCCTCCCTTGAACTATAAAGCTCTAGCCCAGGGATATTGTAGCACCAGCAAATCGTAGATGATCAAGAAAAAGTAGTCCTTCCCTCTGGTTTACCTGCCTCTGTTGTCTTAGTCAGTTCTGGCTGCTATAGCAAAATGTCACAGACTCGGTGGTTGAAACAACAAACATTTGTTTCTTGCCATTGTGGAGGCTGGGAAATTCAAGGTCAAAGTGCCAGAAGATTTGGTGTGTAGTGAAGGCTGGTTTCCGGGTTCAGAGATGGCTGGTCGTCTTCCTGTGTCCTCACGCGGTGGAAAGAGGTTGTGAGAGCTCCCTCGAGGTGCTTTCATAGGGGCACTGACCCCAATCATGAGGGCTTCTCATGACCTAATCACCTTCCAAAGGCCCTGCCTCCTAATGCCATCCCAGTAGGGGTAAAGATGTCAGCATATGGATTTTGAGGGGACACAAACATTCAGTCCATTGTACCAGTGTCGATTTGAAAGCAGCATCCTACGGCTCCTTGGGCCTGGAGAGTGGGGCACGTTGAGTCAGTTTTCCCTGATCCCAGCCCAGAAATGGACCCTGACATAAGGATTTGAGTGGATGTAGTTCACAGAGGGTATGATCCCAGGAAGCACCAAGAGAAGCATGGGGAAGTGGATGGGGGAGGAGAAGATGGCATGTTCATGAGCAGATGACTGCTGTGAGCATCTCTGGGCTCTCAGGAAGGAAGGGAGCAGGCCTCAGGGTTGTCCCTTCAAATGGGGAGGATGCAGGGGTATTTACTCACCAACACCCACACGTCATTGGTTCAGGTATCTCCAGGGTCATTGACTTCTTGGTACTCCTGGCTCTCTGTCACCTGAATGAGGTCTTGGTGTGAGCCAAAGCCCTTGGGCAGAGACACAGGTGCTTGCAGAAGGAAGCTATTGGCCTGTAAGGGAACCATGAGTCTGAAGGGATTTGAAGGGTAAACAACAGTGTCTTCTACAAGCGTGATACATTTGGGGGAGTCAAAGAAACATCAGAGCCCTGGATACGAGCTGGCCATGCTGCCAATTCATGCCTTAAGTATCAGAGAGTAAACGAGAAGGAGCTGGGACTGGTCTTGGGCTCTCCCGTCCTAGAAGTCCTCAACCAAGCCCCATCCAGGTCTGACTTTCTCAGGTTCTCTTCCTTCTCACCAGGTGATCCCACCTGTGAACAGAGGCCCCCTGCGTAGAGCTGTTCAGAGCTGGCCACATCCTGGGTCCCAGGACTCAATGACCAGATTGAGTGGAGAGATGGTGTCTATTTAGGGGCTGATGGTGCATCGTCAGCTCAGTTTCACCATCCAGGGTTTGACCAAGGGGCATGGCAGAGTCTTCCAAACTCCTCTTGACATTTTCCTCTGGGCCATGAACCATTAAATCACAGTTGACATCAGAAAAGGAGACTCACAAAAGAAACTCCTGGAAGATCTCAGAAGCTGTGGCAAAGAACTCAGTGCTCCGTGGTGGCACCCCGATATGTCATGGGAAAACTGGAGCTGCCTCCCATTCTAGCTGCCCTGTACCCAGACTGCCAGCCAGAAATATTTAGAGATTCCTGCTCCAGCAACACACGCAAATCGGGTGCCCTGGTGTCTGTGTTAGACCCTCCGTGATGATGGTGGGAATCTACATTTTTTAGGAGGTTGCCGATTGCATCTTGCAACCCACAGCTGATCTCCTCCCCAGACTTTGCTTGCCTTTTATTATTGAAAAGTGGAAACAGCCCCGCCTCTGACGACCCTGGCCTGCTGCTTGGTGCTACAGCTTTTGGAAGCAGTGGTGTGCTGGTGAGCGTTTTAACAACCAGCTCTGCAGGGGAAAAAAGCTCTGATTTGTACCATTTGCCAATTCCTACGTTGTACATATTCCCAGCATGGCTGATTTCAAGCTTGCAAAGGGACATCAACTGGTTCGCAAAAATTCTGAAAGTAAAACAAAACTCGTGAGCTCGTAGCATCTCGCTCTTGTCAGGGGCAGGGGAGGAGATGGAAGGAGGGGGGGGCTTCCTAATATACAACATCTTTATGATCAAAAAGCCTCCTTTATAAGACCTTACACTTTCTGTGAGCTCAATTTTCATGTCATAAGTTAAATAATATTAGCAAGCAAAAGTTCTGTGTTAGAAATGGGCAGGCCTTTCTGCAAACAGATTTTTTAACCTACATTTTTGGAGTTCATTTTTTTAACTCTAAAACAATTAAGAGAATAAAAGATACTAAGATAAAAATAAATCAATTCTATTTTCTTTTGATTTTTCTTTATGGCAGTTTTTTTTCTGACTCAGAAACAGAGCTTTAAGATCCGATCCCATTGCTCAAAGCCTTGAGTCAGTCTGTGCTCGGCACGTGGGCACCGTCTTTTGCAGAGGGGCCGCTTTGCACACTTGGATCCACCCGAACATGCACACAGTGATACATGGAAGAAAAGAGTGATTGGTCTTGAAGACTGCTCCATGGGGCACTCTGAGTGGTCATGACAAATAGCAGGGTGAGTCAAGAGGAAAAGAAAAAAGTTTAGAGTGATCTATATTGAAATACTTAGTTTGATACAGGCAAAAGGAAGACACGCATGCCTAGGAGCATGTCCCCTGGTTCCTGCCCAGGACAGAATTACAAAGCTTTCCATCACCTAGGGGGACTCCATGGCCAGCATCGTTTGGCTCAGCCTAGCAGGAGATTTTGAACTGGCTCTGGCAGCCTCTACCCACCGCCATTCGGCTCCCATCTCTCTTTCAAACAGAAATCCAGGCTGGGTGTGCAGGGCCACCTTCAGGCTCTGCTGTTTGGCCCAGGACTGCACTGCAATGGATGTCTCCTCCTGCCCCCTCCTCCTGGTCCATTTCCATGCCTTCTCTTCTCTTGCTCTCCATCCTTCTTATTTTCTTAAAACTGTGGGTTACCCAAATTCTTGAACAGCTCACCACTCACCAGTCAGTTTTCTCTGATCCATTTAAAAGTAACAACTTCCAGGCCAGGTGCAGTGGCTCACTCCTGTAATCCTAGCACTCTGGGAGGCCAAGGTGGGCGGATTGTTTGAGCTCAGGAGTTTGAGACCAGCCTGAGCAAAACCAAGACCCCGTCTCTACTAAAAATAGAAAGAAATTATATGGACAGCTAAAAATATATATAGAAAAATTAGCCAGGCATGGTGGTGCATGCCTGTAGTCCCAGCTACTCGGGAGGCTGAGGCAGGAGGATTGCTTGAGCCCAGGAGTTTGAGGTTGCTGTGAGCTAGGCTGATTCCATGGCACTCACTCTAGCCTGGGCAACAGAGTGAGATTCTGTCTCAATAAATAAATACAATAAAATAAAATAAAAATATCTTCCAGCCTGTGCTACTAGGTTTAAAAGATAAAGCAACTGACCCACCATCAGAAATTTGCAAAGCCATTTCTCAGATGCCCTAGGGATCAACAAATACTGCGTCTCCTTTACACCAGCATGCCACCCTTCCAGCCATTCATGTATGCATTCATTTATTTATTCATTCTTTCATTTTTCCATTTGGTTAATAAATATGTATTGAGTATTAAACATGTGCTAGGCCTTGAGGATGGAGGAGAGAACAAGACACACAAGGTCTCTATCCTCAAGGACTTCGCTTGCTTTACGTAGATCGGAAATAGTCATGTGGGAGGAAAGTGTTTGTAGTCTGAAGTATTTTCTTCAATCGCTGTGAGCAGCAATGCTGTAAAGCTTATGGTGGTTTGATAATGAATTTGACAAGGCCAGAAATAGATCAGACGAAGATTGATGCATTTGTTAATTGATTGATTGATCGATCAGTTGAGCAATGCCAGCCTGGGCTACTGGGGTTCATGGAAGCCTGGCAGATGGAGATGATGCAGTTAATACACAAACATCTCCATCCTCTCTTGAACCCTCTCTCGGATGTACCATGTGTATCAGCCTCCTATTGCTGCTGTAAGAAATTACCACAAATTTAGTAGCTTAAAATAACACAGATTTATTCCCTTACAGATCTGGAGGTTAGAGCTCCTAAAATCTGGGTCAGTAGGGCTGGCTTCTCCTGGGTCTGTAGGGGAGAACGCATTCCTTGCCTTTGCTAGGTTCTAGAGGGTACCAGCACTTCTTGGCTTGGCACCCCTTTCCCCAGCTTCAGAGCACATCACTCTGCCCCCTGCTTCTGTTGTCATATTCCCTCTTTCTTCTCTTGCTTCTGTCTCCATACAGCCTTCTCTGACTCTGGTCTTCCTTCTGCCCTGTTACAAGGACCCTTCCATTAGGTCCTCCCAGATAACCCAGAATAATGTCCCTATCCCAAGATCCTTAAATTAATCACATCCACACAGTCCTCCTTGTCATGTCAGGTGATGGAATCACAGGCTCTTGGGATTAGGGCATGGATGTCTTTTGGGGAGGCCATTGTTCTATCTACGACACCATCCTTATATTTAGAAACATTTACACAGCTCATCTTACACATTTGCAAAGACCCTATTTCCAAATAAGATCACACTCTGAGGTTCTGGGAAGTACATGGATGTTGGGGGCTGGGCGGGGGGGACTCTATTCAACCCAGTACAACCCAGACTGCCACGGACATGAATTCCCTCCACAATTTAGGAAACAAAAGGAAACAGAAATGAGAGACAGAACTTGGTAACTTTCTCCTAAGCCTGTCCCTATTTTTTTTTTTTTTGTGGACATAGATGGGGAGTGGAAGTAGCATCACACACAGCAGCTGCACTCTAGGTACACAGTAATGTTTGGCTACCGTCTGAGGACTGGCTCACAGTATGACCATGGCATAAGCAGATCTGCAGTCCTACATAAATGAGGGAGAGAAAGAAATCTGACACAGGTTCAGATTCACAGGCCTGTATCTGGAGCCAGAATGTACCGGAACAATCACTTAGTTTAGCATCTCCTATCTACAGAGGAGGTGCAGACAGAGAACTCAGTATATTCTATATTACAAATGATCTAAAGCTTCAGTCCTGAAAACATCAGTCCTGTGGTCAGCGTGGCTTATAGACTGGCTTCTCTCTGTTCCCTAAAATGCCAGGAACTCATATCTTCAAGGATATCAGGTTAAGACACGGGCTAATGGGCCTCAGATCACAGACATGGAAAATCATTTTTTTTAATTTCACGGAGCATAGAGAAGCTTCCTTGGAAAAGCTGGGCTTCAACTTTCTATTTTTGAACTGGAGTGCAGGCCAGGAGGGAGCTGACCTGTCCAGAGCTTGGAGGTTGTGTTTTCAGCTGAGGAAAGTGATCCTGAACCTCTCCATCCTTGCAAAACCCAGATGGAAGCCCAGGGCTCCCAGCCCCTCCAGCCGCACGCACATGGCCGTGCACCTGGACCGCCACTCTACCTGTTTACAAATTACCCCCATTTTCTGCTTGGTTCAGCAAGCAACTGTTTACCCTCCCCCGTGATGTAATTAGGGCTTCAGAGTTCACGTGTACCTATTATGAGCTCTCCTGTGTTTTGTCTTAGTACTTCGTTTCTGTAGCAGTAATCATATATATATATTAAAATGTGGTATCAATTGTTTGGCTAAATTATGCACAGTGGGCCATCCTCACCTGCCATTAACATAACGTATGCTAAACAATGTGATGGTGTGTTTTTTTTTTCTTTTTTTTTTCTGATAATTATACTCTAAAGCATCAATTGCTTATTCGAGTAAATTAAACTTTGAGTTTTTCTCATTTCTTCAAACTTTCAAATCCTCTAGCCTGCAAGCAGATGCAGACCAAGCACTCCTTCTGCTGCCTGTGGAGATAGCCTTGTAATTTTCTTTCTGAGAAATGCAAGTGCCACATAGTGGCCAACAGCATTGTAGCTGGCCTGATGCTCTGGGCTGAGCGGCAGTTTGACACATTGCTGCTGCTGTCCCCAAACCAAGGGACGCCTGGCCTTGGTGTGCAGCTGGAAGTTAAACACACGTGTCTGTTGGACTATATTGCATCCACTCCCTGGACAAATACGCAATAAACACCTCTAAGGGGCTGGCACTGTGCTAGATGCAGGTGATACAAAAGTGACCCAAAGTGACAAGGTTTCTGTCCTCTGACAGTTTATAATCTAACATGGGGGTCAGTGAACTGTTTCCGTAAATGGCTAGATGGTAAATATTTTAGGCTTTGTGACCCGTACTGTCTCTGTTATAACTACTCTGCCATAATAACTTGAAAGCAGTCATAAACAATGCATAGGTGATGGGCGTGGCTCTGTGCCAATAAAACTTTATTTACAAAAGCAGAAGGTGGGGCAGATTTTGCTGACCCTCAGTTAAGCAGGTTGAGGCAGAGCATATGGACAAATAATTTAGTTTTTTAAAGCCAAAGGATAATTTTAGTCCACAGCAAGGGATATGAAGGAAGTAGGCAAAGCAATGTAAGCAGCATCTGCCAACTTTTTCACACCAGGGCACACACAGAAAATATATTCAGCACAGTTGAGTTAAATAGAAGAATCTGCTCAGGGCTGGCACCTGTAGGATTCCAAACCCTGAGGGGCATCAGTATTTTGGCACGTCTGCAACCCATCTGTACCACACTTGAGACATTCCACAGAGAGTGACCAGGAAGGCTAAGCTTAGGCGGCATAGTGTCAGGGGTTTCTCTTAAATCACATCTGAGTTAAAATATGGATAGTGAGTAGTAGATAGCCCCGGGGAAGAGTGTGGAGCGGCAAGAGTGTTCCAGAAAGGGAAAAGACTCCAGGGCAAGAAAAAGGGTGGCATGTTTGGAACTGAAGGAACATGATTGGAAAGAGTAGAGAACACATAGGAGATGTGGAATGAGATGAGTTTAAACAGGTCATTAGTGCTTAGAAAATGAATCATAGGCCAATGACTTGGTTACTATTGCTGCGTACAAACCATGCCCCAACTCAGTGGCTTATAGCAATCAATGTTTATTTCTCACGTCTGTGGGGTTCAGCAGAATGAGGCTGGGCTTGGCTTCACTGTCCTGTTGGTCTTGCTGGTCTTGGTGGGGCTTCCTCCTGTGTCTGTGTGTCAGGCCAGTTGTTTTGCTCTTGTATCTTTGCATCAACTGGGGTTTCTGCCATAGGCTGGGCATGGATGGGGCACTTTAGCAGGGGCAGTTCTCCTCCATGTGTCTCTCATCCTTCTGGGACCAGTAGGGCTAGACCAGGTGTGACTTTTTCATGAAGAAGCACAAGACAGCAAGTTAAAACACTTAAGGCCTCCAAGGTCTAGACTCAGAACTGGCATATCCATCCCTCTGCCATATTCTGTTGCCCAAAATAGGTTACATAGCTGAGCTTAATGTTAGAGGGGGGAGGACACTGCAAAGTTACACAGCCACAGACATGGATCCAGCAAGAGTGAAGAATGTATCCCCCTTTCCAGGAGTTTTTGCTTGTATTTGAATTGCATAAGAAGCTGTTGAAGCATTTTAAGAACAGGAGTGATATGATTTGTATTACAATTAAAATATTAATCTAGCAAAATGTGTGCAGCAGAATAGGCTGGGGGGAGAAGGTCAGAGAGGGAGTGGGGAGAACAGGGTGAGCTGAACCTGTTGGAGTCCCAGAGCTTTGTTCTTTCGTGCTGCCTTTAGGAAGCACAAGATGAATTGTTCAACTTCTCGTGCTGGGCTTTACTAGGTGAGCTGACAGTTATCATCTGCATTCATCAATATAAGTCCCATAAAAAGCGAAGCAGTTGAGGAGAAATGAGAAATTACAGCCCAGATTAGCAGCCTTGAGTGCTCCTCACGAACACAGGACACTCACCCAAATCACACGTCACAGCCCTTCACCCATTAAAGCTAATGGCAGGATTATTCCCAAGGAAGCTGTAGCCATTATATTTGTTACCATCACAACAATAAAATAAATAGATGTTATTCCAGCCCTCCCCACTGGGTTGTTTCATGCTGATCAGTTAATATACGTGTGACTTGAAGTTTGAAGCTGTTGGGAGGAAAACTTATCTTCGGAGGACTAAACGTTGGCTTACGGCAGGAAAGGAAACTATGTCTTGGGAATCGGACTCACTAACAATGTTTGTATTGTGCACAGGAGACTGTAACAAAACCTAAGTGCACAATGTCTTAAACACAATAAAAGTTTGCTTTTCATTATCATAAAATACAAAACAGGTGCTCCACCAACAAGACACTCCTCCAAATGGTGATTTGGGGACCCAGGCGCCTTCCAGTCTGCAGCTTCACCCTGACCAACACAGACCTTCTGAAGGTGGCCATATTCTTCAGCCCAGTGAAGTTTGTGAGCGTCTTTGGCCCAGGCTTGAAGTGACTTCTGCTCATATTTCATTGGGTGAGACTCAGTCACATGACCATAACTAAGTGCAAGGGAGTCTGGGAAATGTAGTTCAATGTGTACTCATGGGTGGAGGACTAGTGAACAGCCAGCTGGTCTCTGCCTCAATTCCTTTAGTGTCATCCTCTTTCCAGCAAGTGAATGACTTGTGCTGTTTCTCTTCTCTACAAGGAGATAATCATAACAAGAATTACTATTTGAGTGCTTTTCATGTACTAGGTGCCAAATGTATATTATCTCAAACCTCCAAGCAGCTATGAAAAAATATGGTGTATTCCCATTTTACAGATGAGGGAGTAGAGGTTAGAGAGGTTGATTTTCTTTTATCACCTATAAAATGGGGAAGATAAGGAAGATAATTGTCCCTATTATCAGGTATTAGTTCTGAGAAGCTATATCAGTTAGGACAGGCTAGGTTTGATAAGATAACAAATAACACCCCAAATCATGGGACTTAAAAACCACAGAGCTTAATTTCTTGCTCATGCTCTATGTCCACTGTGGGTCTTTTTTAGGCCAGGACTTAGGTCTCTGGAAGAATCACTTTCTGGAATGTTACTGGTTTCCGTGGCAGAGGAAAAAGAGGACTTGACAAAGTATATACTGTTTGTTAAAGCATCTGCCTGGAAGAAACCATTGTCACTTCCACTCACATATTACCACCCAGAGGGAATTCGATGGTCACTTCAAGTTGACAGGAAATGAACTACAACCTGCCTGGAAAGAGAGAGCTGAAATATTGGGGCATATTCTAATGACAACCAGTCTATCCTAATAATCCAGGGAAAAACAGCATAGTGCTGGGAATATAGGAAGTGCCTAAATATTATAAGTACCATCCAATTGCATAAGAACTGGATGGCAAGAAGAGAATGACTAATGTATCTGGAATTGATCTGAAATCTACACGGTTGATCCAACTAATTCAGGGAGATCTTGAGAGGATGTTTGTGTATGTCGGGTTGGGGAGATAGGGAAGGTGCCAAGAAGCAGGTGGGGATAGAGTTACGGAGCAAAGTAATTATTAATAGGTGCTCTTAGTTAGGGACCATGAAAAGATGATGAAACCTTCTGATCATGTTCTCTGCAGTACAAGGAGAAAACATGAACTCAAAGCTTTTGGGAAGAAACAACTGGATTGCTTTCTCTAGTTTATCTACAACAACTGAAAGGGGAGGCTGGGGTGTATTTTATTATTGCACACATACATAACTACAAAGTCTTTGGTTTTTTTCCCTACATAAATTTATGTTGAGACTTAATTTCCACCAATTAGAACCCAAATGAAGCCATTCTAATATGATTCCTACATCACAGCAACGTGGCCCTACTCCTCAGTGCACACATAAGGAAACAATATTGGAGTGAATTTTAAGTACCTAAAGTTGTGTTAGACTGTGAATGAATATCCAATTCAATTTGTAGGAAACTTTAGATTAATTAGGTTTATAATTTGCACAGTAAGGTAATGTAAATGTGTTGCTACTGCTTGACTTTTTGCTTAATCCTCTGAGTGGATATTTAATCTTTTTAATATTAGAATTAAAGCAACTTGGAAGATATGAATATTAATCGAATTATATTCCAATCACTTTAATTTCTTTAATGTTTTAAATAACAAAACAACTTTACAAATTGGTTTAGGTTGGGGAACGCTTTTAGTGGATTTTGCATCTCATCAGTAAGTGCAATTTAGAGGATGCAGGCTTGGGAAGCGCTACCTTAAGTTTATAGTTATGCAAATGAAAACCATTAATCCTGGTGCCTCTGACTTGCAAGGTGTGCTTCAGGAATTTGCAGCTTCTATTTAGGTAGGAAGAGTTTCCCAGCCTGAAAACTCAAGTAAGCAAACAGCTTTATAGCACCCCAGCCATACAAAGTGAGAGCTTTCAAAGAATCAGTGATAAGTTAGAACTAAGAGGATTTTTGTTCCTTTTTCTGCTATTATTATCTCAAGGAGAGAAAAGAAAAAATCAGAGCAGGACATGAACAGTGCTTGCAAATTTTATTACCTCATTATAATTGATACCTGCTCTCTGAGCCAATAAAAGAAGCTGTATTCAGCACTAGCTGTATAAAATCTTTAATGTTTTAGGCTGTCAACGTTGGCTGTGGTTAGGCTGACATAATTATGAGCTGCATGTACCAATAGATAGCTCTTTACTCACAAAAGCGTGCTGCAATGGGGAATCTTTCCGAGATAATAAAAGGATTCATCAAGTGTCTATATGATAGCTACTTAAATCGCTATTGTTTTAGTTAGGCCTGCAAAACATATCCCCTGGCTATCCCGGTTCCTTCTCTTTCTTAGTTAGCATTTCAGGAATTTCAGGCTTCTGTACAGATTGTTCAGTTGCTTTCTAAAGGAGGAAAATTCATTTGGGGCGATTTCCATTTCAAGGTGACAATATGGAGAATCCTTTCCCAAAGATGCATGCTGGAATTTCAGATTTGATAAGCAGAGTACATAATTTTCTGGAACTAATTACAGATTTTTTTAAAGGGTGATGGAAAATTAACCAAAGAGATTATGTTATAAAATGCAGTAGTAAGTTCTAGAATTAGAAACAATTCCAACAAATACCAAGTGAGATTCTCTGTATTTTGAGAGTTTATATGTACAACGGTTTTCCACTTACCTATCAAGCTGATGAAACACCCTGAAAATGGCTTTCCTATGGAGTTTATACATTTCATCAGGACCTTAAATGCATAAATGTTCATTATTAGCCAGTGAATATGGCACTGAAAAATCAGTGTGAGACCAAACAGGTACAAGAAGAAAAATAAAATCCTCCTCAGCTGTGTGCCATTTGATTGAATAAAGCAAACAGTAACAAAGATTACCAGGACACTTGCTATTTTCTGTTATTTTGGTTTATGCTGTCTATTTAGCCAGCCTTTCTGGGTTAACACCTTACATTAGCAGAGTTAACATTGTGATAAAGATGAATGCAAATTCTTTGCTACTCCTTCCATTGAGAGGTAGAGTTTAATTAATCTCCGCTTGGATCTAGGCAGCATTTAATGGCTTCTTAACCAATAAAACATGGCTAAGCAATTTTGTGAAATGCCTGACTACTCTGAGGCTTCCATGTTTAAGGAAGCTCAACTAGCCATGTTGAGGGGCCTCGTGGGAAAGGAGGCCAGCCTCCTCGTGGAGGTCTGCCTCCGTCTGGTAGAAGTCATCCTAGTTGAAACTCCCAATATTGGGGAGCAGAGATAAGTCCCTCCCCATTCCCCATCGCAAGGCCCTGTCCAAACTGCAAATCCATGGGCAAAATAAGCAATTGCCATTGTTTCAGGACACTATGTTTTGGGTTGTTTCTTACAGAACAACAAATAATCAGAGCAAACACTGTCAAGGGCAAGTAATTATGAATAGTGACTTTCATTTTTCTATGTGGCCTATGGAATTAGTCTCTTTATTTTATGGCAGTACCAAGTATATGTAGCAACCTAAAGATTTCTCATTTCCTAAAACTCAAAGTGAGTCAAATTCCTTGGGTTTGTGGATGCTGAGGACTAAGCTTTGCTCTTTATCTTCTCTTTATGGATTTCCCTTTGGAAGCAGGGATAAGAAGAGGGAAGTCTCCCAGATGTAAATTTCTCATAAATATTTGAGCTCCATTTCAGTAATTCTTTCATTCTCTGATCTGTTGCCTAATCTTCTATTTAGCAAGTACTTTCCATGAAATAGAAGGCTTTAATTGGTAGAATTACTAATTT
Organism: Lemur catta; assembly: GCF_020740605.2. Classification (NCBI taxonomy): domain Eukaryota; kingdom Metazoa; phylum Chordata; class Mammalia; order Primates; family Lemuridae; genus Lemur; species Lemur catta. Next base: position 15,199,738 of record NC_059147.1, on the reverse strand, counting down.
GAATAGCTTAGCACAGCTCAGCTTGTAAAAAACCCACTATCCCCATTAAATTCTCATCTTGTAAAACCACCCATCAGCACCTACCCATCTTTTTCCCAAAGTTTTTCTTCTTTAATCTTTTATTGCTGAACAATGAGACTCTCACTAGACAAAAAGAATCAGAAATTTTTTGCATTGGAGGTTGCCCCAGAACTTTCAAATTTAAGAGTGGGAAATGGGATTTTCAAGAGAAAACCAAATTCTCCTGAAACTTAGTATATTCACTGAAGAATGTCTGTAATGCAGGGAGAGGCCACCTTGGACCCATTCGAGAATAGTGGCATGAATGAGGTCTGTGCCCTGTCCCGTGGTTGAAGAGTAGGTAAATTTCATCTGAGGCAGAAGGTTCCATGGGACAGCAGTTACTATTATAAGTATGAAATGTTCAATTTCCTTAAGTACTACATTTGACAGTTGATATCTCTGACATTTCACTTTGATACTTCTTGTTTTATTGTTATTGTGAAGGTACATGCTAAGTCTTCCAAACACACATTGTGGCTTGTGATTATCTTTCAAAAAATTGTTTAGAGCAATTTTTGTGAAACCATAGATAAGTCAAAAATTCGTGTTATTTTCAAATATGAGCTCCATCATAGAACCAAGTGGTCCCTAACTCTTTTGGCACCAGGGACCAGTTTCATGGAAGACAATTTTTCCAAGGCCTGGAAGTGGAGGGGAATGTTTAGGATGATTCAAATGCATTACATTATTGTGCAATTAACCTCTCAGCTAATGATAATCTGTATTTGCAGCCACTCCCCAGCGCTAGCATCACCACCTCAGCTCCACCTCAGATCATCAGGCGTTAGGTTCTCATAAGGAGCGCACAACCTAGACCCCTCACATGCACAGTTTATAGTAGGGCTTGCACTCCTGTGAGAATCTAATGCCACCACTGATCTGACAGGAGGCGGAACTTATGTGCTGATGCCAGCCATGAAGAGTGGCTATAAATACAGATGAAGCTTCATTCGCTCACCCACCACTCCCTTCCTGCTGTGCAGCCCTGTTCCTAACAGGGCCCAGGAGTTGGGGACCAAAGGTGGAACCAACGCAGCACAGATAGTTTGAAATATCATTGAAGTGTCTGGGAAGGATGCACAGTACGTCGATGGTTTGAGAAGTTCCATTTTAGTGATTTTAATCTTGAAAAGGAGCCATGTGGGCGATTTGAGACCAAGGTGGATAATGATGAGCTGAAAGCTGTAGTGGAAGCAAATCCATCTCAACCTATGCATAAATTAACAACAAGGTTTGACGTTACTGTTCCAACAATATTGGACCATTTGAAACAAATTAGCAAGGTAAAGGAGCTGGATAGATGCGTTCCGCGTGAATTAAACAAGCATCAGAAGAGAAATTGCCTCGAAGCTTGCCTTTCTTTGCTGTCATCACATAAAGGTGAATCATTTCTACACCATATTGTTACATGTGATGAAAAATGGATTCTTTTTGACAATTACAAGCATTCAGCACAATGGCTGGATAAAGATGAAGTGCCAAAACACAGTCCTAAATTGCATATTTATCTAAGAAAGCTAATGGTGTCTGTTTGGTGGTCCAGTGCTGGTATTATCCACTACAGCTCCATGAAACCTGGTCGATGTCTTCTGCAACCAACTGGATGAAATGATGAGGATGCTTGTGATTAAGCAGCTGAGATTGGCCAAAAGAGACAGGCCAATCCTCTTGCAAGACAACACTCGACCACATGTCACACAAACAACGCTGCCCAAACTACAGCAGCTGGACTTGGAAATTGTCATCCACCGTATTCCCCAGACCTTGCCCCAACTGACTGCCACTTCTTCCAGGCTTCGGCCAGTTCTTGCAAGGAAAAATATTCAATTCTCAACAAGCTGTGGAAAATGCCATTTGTGATTTCATTGCCACTTGCTCTCTAGGTTTCTTCACTCCTGGCATAAACTAGCACCGTTAAGATGGCAAAACTGCATTGATAGTTTAGGCACATACTTTGATTAATTGTGCTGCTTCTTGTTTGAGATAAAATAAACTACACTTTTGATTCAAAATCAGATATTTCATATTTAATGACCTATGTAAGATTATTCATTTAACTTCAGTCCAGTGTTTCTCATCTTTGGCACTCACTGTTAATACCAACATTTAGGGCTAGATAATTTTTTGTGGTGGGATCTGTGCTGTGCATTGTAGGATATTTAGCAGCACCCCTGGCCTCTACCCACTAGATGCCAGTAGCACCCCCTCCCCTAGTTGTGGCAACCAAAAATATTTGCAAACATTGCCAGATCCCCATCCTTTGTGAATCGTGCCTCTTGGCAGTGGTAACCCTTCTCCACCCTGCCCCTTTGACTCAAACAATCCTTCCTGCTAAGTTTATATGATCTGAAAATGTGGGGAAATTGAACTTGATTTTCTCCAAGGAAAAAAATATCTGCTTCTTCCAAATTGCCATAGGAATAGTTCAAGTGCTGAGCACTTCAAACCCACAAAACCTGGTGCTAAAATTAAGGAGAGTACAGTAGTGTGTTTACAGCGATCGGATGTTGATTATCTGTCACTTTTGAAAATGTCGTCAGTGTCATTGTTCACCGTGACAAATATGAAGGAGTCCTAGAGAATGCCGGAAGTGATTTTGCAGCTATGGGGCTGAATTGAAGAGCTTAACCCACTAATCTGTTACGACTGCCCGGGGAGTGCTAGCCGAGGTTCTCTAACGCTGAGAGTACTTCGGAGGGTTGTGTGAAGCAGCATTCTAGTTCTGCTTTTAGTGGTTGAGGCAAGAATTGCCGGGACCTCTTTCTCAGTACACCGCCCACCTTCCAATGGCAAACTTATGTTTATGCCAGCCGGCTCACCTCAGCATGAGGGCATGAATTGGAGTGGAAATCAACGGACTAGCATTTGGATGCAATTGCCCCAGATTATCAACGAGAAAAGAAGACGACTGTAATTCACCAGCCATAGCATTTTTACCAACTGTTTTTGCTAAGCATTAGTTTAGTGTGATAGGTTCAATTCCCGGGCCCCTTCTCATCAGAGTTTTCCTGTAAACACCATTATTATTGCTGTTGTGTTTCCTGTGGCTGAGCTAAACCGAATTTGGAGATTTGATTCGCATTAACTCCCTCCTTGCCTTCAGGTAGTTGGTTAGTCATGGGGGCACCAGTGAAAAGTCCTGTGATCCTTGGGAGACAATTCAGATTTCTCCCAAGTTTCTGCTAAATGGGAACCAGAGGAACCAGCTTGCTGAGGTATCACAGGCTAATCCATGGTTTGCATTCCCAGAGAACTCAGAACAGACAAGGGAGCAAACATGGGTGGTCAAGAATTTAGATTCAGAAAGACCTATCCTGGAATCCCAGCTCTGCCCCATCCCAGCTCTGCCATTTTGCCAAGATCCGCTAAGCCTCCTCAGCTCACCTGTTGTATTGTCTGAATTCTTTTCATGTCCCTACGTGGCATGGATATCACTCCATGCCATTAAAAATACAGATATATCATCATTATAATTGTTCGGATCATTCAAATCACTGTTTGCATCTTCTCAGCTCTTACTCATTTTCATGATGCTATTCTCATAGTGATCGCAAATCTCACTCTGCATAAAAATGACTTTTGAAAACATCTCTCTTGCCCACCCTAATCCATGAGCTTAGCCAGGGTAAGAAATATGCCTTATTAATTTTTTTTTATTCTTCCTTCTTCATTTGTTGCAGTTCCAGAATAGTGTATATCTGTGGATATAGTAGAGAGTTAGACAGACATGAGTGCCACCCCCTTTACCTGCTGTGTGCTGCTAGGCTTCTTTCTTTGCCTCTCTGAGCTTCCATTTTCTCTATATAAAATGGGAGAAAAAAATTACTCCTAGATACAGAGTTGCTATGAGGATAAAACAAGTTGGTTTTAGTATGTTAGTATGTCTGACATGTAGTAAATTCTTGATAAATGTAGACTCATGAAATGTATGATTATTGTTATGTTTATTGTTCATTGGAAGTGAGTGATGAGTGTAATGAGAGAAGGAAGGAAGGAAAGGAGGGAGGAAGGGAAGAAGTAAGTTAGTTTATCAGCCTTGATATATGGAATTGGAAAGAAATTCACATCTCTTTGTGGTGAATGAAAATAAGTTGACTTTTATGAAGTTGGCCATATCTCTGGAAGGAAAAAGGTTTTGTTGGGCATATGATTTATGTAATCAGTCAACTAGCCCTTATTTTGTTTGCACTAAACTCCCATCTCTGGGTTTTCCCACCAGTATCTGTGGGCATACTAGCAATGTCTGCGATATATTAAAAACTATTTTATTCTGTACTAAAAAATGTGTTGTATTTCTGAAATTCAAATTTCAATGGGGATCCTGTATTTTTATTGGCTAGCTCTGGAAGTTCTATTTAACAACCAGAAAAGGACTTATTCTTCTCCACACACTTTGGACACGTCCAAATCTAGACATGTTGGTCAGTAAAAGTAGCACATAGCACCTTCGCTCTGCTTAACAAGTAAAAAAATGGCTGTTGTACAGATTTATGGCTTTTTGTCAAGAATACTCTGATTTTTAGAGATTGTTATCAGTGTTGAGCTTTATAGAAAATGTCTCCTTTTGAAAATGACATTTTAAATTAATGTGAAATTGTGTTTTAATTTAATTCACGGGGAGTCATAAACAGGTGGGAGAATTATGTAATAATAATTGTGTTTGCAAGAAATTGATTTCATCCTAAAATTACATGAATATGCTATTACAGTTTGTTGTCATCCTGAAATGCACTGTTTAACCATAAAATACAGCATAAAAGACACCCACATGTTGAAGTCCTTAATCTAGTGTGTAATTGCTTAAGTAAGTACATTAACTATATTGTCAACTACCTGTTCTCAAATACCTTAACTACCGGATCACCAATATGAGTTTGATCTTGACGTTGAGACGCAGAGCTTGGTGCATGCAATATATAAAGTAGAAAATCAATAGTGTTTGAGAATTTTTCTGTTGCATCCTAATCTTTATTTAGTGAAGATTTGGAGACAGAGACCTTGAAAAATGAGTAAGCATGAAACTTTTTAAAAAGTTGTTCTCTTAATAATCCTACCACATTTACTGAAGACCACATTACCTTTTTGCTGCTTAAAAATACTTTGGACTTGTTCACACACACAAAAATAGCTTTATTAACAACTTCAGTAATTCATCATGTTCAGTTTCTTTTTTTCCCAGAAATATTCCTTTTGGTATACTGAGAATTCATTCATTTAAAGTTTGTCCTTGGCAATTCTTTATTGAACAGCTTCCATTTTATTTTATTTTTTTTTATACAAACCTGATAAATAACTGAGACCAAACAGGCTCAAAGTGATTATACTCCTGGATACAAACCAGATGTGTAGTTAATCCATCATTGTTCCTGTGTCAACTAACTACCCTTGTCCTCACCTATACTTGGAAAACAAAAATGGCAAGCCTGATTTTTCTGCTGGTTCATTTCCTTGAACTTGGTGCAATTGTATCTGCGGTATTTGCAAAAATCGTTTTGGAAAATGTAGAATACTACAGTGCTATTCTGCCACCCAGGTTGTGAGGACATCCTGGCATGCGTTTTACAGCCCATTCCCCTCTCTGATGAGACTGTTGGCCACTGGCTGTAGATTGGTGAGAATCTTGCAAACTAAAGCCATGGTATCAGATGCGATGCCCATGCTTTCTGCTGCCACTGCAGGCGGATGGCAGGCTCAACTCATGGCTGGCGCAGCCTGGATTTTTTTCAGTTTTTGCTCAGTAGAACCTTATTATGTCTGACCAGCACTGACTGGTAATAAATAGCAGGATTACTCCCTTCTAAGGGCTTGGCAAACCAAAAAGAAAGCAGTGAAATATATCTTATCTCTTCAAAAGTAACTGGGCACTTGAAGTGTATCTCCTGGTCTCATTTTGTAACCTAAATTACAAACCGAGCTACAATCTCATCTTTGTGTAACATAACCAATGAGGCCATTGACACTGTATAGAGAGTGGTTTTAGTCCCTGTTCTTTCTGTTTATTAAGATTCTCAGTCTCTCTGTAGGTACCTTCAGAGTGTTAGATGTGTGCTGGGATTTGAGGAATAGAGGCCAATACTTATTGAAACTAACAGGTTCATCGAAGCTTTTTGTGTGCCATGGACCATCCTAAGAACTTCTATCCACTCAAAAGCAACTTGAATAGATGCTATTATTTTACTGATGAGAAAACAAGCACAGAGAGGCTCAGGAATATGCTGTTGGTCACATAGCTAGTAAACGGCAGAAAATTCAGACTGGAATTCAGACTTGTGCACTGTTATGCCATACCGCTTCTTGGATGCGAGGGAAATACCTTGAGTGGCATGGTGCTTAGAACCTCTCCTTCCCTTAGGTTGAGGCAGAAATGATAATCAGATTTCATTTTGTGTGCCAAACCCAAAGCTTGCCTTGACTGCCCAAAGTGTCAAGAAGGACTCTGGGAGTCCAGTCTGGATTCTGAAGGATCAAGTCCCATGATCTGTTAGAAATGTCTGCAGTGAGTTTGGGAGGGGGTGTAGTGGGATACGTACCAAGCGTTTGTATCCTGGGTTTAAAGCATTCGAATCTCTGGCAAAATGCAAATGTTACCTGTGGGGATACACATTCAACAACTAGCAGCTGCCAGAGCTTAGATGAGAGTTAGTTTATTTAGAAAGCAAGACTCAGAGACATCGGGACAGAGCACAGGTCAGTTCTGAGGCCATGTGGGTGCCAATCCATGACAGCTTTGGTTCCTGGGGGCCAGGGGTGCACAATGGGAGGAAAGAAACAGAAAACGAAAGTTAGAGCCACACTGAAAACAAACTGCCCACATCCTAATTTGGTTCGGGGCTGCTTCTCTTAGGATTGTTACAGTTTTGAACATATTAACAGCAGTATTGATCATAGCTAATATACCTGCCTGGCAGGCACTGCACTGGGCTCTGTGGGTATGTTCACCCCCTCCAGCCAAGTTCAGAGCAGCCTTATATGGTAGATATTGCTATTCTCATCACATCCACGGGCTGTACAGTAACTGAGGGTCGCTATGATATTGGCAAATCTGGAATCCAGATGCTGGTCTCTCCCCTCAATGCCCACATTTTTTTCACAGCCCCTCCCTGCCTCAGAGTCATTTTCTCCAAGGGGGAGTGTGGTTTGTGATGCCCTTACAACCACAGCTTCAGCTACAAGGTGCAAAGGTGAAATACACCTCTCTGCCCCCATGTGATCTGCAAGCAGGGGATGGCTGAATGCCCCAAGCTGAAGGTGGGGGAGAATGGCAGGGAGAAAGCAAGCAGGAAGCGTAAGCGCATCTTACGGTTTAACACCATAATGGAACGTATCATTTCCTTGGTTCTGCATTTATTAATAAAATGCCCAATACCTTCTGGCGTGTGCTTTGAACTGCTTTTAATTATCTTCAGTTGGATAGAGAGAAGGTAATGGGGACCTCATAATAGTCGTGGAGGGACTATTGGAATTTTATTTCCATGGGGAAGGCAGGGACTGTTTGCCAGGGAAGCAAGGCCTTTCAAAGTTGAGGACACTTCCCGGTGCTGCACGGTGTAAATCACAGTGCAAACTATGCGATTATCCCCTGCAGAGGAATCGAGTGTGGCTTTATGGGATTCTTCACCAAGCACTTAGGAATAATCTGATATAAAACAGCAGGGGTGGAGAGTAATGACAACTTCAAATTAGTTTAATGAATGTTTACATTTAAAAAAAAAAGGCTTTTCTGCAAACCTGAAAATACGAAGTGACAGCTTCCTTTCCTATTTCTCCTGCAAGAGGCACCTCCTGGTTTTCAGCCCGAGGAGGAAGGTGGCTTTCCTTAACTCCTTCAGCCCCGGAACAACACCGGGGCCCTTCTTTGTTCAGTCTGGGTTCGAATAGTTCCTTGAACAGTGCTCGATAGTATTTCCATTACACACGTCAAATCGGCGTTGGGGGAACATCTGTTTTAAGTCAACTTAGACTCAATCCAGGAAAAAATAAATTTCTGGCTCTGCACCTGCTCCAAAGGTCAATTACCCACCCAAATCAGCCAGAGATGGCTGATGGGCTGCAGATGCCAAGGATATTTTTAGCCGGATTTTGGCAGGTACCCTGCTTGTTGAGTGCGGCAAGGAAGGGGGAGGTTGATAAACTATTATACTGTTTTAAACTTGGTGCAGCACCGAAGCCCCCACCAAGGCTATATGGCACTTCTGGGCTATATCTCTACTTCTGATGAAGAAGGATTCATTTCGGCAAAGGGAGCAGGATAGGAAATGTTCACGTTGCTTGCACTGTGTGCAGTAGACCTCAAGGTATTTTGGATAAGAAGCAACCTTTGCATTTCAGATAGAGTTACCCCAGCCCAGGCTGTCTCTGCTCTTTATAGCAGTGTTTTCAAAGTGTTCTCATTTTTTTATTCCAAAACCTGAATATTTCCCAGTGTGTGTGTGTGTCTTGGCCCCTCACATAAATTACATCAGGCTGAATTCTGTCTGTAGTTTGCCAATCTGGATGTGGAATATTAGTCAAAATTATACAAATTAACTTGGTCTCCACTATAGGAGGGACAATAACTGCAAAACAATAGCAAGAAATAAAACCAAACAAAAGCCTGAAGTGTTTGGGCCTTCTCAGGGACATCTGGAAAACCAAATGGAGAATTCTAAGAATTAATTATTTAGACACAAGCTTGGGTCTACTTTGGCCTTTAAGCAATCACTAGAAAACCCGAAACTTGCCCACTGGAGTGGTGTTTTTCCTTCCATCCCGTCCTGACATGCCAGCACCTCAAAAAACCTTTGTGAAAAATCCACAGGTCTTCAAGAGCCAGAAAGAAACGGAATAAAAATAGCTCTCCCATAGAGCATAGAGCACGCTTTCATTTCTATGGGATCTAAGGAGTTGGAAAACCTAAACAGCCAGACGATGAGGGTTGCTGCTTCACATGCTGAAATCAATGTTTAAGTAGGATTTGTCAAAGATAATGAGACCAGGGCTGACCCCCAAAATTGGCCATTTTCAGTTAGCCAGAATGTTGCATAAATCAGAACCCCAGATTTTCCTGGAGATTATTATAGCTAGGCTATCTGAGGACAAAGTTGCCAAATATTTGTGTATTTTAGAAGTCTCAGAAGAGTACAGAATTTTCTAGTTCTCAACAAGGCACTACCACGACATGTCTAGTGTTTATGTAAATGATCTTTATAAAATCCTCTAGCTGATAAGAGTTTTCGTTCATCAGAGACACAATGTAGGTTTAGATGAAGTTTATAAAAGATTCTCATACGGGAGTGGGATCCATTCACTGACATAAACCAAGTGTTCTCATACAAGGCAAAAAAATATCTTTAAGTCATTTAGAAAAATAACACGGTTGAGAAACATTCTAAGATGTTGTTTAGGGCACAGGTTGGAGGAATTTGGTGGGTTCCACTCTGAGTCTCAGGCTTCTCCCCTGTGAAGATAGGAATAAAGGTTGTTTTGCAGATTAAATGAGATAATGCATGAAAAGCATTTGACTAGGCACCTGCAGAGGTGATGCTATCATTGTCATCACCTTTGCTGGCAGACCTGAGGTGTGCCTTGGAACCCAAATATGGAGACACCTGGAACATCTTCAGGAGCTGTTGCCACTAATTCTTATGTGGCTTGTCGTGCACAGGAAATAGTTTTCCTGGAAAGACATTGAGCGAAGCAGTTATTTAGCCATCTCTGTGGCACTGCCAACCTCTTAGTGTTCCTGGGAGGATTAAATGAGAGAAGGTAACAGTGGAAAGTCAGCCCTGAGCGCAGAGCGGGTGATTCATGGGCTACTGTTAACTGTAAGTGGTCAGGAAACGCCTAAGGTATTCACAGCAGCCGGCGTAGAGGAAGGATAAAAGAAAGTTTAACTTATTTATGAATTGTCTACCCTGGAATGGGACTCTAATTTTACTTTGGAAGAGAGACAAGAATATGCCAAGAGGATACTAGTTTATAATGAAGGGCAGGATCATGAGGTTCTCATGGCCAGTGCCCATGGCTCCTGGGATCTTGTTCATACAGGTGGAGGAGGTGCACCGTGTGTGCACCGTGTGCGTGCTGTGTGTACATGCGTGTGAAGGGTGAATGGGTTGCCGGGAGTTGGTGGGTTGTTCAGGCGGGCACTTAGATGTGTCCCTGTGTCTCTCTCCCTAGTTGCCACCTTCGTTTTCATCAGTGCTCCTGTTTCTCATTGCTTTGGGGAAACGCAGAGGAACAGTAGAAGCCTGATGGAGTGACAAAGGTTCCAGAATCTTCCTGAGTTCTCATGACCATTGTTCCCGGGCATTGTTCCTGAATCCCTCAGAAGGTTTTGTTAGCTCATGTCTCTCCCCTGTGTACCACCTTCCAACATTTCCCCGCTGCACTGGACATTAAGCTCCAAATCCAGTCTCTCCGTCATGATCGGTGGAGCCTGTGATACTCCGTCCTGGCTTCCCCTGCAGGCCCGACTCCATCTCCTGCCTTTTCTTTGTGTGGACTGGCCAAGACGCCTTTCATCCACTAACCTCTCTTCCTAACCCACCCCCAGGGCTCCGTGCGGCTGGTTCCCTCCCGAGAGGCCTGGCAGCGCCCATCTGCCACACCTCCCCTGGTTGGTGTCAATCACTGGACCTTGTTTCCTGGTCACACGTAGCACAGCCAGTGCCTATTTTACTTACAGACTTGTTATCATCTGTGTCACCCAGGGCAACATAGTAGGCTCTGTCAGGGCCAGGAAGGAATCTGCCTTGGTCACTGTTTTAACATGATCATCACTGCTTTATCCATGGGGCATGCAGTTGAGCTCAACATAGGAACTGTGAAAGGAAGCAAGGGAGGAGGGAGGAAGGAAGGGAGTGAATGACTTCCAGGAAGACTCATTGGCTATGTTTCCCCCGTATTCTGCAAGGCTTACCTCTTTGCAGCTGCCCAGGCCAGCAGAGCTGAACAATAGAGCCGGATTAGCAAGCATTCAGGTGCCCACTTAATTCAATAGGGGAATTTGCATTCCTTGGGCTTAGTGCCATAGGAGCCTGCTGCCTCAAGGGACCACCTGCCTGCCACCAGAAGGACTTTTCTCCTCGGAGAATTTCCCTCTGGAAACAGTCCAGGTCAAACAAGGCACCCTACAAACACGGCTTGTCGCCATTTTCCAGTTTAACTTCCCCAAGTTTTTGCTGCCTTGATGCGATTTTGGACGCAGCGTCGGCTGAAAAGATAGTCCTCGCTGTAACCCAGGTCACTGGCAGATAGGACTGGCTTGTTGGCAGAGATGACAGGTCTACATCCATGACAATCTTGGGAAGGCTCTTCGGTATGCCACAGCTGAGCATTCTGGTGAAGGAAGGCTACAGAAAGTCGCATCAGGAAAGTGAATAAGAAGGTGGCTATTAGGACAGCCTCCCGGAAGGAGCCTGATAGGAAGCAATCCTTGGAGTCTCTGCCCCTGCAGACTTTGCACATACCTTCACAGCCTGGCAAGATCATCGTAACATAGTCGAAAAGCAAACACTCAGTATGGAGGTTCTCTCTTCCTTTTTCAGAAGTTAGAAGCTGGTTACCTATTGTATAAGGAGCATCCTTTCAAAAGTACTGACCATCGGTCCATGACTTGACTCACCCCTTCAACAAATACTCATTAAGCTCCAGTTCTGCACCACACATGGTGCGGGGAGCTTGTGAACAAGTCAGATGACACCCCCCTGTCCTCCAAGGGCTTACAGTCTAGCAGAGGAACCGCTAGTGAGAGCAGAAACATATACATTTAAAATTTGTTTCCAATTTACTAGCTGTGTGACCTTGAATAATCACTTAAGCTCTCTGTGCCTCAGTATTCTTATCTGTAAAACAGGATAACTTTAGTACCGATCCCATGGGACTGTTGTCAGCATGACAGCATGCCTCCGTCTCCTCCCCTCCTCCTCTCCTGACCTCACTCCAATCAGCCTTTTGTCCTGTCCCTTCTCCCTCCTGCATGGGTCACCCTGACCCACACTGTTCAACCCAATGGTCAATCCAATATTCTCATCCAACTGAGACCATCCATAGCATTTGATGCCACTGAACCCTCCCTCTCAGAAATGCTTTCTCCATTTGCCTTTTGGGACATCACTTTGCTGACTGGTTCCTATCCACCTGAACTCCACACACTGGGATGCCCCGGGGCCCGTTGCCTCCACCTCTGCCTACTTTCCTTCTGTCTTTCTAATTCCTGGGTGATCCCATCCAGTCTTGTGGCTAATGCTGTCAATATGCTGATAAATCCCCAATAGAGTCTTCCATCCCAGACCTCTCCTGAACTCCAGGATTGTGTATCCATCCGTCTATTTAGTCTCTTTATTTACTTGCCCAGTAAGCTTCCCAAACCCAGCATGTGCAAAAGCAAACTCTTCATCTGCAGCCCCTGCCTCTCCCCTCAACTCTCTCCCATTTTCCCTCTTTCTCATCTCAATGAATGGCAGCCAATCCTCCCAGGTGCTCAGGCCAATGCCCTTGGAGGCATCCTCTTTCTTTCTCCTCCCTTCATCCCATATCCAGTTCAATAGCAATTTCTGTTGACTTCTTCTTTCAAAATATATCCAGTATCTGAGTGTTTATTGTCACTTTCACTGCCATCACCCGGGGCCAGGCTCCAGTGGTCAACTGCAGTCTCAGGGGTCTGGACACCATGCTGCTGCCTTGGCCACCTGGAGTCCATTCTCCCTGCATTGACCAGAGTAAATCTTCTAAAGTAGTGGCTCTCCAGCGTTGGTGGGCATCAGGATCATCTGAGGAACTTTGTATGAGTACAAAGGGGCAGGCTCTACCCTAGAACGCGGGGCCTCTATCTTTGCGCCAGGTAGCTCTGATGTTCACCGTGGAAAACCATTGGTTTAAAACATAAGTCACATCAAAGATTTCTAAACTCAGAGAACAAGCTAACACCCTCCGCCAGGTCCTGCACAACTGAAGTCTCTGCTACCCCAGTGGCCTTATCTGCTGTCGTCTGCCCACTCCCTCTCTCCGTGCTTCAGCCACTGTCACCTCTGTCATCTCCGTGGGCTTTCTTAAACACTTTGCGAAAGCTCTGTCTTTGCACTTGCTTCTGCCTGAGAGACTCTTCTCCTCAGCTGCCCCTGACGCCTTGGAATTCCTGCCCAAATATCTCCTCCCGAGAGACCTTCCCTGACTACTACCCTATGAAGTAGCCCTTCTGCTTTCTATCTACCTCCCTGGTTTTTAATTTTCTTTTCTTCCTAGAATTTGTCACCACCTGACATATTGTATTTATGTTTATTTAGGGTTGGTCTTCCGCACTAGAAGGTAAACTCACTTGCAGCTGTTTTCCCTGTGCCTAAAACAGTGCCTGGCAAACGCACAGGAGTGCGAATTATCAAAGACTTTCTTGGTCAAATGGAAGGGGTGTGCTACTGACAGAGTTGCAGGTCTTCTGCAAATGAAAAGTTGTTCCTTCTCCTCCTTTCGGGTACTTTGCAAGGAAGCCAGCCTCATCAGCTGGCCTCTCCTGGGAGTCCCTGTGATCCAGGCAAACGACCCTAAGTAAGCCAATAAATAACGATCCCTGAGACAGAAACCTCCACAAAAGGAGAATTCACAGATTTTTGAATTGCCCTTCCTGCCTTTGCATTGGCCACGGTCAGTCTTTGGGGCTCTGATCTGCAAGTGCAAGTGCCCAGGGGATCGGGAGGTGGTGGAAAATTCCTAACCCAGTGTAGACACACTGTTAGCGTTAGTGGGATCTGGTAAGAGTGACCGGGGAAAGAGCAGCAGGTGAGTGACTCTGCAATCGTTATAAAAATAGTAGCAATGGTAGCCAATGACATTTATGAACTGCCTAAGAATGCCGTGGCTGTGCCAAGTGCTTCCCATAACTTAGCTCATGGGAAGCCCAGAACTATCTTTGGGGTGAGGACAATTGTGTCCCATCGTGATGTGTATGGGGAAACTGAGGCACATGTTAATGTGTCTGTATTTGTTGGAGTCCTTCAGTGATAAGCTGCAAAGTCAGGACTTAAACCAAATCTCACGTTCTTGAGAGTAGCTCTCCGCTGCCTTCCCGGTTCCCTCCTCCCGAATGCAGAGTTGTGTGGTCACATGCCCCACATGGTCCTAACAAAGCAAGAAAGAAAGGGGGGGGGGGAGATGGGGAACGATGCTGCAAAGTGGTTTTTGGGGGCACACACATGCCCACACCTAAGCAATTCCTGCCCAAACACTTCACAGCTGCTTTACTCGCCTGCGTAAGATCTGTGTCTATCTTGGTGTGCACCCGAGAAGTAGTCATGTACACATTCACAACTCGAGTTGGTAGATTTCAGAGTCATTTGACCAGTAAAGGGCAGAGCCGATAAAGTACCACCCAGATAGAAACGGTGCCCGGAGCCCCCGGGTGTGACATCTCACTCCAGGGAAAGGTGGGCTCGCTGCGCTGCACTCGGCGAAGGCGAATGCAGCCAGGTGTCCCCATGACCTGGAATGGGGGAGAAGAAAGCAAACCTCAGCGTGCAGCACGTGCCTGATCGCGAGCATGATGAATGCCGTCTGGAGTTGCCAGTTCTCGTACGCGCTCGGCGAAGGCCACGCGCTTCGCATTAATCACCACCAGGCAAACACGGGCTTCCAGCAAAAGAGCCAAATGATTGGGAACAAATTCAAAACAGCTTTATTTCATTGACAGACAGGACCTTTTTGTTAAACTCTGGTTTAAAAACCTTTTACATCTCTGTCTCGTTCACATGTTACCGTAGTCATTCATATTTATGTAAACCTAGGAACTTGGAGCCGGCTTATTTATCACAACCTATTGGCAGGAAAAGGGTCACATAAAAAACAATCTTTATTTGTAGGGTTTTTTCTTCTTCTTCTTTTTTTTTTTTTTTGAAAGCTATTAAACAGAACTAATGGGAATTATGCCTTTATCTACCATTATTGAAGTAAATGGGCTTCTCAACTGAAAAAATAAAATAAAATACAACTTCTGTCAATGTGCAAATAGAAAACAGCAGTTAATTAAACCAGGCAGTGTGTGGTCAGCAAAGATGGCCAATGTCTGTGCTATTGGAAAGAACAGAAGGCAGGAAAGAGGAGGCAGTGTCTGGGTTTAACCTGCATTTTGATAACTGGTGATAGACAGTCTTATATAAGAGCTATATGTAAACCAGCTTTGGCCCAAATTGCCAGATTGACTCATTGAAAAATCTTCTCATTTCTAGGTTTTTTTCCCCTATGTGACCAAAAAATTACCCAAACCTTTGTGCCACATATTCAAGCATTTTCAAGGCAATCAAAGAGTATTCAAGCATCTAGAATTATCTTGAAACATCTTTTGTGAAAAAGAATCTGGTTCCTATCCTAAAATGAAGCCATCATGTTCCTGAGCAATTTTGATTGTCCCTCCTAAAGAAATTATCATCCCAAGGTTGAGCAAGTTGACTCCAAAGAGAAAAATTAAGCTCTTTCCCTAATGCCAAAGCAGTGGGGTGAGCCGCAGTGCCTAGTGTTTATAAAACTCGTGAACGTCGAAGCCCACACTTGCTCCGAGAGAACACCGTGCTCCAATTTGTTCTTAGGAATGTATATCTGGTTTTGTTTTTTGTTTTTGTGTTTTTTCCCAAAACCAACTGAGAAGGGCTCTAAGGATAACTTCTGAGAAGCAAACTGTGCTTATAAAATGTCCTCCAGTAAAACGGTCTCTTGGCTCTCTGTGGAAATGACCTATCAGTCCAGATGCTTTTAATGGGTGATCTCTTGACGGACTGCTAGGATTTTTACTTAGCACTAAGTAGAAAATGCCCATAGTCTGGAAGTGTGGTGCTTCTGGGGTTGGACACAGATGAGCAAAGCTCCTTGGCACATGAGTGAGGCAGGCGCACCCAGGTGAGTTTGGACTAGTGCAGCAGTTTAAGGCCACTGCTGGGGCGGAAGGAAGAGGCAGAGAAGTTCAGGGCATGATAGGTCAGGCCAAGGACATCGATAATCCAGGAGCCGGCTTACTGCCGTAGTCAATGGTGCAACATTCAAAATGATCATTCAAACTCATCACTTTAAAAACCTTTCCTTTGAAGTTTGATTTGTTTCTTTAAAGCAGCCCAAATCAAGTTTTTCTCTTCTTGTTAAGCCAGCGATTCTATATCTGTCAGGGAGTGGAGGACAGATGTGGGTGTGGTCCTTAGTCATCTCCCTGGGGACTTTTTCAAATAGCATCCTCACTCAGCACAGAAACTTCTGACCATGCGCTTCGGGGGCAGTTATTTCTCACGGTGCCTGCCCACCTGCCCACCTTGGGACTGAGAACGCAGGAAGTGTACGCTCCAGGGCTGCGTCCCATGTGGGAATGTGCGGAGGCAGCAAATCAGGTTGAGAACCACCGGCCCTTTCTTTTTATGACTCCCATTTATTTCATAGACTGTCAAATATGCATATACATTTCCAGGCTAATAGTTTTTAATCAAATGTATGCTCGCTCTGTTCTGATGCACATGGTCAAGGGGCTGTTATCTGGATAAGTCTTACAATGCGCTCAACCCCTAAATGCATTTATTATTACTTGCTACATACGTGTTTGACAGCCTGACAATGACTCTTTCTTCTTAATTTGGACAAAACATATTTTTAGGTTTTTAAGTTGGTGTACTTATTAAAGGATGCCAGAAAACGATTCCAACCATTTGAGAGGGTGTAAAAAACAGAAGAGGGTATGCACTTCTTTCCCCTCACCCCTTAGAGCCCTGTTGCCTAAGAGGGTTCACCAGTTACCCAAACCAAGTTTCATTTTGTTTTCTCTCTAGTTTGAAAACTGGAATTTTTATTGCTCCAACTCCCCTTGTCTATGCCAAGCAAGCTGTTTCGGGTTTTTTGAAGTCCTAAAAAAGGGCCTTGCTGGCTCTCTTCCAGCCTCCTGTCCCCCTGCAGCCTCAGGCTTGTGGTCAGTGACTCTCTGCTGGTTTTCCTATACCACTCCTGGGTCCTTCTTGGCCTCCAGCCCCAAGTTCCCCTTCACGTACTAAACTTAGCTCTTCAAGTTGGTCCCTTGATTGCGTCAAGTAATCGATCTGTTGGCCTAAAAACTAGTGGTGCTGTTTCAGAGGTCAGAGTTAAACCAGATTCTGCCCAGGGACAAGTATGTTGGTGGGAGGCCTGCTTCTCTGGAGACGGTGGTCAGCAGTGTTGCAACCAAATCCACATCTGGTCCGCCAAACGGTCTCATTGGGTGGTAGGGTGGCCAAGCCTCATCTGGGCTGCTTCATTTGCTCATTCATTCACTCACTGACTCATTCATTCTTTTCTTACCTTGAAAACACTTATCGTGTACATTCTCACTCTGTCGAGGTCCTGGGTTGTATTTCCCACAAAGTCCCTCTGTCTGCCGTAGAAACAAGGCTTTTGCATGGAGAGAATTCTATGGGTGTGCACCTTGCTGTTGCTATACTGCAACATAGACTTCAAGATTCAGAAAGAGAACATGGTAAGAGTCCTTTCTAGACAGAGAAAAGCTATGCTATCCATCTAGATCTCATTAATCTGTAGTGATTTTGACATGCTTTTCTGCAGTTGACCTTTTTCTTTCTCTTTTTTTTTTTTTTTTTTTTTTGAGACATAGTCTTGCTCTGTTGCCCAGCTAGAGTGAGTGCCATGGCGTCAGCCTAGCTCACAGCAACCTCAAACTCCTGGGCTTAAGTGATCCTACTGCCTCAGCCTCCCGAGTAGCTGGGACTACAGGCATGCACCACCATGCCCAGCTAATTTTTTCTATATATATTTTTAGTTGGTCAGATAATTTCTATTTTTAGTAGAGACGGGGTCTCGCTCTTGCTCAGGCTGGTCTCGAATTCCTGACCTCGAGCGATCCACCCGCCTCGGCCTCCCAGAGTGCTAGGATTATAGGTGTGAGCCACTGCGCCCTTCCTACCTTTTTCTTATTAAAGTGCTTTACAAATATTCAGTATCATTATTATTGAAGCTATAATTATCAATGATAAAAATTATCAGTGCCTTTGTGAACCATCATCATCTTCAACATCAGGGCAATAACAGCCTCTCCTTTTCCCATCTTAAGTCTTCCAGCAATTCTTCAAGTCTGTCTGTATATTTATCATACAACATAATCCTAGTATTTAGGACATGCTGAGTTTTTGATTTCTTGTCTTCAAATGCATGTATTTAGAACCAGAATATGTGTAGCTGTTTTCTGGCATGAATTTAGGCTGAGATGATGGGATGGCTAGATGCCACCTCAAGCTCAGTTTAAGTCAGCACACACCTAAGGATAGTGGGAGCCTCTAATCCAGCATAAGAAAAATACAACCCCCTCAACCACCACCACCATCTTTAAATATCCATCCATCTTACACTTCTCAATGAAAAGCAAAACCAAAATAATTTGGGAAGGTTGAGAATTTTTTTTCCCTATGACCACAGAAAGGAGAGACCTGTGATCAAGAATATATTTTCCCCTTTTGTACTTCAGGTAATTTACTAGCAACATCACTGTTTTTAATTGAAATGTGCATCTATGGGCTGTTCATTAAGACACCTATATCTAGACATGTGCTAGCCTCAGTGAGAGTTATAGAATCTGTGTATTCATTTTCTTTGTCTGGAAATTCTTATTATGGTACACAAAAGAGCTTTCCCTTGCTTCTTTACACTATAGTAGTTCTTAGTTACCATTATTGAATTATATGGATCTATCAGTGTATGTGGAGATTAGAGTTCATTTCTCCTAGAGATGACCATAGATTTTGTTTCGTTTGCTGTGTGTCTTGAAATATCTGTTCTCCCTTTATTGCTTTCTGATAAAACACCTAATTTTTAACAGCCTGGGATGAGACTACAATTCCCTGACTCTCTTGCAGCTACAGTGATCATTTGGTGAAGTTCTGGCCAATGAGACATAAGTAGAATTGTCATATATCAGGGCTTCTGTACAGTTTGTTACTGACCTACTAAGAGATAATTTCAGAGTTTGAGAGTTAGCCTTTGTAGCTATTTGTCAGAATTAAGTTCACTTCTGTTCAATTTAATACTTAGAAAATGGACTTGCATTTTGTATGTCCTTTTTAATTTCCTTTTTTCTAGTAAATTTCAAATTTTCTATCTCTTTTGGGGAAGGATATCCCTCACCAAATTATTGGTCAATGATCTGAGAAAAAAAGTCTTTCACGATAGATAGTTTGAGAAACACTGTGATATAATACTTCTGCTAAGAGTGTCTAAAGGGGGAGGATGGGTCCATCTTTGTCCTTATCTTTTGCCTTCTGGCTGGAATGCTGACTTTAAAGCAGTTGGAGTTTGAACGAGCCACTTGGACCCCAAGTTGGGGCTGTGTGTTGAAGATGGAAGAGCAGAAATGTAGAGAGAGCCTGGGTTCCTAATGATTGTTGGCTATCTCTGCCATCTTCCACACTTTAAGTCAGAGAAATAGCCTAACTGAAACATCACCAGTCCATTTTTTCATATTTTCTCCATTTGGAGAGCTGACCAGTCCGTGGGCAGTGTGGGGAAATGGAAATCTCTAGTATTTTGGAGACAGAAGTGACCAAAGCTAAATCTCTACTCTGCCACTTCCTAAGGGAATAGCACTTTGCATCTCAGTGTCTCCTTTTATAAAACAGGAACACTGAGAACTTAGAGAGTGTCCATGAGGATTAGATGAGGTCCTGTGTATGAAGGATCTGGGACATAAGAAGTTGATCAGCAAATGTTATTTTATCCTTCTCTTCCCTCTACAAAGATAACCAGGCTGAGATAGGCTAACTCCCCCAGTTCAGAAAATAGCAAGTTATGTGCAAAAATCAAATGCTGATGTAACTATTTCCATTCTGAACTCAGAAAATAGTTAAATGGTTTTTAAAGTTTTTGATTTTGGTTTTTAGATGCAGAACCTTTTTTAAAAAAGCCTGAATATTTTGACAAAATCTAATATATACAATAGATATGAGTGAAGCGCATTGTTTCAAGTAGGAAACTTGAACCCTCTCGACTTGTGTACATTTCACTCTTCTCTGTCTCTCAGCAACCCCCAAGACTCCAGAGAAACTCCAAATGAAAAATCACTATGTAAGTGCAATAGTCTTTACTTCACTTGCAATTCACTATAACCCAGTGTTTCTCAATATGCAGTTCCTGAGTCACTTGGGAGATTACAACCCACTGAATTAGACACTCTGTGGTCCCATCCTAGGAATCTGCATTTGTATAAACCATCACAGGTGGTTCACTTCAATCCTAAAGTTTGAGAACTATTGGAAGGTAGAGATATGTATTCTTATTTACTTTTGCCCAATTTAAAAACTAATAGATGTACATTCAAGACATTAGCAAATAATAGGAAGCTACCACCCATATCTACAAACTTTTATGACTTTGAAGTATTTCCTTTCAATCTCTTTTCCCCGAACCTAAGATTTTATTTATACTGTAGTTTTAGCCATCATTGTTGTTGTCATTGTTGTTTATACGTGTTAAATAATTTCATCTTCATAAAAACCCTGTGTAATGGCTATTCTTAGGCACATTTTGCAAGTAAGGAAACTGAAG
Organism: Lemur catta; assembly: GCF_020740605.2. NCBI lineage: Eukaryota > Metazoa > Chordata > Mammalia > Primates > Lemuridae > Lemur > Lemur catta. The sequence goes on along the minus strand of NC_059147.1, from coordinate 15,179,152 downwards.
CAAGAAGAGGTTTTCATACACAGTTTACATATACCTTGGTAGCCTGTTTCCTTCCTTTATAACTATATCAAAGGACATATTAAATTATTTTTTTATAATCATGTTTTTTTCCCTGTTGCTTTGGACTGTAAATGGCAGACTTTAGTTAACTTCAGCTCTAATGCTGGATAATATGTGGAGGTCCTAGCTTTCAACACTATAAATAAAATATTCATTGAAGTGGTTTTTTTTTCTTTCTATAGCCTATGCAGAACTATTTTCTTGAAAGTATTTCTTAAAAATTGAATCCTTAGTCCAAAGATTTGGGCCAATGATATATTGCTGAGATTTATAAGAGTACCACCAACCTATGTTAAATATAATTTTCTCAAAGGAATATTATGAAGCACATCCAAACTTCATATTAGGGAACAAACTGTCACATTTTAGTGAAATCTGTGGGTTATGTGTGACCACACACAGTATTGTGTTTGCTCCCTTTACAGAAATCTAAGTAAAAGAATCACTTTTTCCTAGTAACTGGATGACTTGGTTTCTCACCATCTTGTGGGCCTTCTTGGAAACCCTGAAACGTAGCCTTTTCATCTTAATTCACAAAGTGTTCATTCTCACCCTTTCCTTGCATCAGAATTCCATGAAGCTGTCGTGAATCTATGGAAGACCCAATATAATATCTTTTTCAGAGAATTCAAAAAAAACATGCGGCTGGGTCTGGCCGTGCAGTCCACCTTCCACGCCGGCCCCCACTGTCCTAGAACCATCTAGGCTAACTCTCCAATGTGCTCTGACCTCTGGACCCAGGCCTGCCCAGGGCCCTGCATGACTTTAGTCACCGTGATTCTGTCTACACCTACGACGAGTTTGGTGGCATGGAAAGACCACAAACTTTAGAGTCAGGCAAGTCAGACTTAACCTTTAGCTTCACCACGTATGTGTTGTGTGGTCAAGTCAGTGGTAACCTCCTCTTGCTTCGGTTTCCTAACCTGCAAAATGGTCATAAGAATGCCCTTCACACAGGGTTGTGACAAAGATGAAATGATTTAGCATATGTCAATAACAATAGCAATAGCTAACATGTATTAGGGGCTTATATACCAAGCTCAGTGTTTATTATTTTATATCTATTATCCTGTTTCATTCTTATCATTATAGTAAGTGAAAGGTGGTATTATTATTCTCATTGTGTACATGAGGCTTAAAGAGGTGAACTATTAAAATACTAGGTGGAATTGTATAAAATTACCATTTTTGTTGGTAAAAATACTAGACTATCGTCAATTTCATATGGTTCAACCTAATAATTTGCCCAGGTTTCATAGCAAAAAGGTGGCAGGACCAGGATTTTAACCCACTGCTCTCCAACACATAAACCCATGCTTTTCAGTATTAAACTGAACTCTAAAGTACTTGGCACTGTGCCTGGCACCAGTCGGGGACTTAAAACCTATTTAGTTCCTTTTGTTTTATTTTTGCCCTCCCTTGCCCACCGTTAAAATGTACCCAAGTCCTAAGATCAAACAGAGCCCCTGCGTTTTGACAAACATCAGAATTCTGAATTTCAGCGTGGAGCAGGGTACCCAGAGCGAACACAATGGGGAAAATTGCCGTGGCCGGTCCCGACAATGTGTGGATTGAAAAAACGCACGCATGCACAGAGACCTGATTTGAATGGTATTTCTGAGTGGAAGCTAAGTAGGAGCTGAAAATGGCCTTTTAAAATACAGAACATAAGGATGCAATTCACAGAGATGGTCTAAACTGTAAACATGCAGCTGTTGGGTTTGGGAGGCTCAATGCTTTCATACCGACAGCATACAAATTGTCAAGTACTTAAAGTTCCATTGTTGCTGAAAGGGCCTCACCCAATGTCCTTAAATGGTCCCATTTTTTTTTTAAACCACAGGATTCATATCTCTCAGAGCATATAATGAAATACCAACAAGAATAGTGGTAATAAATAATGATTTTTCCAAATTCTTTTGTTTTATTATCATTTTCTAATAGAATTCTCAAAAAAAAAATCAAAGATTGAAGTTTGTACCCTCCTAAACTGCAAAGGAGCCTTATGCAAGGGTGGTTTACTAGGGTTCTGGACCCTTCACCCTACCAAGTTCTTTTGAGAGATGTTGTGGACATCGATGAGGTTGTTCTCCAGCCCCCTGCCCCCCACTTCCCACTCCTTTCTTCTCCTGGAAATTCTGTTACTATTTGCTCTCTCTGCGACCATCTTGGGAGGTGCCATTTTTATCTGATTAGTCCATGGTTAAGTGCCTACCCACAAGCTCAGCCCCCAAAAGCCCCTCCCCAGATTTTTAGAACTGGGAAGTTTCAGTCTTCTTCCACTGGTGGAAGCTGGAAGCTCTAGGATTTAAAACTTGGGAGCTGTTAGCTGCCCATGATGTGAGGAGATCACACATCAGACATTCAGTCAGTTAAGTCCCGGGCTCCAGTTTTCATCTAGATCTTGCTCTTTCCATGAGCTTTTCATAGTTTGGTTACACAACTCTTTCTCGAATTCCATAGATTGACAAATTCCTCCTTAGTTTGGGTTGGGCTTTTGTCACTTGCAAACTAACCATTATAGGTCTGTTCCTGGCTATGCATGGCTTCAGAATCACTTCTCTGACTGTCATGGCTCAGGAAGGAGAATGTGCGCATGTGCGCCATGGATATATTTATGGCAGAGTGGCAGGAGTTGGGAAGAAAGTCCCATGAATGCCACCCAACATTTCTTCCTATCTGCTCCCACAGCACACTGTCCAAAGCATTTTTAACCTTAACTGCATAGAATCATGTACGTGCATTAACCAACTCATGCCATGGAAGACTCTGAGTTCCTTGGAAGGTAGGATTTGCCTTCTCGAAAAGTAAATTCTCAGCATTTAGCATAGTTCTTGGCCTTGAGTAAAAATTGTATAAGCATTTGTTGGAATGAGCTGAATTTGCTGAAAGTATGTAAAGGTCTTGATGGATGAAGGGGGATTTAACAGTGTATAGCCCAGGTGGACCCAACTGGAATGATTCCTGGTCCATCTCTTAGAATCAAACTTCCAGTTTGGCACTGTCAGCCAACAGGAAGTCTTACTTTCTGCTTCAGCCGTGCCCTCTAAACTTCTGTCACTAAGCTGCAATACTCAGCAAGTTGTTCAACTTCTCTTAGCCTTCCTTTCCCCAAATGGTGATGATGAGACCTACTTCTAATGGTTATTATCAGTATTAAATGATATGGTCCATGCAAAGTGCTTAATCTCAATGCTAGGCACATAAAAAGTGCTCAGTAAATACTTTCATTATTTTTCTCTTAGGTCTCTCTCAACCAGAGATCAAAGAGAGTTGGCCCTAGAGTTACTTTTTCCCCAAAAATTTGACAGAGAAATCAGTGAAGATGCTCAAATATAATACATTTGACTTCCCTTGGTCAAGGTAGGCTAACTGCTATAACAACAACAACAAAAAAAAAATCAGTGCCTTAACATAACATAAGATTATTTCTTGTTCATACAACGTCCAAGGTAGCTGTGCCTAGTTGGGAAGCTCTCTTCCACGTGGACATTTAGGAACCCAGGCTCTTCTATCTTCTATCACCACTATCTTTATTTCTGGCATTCATGGTGTTAGCAACAGTAGAAGGAAAGAACAGAGAAATGACAGTGGATATTTCACCACCTCAGCCCGGAAATGACCGACATCATTTCTGATGACCATATGTGACCAGAATTAGGTATGTGATGCCTGGGGCTAAGAAACGTACACCTTGGTTGGGAAATGACATCCTAGCAATACCACTAGCCTACAGAAGAGGAGCCTGTGTCCTTGTCAGTCCATTAGCCATCTTTGACAGAGGCGTAATAGTAACTTTTTTTTTTTTAAACAGAGTAGTTCCTTTCTTTCTCCACAGGAGTCTTGGTGGTCACAAAGCCACCAATCTTGCAAACATGTTAAATTTTTTCCGTGAGATACTCTTTGATTATACCAAGCATTTTGTGATTATGGGCCCATAAATCCAGAGAAGTACTGCAAGATGTGTCTGAATAGTCGTTGTCCTCTAGCACACATCATTTGACTCCCATCATGAGACCCTCCTACCAGCAGCATAACCCAACCGGCTTCTATCTGTCAGTGTAGATAATTGCTTCATGCCAATCTGATTGGTACATGTCTGTTTTTCTTGGGTTGTCCAAGAAAATATGACAGACATATTACCCATTCACCTATCCATCCATCTAGCCAGCCAGCCACTATATCCATCCATCCATCTGCCCCTCCATCCATCTGTCTATACCAGGCGACTCATCCATGTGGCCCTTGGAGACAGTCTTTCTCTCTCTAGGTTGTTTGCCCCTTCCCCTCCCCCTGCACCTACATTCTATAATCACATGGTCCCCATTGTTCCTGCTTCCTTGGTGCTTCAATTTTTGCCTGTAATCATCTGAGATTTTCCTTAAATGCTCAGGCTTGACCTCTCATTCACTTACTCTTTCACCATCCTTCACTCTTCTTACTTCTTTCTTCTGTGGCATTTCATAAATTTAGTGATTGTAATTGTGATTACAACATAATTCTTTCTGTCTACCACAACCTTTGCAATGGGGAGCTATATCATTATTTTGCAGACACAACAAATTCTGCAACCATGTGTCTTTGGAATGAGGGAGGAGGGATTGGACACAAATGTGATTACAACATATGCCTCTCTGGGCATAGCTTTGCCCCATTGCACGAATACAGAAAATTTGGCAGGCTGAATATAAGCGGAAAGAGATCCTCAAGCTGTTCCTTCCACCCCCTGGGATGTTGATTAAGTTAAGTGCCCTGATTTTATTTAGTTCGCAGGTATTTGTTGAGTATTTTTGCCTTACTGTACCAGGCACTGTTCTGGGCACTCGAGATACAGCAGGGTACAGAACAGAAAAATCATTGCTCTCACGGATTCTGTCAGTTGCAACTAATAGAAGCCTTTCAAGCTAACTTAAGAAAAGAGATTTTGGGGGTGTGCATAGAGGAAGAGAAGGTATCGGGGTACAGGAGAGTCCCATGGAATCCCGCAGTGACACAGCCAGGCCTTTGGAGGAACGACACTAGGACTAGGAGCAGTACAAGGAACCCACAAGAGACACCCTTTCTCTGTCTCTCACCTGTGCTTTTCCCTGTCCATCTGGCTTATTAATTCTTTTCTTGCCATTAATCAGCTCTTTCTGCTCCTCTGCACACATAGCAGAAAGTCAGGAACTTGCATATTATACTCATAACCATACTTAGTCAGAGCCAAATTGTCCAGCACTGAACCTCAGTTCCAAATTCTTGGGAGAGAGAATCTGAAAGGCTCAGCCTGGACCAGGTGTCCACCTTTGGTCCTGTCGTCTGTATCCAGCATCAGGGTCTTGTTGAAAAATCTTGTGTTTTATTTTAAGAGAAAAGGGGTTTTGTGAATTGGGCAGATAGCCCAGAAGATGGCATCACCAACTCTCTTTAATTAAGATAATTTATTTGGCAAGTGAACTCTTCCAGTGTAGTTATATAGCGATGAAAAGATTTTTGCACCTCCAAACACCTACACACATACACACACAGCATACACACGCACACACACACACACAAAGCTTTTCTTTATTTCTCACTCATAGATTTGAAAACAACTATTATATCATAGTTTATTGGTATGGTTCCCAGGTATCATTTTTCCCATCCCCTGTGTGGGAATGTGAAAATTAAGACACAGAGGAGTACTCAGTAGGACTAGGCTACCTTTTCTAAGTTAATTATCATCATTAGTAGTGATTTTCATGATGATGTGGTGCAATGGGACGGACCTTGCACTTTGGAATCGAACATTCCCAACTCTGCTATCTGCTCTTTGTGGGGCCCTGGGCAAAAGTCTTAATTTCTCTGAGGCTTGATGTCCTCACTGGCCAGGGATTTTCTCACTACATCACATCTGAATGGGACCTCTATCAGTGGATTGAGATTCTCAGAAACCCAGTTCCAGGAACAGCCAGTAGACTAAGCTACAGGAATTCAGACCCTGCCATGTATAGACCATAGGTAGTGAGGGCTCTGCTCTCACGCTACATTCTCTTGTCGTCTGGCTGCCTCTGGCCCACGGCAGAAGCCTTGCTGTGCTTGAGTGACAAAGCAGATTGCTTCCTCCCACTTCTGTGGGTTAGGACCCCTTTTTCTATCCTAGTTTCAGTCTGATTGGCAAGTGCACTCAGAGTGAAACCTTAGCAAAACCTCAAGGTTTGGCTTAACTGGGTTGATATCAGATTCGTACCCCAGAAGCAGAAGACCACTCGTGAGAAATTCCGTAAGCACAGGAATGTGGTTTATGTCAAAATCAGCCTGTTGGAATGGAGCCACTCGGTGCCAGGTGAAGTGACAGCATCACCAACTGCATCTTCAGGCCTCGGAACCTCTTAGCTCAGCACCAGCGAGGGGGTTTAACACTGGGGAGGTTCTGACAAATCCGATTCCCTGACCGTCGTCTGAAACAACACTAAGCAAAACTAAAAGCAATATTAAAGTATGTCACCTCAGGAAATGGGAGGCAGAAGAGTGGAATAGAAAACAGTCAGATGGAGTTTAGTTTCAGACCCATTTCTGCTTCTTCTTCGGGAGGAGGGGGGTGGCCTCAGCTGAGTTCCAGAGCCTCCACCTCGTTGTTTGTAAATTGCAGGAAATACCAACTGCATGGATTTGCTATGAGAACTAAGTCAACTGTCTGAGGTCCCCCTGCACAGGGCTGGGAGGAGCAGGTACCAAGGAATGGCTACTTCTCTGGCCATGTTAGAGGCCTGTGGAGAAGTTGAAGGTAGCCCACAGGAACTGTGTGCCTGGCACCCCGGCCTGTCTTCATAGGTGGCATCACTATGGTTCAACCGGAAAGGCCCCCATCTTTTGATTTTGCTGCATAACTATAGGCACAGGCCATTGAAGATCCACAGTCTGGTCTTTCAGGGTTCTGCCAGCACATTTCAGACACCTCTGCAGTCAATTTAACCAGTGCAGACTTGTTCATAGGATGCAAACTTTTGAGAAGGGACAGGTGGTGAAAATGGGAGGGGGCTGATATTTTCGAGTGTTTTCTTTGTACTTTCAGTTTTATAACTTATCTTCCTTACAGAGGTCATGCATTGCCCAGGGTTACATATATAACTGGTGGCAGATGTGCAGAATAAGAAGTTCAGGAGGGACTCAGTTTTCGGAGAGCAAGGACACTAGAGGACACCTCTAAAATTTTGAAATCTCCATCAGAGAGTGGTGTGCGTGGCTCAGGAAATGCCTACCTCACGCTCCTGCCAGGGACAACACTGGAATCTGGGGCCTATGGCTTTTGGCCATTTCTGTCTTTGTTATGAGTCTAGGCAAGATAATGTATGAGGCACCTGACACATGTTAGCCACTCCATAGTTGGGAGCCCCATGTGGTCACTGGCTGGTCTCAAATGAGGTTCCACTACTTGAACGTACAGGTACAGACAGTTCCCTCTTTCCTTTGACAACAGACATCACCACGTGATTTGCTTTGGCCGGTGAAATGTGAGTGACAGAGATGTGTGTCACTTCTGGAAGGAGATTTTAAGAGCCAGTGTGTGGTTCACCCCAACCCCTTCCCTTGCAATCAAGGAAGCAATGTCCAGAAAGGGCCTCTGTCCTGCTATGTCCCGGAGTGACCACAGTCAACAGAGCTTCCCTACTGACCCTAAATACATGTAAGAAACAAACCTCTGTTGTGTTAAGTCGATAAGCTTTCAGAGGTATTTGTTTTTGCAGTGGAACCTAGCCTATCTTGCCTGACACAAACCCTTTCTTCCTCACAAAACTCTACACCAGTGTTGTTTGATTCATCTGCTTATGCATGCTTACGACTCGAACCTCCTTCCAAATGTGTGACAGGCTCTAATGCACGATAAGACAATTAGGTTTGAAGCACAACAAAGACAATTGCATGGCACAGAGGGAATATACTGCTACAGTAAACCGATCACTAACACCCGGCTTTGAATTTATTTGCTCAAAGTTTTTACTAAGGCACAAAGGGAACCGAACAGAGCTCTGCAGTTCTCATCTGAGGTCTCGTCTAACTCCTTGGGGAACTTTTCTGTGTTCGTATAGGAGGGTCTTTTGCCAGATGGTTGAAATGTTCATCCTCCTCTTTTGTGTTAGTGCAAACTGGGTTTCTTTTTTATGAGGTCGTGCTTTGCATTTTCATAGAAAGAATTTCTGACTCCACCCTTGCAGTTTCTGTGGGGGCTGTTTTGGTTAACCACTCGCATCGGTTTTAAGGCACCACAGGCAGAAGCAGACCATCATGAACTTCTTGATTTACACGGTGGTGGAGAGTGTCTGAGAAGCCAGAGAGAAACAGGAAGGAGCTGATTTAGGAGCCCAAAGGAGGCCTGGGCCACAGCTCTGGGGTGCTCTTGGCGTTCAGCGGGCCATCTTAAAGAAAGATGTGCACATTGGCAAATGAGTTTCCTGTTCCCAGCGAAGGGCTTAGGAAGGACACTACGTCCTAGAGCTGTACAGACAGAGGTAGAAATCTAAATGTAGGTAATATCTAAACATCATAAATAACACCAAAAATAAGTCATAAAAATAATACATAATGCCAAGAATAATTAATAAAAATAAAATAAATATACTTCCAAAAACAAGTGGTGATACCAGTTTACATCAAGTAATTTGTAAATATTATCTCTTTTAATCCTAAACAATAACCCCATGAGTTAGGGTTTGCTTCATCTGATACAAAAAAGAAAGGATATTTTAAGTGATTTATATCACTTTATATCACTTTATAGTCAAACATGTATTCATTTATTCTTTCAGTCATTTGTTTGTATACTGATATGTAAATACATCTGGATGTACACATTTAAGAATGAAAGCACAGAAGTACCGTGTCTCTCTCTCGGCTCTGTTGGAAACTGTGTTGGTTGTCGTCTCATTCAAGACCACCTTCTGCAGGTCTCTCTGATCTTCCCGTTGACCAGGGAGCTACTGTCTAGGTCATCACAGCAGTGACAGTGGCAAGAAGGGGAGGTGAGGTTGAAGAGAGCCTCAGTACTTGGTGGACAAATGGTGCTTTTTGCTGTTCTGGAAGGTTCCCATTGGGTGGTCTTCGCTGAGCTTTGAGAAGAGCTTCACTGCTTCCCAGTTCCCTGGGCAGATGTGGGCACAGCCTAAGGTTTTGTGTTTTTCTCCTTTGCCTCCTCACCACAAGGGCAACTAACTAACTAAAAAAAAAAAAAAATTCCACTGGAAATGCAGTTTTCTCAATAAGTTGAGGGCACTCAAAGACTAGCAAGTAAAAGTGATCGAGATAGACTCATTTCTTCTCCGTTTTGATTTTAAAATTATATCATCTTTATAATAACTGATTATACCTAGAAAAATGTATAATATCCCACATTTTATGACTCAGTAATAACAGTGGCCCAACAGTCAAATGGGATTCAGAAGTGTCAGCAGAAATATAGTCAGTAATAAAGAAAACAAAGTAACATTCCATATTGTGGCTGTTCTAAAAGTCCTTTCAACTGATCACTTTATTTTTTTCTTTGTGAATGTGAAAATTCCTAGCACCTAGTAGATAGATGCTCCATAAACATTAATCCCCTTGTCTGAGAAGTTAAGGCCACTTTCCACTCTTCCAGTTTTAAAGGTAAATAGCAAACATGCAAGTTTTGGTTTCTTATCACAAATTATTGTTTTCATTTGAATGGTATACAAAGTTCAAATTTGCACAAGGCAACAGCAAGCTTAGAGATAAGAAGGAATGTCTTCCACTGGTGTGTTTCTTGACATGTTCTGAGGGTCTGGAGCTCAAATTTACCTAAGTTCACTTTCTGGAAGAAAGTTAACTTATCAAAATTTGTGGCTGAAGCAGGACATGTTGTCAGTACAGAACTATCCAAATTCGAAACTAATGAATGCATCTCTTTCCTGGGGTAGGGGCCTGACTTTAGGGTGTGGATAAAGAGTTTATGTGTCCCGTAAAAGCAATAGACACATTCAGAGCACTGGGAGGACTCAAGTCTAAAAGGGATATGGAGAGAGAAGCAGCCAAGGGAAGGTGGTGATGCAGGGCTGGGGTGCCCACCTGTTCCCAACAGACAGCTTACGTGGCTCCGAGACCTTCTACCAGGCACTGGAAGGAGTAAGGAGGCAGGCTGCATTGTTAGGAGTGAATTCGTGAGATTTATACAACAGTCGGGGTGGGGGGGGGGAGTACAACAGTCAGGGCGGGGGTGGGGGGTGGAGTTCTATGATTCCAAGCCCTTCCACTGAATCTTCCAGAGTGACATGGGCTGGTGCTTTTCTCTTTTCCACCAGTGTTAGGCAGACGTCTGGAATGTTCTCAGAAAAAGCTTGGTTCTTCCTAGGTTGGGCAGAGAAGAAGCTAGCATGGACAGGGGAGAAGAAAGCAAGTTTCATATCAAAAGATGCTTGTCTCAGTAAATGGTCGCTGTGTTTGAGAGTCAGATTGGATGGTTTGGAGGCAGCTGTCCATTTGCACAGCCAGTCAGACCAGACCTGGAATAACTTGTCTAAGATTTTTTGTCTCACCCCTGTGCTGGAAGAACAAGTTTGGAGGAAGTTGACCAAGAGGCAGGAAGCCAGAACGTGACCGCACGCTGGATGAGAAGTCCTCAGTGACGAGGATTTGACTTTGTGTTGGGTGCAGAGAACAATTGCCTGCAGGTGCTGTCGGCCCAGGGCAGGGCCTGCAGGGCCTCGTGTTTGTGGTCCTGCTGAAAGGGGAGACTTCAGTTACTGGTACCTGCAGCACTTTCTCTGGAATTTGGCAGTTTCTCTGCTCTTTTAGTAGGAAATCACTCAAGTTCGCTCACATAATGTGGGTCCACATGCTCGAGAGGACCAGCAAACGCTGACCAGCCAGGTCCCAGGGAGGACAGCAAGTGAAGGGACGTTCTAGACTCAAGGAGGCCTGGGGTCCCTCCCCAGGATGTGTCCATGGACCTTTAGTCCACAGTGTGACCCAGCCCTCTCCTCCATTCTAGCTCCTTGTGCTTATTCATCGCGTCTGCTTCCCCTTGGATTTGGCATTGACTCCCCACGATTCCTGAAAGAGAAAAATGTGATGGAAGCAGCTCATCTCCCCAGGCCATGTTTTTGGTCCCCAGCCCACTAGCTGGGCTCGATCCATGAGGTGGCCTCCAAGCAGCCTACGCTTGCATTTAAGCATAGCCTGTTGGGGGGACATTTTAGGGTAAGGGGGCAGCAGGGCGCTACAGTCCACGGGCTGGTTTCTACAGCACAACCACACACAATCCGTACAGCGGCAGGAATTCTATAGCTGGGGTCACTCCCCTGAGCCTCAGATCACAGACAAGGTTTTCAGAGCACTGTGGGTCTGGCCTGAGCTGTGGGTAGCAGGGATGAGCTGCCCAACCTTCCGGCGGGGAATGGTGCGAAGGCTAACTAACCTCACCGTCATGAGCGAGTATTATCTGGGCTACGGCAGGTCCAACACAGCCAGAAACAACAACATACACGCAGTGCTTTCTTTGGGGGTTTCTTTTTGAAACTAAAAGGGGTTTTCTAACCTAACCCTGTGGAGACCACTTTAGTTTCCATTTTTCTCAGATGATAACATCTACATAGGGGCTTCCCTTCCACTGTGGGTACATCATTTCTCAAATATGTGGCCCCTGTTTAGAACCGCACTGTACTTACCTGTCATCACAGTCAGTACTTAGGGTGGGCCGCTAAGACTACCTCAGATGTACTCCAGACAGTCAAAGAGAATTTGTCATCCACCAATGGCAGCGTCAACAGAAGCCCAGGATGTGTCCTGACCTCCCTCTTTTAAAGCTGAGTGGACATACCGATCCCTTCTTTCCCAAAAGATACTTCCCGTTGGAGCGGACTTTTAAAATCTATTTATTTTTTATCCTAATGTTTAGTGCGATGAGGGAGGTAGATGATGAATTTGATGTACCTGGAACATAGCTGTCATCAGGAATGAAGCCAATTGCATTTAACCTGAATTAGGGCACTTTGACGTCCTTTCTTTTATACAATTCACACTGCCAACGTGCCCCATACCAAGGGTGTGAATGCATGTTTTCTTCAGGTGGGCCACGTGTGGTGGGTACGGAGGCTAGCTCTGCCATTTTATAGCTGCATAACCGCTTTCTTAGCCTTTTTCTGAGTCTCTTTATTCGTGTTTTATATAGAGATATTAGTTATTGATCTTACAACATTATTGTAAATGATTAGAAATATTTGCAAAGTTTCTGGCACACGATCAATGATAAATTATCATCACTAATATTCATGGTACTGATCTTTATACTTAAAACAGGAGTTACTTCTTCGAATCAGTGCACTAAATAAATGTTTTCCAGTCCCTCAAGTTCTCAGGCCTGGTAAACAGATTACCATTTTAGTGGCCCAAACCTTGTGAAACTTCGTCCTGTTTGCTTGTTTTCCTTCGGAAGGATGTTTTGAGAAGGAACCTTTTCACACTGTCGGGGTGATTATTTGTTCCTTGGCTCTTGTTGTCACACTGGATATGGGGGCGGTTCAGTGGGGGCTTGGGTGCCTGAGAAAAAGAGTGAAAAACCCAACTGAGAAAACCCAAGAGAAACCGAAAGACTGAACTCTGGAACAAAAAAGAAAAAAAAAAAAAAGGGGGTCGGCGAGCTTCAGGACCGAAGCGGTTAAGGAGCCGGCTCCCACAGGAAGTGGGCAGGAGGCTGTTTTCACTCTGCTCATGGGAACTGCGCTGGAAAGTGCTGTGGTGAGTGTGTGTGGAAAAAAGGGCTTTAATCAAGCTATAAATAGCTGTTTCTTTGAAGTTTTATGACCAACAATTAATGTTACTGGAAGGCACATAAAGAACTGTTTCTTGACTTGGTGGGTCTGAGTGGGCCAGGGTCAGGTTCAGATCCCAGCCTCGTGGGATGCTGCCCTCGCCGATTCCACTGTGTGTGTGTGAGCGCGTGTGGGGGGTGGGTGGGGAGGGGCTCTAACGTGTGCACAGGTGTCTACAGGCGTCCTCGGTATGTAGTTATACTGTTCATCCGCTGGTCCATGCAGTGAACTTGTTTATGGAGGGCCCTCTATGTGCGATTCCTGGTGGGGCAGCGGTGACCAGACAAATGAGACCCCTGCCCTCAGGGAGCTTCCATTCTAGCCGGGGGAAGACACAGGAGAGGAGAAGCACTGTAAAGATGATCCATCCCTGTGAGGAGGGCAGAGGGCAGGATGACAAGGCTGTGTGGCTATAGAGAGGGTTCTCTGCTGAGCCGCCTGTGCACAGAGACATGAAAAGGTGGAAAGCACCAGGGAGGAGGGAGTAGCAGGTGCCAATGTCCTGAGGCAGGTGCGTGCTCAGCAGGGCCTGGGAGTGCCATGGAGGCCAGTGGGAGAGACCGAGGCATCCTGGGCCAGGCCCTGTCTTGTGTGCCTTGGGGAAGGACTCTGGATTTGACTCTGATTGAGACAGGGAGGCTCTCACAGGTTTCCCCAGGGTTCTGCCAAATGACCAATTCTATAACAACATCCTTCCCCCAAACTTTTTTCTTCCTATAAAATAAAACAAACAATCCAAAAAACAAAAGCAAAAACAAAAACTCGCCTGGTAAGTAGTAGACAGGGCTTTTTTTTTTTTGCTCACCTCCTACTCTATGCTGACCTCAAAATAGAAATTTTTTTTGTAATCTCATTCCTGCTTTGAAGCCCTTCTGTGGCTTTTGTCAGCATAAATGAACCTAAAGGCTGGCAGGCAGCAGCAAACATATATCTGCCTCCCCACAGGGTGCCCATTCTACCCTGTCTTCACTAATGTGGACTCAGGAATTTGGAATTTAGGATCCTTCTGATGCAGATCTCGGCTTGAGGTTTACCTGTGCACCCACCTTGGAGAAAGAGTTTACTAAGCAAAGAATACTCCAGAACAATCTGGAGAAATTCGCCCTTTGCAAGAGGGTAATTTTAAAGCATCCTCAGGCATTTTCAAAGCACTTACTTACTACAGGCTGTTCTTACCTATTTGTTTAAGCAGCTCACCTCACGACTTTGTAAGATAGAAGTTTGTTTTCTGAAGAGGGTTTCTGCACACACTTGACGGTGTTTTGTTTTGTTTTGTTTTTTAAAGAAATGCATAATTCAGATCAGCTTCACTTCCAAGTAATACTCTGAATTTGGGAGTGTTGCCTGTGTGCAACAGAGAGTTTTCCTCATTCATTGTCTTAGATGCAGGGAGCTATTTATGACTAATAAGATTCATTACATGTGTGTTTAGCCTACCTCTTATTAAGGCTTTAACAATAATAAGACCTAAAGAGATAACGGAGAAGAAGCCTTTGTAACTGGGACTCAATTATGTTGGCTTGCCCAAAAACGGGGCAGCAAAATGGCAGCTGCCTAGCCCATGGTCTTCATTTAGCCTTAATACAGCCAGAGGCAACAGCACTTAGTTGTCCTGAAATGGTTGGTTCATCATAGATGCAAACTTCTGTTCATTAAAATCTCACCACCACGTAGACCCTATACGTCTTCTGGGAGTCCAGCTCTCTTTCCTCTGGAACTGGTTCTATGAGTTTCAGCTATAGTTTGGGGACGAGGCCGGCTGCGACATTACTGTTTTTTCTAATTCATTCTTACCTTGATCTAATTCAATCAGGCGATGTCCTTTTTCCAGTAAAAGAAATGGTCAACAGGGAATGAATTGTAATGGCAACACAGACAGATTTATGTATTTTTCGGGGACATAATTTCCCCAGGACTGGACACAGAGATGGGAGTTTTTGGAGATCTCTCTGGAATCAATGTAAATATTATTGGAAACATATTCCTCAATGGCCACCCACAAACTCTAGGCCACCCTGAGCACTGGCTTCCCCTCACGGCCCCTGGGAGTGGAGTCTGGGTTTCAGCCTGGTGCAGCTCCCATTACTCACTGAGGGACATTTAACTTTTAATCTATAAAGTATATTGCTACCTTCTACTTTCTACTTAGCGATTCACCAGCTGTAAAGAAAGATGCCAAGATACTAGTTAAATAACTATAATATAGCCATTCAATAGATTGTTCTGTATCAATGAAAAGAGTGACACTTCTAAAGAAAAATATCTGGGCCCCAAATTTTGCATCTATATCTACGTTAAAAACGAAATAAACTTATCACGGCACGGTTGGGAGGAGGTGGGGAGAGAGACAGATATTGGAGGGGGAAAAAACACAAAAACACTACCACTTTATTTACAATAGAAATGTTTGAGGGATGGGGCTCTGGATTTGTTTTTGTTTGTATTTGTTTTCTTTGTGCTCCCTGATTTTAAAAATCTAGTACTTTCAGTTATGAAATCAAAAGGAAGTGTTCAGTGGCTTATATCTGACCCAATTTTTTTCTGTTTAATTTACATGGAACTTTTATTTGCATAAAAATTGTACTTACAATGTATGTGATGATTTTTTTTTTTTTTTAATGAAAAAGAGTCATTTTCCAATCACAGCAGCTTAGCCACCACCCTCCTGTCAGGCAGCAGGCCTGGGCCTTCTTCCCAGTGGGCCTCCAGCCCCCAGCACCACGGTGGCCTGTCCACACCCACAACAAACATCACGGTGTCAGTTTTACCACTGACTTCCTGTCGGAGGCGAGGGGGGGACATCAGCTTATTTGGTAACTTGAAAGAATGTCAAAAGTATAATCAGATATTAGTTAGTCCTGTTCCTCCTTCTCCGACCATAGACATTTTCCTCTCCTGCCTCCCCTCCCCGTGCTGTTTGACAGAGAGTGAAAGGCTTGCAGGGGAAGAGGGAGAAGGAAGACGGGCTCGTTCCGCCAAGAGCAGGCCTCACCACAGCTTCCTGGCCGCGCTGCTCTCTCTCTCCTTCCAAGGGAGAAAGGGCAGGAAGCCCAGAGTGTTCTAGCACTCAGTACTGTGTTATGCAGAACTCCAGCAAACGCTGTGGCAGGCACGGGGGAATGTATGAATGAACGAATGCCCAAAGGGTCACTCAGAGGTAGTGGCATAATTTAGACATATAAGTTACCCACCCACAACTCATCCTATCTCCTCACTCCAGTGAAGACAGAAGTTAAGTCTCCTCATTTACAAAAAAGCTCACCAGCGGGGGTGCTTTAAAACATGAGTTGCGTTTGTGTTGGTATTCTCTGATCATGTCGCCCAGGCTCTGATCTGTATTCCTTGAATTCCAAAGAGCACACAACAGAATCGAACAAGCAGCAACACCTTAGAGTATCCCTCTCAAAAACCCATCTAAGGTATTATTTTAAAAATAAGTTAACATTTTCTAGAAGTTTTGGTACACAATAGGTACCAAGGCAAATGTATAAACACAGTGACCATCTGAAAATATACCTCGACTAAGGAATCTCGAGGATCTCTCTCATTTAAAGGAGTCTTAAAGAGAAAATAGGGAGGCAATAAGAGGAGAATGATAGTGTTTCTTTCATTAAAAGGAGCCCGATATGTATTGATCCTGCAGGTTTACACTGTGTCAACCCGACAATGTCATCAGCCCAAACCGGATCGCTGTCCTGGGCAATCTTTTCACATTACTGCCGAGGGGATTTGCCAGGTCGCCTCGTCAGCTCCTGGATTCGTTGGGTGCACAGGAGGGGCAGCCCAGTTCTGACTTTTGCCTAAGCCCCTTTGAGGCAATTTCTGGTCCCCAAATTGAGGCAAAATAATCCTCCCAATTTCTTGGACAGTTTCTGCCTTCCGCCCCTTTCTATGGCAAAGGAGGTTCCTCTAAGAGCCTCCGTGATGCTGTAGAATCTACTTAAAATGATCCTTGCAGAGGAAAGTCCTGTTGCCTTTGTCTACCGTTCGCTTTCCTTTAGACCCCAACAGGACTTTTTTTCCCCTCTGGCAGTTTTATTTATCGGGAGAGGAGCGAAGAGATGGAAAAATGGACCCCTATTTTATAGCTGTTTCTTCAAGGCACTCAAACCGCTTTCAGGCATGTCCTTATTACCTCATTAATCCTCATAATGTTCCCTCGGCAGAATTATTCTTATTTTCAGGATGGAGAAATTGAGGCACAGACAAAATAAATGGCAGGTACAAGGTCAGAGAGCCAGGCGGCGGAAGAGGTGGCGGGAGAGGGGGGATGTCGGGCTTCTGGCGGCTGCCCTGGGCCATCGGTCAGACTGTCCTCTTCAAATCAGGGGGACGGGGGGCAGACAGGAAGGCTCAGATTACACAGATAATACAACAGATGGAGCCAGGCTTAGCTATCACTCATCTGGCAGAAGTCAATCTCGGTGAACGAGTAGACTGTTACCTGCCAGGTTTTTCAAAACAGAACTGCTATTTGTGATATGCACCCTGTGTGCCAGGGACCGTGCTGGGCTCTGGGGACACAGCAGTTAACAAGACAGACCTGAGACTTTTCTCAATGACATTTACAAGTGGATAGAGCCAGTGACAACCGTCAGCAACAAGAACACAGACCTAAGAAAGCCCGGCTCTGCCTCATCGCCTCCCGCCTGGGTCACTGCTCTGTGCCCACGTTAAAGGGCCTCTTGGCACCCACCCAACCCCTCACCCCTTTGGTTCATTCTCAACAGAGAAGCTGAATCACTTTTGAGAATATAAGTTAGATCACATCTTTCCCCTGCTTAGAAACTTCTAGGGGCTTCCCCTCTGAGTAAGAGGAGAAGCCACAGTCTTGGAGTGGCCGTGAGGTCTTGCACGCCCTCCCCTCCCCCAAGTCCTCTGTTCTCACCTCCTAGGTTCTCCCGCTCGCTCACTCTGTTCCAGCCACACCAGCCTCCCTGCTGTTCCAGGAGCCAGGTTCACTCCCCTCAAGGCCTCTCCTGTTCTGGTCACCTCTGCTCAGAATGCCGTCCGTCCACCCCAGGGCTGTCTCCCCTTCTCGCTCTCACCTGCGGAGGAGGCCTTCTCTAGATTTCCTATTTCCACTTACCGTCTGCCTTCTCCATCCCCTGAGCACCTCTGACCCCCTCGCTGGCTTTCTCTTTCTCCACATCCTCATCGCCATCCAACAGAGCATATCTCACACTTTTCTTCCCCATTTTGCTTTCTCTCCCCTCCCAAGAGAAGGCCAACTCCCGAAGAGCAGGTATCTCACCTGGTTTGTTTGTGGGTGCACCCCACCACCCCTAGAGGTGCTTAACAAATATTTGATCTTTTTAAGGCAGAACTTGGCTCTCACAGAATAATGAGAAGGAGGCTGAAGCAAACGTTTATGCCCAGATTTCACTGGATTTTGTCTGTAATCTGGGGAGGAGAAAGGATTGGAGTGAGGTGGGGACATCTGTAGGCGTATTTGGGAGGCACCAGAGAGAAGCCTGGACCAGGGCTGGTGCCGTTTGTGGGTTTTGTACTTCCTCTGGCATAGAAGGCACAGAAGGGTCTCTGCATTTAAAGGGTCAGGTTGGATTTTTTTTTAACTTTGGCACCAGTTACCTGGCTTGATTCTGTCATACCCTGGAGGTACCCATTAGAGTAGGGGATATATGGAGGGTGGAGGCTGCCCTGGGTCAGTGGATTCACAGAGAAGTCAGAATTCTCTTTTATAAAGAGCCTGCTTTTCTCAATAATTGCATAATGACGTCTTTGATTCCCGGGCCCTCATCCCCAGCTGTTTCCTTAGGCATTTATTCAAGATCCGAGATGCCATTCACAATCCAGCAGGATGCATGTTTGTATCTGGCTCCAAAAAAAATTTTGTTTTTTTGGCCCACATCACTGCAGCCCATGGCAGAGGATTCTAGCAATTAGCAGGAACCGAAAGTGATAATTTATTGCAACCAACACTGTGATCTAATAGTCACACATTACAAAACCAAAATCCATATTTTTTTCACTGTGGCACTGCGGTGCTATCATATGCTCCGTGTGCTTTCTAATGTCTTTTGTTTGTATTAGGAAAAAACATAACCCTCTCCCACTGAGAACCAGAAAGAGCCCCTCAGGTTCTGAGAATGATGACTTTCAAAAATGTGCTCTGAAGGGGGCTAGGTTTGCGTGCTAGGGGTGAGCACTGTGCAACTCAGTTCTGTTTCCAAATGATCCTTGGAGGCTAAAAGACACTTTCTGTCCTTTATTTAGGAGAGGCGACCTATCTTTCCCATTTTAAGTGTCCTTGCATATGCAGTTGGTACCAGGGATGAGAGGGCAGGGGGGCTTGGGATGGGGAAGGAGGAGATTTGAGTCTTTTATCTGGCCATTGCTATTCAGATCTATTGATGTTGATCATTGAATCTTGCCTCGAATCTGAACTTGGAGTGAGTTTCCAAACCACCAGGCAACATAAATTACAGGCAAAATGATAAGTCAGGTCCTGCCAGGTGACTAAGGCAGCGTGGCAATGCTTCAAGTCTTTAAAACCATATCCCAGTGGCCCCAGAGCATTAACACGTTTGGACCATTGCCTGTCCAATGTCTAGAGAGGTGCCTGCAGAATTTGATTCCTAGGTACATCAAGTTTTTGAGCTGGAAGAAACTTGAGACACTTTCTAGTCCAGCAAATTCCAAACCTGTCTGCTCAGCAGAATCACCTGGGAGCTTAAAAACACACAGATTCCTGGGCCTCACTTTCCAGAGAAACAATCATTTGGTTGAGGATTGAGCCCTGGAAGCTCCAGAGGTAGAGTCACATTTGGGGGCCCCCTACCCCCTTATTTCACAGAGGAGGAAATGGAGTCTTAGTGTCTGAGATGGACAGTGGGGATTGAACACAAACACCCACCTCCCAGTGTGAGGCTTTTCCTCCTGGACCGTGTTTCTGCTTCTTAACCAGGAGAAACCCCATCAACTAACCCATCCAGGATCACCATGGGCAAAAGAGTGAAAGGATTGCCCAGAAGGAGGGGTATTGGGATCTTCCTCACCCCTTCCCTGGAACTCAGGGTTGCATTTCAGTGAATTTCTCTGAAAGCAATTATCATAGTGTCCCTGTGTGTTAAACAACCTTCCCTTTGTAATCCTTGGGGTTTCCTTTTGTTAAAGAATAAAAAGAATAGTTTCATATTGAATTTTGCGTAAAATATGCAAGGTTTAAGAAGGAATTGCAAACAATACATGCCTACCAGGAAGGTCACAAATAAGTTGAGGAGGGTTATAACTCAGATACACTTTGTTGGAAAATTGAACACATAGAAATGGTCTTCATTTCTGCAGAGAAATAATGTACATTCCCCCTTTTTCTGGAAACATGTGGCCTTCTCCATCTTTTTTTTTTTTTTTTTTTGTACTCTTGATAGAGGAAAGGGTATTGTCTTAGTCCATTTTGTATTGCTATAACAGAATAGCTGAGACTAGGTAATTTATAAAGAAAAAAGGTCTATTTGGCTCACAATTCTGACGGCTGGAAAGTTCAAGATTGGGCATCTGTCGAGGGCCCCGGGCTGCTTTCTCTCCTGGCGGAAGGCAAAGGGCAACCACACGTGCAGAGATCACATGGGGGGAGAGGAGGAGAGGGAGGTGCCAGGCTCTTTTTAACAACCAGCTCTCTTGGAAACTAATAGCCCAAGAACTCACTCACTACCACGAGAATGGCACCAGGCTATTCGTGAGGGATCCACTCCCCATGACCCGAATTCCTCCCAACACCCCTACACAAGGGATGAAATTTCAACAGGAGACTTGGTGGGGACAAACAAACCATATCCAAACCATGGCAGGTATGACCCATCTTTCACATTTCTCTTTACAGGAAGAAAAACAATGTAAAGGCCTATGCCACTTAGCCTTGTTGCTGGGGAGACAATAAGGAGTAGTGGAGACTGTGGAAAACTGCAGAGCACATGCTCTGCTGAAAGAGGAATTCACTTTCTATTCTAGCTGATGTTGTTATATGGGGGTACAGATCTATGGTGGCCCGATCCTCTAATTTTTCCTTTCTTTTCTAAGAGAAACTAGAAATGCATAGTGTGTGTGTGTGTAAACTTGAAATATCCAGGAGTTTTAAATGTTGGCAACTAATTCAGCTTACTTCTATCTTTAATATATTATATCAAATACATGCATATGGGCCAAAAAGAACACGAACCTTTTGCAGTTTGCAGACCTCCAATGGAGACTTCTGATTAAAAGATATTTGGTTGAAGTATGAGAGACCAGGGATTATGTGAGGGTATGGATCAGTCAGGGTTAAATCAGGGAGAAAAAGAGTGAGTGGGAGATTTATATTACGAGATTTATTGCAAGGAATTGGCTTGTGCAATCATGAGGTTGCCTAGGCAAGTCCAAAATCCATACTGTGGGTGTTCAGGGAAGGTAGGCTGGAACGCTTGGCATGGCCCGAAGCTGCTGTCCACAAGCAGAATTTCTTCTCCAGAAAAGGAAAAGTTTCTTTTCTTAAAGCCTCTCAAGTTATTGACACAGGCACCCAGATTACATAGGATAATCTCCCTTAGTTAAAGTCAAGTGACTTTGGGCTTTTATGAGATCTACCAAATACCTTCCCAGCAATACCTTGGTTAGTATTTGAATAACTGGGAAGTGTAGCCAAGATGGCACATAAAACTGACCATCCCAGGGTAGAAGTTAAAAAAAGAAATTAGCCAACAATAAATAAGATCCTCCTTTGATAGGAGTCTTAATTTTTCTGGCTTTTTTCTTTTTTCTTTTTTTAAAGGGAGATTGTTTTCAAGAGTCTGAGAAATGAGACATTAGTGATCCGATTTTGAGAAGAAGCCCTGGGTTTAAGCCAATACAAGATGGGTTTGTGTCTTTAAGTGGCCTTGATTACCATAGTAATAAACAGCAAACGGGCCCAAATCTTACAGGCTCGTGTTGGCTTTGACCAATGAAGTAGAACAAGACCTCTGAATACCCCATTAGTTCCAGGCTGTGCTTTGATGGCTCTGCACAGGCAGCTCTTTTCCTACACAAGTCACCAGCCTCACCCGTGTCTCTTAACAAATGTTGTTGACAGGCCGCGTTGCAATTTTTCTGCATGTTCTGACAGTTTAATTCAGTACCTCCTAGCTAAGCACTCAGCCTAAGGGGGTGCTTCGGCACCTTGGCATCATCGGGCTGCAATTAAAATAATTCAGGGGCTGGGGCTGGGCTTGCAGAAATAGCCCTTCTTCCCTCTGGAACATGCAGTGCGTTTTCCAGTCTCCCCGTGGTGCAGACGAAGGTCTCCGTTTTAGAGCGGAGGACAGTGGAATTTTTTAACAAGACATCCACTGGCAAGAAGAGGCTCCATTTGCGTGTCAGCCCCATCGGGGGGTTTTCTCCGTAGGGGTAGGGCGTAATTTCCTTGGTAGCCTTGGCACCTGTAGAAAGGTCAAATGGGGTGGGTGTGGGGCAGCAGAGAGCAAGGGCACCCAGGATGGCAGTTTGGCAAAAAGCATTTTCAGAAGCCACGCTTCCAAAATGGCCACTCGGAAATGGTGTCCTTCATTCTGAATTCTGCCCAGGAAAGACCATTGGATAAGAATACCCGGAAATCGGCCTCGTTCTAAAGGGCCCCATGTGAAGAGGGAGCCTTGGAGATGTTTTAGAAAGGTTTTTATTCAAACGTGGTCCCAGATTAAGTGTGTGACAGTCCAGCATTGTGAAATAAGCTGAATTCTGTTTACCCATCCGTCTTTCCCCAATACTCCGCTGGTCTCCCCACTAAAACCAGATCACTCCCAAGTTTTAGAGAGATTTGATTGGTCAGGTAAGGTACTTTCAACAGATGGAAATTTAGTAAATTCCCCAAAATTACTTTCTGACGAAGATCCTTTGGGGGAGAGTCTTTAAAATCATGCATGTTCCAGGTCCCAGCCTGAGGGAATGTGTTTAAGTCCTTCAAGGGTGGGCCCCCGGCATTTGTGTCTTAACTAAGACCCCTGATGGGTCTTTTAATTCAGGCAAATGCAGGAAGTGCCCTGAAATAAATGTCCACAGAACTCTCTGTATTTTCCAGAAAAACCAAATGACAGAAACTTTCCACAGGGAATTACCTGAGCTTGCTTCTCATTCTCTCTCTCTCTTTCTCCATATTACTTGCCCTTAAAAAAAAAAAAAAAAAAAAAAGCTCATATTTAGTTACTACTTTTTCATCCACTTTCTAGATGCTTCCTTCTAGAGGTCCGAGGTACATAAGAGAAACATGTTTATGGCTTTGGTTTTCAGGAAGTGGAGCATTTTGGAGGGAATGGAAGATTTTCATGACAAAGCACTCAGGGAGGAAAAAAATCTAAGCTAGACAGACAATTTGGGAGGTGTTGTTTGGAGCTGACACCTCACTGGGGCTGTGCCACCTCTCTCCCCTCAGCAGATGAAGGCAAAGGAAAAAAAAAAAGTCAAACAATGTACTGGAGCGCTTACATGTTTTGAGGAATTCTGTCACAAATGCTACAATTCAGTCTGAACTCTTGTAAATCCCTTCCGAAAAATAATTTGCCAATAAGAAGAAAATTAGAGTGCATGCTCTCTGCTCAAGTCAGTCATTTAGTCAACGATTTGTGACTCTAGGCAAGAGATGTTTCACTCCAGGGCTCAGCTACTTCATCTGTTAAATGGGCAAACCAGGTGGGTGTTTATACGCATGTAAGGGCTCCTTCCATTTTAGGATTTTTATGACTCTGAGGAATATTACTGAGCTGGTATGTGCTAGATTTTCTGTTAGGAGCCGTAGGGGATGCAGGGTGCAGGAGAATGCCTGCTCTCTGTCCCATGTAGCAAACGTCATGCTTTCCAAGCTTGTTAAAAGTCACTGAAGTCCTTTTTTGAAAGAAATCATATTTTGAAGTTTGGTACCTAACAAATGGGTAGAAGAGTTGCTAAGAGTTTGAAAATGATCTCATTAAATAATAAACATGTAGACAGTGCCTCCCTAGGAAAGAACTGGGCGTACTGCAGCCACTCCGTAAAGATTCCAACCCTTTTGGACATAATTCTGAGATCTCAGAGGTTCTGAAGCTGAAAGGTACACGTCTAAATTTATTTTTCCATCAAATACCCATAGAGTCTTTCCAGCTCATTCTTCTCAAAAGCATATGCTAGGAGTGATGTTCTTTTCTGATCTTTGAAGAGGACAGGTGAAGGGCGGATGTCCCCATGTGACAGAGCACCTGAATTTAACTCTCACAGGCAGTTCTTCCTCCTCCCCTCTGTTCTTCTCCTCCTCCTCCTCCCTCTACTGTGCCCAGCCAAGCCCTTGACAGAGCAAAAAAGAGGGCAGGCCTGGCCATTTTCTTTCGCTTCTTGGTTTCGTCGAGTTGTCAGCATAACCCTCTCAGGCGTTCCCCGACAAAGGCAAATATTCGCCTAAGCGGTTAAATCTCCGGACATGGTTGTTGATTTCTGCTGAATCTCTCAGACCATTTTAATCCCTCCTCTGCCTTTCCCTATACATTAACCAAGGCCTCGACCTATTGACTGCACAGTCCCCGAAGCAGCTGGACTCCCTGTTTGAAAGGTTTTCTGAAGAGGCGTCTATTAATTTATGTATTTAATTTCTGTATGAAGTGACCATTCTCCTCCCAGCACAGATATTAAAGTACCTTTCGGGGAGTCCAGCAGCTGAAATCCTCAGTAAGGGAAAATGCTTAGAGTGTCACAAAGCAAAAGCATTAGCGGGAATTGTTCAGAGGCTCCAAGAAAACCGCTGGGATTCGCTCCCTCTTCAGATTCTGGGTCCTCTTCCCATTTTCCCCGAGATCCCCACCCAGAAACCCTTAGCTGGCAAACATGCGTTTTATTACAGTCCAGAGAGAAAAGGGTGACAGCCGAGTCCCAATCTAGTCTACACTTTCTGGTTTCCTACGTAGTTAGACTTTGCTAATGGAGTTAATTTTTAAGATCTTAACAAATCTGGTAACATTTAAAATGACTGTCTAGTCCATACATGTTAGCTATTCATAAAGGGTTTTAAAAATTATCAATACTGAACATGTATTGAGGATTTCAATGTTTCAGTGTGATCAAGAATGGTAAGGCGAATTGCAAATCGGGGCTCCCTGTCCAAGCACCGGCATCTTCATGAAGTCACCCATGTGTCTACACATCTGCCTGCAGATGCACTTTGTAGGACAAACCAGGTGGCTCTGTCCTTCGGGCAAAGAGTTCCTTAATTGGAAATGATGTGTGAAATTTCAAGAGAGGAGTCCAGGAATGCAGTGGTTTAGGCCGTATAGTTAATAACGCATCCTGAGAAAAGGTAGGAACAACCTTGTGATGGCACCTCTTTTGGGGGGGAAACTTATTAAGAACCTTACCCAAGACTATCAACAATTTTTCAGTGTCACCCCTGGGAGGCTGTAAAGCTAGAATCAAACGAAGTCCCAAGCCCACAGATGGAAAGCTACTCTAGGGCAATGGTTTTCAAACCTTGAAATATCATAACATTTGAAAAAAAGTGAAGTAGCATAGGGTCGCCTACATCTTATCTCAGTATATAAGGACATTAATAACTTTTGTAAAACCTCAGTTATCATCTGCTATAGCCATTATTTTATAAAATAAATCATTTCCCCAAAACTGAAGTGATGGAAATCCACAAACATACATCAAAGCTGAAAGAATATTACAGTGAACTACCATTAACATTTTGCTATAATTTATCATATATTTATCCCACCCTCCCTGCCCCCTCCCTCTATCCATCTATCTATCCATCCATTGCATTGTAAAGCAAATGATATTTTAATGCCAAAAATTAGAAAGGACATAACTTCAGTCATTCCAAAGAAAGGTCAGTTGATAACTCGACATCAATTTATGTACATTTAAATCCCTATACACATGTATGCACCGATGTAAATGTCAAGAGACAGCGGTCAGAGGAGGCCGTGTCGCAGAGCCTGCTGCTGGCTAATTACTCAAGGGCAAAGCAGGTAGTTGGGGGCGGGGAGATTGCACCTGCCACCGGCCCCACTTTCCTGACAATGGAGGAAAGCAGTCTCCGTTCAGCACGGGGCTGGGTCTATAGTTTTCAGTTAATACAGGTGGAGAAGGTGGTATGACAGACTGGAACCAGCACTGGCTTGACTTTGCTGGGATGCAGCCACTCACCTGCTATAGGTCCTCAGACAGGTCCTTCTGCCTCCCTGGGGCCTCTCAGTGAACTACGAATAGGATTAGAATAAGCACCTCCCAGGCAGTGGCAGGTACAAAAGAGCCCTCAGTAATAGAAGTCCGCTATTGTTTTGAACAACTAAAAAGGAACTTTTTTTCTTACAATGAAGACAATTTATGTTCACTGTTGAAAAGGTAGAAAATACAGACAAGCAAAAATAACAAAAGCAGAATGGCATCATCTCAAAATTCAGAGAAAAGGATGCCAACTCTTTTTTCATACCCATGCACGTATTCACACCCGTAGCTGTGTGCATATCCATATCTATATCTGTATCCGTATCCAGACCTGTATGAATATCTGTATTCACATCTGTACCTGCACCTAAGTCCATGTCTATATATAAACCTGCATATTCAGATATTTACATAAATGCACATATAGCTATTTTTGCTTTTATAAAAAAGTTGCAAAAACAGAATTATATGGTACACAGTCCTATAGGATCTGCTTTCTTTTGTTTATAGAATATTGTGAATCTCTTTCTATGCCAAGAAATACTATTCTACATCATTATTAGTGATTCCATAGTCTCTCATTATATAGTTCTTAGTAGTAAGTTTAAATTAGGGGTTTTCAAAGCGTAGTTCCTGGACCAGAGGCATTAGCATCACCTGGGAACTTGGTAGAAATGTGAACTCTTAGGCCCGACCCCAGATCTTCTGAACTGGGAGTGGGACCCAGTGGTCTGTATTTTAACAGACTTCCAAAGGATTCTGATGCCTACTGAAGTTTGAGGACCTCTGCTTTACATAAACTTTTTAGTCCCTACCTTCCAATTCTTAGGGCAGCACATTTAGAATTATTGACCCAGGACCTCAAAACTTTTACCTGTGCTAAGTTCAGGTGAAAGAATCCCTAGAATTCAGACACTTGTGTTCACACCCACCAACTTTTCGTGGTGTAATTCCTCTTTACCTCTCAATTCTACTGACTTAATCTAGATTAGAGGATTCAAGGATGAATTTGGGACATCTGTGAAGTCCTTGAAACTCTATGGGAAATTTGGAGTATGAGTGGATATTTGAGGAAAGTACACCTATCATATTTTCAAAAAGTCCATGATCCTAAAATGGCTTTTTCTGTATTATTTTTGTTCTTATGCTTGCTGTTTTGCTCTCTCCAGTTATTTCGATGGAAAAAGGGAAAGAAATCAAGTCAGGGGTCTTTTGGGCATATTGCCCAAGTGGAACGTGGAATGGCTGACTTTTTCACTCTGCATTGCCGTAGGCAGATCATTTACACTTTGCAGATCTCCGGCGAAGCCCCACCCTGACCCTTTGTAGCATGTGGCATCCACATTTCTAGGTCACGTGGACTCTTTCTTGAAAATGTTCACCTCTTTCACCCCAAAATTCTAGATCTAATAAATGTGTCCCTTGGAAACAATTAGGTAAACATGAAAGTTTATATATAAGCTGATGATCACAAAATTATGTATAATCAAAAATTAAAATAGCCTAAGTGTCTAATAATAAGACATTAGTTGTGGAGATTATATTAATAGTAGAGTCATGCATGGAATGTTTAACAGGACTTTTTGAAAAATGGTTAGAGACATGGTAAAGTAGTCATGGAATAATCTTAAGTGAAATGAATAGGATGTAGTTTAGAATATATTTACCCCATTCAGCACATGTATTAAAAATATCTGGAGCAATAGGATCTACATGTTGACATTTTCAATCTCTCCTTTAGTTTTTATTATTAAGATTTTCCACAATGAACATTTATTGGTTTATAATCTGGGGGGGGGTGGGAAAACTAGGTTAATAAAATAGACGCTATGTTGGTGACAATGAAAACCATCAGCCCACTGTCCAAGTGTTAAATGGATTTTAGCCCTGTAATTCTGGCTTAAATTAGACTCTCTCACAAGCAAGGTCTTTTTTCCTCTGCAAAAGCATCAACAAGGGCCTGCAGTGCCTTCAGTACACACCAATGGGAGCTGTCCCCGGAGCCCTTGTTCCTGCATAGCTGGGTTGCACACTGAGAGTAGCTAACTGCACGTGTGTTGTTCTGGGATTCAAGTCTGGCCACACCTGGCCACTGCTGCAGGGGAGCGGCTGGCGCCAAGGGGCGAGAGGGTGTGAAAGCGAACGACTCCAGGGCTCAGGTGTGTCTTCAGAGGGAGGGCTGGTCCCAGCTGATCTGTGCACAGCCCTGGAGGAACTGTCGTCTGGGCACTTTATATACCGCTAATACTTAGCCATTTTCCTCATCAGGAAAGCCAATGCTTTAAAAGTAGCCATCGTCTCGTGTTTAATACCTTGTCATTTGAGCAACGTGATCCTTCAGTTTCTCCCCAGTCAGCCTGGCGTGAACTTGGCGGATGCAAGCTCAGACCGTGACCTGTGTGTGTAGGCTGTCCGTGTGCCGATGCCCACGTGGCCGTGTGAGCGCCATGTGCGTCTTCCAAGTACTCTGGGGCTCTTGACAATAGATTAGTGTCATGTGGAGTCAGGGGGCACTTTTCATCTCAGATCAGGGCCAGGACGCTGTGTGAACTGTACTAAGGCAAAACATACCCCCTCGTCCCTTTTCCTACTGTCCTAATCCACGTCGGGGCAGGGTGCACCGTGGCTGGGCATCGACACAGATCCTTGTCTCCCACATTCCCAGTTCCTATCGAGCTACTGTAACTTTAAAAAGATTTCACGAAGACTACCTCCACTAGCTAAGCTGAAATAAGAATGTCTCCGGAGTTTAATGGATCAAGTAGCGGTGATAGGTTTTATGGCTCTTTTTTACTTTAGGGCATAGGGAAGAGAGAGCCGGGCAGGTTGGTTTTAAATTCAAGGATTTATGTTGTTAATCCTCCGGGCTAATTATAATTTATGGGATCTTGGCAAATTAATATGCGGTTGCTATTCAAAAGTGGAGAGCAATGTGAGGCAGGCATAAACAAGCCTTGTTCATTTTTAATTTATTTCCACCAATGGAGAATATTAAATAAAATGAACACTAGGGTATTTCGCTCCAAGTTTGGTGTTCATTATTTATCTCTAAATTATGAAATTCATATAACAACTCCTGCTTTTTCACCAAGAACCCGGAATTAGGGAGCTATAGCATCAGATAACTAGGATGCAATCAGAGTAATTTTCTCTCTACTGCATTTAAGACAGACTCAATGATACATGCATGGAAGCGGAGATTTTTCAAGCAAGCACGTTGCTGGGCTCCAAGATCTGGCATCGTGCTGTTGGGATTGTTTAGAAACAGAATATGTGAGAGGCGTGTGAGCTCAAAATCCCAGTTCCATGGAAGTGAAAATGCCGGCCCTCCAAAGCAAGGGCTGCAGCCCACGATGTCTCAAGGGCTTTGGGAAATCTAAATTTATCGCTAGCCTGGTAGATCTCATTATTGGACTTTCAGACTGCAGCACAGCAACCTCATTGTACCCAGGACCCCTATTTCATCAGCATCCCCCATGGCTGTTTTGGGTTTCTCTCTCAAATGATGCAACTTCTCACCCATGAACATCTGGCAGAAAAACCTTCACTGATTGGCAGCCACAAGGCAGGTAGGTTCAACTAACGTGGTAACTGGCTGTACCCCTAGAAATGAGCATGTTCCTGCCTTTTCCCCTCCACCTCTTCCCTTCCTCTTCCTCTTTTCTCTCCCCTCCTCTCTCCTCCTCATTCCAGCTGGGAGAGACCATCAAATGCAGCTTGGAGAGCTGCGGCAACCTCCAGCTCTGAGCCCAAGGAGCAAGTTGGAGTCCTGCCCCCAGCTGCGTAGCTCAGATAACAGCTGGAGCAGAGAACATGCTGTTCTCTCTCTGCTAGAATATCTGACCCAGTTCTGACGAGTGAAGAGACTTAATAGTTTGTACCTCCAGCCATTCTCGTCCCCGTGTGAAGGGAGAGAAGCAGCCGTTTCCCTCCACCCGCTACCACACGCTCCATCCCAACTCTGTCTCTCTCGGCTGTACTTCTTTTCTTTGCCCTTAGATTCATATTTAGTTCTCTCGTCGGCAGGAAACTGAAGAGCCACTTTCAGCAATCCCGAAGAAGAAATGGGATGTTTTGCTTTGGGAGGGACGCTGGAGCAGGGGCTTCTGGAGTCTGACAGTCCCCAGTGCCAGCCCCAGCTCTGCCTCTTATCAGCTGGGTGTGGGGCAACTTATCTGACTTCTCAGAGTTTTCTCACCAGTGGAGGGAGAATATTGCTATAGGTCTTTCGAGATTGTTTTGAGAAATAACACATTGAAAAGCATCTGGCACATTTCCTAACTTCTTTTACATGGTCAAGAAATGGTAGTTTTGCCTCCTCCCATACCCGCCCTTGTACACAATAGGTTCTCAGCAAATATTTGTAGATTGAATTGACCAGAAGAGTTCACTTGCCCCTTTAGTGTCCACAGAGAGTCACAGACCCTTTGACTCCGGAAGGGGAGGGTATTCCAAGGCTCAATGGCAGTGGATAAATGTGCCAAGTCATGTAAATATTCCCCAAATGCCAGAGGGGATGAGTGTCTCTTGGTTCATGTATCTTTATGATTTGAACAAGAGTTCATGATTTACAAGCAGCTCAGGCACGGAGACATGGGATAGAGGTGACTCTGTCCCTGCAGATTCTTTTTTTTCACAGTCACGGTCACTGTTTCTCTGTTGTGTTTCATTTTTGTTTGTGAAAACAGAAGAAAATCAAAGCAGTGTGTTGACAGAACCAGCTTTGCAGCAGTTCCTTATTCAGGGAGTCTTTTGCCTAATCATTCACTGGCTGGGAGACACCTTTTCTGTATTATTCAGGAATGAAAATTTAAACCTAATTGAAATCAAGTACTCAGGATTCTATATTATTTTTAATTCACTAGGAAATGATCATCATGATGTCACTTTTTGTATGCACTCCTATGGAGAAGTACAATAAGAGAATAAAAGCCAGAAAGTTAAAAAAGAACTGCAATTGGCAAGAAATGGAAAAGTCCTAAAAGAAGGGCAGTAGGTCATTTTGGGGACAAATCAGCATGGGTAATGTCTAGGCAAAGAAGATAGATAAAGATCAGGAGGTCACAGTGGCACAAGCATTTAGGCTCATCATATTAGAGTTTTGCCCAAAGAACAACTGATTTTGATTTATAGACCACACCTTCCCATGGACCCAGATGTGTGTCTACTGGGCCCAGTAGCAGACAGACTTGTGTATCAGCCTCTATTATGAATTCAATTTCTAGTCCTACCCATCCACTCAAGCTTTGTAACTGGGTCAAGCTAATCAGGCCTGATTTCCTCTGGATGATGAGTGGTCTCCAAGGACCCTGCTAGGCACCTCCCTAAATGCAGTTCTTTCTGGTGGGCACTCGAACAAGCTCCCCAGCCACTCCCTGAGGCCCAGACTTGCCTGATCTCCAGGACGGGATGTAGCACAGGCTCAGTCAGAGCATCTTGTCTCTCTCCCTCCTTCCCAGTTTCATCCTACAGATATGAGAAGTCAGGTAATCTTACCTTTAAATGTTTAGTCCTTCTTTCTTCTTAAGTATATATACATGACAAGGTCAAGATTCCTGGTTTGGTTCTACTGGCCCAGCAAAAGGGTTTTCCACTTGGTGGACAGGTAGGAGATCACCTTGATAAATAACTGAAGCACTCAGATGTGAAGTCTGACATCCCTTTATGCTGAGTGATGCTGAGGCTCAAGATAGGCCCAAGGAGCTAGAAATATGAGGAGCATTTTTGGTCCAACTTCCTTTGCCTCTTCCCTGGACCCAGGAATCTTTGCCAGGAATATTGAAACCTGGAACATCCATCCATTTGGGGGCTTCCAGCTTCCCCAGATACCTGCTTTTCTTTTGATCATTCCTTCCCCTCTCCCTACCCCAGAAGTTCTTTAATAAATACTTTTCTACATGCCCTTCCCTAACAGGAGCAAGACACCAGATTTCCACCATTGCAAATATTTCTGACCATTTGTATCTTGGTTTTATTTCTCACTCTCCTACTACATAAAAGGCTAAGAAAGCACTTGCATGAATGTTTGCACATCATTTAAATATTCATTTTCATTAATTTATTCATAGTCGTAAAGTTTATTACCTAGAATATAGGGTGATAGAATTTTAGAGCCAGAAGACATGAGAGAAATCATCTAGTTTTGACTCCTCATTTTACAGATGAGGAAACCGAGGTGAACAGAGCTCAGGAGACTGCCCAAGGTCAAATTCTGAAGTGAGCCAAGGGAGACCCATATTCAAGTCCGGACCGTCGGACCTCTGCACAGCTGAAAACCGCTCTTGCTCTTCCTTGGGACAGACAGCTCCATTCTTGTTCATTATCTTGTTCATGTTCGTGATCTAGCAAGTTCCTACTGAGTGCCAGCCCAGCGCTAGGTGCTGGAGAACAGTGGTGAACGGCACAGTCATGATAACAGAATGCGTGGTCTGGCGGGACAGAGAGGCTAAGCGAATAGACAGACATATGCATGTGTAATCACACATTGTCTTAGGGCTTCAAGGGGAAGAACCAAGCTCAGTGTGAAGAATAGTGGTGGGAGGGCAGAGGTTAGGGAACACGTGCTGCAGTGGACACGAGGTGAGGAATCCACCTGGGGAACTCGAGGAGATAGCGGAGAACACGCCGTCTCTGAATTACCTCCCATTAGGGGCAAAGAAACTGGGGTGCTTACCCACCAGCTCCCCATCTATCAGGGTTGAGGACTGCCCTCAGGGCATTAACTTCCAGGCACTTCTGGCCCACGCCTTTGTGTCATATTTGCAGTATTTGGGACATGCATATACTAAGAAAATGATTCATTATTTACCTGAAACTCAGATTAAACTGGGTGTCCTATATTTGGTGGGGTAACCCTAAGCCCATCCTTTGGGTGGTTGGAACAGTCCCTGCAGCCAGCGGAAGTCCCCAGCATAGAAGTTGCCTGGGATGAGTTGCACTAAGCTGCTCTCAGCAGGGTGACCAGGAAGGTCTTTGAGAGTAGATATCAATTAAGGCAAGGCCTGGAGGCTGGGAAGGAGCCAGCTTTTCACACAAGGAAGGGAAGCGTTGGGGAAGGCAGAGTCAAGACTTCCAGGCAAAATGAACACCGAATATTCTGTGTAAAGAGCTAGGCCCACTTAAAAACCACTTGCTCTCTGTTATCTTGAGCCAGGGTCTCTCAGGGTGTGGAAGTGATATTTGAGTTGGGGTAGCAGGGCTGGGTGACCATCCTAAGGCTGGGCCACGACTCATACCGGGTGAGCAGTTTCTACGTGTCTGGCAGTGCGCTCACATGGCACGCGATCCCATTTAATCTTCCCAACAGCCCTAGGAGGGAGGTGCTGGCGAAGGGCCCACTTTCCAAATGAGAAAGCAGAGGCTGCAAAAGGTTAGGTAACTTGCCAGTGAGGGGTAGAGCCAGGAGGGGAACCCACACCGCTCCAGAGTCCACACTCCTAACTGCTGCTTCATTGTCAAATGCATCTTTTGTGTGTTGAATTGTGTCCCCCAAAAGATAAGTCCATGTCCTAACCCCTGTTACCTGTGACCGTGATCTTACTTGGAAATAACGTCTTTGCAGATGTGATCAGATTCAGAGGAGATCATACTGGATTAAGGCAGGCCCTAAATCCAATGACTGGTGTCTTTATAAAAGGAAGGAGAGGGAGATTTGGAGAGTGACACACGTGCACGCAGGCACACACACGCGCACACACACAGGGACGAGCTGAGGGCCGTGTGAAGATGGAGGCAGAGATTGGAGTGATGCAGCCACAAGCCAAGGAATGGTCACCATTGCTGTCCACAGCCAGAAGCCGGAAGAGGCAAGGGAGAATTGTCCCCTAGGGCCTTTGAAGGAAATGCAGCCACGGGAACACCTTGATTTCAGAGTTCTGGGCTCCTGAATTGTGAGAGAATAAATTTCTCTTGCTTAAATCCACCCAGTCTGTGGCTCTTTGTTATGCCAGCCCTAGGAAAGGAATCAGCATCCCTTCCCCATGTATAATAACAAGGGAACCTACAGACATGTCCTTTTGCCAAATAAACCAGCCACCCCAGTGTAGAATATAGCAGCCAGACAGCTCACCAAGGGGCGTGGCTGTGGGTGACAGGGGTGGTCTGCCACCTCCCCTTTATGGGTGTAGATGATGTTCAGTTTGTTAAAAACACAAAAAACAAAAAACAGTATCTGTGAGATGCAATAAAAGGAAGAGCAATAAAACAAGGTATGCCTGTAATACAGGTCAGTAGAGAACATCTTAAAAACCTTTCAAAAGAAGAAAACATCATATTCTGCTGGCCCTAGGTACCCACAGCTAACGTGTGCGTGCCTTCCCGTATTTTTTCTATGCGTTGCGCTGTGTTCCTGCCACATCGAGATCACTACCATACACCCATTTGGCACACTGCTTCTTACTTTTCCGTAACATTATACATTTCATCATGTTGTTCTAAATGCTTCTTAACTGCAGTTCTTAGTGGTTGCTTGATCATCTACAGAGGGGGCTGCATTGCTGTTTATTTATCCACTTCTGTGTTGTTGGGCATTTAGATGGTTTTAAATACTTTTGCTGTCAGAAAGAGCGTTCTGATAAACATCTTTGTGCATAAAGCAGTTTCTATAGTTCCCATTATGTCTTTAGGATGGATTCCCAGAAATGGAATTACTGGGTCAAAGGTTGAGCACATTTTTTAAAGGTTCCTGAGACATATTGCCAAATTGCTCTCCAAAAGGTTTGCAGCAATTTAAATGATCAGAATTAGCTTTTGAGTCCAGTTTCTTCTGACTGGTATTGAGTACTCATTAAAAAAAAAAAGTCATTACTAATATGATAAACAAACAAATGGTGTGTTACTATTGGTTTGAGGTCTTACTGTTCCTTGTTTAAAAGAGGTAAACTTGGAGAATCCAAAGAAACACCACAGCAGAAATTAAATTTAAGGGCTGCGTTAACCAAGCATTTTGGATTGGAAGGTTTCTAAAGAGGTTTCAGTATATTAATGGACGATAAGTGGATACTTAGGAGAAAGTGTATTTTGGAGAACTTTGCAATGATACCTACTGGAGACTGTATCCTCCCTCAAAGTCCAAGTGCCATCTGCACTCCATGAGTCTGATACTTTGTAGATGCTTTATACATACGTATTGAAGCAAATGATCAACATTCGTGTGATGTTTTGCAGTTTTTCAAAGCATGTTTCACGTTGAGGATAGCATTTTACTAATGGGTGACCAAGGTGTGGATGCAGTGACCTGCCTAGACAGGCACACATAGGAAATGGTCCAGCCAGGGCGAGAACGGAACTGTCTGGCTGGGAGGACCGCGTGCCTTTCTCCTCCCTGGGAACCTGCCTCTGACACTTGTTTGATCTCAATCGCGATCACGGTGGCTGGGCTGGCTTCTCCAGGACAGACTTCTGTTTCCGCAAAAGTGGGGCAGAACGAAGCCCTGGTGGGCAGTGTGGCTGTTCTCCCAAACTGCCAGCATCCTTTCTGCATTTCGACAATGCCCCTCGTGCAAGAACCCCCCCTTTGCAGCAAAATCTGTCCAACATGGTGCCCAGAGCAAAAGGACCTTGTATTAGTTTTCTGTGGCTGCGAGAGTACATTACCACAAACTGGGTGACTTAAAATAACAGATATTTGCTCATAGTTTTGCCACCAAGAAGTCCGAAACTGACACTCCTTCTGGAGGCTCTAGAGGAGAATTTGTTCTGTGTCCCTTCCAGCGTCCGGTGGCTGCCGGCATCCCTGGACTTGTGGCTGCTTCTCTCCAGTCTCTGCCTCTCTAGTCACACAGGCTTCTCCTCTTCTGTCTGTCTCAAATCTCCCTCTGCCTTTCTCTTCTAAGAACATTTGTCTTTGGATTTAGGGCCCACTCAGAATATCCAAGACAATCTCATGTCAGAATCCTTAAGTTAATCACACCTGCATAGACCCTGTTTCCAAACAAGGTCACAGTCAGAGATTCCAGACATTTGACAGGGATATGTTTGGGGGGGTTGCATTTTTGTGCCTACCACAGATGCTTAAGTTCATTGCTGATTACATGAGTTTGACATCTGTGCAAACTCCCTCATGGTACTTGCTCCATGGTGGCGCTCAGATGGTACCCACTGCTCTGGAAACGACTGTACACGTTGTGTTTACAACATGGGCTTAGAGAAAAAGTGTTTCCTTGGGGCCAGTAGACTGAATTCCAGGGTCTGACGTCGGTTTTCCCATGACTTTGACAGTGGCTTCTCTGAACCTCTATTTGCAGGACTATAAAATGGGTACACAGACACATGCCTTGTTGAATTTCCAGGGATTAGGTTTGTATCCGGTGGCATGAGACAGTGTTTGTGAGTGGGAGAGTTGCAGCAGGATTCTGAAAAGTACATTCGGAGTCCAAAAGCGGGGAGGTGTGTTTTGGGGGCGTGCACCAAGGGAAGCTGGGCGTTGGTAAGAGTTATTCAGAGAAAAGAATCTAAATTGGTAGCTTTCCACAAGTGCTGGGCGTCTGAGATAGATTCGATAGGGAAAACTAGGTTAGTGCCAGGAGAAGTCCATTACTCTGTAAAAGCGGCCACTCATCCCTAATAATAAATAAACCCAACATTGGGATATTAAAACAATTCGTTCTCAGCATCAGAAAAGAGGTCGTGTGTGTGTGCGTGTGCGTGTGCATGTGTGAGTGTGTTTTTAATATCCCACCCAGCCCCCACCCCAGTACCTCTAAGATTGAACAAAATCCTACTTATGTGCTACGGATTTAATATAGCGTCAGGCTCCTCTAGGTACAATAAAATACCAAGTTAAGAGTATTAATTCCTTACGAGCCTGATGGGTCCCAGCTGTGCACACGCATGGAGGGTGTGAGGGTGTGTGCAGCGGGCACAGGTGCTGACGGGGCTGTTCCACCTCGGAGCGCGTGGGCCGGGAACACAGCTGTTTCTCAAATCCTCCGCCACTTGCTGAAAAACCTCTATGAAGCTGTACTGCCTCTGGGCACGATTAAAAGCCGTATACTACATTTCATCAGGTAGTGTTAGAAATTTAGGCTGAGCCAAAAAAGAAAAGGGAGAAGGTGGGAGGGAGGGAGAAACGACTCCCTTGTTAAGGCGACATTAACCTCCTTACCCTGCTTGTTCAAACAATAAAGCTTCTCAACGCCACCCAAAGTCCCCCAATATTAAGAACCAAGAGACTGATCGATCGTGGAAAAGGTGTGACAAAGCAGGACATCTCTTATTTTCTTCTTTCTCTTCTTTCTTTTTCTCTTCTTTCTGTTTTCTTTCTTTCTCTCCTTCCTTCCCCCCCTCTCATTCTTTCTTTCCCTCTCCCTCTTCCTCCTTCCTTCTTTCCTCCCTTCCTCCTTTCCTCCCTTCCTCCTCTCCTTCTTTCCTCCCTCCCTCCCTCTCTTCCTTCTCACTCTCCTTCCTTAATTAGTTGTCAGGCCTGTCTGCAGGGAAAAACTAGAAGCTGGTATAACTAAGGTAAAATGTGCACAGCCAGGCTGCATGGGGAGGGACCCAGATTTAGTTCTCCTTTTACGGAAAGAGACCAGAACACCTTGCCCATTTTTGCCTTGGGAAGTGAGCTCACGTTAACTTCCACTAATTGCGTGGAGGCACCCACCATTGGTTTGTCTCATTGCTAGGACAACTCAATGACATAGTCTTCGTAAGCCCATTTTACAGAAGCAGCAGCTGAGGCCTGTCGTCCTGAGGATCGTGGTGGCCACCCTCAACTGTCAGGGTGTCAGAGGCCATGACTGAACCTGTCCCACGACCTCACTGTCCACGTGGTTATTGCCCCAAACTTTCAGATGCAAGCTGCCCTTTTTCTTCCTCTCTTTTGAACAATATGAACAAAATGTAAGGATGAGCATCCTCTCCTTTCTGAAGTTGCTGCCCTCCAAGGGGAAAAGGTTTGATCTTCTGATTTCTGATCTCTGCCTAGCCAGTATTTTAAGCCAGATTTCCTGCCATATGAGAAAGCAGCAGGTGTACGAGAAAGCAACGGAGCGGCAGTTAGTGAGAGGGCGGACTCTGCTGATGCATCCCCAGCGGCCAGGCCAGCACCAGGGGTAAAAGGCATGGTGGCTCTGGCCTCGGTGGGGGACGGAGGAGCTGAGAACCAAGATCTGAGTTTAAGTGCCTTCCTAGGATTACCCAGGCAGGGGTGGCCAGGCCCGTAAAACACTATCAAGCTTAGCATCTTACCCTCTAAAAATGTTGCAGATGCATCCTCCACCCCTCTGCCCTCCGCAGGGATGGACGTGGGGGCAGGCAGGGAGTGAAACGAACATTCGTTGAGATTCTTTTTCCTGTTTGCCAGGCTCCGTTCTAGGCTCATTCATACACCAGTTCATTAATGCTCATAATAGCTCTGTGACTGAGTAAATCCTTGTCCCGATGTAATGATTAAGGACATTGAGGCCCAGAGGAGTTTAGCAACTTGTCCGTGGTTAGATCTGATAAGCCGGTAGAGCCAGCAATCAAAATAGCTTGACCCCAACACTCCCAGGCCTGGATTATTCTTCCTGGTATACATCCCACCCATAGCTGACTACAATCGGGACCCTTTACCTGTCAGCTGTAGGCATATGAAATAATGTGCGTGGGGTGAAATAATGCCATTTAAAAGTAGGCACATTGTAAAGAATTATGTCAACCTGATTTTCTGAACCCGGGAAATTTCATATCCCCGTGCCATCTGATTAGTGGATCGAGTGAAACTGATTGATACACAGCAACAACAGTTAAGAAACAGGCAGCACTGATGGAGGTTTGATTAAACTGATACCCTGGGTCTCCCGCTGTATCAAATCACGGGCGAATTGGTACCATTAGGATAAATTACTACAAGAGGCACTGCAAAGCCAAGCTAAATAAACTCTGCCTTCTCGAGCCCCGTGATTGTCTTATTAAATAATTTCTTTGCCTCTTAAGTGTGGACTTGGAGCACTCGCGCCCTGAAAGCCCTCCTGATTAACTCTAGCCTTGGCCTCAAGTTGATTTTATAAACTTCGGATGGTGCCCCAGAGGGCGAAGCTTCCTGTTGTCAATTCTGCCTGTTGCTATAGATACCGAACTCCACAATCAGTAATTAGAGCGTGCCCCCTGCCCCAGGACTGGCCAAACAGTGTGGAGCGCTCGGCAAATGGCCTTAAAAGCATCCGCACTGGCATGGAAATGCATCTCCAATGGTGACGGGGTTTGTTTTATTCATGGACTTTTTGCAAAAAGAGAAAAAAAAAAATCACTGGTTTATTGGAAACCGTAGCGAAATGAAAGTAATTATTATGCTTTTTAAAACACAAGCGAGTTTCCTTATCGTATGTTAAGGGCGAGGAAGGCAGGGCAGGAGTGTGGCACAGCACAAAGGCGGCTTTGTCTGACCTCCCACATAAAGGATGGAGTTAGTTCTTGCTCAGACTCGGTGTCTTTCATATTATACTCGAAGTATGTTCCACAGCCCTCTCCCAGCCCCAGAAAGAAATGCCTTTATTTGTAACAAGCGAGGCTTCCTATGGAATGATGAGTGCGTTAAGGGAGACCGTTGGTGGCAAGAAGGGAAGGGTGAT
This sequence comes from Lemur catta, assembly GCF_020740605.2. Taxonomy (NCBI): domain Eukaryota; kingdom Metazoa; phylum Chordata; class Mammalia; order Primates; family Lemuridae; genus Lemur; species Lemur catta. The sequence continues at coordinate 15,139,593 of NC_059147.1, read as the reverse complement.
GGTTGATAATGTTTAGTGGAGCAAAACAGACGTGAAACATTTGTGTCTTGAAGCATTTTGGTCAAGAGAAAACTAAATTGGTTAGAAAGTGTGCAATTTTGCAGGTGTTATAAAAATATAAACCAATGAGTCCATGCTCTGTTCCCTAAAGGGGATGAGGAATGAAAATGAAGGTTTGCAAAGAAGCTTTGCTGGACACTTACGTATTTTAATTTAAGGCAGCACTATTGTCCTCATTTTAAGGTGGAAGAAATCAAGCTCTGAGGGAGTTAATAATTTTCCCTGAATCTCCCAGTTTTTGTTATACAACCGGGATTATAATCCAGGCCTGTCTGACTCCAAAATCTATTTTCCCATCTTTTTTTTTTTTTTGGAGAAAGACTTTTTCCAAAATATATGGAGATCGTGCTAGAAACTGCCCATCCCTCCATCCATACTCAGTTTGAAAATAAATCCTGGAATTCAGAACGATGCATATTTATTTTAAGATCATCTTAAAATTTCCTTATAAATGTGCATTACAGCCGTGATCTGCCAGGCCAAGAGATCTACTGACATTTCTAAAGCACTGTTGATTGCATTTTTGATTCTTTAAAGCCCCCCTAATTGCCTTGTTGATTTCAGACACCCTGAGAACACTTCCCAAATGCTCATGGCATCCAATAGCTTGGGAAAATAAATGGTTTATAAGGATGATTTGGGACATGCAAAATAAGCCTTTGAAGCGAGAGCATTATCTAAAGCCTGGCATGGTAACAGGCAGGTAATTTTGCCATCTTTCACTTGGCATTTTTATGGGATCCAGAGCGCCCAGCCTCAGATTGTGTATATTTCAACTCCTGTATCCAGATGCTGGGAGTTCTGACTTTGACTGGAATTGGATCTGTGTAGCAAATGTAGCTTGGCCCTTGGGCAGAAGACATTTTCCGCATCCTCCCAAAGAAACAAGTTCTGGGCAATGACTGTAGAGCATCTCTCTTGGGCACAGGCAAAAATGATGTCCACCATTCAGGCAGATCCTTTGAGAAGGGGCTTTCTTCCAGCTCAGGGATGGAGGTGAGGGGTCATTCTGGATGGTGCGATGGGGAAAGAGGACTTAAGCTGAGGGGTGGAATCAAGTAGAGCTTGGGCTTTGGGATGGAGGGAGAACAGAGTGACGAAAAAGGAGGTGAGAAGGACAAGCACCTCATCACTATGAGTAATTTATCTCTGGGAGCTGGACATAGGAACTATCATGGCACAGGACAGGCTGGAAAGCAGGATTGTCAGTGGTGGCTCCTGAAGGTGAGACTAAGGGACTTGGACTCCATCCTGTAGGACTTGCAAAGCCATAGGAATGTTGGAACAGGAAACTGAGTCCCAAGCTGTGTTTTGGGGGGGCAAATCCAGCCTCTGTGTGTAAGATAGAGGCATCTGGGAGCAGGGAGTCATTTGTGTATTGTCATTGTCTACAGAAGAAAGATGCAAAGTAGGTGTCTGGCTTATGTGGCACTTTTTTTTAACTTAAGATTTTAAATATATATATATAATTTAAATATTTACTTTTGAATAGGTAATACCTTTACATGGTTCAAAATCAAAAGTAGAAGATAGAAAACAGGGTGTGTATATATATGTACATATATTGATATATATATGTATATAAATAAAATCCTTGTATACACACGTGCACACACATTTTTCTTTATATATTTTAAAATCTCCCTCTACCCCTTTCCCTTAGCACCCAATTCCTCTCCTGAACCAATGTTGTCATTTCCTTGTGTATCCTGCTGGACATTTTTATGCATTAACAAGACAATATGTTTATATATTCTTTCCCTCCCCCTTCACTAGGCTATACACACCTTGTTCTTTTCACTTGACAATATATCTCTGAGATTGTTCCAAATCAGCATATAAATGATTTCTTCATTTTTTAACAACTGCTGAGTATTACACTGTGTGGATGTTTCATAATTCATCGAACCAATTCCCTACTGATAGACATTTGGGTTGTTCCCAGCCTTTTGCTCTTGCAAATTGTGCCGCAGTGTGTAACTTTGCACCAACATCACTTCCCACGTGCATGAGTGTATTTGCAGGATTGACTCCTAGAGGTAGCAGCGTTGGCTCAGAGAGGATGCACTTCAGTCATTTTCATAGATACTGCCAAATTGCCCTCCACGGAGGTGGCTCTGATTTACGTGCCCACGAAGCAATGTACAATGATTGGGGTGGCCCTTCCTGACTATCTGCTTTGTAGCTGGAACTGAGAGTACATGGGAATGGGGGACTGTGAATGACCCCAAAATGTTCTTCAGGGAGAAATATTTTGGGTGGGACCACAGAAGCTGGGCTGCAAGAGGGAGAAGATTGGATTTGGGGCAGCAGATCAGTACAACTTGCAAATAGCCCAGGTAACACTATAGAAGGGTCTGGGCTGGTAGAGAAAGGAGAGAGAAAAGGCCCTGGAGGGACTGTCATTGAAGTGTAACCCGGATGTGAGGAATGCCTTGGGGGAGGTGCTGGTAATTATTTCAGCACCAGGAATGCCATTATCCAATAGGGATCAGGGGAGGAAGAGATTTAGGAAGATGACCTTGCTTTTGGCTTGACGAAGACACCTCCACCCCCACCAGAATAATTTGAGCAGTGTTCTTTATGGCAACTCCACTTTTTCCTGATCCCACCCAGAAATCTTTCCTGTCACTCCCAATCCATGTGGGTTTGGACAAACACCTAATTTTGTTCATTCAAAATCTCCAAATAGCCAAAAGAATTTTATAAAGATAGGTTTTAGAAGCTTAAAAAAATGTCTTTTCAGTACTTCCAGCAACACTATAAATTCATTATTATTCTCCCCGTTACAAGTAAGAAAACCAAGGCTCTGAGAGGTTAACTAGCTTGGCCAAGGTCACACAGCTATTAAGCAGTGGTACCAAGACTTGGATCCAGGTTAACTTGAAATCCTGAGCTGTATAACTTGTCGACTTAAGTAGCACATTCAGTGGGACAGAAGGGTCTGCACATTTATTTCCAAAAGACTGATTTCACTTGACTGGGAAATTCCAATCTTTTAACAGCATCCTATTTATTGCTAAAGTGTTGGAACAAATTTGCCAAATTTTGAAAAGTGCATTTGTGAGCCAGTAGGATGCAATTTGAAGTCAGAGATAGCAGAGCCAAGGGTGGAGGCCAGGTCTCCTGACATATTTTAGTTCACAATGGAACTGGCAAAAGCCACCAAGTATGAAGGTTGTGATTCAATTGCCCAAGCAGGAAGGCCTGACTAGTGTCACGATCCCACAACCCTCACAATGCCGCCATTGTTACCCCAGCGTGAAGGGAGCTGAGGCGTCACCAAAGGGGGCTGAGTGTCCCTTCTCTGGGTTAGAAATGTTGTTTTCCATTCGCTGGTGAACAACAGTCCAAGTTCATTGTCCTGACAAAGAACTCTGTTTCTTCTTTTATGCTGAGAGTTTGCAAGTTAGGATCTTGATAGAAATGCTTCTGAACAGTGGTGTTGATAAAAGGTTGCCAGTATATCCCAACGGGGACTGTTCTAGCATTTAGCCTTCAAAAGTATCAAGACAAGTCTAATAGAAGGTGGGGAGAAACAAGCTTGCAAATCTCCAATGCAGAAATAGAGATTTAATTTCAGCTTTCAGAGCACTGCCCAATGTTAAAGGGTTTTATAAATGAGGGATGCACACTTCCTGGTGTGTTGGTTATGCACATAGGCACAGACTTCCTAATGCCTTAAAATTCCATCCTTGTGTAGTCTATTTCATATGGAACAACGTTGATATATCAAAAACAGGAGAAAACCACTTAAAGTAAGTAAAAAACTTTTGTAATAACCATAAAGTAAGGGTATGATTGTGTTTTAAAAGCCACATATATTAAGTCCAGACTGTAGAAAATGGCAATTTATTTTTAAAGACTGCTATAGTTATGCTTAAATAATTAGGATGTCCTCCACCTGGTAAATTTTTCAGGGCCTTTTCAAAGCTTTCATTGAAAATAAATTCTTAACTGAAATTCCTTTCACATCCACTGCATCCCCACATTCCTTTATGGGATTGCTTTCTGTGCTTACTATTTATTAAAATCTAAGGCCCTTAATAAATAAATAAATTATTCAATCAATGGATTAAATTATCTAGCTCTTTCAAAGACAAACTGGCCCTCAAAGAGCCCACGGGCCAGTTGAAGGAGAAGGGTGGCATGAGTCAGGTTGGTGATGAGCAGAGCTGGATGTCAGGCCGCCTGAGTGAAGTGCAAATGTCACTGCTCACCGGCCACATCATCACTGGTGGGTCACTTTGCCTCTTTAAGTCTCAGGGTCCTCATCTGCAAAACAGAGACAATATAATACAGCTAATATTTATGGAACTCTTATTCCATATTAGCACTTTCCATGAATGAATGAATTGATGCATTTCTCAAATAACCCTATAAGGTTGTCATATTTAAAATATCTCATCCCCATTTTGCAGAAGAGACACAGAAAGGAAGTTGTCCAAGCTCACAGTCACAGGTGGGTGGACTCAGGATTTTAAACCCAGAGTGTCTGATTCTGGAACCTGTACTCGTAACTCCTCCTCCAGTAGAACTTACAGCAGAGGGACTAAACGAATAAAGCTCTTGGTACAGTGCCTGCCACTTAGACCTCAAGAGATATTATTTCCATTGGATAATTAAATGTTGAATAATAAATAAAACCGTGGTTAATGCTACTAATATGTAAGTGCATTCGTGTTATAGGTCTACAAGAGTACAAAGTACCACTCAGGTCTTGAAGAGGGTGGGGTCAGTTCTATAAGACAGGCAGGGTCAGTAGAGGCTTCGTAGAGAAGTTATGCTTTGAGCCGAGTTTTGAGACCCAAAGATCGGGACCCAAGGACTGCAGAAACAAGTGTGTATCGTGTCCTGGTGCTCTCACAATGCACAGAACCCTCAGAGGGCATTGACTCCACCCTCACAGAGTTTACACTTCACTGGTTGATCATTTAGGGAGCCAAGAACAGATTAACCCAGGGTAATAAGAAATAATGACCAGTTAGACCCTAAAGAAGTGTTCCAGGGTTGGTGCTCCTCCAAACGGGACTTGTAATCACCACGCTGTAGATGCAGGGTCTTTATGTCTCGCTAGGGTGTGATCAAGTCCATATGCTCCCTGGCAGTTCTCATGGATTTCCATGTTCTCCACGCAGTGAAGAGCTACTGCTGGTGTGTTGGCCAAGAAGACTCGTTGCCCTTGAAACAGAAAAGGGGGAAATGGCTGCGTGCCAGCCAACAGAGACCACTGCATTCTCTGCTGTAAATGAAACTGAGATGTGGAGGGTATCATAAAAAGAACATTTATATAATCCCTTTTTGGATGAAGTTATATCATAACCAGAGCACACAATGGCCAGCAGGCTTATTTTTCTGTTTGATTTCACTCCTGAGACATGGATTTCGGATAAGAGTTGGACAGACTCCATACCTCCCCTACCTCCCTGGTCTTCCTCCCCAGGCGGGGATGCTGTCTACCCTGCAACTAATGAGGAAGGCGATTCAGCCACAGCACGGCTGGTCTCTCCCTTTCTCCAAGTCCATTTGTGAGAGGGAGACACGAATTAGCAAAAGAAGTCACTGTCCCCCTAAGAGGCAAAGATCCTTGAGTGAGATATATGCTAGGGGAAAAAAAATAACTTGTAAATGAGGAAACAAAGAGAGCCTCACAAACAGGAGGCTTTGAGTGTTTCAGAACTTAGTCTCCCAGCTTGGAAGAAAAAAAAAAAATTAAATGTTGTTTGTGTTATGTTACAGAAATTTGATAGATCAAATACTCTTATGCAATTTATGAAATTTTAAGAAATATCTCTTCATGTCATAATCCTAGGAAAGTCTAGAGTTGAGTCCAAGAGGGGACACCCAGAAGTTCAAACATCAACTCTTGAATGATGGTGTATTAAACAATAACTTTGTCATATTTAAAGTCACCCTGGAAAGATACATTGCGCCTTCTGTGGTCCCGGCATCAGTGAATTAACTCAGGGAGTCTTAACTTTTCAAAAACAGGGCGTGGGCAATCATGCTAAGGATCTCTTTTTGCTTTTCTCCTCAACACTTGCAGAAACATACACACACACACACACAAACACACACACACACACACACACACACACACGCCTGCATCCCTGTATTTGGAAAGCAATCACATTTTAAATCACTGCCAATGGAACTTCAGTTGGCTCTATACACTGCATTTTTTAAATAAAAAGGCAGCGTGGTGAAGTTGGAAGAATGCACATAGGCTTTGGTTTCAGGGAGGATTCTGTGAGGTCCCAACGTGGGCACTTCTAGCTGATGGATCCCGCTCCCTCCTTGCAGAGCTATTCATGAGAGACAATCTAAATAAAGCCACCGTAGGTGTGACATAAATGGTATTTCATTATTAAAAGAATAGTATTTACTCAGGACAGTGACTCACCACATTTCAGATGATTTGGAGATAGGGTGGGGTCTTTTCAGGAATGTTCTGAGTCTGTTTCTTGGTTTCATTATAGCAGCACCCTCCCCAATCGTTCTCCCTGTAGCTTCTCTGTCTCTCTCTTTTTCCCTCAAACATCCCTTTTCTCTTTAAAAAAGAATGAGTACTTTAGGACCTTGCTAAGTTATTACTTCTATTGTCATTTAAAAAAAAAAAAGGAAGAAAACTTTGGAAAGAGGCTCTGGCATGCTTTAAAAAAGTTAAGCACACTCAAGCCTCTTTGATTCTAAATTCAGTTTTGAATATGCTTGTTGTACTGATGTCAATGGCTTTCCATAAGAAAGTGTCCCAATTATTTCGGTGGCCAAGAGAAACAGCTTTAATTCTTTATCACATAAATATGCTTCAAACCACGATTCAAACCAGATGGGCTGAGAGCGGGCTTAGTGGTGGGGCTTCTTGGCCGAGCCCGAGTTCCACCGCCTCGGCCTTGCCCGGTTCTGTTCTGTCACTTGGACCTTCCCGGGCCTGGCAGGCACACGGTTCTGCGAGATTTTCCTCCTGGCTCTGCAGGAAGCTTTTGAAAAGAAACCGCGTACATACGAATGACCTTTCTGGGGTCGTTTCTGGTTTCTTAGTCTTACATAAAGCCCCTATTAATGTAGCCATGGTGTGCACCCGAGTTTATTTTCTTTTTAACAACTTTATTTATGTAATTAAGTGAGTGAAGTCATACATTTTATTGATCTAATGAAACGCACTGCATGCTTTCCACTGCCCTTCATCTTCTGACCTTGTCCTTCAGATCACAGCCCGTCGCTTTTGCCGACCTGAGAGGCCACTTGACAACTTTCCACCTTTCCAAACTTGAGGGTCCCCCCGAATTAACAGGGACCCCAAACATCTGCTTCTTGAATGGGAGCAAAGATTGCCATTGCTATTGAACCAGGACACCAGCTCGCGTGATAGGAGGCACAAGAAATCCCCTAGTGAGAAGGGATACGTTTTCTAACAATAAGGTACAGGTGGTTCTCATTTTAGCATATGTAAACTTTAGCTCCTTAAATATGCCTTTTTCCCCTTCATCCTATTTTTTTTTTATTATTTTAATGGAGTGTGAGGTGCAGTCTGTTTGATGATGTGGAATGTGGCTTATAAAAGCTAAGCACTACTATATATTTCTACTGTCCTTGCCCATGGCTGGTGCTGGGGAGCTGTATATTGTATCAGTAATTTTAAAAGCCAGCAAGTGTTCTACCAGTTCATGAAGTTTTCCTAACGGTAGCTGGTCAAACATATTACTTAACTGGGCGTATAGAATTGGGGTGACACATGGAAAGTAAGGAGGGGACATTGCCCAATCCTCAACAAATGTTTTTCTTTCCAAAGCCTTCAGGCAAATCCTCAAGAAGAAAAATTTTAGGCGCAGATATGTGAGCCGGGGACTTATGCCAAACTGTCTAAGTGAGCCTGAAGGAAGAGTTTGTTCCATCCTGCCACAGAGCCACAGAGATCTGGTTGTGACGATGATGGACGGAAGGACCTGGGCTTTTAAAAAGGCACAGGCTGAGCCAGGGAGGCCACACTCTGCCCTTCTCAGCAGAGGGAGTAATCAGAATTTTCTTACAGAGAAAAAAGAAAGAAATCCAATTGGTTTTAAGCACCTATTGAATGTGGTAGACTTTATATAAAGGCATACACACTCACACAAATATACACACATTTAGGTCATTATTTCCTTTTATTGACATTTCATGGAAGAAACTGGGGCTCAGAGAAGGGAAGTAACTCAGCTAAGTCCACACAGCACTTACCCAGGGAACCTGGGATTCCAGCCCAGGGATGGCTCCACTCACCTGCCGCTTTTCATTTCACACATTAAGTCCTAACAGGTCTCTATCACGGGCCACGTGGAAAGTGGAAAAGCAGTTGCATTCTCACGGGAAATGATTCTGCAGCAAGTGGATTAAATAATGAGTTCGAAACAGGGCCTGTGTGTGTAGACACAGCTACACACATTTGAAAATTAGGATGATTTGAAATTGAAATGAGGACTTAGGTTGTCTGTTGGATTTATTTTTCTCTCTTATAAATAAAAAATACATACAAGTTATACATGAACGTGGTTTGAAAATTCAAGCCACGCTAAAAAGAAAAATGAACTTCCTTGTTCTCAGGAAAACGTTCCTTCTTACACTCCAAAATTCAGTGTTCACAGTGTATTGTTAACCTTCCCAGAAAAAAAAAGTGCGTTTATGTTTATATGTATGGGTACACCTTTGAATTGACATGGATGGTCTGAATTTATATACATTGCTCTATGCCTTTCATTTTCTCTTAATTTTATAATTAAGTTTCTTTCCATTTCTATGTATCTCTTTAATTCTTTTAAAAGACTGCATAGTATTCCATTGGGTCTGTACTATCATTTATTTATCTAATCATCTATAAAGGCTATTTAGGTTATTTCTGATCTTGAGCTACCATAAGCTGCACGTCAGTAAATACCCTTCAGTATTTACCTTGACCTACTTTGTCATGTCTATCAAGAGATAAAGCAAATTCCTAGAAGTCCAGTTTCTGGATCAATGAGATGTGCTTCAAATGTTTGACAGATATTTCAAAATCAACCTCCCAAAATGTTTTCCCACACCCACCAAATTTAAGCACCCATATCTGACACATATGCTGATTTGGGGGTATTACCATTTTTTTAAATAATATGGCAATTGATCATGTAAAAAAAAATCTCACACCATCATTTTTTATTTTCACTTTGTAATTATGAGTGAGGTTGGGTATATTTTTATACTTTTGTTGGCCATTTGCGTTTCTTCTTTTCTGAACTGCTGTTCCATATTCTGGGTCCTGCTTTCTATTCATATTAGCTTGTTCTTATTTATTGGTGAGAGCTCTGGGTAAACTAAGGCAATCACCACCATTGTCCAATGGCCACCTGTTGTAAACATTGTTCTGTCTGTCACTTGTTTGCAACTTTGTCATATCTACTTTCCATGCAGCATTTTTAATTTTCAGTATTCAAATATATTTTGACTGCACAGTGAGTTTGGGGGAATGCCATTTAAATCTTGCATTTTCAAAAGCAAGTCAGTATCTGACTGCTTACTTTGCCTGAACAAGAAATATTTGTACCTGAGAGTATCCAGGTGAGAGTCAGGAAAGCTATGACTGTCATACCAAAGCCACTTCTTACACTTATATGAAATTGTCACACCGAGAGAAAAAGTAACTGGAACAAAAGGCCAGCAAAAGAAAGTTGACCTTCTGCCTCCCTGCCTGGTGGTCAAAGCGTGGGCTCTAGAGACAGGCCAGAGACCAAGTCCTCACTTAGTCCCTTCTGGTGTGTGACCTGCGGCAGGTGACTCACTGCGGCTGAGGCTCAGCGTCCTGATATACAGTAGGAGAAATGGTGTCCCTTGCAGCAAACAGTTCCACAGGCACATTCCAGCAACTCCTGGGCATTTCCAGAATACGTGTAATGAGATTTGTCACATGTAATATGAAGTTATATATGTAAACTGTACAAACTGCAAGAGATATTAAATAAATCAGTTCATTTAATCCTTCCCCCATCTTAAAGAGAATAGGAGGGTAAATAGAGCTTTGAGGTGGGAGAGGGCGACAGAGGGGGGCTATTGTGATATTTATTACCATAAACCGCCAAGGGTTAGTTGCCATTCTCCACCTACCAGCTAATTGCAGTTTCATTAATAAGAATATCATCAGGCTTCAGGAAGGAAATTCCTTACATTTTATGAATCTCTGTGGCAGGCTCTTGCAACGTCTAATGCTTCCCTCCTCCTAATGTGGCACTTGGATTCTGCCCCCGTAGCATTAATTCCTATGGCCTGTATTTCCTCTCTAGGCCCAATAAAAATCACCATGCTTCCTTTTAGAAGAAAATGAGAATATCAAATTGAGCACGAGCTAAGGAGCTCGGCCATCTTGGCAAGACTTTTATTGAAAGAAAGTTCCTACGTGTTAGCCTTACGTTAATAGTCTTGTTTGCATTTGGCCTTATCATAGCTGATAACTTGGAGACATTTGGGTAATTAGCATTTACAGATAAAATTCACTTAAGAATGCTCTAGAATGTCAGAAAACTTAGGTCTGTCTTCAGGTCCTTTCCTTTCTCTTACTCAGAGTGACATGTTGGACCCCCTGACGTTATCCCAAGGCGACATTGTGGAATTTTTAAAAGCACTAGTCTGTTAGCTGTTTGTTTCGAACATTTTCACTTTTGCCTCAGAATTGCCATAATTGAAAAAGAGTGTCAGTGTGTTGGGAAAGAAATGGGCTGCTTCTCCTCTTCTTCTCTCTCTTCCTCCTCCTCCCTCCTCCTTCCCAGCTCCTTGGCTTTTCTCCTCCCCCCTCTCCCCTTCTCCTCTCCCTCCCCCTCCTCCATCCACCCCCCCCCAGCATCCTTAATGACTTCCAGGTGTGCCTGCTGGGTCACACTCCTGGCCCCCATCCTGGGGAGCCTGGGTCTGTGCCTCCACAAACACAAGACCAGAGTGGGGACGTGGGGGGACTCAACATAAGTACATCAGAGGAAGAAAAAAAAAAAAAACTTTGAAGTTTAGAGGATGAAATTGGAAAAAAGAAAATAATTCTAGATGAAGACAGACCCGTGTACATTCCAAGAGAGGAAAATGTTTTACACAAACTGTTTCCCTGGACTCTGTGGGCTCTTGTTAATACCTTTCAACCTTGTGATTGAAAGCCCAAGGCCTGTGATCCACGGCAGGGGCCACGGCCAGAAATAATTCCCCGGGAATACTGCGTGTGCCTTCAAGTGGTCCTCAATTGTTTTTCTTGGATGCCCCACTTTCCAAAGGCCAGAAATTGTTTCAGGGAGTCATTACAGTTGGGGAAGGTTTTATGTTCTAAGAGCAAGGTGCTATACTCAAAGGAAAATGTGTAATTCGTCACGATCCTTTTGCTTGGAGAAGATGACATTGGTCCTCTTCTCAGCTCCGGGGTCCTTCGTGATTCACAAAGGGACCTTCAATACTGTGCCCAACGCCTTCCCTTCTCCCTGGGTGCCATGTCCCACCTGACTTAGCTTTCCTGCCGCAGTTTAAGCATCACCCTCTCCGGGAAGTCTTGCACAACACGTTCCTCGTCTCCTTCCTGTTTGGAAGAATCACCGCCTCTGCTGTCGACACAGTTAGCGATCCCGGGCCCTGGAGTCAGACGTGGCTGGGAATCCTGGTTATGCGCCTTATTAGACTGACCGGGGCGAGTAAGTTTGCCGGAGACTCATCTGTACAACGGATACGACATTTCAACCCAACACTTTGAGGGGTCCACTGCGTGTAGCCACCATCACAGCGTCCTCTTGTGGTCACTTGCTTGCTCTTACCTGTTCAGAGGACTCTACCCGGCTGTTAATCAGACCGTGAGCCCGGGGAGGGCGAGATCACATCTCATTTCTCTTTGACTCTGCAGTCATAGCAGAGACCCAGGCACACAGTAGGTGCTCAGCAAATGTGGCAGGGTGAGTGAATTTGTCCACAGATGCCTTACAGGTATTCTATTCGCAGGAGCCCAGAGCAAAGCCGGCTGGATGCCAAGGATAATTCAACCTGGGTAGAGCTCGCAGGCAATCCATTCACGCGGAGGCTTCCCCCATCCACATTCAACTCCCTTCGGTATTGATGACCTTTCTCGCATGAAATATTACAGGGACTGCCCCGAATGAAGACAGATGGCCCCCCCTCCACATTCACACACGGCTCCGTCTCATCCACCCGCTTCCCGTGCCCCATTCCCTCTGTCTCAGGAAAGTAATAATAGTAACTCATAATAATAGTTCAAAATAATAATAATCATACCTGGGATTTATATATCTGCGTGCCTCCTAAGAGGGCAAATAAACCATTTTATACAATGCAGAGAGAGGGACAGATCTCCTTTGTGTTGCTGGTGATCAAGTTAAGGCAGGCAAGATTTACAGTCAAATTCCACCCGCAGAAGCAAAGCCTTGGTGCCCCGTTGGCAGATGGGGATCCAGTTTAATGCTGTTCTCTTGGTTTCTCTTAAACTGCCAAGTGAATTACTGTAACATACTTTGCCTGCAATTAATTTGACATCTAGTGCCAGAGAGCTGCTTTATATTTTTCAAGGCAAGCCGGGGTGAAATTTTTGCAAAAAGATTTGTCCATCACTTTTATTGATGTCCAAACACGGTCTCTTTAGCTTCTCTGGAATCGAGCTGTGAAAATCACGTGGGCTTTTTGTTTTGTTTTGTTTTTTAAGGATCACAGAAAAAAAGCAAAAAAGCATGATGATCTTGTTGAAATGTTTCTAAATTCTCCAAATAATAAAATAGGTTTATGATGTTTGCTTACGAAAGCTGACTTTCACCAGGATGATTTACACTCATCACGGGGAGGGGGGCAGAACAGTAAAAGAGGTAGAAAAAGCTCTTGACAAATGTCCCTGGGCGTTTGCCCGAATGGCTTTAGAGACAACGTCTAAAACCGGTATTAATTCCGTTATGTGTTATGGCTCATACCCAAGACCCTCCCCATAAACTATTTTAAAGAAGCAAAGTCGTAATTCCCCAAATAGGGAGTTTTACATTTCTGATCATTTTAGCACCAACATTGATTCAAACTCTGGCAGACGACCGCAGATCCAGCTGAGCTTTGCTGCTCTGTCAGCACCATGGGGCCTGATAAAGCATTTTTGGACTTTTCATACTCTCAATGCCCCATGGTCTCAACGCTGTTGGAAACAGTAAGCTCCTTACCTGCTTTTTGTTGTTGGGTTTTTGTTTCTGTTTTTTTTTCCCCCTGGTAAAGGACTTTATCTGCAGTCCTAAGAAACTGACACAGTGCATCAGTCTTGCCCCATAACCTTCCAACTCCGCAGCTAAACCGAAAATGGCCTTGCGGACGCTGCCCTGAAATGCACTCTCCAAGCAGTCGGTCGGATGGAGCGGGGTGGCAGGGGATTTCTCGGACCTGCTGTATTGTTAGACAAGTGACACGCACCACACGGTTGCTCTTGGCACTTCCCTTCATTTGTGCGGAGGGGATTGGAATGGAACTCCCACCACAGCATCCCCCAGCTCTTAAAATCACTAGCTCTCTGACGATAGTGAGTTTTCAGTTGCTTTCTCTTGTACCCTGCAGCCCTGGCACCCGTGAAGTACCATCCTTTTAGAGTTCAGAAGATTCTTTCTCTCTGGGAAATCAGCAGAAAACAATGCAGACTCCTCTTGGTTTGCCCCGAACTTCACAAATCTCTCCCCGCCGAGACTGCGCCAGGGAGGGTGCAGCGTGCAGCGTGAGCCAGGCGGACCGCCATGCGGTCATTAAGCGATACCACCAGAAATTCTCGAGATCTAGATTTATAAGCCAGCCGGCTTCAGAGAACATCTCACTCACACAAAGAGGGATGTTATCTTTTGTCTATTAAACATGAGCTTTCAAGATGAGTTGTGCAGAGACGACGATGTCTGCTTGTTTCATGAAGCTGACATTTATACTTCTGAACAAGGGGAGAACTTCCTTCGCCATCTCAGTCTGGAAATGAACAAACCTGCGTTCCGCCAGAGGTGCTTGTCACACAAGTGATTTCCATACATCAGTTTCACACGGCTCTTCTGCGTGTCTCCGTTAGGAAGGAGACTGCTGCCTGAGATCTGTGATAGAGATGGTTGGACCTCTGACTTTCAACAGAAGGAAATCAGAATTAAAAAGAAAAAAAAAAATAGGCACACACTTATTAAGGACCCATCAGCGCTAACTTTTAGTAGTGATAGCAACCATTTGCAAAAATCGCATTTTAATCAGAATGGAATTTTGCCAGCTCTTTTGCGCCTTAGGAGATTGTTTGCCAAATTTAAAAGAAATAAAAAAGGTCCCTGTAAAAGTTTGGGGTCAAAAACGTGACAATGTCTTGTCCATATTTGGCTGGAAGGAAGCAGTGTCCCTTAGGTTGACTCTTCAGTGTGTCTTGGCTGTTCTGATAAGCCTGCCTAGCCGGGAAGAGACGGCCACAGGGGATTATCCTAACTGCTAAAGAGCAGCAAGGCCAGGATTTGGCACCATTAGCACATGTATATCTTGTTTTCTCCTCTTTTTCTTGCTCTTTTCTGTCTCCTTCTCCTACTCCCTCTTCCCCATCACTTATTCATTCCTCTCTCAGATATCTAGTGAGTGCTTGCTCTGTGTCAGCCCATGGTCTAGAGCAGATATTCTGGTGATGGAGGTGACCAAGCAGACGTGGCTCTGAGGCTCATGGAGTTCCCCTGCTGGTGTGGCCATAGGCAACAGGCTAAGGAAATCACACATCCCAAATACATAAGATGATTTCTGACAGTGATGGGGGCCTCTGAGCACGTCAAATAGGCTAGTGAAATGGAAGCTGGGGTTGAGGGTGGCTCAGTGGTGTTCCGGAACTGGCAGCACCACCAAGCACCAATTGTACTCATCTCCCATGTTCTGCGACATCGTTGTTGATAGTTTGAATTCAACCATTGCAGGAGTATTTACACCACAGAAATTGGCCAATGCTACAAATCAGGGCTCCTTCCTCTCTACCAGAGCTGATTATTGAACATTGACTAGAACATCCCTGGAAGGCATCTGGGAGGAGGTGACATTAACTTTATTGAAGAGAATTTTCATTTTGAGTTTCAGCATGAAAATCAGAAGCCCATTTTTTTTCTCCTCTTTGAATCAGTTTATCTCAAAACATTTTTTAAGGTTAAAGGAAATGCAAGAAGTGTCTTGATCAGTTACTTGGATAGTATTTTGGAGATAACTGAAAAAATAACGGTGAGAGAACTCTCATAGATATTTTAGGAACTGTTTTTCATGGGGGGGGGTGGTCTTCAAAATTAAATGCACCATCCCAGGTAGCTGAAGGTTTTATGATTTCTCTCAAAGAATGTCAATCCTGTTCTCTTTACTTGCTTGAGTCTCCTGGATGAAGCATTTTTTCTACACTTTTTTGGGGAATTTCCCAAACCTGTCGGTGTATATTACAAAAGCTGGTACCACCTAACACATTAAATGTATTTAAATTATTTGTTCTATGAAAATGTCAGTGTATTTCTTGAATTTTAATTGTGCCTGAGCATCAATCATTGTAACAGCTGCAGGGAAGACTTTACGACTTACCTGAACAGTGGTGTATTCTGTGGCTTGGCTAAGTGGATTCTTCGACTTTAATAGGTTTTATTAGCTAGTGAGAGTCCTTTGAGTGGCTTCTTTTGGTGTTTTATTCTTGATACCAAAGATGATTTACTCAGAGCCATTAGAAAAAATAGTTTCAATGATGATAAAAATTATGATAATAAGAATGGCAATAAATAGAATATTAGCCAATATGTATTGAGTGTTCACTGTGTTCCATGCCCTAAGCTTTGCATGTGGTACATCATTTGAACTTCATAGCAGCCCTGAGACAAGGGGCTGGTTGTTTTCATTAAACCCCTGACAAACTAGGGCACAGAGGGGTTAAGTAACTAGCCTAAGAACACACAGCTCGTAGGGGCCTCAGCCAGTGTTCAAGTCCACTGATAAAAGCCCATGCATCTAGCCACCACGTGATGCCACCAATATTCGTTAAAATAGGATTAGGTTTTTGACTCAGACATGCTAGGCTTTGCATCCCAGTGCTGCTATGTACCAGGTGCGAGGGCTTGGTCAATGGCCTCTCTAGAGTCAGTTCCCTCGACTGATAGGGAAATTACAGTAATATCACCTGCCTGAGAAGGCTCTTTGGGGAACCCAGGAGTTATGCATGCTCTCCACTTCTCCAGTGTGGAGCTGCGCTCATCTCCTTGTGCAGAGGGAACTGGAACATTCTGAAGATCAAATGCAGTGATAAGTACATCCAAGGACCTGCTGACATGCTTGCCACTTGGTAGGACACAGGTGCTCGTCCCTTCTCTGCTCTATTTCAGCTTCTTGTTTGTAACGTGATTTGAGCACCAGGCTACTGAATTTTTGAATGCATTGAATGGAAAGGAGATATTTCTTAGGGGATTAAAAAAAAAACACTTTTGACTTTATAATACTAAATTCATTCATCATATCTATCCTAGAGTCTTATAAAAATTTTATTGATTTTTATAATAAAGTTCTATACAGTAGTTCACCCTTATCCACAATTTTGCTTTCTGTGGTTTCAGCTACCCACAGTCGACTGTGGTCCAAAAGCATTACATACAATAAGATATTTTGAGAGAGAGAGACCACATTCACATAACTTTTATTACAGTACATTGTTATAATTTTTCTATTTTATTATTAGTTATTGCTGTTAATTTCATACTGTGCCTAATTTATAAATTAAATATGAATAATCATAGTTATGTATGTATAGGAAAAAACAAATCATATATAGTGTTTGGTACTATCCACCATTTCAGGCATGCACTGGGGGCCTTAGAGCATATCCCTGTGGATAAGGGGGCTACTGTCTATACACCTGCGTCTCAGTGACAGCTTTTCTAGACTTTCTCGAAAAGCGCCACTTACTATGGGTTGGAGCTTGTTGAAAGGGTATTAATGCATTATTTACTAGAACTAATTAAATTTTCATGTCATTTCTTTATTTACTTATTGTTTTTATTCTCTGTGAGTGTAATTTATTATAGCAACAAATTAAAGAACAACTTTATGGTTCTATCAATGATGCCAAAAAGGCATTTGCTCAAATTCAGCAGTCCTTATAAAACAAACTAACCAACAAAACAAGAACAATCTCTCTAAGTAAAATGGAGAGAGAAGAAAACTCTCCCAGCCTAGTCAAGGGTATTATAAAAACCTACTGCAAATATTATTCTAACCAGTAAAAGAGTGAAATGCTTTTCATTAGAATCAGAAACTAGGTAACAATATTTACTATAACCATCAATATTCACATTATTTTAGAAGTTTTAACAAATGCAGTCAGACAAAAAAAATGACTTAAATAATGGGAAAAACCAAAATATTCTTCATTTCAAAATTATACAATTATAATCCTACAGAAGCTAAAATATTCTAGTAAAAATTACTAGCAATTAGATAATTTGAAGAGTTGGCTAGACATAAGGTAATTATACACACACCAACTGATTTTTCCCCATACTAGCCATAATTAATTAAAGATAGAAACAGGGAAAAAAAAACATTCAAAGTATTAAAAAAACTATAACATATTTAAGAATAAATTTATAAGTAATTGAATACCTGTGGGAAGATTATATAATTTATTGAAAGGCATTTTTAAAAAATCACCCACTTTCCAAAATGATATGATATAATTTTTTTTTTTTAGCAATGCATCATTTTAGTTAATGTATTTATCACTCCTGGGAGCCTTTTACCATAAAATATCTGCCAAAGCAAGGATCAGTCAGCAAAGGCTAAACTGTGAAGTAAAAGTATTTTCCAACTCATAATTCTTTCACGAAATAAATATTGATAGAACTTGGGATTTTTGAACTAAAATAATGTGCTGTGTTTTATCTGGTGTATTCCCAGTAACTTTCATTTCCAAGGAAGTAGAAAGTCTATAATATGAGGTAGGCTTAGAATTTAGTTGGATGAGCTCTTGGATTATTATGTCATATCATCTTGAATATAATGCAGAGGAAACAAAAAGGGACTCTTTCACATTTTTATTTCCTATTAATGAGTCACTTTTCTTGGGGTGTCAGCCTGCTCCTGAAGAGGCTCTCTTACCAGTGGAGCCTTCCTTGATATCTCATCTTCAACTTGCCATATTTTCCCTTCTCTGGGGCATCTGGTTAAGTACATTCCTCTGGAACTGGCTCTCATCACCCTGTGTTGCTGTATCTGATCACAAGTGCGTGGCTGATCTGTGTGGCATAGTGGAAAGGTCTTGAGATTTGGAGTCATAATACGTTTTGAAAACTCATAGCCAGCTCACAGTTTGAGCAAGTCATTTAACCCATCCAAACCTTCATTTCCTCCTCCCACTAGGATACAGTGAGGATGATAATAGCCATTTCAGAGTTAATATTAAGATTTAAATGAGATAATGTAGCCAATACACTTATATTAAGGTTCACTCATTCAACAAGTACTTACTAAGCATTTGATTTGTATTATTATTATGGAAGGTTTTGAGAATTAGATGGTGTGGTCCCTACCCTCATGGAACTGATATTCTAGGGAATAAAGACAGTTGAACAAGGGTGATTAGTGCTAGGATAGGAGCCCCTAGCAGAAGCAGCAAATGCTGTGTGAGGTTTAAAGAGATTGCAGGTGCCGTAGCTTACACTTCTTGGTGTCTCCTTTCATGCCTAGTTCATTGACTTATTTTTCAATTGAAATTTTAATTGAGATAATCGAAGATCTGCATACAATTGTAGAGAGATCTTTTATATCTTTTACTCAGTTCCCCCAATGATAACATTTTGTAAACTATTCTACGATATCACAACCAGGGTGTTGACATTTATAGAATCTATGGATCTTTTTCAGATGTCTCATTTTACTTGTACTCAAGCTTGTGTGCATGTATGTGTGTGTGTGTATTTAGTTCTGTACAATGTCATCCAACGTCTAACTTCCAATATTCACAACCACAGTCAAGATGTTGAACAGTACACCACCATGAGATTCCGGTGTTGCCCTTTCAAGCCACATCCACCTCCTCTCTGCCCCTGCCATGTTCTCCCTAACCCCTGGCAACCACTAACATGTTCTCTATTTCTAAAATGTTGTCATTCCAAAAGTGTTATATAAACAGACTCGCACAGTATGCAGTCCTTTTGGACTCAATATAACTCCCTGGAGGTTTTCACTCAATATAACTCCCTGGAGGTTCATCCAAGTTGTTGCGTGTGTCAGTGGCTTGTTCATTTTCATTGCTCAGCAGTATTCCACGGTATTGTGTATAAGAATCATAATTTGTTGAATCACTCCCCCATTGAAAGAAATCTAGATGGTTTCAGTCTTGGCTATTAAGAATAAACATTCATGCACAGGTTTTTGTGTGCACGGAAGTTTTCATTTCTCTCGGATAAATGCCTATGAATGTAATTGCTGGGTTGTAAGGTAATTATATGTTTAGTTTTATAAGAAACTGTCACACTGTTTCTGTACCATTTTACATTCCCACCAGCATTTAGTGATCCAGTATGAGTGACCCAGTTTCTCTATATCTTCACCAGCATTCGGTGTTATTCCTATTTTTTATTTTAATATTCTGATAGGTGTGTAGGGATACCCCATTGTGGTTTTGATTTGCATTTCCCTGTTGGCTAATGATGCTGAACATATTTTCACGTTTATGTCTTTTCCGACTTTCTAATGAAATGGCTTTATGATTGTTGTCTTTTGAAAGTTCTTTATATATTCTAGGTATTAGTTATTTGTTGGATATGTGGTTTGCAAATATGTTCTCCCAGTCAACAGCTTGTCTTTTCATCCTCTTCATATAGGGTTTCACAACGAAAAAGCTTTTAATTTTGAAGAGGTCTAATTTATCAGTTTTTCCTTTCATGGATTGAGCTTTTGTTGTCAAGCCTAAAATATCTTGGCTAAGCCATAGAACCCAAAGAATTTCTCATTTTTTTCCTAAAAGTTTTATATTTTTGCATTTTACATGTATTTTCATGATACATTTTGAGTTAATTTTTGTATAAGGTGTGAGATTAAGGTTGAGGTTCATATTTTTTTGCCTATGAACACCCAATTACTTTAGCACCATTTGTTGAAAAGGATATTCTTCTTCCATTAAATTTTTTTTCACCTTTATCAAAAAACAGTTGAGCATATTTGTGTGAGTCTCTTGCTGGATTCTTTCTTCTGTTGCACTGATCTATGTGTCTGTCTCTCTGGCAATTATGTACTGTCTTGAGAACTGTAGCAACATAGTAAGAATTGATGTCAAATAAAGTGATTCTTTTCACTGTATTCTTTTTCACTAGGATTGTTTTAGCTTTCTAAGACCTGTGCTTTTCCATATAAATTTTAGAATAAGGTTGTCTGTATCTACCCAAAAGCCTTGCTGCAATTTTAATAGGGCTTAAATCTGTAAGTTTAACATTAAAAATACAGATCAAGTTGGGGAGAATAGGCATCTTTGCTATGTCAAGCCCTCCAGTTCATGGATACAATTCCGTCTATTTAGTGTATACCTGTCCGAGTGTATACCTAAGTATTTCATTTTCTTTGGAGTGATTATAAATGGTATTGTGTTTTTAATTTCAATTTCCACATGTGTCTAGATATATGATTGAGTTTTGTGTGTTGATCTGTTGTTTTTTTTTTTTTTTTGTGAGACAAAGTCTTACTCTGTTGCCCAGGGTAGTAGAGTGCCGTGGCATCAGCGTAGCTCACAGCAACCTCAAACTCCTGGGCTCAAGCAATCCTTCTGCCTCAGCCTTCCGAGTAGCTGGGACTACAGGCATGCGCCACCATGCCTGGCTAAGTTTTTCTGTATATTTTTAGTTTTCCGGCTAATTTGTTTCTATTTTTAGTGGAGACAGGGTCTTGCTCTTGCTCAGGCTGGTCTCAAATTCCTGACCTCCAGTGATCCTCCTGCCTTGGCCTCCCAGAGTGCTAGGATTACAGGCGTGAGCCACCATGCCGGGCCTTGTGTGTTGATCTTGATCCAGTGACCTTGCTCAACTCACTTATTAGATCTAGGACTATTTTTGTTTTTGTTTGTTTGTTTGTTTGTTTGAGATTCCTTGGGATTTCCTATCTAGCCAATCATGTCATATGCAAATAGAGGGTTTTATTTCTTACTTTCCAATATACATAACTTTTTTTCCCCCTTTCCTTATTTAGTG
Source organism: Lemur catta (assembly GCF_020740605.2). Lineage (NCBI taxonomy): Eukaryota > Metazoa > Chordata > Mammalia > Primates > Lemuridae > Lemur > Lemur catta. The sequence continues at coordinate 15,118,333 of NC_059147.1, read as the reverse complement.
GCTAGAACTTCCTGTACTGTGTTGAATAAGAGTGGTAAGAACATCCTTGCTTTGGTCCTGATCTTGGGGAAGGGAGAAGTCTTTTAGTATTTCACCATTAAATATGATGCTAGCTGTTAAGTTTTTTATAGATGCTCTTTATCAAGTTGAAGTTATTCTCCTCTATTCCTAATTTGCTGAGAGGCTTTTCTAAAAAATCATAAATGTATATTAGATTTTGTCAACTGCTTTTTCTATTTCAATTGATATGATCATATGATTTTTTTTCTTTAGCTCATTGATACGGTAGACTATATTGGTTGAATACTGAACCAGCCTTGAATAATTGGAATAAATCCCATTCAGTCATAACATATATATGTAAAAATATATATCTTCTTATATATTGTTGGATTCAGTTTGCTAATATTTTGTGAATAGTCCACTGAATTTTATTCAGCAAGCATCCATCTCAGTTGAGTGCTTAATAAAGAGAGGATACTTAGTATTTTCTGGGTGGGTTCCATTTTTGTGGTTAGGAGGATTTGAAAGAACACGGCTCCCTGCCTAAGGACTGTCTCAACTGAGTCCCCATCAGCCACTGTGGAGCTCAACTTGAGTTGCATAAAAACCAGGGAGCATTTAGTTTCACATCTCATAAATAATATGCCTGCCTATATTTTCGTTTGTACTTCTTTCTCGGCTGGCATTCAGCCACAGACTGCACTTAGGCCCACAGCCAGTGGGTTAGAGCAGAAGGCCAGACTCCACGTCCTGGCCTCACATCGCTTAGCATACATCACTCAGTTCTATTGGCACGGATGCACCAGCTGTGCTCATGCGGCCATCTTGCAGAATGGGTGTTGCAGATCACATAGGGATTCAGCTAAGAGGGTTCAGATCCAGCCAGCCATCCATCTATCCACTCATCCACATCACTGGAAAAGGGGCTTCACATGTCAATGACCAATGACATCACATCCGTGGGCAAAAAGAGGGCCCATGTATGTTAGTTATGGGGACCTAAAAAGGAGATACTTTCCCAGTCAAGGACTTTCTTCTCTGATTAGGCCTCTTGCTTTAAGACAATAGAGAAGACTTGCAAATGTGATTCACTAATGACAATCCTGTTTTACCAAGGTTAGATCTGCTCAGTCTACCTCCACGTGAAGATCAAAAATGAAAACTCTTCTTGTTACTAGCAGAAGAGATCCTTTTCCAAACCACAGATTCATGGAACTGTCAAAGAGCTGCCTTGAACTTTGTCCTTCAACACCTTCTTTTCTCCAGATGAGGAAATTTACACTAAGTGTGGCATGTTGGCTTCTCTCTGACTCATGCATCAGGAACTTAGAGATAAAAACCTATTAATAATTAACAACTGTATAGCATAGAAGAGGGCAATTGCAGATGCTTCAGGTACCAGGTAGGTAGAATAAAGCAATGAAGTTATCTGTGTATAAGACTGTAAGTGACACTGGAGCTTTCTCCCCAATATAGCGAAGACAGTAGAAAGTGCTAAAGACAGTGTCTGTGCCTTGTCTATAAGGAGCAACCATTAACCTCCAACTGATTGTTACCATGGTGAATTAGATTCAATTTTGCCAGAACCTCCAATTTTTCTAGAGAAACTAAATTTTATATATTTTTAAATATCAAATCATCCAATTTTTAAATGGCAGCAATGAATTCATTGCCTAGGCCAACCCGAGTGAGCCAAACAAAATCCTGCCTGCAGGCCAACATTTCGCTATCACAGGTGTGGAAGACTTCTTCAACCTCGTTTTCGGACCTTTTCATTTCTTCCTGATTTGAGGCTTCATACAATATTCCCCAAGAATTATTTCCACTTTTTAAAGTTATTTAGTTTTCATTTTACAAAGTCAGCCCTGCTATGGGCACACTTATTAAATATATAAATGTATTGTTTTCATGTTAAAGAGGAAAGACTAATTTGACTACTTTCCCCAGAAAACACACCCCCTGCTTGCTATATATTATATAGTTAACTGTAAAAATGGTACCACCTCCTAAACACCCAACTCCTCCAATCACATGAAATCTGGAACATTCTGTCTTGGTTTTGTCACTGCCTTTTAGGTTTCTCCCAAGTGAAAAAGGCATTATCCTTTGCAGTGAGCTCCCAGAGATCACTAACCCCGCAGGTCAAGCAGGTGTGGCGTGGACTCCCTCAAATCCTATGTTCTTATTTCCTAGACACAAAGAGTATGTGTGACTTCTCTTTGGATACCCTGAACCACATCGGCTTGCGTGGGCGGGAGGTGGGGGAGAGAGAGGACAGCAACCGATATTGCTTCTTCCATATGATTAGCGTCCAGGCTGAAGACAGCTGGTTTTGCATGTGGGCATTCGTGCATCTGAGGGCTTGCTTCAGGCTCATAACAAACGAGCAGTGCTGTAACGACGTTGAGATGTAGAAGGCAGAGGAGCTGTGTGCTCACCATCTTCTTGCAGGCTGCATGCCTTTCTTGTTGAAATAACTCAGAATGTGGAGGCCATGCCTGTAGGCCAAGGATGCCAGGTGACGGGCAAGAAGGAAATCGCCACAATATTTGGTGTCAAGGGCATGCTGGTCTTGGAAGGGCCCGCCAGGGTCCCTGACAGCCAGAGCCACCTCATGGGCCTGTTTGCTCCTGAAGTTGCTGTAATTGCCTCCAGCCTCAATGTGGAATTGGTGACTCCAGTGCAATTATAATTCTCTGTAATGAGAGAGTTGCCTTTGTTTGTCTTTTTTGTTGTTTTAACCATGAAATATCACATCTGAGAAGCTGGGGGCGTCTAGGCTCTGAGTCTTAAAAAGGCAACAAGGAGCCTCTATTATGGGGAGGGGGGAGTAGATTTTGTTTTCACCATATTAATCACCAGTTGGGGGAATCATAGAAGGCCTTGAACTTACCATACCCCTTGTTTCATTTTCTCCAATACCATTGAGAAGTTTTCCCTCTCCTTTTTCCTGTGGAATAAAAGACAGTTAGCAATTTTATTTCACTCTGCACTGCCTTGTGTTTGCTTCCCTCCACGGTGTAAGGCCAGAGGCCCCAAGGGGCAGGATTCTCTGACCTACCTTGGCAGAACCGGTGATGGATGGGGTGGAGCAGGGCCCAGGCTGCTGGACCAAGAGGGGAGTCCCTGCTGAACAGGCTCCCTTCTGAATCAAGAGTGGAAGAGGGGTCTGGGCCGAAGCCAAGTGGCAGAAAGTCAAGCTTTTTAAAAAGCAACTGCCCAGCTATTCTCAAAGAGAGCCGTCAACAGTCAGCTTATTGCATGCAGTGCTCAGGGAGCTGATCTGGAGTTGAGCTAACATGTAGCACCTTCTCTGTGTCAGGGGGCCCACATGGGGGCAGAATCCAAGACAGCCTTGTGAGCTCACTCTTAGGGAGCCAGAGCCGTGAGGCTCTAGTTGCATGGAGGGAAGAGCAGGGATGGCAGTGGGCCCTGCATTTAGGAGACAGGGAAAGAGGGGACTGCTCCTAGCCTGAGAGTGTCCAGGTAGCTTTACTGGAGGAGGTACCAGGAAGGAGGAGGACGCAGGCTGCTCAAGGAAGCTGGGGAAGGAGGCCGGCTAGGCAGGGGGAGCAAAGGCCTGGTTTCCATGAATCACTAGACAGGAAAACCCCGAGTCCCCTGAGCACACATTCAGTGTCATGGGCTGGTTATATTTTTCATTTAACCCTAAAAAATCCCAAGAAACAGGTTTACCATCTCCATTTGAGGAGGGGGAAACTGAGGGCCAGAGTAGCAGAGCAGCTTGCTAAGAAATATCACCACTGAGGTTTGAACCCAGCCCCACCTGACTTCCCTTCCCCAGCTGTGCGAGGCCCCTATACCATTTTTGTGGAGGGTCTAGAGTCACATCAGTCATTCCAAGGAGCCCTTCCGGTGAGAGAGAAGCCAAGCCAAGTCCTTCTCTGTTTGCAGGTATTCCCTGAGGGAGCTGTGGAGGAGGAGATGTCCTCGGGTAGCCATGGCTGTGTGAGAACATCCCAAATCGTTTTGTTTATACCACAAGTGCCTTTTGTCATTTTGCATAGATCCCTAGGCAGCCGCCCACAGTAATGCACTTCTAGAAGTTCAGGTTGTGCATTCGCTTGCGTAACAACACTAATAATACCTGTGCACAATTTGCTACCTATCCAAAAAACAACAAAGGGCCACTAGATTTTGTGGTTACCATATTAATCATACATTGGGGAATCACGGAAGGCCTTAATCTCATCATACACACTTTTAAATTCCTCCCAATACAATTGCTACCTTTAGTATCATTTGTTTTTTGTTTTATTTTCCTTTTTGGGGGTGGGGGGTGCCTGCTCTTTTTCAGAGATCCATTCAAATAAAGAACAGATTGTAACCAACACTCAAAAGGGACGCTGTTTGTCAAGCTATAGCCCTGAAGCTTTGGAAGGTTTTTTCAGGACTGTTGATGGGCCAGGCTGGACTGTCCACAGTCTCTTGTCCTGCCTCCCTTGATGCTAGCCATGGCTGCAATGCCACAAACATTTAGAGTTTGGGAGAAGAGAGAGAAAACCTCTCTGCACCAATCCAGACCATCTTGGGCTCCCTTGGGCCTCTGTTCTAACCAGCGGAGCTGATGCATCACACACAGTCTTTCAATAACAGGTTCTCATCTGTTCAACATGAAAGCCCTAAATGCTATGAGAAATAGGCAACTTGGGTCTTGCCACTGCAAATCAACACCCACTCAATCATTTCCATTTAATCTAGTGCAACAAGTATTTATTTAAGTGTTCACTGGACAACAGTGAGGTCACTGGCCTGGTTGGTGCGCTGCCTCCCCCTCCCATGTGAGTTTCTTTTTCTGAAGATTATCCTCCCATGCTGCCTCTCCTCTGTCCTCTCCGCCTTCGATTCTTGTCTTCTCTTCTTTTTCACTCTTATCCATTTTCAACTCCAGCCCCACATTCCATTTCCTCGGCTAAACCTAACCCCCATACCCCTCAAAGATAGATGTGGATATATAAATAGCAAAGAAATAAAACTCTTCTGCAAAGAAAAAAAGGTTAATTCCATTGAAAGGACATAGCCACCCATTTCTGAAATGATGGGGATATTAAATGGCAATTTTCTGTTTTCTTAATTTGGAAAAGCTAAAATGTTTGCAACATTTAAAAAAACAACTCTTTTGCCTTTTGCAGATGGGTGTACACTGTAAAACAACAACCTTTGGTTTTCTGTTAGTCATTTTCATAGCATACTTAGATAAAATCAATTGTACTCATTTTTATGTTTTCTGGGTTCTTTTGGGTCTGAAGATAACTGTTTTTTAAGTCCTGACGAATCTATGAACATAAGCTATGAAATTCATATTATAATTGTAGCTTTTATAAGCTTGATCCAAGATTTAGGCTTTAAGTGCCAATTTTCCTGTTGAATACATATCATGTTTTTTGTTAAAAAAGGAAAAGAAAAGAAAGAAAGAACATAGTCATTTCTCTGGCAAATATTTCAGTGTCATGGTGTGTCATGCTTATTTCAAAAGATAGCTTTCATCTACTTCTTCTTCCATACTTGGGTTCTAGATTCAGCTAGATTCTACCACAGGGGTTGGCAAACTTTTGCTTAATGTTTTAGACTTCAACTTTGAAGTCCAAGAGACAAAATTGAGGCCGTTATGTAGGTATTCGCAGAACCATTTAAAATATAATTATTTAAAAATGTAGAAATCTAAATGCGGACCATAAAAACAAACAACAAAAACCAGGCAGCTGGCTGGCTGTGGCCTACTTGCCATAGATATCTGACCCCCAATCTGGAACGATGCTTGCTAAACTCTGCTGTGCATGGGAATCCCTTGTGATTTTTTTAAAAGTGCAGATTTGGATACAGGAGGTCTGGGAGAGGGCCTGAATTCTACATTCCTAACAAGCTCCCAAGGGATGTCATACAGATGGTACCTGGACTGCATTTTGAATAGAAAGGATTATACAGAAAGCTAGAATTTCTTTTCCTTGTCTTATACCAGTGGTGTCAGGTTCATATGGACTAATACATATAAGAGGCAGAAAGGGAAGATGGGGTGGTTGGTAGATTCCAGTTTAAAAAATAGTCCAGGTATAAGTCTTTCTGTGGATTTCTAAACATCTAATGAATATAAAGGAAATGCTTAGAGCACCAACACACTTGTAACTCACATAGTTATAGCACTATTGACGGGACCAGGAAGAGGAGACGAGACTGGATGAGGAAGAGGCGATCAGACCAGAAGAGTAAGAGAATAGACCAGAAGAAGTAAAGGAGACGAGACCCGAAGAGGAAGAGGAAACCAAACCGCAACAAGAAGAGGAGGCCAGACCAGATCAGAACAAGAAGAGAGGAGACTGGAACGAGGAAGAGCAGACCAGACCAGAACCGGAAGAGGAGACAAGACCGGGACAAGGAAGAGCAGACGAGACCGGAACGAGGAAGAGCAGAGGAGAGCAGAACCGGAAGAGACCATGCGGGTACCGGAAGAACAGACGAGACCGGAATGAGAAAGAACAGAGGAGACCAGAACCGGAAGAGGAGACGAGACCGGAACGAGGAAGAGCAGATGAGACAGGACCATGGAAGACCAGACGAGACCGGGACCAGAAGAGGAGACCAGACTGTAACTGGAAGAGCAGACGAGACCAGAACAACGTAGGAGGAGACCAGAGCAGAACCGGAAGAGGAAACTAGACGAGACAAGGAAGAGAATGCTAAGTTCTTACTACGCAATGCCTCATTCAGACCTCATGAACCATGCTATAAGATAGATATTGTTCTCTACCTTATTAACAGATGAGGGAGCTAAGGCTTAGAGAAGTTATATATTCTGCCCAAGGCAACACCTTAACTCACGAAACTGAGAATCAAACCCAGGCCTAACTCCAGAGTCTCCGCTCTTAGCCATTATGCAAGTCAGATACCTTCTTTCTGCCTATGTGGTTGCTCCCACAGCTTCCTCCAAAGGTGTCCTCAGGATGGCCTGGGGCTGAGCCACAGCTGCTGTCCTGGTGATTTCCAACCCCAGATTTTATTTTTACTGTGGATGGCGGGGGCATAATCCTGGGATGGAGAGGAGAAATTGGGCTTCTTGTGCTGTTCCGTCTCTGGACATAACTGGGTGAACTCTCAGCAGACATCTCTTGTACTAGACCTCACTTGCCCCATGGGAAGTGAGGGAAGAATAATTCTACTCCTGATGCCTGCCAAAATTACTCTTTTGAGATCATATGTGGAAGAAATCTGCATAAAGGATTAACACTTATTAGACTATGTATAGATCTAGCCCCCAACCAAAGTTCCAGACTTAATTCCCAAAAGTTCCCAGCAAACTTGGAAAACCTCCGTATGATCCTCGCCTCTCTGCCCTTGTTCATGCCTTTCCACGAATCTGAAAGGCCTCCTCATCTTCACCTACCATAATCCTACCTATACAAAAGGACTAGTTCATAGGCTTCCTCCTAGAAGGTGTTTGTGGACAGCTGTCCTTGAAGTGATCCATTTCTCCTACCTAATGTTTGGCTGTAAGCGTTTAAGACAAGCATCAGTCCTAGACTTACCATGTAATTACTGATGTATAGGACATCTCCTCTACGGAGGACATGTGTTGGTTTTTACTTGCGTAATATCTTCTCCCCCTTTTAGTAACAGGAACTTGATTTTCCTCTGGTGAACACCCTTCCCTCACTTTTAATCCACATGATTTGGATGGGGTCAACCCCACTTCCAAATCCAGAGGCAGGCATGTGACGTAGGCCTATTCAGTGTTACTATAATGGGTTCAGTGAAGGGCAGGTTACTCGAAAGCATTGAGAATTCCTCCTAGGACTTTTGCTAGGACCATTGGCATAAAAAGCTATTTTTGCTACAATTGGATGTAAACATGGAGTTGTAAGGGGCGTTCACATGGAAAAAAAAAAAATTCCTGAGGATGAAGCCACCCAACAGCAGGTTATAGAAAGAGACCTAATCTGGAGGATAGCATTGTTTGAAACCTTTGGATCTTAGATGCAGCTATTCCTGAAACTATTAATAGAAGTAACCTGCCTAGGACAAATAAATTCTGTCCCCTGCCCACATTCTTTTTTTCCTTTTAAGCTAGTTTGTGTTGGGTTTCTATAATGTAGGCTTGAAAGATAGGAACACATCCTCAATTTGTTCATGAACTTTAAGAGGCCAAAGGCCTGATCTTTTTAACTTTACATCTCTTCGCATGGTACCTGGTAAGACAGAGGGTCCTGGAGGTGTGATGATTGAATCATTCAATCTCAGTTTTCCTGAGCACCTACAATGAGCTGAGCTAAGCACTGGAACTACAAGGAATAATTAGACATAGTCTTTGCCCTTGAGGAGTTCTGAATTTAGTACAAGGAAGAGGTATGAAAATGAACACTTTATAATATAACTTGGGCTATAATTAAAATCTGAGCAAATTTTTGTGGGATTCCAGAGGGTTGGAAGTTTGGGGAGATGGGATGTGGGAAGGCTCCTCAGAGGAGGTGACATCTGAGTTGAGTTCTTAAAGAACAGATAGAAGTTCCTAGGCAGGGAAGTGGCATGGGGAAAAGGTGTCCCAGGGATGAGGTATTCCAGGTGGAGAGAACAAGATTATATGTTAATAATTATAAAATTAATAATAATATCATCATCTCCTGTTCTTCCTGTGGCCTCTTCACAAGCTCCTTCCTCTTCTTTTCATCTGCCTCATCTGTCAGTGGAACCATCATAGTGGTTAAGAGCACAGGCTCTGAGCTCTGAAAGATTTTGGTTCTGCCAGTCAGGGTGCCTCATGCCTGTAATCCCAGTGACTTGGGAGGCTAAAGCGGGAGGATCACTTGAGCCCAGGACTTTAAGACCAGCCTGAACAACATGGTATGATAGTATGACCCCATCTCTACAAAAATAGAAAACTTAGCCGGGCATGGTGGTGCACGCCTGTAGTCCCACCTACTGGGGAGGCTGAGGTAGGAGAATCACTCGAGCCCAGGCGTTGGAGGATGCAATGAGCTTTGATGATGCTAACGCATTCTAGCCTGGGCAAGGGAGCAAGACTTTGTCTCGAACAAACAAACAAACAAAAAGATTTGATTCTGCCACTTACTACACACATGACCTTGAGCAAAATCATTTACATTTTACAAATAAGGACAATAGTGTATTTGCCTTATAAGATTGTCAAGAACATTAAACAAAATTACAAATATAAAGATTGTGCCTGGCACAAGGTAATTTGCTCCCCCAAGAAAAAAGTTGTAGCACTATTAAAAGAGTAAAATATTGAGTACATGATTTCTAGAAAATCAGGCATGTCACCACCTCTGCAACAACTGGAATTTATTGGCACATTCTTGCTGCTCGGCCACTTCATCTGTTACTGCTAACAGGTGCTAATGTGACTGTCTATAAGTCGAACAATTGGAGTTTTTTAAAAGCAGAAAATAATTACACAGGTGGGTTCAAATTTTGCACACCTCGTAGAAGGTAATGGAAGGAAAATGACGAATTCTTAAGCATCAGATTAGTAGTCAGAGTTAACAACCAGACAATTAACAAGTTAAAAAAAAAGTGTGAATCACACACAGCTGTTATTTTCCAGAAACACTGCTTACAAAGGTAATTGCTCACAAATTTTAGGGTTTACAGCAGGTATCACAGGATTTCAAATTTAAGAGGGGGGTGGGAGACTGTGTTCAAAGTCTTAAGAATATCCAAGGGATGTATGTATAATTACCTGAAATTGAAACTACTGTAGTTTAAACACATGCCGAAAAAGAAGACCTTTTATTTCATCTTCTCTATGGGCTGGAGGAAAAGAAAAAAACTAACAGAAAAACTTCTGATGTTGAATATGTAGATTTACAAAATGTAAATTATCATCAGAAGAGTGAAGTTCTTTGATGATTGTTGTAGATACCCTGAAGAATTGGCCCTCTTTCTGGAAGAGTGTCACAGGGCACCTGCTAAAACGGCCCTGAACATTTCATTAGATATTTTCTCTGTATTTGCATTAACTGGAGAGAAGGTATTAGGGAAAACAGAGGAATTCTGGATAAATATGCCTGGATGAGACACTAGGCAGAACAGGAAGAAGAGAAAAAATGATCGAGCAAGAAACTGTGACTATGAATTCCAAACCAGTTTGGCTGGATGAGCTGAAATGACAAAACAAGATTATTCAAGAGTCTGCCAAGAAGGGGCCTTTAGTTCATTTCAGTAGCAAGAACACTGATCTTTTTCTGATGTTATGAACGACACCATCTCTATTCTGGGTTTAACTGTCACATTTCAAACCGAGGATCCTTGGTCAAGTCTCACAAACTCTTTTTCGATTTCCTCATTTATGAAATGGCAAAAGAGAAAGAAAGGAAGAAAAGAGAGAGAGAGGAAGAGAGGGAGAGGGAGGGAAGGAAGGAAGGAAGAAAGGATCTACTTTCTTTGCATAGTTGTGTGAGGGAGGATTAAACTAAAGTTTGTAAAGTCTACGTAGTAGGACCTCAGTAAGTGGTAGTTATTATTACTAACAATATTTAATGTGCAATGAAACTGGAAATATGGAGATGTTTTAAAATACAGGTTTTATTATTATTTAGGTATGCTAATACCAACAGATCAGGAGATGATTGCCATTGAAAAGGTAGTTTGTGACAGTTGCAAGAGAAGGGGACAGGCTGTGGCTGAGTGGGGGATGTACCGGGATTGGTTAGGAGGCAGAGGGGAGGGTGGAGCTGTGGTTTCTGTGGGAAGGAATGGGCAGGGCAGGGTAAACAGGTTTAGGATTTGCTCTTTTGAATAATTTCAGCAGGCTCTGGGAATAGAGGCTGTCCGTATTTGTCTGGTACCTGGCCCTGGGGTGCCTAAGGTAGATGGATAAGTGGCCTGGGGTGTGTGAGATCCATAAAGGAGGTGGTGGGGGTGTGGGCTCCGCATTGGTTGGTTTGCATTTGAAAGGTGAGCTGCAAATGAATTGTTTACTATCTCTAAGAGTGGCCTAACCCTGGGAGGGGCAGGCTGCAGGTGTCAAAACATTGAAAGGCAGAAAAGAAAAGGCTTGGTTAATAATACTGGAGAGATTCAAGCAGAGACCTCTGGAAGTTTAAAAATACATACTTTTGGATTTTACGGATGACGAGAGCGAAATTTGGATAAAAACTAAGAAGAAGGGGATATTCAGAAACATTTTCACAACACCTAGAACAACAAAGGGCCACATTTTAAGAAAAAGAGAAGCAAGACCAGCAAATGCAGTTTTCAGTTGGAAAAAGCACAAGTGGACAGGGGACTGAGGATAAGGGAAACCAAGCCAGGCCTCGGTCCCATTCTTTTTTTTTTTTTTTTTTTTTTCTTTTTCTTTTCTGTAGAGATGGGGTCTCAGTCTTGCTCAGACTGGTCTCGAACTCCTGACCTCAAGGGATCCTCCTGCCTCAGCCTCCCAGAGTGCTAGGATCACAGGCGTGAGCCACTGTGCCCGGCCATCAGTCCCATTCTTAACTTTGGCTATAGCATGGCTTGTTTCAGATGGAATCACCTGACAGGTGGGGTTATTGCCCTGCTTTAAGCCCTTTAATGGCCTCCCACCATGCCTATAAAAACACCCACGCTCCTTGCCATAGCCGGCTGAACCTTACTTAGCCTGACACTTCCTAGTTTGCTGCATCTCCTCAAATTTCCTGGGACTCACCGGGTCACAGCCTCCTGCCCTTTCTCTTCCCGGAACACTCCAAGTTCATGTCTCCCCTCCTTAGGACCTTAGCCCTCCGCCTCCTCTGTTCCTGTGTGCTCTTTCTTCCAAGCACTGCATGCCTGGCTGCTTTTTATAATTCAGATCGCAGTTTAATTGTCTTTTTTAAAGAGAGATTCTTCTGATCATCTCCATCCAGAGAAGCCATCTATTTCCAACTCTGGCGCTATGCTTATCACTCTCCTTTATTTTGTTGTTTATTTATTTGCTTCTCATCTGTATTTTCCCAAAATTTATGAAAACAGGGACCCAGGCACATCCACTGCTGTAGTCCCAGGTCCTACAGCGATGCCCAGGATACACCAGGAGCTCAGCATGTTTTGAATAAATGAATGAACAGAACGGTCTAAAAACACATCGTTCTTCACTCTGCCTCCAGCCAACTCAAGAATAATTTCCTAAAGAGGCTCTGAAAATCACAAAAGAAATAGTGCATGGATTCCAGCCCCAGTAGGCTTCTGGGCTTGGTGTTTCTTTAATTTCATGTAAATTTCTCTAAGTAAATATTCCTTAAAAGTGAATAAAATTTTATTTCGCTTTAACAAGAGAATATAAAAGTTAAAAAGGTCACTGTAGTAATAGACTAATCTCAATTACCAGGGCAGCCTCTGAAACCCTCACTCCCACCTAATCTCATTCGGTGCATACGCAGCTCACCGTGTGATTTCCAACACAGCTAAATGAAATTATAAAGCAGTGTTAAATTTATTAATCATTTAATTAGCTAAATGTTCCTGCAAGTACTGGTGAGATGAATGGCATGTCATTTTCTAATGCAATTTGCCTCTCAGACAGCCAGGGTCAGAAAGGGAAGCTCCTGGCATCTCGAATGAGCTTTTTATATCGCACTTTTTATTAAGAGACAGTTGTTATAGCAGCGATCGTATTTGAGACTTGTACACAAGACCGGGGCACTCGGGTGCTGGGTGAAAAAGAAAAGGCTCGGTTTCTTACCTGGGTTACAAAGAGGAGGTGCAGGGTAGCTAGTGAGTACCCCAGAGATTGCCTCTCCCCCGTGTCTCCTTGCAGGGCAAATCTTTTCATATTTAACAAGCCACTGAGCAGAGTAGAGCAAAAGATAGCAGCCAGTATTAAACGCATGCTCAATCTAGTTTTATTTCTTTAAATTTACTCAGTCGAGAAAAATTTGTGGAGTGCAAATTCTCCTCATGCTAGGTGACTTTTTAATCTTTCTAGTTGAGTCAGGATTTATTTCTCCATCCCAGCCTCCCAGCCTTTACTCGTCATCTCGAGGTGTGTGCCACCCTTGCTCTTTGAAGAGGGTCTTCTCGTGGAGGGGTGGTCTGCCTCGCAGCCCTCCCCATGTGACAGCTTTGGGATGCATACCTAGGGAGCTTTGGGATTTGGGGCTGACTTCGACCCGTAATTATTTCTGACTGCAAAATCCGTGACAAGTGGCCGCTGCCAGGTGCTTTGGGAATCTGTTCCCATTCTCAATGAGAGAACTGGCATCAAGCACATTGTCTAAATTCACTCGACTGTTGGAGTGGGTGCCGCACGAGGCCGGGGACATCCAAATGAACACCAGTCTATTTGTTCAAGATGGGAGCTGTCAGTTGTGAGAACCTCAGCAGGAGAAGCATTTTGATGCATGGATGTTCCTGGTTCCCAGAGCCACAGGCAGAGGCGAGCTATTCTGAGTTAAGGGAGGTAGACTCAATGGCATACGACAGACGGAGCACCGAGTAGGAGTTGGAGGGCTGGCTGGTGTTGTAGGCCAGTTCCATGTGCTGTTAGCCGCAGTCCCCTGGACAAGTCACGGGAGCTCTGAGCCCTTGACTTCATCATCTATAAAACAGGGATCATATGAGCACTCAATAACTCGCTAATCATAGGATTGCTGTAAGGATTAAATGAAATGATGTACAGTACTTGAAAGTGTTACATCAATTCTAAAGTAATATAGAGGCATTAGGGATGTCTTTTATTTTATTTATTTTTTTTCTTTCAAGAGCAATAGCTTTGGATCCAGCAGATCTGCACCGTAGACTTGGCTCACCAGCTACTTCCCCTATGATCCTGGCAAGATATTAACTGAGCTTCCGTTAACTTGGTGATGAAATGGGAATGATATTAATAGTAATGGTGCAGATTAAAGGAAAAAAATGTGTATGTGTATATATCTGTGTATGTTTGTATACATGCAGTGATATACAAAACATATATAGATGTACACACATATACATAGAACATGTATATGTACATATGCACATGCATATATATTATTTAGCATGGTCCCTGGCACCCAGTCTGGTTCAGTAATGGTGACTGCCACTGGTACTGCACTGCTGCCACTGTTTCTATCACTGTGATTATGTCAACATTGCAGATAAAAGAGACCACGTTTCCCCCGTAGAATTTCTCTGTATTGCTTAACACAGGCCTCATGAAGCAGATTTGCCATGTATTGCATAAAAGCAGTTCTGGACTCACTTCCAGAGTAGAAGGAAAAAAGGAGGGAGTACCCACATATTTGGTAAAAATATAGCATGGTATCTAAGAGTCAACAGATCTGGTTTCAAGTCCTCCCTCTGCCTTCTACTGAGTAAATGACCTCGAACTAGTTATGTACCTTGCTAAGACTCAGTTTCTTTATCTCTAAGGTGGAGGTCAGTATAGTGCCTCCCCCCCCCACCTAAGGTTACTGTGAGGGTTAAAGAAAAGCCCATCGAGTAAGCTTGGCACATAAAATAAACAGCCAGTGAATACTGGCTAAGGAAAGCATGAGAGTCGGGGGGCGGAGGGAGGTTGGGGAGAGAGGAATAGAAATGAAAATGTTTCTGAATAAGTTATATCTAGATTGTTCACCTTAACAAATGCTGCTTCTACAACCTCCCTGGACTGTCTTGCAATTTTTTCTTTTTTTTTTTCTTTTTTTCTTTTTTTTTGAGGCAGAGTCTCACTCTGTTGCCCAGGCTAGAGTGCCGTGGCATCAGCCTAGCTCACAGCAACCTCAAACTCCTGGACTCAAGCAATCCTCCTGCCTCAGACTCCCAAGTAGCTGGAACTACAGGCATGCGTCACCATGCCCGGCTAATTTTTTCTGTTTTTAGTAGAGACAGGGTCTCACTCTTGCTCAGGCTGGTCTCGAACCCCCGACCTCAAGTGATCCTCCCACCTCGGCCTTGCAATTTTTTCTTTAGGAGAGAAGCACTAGGCCTTAATTTTCCCTCCCAGGCCTTAAAAAGGCCAACAGAACCCTGGAGATATGAAAGCACCTGGACAAAGTGTCTCAGCAGGTTGGCAGTGGCCAGGACCAGAATTAGGTCCTGTCTCGTATGCGTGTCCTTTTCTTGGACAGCTTTAAATCATTGGCGGTTATCAAATTGGTCACTGGTTTATCCGCAAACCATCCCCTGATCTTTTGTCGGGTGTTCCTACCTGTGAGTAAAGGTGCATGGTTTTACGCAATTGTTTTCATGGCCCAAGAGGTATTTTTGTGTCTATCTTTGGCTTGATGAAATGCTGGTACGAATGACTCATTTGTCCATTCATTTGATAAACCGTCATTGAAGCCATCCTATGTGACAGATCCCAGGGCTCTGAAGAGGAATTTACTTCCTCAAAGTACAGTTTCCTGTCTTACAAGGGGTTAGTGCTGTGCAGATCAGAGTAACGTGCACAGATTATATAATACTCCCCCTTACCCCTGGTTGCCTGCTTCAAGTTTGGGGGCTTCTATTGCATCCTGTAAATAGGATACTAACTGTCGGCAGCGCCAATACTGCTGGTATTCCCCTAGTGGGCAACGTTGAGGCACAATGGAGAGGCATGTGTGGCTTCAGTTATCATGGGCCCTGAGAAACAGGGACACCCAGGGCCGAGTCCCAGGGCCCATTAAGAGCAGGCCTAGGGAGGGGCCAACAGTTGGCACCGTGTTCTCCGTTGTCATGAGTTCCCATTAAGGGACTCAAGAATTAAGATAAAAGCTGACCTGCAAATCAGCTGAACTTGAGGCTGTGCTGGGGGACCTGGCTCGAGCCCTTAGGTGGGTCTAGAGGTCCTTCCCTGACCTTCTGCAACTCAGGTCTCCCCAGAGAGCTGCGAAGGGAAAGCAAAGGTGTTGCTCTCTGCCTAACTTCTCTGCAGTTCATCTCAGCTGCCACCTTCCCAGCCTCTGGGAAGAGAACGTTGTCCCCCAGAAAAAGAGCTCGTGGACAGATTTGGTTATCACTTACGGTTTAGAGAAAGCACCTTCCAGCAGTCACATGCAAGTATGCTTTCGGGCATTTAGCCAAACACCCACACAGGACGGGGCCTCTTTCCAAAACCAGTGTTTGTTGACAAGAGTTCCATCTGTGTGCAGGAGCGCACGCTCTGGGAGCTGTTATGTATTGCCGTAGAGACGCTGTGTGTACAGACCTGCGAAGGAGAGCTGGGGGCAGGGGAGGGAGGGAGGGAGGAGGGAAGAAAGTGAGCAAAAGACTTAGGAAGAGACCAGAGAAAAAGGACATAAATAAACGTAACAGAGTGGGTAATACCTAAGCATTGGAAACTGCCTGGACTTGGTGGAACTGCGCACTAACTGGGGGACGGAGGGAGGGCTTAAGTAAGTCTCTCTCAGCCTCAGTTTCCTCATTTGTAAAGGTGGAAACAATCAGTAATGAACCTTATTTATAGAATTGCTCTGAGCACTACAAGAGATAAGCGTAGGGAGAATTTTGGACAATGCCTAGCACACGGCCACCAATCAATACATATTCATCATGTTGTTAAAGAAGCGGCCAGGGGAGAAGAGGGAGGAAAATGAAACTGAGAGTGAGTGAGAGAATGCAGAGTGAAGAATAAAGGCAGGGGAGAGAGAAGAGAGATTGGAGAGGAAAGAGAAGAGCTGAGCCTTTTCCACCCCGGCCCATGTTTTCCCTTTGCAGCTGCCTGCAGGCACGGTTTGCATGTAAACAGTGAGGGGTGTAAGCTAAACACAGACTTTGGACGGACACACAATAGGCAGGGGGATCGCATTCACACCTTCAGTTTGCCGTACAAAAGCTTTTCCTCGGCGCAACTTTATGGCCCAGAAACCAGACTACAAAAACTTTAATGCCATTTTTTATTTTATAGAAAAATATAAATCCATACTTTTATGTGTCTTTCACGAGTTTGGGAGCTACAGCAGTCGAGGCGTGCCAGGGCCTGGGCATACCCCACCAGCACCAGCACCACCACCACCACTTACCCCAGGGTTGTTGGTTTTTTTTCCTTCCATCATGGTAAATATTTCTGGTTAACCAGTTAAAACAGGGAGATGGCCACGATTGCTTTTAGATTGCCACTTCCACATTGAGTGAATTTTATAAGGAGCCATCCCCCCCCCACAGGCTGCCCTTGTACCCGCCTCTCTGACTTTGAGGTCCCCATTATTGTGGGTTTAAATGAAGGATGTTCATCCCGGCAGGGCTGGGGGAGGCCACCCGGCATCAGCACTATCAGGACCTTCCATCAGGCCAAGTGACAGGCGTCCGGAGCAAGAATGCAGAGCTCATGGTGAAGACCTCCGGCTGACACCAAAGGTGACTCCCCTCACTCTAACCTTGAAAGGGAAAGTTCCCACTTTATTAAAATGAATTTCGAAAGGGCCGCTCTGACAGCTGCATAATTAAATATTGGAGTGTCAGCGATAATTTATTCCCCTCGCATGTGGTGGTCAGATCCTTTTCACTGGAGGGTCAGCAAACCCAGTGACAGAGGCAAGGAGACAGCGATTCTGGGCCCTTTGTCATTTATGTAGCCCCAGCCTGGAGATCGGAGCCTGATAAAACATAGAGACACACACGTGTACACAAACCACACACACACACACACACACACACACACACACACACACACACATACCCCAGAGAGGAAACAAAGCGTGCGTGGATTTACCGTTATTCACCCAATATGCTCTAGTTCCAGTCTGGTGTGTGTTCGTTATGAATAGCAAATATAAAATGTTCAAGACCCTGTGCACGAACTTCTCACCTATATTTGAGGGTCTCTGTGGGCTCCATAGCGGTTTCTGAATTATCAGTCATCCCAGGTTCCGTGTAAGATGTCTTCCTAGGGTGAACTTGATAAAGAAGGTCATCACCAATGAGCAGGTGGACAGAACTCCCTGGACATGAACTTTTGTACAAGCAGTTCCAATGCCGGCGACTTCATATACTCTGCATAGGGGCTTTGGGTGTCCACGGGACCTACACAGCACGCAGCCAGTGCAGGGGTCCGCTTCATGCGTGTGTGTGCGTGTGTGCATGCGTGTTATTGAGAGAAACTTGCCTAGTTGAAGCAAGTGTCGTGGAAACATGGGCTTCAGAGCTAGACACTGAATCCTTTCGTATGATTAACGCAGCTAAATTTCCCAGCGCAGCCGGCAGCATATTGCTTCCTAAATGTCTATAAAAAATACAAAAAACAGAGCTCAAGCAAATTCAGCATAGGCCTTCTCGGGATGTTTATCCTTTGTTTATGTGGGTGTTTTGCTTTGTTTTGTCGCAGCTGGGGACCAGTGGAATCACGCTCCCTCGTTGGTAGTTTAGAGGCGACGAGTGAATGTTTCTTGGGGTTCATTGTCCTGAAGGTTCTGCCTGCAGCTGGGTCTACCCAGCGACCCAGCGCACAAGCCCCGTCCATCATTTCTTATTTGACCCTGTCCTGTTTACTCTGTCAGGGTAAAAAGCGCAGGCCAAGCTCGGCTAGGCAGGGTATTACTTTGTCAGAGGCAGGCTTGGCTACTCCGAGTCAGCCTGAACAAATTACCTCCCTCACTCGGTCGCCGAACCGGGAACAGGGTTATAACTCAGTCTAAGCACCGGTCCCTCTTCTGTTGCCTTCATAACCAAGGTCATACTAATCAACTCAATTACCAGCCCTCTCGGACATTTTCATAATGTTTTCTGCTAGTTGCTCTCCTGTGAAAATCTCTCGGTCTAAGCAAATTAATGCCATTTTTATAACTATCTCCATTTCAGGTACAGTGATCTCCTTTGAAACGACTGTATACCGGGCAGCCAAGGCTAGCTCTGCCTGCCACTGTGTTGCTCACACAGGTTGGGGCAGCATCACAGTCCATCCTTGCCTTTTTTTTTTTTTTTTTTTAGATGCAAACAAATCCTCTTGTTTTTAGGAAAACATAAAATGACAAAGAAGTTTACTTTAGATGGTTCTGGAAGCAGAGCGCCGCTGAGTCCTCTTCCCATCTCTGTCACCCTACTCCCAGCCCAGCAAGCTGAGCGATTCAGGGCTTCTCTAGGCCTGGATTTCCACGAGGATGGAACTGCATTATTCCTCCCCCACCCCACCCCCCACTGCCCACCGCCCAAAGGCTATGTTTTAAATCCGTATTAGCTTGCAGATTTGTTCCCTTTTGTCTCTCTTCACCCCCTCACAGTGATAAATCCTCCCTCTTTTGTTTCGGAGCGAATGCCTAGATTCCTATACTGTTCTGTTTTTCAATGAGAGTTCAAAATCACACCATATGGGCAACAGCCCGCATTTTCTAAATCTCCCAGCACAATTGCTGGGTAGCTAGAGCCTTGAAGATATCAGAGGGACTTGTTTTCTGAGTCATGCTGGTTAACTGCAGCCCAAGTTTAGCAGGCAAACCACCAATTTTGTTTAATACAGTGAGATAACCAAGGCACACGGTAACCTTTAGTATCTCTCAACTCCCACCTCCAGCACATGTTCAAATTTTTCATTAAAACGATGCTTTTCCACACCGTGTCTACATCCTGTAAGACGTTATCCTGCTCCTGGTAGTTCCTGAATAAAGAAAGACCAGTTGAATGGGGAAATTATTTCTTCACATGTTAATTCTTTAATGGGCTTGCTTATTTGCCCAAAAGAGACATCGAGCTGAGTATAGAGGACGTAATACGTTTTGACATCACCTGGAATATTTCATTTCATTACTGAAAAAAAAAAGGCAATAAAGCAAATATGAGCAAATGCTAACTGAGTGCTGGGTCTAAGTGTGATGATCATATTATTCTTAGTACTTTTTCTGTAATTTGTAGTTTCTCTGAAGAATATTTATTCAGTGACATAGAGGGCTCTGTTGGCCCCTAGCTTGGCAGCAGGTAGACATTTACTAAAGGAATAGGAGGTGGGGGGCATCTGTGGTGTACCCCCCACGCACTGGTCCTGTTAAGAGCTGCTTGGCTTCTGGTGCCCCTGGGATTCTTCATGGACCGGCATGTTACCATTCCTGCCATCTTACGGACAGTGAAACTGAAGCCCAGAATGCCCAAGTCACTTGCCCAAGGTTACACAAGTCAAATAAGGCAGAGATGGGATTTAAATTCAGGCCATGATGACTTCAAATGGGTTTATTTTTTTTCTTTATCTTTTTTTTTTTGCTACATTTTTTAAATTGAGCTGAAATTTATATAGCATACAATTAGCCATGTTAAAATATATAAGCCAGTGGCATTTAGTGAATTCACAACATTGCAAACCACCACCTCTTTCTAGTTCCAAAACTTTTTCATCACCCCAGAAAAATACCCCGTTCCCATTAAGTAATCACTCCCCATCCCCTACTTCCAACTTCTCTTATTCTTATCTCTATTCTGGGTATATCACATAAAAAGAATCAAATAATATGTGACCTTTTTTGTGTTTGGCATAATATTTTCAAGGTTCATTAAGTCGTAGCAGGTGTCAGTACTTTATTCCTCTTCATGGCTGAGTAATATTCCACCGCATGGATATACCACATTTTCCTCATCCATGGATGGGCATTTGGGTTGTTTCCACCTTTGGTTATTAGGAGTAATATAATAAACATTTGTGTATAAGTTTTTATGTGCACATATATTTTCACTTCTCTCAGGTATATACTAGGAGTGGAATGGCCAGGTCATAGGATAGATAACTATAGGTTTAACTTTCTGAGGAACTGCCAAACTGTTTTCCTTAGTGGCTGCACACCATTTTATATAAAATCCCTGCTCTTAGTACTTCTTCGTGTCTTGTAAGGCAGTAGACGTCTCATTCAGTTCATTTCTGCAGAAAGAGTTAAGGAGTCTTCTCAGGTAGCTATAATCAACCCCCAGGGACTTACTCAACTTTGGCGTGTGCAACTGAAATAGCCAGCAGGCATCTCGTCCCTGTTATTTCTGTCTCTCCCTGCCTCCCTGCCCACCCCACTCACACGCCATGTTACCCAAGCATGGAGGATGGGTGGCCTAGAAACGTGGAGGGAGGCAAAAGAGGGATAATTATGCCTGCTACAAGCGCCGACTAGAATTTCCAGGCGCTTTCACCTCTCCACTCTCCTCTGGCTCTTGCTGAGCCCCTGAGGGAAGGGGACAAAGGCCATGCAAGCGGTAGGAGGAAACTGAGTCCCAGCAAAGTCATTCAGCTGGCCCAACGTGCCAGAACTTGTTTGTATGCAGCTGAGACCAGAATTTGGACTTCCCACGCCTCCATCGGCTGTGGCTGCTAATTCCTTCCCATTTTGGAAAACTAAAAAACTACGTACGTGAACAATCCCTTTAAAAAGTCAAAGGGTTTTACTTATATGAACTATCCAACTTTGAAAACTGGTCTGCTATAAAAATTCTTGATTCCAGAGCTTCTTTAAAAATATTTCAACCCCTTTAGAGAGAAAGTTACAGAGAATAATATTGCATATCAATTAATATGGGTGAGGCACGTGCTACCTATTTTATAAACACGATCCCACTTAATCATCCACCTCACAACTCTGAAAAGTGGAGAGATTTTGCCACATGGTAGAGATGAGGAAACCAAGGCTCAGAGACATTAAATAACATGTCCAAAGTGTCCCAGTTTGGAGGCAGGGGCTTCTGGCTCCAGATTTCTCTGACTCTAAACAGTAGCATGTTTCCAGTACATCAAATGTCTGAGACTTATTGTATGTCAGAAAACACAAAGGACTTAGGTCACAAGACCAAGCCCCAAAAGGCTGTGACTGCACAAACCACAACAACTGTATGCGTGGCTGCATCTCTCCTCTCTGTAACTTGGAGGAACTTGCATAAGTGCAATGCTTCCCTGAAGCTGCAGAGTCTCAATGAGCACCGTTCTTGGAATTCTTGAAAGCTGAGCCAGCAAGCCTCCCTTGCATTTCCTTTCACCACCTCCTGGTCATCCTTTCAAAGCTAGGGAAGGCCCCCACTGCCCAGAATCAAGGATGGGGAAGAGTAATTTTGAGTGTGTCCTTCTTGCTTCACACGAATAGTTAAAGACAGAAATGATTGCACAAGCCTGAATCAACAACTATAGAGTAGGTTGTCTAAGACACATTGCAATTAGAGTGGACCCACCGAACAAGTGGATTGCCAGGATGGTTGGAAAGACCCAGATCATTGGTCTTCAGCCCAGCCTTGCCATCAAATGACTCCCTCTGTCACCCTGGAGGTTTCCCTTTTCTTCCATGGACCCTTTTCCTGACTGTAAACAGTGAGAGGGGTCTAGTTGAGATTGTTGTCTTCCAGGGAAGTTCTCAGAGCAGGCCTGGTGGACCCAGTCATAAAGATGGGGGGGGGGAAATCCTTATGTTGATGGCCATGCACGGGGGCTCAGCAGAACTGGCTCTGTGGACCAGCCTTGGGTGCCCCCCTGCAGGGCATTGCAATGGTAAAAATACCCTCTCTACCCCTTTAAAGGAGATTTTATAATGTGCCCAGATCAGCTCAGACAAATTGGGATCTCCTGTTTTTTTTTTTTTCCCCATGTCTGGAAAAATTGCTATAATGTCCTTCAATAATCCAATCTAACCATGTCTTCCCAGAGGAAATGATGGAATGCCCTACGTTCCTTTTGCCCATTTCCCTTTACAAACATCATCTCATTTAATCCTCACCACAATCCTGATGGTGTTGCCATCATCTCCAATTTGTACTTGAGGGGACAAGAGAGGTTACAGGATTTGCCTAAGGTCCTGCAGCTGGCAGGTAGCAAAGGTGGAATCTGGCCCAGTCTGCCTAGAAAAACACTCTCTTCCTCTGCCTCTTGATACATTTTCTCAAACGGACCACCTTATAATCAAACAGATACGACCATTTAATTTTATCTTTGGATAAAAATAGGGACCACTCATAAGTCAACGAATTTGATTCATACTCTAAATAATGTCAGATTGAGAAAATTAAATCTGACCACACATTACTTCCCTAGGAGCAAATGATTCCTTGATTCCATTGTAGTAGATAGAATTTCTTACTTAAAAAAAAATATATGTAACAAAAACCAAAAAACAGAACTCCCTTTTCACAGTCAAGAGTTACTTCTTCTTTTACAGTAAATGCCCTCTTTAAGATTTTGCAAGCTCATTTCATGATCTTTTTTTTTTCCTCTTTCAGTATCTTTCCAAATTTAGAAGTTAAATTTATAAGGTTATAATTTGCAAGGTCATCCTTTTTTAAAGAAATGTAAGCAGGAGATGAGGCCTTCCTAGGTTTGGGGGTGATAGCTTGTGATTCTTCGTTGCAGATTCCTGTGGGTTGATGATTAGTGCCTTGCCTCCAAATTTTTAATACATTAACTTATCTAAATATTCCCCTACACATACTCCCCAATTTAAGAAAAATGTGAGATGTTGGGAAATGTTTCCAAGAATAGAGCAAAGGATTAGCCAGCCTAGAGAAGTAGACTTTAAGAGGAAATAGAGTACGTTCAATTCAATTAGGATTATTTGCTGACCGGGTACCAGGTACCTGAGGGTGAGATGGATGCATACAGTAGGTCCCTTCAAGGTCACAGGCAGACTTGGAAGACACATGTGCAGACAGATAATTACAACACCGGGTGTGTGCACCCAGGGAAAATGCAGACAAAGTTCAGCGGGTGCTCAGAGGGAGGGTTTAACTCCATAAGGAAGTTTCAATAATGGCTTTCAATTATAGGACATTTCTAATAATATGATTATATACTTTCTTAATAGTGTAGCATTCCAGTTATTACTTATTCCCCCACACTGAACAAATATAATTATTATATACCCTTTTCATTATCGGCCCTTGCTATTCTTAATGAAAGCAGTGGTTGGTGGTCTATAAGAAAAATTTTTGTGTGATCTTTCACATCATTTAAAAAAAGAATTCTACAATTCTTTTTTTTGTTATTGTTTTTCTTTTTTGTCTTTTGCTTGTGTTTTTCCTAATCCTTTATCTAAATAAAAATGATACCCTCCCCCAGATCCTCTGACAGTGGGTGCTGATTTCACAGTACCTGCTTCAAGAACAACTCAGTATTGGATCGAGTCACCCGGGGGAGATTGGTTCTTCACTATGTGTCGTGGCTTTTTAATGCCACATTGCTTTTTATCAACCAATCTGCGGATGTTTTCCCTTCGTTCACATTGAAAGCACTTTGCTGTAGAAACCAGTAAGTTTGTTATCTCGGTTTATTTTCTTTGTTTGTTTTCTGATCTCCTGACAGCAGAACCAATCTTCGGAATCCTTTAAAGAAATTACCGAAACAAATTCGATCACAGAAGCTTTTAAAATCTGAAATCCCAGGAAGCTAATTAGTGCGTCCTTTTAAGATGGCTTCCTGCATTTTGATATACACGTAAGCTCCGGTTTCAAATGCAGTTGGCAGTTTGCCATGAGTCAGGCAGGTCATCTCGGCTCTCAGGAACACGGAGCTCCCGCAGAAGCCTGTGGAGGGAGGGCAAGTTGGTACCCTCCCCTGCATTAGCGCGTGACTGTGCTCTGTCACCATGTAGCAGGTGGAGGCCGGGAGCTGCGTTTGCGTTGTTTCCTGGAGGTTAGTTGTACGCTCTGCGAACTTCTCTCATTGCCCTAATGTTGTCCTTATTTTGCTATTTCCCCACTTGACATTGGGCCTTTAGGGAGCAGGAACTGTGTGTATCCCAGAGCTCTGCATGGTACTTGGCACGTAGGAGGTGTGTAATAGATCCAGCTGCTGTGGTGTGGAAAGCCCGGACTTCAGAGTTGGTCAAAGGTACATGACTGTAGAGCACGCAGCCCTCTTTAACCTGTATCCGAGTTACTTCAAAGCCTTGTATTGCTGCTCTGGGCAGCAGTGTCCTAGAGGGCATTAATATTTGATGCTCTTAACTCTTTAAGGGCAGTATCCACCCATCTCGGCACCCATAATCCCTAGCTGAGGGCCTGGCTCAGAGTAGGTCGTCTGTAAATGTTTGGTCCTCACTGAGTGACTGCATGCATTGTGTCCAGGATGTCTACTCTGAGACACCTCAAGAACCTCTTTCGGGGTGTGTTTTTACCCTCCCTGCAGTCGGGCAATCTCACTGCCAATGGCAAGGACACACTATGAGAGATGGTTTTTTCCTTTGTGTGTTTGTGTGTGTGGGAGTGTTTGTGTATAAAAAGGTCATGGGAACACAAAATTGTAACTTGAATGTCGTCGAGAATCCATCTCATTGCATTGGAGAGACATCCAGGATTCTCCCTAGAAAAATCTTTGCCAGCATAAAAACCATTATTAATCACATCTGAAATGCATGGGTGTGCTTGTCTCTGGGCCCGTGTCCATATGTGCTTATGTCACTGCAGAACGAACCCTATCGGTTCATGTCACCTGCTCCCCTCCTGGAAGGGGCGTGGCCACATTCCAGGTGCAGGGAGCCATCCGTGCACCATCTTAGAAGCATAGCAACGCTTAGTATGTTCGGGGTACATTTGAGTAACCCAGTGGTGCAGATATTTGATTATTCGCATGGCCCACGTGGGTGTCTTCACCCATCCTCCCGCACCACCCAAATGAGTTAACAGGCAGAGATGGGACCAGAAGCTGAGCATGGTTCTAAACAAACGGAATGGTGGCCCTGGAGGCTTCATAAACAGCTTGCCTGGGTAAGTCTTCAATGACACAAAAAGAGACCGAAGTTCATGGCACCAACCATCAAAGCCGTCAGAAAAATGTATTTCCTACCAGATAAAGCCCTCCTCTTTAAAAATTTAAAGAAAAAAAAAGAAAGAAAGAAACCACCCAGTGGAACCTTAGAATCAACTTGAAGGTTCAACAGCAGGGGAATGATTTCATAAATCACAGTGGATCCACTTAACGGAATATTAGCTAGCCACTAAAATAAAATGACAGTTGGAAAAAATACTTAATGATAAAAGGTTTAATGACAAAGTGGGGTTCAAAATGGAAGATAGGCTCTGACTAGAACTATATTGAAAGAAAGATGAATGAAGAAGACGACAGTGGGTGATGTATTATCTCTACACGAGAACCTTTTTCACTTTTCAAAGCGTTAAATGTATGGCATTGCCTTTAGAATTTGAAAATGTCTCATTTAAAACGCGTCCTAAGTGAAATCTCGTGGTAACTTACAAACTGGTACGACATGCAATTGTAAGTAGCTCTCCCATGCAGCCATAATGTTTACTTGACCTTGGTTTTGTGAAGGCTTGGTTCCCGGGGATTTGTAGAGGGAAAGGTTCTGAGGGGCAGGTTGATGGTGACGCTGGTACAGGTAGTATGGTTCCTAGATAGAGCAGAGTTCCCTGAGCTCAGCGCTCAGTAGGAAATGCATCTCAGTTGTCAATGCTGTGGACTCTTCTCTGTCCCCTTACCTGTCGGCAATTATTGAAAAATTGTCTTTTCCCCCAAATACAGTAATGCATGCCTTGGCCAGGCAAGCCATGGCATTCAAAATCAAGGGCGTACTGATGTCCGGTGAATTTCTACTTTCAGCCAAAGCGCCCAGATGAAATGAAGCACGGTGTATTCTTTTAGGATATGAGTGTGCATTACTCATGATTAATTTTAGAAGCTAGTAAGAGTATTAGACTTGATAATTTTAACAGAAAAATGAATACTATTAATAATTAAGAAGAATTAAAAAGAGCAGAATGAGTAAAGGAGCTTTCATTTATTGAGCCTTTACTAGATGGTATTTTGCATAAATGTTTCTCATTTTGCAAAATTTATCCCACTTAATAGAAGTAACCCCAAAGCATGGATATTCTTACCTGGATCTGTCTGATGTCAACATGCATGCTTTCTCTCCCTCAGCATATTGTTTCTTATTAACTTCTAACCTCCTTCTCTACACCCTACCAACCTCTGCCAATAACTGCACATCAACTGTGCACGTCACTTCTCTCATGCTGAGATTTGGGACAACCTACAGAGTACAACTATAACCCTATAAAGGTTGGTCAACTGTGACTTAATAGCTCTAATTTTTAATATGCCTCACTCTAGGTGCGTGGATAAAAGGAAGACATCTGAAAATTTCTAAAGTCTTTCTCAGTGGTTAGATATTAAAAATCAGTTTGAAATCCAACTATATTGAATAAAACAAAACCTAGTTCCTCTGACACCTAAAGATAGACATTTTCACTTATTGTGTGGTGTCTAAGAATTCTGTGTGCGAGTTTTAAATTTATTTGGGATTGGCTTCGTCTGTGTTTCCATATGGCCTCCAGGTGAGCCACAGAGCTGTGGTCCTGGCCAGCCTGACACCCTTTAGTCTGAATCACATGACAACCTGTGTCTATGATTAGCTCCATAGATGTTCCCAGACAGAGTGCTCACTTACCCTTGATTTTGATCTTCATTCCTGAGTGCAAGCATGTCACGGAGTGGAAACCCCAGTTCACGGGGCTCATGACCTTCCACAGACTGTATGTAACTCAGCTGTGGCCCCCACCTGGTGAGGTCATGTTCTGATTCTGATCAAGGACGTTAGCATTAGAGGGAGGTCCTCACACCTGCCCTGTGTCCTAGCACCAACATTTGACAGAAAAGATCTTTTTCACAGAGTTAACTTATGTGAGTGCCCCATTCCCCTGGGAGCTCCTACACTGTTTGGTCCCAAGGTGCCCTTTTAGCCTCACCCTTTCCACCCACACAACCTGCTTCCCGCACCACTAATTACTCACAATTCCACTAACAGGCCACATCCTTTCACACCTCTGAGTTTTTGGTCATGCTGTAACCTCTACCTGAGTTCCGTTCCTGCCTCTACTATTGTCTGTCAAATGCTTTACGCTTTGTGCCTTTGAGTTTCAGCTGAAATGCTCCCTTCTCTATGAAACTGCCCTAGGCCCCCCATGCTATAGTTATAGGTTCTTCTCTTGTGTCCCCATGACTCAAGGTGCACATTAGGGCACCTGTGACAGTCTTGAAATGACCATTACAGGGATTGTTTGCACACCTCTGTTGTGAATGTATTAGTGAGGGTAGGTTAGGCTGCAATAACAAACAGCCTCCAAAATGCATTATAGCTCAAATTCCAAAAACTGTATTTCTTATACAAAAAAAAAAAAAAAACAGCCTAAGCGGATATTCCTGACCAGTGGCAGCTGTGTTCCACAAAGCAATTCAGGGCTCCAACCACCATGTGGTTCCTTTTTCCCTATCAATATCTGCATCCAGCTTGCGGGTGTCTGTTACCAGCCTTAGCCACATTCCACTGGTAAGAAGGAATCACACAGCTTTCTCTAACTGCAAGCTGGGCTGGCACAGGTAATCTAGCCCTTTGCCCGGGAAGAACAGCAAATGGATTTTTGTTGGAAAGCTAGCAGTCTGTCACAGTGAGCCACTTGAGGGCACAGACTTGTTTTCTCCCCGGTAGAATCTCCAGCCTCTGATATAAACTTGGGTCCCCGATAAAAAAATGTGGCTTGAAGGGGTAGGAGAATGTTAGCTTGATTTCCATTTGCCATCATGTGATACAACTTTGAATCAAGGGACATTTCCTCTTCCTTTCTGGCATTGTTTGGAGGTCTTAATTTTATGATTGAATATCAAAACCCAAGAGCTCTAAGGAGGCACAGTGATGTCCTCGGCTGCATTTTCTCATAACACAGAGTCATGTGGAACCAGAGCCTTGGCATCTTGCAAAGTGAAAAGACCCCAGGTAAAGAGGAATCTAGTAACTCATCTTGATGTTAAAAATATACCATCGTCCATTCACTTCCCCACTGGCAGAGTCCAGGCCGACTTTGGCTCCCCTCCCTGTGAAATGCACCCTTTCCCTCTCATCAGTTTCCACTCCTCCCGCTGAAAGTGGAATACAATGAATAGATGTATAATAAAATCTTTTAATTGTCTTAGCATATGTTGCTTTTATTAGGTGAGCATAATTGCATTCATGGGATCACCTACAAAGTCCTTTCGAATATAAAATTGAAATGGCTTCACACTCAGTGCACAAGTCCTTCCGAGCCACTGTTTTCCCCTTCACTGCCTCCTGTCCCCCTTTTGCTGTAAAGTTCACATTGAAGTGTGAAAAGAGAGACGTGGCAACTGACACGTGCTGGATCTTATCAGCCGAGAGTGCAGTTGTGGCCGCCTGAGAAGCGACTGTCATTTCTACACCATTTATTCCTCGCCCGGCCTCATTGCTCGCTTCCTTTCGGAGGAAATTTTCCCTGTTAAAGTACTGTACTTGTCATTTATTTCCCTTTTTTCCGCTCTCCCTCCGTGGCTGGGTTTTGATATGCATTTATCCAAAAGGCAAGCCTTTTATACACTTCCGCTAACCTCGTAAGGTCAGGCTCCCCTGAGCGGCTTCAGGCTCATAAAAGCAGCCCAACAAAGCTTTTATGGGGTCATTACAGCTCCCTTAAATCCCTCTCCTTCCAGCTTTCAATAATTCTGTTGCCTCTAATCAATTCACCAGCTCTTCTATTTGGAAGTGGGGGAAGGAGGGGGAGAGGATCCACCCAAGACCCACTTCATTGGCACCAGGGTTTCTCAAAGTCTGTTTAGCTTGTGGCTCTTCCTCGGCTCTTACCCTTGAGTCGTACTGGGACATCTCAGCCTTAATCATTATTTTAGAAGAGGGGTCAGCAAACTTTTTCTGCAAAGGGACAGATAGGAAATATTTTAGGCTTCGTAGGCTGCAGGGCCTGTGTCAAAAATACTCAACTTTGCCGTTTGCCTTAGCACATTAAGGTTGCTATAATAAGGTACCGTAAACTAGGTAGCTTGTACATAATAGAAATTTATTTCTGATGGTTCTGGACGCTGGGAAGTCCAAGATCAAGGTGGTGGCAGATTCGGTGTCTGGTGGGGGCCTGTTCCTGGGTTCTCACTGTGTCTTCAGTTAGTGGGGGGATCTCTGGGCCTCTTTCGTCAACACTGATCCCGTTCATGAGAACTGCACCCTCATGTTCATGGTCTCCCAAAGACCCCACTGCCTAACATTGTCACACAGAGGATGAGTTTTCAGCATATGACTTTTGTGGGGGACACACACATTCAGACCATAGCACCATGACAGTACAAAACAATCATAGATAATATATAAATGGATGAGTGGGGCTGTTTTCCGATAAAATTTTATTTACAAAACCAAGCAGTAGGCAGGATTTGGCCCATGGGCTGTAGTTTGCCAACTCCTGTTTCAGATATTAAAAATTCCATCTATCCAATCTTCCAAGAATTCCTAGTCTACTTGTAAGTAACTCTAGCTTTCCAAAAATATGCAGTGTGCATATCTAATGCTGTGCTTGGATGGCAGAACATTATTACCAAAATAATTTGGTTGACTTTCAGTTTCTAACCCTAATTTTTTCTCCTCTTTGCTTTCTTTCTTTTGAATAATAGAAACTTCAGTTTTTTGTTTAACGTATCTTGAAGTACTTCACTAAAAAAGTAATTTCATGGTGGTACACAGGGCTGTTTAGAAGCTCGAATATTATACTTTCCGTTTATTGTGCAGGACTTTTCCTGGAAATTGTGCATTTATCGTATCCCTGAGAGAGAAGACCAGTGGCGAGAAGAATCAGTCTACTGTGCTGAACCTCTGCTGCCTCCCCAGGGTTCTGCAGGTCTGGTAGTCGGAGTAAGGGGCTCGCTGGGCTGCTGAGGACACACGTGGGAAGCACCAAAAATTCGTAATCTCATTTAAACCCCAAAAGAAACCTATGAGAACATCTTAAGAGTCTCACATTCCAGAAGTGCAAAATAAACTCAGAAATGTAAAACAACTTGTCCAAATGCCAAGTAAGCAATGCTTGAACCAGGATAGTGAATGAATCTGTAAACCCATTACAACATTTCTCTCTGTTCACGTTTTCACTGAGGCCAAGTGTGACCGATTTTATGTTAGCAAATCAGCTCTTATTCCTGAGCACACTTCTCAGGTACCCTTTCCACCCTCCCTAGCAGTAATACCTGGCCACATGAGGGAATCCCAACTAGTGCAATGTGTGTGAAGTGATGCCCAGTTGGAACCAAGGGAAAACCTCCAAACGTGCAATCCTTCATGTTTGTTCGCTTGTTTATTTGTTTCCTGAGCCCTGGCTAGAATGAAGGTGACACTCAGGGTGATCCTAGAATCTGAGTATTGGAAATGCCACAGTTCTTGAGGGTGGAGCGGAGCTGCCCTTCCATTGCATTGGAACCATTAGAAACCTATGACCTCATCTTTCCTTAGCAGGTGGGGGAGTTGGGTGTGGCCGGGCGCAGTGAATCCAGTAGATTTTGAATGGGAGATCTCAACCTGGGGTCTGTCGACTCCTCGAGGTCTATAATGGGGATGTATAAGCTGGTTTTGAATATTTCAACAAGCATCATGGAACTTAACCGAATGAGGCCAAGTATCTTATGAACTTATTTTTATTTGGGTTAGATTTACAACATAGATGTGAAGTGACTTGCCCGAGGTCACACAGATGATGAAGGGCAGATCCATGTTTCTGGACTCCTAGACTAGGTTTATTTTTCTCCCATTGCCCCTTAGAAGATGGTTGTTGTCTTGTGGTTTTCACTGAGTTGCTTATTGACAGACAGGATTCTATTGTGCGATTGTGTCCAAGTCAGCAACGAGGACTCTCTGCCATGTTAGAAGACACTTTGGGTGATCTGAAGGCTTGGTCATGGGGTACATAAAATAGATGCTGGTGCCTAACTCCCAGCAAGACAGAGAGAGAGAGAGAGAGAGAGAGAGAGAGATGAGTAATTTATAGGTTCACATTTTCCTTGGGTCCTTATAATACTTGTTTATTAGAGATAATTTGCTTAAGTGTACACAAGGTGGAAGGTCACGCAAGGAAGGTTTTTATTAGTTGTGTACTGAATGGATCAATAGTAATTTGAATACCATGAATCTGTCCTGTTAACAGGTTTATTTCTTCATCAGATATTAATTCCAGAGGGTTTTACCCGTTATAGGATGGACATAAACCATGCTGTGCAGATGGTGCTGCCTCTGTAATCAGGTTCAGCTGTGTGTTTTTGCAAACCTCCACGTGGACCCTCAAATGTTGGCCCGCAGATTGGGACAGGAGGAATTGGGTAAACAGGATCCTAGAGCCCCTGAAGGAGTGAAAAGAAAGAAGGAAGGCTACCCATCCATTCAATTGCTTGCTTTGAGTCTTTCTTTCTCTCTCTCTTCTCTCTTTCTTTCTCTTTCTCTTTTTCTCTCTTTTTCTTCCCTCCCTTCCCTCCCTCCCTCTCTCCCTCCTTCCTTCCTTCCTTGTCTCTCTGTCTTTGTGCAACCATCCACCCATCCATGCATCCATTCATCTATCTATCCATTATGATTAGAAAACTGATACAGGCACACAAAATGAAAAATTTGGAAAATGCAAAACCTTGATAAAATTGCTATCACTTCTCATTCCAGCACTTAATAATAACCACTGGTGCAATAAGGATATTTCTCTTGGGTCTTTTTCCCCATCCTAGGTGTACACATTTTAATACAGCTGAGATCATATTGTGCATCTGAATTTTTTAACATAGTAGATGTTTTACATCACTAAGTTAATACATGGTCATTTAAACAAGTCATAATATGGAGATAT
This sequence comes from Lemur catta, assembly GCF_020740605.2. Classification (NCBI taxonomy): domain Eukaryota; kingdom Metazoa; phylum Chordata; class Mammalia; order Primates; family Lemuridae; genus Lemur; species Lemur catta. Next base: position 15,085,876 of record NC_059147.1, on the reverse strand, counting down.
GAGAAGAAAAAGCTCATAGCCTATGCTCCACCCTGTCCCTTTTTCTAAGTGGCAATTGTGGACCTTCTGTGACCATGCAAATATGTACGGTATATGTTCACGGGGCAGGGGGTGGAATATGTGTGTGTTTATTAGAATACTCTTTTGTCCATTACTTAAAACCTGCTTTGTTTGGTTAAAACTACATATAGAACACATACAGGTGAAACAACACTTTTTCTAATGCTTACATACTACTCCCTGCAGCCCGAATTAAATCCACCATTCCCCTATTGATGGACACTCCACTTCTTTTCAGATTTCTTGTTACTGTTGTTAGAGCCCTTATAAATACTACATCAATATAGATTCTCAGGCATTTATCCTAATATACCGCTGGTTTTAATTTTGTAGGCTAGATGCCCAAAGAGAGATTTCTGGGTCAGGTGACACAATGTGTGTTTACTTAACGTTATGCAGAAGCATTTCCCCGAATTATTGAAAACCCTTTGTAAGGTTTTTTTTTTTTTTAAATTGGCTGCAAAATGCTCTATCATATATTTTTACCAAAGTTTACTTACCATTTCCTTTATCACTGCCCCCTGGGTGGCATCCAATTCTTTGCTTTTATAAATAACGCTGAGGTGAACATCTTTCCGCACATATCTTTGTTCTCCTTTTGACTTACTTGGAGTGGAATGACTGAGTCGGAGGTCAGCAGCAGAGAGGCCTTTGAAATCTGAGGCTGCAAACAAGCCCGTTGCAGGTTGAGGCCGCACGTTCCATCCAAATGCAGTTGCGGCGCTTTACAAACCACAGCATAAACCCTAGGAATAATTCCATTCCCCGCTGGGCCGGAGCATTGTTATTAATATAACTTTACAAACATCATTCTTTTGAAAGCTTCGCCTAACCTGACCACAGCTCATTAGTGAACCTTCTAACAATCCCAGGGCAGTTTGTGGATTCTGCAGCAGACAAGTTATCCTGTGCCGAACGGCACCGAGGGGACACCCACCCCAAAGATGACGGCTGCCCACACCAGTCAGCCGGAGACATTAGGGCTCTACTTCTGGGACACAGGGAAGGTCTCTTTTGTTCCCTCTGGTGTTTCGTTTTCATCTTCAGATCATGCCCCGTGTTTCCCAGTTGGGGATCTATTAGCAGCTGGGGCTGCACGATTCCTTGATGGGAGGCCTGGCCAGCAAGTTGTAGGACATTCCGGATCCCTGGCCCTGCCGGCTGCACGCTGGCATGACACTCGCCACCGGAACAACGGGAAGTACATTTCTGTGTCTCCCAGCTTCCTTTTTAACATTTCACCCCTTGAGCCCAGTATTCAAATTTATATTTTTTTCGTCCACTTTTATGTATTTTATTTGAATATGTGCTGTCTTTGTGCACAGGCTTTTGCTGTCTGTGATAATGCAGTGATTCTCAACTGGGGCTGGAAGGAGGGAAAGTAACGCACAGGGCCTGTTCTAATGGGGTTGGGGGGTTATTTGTGTTTTTAAAGTGGCATAACGGGGGGTTTAAAAACCAACATTCTGGAACCAGAAGGCCTAGATTCAAATTCTGACCCCTCCTTTTGCAAGCTTATGACCTTGAGCAAGTTATTAACCTCTTTATGCCTTTATTTTACCATAAATACGGGATAATTATAGCTCCTACTGCATAGTTTTGTTAGGAGGAGTAAATGAGTCATTATTTTTGAGACATTTTGTGCCTGGCACAGAACAAGCACTGTGTGTATGTGTGTGTGTGTTATGTGTGTGTGTTACAGAAGTATATGTGGGTGGGTATGTTTGTGTTTTCCATAACTCCAGCTAGGCAAAGGCATACTTAACAAAAACCTTCTGGGCTGGCGAGGATAATCAGAAAGCAGGCTCGGGGAACCTTTAAAGGCAGAAGGACTAAGGAGGTAAGTTACCCAAAGTAGGCAACTCAGCACCGGGGCAGTCCTAATCCGATGCACGTATTTCAGGAGGGGAGTGACATGGCCCATCTCCCATGTTGGGGTGGTCTTCTCTGGCACCCACTGAGAGCACCCCGCTGTTGACCTGGGTGCAGGTCGGATCAAAGCTGGGAGCCCACAGCCTGAGGGGAGAGGGATGTGTTCAGAGCAGGTGGCCCACCAGGAGGAAGGGCGACCCTTGGGGCCTGAGGCTGTCCGGCCCGACTCTCTTCCTTTTCTTAGAAATCTAATGTAGGCACAAGGTGAAGGCCACTGTGGGGCTTGGGTAATACCTTCAACCTCCTAGTCTTTGTCCTCCCAGAAGGAAAAAATGGGAGGAAGGAAAGAAGACAAAAAGGAAGATGCATTTTGTTAGACACTGTGCACAGATGACATTCGGAAGTGCCCTGTGAGCAGACATAAACACTCAGGCTCAAAGAGGTTAAATGTCTTATTTCCTCTGTTGGAAGATACATTTTATTTTTTATATATCTCTGAATGGGCATGTATCCTGTAATCCCTGTGGCTATTTACTTTACTCTTACTCTTCTCCCTTATGCCATGAGCAAATCAGCATGCGTCTTAAACTTTATAACAGATTAAGTGGTCATAATAATAATTATTATAACACAGCATGGACAATGTAGCAAGACCCCATCTCTACAAAAAATTAAAAAAAAAAAAGATTGGCCAGGTGTGGTGACGTGCCTCTGTGGTCCCAGCTACTAGGGAGGCTGAGGCAGGAAGATCTCTTGAGCCCAGGAGCTGGAGGTTGCAGTGAGCTGTAATCATGCTACTGTACTCCAGCCTGGGCGACATAGCAAGACCCTATCTCAAAAACATAAATTATTATGACAAACATGCATCAAGTAACTATGTGTGATTTTTTGCATTTTTAGTTCATTAAATACTCACAAAGACCTAATGGTGTAGGTTCTATCATGTACCCATTTTACAGATGAGGCACAAAACGTTAAATAACCTGCCTTAGATTGCAGAGCTGGTTGGAGGCAGAGCTGGGACTTGAACCAAAGTCTCCACGCCTTCCAAATTTGTACTGTTTTCTCAGCATCACACTGACTCCATCCCTCAGTTCTCCTCTCTATACTTAGAACTTGGAGATCTGTACTTCAGATGATGCCAGAACGAAACATGCTTTGGCGGGATTTACCCTTGTACCTTTCTTCACTCTCTTCATCCCCGCGACTGTATCGTTATAACACTTTTCTGTCCGTGCTTTGCTGGAGGAGGCAAACATGGACACTGTCAAAGGGACTTAAAAAAAAAAATGGGGAAAAGTGGCAGCAATTGCCAGCACAATCACTGAAACATCTTCTTCTGAACAGACTGATAAATGAAGCCCTCCCCAAAATATTCAGAATTGACCTTTGAATTGACTGATTCAAATCATGGAATCAGATGCAGTTACTTTGGACAGTCTTGACAGAAGAGCTATTTTTTTTTTTTTTTTTTTGTACAAAGAGCCTACCGTTCATTTATGCAACAAATACTTTCAAAGACCCACCCCTGTGACTGGCAGTGACAACATACATAGGATCAAAGCACGTCCATAGGAGCAAAGACATGAAATAGACAGTCACTGCTCATGGGAGTCACTCAGACCACCTTCCACGCGCTGTGCATTGCTATTGTCTTGGCCTCAGACCGACCAAAGGACATCAGCCCAGCTCCTGTCCACTTGGACTTCAGCATCTTTCCCTGAGCACGCCTCCAACTCTGGTGTTGTGCACCCACTCTGCAAACGCTCCCGTCTCCCACCCAGCAGTACCAGCCGGTGCCAGCCTCTCCTGAGCGTCAAGATGGTACCTAGCCTGGGAGAAACCTCCCGGCACTGCGGTGATTCATATCTGACCCTGGAAATGTTCCACCTTTCCCAGAAAAGCTTTCCCAGAAGAGTGGGAGTCTCGGAAGACAAATAACAAAGATAGCGGTTTGAAGAGGAGGCACCGATGGCAATTTGGGTTGATAATTCCACCAGCTAATTTAATTCTGATTTCCCCACGCTCCTGGCCATGGTACAGTTGGCTCCAGAGGAAGGCGATGAAAAGTTATCAGTCAAGAAAGAATCAAGAAATTGTTACTTTTTGGGATAATTGTTGGCTGCAGGGGTCTTCCTTTAAACTCTAAACTTTAAAGAGTGGTAAGTGTGGTTCTGTCCCTAGCACTGACAAGTAAACATGTGTGCTATTCATAAAAATCAAGAAACACAAAAACCATTTGATGAACTGCCACTTTCTGGTCTTTTGGTGATTCCAGAGACCTGGAGAATGTAAAAAACCATAGAGGAATCTTATCAATAACGATTGAACTGAGCATGGCTGTCGGGGGAGGCCCCTTCCCTCTCTGGATTTAGGTGAAAGTTGTTGTTTTTTTTCCCCCCCAGATTCAGAATACTCAGGTTTAGAATTAGAGTCCCCCAAAAGCACCACTTTCTGGTGAAGACACTGAATCAGACAGGAGACTGCCTCTCTTCAATCACAGCGGAGGAAATCTCAGTGGAAAACAAAATTCTGGCCCGTTCTATGCTGCGGGGATGGGCAATTTGCCGTCCCACCTCTACTTACTTACAATCTGAAGAAAAAAAGGTTAATACTTGGAAGCGTACCTGACTCTATTTCTAACTGGGGGCCATTTTCCCTTTAAAAATGACTTTTGTACATGTTGCTTGTTCATTAAAGGAGATGTGATGCCACCACCCGCCTCTCCCTGCCCAGCCAGGACCCATTTGTCACCCGGGTGGCTTCAGGATGGATCGAGAGCTCACCACACAGATCTCGTGTCAAAGACATGCGCGTTTATTTTTCACGGTTTGGGGTGGCGGGACGCAGGGAGGGCCTTTTGTCAACTCCCTGCGGAAGAACGTTCGAGAGAGCCTGCCCTGGAACATCATAGATCCCCTCTCCTGTCGCCTTGGGAGCAGAGGGAGGGTGGCAGGTAAGAGGAGTAGGAAAACGGATGGGGACGAGGATAAATGAGAGTGTGTCTGGCTCCAGGTTGGACCCCATCGGACACTGCCTGGCGTGAGGGAGGGACTCATCTGTTTTCTAAGAGGTAACACACAGAAGATAAATTTGGTGCTCAGACATCTGAGGCCTGGCATTAGGAAAAACATGATAAACATGCATTGAGAAGAGGTGTCTCTTTGTGTGTGTGTGCGTGTGTGTGTGTGTGTGATGTTTGTGTGTATTATTAATATATTAATATATCTGCTGGCCGTGAGAAGGTACATTCAGAACATTTTCTATATTCTTTTTTCGCATGTCCTATATTGTCAAACAACGATGTTAGGTGTTCTCTGCACTGTGGCTCTCGGCCTGGGTATTGTTCTAGCACATGCTCAGGACCAGGCTGACTTATCTGGGGTTGATAAGCAGGGGTGGGAGCCAGAAGATAGCACTATTTGATAGTAAAGTGTGTCTTTCCTAGGGCTACTGAGCAAAGTGCACAGCCTGGATGGCTTAAAACAATAGAAACATTGTCTCCCAGGTCCTCGAGGCCAGAGGTCTGCAGTCAAGGTGTTGGCAGGGTGATGCTCCCTCCGAGGGCTCCAGGGGAGGAGGCTGCTTGCCTCTGCCAGGTTCTGGTGGCTCACTGGCCACACGCTCCGTGTCCCCTGGCTTGCAGCTGCAGCTCTCGTCTCTCTGTCTCTCTCCTCCCGTGGCTGTCTCTCCCCGTGTGTCTCCGCATCTCTGGGTCTCTCAGCCCCTGCTTATCAGGACGCCAGTCATATTGGATTAAGGGCCCACCCTGCTGCAGTCTGACCTCATCTTAACTAATTACATCTGCGTTCTAATCTAGTTACCTCTCTATTTCCAAATAAGGTCACATTCGGTGGCATTGAGGGTTAAGACTTCAACATATATTTGGGGGGACACAATTCAACCTCTAACAAGTAATAACTAGTAATAATCTCCTAATATTAACACCACAGTTGCCATTCCCGGAGCACCTGCTGTCCTTCGGACCTCATGCTGGGAATTTTGTCTCCACCTTCCTGCCGGGGAGGAAACCGAGATGCAGGGACACACGCGTGGCCCACACTTCTCATCTCTTCCTCTTTTCTGCCACCCCCCCAGCCAGCTTTTCAATGTACTGATTTCTCACCACATGCTTATTCCCAAGACCAAAAGCAGACATGGGAACTGGCAGGTGTCACCATATCACTCGTCAGAATTTCAAACACCAGCACTGCAGCAAAAGACAACACCGTACCAGTTCAGAACAGGAGTGGAAGAACTCTTGGAGCGTTGTGTTTGTTAGGGTGCGCCTTAGACAATCACAGACCCTGAGCCCCATTTCCTGGGTTCAGATCCCAGCTCTGCCAAGTGGATAACTCTGGGCAAGTTACTTCAATGCTGTGAGCTTAGCTTCCTCTGTAAAATGGGTTCCCATCCGTACTTGCCACATACGGTTTTTGCGAAAGCCACATGAGCTTATCTATCAGGGTTATTATTACTAGAAATAATATTTTAGTGCCCCCAAACATGGATTTAACAAGCATTTATCAAACACCTCCTATGGGCAAAGTACTCCAAATCCACTCCTTTCTTGTGTGTTTCTGCAAACAGAAAAGCATAATTATGAATGAATTCATCTGAGCTGTGAGTCTTTCCTCTGCGTCCGGTCCGCCTGGGTGCCGAGCCCAGCAAGGCATAACTGATAACGTCCCTCCTTATCTCTAATTGCCGGCTATCTCCCCCGTGCCCAGCGAGACAAGCTGTGCTCTTCAAACACAAATTCCTTCTCCCACTTCCTGTGCAGTTTCGCCCTTTCCTCCCTAAAGTCGCTAATTGTTGGCGGTGCCCACGTGGAGTCACTTTTTTCCCTCATCTGCTTGCTGGAATGTGCCCCAGATGAAAACCCACCGAGTCCGGAGCTAAACGAAGAAGCAGAGATGGGAGAAGGGACAAGGCGGGTGGCAGTGGGGCCACATGCGATAAAAATGGAAACACCCTCTTTTGCCCCCGTACCCAAGAGGAAATGGGGGAGGCAGGTGTTCAGGATGGCCTCGTGTTTGTGGTTTTAGACACAGCCTTGAGTCGTGACTGCAAAGGCCCATTTCCCTTGCTCACTCTCTTTTTTAGTAACCGTGCAAGTTCCCATAGATACTCAAGATTTCTTTTCAAAGATTTCCAAAGTTTCTTTCTTGGAGAATATTTGGACGGTATGGAGCGAAGCACGCATCATCGGAGAAATTACAAATTACTAACTGAAGTGCCTCTAGAATCATTCTCCTTTTGTTTTGCCTAATCTCCAGGCTTATGAAGTCAAACTTTCAGTTAAATGTTTATGTAGCAATTGGGCTCTTCTAAGCCATCTGTTGCCAGACAGGATCTGTAGAACTATGTATGGGTCGCATGTGCTGGGTTGGGTCTTCCAATTCTCTTAACACAAAGGTTTGGGGTTTAAATCCTGCAAGCAAATCGCCACCTTTATTTCCGAAGTCTCCTTCAAATCTGCACCGTTCTCCAGAGTCACCGGTGGGGATCAGTGTTTGCTTTTCCTGGGCCTGTGCCGCTCTCTCACCTTTTGCTTCTGTTTTTCCTTTGCTTCCCCCAAAGTGGGAGGCACCAAGGTAAGATAGAGGCATTAGTATTCACACTTGTGTGTGAGCAGCCGAGCTAACATGCACCAGAGGGAAAATATTACTTCTCATAAATGCTCAATAATTATAGTCTTTATTGCATCCAAATCTATATTGTGACACATAGTGGAAAGCTTTCGGATTATATGTGGAGGAGTTGACAGAGACTTGCAGGTGAAAAAGTAAAGAAAAAAACATATATATACATATATAAACAGAGAGAAAAAAATTTCTTATATAAACCCAGGGAAAGAGATGGTAGTGCCACTGGGACATTGGGCTTCCTGTTGCCAGCATGGTACCTTGACTTCCAAAATAGCATTCACTTTCTGAAAAACTGCCTGAGCATATAGAACAGGCATCGAAAGCATATTTCTTAAGGAATGATTAATTCATAGTAATTTCTGTTCCAATCTAAGGGGTGTGAGGTTCTTTTTTTACAACAGATGTTGACTAGGAGAGGTGAAGAATGGTGCGTGGGAGGGGCTTCCATCCTGCCATTGGGGTTGGCTTGGCCCTGTGTGCTGAAATTTTCGTCAGACACAATTGTTACCTCTCCCCCTGGGCGGGGGTGGGATGATTATTTGGTATCTTATGATTGATAGGAGCTGAGTGATTTTCTAGGTGCTTGAACTCCTTAAAAACTTCCAGTGGTTTTATATTCTACCTATTAGGAAACAGAGCAGATGTGGGGTGAGGAAAGGGGAGAAAGATGTTCATTTGAAAGCATTTGATTGCTTCATTATTTTATCTTCCCGTGGAAATGTTTTCATAACAAATTTTTTTTTTCCTATGACAGAGATTCACAAGAATTACTGTGGAGCCATTAGGCATGGATCCCTGCCTAAGGTCTGGAAATGAATTCCAAAGACCACAGGACTTGCTGATGTGTGTGTGCACATCCAGACCCACAACAGGGGCCCTTGCCTGTACAGAGAGGCCCAAAGACAGAGGCCTCACCCCCGCCGGCTCCACTGAAATTCTCACCACGTTTCCAACTTGGATTAAACTGGCATGAAAGTTCAGTCAAATGTCAATTCCACTTTGTTAAGAGAGGAAAATCATTTACAAAGATGAGCTAGTTGGTGTTACTTAGATGATTCAGTAGTTGGTATTAGGTCCATGGCCCACATCCTGCCAGATGTCTGTTTTTATAAATAAAGTTTTATTGGCACACAGCCATGTGCATTTTTTAACATATTGTCTGTGGCTGCTTTTACGCTACAACAGCAAGGTTGAGTAGTTGTAACCATATAGCCTGCAAAGTCTAAAATATTTACTATCCGCCCTTTTATAAGGAAGTTCGAGGACTCATGAGTTAGAAGAGCAACTAGTTGGTGTTACCTTAATTTTGTGAACTGTGGCTAAATCTCCTGTTTTTCTGTATGTTCAAGTAAAATCATACATCAAAGGCAACATATCTATAATAAGGTGCTTGGAAGGTGAGCAAAAAAAAAAAAAAAAAAGTGACTTATGTTCATGGGAGGGAAAGGCCACTGGGATTATAAGTAGAAATCAGGACATGGATTGTGATTTTTGCTTTTCTGTAGGTTTTGTTTATTTCAAAGTAGCTACAGCTGCTTTTCAGAACGGACTCTCTTTTTCCTCTCCAGCTACTTTATAAAAGCCCAGTTTTTACTTCTGGCTGGTCAAAGGTCTTAGGGAAGGAAGCTCATTTCTTGCTCAATCACTGAGGATCATTTAAGACACGATTTGGAGGAAGTTTCTATCAACTCCTGTTTGGACTAGAGAGAAAAGTTTTCAAACTACAGAAGCACGAGATAGGTCATGATAAAGAATCAATACCACCCACCCCCGACCTGGCACACCTGGGATCATCCAAAAGGAGTGGAGCCTCGAGCCCCAGGGAGATGCTGCTGCAAAATGCACTAAATAAACATCTATTTAAAAAGCCATACAGTCCAGGGGATGTGTACTTATCAGCCCATTCTTCAGTGGAGTAAGGCGCAATAAGTAGTTTAAATAAACTTAATGGAGAAACAGGGAGTTTCAGGGAGCAAGAGATCAGGTCTTCTGGGCTCACCACACATCAGGTGATTTAAGCTAAAAATGGCTTAAAATACCGCAATCACTTGAAGTGTCTTACATAAACTGACCAGGAATCTGGGGCATTCACGCTGGAGACAATTTTCTCCTCCTCAAGATAAGGAATTAGTCATAGGGTATTTCCAGATAATGTAGTTAACACCTCATGTACTATTCGGTGGGCAGAGAGCTCTGCTCTTGGGACCGAAATTGTTCCTGCCAGTTCTCATAAGGAATGTGTGTATTTTTAAAAGTCTGGGTAACCACTGGTGAGTCATTTCTACAACATGCCTCCCTTTGGTGTGAAATGGGGCGGAAGGCGCCCCACACAGCTGTTCGGTTGTCTTGTGCAGTTACTCCTTCATTCACTCACTCATTCATTCATTCATCACATGGGTACGGAGCACCCCTGCATGCCAGGCCCGGTGCTAAGCACTGGGGAGACATGTGTGAATAAAATCTCATTTTCAAGGAGCTTACTGCCTGTCGGACATTTGGCCTTATCTCTTTAGTACAAGAAATGATTTGACAACTGAGCGAGATGTGAGGTGGTGCCTGGTAAGGTCTCTATTGGTCAAGGGAAGGTGTAGTGTGAAAAGACTTCTCTTGAGGTGGCAAGGCATCCAGATGCTGACCAGTGTGGCCCTTTGCTTACCCAGGGTAGCCTCCCTCTCACATGTGTTTATTTTTTGCCTCTCCCTTCTTATCTCCTGTGTGGGGGTCCATCCCCTTATTCTATAAGAGAAGCAGTATAGTGAGAAGAACATAAACTTTGGAGCCCGTCCACCCCTTTTCACATGCGAATCCTCATTCTGCCATTTACTAGCTGTGTGTCCTTGGGAAAGTTGCTTAACCTCTCTGAACTCCAATTTCCTCATGTGGCTTCAGGACTGAGGTTAAGGACTGATCACTACTATTGCAGTGATGGGGCAGATGGTGAATGAAAAAGGGCCTTCCTTTCACTCCGTGTCCCCCACGCCTTTCTACTAATGCACTTTGGCTCCTCAGCACTGGAGGAAGTTGGTCTCCGTGGTTGTGAAACACCAAAAAGTTGCCAATTTTCTGCAGTCTTTGGCCTCTCTGATCCCAGGGTCAAAGTAAATGCTGCCATTATCTTGCATTCTCTTTCCAGTGCTTCTGTGGGAATCTCACAGCTCAGAGTAGAAGGCACAGGCTCGGGAGCTAGATAGACCAACGTTCACCTCCAACTCTTATTACTTCTGCACACCAGTTGCTTATCCCCGGGGGCCCTGCAAAATGAGGATAATAGTAAGCACCTCTGAGGCTTGCTGGAGGAGCGCACAGTAGTCTAGATGGCAGCTGTCAGCACTGAGCCTGGAGCCGAGGAGACCTCAGTAGGGCGTCTCCCCAAAGGCCGGTGACTCTAGCCTTGTTTCTTCCAGGTGTTTGCTCTTCGTTGCTTGCTGAAAGGTGAATCGAGAACAGACTGAATCAAAAAGAGTTTTGCCACTGGGCAGTGCGGCTGGGCCTCACCTTCACAGAGCCAGCCCCTGCCCTTGCTTCAGTGTGCGCTCAGCGCGTGAGAGGTGTTGTTCACTCAACAAATTAGATTTAACAGCTAATAGTCTGTGTGGTCTCTGTGTGAGTAAAGTATGCTTTTCATTCAACTTTAAAAAATATTGCAAAGAGACCCCACCTACCTTTCCTTACTGCAGGTCACCTAGGGACCCTATTGGTTTGGAGACCTCAGCAGGGACCCTATTGGTTTGGAGAAGAGGAGGCAGGTCCCCTCACCCTTGACAAAGGGAATTCAGGGTACCTGGAAGGTCGCGAAGCCCAGTTGCTCTTAAGGGTGTGGAATCCGGGGGAAGCCGAATCAGTAGGTAGGTAGACAGGATTGCGGTTTACCAAGTTCAGGGAGAAGAGAAAGCCCCAGGGACCAACAGGAGCATCCTTCCGCCTCCTTGCCTTCTGTGCAACATGGCCTTCAAAGACTCAGGACATGAGTTCGAATCCCAGCCCCACCACTTGGTAATTGTGTAGACTTGAGCGAGTTGCTTAACCTCTCTGTGTCTCAGTTTTCTGTAAACTGGGGAAAACAATAGCACATATATTTCACAAGGTTGTTATGAAGACTCTGTGTACAGAGAAAGAGAGAGAGACTGCTTAGACCACTGTCTGGCCCAAAATAAGCATTATGAGTGTAGCTCCAACGTGAGTCATAATTTGTGGAGAACAACTGTGTCAAAACCACACCAACAATAATTTGGAATGGAAATAATTTGACTGGTCATTTTGTTTATGGGCAGCTGCGTTGGATTGATATGTTTTTCCTTTGATCTGCAAAGGAAATGTGATCATTCATTCATTCATCCTTTTAAAAATATCCAGTAAGCACCGACTGTGTGCCAAGCATTGGGTTGGGTGCCAGGGACCCCTGTTGGTGAGGTCATAGTCTACCGGCACATGCCCAAGTATATCAAATAGATGGGCTGTGAAAGTGAGCAGAGGTTTCATAATGACACAAGTTGTCATTTAGCAAGTGGCCTGCCCCTGTGGGAGATCTCTGCTCTGACATTCCATGCAGTATCGTGGAGCCTTCCCTTTTCTTCTCTTCCCCCATCCTTCACTGCCTCCCCTCGGTTCCCAGCTTCCGTCATGTGAATGGGTGCATTTCTGGGTACCTTCCTCTTCTGTAGGCCCCGCACTGCTGAGTCAGGAGGTACCACTTCTCCATCTGCTTCTCATCTTCCAAAACGTGTGTTGATATTTCTTGGTCACTGAGCTAAACACTTTTTTCCCCCCGTGTATTACACTTTTAACAGAGTTTCTGGAGGGAGTATAGACAAAAATGCTTGACTTGAATCCACCTTGTCTAACCAGAAGCTCCCCAAAATAGTCTGTGTTTTTTTTCCCCATGCCGTACTCCCCCAACCAGAGGGTGAAAAAGAACCACACAGGCAGAGAGTAGCATGAGTAGATGCTACTGCTACGGCCACTGCGTCTACCATCGCCACCACTAGCATCTGTTGAGCGTGGATTGGCACCTTTGATAAAGTTACAAAAGTGCAGCGTGAGCAAACCCCATCCTCTTTTCTGTGTCTCTGTCTCTTGGTGAACAAAAGGAATGGAGAGAACTTCAGCTGAAGAATGTATGATCCAACTACATGTGCGGTTCTGAAGAATGAGGGTCTGGAGCCCAGTGATTCGGTTCGGCTCTTACTCTCTCACTTGCTCTTTGATAAAGGGCTTCACCTCGTTGGGCTTCAGTGCCCTGCCCTGAATTGGGGAGAACAGGTGCACAATTCCTCAAAAAGGATTTGGTACATGCCGGGTGGACCCTCACAGAAAGCATTAAAGGCACATGAATACCCCCTTGGCTTATGGCAGGCGGGCAGCACATCATCAGAGCTCAATAAAGGAGAATTATTTGTTATTAGGTCATTTTACTTGCTTGAGCCTCAGTTTCCCTCTCAATGAAATGGGATGCTAATACCTTCACAGGGCTCTTGCAAGAATTCAGCAAAAATTCTCCACCTTGGCACCTAGACAGTGCCACGGAAGGTATCCAGGCCCCTGCAAGGGATTCAGACATTGAGGGGACCCCCTGGTAAAGTCATTCGATTAGGAATCCAGCGGGTGTGCCAGTAGGGGACAGATTTTCAGCCACCTTGACAATTCAGGGACACAAATACACCTTGGTGGCAAGGTGTATTTGTGTGCCTGCCTTTTTACCAGCCAGGCATTTGTGAGAGGATGAATCCTATTAGGTGTGGCAGCCAGAGGGAGGGAAAAAAAGCAGAGTAAGATGTTCCTTGGTGCACCCCATTGTCATGAGTTCAGCATTTCTCTGAACTGCGAGGGCAAGAGCGTTCCAACCCCAGTTGGTCTGTCGTGAGAGCACCCCGGTGGCTGCTGCCAGATGACGCACAGTGCCAAGCTTGCCAGTCTGCAGGACCTCTCTTGCATGAGGAGCAATTTGCAGGAGGGAGCACTGCAGGGGAGGGGCCCCGGACCTCTTCTGGGCCACTGTCCAACATCGCATGCAGGCAGAAGCGATGCCCTGGAGCCTGAGGACACCAAGTTGGAAGCCAGGAATTTGAGGACCTAGAAATGGAGCTCCGAAAGGAGGAGGGAGGTCCCTGAGGCCCCGTGGAGAGGGACTTGGCCATCAGAGCGATCCAATGACCCCGGCAGGGAATATGTATCCCCTTCACGGGTCCAGCGTTCTGGTGTTCTAAATGTATACCTGATTCCAGGGTGTGTAGACTGAATGGCGTGTGGAGTCAGAGGCAACATCAGCCGTGGACAAGAATACGGGATTTCAACTGAGGCAGACTCCGTTTGGACCTTAGTTCTGGCACTTCCCAGTTGCATGGCTGTGAGTCATTGCACCTCCTTTAGCCTCTGCCTCCCCTCTGCAATAACACCTGCCTGGTGAGGCTGTTGGGAGAATCAGAAGTAATAGCGGGTCCTGGGCACATAAAGGGGCCTCAGTAGCCAGCCACCATCACCACTGTCACTGCTGCTGTTTGACTTTGCCGCTGGGGTTGGACTAACCCTCCCTACGGCAGCTGTCATGCCTCACGCTCTCCCGGGACAAAGACATGAGGAACTGAGGATGGTCCGGAAGGGAGATCTAGAGATGATTAAAGGGCAGGCAGGTGACTGCTGTGCTGAGATGATACCTGGGCTGGGTGATGTGGCAAAGGACAGGTGCTGTGGCCAGGTGACAGGGCGTGGTTGGGAGTGGGTTCCCTGGCAGGCCCCAGGTTGGGACTGACATGACATTGCCTTTTTACCTTCTGAAATTTGGAATTTGCTGAAGCCAGAGGGGCGAGTGTGTGCGGGAGGACAGTCCAGGGTGGAAGGTTTCCACCCAACCGTCCCACGCCCCAGTGTGGTGCCCACAGCAGCAGCCGTGGCCTCTTGGCTGTGACGGCATCTGTTCCACCTCTGACACCGCCGGCTGATTAATCGGTTTCCCTGGGCCTGTCCCCCACGCAGCCTGCCCACCTGTCCATTGCAGGGAGCCGTGGGCCCAAACCACAGACACTCTCAAGGTGCTGGTGGACATCAGCATTTCAGAATCAAACGCCAAATTAGACAGACGCCGCTTGAATGGATGCGAATTGACACTTGTTCATACACGGGCCGCTGTTGCTCTATGGCTGGTTGATTTCTGAGCTCTGAGTTGGGGACCCCAAGGGCGGCCTGCCTGCTGGGAATAATAGAGGAAAACTAGTTTTCATGTTTTGAGGCAAAAATTCAACCGGTAGAATAAAAGAGGCAGGGTTAAGTGACCCTCCGAGCTGTAATGGAAATGCATATGGACCCGCTGTGGGAAGAACACTGGAGCAGGTGGGCCTGGATTTCAAAAGGATCGCACCACTTACTAGCGGGAGGACGCTAGGCCAGCCAAAACCTCTTCTGGGCCTCTGTATTCTCATCTGTAAAATGACACTAATACTCCACAGGGATGGATATGTGTATTTTCCCAACATTTTATTATAAATGTTTTCAAATGGAAAATTTGAAAGAAAGTTGCAGCAACCACCCACCTACCCAATACCTAGATTCTACACTTTTGCTGCATTTTTTTTCTAACAACACTTGCTTGCCCCACCTGCATGCTGCTCTCTCCACCCAGCATTGCACAGAGGTACTTGGGGATTTAGAGGAGATATGTGGAAAGGACCCGGGGTGGTGTCGGGAATTTGGGGGCACTTCACAAATGATGGTGGCCGTTGTTTAAATGTCAGTGTCCCAGGATCATGGCTGTGAATTTGGTTCTGGCCCACTGTCGCCAGGGCACCAGAGGACACTGGGAATCACGGCCAGGGTAGCACCCAGCGATGCTGGCTGGGTGGGAGAGAAGGGTGGCCGCCCCTACAATTTCTAGCCCAGACGGCAGAAATTTCCCCTCTGCTTTTAAGTCCCTTGAATGAAGCAAAAGCAAGACGTTTTAATCTGTATGCGCCCTTCTTTAAGCTTTTAATCAACAGAACTGTAGCCACCTTTGAACTAGTGTCTGTTGTGTCCCAGAAAATGGCCAAACGTCATCACTCATCCTTATGACAACCACGTGAACGGGATGTTATTATGCCCACTTCACAGATGAGGAGACTGGGGTTCACTGGCTTGTCACAGAGCCGCCAGGTGGCAAAGGCAGGACTCCAGTTCAAGGATTTCTGGCTTCAGCTCCTGGGCTTTTCCCACCGTCCCACACGGCCACCCACTCTGCACAAAGGCCTGGATCTGGCCACCGCCTGCTTCTCCTCCTCAGTTCTCTCCAGACCTGAAGAGATGGCACCGACTCTTGCTCAAGAAGTTAGAAAGGGCCTCTCGCCTTCCCCAGGTGAACACAGACATTTTTTCTTTTTTTTTTTTTTTCTTTTCTTAATGGAAAACTACAGGGAGTGAGGGCTGTTTCTTCACTTGCTTTGCAAGAGAGTTGGATTGGATTTGTACGCGATGCCCGAGTTGGATCGGTTTTCTGAAGACCTAACTCTGCAGCATTCTTCAAGGGCTCTAGAGAGTTCCTTGTGCCATCGAATTCAGTTTAGAGACTTCAATAAAAAAGTCCCGAAGGAAACTGTCAATTAATGCATTTACACAGAAATATCATACTTGGGAAAAACATCTTCAAACACAAACACTGTTTTCCAACCATTAAAAAGTTTACGTGCTACTTGGTTTCCATAGATACCTGAGGTAATAGCCTCCTTCCTCTCATTGAAGAGTGAATGTTGTTCGGTTACTTTTTTTTCTTTTCTTTTCCATTTTTTTTTTTTGTTTGTTTGTTTACCTTTGTCTTTCGGATGTTTTCCCTCCATCCCGATGTATGAAAACAAAAGATAACTAAATTGAACCCTGGCAGTGTAATTTGTCTGAGGAAGACAGGTTGATTTATAAGCTCAGGTGATTTCGTTTTTTGCTCACCTCATTATTATTTATGGTACTTGCAGGAAAGAGATGGGGAATTTTCAATTGATCAAATTTTTTCCCTAGTCTATCAAACACATAAACAAACTAAAAAGGAAAACAGTCTGTTAAAGAGCAACTGAGTTTAATAGTGTGTAGAGCAGGGATTGGCCAACTATGGCCCGTGAGCCAAATCCATCTCCCTGCTTGTTTGTGTGAATAAAGTTTTATTGGAACACAGCCACATTCATTTGTGTACATGCTGTGCACGGCCACTTTGACAACAATGGCGGAGTTGAGTGGTTGAGGTAGAAATTATATGGCCCACAGAGCCCAAATTATTTAGTCTCTGGCCCTTTGTGGAAGTTTACCGACCCTTTATATACTAGAAAGAATTGGGGGGTTGGCAACATTGAATAGTTTTTGTCCCTTTAGGCCATGACGTGACTCTCTGCAATGTCTCTGCATCTTTGAAATGGGCATGAGAGGACCCTTTTAAAAGTGTTTTGGGATGTGAGACACATAGTAAGAGAACAACAAATAGGAATTATTTTCATTTGAGATTCTTTTGCTAGAAAAATCCAAAGAAAACTACCTTATGATTCTAGACTTTTTTTTTTTTTTAGAAAACCCAAGAGAAGTGTGTAGAAACCCGTGCTAAATAGTTCAGGTGTTGTTCCTGGGCCAGTGTATGCACAGCGTCTCCTCCCTGGGAGAAGGTTCCAGAAAGTGGGTAGGGCACTCCATTCGGGGGGAGAAGGCAAACAAAAGAAGCCACAACAGTCTAGGAAGAAGTCTTTAATTTCTATTCAGCTTTAAAGAGTTTGAGAGAGTTTTTTTTATCCCCCCCGCCCCGTTAACAAACCAGTTCAAGTACATGCCTTCAGATTATAAAAGTACCTGAAATTGCCTAGAATATTAGCATGCATAGCTTGTTAGTATTTACATATATTTACATAGGGAAACAAGAGAAAGATCTACAGTTATTTACAGTCTACATAGAGGAAAAGAAAGGCAGCCTAATTGTATTTCCTAAAATACAGTAGATGAGTCGTCAGCACATGCATATTTAGATAATATTTGCATGATAAAATGCAATCTTTAAAAAAGACATACCTTTGTAACTTTCTATGCTAAGGTGTTGCATAATCAAGGTAAATTTTTTTTGTTTGTTTGTTTTGTTTCTAGTCTATTTGCATCAAGTGCTTTAAAATGCTCACTAACATCGAGGCAGAATTATTTACCCTGGCAATTAAAGCAACAGCACACACGATCATTTCCTACTAACTAGCAACACGCTGCTGGTGAATGAAATATCTATTGTTTCTCATTACCCATCGACCACTGTGAAGAGATCTCTTTGTGTAAAGGCAGTGCCTAAGCTATCACCATTAATTATGGAAGTAATATAAATGAGACACTCTCCACAGTATGTTCTAAATGAAATATTAACAAGGCCAGCGTCTTTGAGCCTGAGAAATGATCTATTCCAGTGAGCTCTCTATGAAAATGCACCTACCTAACGGAGACATGCCCGACTTGAAATAGTGGGGCTGGACATCGGGGGCCTGCCTGTGAGATCTGAATTACTGCCAAGTACATCCCTCTTAATTCGCTTCTGGAAGACAGAGTTAAGAGTTAATTTCTTACCACAATGTGGCCCCATCCGAGACCCTATGTCTTTTCCCCCAATGCCTTTTCCGTACTGTGTTGCAGAATATATATGGGACATGAGTGAAAATGAACTGTCAACCTTAAACTCTAAACAAACAGCCTGTTTGAGGTTTGCCCTGAAATCCTGCCTGCTCATGAAATAGCTCTTGGTTTTCTGAAAGACCTAATGTAGCAGGCAGACTGGGTGAAGTCATTTGTGCAGAAGGAGGGAAGGGGAAAGCTGCTTGTTCATCTATGCTATGAAGATATTCTTTGCGCTACTCTATTAGAACTGAACCTGTTAATTCTGCCTGGCAATAATTTCAAAGGTTTATTTCAGTGTATATGGCGAATACAGATGCGTACATTTATATACAGTATACAGAGCTAGCTATAACGGAAGTTAAAGAAGTAGAGTAAAAATGTAAAATGTTTCAAATTAACACAAGCTAAATATCTTTTATAAACACCCAGCAGTCCTTTGGCACTGGCATCGATGTGGCCCCGTTGGAAACTTTCAGTGAGTGACAGGCCATCACATTTGTCCCCTGTGGAAGGATGATGCTATCGGTTACATGCTTATTTCTGTGGCAGATATCTATGGCTCTTCTGCTGGGCCATTTCAAACTAACCCATGGAAGAATGAATACCCCAGTGCAATTTTTCATCCCAGCAAGAGAACTCCCCACTCAAAATGAAACAGTACTTTGAGCAATGTGAGTAGTCCAGGCGGCATCAGCATGGAATGCCCAGGGAATTCTTGCATGGATATAAGACATAGTCAACAATACCTTCTCTTATTTCTAATAAGACAATGGCTCAGGTCCAATCAGTCCTAGAACACCTTTGGTGGGCACAAATGAAAGGTGGGACAAACATGCATAAAATCACCCACACATATAGTACTTAAGCCATTCCTTTTTCCTTTTCTCATTAGGAGCCCCCCACCCCACCTCCCACCCCCCTAAAGTGTGTCTGGGGTCTCACCATAACAGCAGGTCTCAGAAAAACGAAATCATTCTAAAGATTATGCCTCCACTCGTTTAAGACCAGACATAAATCTGTCACAGAACCCTTGGAACGTTTACGGCAAGAATTCTGGAACACAAAGGAGGCATGGAAAGGGCTTCGTTTATTTTAAGGAAAAGTTCAGAACAGTTTGTCGACTTGAAAACACGGGCCCTGACGGCGTCCCAAGGTCACTCTGCCCTTCAATCCTGCTGATAGCCCAGGTTAAGAAGCCTTGCCTTCCCAGAACAAACATGGCTTTGGACTCCTCTGGCTACTTGGGATTGGCTGCCTATGGAACCCCAAAATTAAGGCTAGGGAAAATAAATATGTTCTTCCGCCTTAAAAGACTTCCAGCTTTCCATCCTGAGCCTACTGGTCTCTGGACGTATTTCTGCAAATATTTCGCAGAGGAAAAGCAGTAACTCTCCTGTGGACTTCTCAGCTCATTCCACTCCAGTCTTTAAGTCAACCTCTTAAAACTCCTTAGTGATGTTGCTAGAAATTCACGTCTTTTGTCAGCGAGAATGGCGTGGCCTTTGTATGACACTTCCTTTTAGGCTGACTTGGGTTTGGGGGCATAATATTTGCAATGCCTGAACTGCAAGTAGGAAAGGCCCCCCGGTCAGTTCATAGATTCTCTCTGAAGAGAGGCCTGTGAACATATGGCTGTCATTTGAAAGCCATATGGCATTCCTTCCCCCTCAAATGTTTCACTCAAGATGTCCTTTGCCATCTTGGGTTGTGGCCTCTGCTTGTACCAATTGCATTTACAGTGATGGATTGGCATACCTCCTTTCTTCCCTCTCCCTCCTTGTATTAATAGACTGTGTCCCTATTGCCACCTGGGGAATGACACGTCACCTGTCCCGGGAGAGTCAACTGAAAAGGACCTGAGGTTTTCCACACTTGTGAACCTGATTTAGCAAAGAAGCTGTTTTCCTTGTGGCAAAGGGTAGTATCTGACTCACCGTCCAAGTCTTTTCTGTCAGAGTGGGCATGTTCTGTTCCGCAGGGCTAAGAGTCAGGATGTGATCTAAACGGATTCTCCAGAACATTCTCCCAAACTTTTACAGCCTAAAAACAAATATTGGCTTTCCTGATCACCTTTGCTTTTTCTATTTGAGAAATTGAATGTGTTCCCCTTCTAGAATAAATGTTAAGAACAGCCTGTGAGTTAGCAAAACTCCCGAGGGCTGATAAAGAAAGTTATATTTCAGTCCCTACGGGAAGTATTTGCATGTATCTAAGCCCATATTGTTCAAGGCCTTTAGAGGAGTCCGTTGTTAGGAATTTGCAAGAATTAATTTGTTAGGGATTAATTGCAGGCAGGTGAGGGAGGGGGATGGCGACCTGCTGGAGCATGTCGGACATGCTTCTGCAAAAGGCCACGCTCGTTTACAAGTGCGGGGATTTATACGATGGACTTTCCTTAGGTTTCACTGGTTTGGATGTTCATGCTTTGAAAAACATCGATCATCATCAAAGAGTAGGTTTCTTAGTTGGGCAAATCTGGCACCTGGAGGTGGCATTTTGAATCAGGTGACCTTTTTATTGAGGGCCATTTGCTATTGGATCATCCAAGGTGCTGCTGAGTCTTCATTTTTGTTAATCCAAATGGATATAATTTCGATTTAGCTTACTGACTGAATCAACAATGGAAAAATCCCCTCTTAACATTTCCCAGGTGAACACATGACAGCCCACACATTTAATTTTAGGCCACGTCAGGGTGTCACTCTATGGCCAGACATGGCCTGGCTGAGAAGAAGCAAAGAGGCAGAAGGAAACTTGAGCCCAAGAAGAGGAAAGGGGCAACGTGCCAATATTTGTGTCGCACGTTCGGGAAGAAGGTTCCGTATACCAACTGGTATCGATTCTGGAGTTGATCAATCTACGTGATTATCTGTGTGACTTCGGACAAGTTGCTTTTGATCTCTCATACTAAGTGGGCTTCTCTGTAAATGGGAAAACTAATTGTCCCTGGCTCGTAGAGCTGTGTGAGAGTCAGAATATAATGCTTATAAGGCTCTCTGTACAGTGCCTAGTGAATTGTAACCCCTCAATAAGGAGTAGTCATTGTTACTGTTTGAATAGCCTCCAATTGCCACAACTCACTGGGAAGGCAGGACAGTGGGGAGGACAGGGTACTTTTGAGTAGAGGTCTCTATTCTCTTCTACCACCTCCCATAATTTTGGCGGAAATTGGTGTATTCATTGATTAGCACTTCTTCCAATGTGAATTGTATAATTTAATTATACAGGTATCACAGTGGAGGAAGAGAGTGACTTATTGGTGTGGTCACGTTGATCAGGGAGACCTGTGAGTGAGCCCCATTCCTGTATGGGCTGCGTTACCCCATGGACACATGGGACACGTGGTACAAATGTGTTCCCTTAAAAGATTGTTCGTAGACAATAAGTAGGGAACACATAACCTTTTAGAGCAGCTTGCTTTTGTCTGTCTTGCAAATCAGAGATAGAAACCATAATTGTGTTTGAGGAATGGCTGTGTCCCGAGCACCAAGGTATCTGGAGATGAACTCCAGAACACCACACGGCACCTTTCTGGTAGAGTGCTTACCAACTCGCTTGGGGGAGTGTTTTTAGGAGACAGGGACAGACAGAAAAGGCGTGGAGACAGCCGTCATTCCACATGTGACATAGGTGTTCATCGCCCCAATTATTCCACTCCAGGTGGCGTATGTATTCACAGGGTTACTGGATAAGACGGCTGCTTTTGCATTTGGGAAGTGTTTGCTTTACCTATCAGACCCCACATGAGTCACACTGAAAGCTCAGAGGGTTTGAAGAGGTACTTGTCTTTCCTTTTTGCCAAACCCACTCACTTCAGATCATTTCTTTATCCTGGGAATTCAGTCTCATAATCACTGCCCACTTCCAAAAGGGCTGCTCTCCTTTGGGATTCCAAGCCTAATCTAACTTCTGTGGCTTGTTCCCTTCACAGCTCTACTTTTTGCATAAATTGATTAATTCAGCATTTGCTGTGTAATGTCTTGGTATCAATATGTCTGTAATAAAGCAATCTTAAAACGTCTACTACTTTCTTGCAATCATTGAATATATAGATATGCCATGATATTGTGTCTATTTTTTAATACATCTCATAGTTAAATCTACTTTAAGACAGGAATCTGTTCTTTCTTTTAAATAAGCATGCATTTAAAAATAGAGAAACCTGAAAACTAAACATTAATTGTGTAACATGTGTCCCTATTAGAACGTATTATATTAGAGTACTAACAAATGCATGACACATATCTATATGTGGGTGTTTTTTTTCTTTACCATATATTATTTATCAGAAACTTCTGTACCTTTTCCTTTAAAGGAGTCAATATTCGTTTGTATTCCATGCTGACAGCTACAAGTTGATGTCTAGCAGTTATCAAATAAATGTTGATGAGAAGCGGCTACTTAACATTTTCATCCCAACAAAGAGTTTTGGAAGGGTGGGTAACTTAGATCTGAGGGCCTGAACTATAAATAAACAGCAACTGCTTTCTAAATCCCACCTTTCCGTAGTTGAAGATCGTGCTGTAAATCTGACAAACGATTTCTGAAAGAGAATGATGAACCCTTATTACCAAGATACTCTTAACTTAATCCCAAACAAGATTCCTGGGTAATTTTACATACACTATAAAGATTGATGGCACAATTCTCCTCTGGCAGTTCACAAATGTTTGACTAGATTGGAAATGGCATTCAGGGATGATTAAAGATTCGATGGGGCTTCCCAGAAATTCTCAGTCTTGTGTCGTCAACACCCTAACTCATTGCTGTTGCTATGGGATAGAGACATCTCTCCCCAGTTTTCATGATTAGCAACTGCATGCAACCTACAAGCTACTGATAAATTGTACTAAAAAATTGTTTAAGGGAACACATAGCTCCAGCTAGTGTTTATATGTCAAGGTATTATTATTTTGTCACAATGGATCAGTAAGCAACACTGATGACTGGCAAGTGATTGCTTCAGATATTTTACAACAGAGCTGTTAACATTATTTTCTTTATATGGCTCTTTCATCTTTTCTGAATTATGTATTGATGCCCCAAAAAGTGGCATGGAAGTTACCTGATGGTGATTAAAGTGCTCTTTAAAAAAAATTTTTTTTTATCAGTTTAAAAAGGCTTTATCTTGTATCAGCAGTACTGGCTTGTTTACTAATGAGATTTCACTAATGTGGCTCAGTCTCATTTTGATGATGTGCAGACCGAAAAGCTGATGAGCCACAAATGAGAACTGGTTATTAAATTGTCGTCACATCTGATCACATAAAGATGTCACTCAGAGGTTGCCACTGGTACAGCTGAAAAGAGAATTCCCCAAGAAGCCAAAAGGGTAGTTGGCATGGGACCAACAAGATATTGTCACTGCTTAATTGTCCGGCAAGAGAGGAAAGGAAAGTTAGTACCCACGAGTACCAAGCATGCATCTGAGAGAGAGAGTTTTTACCAGTTGTACTCAATGGATCTTTGGAGTGGAGAAGGTGGTCTTTGCTTTCACGTGCTCCCCTCTCCCCAGCTGTGTTCTTCTACAAAGCCAGAGCCACTTGTGATGGAGTTTGGATTGTATATCACCCCAAGCCTAGTGGCAAAGGAATCAAAGCCAGCTCTTGATTAAAAAAAAATAATGGACTTTCCTAAAATGTATGGTTTTCAGCATGGTCACCAAATGTAGGTTTACGTGAAATGAAGCCAGTTGCAATTGCTTTCAGATTCCAGGGAGGGAAAATGCATGCCCCCAGCTCCCTCACCATCTCAATTCTGAATCAATGTGACTGCAGAACTTCTTCACAAAAATACCATTCCAACAATGCAAGAGTGCAACATGACATCATCTTAGAAGGTCATGGTGGCAAAATATTACATTGGGTTGGGAAGAATTCGCTTTTTGCTTTCCCAAGTGGCCTCCTTTGGTCTTTTCTCTGGATTAGCAGAACCATGAAAGGCGTGTCTGTCATGATGCATCAACGCCAATATTATAACGCCTCTGGCGCTGGGGTAAGGAGGGCTGGATTTGGGATGAGCTGGCGGGATTCTCTCACCACTTGGGAGCTGAGGGCAAGTCACCTGACTGACCACTTTGGTGGTTTTGGCAGCTGCAGAGCAGAATGGAAATCTATGACAGATCTCTAGAAATGTTTGCAGAACACCATCTCCACCTGAACTCTGCTAAGAACCCAGGCCAAGATGCTGTTTGGCTTGAGTTAGCTAGGTGAGCATCTCAGTTCTCCAATTTGTCTTAAGAAGTACTTTTGCTTCCCTTTTCCCCACATGGGATGTAGAGGAGTCAGATGAACCACTCAAAATTGTTTGGATAAATGTGCCAGGTGCTAAGCTCAGGGTTATTAGGAATAATAATTCAGTGAAAGGAAATTTGGATGACATGAACTCATTTCCATTAGACTTGAGCCACACAAATCAATTGGAAAAGAAACAGCTGAATCCAAGGTAATAACTGGCTATTTGGAGTGGGCATGGAAAATGGCACGGGGGTTGGCATGGTAACAAACCAGTTTCTACGTAATTAAGTTCAAGTCATGTCAGTTGTTCAAATTCTGGACTCTAAGGACTTGTCCAAGATCGTCGAGCAGCCAGTTATTATCAAAACCCACGTCTTTGTCTCACCCACGGTCTACACCCCTCCCACAACCACTCACTGGACCGCACTTGACCTCTCAGTTCTGAGACCAGCTCCAGGTGATCGCAGACCCTGTCACTGAAGCCAAAACCACCACCACCACCAAAAACCCATCTGCTTTAGAGCACTTTGCTCAAATGATAACACCTTGGGACCCTGGTTCTCAGAATGGCCTTGGCTCCCAAAGACTTTAGAATGCAAACACAAGGAGTGCAAGCCAACCCATCGGGGGGTTCTTCTCCATCAAGCACTCTGCTTGGGTACAACTTAAACCCTGTAGGGGCAGCAAAATGGTCAGCTTTGGGTGGGGATGAAAACCCACTTCCCCCACAATCAAAGGTCCTTAATGTTTTCCTAATAGCGACCCTCTCTCGGTCCTCTCCCTATCAGCTGATAATTAGTTGATGCAGCAAGGCCTGTGATGCACATAAATAATCATAAGATGCCAGATAAACTGTATTGGTTTTAAATTAGAGCCGTGCCTACCGTGTCTCCCTACGAACAGCAGCCTATTATTTTTAATTATGGCTTGCAAAGCAAAGTGATTTCTTGCCCTCTTTGCAGCGTCCCTGACAGTCTTCTGTCAGGGCGGATGATATGATGCCCCATCCGTGCACACAGCCCTAGCCACAGCCCCAACCGTTCCTCAAAAGCTGAGACCAGAGTGATCCATGACAGTCCTTGCAACTTGCGTTTTGAAGTGGACTGGGAGGAAATGGACCCCCTTAAGCCGCAATCCCATTGTCAATTGGGGCAACTATGACATTTAGAAAAAGGTTTTCACAGGATCTGGATGAATGAATAAATGTGTCATGTGCATGTATGGCGGGGAGTGGGTGCATATGTGTGTGTGTGTTAAACGTTTTGACACAGCTTTGCAAACCCTTCCCCTAGCAGCACCGGGGCAAAGAATGAAGGAAAGATCTGGCCCCAGCCCCACTTGGATTCTCTACCTGATGGACCATAATTGAGAGTGGTTGGTTTAATTCACACAGAAGGTTCTATAAACATCTTGGTGTCCAATTACATTCCACAAGAAGAAGTCCGGGGGTTGCACGAGTTTGCTCGTGCGTTCAGGAGATCATCTTTTTCCCTTCGCGAGGAAGAGGCGCCTGCCGTGATTTATTGATAGGTGTATTTCTTTTCGAAGCCTTTTCCTAGACGAGGTGTCAAAAGTCACACCCGCTTTACAAGCAGAGTTTATGGACTCATTTTTCCAGGATGGTCACGTCCCACGTTTTACAGTCATATGCTTTGAGTTTAGTCCCCTCTGCCACACCAAGACTCAGTCGCAGCTGAACCAGGTGGGGGAGGCTTGCTGATTCCCAGGCAGCCCCATGACGTTTCATCACCCCTTTTCTTAATTTTTTTTTTTTTTTTGTCTCTCTTCTTTGATTTCCAGCAACAGGGAGCTGCCACCACCGTGTACTGCGCTGCTGCCCCAGAACTTGAGGGTCTGGGAGGGATGTATTTCAACAACTGCTGCCGCTGCATGCCCTCGCCAGAGGCTCAGAGCGAGGAGACGGCCCGGGCCCTGTGGGCGCTCAGCGAGAGGCTGATCCAAGAGCGACTTGGCAGCCAGTCCAGCTAGGGGGGCTCGCGGGGATGGGAGCTGCCGGCACCGGACCCCTTCCAACCAGGGGGATTCCGTGTCCCTCCAACACAGCTCCGCAAGAGTAAAGGAAACGAGAGCAGTCACAACAGAGTGAAAAACGTTAAGTACCAAAAGGAAGCAGGGAATTCCAGGGGTAAAGGGACAGGATCACTTTTCTGGGGCTGGGTTAACCATAGGTCCTTTTGCTTTGTGGTGGTGGCCTGCTTGAAAGTGAAAGCTTGGTTGGTACATGGGTCCCTTCTCTCCCTGTAGAAGCACAAGCAGTTCTCTCTCACTGTTAAGAATAGCCCAGTGTCCCCTTGTCCTACCCAGCTACCACCACGGCCACCACTGTAGCCAGGGGCTGGCTTTCTCCTATATAGGGAAGAAAAAGCAATTCTCCTCCATCCTTGCTGCATTGATCCAGGAGATAATTGTTTCATTCATCCTGACCAAGCCTGAGCCGGCTCGGCAACGACCGGGGAGAGAAATCTCAGAACCTTGTCCCAGCCGGCCGGGATGGCGGTGACACTCAGAGGTGGAGTGGGGTAGGCAGAGCCGCTGGGTGGCAGAAGGACTGACCGTTGAATCTCTTGCCAAAGCGGTACAAAAAATTCTTCTGAGATTAAAACAAATTTTGCAAATCATTCCCCAGATACCTTGGACAGGCAAGAGAGGAAGCGTTCTTCCTTAAGAACACACAGCATGCTCCGGGGTGGGTTTCCCTTCGTTTGTCATTTACAGTTTCAGTTCTCCTGTGTTGTCACTCTGCTCAAATGTCCTTCTGTCCCTCCCATCCTATGCTTAATAAAAGAACATGCTTGAATATGATCACCTGAAGTTTGTCCTGTTTCTTTTCAATGTTCATTTCAGTTTTTTTGTTTTTGTTTTGTTTTTTTAGAAAAGAAATCTAGAGGAAAAATAAAGCGCTTCTTGTAGACGCCAGGAAAACACGATTCTTGTTTCTTCTCTGAGTTTGTGTTTTGTTTTTGTGCTTTGTGGCTGTCTGTGGGCCAAGTTGTCTCACGCGATTAGCATGCCAGCATCGTATTTTCTGTGGAAGAAAGAAAGAAAAGAGAAATGACTATTGTTTAATCTCACCTTAAGATGTTTTGTTATTACTTACAGTGGGTTATTTCAGTGCTCTATGGCTTGCTCCCCCTGTAATTACCAAGTACTTAGTGATTAGAGGGCTTCTCTAGGTATTAGAATGGGGCCATTTGTAGGCTCTTCTCTGCTCAGCCCTTTTCATATACACCGTGGTTTCCAGACCGTGCCAGTGAGGACATGAGAAAGTCCACTCTGGCAAGATGGAGAAGAGCGGGGTGTGTGTGTGTCATTGTTCCTCCTCCTGGTAACAGCAGCTTCAGGTCAGGCAACATCATGCATCTCCAGGTGCAGTCTAGTCAAGCACCACCATGCTCCAGGGGCCCACAGCCTGGCCACATCCTCCCATCTGCCTACATCCCCCCTTAAAAAATCCTTATTATCATAGGACTTTTAAAACTGTGAATCAGATAATGTCACTTTTCTGGTCCAAACCCTCCAATGCTTCTAAGGTAGATCATTTGCAAAAGCAGTCACCAGACTTCCCATCTCAGTAGCGAGACCTTCTCACACTCACGCTGACCTTGGCCACGTGATTGCCTTTGGCCAATTTGGAAAGTACTTGCACACGGGGGCTTGCCCTTGCCTGCTGCTCTTTGGAATCCCGCAAGCTCCATCACAAGAATGAGCCCGGGCAAGCCAGCTGAATGATGAGGGGCACAAAGTCGCTACCCGAACTGACGCCAGGCTAACTGACAGAGGTGAGAGTGAGGCCACCCATGCTACCAGCCCCAGGCAAGCCAACCCAGAGGAGAAGAACCTCCCCAGTCAACCCACAGACTGCAAAAAAAATAATAATAATAGAAGTGTGTTACTTTAAGCCACTGTTTCAAGATTACTTGTTACGCAGCAAAAGCTAACTGATACAGCTTCTCATCTCACTGAATAAAGTCCAGTTGTTTTCCCATAGCTCTCTCATAATCTGGTCTCCAGCTGAGTCTCTGCTCTCATGTTCCAGCACTTTCTCCTTTTCCACTAGAAGCCACTTCAGGCTTCCTGTGTTCCTCAAACATGCTGAGCACACTGCCAGCTCAAGGTCTTTATACTTGCTGTCCCCTCTGCTGAAATGCTTTTCTTCTGCATGCCTTTCTCGCTCACTGCTTCCTGTTCTCTGCTCAGATGTGACCTCTCTCTGATGAGGTGACATTCATGATGTCACTTCCCCCCCTCCCCGTACCCTCTATTTTTCTCCACGACACTTAATCCCGTTGGACACATTGTGTCTATTTCCTTATTTTCCATCATTGTCAGAAGCCTGTGGAGCCCCACACTGTGCTAAGGCTACAACATTACGTCTGATTTCTGATGTGACCACAATCCTACCAGGCTACCCCCTCTCCTCGTTTTATGGAAATGGAAACCAAGAGGTCTCTTGATTTGCCGTGGTCCACACAGCTCCTGGTTCGTAGAGCTGTGATTCTCACCGGGTCTGTTTGATTTCAAGGTCATGCAGTGTCTCTGCACCAATGCCACCGCTCCTTCGGTAAGTTGAAAATCTCTGTTTCTATAGGATGCACCATCTTAAGGTCTCAGCTGAGCAGAGAGGTGACTTTATGTGTTTCACTCTAGCTAAGCTTTAAGTATTTGGTGAAAGTGGAGGTTAAGCCAGGGCGAAGAAGACATTGGAGTCTCATCAGCCAAGGTGATGTCCAAAATATCAACAAGAACCAAGGGAAGATATGCTGGCTGCCTGCCTCCCTGTGCTGTCTAGGGCCTCTGACCGATGGCCTCGTGCATCCTGCATCACGCTGGTAAGTGAGGCCGGGGGGAGCTTTGCAAGGGGAGACGAGGATTCCCCCAAGTCAAGGAACTCCCTAAGTCACATAGACCAAGTCTTTATACATTCAACCATTCATTCAACAAACATGCCAAGTGCTGTATTCTAGAAATTCAAAGTTTAAAGTAAACCCCTCCACAGTCCCTTCTATAAAGGAATTTGCATCTTGGGTCTATGGGAGTCCTGACAACGCACAAGGTCCTAATCGGCTTTATCAAAAGTTCTCTAGGTTACTTGAAGACGAACTGAGGCCCCAGAACAACAACCCACCCAGTCAGATGCTGCCAGTCCCTGTGGACCATCTTCAGTAATTTTACTTTTTTGGCCAATTCTGTAGAAAATTCCTAGACAGATGATCAAGTGGGTGGCATAATTCCTATAATTTCTATTTTAGCATATTCTAAGGCCAAGGCTATTTCTCACCATCTGTCATGATATGTACCTATCTACATATGTATATATACATATATCTACACACACACATCATGTATGTACAACCCATCATGTGTGTATATACAATCCATCATGTATGTATATACAATATGCATTGCATATGTACACACATGTGTATTGTGTTCATATACACATGTGCATTTGTTCACTTGTATGTATATAGATGGTCCCTACCTTATGATGTTTTGATTTATGATTTTTCAACTTTAAAATAGTGGTAAATTGAACTGTACTTCAAGTACCCATACAACCATTGTTTTTCACTTTCAGTATAGTATTCAATAAATGACATGCAATATCCAATACTTTATTATAAAACAGTCTTTGTATGCCCAACTGTCGGCTAACTTAAGTGTTTTGAGCATGTTTAAGGTAGGCTAGTCTAAGCCATGATGTTCAGTAGGTCAGGTGTATCAAATGCATTTTTGACTTACAATATTTTCAATTTACGATAGTTTTATCAAGACATAAGCCCATCGTAAGTCAAGGAGCATCTCCGTACACATATATGTATTTGTGGCATATACTTTGTACGATAATGATCCCACTCCGTCATCACCACTGCTACTAAGAGATACCATTTACTGGGCATCTACGCTGGGCATAACCAGTTAACGGTTTAGGGACATCACGCCCTCCTTTTTATTTTGTGCTCACTGGATGGAGCTGAGGCTCAGAGAGACAACGCGCTCTCTCCACAGCCCCACAGCTGGGGAACAGCAGAGGCAGGACGTAAACCCATCTCCATTCGCTTTGAAGCCCACGTGCCTGCCACAACACCCCACTCTTTCGTAGGAGGCCTGTAGATCAGCAATATATGCACATTAAATTTATTCAGTGGGTGAAGGAAAACTACGTGGCTTCCTGCTTCAGAGCGGGATCTGGCTTTCCTCCTGATGCCCAGACGCCTGGAGTAAACTTCACAAATTGTTTTTATACGTGCCATTTATCCGGTGATACTGGCTTCGGCTCCAATTTCCCAATAGACCCCCTCTCCTATTCTGACTGTAAATAGGTCCCTGCCTGGCCCTGTTTCCCTGGGCTTAGCTTCTCACGGACTCCACATCCAGAGCTCTCCACCATTGCCCCAGTGCTGCTGAATCCACCCAAACAGGAAAAGTGAGAGGTTTTCTAGAGTCATTTTCTTCCGAGTCCCCCTCTCTCCCTAAGTTTCTTTAAACCCAAAAGGCAGTGGGTTTCCACTTTCACGCCTGATTAACGGAGACCTTGCTGCAACTTATCAATAGGAAACAAGAAATGGAAGCATCCCCCAGCAATGACTGAAGCCTGTGGCTTGTGGTTTTGCTCTTTAAAATGGGGTTATGAGTGGTTTTGTTTTGAACTTCAATGAAGGAGGCCTGATTACTTTCATCAAGGTCAACACTAGGCCAGAAGGACTTGGCTCGCAATATCACTGCCCATTCTGGTCACCAGCGGGTACCATTTTTAGAAGCTTATGTAAAAAAAAAAAAAAAAAAAAAATCTAAAATAGCAATACTTACCCTGTATATTAACTCTTTGTGCTTTTCAACACATCCAAACTAGTTTGGTTGAAGTCATTTTAGAATACTAAGTAATATCATGAAATGTTACCCACATAATCACTGAAAAACTGCTCGCAATTGTTGTGTCCATTGATGAAATGATACAGCAACAATAAAGGTAATTTTTCGACAGAAAAGGAAAGACTCACAATACCCCTATTTTAACACAGACATTATCATCTTTTCTTATTCCCTTTCGAGTCTTTATGATATTTGGTTTTATGCCCCCCTCTCGCCTCCCCAGTCATCTTATTTCTCAAAATTTTCACAATTATTTTAGCAGGTGCCTAATATATCAAGTCAGTGATGGACCATCATTGGAAAACCCATCCCCTACTACAGGGCATTCAGGCTATTTGTAGTTTCTGCTGTTAGAACTAATGTTCGATTAGTATCTTTATGTATACAGCTTTTTCCTTCTATTAATTCACCTCCCCAGCATACATTTGCAGGGGTGAAATCACAACATCTGAGAGCTTATAGTGCCATGATACCAGCTCCAAGGGTTAGACCAGTGAGTGGAGCATGCACCTTTCTGTTTGTTTACAAGCTTATCAACATCGGGCGTTATTACCAGTGCAAAATGTTTTCATCATATTTTCACAACCTATAACTACTTAATATAATATTCCCAAGCAGCCAGCCTCCTTATTTAAAGTATAAGCTTTTTGCCTTTCATTATCCCACAGGACCGAGTTCACAATTTTAATTAGAGTGGAAATGCAGAGTGTGTCTACATTCAGTTCGGGTAGAAAAAAATCAGTCCAAGCAAGCCGCTTCATCTTTCCACTCATATTATTCCAGCAGTGAATGTCCTGCCTTCTTGTCCTTTTCCATCATCAATTGTAACACGACACGGCCCCCATCCGAATGCAGTGCAAAGACCAAAACCAACACCCCAAGCCTCCTGGGTTCATGCTGGCTGATGAATCTACCCCACTAGCTACGATTCCTCAGCGGGCTGGTTCTTCCCGGCTGACGTAGCATCTGCTCTTATGAAAATGTGCCGCACCACTCAGAAAGATTGTCTTGCTTCTAAGCTGATCTGTTTACAAGGCCATGCCCTGCTGCATCTTAGGTGTGCAAGAATAAAAGCTCCTTTTAATTTTCCAGATAGGGATATGCAAATGGAGGCTCTCCATCACTCATTCAGATCAGGGAGGCCCTGAGTCTTCCTCCAGCATTCCTGATTTTATTTGATGTTCACCAGGACTTTGTCCTCTTACTTTGGAATTGGGACAATGTCTCATTTGATGCCGGGCCCCCCTGAGGAGAAAATCCACTTTTATAACGTACCATTTCCTGAGTGCTTACCGAGACTTTGTGCAAAACGCTTACCCGAAATTCTTTGTTCGTGTGAGACTTACAACTTTTGGAATGAATATTACTGTCCCTTTTTCACCAATGAGGAAACCATCTGAATCCTGAAGCCGGCACTTCCTGTGTGATGTTGTCCCATAATTTCATCTCTCCAGGCCCCTGTGTCTCTGCCTCCATCCTCTCTGCTCATTCTGCATTTGTGGTCTCTTTCGCCCTTCCAATTTCATTCCTTCCTGGCTTTTTCAATTTACAAAATTGTTTGGGCTTCTCTAAGCTGAACAAGTATAGAATTTATCTGAATATGGCTTCACTCTTTATATCCTTTAAATAGGATTTGCAAGATTGGTTCATTAAACAAAAAGTTCTACCATTGTATTTAAATAGAGTTGATCTTAGAAATAATTGCTGAATAATTTTCTTTTAAACAAAATTTATTGTTGTTTTCATTAGAAAGTTAAAATGTAAACTCAGCATTTAAGCTGGGGGGTGGGGAATCAGAAAAACATATGTACCCTCAGTCCTACCACTCAAAATAACCAGTGTAAATATTCTGGTGTGTTTATTTTTATGCATTTAAGAATTTATTTGTATCTTGTAGCTTTGGTTTTATGTAGTTATGCTAATACTCCATGCACAATTTTATATATTTCAAGCTAAATCATTTTAAAATCTTTTAAGGCCTTCATAATCCTGTATTTAGTGAACAGATATACAGTAGTTACTTAATCATTTTATTGTTCTTGGAGAGTAAATCTTTTCCCCCACTACCACCCTGTTTCATTAATATAAATAATGGTTTAGTAAATATATTTGTGTAAGACTTTTGAGGGATGGTTTGATTATTTTTTTAACATGATTCCAAGGGGAATGCTGGGGTCCAGCAATATGAAATTTTTAAGGCCCCGGGTAGCTGCTGGCTAGAGCCTTTCTCTGGGCTGCCCACACGGCTGGCTTTTATCTCTGCTGCAGGTTTTCTTTGAGAAGAGCAGGTGTGGTTCACCCAGGTGGATTTGCTGCCAAAGTTTATTTTCCCCAGATGATCTGCCTGTCTGGAGCGCGGCAGTGTTAATCTTACGGAGGGAGGGATGCCGTTAAACTTCCCGGGTACGGGATGCTGCTTCCCGGCCGGAACCAAGACCAGAGAGGGCAGGAGTGTTGTGTCAGCGAAATAAAAAAGGCTGAATGCAGAAAGAAGCAAGCTAAACTTCAGGTCAGCCGGTTTTGCCAGCGTTTTGATAGTGTTAATTGTTCTACCTACGGAGGAAGTCTGAAGACTTTCTTGGCCACGTTGGGAAACGTTCAGAATTCTTCCCCTGGTTTGCTGAGACAGGACTCACCCTTACGCTTGGTTCTGGGGAATTTTGCCTGGTGTGGCCTAGATTCAAAGGACTTTATGGTGAAGTACTTGGCTTTTTGCTCTTATTAGTGGCTGCCTTCAAATTCACTTCCGGGAGGGAAGCTGAGCAGATCCTCCCTGAATGATTTAAGAAATCGTTCAGTCATGTTACCCTGTTTCCTGAACAAGAATCCAGAACCTTCTAGAAGCCTGCATAAATCACCCTAAATGTTCCCCAAACCTTCACGGTCTCAGCACCTCAAAACATAGAAGCAGAAGACATGGAAAAAATGATCACCCATAAATCAATATCTGTATCTATGTCTCACGTTCAAGCCCAATAATGACAATATGTGTTATTAGCAATGACTACTGTTTAAAATAAAATATTAAATAAAATCAAAATGATCATTATTAATAATACAAACCAGACCCTTTGACCCAGAAATTCAAGTTCTAGGAGTTAATCTTAAAACAAGGCAATCCTCAAGTCTAGGCAGTTGATGAGAGTGTGTGATTGTATATGTGTTGTGTGTATGTAGGTATCAGGAGTTTTGAGATTTAAAAAACCACATTAACGACAGCAATAATAGAAAAAATAATATTAATGAAAAACTGAGATCAATTTAAATGTCTAACAGTTGGGGGGGGCAAGGCTCTCTGACTACCATAAAATGCTGTTGTAGAAGAAATTTAATCAACTGAAATAAAGTTTATAACACATTAGGTAAAAAATGTAGGTTGTAAGAGAGTTTGTAGGATATGATCCCATTTTCATTAAACAAATATATATTCATGCATTTGTACGTATAAATTATGTATTGAGAATAAGACAGAGGACTGGAATGGTTATCGCTGGGGAGAAGGAATACAGGTGACTTTTTTTCTTTATACTTATCTGCATTTCGCACATTTTCTACAATGAAAGTCTTCTCTAATACATTTTAAAAAGTAAAAGTTGTAAAAAAAAAAAAAACAAAGACAAAACATGCCAGTGATTGTAACACGTGCCCCACTGCCTCGAGAAGTGTTACAGCACCACTGCGAGCTGACTCCGTTCCAGTAATTCACCCTCCAGAAGGTTCTCTCGCGGTGACATATTGACAGAAATGGAATGGCTTTTAAGATTCAAGGAACAGGGTGGGGAACCTTAGGGCTGCGTGGCACAAAAAGAAAAATATGTTTGAAAACTAACAGCAGGTGGATTATTTGTGGCCACTTCATTTTTTAAAAATAACCGGCTGGTTGTCTGAATTAACTTTCACTGCTGCGTGTGTGTACAAACACCACCTCCCTGTGGCTTTGGCCAGGTGAGTATTCAACAACTCTCTGCTCGAGTTTGACTTTCTGCCAGGATTGAATGATGTACTCCAATTGTTCAATTCCTCACCTCTCTACCTCAGTGCACTCTTGCCAACCTAGAGTATTTGTACCTAGCTTTTGCCAAACCCAGAGCATTTGGCAGACCCCTACCTACTTTTTGTGTCATTATTGCTTGTTAAAAATTTGAACTAAATTATAAGCCGAAGTCTTGATTTTGTTTGCCCATTTGGTCTCTGCTAATAGAAAGTTTTCAAACAACATGTTATTAGAAAAGTAAAATAGTACATCTTCTGCTACTCTAAACAAATATCCTCATCAAAAGCCTTGAACAAAATATTTAGACATAAAAAGTATCAGCAACATGGATATAACTGTGAAGTGGAGAGAAATTCTGGATGGAGACAAAAACTTCCTTCTTGGAAACAGATAACACATTATTTTTGGGCTTAAAAAAATTTTCCCAAGTTGTATGACATTCTAGTTGAGGAGAAAGGACTACAAGGATACCATCTACAAGGAAAATACAAATAACTAAGAAACACATTGAAATAATTCATTAATTAACCATCAGTCTAAATGAGCACAAGGTCAGTGTGATTCCCTGATAATTGCACCATGTGCTTCGGCAATAAGATGGAGAAGAAATGGCTTCACCAGATCTTGCTCTGACTTGAATACCAGGACAGGAAATGCCCTGATAATTCTCGAGGCCTTGGAGAGCAAAGCTTCACACATTGGCCTGGATGTTTCCACGGTGCAAGTTCTTACACCTTGCTCTTCGTGATTCCTGAGCCTGCGACAGTGTTTCTTCACTGGCTGGTGCCCTTTTTGACGGCTGGCATCTGTCGCCATAAACATTTCCACAGACACACAAAGGTAGGCGTGAAAGGTACAAGGAAAGGGCCCTGTGCCCATATTTGGTATGGTTGAAAATTCAGATGTTTCTCCTACGTTTCCACCTAGGCTGAGTTAAGGCAATTTTCTCAGGAAGACAAATGTGGTGGAGGATGTGGGCTGGGGGTGTCTGGAGGTCCACTAGGGGCTTCCACGGAGGGTGCACTTGCACAGAAGTCAGAACAGGAGCACCATGCACAGAGACCACAGTGAGAACCGCGGCCTCTGGAGTTGTGCCGAGTGGACCCTGTTTCCTCCTTCCAGCGACATCATCATTCGCTATCCCAGAGGTGGGGCATGGCAGGGAGGGGGATGCCAGGAGCGGGTGTTAGCTGGTGACATAGGGGTCCATAAGCACACAGATGCTCTTGCAGAAAGAATGCAGTGCGGTGGAAAGCCCGTCACGCATATCCGAGTCCTCCCTTCTCCCGCCCAGCCGTGTGATCCTGGGCACATCATTTGCACTGTCAGAGTTTCTTTCTTCTAAAATAGACCTGCAACACCCAGGTCACCTGCACTGTTTGTTTTAAATCCCTCACCTCCAGGCCAGAAGGTGGGACGCTCCGGCCCCCCTGGAAACAGGCTTTGATGGAGCCACGAGGACGGCAGTGGCGGGGACCCCGTGGGCAGGGGACGGCCTTGCAGGCACTCTGCGGGGTGTCTCTCGGATGGTGTGTAAAATGCTGCCCTACCCTGCACTTGTCTGCTGTCGGCGGAATTCACTCCACACTTGGAGGGGGCTGCCTGCCCTGGCAGAGTGCAGGGGGGTCGTAAAAGTGTCAGAACGTTACGAATGGCCCCAAGACGGGCCAGTGTTCGGCACTGGGCAGTGAGGGGCACAGATGCAGCGCAGCGTGGAGCCCGTTTGGTAGCCCCGTCCCTCTGTACAGAGGGGAGTGAGGACAAGGCAGACGGACCTGGGAATCAGCCAGGTGCTTGATTGGCGGGTGGTGAATCGACCCTGCCCTTGCCTTGCTGGTGGCCTTGAGCACAAACTGGGCTAGACCAGGGGAGCAGCACCGCACAAACCGTCTGCTAAAAACACCCTGGGCCCCTGGGCTTCCTTCTCTCCACTTCAAAAGGAAAGATGCCGCCGGGTTTAATCCTAACCTAGTGGTGAGATGGGTCCTAAATTCCCTTTCTCGTAGGATGACCTGATTTCTGTGGCTCTGAGCTTCAGGCAGCCCGTGTATTAATTTAACTCCGTGTTTATAAGTCTTTTGCATGCAGTGTTAAGCACACAGCCCCACCGTCTAATTAAAAGGGACTCTTATCAATTTGCAGGATAGTTGCTTACAGAAAAAAAATTATAATAAAAACACTACAGTGTTTACCTCTTAAGAGGTAAATATCAATCACTGAGTGAGCATGTTAGTGTTTAATCGCTGATCTTGGAAACACGTTGTAAACATGTGCATGCTGAATGAACACGGAGAAAAGTCTTGTTGTGGGAAACTTCCGTGTTTCCTATGGAGTAAACTTTCTGGAATTGAATCCTACAGAGTTAACTTTCTGGAATTGAATCCTACAGAGAACTTTCTGGAACTGAATGGCACAGGACCTTCCTGGGGATTGGAGGCAGGAGGCAGTTATGAAGCTTCCTAACTTGGTCGTAGCATCTCTCCTTTGGCCTGGCTAAAGCCGGCTGCTTCTGTGGGTACCACCCAGCAGTGGCAGGCAGAGGGGACCGAGAAAACAGCAATGTGGCTCAGAGTGTGGCCATCCCCCTGGAGGGCACTGGACCAAGACGCCAGTTCCAGAAAGCCCAGCCTAGACCCTGCCCTTGCCTTGCTGGTGGTCTTGAGCAAACTGGGCTAGACCATTGATTTCAAAGGATGCTTCGATCCTGGAAAACCATGCAGTACAATGCAATAAGCATAGGTCAAATCTTGGTTCTACTGCTGAGCAATCTTCAACATGAAAAGATGCCTGTCTGTGTCCGCACAGTTGACCTGAAAATGCCTACTCCACATGGCTCCTTTAAAGATTGAAGAAATTAATCAAGGGTATGAAAATAGTGGACACCATGACTATCAGTTTCCCATCATGGAATGTGCTTCCTGAACCTAACATTCTAAGATTATATCCCAACTTTCCTGGACAAAATGCACCAATTTCACAGCAAGATGGACCCCTGAGATCTTTGGTTGCTCTTTTATTTGGGGGCAAAGTCAAGAGAACACAGTTTACTCACTTCACCTCCCACTCCCACCTCCCACCCAGTAATGTCTTTTTCTAATTCCTTAAGGAAGGGCTGCATTCTGTAATATTTCTCTGCCCAGAATTTACAATTATCACTTGCCTAAAACTGGCTGCAGCTTGTCAGGCTGGTCTGGTTCAGATATCTATTTTAAAAATCACCTAAAAAGCAAATTAAAATAGGGATTGTCATGTTCTTCTGTGTAGTCACATTAGTTTTGCCTCTGGAAAAAAATGGGGAAAAAATAGCTCCCAGGCAGAATAGCACAGACAGCCAAGGTACCGTCCCCACCTGGATGCAAAATCTGGACAGCAGGTGGCTCAAGTTCAGCAGTTCCCTAGGCTCATCTGGGACAGGAAATTGAAGTCCCCAAAGGCCGCCCTGTGGGGACTGACTGTTTAATGACCTGGGTAAGGATGGGCAGAGCAAGATGCTACCATTTTGGTATTTGGACCTGGTTTCTGGGGTAAAACTGGAAGTGAGCTCTGGATGCATTTGAATTTTTAAACTAATATCAAATATGAACCTCAAGGAAGGCCTATCAAGAATGTAGTCCATTGAGACTTTGGTAGTTCTTAAAAAAAAGAAAAAGAAAAGAATGTATTCCTGATCCTGAAGTCTCACAGAAGTGGAAATAAAATGACCTATGTAAGGAGCAGAAGACACTGGTCTCAGCACCAGGCACAGAAGGAAGATTCCCAGCCCTTTGGATTCAAATGTGATTTTTTTTTTTTATCCACGTGTTATCAGCTTTCTAGTTATCAGGTATCTGTCTGCCTATCTTTCTGTCTATTGGGCCATCCCAGCCCATCAATAAAAGGAGTAACTCGTATTGCAAAAGGAAGGAATCAGGAAAGAAAATATTATAAAGATGGTAAGATCACTATGTACACAATATTATATACAACAAAGACTTAGAGAAAATAACGCTATGATCTGTTAAAATGGATGGGTTGGTGAGATGTGAATTTGAGGACATATGAATATAGGTGTGGTTTCTTCCTACCCCCACATTTATTTTAAACACTCTTGTACTTCACAACATTTGTATAAGAA
Organism: Lemur catta; assembly: GCF_020740605.2. Taxonomy (NCBI): domain Eukaryota; kingdom Metazoa; phylum Chordata; class Mammalia; order Primates; family Lemuridae; genus Lemur; species Lemur catta. The sequence goes on along the minus strand of NC_059147.1, from coordinate 15,046,471 downwards.
TGTTTCTTTATGTTATTAATTCCACTTTTGGTAACACCTGCATAATACTTCGGAATTTGGACATACCATAGTTGACTTGACAATTTCCCTTTTGTATAAAGAAAGAAACTTGGAGTCCTGATATAACCCAGTGTCCCAGTCTAGATCATGAAGAGGTTAACTGAGAAGGCTCTTCCAAACATACTTAACCCAATGTCAGAGGACATTTCAGGCTTAAGCCCTCCCTGCCTGACACCTATGGCACATGGACAGTGTGTGAGGTTTGGTTAGAGGACAAACAATTAAAAAAACAAAACACCCAGTCAATCCATGTCTGGGGGTCTTTGTTCTCCGTGATACCCTGTCATCCATGCAGCTGAGACTTCCCTCCAGTTTTACCCCTCTTTCTGATGGGATTAGATATGGCAGAAGTCCCAGAAACAAAAGCCCAGTTTAATAACAGTTGGAAAAATGGTACCATAAAGATAGGTCATTCTTGGCCCGACACAGTGGCGCATGCCTATAATCCTAGCACTCTGGGAGGCTGAGGCAGGAGAATTCTTGAGGTCAGGAGTTTGAGACCAGCCTGAGTGAAAGCGAGACCACATCTCTACTAAAAATAGAAGAAATTACCAGCTGGGTGTGGTGGTGCACACCTGTAGTCCCAGCTATTTGGGAGGCTGAGGCAGGAGGATTGCTTGAGCCCAGGAATTTGAGGTTACCGTGAGCTATGGTGACACCGGTGATGAATGATTTGATGGGCATGAACACAAGTATTGCAGGGTCAGAGAAGAGAGGATCCAGCTCTGCCCCACTGGAAGGGGATGGGATGCCGGTAACACGTCCCATGAAAGGCAATGCTGACATTTGAAAAAACAGACAAGCAGATTCAAGAATAGGTATATGGAATGGAATAAGATCAAACACCAATTTTTGCTGTCATTAAATATTTTACGAAATTGATGACAGACCTGTCCATCCTCCGAACACCTTCCTGGGGAAGCCACCCCTTCATTGTCAAGGTGCCAGGGGCTCTTTTCGCAGTGTCCCTGGCTGAAGGCAGCATTGCCCTGCACACTTGTGTGCCACACACAGTGTTCTGTGCAGAGGCTGCCAATTGTGACACTTATTTGTAAGCCACCAAGCATTCATTGGAAGTTCAGCACAGACCACACGCTTAATTTCATTTTTGCCCTCAGCCAGATTTCAAACAAAGACCCCAGAGAGGTCTGGAAAATTAATTTATTAAAAAGCAATAGCTTGATAATACACATGATGATAGAAGAAATGAATCTGTTCAATATCTTATAAAACAGTTGGCAATCACATAATAGAGTGTTCATTGTCAATTTAGTAGCTTGTCTCATTACGCTCAGCAAATAATTGTAAAATAGTGTATTATTCATGAACCAACATGCTTTAATTATTTTTAGTGTGCATTTATTTTTCAAATGCCATCTGAGTGAGAGTCATCTATAAGAGCAACCCGTTTTGCAAAAGGTCTGCTTCAGGACCTCCCAAAGAAAGAGCCACAAGTTATGTTTCTCAGGTTTGGAAATAACAAACTGGGAAAGGAAACACCTTTGTTCTAGCATAAAGCCGGGAGAGTGGTAGCCCCTGACTTTAGATTGCCCCCACCTGTAAACCCCATACAGCCGGGAAGGGTCCCCTAAGCCAGGCCTGACTCAGGTGCTTAGGATGTGGTGCAGCCTCCTGCGTCTCTTTATGAACTTGGCCGTGCAACTTACTTTGCAATTGGACTTGAAACGCCCTTGCCTTGCTTTCACACTCCTTCCGCTCACCATGAGAGAAATATCCAAGGAAGACAGACACACATGGAGGAGCCTCGGACTTAATTCATAGCCCGGAGCCAACCCAGCCGGGATCAGCTGACCCTCAGCCTACAGAAAGATCTATGAGCAAGTATAATGATTGCTGCTTGAAGCTACTGCCATTTGGGGGTGGTTTATTGTCGCCAAAGCCAACAGATAAATATGACAAACGCAAAATTTAACTTTGGGGTGCTCTGGAGGAGCCCTCAAAGCAACTGGCAGTCAGTGTACCTCCATCCCACTTGCTCTGGAGGTTGTTTGGCCCGGAGGACGGTAAGCCCAAGAGAAAAGTCACACATAGTGTATAAAGAAAACAGAATTTTTCAAATGTGAGGCTCTAATCGAAAGCCAGTAGGGCAGCCACTCTCTCTGTGGGCTTTGAGCTTCCTTCTCGCGTGGACAGCTCTATGTACGTGCTGTGTGGTAATAGCAGGAGGGATGAGTTTAGTTGGTGATGGCCGACAACTCTTCACTTCAATGTTGGGAAGAAAGCTAAACACCAAAAGTACTTGACCAGGCAGGGTTGCTGTTATAAGTGCTAAAAATAATGGAGAAAAATGCCCAGCACCGTAGGCGCACAATGACCGGCGTTAGTAGCAGACATGCTCGTGGTGGCTGTTATTGTCTTAGCTATTCACCGATAGTGAACCCTCTCCCATCCCCTGCTGCCAGCCAAGCCTCTCCAGCACCCAGGCTGTCCTCCCTGCCCCTCTCCCAAGATAGCTTTCTTCTGTAATTCTGGCACTCGTATCCCACAGTGCCTCTGGAACCCTGGCTGGTGGCCGAAACTCTGACACTTCTATAGTCCATGCTAGCTGGACCTGGGCTGCTGGGGCCCTGGAGTGGGCTTCAACATCTAGGAGATCTTCCCATGCAAGCGTCTGACTTCCACATCGAATCACTTCCTGGCATCTCTCCTGCCGTGGGTTGTGTGCCCAACTGGCACTCTTGCCACAGAAGGATTCTTGCACATCATGGAACTCGGATGAAGCATCCTAGTTAGTGCTTGTGTCCTTTTCCTAGAGCTTCCTCTCCCTCCCTCGCCCTCCCCCAGGTGCACTGAGGGGAGCTCCTGCACATCCGTCAAGACCCACATCCTGGGGGAGGTCTGCCAGGTTTCCCTCTCCAGGGAAAGTCGAGCATTCCTGCCTTTTGGTTCCATGCAGTCCTGCACACGCTTCTCTGGGATTAGGTGACTGCGATGCTTTTGTTTGTTGAGTCCTTCTGTTTGCCCCCACACGTTGCACAGCCTTGCGGTATCAAAGCGGCTCAGGAAACGTTGGGAAGAAATGAACGAACACTCTTGCAAGGCCAGCCTCTGAGGCACGAGAGGGGCCCTCATCCCTGTCCTTGTCCTCCAAGGAGGGCTCCTCCAGGCTCCACGGTGCCCCTCCCGCCCCCTACCCCTTCCGTCCAGGCCCCTAACATTTCCCCTTGAAGAAAGGGCAGCAGATCGCAGTTCCTTCTTACCAGGAGTTAAAGAAGAAACAAAGTGCAAGCCGTCTCCAACGACTCCAGGCCCTCCGGGGACAACCTATGCGAGGTTTACAGCGATAGGGAGCACTCGAGGACATTTCTAATTAAATTCTTTAGTGCTTCTACTTGACCTCATTTCAACTGTGCCATAAATCTTGAAAAAAAAAAAACCCTCAAATCCTAAATTTTAAATAATGCTTATGAGTTGGTTTGGGACGGGGACTGTCCTTATTAACCCAATAGCTGTACGTACTCTGATTGCCAGAGTGTATCTCGAGACAGGGTCAGTTAAAGGCCACCGACCATTTCAATTAAAATGTTTTCAAGGATTTCTAAATAATAAACTGATCGCACCTATAATTACAGATGAAATAATAATTTAAAAAAAACCCTTGTAATCCTGTGTGTAATGTTATGGCACGCGGCTGGTGTCCACCTCCCAAGACAAATACCTCCCAGAGTCAGGGTGCCGCGGAAACAATTGCAGTATAAATCCCAGGCGCCATTAATACCCCGGCTCTATTAGCTGACTTTGTCTTCGGTCACATTAAAGCCCCATGGAGTGCACTGGTAGCTTGGGAGAGAAGGGTTTGGTTCTACTTAAATGAAAATGTAATTCCACGCGGTAAATCTCTGCTGTAATTGGTTAATAAGCAAACACTTTGGCAAATCACCACTGGGGAATGGTTGGCTGGAGGATTTTCTCTTCTCTTCTTTCTTACTTTGCATGGTTCTTCTGGCGCGGGGGTTGTTTTCTTTCAAACATCTGGCCTTTCAGAGTGGGGGGACCTGGGAACTCTGAGTAGGTTAGTTCCTACTTGCGTAGGTTAAGGACACTGCACCCTGTTGTGACAGCCCAAAGTGTTTCCAGGCATTGCTAACTTCCCACTGGGGGCAAAAATGCCTCCGGTGAAAGACCACTGGTCTAGCCAAACGCACCCATGTGCATCCCATCCTGGTGAATCATGCCAGTCCAGCAGCTCTTCTTAGACTGAGGAATGTTCCTCCTCACTCGCTTCTCTGCTGACCTGGTTTGTATCACCTGTGGGCCTTCATCACCAAAGGATCTTGACTCTGACCCTTTCTGAGGCTCTTCCTTCTTGGAGTCACCGTGGCCAGACGACCTGCAGAGCTCAACGTTTGGCCCGGTTCCCCGCGAACAAAGTCCAGCTTCCCCACTGTGGCGGGAGAAGACAGCGTCACCGCTGAGCACCGGCTTCTCCCAGCACCCAAGCCACCCCTGGGTGGAAGACAGGCCACAATGGAAGCTTTATGCTTCTTCCCAGGCTCTTGGGAAATGGCACTCAGTGTCTTTCATTGACAGCTTCCCTTTGTATCTAACAGAGCCAGGGGCACCACCATTCACTTTGTCTTTTTGGTTTATTTGAGTACACAGTTTATTTATTTTTTAGGAGCCTATGGCCATGTATTAAAGAAAGTAGAATTTGGGCTATTCTATAAGCTTGAGCCAAAATATCACACTCACTTAGTGTTACTGTCGCCAAACTATATTCACTATTGTATCTGAGGCCTAAAATCTTTTGGGAACACCAGGTGCAAGGCAGAAGGATTCTCTGGAGATGGGAATGGGGTTGCCAGATTAAAACACAAGACACTCAATTTAATTTCAGATAAGCAACAAGTCAAGTTTTAAGTATAAGTACATGCTATGCAATATGGGATATACTTATGCTAAAAAAATGCAGTCATTTTTTGGAAATTCAAATTTAACTGGGTGGCCTGTAGTCTTTTTTTTTTTTTTTTTTTTTTTTTGCTAAATCTGACCACCTACGCAGGCAGGATCTCTTTCTCTCAGGGTATATAGGACCTGAACTTGACACCACCCCACTCCATCCCACCCCCTACTTCCTTGGGCCCTTCTGCAGACCTGGACTTGTTTGCTCTAAGCATGTGGTGGGGTGGCCACCGGGGGAAGTGAGAGGGCTGGGAGGAAACCCAGTGGAGACCAAGTGTCATCTTGTCACATCTTGTTCCCCTGACCCTGCTGCCCACACGCCCAGGAGATCTGAGCACCTTTCTAAACCTGACTTCTCAAAGTCACTCCCTTGGTCACAACCCTGTTGTGGTTTCCCACTCTGGCCAAGGCTGCATCTGTGATCTGTTGTCTTACTAAAAAGTGACAAGTTTTGTCAGTTTAATTGTGTTTGCAACTCCTGATTTTGTAACTCCCTGTTCTATCAAATTCTCCCTCCATTGCTTCCCAAATTCTACCAGGCTGGAATATTTGCAAGGACACTCAGTGCTCCTATTGCACGTGCAGGGGTTGAGAGATGTCTGGTCACTCTTAAGTAGTGTCACCAACCATCCTGGTTTGCTCCAGACTGAGGGGTTTCCTGGGACATGGGGCTGTCCATGCTAAAACTGGTGAAGTCCCAGGCAGACTAGGATAAGCTGGTCACTCAACTGTTGGTAGAGTTCTCTGGGGGATGGTTTATAAGGAACAAACCTCTAAAATTTAAATTCCAGGCCATTGAATGGTAGGGTTCTCACTCACCCAGGGTTGGGTGAATAAAAGTGAATTCCAGACTTTCAACAAACAGCCAAATTAACCATCACCTCCACAAAGAGGTTATCCTGGACCATTCTGTCTATGTAGCCCCAAACCCTAAACTCTCAGTTTTTTCCATAGCGTGTATCATGACCAGTAATTGCATTTTTTTGGCTGTTTGTTTGTTGTTTGTTCTCCTGAATAGCTGGTAAACTCTGTGAGGGCCTCCACCGTGTCTGTTTTGTGTATTGCTGAAATCCCCAGAACTTAGAATAGTCCCAGCACATTGTAGATGCTCCAAAAATATTATTGACTTAACAAACAGCTGATTCAGTGCCTGGCCATGGCAGGGCTAAGGCACTAAGGAATGGCGCAAAAGAAGCACAGCCCTTGGCCTTGAAGGATGGGAGGACAAGACTGATGCTTAAACAGATGGTGGTAGCACAACATGACTGCTTTGCAGAGGTTTGCGATCCAGAGGGAGGCGTGTGTAGCCACACCCCACAAGCCTTTGCAAAGGATTTACCCAAATCATTCTGTTAAATGGATCATCAAGGGTGGCACAGGACTCCCCTCCTCTTTGCTGGGCAAAAGACATCGCAGGAGCGGGCAATGCCAAGGTAGTGGGGCTCGGAGTCCTGAAGGGTGGGCATAAGTGGGGCAAAGCAGTATGCAAGGGTTAACTTGGGGAGGCTGCCTTGACATTCAAGGCCAAAGACACTTAGATCCAGCGGTCCTGTTTTTTTCAATGGAAAAAAATATTTGGAAGACATGGTCTTCCGGGTTACACATGCTCTGTCTTATTGTCAAAATGTGCCAGCTTCCTCTGCTGCAAATCTCCTGTCCCTCTTCCCTGCTGTCTGCGTGTCACCTCTTCATCCCACTCCTGGACCCACCAAGACTCCATCTGCCCCTCCTCGCCTCTCTATCCAACATCATCCCCCCCGCTTCTACCGGAATAAGAAACCTTTTCCCCCCAGTTTGCTAGAACGCAAGGGGCACACCTACATAAACATTTTGTATTAACTTGTGAATGACCACTTTGGACTATCAAAATTTTAAAAGAGAGTTGTCTACCTGTCTGAATCTTCGATGGCTTGAAAATGTCTCACCCTGAAAATTTTTATCAAACTCACCTTTTGACCTTCTCTCTTATTTCATGGGCCTTGATTCTGAAACTACAAGGATTTCCCCCCACACAGATAAACACCCATAAAAATAGCGCTGTAAAACAAAATTTGAGTTCCCTCTGCTGTGTTTGGTTTGGTTTGCCAGGTTGGTTTATCTGGGGGGAGAGGAGAGGTGTATTTAAACATACTGTTCAGTTTGCTGCTAATGAGAAAAGAGAGGGAAAAAAGGAGTAGAAAACCTGGAAATTGGATAGAAAGTCCAATTTCTGAAGAGAAATGTGATAATTTGTAAGTGGATTTCAGTATGTGTGTTGGAGCATCAGTTGAGCCGTTGACATGAGGAGAATATCCAGTGGCCGACAGAATTGAGTCTGAGAATTCAACGTCTGAACTTGACCCAAGAAAAATGCTCAAGGGCAAAGATGGAAATTCTTTGTGTCCATCCATCCATCCATCTATCCATCCATCTTTTCAATAATTTTCCATCTACCTTTCAATAATTTTGACGGCTGAGGCTGTGCCAAGTACTGTTTTAGATTCTCAGATAGCTCCTGTTCTAATGGAACTCATGTTCTTAGCAGACAGAGTAAACAAACAAACAAAAAAATCAATCAATAAACAAGAAAACATTAGCTAGTGATAAGTACTATGAAGCCAATAAATTATTTGTCCTGTGATGGAGTATGGTGGAAAAGTGGCAGGGGGGCGGGGGCGTTAGAGCAGGTAGTCCAGGAAGGCCTCCTGGAGGTGGTGACATTTCAACTGAGCTGAGAATAAAAATAATAAAGCCAAGTCCTGCCTGGAGAGCAAATAGCCAATATGAGAGCCTGAGGCAGGAACCAGTCTGGCTTGGTTCAAGATTCAGAAAGTGAGTCAAAAGGAAAACAGATTAAGAAGGAAAGTCATCTTGAAAATATTGGCATATCAATGGGTAAAGAAAGTGAATATGGATTTGGTGTCTTTTTATACTAGAAGTCAGCCAGGTATCCACAGAGAAGTCACGCCCAACTTCTCTTTGCCGATCGCAGTGGTTTTGCGTGTAATTCACCGAAAACTTGCTTTTCCCTCCCGCTCACCCGGTTGAATCCAGTCTGATTCAGTAACTGACTTCTCTTTGCTGAGCTTTGGGAAAAGAGGCGTTTGGTAAACTGGCATTAGGGAGGAGGGAAGAGGGTTTTTGCCTGAATAGCCCAAAACATTCTGTGCAAACGTTTCCCGAGGCACCTCTTCCCCACTGGAAGTAATGGGTAGCCATTTGCAAACTGCTTAGCTGTCCCAACCGCTGTCAACCCACCCTCATTAGCTGCAGCAGGGAAAAAAAGGCACCTTCCTGGATGCCTTTGTTGGTTAAAAAAATCAACGTAGTTTCATTTGGACACACCTTAACTCACTCTCGTGTCTGCATCAAAAATATGTAATTAAGAAAAAGGAAAAGATGGGAGATGCCGTCATGGCACACCCAAATCAAACATTTATTTGCTCAAACAATTATATTAGGGAATAGCTGTACCCTGTAAGATTCTGGAATGAGCTAAAACTCCTTGTATTTTGTTTCCTTCTAAGTATGCTTATAATTTCAGTTAAGGCCATCTTTTCCCAATAGTTCTAGCTTTACCCACCCAGTTTTGGACAGAATTTCGCTAATCTTAACGTCTCCTAACACATAACAATTTTTGTTTTATTTGTCCTTAATAAACCTCAAAGAAGTTTCACCCTCATGTCTGGATTAATTTTGCTATTGATTCATTTTATTTTGGATCCTAAAACAAGTGTCCCACACGGTAGATAAACTGGCATTGCTTTTTTAAAAAAATTTAACTACTTATGGCTAAGACAAGGAGAGTTCCACAGAAAGCGTTAAGAGACGCTTAGAATTAAATGATGCTACCGGATAATAATTTTTTCCTTTTTGGAATAAAGCAATTTTCTCCTCGTGGCAGTCTTACGAATATGATACAGTGTCTGAAATAATAACTGTTTCAGACAGCCCAGGTTCTCCCACTCCTTTTAGCTCTGTAATTTTGTACATGATTCCCCTGGTTTTACAAGTATTTTTAATAGAGTGATGTTCCAGATTCTTCTCCACAGTCAAATCCTTTCATAATCAGAGACTTGTTTTTCCACAGGAATTTAATTCCCTCTGCAGAATTGTAACATGGGTTGGACTGATCTGGTTTACATTTTCTGACATGTTTTCCCTCCCCTGAAGATTAACTTAACTATCGCCTGGCTCCTTCTCTATCCTTTTCATCTCATTTTCACTTAAAAAATATTCTGATTTTATTCAGTAGGGTATCTGACACTGTTTTCTGAAGATAGGGATTTTAGCTCTGGGAACATGTGGTTAGATACTGCCAAGCATTTCTCACTCGAATTCCAGATGATGCTCGGATGGTTTGAAATTAACATGACAAGTCCAAAATTTTAAAACAACAACAACAAAAACAACAACAAAAAAAAACCATTCAGCTTTGGTGAGCTGAATATCTCCATTAAGATGAGTCAATCGTGTGGTCAATTCAATAAGATTTTTGTCGAAAAAAATAATTTCTATCACTCATTTATCACCAGGTAAATAATTCACTGTGCTGGGTAATAAAATTAAAAAAAAATTTTTTTTTTAACCTACCCAGAATGCTCTTAACCCCTGGTATGGTTTAAATGTTTATGTCTCCCCAAAATTCATATGTTGAAACCTAACCCCCAATGCAATAGGATTAAGAGGTGGGGCCTTTAGGAAGTTGTTAGGTATTGAGGATTCCGCCCTCAGGAGTGGGATTAGTACCCTCCGCCACAGAAAGACAGAGAAAGTTCCATCTATGAGGAACAGACATCAGACACCCAATCTGGTGCCCGATTCCCAGCAGAGGGTCCCAGCCTCTGGAACCGTAAGAAATACATTTCTATTGTTTACAAATCACCCAGTCTAAGGTGTTTTGTTACAGCAGCCTGAACGGACTAGAGCTAAGACAACTCTCTTTTTTAGATGACTAACTCTTTCTCATTCATTAGGACCCCGCTTAAAAATCTCCTCTTTACAGATGCCTTCCCTGGCTGTTCCTCTCTGTCACTGGTCTCCTTGTTCCTCTGTTTTTTCTCCCTCCTTTCCTCCCTCCCTCTCTCTCTTCTTCCTTCCCTCCTTTTTTTCCTTCCTTCCCTCCTTCCTTTCATTCTTCTTTCCTTCCTTCCTTCCTTCCCTCCTTCCGTCCATCTTCCATGATGGAACTAATTTACAACTTGCAGTTGCTTTGGTTTTTTTGTTTGATCTGTCCTTGCCACTAGTTTATGTTCTGTGAGTCCGTAACATAATGGTTACAATGCTCCCTGCACCTAGCCCAGTGCCTGACATAAAGCAGGTGCTTCATAAATATTTGGTTAATTAATTAAAAAATGCAGGTCCCAGAGGGGACCGTTTTTCTCCTCCATTCTCTGGCCTGGTCTCCTGCATTAACGGGATCAGCTCATTCCCAGCATGATCATCCTATTTTCAATCTGCAGGGAATTATCGCCGTGCTGTTGCCATTTAGGAGACATTGTTCTCACCTCTCTGGTCAGGTGTGCCCACACATCCTCCCCGCCAGGGGAAGCACGCCACCAGCCCAGGGCTCCCGCGTCCCTCCTCCCTTGTGTTTGGGCTCTGGTGCCTGGCACGTGGAGCAAACATTTCTCAGGGCTGTGTTTTCCTTGCAAAGGAGGCCCCAGAAACCACAGGGGGCTTCCAGGAAAACTTGCCATTGTGATTTCCATGCCTGCAGGGGACCTGCAGAGAGCAGTGTGGGGTCAGATCGACTCCTCCACAACTCAGCTGTCTCCAATTCCCCGAGAGATGGTGAAGTCATCTCACCTTTTTGGCACTTGGCTCTTTAATTGCCAGAATGAAGCAATTAGAAGACTAAATAAACTCCATACTTTCTCTTCTTCCAGCGCTTTGCAATTGCTGACGTCATACAGAGGGGCCACGTTTCTTTCCCAGGTGGGGCTCGGTCGTTCTTCTAGTGCTTAGGGGAGGCTCTACTTCTGAGTGTTGGGAGCAGTTAAAGCGCATAATTCGATGGTGATGAGCGCCAGGTCCGAGGCTCCTGAACGTTTCCTATCTATTTATAGAGAATCTGGGATCCTATCCAGCAGGCCTGGCGATTGCATCAACCAAATAATAAGTTTGTTAGAGAAATCCACTACGTGTCGATTCCATGAGCTTGGGTTACCAGCTCACCTCTTACAGCTCACTAGCTTGGCCTGGCCTTACTAGGGTGACCGGCCAGCTCAGCCTGCCTGGGACTGAGGGGGTTTCCCAAGACTTGGGACTTTCAATGGGACAGTTCCAAGCAAACTGGACGAGTGGTAACCCTAACTCCAGTTATCTCTAATGGCACTGATTATAACAACCACAGCCATCACTATCATCATCATCATCATCACAAGTGATTTATTAAGTGCTTAATGTATGCTACATTTTACTAGCCCTTCACCAATATCATCTGATCCTCACAGCAACCCTAACGATATTATAATCATCCCTATTTCACAGATGGAGACTGAATCTCAGAAAGGTTATATGATTATTTCAAGGTCACGAGGCTAGTAAGTAGCAGAATGAGGATTCCAAACCCTGAGAAGGCTGAACGTAAACCTTGCGTCAAAATCGGAAATCCGAAAACTGCTTGGGTATTTTATGGCATTAAAACATTATTGTTAACAGCTTTCTAGGTGTGATAGTGTATATTATGGTTATTATTGCTTTAAGTCTTTAACTTTTAGAAATACATTTAAGAATATTTACTGATGGGAAAAGAAATCAAATAAAGCCCATGTCAGTAAGTCACATCAGTCTCAAATCCCTCCCTGTGATCCGAGGGTGCTACCCCTAGGATCAAAATGGTGTAGAAAGAGCCAACTCTGGGGGCCAGTGCTGGGTCTGCCCCTGACCAGACGAGTGACCGAGTAGCTATTCTCCAGTTTGCTTCGGTTTAGACATAATCTTCATCACAAATATTCTTTTCTTTTTCTATTAGAAAAGACGTGATATTTAAACGTGTGTGTGTGCACGTGCAGGTATAGAACCTTTTCTTCAACTAGAATATTCCACAGATGCCTAACTTCATAAAACCTTTCAAATGAGTTGCTCTGGTGTAAACGGAGAACCAAGAATCCCCAAAACAGCATCCTTTGAAAACTCACTGGTCTAGACGGTCCTGTCCTGCAGAAATCTAACAATATGGGAAAGAAACATTTAAGTAAACGCAATAACTATGTTTCTATAAAGCAGAGTTGGCAAACTGGTCCTGGAAGGGGCCGAATTATAAATGTTTTAGGCTCCGTGGGCCTTATAGCCATTGTTGCAACTACTCAATGACTCAGTTCTGCTTTTGTAGCATGAAAGCAGCCACAGACAAGCGTACGAGGGTGGATGTGGCCATGTGCCAATAAAACTTTATTTACAGACACAAATTTGAATTTTGTATACTTTTTGTGTGTCACAAAATATTCTCTTTTTTTCCCCCAACCGTTTAAAAATGTAGAAACTCTTCTCAGCTGATGAGCGAATGCAAACAGGCTGAGTTTGGCCCACGGGCCGCTGCTCGTGGACGCCTGCTGCAAAGATGTATCCGTAGCCAGGGGTCGACTCTTGCCTCTGAGAGTTATTGTCTGCAAATTTGTGGAAAAGTTATTTAAGCTCTCTAAGCCCGTCTCCTCAGTTATAAAAGGAGTATAAAAATAAAACCTATGGGGGCAGGGGCTATAGGGGAACTCTCTGTACTATCCGCTCAGTTTTGCTGTGAATCTAAAACTGCTCTCAAACATCAATGTCTGTTTGAAAAGAAATAAATAAATACATAAATAAAACCTACTTCGTAAGTTCATTGTGAGGACTAAACAAGATAAGACAATAAAAAGTCAGCGCACAGCGGACACCCTGAGCTCATGGAAACCAGTGGACGACCCTTGTTGACCTTGAAATAGCCGTGACCACTGCAGGGCACAGCCCTGAAGCAGTGACCTTTAGAACTTGGATCCCGAGCCTGTTTTGGCAGAAGGAGCTGACCTAGAGGCAGCACGGATCAAACTCACAACTGTACATTCCTTTCCTCTCTCCCCCAACCCTGCCGAGATTGCCTGTTACTGGCTGAGCTCCAAGCCTTTTCTCTGGGCAAAAACGTTGTTTTCTTTTCTTCTGCAATTTTTTTTCCCCCAAAGATACGAGCAATGGTCACTTAAAGAACTTTATCAGTCTTATCTTCAACTGCTGCCCTAGTTTCCCCATTTGAGCAGTGTGATTTCTGCATGATCCCTTTGGAAGTTCCTGTGGCCTCTCTGCTCTAACGTCCTCCTGGACAGGTGCACGTGTGCTGGGTAGGTTGGAGGAGTGGTCACATACACATCTAATAACATTTTTCTACTCCTTCTTCATCTTTGGCTTCTCTGAGCTCCCTCTTCTTCCTGTATATTGTTGTCCTTGACTTTGAAACATGCACCATCTGCTATTTTTGGGGGGGCGGGGGTGGCATTTCTACCCTGACCACCTCCATCCTCTCCCTGTCTGCATGGCCTGGAATCACACTTCCTACTCTGAGGTTTGTTTAGTCATTTTGCATCTCTGTATATTGTAATCCCCGAAAGAGGTTCTTTTCCTTCCTTATTTTCTCCTCCAGCCCCCGCCTAAATTACTTGCTGAAGGGCTGGCTCTGTGCGATCTTAATTCACCACAGGCAGGTGTCCCCAGTCACAGTCCCCTCCCAATGCTGCCGGGGCATCCCTGTAAAATGCCTCAGCAAACCCTTTCAAAAGAACTCTCTACGTTTTATTTTTCTTATTGTTTAAAAAGTAGAAAAACCATCCTACATATTTACATTATAAGGGTAATTCATATGCCTTATTGAAAGTGCAGAGAAGTTGAATGACGTGAAAAATTATCAGCCATATCTTTATTCAACATTTTGGAATAATTTTCTGCTGAAGGATTTTGATATATCCCTGTGATTATTCTCTCTCTCTCTCTCTTTATATATATATATGTACACGTATATATATACACACACACACACACACAGTAGTGTATGCTGATATAGTCATTTAACACAGTAGCATCAATATTTTTCTTTGTTATTACTCTTTTAGTGAACATCACTCTATGACTTCATAATATCCCAACCAGGGATCATCTTATGTTTTATTTAATCATTTCCATTTTATTGAACATTTGTTTCCAATTTCCACCATTATAAATAATACTCCAAGCAGCATCTTTTGTGCACAGATGATTTTTATTGTATCTTAAATTACTTATTTATGACTGATTGCTACAGGTGGAATGACTCTATGAAGGTTTTAGAGATAGTTACATATTCTTTAAGGAAAAGGTGCTGTCAGAGTCTGTGTTGAATGATACGGTTGCTATTGACTTTCTGCTGCTTCTAACTGGTCTAGAATCTTGGTCCCTGGGTTGTTCTTCCAGAGAGAAGAATCCTCAAGGGACTCTCCACTCTGTTCCTCATCCTTAGGCCAAACCATGCTCTTTCATTCCTTTTAGTACACTTGGCTGCAAACTGCCCCAGATCAACCACATGGCCCAACCTTTTGTTTCAGAACATAAATACCAGCTCAACCATTTATCATTTTCCCTGACCTTTCTGAGTTCGTCAACTTGTCTCTGATATATAGCAAAGCCTAACTTCTTTGTTTTAAGAAAAATTCCAGGAACAGTATCCCCAGATTAACTCATTCATGAACGTGGTACAAAGCAAAGCTGTAACATTTCACTGCTGAAGCCTTCAGGAGAGCAGGCAACCAAGCCTGCTCCTTGTCTCCCACTGTTCATGGGTGCAGTTTTATGTCTGCTGGAAACGTCGTCTTTCTAAACATACTAAGAACGGAATTGTCTCCCGGCTGCTATATCCAGTCGGGGAGCTGCTGCATATACACCCTCTCAAACGTACCCTAACGCGCGCGCGCGCGCGCACACACACACACACACACACACACACACACACACACACACACACACGTTTGACGGACTTCTGAAAAAGCACTGGCTGACTTCAGTTCAAGAATGGCTAGTTTTTGCCTTTTCTGTTAAATCACATCCAATGGCCTGGCTTGACCTGTCGCCGTCTGTCTGTGAGGGCGGTCTACGGTCTAAGGTGCAGGCGCAGGATGGAGATCAGAAGTGACTAGGAAGGGCTCTCTTCTCATTTTGGGAGACAGCTACCTCCTGTGTCAAGTGACAGAAGTGAAATTCGCTATCTGCCTTCTTTTCAGAATGAATAAAACCCCGATCCATCCAGAAAATCCATCGAAACTGATCTCTGTGCTTTTATATTTAGGCAGTGTGCACCTGACGGCAACGTCACGTTTGCTCTGCTGCTAGAAGGGGCCTTGGAGTGGAGCCCCTCTGGAGAGCTTGTTGATGATTTAAGCTGGGGTCACAGACAGCCACTTGCAACCTCTGGACTGACGGGCTGTCTGGGGAACACATTGCCTCAGCTGCCCGTACGTGTTTGCGAGGGCAGCAGGGGTGAGGGGAGGCAGCCTGCTTGGCCATCAGAGGGGGAAGCCGGGCTCACACAGATTGTCTCCGACAAACTGGGAGACGGCGGCTGTTCACTGTATTTCCCTAAGGCTTAGTTTCCTCATCTGAGAGTGGGAATAACAGCAGCTTCCTTGTAACTGTGCTTGGAAGAGGAGAGACGTACGCAAAGCCCCTTTTCATAGTCCAGCATGAGAGATGACCAACACTGGAAACTATTATTCTTAGCTAGAGAGATGCCCTAACGAATTGCAATGACCGCAAGAGGGCTAGTGTAGGTCGATCACCCTCCTACCTGAATAACATCCATTTCACCCCTTGTGTTTATTTTACAGGTGAGGAGAATGAACTTCAGGTGCGCTAGTGGCTCACCTAGCGGCACACTCAGGACGTGTACTCAGCTCCCTTGAGCCACCATCCAATGATCTCTCTGTCTTGCTCTGCTGGCCAAAACATTCAGGTGACCACCTGCCTCCCAGATGAGGACACACCTGGAGGGTACCTGGGTTGACTGTGAGATGACTGATAAGACATGTCCCCAGCATGAGGTTTTAGCCATGGACATACCTCTCTGGACTAGGACATCCAGGTTCCCCTTGTAGCCGGAACATCTTTCTGAGGCCACACACTGCTGCCCTTGTCTGCTCACCAACACTCAATGGGTGCAACCATCAGATCTATGATTCTTGGCAATCTGTCCTGGGGAAATTTTGACAGTACACCTCTTAAGCCTTAAAAATCTCTCTCTCAGTGCTTACATGAGTCTACACATGGGAAGAAAATGTCAAAGAACTGTACAACAAACATTTTTAAAAAAAATGAGTGCATGTAAAAACTGTTGAAACCTGAATTAGGTCTGTCGTTTAGCTAATAGTATTGTATCAGTGTCAATTGCCTGGTCCCTGCTAGTGTACTGGGTTATATAAGGTACAATCACTGCAGGGAGCGGAGACCTTTCTGTACTATTTTTGCTACTTCTTGTGACTCTAAAATTACTTCAAAATAAAAAAAAAATTTAATAATACAAATCCCATGATTTGCTCTATTCTTCCAGAAAATTATCCTGAGGAAATAAAGATGCATATGGAAATGGCCATAATGTCCCCCATAGGAGGGCTTAAAGTAAATTCTCACCCAGCTCTTTGGGGGATTGAGAGCAGTGGGTCATGGTGAGAGGTGAGAGGTCAGCTTGCCTGGGTGACCTTGTACCTCTATACCTGTCCGATCTCAGGTGAACTACTTAATATCTCTGTGCTTCAGACACCTCATTTATAAAATGAATATAATAACGTCTACTTTTCCCATTTTTTTTTCAAGTCTACACGTGTAATGCATGTGCAGAATAGAATCTGACACCATGTATGTGCTCGGTAAGTACGAGCTATTACCACGTGCAAGAAGAACGCTAATGGCATGAGAAAATGTTGCTATTAGTGAAAACTGGAGCCTACAGAACTGTATTTATACTGTTGATAGTATTTTTAACAGGCATAGAGATGCACAAAGCAGTGACTAGTAAGTTTTGCCCAAACGTTATCAGTAGGTGGTGCATTTTTGTTTTCCTCTTTAAACTCTGCTATGATTTCTAAAACTAATTCAGTGAGCACTAGAATGTTGAGATCTTAACATGAAAATAAAATGGCACCTTCGATTGAAAAATGAATGGCCAGAGAACATCACCTCTCAGCTGCTCTGTCTGTTTAAGCTCAGCCCTTGTGGTTGTTTCTGTACCGCCTGGAAGCCACGGAATCTGTCTCTGAGATGCTGCATGTCCCTAAGAAAGGAGGAGTAGCCTTGAAGCCTCCGGTGTGCGCGGTTATTTGCTGCTGTTAATATCAGCGCTGGTCGTGAGCTCTGGGGTGCAGAAGTGCATGCGGTCTGCTGCTAAAACACACGCCACATTCCAGAGTGTGCAGCGTCCAGGGAGCCGGCCTGGCTGAACGGTCAGACACCTGCTCCATGGAGACTAGGCGCAGCCCCAGTTTTCACACCCCCAATCCCAGCCCCGGGTAGGAGTCTCCAAGGGGGACACAGGCTGAGACGTGGGGCCGCACCCAGCCCTGCTCTGGGGAGAACCTTCCGGGGTCCAATCCCATGTTCTTTGCTTCCATATTTTCCTCTTCTCTCCTGTAAAGGAGCCAGCCTGCAGTGGCCGGCTTCTCCCCTCCTGCCTGCCTGTCCTCGTGACGGGCACTCACGGGCACTGAGGATGTGCACTTCCTCCCTACCTCCATCGATGACTTTGGCAGTCCCCAGGGGAAGGAACCCGGAGCTGCCTGCCCCTGGGGGTGTGAGGAATTTCGGGGTCGGGCCCCAGCAGGGGTGTAGTAGTTAGCGAGACACACAGCACACTTGGTGACCTAAATAGACACCCCGTCCCCCTTCAAGAGCCTGCCCAACCCTGCTGGCAAGGATCACGCTGAGGGAGCCCAGTTTGCCCCAAAGCCCTCTCTGCCCTGCTGGTTCCTGGTTCCCATCTAGGGTGAGACCCGGGTGGAAGACGGCCCGCTGCTGGCACCACCAGGGCAGGGAGAGAGGAGAGAAGGTGGGGACGCAGTCTCAGAGTGTCCCCTGCCCCCATCGCTGGGAAGGCCCCAGAGCCCACTACCTCCAGGCTGAAAGGAGAGAAATCCCCCCAGATGACATCTGGGGAGGTTAGAATTTCTCCTCTTTCTGCATCCTCACAAGCATGCCCTAACCCCAGAATGTCCGTGGTGGTGCTTCTCCGCTTGACACTCACCAGCGGCTTCCCACGGCATCTGGAGTGAAAGCCACATCTTCCCCAGGCCTCTGGCTCAGCCCCCTGAGATCCGTCCTCCCCCTGCCTTGCTCTGCTCGACCCTGAGGCCACCTTCCCGCTCCTGGGAGGCACCAGCCTCCTTGCCTACCCAGAGCCTTTGCATGCGCTGCCCACCCTGTGCCTGCAAAACTGACCTCCTCCCCTGCCACCCCTCGTCACCCACCACCCTGCAGGGCGGATTCCTTCTATTGTTGGGTTGTATCAACTCAGCCCCAGAGAGTCACCTCTACTTTCTTTCTTCACAGTACTGGCCGCAATATGCAATTCTATGATGTCTCTGTTTCCCCGATTGTCCTTTCCCTCCCACTAGGAACAGCCCAGAGCCCGTGGCAGGTGCTCAGCAACTCGCCGTTGGGCAGATGACATGACATGACACAAGGAGTCTTACTCAGCGGGACACAGGCTGCTGGATGCATGTTGAAACTTGCTTCCCCAGAGAGAAAGGTGACTCTGCTGGGGTCTTAGAGTGTCAGAGGCAGGGGTGCTAGGGTCACCTCGGCCTCAGAGTCCAGTGGGAGGGGCAGACATAAGACAGATAAAGGGCACTAGAGGCTGAGAAGGGCAATGACAGAAATGGCCCAAGGTACGCAGGGGAGGGTGGGCTGAATTCTAACTGGGGGTCGAGGGGCGGGAGTCAGGCAAGATGATGCTCAGATGGACCCGAAAGAATAAAGGTGATTTAGCCAGAGGATGGGCAGAGAAACCCACACAGGCTGGCGGGGAGGGAGGAGGTGTGTCGCAGCCCGGTGCGGACTGGGACCACCTGCAGCCAGTCTGAGCTAGGAGGGAGGCAGAGACCAAATTTTCACAATTTTTATATCTTGCCTCCTCTTCTGTTGCTTTTTCTCTTTCACACTTGCCACCAACTAACATCCTCCACACACTTCACTCATTTACCTTATTTTTCTTAAGTGTCTATTTTACCGCTAGCATAGACACTTTATGAGGGCAGAGATTTTGCTACTTTGAAACTGCATCCCCAACACGAAAGCACATAATAGTTGCTCAGTAAAGAGCTCTTGCGTGAACGAGCGCTGACCATCCTCCCACACGGCACAGACTAGCACGCGCTTGACAGGCAGTAGCATCGCTGCCTGATGGTTTTCGTTGTCATGTGGACAGCCGTTCTTTAACAGAGATTTTTAAAAACTCACATAGGTGTAATACGTGAGGTGGCATCCAGTCTGTGACTTCATGGGTGTTATCGCTTGCAATAAGGCCAAATTAAAAAAAAAAAAAGTTGGGCTCTTCTAAAGAAAATGAGTCACACAGCAAAGCACAAAGTCCAGGTGGGAAAGAGTACACCCAAGACTGGCACAACCAGATGACCAGACGGATGTACGTTCTAGAAAGATGGCTCAGGCTCTGGTGTGTGGAGGGGGGAAATGAGAGACCGTTCTAACGGTACAGGAGAGAGCCAGTGGGGCTAAGGGCTGGGACATGGGCAAGGAGCATCGGGGTGACGGCAGCTGGGTGCACCTGAGCAGGTGAGGAAGCCAGGTGAGGGCGGCACAGGAGATGCTGTGGCTCCCACGTGTCTTCCTTGTTTTTTTTTTTTTTCTTTTTTTATTGAGACAGGGTCTCGCTCTATCTCTCAGGCTGGAGTACAGTGTTGCCAGCAAGCTCACTGCAGCCTCAAACACTTGGGCTCAGGTGATCCGACTGCCTCAGCCTCCTGAGTAGCTGGGACTACAAGCACACACCACCGTGCCCAGCTAATTAAAAAAAATTTTTTTTTTATAGAAACGGGGTCTTGTTATGTTGCCCAGGCTGGTCTCGAACTCCTGGCCTCAAGCGATCCTCCGACCTCAGCCTCCCAAAGTGCTAGGATTACAAGCATAAGCCACCACGCCCAGCCCCACGTGTCTCTTTTAAGCTTCAGCACAGGACCTTGCACATATCAGGTGTCCAGTAAATAGTTAATGAGGGAAAGAATGAGCGGATGGATGTGTAACTGGGAGGCCCTTCGGCCCCATCATCCTGGAGGGCTCCTCACGGCCTCCTCCCAGGGGGAAGATACCTCCCTAGAGGAGACGGTTAGAAGGGGCCCTGCGGAGGGACGGCCAGCCCCGCCTGTGTGGGTGGCTGCAGGGGAGCTCTCTTCTGCTCAGCCGTCACCGCTTTGCGGGGTGACAGGTTCACAGAATGAGAAGTTCCGCAGCAGATGGGGTAGTGATCAGGGCAGGGCCTGGCCTGACAAGACAGTTTCTTTGACATTCCTGTTAATCGCCTTTGGCCCTGAGTCCTGGGGCGGGGGTGGTGGGGGTCCAGAGAGCTGGACTAACTCAGTCTCTATCCCGGCAGTGGAGAGGGTTAGGGAGGGCCACACTTCTCCCCACGTGGCTTGTTTGGACTTTCCAGAAGCCTTTCTGGATTGGCCGCAGGAAACAGCCTGCCCAACCTACGTGGCAGTGCTTCTCCCTCCCAGGATGGGCGAGGACAACGCAGCAGGTGCTTCTGTAGAGAGAAGCCAGGACCCCTAACCCCCCACCCACCAAGCAGTCACGCTCAGGGGAGAATGACCAGGCAAGGGCACCGACACTCGGAGAGTTCCTACTGTGTGCCACGTACGGTAGCAGTGAGCTCTACGTCTGTTGTTTGATGTCACTGCCATGACAACCATGCGGGATGGATGTGCTCTGCAGATCAGGCATCAGAGGTTTGGAGGGTTGGGCTCTTTCGCTAGGGCCACACAGCCAGTAAGAATCAGAACTGGAATTTGAACCTGGCTCTTTCACATTCTAAAACTCATGTTCTCTCTAATGCTCACAGCCTTACACTCTCTCCAAAATAGACCTCTGGGCTCTGTGCCTAAAGCAATAGAAAATGTAGACCAAGGACATGAGACTTGGGACAGAACTATTTTGGGATATTTTTGTGGCTAAACGCTCTGGACCGGGGGGAGAAAGCCTTAAGACAAAATCTGTTAGGTCAGGGGCCTCGGGCAGATGCCTTATGTGTTCATTCAACCCCATAGGGAAGGGTGCTCCGGGCAGAGGGCAGAGAATAGGCAAAGGCACGGAGGTGAGATGATGGCAATTCATTCATTGCTGGCAGACCTGAGCGTGCAGGTAAGGGAGCGGCAGGGATGCGCTGCTAGGCCCTTGCTGTCTTCCTGGAGTAGAATCTGCTTTGAATCAGGCAGCTCTCCCGGGTGCACCGCCCAAGCTCCTCCACCGTTAATGAGACTCAGCCCCGAGCCTATCTGAGAGGGTGATATTCGCACAGATATCAGAGGGTCGGCGTACTTTCTCTACAAGCTAGTGGGTGAACAGTATTGAAGAAGGGAAAAAAAAAATAATCGTGGCAGTTTCTGAAGAACTTAGAAGTGGTGTCTCGCTCTCTCATAATGTATGTTTCAAGCAGAATAATGAGCAGCAAAATCAGATTCACATTTATCCCGCAGCTCGTGTCAAAGCAAAGGAGCAGGAATTCGGAGGCAACTGTTTCACCCATAGTACGTGCCTGGCATTTTCTGAATTCGCACGGCGGGGCCAGGAGTGAATGCAAGTCATTCAACACACATGTACCAAGTGCTCACCTTGTGCCAGGACCTGGGTCCACTGCTGGGAATAGGCATTGAGCTTATAACCCCAGTGTACGACGAACGGGGGCCAGGGAATGGATAACTAAGCACATGATCACACCCAAGATGCTTGGCCAAGTCATTGCAACTTTCCCCATTGCAAACTGGGAGAAATTCGGTTAGTGAAGTGAAGACAGAGATGGCTATCTGTAGTCAGAAATACCATACGGTACTTAGGAGGATATGCTTTGATTTCCATCTCTGGAAATGTCCTAAGAGAAGATATTATCTTTTTTCATGTTCTCCCCTAAAAAGCCAAGAGCATCTGGAGTTTAGACCAGAGCCGTTTGCCCTCAAGTGATGGAGCCCAGGAAGTGCAGTTCTGAAACTGAACTTTGCATTTTCATGCCCATAAATTTTCCCTTGTGCCACCCAGAGGCCTCTTTTCCTTTACTCCATTTTTTCTCTTCCCTGTGACAATCTTAGCCAAAGTGTCTATGCCACCCTCTAAACCACAGGGTTTTAAATCAGTCATTCTGTGTTTGCCTGTGGAGGTGGTGGGTGGGGAGTGTCTCTCCCCGACGCTGATGTTCCCTAATGATTAGCGTGGAGATTCACAGGAGTTTGTTGCCAGTTGACTCCATTCTTATAACTGGTCTTCTCTCTGGCAACACGTATTTTCCAAGAGCTGCACTCTCGGGCTGCAAAACAGGCAGCAGGAAATTTCATTTTGATGTAACTCGGTCTACAACTGCCATTTCTAGGTGGTCCCAAACCTCTTAATCCCTCTGGTATGCTAAAAGGTTGGTTCTGGGGCTGGGATGTTTGTTGCAGCCTGAAAGGAAAAGCCTGGATACAAGCTTTCACGTGGCAGGAGGGTCCCAAGACCACCAGCAGGCAGAGCAGACGCGTCCGCCATATCCGTGGGTAGGGGAGATCCCAGGAGACCCACAGGAAAAGATCCTAAAAAGCGGTGACTCCTCAAGCCCCTTAGAAAGAAAAGGAAGGGGAAGCCCTGAGAGGTAAGACCACGTTGTTATGAACAACAGAGCTGGGACTTGAAAACAGCTCTTCTGTCTCAGCCCAGAGCGAAAAGAAAATAGAGAAACCATCTGGGCTCGAAAAGCTCAGGGGATTTGGCCAGCCCTTGAAAACGTCCACAGCCTCAGAGACTGCACTAAACGTGTTGTGTGTGTTCTTTTATGTGATCCATATTGTAACTAAGCATTTTAATAGATGAGGTTGAATGACGTGTTCAAAGCTTTGCACTGAGAGCTTGGCAGAGCCAGGATTTGAATTCAAAGGTTGAGCTGTGTATCCTCACGAACGCTGCCTCTTCTAATTTACCCAAAAGGATCGTGGTTTTACTCTTAGGAGACAGTCATCTTCTTGGAGTAAAACCAGACTTCCTCCAGGAAGACCTCCCAGCGTGCTCCAAGCCACAGCAAGCCTGTCTCCCAGGGGTGGGGAACCTTTTCATGTTGGAAGGCTGCATTAATTTGGCTGTAATCAAATAAGGTCGCATTCAAGAAATTTCAATGAGATATACTTAAACATGCACATTGCTTTGTAAAAATCTTAACTACTATGTACTTAATTATTTCAAAAAATGAAAACTGCTTGTTAATTTTAAAGTTAGCTAACCTTTTAATGACTTTGTTGTGTCTGCTTTTTGTTGGAAAGCATTTGAATGTTTGTTTGCAGCGTGGAGGTCCGAAGTTTCAGTTGATCCTCTAAGGTGGGTATCAGTCATTTGTGACCCTAAGGGCATCTTGATTTGGGTTGAGGGGAGAATGTAGATTCACAGCAATAAGTGGTTGAAAAGGAAGAAGATAATATTTGGTTGCCAAAGGCGTGATTATTCTACTGCATTGTTTCACATTTCAATTGGATCTTTCTTAGCATCAAGCAATGATTTTAAAACGTCATCTACTGAGAGGTCAATCAATTCCATCTGTAGTTCTTTAGGTGCCTTAGTGATAACAACTAGGTGAGGCTGAAATGTGAATTTGAGTGTGATGTCATGATTCTCAAAGTCAGTGAAACTTTCATTGTAGTCTCACTTAATAGATCTGTAACAGCTGCATATTCTTCAAATGATTCACATATATCATCCCGCTCATCAAAGGTTAGTGATCTTTGCTAACTGGGGAAAATGTTCAACCAATAATTCCTTTGGAAGAAGTGTTTTGAAAAAAGATAGCTTTTTTCAAAATGCTTGGACTTTCTTTTGCCACACACCATATATAGATTTTGATTTGACATGATATCACACAGAAATGCTGCATTCCTATAGAAATCTTTCAGTAATTCACATCGCTGATTCTGTTCTTCATAACATTTAACAATCTGTTCTCACAGAGATAAAATTTTGGCTAATACCTGTCCCTGCGATAGCCAACACACTTTAGAATGATATGGCAAATCCACACTGAATACTTCATAGTTCAACTTTAGCATGTTACAAAACTGACATGCCATGTTACATTTGCACAAATACAGCTAACAATACTTATAACTTGTTGCAAAGTGTCACTTAAAATCATAGCTTTAGGACTGAGATTTTGCTGATGCAAGATCCAATGAAAAGAAATGAGAGCATGTGGATCTGTTAATACTTTTTTTATCTGTGCAATAAACCCTTCCTGGTTTCCTGTCATGGAAGGTGCACCATCTGTACATACACTCACTAAATTTACCAAATTTAGTCCAACTTCACTTCACAGCATTTATCTTGAAAGCTGTTGAAGATATCTATTCCCGTGTTCTGTTCACAAGAGTTCCCAAAGCGAGTAACTCTTCGTAGCAAAGAGAATTTTCTGTTATGAACTGAATGAAGTATAAAGCCTGTGCTGAGTCAGGAGTATCAGTTGATTCATCCAAAGTGATTGAATAATACATATTTTCCTTTTGAAGTATTGCATGAAGTTGTTCTATTAACTTGAAGCTAATTCATGCTGCCAATCAGTTACGTTTCTCCTTAAAAGGGGCAGTTGTTTGTCCTTTGAAACGTTATCAGTATCTAAGCATCCTACAACTTCAATAATGCATTCTTGCACAATTTCTACATCACTGAACGGCTTCCCTTTTTTCCTGAGTATATAAGCTATTTTATAAGTTGCTTCAGTGGCATTACTTCCAGGTCTTATTGCTACTTGAAAGGATTGTCTTTGCTTTTGCTTTTCATCTTTTAATTTCTGCGATACAACCTTTTGTGCCTCTCCCTCTAATTTAAAATATTTGTGGTCCTTATGAGTGTTATAATACTGATGAGCATTGAATTTCTTTAACATTGATATTGCAGTATCACAAAGCAAGAGAATCATCTTATCTTTAGCAGAAACAAAATAATATTGCAATTCCCAATCCTCATTAAAAAAAATCTGTTTTCATCCTTTAGCATTCTCTTTGTCTTCTTTGACATGATGGGGTGTTAAGCATAAGGAACTAAAAAATACTGTCTAGCTATTCACAAATTCTACTTCAAACAGAAACACAATGCACCACTGTCAAAAGCTGGTAACAGACTGGTGTACTCGACCCCCATAAACTCTTGCCAATCAGCCTCGTGCACTAGTGGTGCCAGTCAGGTAGGGGAGGTTAGAACTAAATCATGAGCACAGCAGCCATTAATTTAGCCCTTATGGCTTACTAATTAGTTCTGATTATGCCAGTCAATCTGGGAGGATTGTTTTCTTGAAACTTATTTTATTCCTTGGTAATTTAAATATGTTCATTTAAAAAATAAATTAAAATATAAAAGACAAACAAAAATGTATTAATAAAAATAAAAAGATTTCTCCTATCAAATTTGGGTTCAGTCAAAAGGCCACACTTAAGGATCCAGAAGGCCACAGGTTCCCCAGCCCTGGTCTAACCTCTAGGAAAGTTAATCCCGGTCCCCTCTGTTTCCCAGGGATGTGCGCTTCCTGAAACTTCACATCTTGATGATAGAGGCTCCTGCCTTCCTCATACTTTCAAGTGCCAGTTCCCTCCTCCCCACACTTTCCAAATATTAATTCAGTACCAGACTCTCAGGAGACACTTAAAGACTTGAAAAGTCAAAGGGGAAACACTGAAGAAGATGAGCTGTGGGAACCAGAACTTGCCTATGACTAATCCTCGATCTTTCATTGAAATCAACTCTTCAGGAAGCTCTCAGAAAAAAAAAAAAAAAAAAAAATCAACTGATTTTAAGATCAAGTAATTTTTCTTTTACTTCTATGATTTTCCTCATCTGCCACAGGGGATAAATATATCCAAAGCTCCCAGAAATACACACATATTCCATAAATGGAAGTCATTATTATTATTTTTCAAGACTCGTTCTCTCCATCGGTCGGTCGAATAAAGATGTATTCCCCCATTTAATCTAAATTCATCAAGTGTAAGATGGTGAGCAAAAAGCCATGGTGTAAAGACAGTACTTTATTCCTGAATATCATTCTTGTTCACATAAATCAGCCCTCTCTCTCTAAATGCTCTTGATGTTTTTCACTTGGGTATCACTTTCCAACATTTGGTCATGGCAACGACTGACCTCCCAGCGTGTCCTCGCTTCTCTCTTTCTCCTGGGTCTCCAATCGTGACCTGTCAGCTCAGTGACTCGGAGGAAGCAGAAAATACAGCAGGAGGATATGTCCCAAGACTCCCAGGGGATGCGTGAAACCACGGCTAGTTCTGAACCCTATTATGTACTATGTTTTTGCCTATACATACACACCTCTGATAAAGTTTAATTGATAAATGAGGCACAGTAAGAGATTAATGACAATAATAATAAAATAGAACAATTGTCACAATACATAGTTCACAGTTTCACAAATAGAAGATTCATTCTTGCCATAGATCTTAGCAAACTCAGCATACAACTTTTTTTCCTTTTCTTATGAAGTTGAGAACTTTCACCTTTTCACGTAAAGGAAGGACTTTATGGTGTCTCTTTGGCTTATCTGAACCACCAGCGTCACTCCTTTTGTACTCTGGGGCCATTATTAAGGAAAATAAGAGAGACTTGAACACAAACACTGCGATACTGCAAGAAGAGATCTCATCCCAGAGACAGCTGCTGAGTGGCTGGGAAGGGAATATTGTCACTGCGGACATGTGGGACAAAAGGAGGAGCTGGACAGAGCGAGATTTTTGTCACAATGCTCAGAATGGTCTGTGATTTAAAACTTACGAATTGTTTATTTCTGGAATTTTTCAATTAATATTTTCAGACCGAAGTGGATAGTGGGGAACCAGAACTGTGGAAAGAAAAATTGAGAATAAAGGGGCTGCTGTCATACGCTCTGGATGCCAGGTCTTCATGGGGGGATCTGAGGACGGCGAGAGCAGAGGGCTGGGTCCCAAAAGAGGTCGTAAGAGCCTCTCTGGCCAAAAAGGAAAAGTCAGAGGAATAGAGAGGAAGAAGTCGGCGACAGAGGAAAAGGTAACATGGTGGTGCAGGGAAAAGTAGACTTTCTGGAACACGATCCTGCTGCACAAACCGCTAATGCTTGTACAGTGGGGGAGAGGAGGTAGAAATGTCCCCAGGGTGTCGTGGCAGTGACACGCATCTTCCCTTTGATGGCAGGACTCACACATTCCTGGGTTAGAGCATGGCGTGAAGCTGTCTCTCAATAAATGGTTGCCGAATGAATGAGTTACTATAATTATTTGTCAGCCTGTCCCTACTACTAGGCTGTGAATCCCTCCTAAGTGAAAATCCTTTATCCACATACAACATTGTATAGTCAGGATAGGCCAGGAGACCTCAACTTCTCAGAAGCCCAAAACAACAAAGATTTCTCTTGCTGAAGTCACAGGTCACCACAGGTCAACCTGGGGGTTCTGTCCATGAAGACCCATGCTGATGAAGCACCTGCTGTCCTGGCTGTGGCGGGTCACCGTGCCCACCGTGAACATCCAGCTCCGGAGGGTCTAGCTAGCACTGGCGGTTAGACAGTCCAGCCTGGAAGTAGCTCACATTGTTTCCACTCACGAGTCACCGGCCAGAGCAAGGAGGAGAGGGTGAGCGTGGTGAGGAGTGTGAGCTCTGCAGATTGTGTCTGTGTGCGTGTGAGTGTGCGCACGTGTGCGGGAGGGGAAAGGAGGCATGAATGGGTCGGGCAATGGGAGGAATCTCCTTTGCATGTTGCTGTGGGCTTGTCCTTCTAGGCCCAGGCACCAGAATGGCTCATGACCAATTGGCTAGCATGGCGGGGGACGGCGGGGACGCTGCCTCTGTGATAAGCCGGACATTATGATGTAGAAGCTACGCTGAGCCCTGGGCCAGTTACTCAACCCCGTGAGCCTCTACCTCCCCTCCTGTCAAGCGGGATTAAGACAGCGCCTCCTTCAGGACCCGAGGAGAGAACACAGGGCACAAGTGCCCAATAGGTGTTCATGTGAGGCCAGGAGGACAAGGGTCTGGAGGGGACTCCCTAAGTGACACATCATTTCTTTTCACTGAGACTGGGAGGCGGGGGTGAGGATGGGGGTGGTGGGGAGCGCTCCACCTTGCCCATTCTCAGGTGCCCAGCAGTGTGGGCGGGGGTGTGCCCTTCCAGCTTGTGGGATGTGATCACACCTCCCCTACCGGCAGCTGTCCGGGCGGCACTGAGTCACATCCTCCCCTCCAGGGGAGCTGAGTCTCTGAGCCCTCGCCCAACATCTTTTCTGTTTTGACCCACACGATAAATCCCAAGAAAAACAGAGTGGCCGCCAGAGAGGGTCTTTTGCATCCATCACGCCCTCCATGACCATCGGGTGTGGACACGAGCTTCTCAGTAACGGGGTAGAGATCAGGGCCCCCCCACTCACTGGAACTGTGGGTAACTCCCCCACCCGAGGCAGGAAAAAGGCAGCTCTCTCAGCCTGAGGGTTGTAGCCTCAAGTTCTTCATCTGTCAAATGGGAATAATAATACTGGCACCAGCGTCTTGGGTTACTGTGCGAGTGAATTCAGATAACGCATAGCAAACGCACGATGCAGGAACACAACACACGTTGTGATCACGATCACCCTTTCCCACAGGAGCCACATTTCTGTAGCAAAACTAGGACAAAAGGTTTTGCTGCAACAGGCAAAGAGTTATTTGAAAATGAAGGAAGAAACAGCAGCCACAGCTGGGCTAACTGAAAATAACTGGAAGAGTGAATCAGCCAAAACTCTCGGCTGGAAGAAATCAAGCCACACAAGAGCCTTCACGACAGGGAGCCCACCAAGTCTGTGTGTCAATTTCCAATGAGGACCCCGATCCTGAGAATTAAATTTCCAACGAGATGCTGGCTGCGTTGTCAGACTCATTTGGCTGGAGTCTTTCCCCTGTGATTTCCCGGTGGTGTGACCCTGGGCAAGTCATTTCACCCCTTTGCACCTCCCTTTCTCTACCTGACAAACAGGAGTAATAATCAGGACCTCGCAGGAGTGTGAGAATTCAAAGAGATGAAAGCTCCTGCTTGCTCATAGCAGGTGTGTGATACTTGCTAGTTTCCGATCCTTCTGCCTTTTCTTGCCCAAATCTTTGTGGAAAGCCACTTCGACTTCTTTGAACCCCGGGGTCTGTCACTATGTTGGTAACTCAGTCTTGAATGCCTATGGGAGACTGTTTTCCACCCACGACGTCTTGATGTTCATCTTACAGAACTGAAAACAGAGTTCAGCATGGAATGGAAGATGGATCAGATGCAGGGGCTGGTTAGCAAAGCAGTGACCTCTAACAGTGGCCATGTGCTCCTCCCCCTTGGTTCTGGACACGTGCGGGGGTAACACCTTCCTCCTCTTGTTCACTGATCCCAGTGGCTCAAACACGGTGGCACCTCCAGCCTCGAGGTTTAAAGGTGGGTCACCACGGCCACAGAGCCTTTCTTGGTGGAGAACATGATTCTACACCTCTTTCCCTCCCTCTGGCACACGGGGGTGCAGGTAGGGGTGCATGGGGACCTGAACCACAGCTCCCATCCCAAATGAGTCAATGCCCCTGTTTTGTCACCAGACTTTTTTTTTTTTTTTTTTAAAAATCTAAGATCCAGTTGTGATTAATGGCATCCTGAGGTTCTCCGTGCAGAAATAAGGTCATGGTGAAGAATATGGCCGTTTTGAAACCCCGGTGAACTTCAAGGGCAGGAGCAGAATGATGATCATTCTGGTTTTGGCTCATCTTCCTTCTCTGTGGCCTGTGACTTCAAGGTCGGGGGCTGTCCCTGCCTCTCAGACTTCCTCTCATGCAAATAGCCCCTGGTGAGGGGAGAGGGGAGGCAACAGCCGAATAAGAAACAGAGGGATGTAACGCACCCCGACCTCCACGGACCTACTCTCCATTTTACAGGCGACCCTCTAGGCTGCCTTAGCTCCATGGCTGCCCCAGCAAGGGCTTGCATGCTTCCAGTAAAATCCCACATCTAGAAGCAAGGGTTGGGAGACAAACCTGACCCAATCATTTCTCTAGAAATAAATGCCTTGGTTCCATCCTGAGGTTCCAAGCTGAGGGGTTCATGGGTTTTCCCACCTCCAGCCCTTGCAGGAGTGCAAGTCTCCAAGCTCCTCCACTCACATGGGTGGGTCACAGGAGGGGAAGGGTCTACAAGATCAGGGATCATGCGCACATGTGCTCTCTCTCTCTCTCTCTCTCTAATTTGTGAGTACAAAGATGTGGCCAAGGCTTTTAAGTGAGAACCATGTGAGAGCCCTAGATCCTTGCCTCCCCATTTACAAAAAGGGAATGCAGACCTCGAAGGGCCCATAACCTCCCTGGGTCACTGTGAAGTGAAATGTTCGAGTCTCCCATTGTATGTAAATCCACCCAAATTTCATCACACGAATCAGGCCGCTCAGTGCAGCAGAGCAAGCGCCCAGTAACTTTGAGCAGGTCATGTCAAATTTTCAGGATGGAATTCCTTTAGCTGCAAAACAGAGAGATTGGATCACCCACTCTCCGAAGTTCCCCTGCCCTCTCTAATTACGCACACACATAGACAGTCACAGCCTGTGGGTAGTTAAAGCATTCAAATACTATCCCCGAGCCCTCAATTGCTTATTTTCTCTGCCCCCTACACGTCTGTTGATGATAGAGGCTGGCTGTTGACACTGAGGAAGAGCGATCGAGATACATCCCTATGGCTGAGGTCGGTAAGTCATTCTCAAACGTGAAATGGAGCGTGACATGGTGTCCCTGTGGGACATGACTTGAGACATCTATCCAGCTTTCTTCCTTCCTCAGCCAATGGGACTAAATGTTTTCTTTCAAATATGATCTAAATGGGGGGAAAGAAGCTTGGTGGGAGGCCCAGAAAAATCAAAGGTACCCAGCAATTCCTGGGAGGTGATGAGGATAGGGCAGCTACCTGGAGCGGGGGCGTAGGGAGTGAGGGTCCACATGCCTCTGTCTGCCTCCCGGACACACTCGAACAGCAAAATAGGGGTGCACACAGGATAAGGGATGGAGGATGGATTTTTTTCCCCCTGCTGTGGCCTCCAAATTTTCCAAATAGGTCCTTTCAGAGAAACAAGAGTGGCTTGTTCTCCCAGCAACAGGCACGTGTGAGCCAGTGTTAGGGGGCTGTAGAAATGGGGGTAAAAGGAAACCTTTGCCCAGTGAGCTGCAGGCGGGGCCCCAACCGGGGCGGCTCTGATGAAAATGTTGGGCTTGATGTGGCGTCTCCGGGTTCCTCTGAACACGCTCGGGGACAGAGGCGTTGAGCGGCGCTGTCTGTGTTTGAAGGTATTTTTCTACAGCAAACACCAGGCGGGGAGGAGAAAAACCCAAACCACTTCAAGTGGATTCCGATTTTGAAAGCCGCCACATGAAAAGTGCAGAAACCTAAGCCCCCTTTAGTATGAGCCCAAGAATAACAGGCTCAGGCCGGGGAGGGCCGCCCGGCTTCTGGGCCACCGGTTCCCCCCGAGGCCCGGTGCGTGCGTCTCCCCTGCCAAAGGCATCCGTGGAGGGGCCGTAGGAGCTTTCATCTCTGCACTCGGATTCGCTCAGATCTAGACCACGGCACCACAGTGCTGCTCCACGCGGATGCCCTAAGTAGGACAACTTTCATTCGTGACCACGGGGCCCCACCCATCTCTGAACTTGCTGAGGTTTGGGGTAGACCCGGGAAGGGTTAGAGCCTTCAGGGAAGACCCCAGAGCACACCAGAGCCCATACTCTGAGTTAAAGCCATTCACTCACTCATTCCTTCATTCATGTGCATCCATCATTCTTCCCTCCCAAGCACGTTCCTCTAACATCCCATCATACCTCTTCCCCCACCACGTACGATCCCACAAAGAGAGGAACCCCCAGATGTTTTTTCATCATGAGAACACGTTTGTTCCTGCTGCCCTGCAAGACCCAGTTCCTTGGGTCTTGGCGTTTGTTCCCCGACTCCCAATAACCGGTTTCTGCTTGGATGACCACTGTCAAAGCCCCATCAGAGCCCCTGAACTAAGCTGATACCATTTTGTTCCTCCTCTTCTCCTGCATTTCACGTAATCCCAAATAAGTCAAAATTCTAACTTAGAAAATATAAAAGAAAGAAGTATGTTAAAATCAAAATGTCATCCTTCTGGCTCTAGTGATAATGTCATGTTGGGAAAATTCACCCCAATTGGAATTCTTTGTTTTGTTTTCCTTTGCGGTGTTATCATTTTGCTGGGGCCCTAAGATACATTTAGTCAGACCCTCAGGTAATGCTGACTGCTCTCCGCTCCCCACTCCCTACTCCCAACCCCCTGGGAACCTGCCCTGGCCCTAACCCCAGCTGGGGCACGACACAACCCACTGGCTTCTGCGGGGGTCAGAGCACTTACCCAGGCTCTGGGCTCAGACAGTGCTGGGAAAGGGAAGATCTATTACCCAGAGAGGGCCTTGAACCCGAACATTAGCCCTTTCATTGCAGCCACGTGAACCCACGCTCTATGTCACTCTGCTGCATTAGAGTCCTATTGCTGCTGTCACCAATTACCACAAACTTGGTGGCTTAAAACAACACAAATGTATCTTACAGTTCTAAAAGTCAGAAGCCCAAATTGAGTCTCACTGGGCTAAAATCCAAGTGTCTGCAGGGTTGTCTTCCCGCTGGAACGACAAGGGGAAAATCTGTTTCCTTGCATTTTTTAGCTTCTAGAGGCTGCTGCACCCCTTGGTGTGTGGCCCCTTCCTCCGTCTTCCAAGCCAGCAACAGCGGGTTGAGCTGTGGTGTCACTCAGACCTTCTCTGCCTTCCTCTGCCACTAGAAACCACCTTGAGATTACACTGGCCACCCCCTGCATGATCCAGGAGAATCTTATTTTAACAGAGCTGATTGGCAACCTTAATTCCATCTGCAACCTCATCATCCCCTCGGCGTGTTGTAATGCAGCATAGGCACAGGTTCTGGGGATTAGGACTCGGAGCCAGATGGGTTCCACATACTTCATGTCTTCTTTGTTATTTTCAGAAAAGATTACCCCTCTCCCCTTTGATCCTCCTCCCTGGAAAAACAGTAAGACTACAGCTATCTCTATGATTCACAAAGATTGTGACACTAGTCCAGAAATGCAGATATCTGGTTTCCCAGCTGAGGTTCAGACTCAGTGAGTCTAGGAGAGGCCCAGGAATCTGCATTTTAACAAAATCCTCCAGGGGATCCAAATGCAAGTGGCCTAAGAGCCACACCCTGGGAGGCTCTAGTCTCTAGGGAGCCACTGACAGCACACGGACAGTCATCCATCCACCTCCAAGTGAGAAGCCCAGTAGTTGAGGACAGAAATAATGACCAGTCACTGGTGGTCACTGTGTCCATAGTCCAGCCTTATGTGGGTCAGTTCTGGGGCCCAGGGAAATAGAACTCAGTGGTGTGAGGATAGAGGCAAAGAACTACTTTTGTGCCATCAGCATTCCTGCTCTCTGCCAGGTCAATGCGGTCAGGAGGAGCCCTCTGCATGGCTCAGGGCAAAGGTCAAGGCCATGGGGCATCTTCACACAAGGGGAGGGGAGCTTCATTTTGATTGAAAATATTTTGGACAGTCCAATATGGTATGGAGGATTTTCCCTGGATAAAGACTTTGGGATCCAGAGAGGTGCAAGCTCAAGTTCAGAAGATTAGTAGCTGTATGACTTTGAGTATGTTGCTCAAACCCTCTGAGCTGCAAAAGGAAGCATACTGCACAGCTAAGAACCCTAACCGAGATACATCCATGTCAAGTCTCTGACTTGCAGCATGGGCAAAATAAAGGCCTTCCTCTCTACATACAAAAAATAATAATAATAGTAGCAGCATTTATTGAGAAGTTAGATGATTGTCACTCTGCTAAACTCCTTTTGTTCATTATTCATCAAATACTCACGACTCTAAACTGGGAATGATTTAATGGGATTGATTTCCTGAGACACAGGCAGGTAAGATGACTTGCTCAACTCCCAGACCTAAAGTCACCATGGGATGCCAACTCTGAGACTGAGTCTGGAGCGAACCTCTTAAGCATATTGTCTTGGAAAATCCAGCTTTTAGATTTTCTGCCCCATCATCAATCATGACTACTGTTTCTGCTTTTTTATTTGGAAAATACAGTCAATGAACTGACATATCTTACAGCCTCATTTTTGTTGTTGTTGTTGTTGTTGTTTTCCCCCATTTTTGTTGGGGGGCAAAGGTAAGAGGAGAACCATAGAGAAGTATCTCTTCTGTGCAAAGATTGAAACAAAGGTCATTGGAAACCTTGTATTGATTGAAAAATAGATTTGAAACAAGCTAGAGAATCCACTCCGGAATTTCCGTGCCAGCCTGCAAGTCCTATCCCAACAGTGTGCATTTAGGGACTTTTTATATAGCAGGTCCTTGACCCTTTTGACTGATCCAAATACATGTTTGAAGCAGGCCTCCTTGGGATTTGGGGCCCCGCCGCAGATTTGTCATCCAAGAAAGGAAGGTTATGAAAGGAGCTAATGTTTACCCAGCGTTCTGTGGCCACCATTTTTCCGTCTTTCTGTCTCTTGAAACATTTCCCCGGGGAGAGGTCTACATTACACAAGCTGGAAGGAGCTTGGGAAAGCATCAAAAAGCACAACTGTGTGTGTAACATAAAAGAATCTTTTAAGATATGGGTGGAAACCGAACCAGTCTGCGTTGGGTATTCCAAGCAGACGGCCGGATTGAGACCCGGCAACTTCAGCATCACCCGTCAGCGCCAGTCAGAGCCTGCTGTTCTGGGAGCTGAGCCCGGGGGCCGCATCTCATGCTCTATGAACGGGAGGTCCCTTCCTGATGTGGACAGTGATGATGACACTGATGATGAGAGCCATACGGCCTCCCTGTTAGTTTCCCAGGGCTGCCCTAGCCCATGACCACAAACTGGGGCACTCAAAACAATAGCAATTTATTCTTTCACAGTTCTGGAGGCCAGAAGTCTGAAATCAAGGTGTCGGAGAATCTGTTCTAGGGGAGAATCTGTTTGGAGGCTGTGCTCCCTCCACAGGTTCTAGGGGAGGATCCTTCTTTGCCTCTTCTTGATCCTGGTGGTGGCTGGCAATCCGGGGCATCCCTTGGCTTGTGGCTGCATTACGCCAATCTCTGCCTCTGACCTCGCACGGCATCCTCCCTTCCATATACCCGTGTATCTAAATCTCTCTCCTTATAAAGACATCGGTCACTGGATTTAGGATCCACCCTTCTCCAGCATAACCTCCTCTTACCCCGATTCTATCTGCAAAGACCCTATTTCCAAATGAGGTCACATACGCAGGTACCAGGAACTAGGACCTTAATATAACTTTTGGTGGGAGGCAGGGGACGCAGTTCTATCCACAATGTTTCTAATAATGTTTGACATTTATTGAGCTATGACTTTGTTCCAAATACCATACCCAAGAACTTTGCAGTGATTAGATCAGATAGTATGAAATCGCTGCGTTTTGTAGGTTATAAATTGTTGAGTGTCAGCCATTTCATACGGTTACACTTAAGATTATCCTCTTTACCCCTCTGAGATTAGTGCTATTACTATTGTACCTGCTAACAGATGAGGAAGTGGACCCACCTATGTGTATCAGGGAGATGAATTCCTAGATGGCTTTAGGAATTGTACCTGCACTAGTAAGATCTACCCCTTCCTCACTGCGGGACCAGGAGGGAGGTAGCTAACGCCTCTGAACTTCTATGTCTCCATCTATAAAATTAGAGACAAATTTTTTTTGTAGTAAGGTTTGTGTGCACAAATATGACAATCCCTCAAATCAATAATTTGGAAGCTTAGAAGAGGCATCACATAGGGTGTGTGGGCCTTAAGAGTTGCCTTGTCTGTGCCTCTTAAAGTGTGGTCCTGGGAACATTGAACTTGGCAGTTGCCTGGGAGTGGGGGCATTTGTTAAGAATGCAGGTTCCCAGGGCCCTCCCAGCACTCCTGAATTGAAGTCTCTGGGAGGGAAGGCCTGGAAAACTGCATTTTAATTGATGTCTCTGGGATTGCAAACATTAGAAAACTGCACTCAGGCAGTAAAAACGCCCTTCTTTGCTTTCAACAGGACGCAGCAGTCTACTTAGGACTAGACTGAGTTGTGCAGAGGCCTGTCCACCGCAGGTTCAGAGACAGTCATGAGAAACCCGGGCCCAGCTGAGTGTCAGTCACCCTTTGCCTGCAGGGGCAGGTCTGATGGTGACCTTTCAAGGGGAAAGTGAATCTTTAGCAATCTTTGGTTGCATGTTCATGACTTTTCTGTTAGTTGGATGAAAATAAATACCATGCTTAAAAAACTGCAGGTTTAAAAATCAATGCCATCTTTCTTCCGGAAGTCAAAATCCTTGTGCCTAGCTGGAGGGGAGAGAGAAAAAGAAACAAACAAAATCTCTTCCCAAGATTTTTTTTCCCCCCTCCTGCAAATTCTCTGGCTTGGTTTTCCATCAAACTCATTCTTCCAGCTAAGCACCATTTTCTCTCTTGTGTTCAGAAGGGAGAGGCCCTTGACTTGCAAACTAAGCTTTTGGAAGTGAGATGCCTGCCTGAAGTATGCTTTTTCCGTGTCTGAAAACACAAGAGCTGTTTATAGCTGTCGAGCAGTGGGTTTGGGGTTTCGTGGGTAGAAGGGACTAGCAGTTTCAGACACCAGGCCTTGCTCTCGGTGTGATCTGTGTAGTCAGGAAGCCTGTAGAGCGACCCAAACAGGGGCCCGCCCTGCCAGCGGGACAGGAGATGGCTCCCTGCCTTCCTGCCTGCCCGCCCCAAGTGTCTGCTCCCTGGCCCGGCCCTGGGTCCTGGGGCAAAGGCACCCCCTACTGAAAGTGTCTATTACAATGGAAGCAGGTTGTGTAAAATGCGTACAACGGAATGGGGCCACGGAGCAGCTGTGGGCTGGAGCAGGAAGAATGTGGAATTTGGAGTCCTGGCCCACCCCTCAAATACGTATAGGTAGGATACAGCATGCTTCCTATGTTCCAGGGAATATGTTGAACACTCTGAATATATTTGATCATTCAGTTCTCACCACCAGCCCCCCATCATTAACATTTTATAGACAGGGACCAGTGGCTTAGGGGGGTCAAATGACTTCTCCACCATCACGCATGTAGAAGTGGTAGAATGTTGATTCATCCCTCCCCAGCCCTCACTCCCAGCACATGGTGGGGTCCTGGTCACCTCCCCATTTTTTTCTGGCTGTGTTACTGTGGCCTCCTTGTCCTCCTTTGGGAAGTGGGATGAAGAGCCACACCAACCAAGGGGAGGAGGAGATGGACATGTGAGTTCCAAGGGGCTTCACCTCTGTTAAGGGACAGATAAAATCTGGGGGCTCCAAGCTCTGTTCTTTTCACGGACACACACTCCGGACTTGCTTTCTGAGTCGCTGTGGGCGTGGGGCCCGGGCAGAGGCAGGAGAGGGCATCTCAGGCTGGGACAGAGTGGAGACGCCCACTGTGGGTGGACCCCTGGGCTGCAGGGTGTGGGGCCAGGGCTGGAGAGAGAAACATTCGAGCACTGACTCCCCTCTCCACGAGTGCCTCAGACCTGATTGTACTAAACTGGGAGCCCCCAGAGGGCAAGGACCACGGCCTGTTCCTCTCCTAAGACCACGGGCCCAACACAGGGGTTCTCCTACACCTCGGCCTGGAGAACCTTTTGAGGATTGAGCTTCATTTGAGCAGAGTCGCTCCTTTTCTTTCTTTCTTCTTTTTTTTTTTTTTAACAACCTGGTTATTTATTTTATTTTTTTTTTCTTTTTAAATAACTACTCCAGAGCTTTGGCAGAGCACTTGATGATTTGGGGGAATTCCAGCTTGTTCTTCATAAAAAGGCAATCTAAATTACACTGATTTGGAAAATGTTGTAGACACGGGGCTCGCCCGGGACACGGCTTGCGGGCAGTGGCCCTGCTCTTGCCGCTTTGATCTGACTCACGGTTTCTGCTGCCCCTGCTGCAGTTGCCACGGCGGAGCAGCTCCTCTGCTGCTGCTGTGGGGCTACAGGTAGGGAGGGAAACAGGAAGACCAGCAGCCTGATAAGCTGCTCTGTGAACCAGAAGGGATTTTCAGCCATCCATCTTCAAGAAGGAAAAAAATTACATTTAGGAAAATCCGGAGAAGGTGAAGCTAGTTGCATGTGTTGCTTAACCGGATTTGTGGCAGAAGTCACTCCAGAAGTGACTGGAGTAACTTGGTAAACCTAGTTTTGTGTAATTGCTGGGAGAAGAAATGTGGGGGGCAGGCTCACCCCAATATGGGTGAGAACGTGGGGGCTGGGTCAAGAGTACAGCTGGAGTCTGAGTTTTGCACAGTTGCAAATCAAACTAAGGACTGTTAACAAATGTCTTCTCTCCTCCTCTCTTGGCAATTGTTATGTTCTCTAAAAGCTGGAAGGCCAGGCTCAAATGTAGAAGTTTTAGAACTCTGGTGTTCTGCAACAAAACCTGGAAGCACAGGCTGGCTTGGGGCCAACCGCCACCTATAGTCATTCTCCCACTACAAGGGGCCTCGTGCATACATGTCCTGTTGGTTTTCTAGGGCTGCTAGTATCTGGACCTGGGGAGCTTAAAACAACAGAGATCTCTTGTCTTCCGGGTAGCCATCCACACTCCAGAGCCCCTGTGGGAGGGTGCAGGCTGAGGCCAGACTTCAGCTGAATCCATATCTCCGCGCAGTTCCTACCCCTGCACCCCAGCCCCCCACCACCCCACTCACCTGGGAATCACCACCTCCCCTCTGCCTCTAGGGAACCGCGCCTAAGACACTGTGAGGTGTTTTCAGGGACTATACTGATGATCCTGTACTGGGTATATGGATTCACTCTCAAACATTTGAGTCCCATCTTCCTAATCCTTTGACACACCTATCCAGTTATCACCACACTCAGCCCTGGAAAGAGCAGACCAGCGTGGGAGGGAAAGACGCAAAGAGAAAGAGGAAGAGGAAAAGACAGAAAAAAAAAAAGAGCAGAGAGGAGGAGGAAGAAGAGAAGAAAATAAGTAGGCGATGAATCATTATCCAGAGGTCACTAGAGAGAAGAATTGGAAGATAAGAGGTTAGACGGGCTATGGCACATACCCTTTTTTTTTTTTTGCAGATACATTTAATAAATAGTCCAAATACTTAGAAGAAAGGAGAGAGGGGAGTGGAGGCGAATGCGCAAAGGGTCTTAGGTAAATGTTGCAGCTAATCCCAAAGTAAAGAGAGATGATGAGATATCACAGAAGATGAAAGGAAGCCCCTGAAGTGAGTTAGAAAATACAATCTATGGTTTAATAAAAGAGGTCAGAGGTTATAACAAATAAAAAACAGAGCCATAGGGCACTTAGTACTGAATCTTTAAGGTGACCTATGTTTTATGCAGTAAGTTGTATTTTTGAGAAGAGTCTTGTAATTCGGTTGTTTGTATATCAAATCTTTAGCACACTGAGAGAGCTCACTCTTTGAGGAAATTTTTTTAGGAAAATCCATTGCAATCCTTTACACCTACCGCACACACTCTCCCCTAATGTGTTTGCATTTCTGTATGCGGTAGCCAGGACCATGCTGAGGATGCTAATTTGCAATCTCACCCCAGGATACCTTGGTATGGAACAAGCCAACGGGAGTTAGTTCTGGTGTCTGGGGCCTCGTGGTAAAAAGGGTATCACAAAAAGAAAAGAGATGGCAGACAGTTACCTCTTGGAATACTGGGGTAAACATATCCCAACAATAAAGCACGATGCATCATGCTCCTGAGTTCTAGAAACGCCATCTGGGGAGGCAAAAACATTGTGCCAATTGGGAAGCAGAAAGTCTGTGCCTAAACCAGACACTCCAGTAGTTTCAAGGTGGGGAGGAGACTCAGGTGGTATCTTGTAAATATCCACGGCCCAGGTATTGGGGAAGTCACTACAAGTTCCTTGGGAGAGGAGGTTATAAAACTGATAGGAGCGTGGCAGATTAATCTCTCTTTTAACTTTGAGACCATAAAAACAGCAGAACTGGGATGACTGCGGTTATGTCCTCAGCGGCGTGGCACTAGGCTATCTCCCCTCCAAAGCAAAATGTTAATGGTACCACCAGAGGGTGGGAGCCACCCGAGCTGAGAGGGGCCCAGCAACTTGGAGTCCTAGGAATATTTGTCATTGGCCCCAGATATTTATAAGTGGCCACAAAGTCACAACTTTCCCAAAGGCTATGGTAACAGGAGAAATCAACTCTCTTTAGCCAAAGAATACCTTTGATACTAGTGGGCAGCTCAGGTTCTCAAATTACTCAATATCACTTTGTCATATAATCTCTCCCTCACATTTTTAAGTAGCTCTCTTTACTTTCTCTTTAGTTCGATGAATAACATGGGCAGGCAGTTTTCTTTGGGAGTTGGTTATGTCCCTGGAACAGTGTTTTGTCTACTGAACGAGCATGATTATCGGTGAAGAACCTCAAACTGGGTCTCCAGGTGGACACTATCAGCTAAGCCCACGTGGTCATCCTAAGAGTCCCTCTTGCTCATTAGTTTCACTGAGGGCATCTTTCAGATCTGTGCAGCAGCAAAAATGAGAAGTTATGAAGTCACAAATCTTGGGGTTACTCAGAAATAGAACCACGAATGTTAAATCTGTACCTGACAAGGGTCTAGTGCACCAGATCCTGAGCTCCTTGGGGCCGGGGAATAGGGAATGTTTCTGATTCATCTCTGTATCTCTGGTACCCAGCATAGTGAGTGTCCTCCATATATTTATGGAGTGAGTGGATGGATCGATGGATGGTTGGATGGACGGATAGAGTTTGTGTAAGATAATGACTTTTCAACTCAATGACAAGCAAAGAAAACCACCTTTATAGAAGAGCATGTTGTATTATATTAGACATAAGAAACTTCCTCACAGTTCATAATCAGTACATTTCAAAGATGCTGCACTTTGGGCAAGAGTGTGCAGTATATTCTTTTCAAGAGCTCTTTGACGTTGGTAAAAATTCTCCTTATTCTGGAGCAGTTTGAGCATAAATGTTAGTATTTTTAAAAGACCCCCAAAACTTAATTATAGTCCCAAAGCTCTACTTACACCTCTACGAGTTCATTTATGTTAGTTAATTTATATGCTTTTCCAAATACTAACAGAAAGGGAGACACAAACTTTTTTAAAAAGTGTTTTAAACTATCTCTCAGAAAAAACAAAACAAACAAACCAGAAAAACCATTTTGCCAGTCTTTGAAGCTTTCACAAAACATCTTAGGTAGTTGCTGCAAACTGTCCAAATATGGTAGTGTTGCCATAACCGATTGCTCAGCAATCTTTGCCAACTCGGAGTTAGTTCTGACAAAGGAACAAATATTCTGAAAATGAAAGTGTCTGAGAACCAAGCACAGGCCACACCGAACCTCAGGTCTCTGCGTTGGCACTTGCACTGCCTGTAGAGACCTTGGGCAAACAGGGCTGAGCTCCTATCAAGCTGCTTGGCCCTATCCTCAGGCAGAAATGCCAGTCTGTCACGCATGGGGGAGCTGGGGGCGCTCTCCTGTTTTGCCCACTTCCATTTCAGTGCAACAATAAAATCCCCTTCTCCCCCAAAACCCCCAACAAAAAGCACAAAGGTAGTGGTGGTGGAGGGAGGGGCCTCTTAGTACCAATTTACACTTACCATGCACCTAAGCTACAAATGACTTTGACGAAGTTAATCTCCTGATATTTATGGCAAACCCATGGCTAGAAATTGCTGGTATCAAGTGATAATTTAGCAGAGCACCATTGACCCTTTCGCAAGCTCTGAGCCCCTGAACAAAAAGGCAAACAAACTATGGCAAACCACCTCCACCCACCCCCTCACTAAGGGAGCAAAACTCCCTTTGTGATGCAAGATCTTGGTGTGAAGGATGTTTATGTGCATTCTTGCAGCAAGAAAAGGTGAAGGATGCCTGCTACTTTCACAGGATCCAATCGCAAATGCCAAATTCACTCTGCAAAGTCACTCCTTAGGGGGTTCCACTGGGAAGTTTCAAAATACCTAAATGGCAACCATATGCTGGCCTAAATTAAGGCATCAAGAAATTTAATAAAACCTCTTAAATCCAGCTTTTTGCTGACATCTCAAATACAAATCCACCAAGGGAAAAAGCAGAAGCATTT
This sequence comes from Lemur catta, assembly GCF_020740605.2. NCBI lineage: Eukaryota > Metazoa > Chordata > Mammalia > Primates > Lemuridae > Lemur > Lemur catta. The sequence continues at coordinate 15,004,180 of NC_059147.1, read as the reverse complement.
CTAGTGCTGCAGATGGTTGCCAGTGCTCTCCTCACATTTTGACAATAATGATGATGATGATCACAAGGATATCATAATTATAACACGTTAATAATCAAATGGAGGTGGCTTTTTAACAAAGGTTGGAAAGTTGTTTCAAACTCTGCAAGGTTGATATCATGGTGAAATGTCAAACTTTCCACTTGAACTTCCGTTTTTCAGGCAGGAACACTTTGCTTCGGGGGAAATCTTGGCACTACAAGGGCTCCACCGGAGAACAAACTTCAAGTGCCCAACTCTCCAACTCTCACCTGGGCTCATTAAGATACAGAACTCCAGGTCCAGCCAGTCTGAAAATCAGCTCTTTCCGGCCAACAGCCCAAGCCTGGATTTCCATGGAGGCGTGTGGCTCTCTTTACAGATTGCAGAGTTACATGGTAAAAATAGAAACGCCGGCGTCACATGTATATGCAAATTCGCCAACCAAACTCAGTGCTGAAAATAGTTATTTACTATTTGGCTTGCATATTGGCCCAGAAAACCTTCTATACCTATTTCATGCTCATTTAAATTCTTTAAGAGTTCCTGACCCATTTAAATTCCTTGAGGGATGCCTGGCTTCACATGGGCATTTGTCTGCAGCTCTCCCCAGCAGCTTTTAAAGAAACACTGCCTGTCACTGCAGATTGGACTTGGGGGAAATATATTGGCGCCACTTTCTTAAGGTCCATTCTGGGTGCTGTTTGGCCACGAGTGGCCTTGGACCTTGACTCGTGGCTTCCTTCTAGAGAGCTCCGTTAGGTACAGGAGAGGAGGCTGCCTAAACTACACACCTGGAAAATTTGGAGAGCAGTTTTTCTGAAAGTCTGGTCCTTGGACACCCACAGCAGAGTCCCCTGGGTGTGGGGAGGGGGTGGGGGAGGCTTGTAAAAAATGCAAGCTCTTGGCTCCTCCTAGCACCACTGAATCCGAATTTCTTGGCATGGGGCTCTGGATGTTGCTTTCCGAAGAAGTTCACTGGAGTGACTCTGATGGCCCCCCAGTGTTGAGGATCCGTTGCTAAGAAACCACCCTGAAGTCCTGAAAATGTGCTCCTTGAGTGTGCTGCAGCCTGGGCAAGGCCACACGGCACTGGGGGACTCAGCATCGTGTGAGGGCACAGACGTCCTGCGGGAAGGTGGCATGGGAGCAGAGGTGACCTTCCAAAAGTCACCAACGCACATTGCTGTCTGCACCAGCATTCCTTCTAGGAGCGGTTCTGATGCTAACAGAATGAGCCCCTGTTCCTAATGGCAATGCAGCAAATTATTTTCACTGCATAAGTGGCTGAGAAAAAGGGGCACCTTCTCTGCCCCCATATTTAGGGGACAATGACTTGGTAGAGTTCGGGATTCTAAAGCGCGACAGTATGTATTCAAATCTTGCTCTACCACCCACCAGCTACTTTGGTTTGTCAACTCTATGGAGCTGCAGTCCCCAACCCCCAGGCCACGGACTGGTAGTGACCTGTGACCTGTTAGGAACCAGGCTGCACAGCAGGAGGTGAGCGGCGGGTGAGTGAGCAAAGCTTCACCTGTATTTACAGCCGCTCCCCATCACTGGCGTCACCCCACAAGCTCCGCTTCCTGTCAGATCAGCTGCAGCATTAGATTGTCCTAGGAGCGTGAACCCTACTGTGAACTGCGCATGGAGGGATCTAGGTTGTGCTCCTTATGAGAACCTAATGCCTGAAGGTTGAGGTGGAGCTGAGGCGGTGATGCTAGCGCTGGCGAGTGGCTGCAAACAGAGATTTTCATTAGCAGAGAGGTTTGACTGCACAATATACGTAACGTGCTTGAATCATCCCCAGCCCCCACAGTCCATGGAAAAATTGTCTTCCATGACAATGATCCCTGGTGCCAAAAACGCTGGGGACCACCACTATAGAGGAAATAACAACAGTTCCTACCCAGTCAGGTTAGTGGGATATTCAAATGAGAACAATACTGCAAAGCACCTAGGGCGATACTAGCTGAATGGCAAGCCCTTAATAAACAGTAGCTGTTCTGAAAATACTTTTTTATACTTTTTAAAAATATTTCTAATCTCTTGTATCTTACAGCATTCCAAAGACCCCCCTGAAAGTTTATCCACGTGAATAATAAGCAAGCTTGGTTTGGAAAACAAGGTGTTGATGAAAAGTGAAGCTTAGAAGAACTGCAAAAAATCTCAGAGAAGTCCTTTTTCCTGTCTTCTGCTAGAGAAGGAAGCTGACATTACCCGATTTTGAAAAGACAGCCCCTTCACCAAGTAGCAGATAGTTTTAAAGTATAAATTCACTGTTAGCTACTTAGTAGGTCCTTGATACATTGTTTCTCATCTCGACTCACAAATGTATTTGCCAAACCATTATCCTTGCCAGCACATACACACACGTACTTACATACACACTCGAACAGTACTTCTTACACTCACTCAAATATATCCACTTACACCTGTATAGGTCAGGACACATCTACTGAAATATCTACCCAGGCAGACACACTGGTGCCCCGTACAGACACATAACTTGCTCGTAGCTACTCACAGACACTCCCACACATTTTTACCAGGTGAGACAGCCCATACCCAGGTAGATGCGCATGTGCGTGCTCTGTTATCCCACAGTTCTCTCCAGAAACTCCCAGGAAAACCCAGAGAACGGACTTCTATTCATTTGCACACACACCGTCGTAGAGACACAACTGCACAAATACCCTCCCTGCTCCTTCTCCCACACGTCTGCATTGATGAGTCCTAGGAGGATGGCACAGACCTCTCTGGCAAAGAAAAAGAAAAACAAAAAAACCAAAACTTCGGAAACCCATGAAGAACTGAAGCCAGAAGTGAGTGTTCCCTTTGTGTTATGTCAGCAGGCTGCTGGATACGAGAGCAGGGGGCATGAACACGAACGAACATTCCAGAAACTGCTTTGTTGTCCTCCACATACTCTGCCTTCCGTTTTTGTTTTTTTGTTTTTTTTGTTCTTTTTTTTTTTTCCTTTAGCAACAACAGAAATCTGTGAAATGACTGAGGGTGGTTAATTAAGCATTGCAGCCCATATTCCACTGCAGTTTCAATTGGATATGGTGTTCTCTTTCACTTCCTGTTATGCCGGATTGCGGCGGGCTGTTAGACACCTGCCACGTTCCCAGCCCAGCTGCTGCTCTGCCAGGGGCAGGGAGGAAGCACTCCCGGGCCCTTGGCCTTGAAAGAGTCTCATTCTGCAAAGCAGCCCCTTCCCGGTGAGGCCGGGGGTGGGGTGGGAGGCTGGGGGGGCAGGCACAGCTGATGTGAGTCCACACTGGAAGCTTGAGGACCCGCAGCTGGTGGCGAAGACCTTGTTCTATGGTGAAGGTTGTAGCAGGAGGCCAACTGTTTCCCCCCAAAACTCCCAAACTCAGAGTCCTGCCATGACCCACGTGTGATTAAATCTGGTGTGTCTATGCAGGCCAGAATCAGATGTTACACTTTGGTTTGCCTGGATACCTTAATATCAGGAATAGGACTGTGTGCAGAAGCATTTCATTGACTCATTCATTCATTCATTCATTCATGCATTCATCACCTTGTGAAAACCTCCCATGGGGTTAGCCTCTCTGTGCTTGGCAGTCACCAAACAAAAAGAGAAGACACAGTTTTTACCTTAGTAATACTAACTCATCCTCCTCAACACAGAGAACCCAGATTTCTTGAGACCCCATTATATACCAGACAACGTACCAATGAGTTCCAGCCCCTTTATTTAAGGAAACCACTCCGGTAAGACTTTACACCACTTGTAATTATTCTTTTTTTTAGCAAAAATCAGAGAGAAGGACACCTAAGGGTAGAGGGAAGGGGAGGGGGAATTAAAGGAAACTCCCTCAAGGAGGTAATGACTGACATGGATTAAAGATGGTCACAAGTTCTTTGACTCTTCTGCCATCAAGAGGTGGGGTCTGGGTCCCCTGCCCTGGAGCCTGGCCCAATCTGCTTTGACTATTAACAGTGTGTGTTGGAAGGGGCACCATTGCCAGTTCTGATATTTCAAGGCAGTTTATGTTTTCTTTCTCACAGAGACCTGAGCTGCCACATACCAAGTCTGCCACAGAGGCACCGTGAGGCTGCCATGCTGTGAGGAAGCCCAAGCCGCCACCTGGAGAGGCTGTGTGAGGAGAGAGCAAGTTGCTTCAAGCCCCAGCCCTTCTAGTCCTCAAAGTTTAGCCCCAAACATCACCGGCAAAGCGGCATCGTCCCTGCTGTACCCTGTGTGAGTTCCCGACCCATGCAGTTTTGAGACTCAATAACACTAAATTATTGTAAACCATTTAATTTTGCAGAAGGAGGTTTTGTTATGCAGAAATAGGTGAACCAGGATAACGACTGAGTAGTGGAACCTCACAGGTGAGTGAATTGGGTAAAGGTGAGGGAAGGAAGGACATTCTAGCTGGAAGAGAATAAACAATTTTTTTTAAAGAGAAAGAGAGGCAAGATATATCCTTAAATCTCCAAGTGGTTTGGTCTTACTGAAGTGTGAGGCATAAAGAGCCCTTGCAAGGACTTGTACTCCAGGCTCAGAAAGTTCCACTCTGTTCTCAAGATTGTGGGGAACTGCTGGAGGAATTTTAAGCAGAAAGTAGCATAGTGTGACTGGTATTTCAAACTTCTCACTCTGCAGCAGAGTGGCAGGGCGTAGGGAGCCCAGAGAGGAGGTGGTGGAAGAAGATGGGGCCAAGAGGGCAGTGGCCCGGGAGGAGATGTGAGAAACCTCTTTGAGATTTAATTGGTGGATACAGGATAAAGCTTGGCTGCGGTATTGGGAGAAAGATGGAATTGTGGCGATGGCATCCAGGTGTCTCACTTGGGGGACTGCTTGGCTACCCAGTGTGAGAGAGAAGGCAGAGGAAGCAGGTTTGCAGAGTTGGAAGGAGGTGTTGAGAATAACTGATTAACCTGAAGAACATTTTCTAGACCATTCCGGCACCTGTGCCTAAGACAAGGGGGCAGACGAGTGTGTGGTGGCTGTGACCATCAGACAAGCCCCTACACTATGGATGCATTATTTTCATTACAGCTTTGCCAAGTAGCCTGAATGGGGTACTTGGTACCCATTTCATGGATGTGGAAACTGAGGCTTAGAGAAGCTCAATCATTCTCCCAACTCATGAAAAAACAGAGGTAGGTCTGGACTCCAAGTGCTCAGAGTCCAAAGTTTGCTCTCTTAGGCAGGCTGCTCCCTCATGGATAAATAAGAGGCAGTATCATTTGCTTCTATGTCTTAAAATGGCAAGTCTGAGACCCCACGCGGAAGAAAAGCTACTTCTAATCAGAAAAAAGACTCGTCTCCGGGGCAGCTTAGCACAGAGGACAGAGGGTGCCTGCAAGACCCAGCTCTTATCTGATGAGAGATACGGGCCACCTTTACATATTAATTTCCCTTAAATCATTAGGGCTCAGTTGTACAATTATCTTTCTCCAGGACAAGTTACATGGGTCACTGAGTCAGTGACCGAGATGGAGAAATCTTTTCCTTCTGAATATCCTTCGGGTTAAAATAGGTCTGAGTGGGTAGAATCATCTTTTTAGAGAGCGTTTACCCATGGAAGCTGAGTTGTTAATCCAGGTGCAGCTGATTCCAGAGCCTGCGCACCTAACCACTATGCTATGTGCATGCAATTTCTCTAATCTAGAGTAAGACAAAGGAATTCTTGGCACAGGATTTGGGCTGGAGGGTTGACTACATGGAGCAGATCGTCCTGTTGGTCTTACACATTAAATAGGTATGTTTGGAGGCCCGATGTTATATTTCTGTTCCATGCAACAGCTTGCAAAGGGGCCGCCTTCCTTCCTTTGGGATCTAGAATACTGTCCAACTCCTGGGGCTAACTCGGTGTTTCTCAAATTATTGACCTTTAATCAACTGCCTTAGAATTATCGAGTCTGGTCCTCCATGAGAGGACAGTTAAAAATATAGATTCCCAATCCCTGTCCTGAAAATGGCCTAAACCAGACTTTGTGTGGGTGGCGTTTGGGAATTCGAATTTTACAGGTTTCCTGCGAGATGGGATGCTTATGCACAACAACAATTGAGGACTATTGGGAAGAAATACTGACTGCCCATTATACATTCTTGACTGTAGTCAAGTCTGTGCAGAGATTGCTTTCTTCCACATCTTCCTCTGGACCCTTCTGGGGGACGCGCCTGCATCTAGGAAATGGCACAGTTGAATGCTTGTTTGCTCAGAGACCTCTTCCCCACCTCAGCGCCTGTGATCTGCAGGGCAGGGAACTGATCACTGTGAGTGACACTTCCCACCATCCCCCATCCCCTGCCAACTGGCTTCCTGATAGGTTTGGACAATGGGAGGTGCAGGCGGGAGATTCGGGGGTGAGAGGAAGGGAGAAGCCAGGGGATTACCGCCCCCCCTTCAGCTGTCGCACACCTTGTTGGTTCCAGCTTCCACCGTACAGCCTGCCAGTCACAGGGCAGGTCCCCTCTGCTGGGGGCTGCTGCTCTGGGCTCTGGTTCCAAAACAAGACACTCCCGGGGTGGTTGGTAGTGACTTCCTGCATTTGCTGGTCTCTGGGCAGCCTTACTCTTTCCTTTTTTTTTTTTTCCTTTTAACTCCCCTAACACCTTTGCGACTAATTTCTTATATTAGGTTTCCTCCTCTGAACCTACCTGGAGACGAGTTCTGTTTCCCAGACTGTACTCTGACCCATGCAGGAAGTAATTCAGCCAAAGTCATGTCGTATGAATGACTAGCTAACCATGCGTTCTTGTGTGCCTCTGGCGGGCCAGGCACGGTGCTAAGAGCTTTATATACATGATTTATTTATTCAAAAGAATGTATCGATGCCAGGCACTGGGCTAGATGCACATCTTTCTATGCCAGACTGGAATATCTCACTGGCTTCTCACTGGAGAGAGAGAGCGAGACATACAGACAGGTTTTGTTTCTATCTGAGAATGTGATCAGACAATTTCAGTCCTGTGTTCTCCACAGCTGGTAGGTCATTGCCCGGATGGGGCCCAGTGGAGAGATTCTCCCCACAGATTTTCTGTAATAAGGTAAGATACAGAGATTGTGCAAGAGGTAGTGGCCCCCAGGGTAATTGAGATTCCACTGCAATCTACCTGGGAATCTACAGAACCTTCTGCACGAGTGTTCTTAGGTAATTCTGAACGGACTTGAAGTCAGGGACAATGCAACATCTCAGCTCCTTTGGAGATAATGTCAGGGCCATGCTGTGGATGCCGAGAGCTCCTGAGTCATGCCATCATGTGCCTGAACTGTTCTTGACATCCCTACTCGGTTAGAGGCTTGTAAACTTGTCCCTTTTCCTTGGGAAAATAATTAGAAATGGGGAACTCTGACAATCGCTGCCTTTAGAGATAAACTGTCTCGAAAAGACTGTTTCTTTGATCAATGGAGCTTGTTTGTAATTCCTCTAGTGTAGGACAAGCTGTTTGCTACGTTTGATCGAGAGTGAGCATGTACTACCCCGGGACGGCCACTTTTGCCAACTGAAAAGGCGGGAAGTTGGCTCAGGTGCTCCCTGGTCCATGCCGCTGATAGAATTTGAAGCTGTCTAGGAATGAATCGTTACCTGGGAAATATTTAGGTAGGTGCAATGTTACCAAGAAGCGGGGTCTTATTTGGTCCCTGACTCAATGCTTTTCGATAAATAATCTTGATGGTTTACAGAAGAAATCAGTCTCAGAGAGCTCAAGGAACTCACCACTATCATGCAAGACTGGTGGCAAAAGGAGTTGAACGCAGGTGTGTCCAGCTCCAAAGTCTACGTGTGTTGCATGGGAAGCCAACCGTCTATCAGCACCGAGCAACCCCGACCCAGTCAGGGACTAAACCACATCCAAACTACAACGCACAGCATCGCTCCAGTTCTAAAAATCACCTGGGCATTGCAGATACGGACCAAAGGACGAAGAAGGTGAATTTCTCACTTTTCCATCAGTTGCCACAGTTCTGCAAAGATCCCCTTGAAAAAGAACCTACTCCCCACACAGCACGTGGAGAGAGTAAGGTTAGAATAAGAAGGCTGCTATAAGCCCATGCAGCAAAAGTAATTCTCTCTAAAAATACATTCTTGGGAGAGAAAGGGTGTCTTTATGAGTAAGAAAAAATCCTTGGGCTAGGTATTTGAAGCTACTCAAGTCCTCCAAAGCTTCAGCCCACACCTGGCTGTGTTTTCAACCAAAGCCTTTTGAAGCTATTTACACACCAGGAGACCAAGTCTAATGTAAATGGGCCCTAAAATATATTCTTTTCTGGGAAGGTGTCATAATGCAGGGTCTCCCACTGGGTGGTGGCAGAGCCCCTTGACTGGGGGCCTCCTGTGTGGCAGGCACTGTACTCCACAAGCCCTTTGCCCCCCCTTTAATTCTCCCAGCACCTCTCTAAGTGGGGGCTGTTGGCATCCCCATTTCACAGATGAGAAACTAAAGCCACGTTCCTTGCCCAAGGCCTTTAGGAAAACAAACCAGGAGTGTTTGCATTCTGCTATCATACTCTTTGCTCTGTGGGCTTTCTAAAGTCACCTCCTGTGTTCTGTATGTTAGACCTTCCTTAAGATAGCCACGGTTGGGGAACCCACCCCTGCCCCTCCACCAGCTGAATCAGCCCTCCAAGGGGCCTGATGACTGTGGAATGGCAAAAAAATGTTCTAGAGCTGATTCTCTCATTGTGTAACTTGATCTTTCTCAGCCTCTTCTGTAAAATGGGGTAATAGTTAAGTTCTTCATGGCATCACTGTGGGATTAAATAAGTTATCATGTGTAAAGTAAAAACCTAATAAAGATAGTTCATTTTACAAATCTGATCAAGAAGACAAGAGTCCAAGGAGGTAGTGAAAGCTTAAAAGTCTGGTACAGGTTGGAAGGATTAATATATTGAAAAATCAGCTCTATAAATGGGCATTTCAACAGATTCCCAGTTATAGTATATTTACCCTGTTTTGAAAACCGTTTTTTTTTTTTACTTCCCCATATCTTTAAGACCCCATTAAGGCCTTGGTCTGGTTCCTCACCTGCTCCAGGGTTAAGGGAGGCAGAAACCTCGGGCCCCACGGATGGCCCTACCCAGCAAACACTCAGATCAACGGGAAACACACTGGGTCCACCTTAGCCTTTCCTCTTGCAGGTCAAGGCTGCTGAGAACGCTTCGTTTTTCCTCCTGTGTTTTTCTGAGCTTGTAGTTCATCTGCTCTCAATGCCCCAGGGAGTGGCCTCTCCTCTGTACAGACACACAATTTTGCTTTTTTGGGAAAAGCAAAAGCCCTCTGCGGGACAGATTGGCTCCTCGGTGGCAGGGAAGGTGCACTTGGCAAGGTGTCTTTGCTGCTGTGTGGTGACATCCTCTATGTCTGGCCCAGGGCTCTGCTTTTAACAGTCACTTCGCTTTTCCAGGACAGTATCAGTGGGGATGTGGACTGGATCATGCCAGCGTTGGTGTCATGAAGTCTTGCTCCATCACTCACTGCGAGGCCATCGTCATAGCATAGGGAACCAAAGGGACCCGGGGAAGACAACACGGAAAGATACATGGGTGAGGTTTGCTTGGCAATTACTCTTGATAGCACTGAACACAATGGAAAATTTCCCATCCAAAGAAAATAGCGACACAGTGGCAAAAGCATTCGTTGAAGAATTGACTCGGCATTGGCTGTTCACGTGTGGGGCGTGGCCGTGGGAAAACAGGGATGATGAAGGCACTGCTCATGCCTTGGAGGGTAAGAAAGTGAGAAAGAAAGTCAGACAGTGAACGAGGAAGTAGAGCCCGACGTTGACCACACTTGGTAGCAGTGATTCTTTGGGTCAACTATTGAATGGCTCAGAACCTCGGCCTTCCCGCCTATAAATGGGGAGGACAATGAGCTCCCCTTGGAGAGTTTGCTGAAGGTCCAATGCAATCCTACAGAAGAGTACTTAGAACAGTGCCTGGTCCATAGTGAGCACTCAACAAATATTATCATTATCATCCTTCACAGTCTTATCACCATAAAGTGGGTTCAGTGCTATCACAGGTACAAATTGAACTTGACAGAAATTCGGGGTTGTGTGCCTGTGGCTTCTCTTTTTGAAGGAATGTTGGGGCAAACATGCATTCCCCACCCTCTGATTTCCTTTCCCGCACAGGGTTCTTCCGTAGAGCTGCACGACACGTGACCTGGGGAGCCCTACCTGATTAAATCCCAATCTCTTGGATAGAGCCCAGCAGTTAATAGTGTTTAAAAACCTTCACAGGTGGTGCTACTGTATGGCTGGGGTCATGGCCGCCTGTATAATTTGTAGGGTCTGCTGCAGAATGAAACTGCAGGGCCTTTTGTTCAAAACTAGTAAGAAGTTCAAGACAATGACAGCAGAGCAGCAAACCAAGGGCTAGGTACCCCGCAAGGGGGCACGCCGATGAAAGTGGTTCAGGCCTGTGTTTGCATAACATTCCAGCCTCTCTCTGCCCATGGAGACTTTCGTCCCCAAGAAAGGAGAAAGGGCATCTCTGGGTGATTAATTTGGGGAAAGGAGCAGCCCTCTTGGGCCCAGCCCACCACCCTCCTCGGTTCTGGGGAAAGTAGGCATGTTCGCTCTACTCCTCTCTGTCCTAAGTTTTACAGAGGTAGCTTCTGTTTGCAAGGCCTGAGTAGCCTAGCACTTTCTACCACGGGAGTTACGTATGTCTAATGCTGGAATGCAGACTCTGCAAGCTCCCTTGGGCAATCTGAGGAATATGAGAACCAAGTATTTCCTTTGACAGCTGGCTCCAACCAGGGAGGGTGATCCCCGGCTGAAGTTTTAAGGGTGGCAATGACTGACCCTCTCTCCCACCCAGGTTAAGAAGCAGTGGACAAAAACATGGGGCAGCAGTTGCCAAGCAGAGCCAGCACACCAACACCTGGAGAGCTCTCCCATCTAGGAAAAGAGAAAGTGCCAAGGCCGTGAGGTTGAATAGAGCTGGGCATGATACAGAGAGAGGAAGATCTTGGGGGCTGAACTTGGGTAGACAGGTTCAGAGGGGATGAGGTGGACAGTGGTGCACACACCTCGCAGGGCTATGAGCTTTGGAGGGCTTCGGGGCGGGGGTGGGGGCGCTGAAGGGTTTTACACTGGGGAGCAAATGGAAACTGTCCCATCACCCAGCAATTCCTGCTTCTGTCTCGGGTACAGTCAGAGAGGGGCCAGGGCCAGTGGTGGGCAGGCAGGTGCGTTGGGGGGAATGGTGCGGTAGGCAGAGCCTCCAAGCCCCCAAACCCCCAGGCCCTGCCCACTAACACTGGCCCCTTGCACAGTGACAGAGCAGCAGCCCCTTCCAGGAGATCTTCCTGGGGCAGCCCCTGGCTCTAATCAGCACCAGGGGCCTCAGCAGCAATGAGTCCGAGTCCTGCTGCTAACTTGAGAATGACGAGCAAATATTTGACTTTTTTCTCTCTTTTCTCTCTCCTCCCCTCCCCGTCATTTTACACAGCCCTGTTTAGACTGGATGCTGGTTAATGGGCGACCTTTGCCCTTTGGCTAAAAGCTGTGACCAGGAAATCCCACCTCCCATTAATGAGGGTTTTGTTCAGGATCCCAGGAGCACCGGGCACACAGCTTCTGCTCTGCAAATGCATTGTCCGCCTGGCTTAGGAAAAGAAAAAGGAAAAGAAAAACAAACAAAGAAAAAGAAAAAACGAAAAAAAAAAAAACCAAAAAACCCTTCCACTGTTGAATTGAAACAGCGGACTCCAGGCCCTAAGTAGGTTTCTGTCTCTATTAAGACAACAAAAGGTCCTAAATGCCAGGCTGGGCACACGGAGTAGGGAGAAGGGGATAGGCCAGGAAGGGAGGGGGGTGTCTCAGAGGAGAGGGAAACTTGATTAACTGGTATGTTTTTCAGTTATCTCCTGTGTGTCTGCTTCCACCCTTCAACAAGTTTTTTGTTGCCCTGAGCATTTCAGACTTAAAAGGTGAGGCCCAGGAGAGGAGGTGCCACCTTGAGACCAGTGTCCTGCACTGGACAGGGCAACCCCCGGGCTCCTTGACCTTGGTGGCTGTTCTGCAGTGCTCCACACGGATGCCAGAGCCTTCCGATCATGTGGCCAAACTTGTTTGCTTTCTCTTATTTTGTCTCTTCTTTGTTATGCTGAGTATGACTTTTAAAAGGCTTTATCCTTTTGTTTTATGCTAAAACCGCTCTGGCTCAAAGCCTGCTCTTTCACCCTAATAATTCTAACCCCTGGGAACCAGGGTTTTCTGGCCATCCCCTACTGGGTGTGGAATGTCCATCTCCTATGGCTTCCTTGAGAGCGTCAATGTCCTCCGGGACAGAGACTATGGCTTATATGTGAGCCCACCTGCCTCCTCTTCCTCTACACTCAGCATAGCTCATGGCTTGAAGCACATGCTCCAAAAACGTTTGGTCATGAGAAGTTCAACTATTAATAAGTGCTAATTATTATTTGTATTATATTAAGCATCATGGCTAATGGTTGTTCCTAAGGTGTATGGAATGAAACATTAAAAACAGACATTTATTGACTGCTATTAGTGTGTTGATGACTTAACTCTTAAAGAGTTACATCTCAAATCTCAAGATTATACTAGGATTGTTTCCAGTTCCCAAAAATGATGAAAAAAAAAACTCACAAAAAACTCAGCTAGAGCAAGAAAAAAAACAATTCCCAATTCCTTTTTTTTTTTGGAGGGGGAGGGCAGATATGAGCAATGACTTGTTTGTTTTTAAGACATTATTCAGAAGTCTGTTGTATTACACATCAATAAAAAGTTTGCTTTAAAAAAGAAAGGGTCTACTGCAAGGTTTGATAAGAATCAAAATGCCTGTCTTTGGGTTTGTTTTTGATCCACAAACACGGAAGAGCAGAAGGAAAGAAAGGAGACGGAGGGTATACAGAAGTCATTTGATGGCATGAAATAGGAGCTCAATTAGCAGTTATTGCTGTGAAATTTAAGGAAGTACATTTTTTCACCATTTGAGGGAATGAATCGTTAGAGGACAGAGCTGGAAGAGGCGGAGGAAGGATTGCCCTATTCCTGCCTCTTGGGCAGCCACAGAGATCAAGTTCCATTAGGATGTTTCATATATATTTACATATGTGAAATTATGCATCTATTTTACTTTTATACATCTACATTTATTCACTTTATATGCACTTTATTGTATATATTATATGTGTGTATATAGACACACACACATGCACATACATTTTATATGTTGTGTATGTGTATAAAGCACACACATATATATTATATACAATAAAATGCCTATAGATTTCTGCACACACACTTACAGCCATCACTGAGCACATGCTGTGTTCCGGGTATGATGCTACCAGCTTTACACGCTTGATCTTATTTAACCTCCACAACAACCCAGTGAAATGGAAACTATACTCTCATCCCTATGTCACAGGTGAGGAAAGTCACTCAAGAGAAGTTAGGTCGCTTTCACAAGGTCTTACAGCCTTTCAAGGACATTTTTGGGAACTGAGCAATGGTCTGTCCTGTGCCAAAGCCCTACGGCTCTAACCACTAAGGTCAATGCCCCCTCACCGAACAGGTATTGCTTCTGCGCTGACCTAAGACAGCCAGCAAGACTTCCCCGGAAGGCCCATCTCACCTGCACCCCTCGAGTGCCAGCCAGACATGTCTTCCTACACCTGGTGTCACAGCGATGGTGCCAGGCGAGGGCTGGGATCCCATCTCCGATAGCCACGTGAATGCCTGGCACACCCACCGCCTGGAACGACTCCCAACTCCATTCTGGAAGAGCCTCGGCAGCTGGGTCCGGTGAGACGCAAAGATACTGGGTTGCGCCCTGGTCGACTTTAAACCGGGCTGTTGGCTCTCTAATTTCTAGTGAGCAATGGCCTCTTGGACTGTCTCCCTCCTGGAGAAAGCTTTTAATTAACCCACCAGCCACAGGCTACTGAGAAAAGTGGTCAATGTGAAAAGGACTCTCTTTTCTGTCACTGCATATTAATGCCTTGTGCCAGAATCAGATCAATGGATCTGGCCGGCGCCTTAATCAAATGGCGTTCCAAAGAGTCCACCTTGATATCAAGTGGCCGGGTAGCAGACAGGACTACCGGCCCCCCTTCCCTGAGAATGTGTCTTCCAAATACCTCCCTCCGTAAAACTACCCGCATTTGTTATCTCTTGCAGAAAGTTTGGTAATGAATGTGGCTTCTATGTTTTCAGCTGTAAACAGCAGAAATCCCCCTGCAGGCGCTCTGGTAGACCTTTTATCCGTACTCAGGAAAAAGAATTGATTGATTTTGAAGTTAAATGTTGGCATCTGCTGTTATTCAAAAGCAGGACCTTGGCTACAGTAATCCACCATGCTTTCAGTGTTGCCACCAGCGTGCGGCAAATGAAGACAAGCTGTTGTCAAATGAGAAATGCAAAATAGTCAATCTGTTTGTCTGTTTAATGTAACTGGGAACATAAGCTGCTAAAAGTGGTACCATTCGGCACTGTCAGATGGGAGACACTCTCCAACAAACAAAAGCCTAATGACCCATTTTACTCGGCACTCCGGAGTTGCTCCTAATGGTACTTTCCATATGCACTCAAACATGCTTTTATCTGAAACTGCAAATGGCACGATTTTCCATCCAACACAAGCGTGTAATCTGTGTGTGTGTGTGTGTGTGTGTGTGTGTGTGTGTGTGTGCTGGGAGCAAAGGGGTGGGAGGCGTCCCCCCCCTTCCCAGTACCATGGAGGAAGGCTGACGTTCTAGACATCTTAGAGCTAGAAGCATATTGCAGAAGCATCTGACTCTCATCTTCTCTTTACACCTGTCATTGTACTGTATTAAAGCGAAAAAAATCAAGTCATTAACCATGATAGATATGTTTTTAATAAGTAAGTGTTGTGCCTCACCAGGCGGATAAATAGAGGGGCTTAAGATAGCTTCAGAGCCCGGCGTGGGATTTACAGCAGGAAGTTAAAGGCACTGCCTACTTCTTCCAAGAGCGTGCAATTTGGGAAGCGCAGGGCTCTCAGCATTACCCAGGCAGCAACTCTTCAAGAACGCTCCCTGCTGGGGCTGGACTCTAACTTGCCTTTTAATTTGGGAGCTGTCTTGTACTTTTGTTTCTCAGGGCTTCTAGTGCCTGGAGAAATATGCTCTTCTCCAAAGGATATTGGCCAAACCCAATACTTACTAATGGCTTTAAAAATGTATCTATCACTGGCATGGCAAATAATGATGACTATTCATTCATACGGACTTCAGGAGCACTGTGTTGAGAAGGATGCTGAGGCACACTCATAGGAAAGAGTGCTAAAATTGCTTATCAGACCCTAATGTTATTTTTCTGCTGAAGCCAATGTTTACTTTTAGAAAAGAAAAAACAAACAAACAAACAAATTAGGACCATCAGAACCCATTTCATGTTTAGGATCTACCAAAGACTCCTGTATTTATACCAGAAAGTCAAATCCACTTAAGTCATGGCAAATGTGGGGGAAAGAAAAAGGGATTAAGGGCTGATGCACTCTGCTCAAAAGACTCATTGCAAAAGAATATGTCTGGCCCCAAACAGCATTTGGATACATTCAGTGGAAATAAGGCAAAAGCATATGGTTTGCATTTCCTCCCTAAAGAAATATGGGTGGGAACCTTGTGGGACCCAAGATGCAATAACAAATACAGATACTTGACAAGGCTTGGCAGGCGAAGACAGAATATTTCTGTGTTTACCTGACAATGTGACTGGAGTCCAGCCCACTGGGGAGCAATCCATTTGGTTGTGACCTGTCGCACCCTGGCAGAATGTCCTTGCAGAGACATCAATGTCAGCCCGGGAAGCATCGCTCCCTCCCTCTTTCCAGGCGAGCAGTCCCTCCAATGAGAAATGCTGATACTGTAACAGGGGCTAAGGATGCACAGTTACACCGCTTGGACACCAGGCGATACTGTATCGCATTACTGTGTAATAACATGCAGAAAAGGAAGTGTTGACTCTAGTTTTTAATCTTCTCCTTCCAGAATATTTTTTTTTTTTTAAATCTGATTCTGACTTCTCTTTTGGCATGTGACCGTTTGAATGAATGACTTGTTTTATCATTAATTCTTATTTTGTTTTGCGTTTTTTTCCCCCCGGTCTAGTCTAACTATCAGAACTAGCCTTTTTGATTCTGTTAAGTTGGGGACAAAGGGAACAAAAGAGAAGTCAGCGAGAGCAAGGAAAACAGAGGTGTCGTCTGCATTAGGATTATGAAAAACAATGATGGAGTTCTGAAAGATCAAGCCAGAAAACCAGACCCTAAAACAAAAAAAGACACCTTCCTCTCAATCACATATATTTAGTTTCAGAGCAAAAGTGCCATTTGTAAGCTAGGAACCAAAAAGGACTGAATGATTATATTTCTGTGTTCCTTATGCCAATGGTCAGGAAAACAAAAAAGTTAATAAATGTGGGTTGTGGGCTCTTCCCCCCCCCCATTTCTTTCCATGACAGATCAAAAGTCACATGAGTGGTGTTGCAATGCAGCTGCTTGGATTACACTTGGCCTCTGCATAATAAATAGGGAGTTTCTAGAACCACCAGCTCATTAATGAGCACTAATTCAGAATGGATGGTACAATGTTCAGTAATTTAAGCAACGTGGACAATGAAGGTTCTCAACTCTGGTACAAAGAGCGGCCCACAGAATCATGTGGAATGAGTAATTACAGCTAATATCCATTTCGGCTTGTATTAGAACGTCCAGAGAAACAAGGTCACGGCAACAGGCCGGGAGCTGGTCCCAGGGAGCATGGCAGGGGGAGGGAGAGTCAGCCAGGGCAGGTGAACTGTTTCTATTACTCTGGCTCAGCCATGAATAAGCCCCTGACAGCCCCCACCAGGACCGAGTCGCTGCAATTGCTCAGCTACCGCGCACGTCCGGGACTGGCGTGTGTTCTGCCAAGGGGCACCCGCTGAAAATGCAGAGGTGAGGTCTTGCAGCTCCAGCTGTAACTGACTTCTATCCTCCATCTGCTGTCGGAACAGATGGGAGCAAAGTTCTGGATGCTTTTCCTTCCTAGGGCTTGTGGGAGAGTGTGACTGAGGGGTGGGACCGTCCTCAGAGATGCTCCTGGTGTTCTCTGTGGCCCATGGCAGAGGGTCTGCAAGGCTGATGGGAAAGGAGGTTGTGAGGCACCCAGCGGTTACTGGGAGGGGCTGCTTTGGGACTGGGGGGGGGGGTTAGACCCTCCTGGTGCACCAGACAGATTATAGAGAAATTGGATACAATTTTGCGCTCTGTGGATAAGACATCACTTTGAATTTGAGCTGTAATTAGTTCTGGTTACCAGCAAGAGAAACCGGCTCTGGAAGATTTATGCAGAGAGAGGAACTTACTGAAAGGGTAATGGGGGACTCCCAAGAAAGCTGAGAGTGAGGTTCAGGAAACAGGGAAGCAGGGCAGAAGGTAGAATCACATGGCCAGACCGGCTCTGCAGCTGCAGGCTTCAAAGCCCCTGTCTTTGCACTACCGTGGAATACAAGGACCACACGGTATATTTCCCTGACACCACAGGCCCTGGATCTCGGACTCCAACACCAGCCCCCCAAGGTCTGGGTGTCCCTCTTGTTACTTCTTGGATTTGCTGGCAACATTCAAAGTCTAGGCTTCTTGTAACTTATCTGATGGGTTGAAACCAGGTCACATGCCCGCTAGCTTCCCAAGGGGGGCTGGAAAAGGCAACATTGGCCTTGTAGGCTTCCGTATTGGGAGGGGGTTTCTGCAACCCAAGGATTCGTAAGGTGGTAAATTCCCCTTAAACAAGACAGGACTGCCCCAAAGTCTCAGCTGTCTACTCTACCTGCTTGGTCTTATAATCCCTGTGTGATCAATGCAGCCATTTCCCATCCTAAATCTCCACTTCTCATGGCAAAACAGAGACAACGGCAGTACCACTCTCACAGGCTGTAATGAATGATGAGACCAGGCACTTCATTAATTCATTCCACCCACATTCATTGAGAGCCCGCAATGGGTAAGATTTAGTGTAGGCTTATCACGAGGCATATGGCAGGGCAGGCCCCCAATTCAGGGGACAGCCTGCTAGAGACGAAGAGAGGGAGGTGGCTTGTAAGGTATTACGAGATTTCATGAGACTCGCTGATGAATTGAGCGTGTGGGATAAAGAGGAGGAAGGGAATGAAAGACATCTCCAGTTTCTGGGAGATTCTAAAGCGAAAGGCATTGGCTCAGTTCTTGTCACATCGTAAGTGCTCAAGAGAGGTTAAGTGCTGCCCTGACTGTCAGTGTGGTCATCGGCATCACCGTCACTTTCGTTTTTATCTACTCTCCAATATCAAGCAGGGATTCCCGACTGGATGCAGACTATGTGCCATTTGTCGGCTGTGTGACCTTGGGCAAGCTACTTAACTTCTCTGTGCCTTAACTTCCTTCTCTGTAAAGTGCAGATTATAAAAATAGCCACATTAGAGGGTTAGTATGGGGACAAAATTGGCTATTTTAGGAAAAAGGGCTCAGTACCGTGCTGGAAACATGATAGCACCCCCGTATACGCAAGCTGAGCTGCTGTCCTCAGTGCTGTTGGTTAGTGTTTCCCCACTTCTGCACACACTCACATCCCGTTCTTGCCAGACGAAGAGTCTGTCTGCAAAATGGATCCTAAAAACCTGACCCCCTTTTCCCCCAGTTTCTCAGGGAGACAAAGTGGGTCTCCCCTATCCATGCTGAGATGAAAACCTCTCACGGATCATGAACAGAAAGTGTGTGGTGGAGCTGGTGACTCTGGACGGTGCTGTGGCTTAGGCTTGGGTCACTCTGACCTCCAAAGAGCTGACCACAGGGCCTGCATGTCACCTGCCCTGTCCCTAAACTCACAGCCCTCAGAGCTGGCAGGGCACGAACTTCTCCACCGCTCCGGTGTGAAGTGGAGGGCTTTGGGGGTCTCAGAAATGGTCAGTCCCGGGCTCAGTGGGGGACACAGCCCAGGTTCCCGGGCATGAGCGCAGGGGCTGGACTTCTGCTTTCGAGCCTGGCTGGAAATAACACATCAGCACCTTTCTGCATGATTGCAGGACGCACGCAGTTCTTGTGCCTGCTGGAAACCAGAAGTGAAGAAACACACCCCCACGCACTCAATCACGTCCCCCCAAAACGATGGGCAGTGACACTGGAAAATGATAGAGTAATAACAATACTGTCCAGCAAACGTTTAAGCAGAAAACAAAATTTCACCACAAAATGGACTAATGTGCAAGATAACTAATTGGACTAAATTAGACATTTCCTGCCTCCCTGTACCTGTTTTTCCAGAATGAAGTCTTCACGTAGACCTCAAACATGAAGAGAATATGAAATAATTAGGCCCTGGCTTGTGGTCATCAAACGGTGAGCTAACAAAGCTGCAGAACTTTATAGAAAGTCACTGCCAGGATCCCGTCATGTCCCAGAAAGAGGTCCCTCTACACCCTACCCTGTGACTCCCTAATCCTTTACTACAGTGAATATCGTATTGCACTTGGCAAAAGCAGAACTACCTCCTTGTCCTCTAAATCCATCCATCTGCCATGAGACTGCCTGCCCTTGCCTCAGTTTCCCTTGTTTTAACAACGGTGGTGATGGTATCTGACAGAGAACTGGGAAGGGTCAGACCATGTCACATCTGTGGTGTCCCTGAAGACCCACAGCCCCGCTGACCCAATCGATGGTGCTGTCTAGACAATCAATACTGATCACTGCAGCTGAATTGACCCAACAGGGGTCCACATTGATCATTTAAGACACCTGGAATGACCAGATCAGCTGAGCCACAGTTCAGGGACTTTGACCACTAAGGCCCTGGTTGAATGAGGACCCAGCCTTTTAAGAAGATAAGGGGTTAGGTGAAAAAATCCTTTGGACTTCAGAGAAGCCCTTGGATGGTAGGAGTTAGGCCTCTGGGAGGCGTCTCCATCACTTAATAGCTTATGTGGCTGCAGGCAATCTAAATAACCTCTCTGGGCCTCAGTTTACTTATCAGGAAAATGGGGGTGAAAAGGTCTTTGCCTCATGGAGCCATAGGGACAAGGCAATGAGATGAGGTGTTGAAATGCTTGGTAGAAAGCCTGGAAATCATAACATGTTCAATAAAATGTAACTGTTATTGATATGATTTATTCTGAATAGGAATTTTCTCCCACACAAAAGCACCTTTTCTGTGGACATCTCAAAATACTGAGGCCCTAATAACAGCTCCCTGGGCAAATGCATATTGATAGATGCTTACCTTTGGCCAGCATATCCTTTAGTCCTCCAAATAATGCTACGAGTTTTAAGAGAGACACCTGGCACCAACTTGCCCCCAGTTGCAGAGCTAGGAAGTAGCAGATCTAGATATGAAGACACAGTTCTCCTGTCTCTGGAATCTGTAATCTATCCACAGTCCGAGCTGCTTTGCTAAGGCCCAGCAGTGGGCGTCAGGGAGAGGAGAGAATACAGGAGTCCTACCTTCAGGGAGCTCGAGGTCTACTAGGGTGATGGATCGTTTATGCAAATAACATAGTATGAACAATAACGTGAAATAAATGCAACCCGAGTGACATGAAAGAGGTGAGGCTTGGATCCGGCCCTGGGTGCAGAGAGAGGTAAGAGATGGATAAGCACAAAAGGCTCAGCATGATCTGAGCCCTGGATGCTGGGGTGCCTTCCATAAACCATGAGGGGGGAAACTGAGGCTGAAGGAGCAAGGGTGCAGTGGAAGGAAGTCTCCTGGTTAATTCAGAGAATGGCCTCATTTGGTTGATGCCTCGTGGCTGGCTGCTCACAAGCGCCTTGTTATATAATTGCCTTTATTGGCTATTTGTAGAAGATTCACTTAAGGTTACCATTTTGTCGGGTTTGCAATTCTCTCCTCCACCATCTTTATCTCCCCAGAAGTTCTGCTTTTCTCAAACCCCACTTCTTTTCTTCTTCTCAGTGAGCAACCTCAGTGAGAACTTACGTTTTCATATTCAAGTTGGTTTTTATATGTAAACTGTTTTGCCCTAGATTTTGGTGCACCAACTTGCATTATAGAGCACGAATATTTTATCTGGACATATATTTCATTTTTAAAGGAGACTCATAATGCCTGTCAAAAGCTAAAATGCTTCCACTCCGACTCCAGAGCAGTGAAACAATATCCCAATTCCCATCCACAGAGGGAACGGACATGGAGCTTGTTTAGAATTGTGCTCCCTGCGTTAAATTTCTGTAAATTATGAAGTGCCCGTTAGCAGCACTCCCTCCCAGCCAAGCATGTGATGTGAACGGTGCCCCTTAAACAAAACCGTCAGAGTAGATTGAGAAAACTTAGCCATATCTCCATAATGTGGGAAATGCACACAACTCTACTCCTGGTTCTTGCAAAATGGAAATAAAAAATCTCAGTGGCTGCTTTAACTCCAAGGACTTAGGAAATTGACTAATAATGCAAATATTCAGAGGTTAATAGCCTGGTGACATTACTGTAACTTACACCGTGGCTTAAAGGGCATTATCTGTCACATGGCAAGTAGTGGTCAGGTAGCAGAACACACGAATAAATAGCAAATCAAGAATGAACTCCCAGAATCAGGAATTAATAAAACCTGGGGATCCCTATCCGGCCCCCGCCATTTTCTTCCTTTAATAGAACTGGGCAACAGGCAATCTTAACGTCATTTGCATAAGGGTTGGAGACCCTTTTTTGCACGTGAGGCCAATCCCTGACTCAGTACATGAACGGGAGCATGAAATGCCCCCACAGCCTCATTTTGCATGTGGGGATGGAAAACTCCGGTAGTCGCAACTAAGGGAGAAATTTAGCAAAAAAAAAAAAAAAGAAGAAAAGTCCATGGGATGCTTTTGGCTATGGCTGTGTTGGACAAAAGGAGGCGAGTGAGAAATGAGCTGGAAAGACTCCCTATAATGTGGTCGGGAACCAGACCAGCTGCAAACGCCTGGTCTCCAGGCCGAGGTGACCACCGGACTAATTCACTGCCCTCACATCTGGCGTCTGGGTGGATGGCTGCTGCCCCAAAGAGGTGGTTCATCTCACCACCACCCAGCGGGCTGACACAAAGGCGCCTGTATCTGCCTCCAAGACATTCAGCAAAATGCCGCATTGTCCCTGGTCCCGAACTGAGAGCCCTTCTATTGTTGCGGGCTCGCCTTCTCTTTCCCTCTGCTGCCGTTTTGGGCTCTTCCAGAGAAGGGTGGAGTGGTATTATCTTTGGGAAATTGTAGATTCTCAGCTCCTGCTGCTAAAAGGAAAATTACTGCCCTGAGCAGTCCCTGGTCGGGTGCCAAAGGAGTCTTGTCGCATTATTTAAATACTGAATTGTGATATCATTGAAGTTGGTACCAAGTTGCTCTTGGCAAAGCCTGGCCGCTGGCAGGTGTGGAGCGAGAGGGCCGTGCTGCTTTCAGCTGACTGCCCTGGCGCTGCCGCTCTCGGGAGCACGAGCTTCCACCGAGCTGCTGCTGCGGCTGCTTTTGCATTTTTTTTTCCCCCTGCAAAATGTGCCAAAATCAAACACCCACACCCTCAGCACCGGCCACCCCCGGCGGCGTCTCCCGGTCTCCTTAACCTGGATTTCTCCCGGGTGCCTTCTCGCTGCCAGGCTCTCTCCGCCTCGCAGTCCTCTCTCTGGGCTCTTGGCTGCTTTATACACAAGAGAAAGGAAAAATGCCTCTGTCCAAAGAACCTCCTACTCCTACTTCATTTTGTCTTGTCTATATTTTTTTCATCCAAACTAGCTTGAGTTTACACCTTTTGGCCCAAGAACGGCATGCAGGTATCGGCCTTTTCCTACTTCTTTTCTGAAGTGGAGAACATGTGTCAAGCAGTCTTTTCTGTGACCCTCGGTGGGGGTAATGGGAGTTTTCCAGAACAGCTTGCAATGTCCAGGATATAGTGTGCAAATGCACACCACCATTTTATAAAACTTGCATGGTGGTATTTTTATTTTTTTTTTAGGAAATGGCTTCATGTCTGCCCTTAGTTGCTTTCACCGCAGGCTTCTAGGTGAGCCGGGATGCTGCTAGTGTCGGGGGCTGCTCGGCTGGAAGGAGAGGGAGGACAGCTACACCCAGGTTGGACACGAAGCACCCCTCTCTCTGCAGCCGGTTCTCAGTCCAGAAACCTCTGCCGTTTCGCTCCAGAGACTCAATTTCACAGCTTGGAAGATATTTTTTCCCCCAAGCTCTTCATCCCACTTTTCCTGTCTCGGCTCGATGCCACTCCTGTGAGTCCTGGGCCACTGAGCTACAGCGACACCCTGAAAGTGGTCGGCATTTTTGCAGGCGTGAAGGAGAGAGAGAGAGCAGATATCCAGCAGACCAGACGGGGCCCGTGGACCGCTGCAGAGTCCTAGTTATCTCTCAGCACTCAACTCACCCACGGGAGCCAGGCAGGATGGCCAAAGAGGAAGAGGAAGGCTCCAGAGGGAGGGTGGCCGATTAAAGGCCACTTCCCCACGGGAGGGGTTGACCTTGAGTAGCTTGCAGAACTCAAGAGTCTCAATTTTCACCCCACTTCTCTTCCCTCCTCCCCTTCCTTCCGTCCCTTCCTCCCTCCCTTCCTTGATCTCCTCTTCTTCCTCCTCCTTCTTCATTATGATTATTACAAAACTAATACCCATTTTTTAATACAAATTAAAAGTATAAACATGTAAAGTAAAACTTGACATTCCTCCATCAGGAATCCGACTATCCCCGATGGACATACACTCACTACTCACAGTCTCGTACTCACCCTTCCAGACTTTTTCTACACATTTGCAACCACAAAGCCACACATTTGCAAAACAGAGCTAATCAGGCCCACATTGAAGGGTCACTGCAAGCATTAAATATGAAAGCGGATGTAAAAGAACATTAATAACTATCTTTTCGGGTATCTGATTTTATTCTATTTTGCTAAACTTGAACATGCATTTCACAGGGGCTGGCTCAGGATGGGTGTCCCCCAGCACATGTCTCTCTAACCAGTGGCTTCTCTGTCATAGCACACCCCAAGTGCAAAAGGTTGTTTGCTATTTTGTTCCAATTTCCACAAGCCACAGTGGAGAGACAGAAATCCCTTCCTTCTAGATCTTACCCTCTAAGGCCTGTGCCCGATACGTAGGGCAGTGTCTAAAGGAAACATCTCAGTTATCAAGGTCAGGTGAACACAGCAATTATTCTGTAACCCAATGAGCCACTACCTTCATATCTAATCACAGGGCCTGTCTTCGTGCCTGTCTCCCTTGGAAGAGAACATACCTTCCCTTATCTCCCCTTGCATCAGTGATAAGGGTATTTGATGACTCAGATTGTCTCGGCTACATAGAAGACAGGCACCTTTGCAAGTTTACTTATTCTGCAACTGGGCAAGGGTCTGTTTTATGTTTGGCTGTTTGGGGCCCCAGAGAGGCTGAGAATATCTGTCTTATGGCATTATCTGCCCCGAGTGGGCTGAGATGAGGTGGGGAGGGTGAAGAGAGAAGCAATGGCATGCAGTTGAAAATGCAGGCTCAGAGTTAGAGAGAGGTGGACCAGCCATATGGAGCTAAGTGACCTTGTGCACAGACTGAACTTCTGAGCCTCAGTTTTTTCATCTGTAAAGGAGAATGATAACACCCATCTCACAAGCGTGTTACAAAGAATGAATACAATAATTGGGAAGTGGCTAGTCTAGTGCCTGGCACATGGGCACTTGATAAGGGCTCAATAAATGAACACTAACAAAAAAAGGGGAGGGGGTAGTGTGAAGTGGCACATGCCTCTAATCCCAGCACTTTGGGAGGCTGATGCAGGAGGATCACTTGAGGCCAAGAGTTTGAGGCTGCAGTGAGCTGTGATAACACCACTGCACTTTAGCCTGGGTGACAGAGCAAGACCCTGTTTCAGAAAAAAAAAATGAGGAGAGGATGGCAACATTTTCATCTACTGGAATGAGTAATTTTCCCCACACAGCAGGGAGAGGAAAGAGACTTGCAAAAGGGGAAGAAGCAGCATGAGTCTGTATGATGAGAAAGGCAGAGTAGAACGTGAGCAGGGGTCAGAGCTGAAAATCTGGCCCCTCTCCCTAAACAGCAAAAGCCTGGTCACTGCCAGGTTCCCTGATGTCCAGCTCCCCACGCGTCACCTCCCACTGTAAACATTGACTCCACATTTCAATGGCTGTTGAGGGTCTTTGATCAGAACTCCACTTTCCCCCTCCCCACAACTCCTCCCAGTATTTTCATCTTGTCATTTACTCTGCATGCAAAGAGTTGGGCTCCTATCTCTGTCTCCTTGGTTGGAACCACATTTGTGGCCATCTCAGTCCCCGGTGTGTTCCTTGTTCCTTTGCTTTAAGCTTCTCCAGATGTCTGGGGTGAGGACTCCCACTCTTAGCCGCTGCTTCTGCAGACCCCCAAGCCCCAGTCCCAGGTGCCCTTGCCTTTCCCACTCAGCTCCCAAGGGGAGGAGACAAGACCCCTAAGAGGTCAGCTCAGGGTTCCAGCCAGTGATGCCAAAGGCCCAGGCAGATGTGAGTACAAAACCTCAGAACTCCCTCATCGAGTCTGGGTAAGTCACACAAGTCCAGCCCGCTTGTTCATATGGAAATTTACTGTGATAGCACCTGTGTTCTGGGGTTTCTGTGATGATCAGATAGCAGAAGAATGAATGGCCGGGGAAAAGGACCCGTTTGGAACACAACGCCCTTCGGTGGATTGGTGCCTCTTGCTGCTAGGCTTTTTTGAGATGTGGACGCTTCACCTTGAATATTTCTACAACTGGGATGCATATGAACACTGATGTGACTGCTTCATGTGGTGGGTCCCCTCTGTGTGTTCGCCCCTGGAAGGCAGTTATTACATAATAGTAGATCTGTGGCACATCTGAGGATCAACAGAATCCTTGAGTCGAGGACACGGGGAGTATTATGACCAAATACTTTCAAGGCGTTTCGGCTTCTTCCTTGCCGTAAACCACTCTCGGGGGGACGGAAGCAGACCGGCCTCCTAAGTGACGGCAAGTCCCTAAACTTTCCCTCCCCAGGGAGCACCTGTTTGGCAAGTTCAGCCACAGCCAATTCAGGCATCGTAATAGTGACCAAATGCTGGCTGCTTTCCCGGGAGGATCCTCAAAGCTAAGACCAGGAAGCCCCAGAGGATTCTGGTTTGTCACGGTTTAAAGGCGGCAAGAAATGACCAGGAGGCGCGGAGGCCCTGATGGCTACCCATGATGCACCTCTCTGTCTACCTCTCTCCCTTCCCAGAAGGCAGCGGGGCAGGAACCCCGCCTGGGAAGCTCGGCGCACGCGCACTTGGGCTTCCCTGATGCCTGCACGGCAGGAGGTGACTTTTGGAATGGCAGGGAGAAGGCAAAATCGTTTACTTCTTCACTTGCTCCCCTGCAGTATTGAGACACGGGGATTTAATATAGGCAGCAGCACTTGCCGTGGGCTACGTGCTGGGCTAGACCCTCTGTGTCCATTATATGATTAATTTATTTATTCATTCAACAAGTATTTATTATCTACTATGGGCCAATCACTGCTCTGGGATCTGAGGATATAGGAGTGAGCAAAAGCATCATCCCTGCCCTCGCGGAGCTCACAGTCTCGTGGGAAGAGCCAGGCAATAACACATCAATACCATGTCACATTCCAGGAGCTGATAAGTGCATGAAGAAACATGAAGCCAGTTAGGGGACTATGGAAATTGGGTGGGTTGGGGAGAGTTGAAACTACTACTGTTTTATTTTTCAAAGTATTTTACTAGTCCTACTAGAAGCTAACATCTATTGATGATAAAAATTTAATTATAAAAATTCATTATAAATATAGTTATACTTTTAGCAACTTCTGCCAATGGAAGCATCATTGAGCTATGGATAGGTGGCACACATGTATTAAACACTTTAAATGCATGCTGTTGTTGAATCTACCCATTTTACAGATGGGAAAACTGAGGCTAGGCTTAGCTAAGTAGCTTTCCCAAGTTCATAATACTGGGTGGTGAGTGTGGGTTTCACATCCAGTTCTGACTGACTCCAGAGCCTATGTTTTAACCACGCTGTTATAATAACCCTACGTGGTTGGAGTTTTACTCATATAGATGAAGAAAGTGATGGTTAGAGAGGTCATAAGTTAGTATTAAATTAAAATCCAGAGCTGTCATACTCCAAAGCCTGAGTTCCTTCCTTTCTACCACGTTCCTTTCCAATAATAAGAGGACGCTTCAATGGTTAAGACAGAGGTTGTCAATGAAGCTTTCCAGTAAGATCTGGAAATGCATGCCTAGCGCTCCCATCAGTCTGCTCCTGGGGTGTCCCTGTTGTTCTTCAGGGACTATGGTGGCCCTAGGAATAGATAGCATCTGCTATTTTGGTCATCCTGCCTGAGTTGCTGGTCCTTGTAGCCAGTGGACCAAGCTCATGCTCATGACTGAGAATTAGTTGTCATTTTCACAAGGCGTCACCAACATGTATAACCTTAATATGCAAAACATGGGTTTATTTTGATGAAAACAGAGCAGAACTCAACCTCAGGGCGTAGGCGCCTGTCAGAACGTGACTCACCCGAAACGAGAGCTTTTTTTCCATTCCCAATTTGATGGTGGGGACTACTTTGAAGTTGCTGGTGACCTTACTGAACAAATGACCAAAACAGTGAAGATCGTACTGACAAGCTCACCGCACTTCGTTTCCAAAGAACTTTGAGCTTGTGCAATGTTCTAGATGCATCTCTCCACAGAGCTATGTTCACCCATAAATGGAGAAGGCAGCTGCCCACACAGCTGGCCTGCAGGACACTGGTAAAACCTTCCTGCTTCCTCCCTGACACACATCTGCTGCAGTGCCTGAAAACTGCACCATTTAGGATGCAATTTTGATGTCTTCGAGCCTCAGTTTCCTCTTCTGCTAAATGGGGTAGTTGGTACCTCCTTTGAGTTGCAAAAGCATCTTCTTTCAGAATACAATTAACTCAAGGGACACTGGAAGCTGCCATCGGTGAGTTCCACCTGAGTGACAGGTGGCTTTCCATCTCTTCTGGCATGCCAAGAATTGCCTTTCAAGAAAATGTCACTTAACAGAAGCAGGATGGGTGGAAAATGAGGGGTCTGGGTCCTGTAGAATATTCAGTGGGCATCACAGGACTCCTGGGGACAGGGACAGAGGAAAGGGCACCCATGGGAGGACCCAAACAAATAAGAATCACTCACTTCTTCCTTCCTCTCTGGGCTGGTTGCCAGAACCCAGATGTTGGACTAAAAGACAGGGGTGTGGACAGAGAAGCCAGTGTTTGCTGGGCACCAAGAACATGGCAGGCACTTGAAGTAAGTCACCTCACGAATTTGTACTCTCTCCCTCTAGGGAAGGTTCATTACCCTTATTTAGCCAAAGGGGAAAACCAAGGCTGGGAGAAATGAAAATGCATTTCCCCACACAAGTAAGAGATGGAGCCCGGAGTTACCTAGTCTTGGATTTTTTCCTTCCTTCCTCCCTTCCCTCCTCCCCTCTCCTCCCCTCCTTCCCACCTCCCTCCCTCCCTCCCTACCTTCTTGTCTTTCCTCCCTCTCTCCTTCCTTCCTTTCTTTCTTCTTTCCGTCTTTACTTCCTCCCTACCTTCTTTCCACAAATTCTTATTTATTCTGGGCACAAGGACTACGACAGTGAGGAAACCAACCATCCCTGACCTCCCAGAGGGAATAGCCCAGGGTGGAGGCAGACACGTTGTTTTCCACTGTTCTCAGCGACCACTGTGCCATGTTTCTCACACCTGGGTTGGTGATGTTGCTCTGGGCTCCACCTGACTCATAGCTCACTGGA
Source organism: Lemur catta (assembly GCF_020740605.2). Taxonomy (NCBI): domain Eukaryota; kingdom Metazoa; phylum Chordata; class Mammalia; order Primates; family Lemuridae; genus Lemur; species Lemur catta. The sequence continues at coordinate 14,975,411 of NC_059147.1, read as the reverse complement.
CACATGACATTGTCTGAAGTTCTCTGTGTATGACAGTTCCAAGCAGACTGTGCTTTCTAGCTCACCTGCTCCATTTGGAGAGGATTTATCATCCTTGGAGTATCTTGCATTCATTCATTCATTCATTCACTTTCCCTGAGTAAATGGGCACATTCTGTAACATGAGAGTGTGATGTATTTCTTTAGTTCTCCTTCCAGTGCCTAGCTGAGGAGTAAGCAGAGCATGCCTTCATTCATTCATTCATTCATTCATTCCCCAAATATGCCTTGAGCACTTCTAATGTGCCAGCAGTCACTCTGCTATAGGCCCTGGAGCTACAGAGATGAGCAGGACAGACGTGGTCTTTGCCCCATGGGGGTCTCAGGCCAGCAGGAGAGATGGGGTTACTTGAGGATGACCCACTTGACTGTGTTTGTTCCCAGGTTGCATTCACTACACTTTCCCTAAGAACCCTGCCTGAGAGCATTATCCTGTGCAATGCTAGCCAGCAAGGAGCAAGTTGCATCCCCATGATGCTAATCAGGAAGGGCTTCCTGGAGGAGGAGAATAAGACCCCTCGTGCTCAGTGCATGAGCAATTTCTAGTGTCCACCATTCCCATCCTTTTGATTCACCACCCCCATGCAAAGATGCAAATGTGTGGCAGCCACAAACCTGCCCCAGAGCCACCCAGGGTGGATTCATCAGCGCAGACCTGCGCCTGCCAGAAAGAAGGCTCCCAAAACTACATTACTGGGTGTCGTCTACGTCAAAGGATGATTTACTGCCGACAGCTCCTGGCGCAACATCACTAGTTCTCGGAAGGAGTAAATTAAACATTATATTTTTGTGGGATACATCCATTTCATGGTTCCTTTTAAAATCATCTGCGAGACACATTCTGTCACTTAACAGTGTTTGCACCTGTTCCCTGGGTATCAAAGATTGTGCCATAAAATGCTCTTCAGTCTACAAGAGACACAGGGAAAAGAGCATCTCAGGACACCAGAAAACACAGCCCCTGCTGGAAGACTCCCCTATTCTATTTAGTCCAAGGCTGTGCTTTGGAAGAGAAAAGCTGTGGATTCATCCCCGCAGCAAATTGGCTTGCCTGAGCCTGGACAGCCATCAGAACCCGCCAACCTCCATGAAACTCACACACACAAAAATGAAGAGGCGAAAATGAAATAGCACTTCCTGTGCAACTATTTGTTTCAGCAGGGAAAATTGGAAAATTCACTTCTGTGACCAACCAGAGATGTTTATGCTGGCAGATCAGTGCTTCCTTTAAGCAGGAACACTTTTCCCGAAATGCCCCACATGCTCTGAAAACCCAGGCAGAGAACCCGGGGCTGTGTCTACCTGGGGTGGGGGCCCTCTAATTCTTCTACATCCAGGTTGAAGTCCAGCCAATTACCAAGCCACCAAGAAAGAAACGATGGCTAATTAAGATGAACTTTAAAGGGGGTGGGGAGGACTTAATTAATTTGATCTTTACCTGAGACTCTTTCTAATTGAAATAAACTTTAGAAGTTCTATGGATCAGTGCCTCAGACTATTTGCAAAAATGTACATACAGTATTTCTTTATGAGGCAGAAGGTTGAAAAACTGGATGTTAGCTAGTGGATTAAATTAACGCTGACCTGCAAGTCCATCCCTTCCCCCAGCACAACTGCTTGTGAAAGTGCTCGTTTCTACATATAAATAGAAAATTCTGGCTGTCACAGACCACAGGTAGGTGTAAGGGGCCTGGGGTGACAATAATGCATTTTCAAAGAAACAGGTGGGCTTTTGGGCATGCTCCTGGTTATTCTTAAACTAGTAACTCACTATTTCTCCATTAATTTATATATTTGCATATTCATTACTCTGATAAACATTTATTGAGCAACCACGACGTGGCGTGGGACCATTTGGGGCACACTGGGTACAGAGTGAAAACATAGCGGAGTCATTCTCTGCCCTCCTGGAGTTTATATCCCAGCTGAGGGAGAGAAATGACCGTGTAAAGAAATACAAAGAAGTCACGTATTTCAGGTGGAGGGAGGGGTGGAGTGTGGCTGAGCCCACTGTGTTTCCTCCAGGTGGGTGGGGACAGGCTCCCTGCGGAGGGCGAAGTTAAGCTGATGCTTCCATGTTGAGAAGATATTTAAAATAAGTGCAGCTCCTGGGAGGTTCTAAGATATACACAGGGGTGACACTCGTGGCTTTGTTCAAGAGTATGAGTCCTACCAAACTTGGGTTTTACGGCAGATGGAAGGAAGACCAGTGTCAAGATTTGGGAAGAGAATAGTACAAAGTGAAGCGTCAGGGAAGGCAGGAGCCAGGCGCACTGTGGGTTCCATTTGGGTATGATGGAAACCATTGAAAGCGTTTTGCAGCACAATGATCTTGTTCTGATTTCTATTTTCAAAAGACTGTCAGAGAACAGATTGTAGGAGAACAAGAGCAAAGGAGAAAGCTGTTCCTGTTCTGCTAAAACATCAACCAAAGGAGATACTGGGCTTCCTGAGATGGAAGAGGAGAAATTTCTCAGCTTTCAAATGTTTCTCAGCTTTGAAATTTGAAATTTCAAAGCTGGGAGATTGGCTACAGGACATGCTACTGCTTCCTGAGGCAGAGTGGGTGGCAGCTGGTCAGCCCGTGAGCATCTGGTGATGGGACCCTGCTTTGCATGGCACAGCCGGCACCGAGGCGAGGTGAGGGCTCTCAGGAGATGTCTCAACTGCCTGCACAACTCCCTGGAGACTTGGTCCCCTCGTGCTGGGCATCTTGCTGACCACTGGGTTTCCGAGAGAGTTAAGGAAGTAACGAGGGGAACTGCAGGCCCAGGAGAAGGAACCATTAGTTGAGTAGAAGTGACACGACCTTGGGAGAAAGTGACCATGACCTGATAGCTACTAAATTCCTCCCTTTTCTTTTCCCCAGCCTGGTCAGAGAGCAGAGGGTAGACGTATTCATCGAGTGCTTACCACATGCCTGCAGAATGCTCAGAACTTTCCAAGGTGTGTGTCTCCCGATTGAGAATATCCACTCTAGCAAAGGGGGCATATTGTCTTTTTTGTTGTGTATCTTCAGTGCTCACGGCAGAGTATGTTCTCAATAAAGGTTCGCTTATGTCACGAACCCATGAGTTGTGCTTTTGTATGACTTGGGACAAGTTACTTTAAACTCGGTCTTCTCATCACTTAACCTGGTGTACAAATTTTGGCAACTGTTTTATCAATTTCAACCTCAATTTTTAATCCATAAAATACACCTGAAGACATAGATAATATATTATTTTTTATAGGCTGAAGACTTTCTTGATGACATGGGCAATAGTAGCACCCGCTCATAGGGTTTACTGCGAGGATGAAATGCAATGATGCATTTTACTTCATGTCCGCCACGGGAGTTACTGCTATGCTGTATTACAGTTGATTCCTTGAACAACATGGGCTTGACATGGGTCAAGCCACTTATACGAGGGTCCACTTATACGAGGCTTTTTTGCAACCAAATATCGATCGAAAATACAGTATTCTTGGGATGTGAATACTGTGGACCCATGTCTATGGAGGACGGACTTTTCCTATACTTGGGACTGACTGCAGGACTTGAGTATGTGCAGAATTTGGTGTGGGGGTGGTCTTGGAACCAATCCCCACAAATCCCCTAAGTGTATAGAGGGATAATGTATTATTACAATGACCTTATGAGCAAGCATTACTTTTTTTTTTTTACTATATAATTAAGAAATGGAGGTCCAGGAAGGCTAAGTAATTGGACCAGAAACACCCAGGTAACCCAGGCAGCAGAGCCCAGCCAGATGCAAAGCAGGACACCAGTCACCTCTCGAGAAAGGGGGGACGCCCAGGGAGCAGTCCGAGATGCACTCCCGGAAGGGTGATATCAAAGAAAGGTGGAGCGAGACTGTATTAGTTTCCTGCAGCTGCTGTAACACATGATCGTGTACTTGGTGGGTTAAAGCGACACAGTTCTGGAGGCCAGAAGTCCATGATCAAGGTGTCAGCATGGGCTCTAGGGGAGGATCCTCTCTCGCCCCTTCCAGCTTCTGGTGGTCGCTGGCAATCTTTGGTGTCTTTGGCTTGCAGAGGCAGCACTGCACTTTCTGCCTCCATTTCACAAGGCCTGCTCCCCTGTGTCTTGTCCCTTTCTCCTCTCCTCTAAGGACTCTTGTCGTTGGACTTAGGGCCCACCCTAATCCAGGACGATCTCATCTTGAGATCCTTAATGATATCTGCAAAGACTCTTTTTCCAAATAAGGTCACCTTCAGAGGTTCTGGGCAACATCTTTTTTTTCAGGGGGGCCACCCTTCAACCCACTACAGAGGTACACACCTTCAAGAGTGAATAAAACAAAGCAAGCTGAGTTGGGAAGACAGAAGGCTGGACCCACCTCTGCAGAGCAACCGTCGACGCACTTGGCATTGGCACGTGCTTCCCACACGGCGGGCGCTCTGCACAGACCCTGCCTTCAGAGGCTCTCTCACTGCATCCCTACCACAGCCTGAGACGCAGGTGTTATCATAATCCTGTCTTTACAGATGGGCGTATGGAGCTCAGAGGGACTGAGCCACTGGCGCAGAGCCCCACGGCTGGTCGGTGGGAACCAGGATTTGAACGCAGACAGGCTGTCTCCAGAGCCCGGGCTCCGTTAAGGCACAGGCATGCTTGCATCGCCGCCGCCCCCCAACACACGCACCCACACACGCACACGGACCTTTTTAGTTCTGGTAAGAACAAGAAGAACAAAGCAAGATATAAAGGCACTGCTTGAGGCAGACGTGTAAAATGAAAAGATGACAGGGAGGAGGCAGGAGGACTCGATTCTTCATTTGCTTTTGTCTTATCCATCAAAGGGAATGAGCTTAAACCGGGAAGAACAGAACAAACATGGTTGGGAAGGGAACAGAAGCCCAGGATATGTGACAAGACAAGGAAAGCTCCAGCCCCAGCCAAGGGGATTCCAGTCTGAAGGGAAGGTATCTTAAACCGGGATCCTCACGCTCTGATCCCATGTTACACAGGTACCCCGTGATGTTGAACAAGGTGGGGTGGCCGAAAGCTTAAACCTGCACAGCCTGGTTGCTGACAGCCAGTCTGGCTGCTCACTCCCTCACTTAACCTGCTGTGCAACTTTTGGCAACCACTGTACCAATTTCAACCTCAATTCTTAATCCATAAATTATACTTTTGTCTGTAAAGTCCTAAGACTTATGTAATTTATTATCTTTTTATAGACTCAAAATTTTCTTGATGACATTATATACATATCCTTTTGTTTCCAGAATTTATGGTCCCTGTAGAAATAATAACAGTATTAACCGCATAGGGCTGTAGTGAGGGTTAAATGCACTAATATGTATAAAGGTGCTTCTCATGGTGCCTGGCATACCAGGTGCTAAACAAATTTGATCTAAGACATTTTGCCCAATTCACTATCCCCCAAAAGGTTGATGAACAGGGTTCCCTCCCCCATTTAAATTTTTCTCATCCCAAAATGCAGCACTTAAAAATCTGTGCCATAAACGATATCTAATTTAGCACAACATTGATAACCAATTTTTGTTAGTTATAGCAACATTTTGTAGTTTAAACAGACATGCTCATGACATTAGATTTTCTACACCTTAAATTAGTTTTAGGGATGCTGAACTTGGGCAGAGGTTGGCAAGCTTTTTCTGTAAAGGACCAGATAGAGAATATTCTATGTTTTGCAGAACATATAGGATTTCTGTTGCAATTGTTCAATGCTGCAGTTTTAGAGGGAAAGCTGCCACAGAGAATATGTGATTGAAATGAAGGGACATGGCTGTGTTCCAATAAGACTTTATTTTCAAAAATGGGTGGAGGTTGGATTTGGCACATAGGACATGGTTTGCTGACCCCTGAACCAGTCTGCTGAGAAATTTTATGGATATCACCGATTAATTCTTGAGGCATCCTGGGAAACAGGGTAGTGTCTGTGAGCCTTTGAACAGGAAATGAGTAGATTTTCAAAAGAGAAAAGCAGATGAAGGATTGCAAAAGGGATAAGCTTGATTTGGGTCCCGGGGCTCAGAATACCTTGCCCTGGACAATTCACCTTGTCAGTAGCAGCTGCAGGGTTTGAACCCGGGCATCCTGGCCTTGGAGTCTACATACTGAACTGCCCTACTTCAAATCCCGGAACAGAACAGGGAAGTGCAGGGAAGTCTCTGTGGGTGCTCAGCAGAAACTGATGGGATTTTTAAATTGTAAAAGACTTTTGAAAGCCCACTTTCTGAAGAATGGCTCAGGTAGGAGCTCTGGGGGAGGCAGGGAGACCATTTCAGTGGTACCTGCGCTGGAGGGCACAGAACTGGCTCCGTGCTTGGGACCATCTCTTGCTTCTTGTACACATTCCCATTACCTGGACAGTTCTCTCACAGTTGCATTTATTTTCTTATGGCATTCATTATCTGAATGTGCTTTATATGCTTAAAACACTTTTATTCTCCAATGCATCTCTTTTCTCACTAATAGCCTCTCTAGGAGGCAGACGGGTCTGGAGATGGCTGTGTCTGTGCACAGTTAAAGCCATGCGTTATTATTTGACAAGAGACAAAGCTTGGAGGTATCTGTTTGACAAGTTCACATAGCTGGCTTGTGGCCACACTTGCTGTAGGTGAGTCAGCTCTACCCAGGGTGGCCCAAAAGTAAGTAAGGTAGAAATAGAGTTTTCGTAGCTGTGATGAAGGGGTCTCTCTCTTTCCATCCAAATGAAATGCATTTTTGTTAATCATAATAATGTCACTTGCCAAGCCTTGCATTGTCTCAGGGACTGTGCCACAAGATGTGACCGCTTTATCTCTTTTAATCTTTAGAAGTCCCTGAGGATGATGCTCCCAGAATCCCATTTTATAAAGGAAGAAACTAAAGCCCAGTGTAGACACAGGAGCATTTGCAACAATGTTAATTCGTTAATTCGTATGTAAATATCCCCCCTGCAGAGTGTTTCTCTCTCCATCACCCTGTTTGATTGCCATACAATCCTGCTAGGGACCAACCAGCCTTAGGTGCAAACCTCAGCTCTGCTGTTGCTTTAAGATACGAGAATCTGGGCAAACTCCCAAAACCCCCTTTAGCCTCGATTTCCTTCTCTGTGCAATGGGGACAAGAATTCCCAACCCTCTGAGACGTAAGGATTAAGTGAAATAGCAAAAGTTGCTATTCATCCCTTCAGCGTGCAGTAAGAAAGTGCCTATGGGGGTAATTAGCATCTAACATACAGTAGGTGCCTAATATATATTGCCTCTCTGAGAGTCTCTCTCGTTTTTTTTTCCTCACTGATTTTCAGAGGGCACTCCCTGGCCAAGATCATCTTCATTACGTACAAGCTCAAACAAGCGACAATCAGAGCTCCCCTAAAAAGATTCAGAGTTTGTGTTTGGAACAGCCTACAGATGGAAGTGCAATGTGAAGCATTTAGGGCAACTCCAGTTTTGGGGGACCACTGGGTTGGAGAGGGAAGCGGAGGCAAAAAGAGAATTCCAAATCACAGCAGGTTCTTAGGGAACAGTAGAAATCACAGAGTGGGCCCTGTACGAGAACATATTCCTTTTTTTTTTTTTTTTTTTTTTTTTGATCTGTTGCCAGTTTCTTAATGCAATAGGAGGGCAAGAGGGAGCTAATTCTCTTTAGAGTCTAAAATCCCTCGAGCAGAGCTGGCACTCGTAGGAAGACAAAGCTTACTGAGGTTGGGCAGGGAAATTGTCACTGTGATTTGGGAGTCTTTCATTTGGCTGATATAACTCCATTAGGTTTTGGAAATGAACCCAGGTAGCAGGGAGGGTTCTGGAAGTCATATTCTCCAACCAGCTTGTAATTAAAATGGAACCCTTTGAAGAATCGTTCCTCTCGCAATTGCTCCAGCCGCTCTCTATCTGATTGAATGCCAGGAAGCTGCTGCCTTAAGCTTTGGCTAGTTTTCTGCCAAGGCATTTAACTATCAGTTCGTGTTGCCCGTGTATTTAGTGCTCAGGACATACATGGATGCAGAATCAGGTGCATCCTTGCATGCTTCATGGTGTCTGCCTTTAGCTCTTCCTGATAACCACAGCCCTGAAACACGAAGGGGCTGTTTTGCAAGCCATATCCCCCACTCCCCCACCCCCACTCCTGCAATTCGCTCTCTTCCCCCTGTGATTTTTTTAAAGCGTGTTTCACTTCCTACATTCTGGTTCTTGTTCTTCCCGGGGAGAACCAGACCAGGCAAATAACACCAGGGCACATTAGGTTAAAGGAAACCTTATTTCCCCCTCTGTGCTAGGAAAGCTAGAGGTACCAGAGTTGACTGATCTTCGAAACCCAGTTCCTCATAAGATGTGGGCTACAAATCAGTGACCAAGAAATGGGTTATAATAATCTGACTCTTGCCTGACCAAACTGGACTTTAGAGAAGTCCAGAGAGTTTGCAGCAGACCTTCCCTTCCAGAAAGCTTTTATAGGGAAAAAAAAAATGCTGTGCAAGTGAAATTTCACACCACCAGTATCTGGTGATTTTGGTATCATTTCTTCTGTGTCCAGAGTGGAATTCATAAAGAAAAATGAAAGAGGTAAATTATAGCACTGAAAAATTTGGTTTCCAAAATCCCCATATAGAGTCTTAAAATACCAAAAACTGTACAGTAAGCAACACGATGGAAGAAATATATTACCTGGAAATATGGGGAAAGCAGCTCATAAAAGTGGTGGTGTCTCCCCCGATCTGAAAAACCCACTCCACACCCCATCCCTATGCTATGATAGGAACGCAAGATTTTCACTCATCATTTGTAAAGTGAAAATAAAAGCAACTTTAGAAACCTGTACTATTATTATTGATCTGTAATACATAATCTAAGTAAAACCAGTCTGCTCTCTACTTAAATACAGCTTCAAAACAAATTCAAAATTGCTCTCTTCCAATTTGATTCTCTTTCCTAATCGCTTCCTACGTGGAAATGTTGGTTATGTGGTTAATACCCATACTGTATAAAGAACAGACATGCCAATATTTAAAATAAACACTAAGTCATCATGGAAAAACAGTAAAAAGATTATATATAAGGAAATGGCCAACTCATCAATCAACAAAAGTTCAATCTTACTAATAATCAAAGATATCTCCATTAAAATAAACTTGCACCAGTTTTTGCCAACCCAGTGAGCAAGTCTATTTTTTTTATTCACTGACTCAATGCAGGTAAAAGTAGAAGACACCAAGGCTCACCCTGCTGCTATATTCCAAGGGGCCAAAGGTTATCTAGACACGCAGCATGCAATCCAATTTTATGGTTCAACCTCCTTTGGGCCCGGATCACTCCGAGCATGATTTGATGCTAGCACACATTTAGTTTTTGAGAACAAACTACTGTAAGTGGTAGATTTGTTAAGGAAACTAAAGTTCCAAGGCCTCCCCCTTGTACAGATTCCTTTGAAGATACTAGGAAAGACCCTCGCAATTTTGTATTGATAATTTTGTCAGCAATCCAAAAACTTTATAAGCTTCTGAGTCTCATAAACCTGGGTCCACCTTTGAGCAGAGAGGAAAGGCAAGAGCTTCAGAGCAATGTCCTGGCTGTGGGCAGGGGTGGTGGCTTGGAGTGAAATCCAAAAGGCTTGGAGGGAGCCAAGACAGGAGACTTGGGGTCCCCCACAGGGTGGGGAGGAGAACCAGTGGGGAAAGACAGAGACCAAAGCCAAAGCTATCTGTGATGAGGATGCTCTGTTCTTGCTCAAAGGGAGAGACACTCATCAAAACAGCTTCCATTCACTGAGCAACCGGAAGGAGCCAGACAGTGCTCACAAATCCGAGGCAAGAACTTGGAAACCTGCCCCAGGTTGAATATACCAGTTCAGGCAGGAATTGCTCTCGTTGGTATATAAATACATAACACGTGGCTTGCAGAGATGGCGGACTTGGCTCATGGTCTCCCAGTGAGTTAGTGGCTGGTTAAGGGTTAATCACAGCCAGGCCTGCCTGACTCCAAAGTCCCCTTCCCCTCTGAAAAGCCACCCTTCTTATCATGCAAAGTATCATAAACCCTGCATAGGAAGGCCGACCCCGGGAGTGACAAACCATGGTAAGAAACCACATAGAGTTGTAAAACAAGAACAAAAACTAATCTCTGGGCTCATGTGGGAAATGGCTTCAGATATTTCAAGAATCAGAGCGGGGTCGTTCGAGGATCGCAACACCTCAGTTTCCCATTTATTCGATACTCAGCAAATTGATCCGTAATGAGATCAAGTCCCTTAACAAATAAAGGGCTAATGCAGGCCTAATCCCACGTGGAAGATGAAAAATGTATCTTAATCTTTTGCCTGGCCTGAAAAACTAGACCTTGGAGTGTGTGCGTGTGCGACCGCCACTCCCGTCAGCCAGGGTTTACGTGCAGGAAGACTTGTAGCGAGGAACGGGGTGGTGTGCGATGACATGGCTTCAGATAAAATTTAAATGTCAGCTGACTCCGCTCAGGGCTTCACAGTAGTTCGAAATGGAACGAAAGAGGAATTTCTGTAATCTCCCCAGACTTCGAGGCCCTGTTCTCCATCTACTAGCTCTGAAGGCTTTTCTTTCTTGATGCTGTAAACTTGGTTTCATCTGTAAAACAGGGACAATGCAGACCAGAACGTGTCCAAGACACCCCCTGCTCTTCTGGTCTGAGCCACCAGCATCTGTGGCCCGGACCACGGGGTCATCTCCTAACTGCCTCCCTGTTTCCTCTCCTGCCATCCTATCTCCTCCCATACGGGAGCCACAGATATCCTTTAAGTACCTAAGTAATGAAAGGCATGGCTCTCCCCCTCTTGCAGGAATAAAACGCACACTGCCATGGCTCACATTTGCAGTGTTTGCGCTGGCATCCTTTCCTTCCCCACCTCCTGCCACTGATCTTGTTCCTTTTATTTAGGACCCACAGTCCCTATACCTTTGGCTTAGAATGCTCTTCCCCCGATACCCAGCTGGCTCCCTACTTCTCTCCTTCAGCTCCTGCTCCAACCATATTCTCATCGAAGAGGCCTTCCCCGACCACCCACCCTGCCCCTCTCCATCATTTTTTTTAAAATAGCAAGACTGTTCGTATATTTATATATGCGTATGTTAATTTGTTTATTTCTTGTGTTTGGCACACCTGCTCCTTGAGGGCAGAGGCTTTGTTTTATTCCTAGAGCAGTTCCTAGCACATGCCAGGTACTTGATAAATGTTTATTGGATGAATTAGACAATAATAAAAATAACAACTAAAATACTCTTGCTCTAATTCTGCTACTATTTATTGTGTATCATTTACTGCACACAGAACAGACATGTTATTTATTCACTTACCTGTGCGTATAACCTCATTTGATCCTAACCCAAACCCCCTAGGTAAGACTGTAAAAAATGACCACCATAATAATTATGAAAGCTAATATTTATCAAGCATTTACTACATACCAGATGATTTTTTTTTTTTTACATCAGCTTCTTGAATCCTTACAGCAACTTCACGAATGAGGTCAGTGGTGTTACTAGGCTCGTTTTACAGATGAGTAAACTGAGGCACAGTTTGCTGAAATAACCAGCCCACGCAGTCAGGAAAGCAATCAAGTCAGGCTTCGAGTGCAGCTACGTCTGTCCCCTAAGCCGACACTATCCTCTACCTCACTTTATTGCCTGGAGGGGAAGGAACGCACCCAAGGTCACCTGGCTCATGGTTTTCCAAGCTGGGACTCACAGCCAGGTGCTGCTGACTTCAAAGCCCCTGGTGTTCCTTGCACTTCCCTGCCCAGCTCACCCCCGCATCCCGGCCCCTGGCACGCAGCCTGACACACAGCAGGTGCTCCCCGGCGCTAGGCGGATGAGTCAGTAACAGCCTGGAGAGAGTGGGCACTAGCCTGGGAGCAGCGTCCTCATTTCCCATCTCAGCGGGAGACGGAGGGCCAGAGCCCTGGTCTGCAGCATCGCTTCGGCTCCCTGGACCACAAGAACTTCAATGCATCACTGGGGGCTCAGCTGTGGGTGCGTTTGGAACCAGGCCTCTTTTTCTTTGCTGATCTGACCCTGCAAGATCTCAGACTCTGGCATCAGGGGCGTTAATCCAAATACACTGATGTGCACTTGTTTCTAGCATGGTACCCACACTCCCTGCCTGTCAGAAGCAGTCAGGAGACTAAAGGGAATTCTACTGGGGACAGGAAAAAAAGCAGAGGGGCAAAGCAAAGAGAACATGACACGACCACAGGCCGAGACGATCCAACAGGCCCTGGCCCTGGCCCCGAGATAGTGCCCACAGGACGTGCCAACGAGATTAGCCAAGACCCTGGGAGGCATTTATGGCAGTCTGGTTTCTACATGTTCTGCTTAGTGGGGAAAAAACACAGAAAATGTTATCAAAATTTGATGTCCAGTTACTTTTTTTTTTTTAAAAAAAGAAATGGAAATCTTTATTCACAGATATGAGAATAAGAAACGATCTAATGCAAGATCCCAGGATCTCATTGGGACCTGGTGACATCACCACATTCGAAAACCTGTCTGAGAGCTCCTGTGGGGACATGCTTCCCCATTAGATCTCACTGTCTAAACGACACAGCTGTAATCACACAAAAAGAGCACAGACAGGACCAACGCTAAGTGGGAGGCTAACCTCTAACGCAGCATACGCTCAAGTGACATAAGCACATTTGTTCACCCAAAGACACGTACAGGAATGTTCATAGCAACTTTATCCATAAAGCTGAGAACAGAAAATTACCCAAATGCCCATCAACAGATGAAGAGAAAAATAAACTGGAGTGTAGATGCCCAACGGACTACTGCAGAGCTACAGCAAGGGAAGGGTGCTGAGTCACAAGACAAAGTGGTTGATCCCACCTGCATGCAGTTCAAGGACAACAGGGTGACAGAAGTCAGAACAGCGGTCACCTCTAGGGGGCACTGACTGAGCAGGGGCCTTAGGGAGCCTTCTGGGGGGCTGGACACATTCTATATCTTGACCAAGGAGGCGGTTATATGGGTGTAGACATAGGGAATAACTCAGGGATCTTAGGACTGGTAGCTTAATTTGCAAGACCCAGTGCAAAATGAAAATGAGCAGTATCTTGTTAAAAAAAATTATTAAGACTTTCAAGACAGCATCAGCAAAGGATTAAACAAAGAGTGGGCACTTCTAAGTGTGGGGCCCAGCATGATCATGCAGGTCTCACGCCCATAAAGCTGAGCCTGGTTGAGCTGAACACTCGGGATTAGTACACTTTATCCACTCTAGTTATATGTCAATAAAAAGGTTGAAATAAAAGAACGTACATAGAATTAGAGAGAAAGAAATCTTGATTTGGGGGAAGCTGTTGGAGAAAGGGTGATTTTCAAGGCTGTCTCCCCAAATCATTCTTTTATGCACTTCCTATTTGATTTACTAGTGCTCACTTCCTGGTGCCAGTGCCAGGCAGCCTTCGGAGGGCTCGTTATACTGGTTTCTTCTAAGCAGAAGAGCTAAATCAAGCTGAAATGTGCATTTGAAAATTTATATGTGTATTCAACTCGATTAAGCTTCAGAAGGACCAAGGAGAACAGTCTCTCCTGATGCGGCCCAAGGAAGCCGCGGAGGTTGGGAGTCCAGCTGGACTTTCCAAACGCAAAGCTGGGGTCAGCCGTGGAAGGTCCATCGGACAGAGGGGGAAGCAGGCAGGGACCCCCAGGGGAAGGGAGGGAGTGACATGTCCTATGTCTGCAGAATGGAGGAAGGACTAGTAGGTTTCCATAAAGGACACACTCACAGCCGGGAATTCACTTTTCAGGAGGGACCACCTATGCGCAAGGGTGGGTCTTTGCTGCTGGCTCCACCTCTGTTTGGTGATATTCTTCTTTCTCTTGAGTTTTATTTTTCCTTTTGCTCAGATGGGGCAGAGAGATAGTCTGGTGACACTGGACCTTCTAGGATGAGCCAGAGTTGACCAGAACTTTTGCTCTGAGCATGTTTGGAAATAGATGGCTCCCAGAGACCAGAAAGGTCCAGAACCCAGCTTCCAGGGGTGTGAGACGGGGCCACCTCCACTGCAGAGACACCTGAGGGCATGGGGGCAGACGCTAGGGCTATGGAGCTGCGGAACTAGGCTCAAATCTCGCACCCCTTCCCAGTCAATTACCCCTTCCCCGAGGGCATGAGCAAGGTAACCTCAGGCATGGCGTTTAAGTCTGTAAACCTCAGGTGTCTCATGCAAAAATGAGAATCATAGTAATGACAAACACTTGCACCATTTCTTGCCACATAGTAGCATTATACAAATGCATTAATATATAAGCTGAAATGACCTAATTGGAGCTTCACAGCCAGCCCCCAAGGGGCTACTGTTATTACCATCCTCATTTTGCAAATGAGTGAACTGAGGCACAGAAAGTTTAAGCAACTTGTCCAAGCTCACACAGCATATATATATACCAAAGCTGAGAACACAGCCGAGCATTTCATATTTTCCTCCAGGAAGCTTCATGACTTTTTACTTGGGCCCTTGAGTCATGCATTTTTCATTTTCTTTTTTCTTCTGTACTTTGGTGAGGATTTTTCTTTTTCTTAAGTTTGGTGAGGGGGACTGCCTTCTGGAGCTACAAATTAATGAACACAGACATAATCCTGGTTTGGATTTATTTACATCTTCCATAAATCATATTTATTGAGTGCCTGGGGTGTACAAGACGTTGTGAGAGGTCCCACACATTAAAGCAAGGAAAAAATAAACATTTCAGACACTTGGTATATACTGCAGACTACTTAAATATCCAAAGGCATCAAATAAATCATCAGACTGTTTAGAAATAGGCTCTGGCATGCTCCCTGCAAACCTTCATACAAAACCCTGCAATTGTGCAATGTGGAGCGAGGACTGGTCGCTGCACAGCCCTGGGAATATATGTTAACATAAGTGAGCGGGTCATAGGTCCCTGGATTCATCCAGGTTTCAAAGTTTGGGGATATTGTGGCCTCCTTTACAATGTGCCTACTCAGACTAACATTGTCTTCAAGCCAGCGAGGAAAAGAAATGCAACCATAACACAGGCAGAACGCCATTTGCAATTAAGCCGACCCCACCCAGAAACAATCCATACCATTTTTAAAGGTGTTGAGACAAGATTGTTAAAGGGGAAAACCGGGAAGCAGCAGTTGCATACACACACGCACACACACACACAAATGTAACACACATGCACACAAACACACATGCTGTGCCTTGCCTCCTTCTTGGGGTGGTGGCAGGATTATAGAGGATCCTGTATGAGAGCGTTCTGTAAATTATACAACCCTTCGATGCATACACACAACTACGACTCAACACTGTAAGTTCAAACCAAATGGAATCACAGCTTCATTCTCAAAGTTACAATGCATGTAAAACCACTTACTTATGATGCATGTCTTAGCATTTCATTCCTTCTTTTATGCCCTTCAGATTGAATGAGCCCCAGCTTTGTGTCAGGGCCTGTGCTAGGTACTGGGGGGAAGAAAATAAAGAAGACCTGTCCCTGTCCTTGAGGAGCTCACAGTCTAATGGGGGAAAACATACGAAACACACAAGAAAGTCAAAAATTACCATCTAGCCGTGTAGTTTCCAGCAGGGCCTGCTTTGGTATGGCAGAAATCAGTAGAGGAACATGTGTATGAAAGCGGGGGCCAGGCAGACAGGGGAACCCACCATGTGTGTGGAAAAATTGTAGGTCTTCCAAGAGACCACCTGAAGCCTGAGTGAACACAGGGAGGCATTTAGGGGCCAGATCACAGGTGAGTTTGTACGCTAAGCCAGAGTGTAAACTCTATCTTGTAAGCAATAGGGAGACATCAAGTATTATCGCACGAGAGAGTGACAGTATAAGATTTGCCTTTTAGAAACATCTCTTTTTTACCATTTTTAAAGAAGTTTTCTATATCTCTGAGAGCAAAATGAATGCTTGAACAACAATATAGTGTGGTTCAGACAAATCTCCTTTGAGTTAAAGACTATTCAATGGGGATAATGTTCAGCCCCAAACAGGGGAAGAGATAGAAAAAGGGAGAGAGAGAGAGGGCCAGGAGAGGGAAAGGAGGGAGAGAAGGAAGACACAGGTTTCATAATCTATTCACATGCAAATCTTGACTTTGCTGCTTGCCAAGGACGTAAACCTGGATCAGTTGCTTACTTCCTCTGAGCCTCAGTTTCCTTATTTAGAAAGAGAGGAAATCCTAATGATTTCTCCCATGGTTAATGTGAATGAGATGTCCACTGTGGTAGAGATGGAGAGCTAGCCACCAAAGCTCATGCTCTCCTTTTCCCAGTATGGAGGGATTGTTAGGAAGGGACAAGTTTATCAGACCCTTTTGCAGCCAGGTGTGGCCCTATAACTAGTTCTTACTAAAGGAATGTCAACAGAAGTGTTGTGGGTCACACGTCTCTGGGTCAAGGTTTTAAAAAATTGGATGTGTCTTCTCCATGCTCTCCTTCCCCTTCTGGTGGCCAGGAACAGATGCCATTGAGGCCACAGGGGAGAATGAAACCACAGCTGAAAGGAGGCTGGGTCCCTGCAGGACTGCATGGAAGAGAGTCACTTCCAACCCAGAACTCCAGGTTGGACTCTTAGGGGAGTGAGATATCTTGTATTAGGCCATTGCAATGTTGAGGTTTACTTGTTACAGCAGCTGGCATATCCTAACTATCGTGGTCTGTTAATATCAGGCATATACTATACAAGGAATAACAAGTGTTTAATAAGCACCGTATAAAGGGAGAATGCAGTACACAAGCTTTTGGCATTTCCTTTTGATGCAAAAGAAACAAAGTACAATTTCAAGATGATTACTTTTCACCAGTGTCTTCGGAAGAAAGTTTTCATCAGCCAGCCTCTTAACAAGATTATCTCTTTGAGGGAAAACAAAGCCAACTCTGAATTTTTTTTTTTTTCTCCCCTTCCCCTTGAAAAGCATCCTGCCAAGTTCTAACTGCCATTATTTAGCAAGTTCTTCCATTTAAAAAGTTACCATCTACTCACCATCCTGGCGAAGCTGTCAGTTGCTGAGAAATGGACCACAGCCAACTGATTAGTTTTGATGGACTGCGGTGTGGAAATCCAGTCTGTGTCACTGAAGTGCCTGTTCATCCAATTAACCAAATTACTACGGGGAACTCTAGCCAAGTGCAACGCTTAGTGGACGGCTGCTCTGGGAGGTCAGGGATGGAGGAGGAGGTGATTTTATCAAATTCCTGCCCCTCCTTCCCTGTCTTTGGGCCAAAAAGAGAGCTAAGCAGAGAGAACAGAAGAATAACACCTTCTCTACCTCCTTCCTGCCTGCCTTGAAAACTTAGGAGTGACTCTTTAAGTTAAAAGGATGTCACATTATGATGATGATGATGATGATGATGATGGTGATTAGCACTATTGTTATCTTTTATTTAGTTGGTTAGCACCTGCTTTTAAAGCACCTACTCTGTGTCAGGCACTGTGATTACTGCTAGGAATATCATAAAGTACCCCCATAATGTGCTGAAATAAAATCAAATAAAACATACGGAAAAAAAGAATATTTAGGAAAAAGAATTAAAAAATAATATAAAAGTAGTATCTGATTTAAAAAGTCCTTAAGAATAAGATAGTACACCAGAGATTCCATTTGATTTCAAGAATTTAGAGATGACTAAATTTTAACCAACCAGTCATCCATTCCTGGGGGGGGGAACAAGCAGTCAAGGCTGTGCCGTTCTATAATGGGCATTCTAGCAGAGAGAGAGAAAACAGTCAATGGCAAAATTTTCCAACCTTGACACTCTTGGCATTTGCGATCAGATAATTCTTTGTGGTAAGGGCTCTCTTGTACATTGTAGAATATTGAAAAACATCCCTGGCCTTGCCCCTGAAGTGACAGTAGTCACCAACCCACACTTCTGGAGTCATGATGACCAAAAATGTCTCCAGGCATTGCCAGATGTCCCCCAGGGAGAGACAATTTGCCCCCTTGTTCCTCATCCTCCATTGGGAACCACTGCTCAGCAGTTAGGCAACTAACTAACTAACTAAATAACTAACTAGTTGTGATACATCCTGGGAAGGGTAGAAAGAGGATAGTGAGATAGAGGAAGATGAGTGGGCAGGGACAGTTCTCTGGGGAGGGGACATTTGAGCGGAGACCTCAAGATGAGGAGAAATTGGCTGCATACAGAGCTGGAGAAGAGGCTTCCCGGCAGATGGACACAGGGACGAAGGCCTGCAGCATGGAAGACGGACAGGTCCTAGGAGGAACCAGGTGTGGGGGAGCATAGTGCAGGGCAGGGTGTGAGCACGTCACGGGGTTGCAGAGGAACACAGGTATGCGTGCTGGATCTTGTTGCCAAGGTGAAATGTTTGGATTTTATTTTAAGCACAACAAAGAAAGGCAATGCAGTGTAGCCGGGTGCTGGAGCCAGCGTGCCTGTACCTCAGTTTCTCCATCTCTGTAATGGGGGACAAGAAAGTCACCTGTCTCTCATAGAGCTGTGGTGAGGATTAAATGAGCTAATGCATGAGAAGTGGGGAGTTGGGCGCTTGGTACAGAGGAAATTCGATGGCTAGTCAACGGGGTGTTGGAGTGGGCTGGACCCAGCTCCTGAGAGCTGACTGTGGGCGTCTCTTCTCAACTCACCCCCTTCAGTAGCCTGATTTGCAATTAGCCATGGTGGAATATTTACACCACCAGAACTGGCAAATGCTAGGAATCAGGATTCCTCCCCACTTGGGCATGCCTAGGGGTAAGCACTGACCAGCACACCCTGGGTTGTGAGCTATTATTTTTAGGCTGGCTATTGCAGGGCTTTGAGCAGAGGGCTGACATGATTTTACCTTCATTTTTAAAGCAATAACTCTGGCTATTGTGTAGAGGATGGATTGAAAGGTGGGGGGAGGGGTGGAGAGAGAGAGAGACCAGTGGGGAGGCCACGGCCATACTACAATCAAGATGTGGTCACTTCCACCAGGTGCTGAGAGGTGACTTGGAGATCAGGGGGTATATCTGAGACATATCCTGGAGAGAAAATGGATGAACTTGCTGGTGGATTGAATGTGACAATGTGAACAGAACAGGATGATGTTTGCAGACTTAGCCAGATGGGATGTGATGTGATCTCTAAGCTACTGCTGCTGCTACTACGACCACGACTATGATCGACAACAACAAAATCCAAATCCGTGGTTGCCTTTTGTTAAGCACCTACATACTAACTACAGATAACTTCCATATATTTCCCTGATCTGAATGCTATGAAGGAATTAGAATTAGATTTAGCCCCATTTTGTGGATGTGACACTGAGTCACAGAGAAGTTCAGGGACTTACCCACAGCCACCCAGGGAGCAGGTGGCACATGCAGGGTCCCCATTAGCTGTGACTTGGAAACCCATTCCCGCCACACGGCCTGCCTCACTCTCCCTCCACTCTGAATCTGCTCCACAAATGCCCCTTTCCAAGAAAGAGGGCCATCCTCGCTCTCTGGTGTCTTTGGATACCCAGGTGTGTTATTCATAGTGTTGCAAGAGTAAGGAAATTGCAGGGTGGGCAGTTATAAGGGGCTTAAAAGTTGTCCCTCTACTTCCAAACACTTCTTCAGAACTTTCTGAGCCTCTTTTTCTTTATCAGTTTTTGCAAGGATTCAAAGAGGTGGCTGTAAATTTCCTGGGCAGGTAATCATTATCATCATCGTTGTCATCATCACCATCATCAGCATCAATCATCATCATCGTCATCAGCCATCATCATCTGAACAGAATTAACATTTACTGAATGTCAACAGTACCATAGGTGCAGTGCAAAATGTCTCATCCTATCGATGCCCGCTAGAACTCTGTGAGGCGGGTCATGTTATTAACTCAAAATAGAGATGTAAAAACTAAGGCTTAGGAAAGATTAAAGAAGTTACTCAGATCACATGGCCAGTAAATGGCAGAGCCAGAATTCAAGCCCATTTAGAGTTCATGGGGTCCGTGGGCTCCATAGTACTTGTTCCTACAATTAAATTACTCTCCGTACGATTGACTGCTTCAAAAGCTAAGATATGCAAATGTCCCTTCAGTATTTTTTCATCAATCTTAGTAATATAAGGCTCTTACAGAAAAGAAGTCCTTCTCGTGCTCTGCCTGATGCTCACTCAGCCACCTTGGCCAGGTGAAAACAGCGTTGGAAGCGAAACAGTCAAGGCTTGTCGGAGCAAGGGGGTGTGGCATAGGAGAGATGCATCCAAGTCCCTCTGGGCAACATCACATAGTCTATCAAAGAAATGTGTTCCAGTACCACAAATCTAAGACTATGACACCTTCTGACTGTAGGGGCTAATCAGCCAAAAAATAAAAAAATAAAATAAAATACATTTCTGGAAGGGATGCAACAAGCATATTTGGAACTGGGCAATCGTGTTATATTGTTGAAACCCACATATGGGCAAATAACCCTTGAAGTGTTCCGTGGAGTCAACAAAAAAATGTACAAAAAGTACGCACACCGCCACGCCAACCATAATCGTAAATGGAAACTTTTTTTTTTTTCCACCTTTTGCTTGAAAACAGATTGTCTGGTTTGTATCATTATTTGTGTCAGTTGCATCGATACTTTCCTTGGCTCACAGACATGCCAAAAGTGAGTGTCGTGAATGCAAATTTTGTGGTAAAGGCCATTTATATTAGCAAGCTCCTGACTTTTCCGTCAATAATCTTTAAAATGTCATCTGGATTATGTCTGTCTTTGGATTATTTATTAGAATTCTTCCTGCTACAGACAGGATGGCAGATCTGTCTGTCTTTGGCAACAGGTCTGAAAGTTTCTAAATGGTTTATTGACTTGGTCTTCCTACCCCCACCTTCCCTAGAACACTTTTTTTTCTTTTTTTTAATTGACAGACAACGTCAGGGTGTGGTTCTGACAGTTAAAAGCAAAACGGCACTTCCTAGGTGAAATCAATCTGATGCTTGCATTTGTGTGTCCTGTTTGTTCACTAGACCCTGGTCCCGTGCCATGTGCCCCCCACAGAGGCTTCCAGTCCAACAGAAGCACTGTGATCATGACCTTGAAGAGGCTTCTGAGGGCAGATCCAAGGAATCCCCTGACATTCCCTATCAGATAGAAGCCGGTGAGCACCTCCTAAGCACTCTGCCCTTGCGGAGGGATGAAATGTGTGTTTGCACCTCTCAACAGCCCAGGAGTTAGAAATCCTTCTATCTGTTTTACAGGGGAGGAAACTGAGGCTCTAATGAGATTAACTTGCCCAAGGCTAGGAGGCTCCCTAAGAGACTAAAGGAGATTGAAACTAAGTTGCTGACGTTTTTTCCAGAGCTGTGCTGCCCAAATGGTCCTCATGAGTCTCCTGGGGGTCACAGTCATATATCTCATTGTCCAAAGTGCGATGATTTCAAGCTCGAAAGGAAGTGCTATTAATAATCGTGTTTGGACAACAGCATCCATCAGGACAGTCCCAGATAACCAAGGACATGGGGTCATTTGAGTTCAAAATGTAAGTCCCCAGGTCCCATCTGAGACCAGTTGAATCAAATTTCTAGAGGAAGGGTTTGGAAGTTGCCTGTAGAGTAAGCATCCCAGATGACTCTTCTCATTGCAAAATGGTCCCCAAACGACAGTTGACTACTTTGGAGCCATCTAGGGGGCTTGTTGAAACACTGGTTTCTGGGGCTCCAAACCCCCCGTTTATTTATATTAGGTATGTCATGTCTGGTCTCAGGATTTTGCCTTTTGAAGACGTGCTTCCAGTGTTTTTGCTAAATTTAGGAATCATTATCAAGGATGCCTCCTGATTTGAAATGTAGCCTTCTATTCTTCTCTCCACTTCTGGAGAGGCAAATCCTCATGTCAATGCTTTAAAAAAATTTATATTCTTTCATGAAGACTATAATTAAAAAGAAGGAATGTTCTTCACCTCTGCTTAGGCTGCTGTGTGAGCTCAGGGCAAGTTATTTTGCTTCTCTTTGCCCTGGTTTATTTAGATTTACAGAAGGAATATTGATAGGAATATCCCAATTTAATTAGGTGATTTAGAATCAGGCTTAGCAAAGAGCTCAATAAATGTATACTCTGACCTCTATTATTTTTACTTGTACCTGATTTTCCCCAACCTACTGAAAATATTTTTTTTAGTCTTTTTGTTTCTCATTACATTTGTATCTTACTTTATCTAACTATAACATAATGTGTTTCCCAAAATATTGCCCATTGTATTGTCACCTAGCATCTGGTCACCTATTGTCACTCTGCTCAAAACCAATTTTGTATAACTCTTCTCATTCTATCTAACTTTCTCCTAAAATCAGTTGGGGATAAGAACATGGTAAAATAATGACATATTAAGAGAGAAAGAGAAAGAGAGAGAGAGATCTGGTATTATGAAAACTGAAAAAAATCATTAAAAATATTTCTTCAACATGCTTTATAATGGCTGTATAGTATTCCATTTAAGTATATACTATACTTCAGTTAAACAGTTGCATTTTCTTGGGCATTTAGGCTGCTTTGGTGTTTGGGTACTGTAATTGTTTGTTTACTTGTTTGTTTTGAGTCGCTATGATAGTGTGCTCTAGATAAAGCCAAAGAAATGATTTTGAATTTGGTGAATTTCATTCCGTTATGAATGGAGGCTAAAACATAAATAAGCAACTCCTCCCCTGTGCTGCTCTGACAGGACTCATTCTTTGTAACTCTTTTTCCCACCTCAATATTTTCGAAGGAAAAACAGGGCTGAGACTTGGCTACAATGAATACTTGCTAAACAGTAACAAAGAAATGATACTCTGCAAACAGAAAAAAAAAATGGGTCACTCTTTGTTTAATGGCAGAGAAAAATAAATAGGCTTTCTCTTTCATGTTGAAATCCAAATAATGCCTTCTGAGGCATCAGTCTTCAACTTCAAGGATGGGAGAAGGATTTTTAAGCGGAGGGCGGACAGTTTCCGTCTTATTCTTTGAGGCAAAAATAAACATTGCAGTGGATCTAAATAATACTAGGGAATACGTGTGTCGTCTTAGGCCATCTGTGTGTCCTATTCCTGCATATTCATGTTACACTGTGTATTTACAACATACACACACTGAAAACAACCAGAACCCAACAGGCGCATCACTTTCAGATCCATTTGCTCATTTCTGATTTTTACACACCCAAATACCACACTTGTGCACAATTTTGCTTACCTCCCAGGGAGAATGGTAAATGATGCTCTTAGCATTTGGTAAGACGTAACCTGCTGTCAAAATGGTCCCACCAGCTTTATTTTTTTTAAGCTCACAAATAAAGTGAGGTCAACGGCGTGTGTGACTGAGTGGAGCTATCAGAGACAGATCCACCTGGATCTGAACCCGGACTCAGCCAGGTAGCAGCTGCGTGATCTTGATAAATCTCCTTAACCCAGCACCTGGTAGGGGGTTGGGCACTCAGAGCGGAGGAATGCTGCTTCCTGTTATTGCGAGAACCTGGCCAGGTTGTATCATTCGCGGAGCTCCCAGTGGCAAGTGAGGGATCCTTGCTTTAGGAATATAACCTTCCCCTTTGACGGCAGCTGCCCGGACACGTGTGTGCGTGTGCAGGTGTGAGAGTGAGGGGTGTGCAAAGCCCAGGCCTCCCTCCGGCCGGCTCTGCCTTCCAACCTGCTCACCCACTGGGCCTCCCCAGTGGGTCAGGGACAGTGGCGCGTGAGCATCAGTGAGCCAGGGATCTCGGTGGTACCAATTGCCCTGGCACGTTGAAGTTGACAAGCAGCATCGGCTCCAAACCTAAAGCGAAGCTGTCCCCTGGATCCGTTTTAATGGGCATCTGTGACTTTTGTCCTCAGCACGGCTGGAGTATATCTTCCCTGACACGGCTCCCAGCCCTCCCTATTATCGAGAAAAGTTCTTGTGCTTCCCACGCACCGAGCAGGGAACAAAAGCGGCAGGGGAAGTGTCAGGGAAAGATCTGAGCCGGATTTAAAAATGATATGCTGGCAGGCAGCTCCGCTGGGCTGGGGACGGTCCGGCCATTAGCAAGGTCCAGAGAGGTTGCACTGGGAGGCCGGTTCCAGCTTTGTGGACTTGCATTCCGTTGTCCCTACACATCCCGGGCCACGGGCTTGGGGATCTCCTCTTAACTCCTGTCTTATGTACCCAAGTCACCTGCCATCTTCCCCAGTGGTCAGAATCTGGAAGGATGGGTTCCTTTGTCCCAGGCAAGAACAGCTGGTCAAATGCAACCACCTTTGTTCCCCTGGTGGAAGAAGGGGATGCGTGTGCGTGTATGCATATATGTATCTATGTGCATATATATAATTTTTAAATTAGGAGAAGAAGGAATCCAACTCTTCATTATTTTTTTAAATATTGTCCTTTCAAGGATGTCTCTATTTGCATAGTTTGATCCTCTTCCCCTACCCAGCACCAACATTAGTGTGACCTTTTCCTGCTAATTGGAAAATCTTACGGAAATAAACCCTGTCAGAAAATGAGAAGTGACTCCCCCTTTGGATGGCCAAACGACCTCAGAGGGGGAAAGAAGTTCTGAATTTCTGCTCCTTTTGCACACACTGCAAAATCTTTATTACTTCGGAGAGCCTTGAAGCTCAGTAATGCCCCTCCAGTGCAAAGCGGAGTAAATAAATTTCCTCTTATGACCACTTTGGAGAGACACACAACCAGGTTTACTCAGCAGGGATACATAGTGGACAGGATAATGAAGAGAGAATAAGAATATGATCGGGGTTTACAGCCCCTTCTGTCTCTTTAAAGAGTTTTAATCCTTCAGAAACAGGATACGGGCTCCATTTCCTTAAAGATACAGTGTCCCTTCTGGGACGAGTAATGTTATGAAAAGCTAAGATGTAACATCTATCTCGCAATATTGATTGGCACTTTAGTGTGATAAAAGGGGTTGAACCTGAAGGGGAAAAGAGGAAAAAAGGTAAGTGAGAATTACTCTTTGAAGAATTCAAAGTGTCCCTCTACTATCAGGCCGAACTCTGAGGACAGAGAAACAAAAGCACCGTCTGGGCCGGGTGACATTCATCGATGCAGGGTGACATGATGAGGGTGGGTTCCAGGGATAACTGATTCACCTCCACTAGGAAATGACTGTTAATTTTCAAAGCCATTCTGGTGATTCTGATGTCACATTCTGGAGATCTTTAAAAATGACCCAAAATGCGTCAGGCCAGATATTTCTGATCCAATGTCGTGGGCCTAAACGACCAGGTCCTGTCTCTTGCGGGTTAAGTTAAATGCCCCAGGGACCTAACTGGGTGGCGTCAATGACCCAGATTCGGTGACGTTGATTTCACAGACTCTCCTGAATGCCCCCACTCCTCCCCCGGCACCCCGAGCTTGACCCTGCGTCACTCTCCCCCCAGACAGCATAACTGGCTGCGTCTGCACCAAATGAAGGCCCCTAACCTTTGTTGAACGCTCACTATGCTGCAGGTATTTGCACTTAATCCTCACAATGACTTTGGGGCAGGGTTATTGACCCAGTTTACAGAGTAGGAAACAGAGGCTCATAGAGATCCTCTATCTTGCCCAAGAAGATGCAGTGTGAAAGGGCAGAGCTGAGATTGAAACCACGTCTGCCTGGGTCTAAAGCCCATGCTCTGACCCACTCACTATGCCCCCATCAGGCTCCTAAGGGGGAGCTGGGGTTGCCCTCCTGGGACTCAGCCCCTGAGACCTGACATCCTCCAAAGAACCCCTGATTTCCTTTCTGATTTGTGGAGGACCCCAAGTGTCCCCCAGCTCCTCTGTTTAGGAGGTTACTTCTCTCTGCAGCCCACGTAGCCCTTCTCCCTTTTACCTTCTACCAGGAAAACGGAATGAGGTCGTCACCAGTTTTGAAAATGACCACCTTACCACCCATTTCTATTTTTACTCTGGGTAAAAAACCACTAACACGCGACACGAGACTGACTCAGGTCTGCCTCTACGTGGACCTCCCCCAGAGCAGGGCACCCTTAAAACTCTTTGCCTTTGCAATCTGATTGGCTTTCTTCCTTCAAGGCACAATGAATAGTCACCTCCTCTGAGGAGCCTATCAGGATTGCCTCAGCCTGAATCACACTGTGCAAGTACCTCTCCACTTGGACCCAACCAGCTCTTTATACCCTCTCCCTAGCCCCAGCCTTCCTTATCACCCTATAGGGGGAAGATTTGTTCGCATGTGGCCTCTCCTTCCTTCTGTTGAGGATTTGTGAAGGCAGGGACTGTGCCTTTTTTTTTTTTTTTATCTTGGGGTCCTGAATCAGATATGCTCATCGGCTAAATAAATGAAAGTGTGAATGAGTTAACCAGCACTTCTAAAAGCCCACTGCGTACCAAGCCAGTGACAGGCCTCGGAGGCACTGAGTCATACAGAATGATCTTTGACTTAGAAATCTTTCCACCTCTGGAGAGTTCTGACCCCAGGGATGGGATTGGATTCTCCGGCTGGGGACAAATGGAATTCTGCAGCGGACCAATGACACTGTGGCAGGCCGCAGCTAATTGTGCACCAAACCATTTTCTTTTCTTTCTAAGCACGTGGCTGGACCACATGTTCCAGCCTCCCTTGAAGTTAGACATGGTCGTCTGACCGAGTGCGGGACTGGGAGCAGGTGCGACATGCATCACCTCCAGGCCTGACCCTAGAAACATCCCATGGCTCCTCTCTGTTCTTTCCCCATCTGACAGTGGGCTGAGAGGGTTCCAGGGACCCAGCAGAGTCAGAGCCGCAGGATAGAAGGAGCCTGGGCTGCTGAAATCCCAGCTGTCAGGGAGACCCCACAGGGACCCACCCCAGGGACCTGCTCAACCAGGCATTCCAGCCTTGAGTGAACAAGAAATACGAATTTCAATGTATTAAGCTGCTGAAAAGTTGGAGTTGTGTGTTATAGCAGGCGGCCTGCCCTAACAGTGACATGTGTGTATGTGTGTGTGTGTGTGTGTGTGTGTGTGTGTGTGTATGTGCAGGTGTCTGAATGCAAGATCTCTGAGACCCGACACGTGCTCAGAGGGACACCCAGACAATCTAGGCAGGCCTGGCCCACATTCCTTTTTCCCCTGCAGCTTCCAGACTCGAGGGTCCTACACACACGCAGGCCACTTCCCTAGGGAAGCCTGGCCCCCTGCCCTACCTCTCTGTCAGCTGTCATAGCAAGTGTCATGCTAACTCGAAATGCTACTTCACAATTGAGTCCTTGTTTTGGAAGCTGACTGCACTCCCTGTGGGTCCTGCTTTGTCTTGCTGCCTTTGGAAAGCCCGCTTGTCTTGCCTGTCAGGGGACTGCAGAGCTAAACAGGGGGGCAGGCTTTGCTCACCTCTTGCCTGCAGCCATGAAACCCAGAGACGGGTGCAACTGGACACGGTTAATAAGGAGTAGAGGCCGCTCTCTACTAAGTGGGAAAGGCCTCTTGCTTTGGAGTTTGCAGAAAAATCCTCAGGACGTCTAAGCATGCTCCTCCTACCTCTCTGTTTTCAGGACTCTTGTTCTAGGCTTACAGTACAGAGTTTTTGTTGTTACCGTGTTATGTTTTACTGTCAGGGCACTATGAAGTAGGAAGTGGCAGTTTTAAAAGCTGCGCCTCCATGCAAAGTGATCCCGGAGTCCTAGAATTTCAGAAGTACAGAATCTTGGGACCTCTGAATTCTGTAACCTTGGAATTGTAGATTCAAGGAATCTTGGAAACAGAGAATATTTTTTTAAAGCAGTCTCTAAGGCTGCCCATTTCTGGGGCTGCAGCAACTGGACAATGTGGCAGGGAGTGACATGCCAGATCTCCAGTGACGAGTTTCAGGCAGAAGCATGGAAAGGGACCCGGGGCACGCACTTGTTGCCTCCACACATTGCTGGGACATTCAGCAGATCAGCCGTGGACGGGCTTCCTATGGGCTGCTGCCTTTTTCACTTTGTTGCCCCGGGAAAGACGGTGCAATGCCACCGAAAATGCCAAGCTGCTCGGTTTTCACACCCCGAGGTAAGCACGCCGGGACACTGTCCAGTAATGGAAATATCACCGTTGAGATGACATTATCTCTCTTTTTGGCCCTGGTTCCTGCTTCCAGATCTGAACTGCCTGGAAAGTGTCTGTCCAGAGCTCTGGGCAGCAAGAGATGCGGGCTGGTTCTTAGGGGAGGTGACACCCGCTGGAGGGACCTAGGAAAGTGACTGAGTCACAAAATGTCCTGCCAAGGAGCTGAAGCAGCCACACCCTCAACTCAGAATTAAGTCATCTTTTCAGCTTCAGAAGGGTTAGGGCCAACCTCTGGGTAAAAATAACGTCACACGAAGACTCTCGTTACCTCTTTTGGTCATGGCCAGACTTCTCAGCAATAATCACATATTCCACCGCGTCTAGAATAACGAAGGGTGTTCTAGGGTATTTTGGGCTCCGTGTGGGTCCTTAGCTGGGAGTAAGAGAGCCTCATAGCACGGCGGACAGATGAGAGTTGATTCCTGATTCTGCGCTTTCGCAGCTGCAGGACTTTGGGTAGTTTCTGAACTTCTCTAAGCCTGAGAATTATTGTAGGAATTACAGTAATGCAGCTAATATTCACGGAGCACCCTGTGCAAGGAGTTATGCTGCATATCACCCCAATAAACAACAACTTTATCAGCTAAGGGTATTTATCTTTTTTAACAGATTCAAAAAATAAATAACCAACACCACGATCACTCTGCCAGCGAAAGGTGGAGGCAGATAGAACCCAGGTGCCCGGCTTTTAATCACACCGACAGAGCAGGGCTTCCCAGCCACAGCGCCTCGGACACTTTGGGCCAGATGATTCTTTGTAGCAGGAGAGTGTCCTGTGCATTGTAGGATGTTTAGCTAGATGCCAATAGCATCCCCTAGGTTGTGACAACCAAAAATATCTCTAGACGTTGCCAAAGGTTGGGGGGGTTAAATTACCCCGGTCTACAAACCACTGAACTAGATGGAGAATCAAGTGGCATGCCCCAGACGTAGCACCTGACACATGAAGCATCAATCCAATATATGCCATTATTCTAATTCAAAATTTGGAATCCTTGCCCTAGAACTAGTGTTGAGGGCTTCGAGAGAGAAAGAGAGAGAGGAGCAAATATCCGGCTTCTCTGACTCTAGGATCATACAAGAAAATCTAAATGGAATGTATAAATTATACAAACCCGTCAAGAAAATTTTCAAAATATTTTGAAGCTACTAGCCCGGCGGTGTGCAGTGCATGCCAGTCGCCCACATGCTCAGTGGCACGATGGCACGAAGCTTGTGAGCAATGTGGTCCCCGAATCGCTGGGCCTGGAAGTGAGAGGAGCTGACAGGGGAGGGCTGTCCGTGCAGCACCTGTCATCCCTCAGGCCCTGCGACCAGCCCGGTCCTCCTGCGCCGTTTCATTCTCCTGAGAGCGCTGGGAGGTGGGCTCTTATTCTTCTGCCTTTCCGGAGGGGGCAAGAGACTTGGCCATGATTAGACGTTTGTCTGCAGCAAAGCCAGGATTTAAATAAAAACCTTTTAGACCATGGCCCTAACTCCTGGGGTCCCTGAAGGAAAATAAAGTTGACCCCCAACTCTTATTTAGTATCTTGTGGATGGGAATGATCCTTTGTTAATGCCACGGCCATCCTTCAGGATGTCCTAGGCTTGTGGGCTTTTCAGGGGACCCCTGCACACCTGCCATGGCCTTCAGGAGGGCTGGCGGTGAATGGGGCACAGGTGTGTAAGTCGTGTCACTGGCGGGTCGAGGGTACAATGGGAGAGCCACACAAGAGACGCTGTGGGAGCAAAGAGGAAGGGGCACAGGTCCTGGAATACGTGTGCGACTTGCTATTACATGTGCCGGCGACAGGCACACACTTGACACTGTACCTTTTGGCCCAGGTGGGAGGGTGGGCAGGATCGAGTCAGGGACACTTCCCAGTAGAGTGGCAGACAGCTCAGTTTTGAGGGATGAAGAGTACTGAGGCTCAAGAGAGAGAGCTGGGAAGGTTTAGTCTAATATCAAGGATGTGGAAGTCGGATCGGGGAGGTAGGGAGGGACTGCAAGCAGCACAGCAGTGCTCATCGGTGGCAGGAGCAAAAGGGACAGGTATTGGAGAGGCCAAAGGGCAATGGCCGTGCACCATTTTACGTCCATTTGTCCTTGAGGACAAACAGTCCTCCGTACGTGCATTTTAATGAGGTCTTCTCCACACTCGAGTGGGAGTTCCACCCCAGTCGAGTGCCCAGAACTGTGGAAAAGATAAAGCTGTCTCAAAAGTACCAGGAATTGAGTTCTTCTAGTGAAAACACACAGTCATGAGAAAGAAAAAAAAGCCCTACAAAACAAACCGTGTGTATAAGAAATCCGGAGAGATAGTGTCAGATTGGGAGGAACAAAACAAAACATAGGAGAGAAAACCCCATAGCTGGCAAAGCTTTGGGGAAAGAGGGAAAAAAAGCCTGTTTGAGAAACAGTCAGAAGTTGTTTCATAACATTTTAAAACCAAAGTTGGCTCAAATATAAAAGATTTCTCCTTTCTTGATAAGATTACTTTTTTCCCCCCTCAACCATTTCAACAGCACTCAAGTAATCCTTAGTTTAGGACAATTAATCCAGAGTCTGTCTTCTCAAAGCTCCTTAAGCAAACTCCTGCAGGCATGGGCAGCGCTCGGGCCTGTCTCCATGGTGTTTCACAACCTTCCTTCTGGGGAACGCATCCCACATTCTTAAAATAGAATCGGATCTCTGGCTCAAGTCAGTGGACAGAAAGTTGAATTCAAAGCAAAAACGTGGCCCAGAGGACCCCAGCTAAGGCACAGCTCGGGCTGGGGTCTGCGTGTCCCCAGATGTGGAGTCTTGTCCCAGCGGATGCGTAGAACCCAGTGGAGTCCAGTGACAGTTAAGAGAGGTCCTGTCATAGCTGCGGGATTCCCACACTGAGGTGGGCAGCGACACCTCCTCGGAGTCGGAGGACATGAGTTTGTCCCTCTGTTTGACCTCCCCGAGCCTCCTCCTCCATGGAGTGAGTCCTATCTCTCTGGTTTTGATAAGTTATATGAGAAAAGCACACAGTAAGGACTCAAATATGATTTTTCCTAATCTAAACCGAAGTTGTTTCTAGAACCAAAGAGGTAGAAAACGTGGCAACAAAGAGAACCCCCCCCATGGCAGTCCGTGCAGGAGTCGTGCATTGTGCAGGGAGAGCTGGGACCACGTCTGCCCTCCTGGCTCCTACCAGCAGTGGGGCTGTGGGCGGCCTGTGGGGATGGAACCGTGGTGGGGCCCTAAGTCTTAAGCACCCAACCCCTCTGTCAGTATTCCCAAAGGGAGATGAGGTTCTTTCCGAATCTAACTTACATGAACTCCAAATAAGTTCCTGAGCAACCAGAAAACAGCTTCTTAATCTTCTTCCCACAACTAGTATTTCTAGGGAATTCTCCATGTCTCTCTTTCTCTTCTCCTGATATCACCACACACACATGTTCATATACATCCATGCACATACACATGCGTACAAACACATGCACACTCACAAATTCACACATTCACACTTCTCATACATGTGTACACAAACACACACATGCACTCACTCTCGTACCTCATACGTGCACACACTCACGCACTTGCAACACCCTGACCCGTGGCCGGCATGGCTTTCCAAAACCCAGTTCTTCTTATTTTAACTAATGAGCAGGAAATGTTCAGGCCACATGATCCATCTTTTCAGGTGACTTGACACAGCCGGTGCGGTTGCCGGCATGGCAGCCTTTCTGGATCTCAGCATTTTACTAACTCTTTTGCTGTAGAACCTGCCTTCCCAGCCTACCATCCAGCATGCTGGAGGCTTTCTCTCTGTCTCTCTCGCCTGCTTGCCCCATCCCCAACCTTGTGACTCATATTTCTGCAGCCTGGGGCACATTCCCTACAGATTCACACCTCATATTCCCAGCAGTCTCACACCTTCTATCGCCTATGGATTCACACCTCAAAGTCTCTGAGCATGCTTTTCCATCTCTGCCTTGTCCACGCCTTCCTGCACCATTGGCCCCACAGGGCCTTTGCACGTGCTGTTTCTGCTGCCTGGAACACTCCCCTCCTTCTGCTGATAACTCCTGCTTTCCATCAGCTCGCAGTTTAATTATGCTGTTGGCAGGGATGCCTTCCTGAACCTCAGTACTAAATCAGTCTACCCCCATAAACATCCTGACAGCACCTGGGTCCAAGGCCATATTCTGGTGTTCTCGGGCCCCAGGCACTCTTGCAATTGTGGGTCTCTTTCTCCATTAAAAAGTATTAAAAGTTGTATTTGGCAACCGGTACAAAGGCAAATGTAGTCTAGGCTGGGTTCATTATTATTTAAGCATTAATATTATATTCATTTTTTTTCTTTTCATTTTAAAGGAAATTTAAACCAAAATATTTCTGTGGGCCCCTGAAAGTCTCCTGAGCACTGTGCCTCCTGCTCCTGGGTGTGTGTGGCATCTGGGAAATTTATAGTTACCGGAGTGATTTTCCTAATTAATGTCAGCTTCTGCCTCTGAGCTCCATGAGGGTTGGGGCCACGTCTGTCCTCTTCACCACCGAGTGCCCAGGGCTGGGTTTGTACAGTGACCGCTCAGGGAATAGCAGTTGGATGAGTGAATGACAGACGTCCCCTACCAGACACGAAAGACCTCATTCTCCTCTCCACCCAGGGTCCGACATCGGAGGTCCTACAAGCTCCATGTACGGAAGCAGGGATGCTCTCCCTTGCACGGGCTCTGCTGACCTTGGTGGGGACCAGAGCCTGGTGGCTAGCCTGTTCTGGGCGGGGGCTGCCAGTGGGACACAGTTCCCATACAGAATAACCGGCATTGCTTTTGGACAGCATGTGAAATTACCCAAACCAAAAAGTTTCTTTGATAGGACACTGGTATTTTCAGATCACTTCTTGCTAAAGAGTATTCTAGAAGAGAAGATAGTCTAATCCACTGTCCTCTATGTTGATTAGCTCATACACTCAACCACATCAAGCTAATGCTTGATGAACTCTACCATGATGTGCCAGAGGGTGGGTCATGCTGGGGGACAAAGCCATCCACAATTCCTGTCCTTGGGATGCATCCAGCCAAGGAGGAGAATCTTTATAGCAATTAAACACTCACCTAAACCAACCCCAGATTTCTCCTGGGATGGGTGCTACAGAGTAGGGCCACACCAGCGTCCCAGATACCCAGTTCTCATCTTGCCAATGCAAGGGACACTGGCATTCAGGAGAGATTCCAGAAGCAGGGGACAGTGACAATGTTGCATCCCCCAACTGCTTCATACATGGAACAGCTGGAAAGTGGAAGGACTTTAGCCTGCAGAAGAGAAGACCATGGGATGTTGGATCAGCATCTCATGATATGGGAAGGGTTGCTATGCCGGGGGGGCATTATTGGGACTGAGGAAGCATCATTCTGAGTCGGACCAGAGGGAAGAACATGGAGCAGTGGGTGGAAGAGGGTGAGGTGGCTTTCAGATCCACATAAGGAAGGGCTTCCCGACCCCTGGAATGGTGCTTCAGGACATAGGGAGCTGTCCATGGAAGAAGTGTGTGGTCTCATTCCTGTCTCCATCAGCCACTCTGTCCCCATGTCTGTGATCAGCTCTGATGAGAAGGATGCTCATGTATCTTGATTGCTCACCCCATCTTTCTGAACCCCTCCACCTCTTCCTGCCTCGTGTTCTGCTATCCCTCTGTGTCAGCTCTCCCGGGAACTCTCACCTGGCCTCCTCTCCCAACTGCACCTCCCAAATGTCCTTGGATGATGCCCTGTTGGGATTGATTGGGACATGGTAGCAGACAAAATCATGGCTTTGGAGCAAGACAAATGTGACAGCAACTCTCGGCTCCACTACTCATGAGTCATGTGGCTGTGTGCCAGTGGCTTCTCTGAGCCTGTTTCCTCCTGTTTAACATGGAGGTGATGATACCATCTGTTAGGATTGCTAGGAGGCATTAGAGGAGATCATGTGTGGATATCTATAGGCTCTGGGTCAATAATCTCTCATTTCTCTCAAACAGCAATTGAGCAATTTGAATTCTTTTATTTTGCAACCAGGAGCTTCAGGGGCCAAGCTATCCCAGCCTGTGGAAGATCAAAGTCAGGCAAGTTTTGCCTTTTCTGTTTGCTCTGCAATTGCTGTGGGCATTTCCATGAAATCTCAGAGAAGAGGTAAGATCCACTTTAAGGAGGAGTGGAATGAGGGCTTGGCTTGCCCTAGTGATAGGATCCTAGCTAACCCAGCAGGGATGACTCTGGAACATCTACCTACCCTCTAACTAGTGGAGCACTAGAGTTGTTCATGCCATGAAAGCTGATTGAGCACATGTCTCTCTAATGCCGCATTCAGTGACTTCATGTTGTTAGCTGGAAATCAGCCATGGTGCTAGTATTTACACCATGGACATTGGCAACAGCTATAAATTAAGACTCTTCTACCCCCAGAAAACTGATTATTAAACATATTCTAGTACTGTGGTCCCCAAGGTCCCTGGCCTGCTAGGAACCAGGCTGCACAGCAGGAGGTGAGTGGTGGGCGAGTAGGTGAAGCTTCATCTGTACTTACAGCCGCTCCCCATCACTTGCATCACCGCCTGAGCTCTGCCTCCTGTCAGATCAGTGGGGCATTAGATTCTCAAAGGGCAAACCCTACTGTACACCGCACATGAGAGAGATCTGGTTGGCGTGCACCTTGTGGGAACCTAATGCCTGATGATCTGAGGTGGAGCTGAGGTGGTGATGCTACCACTGGGAGCAGCTGCAAATACAGATTATCATTAGCAGAGAGGTTTGACTGCACAATAAATGTAATGCGCTTGAATCATCCTGAAACCATCCCCACACTTGGTTTGTGGAAAAATTGTCTTCCATGAAACTGGCCCCTGGTGCCAAAAAGGTTGGGGACCACTGTTCTCTTACACGTCTGCCTACAACAGTGGGCAAAGAAATGCCCAAATCACATGATTTGTCTTTGACATCTTTGGGTTCCCTAAGGAAAGGGAATCAGTGGTGCAGATGAACACTGAACCCCAGGGCAGCTGCTTCTGCCTGGTGTGGACATGCAGAGAGAACCTGCCTGGCAGAGTTTGCACCAAGGGTCTTTGTCCCTCTCTGTTGTCTCCTCATTAGGAGAGCAGAGGGTGCCCGCCTGGTTTGTCACTTAATATTAATGTGCCAGCATCCGTGGAGAGCGCTTGGAGTCCCTCATCTGGGTGCAACACAGGAAGGATGCAGGACTCACCCACAACTGGCAAAAGCAGCACCTGTGAAGCCAGGAGCCTGGGCTGGACCCTCTCAATGATTTACCATTTCCTTACAGGGACCCCAGGAGGCTAAGGCACGGTGTTGAAGTTTGATTAGTAATAAGAACATAGCAGCTTAACCTCTAACATTTAGCACTCTCCCCCGGATCGAATGACTGATCTCTATCTGGGTGAGCCATGTTAGCCGGCTGCCCGGGAACATTACACCTCTCTAAAAGCTGTCAGTCTCTGTCACTGTCTTTGCACAATGGAGCCCATAGCTATTTTTAAAGGACTGTGTCACCTTTCAAGAGAAATTGTGTCTGCACGAAAGATTGATTTTTTTTTCTTTTTTGCTTGTTTTATATACAGATTTGGTGGTCTTTCATCTCCCAAGGTGAAGTTGGGTGCTTAATCCCCGACAAGCTGACATTGTTTTGATTTTTATTTTAGGGGGAATATGAAGAAATAGAGAAAAATCAGATAAATGCCTAACGTCCAATCCCCCCACCCTGAGAGGCATCTGTCATCTATAGAAAGGAAAGGAACAGAAGAGATATTTGTCCTGTAACTATTGGGTGGTAAGCATTGGATCAAAATAATCACCATTTTATTTAGTCCTTTCCAAAATTCTACAAGATAGGGATTGTTAACCCCATCTGAAGATAATTCTGATTAGGAGGACAGACTCTGAAATCAAACTCTCTGGGTTTATAATCCCAGCTTGACTTGGGGCCCACTTACTATTTGGGACCCCGTGCCTCAGTTTCTCTATCTTCAAAACAGTGATATTTATGTGCTTACCTTATCGTAATGTCACGGTGAGAATTAAATGAGTTAATCCAATTCAAGTATTCAGACAAATGCCTTGAACATCACAAGTGGCCCATAAATACAGAGTTTATTTGTTTCTTTGCTTGTTGTTTGTGTGTTTTAGAGGGTAGGGTCTAGTGACTACAAGTTTTCAGGCTCTTTACTAACACTATTGCTCCAGCTGATTTACTCAGATGTGCTGCAACACGAGTTATCTCCACTTTTCAGAGAGAGATAATGGTGCTTGCCTCAATGAATTTTTTTGTCGGGAGGAATAAACTGTAATCCTTCGTGTCAAGTGTTTGACTTAGCACCCGGCATATGGAACGTGGAACATTCTCAGAACATAATAGTTCTTTAGTGGTCCTCATTAGAAATAGTTTTCTGATGAGGAAACAGATTTAGAAAGTTCTGGATGAGCTATAGGCAGGAGGAAGAGGTTGCTGCCATGAAAATAGGTAGAATGTTCTGGAAGACTTGTCAAAGGCAGATGAGATAGTCAAGTTAGATATAGCAAGACTATAAAAAACACTGATACAATTCTAGACCGCCTGCCCTTATGTTCTCCTCTTTGAAGAAAGTGAGACTCCAAGTTGCAGCTGAGGCGTGACTGGTTTACATGACGGGAACAGGTGGGGGCTCCACTACAGACCTGCTCAAAGCAAACCCCGTGCTCTTACGAAAGAGAACAGTTAGAGATTGTGCATTTATATCTTTTGAGTCGAAGCAAAATGTGATATACTGGTGTATCAGTTTTTATGATTTCCTGCTTCAATTGTCTTTTATGATTAACTATCCAACTGCTAATCCTGTTAGCCTTACATCAGGGACTTTGAATTTCATCTGCAGACTATCCCATCTTCAGAAATTGCCCCCGCTTCTTCCATTATCACCCGATTTGGATTCGTAAAAGGGAGGGAACACGCAAGGAAGAAGAGAGGAAAAGCTGAATTTAAAAATCATCTAGAAAGCTCCTAAGTCCTGATAGACATTAGGGATGCAATGGGCGTGACTAAAGGGCGTGGGTGGGGGGAGGTCCCTGCCCTTATGGATCTCTCAGCCCAAGTGGAGAAGACATTAAAATAAAGATGCTCCTCAATTTATGGTGGAGCTATGACTCCATAACCCTGTTGTAAGTTGAAAATATCACAAGTCAAAAATGCATTGAATACACCTAACCTAATGAACATCATAGCCCAGCCCAGCCTTAAGTGTCCTCAGAACACTTGCATTAGCCTATAGCGGGGCAAACTCATCCAACACAAAGTCTATTTTATACCAAAGTGTTGACTATCCCCTGTAATGCATTGAATACTGTACTGAAAGTGAAAAACAGAATGGTGGGATAGGTACTCAAAGTATGGTTTCTACTGAATGCATATTGCTTTTGCATCATTATAAAATTGAAAAATGAAGTTGAAGTATGGTAATCTGGGACTGTCTGGAAGGATAATAATGAGGCCAAAATGGAGGTCTGATGACATTCGTGGAAGCATAAAGGAAGGAATGGTTAATTCTGGCCCAAGCAAGTGGGGTCCCTGGGGTGAGATTTCAACATAGGCGGTTTGCGATATGTTGTAAAGGATGACTAGGAGCTCACTAGATGAAAGGGAAGAAAAAGACCAAATACCGGCTGGGCGCGGTGGCTCACGCCTGTAATCCTAGCACTCTGGGAGGCCAAGGCGGGC
Organism: Lemur catta; assembly: GCF_020740605.2. Classification (NCBI taxonomy): domain Eukaryota; kingdom Metazoa; phylum Chordata; class Mammalia; order Primates; family Lemuridae; genus Lemur; species Lemur catta. Next base: position 14,937,728 of record NC_059147.1, on the reverse strand, counting down.
AGATTGTTTGAGCTCAGGAGTTCGAGACCAGCCTGAGCAAGAGCGAGACCCCATCTCTACTAAAAATAGAAAGAAATTATATAGACAACTAAAAATATATATAGAAAAAATTAGCCGGGCATGGTGGCACATGCCTGTAGTCCCAGCTACTCAGGAGGCTGAGGCAGGAGGATCACTTGAGCCCAGGAGTTTGAGGTTGCTGTGAGCAAGGCTGACGCCACGGCACTCTAGCTTGGGCAACAAAGTGAGACTCTGTCTCAAAAAAAAAAAAAAAAAACTAAAGACCAAATACCTGGAAGGAGAGAGGGTGTGATCTGCGAGAATGGCAAGGAGGTCAGTATAGTCCCGTGTGAGGGTTCTTGGGTTGGAGGGACGTTGGAGATGCCACCCACCCAACCTGGCTAGGACATCTTCTGTGTGTCTCCTTCTGACCAATGACCAAGTGCAAGAGGTTGTAAGAGACTTATAGTCAATGTCCTTTTCCCACCAGGAGCGGCTACTTTAGCTTAATCCCTCATCACTCCTGTCTGTGTTGAGACAGATAAGGAAGGGAAGTCAGGTGAGAGGAGATCACATAGGGTCCTACTTGCCTTAATTGGGAGATTATAAAACCTGTAGAAGGCAGCCCTGGGCAAATTTTAAGTATGGTAGCCACTAAGTAAAGTGTGAGAATTTCAGAAACGGATCCAGATCAGAAATGCGAAGAACAGTTTGGGAGGAAGGGAACTCAAGGCGGAGAGACCAGCGCTGCACACAAGAGGGGTGAGTGGTCAAATTATAAAGTAGCAGATCGAAATGTTGCCGCAATCACCTACAAAGAGCATCCTTGTGCACTGTCCCATGCCTGTGGGGTCTTCCCTTGCTAGTGCCTTAAAAAGGCAGAACGGTCACACGTGTAGAATGAAAGAGAAACCCAATTTAAAACCTTCCATATATACACTTGTTAAAAAATAGACTTAGGTGCATTAAAATTTTAACGAGCTTATTTGGGCATTCGGGGATTCAAGAGGTGGGGAGCATTAGACCGCAAGTGGCTCAGTGTTTTGTCAAGGAGACGTGAGGGGAGGTGTTTGCAGAGGCAAGACAAAAAAAAAAAATATTTGATTGGTTAAATTGGAAAGTCCTTAGTTAGAGGTTAGTTGCTGGTTTCTGATGGTTAAAATCTCTAGTTAGAGGTACGAGGCAGTTTTTGATCGATTAAGCTCAAGTTTCCTTTTACTGTTCACACTGAGTGGGGGGTTAGTTTGCTTATGTAGGAACTCAAGGTGCTGGAGCTGTCTCAGCCTAATGGCCTCCCAATTAATTATTTTAACACAGTGAGGATTTCAATTGAAATGTCATTTTCTTTGGCAAGGCTGCCTTACTCTTTTCCCGTCCCCTACTTAGGTTAGGCTCCCCGATTGTACACTCTCACAGCACTACATAATTCTTCTAGGTAGCACTTTGAGCAGCTGTAATTTCACATTTTTGTGTGTGTTTACTTGATTAATGGCCAGATTCCCCACTAGAGAGCGGAGTCTTTGAAGACAGGCAAGAGGCTGCTAATGTGTACTGCCCAACTTCTGCAGCCTAGTACAGTGCCTGGGACACAGAGGGAGCTTGGTTAATACCTGTTAAAGGAATGATTGATTGGTGGATGATGTCTTCATGACACCTTGGGAGACCTAGCTCTCCTCCTAGAAATGCTATAGGCTTTGCAAGTCTGCTGCAGTTTTGTTTGTTTGGTTTTTTTTTTTGGTGGGGGAAAGTCTGTGACCTGATTTCATCTGGGCTCACTCTCATGTGTATGGATTGGTTGGGAACTGGCTGATCTAGCCTGGATTGTTCGGGACCCTAATATTTTTATTTTCTCATCTTGAAAACCATACCATCATACCCAGAGGCCAATGGTCTCACAGGAGAGAAATTTCTTAGAACAATGAAATTTTTGATGAGGTGCATGTTCCTTGAAAGTTATTCAACATGTACTGCTTCCAACCAAGAACACTAAAGCAGCGCTTTCCCGGACATGTAAACTGGATTTAAGAACACATTACAATGTGCTGATCAGACCTGTTTGGACTTAATGACTCTTTCATCAATCATCAGCTGTGGCTTGATCAACTTTGCCAAGTCAACTTTTTCACAATGCACACTTTCACAAACACATGTTTAATTTTGAGATCTTGGTTTCTCTATAAAACCATCTAAGGTTCTGTAATGTTTTTCTGAAGGAAAATAGAGACCAGATTGCCTATGTTAAAATCCCAGGTTGACCTCTTAACTTGCTTTTGTGACCTCGGGGAAGTCTCATATCTTTCCACGTGGTAGGATTGTACCTCCCTGTCCCTTGAAGTTAGGTGTCACTATGTGATGTACTTTGATCAATGAAATTTGAGCAGAAGTGAAGGGTGTTGCTTCCTGGCAGAAGCTTTGAGAGTCAAGATGCAATTTTCCATTCCTTGTTTCCCTCCCCCATAATAACTGGCAAGCTCCATAAGGGGATTCTCCATCAGTCTGGGTTCTAGAGTGAGAACTTACGTGTGTAGCGAGAGACCTCCACTGACCCCTGATGAACAGGCAGCATGGGCAAGAAAGAAGCCAATGTTTATTCAAACCTTTGAGGTGGGAGTTGTTTGTTATTGTAGCAAAGACTTGTCCATACGGACTCTGGCCCGTACAGATGACTCTTACTAAGACTTACTGAAATCATGTATAGAAGGAGTGTAATACAGTGCTTGACACATAGTAAGTGCTCTGTAGATGTAAGTTGCCATTGTTGTTATTCCCCATGAAAATGTTTTGAAAACCTCAAGAACACTTCTCCCCTCTGCCTCACAAAGAATAATTCCTCCCTAATTCACCATGTGCTTTTCACTGCCCTTTGATTCTTCCTGAGAGTGCAAAGATCATGTTGAAATTGAAATCTTCCAGACTTTGAATCAAATTTCTCCTCCACTTGAGATGCCTGTCCTCTTTCCGTCAGTTCTGCGGGTGCTTAGCTTTGCTGAACACCAGGTTCTTTGAGGAAGTCAGCTCTCTTGGCCTGGCTGCTCAAATGATGCTTCACTGTTGATCCGTTGTGCCTTGTCTCATGGCAGCCACCAGTTGAAGCCATAGGGGAGTGGCCCTACCCTCTTTCACTTGGAAGATCGCTGGGACCACCTGGAGGGCTAAGGAAGTGAGAACACTGACCAGACACTGTCACAGGGCTCCTTGTCTGCAATCAGAACAGACTCAAGGGTGTCTAGGTTCTGAAGCCAAGCCAGGGCCCTTATGGCTTAGTCTCATGGGGCTTGTCAAATGGTGGTTCTGGCCCTGCCTTTAGGGACACTAGGAAGGCTCAGGTGTACAGAGCAGCACTGTCCAAGGCAACTCTCTGTGATGCTGGAAATGTTCTGTATCTGTGCTGTCCAAGATGGTAGCCACAGGTGACTACCGAGCACTTGAAATGTGGCCACTATGACCAAGGAACTGAATATTTAGTTTCACTTAATTCTAGTTCATTTAAATTTACATGTAAATAGCCACACACACCTAGCAGCTACCTTATCGGACAGCACAGACCTAGTGAATGCATAAAGCCTAGTGCATTGTGGATTCCATACTTCTTTCATTCTGCTTTTGCAAGCCCTGTGCATAACTGGATTCTTCTTCCTCTGGTCCTTCAGCTCTCACAGTCCTTGCCAGAGGCTAAATGTTTTCAGAAGAGGAAGATGTCTGACCAGACGCTAAGCCAGGCCAATTGCAATGCTCTGTGTCACCACATACTCCATTTATCCAAAGAGTGACAGGTGCAGAAAGGGCCTGGCTGACGGAATCCCTGCAGGCCTGCTCGGAGGCTGGAGACTTCCCGGTCTGCACGCTGCTGCCTGCTCTCCTGAGAGGCAGGAAGAGAGGACCTTTGGCTCCAGCATGGAGCACGGAGATTGCACGGGCTGGGACGTGTTTCGAGAGCCAGGCTGTTTTTCATCTTGTCTGGGAGCCGACTCTTTCATCTTGCTAACGATCCTCTTATAAAAGAATGAGCTGTGTCCCCAGATCTTGAGGCTCCGGATTCTGTCTGCTTAAAAGCATGCGTAAGAGAAGGGAGTGGCAGGGAGTTAGGAGTAGAGGGTACACAGTGTCTACTTTTGACAATCAAGACAAGATCTCTAGAGCTTGTGTTCCACGAGTCTAGGACTGTGTATTGCACAGGGTTACTCATCTGATGAGCAGTGATGTTCAAATAGGCTTCAAGTCCCCTCCAACAGGGCCCCTGTTGGCCTTGGGCCTGCCTTGTCTTCTACTTCTCTCTCCTTCACTCTGCTCACTATAGTGTATGTTTCCAGAACATGCCACTCAAACTCCTGCCTCAGGACCTTTGCACATGCTCTTCCTTCTGATGTCAAATGACTGACTCTTCATATCATTAGTCTTTGCTCAATTGTCAGCCTCCCAGTCAAGTCTTCCTTGACCTCCCCTCCCAATTTTAAATTGGATACACCTCTCACCTCTGTCTTCCTATCTCTTTCTCCTGCTTACATTTAACCATGTGAAATCTCACTTTTTAATATACCATGGGTTTTTTTGGGGGGGGGGTTGTTTGTCTGTTGTCCCCCACCAGAAAACAGTCTCCATGAAGGCCGAGTTCTACCTGTTTCGTTCTCTTCTGTGTGGTCAGCACTCGGAACAGTGTCAGACATAGCAAGAGCTCAAGAAATGTCTGTTGCATGAATGAATTCTCTCTGATTTAATCCTCACCATCAACTCTTCCCAGTCAGCTTTACAAATGAGGCAACTAGAGCTTAGAGAAGTTAGTTGCCTGGAGTTTTGCCGCTAGTAAGTAGGAGAGCTGCATTCATTAATTCATCCAACAAACACTTTTACTACGTGCCAAGAGCTGAGTCACAGGAAGGTACAACACAGACAAGACCCCTGCGTGTGTGCAACTGACATTCTAGTGACTCTATGGATTCTCAGGAGTCAGATGCAAATCTGTCTCATCCTTAAGTTCATATTTTTGTATCACACGACCCTGCCTTCTCTGTTTAGACAAACAAGATTGCGTCCCAGAAAATGAGTTCTGCTCTTCTCCTCGAAGACAGGAGGATACTCTGATTTCACAAGTCCTAAGAGAAAGGAGGCATAGTTCCATGGTGTTTAGTTCATCAGTGTGTTTGCAAGTATTTGCTTTTCTTTCGTTTTCCTGCATTGGCCTCAGGGATGCTGACATCTAAGACTGGAGAGCTTGTCCAGATGGAAGCGACTTTGGAGAAACTGTAGCGTGGCTTTTCACTGACATTTGGAGAAGGGGTTGATCAGAAAGCAGCCCAAAGTCTAAGGCCAGAGGGCAAATGACAAATCTCAACCACTGCAGAGGCATCCACCCCCCGTGAAGGGTCTGGCACGCAGTGGCATCCTGGCTAATCTCAAATCGTGAAAACTTTGGAAAGGAGCAGATTGCTGTGACCTGAGCCCCAGCGAGAGTGAAGCAATAACTTTTGAAAGGGAACTGAAATTCAGCAAACTCCAGGCCTCCAAATCCTCAAAGGTGGCCTCCCCCGCAGGCGGCCTCTCCCAGCCTTCTGTAGCTGTTCCCTTACTGGCACTCAAGAAGTGGCATGAGGGTGACTCAACCAAGTGCCCGAAATAAAGTGCCAACAAGAGGAGCTTGACTCACACAACTAGTTACTGGCCAACTCAAGGAGGCATAGGATGTCTCTCTCTGAAAGTTCTCTTCCCCAGGGGGTTAACTGACAAAAGAACACTTGGAAAGTTTCTACGTGGGGGAAGGAGTGGCATTGAGACTTTTTTTCAGGGCTGGGAACAGGTGGAGAAACGACATTGAAAGGTGGTTGGTTTTTGAGTCCGTCCTCTTTGGACTGAGATTGGAGATTATCTGCTGTTAGTCATGGGGCAAGGATGGATTGGCAACAAGCCAATGTCATAGGCCAAAATCCCTTAAGATATCCCCAAACCTGAAGCACTCTGTGTGTCGGGCAGTCCTTTGGATATATTTCTGGACACACAGAGATCCTGACTGGATCTCAATCTGCCCGCATTTAAGCTCGCTCAAAGGCAGCCAAACCATTCTATGCCTCTTGGGAGAGCACATGTTTGTCCTTCGTGGCGATACAAGTGTTTAGCAAGAGCAAAGCTGATATGGGACCAGTGTCTCATCAGAAGACAGAAAAGCAGGGCCATCTCTGCAGGATCTTAGGGTACAGCTGGGTCAGCCTCCATTCCTCCCACTTGGTAATCTCATATTCAATCCATCTGTGAGTTCTGGCTTTTGGTTTTATGTTTTTCCCCAGAGCAGGTATCAGATCCACTACTTTTCTCCATCTCTGTTGTTACCCTCACCCTCTTGCCTGGGTGACTGACTTCAACTCCACAATCCACCTCCTTCCTTCCACCTGTGCCCTCACCCTCCCTCTGCATAATTTAGTCTCTATGGAGTGGCCATAGGTATCTTTCTCCAGCATATTAGCTGAGCCACAACTTCCTGACTTCCCTTCCATGGCTTCCCATCCATTCTGGGTATCCATTGCTATGTAACAATCTACCTCAAAACCTGGTGGCTTAAAACAGCCACCATTTTTTTGTAGTTCTCAATTTGTGAGTCAGGAATTTAGGCAGGGCTCAGCCAGATGGTTGTTCTGCTTCACACAGCATTGGCTGAGGTCACGTAGGAGTGCTCAGCTGACGGACAGCCTGGTTTGGAGGGTGGAAGATGGCTTCATGCACAATTTTTGGTGTTTTGGTGGGGGGTGCCTGGAGGGCTGGGCTCAGATGGAATTGACAACTGGAATGCCTGCCTACGTGTCACCTCTCCAGCATGGCAGTCTCAGGGTAGTCAGACTTCTTACACAGAAGGGGTGTTTCAAAATAAGAAGTGGAAGGTGACCCTCCCTTGAGGTCAGGTTGGAAGCTGGCTTAGCATCACATCCATCATGTTGTATTGGTCAAAGAAGTTGCAGAGCCTCCCAAATTCAAGGGGAGGGGACACAGATGCCACTTCTCCATGGGAAGAGCGTCCAGAAATACGTGCTCAATTTGTTATACTATCACATCCACAAAGACACCTACTTTCTTGGCTGACCAAGGCATTATGATCCAGTCCCTGACTGCCTTGTACCACTTTTTTTCTTCCACATCACCCTCTAGTCACACTGGATTCCTTCATATTCCACAAACACACCAAGTTCTTCCTTCTCAGCTCAGAGACTTCACACATGCCATTCCCTCTGACTGAAATGCCCTTCATGTCTCGTCCTTGTGCTGCTTACCCTCAGCAGTAGATACTCCAGAAAATCTCTGAACTTGGCTCACCACCGTTCAGACTAGAATGTTCTAGAAGGTCAACAGCCTTCCAGAACCTAGTATGCAGCTCTGGGGAGGTAGAACACATCCTGTTCTTGGACAGCAATGAGTTTAAACTCTGCCTATTGGTAGGTTATTTATTCTTCCAAGATTTGCTTTTTCTCATCTGTTATACATGGGTAAGTAACATTCACCTTAAAGTGTGGCCATAAAAAAAGAAGATGAGATTGCCCACGTGTAAGCCATGTGGGGTCACTAGAAGTGGGAAAGTCTCAATAAATATTGGTTAAAAGAGAACTTTTTTTTTCCCCGTAAGTGCAAGACCAATTTCAGGCTATTATTTCCTTGTTACTAGACATTCTGGCTTGGCCTCTGGGTTCCAGATGGTTTTTTGTTTAATGTGAGAGTGGTAATCCCAGCCAGCCCAGGTCACAGAATTAACAGCACGTCCCCCATTCCTTGTGCAGAGGGTGAGGATGGGGCAACTTGCTCGGAGCAAACAAGCTTAAGAACTGTAGGAGCAAACACATAACAGGCAAGAAAGATTTTTTAATAATAGATGTTAAAAAATGAATCCAAACAAGAGAAATATACCCACTGAATAGGGATAAGTGTAATGTCTATCATGGGCTGTGATATATGTCTGCTCTGAGACCAGCTCGACAAAAGGCCAAATTTTCTTAAAAGCATGTTAAAATATTAATAGATATCTGAAACAGTTTTCTTGCAACTGCTGCCAGTCTTCGGAAAGATTACATCAGACTGGAAAAAACTAGGAGAGACGCTGTAATGTCTTAGCTGTGGTGACCTACTGGGGCACCTTAGCATCCACTTTGCCAGGGCAGGCTGCGGTCTGGCGGGCGAGCCCTCGGCAGGCTCCATCTGTGTGAATCAGAATTATTGAGAAATTTCGTATTTGACCTCAGGGGCTGTGATTCACTCTCTCCGGCAGGTTCTGAGGCCCCTTGCGTGGCCTACAAAGGCCTATTTGGTTCAGCTCCAACCTCCTCTGCTGGCCTCCTCTCAGCCCCAGACCTGCTGAATCTCCTTTCAGACTCTCAGTCTCGCCTACTTCCCTCCTATGGCAGTAACTTCAACCGGCTCTTGCCTCTTTCTAGACCATTCTTTCCTCTCCTCTTAACTCAGTCATCTCCTACTCTTCTAGGTCTCTGCTAGAGAGCCGCTCGCTCTCCAGCATTCCGGAGTTTCCTGCGAGATGGATGTGGGACCTTGACGGCCTCCATCTTGCTGTTTTCACGTTAGCTGTTCCACAAGGACAGGGAGGGGTGGTCATAGGGTGTCGCTAGCCCTTCTTATCCACTCTGCAAGGGCAGGGGTTGCATCTCTGCCCCTCAGCATTACATTAACAGTACCTGGTAGATTAGGGAGCTGCTGTAGCTTGAATGCTTGTCCCCTCCCAAATTCATGTTGGCACTTAATCCCCAATGGGGCAGTGTCGGGAGGTGGGGCCTTTAAGACGTGATGGGGTCATGAGGGCAGATTAATCCATTCATGGATTAATGGATTAAGGGGTTATCATGGGAGTGGGGCTGGTAGCTGTGTAAGAAGAGGAAGAGGGGTTTGAAAAGCACACTCAGCCCCTCACCATGTGACACCCTGGGCTGCCTCAGGTCTCTACAAGGGTCCTCGCCAGCCAGAGGCCCTCACTGGGTACAGCCACCTGACCTTGGACTGCTCAGCTGTCATAACTGTAAGAAAGGAATTCCTTCTCAAAATAAATTTCCCAGGCTCAGGTATTCTGTTATAAGCGACAGAAAATGGTCTCAGATAGGAACGAATGAATAACTGTGAACAAATTAATAAATCCAAGAAAATTGTCTGACACAGCCAGAGAATTAGGTGAGTTCTCATGATTCTGAGAGGGGTGTGTGTGTGTGTGTGTGTGTGTGTGTGTGTGTGTGTGTCTATGTGTCAGGGGGGTTGTTTTGTTAACCTTATTGGTTTGACCCAACAACCAACCCTTCAGTCTCCTTCTGTGCCTTGTCAGTGAAAACACATCAAGGAAAGGAAAACCTACAACATGTAGAAGGTGCACGGGGATCTTTGACCTAAGGGTGATGGATGTGCCCCCATCTGTTCCTCTGAGATTTCTTTATCCATCAGTTGTCCTCATGCTCCCCCCAAACCTACTGGGACTCATGGTGCCATTTTCCTCCCAGCGGCCCAGGCTCGGAATCTCAGCATTGTCTTTGTCTCTTCCTTCTTCTCTCACCTTCTGCCGCCAACTGATCGGTGAGCAATGTTGGATTTCCACCCCCCCCAACCTGTCCATTACTTGCCATTTCCTCCCCAGGCACTCACCTCTGCATCTGTCCCCTCCCCTACGTTTCTCTCCTGAATTGCAGCAATTGCTACTACAGCCTTCCTTCTTGGTCTTACTTCTTGCAAGAAGCCTTCCGTTATATCCTTTTCCAGTGACACCTGGTAATATTTCTAAGTTACAAAGCATCCATTCAGCAAGTATTTATCGATGGTGCTGTTACAGGATAGCCACTGTGAAGTCCTTGGGGATATAAGGCCATGTGTGACCTCCCAGGGGAGACAGGTGTGTGACCAATGACAGAATTCCAGAGGGAGAGGGAGTTATAGCTGTCATAGAAGAATGGGCAAGCAGGACGACACGGGGATTTGGAAGAAGTCATTTATTTTCTCCCTCCCTTCCTCCCTTTTCTCCTCTCTGACTTGGCCTTTTTCTCTGTCTCATTCATTCATTTATTCATTCAGAAAACACTGTCTGGCAACAGACCAGATAGACAAGATATGTTAGACAGTGGCGGTGGGGCATGAAAATGAACTTGATATGCAATCACCCTTGAAAGGGCGACTTCCTAGTGTGCACGTGTTCACACGTGTGTGTATGCTCACCTTTGTTCCTCAACAACCAGGAACCTGTATTAACTTCTAACCCTCGGGTTCTAACACAGGCCTGAGACAGAGTAAGTTCTTGGTGATCGTTTATGAAATGGGGGAATGAATGAACGAATGACTACACAAAGCAAAGGCATCATTGACAGAGAGAAAAGTGGATGAGCCTTTTCTGAAGAATCCATCTCTGTCAGCAGGAGAGTATTGATGCCTCAAGTTGAGTAGAAAATTCCCTGTGACCCAGAGGTGGGGATCCCCAGAGTTCTGCCTCCATAAGAGGGTTCCAGGCATTGATTCCGTCCAGCTGATAAGTGGGGATCCCTCCTTCCTTGCTAAAGTTCATCTTCTCGTTCACCATCATGCACATCCCACTTGCCCAGGTCGTTTGTACGGAGGCCTCACTGCTCTCCATAAGAAAGAGAAACTGGGCTCATGGATTCCATGTTTGGTGTTTTTTTCTCCAAGTGATACGATGATGATGATGATGATGATGATGATGATAGCTACTATTTAATGATCATCTACCATGTGCCAGGCACTGCGCTAGGCCCTTGACTCCGACAACCTAGCCAGGCAGGAATTATTGGAACCACGTCACCAAGGGGGCACTGAAGTTCAGAGGCCTTAAAAAAAACTTGCTATAGTTTACACGCAATGAAAGAGTCACCTCTTTCTCTGCCCAGCTACATTTTGGCAAACTCCAATTTACTGCCCATGGTTTCCAGCCCAGTGAGCCTAGAATGCACTAGGAAGCATAAAATCACTGGAGAGATTTTGGAGAGATAAAGGCCATTGTATGCAACATGGAAATGTGGATAGAATCAGAACATAGCAAATAGCACACCGGAGATACAGGCGAGAAGAAATGTGGGTTAACAACAAATCCTTTGCAATGGAAAACAAGTCAACCCTATAGTTCAGTTTCTGTATCCTGAGAAACCTATCAGCAGACTTCTTTCAAAATATTGATATTGCCTGGGAGAACAGTGAAGCAACCATTGCTCCAAGTATTGTTGGGGAGGAAAAAAAAAAAAAATGAAAAAAAACCAAAACCAAACCCAGAAAAAGATAACTAACTCCTTCATATGCATTAGGATTTTAGGTTTAGTTTAGTTTAGTGCAGCTGGTTTTGTTTTTTCTATGTTTACTTGTTTTCTTTAATTTTATTCTAATTTTTCTTCATATTATTACACAAACTCAAGTAGCTTCTATCTTAATCTAGATTTCTTGAATCTTCTCTGCTTTTGCCTTGGACAAACGAAGTTTTAAATATTATTATTTTTGAGGCTTATACATTTTTTTTGTTGCAAAATAATTACCCTGTGACCCAGCAATTCAACCCCTAGATATGCCCCCTGTAGAAATGCTCACATATTCATCAGAACCAACGTATGAGATCATCTGAAGCAGCACTGCAAGTGGAACAGCCCCCAGATGGAAAAGCCCATCAAGCACACAATGCTATGGTCACAAATGGAATACTACACAGCAGTGACAATGCATGTACTATAACTAAATGCAAGCCTATGAATAAATTTCAAAAACACGGTATTAAGAGAAACAAAGATGTCAATAGGAAAAAAGTACTTAATTTTTGAATCCATTATTATAAAATTCAAAACTAAGCTTGGCAAAACCAAGCTGTTCATTTCTTGATCTGGAGCATGTAAGGTGCATTCACACTATTAATATTGATTAAATTGTTCACTTATGAGTTGAGCATTTTTCTACATGCACTTCAATAATAATTTTAATGAAAAATAATAATGCATTATTAAAAATAGAGATAGTGGTGAGTAGAATTAAGGAATAAATATTTGTCCTAATCGGACCATTTAAAGATGATCATTTTATATCTTCTGAGAATGTTTATGTTTATTTTTAATACATCTATCTTATATCATTATTATATTATGATATTATAATCATATTACTGTTATTGCATAGTAGTAAATCAAGTGAGTATATACTAATAATTTATCTTGTACTGTTAGGCATTTAGATTATTGCTACTGGTATTATAAATACTGCCACAATGAACAGCTTTTTTTTACAGGCAATTCCCTGAATTAATATTATTTCTTCAGCTTAGAGTCTCAGGAATGGAATTATTAGGTCAACTGGTATACATTTTTAGGTGCTATTTATAAAAAGTCAATACTTGTTTCAATTTGGATTAGAGTAAAAACAAAGCGGGACCTTCTCTCAAGATAATTACTCTGGTTCTGTCCTGTAGAATAACATTTTCTCTCTGCCAGGAGGCATAAAATTTTTAAAAATCAGATTCAGCTTGCAACAAAAGTTAAACTATTGGTAATGATTTTAAGATAATTTGGGTGAGATCTTCTCTGGATCACAGATACCGGCATGATGTTTCCCTGCCTCACTGAAGATAAACAGCTCTCGTCTTGCCTTTTAACTCCAATGGATTGGTTGTGTCTGCCTGGAGAACTCTGAGCATCCTGATCCACTAGTAATGCCTGCTATGATGCTGAAATGGAAGCACTAACACGTTGGCTGTGTGTGTGCCAGCCCTCTTCTATAGTATTAATATTAATACAATGACAGTCTACTTTGCTGATGCTGTGTTCTGTCATTGCATGTATGTACAAGTTGCCAATGTAGAACTGCTTGGCAAAAGTATTTCTAAGATCTGGGCAAGGGCAGAAGATGTAGGAGCAGAAGTAGCATGTTTCTTGGTCTGTTGTAAATGTAAACACACCACACACACACACACACACACCCCTAGCAAGAATTGCTTTTAAATATTAATATAAACAGACTAGCTCAAGTCAGATAATCCTATACAAAATTATGTTACGTTTTCTCCAACTTTTTAGCTAAACTTTATCACATTTTAGTATCTTTATTTTCTCTTTTCTTTAACGGGGGGAGTGAGGCTCAATTTCCCTTTTTTTTTTTTTTTTTTTTTTGAGACAGAGTCTCATTCTGTTGCCCCAGGTAGAGTACAGTGGCATCATCGTAGCTCACAGCAACCTAAAACTCCCGGGCTTGAGGGATCCTCCTGCCTCAGGCTCCGGACTAGCTGGGACTACAGGTGCACACCATGACACCTGGCTAATTTTTCTATTTTTAGCAGAGACGGAGTCTCGCTCTTGCTTAGGCTGGTCTCAAACTCCTGACCTCAAACGATCCTCCTGCCTTCGGCTCCCAAAGTGTTAGGATTACAGGTGTGAGCCACTGCACCTGGCCAGCATCTCTTTATTAAACAACTATTTATCTTGCACTTAAGGAACAGATCATTTTGAACAAGTGAAACTAGCTAATCTTGGCAGCTGAGTCTTGTCTGTGTCTTCCTGCTTCATTTTTTGGGAAGAGAGAGGGAGATGCAAGGAGGGCACTCTTCTTGGGTTTAAAGCCCATGATGGGCACAGCTATAGCTAAAGACCAGCTGATCCAAGCTGTAAAGCTCTGGGCTTGAGGAGGTTTTTGTCCTATCAGCTGGGAGGTGCCTCACTGAGGACCCAGTGAATGACAAGAAGCAAGTTTGTCTGAGCTCAGAGCCCCCTTTGGGACACAGTTTGAATTCACAATGGAGCAGTTCACAAAACCTCTAAGGCTATGGGAAAAACCAAAAGAAAAACAAAACACAGTTCTACTTCCAGATCGAGGGGATGTGCACACCCCCTTCTCAGGCAATCAAGAGGTTTGCCATCAAATCCCTAAATGCTACGGTACTTTCTAAGCTTGTGTCTCTTTGGCGGCACCACACTTTATTTTCTCTCTACTTAATTATTGTGTTTAGTCATAGCTGACATCTTTCAAAAATCCCAGTTCCATGTTGGCTAAATGCAATTTGGTATTTTCCAGTAGGCCACCATTTGGAAATTCCAAGTGATATATATTAATTATAATAGCTACTTATTTACTGCTAATCCTCAGCCTTGTGTATAAGGCTGTGAGTGTCGGCTTTGGAGGGCGATAATTGTAACAGTAATAATATTAACAATAGTGGTAGCATGTACAGAAAGCTTCTTAGGTACCAGGAATCATGCTAAAACTTTATCTCATTTAATTCTTCCAAAACCATATGAAAGAGGAATATTATCTTTATTTTACAGAGGAAGAAATGCAAACTCAGAAGGATTAAGTAATGTTCTCATGGCTACCTGCCTAGTTAGGCTATTTCTCTTCCTTGCATTACCTGCTCTGATATATTCTTCCCATTGTCATGTTTGTGATGCATGCATCATTAGTAGTGTGCCTAGAACAGAATGCTCAATAAATGGCCTCAGGCAATGATTATTATTAGTACCACTGCTACAGAATTTACTCCCTATAAGTAGCCATCAGCCCCACTGTACAGATGGGGAAACTGAGGCCAAAGCCCCAACGTTAATATATGGCAGAGCAGCACATCAGTTGCAGCAGCTCTTGTAGTCCTCTGAGTCTTTAATCATCTGTGGGGATGACCTCCTCCGGGCATTCCTGAAACTACCTGCCAAGTGTGGGGTGGCTGGGGGTAGCTTCAAGACTGGCATTTAGTCTATTCTTTTCTTTTAGTTGAAATACAATGGGAGGCATCTGCAAATGGAGTCTCTTCCCTACAAGCCTCCTGTACCTGGGACCAGAGACGCACCCCCGAAGTCCCTCAGCCTTGAGGGCTGGCAGGGCCTCCTCCGCGTTGGCCTCCCTGACCAGAACGGAGGGCACACGTGCACGCTAACCTTTGCATTCATTAGCCAGCAGCTGCAGCGAGAGATCAATGATAAGTAGAAATTGTGTACATTCAACTGCATGGGCCTGCTCTCCCTACCGATCACGTGACTTCCTATTAACGGTATCTCTCATCTTACCAAACCGATATTTCCTGTAAAGGGTTGAGACTAATTGTGGTTTTAACAAGGGTCACATTATGCATTTCTGTGAGAGTGAACAACCATAGGTCAGACAGTCAGACGGTCGGTCTGGAAAACAGATCCATACTCCGAATCTTTAAGGCTGATGTGAAGCCCAGATAAGTGTGTTTGCGATGCGGAAGTTACCCTAGGAAAATATCGGGGAGAAAAAAAATGAAACTTGAGACAGGAGTGAGTGCTTGGCTCAAGAGGATTCCGAAAAGGCACAGCGCTGTGGTTCTGTTTGGTGTTTATTTAGGGAAAGTACCCTAGGGAGATGAGAGGCCCTACACTCTGATAGACGGGGCTCTCATCATTCCTGGCTGGGAGAGTCCGGCAGGTTTTTTGGTGGCTGTCACTTTGTCTGGGGGCCCACACGCCACCTTGGTAGTTAGAGCGGTAGTTAGAGCACGCATGATGTGGCTGCTACTGGCAATCTCTTGGAGAGATTCCTCCTCGGCACTGTTCTTTCTCAACAGCTTGGAAGCCTGCAATCATTTTGTCTCGACAATGGCTGAGGGTGCCTTGGAGGACACATTGGCCTTGACTGGCTTGTTACTCCACAGAGTGGATATGCCGTGATTGAACTCAGAGCTCCTGCACTTGACCTGCGCCTTGAAAAACAAAATGAAGACGCGAGAAGGGTTTGAACTTCCTCGCTTCACCCACATCTGGCTCGCCAGCCCCCTTTTCCTGTTAAGACGTCAAATGTGATATGACAGGGTAGCATTTATCACTTCGACATCCTCTGCCACTTCCCTTTCCTTCAACCTGTCTCTTCCACTTACTTTAGGTCAGACTAAGACATTTCTTGCCGGGGAGCTTTCAACTTGGGTGACACTTTCCTGATTCTGAATCTTGTTCCAAAATGCCACAAGCAAAGTCGCTGGCCTAGAATACCAACATGTCAGAGGGTTTTCATTTTTAAGACACAACTCAATCATTTTTCTTCTAGTTTATCTAGAAATTTCATCGGGTAAATTCGTGTCTAATCCCTCCAGGAAAAGTCAAAACAATTGCCACACAACATGAAAATTCTCTTCCCCCTCCTCCTTTGACTGATTTAATGGAGAATGCATATGCACAGATTTTATATCAGATCTACACAATAGACCTTTCTGCAAGGATAGAAATGTTCCATATCTGGGCTGCCCAATATGGTAACCACTAGCCACAAAAGGCTATTGAGCAATTGAAATGTGGCTATTGCAACTGAGGAACTGGTTTTTAAACTGTGCTAATTTTAATTAATTTAAATTTAAGATTAAATTTAGCCATACTCTACACAAATAATGTACAGTAGACACTGGTAGACATTATCAGACCCTGAACCATGCTATTGATGAAAAAGTGGTAACATTTTTTAAAAAAACTGGAATTATCCATTTAACTGTTTTCCCCAGCTCCAAACACTAGTAACATGTCTCCAAATTGTATGTGGCCTTACTTTTGTTAATCTGAACATAATATCTCAGAAAAAGCTGAAGTTGAAGAAAATGCTAAATTCGTCCAATAATACATTTATGATGAGGTTTGGAGCAAGACAAAGAACAAGAAAAGAACTGGCCTAGTGCATGGGTTAGGTAATGGGATGTAACCAGGTAAGAGAGAGGGGGAACACTTGGAAAAATCGTACTAATGGAATGGAATTTGGCATTCTGAGCCCAGGGTCTGTTCACTAGCATTCATTCATTCATTCATTCAATATTTATTAAATCCCTACTATAGACCATGTGCAATATTTCCATTGCTTCATCTATAAATAGGGGAGAAATAATAGATAATGCCTAAATAGACCATGTTTGTGGTATATTTGATGAAATGTAAACCAATAGAGAAATCTGAATCATTGGTATGTTGGCATTTTCTTTAGTCTTCTCAATTGGAAAGAAATATTTAGACTGGAAGGGATGCTTAAACTGCAGTTGAAACCCCAGATTGGGATGGGGGCAGGGTGGGGACAAAAGATAAACTGTCTAACCATTTCAAGTGGTTATTTTAGATGGTTCACATCTATGCATACAGACAAATGGTATCCTGCAATAATGAAAAGATTCACAGGTAGAAATTTGAGAGATCAAGAAGAAAAGAAAGAAAACCATATTTTTAAATGTCTTGGATTCAGAAAAAATAAAGGACCAGTTGCAGACACTGTGTGATGACAAATTTTATAATTGGCACAACTGAAGAATGGATTATCACCAACTTGATTTTGAAAAGGCAACATGGGACTCTAGTATCTCAAGGAAATGCCACAGTACAAGTATGCTTTGATCTCAGAAAGGTATATGATGCTGTCCTTCAAGAAATACCCAAAGACAAGATGAAGAAATGTGAAATGAATGAGGGAATTGTTAGCAGATGTATAGCCACTTAACCTCATTCAAGGAGGCTTTACGAGTTATTATTTTTATTATTTCAAGGGAAGTTGCTGTAGGCCTGCCACAGAACTCTGTGTTTGTGCCAGTCCTCTTGGAGAACATCTTTATTTTGAATAAGAACTTTAAGATGTGTGCATTAAATCTACAGCTGAGATGAGAAAAATGAGAAAGCTGGGGGACAGATCAGGGTTCAAAAAGATTTAGTTTAAAAGTATGAGCTAGTCATTGAGATGAAATCTATTAGACATATTTGTCAAGTCCCGCCTCTAGATTTAAATTTTTTTTTCAAAAGCACAAGACATGTAGAATTCTGTGTGCAAAGCCAGTGGTGAAAAAGCCCCGTGGCCATGGGTGATGCTAAGCATAATATAGCAATAGAGGGTGACGTTAGAAATCTTCAGTCACCTTAGGCCCAGATCAGCGGAAATATGGCTCCTCCCAGGCTGTGCCATATGGATGCAGATCCCAAGAACAGGGAAGTATTCTGACTAACCATTATTAGAAAAGATTGAGGATGTCCACCCCAGAGAAGTGAAGATTCAGGAGTTGTCTTCCAATTTATGAAGACCTTTCCCATGGAAGGGACTGGGAAGGAATTTTATGCAAAGAAGGCACTTGAACTTGAGCTGCTAAGGCAGTGGTTCTCAGAGCATGGTCCTGGCATTATCCCAAGGTCCTGGGAACTTATTAGAGACGTAAATTCTCCTGCCCCACCCCCCACACACTGAATCAGAAACTCCGGGGCTGGAACCCAGCTAGCCGGGTTATAACCACACCTGCCATGTGATCGTGGTGCCGGCTACTGTCTGCGAGTCACTGTTCTAAGCGGGGGCTCTCCTGCTCCTGCAATTCTCACTGGCAAAAGCTCGGAATCCTCCCCAGCCTGAGGCTCTGGCTAAGAGTCCTGGAGGGTGAGGTGAGGAAAGAAATACAAGAGGGTCAACGTCCCTTTCCAAGAGAATGTACACTTTCTGAAGCACCTTGACTTTTATTTTTAAATTTTTCTGGAAAACAGAGGTAGATCAACATGCAGGGGCTAAAAGTGGTTTCTACTGAGGGAAGAGATCAGAAACAGTGAAACGTTTTCGACTATGATGCAGAGGGTGGGCTTCGCACGGAGCTGCCAGTCCCTCAAAGCTAGAGGGAAAGAAATGCCAGATATCTTGAAGTAGAAAGTCCTGCATGGGGAAGCATGGGGGAGATGATGCTGAGATTATTTTTTTCCAGTTTTGTGTTTTCTGCCCTAAAGTGACGACTCACGTGACTCTCCGTCCCTCTCGTTGCATATCCACATAGCCGGCCCCTTCACAGACACAGAGGGGCCCCTTCAAACTCACACAGCTGACCCCTTCCTTTCCATCCACATTGCCCCCACCGAGGAAGCAAAGGCGAGCCCCAGACTTTTGGGAATTCAAACTCACTGAAGAGGAGAATTGGAGAGCTCTAGAATTTTTTCCTAGCAGTTCAAGATCAACTCCTAACTTTGAAGTGAATTCTACTTCTGATTCTTGGAGCCAAGTCTTGTTTTCTAATATCCTAGTTTGTTTCTTGCTCAGTGGCTGAAGATGGACACAGTGACTGAGTGCCCAGTGCTGGCTGTGGGATTTCCTTCTTTTTGATTATCTTCATTGATAGAGACGGTGGGAGACCATCCCTTAAGGAATTCAACCCCAGCCCAGCCCTGACTATGTGATTTGGGCGGTTACTGCTCATCATTTTGGTTTTCTCATCAATAGAATGGGGAGACTCAAGCTAGTCCATGCAGGAACTGGGCAGCTGTGATCCCCACGAAAAGGGACTAGGATGCTAGGGTGTGTGTGACCCCAGCCTTTCCCCTCCTCCTCCCCTGCCCAGGAGGATTCTGTCTCAGATTCTTTGCTCAGTGCAAAGTTGCAGCATTGAAGAGAGCAAAAAAAAAAGTTATGCATAAAAGGAAATAGAGCGACTACAGAAGATCGTGACAGAGCAGAAGGCTAGGAGTGAGGACAAAGAGGGGGACTAGTGTTTGCCGAAGAACAGAACAGAAGGAATGAGGAGCAGCTGACATGACAAGAGAGCTTTGGGATAACAGGGTGGTTAAAGAGGCCTTTTAGGGAGTTTGCTGTCTGGTATGTGAAATAATTCTCCTCTGATTCCCTCTTCAAATGACTTCAGTAAAGATTTAAGTTGCTGCTCAAGAATATCAAGATCGATGTATGTTTCATTTGCATTGGACACTGGCCTCAAAGCACAGGCAGGCAGGCCTCACTGCATTCACGACCTCGGTACTTGCTAATGAGGTTCATCCAACTCTTTAGACATGCCTAGGTCACAGTTGTCCAAGATCAGCTATTTTCATTGTCCATCTTCCCGATTTTCAACAATAAACATGACCCACTCATAAGATAGTGTTTGAGCACCTTGCCAGTCAAGGGTTGACCAGTTGTTCAGTCAATGACAGCTCCTGCAAGCAAAATTCTAAGGCAAGTTCCACCATATGCACTGGGGCAGGAGAAATATCTGAAGAACACACTGTAGCCATATTTGAACGATGGGGTCTGGCTGTGGATTGCTGGGAACACACCTTGAAGACGTGATCAGCAGAGGTCTGCAGAGAACAGCTATAGCCACAGGCCAAAGGAGGGTTTTGCTTGTACTTCCCTCGAGAGATTGCTAGACATAGATGGGGCTTTGTCAATACCCCCATTCAAAGGCATTTATTCTTATAAACAGACTGAGATGAAATAATGATCATGTCACCTGAGCATAAAAAGGATAATAAGATATTAATATACAGCCCAACTCCCTTTGAGGGAAATAGCTACCTTGCCAATATGTATGAATCAATTTAACTTATAAAGGGAGCAGAGTTGCTCATTGGATTACACGGAGAATAGTGATTAACGGACTGCCAATTCTAATATGAATTTTATCTCTGCCCAAGTGAAGGTTTAAAATTCATTTCATTTTTATGCATAAAATTATGCTTTTTTTTCAATTTTAAGCTCTATATGTTCTCTATGTAAGAAAAAAAATGAGGAAAGTGAAATGATAAACTCCAAACTTTCCCTTGTAACATAGGCAAGCGTGTATCTATCTTCTTATGGCTTTAAATAATAAGATTATACTTTACATACTCAACTTGGTTCTTAATGTGATTTTTCAACATTCATTAATTTATTAATATTTAATAACTGTTTCCTGAACACCTACTAGTTACCCAGCACTTTATTAGGCTCTGAGGGATGGAAATCAAGAGCCTGCCCTCTGAGCTTGGAGTTTAGGGGGAGAGGAAAGAAAATAACCAAGTAGGTAAATAAATATGTAATTATATAAACAGACATAATTTATATTGCACAAAATGTATAATCACAAATTGTGATACATGATGATGGAGGGGACTAGAAATGGGACACGACATAATGAGGACATACTCGGAAGGGGGCCATGGATGCCTCCGAGAAGGTGACAGAAGGTGAGACCCAAAAGACAAGCCATGAGACATCCTCAGAGCCCAAAGGCAGCATTCCAACCAGACAGATTATGTTATTATGAATAAAAACTCAACTGGGTCAACGTGATCAACCTCATCGTACAGAAGAGGAAACTGAGGCTCAGAGAGCCGGAGGAACTTTCTCGAAGTCATACATTAACTGCCATTAAGAGCTAACCTGGCTTTAGAGTTGGCTATATGCTCAGTCATCGAGTTGCTCAACAGTTTATAACCCAAGGCCTCAAATGTAGATTTTCCCAGAATGCATCATCTGCTGAAAAAAAGTTATGCCTGTTGTTTCTGGTTTTGTTATTATTATTATTATCTTCCATTATTAAAGCCAGCAAATTCTCTCCTAACCATTCCTGAAGCCTGCAGCACACACACAGCAGCAGAAGGACCCTCTCTCCTCCAAGACCACTGAACAATGGCACCCTCCCTTGTGCTAAAAAGCATTTGCATCCGATTGCTCCCCTCACATCTCTGCCCTTTTAACCCTTGCCATAAGCACGTCTAAGAGATAAAAAGTCATTTTAATGCACACAGGGCCAAGGGAGGCTCTGTTTTTGATATCTATTTATATCCTTACTAGCTAGATGGAAACCCATCCTTAAAAATCCCAACATCCACGACTAAAGGAGAAAAACAAAAACCACCAGGTCAAAGCATTAGTCCCGATGGGAAGTTATTAGCGTCATCTTGATATTGCTCTAAGTCTGGTCCATCATCATACGTGAGTAGTCAATGCATGTTGGGTAAGGCAATGGTGACCAGCAAACTCCACTCTCAGGCTGTGTGTGTGTATGTGTGTGCGCACAGTCCTTATTACAATGATGTAATAATGGGTACTTATTGATCACCTATATATGCCTAGACCTTTGAGCGGGGTAGTATGTTTAAATAGGATAAAGAGAATGAGCTAATGTTCTAATGTCTAAGTCAAGAATATTTGAGATTCATTCCCAATAATTGCTACTTATAAGTAATTCTGGTATCCTAAATAAAAAAAAATTTACAAATGATATTTAAGAATTATAGAAGACTATCTTCATCAGGTGAGGAGGATTCCAATGAAGAGATGCAGGTAATCTCTTATTAATTTAACTCCTTGAGGGCAGAAGTTGTGTTCAGTGACTCCCCAAGCTGTTAGCAGAGTGCATAGTAGGTTGCAAATAAATAATAAATAGTAATCATTTCTTTGCGAATGGGCAAAATCACAGTGAGCTTGGAACTGTGGTGAGATTCTCGTGTCAACATTTCCACTGAGTTTTGTCAAGGATTCATTGCAGACTTAGTGCTAAATTATAGTGTCCACTCTCCTGGTTTCACTTACGTCCCCTTTCTCAATGCTTAAGTGGTGTAGAAGATCTATGAAGAATTAAAATAAATAAATGCACAATTATGTTTATTTATAGTGCCTTAAAACTTGGCTACATATATTTGCCCAGGTTGTATGTGTTGGTCTGGCCTGTGGATAAATAGCATGAATTTTATAGCCTTGGCAGAAAGTTGATATTTCTTGGCTGTTAAGATTTCTACATTATAGTAAAGCTAAATCATGTAGATATTTAAAAAGCCAAATGTCTGCTCTTAGATGGATTTCTTACCGCAGAACATCATCCGCGAATGGGGGACGCTCAGAGCAAAGGCACCTGCCACTACCTGCAGCCTACACGCTACTTTTCTGCAACATGTAGAGGCCATTTTGCTATTTTATTTTTATTTTTTTTCTTGGATGAGTATTATGTATATTAAAAACAACCAACCAACCAACTATGGGCAATCTCCTTATCACAGCAGAGCTCTCTCTCTATTAAATATAAACCTTTGTTTGTTTGTTTTTCCTTATCTCTTGCCAAGAAACAATAGCCAATAAGATGGCATAAAAAATTAGTGGTTTCCAAAAATGACTGAAACTGGCTGATCTCTTCAGGATGCAGAAACATACAGGAAAATTTAGAATATCTTGAGAAAAGGGGCTGGAGGATTATAGTGTCTGCACCAGCGCTATTGCACCAGCGTCCTTTACACACATTCTCATGTCCATTTCACAGGTGACAAAACTGAGGCCCAGGGAAGTTAAGCGACCCGCTTCGCTGGAGCCAA
The DNA here is from genome assembly GCF_020740605.2 of Lemur catta. Taxonomy (NCBI): domain Eukaryota; kingdom Metazoa; phylum Chordata; class Mammalia; order Primates; family Lemuridae; genus Lemur; species Lemur catta. The sequence goes on along the minus strand of NC_059147.1, from coordinate 14,914,740 downwards.
CTGAGTCACCATAAAGTCCAAACTCAGTCAGCATGGCCTGCTGTTCAGGCTTTTTCTGAGGTCCGTGCTTAAGACTGGCTTTTTTACCTTGTCTTACCGTTGCTGTCCTACCTAGAGACCCCTTACAACTCCAGCCTCCACGGCGTGGAATATGAGTCTGTTTCAGAAACAATAATTTACCCCAGAAAATCGATCCCTCCCGAGGCTATAAGACCTGTCTAGCTGTGGGGGACAGGCGGGGATGGCAAACATTTAAATAGACTCTATCCACCTCTTGCCAATCTCCTATTTTCAAAGCAGACTGTCAGAGTCCACTCAGCTCCTTCTCGTCCACAGTGGGGACGTGAAACCCTGGAGTCTCTCCCCCTGGCTGAAGGTCACACATCTTTTGGATTTGCTTCTGCCTTGGCTAAAGGAATACACTTATTTTTTTCTTTAAGTTTGGGAAAACCAGATGATCTTTCCCACACTCGTCATGTTTGTCACTGAATCGTTTTTAAACGATTTCGTTTAAATCATTTAAAAAGATCATTAGATCATTTTTCTTATTTTTTCTAGAAAAACGTCCACATGGCTACTTCACGAGGAGTGTGTGTATGTGCGTGTGTGCACCTGGACATGCATGTTGGGGATTGTGTGTACAAGTGTAACCCCACGTATATGTGGGTAGCCCAAGCAATAAACAGCCTTGGTGAATTTGAACGGCTCCCCTTCCAAGCCGGGCTTATTTTGGCAATATTGCTTTTCTCCCCAGTTACCCTGACCTCTCATATTACTGTCTATGGATTATTTTTTTACCGGGAGAGAGATACTTAGGCATGGGCTGGAGGAGATAAGTGATATGGTCAAATCACTACTGCCAAAGCTTGAAATTCCTGACCACTTTAATAGCCCTGGCTGACCTCTAAATGAAACGCCACCTTTGGTTATTAACATGTCTCTCTCCACTTTTATGATTTTTCGGAACATAATTTGTCACAGTTTTTATCTGCACAGAGCAAGCTTTAAGCTTTTAAAAATGTGAGTTATCTTTTTACAACTGCTAACAATTACACATCACGGAACAGGCTGCTCTGAAAACCCATTATGAAAAACCCGGCCTGGAGCGTGCAGCCCACGCTGGAGTGCACGCCTGCCGCTCCGAATCCGGGGTGCCTGAACTCTTGCCACGGAGCCGCCGGTCGGGAACTGGGAACCAGAGAGTAAACTCGGAGATGGCTTGTGAGATCAGGAGATAAGATCAGGGTCGAGAAATTAACTGTCCTTGTTCGGTGTGATAATCTAATTGGGCCATGGCGCGGGTCCGGGTTGGAACGTGGCACGGTGGGGTCACTTCTCCTGGAAAAGGGATTGCTTACGCCGGGCATCCTGTCTTTCAAAGGCCACCTACTTGCCCCAAGATGCTTATCAGGGATTTCTGGGCTACTGACTCTCAGCCCTGAAGCACTGGATTTATTTCGGGACAGAGGTCCCAGCAACTGTTCTGGCGCCCAGCATGTTGCCAGGGTGCGCTATTGCTTCGTCTCCCTGTCACTCTTACCTGTGGGCTAATTGGCGGAGCAACATGTTCATAGGTGCAGAGTCCAGCTCAGCACTCAGACTCCGGACCAGGCAGCGTGGGTTCAAATCCTGGCCCCGAACCTCAGTGTGGAGACCTTGAGCAAATCGCTCACCTCTGTGCACCTCAGTTTCTTCATCTATAAAATGGGGTGAATGATACCATGCCTCTCAGGGACGGCTGGAGAATAAATGAAGCAATGGAAAGCACTGAGCACTCGATAAGCCAGTTATTTTATTATGTTGGGTTTTTTATTCGTGTTTTTATCCTGAGCTGTAGGCTCAGGGCTGAAGGATGAGGCCCAAAAGACAACCGGAGAAACGAGGGGAGCCACACACTCACCCCCCGGGGTGCCCGCTTGCCGTTTCTGTTAAGGTGAGAAGGTTTAATTTCATGGCGGTTGTTAAGATTGTCATAAAGAGTTGGCAGGAAATGGTGTGAAAACGAGGGGCAGACTTTTCAAATACGAGATTGGAAGAAACATGTGGTTAGACCACGAAGAGAAGTAGAGCAGGGAGTGAAACGGGGGCGCCCTGGATACGAGCTCGGGGCCCCCCAGACCGGCTCCCCACTCCCTGAGCTGAAACCCAGGCCGGCATCCACCCCCAAGGGGGCAAGCGGAAGAATGAAATGGAAAAGCAGCCAGGGCGGGTTTTCTGTCCCGGTGCCAAAGCACATCCTGCTTCCCGAGGGGGCCAGTGGGTGAAGCACATGCACCCCTGTCCCCAGGAATGAGGCAAGGGAGGGAGAGAGGGAACAAAAGTGAGTGAGAGAGAGGAGATCAGGTGAACTACAGTTTTCACGTATCATCATATTTAAGCCCTGTAGTCAGCCAAAACGGTGCCTGAGATCCTGACTGATGAGGTTTTACAGATGAGGTAGGATTAGAATTTGTTAGGAAGAAAACTAGGCTTGGAGAAAGCCTGAAACTCACCCCAAGTCGCCATGCTACAGAGGTGACCCAGGTGCAACCAAGCCCACCCTCCTCCGGCACGTGGGTGACCTGAGACGTCCACGCAGGCTCCTGGGTGCCGAACTCAAGCGATGCTCCCCGGGGATGCCACCGCAGCGGGCCCCATGCCTGTGCGTGGGGGGGGAGGGGTCCTCTGCTTCCCCCGCAGCTGAGCAAATGCTGTCACCCCAATAACGGGGCACTCGTTCCGGGCCCCGGCAGCTCCTGCCTCCCTCTTAGAAGAACACTTAAAAGACTCTCTTCCAGGAAGTTATTTTTTTTCCTCTCCTTTCCAGGACCACTGTCTGCCTGGGCCCCAGGGGTAACACGTTCCCCTTGCGCCCGTCTCCCTGGCAGGAAATCTATTCGGAAAGGATGTTGATTATCCTCTTCAGCACTTATTTCCTTTACATTATTTTGATTCCGTTATTTCTCATTATGCTCCCAATACGTTTTGGCAGCCTGGGCTTGCAGATGGGGACACACAAAGGCTCCCATAGCCCTTGGGCTGCACCTACAGACTTGACTCCAGAATGATTTCTTTGGGGGTTGGCCGTGCCCCGGCAGGGTTGGACCAGGGGGGGCCAGAGCTAATCTGCGTGGCTGGCAAGTCCCCAGGGCTGGTGGGGGTTCCTCAATGGCAGAATTCACAGGTTAGCATTGCAGAGGTTGGGAGACTGAGCCCCTTCTGCCTCATTTGATTGAGTCAGGACCTTGCCCCAGATAATGCAAGAAGAACACGGATCTCCGTCCCCTGCTATTTCATTCCCTGAGGGCTCTTCTGCCCAATTAGGCTTCAGTGCTGGGCCTGTTTCAGGTGACTGCCTCTGCTAACCCTTCCTTAGGGGAACTGGGCAGCCCAGCCCTGGGGTCCAGGCAGCCCTGTTGTGCCAGCCCCTCCTCTCCATCCCAGGGATCTAAAGCAAGGGTCATCCTAGACCGAGGATGGTCCATCCACAGGCAACCTTGTGACCTGAGACCATGGACGCCTGGCCAGCCAGCTTCTCTTTTCTTTTCTGGCCGTCTGAACTCAGATATTAAGAGCCTGAGCCAGCCATTGGCAGGATCTAAACGAGAAAGGGGTGTTTTTAGAGGGGCTGAAGGATGCTGGGCCGGGTGAGCTTCGGAGGATGCAAAAGCAATAAGCAAATGGAAGAAGGTGATTGATAACGATGAAGATAACAATAGCGGCAAAGCCGAACGTTTGCGAGTGTTTCTACGTGCCAGGCACAGTGCAAAGCACAGTGTGTGCATGGCCTCAGTTTACCCTCACAGAAACACTCTGGAGTAGGTTTAGTGCAGCTCCCTGTTTCCCAGAAGCGGAAATGAACTCTTGTCTGGGTGTATTTCTCCTAAAACTCATGATCTTCACAGCCAGGCCCTCTGCATGGTTGAGAAGTTCTCAACAAAGAGAGCAACACAGGCCGGGGCCAGGGAAGACCCGGCTCGGAGCCTCTGCAGATGCATCCAGGTCTAGAAGCCCCCTGGGAGGGAAAACAGCCTCCTTCCATTTTTGCGGTGACTCGACTGGATCTCTGTTCCCGGCAGCCGGGAGTCAGACTGAACGTCTTCCTCCCAGACTCTGCTTAAAAGTCTTCTCTGCCGGGAGGCTCTCCCTGACACCCTCCCAGTCCCGCGGGCCAGGTCGGTTCTTCCCTCCCCAGGGCCTCCTGGGCTGTCGGCTCAGACATCTCTTACTGCCTCCGTCTGGCTGCATTTGATGACTTGTTTACAGATCCGTTTCCCCAGCTGGATGGGGCACATGCTTTCCTCCGAGTCCCAGCACGGGGCACAGAGATGAATATACCGTAGACGCTTATGAAATGATCATCGCTCATTGCATTTATTCATTCCTCCAACTGGTGTACATCGTGCCAGGAACTGCTCCAGGCCAGGGGTCTGCCCCAGGCAGGGAGAGCAGCGGAGGCGCGGGCCTAGAGGAGCGAACCCACACAGGACGGAGGCCGGCGGGGTGGGCGCAGGGAGGTGTGCTTTGGGCTGAGGTTGAAGAGGCAGCCTCAGCCGTCAGAGACCAGAGGCCAACCAAGGCGTTGGACGGTATTCCGAGGGCAAATCCAATGTGTGTTTTAGATCACACAGCTGAGCCGCACTGATCTGGCAAGATGGAAGATAGGTGTACTGGGTTGGATGGTGTCTTCCTACCCACTGGAACCTCAGAATATAAACTTACATGGAAATAGGCTCTTTGGAGTTGTCATTGGTTAAGTGAGATCACAAGGGAGTAGGGTGGTCCCAATCCAAACACTGAGGTCATTACAAGAAGACATACGGAGACACAGAGGACACACGCAGGGCAGAGAATGCCACGTGGCAATGGAAGCAGAAGGTGTGGCGTTGTGTCTAGAAGCCAGGGAACACCGGGGACCGCCACCCTCCACCAGAAGCTAGGAGACAGCCAGGGAGCAGAGGCTCCCTCCAAGTCTCCGAAAGGCAACAGATCCTGCCAACACCTGCAGTTCAGACGTGAGAGAATCAGTGTGTGTCGTTGTGAGCCACTCACAAAGTCAGTGGTCTTTTGTCACAGCAGCAAGCGGGTGTGCACACGGGAGGGGAGGTGTGGTCTGAGAAGGCCCCAGGAGGAACGCTCAGGGAGAGAGAACAGGAGACACACGAGACGGGGTTAGAGAGACGGAGAGAAGAATATCAGACCCACGGCCAGTGCTGCCTGGTTGTGTTTGCAGACTGAATAATTAATTCTCATGGTCCAAACTGTCCAATGGGGAGGTTTTTCATCCATGTCTTGGAGTCTTAGAGATACCAGTCAATTCCCTACTTAGTTATAACAAAGTAAGAGAGGAAATGACCCAAATCCCTTGTGTGTGGAGGGTCCTGGGCTCTGCTCTGAGAGCACCGGCTGCTGTAGAACAGGGTGTTTGTCCCACAGGACAGGCACCCTGGGGTCCAGGTCAGGGCTCAGGGCACCAGGAGGCCACACTGCTGGGGGCTTGGATGTGGAAGCCCTCCTGGGCCTACCCAAGGTCCACATGGACCAAGCCTTGGGAGCTGCTGTAGCTTTTAAAGAAAACCTATAGGTTTAAGTGGATTCAATCAGGGGTTTAACACTCCAGAGGAAAAAGGGGGGATGCTCATAGCAGAAGGAGTTTTGCTTTCACAGTTGTTCAAAGAAGTGGAAACCACAAGATAAGAAAAAGCTCGATTCAATTTTTATACGTCCCCAAGGCGCAATGCACTCTCCTGGAAAAAGCCTCTTTGACCCACTAACAATATCCCACTAGGAAGGCATTTTGTGGTTAAAAATGAGGGTTCTAGAATGTTCTGGCTCAATTCCCAACTCAATGGGTGCCACAGGACTTCTCTGAGGCTCAAATCCCTCATCTCTAAAATGGGTCAATAATAGTACGTCCTTCAAAGGGGTTTAGGGGGTGTTGGCAGGGGAGTGGGTGGAGAGCAGGGGTTCTCTGACATGGCAGCACCCTGGAGTCACTGGGGCATCTTTACAACGCCCCGCTGCCGCCTCCCAGCCCCAGACACTCCAACTTATTAGGTCTGGAATGTGACCTGGGCATCGGGTTTTTAAAGCTCCCAGGGTGATTGTAATGGCCACTTTTTGCCCACTGGCCTGGCACAAATATCCACCCTGCTGTGGTCATATGGCTGCACAAGTCACTTAACCTTCTCTGAAGTCAGTTGACTTATCTGTAAAATAGGACCAACATGCTTACTTCATCCAGGTAAACTCCCAGGATGAAGTGAGCCGACCAATGGATGGAAGATGCTTCCTGAACACCCTGGCACGTAGCATAGATTCAATACAAGCCACTGTCTGCATTAATAATTGCTTTGGCCGAAATCCCTTTGCAAATCTGTATCTTCCACAACGGCGGGGCCACACGCACGGGTTTTTACCACAGTTTTCTCACCCCAGGAAAGGCAGGCCTGGGATCTCACCCATGTGCGCAGAGTTAAATGCAGATTACTGCTGCTTTGCTCTTTAAATAGTGCAGAGCCCACGTCTTACTCTGTGTTTATCTGCCTGTCGAAATCAATGGCGTAAATAATGAAGCCCTGTGATATTTGAATATTTATACTGCTTGTATTTTTTTAATTCTAATTAAAGCCAGAACATTCTTTTTTAGAAATCAGTATGAATAATAAATACCCAGCTGCTTGACTATAATATAGTTTTTGTTAAAAAAAAAAAAAAAGTGTGTGATGATGACAGATTGGATATAACCACTGGGCCACGTGGATGGTAGACCTGCTGCTGGAATTCCCGGCACCCAAGGCCTGCTGCCTCCCTTCCCTTCCTGGCCTCTGTGTTATCAAAGCTCTGCTGGGTGTGGTCGGGGCCACTGATGAGAGGCATTTCTATCCTTGGGGCCAGGCTGGCCCCGGGGGTGGATCTTCCCCTTCCGGGTCAGGAAAGGACGTCCTTAAGTCCCCAGAACACCTGCAGGCTACACCCCAGCCAGGTTGCTAGTGACCCTGTGGCTTATCCAACCAAGGTGAAGAATGGCCTGATTCTGGAGACGAAGACGGATCACTCTCCTGTTGCTTCTGTATCAAATTACCATAAACTTAGTGACTTAAAACAACACAAATTTATTACCTTACAGCTCTGGAGATCAGAAGTCTGATGTGGGTCTCACTAGGCTAAAATTAAGGTGTCTTAGGTCTGCATTCCTCCCAGAGGCTCTAGGGGAGAAATTATCTTCTTGCCTTTTTCACTTTCTGGAGGCCACCTGCATGCCTTGGCTCACAGCCCCTTCCTCCGTTTTCAAATCACATTGCTCCACCCTCTGCCTCTATTGTCACATCTCCTCTGGTTCTGAACCTCTTGCCACCCTTTTATAGGAACCTTGTTATTAAACTGGGCTCACCAGGAAAATCCATAACAATCTCGCCAACTCCAGGTCAACTGACTAGTGACCTTAATTCCAACTGCAACTTTAACTTTCCTGTAACATATTCATCACATAACATATCCCCATCCACATTTGCAAACTCCTCAGGGACTGGGACACAGACATCTTTTGGGGGTGTGGGGTGGAGAAGGGGGTGCTATCCTGCCTGCTGCAGAAGAGGAGTGGGAAGATGGAGGCAGATAATGTTCCCTCCCAGGGCTCGTCAAACCAGGAGGCAGAGTTGGAACTCTTGGCGCCCTAAAGATAAGAGGGGTCTGGTGGCATCAGCATCACAAGCTGTGGCTGAATTCTGTGTGTGAGTATGTGTGTGAGTGTGTGTGTGGCATGCTGCATTGGCACAAGCTCCTCTGGGGTCCTACCTTGGACTTCACCCCTCCACCCGCAATGAACTGTATGTCTTCTCCCATGTCGTTCTACCTTGCTCAGCTTGGTCCCTCTGCCCGGCATCCTCTTCTCTTTTTCCTGCTCAGCTCCTACTCAACCCTCTAGACTCTGTTCAGACACTCTGCCCCCCCCTCCCTCCCCGAGAGCAGGGCCAGACAAACCCCTCCTCCAATGCAGGCTTGGTTCAAGGAACGCACTGTGTCCCCACGACTCTTTGCATTTTGCTCTGAAAGAACACGCACCAGGCACCCCTCCCACTGCCTGCTGTGTCCTCTGTCTCCCGTGCTAGACCATGGGCTCTTGGAGAGCAGGGAGACACTCCTCTGTCATGCAGTTCTTCAATGTTTAGCATCATGCCCAGAAGAGGCACTCAGTAGACAGATGACCACTGACCATGTGACATCGAGAGGCAGTGCTCCATGGGCTTTGGAATTGATAGACCTGCCCTCTAGTTCTGACTCCATCCTTGAACAACTCTACGACCTTCCCGCAGTTACTTACCTTCCTAGAGCCTCAAATTTCATATCCATCAAATGGGTATAAAGATAGCATCAAAGGGTGTAGTAGGGAGGAAGTGAAAAAACTCTATATAAAGTGCTCACGACAAAACCACGTATATGGTGAGTCCTCAATCACTGTGACATCATCATAGTCATCGTCATCATCATCACCATCATTGCCATCATCGTATCTTGGAAGGAGGGAACACTGCTCACCCTCACCTAATTAAAGATGATTCAGCAGAGTTGGTTGGAAAAAATATCCCCCAAACTGTGGCTCCCGAGTAAAACTTGGGTCCCTATAATTTACACCATGACACTGAGAACCCTAACATCGCAGCCTCAGCTTAGCCAGAGAGTGAAGAAAACCGGTGCCAACTCCTTGAGGTCATTTTCCATTTTCTAACTAATTTAAGAAAATCAAGAGCTTGTCTGCAGATGTAGCTCAGCCAGGGGTCTCTTTGAAGGATAGGAGAGACCAGAAGTAGCCAGTGCTATGATTTTGGGAGCCCTTAAGCTAGGACCCCCGGCCCCACCAGGTGAAGGTATCAGCAGCCAATAAGAAGCTGCAGAGTCACGCACCTGGCCATCTTACCTGGAGATCAGGTAGGAGGGGGTTACCAAAGCAGGGCAAACATTCATCCCCGTGCGCCTGCGATGTTGCCAACCTATGCCTGCATCCTGATATAATTGTTTAATAGTCCCTGCTTTCATCTCTAAAGAATCCCGGTTTGGATAATAAATTATGGGGCCACCCTAGCTGAAGCTCGCCTGAGTTAGCACCTGACCAAATGCCAACTTGACAGTGGCAAAGACAGAGTAACTGTCACCACAGTTTCAAGTCAAACCATAACTTTGAAGAATCATTGCAGTACCTGACATAGGTCTGGAGCAGTGGCTCTCACCCGGGGCTACTTTACTTCTGGGGGTAGTTGATGATGCCTAGAGATATTTTTGATTGTTCCAAGAAGGGATGTGGTTGCTGCTGGCATCTGGGGGTTTGAGGCCAGGGATGCTGCTAAACAACCTACAGCATACGGCACAGGCCACCACGAAGAATGACTTGTCCCAAATTGTTTTCGGTGTGAGCGTTGAGAGACCATCCCTTGTGGTCCAGGGTAGTGGGGGTATCTGAGACTGACTGTTTAGTTTCAAAGTCTGGCTACAACTTTTGCCAGCTGGGAGACTTCGGGCCATTTCTTAACCTCTGTCAGCACAGTTTCTTCTTCATTCGATGGGGTAAGGAGAATTCTCACCCCCCAGGTTCGTTAGGAGGATTTAGCGAAATAGCCCATGGTGGGCTCCCAGCACAGGGCCCGGCCCGCGGGGAAGGTTAAGTGCACCACACACGAGCGAGTCTGTGCTCTTGGAGGAGCTGTTTCCCAGCATCATTTCCTTTGCTTCCCAGTTTCCTCCACTCTGAAATGGGTAGGATAACGTGTCCCTCACAGGTGTCCTCTGAGGGTGAAAGAGTACCCGCTGACGGGGATCCGAGTCTCCCAGGCCACTCTGCGGAGCACATAAGGCAGAGGCTTATCGCCACCAGCAACGTGGTTCCGCGGAGATCCCGCAGCCGGAGGCAGGAGCCAGGAATCCTGGCGCCCGGGCAACGTCTTGGCCTTGGCCATCCTGTTTGTGAAACTCCAGCAGTTGACTTTCAACCCTTTTTTTTTTTTTATGGGGAATGAATGTTGAGAAACAGGCTGGGGTTTCCTCCAGGGAAGGTGCTGCCATATCCAAGCCCCACCATGTTCAAAGTCTGGGCAGCTGAACCGCTGGCCACAGGGAGAGGCCTGATAAACGTGGTGGGGCATGTGCGCGCGCGCGCGCACACACACACACACACACACACACACACACACACACACACACACGCACACACACACGCATCCTGCGCTGGGGCCGCGGACTCTGAGCCGGCTGATAAGGAGGCTCAGCCCTGCTTTCCAGATTTCACCAGGAAGTGTATTTGAACCTTGTCTTCTGCAGCCTCCCAAGGTCCTGCCTCGCTTGGGACACGGGTGTGGCGCTGGGACCTCACTCCTGGTCAGGGGCCCACCTTGCTCCATTTCCCTGTTTCCCCAAGTAGATTTATCCAAGTAAAGTGCATTTCTTTATGCCTTTCCCCCAAACTACCTGTGGTGTTTAATGCTGTTTCAGCCAGACTCTGAGTATTTTGTTGAGCATCTACTATATGCCAAACACAGGCATGCCGTTCTCTCATTGAACTCCCTCCCAATCCCCATGAACAGCCTTCTGCACGTTGCATCATCCATTGTCAATCCAAAACAGGACACACAGCTCAGAGATGTTAAGTAAATTGCCCAGAGTCACACAGCGCCTAAGTCGGAGAACTGGCATTTAAACCCAGGACTTACTGACAATGTACTTTATATATTTTATGGGGATAGGAGAGTTCCTCACTTTCAATTGCTATTCTTTCTGCAAAATAAGCCAGTCCAGGACATTAAATTAGTTGGGGGAAATGTATGCATGAGGTTTAGAAAAAAAAATTGATGCCAGAATACCAGGCTGGCACCCCAGTACGTACCCGCACAGAAATAGTAATAATAATAATAATAATAAAAGGAATCTTTGGGCCTTGTGGCATGCAGGATATGGAGGTCAGAAAGGAAACAAAGCAGATAGTGGCTGTAAGGAAAGAAAGAGGAGATGGAGCCTAGGGCAAGAGATGCTAAGACAACGGCTGGGGAGTCGAAGAAGGTGCTCTCAGGTAGGAATGGGTTTTGCTGGGGTCACTGATAATGACACTGGCACAGATGTCAGCTGCCATTTACTGTGACATCCCTGGCTCTAGCCAGGCCACGTGCCCCTGCCATCAGCTAGTGCATTTAATCTTCATCAAAGCCTCGAAAGTTGGGTGTTACTGTTATCCCCATTTTACAGATAAGGACGCTGAGGCCAAGTGAGATTAAATGACATGCCCAAAGTCTCACAGCTACTAAGTGGCTGGGAGCGTGGGCTGTGGAGTCAGAAACCTGGGGGATTGAATTCAGACTCTGTCACTTGAGCTGTCTGAGGCTTTGGGGAGAATCGCTTAATTTTTCTGAACCTCTGTTGACTTATCTGTAAAATGGGAAGCATCGGGGGGTGTGGGGGGGTCTTTCCTTCATAGAGACTTTAGGGAAAAGTGAGCATTAGATGAGACGACAAGTGTCAGCTTGATACAGTGTCTGGAGGACAGAAACACCTGGTAAAACAGAAGCTGCTACCCAGGGTTTAAACGCAAGGGTGTGTGTGTGTGTGTGTGTGTGTATGTGTAAGAGAGACAGAGAGAATGTCTGGCCTGGGAAAGGGGGAGAAGGAGAGGCCACCCCCTCCTTGAATTCTGCCTCAGATGTTTCAGCCGCTCCTAACTTTTTCAGAAGCTGTGTGTGTCCTTCCAGGGGGGGCTCGTACCTCCCTACACCCCCCTGGAAGCCCTGGCCTGTGAGCCCCGGGCCTGCGGTGGAGGGAGGCGGAGCGCTGGGTGGGGCCTGGCGGGACTCCAGGAGCAGGGCTGGGGCCCGCCAGCCAACACCACAGACGGGCCAAGGTCGGCCAGCACAGCCTGAGGGGAAAGGCTGGAGGTACCCAGGGTGTGGTCGGATCAAGGCCAGAGAGGCCCAGAGGCCCGGCAGGGCTGTTCCCAGAGTCCCCGTGGCTGGCACCAGACCAAGAGGGACTGGTTGGCTATGGGACAGGGCAGGGGCACCTCTCCCTCCCTTCCCCAGAGTCTCTCAGAGCAGGAACTGCCCAAGCAGGTGTCCGGGAGGGAGGAGGTGCTCCCAGGGTTTGGGGAAGACGAGCATCTTAACCCACACCCACATCCTTCTGATGAGCCCAGAGACCCCAGATGGGCTGAACTGGGTATGTTTGGGGAGACCTGGAGCCTTCTGTCTCTTTTCCCACTCGTGGGGACCCTGTTCCAGGACGGAGAGGCCCAGACAGGCCTGGGTGAGATCCTGACTCTCGCAGGACAGACTCTGGCCCTTTGATGGGGCAGGCGACTTCACCTGCTCGCCAGTTTCCTCATCTGTAAAATGTGAACAATCTTAAACACTTCCCGATGTCGTTGTACAGCACTGGGCACAGTAGCCAGCACTTCTGATGTGTTGGTGCAAGCAAGGGCTCTGTCCCATCCGGCTGCCAGGTCTCCGTAGCTAAGAGAAGCCCCAGAGTGGGGTAGGGACCCAGCGTGTGCTAAATGAACTCATGAGTAGGAATCATGAGCCCTCACCTGGGACATTAATGCAAGAGGGCTAAGCAGAGAGGTGGCCCAAGTCCCCAGGGATGGCCTCCAACTGAAAGGTCTGAGCATCTGGATGGGCAAGGGGGGTCCTGTGCCTCTCTGTGCCCACTGCCAGAACATCCTTCCTGGCCAGTGCTGGTCCCCATCTGTGTCTCCCCGAAAGCCACTCTTCAGGCTTTAGCCTAGATTCCAGCTCCACAAGGAGTCTCACCTGACCCACCAGGCGGAATAGGTGCCCATTCACCTCTGGATCCTAGTAAGACTCGTGGCATATTGACATTTTTTGCTTGGTCTCCTATAAGGATGGTGAAATCTCAGGGGCAGGGATATCATCCTAACATGGGATGGGCACTCATATATATCTCTGAACAAAAGCGTTAGTGAGAGTGTGACTCAGTTACCAAATGTCACCATAGAAATCAGAGGGTCAGGACCCTGAGGGTCAGATGGATTTCCCAGGACACTTTCTTCGTGGTATAGCCGCCTGGAGAGGGTGAGAGGCAGGACGCTTCTCACCTGGGAAAGTTGGGAGGTTGGGTGAAGTGGAGGTAGCAGAGTGATGTAAACAAACTCACCTCCACCCATTCAGTGTGGACCATGCATCCCCACGTGCTTCTAGAAACACTTGAAATTGCTTTGAAACACTCTCCATCCTCATCTGTTTTCATTATTTGTTAAAACCTACTTGGTGAAGATGTCTGATTTATAAGAGCTCTTGACATGCATTTTAGTGTCTGTTTTTTTTAAAAAAAAAAACAATAGCATTTTCTTCTTTAAGAGCTGGAGGATGGTTGCATTGAGGAGGGGACTGCTTGACTGTGTCCCCAGACTGTCCTCTACTTACAGCATGGGGTGCCGTGGAGTCAATTAATGACGCACATTGAAATGAGAAGTGCTGTGATCTCTCCTTTTTTTTTTTTTTTTTAGCAGCCTGAACACTATTCATTCTTGACTGGGGACACATCTCCCAAGTGGATGACAGCAGGCATGAACTGAATTTGCAAAGCCAAAAAGGGACATCTCAGATTTACGTGGAAATGTCGGCTTGGCTTCCTGGTTTTTAGCACCATCGAGGGGTGGCAGTTAATGAAGTTGCAAATCCCCAAACCTATTTTTTTCCCCACTAAAAAATGGCTCCTCTCCCTCTCTCTTTCATCTCTCTGTGCATTTCCAAACTCATCCATTCATTTACTCATCACTCATTCAACATGTACTTAAGGAGTGTTTACAGATCGCAGGTTCTGTCGGCTAGCACATAACCCAAAAGGTGTTGCAGTGTCCCTGGGCACCAGAGGATTAGACACTGAGCCCCAGATGCCTGCTCTAGTGTCTCTTCAGAGTAGGTGACACTCTGGACCAAAGGTCTCAAACACCCACAAACACAGCAGTGCCCACGTCAATGTCAAGGTAGCAAATCCATGTCATCTATGAATCCACCAGCACTCCAAGGACTTATCCCGGGACCCCAGGGTGGGTGAAGACTGAGGGATGCAAGGGCCATTCTGAGACACTCCCGTCTGGCATATCTCCCTGCGTTCTGATAAAGTCTGAGCAAGAGGCTCTGGGCACATATGCAGGGACACTGCTTCACCCTCTGGGTGATGAAATCCCACTGACTGCCCGCACTGCAGACTGCTCTTAGAAAGGAAGGATTTCCAGAAACTTGGGGTGGCAACAGACTGCATTACAGACTCCTATTAGTTGAGGAAGTCATTGACCCTCACCTGGCAGGTGAGACAATGGCACTAGACAACCTTTGTTCATTTACACACGGTCCACGGAAGTCACTCCTCCCTCCCTGCTTTCCTGTCTTAGGGAGGAAAATATATTTCCCACATTGTTTTTCTCTTCATTTCCCTTTAATGTAAAACACAGAGTAAAGTTTATTTTCCAAAATAGCAAAATATTTAAGTCCTAAAGAAAGCCTTCAAATGTGGGCAGTTCACTGAGATCTAAGTTATGACCTTAACTGTAGTAAAAAAATGCCCATTTTTTCAGGTTAGCAATAATCATACCTAATATTTACTGAGCCCTTGAGTTCTCTCATTTAATCCTCAAGACAATGCTAGAAGGTGGGAAGTGCTGGCCTCACCTGGGAGAAGAAGGACTTCGGACCGTCCATCTCCTTGCCTGCAGGTCTTCCCATTTCAGTGTGGAGCATCCACAGTTCCGACCTCCAGCATCCCCAGTGCCCCTTGCCCACCTGGTTGCAGGAGCCCACTCTGCAGACCAGAAGCCCCTGGAGCAGCCGTCAGCTGATGTGACAGGGGTTGGAGTGCACACGCCCCTGCTGCCCCCTCCCCCCAGGTGGGCCGTGTCCCGCACTGACTCCCGGAGGCCCTCCGTGGGATTACCTCCAGCGGCCCCTGGTGACCCATCAGTGGACCTGGCCCTTCCCTTCGCACGCCTCACCCCTGCTGTTGCATTCTGGATCCCCTCCCACGTCCCTTACTTGTCCTGTCTCAAGGTCTGTTTCAGGCAGTAGCCAAACCAGCACAGAGAGGTCAGGCAACTTGCCCAAGGAACACAGGATTCAGAAGGTGCCTTAGTCTGCGTGAGCTGCTGTAACAGGCTGCCGTAGACTGGGTGGCTTATAAATCACAGACATTTATTTCTCACAGATCTAGAGGCTGAGGGGGTCCAAGGTCAAGGAACTGGCAGATTTGGCGTCTGGCGAGGGCCCGATTCCTGGTTCATGGACAGTCCTCTCTTGCGGGACTCTCACATGGTAGAAGGGGCAATCTTCCTAGGGTCTCCTTTAGAAGGACATCCATCCCCTCCGTAAGGACTCCTCCTCCCAGAGGTCCTACCTCCAAATACCATCGCACGGGGAGTTAGGGTTTCAACATATGAATTTGGGGATGGGCGAGGAGCGGGGACACAAATATTCCATTTATAGGAAGGTTGACACTGAGATTTGACTCTAGTTTTCCCATAACCTCGAAGCCTGTGTTTGTAACCATGAAACTGATATGTTACCTTCCAGGCCCCGGGACCTCTTTCTGTACAGACATGCCCGGGAGGGCACAGCCGGTTCCCACCCATTCTGGGACAGAGGAGGAAAGAGGGGCACCAGATGTGTGTGTGGGGGGGCCTGTCCCGTGCCCCAGAGCCAGCAGGGGCCGAGCACAGGCTCTCCCAACCCCTGGTCCCCTGTCCCGGGCTCTCGGCACGTGCAGCAGGCTGATCTCCGGAGCTGCGGGCCCCTCTCGCCCAGCCGTGGGACAGACCCCTAACTTTCCCCGATTCGCTCAGCCCGTCTCGAGCATGTGCTAATATGCGAGGCTGGCACCAGGGAGGGTGTCGTCTGGCAGCGCTATCCTTCACACGGAACATTAAGCCGAGGTCCTGCACAGTCCTGAACATTAACCATCCCCTGGTACCCATGAAGAAGAGCTACGGGTTTTATTAACCTCCGTGTCCTGGACGCGCGGCGCGAGGAGCACCATCATTAACCCACCTCCAGACGGGGGACGGGGGCCTCTTCCCTCGCTCTGCTCCAAGAGCGCAGCCCCCTACGAAATGCCTTCAATAATTTAAGGAAACTACCAAAATGTGACCATAAAGGATATAACTTCACCTCAAGGATGGCAATCCATAAAAATTTTGTGATAGTAAAAACTGTGCTTTGTTCTGTTACAAGCCCTCTGAAAGTTTCTCTCTCTTTCTCTGTCTTTCTCCCTCTTTCTCTCTCTCTGTGGTGTGTTGGTGTGTTGGGGGGGGTGAAGTCACGTAATCGTGTTCCTGCTGCTGGGATTTCGCTGAACTCACGGTTTAATTATTCCGAACATCATGGCCATAGCACGACCCATTAACGACAGCTCAGCCTGCGTAAGGAAGTCCCCGGGTAATCTCCGAAACACGTCGCAGCGCTCATTTGTTTTTCCCTCCACTTCCAGACATACAGCTTCATTATAAAAATGGAACAGGCACGAGAACACCCCCTCCGCCCTGACGCAACTTGAATTTAAACACCGATCCGGTTTAGCCGCACCGCGAGCACGGGTTGCCGGCGGCGGGCTCGGTTTCGCGAGCGCTCGGTCGTTCTTACGGCGGGTGATGCACTTTGAATTTGCACCCTTTGTGCGGGCTTCCAATTTGCAGCCCAGGGACAGGGAGAGGGGTGGGTTATTGCAGGGGAAGGAATGAAGCTGAAGGATCCAAGAAGAGGAATTCTTTCTCAGAGGGAGATAGACCTTTTGGAACACTTCTATACATTAAGAAGACGGTGCCGTGTGAGAATGGGTGATTAAGTACATATATGTGGCTTTTGATTTGAAAAAATGAACCGGGAGGATGGGCGGAGTGATGGTTAAACACACGCACTTTAGATTCAGAGGAGCTGTGCGCACATCGTGGCTCTGCCACTGATTATCTCATTGGCTTAATAAGTTGCTTAAAATCCCTGTGCCTCAGTTTCCTTTTCTGTAACCTGGAACTAGTAGTGGTACATTGCAAGTTCCCTTCCTGCCTGCCTTCCTTCTTTCCATCCTTCTTTCCTTTTTTTCTTTTTTTCACTCTCTCCCTGCCCATTTTCCCCTGCCACTCTCCCTTCTGTCTCCTCCCTCAAACAACTCTTAAGCACCTACTGTATGCCAGACACTGAATCAGGTGCTCCGGATACAGAAAGTAGTAAGAGGACAACCTGAACCCCAGGACTTCACTCTGGCTGTTGTTGACAAGATCAGATGAGGTATCACATGAAAAGCACTTTGCACATTAGGAAGAGTTGCAGAAAACTAGCTTATTTTATTATGGATGTAGAAGCATGCTTATTTTATTCTGTTTTTTAAAAATCCAGATTGCACATAGATGAGATTTTTCAAATTGTGTGTGCCTCCCCCCAGGTAAGGGTGGGGCTCTTACCTGGGCTCCCGTGTGAACAGCAGCCCCGGGGGGTGTGCAGCGTGATGGCATTGCAAGGCTAAACAAGTGGGAGCCAGGTTCCCTCCCCACTCTCAACCTGGGCAGCAGCTCTTTTTATGTGCTTTACCAATTAGGTTTGTATTCTAGGGATCGGCTTCAAAGAGAAAAAAATAATAATATTTGAAATCCACTGATCTTGAGGTTCCAGTAAATGCCTTTTAACTGAATCGGCGAACCAAATGTTCCTACAAAGAGGAAGTGGCTGTTTCCTTTTTTTTCCCCGAGAAATACATACAAGAAGAATCTCCATTAGCTCTGTCCTGATTCTGCCCACTCAGAACATTTTCAATTAAAGGCTGGGAGACATCTGTGTTTCTGAGTCTGCCAGGTGTTACTGAACCTCGCACAGCCCACTGGAGCTGAGTTCAGCTGGCTTGGTCGCTTGGCTCCCGCGTTTCCCATGACAGGTACCCGTGTCTCAATGCAGCAGCCACTGGGCTCTCTCTGCAGGCCTGAAGCCCACCCAGGAGGAGTGATTTGATTTACGTAGAGTAGCAATAACCGTCCGCAAACTCCAGCTCGCCAAATCCCTCTGCAGCTCCTGGCATTGTGCAAAGAGTGCTATTCAGTTGCCCAAAGGATCTGCTGTGGCAAACCTTGGGGAGGAGGAAGATGTGGACAGAGACAGGAGAATGGGCTTGGGAGGCCATCCCTACTCTGACAGGCTAAACCAGTGTTGCCCAATAGAACTTTCTGCTATAATGGAAATATTCTATATCTGCACTACCCAATACCATAGCCACTAGCTGCATGTGGCCATGGAACACTGGACATGTGGCTAGTGCAACTGAAAAACTGCATTTTTAAATTGTATTTTATTGCATTTAAAGTGAAATCACCACGAGGTTAGTGTCCACCATATTGGATGGAGCAACTGCAAACACCCCCCAAGTCTCTGCAAGTCGGCTCATTGCAAAAGGTCATTTCCTAGTTCAATTCACTCCCTAGTTGATGAGTAATGAGTGCACCTTCAGTAGGAGTCATGTCCTTTGAGAGGCACAAATGTGGAAGGAAACGCAAAGTTAGACAGGTCCCTGGTGTCAAGGGGCTGCTCGTCTTCTGTTGAGGGAGTCAGCCATGGCAAGAAACACCATGCAGGGCCATGACACAGGACGTGAGTGAAGAGGAAAGAGCAGAGTGAATGCAGGAAGGCTGCCTGGAGGAGGCAGTGTTAAAGCTGCTCATATGAGGACACAGAGTTATTCATTTTACAGAGAAAAAGAAGAGCCTGGACAAAAACTCCAAACCATGGCATGAGCATAGGCTGTGGAAGACTCACAGGGGCTGGGATTTGGCATGGATGGGGCCTGGGTGGAGGCCAGAGATAACCCTTTGCAGGGAGGCTGGGACCCGACAATGAAGGACCTTCCATGGTGTCCTTGGGCATTTGGACTTGATCTGAATTTAGAATCCCTTGACTTTTCTTTAGATGTTGGTCTTAGGGATCTTCACCTGCTGCCAAACAAAATGCCCTCCTTAGCTTACTATCTCCATTTTTCCTTTTTTAAGACTCAGGCTGAGTCCTGCCTGACCTCACCTGTATACACCTGTCCCTCCCTTGTCCAGCTGTGGTTTCCACTCTGCCATCACTAGCTGTGATTTTTCCACCGTGCTATTGATTTTCTTTACCTTGCAGGTTTCCCCCAAGACTGCAAAGTCCTGGTGGCTGGGACCTCGTCATCATCGTTATCCTTGGTCCCTCGCATGTTCAAGAGCAGAGTAGGTGCTCAGTAAATACCCTCCACTGGTTCACCTCTCTCAGGGTGTGACAACTGCCCCAGTTGAGAATCACTGCTCCAAGCTAAGCCTTGGTTTCCTCAGCTGTAAATTGGGGACAACATTTCCTATATGCAGGACTAGGGGGTTGTTAGGATCAAAGGGGGTGACAACTATGAAAGGGCCTAGCCCAGGGCCTGCACAGGACATAACAGCCACACACGAAAGGACAGAGGAAAGACTGCCCTCCCCCATCCACACCCAGCAGTTCTGGGAGGCTGCACAGAGATAATAGGGGAGGAGGTGATCCATCAGTGCTTGTCCTGAAATCCCACAAGAGTCAGCAGCTCAGGGCTTCGCCTTGCCCTGTAGGTATGTAAATAGGCGAATTATCAGGGCCAGCATCTGTGAGAGTTAAAGCAGGAAGTCCTTACAGCTTCCTGTAAAAACACAAGTGACAAACTGGGATAAACAGCAAGTAGAGAAAAAAAAATTCCTATATCATTGCCGGCCCCCAAGAAGTTGTTCTCTGTCTGTCTCTGTCTCTCTCTTATACACACACACACACACACACACACACACACACACACACACACACACACTCCCTCTCATAAGATGCAACATAAAATAGTTGTTAAGAGCTTCCATTATGGACTCAGACTTGAGTTCAAATTCCAGCTCTGTTACTTAGGAGCTGTGTGACTTTGATCCAGTTACTTTACCTCTCTGAGCTGTGGTTTTCTCTCTTTAACTCAGAGATAAAAATGGGACCTATTCTATAGAGTTATCATGAGAATTAAATGACAGAACATATGTCAATAAGGAATGTATTTCTCACATGGATCATGTATACTATGGGACCAGATGCCCAGAACCTACTAAAGACTCAAATAATATTATATGTGGTCTGCAATCTTCCCCAAGGGGCAATCCCAGCTCTACCAGGGGAAGGGTGGTTTTTGGGGGTGAAGCACATTGCCCATCGGAGAAGGGAGTTTAGCAGAAGGAGGCCACATCAAGGGGAAGTCAGTGGGGCTGTGTTGCAGTGGAAAGAGTGTGGGCTTTGCCACCACACACCTGAGTTCAAATCCTGGCCCTGCCACCAGCTGGACAGATCTCTCAGCCTCTGCACATCCCAGGTCAATGCTAGGCTGCCGCTGCTTTTCCAGCTCTGAGGTTGCAGATGTTCACTCAACTCCTTCTCTTAATTACCCACTTCACAAACATTTGCTGAGCTCCTGTTCTTGGCCAGACTCTGAACCAGGGGTGAAGGCTACAGAGGTAAATAAGACATAGACCCTGACATCTACCAGGGAAACCAAACTCTCAAAGAGAAGGCCTGGCTCAGCCATAAGGAAGGATGGGTTGGAAGTCAAGATCAAAACGCAGCTTTATTAACCAGGATAGACTAAGCTATGCTGCAGCAGCAACCTACGCATCTCAGGAACTTAAGACAAAGATACACATGCACAGAATACCCACTGTGGGACCAAGGGACTCCTCCGGGATGCTGTCCGCGTGCTGTCTTAGCATCCCAACTGCTCGGGTCCTGTGGAATTTCCACATCAAGAGTGTGTCCTCAATCACTGAGGCAGGGAAGAGAGACCATGGGGAATCCCTTGCCAGCTCTTCAATGCTTCCATCTGCAAGTGACATGCTTCTTTTCCTTCACATTTCACTGGACAAAAGAAGTCACATGTCCATGTCCAACCTCAAGGGGCGTATGCCCGAGGGAGGGGAGGACTGAAAATCTGGGGGAAGCTCTAACATCAATGGCAACAACAGGTGAGCTCACTGCAACTTTGTGCCCCACGTGGCAGCACTGTCGTCAGTTCTGCATTGCTTCGTTAGCACTTAGCAAAGTGCCTGGCACGGGATAGAAAGTCAATACATTCTTGGAGAAGGAAGGTAAGAAGGAAGGAAAAGAGAGAGGCATGGTGGGAGAGAGGAAGGAAGGGAAAACTATGGGGTTGTTCAGGATTCCAGCTGTTCAGAAACCCCTCTGTTGTCCAGGAAGACAGCTGTGTGCTGGAGCAGAAGTCCCCTTAAATTAGGAAGGGTTTAGGTGGTGCTTGAGGCTGGCCTAGACGCTGACCCCAGCATTCAAACCCCAGATCATTTTTCCTTCTGCAGCCACAAAGCAGCTTGTGTCTTGAACCCCCACAGCCTCGACTCTGCTGTCCTCAAAGCATGCACCCCTCATTTCTGTGTGTGGCATATTACAAAGGGCAGGGGCTGCAGAGTCAGTCAGACCTGGATTTGATTGCTGGACCCTCCCCTTTCTAGCTATGTGCCTTTGGGGCTAGTTACTGGACATGCTGGAGCCTCAGTTTCCTCATCCCTAAAGCCCTGACGTCTCTCAAGTCATAGACCCTTCAGCACGAGTTAGCTTCCCTCTTCTCTCTGGGGGCTACACTCTTGAACGCTTTGGAGCACTGCATTAGAGCCCTTGGAATGTCACTCCTCATAAACATCTGAGCTTCCCACCAAGTATGCCCCCTGGATGAGGCCTTCCCTGCCTCCTTTCAGCAAAGCGCCATGTGTCTGGGTGCGCCCGAGTGCAGCACCTGTCCCCTACCAGCAGCGGTGACAGAGGGGATGTACCCGGCTCGGGGCTGGTCGCAGCTGCTCCGGGTGCCCCTGGGCTGCTGCACGCTGCACAGGATGGAAGCAGGGGCAATCGCTCACTGCTAATAGTTACAGACAGGGACACCACCAGGAGACAGCTGAGCTGCAGCAGCAGAGCCGCTCTGACTCTGCCACGTCCGGGAGCAGCTCTTGGGGATGCAGAGACCTGGATTAAGTCATCCCGGTTCATTCATCTCCCCGTGAGTTATTGGGCAATGTCTCCGCGCCAGACTCTGTGTCAACATGTCAGGGCTACAGAGATGAGTATGCGAAATGGACTTTACTTCGAAATCTAGCGGCTTCTGTTTCTCTTGACAGTGATACAATACATTCAAAAGAATTTAAAAAAGGAAGTGGTTTATGGTTAAATTGCCAAAAAAAAAAAAAAGTCAGGAATTTATTGTGGCGCTCCTAGAATCATATATTTTTAAAGCTGAAAGTTTTAAATATCTAGGCAGGAATGTCCTCCCCCCACCCCCACCATGTTACAGATGAAGAAATAGCAACAAGAGAGAAGAAATGACTCAGACATTGGCCCTAGGAACCCAGTGCTCCAAATTCCCAGTCTGGTACTAGTTCTGTGCAAGGACAAGACGTCAGAGCAGGATTAGGAGACACCACTGATCCCAAAGCGTCAGACAACCTGGAAAATTTCTGATGTATAAAGTTGGAGAAGTTGCTTTATTGTTTTGCGACTATTTCTTGATGGATTAAAGGAGAGATGGTGAAGCTTTAGGCTGTTGTTTTTGGAGGATTGAAGACAACATTGCGCTCTCTACTCAAGAAGATTATAATGACTACGATGACAGCAGCCATAATTATTCTTATTTCCACACCAGCACACCAGCTTTATATGCAAGTTGGAAACATGGAATCCAGGCAAAGACATTGCTTCCAGAATGCCAGAATTCCTAAGACATGCTAACAGCCAAATTCACAGACAGAAAAGGATGTATTTTTTATCCCTTCTTTTAGCAAAAGTTATTAAGCAAGGGGGCTGGGATACCATGCTCACTTCATTTGAGCCCCAGGAGGAGGTGCCCGCGGCTGGCCCCCTTCAGCAGACTCCTGCACGCACCGAACCTAATTCTTTAATGGACTCTGGGTGCATTTCTTTCTTGCATCTTGAGGTTGTTAAAAAGCCTGTGGTGAATTACACTGACATAAACCTTTTATAGAAACAATCAAATATCAATTGGTAAAATAATTAGCATAAGAATAGCACAAAGTCGGTCTGTCTGATACTTGGTGCCAAACATCAAAAGGGCCCCTGCCAGTCTCCGCCCCCACCTTATTTTGGGGGTCAACGGGATACTTTTCCTCTCTGCCCCAGCCAGTCTGCAAAAGTGACCCCAAAGTCCAAGGCATGCTGTTTGGATGTGTTCCGTTATTCTGGGTTGGGGGACAGATGGTCCTCTAAGTGGGCTTCCTGCACAGGCTCATGGGACAGGGGACACACAACTGCAGGAGGGACGGAGGGAGGCAGCAGAGGCTTTGGGGGGTCCCCAGCCCCACCGTGCCTGCCTGGCCAACTTCCCCTTCTGCGAGCTGTCCCCGAGCTCCGTCTCCTCTCCACGGGGCCCTCTCACTTCCTGCCTGGCTTCCAAGTGTTTTCTCTTGTTGACCAAATATCAGGAGCTCAGTTTTGTTTATGACTTTTGGATAAAATATCTCAGGAAAGGAGTGTCCCCTCTCGGGTCCAGATAAGACGCCGCTGGAGAGCCCCGTGCAGAGCAGGCACACGTTACTTTCTACGATAAAGCATCCTCGTTTTAGCCTGGAAACGGGAATTCTCCGAAGTGATAAATGGCAGGGCTCCCCTGCTTCAACCTCACCCCGGTTGTCCCCCCTGCGCCAGCTGCCTGGCCCCTCCCTGCCCGGCCCCCTGGACAAGAGGCAACAGATAATCGCATCGTTTAACTAAAATAGAAAAAGCACATTCTCTCTGCGTTTCCGCATCTCAAGTGTGCAACCGGCCTCGGTGAAAAAACAGGGGACCGATTTTCTCTGCCAGCCTGAAGCCGGATGCTTCCACCTCATTGTGTCTGGAGGACGCAGGCTCCAGCCCGGCTGGGCTTGAGAGAGGCCATCTTCTCGTGTCTCCTTTAATTTAGCTGATAGATATGAAAACGCGTTGGGTTTTAAAAATAAATAGGCATTTCTCATTAGCCGGGCACCGTTTTCGGGGCTGGGGCCCCGCGGTCAGCTGGGGGCAGCCCCAGAGGAAACAAGAGCCCCTGTTCTGCCACACAAAAGCCTGAATACCTGTGTCCTACGTGGGCTGGGGGGGGGGTGATTATTCGGTCATTCTGTTGTGACAGACAGAAAGGGAATTTAGCAAACCACAAAATTTCCTAATTAGCGCGCCGGGAATTCTTCCGATGGTAATTTGGAACAAAAAGAGGCAGCCCCGTGACGAGGGGGCAAGGGAAAGGGGAAAAAATAGGATAGATGGGAAGGAGCAAGAGGCATGTCCACGGTGGGCATGGAAAGGCATTCTAGAAGTTTTTCTTATAGGCAACAGAATTTTTTTTTTTTTTTTATCCAAAGGCTGCTGTTCACATATGGCAACATGATCCCCGGGCGCCTACCATATGTAAGGACACAAGGTTTTATGACTTATTGTCGGGAAGATTTATGGAGATGATACATGATCAGCAATTTTTCATCTTCTCATATCAGGAGCAAACACCGAGAGGCGCAGCCCCTCACTGAACTGCCAGGCGGAGCTGAGGGGTCCCAACACCGGGACCCCAAACAAACTCAGTGCTCGGGGCGACCCGCCTTCCCCATCCTAAAGGAGCAGGCTGTTGTAACGGCAGCAACAATTTATTTGATTAAAACGGGGCTACTCTGGAGCTAGTTTGCAGTATGTTAATGAGTGCCATATCATAGACATTTATTAAATTAGATTGCATAAATGTCAGCAGTGTTTGCACAGGAAATGCACCAGTCTAAATGTGGACCGAACTCGGAATTAGTTTCCCCCCTCAGGAGAACGACCATTCCTGCCAGGGTGGAGGTGTGCCGGGGAGGTGAGGGTGGTGGCGGGGTGCTCAGAAGTTTAATATTCACATTGGCCAAACACAGCGGTTCGGGCTCCCAGGGAGGGAAAATGTGCGAGAGCTAAAAGGAAGGAAATGACAGAACTCAACACTTCCTTGGAACAAGCCTTCAGCTTTTGGTGTCACAATATGTCACCTTTCCCTTACATTCGAATCAGCACAAATACGCGGCGTTCGGGAAAACAGTACACAAGAGGAAATGGAAATTTGTGTCGAGAAGCATCCCGGGGCTGGAGATCAGTGACTCCTTGGCACTGGCCACGGGGTTGTCCATGGCAGCCCTGGTGCGTTCACACCGACGGGAAGCAGGGAGTTTATCGATACGTCTATTTCAAACCTGCAGACTTAGCCTGGCGGAGCCCGGCACCTCTCTCGTGTCTGGAATTCACCTCTTATCTTCTGTGTCTGTTCTGGAAGGCTGAGATCCGACATGCTCCTCTTTGAAGAAACAGACAAAACGAGAACAAGCCCCATTCAAACGAATTTCTGGAGCCAGGGACATTTTCAGCACAGATGCTGTAATTCAGAGGAAAATCCAGACCAGGCTCACCTTGGCATCAGGAAGAAATCAGCTTCACCTGCGTCATCGTGGGTGCAGGAAACTTCAGGGACACCAGGTGTGGCAACGTCACTGTTGCAATATCACCATTCTCTGTTGGTCAGTTAACCAATCCTACTTTGCAGACCGTTTTCTTCTATTGTTTATGATCCAAGGTATTTTAAATCTCCCCCTCCCCTCTAGCCAAAAAAAAAAAAAAAAAAAAACCAATGTTTTTTCACTTACATATTACAAAAAACCCTAGAGTAACCAGTGAACTCTGAGAATTCTTTAGAATGCAACACTTTTTTTTTAAAACCCACTTGACAATTCTCCTGCATCTTCTTCAAGAATAAAAAATAACATAGCAGTGACTATGGCTAGCACCTACAAAACTGTCGTAATCCAATAACATGCCTATGGATTTGGGAGATAGAGTAATACTTTGTGTTCATTCTGACAGAGGCACTTGGAAAAAAGAAAATCAATAAGATTGATCCCTCGGATGTGCAGTTTACAGATGTGCATCCGTGTTCTTGGATGGCGAACAAAGTGTGTGTCACTTTATATGTGATTTTGTGGGCACAGGGCCACCAAAGGACAGGGCACCCACTTTGGGCAATGGCAGTAACAAATAAACAAAGCATGTGTGAACACAGTCACATTTCTGAATGCAATGGCAGTGTGCTGACACACCCTCCTCACACAAAGAAACCAGATCAGAAAACGTGGCTTCATGGCTTTCCTTTTTTATGAGTGTAGTTTTCAGAGAAGTTTTAGGTTCACAGTAAACTTGTGCTGATGGTGGAGAGATTCCCTATATACCCCTAACCCCGTAGGTGCACAGCCTCTATCCACTGTCAACCCTGTGTGCCAGAGCGCCAATGAATGAACCTTCACTGTCACACCAGTATCCCCGAAAGTCCATCGTTTTAAGGTTCACTCTTGGTGTACAGCAGCCCCCCTTACTTGCGGTTTCACTTTCTGAGGTTTTAGTTACCCTCAGTTAACTGTGGTACAAAAATCAGTGAGTGCAGCACAATAAGATATTTTACCAGAGAGCAAGAGAGATCACATTCAGATAACTTTTATTACAGTGTGTTATTGTAGTTATTCTATTTTATTGTTAGTTATTATTCATCTCCTACTTTGCCTAACTTATAAATTAACTTTTATCACAGGTATGTATGTTTAGGAAGAAACATACTGTATAAAGGGTTTGTATTATCCAGTTCCAGGCATCCACTGAACACCTTGGAGCAAACACCCATGGATAAAGGGGGAACATTTATAGGTCTGGACAGATGGATAATGACATGTACCCGCTATCATGGTAGTACACAGAGTAGTTTCCCTGCCCTAAAATCCCTCTGTCCTCTGCCTACTCATCCTTCCCTCCCTCCCTAATGCCTGGCAACCGATGATCTTTTCTCTGTCTCCGTAGTTTTGCCTTTTCCAGAACGTCATATGGTTGGAAACATCCAGCCTGTAGCCTTTTCAGACTTAGTGATGTGCCTTTGTTTCCTCCACGTCTTGGCTTTCTCAAACTGGAAGGCACAAACCTCTGAAGGGAAAATGATAGATATTCCTGACCGAGCCAGGGAAGAGGGAAAGAAAAGTCAGCAAATGTGGCAAACTGAATTCTCAATGGGCGCAGGGTAAAGTGGATTCGCTGTTTATCCTGTGTCGAGGACAGAGAATTCTGGAAAAATGAAGCCTGGGCTAATGCATTGTTTGGTTTCGCACGACTTTATTTTGTTTTCATAACCACTCATTTTGAGAACCTGATGAGGCATATTTTGTAGTTGCTAAGAGTTGGCCTAAAAGAAGAAGTTATTTAGTCAATGACGCCAAAGTGATACGGCTTTTCCTGGCCACATGGGCCAGGTTTTTCCTTCTGTTTCTATCAGTGCTCCCACGTAATGAAATTCAAAGAGCATGTGCATGCTTTTGATTTACACAGACTCTTTGTAGAAGTCCTGGGGACTCAAGAGTCTTGGGTTAAAATGACAGATCTGATTTCCACCTGGACCGCTTACTGCCTCTGAGACCTTGAGTCGGCCACACAGATTCAACGTTCTCTTTAGATGTAGGACACAACTTGCTTCCTGAGCTTTTAGGGTCAGGAGAGAGCAAGCAGTTTGGGACTCAGGAGATGCTCGTTTTATTCATATTCCCAGCCTTTTGGGGCGTATTTAGCCTTGGCGTAAATAAGACTTTGAAAGTTATGCATTCACTCACTCATTCAACAAATGCTGTTGAAGACCTACTATGTGCCGGGGACCTTTCTAGGCTAGGGAATAAAAGAGGTAGGGCCCCTGCTCTCATGGAGAGACAGACAGATATTGGGTAAATAAATAAATAAGATAATTTCAGATGGGAAGGAAATAAGACAGCTAGAGTGATCAAGTGCTTAGAAGGAGAAACTAACTACAGAGGGCAGGCAGCAAAGGATGCTGTGAGGACGAGACATTCGCATGGGAAACTAGAAGCCGGCAGGCAGGTCAAACTCAAATTTCTAGAGATTTCTAGTGACATGCAGGCGTCCAGTGACACGTGACTTGCACACAAACAGCAACACTTTTTAGTACAGGTATGTCCCAAATATTGCATAAGATGTATTTACACTAGAAGAATTATTAGTTGTTTATCTGAAATTCAACTTTAACTGGGCGTCCTATGTTTTTAATTGTTGAACCTGGTGACCGTGTTCTAGAGAGAGGGCCCCGCAAGGACAAAGGAGATAAAGTAGAAATTGAACTTGGCTTGTCTGGAGAGCAGAGAGGAGGCCAGTGTGTCCAAGGCAGAGAAGATGTGATGTCCCAAAAGAAGTCAGGGTCCTACCATAAGGGTCTTGGAAGCCACAGTGAAGAGCAAATCAAACACAATGACGTGTGCGTTCAACCCGTGGAATTATCTGAACCGTGAATGGCAGCCACATCTACCACCAGGGGTTGGTGAACTGCAGCCCCTCGGTCATACCCAGTCCACTGTCTGTGTTTGTAAATAAAGTTTTATTGGCACACAGCCACACTCATGTGTTTATGCAATGGCTATGGCTGCCTTTGTGCTGTACCAGCGGAAAGGAGCAGCTGTGACAAAGACACTACGTCCACAAAACCTGATATATTTACTACCTGGTCCTTTGCAGCAAAAGCATGCCAATTCCTAAATTATGGCCTGACCCAGGAATCAAAAGGCAGGAGCTCCTGGGAACCAGAAACTTAGCTGTATTGAGTTTTTATTTCCCAACCTACTTTTTGCCCACCTAGCCTCCATCATTCTATTTTGTGATTCATACTCAATCACAAATTAAATTTTTAGAGAGATATTTGAAACAGGCATGTCTGCAGGTTCTTGAGTCTGGTACTAACATAGAGGGGAAAAAAATCTGATTCCATCGTGCGGCGGCTAACACGGTTAAGATTCATTAGTGGCTATAACACAAGCATAAACGAAGACTTATTTCTTATTTCATAGACTTCTGCCCATTAAGACTATTACTTTCTCTGCTAATAGGTGCAGACCAGACATCACCACGCACTAAGTATTTATAGTTTACACAAACCACACGGTCATCAATGCAGAGCTCATGCAAAATTACATGCTTGTAGGGGCAGTTGTAAAAGGAAAGGGCAGGATTTTGTAAACACCCTGTTCCTCTTAAGGAAAATAAAATAATAATAAAGCTATACTCAGATGTTGAAGAATAATGCTTTTACAAGTGAATGCTAAAAAGCAGGAAGAGGCCAACACAGTGGAGTCCACAGACTATAATTAGACTTCGGATTGAGAAAGCTTTGCAACCTCAATCTGGGTTTCTTTCTCCGTGAAATGAAAACAGTCCTACCCAAGGGTCACCTTCTGGCTTCTGTGGGCCTAGGTGCATTTTTCTTTTTGAGTTCTTCCTTGATAAAAAATACATTAAAAGTTCTACTTTACAACTGCATTGATATAAAAATGGATATGACTTAGGCTGGATTGTATTCATTTGTTCCTTCTTATTTTAAAGGACATTAAAATGTTTCCGTGGCCCCCTGACAGTGTCCTGAGCCCTGGGCACTGTGTTTGCTGTGCCTGGTGGAGTGGTCAGCTGGAATCCCACCTACTTCCAGGAGTGCAGTGAGACTACCAGAAAAATGGTGTAAAAAGAAAAAGAAAAAAGAAAAAACAAAAAACAAAAACCTCTGTTACATAACAAACACTACATGGCTGTTATTGATTACATACTGATATGCCTATTTTCTAAAAATCAGAACATGCTATAGCCAATATGTTAAATGATGCTTGCCTTTAAAGATAAAATACAATGTGGTCCTATCCAAGTGCCAATATCTGCATTTTCATCATAAAAAATGAGATGCTATAGATGAACCCACAAAAGACAAAAATAAAAACTATTCATTGAATGCCATTAAGCAGAAAGAACACTGCTGACACTTGAGTGAGTTTATACCCTTCTGCTTTCTTTATACGAAGGTGATTTTTGTTCGTTTGTTTTAGTTGAATAGACACACAATCCCACATCCTTTTTTGGGTAACCTGCTTTTGTCCCATTCACCCAGAGATGAGGAATACTTTTGGTCATATTAATTATGCTTAAAGATATTATAAGATCCTGTCTTACAAATGTATTCATATTTATTTATATGATCTCCTCTCATCAGACATTCCTGTCTGTCTGCTTAATTTACCGTTATAGACGATGTTGTGGTGAATGCTCTTGCGGCTACATCTTTGTAAGGAACTCCATGATGTCTTTTTTTATTTTTAAAATGAAATTCCTGTGGGCTTAACGCTATCTGGAGCATGGCCTCTAAGGGTAAAAAAAAAAAAGAGCTTACTACATTGTTTGGATCAAAAGAGCCACAAAAATAAAAGGCACGACTAGTGGCCCGGGCACTCTTCAGCAAACTTGGTCCTCAGGGCAGAAAGTTTCTCTGTAACAGGGTGGAAGCTGATTGGAAAAATTGAAAAAATGTTCCCCATTCTTTTCTCATTTGCACTTAAAACACAGTTTCTGTGAAAGTCAGCTAATACCCAAATAACTGAGTCGTCACTGGCCATCACTAATAAAAAACACCAGTTCATCTCCTTGGGACATCACCTTGGGCTCTAAATGTTACTCCTTATTTTGCTGTAGTTCTGAAATCTGGGAAGCTAAATCTGTATCCTTTCGCATATTAGGTAGGCAATGCTGTGCAAGGTCTGTGTGCAACATTGCGTCTCTGTAAAACTGCACAAATTGTACCTACAGCCCATGCAGCCTATAAGGTTGGAAGGACTCAACTAGACAGGAATGCCATGTAGCCAGCACAGTGCTGGGTCCAGAGTAGGTGCCAAAAAAATTAGCCCCTGTATCCGAGGCTCAGGTGAAGAATCATCTGTAAAGACGTACCCCGTCCACCTGAATATAAATTAGAGGATTTGATGAAAAGCTTCTGCTACTCGTTAGCCAGGAGAGAAGCCTAAAGACCAGGTGATTACTTCCATTTATCCCGTCCTTTGCAATCTTTTCATCTTTTTGATTTGTCTCTGAGCTGGAAAGGAGATTCTGCCAAATGGGAAATGCAAAGAGAGGCCTTGGGAGAGAGGCTGCCTTAAGGTCGAGGCCCCATTAATTAGTAATAGCTACCATTTTTGTGCAGTTATTAAATTTCAAGAGAGTGACTTTTCTCACAAGGATCCCGAAGAGTGGATCTTGTTATACCCTTTTCGCAAACAAGCAACCCAAGGCTTGAAAGGTTAACTAACTTGCTTTGTGTCACACAGCCGATAAATGCCAGAGGCAGGATGAGAACCCACGTCAGTCCTTCCACATGAAGTGCTTTTTGGAGTTCTTGCTTAGCTACCTAACTGCCATCTTGTACATACTTCTGAGATACTTCTAGATATTTCTAGGTATTTCCTACCGTCTAGCCCCATGCTTTTCCATACAGTAGCCACTAGCCTCACATACCTGTTGAGCACTGGGAATGTAACTCATGCTGCTGAGGAACTGAATCTCTCATTTTCTTTAATTTTACAATTAATGTAAATTTACAGACTGATACTCAATTCAGTTATCGGCACACTTTTAAGTTTGTTGGCAACAACTTGGGTAGGTGGATCTACTTTTTCAACTGTGAATATTACGGCACCTAAATATAGATAAAATATTTCTGATGAAATTTAGCATCCTAATCGTGAAGTGCTGTAAATGGGAAATACACAATGGATCTGGAAGACTTAGCGTGAAAAAAAAGAATGTAAAATATCTGGTTCATGATTTTTATGTTGATTACACAATGAAATGATAGTACCTTGGATATATTAGGTCAAATAAAGTATATCATTATAATGAATTCCACTTGTTTCTTTTGACCTTGTTTAATGTAGCTGACAGAACCTTTACAATGACATGTGAATACTTGATATTTTATGTAGCCCAGCCTCCATGCCCTCGTACTTTTGGAATCGTACTAAAAATCTTCCTCAGGATCCATCCCTACCCCACATTCAGTTTATATCAGGTCAGACTCTGCAGCCAGTGACAGAGTAAACCATGTGATCCAGGCCTGACCAATCGGAACTCCAAATTTTCATAGCCAATCCTGGTGGATCAAGGGTGAGCCCCCCAAAGCCAGCCTAGCCAATCAGCTGTTATTTCACCCTCATGGCCACAGAGATTGGTTCACACAAGCACATGTGACCTACAGTAATCTAGGCAAAATGAATCCATACACTTAGATGGGAGGTTCAGGCAAAGGATGCTTTTTCCCTCTAGCATCTGTTAGCGGGAGACTGGTGTGAGCTTGGAGTCCTGGAGCCAACACACAGGACCTCTAATGAAGTCCTGGAGTGAAGCTGACACAAAAAACAGACATGACTGAGAGATGCAAACAGTTCTGATGACATCACTCATGTGCCTGGATCAAACCACACCTGAAGCCAAAGCTACACCTGGATTGCTGATTTGCAGAAGTCACTAAATTACCTTGTCTTCTTCTCATGCCAAATTGAACTGAATTTCTGTCACTGCACCAAATGTCCAGAGTGATGCTCCCGCTCCTAATTCGTCATGAGGACCACACATGGTTATGAGTAGGGAACTCTTAGGAAGCTATATTCCATTTCACATTTAAACTATCGTGATTTTGCCATACGAAAAAACAAATAAACCTGAGGAGTGGGCAAACTAAATAAACCACACAATCAATGATTCTAGATGCAAATCGGAACTCTTATTTGGCAAGAGGCTTGTTCAAATCACTTAGAGGTCTCTCTTCCAGCTGTTACTGGGTGCAATTCGATTGTCCACCTGCTCTGTCCTGGGCTGCCCCAAACATGTGCTGCTACTTCAACTGGGCTTGAACGGCACCATTCATCAGTCATGTCTACCTGGTTCTGTGAGCAAATGACTCCGTTGTTACTTTTTCATTCATTTGCTTACTTATGTACTTGGAGCTGGTGATGTCAGCTCAGTGATTCAGGACAGTGTTTGGAGAGCTGGCATGCAATGGCAGCTGGCCACAGTCCTCTAGTCAGGCCACCTCTTTCTGGGGGTGCACAGTGAGGAATGCTCCTTCCCCCACCCAAACCCCCTCGCAACATCTTTCTCTCCAGTTTCTCCTCTCCTACCTTTTCTTCCTGTCCTTTCAGGATCTGCCTGTCTGGGAAGCCTTTCCTGACAGCTCCCAGCTGGTCCGATGCTTCCGTCTGAATCCTCCACCCCGTCCCCCATTGCACCCAGGTACGGCTGCTCTACTCATTTCCCCAGCCAGCTTTCCACTGGACCGTGACCTCCTTGAGGGAAGGAATCTGATTTTACTCAGCTCTGTGCCTCCAGGACTTAGCCCTCCATGGCTGGAACCTAGGGGATGCTTCATAGGTATAAAATGAATAAACGAATGGAGTGTGAATGTATGAGTGAATGAAGGAGTGGCCGTCCTCATTACTTACAGCTTCCAACTTGCCTCAAAGATTTTCTGTCCTAAAGAAACTTCCAGGAGGCTCTATTGATGCTTAAAAAATATAGCTCTGAGCAAAACAGATGGAACCTGGCTCAGCTACCGCTGCCTCCTCTACCTGCATCCAAATGCTTGGCATGGGATGGGGGGCCCAGGTCTCCTTGCCAACCCCTGTAGGTGGCATTAATCATCCACAGCAAGGAGCCAGTTTCTGAGCTCTCACCCCTAGGGGGTGGGCAGCACGTGCTAACAGTTAGTCCCTTTTCTGCAGCCACCTGTAGCTGACCACAAGCTGGACACCCAACTGTGTCGAGGACAATGCTGCATGTGGTGTCCTGTGGCCACCTTGGAGTCCTCAAAGTGGCATTTTCCCTTCTGTTGTTAGCTTGGTGGGGGTTGAGGGTACAGGGAGAGAGAGAATCTTCCTCTTTCCCAAAAATGATGGAAGGGAGGGGATCAGCCCTGGGGTTACCAGAGGCCGACGTCAGAAAATCTCCAGCAATGGACAGAGCAACGGAGACTCCAAGGGATGCACGGATAAGTCGCTCTGGAAACAGTTCATTTCCAGCCCATCCCTGGGCAAGAACCAGGCTAAGATGTGCCGTAAACAATGCGGATGCCTTTAAATGCCAATTGGAGCTAATTAAGTTGGGAGTGGGGACCTCTCCAAGCTTTTCTTCAGCATATCCATGGGAGGGATACCTCGGGGCCTGAATCAGGAACATCTTTTTCCGAGAATTTAAGAAACTCTGAGCCTCATG
Organism: Lemur catta; assembly: GCF_020740605.2. Lineage (NCBI taxonomy): Eukaryota > Metazoa > Chordata > Mammalia > Primates > Lemuridae > Lemur > Lemur catta. Next base: position 14,880,604 of record NC_059147.1, on the reverse strand, counting down.
CTGGACTGGCCCCCTCTCTAGGCGAGTTCGGATCATTCCGTAATGAGTCAACACGAATCTCCTGCTGGCTGGTCTGATACCTGCTGGCAGAGAAAGCACCGGCTGGGGGTGCAGACCTGAAATGGGGGCCCGATGGATGGGGAGCATAGCCTCTGCTCTCTTGTCTGTGCCTCCTCTTCCTCTCTCTGCCTCTTCTGCATAGCGTTTTTGTCCCTTGGAAGGAGGCGCCCCGATCCGAGGAGCGCCTCCATCGCCTGATGCCACCAGATTAAGCAATTTGCTTTTAATTAGGACCACAGTCATTTCCAAAGGAAGCTGCAGAGAGAAGGGAAGCAGGTGGGCTCTTTATAGGTGAAGTGGACTTGCTAGACGTGGTGAATTCAGACCGCTTGTCTCTGGTTCCCTGGGCTCCTCACCCTCCCTGGGCACAAGCCTCTAGTCGTGTGCACCAGCGAACAGAGGGGTCAGAGAGGCTTGCTGGCAAAAGGAAAACCATCATCGCCTCGGTTCCCTGGTATCTGGTGCTGAAATCATATCCAGACACCCTCCGGGGCATGTGCTCGCTGCACCACCTGGTGCCATGGTCTACGCCACGTTCAAACCTTTTCCCTCCAGCCCAGCCACCTGGGAGAGGTGTCATCATCATTCGTAGCTCTTGCCGGATCAATCTATTTGATAGTTTGCTGGGTGGGAGCAATGAGAGGAAAAAGGGGAGGAACACAGGCTGCGTGACATCGACCCCACCAACTTCTTCCACCCTGGAGTTCTGGGCTGGGGACCAAAGTCTCTCTGCTTCACTCTGGTTCCAGGCCAGGCATCCACCACGGGCCCCTCCATCCTGGAAGCCAAAAACCGGAGCCTCAACCCAGCTCTCTGCTCCCGTCTCCCGGCGCCCGCAGATTTTATGAAGATAATTGGAAAGGAAAGAAAGGTAGCACTTTGTTTACAATGCAATTAACATCTGAATAATTTACTACGAAATAAGCTGGAGCTATATTGAGCACGCGGAGCCTGCTCCCTTTAAAAAGGCAGCTTGTAATCCGCAGGGGCAGGACTATGTCTGCTGCCTCTCCCTCCCCATCAGACAGCCAGCCAGTGGGGCCAGCACCTCCCTTCTTTTGACAAACCCCACCTGGAGATTTTCTCTCAAAAAGACACCAAGCCCTGATTTGGACCGTCGCTCGGCATAACTGTTCCTGCCCGCAATTCTGGGGCCCCTCACTCCGGGTCTGTCTCCTTCTCCCCAGCTAGGATGACTCCACTTCTAGCTGGCCCCTCTGCCTGGCACGCTGCAGGCACGGAGCACATTTTCAGGAAACGTCTACTGAATGGGAGAATGAGAGGCCCAGGCTTGCTGAGGGTCAGAGAGGAGGCCTGGCAGGGGAGAGGGCTGCCTGTGGGAATGGCGCCCGGCCTGCCCTTCTGCTGCTTCTGCTTTGTGCTTCTGGTTCAGTAAATAAGCTCAGTCCTGCTCTGTCACGCTGAACGTGGCCTGGAGTCGCTGTCCTGCTTCCAAACACATAGCTTTGTTTTGTTTTGCCCACTGGTCTTGGCCTCAGCGCTCTTTCCTTCTCTCTGCTGCCAAATATCTTCGGAAGGTAGATGACACGTTGGATTTTAAGTGTATACACGAGCTTGAGTCGAGGCAGTGGGATGTTCTTGCCGGGAACAGGGTGGCAGGAGGAGACTTCCCTCTTTTTTTACCAGCCATGGACAAAGTGGCTTAAATCCATATGGGCAAATAGTTCATCGCTTTGTTTTATATTTTGGGAACCTGCAGAGCACCTTTGAATTAGAACAGGGTACCCTTCCTCCCGGCAAAGAGAGGCCCCAGCCCCCTTACTAGGGCCTACAGCTGGGGGATTAGTATGCAGGCTGGATTTCCATCCTCACTTGATCTCTCAGCCAAGCATTTTTGTGCAGTGAACAACCTCCTCAACCATACACAGCAGCCTGGGTACCTGGGAAAGGAAGGCAGCATGGTGGTGAGCCATGAGTCCTGAATTCTAATACACAGGCTGCTGGGGACAGTGAAGTGCAAGGGTTGTGGAGCCAGAAAACTGGATTTGAATTCCACCTAGGCCATGTATGTACGAACCAAGTCACATTAGGCAAGATATTTAACTTCTCCATACCTCAGTTTCTCCATCTGTGTCATGGGCACAAAATAGGTCTCGGTATACAGACATACACTATCCATTTTATTAAGTATTTAAATACTCCTTGGTCCAGTACTCATTGGTAACTTTGAGCAAATGTTTTCATCTCTTTGGATCTCGGCTGCACACTCAGGGAGAATGTCATGTGAGCGTGAAGGCAGAGATCGGATGATGCGTGTCCAAGCCAAGGAATGTCCGAGATGGCAGCAAACCCCAGAAGCCAGGAGAGCAGCCTGGAACAGGTTCTCCCTCACGGCCCTGGGAAGGAACCATCTCTGCCAATACCATAGTCTTGGACTCATAGCCTGTAGAACCAGGGGACAGTACATTTCTGTTGTGTATGTGACCCAGTTTGTAGTGTTTTATTATGCCAGCCCTAGTGAACTAATACATCGGGTAAGAGAATTCTTCCTGCACGTATCTGAAGCCCACAGCACGTCCGCATTATATGATCCAAATATGGGCCTCAGCAAAGCTACACATTCCTCCATGTCCTGGGCCCCTCTGGCATAGTTAATGAATTGTCCAAGCTCTGAATCTTAAATCCTCCATTGCCAAGGGGTGACGGCTTTTATTCATACTCCTTTATTCTCACAAAGGATTTAAAGAAAAAAATTAATTAATTGAATTAGAAGGTTAGGCAGGGATAGAGTTGCAGAGTTTCATTTTCGTGAGCAATAAGAACTATATAACTGATGGTATTTCTCTTTCTGCTCTGGCCACCAGGAAGCTCAGAATGCTATTTGCAGCTCAACTATTTGCACTGTTTAGAATGTGGCTCTGAGTTTTTGGTGACCAGATATAGGCCACTTCCATAAGGAAAGTCATGGTGTTCTAGCATGTAATTTTAAAATAATGCAAGTTAGAGATAAATCTAAGTCACTTAAGGAACTTAAAGAAAAGAAAGACATATATTTCAGATTATAATAGGAAAGCTCTTCCTATGTGAAGTCCAGGAGGGATGCTTAACCTTGCTACTGCTCTCAAATTACTGTCATTAGAACACCTGGTGCCTTCTGTATGCTGTCCACTGGATGAGGGAACTACACAGGAAATCTAATGCAGGGCCTGGAGTTAGGCACATGGTGTTTTAAAAACTGAGAAATTTTATGTTTTAAAAAATGCAGATTTTCACTTCCTTCTTTATAAATCAGAAAGATCTAGCACCACTGGTCCCCCTGCACTCCCACATGGTAATGATGGCCTAGAGTCGCTCCGTTAGATGGAACATAGGCCCCCAGTTTGTCACACCCCTACCACTCCCTATTCTCCTCCCACCAGGCCCCCTGATCTAGCTTCCTCAGGGCAAGGCTGTGCAGCAGTGACAGCTCTCCCCATTGTACAGGGCAGGGCCAGAGTCAACAGCGTCGAATAGGCTTTGATGTGAAGGACGCTTCCTGAGTTGTGCAGCAAACAACCCGTACAACTGTACACTGGGCTCTGCAGGATTGAGTGACTTGTCCAAGCCAGGATCACAGAGCTAGGAAAGGCTGGAAGGTTGCAGTGAGGGTTAAATAAAATAATAAAATAATGGATGCATGATGACTAACCCCACTGAGGCTCAACAAAGCTCACACACACACAAACACACACACAGGATGGCAAGCTTAAAAACAATTAGGAATAGCTGACTGTGAGGAGAGGGGAAACCCTAATTTGTAAACCTTGCCATTTTCTGTGGTGTAAATGCTCCCTCCCACCATGGCTGATTTCAAGCTACCAAAGTGAAGTAAACCGGCTTGTAAAATACAAGCCAGCTGCAACCCATTATGACACTGGCTGCTACTGGCTCAGTAGCGTCAACTCTTAAATTTATATACTATGTTTTATATTATGTATTTATTATGCATTATGTTATGTTATAGATTATGTTGTTAAAAGTATATATACACTTTTACTACCTAATATATTTAATAAATTATATATAATCTAAATAGATAAGATACAATTTAAATAAATAATATATAATTTTAATAGAGAACATAATCATTCATAAATATTTTATTTCCCATTAAAGATTATGTGATAAAATATAAAATAAAATAAATATTGCATTTTACAAGTTTATAAAGAAAAGAGGAGAAAAACCACAAAGGTTAGTTCCTTCCTTCCCTGTCCACGAGAGCTCAGCTTTCACGGATTAGAATCCAAGGAGAGACCCAGATCCAGGTACCGGAGGTTTCAGTGGCACTGAGACCGGTCCCAGGGACGCAATGACTTGTTAATGGTCTGCAACTGCCGATGGGATCTCTCGGGCCCAGATCTGGCTGCTTATCTGATGAGAATGATCACTGCTGGGTCCCAGCACAGCGCAGAGCCATGAGCTGAGTTGACATGTCCCTTCAAGGAAGGCTCCAACTGTCCTAGACAGGCGTCCCTTAACCTACGAAGCCTGTCTTGCTAGGGCTCCACTTACACGTGAACACAGTAGTACACCTACACCCCCCACACACATACATATGCACACTCACACGGGCAGGGGTACACACGTGTACATACATATGCATGTATAATAGCACACCTGTACATGTGTGCACACATACACGAGTATTCACAACCCCGCGTTGGCACATACCCACATGCATGCATAGTCACAGATCTTCCTTTGGAATCTTCATCTGAATGACAATGATGGGTTGAAAGGCTTGATGTTCCCCAAATTCAAGGCCAATGCCCTGGTTTTAGGGAAACAAGCACCTTCCGTGGTAAAATGGATGCAATCAATAGTGAAATCTTCCTTAACGCTACTATTCATTAAGCTTGTACTATGTTCCAAAACTTCATGTGCGTTTCAGTCATTCATTCCTTACAATCAGGCCGTAAGGTGGGTAGATGCTATTGTTTTCATCTTTATTTTCCATAAGAAAAAACCCAGGTTCAGGAAGCTGAAACTGCTCGAGGTCACACAACTGACTGGCGGCAGTTTTAGTCTGCTTCTAAGGGCATTTCCATTGTCTCCCAAATCCATTCTTCAAGTCCTCATGCCGGGCGTTGCTGGTTTTAGAATTTTTATCAGAAGCCAGTCTACCCCAATTCATGCAAAAATGTCCATTTGTCTTTTTCACAGACTTGGTTATTTTTCAGTGTAACCAACAGATTCAGCACTTTGTGGCTAAAGATTCTTAAAATTAACAAAAGCTTATTCTCCAGCGACTCCAAGAGGAGTCCCTTGCAGTGTGTGAGGAGAGTATGGTCTTCGATTCAAAAACAAGGGACCTGCTCTTTGAAAAATTCATTACACAAGAAGGGTGCCGGAAGCAAACCCAAAACCCTGTGATTTTAGGCATTTGGTTGGGGAAAACTTCACCCAGTCATAGGTGAACCTTGTGACTCACTTTATAAAAGAGCAAAATCTGTAAGAAACGAGATTATTTTTAACATAGGTCCTTTTAAACAACATTTACAAAGCACCTACTGTGCTTTTAGGTGCATGCATTAACACTTCTCAAATAGCATTGCCGATCACCCATTGGGATCTGGGGTGCTAATTACACAAGAAAAGTGCTTCCTTGCTTTATTTTCAACTCCTAATTAATTTTTTTATACCAAAGGGTCATTTCTCACCTTATTCATGAGACTTGAGTATAACTCCTTTTCTGGGTTTCCCCAAATCAAATTCACTTCTAAAGGGTTTGCCAGTTGCAAAGATACGGGAAAGAAAAACCCTTGTGCTAACCTCTGTCTTATGCCACACATTATATTGGTCAGTTTCACTGACCATCTCTCCCCAAGAAGAATTTGAGCCCCTTTGGAAACTTGGGCTGGGACTTCACCTTGGTGTCCCCGGGACCCCGTCACGGCACTGGGGACTCGGCACCTGCTGAGGGTCTGAACTCATGCGTTCCGTGCGGCAGCTAAAACCGCAATACTTCCAGAAGGCAGAGGCTTAACTGTTCTGAGCAGTCTTCCAAGGCGACTGTTTTCCAAAGGGCTGATACCCGTTTAAAAGTGAGAGATCTATTTGTTCAGAAATCTTCCACTTTAGAGTAACACGTTGGGTTGTTTTCAGAAGTTGTTTGAATGGGCATAAAACAGTCCTAGGGGCACCTCCATGCCCTGACAACCTCAGCATCTGTCCTGGCCACTGGCAAGTGTGTGTTCAAGACGAGGAGTGGGAGAAAGATGTGTGTGTGTGTGTGTGTGTGTGTCTGTGGACTTCTGCATATTTTACATACAGCAGTAAAGAAGAGAGGATGCAGTAAGGAAAAAAACAATGGAGATTTTAGTGTCATACTGCCTCGCATTAGAGTCCCCGCTCTGCCTCTTGCCAGCAGAAAGGCCTGGTGCAAATTATATATCATCCGAGATCTAACGACTGCGCCTGTAAAATGGGAACGTTAAGCCCTACATCACAGGTATAAGAGGAACCCAGGGTGCAGGACCACCGTGTGGCCTATTTGAGATTGTACAGGTGCTGGACGTGGCCGCACATCCCATCTGAAACGCTTCAGAAAAGTCTGTGAACTCCATTTAAAGTCGGGCTGATGTGACCTCGCGACACACTTTACAGCGAGGGAGACGAACGTGAAGGGGGACACACTGAGAGCCAGGCACCGCATACCCACCCCCCCAGTCCCCCAAGGCGGCCTGTGTGGTTCCCCACTTCACAGCTCACACCGCTGAGAGCTCAGGTGGGTCACCCAGCCACACCGTGGAGGGGGCTGGCTTCTGAAACCCCCCCCGAGTTACTCTCTGCGGGTTTCCAAAGCACAGCCCCTCAGCCAGGCCACTCACTAAGGGCGACCGTGGGCTGGCACCAGCGCGGGGCATTGCTCAGTCACAGCACTTCCTGTCCCCTCATAATGGGAACTTCTGCCTTGGCCGGGAGGGCCCCCCCCAACATCCTGGGAGGTGGACAGCCTTCCCCCTTCACTAGAGGGGGACACAAGGCCAGGCAGGAGGTTTCTGCCTCTGCAGGGGCTGCTGGCCTGGGCTCCTAGGAGGCCTGTTTGTGGAGACAGGAGTCGGCCCCAGGGCACAGGGAAGCCTGGGCTACCGCTGAGCATATTTCTGGGGCTGGAATGCCATCCCTTGGAGAGCTTGTCTCTTAGAGACGCCAGGTCTGAGCAGGCTTTAGAAAACAGCAGAGGCCCTGTGGCGTGGGGGGGGCGCAGGGGGGAGGGAGTGAGGGCGGTGGGGGGGGGTTCCCACACGCCAAGCTACAAGGCCCTTTGTGGGGGGTTCCCTCAGGCATTTCTCATTACAGGAGTTATTTCTGCCCCGCAGATTACGTGGTTCTTGCACTTGGCGTGAGGAATGAATCGAGTCATTATTAACTCAGCAAGCGTCCGCCCGGGTCCGGGGCACCCGTTTGGAGGCAGAGCAGTTAATACACGGGCGGATTAGGTGGCTCTTGGGCTTCGCCACAATTAGAAACGCAGGACGTTTGAAATATTAACTGGGGCATGTGGGGAAGAGGCAGCGCCCGGCTTCGCTGCCAAGGAGGGAGCAGCCCCGAGGAGGCTGCGGGAAGTTATGTAAGGAACGAGGCAGTGGGAAGTGGCATTTGCTGAGGACTTATTGTACGCTGCTGTGCGTCAGTGGCTCCGGTAGACATTCCTCACTTTATCTTCCCTAGTACCTCGCAGACGGGATCCTGTCTCCCCTTTCACACGGGAGGGAGGAGCTCAGAGAGGGCCAATCAGTTCCCCAGGTCTGCACGGGCAGGGAGGTCAGTCTGCCTTCCCCTGGCACCGTCCTTCCCCCTTCGCTGAGCCCTGCACCGTAGCTGCCCACCTCCAGGGAGGCATCGAGACACTCATAAAAAGGAATGCTAAGAAGAAATAACCCACGCAATCATCATCATTGCAGCTGATATTTATTGAGCATATACTATGTGCACGTGCTGTGCCTGACTCCGTAGACACCGATTTTCATCCTTGGGACCATGGAGGGGAGGCAGGTACAATTATTGTTCCCACTGTATAGATGGCAAACTTGAGGCACCCTGAGATTAGTAAATACATCCAAAGAGTCACAATCAAGTCTGCCTCCAAAGCCCGTCCTGTTCTGAAGATACTGCTGCATCCCCCCAACTCCGAGAGTGCCCAGGGGACACCCACCCACTATGCCCTGGGTATTGTGACAGCAGCATAACACAAATTACTTCTTTAACCACCCCTATTGCCCTATGGGGTAGGCACTTATTAATATTATTTATTACTCTCTTCATGCTCTGGGTAAGAAAATAGAGTTTCGGGGAGCAGTACTCGGCTGAAAACACAGCCTGCTCCACTCTACTTGGTCCAAAGATGCAAACCCCTAGACAGTCACGTAGAGAGAGGTCCACGTCACGTAGAACACACGAGAGAGAGGACAGCAGATGACAAAGCCAACAGAGAAAGTGCCGGAAAACGCCCAGCAATCATGGGATGGGAACTGCTAATCCCTGGGGAACCCAAAGAGACCAATAATGGTGAAATATTAATCATGGAAAATAAAATTCAACAAAACCCCGTGCATCAGGGATTTTGTGTTTTGTTGTTGTTGATTTGCTTTGCTTTGTTTTGCTTTTCAGAGAGGTCTTCCGGCCCCCCGTCCTTCCCCGAGGCCCCTGTTTACAGTCTGGGGGATAGACAGGCACAGTCAGAACCAGCTTCCCTTGGCTCAGTTCTAATTTCCACTTCCCTAATTACGACATTCCTTCCCTTTGGACATCGTTCAAGTTCTCCTTTCCCCCCAGTGGTACCGCTACCACCTGGATGCAGGAAGGAAGCCATAGATGGTGTGTTTCTAAGAATGTTAAGGCGGAAAAATCGGAGAAAGGGGCCCTCGCTGCTATAGGTTCGCAGCCTTCACGGCCCCATCACATGCTGCCCTGGAGCTCGGGAAGTGGCTTCGGTGTAAGGGCCGCGTGGACCACCTTGGCACCCCGCGCCCAGTGCACGGCGGGTACACAGGAAGTCCCACCTAAGGCACATCAACAATCTCAAGTGATTTCCAACTGTTACGGTTAACACATGGAAGCTTTAGAATGAATGGGTTGCTGTTAATTTTAACACAAAGCAGACCGACTGCGATCCCTATGATACAATGACGTTTACTCCCTTGCATCTTGGTCTACTGTCTGGAGTGGGAAAGACCCAAGCAAGCCCTGAAAGGAGAAAGCTGTGTGTACGTCCCAGCAGAGCTCTGTCCTCCACCCACAGCCCTTAGTAACCGCTTGTTACTGACATATTGCTAACATTCTGTCACACTCTCACCGTGTGGGAGGGGCGTGGATTATTGACAAAATCTGCATCCCTCCATGGGTGGAACCACTTGTCTGGACGTTATGTAGCATCTCTTCCCTACCCACAGATGATTAGTATAAGCAGCTGTTTTTATTACTGTTCTCCATCTTGAAAAAAACTGAGCTACTTACACCATTGCACACAGCACTTCTGACTTATCCAGCCCAAATTAAATACTTTGTTTTTATATTTGTGCTTTGGACATGTATGTCTAATTTCTGAACATTATGAAACATTTCCCTTATGCTAGGAAGGTGTGGAGGACTTGTTTTCCTCTCTCTCTCAAACTATACTCCTTTTCACTCAAAAATGGGGGAAATAGAAAGTTTAGAGAAGGGGCTGCAAACTTTTTCTGGCTTGGCAGGACCATCCATGTCCCACAATGACAACTCAGCTCTGCCATGGTAGTAAGAAACCAGCGATAGACAATAGGTGAATGGAATGGGCGAGGCTATATTCTAATACAAATTTATTTATGGACACCAAAATTTGAATTTCATATTATTTTCACAGGTTGTGAAGTGTTATTCTCCTTTTGATTGTTTTCAGCAATCTAAAAATACAAAAAATATTCTAAACTCACAACCATTCAAGAAAGCACTGGGCCAGAATTGGCTCATGGGCTGTAATCTGGTGATGGAAGAGGAAAGAAAATGAATTAATATTTGTTCCCTTTCCACAGCAAGAAGAAAGATGCTGGGGATTATAGTGAGTTCAATAGTGTCTCCCCCAAATTCCTGTCCATGAGGAAACTCAGAGTGTGACCTTATTTTGGAATAGAGTCTTTGCATGTGTCATTAGTTAAGACTCTTAAGGTAAAATAATCCTGGATTTAGGCGGGCCCTAGAATTCCTCCAATGACTGGTGTCTTTGTAAAAGGAAAGAGAGGGAGATTTGGACACAGAGAGGCACAGAGAAGGCCACGTGAGGATGGAGGCAGAGGTTGAAGGCAGCCACGACCAAGGAAAGCCAAGGACCTCCAACAGCCCCCAGAAGCTACGGGAGAGTCCAGGAACAAATTCTCCCCTTGGCGCTTCAGAGAGAGCCTGGCTCTGCCCACACCTTGATTCCAGACTTCCAGCCTCCGGAATTGTGCAAGAATAAATTTCTGTTGTTTTAAAGCCACCAAATTCATGGGCATCTGTCACGGCAGTGGCGGGAAACTAATACAGGGGGTTAAAGGTGTTTTGCTGAGAAGGAGAAGGAGCTTCAGCCATTACGTAACTGTTGAAATAATTTGGGAAATGACCAAAAAAAAAATAATAATAATAAAATCCAAGAAAGGATTTTTGAAGGAACTCCATTAAGAGCCATGTCCAGGGACCGTGATTTTATACAGGAAATTCCATCTCCCAGTAGCTGAAGAGAGGCCTTGGAAACAACAGAGGAGGGACAGGTACAAACGGGGCAAAGGGAATAGCTTGCTGCCCCAGAGGGTGACCCTCGCCCGACGGATCTGGGGGAAATTTGTCCTGGCCGCAGTGGGAAACCAGACAGCAAGGAGGCTGCAGACTTAATCCACGTCCCTTGGCAGGAGGCAGGTGTCGCACACCCGCCAGCAACACGTGTGACGGGAAGGTTAGTGTGCGTGTCCTTGTCTCTGAAGGAAGGCGGGGCAGGGATTACGGGCAGAGTCTAATGGGACTTGTTAGGGGTCAGATGGGAGGGAGGTGACAAGTGCAAGATCATTTTGCCAGGCTCACTCTCCACGTGGGGTTGGTTCCAGTGAGAGCAGCCAGGGCTAAGAAGCAGAACTGACGGATGGTCTCCTGCCTCTCTCCATGGTGGCCCGCAGGCAGTCACTTTGATCCCTGCTGGGAAAACCCTTAAACTGAGACACGTGCTTCAGCTTCAGAGATGGTGGACTTCCTCTGGGAAGAGACTTAAAAGCCTCATCCCCTACATGGCCCCAACCCCTGCCAAACACATGTACTGCACGTTGACCATTCAGGAGATGGTCACCCGCCCCCATCGCCTCCCGGCCGTATCCTGCAGCTCCACCACATGGGGGACTTTCCAAGCCTGGGGACAGTCTGGCGGGGAGGCTGTGGCACTCTGCTGAGGGATGAGCCACTTCTCACACGGCGGGAAGGAGAATGTGCCGTAGGGAGGTTAATTTAGTCATTGGAGAGCAACACCTGTTCTTGCAGGCAGCCACCTCCTTTCCAGAAACAAATCCTAACAAAGTAACATCAGAAATGAATGCAGAGGTTGACGTGGGCCCCTGTGGCCAAGGACCCAGGCTTCACTGTTCACACGTCGGGCTCTTCCTCGGTTACAGGGGATGTCTGTCTGTCTAGATGAAGTGTGTCACCTCGTCAAGCCTCAGCTTCTCACTAGTGAAACAGCAATGATATTAATAATAACCTCTATGTCGTAGGGCTGTTTGGAGGATTAAATGATGTAGGTAACATGGTACCACCACATGGAGGATGCCCAGCAAATGGTAGAACTACCCATTGCTGTTATTTTTTTAAACAAACCTTTTCATCTAAATGTCATTTATGATTGAGCAGAACTGGCAACAACCAAAATGTCTAAAGAGACAGAGGATTAATTAAATATTATGTATACACACATATATACACATATATGTGTGAAGAAATCTTATATAGCCTGTAAACCCATCATTTTTGAAGGATAGTTAATAGATAATTATACGGGGAAGAAGCCCAATAGAATATTAAATGGGTAAAGCAAAATGAAAATTTGTTTTATAATAAAATTCCTCTGTTATTATCATTTCTACACACACACACACACACACAAACAGAGCCCTGTAGGAAAAACAACAGGGAAGATTTACATACAGCAAAGTGAAAATGCTGATTTTGTCCAGGAGTATGAGTAATGTTTACTTTCCTTTTTATACTTTCACTCTACTTTTGAAAATCTCTCACAATGCACCTCTATTACTTTAATAATGAAAATTAAAATATCAAGAAAGAATAGCATGGATTTCACAGTTAGACACAATTTCAAAGCACGGCTTTCTGCTTGTGGATTGTATGACCTTGGGCAAGTTCTTTAATGGAACCTCAGTTGCCTTATGTTTAAAAAAAGGCAAGAGGAAGAATAATTGGGTGCATCTGAAAGGGCCATACAGAGAATTAAATAGGACAGGGCGGGGCCGAGTGCCTAACACATATGAGTTGCACATGTGTTATTTACCCAAGGTCAGGAGATCCCTGTGGGAAGATTTGGGCTGGTTTTGAGAGGACATCCACATGCTCAGTGGACCACAGGAAATGCTGAGATGGAGGCCCCATTCCTCAGACACCAAAGCTATTAATTAACACAACCCTCTTGCCTGCACGGAGAAGCCACGGAATGCTGCTCCGAAGGACTTTGGTAGATTACGGTCCTGCCCATGTAATCTCCCCTTATCGTAGCGATCGTATCAGAGTCCATCAGAAATCTCAGATTGATTTCCTTGATGAATCACACCTGCTAATTGCAGTGCACGGGCCAAGAGGACCCACGTTTGGGGGAATCTTTAAAAGAACACCAGCAGAAAGGAACTCGAAGCCTCGTGTGTGCATGTGGGACTGTAGTTCCATTTCCGGTAAAAAGGAATCATGATGGTAAAAACAATATGCCAGAAACACGTACAGATGTGCCTCTCTGTATCAGTTCCTGGGAGAAGCGCTGTTTGTTTGTTTGTTTGTTTACTCCATCTTTGCAAGAACCCTTTTTACAGACGAGGAGACCAAGGCTTGGGAAACGTAGCACATCAAAAGCAAACACACCGAGCAAGGTAGGTGATGAGCTGGGATTCGAAACCCTTAGAAGCCTGAGTCCGGAGCCCACGTGTAAGCCCACAATGCCCAGGTGGCCCTGCTGGGCCCTTCACCGCTTCACACCACCATCTAGGGCCACCCACAGATCCTTGCTGGATTTCAAAGCTGAGTACCCTCCCGTAGAGTCATGGAAGAAGAGAGGAAAAGAATTACAGAACAGTTTTTGCAGACTGGCAGCAAAGGACCAGTTTCCACCAGACTCCTCCTCATCCCCGTCTGATCCAGGAGGTAGCTTTGAAATATTCCAATTCCCTTGGGCCCTTTTATGATTACAATTGCTCCTAAATGTTTTGATTGTGGTATATTGTAGATGCTATTTCAAATCAGCGTTCAGCCTTATAGGATACTAATGTAAGCATTATAAGACCATTCTCTTGAGCAGACCATCCTTAATAAAAACAATATATCAGACATTGACTCTTATGAAAGAGGCACCTCATCCCTGAGAGTAAAGCCTTTCTTCACGCAACGACCTCTCACAAAATGCCAGTAATTTGGCTTAGGGGTCAATGAGAAATTGAAAGAGAGAGAGAGAGAGAACACAAAAGAAGGGAGAGAAAGAGCTGTTGTTTTATCCCCATTAAATAAATACAAGGGGTGTGTTTTCTAGGGCGTTTACAAAGCTAGGAAGATCGCATCTGGGAGAGGCACTGGGGGAAGGTTTATGGAGCACTGGATTAGGAGCCTGAGATCTCGAGTTCTAAGATCAGCAGCACCAGCTACTTGTATGTGTCTTTGAAAAGTCACTTGCCCTCTGGGTTTCTTCTTCAGTAACCTGAGATCACTTGCCCCCGGCTTGCCTAGCTGGGGCGTCCACGTCTCAGTTTGCCTAGGACAACCCAGGTTACACCTGTTGTCCCGGCGTGATTATTAATAGCACCCTTTCACTTCTGTTTGTGACCCTGTTTGGGTGAAAAATTGCATATTCGCCCCATGCCTAACTTAGGGTGTTATGACAGCTAAAAGGATAAAGGTCCGAAAGTGTTTTATAAACGTTAAAGCCCAATCACAGAGTAAAGGGATTGGAGGCACTTCTCAGTTGCTCTGAAGGCTACATTTAAGAAACAGACATTGGTTTTACAAGAGTTGTTGAGCTACTTTATGAACTGGGTATATTCAGATTCATGTATATGGTGTGGTCACAATACACACACACACAAAAAAAAATATTTAATGGAAACACACAAAGGGACAACAACAGTTGTCTTTGATGAGACTGTGGGTAAGATTATACTTTCTTTTTTTTTTTTAATGAGTAGGTTAGCTTTTATTTTGAGAAGAAAATTCAAAAGCACAGAAAAGTAAGCGACAATTAGTGATCGGCCATAGAGGTGGACACAGGGAGATGCCAGTAGAAGCTCTCTTTGTCTCCCCACTGTGAGAAGCAGGCAGGCATGGCTGCCAGACAGAAGAGAAGCTTCCCTAGCAAGATCTCTCTCACTGAATGACACTCAGCTGTCACTGCAACAGTGTCAAAGCCACACTGAGATACCTTGGGCTTGAGTCACGAAGGGGATGGAGGGATCATGCGCCCAAGTGGGACTGAGCTGTCTGCTGGGACATTGAGGAGTTCCCACTACCTGAATGGGGCTTCTATGCTCAAGTCCAAGACAGCTTCCTGCATAATCCAACTGGAAAATCCTACAGAGTCAAACCAGTTCATGTAAACCAGGGGTCCCCAACCTATGGTGAGCTGTATAATTATTTCACGATATATTACAATCTAACAATAATAAAACTAAAGTGTACAATAAATGTAATGCACTTGAATCATCCCTAAACCATCTCCCCACCCCACCCCCATCCCTTGAAAAATTGTCTTCAATGAAAACGGTCCCTGGTGCCAAAAAGTTTGGGGACTGCTAATCTAAACAACACCACATCGTGAAACTTTCAGCTTTTCTGTTCATTACCAAAAAAAAAAAAAAAAAAAAAAAATCCACTTAGGAATACTTAATACAGGACATTGCAAGGATTTTATTTTGAACAAAGGAAACAAGTAATATCCTCCTCAGATGAAGTCACTGAAACGGACCTTCGCTGAGCCTCTATGTGGTCACATGACCTCCTAACAACACTGAGGTAAATGCTATTTTCTTTGTATTTGACTGTGAAGGACAGTGACGATTTGGGAGGTGAATCGACCTGTGAAGAGTCACAGGGAGGGGAAGATGTGGGCTTCTCCCAGGTCGCGTAGCCGGCAAGTGGCGGAGTGGAGAGTTGAACCCATTCCCGCTGCAGGCCGTGGCTGGGCAGGAGCTGTGGGCACTTCCGTTACCCGAGTGCCCAGCATGAATCTCAGGCATTTCAGTGAATGACCTGCCTGAGCATCTGGACTCCCGAAGACATAATCCCCTGGGGCAGCTTGTTCCCATGGCGGGGTGAGATACCACGATCTCTCCTCATTTTTTCAGCCAGACTTCCATCCTCTCAGAAATATTGCTGCAGCCCTGAAAGTACAGTCATAGCTCATTGTGTTGCGCTTGGCTTTATTACGCTTCATAGATACTGCATTTTTTCACAAATCGAAGGTTTGTGGCAACCCTGAATGGAGCAAGTCTATTGGTGCCATATTTCCAATAGCATGTGCTCAGTTTGTGTCACTGTGTCACATTTTGACAATCCCCAGGATATTTCAAACTTTTTCATTATTATTATACCTGTTATGGTTATCTCCGATTAGTGATCTTTGATGTGGCTATTGTTAAGTGATTGTTTTGAGGTGCCATGAACCACACCCATATAAGATGAGGAACTTAATCGATAAATGTTGTATATTAGCTGACTATAGAGCAGCAATTTCCCCATGTCCCTCCCTTCTCTCGTGTCTCCCAGCTCCCTGAAATACAACAGGATTGAAATTAGGCCAATGAATAACCTTCTAAGTCTTCAAGTGAATGGAAGAGTCTCATGTCTCTTATTTTAAATCAAAAGCTAGAAATGATTAAGCTTAGTGAGGAAGACATGTCAAAAGCCAAGACAGGTTGAAAGCTAGGTCTCTTGCACCAGTTAGCCAAGTTGTGAATGCAAAAGAAAAGTTCTTAAAGAAAAAAAGTGCTACCCCAGTGAAGCCACAAATGATAAGAAAGCAAAACAGCCTTATTGCTGATATGGAGAAAGTTTGAGTGGTCTGGATAGAAGATCAAACCAGCCACAACATTCCTTTAAGCTAAAACCTAATTTGGAGCCTGACTCTTTTCCATTCTATGAAGGCTGAGAGAGGTGAGGAGGTTGCAGCAGAAAACTTCGAAGCTAGCAGCAATTGATTCATAAGGTTTAAGGAAAGATGCCATCTCCATAACACAGAAGTGCAAGGTGAAGCAGCAAGTGCTGATGGAGACGCTGCAGCAAGTTATCCAAAAGATCTAGCTAAGATCACTGATGAAGGTGGCTACACCAAACAACAGATTTTCAATGTGAATAAAACAGCCTTCTATTGGAAGAAGATGCCATCTAGGACTCTGTTACCTAGAAAGGAGAAGTCAATTCCTGGCTTCAAAGCTTCAAGGGAAAGACTGACTCTTATTAGGGGCTAATGCAGCTGGTGACTTTAAGTTGAAGCCAGTGCTCATTTACCATTCTGAAAATCCTAAGGCCATTAAGAATTATGCTACATGTACTCTGTGTGTGTTCTTGTAAATGGAACAACAAAGCCTGGATGATAACATATCTGTTTATACTAATAGCATGGTTTACTAAATATTTAAAGTGCAATGTTGAGACCTACTTACCGCTCAGGAAAAAAGACCTTTCAAAATACTACTGCTCACTATAACACAGCACCTGATCACCCAAGAGCTCTGACGGAGATGAACAAGGAGATTAATGTTGTTTCCGTGCCTGCTAACACAACATTCTTTCTGCAGCCCATGGATCAAGGAGTAATTTCGACTTTCAAGTCTGATTATTTAAGAAATATATTTTGTAAGGTTTTTCTTCCATAGGTAGTGATTCTTCTGATGGATCTGGGCAATGTAAATTATAAACCTTCTGGAAAGGATTCATTATTCTAGACGCCATTAAGAACATTCGTGATTCATGGGAGGAGGTCAAAATGTCAACATTTATAGGAGTTTGGAAAAGTTGATTCCAACCCTCCTGGATGACTTTGAGGGGTTCAAGAATTCAATGGAGGAAGTAACTGCAGATGTGGTGGAAACAGCAAGAGAACTAGAAGAGGAGCCGGAAGATGTGACTGAATTGCTACAATCTCATGATCAAACTTGAATGGATGAGAAGTTGCTTCTTATGAATGAGTAAAGAAAAGCGGTTTTTGAGATGGAATCTGCTTCTGGTGAAGACGCTGTGGACACTGTTGAAATGACAACAAAGGAGTTAGAATATTACATAAATTTAGTTGCTAAAGCCACAGCAGGGTTTAAAAGGATTGACTCTAATTTTAAAAGAAGTTCTATTGTGGGTAAGATGCTATCAAATAGCATAGCATGCTGCAGAGAAATATTTCATGAAAAGAAAAATCAATCAATGCAGCAAACTTAATTGTTATTTTAAGAAATTGCCACAGCCACCCCAATCTTCAGCAGCCCTCACATTGATCAGTCAGCAGCCTTAGTACAGGCAAGACCCTCTACCAGCAACAAGATGACGACTCCCTGAAGGCTCAGATGATTGTAAGCATTTTTTGCAAGAAAGCATATTCAATTAAGGTATGTACATTGTTTTCTTAAACATAATGATATTGCACACTTCACAGACTACAGTATACTGTAAACATAACTTGTATAAGGAACAGGAAACCAAAACATTTGTGCAACTCCAGTTATTGCAATATTCACTTTATTGCGGTGGTCTGGAATAAGACTTTGTATGCTTGTAATTTTGTTTTCCCCCCTCAGCTTTCTGAGTTTTACCTCTTGCCTCTCCTCATTCTAGAGGAACTGAAATGTCATCTCTTTTGTTTTATGCAGCAAACATTAATTAAGCAATTACCCCATGTACCGTATGCAAGGCAGAATGCTACAGCCCCAGGCTAGACAGGTTAGAGGCAGATCTGGACTCCAGTGAAGAATCTCTCACCAACCCCCTGACTGATGTCCCAGAAGTTATTTTCTTTTCCTGGGACTCAGTTTCTCCATGGGTAAAATAGGGGTGGGTGGACCAAATGAATTCTAAACTCCCTTCTGGCACTAATAAGCTATCATTTACCCAGAAAATATAGACTCTGATTCCCCCAGACCACTGTTTCTCTAGAAGAGGTTCACAATTAGATCTTAAACCTTTTCCTGTTTCTCACCTCAGAGAATTTCGGCAGTGGCCACGCAAGCTTGTGGGCTCTCAACTTTTTAATGACGTTTCGACATTTTCTCTTACAGTGGGCAGATATCTCTTTTCACAATCGTTCAGGATGCACAGCTACCTCTTAAACAATCGCTTTTCTCCTAGACAACTCTGAAAACCTTGGGGAAAACACATGTTCCTGTTTCCACAATATTCCCTTATTATTAAGCTATCAACGCTGAGAGTGTAACTTTTCATTAACATCAGCTCTCCCCTTAAAATCAATGTGTCATCTCATTGCGTTAAACTCAAGAGCAGACCAGCAAAGTGTTGTTTAAAAACAAATACACCCCATCGCATTCTCTCTGACTGGATTTTAGCATAATTTATACAATTGTGATTTTTTTTTAGGTCATTTGCAGTGTTCCCTGATTAGATGGAAATTGTCCTTTATTGGCTTTGCTTTTTAACAGATGCTAACTTGCATGAAACAGGCTACATAAAATGTACCTGCATTGGAGAAATGTCCATCTATCAATGTAGACTCTCCTGAAGAATTCCAAGTTTCAGGTAAATTGTTTCCATTAAGCTGAAAATACTCCTTCGGGTGTGAGCTTCTAATTCATGAGTTGCTGTAAACTGATTCAAATAATAACGAGGTTTTTTTTTCTCCCCTGGCCCGATAGTAATCTAGTGAAGAACATGTTCAATCCCTAAAGATGATATTATCTAGTGATTTCTACAACTGTCCTGAAGTCCAAACCATGCTGTTATGTGAAAATGTGGGTTTTATAATGCTGTTATTTGTCTGGCTGTTTCATTCCTATTTTACCATGAACGTGTGATATTTGACTGACATCTGGGCAGATGGATAGTAATCAGGATTGTGGTTCATAGAAAAATTAAGAGACAAATCAGGAGCTGATAAAAACTGAAATCAGAAAAAAAAATGCAGCCACATTTAAAATTCTTACATTTGTCTATTTTGGAAAAGCACCAAGCAGCACACAGTAAATGAGAGGGAAGCTTGATGAAAAACTCTGTTTATTATAAGGGCAGACAATAGACACTGATGTCTCTTTTCTTCATGGTAATGTTCACAGGATGGTGTCTGGGGTTAATTTAGGTTAATCATATCACCCAGCACAAGGTAATCTCACCTGTACAGCAACACTTCTGAAGTCTCATAAAATGTGTCTCTTTATTGTAAGGGTAGCAGGGCGAGCTGCAGCCCCACAAACGCGGAAGGAGTAAGGCAACCTTGCCTATAAATAAAATGCTACCGGCCACCTTCAGTTTGCTGGATCCATGCAATTAAATCTAGCATGTATTTGTTTAATACATGCCAGACTTTGTGCCAGTCACTGGGAAAAAGGGTTAGGACATTCATGTAGTCATTCAATAGACGTTTATAAGAGCCTGTATCTGCTGGCAGATGTGTCCCTGCCTGTCCACAGGAGGCTAATAAGATCACAACACCATGTGATTAGGGTAATAGCAGAGGTCCCTGTAAAAGGACCCAAGGCAGCTCCTCCAAGACCACGCCCCTTCCCCTTTACCAATGTCCCTGTCAGCTAAATCATCAAAAGAGGAAGCTGTGACCTTGCTTTCCTTGAAGCATTTCAGACTATGCCTAAACTCTTTCAACATTATTTTGCGGTTGAAGCTACAATCCTGAAACATAACTGCAGCTGGTTATTGAAAAATGCAAATAAGTTACATGTCCAGGATTAAAATGAAACATTCTTTTCTGAGTCAGCAAAATGTTTGAAATATATACGTTCAAAATATCTTTTTTTATTACAACAGTAAAATATGCTCATTGAAAAAAAAATCCAAATAACATGGGAGAAAATAAAGTAAAAATAGCCCCTTCCCCAAGGCCCCTAAACTTCTTTCAGAGTTTAAAGTTTATGCTCCTAGATTTTTGCTATACCTGTCTAAACATGTAGCCACTGAGGTTAAAATGTTCAAAAGTCATACAACTCAGTCATTTCAAGCCAAGTAGAGCAAATTCATATTTACTGAGCACGACACGTGTGGATAATGTCTTGGTGTTTTGCACACATGACTTCATATCCATCATATACTGCAAGGGTTGGCAAACTTGGCCTGTGGGCTAAATCCCATCCTCCACTTCTTTTTGTAATAAAAAATTTGCCAGGGGTTGGGAGGGACTCCCAAAGTGCAAGGGTATGTAAATAAAGTTTTATTGCAATGCAGTGACATCCATTTATTTACACGGGATCTCTGGCTACTTTTGTGCTACAGTGGCAGAATTGAGTAGTTGCAATAGAGACGGCATGGCCTGCAATGCCTAAAATACCTACTCTTTGATCTTTTACAGAAAAAGTTTGCTGACCCCTGAGATAGCAAATAATCTTATGTGGAGAAAAAGGACTAGAGAGAGATAGAAAACAAGCTATTACCACAGGTTAAATTATAAAGAACTCTAAACAACTTCTTTATCCATTGCTGTATTATCTACATTTTCAATAAAGATGTACATATTCTTTTGTGCCTTCATTATATACGCAATTTAAAGAGAATTCTATCTTCACGTGAATAAAACTGATGAACCATTACCAAGAAACCTGCCAGAAATTAAGACAGGTTATAACTAAAGTTTCCACCGTGTGCATGCAAACACAATATTCTAAAAGAAATTTTAAAAAGTGTTTGCAAACCTGCTCTCGGCTGACATTTCTTCAGTAATATTTACCCTATCATTTTCTCAAGGCATAGATATTTTCTTGGAGATTTGAGAAATGTGACAGGCGCCGCTAGTTGATCAACAATCAGATTTGCTGCTGCTTCTACCTGGGCAGCCAGACAACATTTCTCAGCTTCTTTGGAGTGCAAACGGCCACGTGACGGAGTGGGCAAAGGGATGTGCACAGAGTTGAAGCGCTCCCCTTCCAGACCTGCTCCATAAAAACCTCCCTCCTCGTGCCTCGTCCAGTTGGCTGAAGTGGGGATTACCTCTTGAGTGCACTTGGGAGCCATAGAATGAAGACTACAGAGCCTCGAGATGAAAGAACCTGCGCCCCCTGAATCAACGCTCGGAGAAGAGCCCCCCAGGAGAGCTGCCTGTTATGTGAGCAAGGTATAAATTTTGCATTAAGCCTTTGCGATGTGGAGCTTTATCTGGTACCTTTCCTAATGAGAGTTCACTGTATTTATGGAGCTAGCTGTTGACAGATGGCTTTGGGATGGAAAAATGATATAGAAGTCCCTTCTCTAGATAATGTCATTCAATAGCTTCTCCTTGAAATCGAAGTGCTGGACACCTTTTTCAGACCTCTGCCTCACCGGTACTCAATCACAGTGAGTCAGTGATAACTGCAACTCCCACCCAAGCCTTTATCTGCCACTATTCTGAGTTCTCTACTCTAGTAGTAATTGTGCCCTGAGGGACCACTCCAATCTCTCTCCTGCCAGCATCATATTCACTGTGCTTCCTGGTCAAACTCTTCCCTCTCTGCCACAAGATATTGGGTTCCATGTAACCTAAGATGGCATCCGGTAACAATTTTTAAATTTATCAACCAGGATACTTTCTCACCTACTGACTCCTATACATCTTGATAGAAGATAAAGGACCATTCTGCCATGAGCAAGGAAGCAATGTAGATAAATTCCATGCCATTTATAATTCATTCCACCTTCATTAAGTATTCATACACTACTTATTGGCGCACCACCTAGGCATGCTATGTAATAAAAAATAAAAAACAGAATAGCTAGAAAAGAAACTGGGAGAGGCTGGTTTTATTAGGAGATGGAAGAATAATTGATTTGCTGTATCTCTTACTCCAAACCTTTCCTTTCAGGAATGAGTTTTGGACAGGTCACTCACAAGTGAACTGGGTAGCTATCTTGATGAAGAATTGAGAAGCACCAGTAGAAGGTCCCCACTATCTCATTCATCCATTCAACTCATATTCACTAGAGACCTGCTTTGGCAGGCCCTAAGAACAGATACTCCCTTCTTAAAGGCTAAACCTCTTAAGCAGAGATATATAGGGATTAAACACACTGAATCCAGACTGCAAATGTTAAATACCTAGCTTTCTGTTAAAGGTTAGTTTCTCTGATTACCATTAGTAATAATAATCATGACATCAAATCATCATAAGTCATCATAATTAGGATAGCCAAAATGTATTGAGATGGTACAAGAGGACAACTCCTAAACTGAGAAAAGTGTTGCGTGCATATCTCACTTAATTTTCATAGGAACCCTGAGGTTTGGTTTTTACTCTTTGTTCCCATTTTACAGATGAAGACATTGAGACTCTGAGAGCTTAAATAATTGCTTAAGGTAAGACAGCAAGTCATTGACCATGGAGAGGCTGAAGTTCATGTCTATTTGGACCCAGAGCCCACAACCTGTAAACCCTCAGTGCCGTTGTTCCTTAAGACAGAAAGGGATCCTAACGGGGAAAGTGTAGAAGTGGTGAGTGTCAGGTGAAAGGGTTGGCAAGAGGGAGGCCCCTGCAGAGTTTGAGGAAGGATGTAGTAAGAGAAGGCTCCCAGATATCAGAGACCAGCTGCGTCTATCTCTGGGGTCTGCCAGTATTGGCTTTGATCACTTATCACAGATAGCACCCAAACCAACCCAATTTGGTAGCATAAGAATAAATGAAATTAGAAGACAAAAAGGAAGTATCCCCCGTACATTCATTAAGCTTTCAGTGATGTCAAAGAGTCATCCCTTCATGCTAATAAAAGAATCATTCAGCACCCCTCTCCTAATGGAACATGTTCTTAGATCTGAAAGTGAAGCTTGGGGATAAATTTAGGATTGGACAGAACCCTACAGACCTGTTTTATCAAATATCTACTTCTCCATGAGTTGATCCTCTCTGTTTGATCCATTCAGCCAACTTTAGGTCAATCCCATTCATTTCCAGCTCTGGAAAACAGTATCTTATCTTCCCCCCACATCACTGATCTGGCAGAATTTCTGCTGCTCTTTGTCAGTTTTCAATGTCTCCTATTTCTCTTAAAGATCAACTCACCAACACTCCCGAGATGATAATACCTAGATTAGCAGTACCCTTGAAATGGAACCATGGTGTATTCCAGGCTAATTTCAGAAGAAAACTTAGTATACATTAGTGGCTCAAAGGGGCTTTTCTTTGCTTTATTTTGTACCATGAACATAACGTGCTCTGGATAAAAATGAACTAAAACATGGTCCATGCCCTGGGGGAGCTCCAAATCCAGTCAACTAGAACACACATATAGCAGATACGACATTATCCCAGGCCAGGAGATTGAGAAACACACAAAGGGAAGGGATGAGACACCTTCAACTCCTCCAGCCCTCCAGCCCATACACCTTGAGAAGACATCTCTCAAATTTACCAGAAAATAACCTGTTTTTTTTTTTCATTGTAATGGGGTGTTTTTTTATTCCCACTTGTCATGAACAAGATATATCAGATATATTTACATTTAAAAATTGATTTCAAATCACTTGGGTGAAGATGGCTCTTGTTAGCTCTGTAAGTATTGTATTTTCAGCAATAAAAGCTTAAAAGCAAATGAAGACGGACATTCCTTTGCTAAAGGAGACAAATTTTACAGGTAAGACAGGGAGTTAAATGCTCTCCACGTCCCAACCATCCACAATTTGCTTGCCTGTCACCCCCGCATGGTGTATGGCTGTGTCCTCACCACACAGAGCCTGCAGGTTACACGTAGCCCTGGAAATCATCCTGTGCAGATAACTTCACAACAGGATTTACGGAGAACGATCTAGTTATTCAACCCCATTCCATTCACTCTCATTATGGCCCCTATTTAAAGCTTCTATGGAAAAGGTCCTCTATCTTCGGGGACAAATGGTCAGAGCAGGGTTTTGTTGGTAGCAATACACCCATTCTGTTTGGACAGCAACCCAGCGAGAGAGAAACATGGCTCCTTCTCAACAGGTCCAAGGAAGTAGGGCTGCAGAGAGTCTCCACAATCCAGAGGAACCCCCTTAACTTCAAGCAATGCTCACTGGAGGACCCCACTGGATTGCTGAATAAATGCTGATTATTCTAGAACTCTCAACTTTAAGCTGTGTTCAGGGATTGGGAGAGGGATTGGCTACTAATTGGACTCAACCAGGAAAGCTATTCTTTGAGACCTTAAGCTAACAGATGACGTACAACCCCTTTGCTGAGCAAGTGTCTTCTGCAACACAACCTTGGAATGTACCTACCCAGTTCTCTGCACCCTGGCCGCCAGCTCCCTAGAAACAGCCCTCTACAAGGATAGAGCTCAAGTTCTCTCTCTCAACGAGGTGGCCTATTCCTGGAGTCTCCTCTTCTTTTTGGGACCTTTTGCTAAGAGTTAAACTGTGAATACGTAATAGCTCTATTTATATGCAAACACACGTTGTTCGTTTGGAGCACAGAAGAATAAATATATTTTGTTTATTTCTTCCTACAAAGCCTTGTGTGGAGGCTTGGAGCCTAGGTATTCACTCTGGTGCTTCTTTGAGGGCTTATAAGAAATTTGGGTCAAATGTAATCTTACAGGGACTTCTCAAGGATTCATAGATGTGGCTGGTTGGTCATTGCTATCAGAGAGAAAACCTACTTAGAGTCATGAATACTCTTTGCAGATGAGGTTGTTCATTCCTCCTCATCCCTGGGAGAAGGTTGAAAGGGACCATTCTCTCCAAGAAAGGATCTTTCCCCAAAAGAATTTCCAAATTAGCTCTGCAGGAGTTTTCTGTGTACAACAGGTGTCACCTGCAATTTGCACCGTGGTTTGACAGGGCTTCCCTCCCAGATTCATGGGAGGTACAAAAGAACAGCGCCCGAAAGCCAGGCACCTCTTCAGAAATGAGTAGCACTGGGTCATTTTTTTTTTTATTTTTGAGCACGATCCCATTCGGACAATGATACTACATGGAATGAAACGACTAATAATAATACTAAAAATGTCAGGTGCAATATTGAAAAATGTCAGTATTTTTTCATTCAACCATGTCAGCAGCAAATCCAATCTGAAATATGCTGACAATAGTGGAGCTACGAAAACCAATATACTTGATGAGCCAGCCGTCCAATAAATTATATATGTGGACATATACATTTGTATGTACTTCCCCCCAGAAGTAAGAGACACTGACGAGGGGGACCCAGGGAGGGCACAGCACGTTACAGAATCAGTTAGTTTTTATACCCGACATCCTGTCCTCCTCGAATGGGGATCAAGCTTAATATGTAGTGATGGGACAGGCACCCCAGAGTGATCAAGGCACTCCGAGAAGGTCATGGTGTCTTTCATCAGGGCCTGAGATGCCACTGCAGTTGGAAATCAGGACTAGCATCACCCACGGCTGCCTCCCACTGTATGAAAAGAAGGTGGCTCCCGTGTCCTGGAGAGATCCTCCTGTTTTGTTATCCTGAAATGTTTACTGCAACATATTTTTAGAGTGTTAAAGAAACTCACGGTCTTTCTTATCGTTCCTCTGATTGCTCATTAGAGAAGTTTTTTAAAACACAGAGGAAAAGAGGAAAATAAAGATCGTCCACGATACCACCATCCAGAGAATGCCCCTAAGATTTTGTGTGGATGGCTGTGTGCGTGTGACTGCTCAGCTAAATAACAGAGAGAAAGAGCTCGTGACTTACAACCCACTCTTCTCTCCCCAGAACTTCTTAATTAGCTATTACGTAGAACGGGACGCATGAGTTTCCTCATCCTGTCTCTTCACTCCTGAGAATGTGTGTGTCTCTCTGGGCATCTTCGGGAAGAACAACTACAAGTGGATCTTTCTGTCACTCTCCATTACCGACAGAAGACTGCTTGGCCAACGACAGAAACCACTTGGTCCTCAGAGGCACCAAAGTGTCGTTATTTCACGAGGGAGGATGTTTTTATATGTTTTAGATTATTTAATGAGGTACGAAAATATTTACAACTTTCAAGGAGGCGAAAAGCAAGCCTGCAAAACATGCCAATTTGACTTAAGTACAGGAACCACAATATCAATCATGGCCCACTCAAGGAGGTGGAAGAGGAGAAACTCTATTCTTCTTTGTGCATTTTTGTATTTTCCAAATTTCAACAATATGCATGAATTATCTTCATAATAAAAAAAACAGTGGTATTAATGGTAAAAATGATGGGTATGTTTTTTTGTTATCAGGTTGTCATTATGTTATTTTTAGTGCATTGGTTAAAAAAGAAATATCATGAAGGATAATGTATGATCCTTCACACTAGCCAAAGGTCAAAGGGCAGAATACAGCCCTCTCTTCTCTTGGGCTAGAGTCACTGAGAAACGTTTCTCCTGGAGGAGGTCTCACTGTCCAGAGATTTTGCAGAGATACTAAGCAAGCTGCAGGAAAATGCAGGAAAAGACGTACTTTTTGCCTTGTTTTGTTTTGTTTTACTTAAACATATATGTTACTTCTTTTTTCTCTTCTAGCTTTACTGGGAAGAAAACGAGTTGTGGAATGTTTTAAACAGCAGTTAACATTTATTGAGCTAAGTGCTTCATGTGCACAATTCCATTTCTGTCTCTTACTCAACAAAGTAGGAACTAGTCCTCTTTCAACTGTTTAGGACAGGAGACTAGGATAGTCCACTGGAGGCAGGACTGGGGAGGCAACTACAGTTTTGTCTGGCATAAAAGTTCATTTTCTTAGCCACAATGACACATGTACATGATCAGAAGAAAAATACAAAAGATACAAGACATCCCAACTCCACGGTGGCATATAAACTTTCCATCCTTTTGTGCCAGGCATTGTTCTAGGGGCTAGGGCAACAGCAGTGAACACAACATCAAAAGTACATGCCCTTATGGAGCCTACATTCTCTGGGATAGTGGTGTCATGTACCGAGTACTGTTTCTGGATTGTCTCTGTTTGTCTAGTGCTCCATCAGCACCATACTGTTTTCCTATAATAAGCTCCCTCATATATTTTAACCCCTGGAAGGAAAAGTCACTTCCTATTGCTCTTCATTCATTAAGATCCTGCTTACTCACACTCATGTCTCCAATATTGCAAAGCACATCCTCATACAGGCATCTCTGAGTACTCACATGAATAATATCCTTATAATCAAGAAGGCACATCTGCTGGGTCAATAGATATGTGCATTTAAAATGATTATCCCTTTTGTGGTGTCAGCCTCCAAAAAGGGCTCTTTGCGCTTTTTGTCCATTTTAATATTACTTTTTATCTTATTTGCTTAAAGACAGATCTTTACATATTCCACGGGTAGTAACACTGTTAAGACTTTGATCATCAAAAGGGTTGCAGATACTTTCTCAATTTGTCATTTCTATGTTAAACTGTGTTTCTATGTTTTCTACAATGCGAAAGTTTACAGTGTTTGGTAACCTACCTTATCAATTTATTCCTTTTTTTCCCCTAGCATTAGGCATTATGCTTAGAAAAATCTTCCACCAAGATTTAAAATATCTCATTTTTTTCCATAAAAGTTATATAGGACACTAACAAAAAAATGGATAACCAATTATCCCAACACTATATATGAAACATTTTCTCTTTTCTCCCTTAATTTGGAATGTTACCTTCATAATGTACTAAATTCTCATGTAAAACCCATTCCATTCAAAACTCTATTACTCTATTTGTTCATTTCTGCAACATTATCCTATTTTTAAGGAATGTGTTTTTATTTCCAATAGAGTAGGCCAGTAACCCCGTCCTTTTCCCTATCAATTAGGATTTTAAAAAATCTATTGACTCTTCTGCTTATTAATTCTTCTGGATGATCATTGGATTAAACCTGTCATTTAAAAAGACATTTAGGATCTTGATTAAAATGCCTCTGAATGTACAGTTTAATTTGGGGTAGTGTTATCGTTTGACTTTACCTTCCATGGCCTTGAAATGTTTCTCCAAGGCTTACTTTCAAACTTTTAAAAATTGTAACAAATTTTCTTCTATATTTCTGGTTAACTTTATCTAGGCATTTCAACATTTGCCTTTTTATTGTGAATGGCTTTTCCCCTGTCCCACAACATTTCCCAACTCTTTATTGCTGATAAAGATGATAGATTTCAAAATACATATTAAATAAATGTGCTGTAGTCTGTGTCTCCCCAAATGCCTACTACCAACATACTTCTAGGCACAAAGCAGAAAGGGTATGGAATTTGGTGCCCAAAACATACATATTTGTGAACTTTAGGAACATCTGGTTCATTATCTATCTAGTAGCATAATACTAACGATTTTAGCAGCCCCTATAAGAATTAGAGCTTATGTGTGTTTTGTTTATCTGTTTTAAATGTCATTCATCATTCTTTAAATGCAGGTGGCTATAGGATAGTGTGGTAGAGAATGCAGGTGATACATTTTAGGGGTGGTATATTTAGTGAGAGTAGGTTAGTTTCTGTGACAAACAGCCTCCAGATTTCAGTGGCTCAACACAATAAAATGCATTTCTTGTTCAGAGGATAGTCCAGTGTGGGTTTTCCTACTCAGCTGTCTCTCTCGGGCAGCTGTCCTCCAAAGAAAGACTCAGGGACCCAGACTTCACCTGATGGCTCCGTGCTCCTCCAGGTCCTTGGGCCACCTCAGCTCAGCCAGCAGACAAGAAAGGGAGATACCTAGGAGGTTCTCATGTGCTGGGCTGGAAGGATCTTTGTCACCTCCCCACCTTCCGCTGGCCTGAACATGGTCAAACTGCAGAGGATGCTGGGAAATGTGGTCTAGCTATGTGCCCAAGAGGCAGAGGACAGGGTTTGTTGAGTATTCTCTTCCAAAGGTACTATTTGGGGAAAGGGGAGAGGGCACTTATGTCCATGTGGTTACTATTTGGGGAAAGGAGAGAGAACACATGTGTCTGGGTGGTTAGTCTGAAAATAGTCCAGGAAAATGGAGACAAACCCTAGGTAAGCAAGTCCCTCCCTCCTTTGCAAACTTTCCTCCTGTTTCCCCCATGAACTCGGGGGGCCAGGATTTCTTTTTAGCAAAACCGGCCCTAACATGCTTTTCTGGGTTGTTTTCTAGCCCTGCCTAATAAGAGGGTGGAAGACAAGAGGACTGGAGCCCTATTTGTTGCTCCAGTTTATGACCAAGCACCTGTCACTGCTTTCACCAGCCTCACGCGAAGTGGAGTCTTTGCTTTCCGCACAGCCAGAGAGCAACTGGCCCTGTCCACATCCCCACCTCCCCCCTGCTAATCCACCCCATCAGCAATTCCTCCCCACAGAATTTCTATGGCTCCCCTCTGTTTTGGAAAAGTAATCATGATAATAATAGCAATAACGGCTAACCTTTACTGATTTCTTATGCTATCCCAGGCACCTTGCAAAAATACTCTGCATCTATTTCTTTTCTTCCTAACAATTCCACGGAGGCATTTTAATTACTCCCATTTTCAGGCAGGGAAACTGAGGTCCAACCCAACAGGGTGAGTGATTTACTCAAGTCCACAGGTGATAGTAGACAAGATTTTAACACCAGCAGCAATGTGGTTCCCCTCAACATGAGCAACTGTGCTACGAGTTTAGAAGTTCTCCCCACTACTCTGAGTTTAAAGTCTACACTTCTTACCCCAGCTAACAATTCTCTGCTGGTCTGGCCTCTGATTTCCTTTCTAGATTCACCTGTTGCCAAGGGTAGTCACACACACATATAAACACATATACACATGTACACATGTGACATATACATGTGCACACACATACAAACATATACACACATATGTATACACATACCTCCCAGCACAAAGCCAAGTTCATCCACTCCGGCAATGCTAGCATTTCATTTCCCCTTGTCACCCATGCACACTGGCCTTTGGAACTCTATATACAAACACTTACTGAGCACCTACTAAATGCCAGGCACTACACTAGGGGCTGGGGATATAAAAGTGAACAAGACAGATCCATAACTTGCCTTTACAAACTTCCTATTCTTATGGGGGACATAGATCAGGAATGAGTAAAATGAAGTCTGTATTTGGGGGTATGGCTTAGTGTTATGAAGATACAGAAATCAGGGTGAGGGATGAGACAGTGGCAGAGGGTGGGGCTGTTTTAATCATGGTGCTCAGAAAAGGCCCACTCTGGGAAATGAATCTTCCAGTCCATGGGACCCTCCAGTGCCATAGGAATGGCGGCCCCGTCCAGCTGAGGAAGAAACTCATCCCGGGCAGAAAGAGAAGCAAATGCAAAGGCCTGAGGTGGGAGTGAGTGTGGCCTGTTTAACGAACAGAGATTAGATTCATGCGGTCAGAAAGAAAAGAGCAAGGCCAAAGTGGCCAGAGATCGGCTCAGAGAAGGGGACAGGGCCAAGAAGGCCGTGGTAGGAGTTTCATCCACATGCATGGAAAGTATTCGATGGTTTTAAGCAAGGTAATGATATGATCTGATTTACATTTTAATAAGATCACTCTTGCTGCTCTTGTTAAATGCCAACTTATCTTGATGCCCTGGAAGGCTTCCTTCCAGTTCTGTTTTAAGACAGCAGGAGCCGATATCATTAACATCCAATGACAATTCGATTTGAAAACTCCATGTCTCAAATGACTTATGGCAAACCTGCACTGCAGATAACATCAACATTATCCAGCTACCACAGCAAATACACTCACTGGGTCCTATGCACTATGGAAACTGAAATTGAGCGTTTTGTAAGGTTCTGATCTGGACTAAGTTTGGCATCTGGTCTCTAGTTCAACTTGAACCCTGCCAGGACCTGCTATAAGTCAATAGAGGTGGACACATTTGACACCCAGGTGGGTGCTGGATGTGTAAATATATAAATTTCTTAAAAACTTTAAGCCTGTTTTTTAAAAGAATCTCTTAAAATGTGTTTATGAAAAAAAATTGGGGGGCTCCATCAGTATTTTTTTTTCCTTGACATGGTAGATCCCACTTTGAACATTGAAACGTGGCTCTATTTTTAATTTAGTTGTTTTGCAGGCGTGTCATTCTGGGATGCACCGTCCCACCCTAAAACAAATGCAAACTGACATTGCTTCTGTAAGAAGAGTGTTAGGAGACAAAACCCTAGAAAGAGCTGAGGCTTGCACAAAAAGGCTAAGGGCAATAAAAAGGGCTTTTTGAGCTATGTTTGGAGCAAGAAGGAAAAGGAAGGGATCGGGAGCAGATGATGCAACTCGAACAGATGACAGCAAGAAAGCAGAAGTTCTCCACTTGGACTTTCCTTCCACCTTCTCCCCCTGAGGACCAAGATCTTACAGCTGGAAAGAACCAAGCGCAGGCTGTTAAGAATAAATGAAGCATTCATTTTGGGATAGGAGCACAGGCTTTTACATACACCCGGGGTAATGACTCAGATGACTACGGAGCCAGACAGGTGAATACAAGAGTGATGTCTGTGCAGATGTGGCTGTGTGGAGCTGAGTGAGAGGACGCGGCGGGCAGGGACTTGGGGACCACAGCTACTGCCCACCCCAGCCCATCATGGCCATGATGGCATGCAGAACAACGGTGTCCAATCTTCCAATTTTTTAAGACAAACCAGAACCCTGAATGATTTCCTGCTTGAATTGCCCAGATTTTTACATGCCAGCAAGGAATTCCAAATTTTTCAAAACACCAGGCAGACCCAAAGAACATCTGTTTGCAGTAGGCTCATCCCAAGGCTGCTACTTTGGAAATTTTGCTCAAAATCAATTCAGCTCCACAGGCTACCTGGTAAATGACATCACCGAATACTACAACACCTGGCAGTAGGGAAGCAAGCTACATGATGGGCCACATGGACTCCTGTTCAAGGTTTGGGGATCAAGGTGGATTCCCAATGTAGACTCAACCCTGACCCTGATTTCCAGCAAATTCTAGAATAAGTTGCTGCAGATGGTAAATGCTACAGGAAAGGAAGGCTTGGGACCTGGTTGCCTCCATGGCTTGAGAAGATCAAAGACTTCTTAAAAGTCCCAAAGATGTTGAGTACTGGATGGACAGCCACCAGGGAGAAGGTTCTTAGCAATCATTTCATGGGGGTCCAATATTTTCAGTACAGTTGCCCCTGGGTATCTGTGGGGAATTGGCTCCAGGACCCCCTGTGGATACCAAAAATCCCTGATGCTTGAGTCCCTTATAGAAAACAGTGTGGTACAGTTGGCCTTCCCTATCTGCGGGGAAGCAGAACTGCATATACAGAGGGTCAACTGTATTTTCATTAACTATCTGGATGAAGAAATGATGGCAGACTAGGTCTTAAAAACATACTTGAAAACATGTATTATTATTATTATTTTAAAATCAAACCTGTGTGTATGTTTCAGTTTCACCATCACTAGCTGTGTGGCCTTGGCCAAATCACTTAATCTCTCTGACCTCCGATTTCCTCTTCTGCAAAAGGGGAGCTATAATAGGTTCCATCTCCAATGGGTATTATATGAATAAATGGAGTGAGACAAATAAAGGGCTTGGTATTGGTACCTCTCTTGGGAGAAATGCTTAATATATGTTGGCAGCCTTAATGATCATTATTGTTATGATTATGATTGATACATTTGTAAATATTAATTTTTTTTTTCTTTTTCTTTTGCAGATCTCCTGGGCTTAGCAAACTTGCACCCCTCTTGGAAGATATAATAAAAGGGCTGAAGAGTTTTTCTTGCTTAAAGAGACTTCCAGGCAAGTCCAACCCTCCTACTTGAGGCTTCTACAATCTCTGATGAGACACATGGTTAGGATCTCTGGATCGATCAGTGGGGTTTGGAATTCCTCTGGACTCACCATCTCACACTTCCCTTGGCACAGGTAAGCGAGGGACACCTGGCAGGCTGCAGGGTCACGTGCTCTGAAATCTGTGTGAATGAAGGATGACTTGTGGAGTTAAATGAGGTTGCTTCATGCCATCCTAGCATGAAGCTGTCTCACTCTCAATGATATTGTTCTTCAGGTTTCACCCTTTAAGATTAGTTTGGGCTCTGTTTTGAAAGGAACAATAAAAAATATTCAAGCATCTTGGGTAGGGGGCCTAGGATAAAATAGTAATGATAATCCTGAATCACAGCCAGCCTCTTGCACTAAACTTGGAGATCCTAGAGGCAGCCTTCAGCTGCTTGTTGCGGTCCACACAGCGAGCTGTCAGCAACGATTCTTTGCATGCATGTGCTGATTTGCAAATGTTCTGCACATAAATAATGCGCATGATGTTAGACAGCAAACACCTTAAGAGAAGACGTATGTGTTCAAGTCCTTTGGCGTCGTAGACGACCACCTCATGTGGTGCCTTTCACATCGTGGCGACTAATTATCTCATGTAATGAACACAGGAGATTTAAGATCCATCGTAACTCATGTGCTCCTTCTCCCCTGCCCCTGCCACCAAACTGATAGCTGTAGTGTTCCACGTGGACACACACCTGCAGCTTTTACTAATTTGGGAGAGGGGATGGTGAGGGAGTCAGGTTTCCAAAAGCCTGGCTAATTCAGTCCCTGCTACTGGTACGTCCACCCCTGCTGCCCCGCAAGCCATTCTCCTAAATTGAAGCTAGAAAGATATTTTCAACATTAGAACACAGTCTTGCTGCCTTCCCTGTTTGAAACATTCTTCTGTCTTCCTGTTGGGCCTACCATGCTGATCCAGCCCATTGAAACAGCCCCTAAGGAGGCTCCAAAGCTGATCATTCCCTTTTAACTTCTTATTCTTTCCTTCAAATTCCAGCTCCGTTTCATCAAGGGATCCTCCCTGACCTCCCCGGTTAGATCAATTACCCGTGACAGCCTCTCACTGCCTTGATCACACTATCATCTTTACACGCGTTCTGGCCAACACCACTCCAGACAGGAAGCTACATGGGGGTAGGCACATCTGCTTTGCCCTCCATGGGCATGTATTGAGTGCTTATTGTATACCAGGCACTGTGCTGGGAGTTCTACAGGCATTGCAGAATCTCAGTTATCGCTTGCAGTGATCCTATGAATTAGGAAACTGAGGCATAGAGAAACCAAGTCACTTTCCCAAAGCCATGCAGTTTGTTAGGAGGATCCACACCAAGGTGATTCCAGAGCTTGTGTCCTTAACCTCTAAGCCAGTGTTTGGCAGAGCGGGGGTCTCAGAGCAGAGCCCTGGAGACCAACAGCATCGGCATCAGCTGGGCCTTGGTAGAAATGCAAATTCGATCTGTCCTAACAATTCCTGCCCCACCAGGTAATGCTGATATATGCTCAGATTTCAAACCACTGCTCTAAGCCTTATTCACGTCTTGTTATAGCTCCACACCCTAGGCACTTAATAAGTGTTCAGATATGGAGGGGAAGAGGGGAGAGAGGGGGAAGGAATCCAGGCAGGCAAACCTCCTCCCAAAGAATCCTCCCTAGTAAGTGGATGATGCTGAGGGGTTGCCGTGACTTGACCATACTTTAATCTCCAAATTGCAAAACCATTAACATTATTGATTGATCAGACATCAATCCAACAGAAATTTAATTAAATTAGAATGTGTCACCGAGCAGACCTGGCTGCGTCATGCATAAATCTCAGGTAATAAGTTGACAAAGAGACAGCAGCCATCGGTGCCCAGCCCCGGCTGAGCACGTCCTCCGACACTATCTCTTCCCGGGCTGCAGAGGGCCCTGCACATGCACACAGGAAGATGCAGGTGAAACGGGGTGAACGCCTGATTTATGACACCCACGGAGTCCCCAGCAGCTCAGGCGTCCAAGAAGTGCCTTCTCCTGTGTGATTTACGGCTGCCCTGGCCGGCCAGACGGCACTGGGGGGATGCCCCTGCCCGGGTCCAGCCCTCGGCTAAAATGCTGACCCTGCTTAGATCTCCTGGGTGAGTGGATTAGCACTTGGGGTGTCCTCACGGCAAATGTGTCCTCTCGGGGAAGCCACGTCCTCGGAGGGCGGGAGACCTGCTCTTGCTTGGCCCGTCTGCCCTCGCCTCAAGAATGTGTTTTGGTGTCAGCGAACGGCTGCACCTGCTGTCCCAGAAACAGGTCTGGAGCAGCCCCAGCGTGCTCCTGCCTCGGGGCAAACGTAGCCTCAACTTGCTGAGCCCCGGCTCACCCTGGGCAGGCCGGGGGCGTGGGCGCTGAGGGCAGGCAGAGTGCGCCAGGGAGGTACAGACAGTGGTAATGCGGTCCCCCTGCCTGGAGAGGTCTGAATCCTTTGGGGTTGAGGCAGGGGGTGGCTGAGGACAAGATAATCCAGGGGGCAGAAAAGAAACCAGAGAAGCCAGTGTTCCTTGGAGCATTATAAATCACCCAGGCTATTCTTGTCCTTGCTCAGGAAGGCTGCATGGAGGAGACCCTTCTAATGCTGAACGCTTGTACTCGACCCTCCTGTTTTCTGTGATTGTCTTCAATCCATCACTTCAATCTAGCACTTCCTTTTGAAGACCCATCCTTCACATACATAAAGAGCGGTACCATTGTGACATTCTGGACAGGCTACAGCTGTCTTCATGCTAATGGGCATTTATTCCTTACACTGCCCCCTGTCCCTATAAGGTGTCCCGGGTGCCCAGACCTTGCTCTAAAGCAGAGGTTGCAAACTACAGCCCCAAAGGCCCAATCCGGCCTACTGCCTGTTTTTGTAAATAAAGTTTTATTGGAACATAGCCATGACCATTCACTTACATTGTCTCCCGCTGCTTTCAGGCTACAATGGCAGAGTTGAATGGTTGCAACAGACAGTCTAGACCACAAAGCCAAATATATTTAATATCTGTCCCTTTATGGAAAAAGCTTGCTGACCCTCATGCCAGAGAAATGGTGAGTGGTTGAGAACATGGGCTTCGGATTCAGACAGAACTGGATTTGAAGATCGCTTCTCCCACCTATTAGCTGTGTGGCTTTAAGCAAGTAAAGTTACCTCTCTGATCTCAATTTCCTCCCCTGTAAGTGGGGATAATAAAATTATCTACTTCACTGAAAAATAGAAAAATGAAATAAGTCACAACATGACAAAATAGTCATTGTAGAGCCAGGCATTTTTACATACAGGGTCTCATTTAAACTCATAAATCCCCTTATAACAGGAATTCATGTTGTTTCCATTTTACAGACACAAGTTATCTTAAATTTGGAAAAGTAAACCCTGATACGAATACACCATCTCCACTTTGCCCAGAAACGTGCAGTCTGCTCCTTCCTCTCCCCACCCCCCTGGGCTCTCAGGCAACGTCAGTAATTTGTGAAGAAAGATATTTCATCACAAGACCAACACGGGCATTTTTGGAGACGTGCTTACATTTGGAACGTGAAGAATGTCCCAATAGATCATGTGAGTGAGGGAGATAGGAACACTGGTTCTGAGGAAGTAGGAACTTCCTTGAAATGTCCCTTTCCTTTGTCCTCTGAACCCCAACACTTGCCTTGCTTGGACCTTTGCCAAGAGGGACGCCCATCCGCCCTTTCCTGGCAGGGGTGGCGGGTGGGTCCAGGGCAGGCCGTGTGACTGAGCCCCCGGGAGACCAGGGCTGCAGCTGGGGGCACAGCATCAAGGTCCCCCCTCAACTTCCCTGGGGCTAGAGAAAGGGTAAGGGGAGCAGAGGACCACACGCCAGTGCCCATGTGAGTTCTCGGAGGGCAGGGCCCATGTCTTCCAATGCAAATACAAATACTATTACTGGTAACAACAACAGCCAACATTGACTAACTCAAGTGCTGCACTCAGCACATTTTATTTAATTCTCACAACAACCCAATGGGACTCAATGGGTATTATTATTCTCCCCATTTACCAGCTAAGATTACTAGGTTTAAAGAGAGTAGGTAATTTGCTTAATGTACTGTAGGAAGGACAGCCAGGATTCCATTGTCCAGCGTCGCTTGGCCTGCAGAAGCACTTGGTACGTACCTGCTGAACGGTGGATGGAGGGGTGAGCGGGTGAATGGATGACAGAGCTCTGTCTGGCACCAGAACTCATATGCTTTGCCTTCATGCATCACTGTCCCTTATCCATTTCTGTATCCCAAGAACCTGACACGGTGAGAGGAGCTCAAATTATTTAGATAACTGGGAAAGGACAACAGATTGACATCACAAAGACTAGGGTTTCCTCCAAGTCTGCTACCTGTGGGGCAAGATACGTCATCTGTAATACGGAGATAATGGTATCTACCTCGTGGGGTTGCCATGAAAAGTAGAGATGGGGTGGGGAAGGGGGTCAGGGTGGGGGGGGGAGAGAGAGAGAGAGAGAGGTGGATGGATCAATGGATGGATGGATCAATGGATAAACTGTGTTGCTTACTGCCTGGAAGATAGTAGGTGGGCAATAGTAACAGCTACCATCATCATTGTGTTCATTGACATCACGTCAGCTCCCACCCTAATCATCACCATCATGCTCGCAGGTGTTTGTTCAACAAATTACCAGATCTGTGCCGTTTTCCAGGTGCACAATTGTTGGACTTTCCTACCTGGCCTGCCTTCCCGCTGTCCAGCTCCTGCCCACTGAGGGAGGAGGTGTACCCACGAGGGCAGGATGGTGAGACAGAAGGAGGAGGTTTCCCTGTTTTATGGTAGAGTTTCCCCACCCATAAATCTGCAAATGTTTTCTTCCTTCCCCCTTACAGATCCAAAAGATCCAAGTACATCACAGTCACAAAGAGCTTGGCTCCAAACTCTCAGCACACCCTGTTATTATTTTCCCACTTTACAGATATAGAAAACTGAGGTTTGTGGATATCACAGGATTTGCTGTGTCCAGTGACCATGCATTATTGGTGGTCCATTCCCTTCCTTACTGTTCTGTATTATCAAATTTTCCATCATGGGTGCAATTTATGTTTATTACTGGGGAAAAAAACTTCTAAAGGGTGACATGAGCAAACTCATTGACAACTTTGGAGAAAAGGGCCTTGTTAAGTACAGATACACCTCCTCCCTCACACGCAAGGCAAAGTACAGCTTCCTAGTTAGGAAAAAGCCCACAGCAATCTTTCCTTGCTTTCCCCTAACTCTGGGAGCGTTGGCGGCAGCCTGACTTCTCCCTTTCCCTCTCTTTCCTTTGCTCTAGGATCGGTTATAAGGAGCTGCCATATATGAGCGGTCAGGTCTTACAAGAATATTTAGGTGACTAAAATCCCCAGCCACCCCTCAAGCTGCTCAGAGGCTGATAATGGAGAGAAGAAATATATTACCTGGATAAAGTGACGAATTGCCATTACAGACCCAGCAATTCCACTCCCTGAAATCTACCCAAGAGAAATGGAAATACATGTCCACACACAGACTTGTATGTGAATTCATTCACAGAAATGTTTTTCTTAATAGTCAAAAAGTAAAAGTATCCCAAATGCCCATCAACAGGTAGAGGGTTAAACAAAATGCGTTAGATCCATGTAAGGGAATATTATTCTGCAATAAAAGCAACAAAGTACTGATACATGCTAAGTCATGGATGAACCTCAAAACCAAACTAAATGAAGGAAGCCAAACACAAACAGCACATAATATATGAGTCTATTTATATAAAATGCCCAGAGTAGGCAAATCTATAGAGACAGGAAGTAGATTAGTGGTTGCCTAGGGCTTGGAGGCGGGGAAGCAATGGGGAGTGACTGCTAATAGGTATGGGGTTTCCTTTTGGGGTGGTGAAAATGCTCTAAAATTAGACTGGGGTGATGGTTGCACAACTCTATAAATATACTAAAACCCATTAAACTTCAAACTTCCAATGGGTAAATTTTATGATGAGCATATAAATTATATCTCAATGTTGCTGTTAAAAAAAAAGAAAAAAGACACTCGCCATGGAGTGGAAAAAGCAATCGAGGAGTGTCAGCTCCAGTCCTGGAGAGACTCGGCCAGTCAGTGACTGAACAGGTGCGTGCTGAGGCCCAGCCCCGCACTGGCTCTCAGCCAGCGTGAACGAAACACAACTCTGTCCTTTTGGAGCTTGGATTCCGGTGGGAAGGACACACAGTAAGCGAATAAACACAAACGCTGCAGGGTGTGACAGGGGCCATGAAGAAAAATAAAAGTGAGTGAGGGGACACAGATTGGGGGTGACTTTTCCAATAGCAGAGCTCTGGAGCAAGCATATCTTCACCCCCTTCTCATCACGCACACCTTTGGCTCAGGGCAGTGGATGACACTGTCACATCTTGGGAGAAACACACCCATGGGAGGGAGTCCTCATTTCTCTTTGTAAGCCCTGAATATCTAAATGCCGACAAGACAGATGAATACAGGAACAATGTTGGGATGCTGGAATCTAAGGGGGGCAACACAGGCACTTAACGTGACAATGATTGTTTCACGAACTTCACTGCCCCTAACAATGCAGGGTAGGTGCTGGAGGAATGGAGCCACCACTGGGCTCTTCCAACAGGGAGGACACGATCACAGCCTCTCGTGGGTGCTCTTGCACTGGTGCAAATGGTCAGTGGATGTTTTCTCTTTGCAAAGAGTAGGGAAATCTGCAAAAGGGATGCATGGCTTTTGCCAACCGATGTCAGACAAAATAACAGAGAGAGAGGACACATCTACCGAGCTCCTACACCCCGGATGATTCAAGGCATACAGCCTTCAGCCACTCCCCTGGGTACGGGCGCTACAAAATAGGCTGTGGAAAGGGCACAGGGTGAACGTGTCTTTATGACATTATTGATTTATTCTCCACCTGCAGTTAAAAACCAGGCCCAGACAGACAATAAAAATAAGTACTTAACCGTATCGCAAGCTCTGCCGACTAAAATGGATTTTACACTTAAAGATACAGCTGATCTGGGTGAGGGTTTTAATGGCATTTTTGAATTTTAAATTAAAAAAAATCAAATCTTTGGGAAAATTAAGTGAGAAATCACCATTGTTTCTCTTTGTGGGATCCTTCCCATAACATCTCCAAGACCAGGGTGTTGGGAGTCGGGGTTTATCCAGGTGGGGAGGAGCAATGCAGGGAGTTTATTTATTAGTATTTCGTAGAGATGAGGATTCTCCAGGGAGACGGATCAGATGGAGGGAACAGGAAGGGGGAATGGACAGAGTATCTTCTAGAAGGAAAAAGGCAGGAGAGAGGAAGAAACCAGGAGGAAGCAGCACCAGAAGGAACGGAAGTGGGTGGCGTGATGGCATGATATTATTTGCAGTCTTTCAGTTAGAGCCCAAGGGCTACCCCCTCCTCTAAATCTCTCTGGATGGCACAGAAGAAAACAATCCCAGCAGAAACCTTAATGCATTTTGTATTTACCTCTTTGGGGGAAATGACCCCTGCCTGGTTTGTGCCAATGTAATTTATAAAAATGCCTATTTTCCCTGCTCATGGCAGAAATCACATCTGATTAATCCATATATTTCTATCACTCCTGTATTCCAGGTGGTGAGAGATGGCCAAGGGAGTGCCCTGCTGGCAGGACAGACAGACGAGCGTGTGAAGGGAGATGCTAAAATCACAGGCGAGGGGAGGGGACCCGTGTGTGCCTAGGTGCTTCCTGCCAAGCACAGCACGTTTGCATTCGATCCCCATAAAAGCCTGATGAGATTGGGCCGGGAGACGTGCAGAGAGAGGCTCAGATGGGAAAATAAATGGGTTCAAATCGCAAAGTTGGAGTCTGAGTTCTCCTCTTATCTCCCACCGTTTTTTTTTTTTCCCCCTACAGATGCCAAGCTGCCTCTTGTTATTTATTTTTGCTGTTGAGGGAGGAAAGCTCTGAGCCCAGGCATGACCCAGACCTTCATTTTGGCGGGAAGAAGGGATCCTAATGTCAGGAAATTAAGGATGAGATGTCTCCTTGCCCCCACCCTGAAACACATCTAGAGTGGATCGCCATGGCCGTATCAGGAGAGGTCTGAAAGCAAAGGAGTGAGATCTGCATCGTCTAATTCTGATACACATCCTAGCAATAAGAGACATGTGGATTAACCCAACAGAGATCTAAGCACCCACCGTGCTTTCTAGACACTGCGCTGGTAGTGGGTGATGGGCATGCCGTTGACCGCCAAGAATAAGGCAGTGCCCTCAAAGGACTTCACTAGGCATCCTGGCCAAAGCATTTCTGGAAGTTTCCTCCCCATGGCTGTATGTGACCCAGCTGTGTCTCTTCTCTTTGGGTTTGTGGCATCTCCTAAAGAAGGTGGACTTGAATTTAGAAGAATTGGAAGGAACCTAACGCTTACCAATTGCCTGCGTTCTGTCGGGTATGATCCTAGGTACTTCTTAGAATGATTAGCTTTCTTAAAAAATTTTTTTAAATATATACATACTTGAGTCTGAAAAGGAAGAAACATGAAAGAGCTTCCTGGGAAGATGGAAATATTCTAAATGTTCATAAGGAGGCTGGCTATGTGGGGTGCATCTGTTTGTCAAAATTAGACAGCTAAGATTTGCTCACACCAATGTGTACAAGTTTTACCTTAAAATCTGTAACAATGCACGGGGATTCAGTGGGGCCAGAGAATGAAGCCAGAACGGCAGGAAGGCAGCCGTCCTCCAAGCCGTGTGATGAGCGTGGGAAGGTCCGATGTGCTTGTTGCGGGCAGAATTCTAGGATAGTCTGTTCCCTTTGAGCAGGGGATGGGATGTTATTCCTGTGATGCTGTTATACTATGAGGCAAGGGGGAAGGGATTCTGCAGGTGTAGTTAAGGTCCCTAATCAGTTTGGGTTACTGTAAAAGGAGATGATCCTAGGTGGGCCTCACTGAGTCAGTTGAGCCCTGGAAAGAGAATTCAGGCTCCCCCCGGGGCTCCGAGAATCAAGGCAGCCGACTCTCTCTTGCTGGCTTTAACGAAGCAAGCCCCCTGAGTCCTTCAGCTGCAGGGAAATGAGCTCTGCCCATAACCACGTGAGCTTGGAAAAGGACCTGGAACCTGAGATGAGATCCCCTTGATTGCAACCAAGACCCTGGGCAGGGGACCCAGGCAAGCCATACCCAGGCTCCTGACTCATGGAAACTGTGAGAAAAGAAACGAGATAAAACTGTAAGATAAATAAATCTAAGCTGCCAAGCATATGGTGATTTGTTCCACAGCAGTAGGCAGCTAACACAATCCTTTCCATATGTTTGAAATTTTCTGCAATGAAAAGCTAAAACAATTAAATCAAATGTACATGGACATTTGAAAGAGTGAAGTGCATTGTTTAAGAGCTTGGACATAGGTCTGGATTTGCCTCCCAACTCTACCCCTTTCTTGCATTATGGTCTTGGCAAAGGTACTTGTCCTCTCTGACCCTCAGTTTCTTCATCTTCAAAATGAGAGGGACAAGAGGATTCACTGCTAAGACAGTTGTAAGGGCAAAAAGGAGGGTCTGGGTGTTCAAAGTGCATCCCTGTGTTACGAGGGAGGGCAGAGACAGCTGTGGTGGGAAGGCTGACAAGGTGACAGTGAGTGAGTAGATATAGAGTCATGCAGCGGTAGGCTGCTGTCACCCATTTCCTGGGTAACCTTAGGCAATGGAGTGATCTCTTTGCCTTGGTGTCTCCATCATTGACATTTTGAAAAAATGTGATTTCCTACAAGAGCTCATTG
Source organism: Lemur catta (assembly GCF_020740605.2). Classification (NCBI taxonomy): domain Eukaryota; kingdom Metazoa; phylum Chordata; class Mammalia; order Primates; family Lemuridae; genus Lemur; species Lemur catta. The sequence continues at coordinate 14,837,773 of NC_059147.1, read as the reverse complement.
TGTGCAGACCTGAGCATAGCAGCCTTAGAGATTCACGTCATTGTCCATGGCTATCTTGAAGGTCTTTCTGGGTGTCTTTCTCCAGAAAGTCAAGTGCCACAGGTGATGAGCCCCACCTCACAGACATCAGGCATTTCTGACAAGGCCAACAGAAGTCCCCAGAACACTCCAGGGCAAGAAGAGAACAAGGATGCTAGCAACAGTCGAAAGAACCCAGAGAGGGAACTGCTGTAATTACTTTAATTTGAACTTGGCAATGGCCAGAGCTGTCAATGGCACTCCTTTTCTTGGGGAAAAGGTGCCACTGGATCATTTTAATGACCACCAGGGCCTCTGCTGTGTGCTGTGGCTGAAAGATGGTATTTCAAGAACTGCAGGACCCAGGAGCACAGGTTGGGGGATGGGCACAGATTTGCTGGGCGCAGAAAGGAAAGTGGCTGTTCTGTCACCCAGCAGGATAGGACCAGTCCAATCAGGGTTGTGAAGCACCCAGAGTGAAGAAGCCCAGGCTTCGTGAGCCTGGCTCTCTTGGGTAGAAAATGTCATTTGTGTCACATTTTTTTCCAGCTTAAGAAAACTATCCGGAAAGCTTGTGTTTACAGCAGACCATTGAGTTCCTACCACATGGCGAGCATGGGCATGATTGCTTTACGTGCGCCGGGCTCCTTAATATTGCTACAACTGGTTTTATTCCCTTATTCTACCCTGGTTTTTCCTTTACTTTGAACTATCTATTTATTTGTGTCTTATTGTATGAGTTTTTGCAGGCTACCTGAAATTCATTGTGGAGTGAAGTGACTTATTAAAGAACGAAACAAATACTCAGAGCTAGGCATTATTCACGCTCTTTTATAGGTAAGAAGATTAAAGCTTAGAGAACAATATGCCCATGACCTCAGGGCTCCTGAATAGTGAAGCTCAAATTTCAAACTGTGTCCCTCAAAATTTCCAAGCCCTCATCTCCGCTCTCCTGCACTACAATTTATAATAGCCAATATTAATTGCAACTAGCCTTGACTGAGGACTTAAGATTTACCGTTTGCATATTTCCGTGTTTATACTTTACAAGGCCGTAAAGAAGGTTTCTTATTTTCCCATTTTACAGATGACAGTGGGAGGTGAACTCTAGGGAAGCTTGGGAAACTGCTCAAGGTCACGTGGCCAAGAGTGGTGGGACGAGAACTTGAGACCAGGCAGTTTCTCTCCAAAGCCCAAACTCGTACACAGCGGCTGGGCTCCATCAGCATCACCAGCCACATAACAAACCGTGGGGTGAGTCTTGGATGGTGATAACGGGACCCCTTCCAGAGTCAATGTAGACTCTTTTCTTATTAAATCATGGGATACGCTACCCCAGCACAACACCCTGCATACTGTCCCAGCAAACCAGTGTACCATCTCCATGTACCATTCCAGTGTTCCGTCCCAGTATATCTGTATTCCATCCCAATGCCGCATCCCTGGGGCCCCTGTGTACCATCCCAGGTACCATTCTAGTCCACCTGTGCACCAACCCAACTCACGTGTATACCATCCCTGTGTCTCTATGTCCCATCTGAGCATACCTGCATACCATCCTAGTGTACCTGTGTACCACCCCAGCCCACATGCATACCATCCTTGTGTACCCATGCAGGCTCCATACATCAATAACCACACTCTTTTTTGCTGGCTATGAGTTGCACGATCAAGTGAATGGTTAACTTCGAATCTTTGAATAAGCATCAGTTTTAAGACCTGCCTCAGCACTCCAGTCCATTTCTGTGGTTCTGTACATGAATGGAATTTGTCAGGGAGGGGCCATCACTGCAGGCTTCAAACGCTGCACTTGCCCGGGATCAACTCCCTGCTGACAGTGGGAATCCTTCGCCTCTCTCCCTAGAGCCGAGCCAACTCGCCTGAGTTTGAAGGGGAAGCAAGCCAGTTGCAGAGACCACAGGAGAAAGCATTTGAAAATGCATCCTACACGATCCCCTAGGCAGGATTTGGTGCTTTCTCTACAAGGAGGGAAAGGAAGGGAAGAGATGATGAAGTGCTAAGGTATGTGCTGGTTCTGATTCCCAGTGATTTAATTCTGCAACTTGTTGGCATTGTTGACCTAATTTTAAGATGAGAAAACTGATGGTCAGAGAAATTGTCACTTGGCTCAAATCCCAGGGCTAATTAATGACGGGGCTGGGATTTAAACCAGGTCTTTATGGCTCAAGTGCCCACAGTCCTACACTAATTCCAGCGGGTTTTCAACGGCCACCAGATTAGGAGATTAGCTGCTGGTGGCAATTGGAGGACTTCATGCAAGCCCATCCTGCTCTCTCCCTTAGCTCAAGCTCCAGGGTATAAGATTAATAGAGCCTTTGGCCTGTCCCTAAATACTCCTTGACTGCATTGCTCGGTCTGTCAGAGATACCACCTCTCTCCCAGACACGGTGAACTTGTGAGTATCCACACGCCGGAGCTAGTCTCTTGAAAACCCATGCCACACTGAAGGGACTGCTCAAATTCCCCAATTAGTAACATGTTGTCGGTTTCAATTCTTTTCCAGGTGAAATTGGGCAGGCAGAATTCTCAGCTGAGGTGAGAGACAATTTTTTTTCATTCTTTTATAAAATACATTTTTAATTGGTTTGGATTTAAAGAAAAAAAAAAAAAAAACTCCAAGCACAAACCGGTATGACCCAGATTAGGCCAAGCAAGGGAGGAAGGAGGAAGGAAGAAGGAAGGGGTCCTCCTCCAAGCCATAGGTCCAGGGAATGGGCATCAGTACAGAGGAGATAAACTGCCCCAAATAATTTCCAGCCAGTTGTCCCAGCATCCAAGTGGTGTTCCATGTTGTATACCTGACATTCAGATGTTCCATCAGTTTCCGTTACGGGGAGAGGGTAGGAGGGTTGGGGAGTGGTAGCTCTGTCTTTGATGGGAGCTCAGATGCCAGGGACAGAGCTGGAATTGGACAGAGCCCGCCTGGAGGTGTGGGGTCAGAGTACCAGGAACACAAGGCTGCGTCTCAGTCAACAATGGATGTGGAAGGCGGATGTAGCTGAGGCAACTATGTGTTCATCAAACCCCACTCTCTGTTCTTCTGGGAAAACAGCTGGACTGACTTTCCCAGAATCTCTTGCGGTTCAGATAGGACCATGTGACTTGGTTTTGGTCAAGAGAACATGAGTGACGTAGCTGATGCCACTTCCAGCCTGTGCCACAAAAGTTTTCCACTTGATTCTTTTCCTTTTCTTTCTATATCTGTTGGCTAAACGCAAAGGAGGATGGGGATCTAGGACAACGGCAGAGTCTCTCTGGAGTCCCTGAGGCACCACTTGGAGGAGGTCCGCCTGACCAGGAGCAGCCTCCCTGAATGTTGTCTGCAGGAAAACTGTACTTTGTGTGTGTCAATTTTTTTAAACAACTGTCCATCGACTCTGCTCAATAAACAAGATGAGAGGTGTCAAGTGCAAGGTAGCGTAGTGAAAGCAGGAACTGACCTGGGGAGACTTAGGGTCTTTAACAAGATGGGGCAACATGAAGTGGTTGGGTTGTGGGGGCAAACTAGATGAACCCCAAAGCAAGCACAGCAGATGGGGGCACTTTCAGGGTGCCAAGCAGAGCTACACAGGCAGAGGGTATTTGGAAGGACCCTGAGCCAACGTAGACCCCACACATGCTCTTCACCATTGTGTGGCACCTCCACCTGCTTCTCCCTCCCTTCATTGCCATTGTGGACATCACTTGAAGTTCCTGAGCTTGTCCTACATGCCAGGTCTGGTGCCAGTCATGCTCCATGGTTTATTTCATCCATTCCTCACAGTTACTCTCTGAACAAGGCACTGCTAAAATCCCATTTTGTAGATGAGAAAAGCTAGCCTTAGAGCAAGTGAGTGATTTTTCTAAAGTCACCAGGCCACAAACCTTGCCAATCTGACTCTAGAGTTTGGTTCTTGGCCACTGTGAGCACTGCCCCATTTGAGTACCTCCCCCAGGCTTTACCTCTCCCCACCCCTAGCAATCCCATGTATCAACCCGTCTATCCACTACCTTCACATCCATTCATCATCCATCCATCTATCCACCCATCCATTGGTACCTCCATCCATCTGACCACCGATCCACCCATTCAATCATCCATCCATCCATTGGTACCTCCATTCATCTGACCATCTGACCATCATCCATCCATCCATCTACCCAGCCATAGGTACCTCCATTCATGTGACCACCGATCTAATCCACCCATTCAATCATCCATCTATCCATCCATCCATTGGTACCTCCATCCATCTGTCCATCCACCCATCCATGTATTCATTTATTCATAAACATGCTCTGAGTTCCTTCTGCATCCCAGACTCCATGCTAGCCCCGGCACTAAGAATGGTGAGAAAAACCACCTTCAGAACCCTCCATCTGGGTAGGAAAGACAGTCACAGGAAGGTGCCACCTCAACAGCACTTAAGAAAGGCCACCATCCAAGCAGGGCATGGATGGTGCCCTAACCCTAACCCTAACCCTGCTCAGACTTTGGGAAAATTATTCTGACACAGACTGGAGGTCAGCCTGGAACTGAGAGAGACTGAGGACAAAGGATGGATGCTGAACATGGAATCTGCTGGGTCATGAGATGGGGCCTGCAGGGGCCTGGCATTGAAAAGAAAAAGAGATGTGAGAAGTGTTAGTAACTGCAGAGGGCTGGACAGACGGACAAGATCCCTATTAAAGAGACTCAACTGCCTTCAGTTTTGAGCAGGACTCATCCTGGTTGCTAACAGCCCGTCCTCCCAGTAAGGGAAGACCACAATCATATGACAGTTTCATTTCCCTCAAAACGTTCTTGGCACTTTCCTTCTTCTCTTTTTTCCCCCCTCTCTGGGGGTTCATTTCCTTCTGCTGGGGAAGCACGGAGCGCAGAGCTCTGGCGCCTCTCCAACTTTCCAGGAGGAGCCTCGCCGCCGCCTTCTGCCCCCAACCTGCAATCTCTGCGAGGGTGGAGAGATTGGAAAATCAACGACCTGGTCTTTTACAAAACCTGAGCTGGCTGCTGGGTGCCAAGTGATGCTATCAATTGATTAAAACACAGCCTGCCAGCTTCCTGCTTGATAAGAGGGAGCGCAATCTGATGGGGAAGTCTCCAGTCCATTACGGAATGAAGCGTTCATCACCTCCATCACCACCTGCCCCTTCCCACGCGCCATCAAGCTTCCTGTGCTCCTTGCCACGCGGCAGCGAAGCACGGAGCACGCTCACAGCATGGCCCTGCCGCGGGACGAGGGGGTGGCTGCAGGAGGTAACCACCAGGCTCCCAGCACCCCGCCGGGCAGAGCCACCTCCCGCTGTGCAGCGAGTGAGGGGTCCACGAGGAGGGGCTGTCGGCTTCTCACAGCGGATGCCAGACCCCGTGGGGCGTGCACCATCCCCTCCTGCCCTCCTTCTTTCCTTCCTTCCATCACTTCACAAACATTGTGCAAAGAGACAGGGACACAGTGGTGGGAAGAGGACAGAACAGGGCAGGACAGGACAGAAAAGGAAAGAAAACAACGAGAGAGGAAGGAAGAGAGGAAAGGGAAGGAAAGGGGAGGGACGAGGCCACCATCAATGCCAGCACACAGCGGACACGCCGGTGGGGGAGCAACATTAAATTAACACTAAGGCGAAGAAGGAAGAGGGCTCGGAATTATGAGAGCCGGCCATGGGCAGGAGTGGCCAGGTCATGAGGCTTCCCTGGGGAAGTGACAAGTGAGAATGAAAATAAACGTTTTTCTCTGTTCTAGCAGAGGTAACTAACAGCAGAGGCCAAGATTCTGCTAGAAGAGGGAGGCTACCGGTTCCCAAAACTCAAAGAAGGCCAGGCTGGCTGGCGTAGACAGAGAGGGGCAGAGCCCAGAGCCCGGCAGGTGCTGAGGCTGGGCAAGCAGGAAGGTCTCAGGGAAAGAACCTGGTCTCCGTCCTAAGAGCGATGTGGTGGCAGTGTCATTATTAGACAAGCAGAGTGGCACCATCGTCTCTGCCTGCTGTGGCCTCTCTTGACTTTCTCCTGGGTGGCTGAGTAACCCTTCATGGGACAGTGGCTGCCTTGACAAATACAGGCAGTGCCAGGGATGGACACAGAGAGTAGGGTGGGGTGGGGTGGGGTGGGGGTTATGAGAAGGCTCAAGCCAGAAGCAGCAACCAGCAGGTGCCAGGTATCCTCTGGCAGCCCCCATTCATGCTCCCACTGAGAGCCCAGCACCCTTCTATGGGGCATATTGATGTCCCTCATTTTTCTACCTGGGGGGCAAAGAAGGTTAAGGGACCTTCCCACAGTCACTTATCAAGGAAGCAGCAGATCGAAGGTGAGAGTCCAGGTCCCCGGAGACCCGAGCAAGTGCCCTCCTCACTGGGCAACTGGCGGCTGCCACTGTGGGGCCCTCAACAAGCTTTCTCCTGTCAAACGTGCTCTCGCTTCTCCCCACCCGGGAGCCAGAGCCCTCCAGTGACCCAGGCCCACGGCGGCTGAGAAGGGAGTAGAGCCAGGATGTTTGCGGATGACCTTAGAGGTGACTCAGCCTTTCTGGCCACACACACGTCCCCTGGGCAATTCCTGGGCTGAGTCGTCACCAAGCATCACCCAGGTTCACTGGTCAGAGCTCTTGGCCCCTGCTCTGGGTCCCTTCTGTACAAGGGCTACGGAAGATAGTCTTCCTTGCAAAATGCCCGGGGCATGTTCCAGGTGGCAGTCTGGGCCGGGTGTCTGCGGTGAAGGTAGAGTTATGACGTCCCTGGTTGCTCCGGCTCCAGGCTAAGTTATCATGGAGGTGCCAGTCTGGGAGCTACTCACACTGGCTCCCTTGTGACACCATCCTAACACTCTGTAGCTGGAGCAAACTGAGCAGCTGGTGGCCAGGGAAGAGAGGTGTGTATGTGTGTGTGTGCTTGCATGTGTGCACGTGTGCACGTATGCATGGGTGCATGTGTGTGAATGTGTGTTTATAAAAAGCTACTTAACCAGAGAAAGGACGTGGAGGTCTGAGCTACCAGAGGCAGCATGCATGGTGTAGTTGAACAGGATTTCAAATCAGGCAGATGTAGATTTGCATCTTGGGATCTGCCATGATAAGTTCTGTGACTCCAAGCAAGCTGCTCGGCTTCTCCGAGCCTCAATTTATTGTCTGTAAAGTGAATATCATACTTCTGGTTAGGCTTTTATGAAAATGAATCCGATAATGTGAAAGAATTTAGTTGGTATACAGTAGACACTCAATAAAAGCCAGGTTCTCCAGGAACGGCCGTCTCCTCTTCAAAGCCTGTGTTCAAAGCCCATCTCTGCTACTGACTAGCTGCACGACCCTGGGCAAGCGTTTTAATCTCTCTGTGCCTCAGTTTCCTCACCTTTAAACAAAAATAATAACATCTACCTCCTAGGGTTGTTTGAGAAGTAAATATGTTAAGACATTTTTAGTGTGAGGGTAGTGGTTGGCACACAGTAAGTATTGTCATTTCCATCTCTGTCACCTGGGTACTATTACATAATTTTATGACCAGTTATTTTTTTTTACATGGATGTCTTGATTCCCCAAACAAGCTGAAGACTCCGTGAGGCCCAGAGCTGAGACTCAGCATTCTGAGAATCCCTTTCAGAACCTAGCACATCGTAACAGTGCTATAAATGTGCGTTGATTATATGTTGAATCTAGTCGGATTCAGTCCACGAGCACAAGCTGACCATCTGAGACAACAAAACCTTGTAAGAAGAAGGCTTTAAAAAAAAAAAATCTCTCGAAATTTTTTAGATCAGGCGATTTAAAAGCACCATTAAACTTGCAGTGTGTCTTCTCTGAGCAGAAAGGTCTGTCGGGTCCCTCCTGAACCTTCCTCCTCTCCAAAGGACTTAATACGACTAAAAGCAGCGCACAGACTCCGTGTCTGGCCAAAGAGAAGGAAGCTGAAAACGGGCCACGGGCGGCCGGCGGCTGGCAGCGAGCACATGAATGAATTAGCAAATTAGCAGAAACGACTTCTGCTGAAAAACTAATAAAGCACCCATCCAATAATGGGATAGATTTTTAACTGATGAAACTCTATAAGATTCTTGCAGACAGAAAATCTGGACCACTGTGGATAATGGGTAGGAATTTTGGAAGCACTTATTGATTGCGCCAACACACAGCACAGGGAAAAGAAAAGGTCAGAAGATATAATAAACCTGATTATAGAGTGTCTCGCATGACTCTCTGATAACCATCGCTTCCTTGCTCACCCATGACCTTCCCCTCCTTCAATTTTGGGCTCATCTCTCTTGATTTTTAGAGGCAGAACTGCAGTGATGGGCGAGAGAAACATTTGTGGTTCCCCCTGTAATTCAGAATTATCCGTTTTGGGATAAGAAACATGGCATTTATATAAAACAAATAAAATCAACTTTTCAAAAAAATGGCTATTTTCATACGCGTCTTTTGAAAAAGTTTTGAAGGTGCCCATATATGCCCACTGATCATTTAAATATTATTTTGAGAATCTTGGGAAAATCTGAGCAAAGACGGATGCAGGCCATGTGTTTTTCAGAACTAAACCATAAACATCTTTCACCCAAAGACTGATTTTATTTCCCCTGGCTTTCAGTGCCTAGGTTATAGGAAACAGGAGCTCTGTGAAACAGAGGGAGGTCCCCCAGACATAAGAGGGTTCTCTGGACAATGATGTTTGGTTATTGCTCATTCAATCACCTTAAATAGCTCTCTTTATAGCAGGACTTATCAGTGCCTTTAACATGCTAATTAATAATGAGCATGATAAATCTCCAAGCTCCAAGATGGAGATAAAGCACGAAATATTTCCCAGATTCATTTGACCACCAGCTATCCTCTGCAACATCCCTTAGAAGAATCATTAACTCTCCTAAAGTAAACAAATCTTTATTGTTACACACCCTAGATGGGCTAGAGCCACATATGGGAGAAACAAGCTTTAGGATCTATGTTTGTAGCCACTCCAGGGTCATCTGACTCTTTGAGGACCCTCTCCACTTCCCACAAAGGGACGTGGAGACCAGTGCACATATTTAAGCAGTGCACCCTAAATATACTGCCTGGATTTGGTACAGATTAATCCAGTGGTTTTCACTTGGTGGTTGAGGGGAGGCTTAAAGTTCCTTTCCTTTTAGCAAAGAACATCTATGAACATCTTCCCCCTAACATTGTTTCACGTGTTTTCATAAAGACCTTTTAACTTGGGGCCATTTGGTTATAGAACCTCCAGGTTTCAATGCTAAGAACATGTCTCTAATGATGAACCGGCACAAAAACTATATATCCTGCAAGGCTCCACTTTTGTGAAGTTCAATGCCAGATGAAACTAATCTATGCTTATAGAAGTCAGACAGTGGCTATTTGGGGGAGGCATCACCTGGGAAGCACCCTGAGGGAGCCCTCTTGGGTGCTGGGGATGCTCTGCATATTGATCTGAGTGGGGATGCAGGAGTATATGTGTACATCAAAATTTACTGAGCTGTCACACACTTAAGAATTGCACACTTAACTGCATTGTTTAACCTCCATGAAAACATAAATTAAAAAGAACTGAAATGATTAAAAGCAGGCATTTTCCCTGTTTGGGGCAACTCTGAATTTTTTTTTTTAATGAAGAATAAAGCAGGAGGAAGCCCTTTTATCCATTTGGATCTAGTCCAAAGATATGAATAATTCTCACAGACACTTTGGGGAAAAATCCTATTTTATTACCCAAGATGCAAAAGGTTAATGTGAAGGGAAGGCAGAGAAAATGGTGGTTCACTGTCTACCTGGACCTAACGGTTCTCAGACTCACAAGACGGAATCTGTGGCAAGGACCCCAGAGCACCCCAAGTCATTGGGAACCTTGGGGCGGCTCCAAGACCTCCTCCCCCTCGCTCCTGACGGTAAACAGCTCTGCCTTCATCTCTGCATATGGATGAACCTTTCCAGCCTGCATTTGAAATGAGAATCTTTCTGCATGGGGAATAAGGCCCTGTGCTCACAAGGCTTGGATCGAGAAGATACAGGGAAATTAGACAGCCTGTCAATCCGTGTATCTGAGAGGCTGTGGTTACAAATCAGTGGGAGAAGTATTTGCATCGAGAATCGAAAAAGTAGAAGTCTCAGGCTGTAAAGAGTCTGTCCCTGGAGGCCTGAAGTGGGGCGTTGGTGTGCCTGGAGCTGCCACCACGGATCACTCCTCTAGCCCATTCTCATTGGGAAGAGAGAGAGCTGGGGTCTGCCACTTGCCAGTCAGCCAGGGAACCCCCTTCTGAACCGGCTTCTTCTTCCAGTGAAGGAAGAAAATGGAACCTGCTGCAAGGACTGCAGGAGGCTAGCGTGGAGAAACACATCTTGCACTGGGCGTCCATAAATACGAGGTCCTCTTCTCTCACCTCCTTACCCTTCGGGTACCACTGGGAGGGCAGGCACTGGGGTGAGACTGCTTGGGACGGGAGCTTGGCCCTGCCACCTAGTACCTGAGTGACCTGGGGCAGGTTCTGGAGTCCCCATGGTCCTCCTGCATAAGTGACAGGCTGTGATGTTACATCACAGCAACTCCCAGGGTCACCCTGAGGATTTCATTAAAAACACTGGACCAGTCCAAACATGGTATTTGGAACATAGATCAAGCTCTTTACATTGCAGGCTGCTGGTATTATTTTACTGTTAATATTAACACCGTTATTAGAGAGACTGAAGGAGCCAGTCTCCAAGGTAAGCAGCCTTCAAGGGGCTAATCCTGTATTTTGCTCTGGCTGAGTTGCGCTTGGCGTGTACAGTGCTCAAAGCGGCCCGCCTACCTTTCATTTGTCAGCCTTCCTGTGTCGTATTGTGAGAATCAGCATTCCCTTGACAATCACAGGAGAGGCTTCTGATGTGGTGCCCTAGACAAGGCTAAGGCAGGATCACCTCTCTTTCCAGACTTTGATACTGCCCCGTTGGTCTTCCAGGGCAGAGAACATAGTGCCATGAAGCCAAAGGGAAGAATGGGCTACCCTAAACTTCCCAGCTTCATCTGTTGGTACCTGAAACTAGGATAGCATTGGCAACTATTCAGAATCACCCATCCATCCACCTGCTCAACCATTCATCCATCTATTCATTCGTCCATCCACTCACACATCTATCCACCCACCCATCCACCCATCCACTCACACATCCACCCGTATATCCATCCACCCATCCATCTACCCACCCATCTATCCATCCATCCATCCATCCATCCATCCATCCATCTATCCATCTACTCGCCCATCCACCCACCCACCCATCCATTCTATATGTACTGCATGTGTACCATGCGTCAGTTCCTGCGATAAGAGCTGGGATATTAAGCTGAGCGAGGCGGGTTAGCTCTCTGGGGGATCCGCAGAATGAGCGCAGATGGATGATTCCACTGCATGAGGGGAGAGCCACAGCAGAAGCAGAGACTGTCCTAATGGGGAAGGGCTGAATCTGGTCTACATGATCAGGGGAGGCTCCTTAGAGGAGGAAACGTCTTTTCAGGACTTAAAGAAAGAGATGGGGAGAAGAGCCAGAGGGGAGCCAGCATGGCTAAGGGATGGCCTGAGCAGCTGAGTGTTAGACTCCTTTGCAGGGCGGACACAAGCATGTGCATGGTGTTCCGCGCTGACAAAGGGCCCCGTGCCTGGCTCTGCAGGAGATGAGAGCCAGGCGGAACAGGTCTGTGTGAGACACAATCAGCTGAGATTTTTCTGACAGTGACTCTGGGCGGGTTGGAAAGAGACAAGGGTGGTCACAGGCCGTGCAACAGCCAGAACCCAGCAGTGGTGGCAGGCCTGGAGCGGAGGGCAGGCACCGTAGCAATGCTGGGAGGTAGAGATGGAAAAGTCGACAAGGATGAAGCCAGTATCTCACACGAGTCCAGCCAGACAGGACTGCTGGAGCCGGCTTGAGGGAAGGATGAGTCACTTTTGAACATGGTACGTCCAAGTATCTACACCTGCGTGTAGGGAAGGTGGAGATGCCCAGGAGGCAGGTATGTTTCAAATACAAAGCAGATATAAAAGTTAAGGAAGCAGATGACAGTAATAGAGTGAAAGATAAAAGGGCTGAGGCTGAACCACTGGGGAACCCAATTGTCCATGTGGCAGTTGTCCTGGGGGATCTACCCGAAATCCTGCACATCTATAAAATGTCCTGGACACAGGCACCAATGGAACTCTGCCTTGGTCATGATTGAATAGCCAGGCTTTCCAAAGAGTCAGAAATAAAGACACCACCCCGGAGATGGGGATCCATCAGAACTTTCTGTACCCGAAGAAACCCAAGACCTGTGTTGTAGCTGGGCCAGCATCCCATGGAGATACTGGAGGGGGAATTCCTCTGCCTGAAAGCACTAGCTGAGCTTTGAGATTCTCTGGTTTTAATTGGATAAATAAATTATGATACACTCATACAATGAAACTCACTGCAGCCATTAAAAAGGAGACAGATCTATATGTACTGACATAAACAGATGTCTCAGATATATGATTAAGTGAATATAGAAATATATGCACAGACACAAACACACACACATATATATACACACAAGCATAAATATATTATAAGACTTGGAGAAACATATGCCAAACCATTGGGAAGACTGGAAGGGATTGCAAAATACTTTCACTTTGTAAGTTACAGCCATTAAGAAATACAGATATATACTTGTTTCGTACTGAGAACAAAACAGTGATGAAGAAGAGGTGAAGGTGACACAGTTCTGACGTTTATCACTGACCAGATCCCAGTCCTGGGCTGTCACGTGCCCAGCAGTGGGCTCTGCGGCAAGGAGGAAGGATGGAGACGAAATAGGCGGAGGATGTTTGATCGCATCGTCATCAGATGAAGAGTCCAAATTGTGATAACGAAGGTGCAAATTGGAGAAATCATGTTAAGAATCAGAGAAGATGGTGATGAGAATGGATACGTGGAAACACAGCACACGTAGTCCAAATTCGGGTAGGACAGGAATGGAAGGTGAAGGTGAGATGGGAGGACAAGCAGTTCAGGGTAAAACGGGGCTGAGACCCACCAGCCCGGTGTGACGTGGAGCTGGCTACCTGCTTTCAGGGCAGGCCTGACCTCGAAAGGCAACATCGCAGAGCAGACACAAACGCATAATTAGTGTCACAAAGGGGGCAAATGCCAGATCGATCAGGCGGTGAGAGGAGCCCAGAGACTGGGATGTAGTGACACGTTGCATGAAATTAACCAGAACGTACATGTGCGTGTGGAACCCTTGGTCCGCCAAACAGATACGCAGATGACAACCTCTCCCTGTGAGTGGAGTCAGATTGCATTCTTGGTGTGGGCACTTCTTCGGGGGACACAGGAAAGCATTAGAAAGCCAGCTCTATAGGCCGAAGTCCCCATCGATTCTGAAGTTGTCATACCACTGCCCCATTTCCCCCTAGTGAAATCAATCACCGACATCCCCCACAGAACCTCAGTTTCCAACCCCTGGTAGCCCCTGCCTCCCAGCCGTAAACGAGCCTGGATTTGCATGCACTGCTGCGATGCCCAGAACACCCCTCGGCAGCTAGCACGTAACAAAATAAAAAATGCTCTGCTCCAGACGAGTAAATTAGGCAGACTGATGAACAATTTTTCTCGAGCGGATTTGCTTACCTAAATCCAATACACCGAGCCCTGAATAGTTTCCTCCTATCAGGCTGATAGTTGCTTGTGTAAGCCTTGGGATAGATAGAGCTGGCTAGAGAGATAGGAAATGGGTGATTGGAAATCTCTTTCTGTTACAGAAATGGAGAAAAGGGAGATTTTTAGAGAGGAGCGTTTGGACCTACTCTGGCTGTGAGTGCAGCCCCTCCGCCCTCTGCCAGACCCTCACACACAGCACGCATCCTCTGCACTTCCTTTTCAGCACAGCTGGAACCGAGAACCAGGGCCTGAGAGGCCCCACTCCAAGTGATTAATTAATTAATTAAACATCAGACTCAGAATATTTTCCCCCAAGCCAACAAATCTCATACCACATTGCAAAATTTTTATAACTAAAAAAGAGTCTATTTGAAAATAAAACGAAGTGCCCCCAAGAGCTAGAGCGGGTACAGTCATGTGCTTTGAGGACTGGGTACCCAGAGGTGGGCTCCTGCCGACACAGCCCCGATGCACCTGTTAGACCAGGCATGAAGCATGTAGACACGGAGGCATTGATTAGACCTGCTCAAGGCTGGGATTAGTGTAAAGTGAGTGAAGCATCCACTTTGGGTGCAAAATTTAAGGGAACACCAAAAAAATCAATACAAGAAAATCTAGATGAATGCAAAACAATCTATTATGAGCAGGGTATCAGGGTATCAGGATTTGAAATAAAGATAGGATCTGATCCTGCGTTTGCCCAAGTCACTTTTTGCACCTGACCCTTGCCCCAGCCTTTCCTTCCCTGTATCTAGCCAAAGAAAGTAAGGATGCTTTTGACCCAGGAATCCCCCTGCCCCAGGTTTGAATCCAACAGAAATGCATAAATAGCGTGTTCACCAAAAGACACATACAGGAACTTCATAGCAGCACCCTTCATAATAGCCCCAAAGCAAAAACCACCGAAACGTCCACCAGTGGTACAAAGAAAGGTTAAGTGAATTGTGGTCTATTCATACAATTCCTGTTCAGCAAGATGGGTAAGCCAACTATTGCTACGTGCTACGTGCAACAGGCGACAAATCTCACAAACCTACTGATGAGTGAAAGAGACCAGACACCAAAGAGAACATTCTGTGTGATTCCATTTATGTAAAATGCAAAAACTGGCAAAATTACTCTGTGAGGTTAGAAGATAGAAATTGTACAGGGCGATGGGTGTTTGGGAGGGGTCTGGGTGTCTGCACAGCTGGTTGTGGTCTGTATCTTGATGTACCTGCTGGTTACGTGGACGTTTTCACCTTGCAAAAATCCATTGATCTGAGCAGTTATAGCTCAAGAAAAAGATTAGCTAAAGATACAAAAAAAGGGTGGAGCTAACAACAGCCAACTTAGTTTGCGTTACTTCTATTTCTCATGGCAACCTTCGCTTTGTGTTGGCCTGGAAGGAGGACATCAATACTTCCTAAGAAAACAGGGTTCTGGGGAAAGACCTTTTCCTCTGCCAAAGCCTTATCAAGAGCAAAGATCTGACCCTGAGTCTCTAATCCTTTGTGGATGTGTATTAATAAAAGCAGAATGTTCTTTCCTGAGGTCCACAATCCCTGGCTCTATCAGGATTTCCCTGAAAATCAGGCTTTTTCAAAATACCCAGAATTTATGATCCTTGGGTCATTTCCATGGTGACAGCAAGTGCAAAATCTCTCCACTGCTATTTCCAAAGCCCTCTGTCATGCTCAACCTAGCCAGGAATCCGGAGCTGTTGACCACGGTTGTGTTGGTTTTCTTTTGCTGCCATAACAAATGACCACAAACTTAGCGGCTAAGAAAACCCCACTGCTTTATCATATTTATTTAAATTACAGTTCTGGAGGTCATAAGTCCTGTATGGGTCTCACCAAACTAAAACTAAGGTGTTAGCATGCTGAGCTCCTTTCTGGAGGCGTGGGGGGAGCGGGTGGAGAATTGGTTTTATCTGCCAGATTGTTGGCGGAGTTCAGTTCCACGCAGTTGCAGGACTGAGATCCCTGTTTCCTTGCTGGCTGTCAGCAGGAGTGGCTCTCAACGCCGGGAAGGCTCTCTCCTTTCCTTGGACACAGCCTCCTATAGCCCAGAACCAGCCACAGGGCATCAAATCCTTCTCAAGCTCCCATCTCTCAGACCACACCCAGGAAACGTTCTCTACTTTTAAGGACTCGTGTGATCAGATTCTCCCCCTCATTAGATAACCCAGGATGACGTCCCACCTCAAGGTCTATAACCTCAATCACATCTGCAAAGTCCCTAGGACGGAAAATGATTTTTCTATGCTATACTCACACAACACTTCTGCCACCAAACGGGTGGGAGTTTTCCCCACACCAACCCATTCTCCCCTTTACAGCAGACCCTGACTGCGTGTCCCACTAACTGCCTGGAGTTAGTGCAGACCCTGAAGGTTAAGGGCTCAGTCCCAGGACACTGTCCCCACTTCAGACACCAATCGCAAGTCCAGGCCTCCTATGCTTCCGACCTACTGGCTATATATTGGGGGTCTCCAAGAACCCCCTCCTTGTGTTCTATAATTTGCTAGAACAGCTCACAAAATTCAGAGAAACGTTTACTTACACTTACTCGTTTAGTATAAAAGGTACCACTCAGGAACAGCCACATGGAAGAGATGCACAGGGAAAGGTGTGGTGGGCGGGGGGCCGGGTGGGGGGTGTGGAGCTTCCATTCCCTCTCTGTACATACCACCCTCCCAGCAGCTTGATGTCTTCACCAGCCTAGAAACTCTCCAAACTCAGTAGTTTACAGTTTCTATGGAGGTTCCGTTAGGTAGGCATGATTGATGAACTCATTGGCCATTGGTGATTGAGCTCAATCACTAGCTCTTCTGCTCTGCTCAGAGGTCAGGGGGTGGGGCTCACATGGTGGGTCCCTGGGCAACCATCCTCCACTCCCCGAGAGTCATCTCATTCGAATAAACTCAGGCATGGTAGAATGGGGCTTATTATAAATCACAAAAGATACCCCTCTTACCCCTATTACTCAGGAAATTCCAAGAGTTTTAGAAGCTCTCCTGCCAGTGAACCAGGGTCAGAAATCAAATAATATATATTTCTTCTTATGCCACACTCCCTTTTTGCCACGTAAGGTAACATTCATGGGGTCCAGAGATTAGGGCAGGTACGTTTTGGAGAGCCAATCTTCTGTCTGCTAAAACTATTAAGATGAATCTCTTCTCTCCTAGTTTTTACACTACCTCAGTCTTTTGGCACTCAAAATTCTCCAGGTTCCTCTACCTTTATGAAGGAAAAGCAAGAAGACAGGCATAGGACATCTTCAAGGAGCACAAGCAGGCTCTACGCTGGTCCATTCATTCAACAGATATTTGACAACTTACTGTGTGTTAAGCTCAGTTCTGAGCACCAGGGACATAGTGAGGGACAAACCAGAAAAAATGCTCTTCCTTTATGGAGTTTCTATTTTAGTGGGATGGAGATTATATTATATGAAAATAAATAATGAAAATAAATGGCTTGATGGGTGGCTTTTAAAATGACTCCTGATGATTCAGGCTGGATCCTTCCCTGGTTGAGCTGTGAGACAACCACAGCCCCAGCCACCCTCTTCCCTGCAGCCTTGTGAAAGACTTGGCTAGAGGATCTAGCTAAGCCATACCCGAATTCCTGACCCACAAAAACTATAAGGTAATAGTGTTGTTTTAAAGCCACTAAGACTTAGGGGTATTTGTTACGTAGCAATAGCTAACTACTATATGCACCATGGCAGATGGTTATAAGTCTTCATAGAAAAAAATAAAGCAAGGAGGGAGAATAGGGAATTCCAGAGAAGAGTTGGGCTGCATTTTGGAAAAGGGTCATTTGGGAAGATTCCCTATGATATCACAACAAATACAGGACTCAAGAAAGCCCAGACAGCTCTCATTGCTGAGCAGGGTGGAGCTTGCTGGCATTGACTTGCATAATTAGCAGGCTTAGAACTGTCATACGCTGTGAGTTTCAAAGGCACAACCTAAATTCTTTCACTGTACTTTCTTACCCCCCCAGCCCTTGCGTGGCCCTCCTCAGATTCTGTTATCACAGCTGCTACTAGAAATTCCCTGAGTTTTATTAACAGAGTGGTTTCTTGCTGTGGTGTTATATAACAAACCTCACATGCATATCTGCCTTCTTCCTTGTAGCTCGAGAGTTCCATATGCATTTAGTTTGCAGAGGAAGGGGTTCACCCAAGACAGGTCTTCTCTTCAAAATGCATATGGGAGGGTCTAGAGATGCTTCAACTGCAAGTGCATTTAATAAACGATGGGCTGTGAAAATAAACACAGATCTTGCCCGTGACACCCGGCATTGTTTTCACATGCGAATCCATCTCTACAGCAAACTGTGTTGTGATTTTCCAGAATCTGATCGTCCAATCATGATAAATCCCTCTGATTATTATTATTTTTTTTCCTTGCAAGTCACAATTTAAGGTTCTGTACAGTAGCAGTGGGCCTGAGAATATGGGTTGATGTAATTCTTGGTCTTGGTTGAGGCGGAAACTTAAGTGAGTGTAACGATTTATATGATCAAATAAAAGCTTCTGAATAATAATGATAATAAAAACATCTTTCCTCCGTCTCCCAACTCTCTTAAGTCATTTAGTGCCTCCACCAAAGTGCAATGCCAGTGTCTGTACTGAAAAGGCCTAAATGGTGGCACATAAATTCTCAGCCTTCTTTACAAAGGAAGTTTCAGAAACTGGCAAAGGATTAATTGACCTCTCTATGCCTCTGAATCCTCATGTTTAAAGCAAACAACAACACAGGAAAGAAAAAAAAAAAGGCTTATTGTAAGGCTGTTTTCACTGCTGTAAGTACTGGTCTACCCTTAGAAGGCACCCCTGCTGTGACCGGGGTGGATCAGATGCTGCCATGTGTGCTCCTCAACTTGCCCCACTCCACACCTCCCCTGTCCCTGTTAGCTCTTTGCG
The DNA here is from genome assembly GCF_020740605.2 of Lemur catta. Lineage (NCBI taxonomy): Eukaryota > Metazoa > Chordata > Mammalia > Primates > Lemuridae > Lemur > Lemur catta. The sequence continues at coordinate 14,819,210 of NC_059147.1, read as the reverse complement.
CCTCCCAGAAGACTCAGCAGTGCTACCATGTACAGTTGTGCTGGTTGTGCACTGCACAAGGTCACTCGCCTAGAAAACAAATTGGGCTTATGTCCAGCCCTCATTACATTTGCTAAGCCACACACTCCACCAAGAAGAAGGGGTGCCCTTATCTAATTCACCCCAAAGGCCTCATATGGGCCTGCAGTGGCCCCAAGACCAGGAGTTTGGTGACATCTAGACTACCGGGTCCATCCTGGTCACTTTTTGAGCCTGGTATAATCCTTGGCATATAATGAACACTCAATGAGTACATGCTCATGAATTACTGGATGGTTAATTAATTACTTGGAAGAGATAATTAAGAAAGAAAAATCAGTAAATCAGAGAAAGCTTCAACTGTAGCGAATGTGTCACCCCTGTGTCCTCTTACTCTTTGCTCATCTGTTTATTTTTTGTGTGTTTCCTATTGACTCATTTATTTTAAACATACCACTTGGAGAGTAAGGAAGGATGGACAGAGATGACCAAAATGAAGGGAAGGGAGATGGAAAAGGTGCAAGTCTCCATTCCCTGCTGTCCCTGCTCCCAGACGAAGTCAACAGAGATCACCCTTAGACTGGCTGATGGAGGTGCTCCAGGACTTGGACACATACACTATAAGGCTGTGGACTGTAACAATTTAGATCAAGAGGCAGCAAATTTTGTCTGTAGAGGGCCAGAGAGTAAACATTATAGGGTTTGCGAACCACATGTGGTCTCCCTCGGAACTAAACTCTGCCATCGTAGCGTGGAAGCTGCATGTCCCTGCTCCAGACGTCCTCCTCCTGATTCACTCTAAACCACTGTTTCTTCACACACGGCTAGAGATTATGAAGCTGACTAGTCTCCCCTAGAGGCTGGGTGGCTCCAGGCAGAAAAGATACCCAAAGGACGCTCCATTCAACTTCTCTAGTGCTCTGAGCACGCTTTCTGGGATGCACCTTGGGACTCACCTCTGGCAGAAGTGCGCTGTGTCAGCATCTCACGGTTTTCCGCTAACAAAGTAGAACAAACACCAGCAGGGATGCGGACCGGTTTCCTGCTGGAAGCTTCAGGATTCGTCCAAGCTTCTGCCTCTCACTCACTGGAGGGGATGTGCAGCTAGACCATCTCAGAGGGTGTTTGGGAGAATCTCCACTGCTGACCCAAAATACTGCAAACCCAGCTTCTCTATCAGGGATAATTCACCTCCCAAGTTCCTTGGTGTTACTGCATCCTGATCCTGGCAGGGTCTGACCCAATACCAGTGCGTTGGTCTCCTAGGGCTTCCATAAGGGCTGCCCTGAATAGGGAGCCTACAACAACAGAAATGTATTCTCTCCCAGTTTTGGAGGCCAGAAATCCTAAATCAATGTGTCAGCAGGCTGTGATCCCTCTAAGAAACTACCCCATGCATCCATCCCAGCATCTGGTGGTAGGCAGCCATCCTTGCTGTTTTTGGTTTACATCTGCAACACTCCAGCTTCTGCCTCCATCCTCACAGCCTTCTTTACTCTGTCTTTATCTTCTCTCCTTTTCTCACAAGGACACCAGTCCCTGGGTTTAGGGCCCACCCTAATCCAGTGTGACCTCATCGTAACTAAGTACTTCTGCAGCAACGCTATTTCCAGGTAAGGGCCCATATATTCTGAGGTTCTGTGTAGACACACGTTCTGGGAAAGATACCAGTCAGCTCACTAGCATGGAAAAAAGGTCTGTTCTGCCTTTCTGTTGGCAGCGAATCTAGCAGAAGTCTTTATTTTACCCCCCAAATACAAAAGGCTACATTGCATTCAACATCTAAGTTAGATTTTCCCAATTGGTAAATTCTCACTACACAAACCTCACGGAGACACCCTGATCCCCTAACTTCAGTGTTGATGCTGAAATTATGCTGAATGTCAAAATTACATCAAACAACTGAAGTTATTTCCACCAGAAAAATTTGATTATTTCCCTTTGATTTACATGTCATTTTCCCCATCTCCCATAAAAGCTGACTTTGAAATCCCCTTGGGTGCCGGACCAACGAGAGGCGGGCTGTGATTTCAATGGGCAAGAAAACTTTCATTATATTTGATACTGTATTTTTCTCTCCTTGATTTGAATGTTATAATTGGATTGGTGAGATATTTATTAGGAACTCTGTGTTTTTTTTTCCCCCCCAACTGCTTGAAGGGTGTCTCTTAATTTGCTTTTCTCTTTGGACTTCTGAGAAGTGGCTGTGAGATATCATTCCCAGCAAAACTCATTTCTTTCAAACATTTATTTAAGGGTATCATTTTCTTAATAATTCTGAGGATAATTCAGAATAATTTCCACCACCACTGCAATTTTTAACTTCAATGAAATATATGTCACCTCCCAGCCGAGTCCCCTCCCAAAGGCCCATCATCAGAGCCGAATCGCTTGGATAGTACACATAGCGGAAAGACTCCGGCCCTTGAAACCTGAATAATTCTATCAGCCTGTGACTAGCCTAGGACAAGCCTGTCTGCCTCAGTTTACCCATAGCTAAAGTAAGGACGTGAGATTTAACGAGTAGCCTCAAAACATTAAGCCTTCTGTTCCACCTACCTCTTAACCTTAGGGACAACATGAAAAACAGATGAAAAACTCACCAGCTCAATCAGTGGCTGCCTGTGGAGAGGGGCGAGAGATTAATTGTGGAGAGATCCAACAGAACTCTCTGGGGTGATGGAAATGTTCTCCATGTTCTTTGAGGTGGCGGTTAGTTACATGGGGTAATCCACTCATCAAAATTCATCAAACAGCACTGTTAAACTACACACATCTTAGTATACATAATTCTGCCTCAATGTTGATTAAACAGCTGTCTGCTTTTATCAAAGGAATTGGGTCAAAATATGTGAAAACCAATGAACTATCCAATGTTTTCAAGTCCTAGTATGGCAGGAGCGTCTGAGTGTTCAAATTCAAGGAATAACGTCGCTGAAAAGGGCAGCTTAGTCTAGTGGCTGGACATAAGCTCAGATCAATTATTCCTGAATTTGAATGAAGAACTTCCAATATTTTATTAAGTCCATCCTTTGTTTCTTCTTGCTCAATAGCCACCTTGTTTATATTCTATTCATTCACTCAGTGAATTTTTATCGAGTGTCTACGATGTTCCAGAAACTATGCTAAGCAGCTAAAATTCCTCATTAAATGCCTTGATCTACCAGCACAACCACAGAGCTACCATGATTTTGATGGGTTAAAAACTTTATTAAAAAAGAGCCTATGTTTTTCCAAGGGCTTTAAAACAATTTGATAATTTAAAAAATGTTTATTGCAAAGTGAAAATAAATCAAATACATAAGGACTGAGGACCCAAGCCACTGTAATGTGGTTTAAAATCCCTTCTCATCCCTTTGAAACACATTTCTGTCCTGGACTCAAATCAATGGCCATGCTGCCTTCTTTTGATCATTCCGTGGGTACTATGGTGGCTGGAATCTCTGACTCTCCTCACCAGCATGTGAACGCCTTTTCATCTTTGCCTACAAAGGGAACCACTTTATTTTCTCTTCTTGAACAAGGAAAATCACATGACTGATTCTGCTTTTTACTTTGGTCACCAGGAAGCTCAGAGCCAAACATGCAACCCAATCAGAGGATCTGTGCAGAATTTTGGGTCTGAGCTTCTACCTTATGGCTATTCCTTAGCCTTGACCTCTTTTTTAAATGTGCAACTCCATCTTATTTTTATATTTTGGCTATTTCTTAAGCATTGTTTTGTTCTCATATGCCATAAGCCACTTATAGAATTAGGCCAAGTATTAATAATTGAATGAAATCATTAAGTCTGTCATTTCTCTCTCAAGCCTATTAGCTGGTATATTGCAGGGGCTCAGTAAATATCTCCCAGAATTTCTCCAGTCCTCATCGTTTTCATGAAAAGATAAGATCTTCCACTTATGTTCTTTTGAATACTACCTGTCAGAGGATGTTTCTTAGAATTAGATATTCAGATATGACTTTCCACCTTCTGTTTGGGCCATCTTTATGTGGCTATCTCACCATACCCCGAGTTTAAATATACTTAAGCCAAGACATTTGAAACCCTTTTCAGAAAGAAGCATGACCGAACCAATGTGCCTACTGTAAGTCATCCCATTCCCTTCCCCTCTTATCCCTGACAGTCACCACCTGGCACCTTTCCTCTCCCACCCCTCAGAAAGGACGATATAACAAAAGGAGGTCGGGCTTTGGAGTTAGACGATGAGGGACTGAATTCTAGTTATTCGTCTTACAGCCGCATGACTTGGACAAGTTAATAACTTCTTCCAGCCTTCACTCCTTACCTGGGAGAAAATAACAAGTTCTTTACCTTTTGGGGTTATTGTGAAGATTAAATGAGAATCCCATGTAACTCACAGAGCATAATGTCTGGCACATTTAAATGTGCTACTCCATTATTAGCTTATTTTTATTTTTTTGGCTATTTCTTAAGCACTGTTTTGTTTTCATACCCCATAAACCACTTATGGAATTAGGCCAAGTGTTACCAAGTATTACCCAATAATTCTTAGTTGAGTGGATGGATGAGTGGATGGATGAACAGATGAATGACAGATGGATGAATAGATGGATGGATGGAAGGATGGATGGATGGATGAATGGATGGATGGATGGATGGGTGGATGATGGATGGATGGATGAATGGATGGATGGATGGATGGATGATGGATGGATGGATGATGGATGGATGGTTGGATGATGGATGGATATAGCATGAGATTATGCTCCCGGACAGGACGATGCCATACATTAGGGTAAGAAGTCTGTTCTCTGCATTTGTTTGCCAGAGTTTGGAGGGGACGATGGCCCCTTTCCACACTGCCCCTCCCCCTGGCTAAAAGGCTATGACGGAATTCCATGAATGACTCATATGAATACACACACACACACACACACACAAATGCAGTGTGGAGTTACTATTCCGTTTCTCATGGGGTATCCAATTCTGTCTTGGGGTTGCCACACTGGCCTCTTGGAGTATAATCATTTGCAAGCATATACAGCATCTTTACATCTTAGAAAAACAAAACCCAGGGGATGGCTGAGAATGGCATTGCCTTCGTCTACATTTTCAAACACACATCGTACCTAAAAGATAAAGTTATTTTATTAACTCATTTTTAAACTAAAAATTCCAAGTAGGAGGAAAATAGGTATAAGACCTTGACACTTACCAAAATTTCTTATAGCCTTGATTTTTTTTTTCTGAAAAACAACCAAAAAACAAAATTCATTGTGTAATCTGGAAATTCAGGGTATGAATTTCTTTTTCTGTCCCCGTGCTCCTCTACCAAGTGAGGGAGCAACAGGGGAACAAGGGCTTTTCTACGGCAAGGTGACAATTTGAAGGGTTTTATATAGTTTGTGTGGCTGGTTTGTCCTCGTCCCTCAGTCACGGGAGAGGGGGGAAGTTTGTCAAAGGAGGAAGATTAAAATTTATAAAAAGGCCACAGAGAAAAGGGACCCGTTGTTCCTAGGGGAAGAGTTTTCTGATCACCAGTTTGTCCGGAAGCTCTTGCTTCCTGTCCACACCAGGGTTCTAGGACAAACAGCCACTCCCAGGGTGCAGGGATCTGAGACAAAGGAGACCTCGAGGCCTGAATGATGCACTGCTTGGAGGAGCCTGGCCAGCCCTGGGGCCTGACGGTCAAGCAGAGCCTGTTAAATGCTGCAGAAATGGTCAAACAAGACCAGCAAGATGAGACTGCTGGGGTCCATGCCTTGCACCCCTGTGGCCACACTCTCCCTTGGAGGGCAGGAAGGCCTGAGGACAGGAGGCCCTGGGACAGAGAACTAGGGAAAAATGCACTCATGAGAAAGAAGCAGGACATATTCAGACCACACTTATTGGAACATGGGAGAACTCAGCCCATGGCAGACAAAAGCTGCACCCCCAACACAAAGGAGAGTTGGCAGAAGGAGAAGAAGGTGATGGAGAAGGAAAGAAAGAAGAGTGAGAGAAGGAACAAAAGAAGGAGAAAGGAGAAAAGGAGGACAAAGAGCAGGAAAGAGGGAGGAGGAGGCATCATTTTTTCCCAGTCTACAGGGAAGGATTTGTCTTCTGTTTAGTACAATTCAATCCCTCAAAGTTACAAATGCAATAAGAAACAGATTTCTTTAAGTTGGACTAATAGTAGTCAAAAGAGGTAAAATTGATGGAATATTAACTCCATAACGAGCTACTGTGCTAAGCCCTTTCTTTGCATTCCATTTTCAGGAGGTACCTTCTTTAGCTTCATTTCAACACTAAGGAAGCTGCACCTCAGCACAGTGAAGGCCCTTGGGCCCCTTCCACCATGGATTTTCACTTCCTGGGCGAAGGATCCAGGCTTCAAACAGAGATCTGCGTGACCTCAGAGTCTGTGCCCATCACCCATATGTCCCTTTGTGCCTTTGACCAGCAAAGCAGCAGCTGAAGACCCTCAGCCCAGCGCCTATACGGGGTCCTCTGCGTAGGACACTGGAATTACGACACAGCTGAGGGAATGTGGGGAAGGCCTGAAATATGGGACCAGGAAGAGGGGCCTCAGATGAAGACCAGGATGAGGACCCAGATGAAGCTTCCAAATGTGGCTTGCTAGGTCCCTAGGGAGGGGCTGGTTGGAGCTCGATCAGGCACTTGTGTTGTGCATGGTGCACCTAGAGGTGCATGGGTCTACTGGGGGGCTCACTGGGGGCAGGGACAGCAAGGGAATCAATGACACTACAGCTAAGAGAGTGAAGAAGAGAGAGGTGGAGGAGATCTGAGATGTAGCCAGACCATGAAGAGCCCACAGCCTGTGATAAGAAGTTTGGATTTTATTTTTAGTAGGCTGGGATGTAACTGAAGTGTTTAGAGCACAGGATTGCCAATATTGGGCTTAAAGGGGTACATTGGAACCCTTTGTACTTTACACTCAACCTTTCTGTAAATCTAAAACTGTTCTAATAAATAAAATCTATAACAATATCTATCTTTCTTCCTGTCTACCTATGACGTATGTACCATTAGAGTTTTATGTAAAAAATAAACCACATATTTCGTTAACTTCTCTGCATCTTGCTTTTCTAGTCAACGATGAGTTTTGAAAATCTCTGTAAGTCATCTGATAAGCCTAGAAGTTGTTGCACTAAGAGCTGCCAAATATCCCATTTTATTTAGTATTCACAAACATTTTCTTCTGTTGAGTTTTGTATGTTTCTGTTACAAATATCATACCTGACTATTATTACTTAAAAAAATTGGACTTGGGTGTAATAAAAAAAAAATCTCATTCTTTTTAAGTGGGAGAAAGTGTCTATTCGGAGATGGCCACAGTCATCCAGGTGTGAGAGGTGGTGGATTGGACCAGAGCAGAAGAAGAGGGTGGGGCAGGTCCAAATTCACGGAAGAAACAAGGGCTGGCAGTACGGAGCCTCCATCCTGGAGTAGGAAGGTGCAGCATCGTGGCAGCCCTTGGAAGGGGAGGAGAGTAATTCAGCGCAAGCCCTTAGCCACTGTGCAGGGGTGTCTGCGGGCCCCTCCAGACCCACCGTCCTCCCCTGCTCAAACTCGCCTCCTCCTGGGGAGCTGCCATGTCTGGGCTGTCTCAGCAGCTCTCGTGCCCTCTGGCTCCTTCTTGGGCTTGGCCAATAGGGAGTTCTGGCTAGAGGTGGTTGGGGGTGGGAAACAGAGTGAAATCAGGGGTTTATTTCCCAGACTCCCACCCTCCCTGTGGGGTCTCTGATCAGCAGCCCCCTCCATGGGCCTCTCTCCTCCCTGGTGCCGGACACCTCTCCCCAGCCTTGCCTCTTTGTGCCTGGAGAGTGACAGCTCCCTGCTGCTGGCAACCCCAGGGTGCTGCACTGAGGGGCCGCCTCTGCTTTCCTCTCTGGAGCATTCTTTGTACACACTCTTTCCGGAGGGCTCCTGGAATCACCCCCAAGTGTGCTCTGTCCAGCCAGGGCTCCACGGATGCCATCCCATCAGAGCCTACTTTCCTATCATACACAGACTTAACATAAATTGTATATATCACATAAATATAAAGGAAAATAATCTTGCACAAAAAACGAAAACTCGGGTGAACCTCGAAAACATTATGTTAAGTAAAGAAGTATTGTATGATTCCATTTATTTGCAATGTCCAGAAAAGGCAAAGCCATAGAGACAGAAGGCAGATTGCTGGTTGCCAGGGCTGGGGGCCGGGGAATGGGGGGTGACCATTCATGGGCATGGAGTTGCCTTTGGGGTGATGAAAATGTTTTGGAGCTAGACAAAGGCGATGGTTGCCTGACATCCTGAATGTGCTAAAGGCAGATGAACTGTAAACCTTAGATAATGAAGTGATGGGAATTTCACCTCAATTAAAAAAGGAACAACTAACAATCACGATAGCTGCTGCCTTAACCTTGACATTTGCATCTTTCTGTGTCCCCTTCGGGGATTTCACCCCAGCACGCGTGGGTTGCAGCGCTGAAGTTACTTGGCTTTTTTGCTGCCTCAGTGAAACCATCTCTGAGGCGTGGTGGGAACATGTGCAAAGCCCTGGTGTTCTAAGCAGAAGCAGCATAAAAAATAGGACACATCTTTGCAAAGTGGAAATGGAAGAGCAAACCGCATGGGTCTCTAAGAAAGCCCTCCAGGCCCGGGGCTCTGCGGGGACAGCCCGGCCAGTTGGAGGCAGCGACGAAGGAAACCCACAGAGGCAGAGCACACGGGTCCCCTCCAGCCTCTCCAGCCCCGGAGGATGAGCCTTTTGTCTCTCCCTTCTCTGCCCCCAGCTTTGCCAGAAGAGCTGGAATGTTGACACAGCTTGGCTGGCAAGCTTGTTGGCAGTGGAGCCCTTGCTGGGGCTCCGAGACCCGCCCCGATGAGGCCTTCTCCTGCCTTCCCACCCGTCCGTCCTCCCCTTTCTGGCTAGAGACAGCCGGGTCCCGGCCAGCGCAGGGCAGGAAAGACCTGGGGATATTGGCCAAGGCCTCTGTTACCTTGGCCCGAGCATGTAATTCATTCGCAGTGGGGACCCAGGGCCTGGCATAGCAGTTGCCTGGCCCTCGATTCCTCTGGGAATGTGTGCTTTTGGGGGGCCTTGGTTTTGAGATCATGCCACTCTCTTTCTGCAGAAGAACCAAACCTATTTTGTTTCTCTGATGAGTCTCTTCTTGCCAATGCCTGTCCTGTGTCTGCTGGTGAGAATCTGCTTGGCAGAGAGATCCACATCCAGAATTCACGGAGTGACTTGGTAGAAAGGGAGTAACAGAACACCTCGGGCGAGAGACCTGCCACTGAAGGGCAGGGGAGGGTGCCCTGAACTCACAGTAGGAACCAGGCACACCACACACACCTCCACCTGCCCAGCAAATTGCTTTGGACATGGCAAAGCAGTTACAAGGGCAGTCTCTGGAATCACTTTGGCGAGGCAGCTCTGCCCCTCACCCACTCTGTGGTCTCAGGACAGCTATGGAATTTTAATGTGCCTTAGTTTCCTCATCTGTAAAATGGGTATAACAATTGTGCTTATCTCCTGTGCTGGTTGTGAATGAAATGCGCATAAAATGCTTACAAACACACTGGCCCACAGCGAGGAGCTCCCTAACTATTAACTATTCTTACCAGAAATATCTTTCCCTCCTCGTGGGGCTTCAGTGTCCACATGTGGAACATGAGGCTATTAGAAGAGATCATTTCCAGGCAGTCTTCCAGTTACAAAACTGTATAATTCTGAAGTTTTAATAAGGTTTTCTAACTGATCCCTGGAGGTGGGGCATCTCTGACAGTCTGTTGACTGTCACACCACCCTTCAGAACAGCCTCTGCTTCCTCCCAGCCCTGGGTTGGAGCCACACTCTGTTTATCTGACATGTTGGCTTCCAGAAGGGAAGGTTCTGCCGACCATGAAGGTAGCTGCTGATGGAAGGGCCCATGTAAAGCCACTCTGGGTTCCATTCACTGTCATACTCACAAGGCTTGTGACCTAAAAAGGCACACGGCAGGGGACAGCTTCAGGGGCCTGTGACCTGTGCAGTCACAGCGGGGACACTACACTTGTAAGTTTCCTGCACATTGAGTGTTCCACTGCTGCCATCTTGAAATTTTAATAATTTTTGAACAAGACGCCCCACATTTTCACTTTGCCCTGGGCCCTGCACGTTGGGTAGCCAGTCGTTCCTGCACGCTGGTGCACTCCCCAAGGTCACCACTGTCCAAGTGTGTGCAAGTGTGTGTGTGCATGTGTGTACACACGTGTGTGGCTGAGGCTGGAGAGATTCTTTGGAATTTGAAGTTGCCATGTGTAAGGAGACGCCTCCATCAGCCCCCGTTGCAGACAAGAAGCGCAGCTAATTACGAGTGGTCTCCAAACCTGGCCCACCCCACCGACCCCACAGTGGCGGCGGCAGCTGGGAGACCAGAAAGCAGCAAACTTGTGCTGACTCATGAGAATCTCCCGGCACACGACTCGGGGTGGTGATTTTTCTCTGCCTTACTTCTGTGTCTCTTGCAGATGATGTATGAATCGCCTTACCTTACCTTTTCCCTCCAAACCTTCTCCTTTATTATTTTTATTAATGTCATGCCAACCCTGAAAAGGTGTTTCCTTTTCAAGAAAAAAAAAAGAAGAAGAAAAGAAGAGAAAATAACCCCCCAACACCTCATTCTCATAGTAGAGGGAACATATTTTTAAAAATAGTAATATTTATGTGTGTGTATGTGTGTGTTTGTGTGTGTGTGTGTGTGTGTGAGAGAGAGAGAGAGAGAGAGAGAGAGAGAGAGAGAGAAGCTGGTTTACTTATATGAAAGTCTAAAATGTGAACGTAAATAGTAACAAATTCAGGTCTTTATTTCAGAAAGGTCCAGATTACCCAGGAAAGTTTTATCATCATCTTTACTGACAATAAAAACATCACTGAATTTAACTTATTTAATTTCAAAAGTAAGGGAGACATCGCCTGCATTTAGAGTCAGGAGAGGTGTTCAGTGCCGTGTTGTAAGAGAAAAGCCTGTCACTGGGTTCCTGAGAGCTTGGTCCTGGCACCTACCTCCATACGGATCTATATCCTTGCCATCTGTTGAGTGTTCAGCCCTTGGCATTCAGCGAGCCATTGAACCTGTGACATTCTCTCTGAGATGGGGGTCCCAATGTGCAGACGCTGAAACCGAGGCTTAGAGAAATTCAATAAACGTGCCCAAGGCTTGCACGGCTCACACCAGAACCAACACTGGAATCCAGATCCATTAGTCTGGAGCTAACAGGCATAGCTCTAAATATTTGCCTTGGCTTGTGTCCGTGAACATGAGCCACCTCAATTAGCTGTGGCAAAATGACAGGCGCAGATTGACACTTGACCGGACCGCTGATCCTTTATAAACTCAACATCTCAGCGGACAAAGAGATCTGAGAAGTGATTGTTCTAACCTGTCACCCAATGCACGAATTTCTCCTCCTCCCATGTCCCTGGTTATGGATTCCTTTTGATGATTCCCTGTGATGGAGAACTCACTACCTGTCGAGGCAGCCTCTTCCATAATCCCACAGCTCTTTGAATGAAAATGTCTGTCTTTATCTTGAGAGACAGATCTTTTCTCCACCCTTTCCTCAGATCCAAGCTACAGGCACAAAGAACAGGCGAACATTCACCTCAGTACAGGTGCTCCCAGCCTCCCAGACTCCATCTTAAGGCAGAGGATCTTTCAATCCCTCAATGGTTTCTTCCGCAAGCCAGTTTCTGGACAATCTTCAAACCAGTTCAGGGTATTGGTCTCTGGTTGAAGAAAATGAAACCTTCCAGCTTTGCACATTTGCACATGAACTTTGGGGTTTGGGAGTCCATTCCTAGACCAGCAGGGAAGCAAGCTCCACATTCCCCAGAAGGGGATGTGATCAAGGGCTCTCGAGGTGAAAGGCAGCTCCAGGTGTCCTGTTAGGGGAGCAAGAGCCTCCACCTGCACTCCCAGTCCACCATCCACGCCCCTCTCCCGAGAGGAAACCTCCTTCTCCCTGGCACTGGGAGAGCTCTTTAAGGATCCTGGGAAGGCGAGGGTGTGCCGTTTATGAAAACAACTGTTTAACAGCTCCCAGACCGTCCATATTTGAATGTGAAGAAAATAATGGTAAAAAGATCATAAAGAAACAGATGTGCCCAAGTCAGGTTTTGTGGCAGGAAAAAATGTGGGTTTGTGAGTATTGATTTCATTCTCCCAAATGATGAGGATGGATGGTTCTGTGTCCCCGGGATGGGTCTTGCAGAGCCCAGTGTGTGGGCCGCACAGTGCCGAGGGCTCTCCACACTTGCTGTCCACCTTTATACACACCTGCAGCCACCTGGGTGGCCGCAGGTGCCAAGCAGCCAGAGAGGAGCCAGCCTGCAGCACAGAGGTGTTATCCTCTCCCCAGAATGTGGGATCATAGAGGCATCTTTTCACCTTTTCCCCCGGTGCATAAAAGTGCCTGTATGGACGAGCAGCCACGTTGCACACACGTATGCACATGTGCACGTGAGTGTGCAAGTTCACACTCTCACTCTGGGCCTCACCAGGGTAGAGGATAGACCAGGCCCCTATAGCTTGGGCAACAGCCTCTTATTCCAGGCGTCCACACCGGGATGCTCATTGTTCAGTGAAACAGTAGCTGAGACGCAGCGTGTTACAGCAGGCAGAGGTTTTAGAGCCATGGAAACATGATTTTGAATCCTGCTTCTGCAGCTGACTAGCTACGTGGCCAGTGTCAAGCTCCCCATTTGGAGCATGAGCATAATAAAAGACAGTCACCTCATGGAGCTAACTTCCGAAGCCGTCCCTGCAGCATAGTAGACGCTCAATGAAACTGAGCTTTCTGGAAGTTACTTTGCAGTTGAAGGTAGATAAACAGAGAGAATCTAGCAAGGTGGTTGGGAGCAGCGTTTCTGAAGTCAAACTGCCTGGGATAGGAATCCCAGTTTTACCTTTGACCTGTGTGGGATCTCAGGCAAGTTACTTAACCTTCCTGTGCCTCAGTTTCCTGGTCTGTAAAATGGGGACAATATGAGCACATGCTTCATGAGCTTGCTGTGGGGAATAAATGAAATAAATGGTGGAAAGCACTTAGCTTAGAACCTGAATTCAGTGTATACTAGCTAATCACATTGCTTTCCCATCCCAGCCGAGGCTGTCTCCTCCACGGGGCGGGCTGTCCCACGCCAACTGTCCTGGTTGTGAAAACCCCAGTCTTTCTCGGCACTATATATCTCTCCCAGGCAAGTAAAAGCACAGCAATAAATCCTCATCAAATGGGAGAATGAAATCGATAACAGAACACCTTCCCCCCGCCCCTCACCACAAAAGTGGAACATTTGATATTTGTTCTCAATGTCTGTTCTAACCTTCCTCCCCCTACATTTTAGTAAGTTTAATTTCTGAAATGTTTAACAGTTGTTTTCAGATAAATCACAGTCAAGCTTTCTGGCCCGATTCGCAGGACTTTGCATTGCACGGGGGAAATAAGCTCTTCCGGCTTGTTGGAGAGGAGCAAGTGTGTTCTCATTGCCTATTCACAGTGGTGTCACTGGGAAGGGACCTCGAACATGCAACTTGTCAGACTTCCCCGTTACCTATCATTCAAATGTGTAGTGGGATTCTTTTAGAAATGGATTGCTAGATAACATTTTTTTTTTTTTGGTGGGGGAGTGTTTCCAGGTATAGTTTCACGAATAATAGCTTTGTAAAGATGAGCTTGCTTAAAAATAATAAGAAAGTATTCACAGCATGGGTGCAAATACAGTATGTACACATGAGAATTGAAAGCCGTATCCGCTTGCCATCCAGGACATTGATTTTCCTAAGCATTGCTCTGCGTGGTACCAGCACCGCCATTTTCTTCCAGCAGAAAGATTGGAAATTCAGGCTCTAGTGACAGAAAAACATGGGTTCAGAACTAAGATGTATAACTTCCCTGTCTACCCCTACAAACGTAATCTCCATTCTCCTCTCCCTAGTTCTGTGCCCGGGAAGGCTGTCGCAGGTGGTTAGATCAACCAGGGACTCCATTGCCTTTGGGATGCTGGTTGGATTTGACCAATGCGGGCACCACAGGGGCTGGCAGCCAGGTGGAAGTATGTTTGGGTGCATATTCTCCTGGGTGCCTCCCCAATGGACCACATGTTTGCAGTGGCTATTTTTCTCTCTGCAAACCCTCTTCTTCCCCTAGGACTCTCTCTGACTTGATGGCACCTTCATTAACTTGCCACCATTACTCTGCTTGAGTGAGCACGAAAGCTGCTTCACACTGGCTACAAAGTCACTTTGTCCATGACTTCACCTCTCCAAGCCTCAGTTCCCACCTTTGTAACCAGGGGACGGAAAGAGCGCCGACCTCATCCAGGTGGGAGCATCAAATGAGATGATTCAGTTGACATTATGGTCTGGCACAGAGTTCACTGTGCTCAATAAATGGCAACTGTCTTCTGTCACCATCATCATCATCATCCACTTAGATGGTGAGACGACTGTCCCTTACCCCTCATCTTTCCTGGTCACTGTCTATGATGATGATCCGTGTCATTCATCAAAATACAGATGGTGCCCGACTTAACGATTTTTCAACTTTATGGTGGTATGAAAGCAACACATAGCAGTAGAAATTGTACCTCAAGTACCCATATGACCATTCTTTTTCACGTTCAGGGCAGAATCCAGTAAGTTACATGAGATATTCAAGACTTGATTATAAAACAGTCTTTCTGCTAGACCAGTGGTCCCTAACCTTTCTAGTACCAGGGACTGGTTTTATGGAAAACATGGAAGACCATTTTTCCATGGACTTGGGAGGAGAGGGATAGTGGGGACGGGGGTAGGAGTGAGGGTGCGGGAAGGGTCGACGCAGAGCACAGGTGGTGATGCGAGCGATGGGGAGCTGCTGTAAATACAGATGAAGCTTCACTCGCTCGCTCACTTGCTCGTGTGCCGCTCACCTCCTGCTGTATGCCCCCCCACCCAGTTCCTAAGTTTCATGGAAGACAGTTTTTCCACCGACTGCGGGGAGGTGTGGCAGAGCTCTGCAGCCCAGTCCCTAACAGACCTGGTGGTTGGGGACCGCAGCGTTAGACAATTTTGCTCAACTGCAGGCTAATGTAAGTGTTCTGAATATGTCTAAGGTAGGAGAGGCTAAGCTATGTTGTTCAATAGGTTAAGTGTATTAAACGCATTTTCAACTCAATGACATTTTCAACTTACGATGGGTTTTTTGGGATGTTAGCCCCATTGTAAGTTGAGCATCTATATTTCCCAGCTCTCCTCCTCCCAGACACAAGGTGGGACTGTACTTCCTGCCCTCTCTACTCGTAGGCATGGGCATGAGACCTTCCTGGGTCCATGAGATCTGGGTGGAAGTCACACATGTCCCTTCTGGGAGGAAGCTTTGAGAGCCAGCGTTGGATTCTCACCACATTCCCTCCCTACCAGCCGCAGTGATCTCAGAAACATGGGTTGAGATGGAGCCTCTGTTAGCTGGTGTCTCTGAGTGACAACGACCACCATGACCAAAGCCCTTCTGCTAACCCACACTGCACATGCTACTTGGACAAAAATGAAGCCATTTTTGCCATCCCTCAGCTAAGGGAAGTGAGCAACAGCGAAGTGAAGGTCCCGGCTCAAGTGGCCTGAATCTCACCTCCCAGGGAGTTCTCTTTACTCCCACCTCGACTCACCTCTGCGGCTGGACGCTGGGAGGCAGAGCAGCTGGGAGCCACCCCACCTTAGGGGCACATAAAAGAACAACCATGTAACAGCACTAGCCTGGGCTTATTCCAGAGGAAGACGTGTCCACGGAGGGTCCTGTGCTGGGATTTAGAGCAATGTTTACTATGTTCCTGAATGAGTAAATTTCCCCAAGACTGAAATTTTAAAATGTCCCCCAAGAATTGTCACCTACTCTGTTCTAGGGATGATGAGAAGAAATATCAACATTAGTCCAGTTTCTGAGTTCCTGTGGTGGGGGCAGAGGAACTGCGAGGTGCTATATTAAGCGATTGACAAACCTACTTTGTTTAAAATTTCCTCAAAACAACAAGGCAAGGCAAATGTTATTGTCCCAGTCTACAGAGAGGCCGACTGAGGCTCAGTGGGGTTAAGGAAACTTGCTAAGGTCCCAAAGCTGAGTAATATCAATAGATGTAGTAATAATCAATATAATACATGATTGTTTTATTTTAGTTGACATTTATCAAATGTTTACTCTGCCCCAAGGACTGATAGGCCTTTCTGTGGATTAGTTCATCTGCGATGTGCTTTTAAAATGTGCCTATGAAGACGGCGATTGTATCATCACCAGGTGGTAGATGAGAAAACTCATTCGAGCCCTGGTCTCCTTTCCCAAGGCCTTCTCCACCACGCGGTGTTTCCCAAACTGTGTCCCATGGAGCTCTGGGGATTCCATGGCATCTACTCCAGAACAAGGAAAGAGAGATCCAAGGTCTTATGGCCAAGTCCTCGTCCCTGTCTTACAGTAGCTAAACCTCCATCTGCTTTGATGTTGTTTTTTCATAAGATTTCTTTAAACAAAATTTTGCAAGGTTAGGAAAAGGCTGAGGACCTATCTCTGAGCCAGATGCTGTCTAAGGCACCATTGACGCTGAATCTTCTAGGATTCTGGGAATGAGACTCCCAGTTTTCTTTCTCCAGGGCCATGAAGCTGCTTGTCTCTTGTCTGCTTTAGCTATCTGGCATCCGCTGATACCAGCCAGGTATTTACCAATTAGTTGATACTATAGGTTCTATACCCACTAAGTCTGGGTTCTAGTCTTGGCACCTTGCTCTGAGCCTACCTAGGCCCGGTGTCCTCTGGTCAAAGTGTACGGCCCCAGACCAACCACTCCCACCAGGCTTTGGTCTAGAATCACCAAGACGTACTGATGGGGAGACATCTGGAGACAAACGGTTGACAAACAATGACAGTCACAGGTGCCAGCGGCTTGTTTGCACACTTTGCCACTGTGCTGTCTCACGTCACTGCATATTTTCTTAACTTTAAAGAAGACATACTTTAAATAACTTAAATGACAAAGTTCAGATAAGTGATCATTCTAGCTTTTCAAATCGAGTCCATCCCCAAGACTTGGGACCCCTTTTCCCGTGTGGGGTTTTGGGTGGACTGTCTATTTAGTCTTTAACAAGAAAAGTGGAGTTCCGCAGACATACCCACAACAGGGGACCAAGGGCAGGGCCTTTTTGACAGGACCTACGACTCTGCTTCTGTTGTCTGGGAACTCAACTGTGGCCGCTTTCCTCAAAGCATCAAAAGCCACTGCCTGTGTGTTGACCTGCTACCAGTGAATCGCGTATATGGGGATGTACTAGCACTGACTTGATGCCAGGGATCCTAACAAGCTTCATGCACATGAGTGTACAACATTCTCTCAGCCACGCCGTGAGACGGCGTCCCCCGTTTGGCAGATGAAGAAGCAGAGACCCTGCCACAGAATCTGCCATCTCTGGCACCCCGGAGAGTTGTCATCTCTGAAGCAGCAGGCGTTGGCCTCCCCTGCCTCTCTCTCTCTCCCCCTCCCTCTCTGCTGCAATACAAAACCCAGTTCCTTATCCCTTGTTGACGCTAACCATCCGCTGGCCCTTGGGGACCTGGACAGACTGTAACCTGGGTGGCCTGGCGGGAGTCCAAGCCAGGCGACACTGCTCTCGTATACCCAAATTTCCTGCCTGTGGTTTGCACTGCTGTAATTGTGCTGGTTCACACTTCCTGTCCTAACCCGTGGGCTGGTGTGATGCTGACTTCCTCCTGCACGCTGTGTTCACAGCAGAGGTGGCCAGCTGTGGTCCTGTGACCTGTCCCATGTGGGGAAAGAAACTAGAGCCCTGGACCCTCCCGACTCTGCCCTTCTGGCCCAGCCGTGCATCCTCCATCCACGAGAGTGGCCTTTGCCTATGCAGGCCCTGCGCCTTCTGAGAAGGTGCCCTGTCTGCACAGGTGGAGCTGGGCAGGAGGGGACGCTGAAGGCCTACGGGAGACATCACTGCATTGAACAAGTGCCCCAAGTGTGCACTTTCATACTTTAGGCCAAATCATTATTGTCAAGAGGCGGCCGGGCCTATGCTGGGTTCTGACAAGTGCCTGCTAACTGTTTTCCTGACTTCCCCTCTTGCCAACCACTCATGCCTTCCAGTTCTGGCTCCACCTAGCAGCTGGGGTGATCCTATAATTCAGATCAAGTCACTCCCCCGATTTGAGTCCTTCAGTGGTCTCCAATCCTTCCAAGAAAGTAAAACTCAAGTTCTCATCATGGTTTAAGAGAGCCTTCAGTATCCAGCCTCTGCTTCCTTGCAACGTGCACGTCCCACCTCGCCTGCAGCCATGCTGAGCCCCTTCCTGTCCCTGGGAGCTGTCCCAGCGCACACCGAGAGCTCTCGTGGTCCCTAGGTTGTCCCCCCTACCCTGTCCTTGGGTGGTCTCGGGCCATGTTCACCTACCTGCTGGAGCTTGTTTCTGTACCTGAAGCAAGAGCGAGACCCCCAGGCACCCAACTGCTGGGAAGGTTGTTATCGCTCCTAAGAACAATACTTAGCACTCGAAGATCATTAGCCACACGCCTGGGACCCCGCTTAGCGCTTTACCTGCTCATTTCATTCCGTCCTTACAACACCCCTAGGACGCAGGTGTCATCGTCACCACCATATTTTAGATGAATAAACTGAGGCTCAGAGAGTTTAAGTAACTCACTCAGATCATTTTAGTTAGGAGTGTTGAAGCCTGGCTAGGTTAGGAGAATTCTCTCCTAACCACTGTATTATTCCTCCCTTGCAAATTCAATGAAATAATGAATTAAAAGCAAGAATACACAGGAAGTGCTTAGACATTGTTCAGGAGGACAAGGGGCACAGGCTGTTTAACGTGAACAGCTTGTGCTCAAGTGACCAAGAGTTCCAAACCCAAGCGCCACAGCAGATACCTTCCCTATTTACCTTTAGTTAATACAATTACAAAATATCATTGGATCTTAACGACACCCCAAGGGGGTTAATTACATGGTGGGGAATTGTCCTCGAGCTCAAGCACGGTTGGTTTAATGGATGTACTTTCAGGAAAAAGAAATATAGCACATTGATCTTTAAAAAGGAAAACTAAAGAGCTCCCAGATGCAGATGGGGAAAGAGAAAAGTCCTCACTCAGCATGCGGCCCACCATTAATCCTCAGGACACATTTCCTGCAGGATCTCTGGGTTCTTCCTGTTGTGGACTCAGGAATTCTAGGGCTCAAGGCTTCCAGTCAGAGCAATTTCCCAATCTCCCTGAACGAGAGCCTCCTCCTACTTCTTAGTTCAAATCTCTTGGAAAATAAAAAACAGAGAGACAATCTTCTCACCCTGTGCAAACTCCCACCCACTAGCAACACCCCCCCAGTTGGTACCAGCCGGCCGAGGCCTTCCAATGCTAGAACCTCCAACTTGCTTGTGTCTCTGAGACTCAGTTTCCCTACTTATAAAATGCGGGTAATAACATGGATTTCAGTAAGACAGCTCATTTCAAACAGTTGCTGAATACACTGTAACAAGAGCCAATAGTTTTCATGTGCTTTCTATGTGAAATAAACACTTTAATAAGCACCATAATAAGCACTTTAATAAATATATCTCTATCTCACAAGCTTACATGATAGATATTAGTATTATCATCTTTATTTTCCAGAAACAATGTTGGGCTCTGGGGAAATAAAGATGAATAAGGTTGTAGTCCCTGCCTCCAAAGAGCGCGACTTCTGGTTGGGGAAACAGTCATGGGAAATGGCACTTGCAAGGAAATCGAGTCACTGTGAAGAGAGAGAGGCGTCTCAGCTCTGGGTGCAATAGGCACACAGGCAGAGAACCTAGGATGTGCAGGGGGATAGACACAGCGTCCATGGGAGACGGGGTAGGGAGAGGAAGCAGATGTCAGATTCAGAGAGGTTGAGTATCTTGCTGAAAGACACACAGCTACTTAGAGATAGAGCCTGGATTCAGAGCAAGATGATTTTAGCCCCAAATTGTGGACCCTCCTCGTTCCAGGGCTGTTTGATAGTCTCAATCACACTCTCGGCTCTCCTGGAGCAGAAGCCATACTTCTCTTTTTACCTGAGACTTCCTACATATGCAAGACACTGCCTCAGTGGTTCCACTGCACAGTGCAAATGGAGACCCATCTCCCCTATACAGAGCTGTCAAAGGAGCTGCGTTTGCAGAGACCCCCCCCCCACCAGTTGCATGCACAAGTGGAAAGAACAGCTGCAAAAAAACATAAATAATTGATGCATTTCCATAGGCATATAGTGACTGTCCCTCTGCCTGGCACAAGGTAGGTGAGTCGACAGCCATCTAGACTTGGCCCCTGCCCTTTGGAAGTTTACAGTCAAGCCAGGGAGACAAATGCCTGCACAATTCGTGTATCTGAAAGCAAAATAGAGCACATGCTACGAGCAGGGTCCCAGTGGGGTGCTCTGGGAGCGCAGAGAAGCCTGTGATTAAATAAAAGAGGCTTCTTGGATTGAGATCAGTCCAGTGATGGCTTGCTTGCTGGGGCTTTGGGCAAAAGTCATTTAATATCGCCGAGTGTTGTAAGGCTGAATTCGATTAAGGCTCTAAATGCTCGGAGCTCCTTGGAGAAACTCGTTTCATAAATACCATGCAGTTGAGCACTCAAAGTAGTGGCATATCCCTGTGAGGATCACGTTTAGATTTCCAAATTCCAAAGAGGAGCCACAACGTCTTCTGTCTCAAAATATGCCCCGGCACGGGGAGAAAGGCAGAACGATGGAAAAAGAGTTTTGAGGATTTGCTGAATGAAATAGCATTGGAGTCATTGTGAAAATGCTAGCCCAGAAAGATTTCTCTCCTGGCATCTCATTGGTTTTTCTTCTTGGACTTTTCCTGACCCATTGGTCAATATTGTTTGATAGCAGATTTTGTTATGATATTAGAAAATAGCGTTTTCTATGTGGCACAACCAAAGTGGCATCTCCTCAACTCAATTTACTGTTCATCTTCTAGCCGTGGTTGTTCTAACAGGAATTCTCCACCACAGTTAGGGTGTGAATATCCTTCTGTGGCCAGTTTTCTAGGGTAAGTAGAGTGAATTCTTTTCCCACTGAGGGCAAGGAGGACTTTTCTCCACATTAGATCAGACTTCGGTACAGGAAATAAGGTTATGTTGAAGCTCTAAATATCTTAAAAGAACTTTCACACATATTACTTATTTCTATTTTCACCACAGTCTAAAAGCATGAGTTCATTCATTCTAAAGTACTTACTACTGAACGCCCCCTGTGTGGCCACTTTGCCAAGTGACAAGACAGAACTCGTAAATAAGACATACTGGCTGGCTAGGGAGTTTGGCGGAGAAGACAGACAAGTCCATAAAGAATTACGAGGTAAGATAAGCCAGTTCTTGAGACAGTGAGGACAAAAGGAGGGAGTAGTAAGCCTAACAAAATGTTAGAAGTTCCATTTTACAGAAGGGAAAACTGAGGTACAGGGAGGTTAAACAACTCATATGTCATACGTCATCCCAGTGGTAAGTCCTTGAATGACACACATGGTTATCCGTCCAGCAAGGACTGTGGACTAACTCAGTTCTCTGGAAATGAATTCACTAGGTCAGTAACAGCCTAAGTGAAATGATTACTTCTTCAATTTTGGGGGGATCTGAAAAGTTTATTGTGGTTTATTCCTTTTTCCCCCCTCTATCTCGGAATAATATAGCTGTGATAATCCTGTGATCGTCAGCATGAAATGACCCCAAGACATCTAGTGTAAATGCACACACCCGTATCCCAGAGATAACTGGGTTCCCCCAGATACTGGAGCCTACTCAGGTCCTGAGGGATTTGGGGAGGTTTTGAAGGGACCCGCTGGCATCCAGCTGTGCCCATCAGCATCCCTAGTCCCAGGCAAGCGGGAAGCCTGGGCAGAGATCTAAGTGACTTAACCCTTCTGCAGGGGGGTCAATTTGCTGCATTAGCTGGGGGCTGTGCAATACCTTCTGGCTCAGATTTCCTGCTCCGCTCTGACCCACCTCTCATAAGGATTACGTCTTCCTCTGGGATTGGACTTTGAGGCCAGTTTTGTAGATGCGGATTTATTTGAAACGGGCAAATGAAACTTATCTTGCCATTAGCCTGTTGCCATTATTCCTGTCTGGTCAGCCAAATGACAGCTCAGCTTGAGAGCTCAGAGGTTAAAGTTGGCTATCCAATACTCATCAGCGATTTTGGAATTTCTAGAACGGCAGCAGAACAGGAACATTTTACCTTTCACGTGTTCCCTCATCATTGCACTTCAGTGCATCACAATTTTTAGTTTGATCGTGCGTGTGGGATTTTTTGCTGTTGTTGTTGTTTTGTTTTGAATGCTGTTTTCCTCGACAGCTTAAATGTCCACAGATGCTTCTTTGGAGAAACACATTATGTTCCATTGACCAAATATAGAAATCATTCAAGTTATCGTCCAGCAAAAAAAAAATATGTCATTACTTTCCTTCCCCAAAATTCTTTATCCCATTGGATATGGGAATTAGATAAGATTAAGTTCTTAGGCAACATCAACTTATGGGGCAGACAGGTTCTGCGCTGTTCAACTGTGTCAGGACAACATTTATATCTGCTTAAATAGAAGACAATGTGTCCAACACGCACACAGAGATAGCTGAGTGAGGTTTGCTTTATTTAAGCAGAGCAGCATTAGGTTACTTTAAGGTGACAATTTCTAAATGAGAGTAAAACTGTGTAATAAGATTTAAAAAATTGGACTCATTCTTAGTTCACCAGTTCCCCAGCCAGTGACAAAATATGCCATTAGTGGCCACAGCACGATTCTGAAAATATACCTTCCTTACGATTTAACGCTTTTTTTTTCCCTGTGAGCTAAAAATTACAAAGCCCCGGATTTCATCGCTCTTGCAATCTATTCTTTTCCCCTGACTTCCTGTTTTCATGAAATTTTAATCAGGCACTTAAAATAAATAGCTATGCAGAGCTTCTCTGCCTCCCCCAATACCCGGGATGGATGTTTTGGGTAAAGTGATAGTCCGGAGACCTTGAGAACAGTGAATCCCATTCTGACTTGGCAAGACAAGAGAAATTAAAACACAGCTCTGTCCACGGCTGTGTGCCCAGAGGGGACACAGTGGTCTTGGTCTTAGAGGATCAAACAAAGACATAGTATGTGGGAATTTTTTTTTTAATTCTTCTTCCAAATATTGACAGCAATTTGATCAATTTAGAAAGGCAAGCAAGATAAAGGACAACTAAATTATTCTGAGAGAGAGAGAGGAAAATAAAGGAATAAACCCCAGTAAACTTTTAAAATCCCCTTGAAGTTGAAAAATGAATCAATTAATGTAGAACGCTCCTTTTCATGGCTAATGGTTTTTCATGATGTATATTTCAGTCCCCTTCCTTTAAACAAAAAGATGCCTGTGTTTAAAACCTGCCAAGATTTTGTTTTCTATTCGTTTCATGTAATGATTATATCTATAAATGACATTATAGAAATGTTTACTATACTTGTCGCAAAACCATTATATTCAGGGGTGGATGTCCTTTCTTGGAATACCTCCAGGTTTCATGCAGAGTGCTATGAACCCAGAAAGACATAAGAATGCTAGAGAATGAATATGGTCACTCACATTCATACTCGATAAGTCAAAGTGCTGGAAGCCAGGAAAGAAGGTTCTTAGACACTCACGAGGAAATCAACGTCCTTGCTTTAAAATGCCAAGCTTCGGTATAACAGTAGGTAAACAGCATGAAAGGCTCTTAAGTCATGAGTGAAAACACGATGAAATGATGTGAGAGTTAACATCATTCAATGCCCATGAATCCCCATGAATCTACTGCTTGTCTCTTTGGTCTCAAACGGGAATAGATTCATACTAACTGCAGGTTTCAATGAATGGCCACAGATGATATACACAAGCACACATCTCCCTGACTCTGAAGGTCCAGCCCCTGGTTTTAAACATTGGGAGATGGGTCTTGTAGGTTAGTGGTAAATGTCTTACAAGTGGCTTCCCGACAAAAAAAAAAAAAAAAAAAAAAACGGTGGTGGGAAAAACTTGATTGGTAGCATTTGCCCATTTCTGTGGTATAAATACTTCCACCATGGCCAATTTCACACTGCTGTGATATCACCAAATGTGGAGTTGGAAAGAGATGTGCAGAAGCACCACTGTAGATAGTACCACAGATGCAAATAATAACAAGAGTATAGATAATAGTATAATGTAGTAAAATAATTAGGAAGTGAGGATTTTTGAGTACTTATTCCATTTTTTTAAGTAGAGTTTGATTGTAAGTTTACATAATTTAATTTTTAATAATGGCTGTGTATGATAATGACTCACAACATTGCTGAAAATTTAACAGTGGGCTCTTGTGAGCTAGCACAAACTCACCCCAACACACCAGGGCTGCAAGGGAACCTGGCTTTAGAGCTCCATTTAGTTGGAAATAGCTGTGTGTCATTGGTGGTTTAGTAAACTTGCCTATTTCCAGGGATAGACCACATTTTTGGATCTGTGCTAGCTTGGTCCTGGTCCCCTAAATTTCCCCCAAATTATAATTGACCACAGAATATCAGTGCTGCCTGTTTTCTTCGATATAGGGTTTCATCTCCTTCATTGTCTCCAAATATAGCTCTAAGTTTGCCTTCTTACCTTGCTTAAGTGGAATCTAAATAACCTCAAAAAGAGTTGAATCAACTCCCCAGACAAAAGAAGTCATTCAGCTTCGTGGCATCTCAAGTCAGAAAAGCCAGAAAATACTATTTTTCTTCCTACGAGCCCAGAGGATAAAGTTCCACTAGGGAAAAGAGAGAAGACTGAATTTGCACCAAGTTCCTTTTCTAATGTCAACATTT
The DNA here is from genome assembly GCF_020740605.2 of Lemur catta. Lineage (NCBI taxonomy): Eukaryota > Metazoa > Chordata > Mammalia > Primates > Lemuridae > Lemur > Lemur catta. The sequence goes on along the minus strand of NC_059147.1, from coordinate 14,794,358 downwards.
GGTGACCTCACAAAATAGGAGATCTGGGGGGGCTTCCACCCTGATGGGGGGGGTCCCATCATTTCACCTCACAATCATTAAGACCACCTCTTGGAGAAGCTTGTGTAAAAATTCTCACCACCGTTTGAAGAAGAAACCATTGTTGGGCAACTTGGAAGAGCCACCTGAGAAAGGTCTCTTTGTAAGATGGCACCAGCAACATGCTGGTTCAACACCAACAGAGAAGAAGGTGACAGTTTCCAAACAAAAGTGAATGTGAGAATTCAGTTCCAGTTGCCAGGGATCTCATATTCCAAGAGTTTCCTCTGCCCCCTTTTAGTTCCCTAGCCATGCCCGATTCCTAGGTGCCAGAAGCCCTTTTACCCCTTCTCGTGGCAGTCCCAGTAGCGATGGTGTGATTTTCTGGAATCGCACTCACGGAGAAGAAAGCCAAGCTCATGCGGCTAGATGCATATAGCTTCTGTGAACCACCCACACTATTATCAACAGACACCATCCCAGGGGCCAGGAAATCATCCTGCTCTTGGCAAAAACCCCTGCCACTTGGGTAGGAACTGAGCAAAAGCATCCAAGCCAAGCAAAACTGAGCAAAGCATGGCTCTCTGTGTACTGAAATCCAGATTCAGCATGAAGGATCTTGGCAGAACGACAGCTGGGCTCGGCCCTGGTAAATGTCACAACCATATCTCAAATAACCCATTCTCTTAATAAAACACAGTTTGACTTAAGGCTTCGAGATATCAATTTGAAGGGAAAGAAGAAAAGGCAAGAGAGAAGCCAGTGGAGAGCTTCCTGCTATATTAGCGTTGTTATTGAATTCATATGCTTACACGCATTTCTGACAGAATCATCCAAAACACTGAAAATGAACTTGGCTGTCTTTGGCTTCCTTATTTACAGTCGCTAACTACTCGGGGATTCTCAGAAATGCAGAGATTTCTTGGAGCGGGTTGTCTGCAATAATGTACCTTTCCTTCAGTCCCATCTAGGCGGCTGATGGGCCAGTGCAGGATTTCCCTGCGTTTGCATATTTATAGGGTCTGCCCCAGTGCCACTGAACAGAGCCTGGTGCCAGCAAAAGGGGGTCAAGCTGTCAGGAGCTTCTATTTCCCTTCTTACATATAGTCTTAGATAGCCCATGTCCTTTCCCCAACTGAGAGTAAGACCACCCCAGACGACTCATCCGCTACCTGAGGCAGGTCTGGAGGTGGGAAAGAACAGGCTGGAACTCTTGGTTCCAGAATAAGAGATTGCAAACTCCAGCTGGGCTCTCTCGTTCCTCAGTCACACCTTCCCCTGGGCCAAAGTCGGGGAAGGGAGGTTTTCCTTTGGATTTGGATGGACCCTAGTTTGAACTCTGTCTCCATCCCCCTTTAGTTGCAAGTTGGAAAACGCCTTAGCTATCCCAAGCCTCAGTGTCTGGGTGTATTAATAAACAAACAAACAGAGAAAGAAAAGAAAGACATTCACCACTGGGGAAAGTTGAGTGAAGGCTATTCAGAACTCTATGTCCTATTTTTAGTAACTTCCTGTGAGACTCTAATTCTTGTAAAATAATTTTTCAAAAGGAGCATTAATGCTAATAACAACAACAATTTTCATAACATCTCAGAGGCTGTTTTTGGAAGAAGGGTTAAACGGAATCATGTATGTATAAGCGCCAGCAGGTGTCGGCACGCATACAGTAAATGTGGGCTGAATGCAGTTGGGATTACAGACGCTAAGCATAAAATAAATGTTATTTTAGGCTGGGTGTGGTGGCTCACACCTGTAATCCTAGCACTCTGGGAGGCTGAGGCAGGAAGATTACTTGAGGTCAGGAGTTTGAGACCAGCCTCAGCAAAAGCGAGACCCCGTCTCTAATAAAAATAGAAAGAAATTAGCTAGGCAACTTAAAATGGAAAAAATTTAGCCGGCCAGGGTGGCATGTACCTGTAGTCCCAGCTACTCTGGAGGCTGAGGCAGGAGGATCATTTGAGCCCAGGAGTTTGAGGTTGCTCTGAGCTAGGCTGACACCATGGCACTCTAGCCAGGCAACAGAGCAAGACTCCATCTCAAAAAACAAAACAAAGTTAATAAATAAATGTTATTTTAACTTAATTTCAAACAACGGATGATGCGTGTCATGTTCATCAAGTGTCAGGAGAGTAATTTTTCTCTCAAAGAGTTAGGACAAATATAAGAGCTTCCCCAACAAAGCGAGGCCCAAACAAGTGGGTTAATATTGCCATGTGTTTAGGGGGTGCCCAACCTTGAAGACATCCCCAAACAATTTCTTTTAAAGTCTTGTTCGTCTCTACGTTTCTTCTGGCTTGAAGACACACCTGCAGATTCCTGTTTCTTGGGGAAACTATGACACGGGTGATTAGAGGGCTTTCTGAGGTCTCATGAGTCGTTCCCATGGGCCGGGGTGGACATGCATCTGTGATCACCCAGAGCCTTTTCCGTGTGTCTGTCCCACCACATCAGGGCCCAAACAGGCCTACTTTAAAGTCAGTGCCCGTGAAGAAAGCAAATGTGAATACTAGGGTGCACTTAAACCCTACATTTTCTCAAAAAAAAAAAAAAAAACCATTGAAATGCCTTTGGAAAATATGTACGGAGCATGCTAAATGAAAAATCAGGGTAAAATATTAAGGACATTATTAATTTTTTAAAATGTATATTTACACAAATAGCAACGAACATATTAATTTATGCCTCAAAAAGCAGTACAAACAAAAAAACCAAAAAGTTAATAAGAGCTTGGTAATTATTATTTTCATCTTTATGCTTTTCTGAATATTGTAAACTTTCTCTAATGCATCACTTTTATAATAAAATACATTAATGATTAATTGTGGTTTACTGTCTCCTTTAAAAATTAGTTATGGCTACCTCTTTGCATAATTATGATCCTCCCTATAGTAACACGGCAGGTCTGTGATGGAAGAAATGCAGTTGATTACCCTTGAGCCAATTCCCTGTGGCCAGAAAGGGCTCTTGAACCAGCTGATGCTGTGTCTGTTAAGGAAACATTGCTGGGTGGGAAAGGTCCACAAGGAAGGGAAACCAGGAGACCTGCCCTAGAATGGCCCTGCCAGTGAGATTTTGGGTAAAGTCACAATTCCCTAAGTGCTGAATTCCTAAATTTCCTGTCTCATAAAGTGTTTGGCCGGTCAGCAGAGTTAAGGTATATATTGTGAACCCTCTAGGTGAAATTAAGGTACCACCATGAGTCATTTTAACCCTATTGCTAATTCTATTGCTAGAGCTTTTATAATCATACCCCGGCCTGAGTGTTTCTAAGGGGTAACCTCCTCATCTCCCCAACTTCAAACAATTAAATATAATTTTAAAAAAGGCAGTGGGGTTAGAATGAGACAGCCTCTATCCTTTACACCTCTTCTGTCTACAAAGAGTTTTGGGAAGCCCTTCCTAAGCTAGGAATTGTTAGGTTCTCTAAAGGATAAGAAAATAGGCACGAGTGGGATCCAGGAGGCATGATGTCCCATCCTATTATATGTGTTCTGTGCCCTAAAAAAGGGTTTGGATGGTCTGGGGACCGTAGCGATGTCCCTGAGGAAAGTGCCCCAGCATCCGGTTGCCAGATAAAATGCAGGACACCCTGTTCAATATGAATGTCAGATAAACAGTGAGAACTTGTTAGTATAAGTCAGTCTGAATATTACGTAGGGCCGACTTATACTAAAAATATGATTTGTCATTTATCTCAAGTTCAAATTGAACTGGGCATCTTGTGGTTTCATTTGCTACATCTGGTGAACCTACTCCAGCAGCACGTGGCTCTCCAATTACCTGGACAGAGCGCGGACTGGAAACAGCCCCAACTCCGGTTTGAGAAGAGCCGAGGGTGGAGGGTTGGGGACAAACGGGACGCCTCCCCTCCCAAGGTCTGCAGCATCACCCTGAGCCACCGGGAGACAAATCTTCTACGAAAATAAGAGTGTTGATCCCCGAGAAGCAGCTTGGGTCAGAGTTTCATTGAATAAAAGAAAAAAAGGCGAAACCAACGTGCAGCGGAAGCCTGTGCATTTCAGGTGCAGTTTATTTCCGCGTGAATCACTAAATCCGATAGACTGGCAACCGCTCAGGAGCCAAACCAGCCGTTCTCTACTCTGGACAGAGGCTGTAAATTGGGCTCTGTAAACTCAGGCAAGATTTAGCTAGTAAGAAACAGTTGAAATAAAGTATCCGAATCAGATCATTAGGAGAAATGGGGGTGTCCCTTCCTCATGCTCTTTCGGGCTTTTAATAAAGGTTGAACTGTGGCTGTATGAGAGTTGGGAGTTTCTGGGGGACGTGAGGATAATGTGCATCACAAACTGCTCATGCGTGTGTGCGTCTGTGCCAGGCCTAGAAGATGGATAAAAATAACACAAAAGAATCACTTAGTGCCTCAGACGTCTTTGAAGGAGCACATGGACCTTGTCTCGCCCTCCCCAAGTGGCCGACGTACCCATGTGGTCAGTGGCAGCTTTGCACAGTTAAAATAAAGAAAACAAATATCCAAATATCCAATATCATCGCTGCGAGCTGGCCTTGGGTCTTTGGTGACATCTGAACTGCTTCACATAACCTCCTGGCCTCTAAAAATAGATATTCTGTGGTACATATAATTTTTATGCGGTGACTAATACAGGAATGCCCTTTGGGATAACTTAGTGTCTTAGTTTCCCTATTTTCTCTCTATATTTATCTATGTCTTCACCGGCCTCTTTGTATAAAAGTTAGACTGTAGCCAAGGACCAAGAACATCAGACAAATTATTTGTCTATGCCTTAAAGGGCTATCCCTTTTATCAACATTAGAGACACTCATATTTTCAAAAGGGCGCAGAGTGATGCGATGCTCTTAGACCTGTTTTGTGTTTCTACCACTTTTCCACACCTAGGGCTAGTCAGAAGGGGTTTCCAGCTACCCTGCAGCTTTTCTATTTTATAGACTGAGTCAGAAATACAAAGGTAAACTCATGGACTCCAAATGATTCCATACATTGCAGCTTGCCGCCCGAAACCCCGACGAGAGGCGCAGTGTGGTCATTCACAACTGTGGAACTCTTGGTCTGCATTTTACTTTCGTCCTTTCTGAAGAGAGAGAGGGAGAGAGAGGGAGAGAGAGAGAGGAAAGGGGGAAAAGGGAAGAAAAATGGGAAGAGTTCAGGCTCCTTCAATGCCTGTCTGGCACCATAACCTGAACTTTTTCCCGGAAGTGAGGATTCCAGAAATGGAATGAGAAGATCTGCAGGGGGGAAAGTCGCAAAGATTCACTGCTACTTCCTGTCACCTTTATTTTAACACCAGTGACCTCTATGCTACCTCCTGGGTGATTAACTCTGCTCATGAGGACGTGGAAAAATGAGTTTCCTTATCCAGTGGTGTCCTCTTTTCGGAAATAACACTCTCCCTCCTCTGTTCCATCAAAACAGTCGCTGCTTAAAGTCAGTGCACTAGAGGAGACTGTGCCAGAGCCCTTTTGCCCCTCCCTGGGCAAGAGCACGTGGGGAAGGGAGCAAAGTGCCCAGAGATAAGAGAGCGCAAGGAAAGCCCGGGAAACTCACACCCTCCGTGTTCCACGCACACCCCCAGCTCACTTGGAGGCCTCACTGTCACCAGACTTACAAGCTAATCTCACCAGAGCTCTGTGACTCCAGTTATATTGTAAACTAGAGTCCCTCAATCTACCCGGACAGGTGACTGGCCCAACATGGGCTACTCAGAAGTACAGCTTGGGGACAAGCAAGAAGATTTTATTCCTAACCTTTGAAGTGGAGTGTGAGTTTGTTTTACTCCTTCCAATGGAAACAGAATTTGAATGTAATTTATTATTATTTTTCCTCTTAGCTAAAGAAAAAATAGTTAAGTGCCATGCACACTTCTGATTCCTCTTCCTCTTGTGTCTCCCCTCATCTCACCACATTACCATGTGGTTTTGCTCTTGCAAATAAAGGAGTCAGGCAAGCTGGGCATCTGAATTTAAGAGTCAGGGTATCAATCTAAAAAAGTGCCAGAACGTTGCCCTGGGATGCAACGCCACAAAGCTAACTAACCACCCACATACACGTGAATTTTGATGAATTACATGCAATATCATTTTACACCCCAAAACTTATGATTTATAGCATACTGTCAATAACATCTACCTTAAAAACTGCCACCTCCTTTTCAGGGTATTGTCTGTAAGGGGCCTAGATATAAAGGAAAGTGAATGGGATTTGGGGAAAAAAATCCAACATTTGAGCTCAGGCTCTTCCTTGGACAGTGGAGGCTAACGTCTTAATTTCACTAAGCCTCAATTTTAATTTTTGCATTTGTTGGTGGTGACAACAACGACAAACATACAACCACTTTCATAAGCTTGCTGTGAAGATTAGATCAACTACTCTTGTGGAATGTCCACTCTTACCTGCTCAACGATTTTTACCCTCTTTGGTGAAGTATTCCTTGACCCCCTAAGGACAAGGTCATTTCTTCAATTTTGCATTTTAGATGCTGTGGGAAAGGTGAGACTCTGCAACTCTTACAAACTCTGACAAACAATCCCCAAATCTCAGGGGCTTTAGCCACCAGAGATTTACTTCTTGTTCACACTAAATTTCTAATGCAGTTCTGCAGGGGCAGAGTTTGCTTTTCGCATTGTAGAGTTGCTCAGAGACTGCGGCTGTTGGCGGCACCACCATTTTATGACGCCATCCTCTTAACATGTGGCTTCCCAGTTTGCCGAAGCAAGAGAGGAGAGCTTGGACAATCCTGCCCTAACTTTTAAATGCTTCCACCCAGAAATCACACCAGTCACTTCTGCTCATATTTTATTAGTCACAGCAAGTTACATGATCATGCTGTGTGGTCAAGACATGTGTAGAAATATCTTTAGGTCTAGGAAGGGAAGAAGAACTGGAAATATTGGGGAATATTAATACTGTTTATCACACACTATTACATAATATGCATTAATCCTAAAGCTTGGAGACAGCACCAAGCACTGCTTCTTTAGTTCAGCTATAGCTCTATGTGAGATCTCCATGCAAGGATACAGTTATATGTTCATTATCTGCTTGTAAGCCTCTCCCCCACATTTGGCAGTATTTCTAGAATCAGGATTATGTCCAATTCATCTTTGGTAGACAATAGGTGCTCAATAAATACTTACCAGATAGGTAAATAGATAGATAAAGATAAACCTTTTCTAGCTATAAGATTTCATGATCCTAGTGCTATACTCAACATGATGTATAGCAGATATCAGGCAGTACTTTTCAACACTGGTAGCCAACATACTTTTTATAAAACTTTGGCTAAGGCAGAGTCCATGAAATTTTAGAGCATGGAATTCACTGCCAATCTCTGCCAGTCAACATCAACAGCAACAAAAAGGTGCATACACTCGTCCTTCCGTAGCTGTGGGTTCTGCACCTACGGATTCAACTGCGCATCAAAAATATTCAGAAAAATAAAAAAGGATCATTGCATCTGTACTGAACATGTATAGATGCCTTTTTCCTGTCATTATTCCCTAAATAATACAGTGTAACAACTATTTACACAACATTTACATTATATTAGGTATTATAAGTAATCTAGAGATGATTTAAAGTATACAGGAGGATGTGCGTAGGTTACAAGCAAATACTATGCTATTTTACATAAGGGACTTGAGCATTCATGGATTTTGGTATAGGGGGGTTCTGAAACCAATCCTCAACAGATACCAAGAAATGACTGTATTTCATGATGATGTGTTGGTAGAAAGACCTTCTGTGCATAATCCAGACTTAGACATGTGCATCAGGCATCTCCGCAGTGTATGCCTGTGTGTGTCTGTGTGTGTGTGTGTGTGTGTGTGTGTGTGTGTGTGTATGGAGGGGGGGTGGCATTTTCATGTACCCAGAGGCTCACCGTGTCTGCACATTCATAAGATTCTGGGAAGACCGTGCTCTCAACTTGCCAAATCAGCACATTTTATTGAATGATAAAGTGGGTCATTTGGTGAATCTATTCTCAGCTCAAATCTGCTTTGAGAGAGCACAAAGTCACACTCGAACTTGCTGTTGCAACTTTAGAGTCTCCTGGCTTTCTTCTGTGAGGTTGCACTAACAGTGTAACCAAATACACATTGATACTTGATAATAGCATCATTGTCACCAGCCTCTAACAGCTGTTGAGCACTTACTATACCAGGCATTTTGATGAGTGCTTTGTATTCAAAATCATGTTGACATCTCACAAGAATTCTAAAAGGAAGACACTACTGCAGTGCCCAGTCTATAGCTGAGGACATTGGCACTTAGAAGGGTTAAGTGCTTGCCTAAGATCACACAGCCGTAAGTCGGTGGGGTTGGTCTTCAAGCCTAGACTCATCCTTATGTTTCTGACCAAGGCTGGCCATAGAAGGATGTCACTCTGGCCTGGATTTTGCTCTGTAGCTCTCTTTACCCCATCAGTCTTTTTTAACTAGAGACTGGTTGTTGCTTGCTGCACATGGACTTGAGAACAGATGGCTCCTAGAAATTCTTCAGATGCCATGAGATCTACCACCTTGAAATGTCAAAGCAGCAAAATTCAAACCCAGGGGCCCTGGGTGCCAGTGAGACAGGTGGCATCTTTTTTACCACATCAGATGAGGTCAGGGATAGAATGTGAAACCTCTGAACCTCAGAATGACAGTCGCCATTGATTGAGCACCTTCTATATTTCAGGCCCTGAATTCCTGGCTTGGAGTAGGTTTCCACGGCATCCATGTGACTTGGATGCTATTTTACCCCATTTCACAGATGAGTAAACTGAATCTCAGGTGGATCAAGTAAGTTTGTCCTAGAGTTTATCTGCATAGTCAGAATTTGAGTCCTTATCTGTCTGGCTGCAGAGTGTGAATTCTATTTTATGTACCGCACTAAGAGAAAAAAATTAGAAGGCATTATTTTTCCTTTTAATTTCAACGACAATTTTGAAAAAGAAGGGTGAGAAGAATGATCACTCTAGCAGATATTAAAATTTATCATAATAAATAAATTTTACTCTTTTACAATAAGAGTTCTGTCCTATAATAAATATCAACAAATGAATACATCAAGAAAGTGAAACACCCTTGAAACATACCTCTGTGTGTGTGTGTGTGTGTGTGTGTGTGTGTGTGTGTGTGTGTGTGTGTGTGTGTATGAAGTTAAAGCACAATAAAAGATGCATCAAAACCATTGGAGAAAGGCAGGCTCTTTTGAAAAATCCTGTTAGAAAATTAGTTATTTATGGAAAAAAAAAGTAAGTCAGGATCTCATATTAAATACCAAAATAAATTCTAGATGCATTGAAGATTTAAATGTCAGATGTAAGAATCATAAAAATGAAGAAAGTACAAGTGAATAATTAACTGGTGTGTACAAGGAAAATATTCCTAAACAAAGAAGCAAAGAAAGACTGTATTAAGCTTGGATAGATTCCATTTACAAACTAAATATTATACATGTACAAATACAAATACAATTAAAAGGCAAGACATAAGCATGGAAGAAATCTTGTCACAAATATGACAAGGGTTAATACACAAGATGTAAACAGCTATGAGAAATCAACAAGGAAAACACCAACACTCATGGAAAACAGGTGAGGTAAGGAAAGAAAAACAGATGATTCATAGAATGAGGAATAAAAATGGCCACAAATAAAAATATGAAAAAATATTTGAGTGTAAACAAAGATATAGACACAAGATATTAAAGCAATATGATGTTATTGTATTTGACTATCAAAAGTCTATAAAATGAATAATTTTAATAAGGTAGTTACGATGAGACTGCATGTCTTCTATGGTATTTGTGGTAGTATAAGATAACTCAATCTTTGTAGAAAGCAATTGTATTTCAGTATTGAGTTTTAAAATCACACTTTAACAAATAATCCCACTTATTAGAATTTATACTACAGATATAATCAGAGATTCAAAGATTCTCATATGAGGATGTTCAGTATAGTGTTATTTATAACAGAAAAAAAATGGAGACAAATGACCAATAATAGCTTGATGTTTAAAAGGTTACATTCATAAAGTATAATATTCTGCAGACTTTTCAAAATAATCTTTGGGTAATAGTTAATTATAGTGCTAAGTGGAACATATAGGACACATACCTGTATAAGCACCACATGATCTCAATCATGGAAAACACTCTAAAACATGTATGCAACAACATTCTCCAAAGTATTAACAGTGATTATGAGATTATGAGTGATTTTTAGTTTCTCCTTCATCCTCTTCTCTAAATATTAGGCTATTTCTATAATAAAAAATATATTTTAAAGCAAATATGGCCAGATTAGTCTCTCTTGGAGCCTACTGCTGGGAGAAGCTCCAGTTGTAAGCTGTTCCTGCTAAAGGGAGGAATGGAGACTGAAGTTGTGGAGTCACTGCCAACAGGATGCCCAAGAGGTGCTGCCACAAGGCAGGTGGAGGACCAGAGGGAGTTCAGCAATGAGGTGGGGTTATCAGATAGGTGAGGGGATGGGGATGCTGAGGAAAAGCTGGCGTGGATGCAACACAGCATCTCCTTGCAACCCCCACACACAGCTAGGTTGCAGCTCTGCGTGCCTGGAGACCCCAAGCTCTGGCTCCACTGGCTCCCAGCAAAGCCCTGAGACCCAAACAATCCTTATACCGATCCGCCAGCCACTCAGTCTCCCAGTGAAATCAGCTGCTCTGACTACCAGGGCACCCACACACCCAAAGCCTCCTTGGCCAGCTCAGGAAAACTGGCTGCAGGGCTGGGAGCCTCCTGTGGGATTCCCTCTCCTATCCTCATCCCACCCTGCTCATCTTCAGCAGATGCCTGCTGCCACGGTCAGCTCACTGGGAGTCCCTGCCGGAAGCCAGGCCACCTCGCTGGCTGTCTGCGTCCCTGTGAGCACCGCGGAGACGGCAGCAGGACCTTGTGAAGGTCTAATGAGGTAGGTAGACCAGGTAGATGTGCTTTTTCACAGCACAGGCTGGAAATAAACAGCAGCCACGTAAGGACTTACCCTCTTCTGTTACAGGTAGGGAAAGCGGCTATCGCAGGATTACTGGCAGAAGTAAAGGAGCTGGTCCATGAAAGAGCCTGGCAGTGTCTGCCAGGGCGCACAATCGAGGTTAAATATTTAATACTACTGTTATACTTACTGCTGCTGTTACTGCTGCTATGATTGACACTGCCACTATCGCCACTACTGCTATGCCTATTACCATTAGTACTGCTGCTACTACCATTAACTAATATCGTTGCTACTGCTGCTACTTTTAGAGCTGTATCACTCTACTACTATCACTACTGCTGTTGCTACCGTCCTGACTGCTATTCCTGCTACTACTGCTGTTACTACTATTGCTGCTGCTGCTACCATTCCTACTACTATTGCTCCTACTTTTACCTCTACAATTGCGACTGCTGCTACTTTGATGACTACCGTCATACTCTAAGCAACCTCATGCACTTACAGCAACAAGACATTCCAAAATTGGGAGAAATCATTGTGATTTGAATTATCCTGTTTCGTCATCTGCAAAAGTCCCCTCACAACTGTCAGACTGTGCACCTGTTGGTGCGGAAAATATCTGTGCCCATAACCCGGAAACTTGTTGAGTGCAGCAAGAATGCGGAGGGAGGCAGGAGTCTGTGTCAGTCCCCAGTGGGGACGCTATGCACATTAGTGCCTGCACCCTCATCCCAACCACCCCCCCAAAAAATACTGCCACACAGGAGTTGTTCTATTTTGAAGGATGAGGAAACTGAGGCTGTGGGTGATGCAGTGAAGCCCAAGTGCACACCAAGGCGAGGCCCTCATTCAAAGTGCCACCAGGGCTCTTGCCATTGGCTAAGCCACTGGGGTTTTAAATGATTAGAAAAACGGGATCAGATGCTGGCATTCGCTCCTTCTCCTCGGGGCAGGAGACAGGTTTGGAATGAGAAGCTGAGCTGCTTCACCCAAATTCCCCTGACTCCAGCACTGCAGTCTTCGGTGACAATTCCCTCTGCCTCCTAAGGAGGATTCAGCAGCAAGTGCTCTTCCTTGCTGGGGCGCTGGGTTCCTGAGCTGACCCCACGCCGGCCGCCACCCAAGAGGGGAGCAAATGGAAGCTTCGCGAGGAGGAGGAAGCAGAGAGGCCAAGCGAGTGTCACAGTGTCGCTGGGCTTGAACGCAAACAGGAAAGCAGCTCCTGGGCCTGCGGGGGCCTCTCGCTAGCTGGGCCTGGTGTCCCCAAGGCACCCCCCTTCCGTGCGTGTTATTTTTGGACCAGGCCATGTGGTGCCTAAGTGCCTGTTGGATTAGATAGAGCCAAGGACGGCTTCCAGGCTGGTGTGTCCCACGCAACAGGGGTCAGTGGCCCCAGGGACGAGGCCTGTGGCGGGGTTCCAAATCACACCCCCCCCCCCCAGACCTTCCCGAGGCCTCTGGATAACAAAGGGAAGCAGCGAGAGAAAGGGGGAACCACTCTTCCTTCCCCTGCAACCACCGCTCTCCACGCCGCACACGCAGCGGCCAGATCTGATGACCTTAGCAAAGCCGCTCCTGGCCTGCAGAATCTTGCAAGCTTGGACTTTCTGGGGCTTGTGCTATGATGGGCGAACTGGGTTTCCTTGGACGGGAGGGATTCGCTTCCTTCCCCTTTGGGACTCGTACCTCAGCCCTGTAGCTGTTCACCGCACTGCCCCTGGCCTTGGCTAAACCTCAGTGACCATGACAAGTAGATCACGACAGACTTTAAGAAAGGAATTTCAAGGTGGTTGGTCTCCACATAACTTAGACTCTGGGCAGCCTTTATATCACAAGCAGAACCTGTCCCATAATAGAAAATTGTCCCATGTGTGACACATCCGGATTGTGTGTGTGTGTGCATACACGCGTGCATATATGCCCAGTTTTGTTTTTCTCTCTCTTCACCACGTAAACAATGAAAATCAGTAACATTTTTAGGTGCTTTAGAAGCAGAAACATGTCATAGTGTAATTTTGTGTTTCACAAGGGAAAGTTGCTCGGGGGTAACATCATGAACAGTGACAACAGTAAGAAAAGCAGATTCTTCTCAGGCTTTTAAAAGGACAAGAAGCAAATCCCCATCCAGGCTACCTGCGTCTGCCAATGTTATTCCCCAGTATCTTGGAGACAGGCAAGTGTGGAAATGGGAAGGGATTTCGAGTCATAGATAACTGGGGTCTGATCCCACGATGCTGGCCAACTCTCGATTCTCACTGTCTCATGTGTGAAACGGGAAGGAGGCCCGCATGGAAGGCGTGATGCTAAGATTACAAGAGCTGCTTACGCAAAGTGCTTACGGCAGACACATGGCGGGCGCTCAGTAGATGTTTGCATGTTCCCAAGATGGCAGGCATCCCACCTTTCCACAGCCCCTCTCCCACCTCTGCACAGCTTCCCGTGGGCAGGAGAGGAAAGCACAGCCACTAAGTCACGCTCCTCTTCCAAATGCCCCGTCTTCGGGGATAACACAATGTGACACTCCTCAACTTGCGCCAAGGGTCAATGCAAAGTCCATAGCTGAGCAATTACACTCTCCTTTCTTGTACCAACATATGGAGCCCGACAGCCAGAGACCCTCCCATCATTCAATCTCAGACTAAATGGTGATAAAATGTTTGTCAAGTTTTAAAAAGCCACACAGCAGTCAGTAAGATGTGGTCAGCTTCTGGGGGAAAAAAGCCTGAATGTGTAATAGAAGAACACATATAAAAATAAGAAGAATAGCTATTTAGTATCATGCTGTTCAATACAGTAGCAACTAGTTACACATGGCTATTTAAATTTGAATTAATTAAAATGAAATATAATTAAACTTTCAGTTCCTCTGACACACTAGCCTCATTTCAGGTGCTCAATTGTCACACATGGCAGGTACAGGTGGCTACTGCAATGGACAACACAGATCTAGAATATTCCATCAAAGGAGAACGTTTTATTGGACAGCACTGAGTTAGACATTAAGGGGATTCTGAGTGATTTCAAAGTTTTTATTTTCCTAAGTGATATTCCACCATTATTTTTTTCTATTAAAAAACTTAAATATCAATAGGCAAAGAAAAATACTAAAATAGTAGTTTATTTTATGCATTAATATTATGTATTACTTACATTCATATTTATAAATGTTATATTGTTTTATCATCGTTACTAAAAAATGGCAAACTTGAAATCACAGAAAGAGGTGCTACCCTAATGGTAGGAGAGGCTGATGCTTGGACGGTATTTTCCGTGTCTGGCCAAGGGAGAGGTGAGCCTCATAAAACCTCAAGGTTGTTCTGCATGAACTCCAACAACCTTGGGCCAGGGACCTCTGGCAGGTCAGCACTGTGTCCTTCATCGCTCCCCAAGAGGCCATTTGGCATGCATTTCTGTTATTTGTTTTCATTCTTAACTCCTAGAATATTAAATAAATGGTCCTTGCTAGTTTTTCCCTCCATAGTTTTAAATTCTATCCTTAAATAATGTGGGGGGGGGGGGGCGGGCGGGAAATGAGAAAGGGCAAAGCACACATTTGCAAAGTATCCCAGAGAGCTGGAGCAGTCTTGGACCTCGACTGCCAGCAAATCCAACTTGGAGAAGACAGGCAGTGCATGGACTTGGTGAGAGGTGGGGACTGCACAACTGGAACAGCTGCATAACTGAGGGGGCCCAGAGCAAAATGACAATGCAAGGCCCCCTGCTCAAACAGCATTAAGAATTTCAAGAAAGGGACGGCGGAGTGTGAAACCAAGCGTGAGACTCTCTGAGCATGGTGCCTTGTACAGCTGCATACATTGCATGTTCGTGAAGCTGGCTCTGATGCAGAACTTTAACTTTCCATGAACCACTGGAAAAAAAGGTGATTCCTATAGAAAATGGTGGACATTCCAAAATCTGCTCTTAATTTTTTTTTTATAAGTATCGCTGCAAATCCCCAAAAGCCTCTTATCTTTTGGTCTATCTTTCATCTCAATAATTAAAGCATCTCTATGTAAGCTATTTTAAAATTTGGTATGTTCATAGAAGCAGAGAATAGAATGGTGGTTGCCAGAGGCCAGAGGGTGGGAAGTTGGGGAGACGTTGGTCAAAGGACACAAAATTTCAGTTAGACGGGAGGGATAAATTCAAGAGATCTATTGTACCACATGGTGATGATAGTTGACAACAATGTATTGTATGCTTGAAACTTGCCTAGAGAGTAGATTTTAAGTGTTCTCACCACAAAAAGATAAGCACGTGAGGTAATGCCTACGTTAGTTTGATTTAAGTGATTGATTAATTAGATTAATTAGCCATTTCACAATGTCCACATACTTTAAAACATCATGCTGTAGCCATAAATACATACATTTTTTTCAATTAAAAATAGATAATAAAAATAAAATAAAGATATCACTCCACTGAAAAAACAAATAAAATTTGGTACAAATGCTACCAATCTCATCAAACATTTAAAAGAGATTGGATAGACCCTAAAATTTAATTTCATTGGTTAAAGGACAAAAGAGTCCTACCCTTGTGAGTATGTGTCCATGTCCACCTTATAAAATAACCCAAGCCTTCTTATTTTAAATGTTAGTGCTTGATAACCCAAATGAAGACCAAAATCAGTGTGAGAATTATTTTTTCTTCTCAGAGATGTTATTAGTCTTAATCCTGAAACTACTCAGAGAATGAGCTTTCCAATCATATACCCCAATTTGTGCCATTTTCTGTATGGAGTAGGGTGACTTGGGTCGGGGGAAGAGATAGAAACTTTGGCATGTCAGAAAATGTAGGAAGTGATAAGATCATTTTTAATGTTCAAAGCAGGGGAGTCTATATGCACTGAAACTTCTAAAAATTACAACTATTCCATTTTGTATAAGATTATGATGATGTTAAGAGAACAATTTGGCTTCCATGAGGATGTGTTAACTCAGTTTTTGAAGAAGGAAGAAACTGGCTATGAACACTACCCCTTATACTGTTGCTGGGCTTGGAGACCACCTTGTCTGGCCCAAAGTGAGACTGGGAGCTTAGTTTCCTTTCTGTCTCAGTTTCTTCCTCTGTAAAATGGGGAAAATAAGAGCATTTGCCTCCTATGCATATGTGTGGACCAAAGACAAAAGGCACATAAAGAGCTTAACCCAATAACAAGCCAATTATTAACATTATTATTGAAAATTACAATGGAAATGATGGACTTACATGACATGTTTATGAATAGAAACTAATCAAGGATGAATCTAAATGCAGTGAATATAATTTTCTAAAACAGACATTGGGACATATGATTTGATAATTGTAAGTACACATTTGAGGGTAATAACAGGAAATTTTAATTCATGTCTATGTTGGGAAGCTGCATGTTGGGACATGCGGCTGACATGGTCATGGGACATGGATGCCAGCCTGAAGCTTTTTCTTTGAAAAGTTCCTTTGTGAAATCGGGTGTATGTATCTAGCATCACAGGGAAAGACAATGACACTGATGGTGAATAGATGGGCTTGGTGATACAGGAGCATCCTATGCTCCCACACATGTGCACACACCTACACACACACACCTGTACCTGCCAACACACACACCCCTCCACACACACAGCCCTCCACACATGCACACCACTGCCCCTACATACATGCATCTATACACACACCCCTACACACATATGTTCACACACACACAATTGGTTCATTAAAGGCTCATTTAAATGTTTAACCTGTATTCTATGTCCATGCAGATATCCAAATTTACATACACACACACACACACACACACACACACACACACACTTGACTTGATGTTAAAAGCATACTCAAAAATACCTTTGTGGAAACTTCTAAAAATTAACTTTAAAGCAATTGAAATACATCCTATATATTGCTATGTAGATGCAAAAATAGCTCCCTCTGGAATTGATAGAGCCTGATTCACTGTGAAAGATTATTTAAGATTCATCATATCTACCTTGGATCAGAAGAAGTTCAGTTGCTAATATCTTAAAGGTCTATGTTACAAAAATGCTTTATATATAAGATACCATATAGAAGAAATCCCAGAAATCACATAAAAGTGAGGCAGTACTTGGTGTTTGTCTACAACTGATCTCTTCTCTCCCCATCTCCACTATCCTAGACTCACTCAGTTTTGGTTACAAATTATAACACTGTGTGTGTGTGTGTGTGTGTGTGTGTGTGTGTGTGTGTGTGTGTGTGTGAGAGAGAGAGATACAATAGCATATGTAGCATAAGTAGTTTGTTTCCTAAATACATTCCTAATACATGAGCTCAGCAAAGAAACAAGCTCACAAAAAACTGAGATCAGTTGTGTTAATAAACATATCATGGTTTGATATAGTGGTTGTTTTCTTTTTTAGATTTGATTTATCTGTCACTTTCTTTCCAAATTTGATTTATTGGTCAATTTCTTTTCAAGATTTGATTTATTGGTCAATTTCTCTTCAAGATTTGATTAAAACACATTACATAAGTCTTTTCAGATCTCTTTCTAAATATCATATATATTTCTAAGTATGGATGTTTAAAGTCTTTATTCATAAATGTTCTTGATTGATGTCTGTTTTTTCATTAGTTTTCTTTTTTTTTTAACTCCAGGTAGTCATTTATTTCTGTAATCAGAATCAGCATAAACAAACCATAAAGTCCAATTGTGTAATGAATTACTCATATCTCAGATTCAGAGAGAAAATAGCTTGAGACATAACAAGGTAAAAACAGCTTTGTGTGGGGGAGAGGGGCTGGGGGTTGTGCACATCGGTTGGTCTTCAATCTCTGGATTGATAGATGCATTGTAAAACAATCCCACAAGAAAGAATTCTAGCACAACATTTCCTGTGACCATTAATTGGGCTGATGCTACATGGATGGTATTGACAATGGACAGTCTTGTATCATGCTGGAAAACGTTTTATTTTAATGGATCCATGGTGCTTTGCTCTGTCTCTCTTCATTGGAGCTTCCGTACAGACTTCCATGAGGAGGCAATGCCCACCAGATACCTACCCACCAGATTTTTGGACTCATGACAAGACAGTACATATGGCAGGACCCTGGGACGCTGGGTGTCCCCGTACGGGGAGGGTGGTAGACACTCCGGAAGGTAGCCTGCAGCATGGCAGCGTGGACAAGTCCAGGGCTGACAGTCTGACAGTCAGAGAGCCCAGAACCACACATCTTCTTGCCCATGCTCCTTAAGCTCTTTGGACAAGAAGGATGTTCACTAACTAGTTATCAGTGTGCACTTCTGGAATGGTGGGATCTTCTACATTAGCATGCACTGATTTTTTTGGAAAAGAAATCATTATTCTCCCCTTCTCCTCCAGACATACACCAAACACTCTTTTAGCCTAGTTTCTTCACTGTAAAACAAAGATATCATTACCTCCTTTGGAAGGTAGTTGCAAGGATTAAATAAGCTAATGTATGCAAAGTGCTGAGCCCAGGGTTTGGGAGATGGTAGCTGCTGTGATCTGTTCCAAAGGATCATGATGATTAACAACAAGGACAATGGAGAGCGTCTGGTAGCATTTGCGGAGCAGCCATGGTGTGCTGGGCATAGTGCAAAGTGTTTGTTGATGCATCCGCTCATTAAGCAGAGTAGCCCTGGGAGGTCAATATTATCAAGAATGCCCTGTTTCCAGCTGGGTAAACTGACACAAGGTCAGAACAGCTAGTGCCAGCTCCGTTCCAGGCTGGGGCTGGGTCACTCTGCAGCACAGTTTTGTGTGCTATAAGAAAGCTACAAGATACTGTCTGTAAAAGTATGCTGGAGCTCTAAGTTACTCAACGACTACAGGTCATTAATGTCAAATTCAAGGTGAGGAACTTGTGTGGTTTCAGCAAGGACTGAACTGAATCGATTTTCTGCCTGGCCCCGGGCACAGCCAGTGCAGCCCAGCTTCAATTACATGGCCACGTCCCCGGTGTGGAAACCTCCCTTTCAGCTTGACACTCCCCTGAAAATGATCCCCTTTGGTTCCATTTTGTCTGTCCGAAGCCTGACACCGATTTGGGTCATCTTGCAGCATCTAAAAAAGTGTCCTGGCAAAGCCTTGGCAGGAAAGCTGAGTCTCCTCCTCCTAGTGGCCCTGATTTCCGCTAACACGGAGGGCGAAAGACCGTAGCCCCCTATATGCCCAATCTGAGGATGAAATGCCAGTACGAATTTGCCCATGAAATGCCGTTTCCATAGCAGCACCCTGTAAAGCGATCATTCCATCAACCAAGCAGGACCTCTAAAAGCAACTGGAAAGTAGTTGGTTCCATTTCAGGAGCTTAAGTTGCAACTAGTGGAGTCCCTCTGCACGGGCAATCTGTCCAGCATTGGTGGCAGCATAAACGGAGGCCAGAGAAGCTCCTTTCCGTTGCTGATGTTGCATCTTCATCCATTCCAGCCACACCAGCTTCTCCTTGAGGTCACACTGCTCCCCCAACCCCTGAAACTCTATGAGGATGGGCGCTGAGAACTTTTGTCCCCCACTGCCATCCACAGCCTAGATCTTGTCTGGGGTTTCATAAACACCCTGGCTCGATGATTGGGGGACCATTTATCAACAGAAACTTTAATATCCCAACCAAAGAAATGATGTGTAGAGAAAAAAGGGAGGAAAAGAGAGGTGATAATGAAGATTTTTGGGGGATTTAGGAAAGAGGGCACCCTGGCAGAAAGATTAGGGGGAGAGAGAGAGAGACAGAGAGCAACTCCCTGCTCACCACACCAAATTCCAGTTGGGCCTCTGCTTCTCTTAACACACTGGGTCAGCTGGTTCACTATGGCTCTCACCTCTCTGACTCTCCCCATCAGTAGAAGCTTCCAGATCTCACCCTGAGACGGCTCACCACACAACCCACAGGGATGAACACTCTCTGGGCTGCAACAGATGCTAGCTGGGCATTATCATGCCCAAAGTAGACAGAATGAAGCGAGTGAGGGGCCACACCTGGCAGAGAGGATGACCCTCACGCCTGCAAGGAGGCACAGCCGAAACGCGCTCCCACTCACGCCTTCTCACCCTCGGCCTTTGCCGACCTCACCCCTGTTATCGCCAGGTATAACTTGCCCAGTTTGCATATGGTAGGATTTCGTAGCCTTTAAGCTGTGGCTAGAGGAACAGTCTCTTTCTATTAATCTCCTGGAGTTTCAGGCACAGATAAGATTCTTTCTATATGTAGGTTCCCAATCAAATTATCATAAATAGAAGAGGAACCCAGAGGCCCCCCGGAGGGAGGGGCAGAGAGGGCTCCAGACTGAAGTTCACCCCCAGAACCACAGCATGGGGGGCCACCTCAGAATGCTTCCCCCATGGCAGGGGCCATGGTCTTTTTGGAGACCCCGTGGCCCCACAGACAGCAGGGTCCCCAATGTGGTGGGTGACAGACACCTGCTATTCGTGGGTTCTTTCCAGAATCTGCACACACTGCGAGCCAAAATGTGCTGCCCAGGACTTCACCTCAGTCCCCTCCCTTGAGCCAATGCCACTTGTAAGACCCCCGCTACTCAGAGAGGGATCGCTTGAGGAAGAGACAACCTTAGAGGTGCCGGATCTGCAACCAGGATTTGCTAGAGGGTCAGAGTCCCTGTTGGAGTCAGACTGCACATAGCACCGATGTTCCATCAGAAAGCCAAGAGGCAAAGGACACCCAAGGCATTAGCTCTGGTTTTGAAATATGTCCCCACACAGCCATTCTCTGATTCTGTCTTTCAGCTACCTTCTTGAATTGCTTTCGTGGCAGAAGTGCGTGTTCCACGGTAACTTAGGGGAACAACAAGCGCACAGCTGTGGTTCTGCTGCCACTGCAAGCACCATCTACCAGGCACCATTCTGCCACACCAGTTCCACTTGGGTGCAATGGCAGAAAAGCGTGACAAGGACCCCACACTTCCATGAGCCAAACTGAAAGAGCATGGAGGTGTTGGAGATAGGTAGATTGGGATCTGAACTTCCAGTCTGCTGATCTTTGGACCTCAGTTTCACCTCCTGCAAAATGGGTTATTAACATCCCCAACGTGACAGAATTAGGAGGATTAAGTGAAGTAAGAAAACAAAGTGCCTGGCACACAGTAGGTGCTCAAACAATGCCAGCTGTCATGCTGCAGCTCTGCCTTGAATCTCTTTTGAGGGAGGCGGCCATTCCTCAAGGCACAGCATCTCCAGGGCACCAGCGCTCCATAATGCAGAAGTCTGCATTGCCCAGCAGTTGGCCCAACAGCACACAGAGGCGCTGGGTCCCTCTGAGCCCAGAGACAGAGACCATGAGAGGAAGGGCTGGTGTGAGCCCATGCTGGAGGCTCCCGGAACCTTACAGCACTCCTGTTACAGAAGCCTCCTTTCAGGGGAGCCTCAGGCAGACAGCTTGGAGTCAGCTTGTGCTCAGAAAGCACCTTCGTCAAAGAGATGCCTCAGCATCCTGTCTCTGCAACACAGTCCGCCGTCTCACCCAGAGCCTGTGCACCGGCGTGGCGGACGTTAGCCCCATCAGAAAGCTGCCAGGTCCCAGCTCTGCTCCCCAAAATGCCAGGGCCTCAGAGGAAGCCCAAAGGAAGGCTGGAAGTTCTCGGCGTTCTTTCCCCTGCCTTCTTGAAGGGGCATGTAGCGCGGCAGACAGGGAAACGCCATGGCTCCACAGTTCTGCTTCACTTGGTGAGATCTTCATTTCTTAGCACTCTCACCACTGCTTAATAGTTACAGCAAAATGATAGTAACGGCTAAAGCACTGTCCACTATGTGCCAGGACATAGAGTGCACAAATGACAGTAGAAGGATTTCCTAATGTGATCCTCTCAACCACCCATGAAGTAGGGACAAGTGTCTGTGTGCAAATGAGGAAACTGAGGATCTGAAAGAGGAAGGACTGAGTCAAGTGTCTCAAGTCCGTAAGAGCTGGTCTCTAGTATCTTTCTTCCTAATCTGACTCTCACCCACTGGGAAGGTGGGAGAACGTGAGTCACAGGAGAGATGCTGGGACAGAGGGAAACACTATCTCAAGGGAATTTGAGGGCTGGTGGGAAGAGCTACAAAGGGTCAGTGCTGGATCAGAATTCTAGTAGTCTGAGTGGCATCTCAGAGAGAAAATGTAATGAGACAGAGGACAGGAAGACAACACAGGTGGGAGAGGATGTTTACAAATGAGCGAGGTCCCCTTTGTCCCCACCACTGACTCACTGCACTGTCTCTCGGGATACTCACTAGAAAGGCAATTCCTGAGTTCAGTCCCAGTTCTAAAGACCCAGAATTCATTTTCAAGATGGGTCCAGAAAACTGACCTCTGGACAAGCTCCCACAAGTGAAACCTTTGTACCCTAGAGTTTGAAAAGCGTAACGAACATCTCCCTCGGTTACTCGCGGCTTCCCTGTCTGCCAGTCTCTGTACGGCAGATGCCACACAGACATTGACTCCACGTGGTCCTTCATGTGTCCGCCATCAGAGCCCTGGCTCCTCTCACCACTTTGTGATTCAAAGGCAGTGCCCCACTGCGGGGCAGGCTGGGACCTGGTTTTCCCAGAGGCTGTGACTCAGAGATGTGGGTGAGTTAAATTTGGTGGGAAGAACTTTTGGTTCAGAGGAGACAGTATGGAAGGGGCTGGCAGATAAACTCCCTCTCTGCTTCTCCCTCTGATGGACTGTTCTAAGGCTCTGTGTGGAAATCAACTGGCTGCATCCACTTGTGAGCTGTGAAGCAGTGGACGGCTTGGTACCACATCACCCTGTGTTTTCTTCCAGCCTCCTCTGTTTCACATCCCTGTGCCCTGACTCATGCTGCCCTGGCATTGCACTTCCCAGTAAGTGATGAGTGCTTAATGCTTGCCTCAGGCTCTGGTTTTACAAGAACCAACTCTTACAAGCCTTACAGTTACAGGCTATAATTCCATAGGTTACAGCCTGAGGTCTCTGGAATGCACGCAATGCTCTTTGATACCTGGCCCCATCTTACCTCTGAGTCATGGTGTGTGGTTAAATAGTTAATGACCAGCTCTCCAAGGGTAAAAAACTCTGATTTTCAGTGTTTGCCAATTTCTGCGGTGTAAATACTCCCTTCATGGCTAATTTTAAGCTACCAATGTGACATCACTTACTGCAGAATTGGGAAGAAACGTGCAATACAACACCAATACAGGTTGAGTAGCCCTAATTACAAAATCTGAAATCGAAAATGCTCCAAAATTGAAACTTTTTGAATACTGACATGGCACTTAAAGGAAAGGATCAGTAGAGCCATTCCAATTTTAATTTTCAAATTAGGGATGCTCAACTGAAAATTATATTGCAAATATTCCATAATCTTAAAAAAATTAGAAATCCAAAACACTTCTGGTCCCAAGCATTTGGGATAAGGGATAGTCAACCTATATGTAGTATTTCTACCAAACAGATACAATAGATACAAACGCCCTCAAGGGCACAAATAGTAAAATGTACTAAAATAATTAGGAAGTGACAATTTTGTTTATTATCTTATTTATAATTTAATGTATTTAGTTGTAATTTTACATAATTTAAATAGTGGCTGTTTAACAATCAGCTTGCAAAATTCCTGAAAATTTGACAATCAGATTGTGCAAACCAGTATAAGCTGATGTAAGGACTGTCTCTAAGCTGGCCAATAATAGCAAATACAGTTTATAATCTCAGGCCTTTAATCTTCTACTCCATCTTTTTTTTTAATATCCTCATCTCCCTTTGAATACCCAGTAAATTCCTATTCAGCTTTTACCATTTAGCTCAAGCTCCCTCCTCAAAGCATATCCTGAGCATCCATGAGATTTGCCATGATCTGGTTTAGCATATTGGTTATAAATAGTTACATTGGGTTTCTGTTTTCCATGACCCTCAGCTATTACTGCCTGAATCCTGCAGAAGGAGATTATAACCTGAGAGATCTCATATGAGAGGACTCCAGAATTAGTTGGTAAATTTTTGTGACCAATTCAACCATATATTAACAGAAATTATAGGGGCAGGGATTGAGCAAGGCAAGTAGATCCTTGAGGAGCCTTTTAAAATGTCTCTCTGTTATTTATTTTCATCCTAAATACAATGGGCACTTTCACATTTTAGCTATGTGACCTTGGCTAAGTTAGATACTATCTCCCTATGCCTCAATGTACTCATCTGAAAAATGGGGGTAATGACAATAACCACACCATAAAGTCATTTTAAGGACTTAACATACGTGAAGAGCTTAGAACAGTGCGTGGTATAAAGCAAGTGGTCCATAAGTGCCAGCTATGTTGGGGATTTTCCGTTACGGGTTTTCTGCCGTCCTCATACACATACAAGCTCTCTTTGGCCAACACTCCTTTCCACAGATTTCAGCCAGTAAGATTTTTTTTTTTTTTTCAATTCAATTCCATTGCTAGTGCCAGCTATATCGACACTCGGGCTGCTGGGGGAAGAACTAAGAAAGACTTTTCTGCCAAGATAATTTCCCGAAGTTTCTGTTTTTGGAGGAGAAAATTAGACAATGGCCAAGATCAGCAGTTTGAGGGTGGAGGAGGAGAAAATGAGTTTCTCTTTGCCAACGATCTTGTCCCAGAATTTTCCAGGCTCCCAGGTGCAGAGGGGGAGCAAAAGCTGCCCTAGCCACGATGAACAAGAAGAAACAGGTCCCCAGGAGGATCGGCCCAAATGCGCAGCACAAAGAGACTAAGATTGTTTTAGTTGTGGGCACTTGCTGTAGCCCACAGTTTGTATCTGCTATTTCCTCCTTCTGTGGCCTTGGGCATGTTGGTGCCTCTAAGACTCAGCTTTCTCAACTGCAAAATAGAGGTATTATAGTGACAGCCAACTCTTAGGGTGTTGCAAAGATTGAGTGGGATGATCTATGCTATAGCCGAACAAGTTCAACCTTCAATAATGCTAGTTATCACTCCAAAGACAGAGATCATGTGTCATTTCTTATTTATTCTACGAATATGTATTAAATGTGTAGTATATGCCAAGTGTTCTGTCAGAGGTGAGGATATAGGGTGAGAAAAATAGATTCATCCCAGGGAGCTGAGTGTTGTGAAGGGGACATGTGGGTACTATGGGGCCATAAATCTGAGGCTTGAGATCTAACTTGGGCAGTAAGTGAAGGCTTCCTGCCTTGAGCCAAGGCCTGACGGGCACTGTAAGGTAGGGCAGTGGATGTCCAGTGCTGCTGTGATGGAAATGGTTTGGGGGCAGCATAGTGGCCTCTCTTGCCCACCTCCACATATCAGAATGTGGCACCTGTCCTGGAACCTGAGCATTGCATGGCCCAAACCAGCAGGAGACCATCACAATCCAAAGTATCTTACAGCTGGAGAGACTTACTGTTGGGTTGTTTGGGTCTGTGGGGCCATTTTCTCAGCACAATGGTTGTCAGAAAGAGCCAGAAAAAGTGTGAAAGGGAATGTGTCCATTTATGCTTGAGTTAGACCATACTGAGAGAGTGCACTGGAAACTATAAACTAAAAAGAGAAAGAGGAAGGAAGGAAAGGAGAAAGGGAAAGAGGGAGGGAAAGGTCCAATCAATCCCCACTCAAGGCAATGTCATGATTTAAAGTAGCATATTCTTCTCTTTGGCTAACTACATTGATAAGATTTGTCACTTCAAATGATCATAGTCCAGCCCTCTGCTTCTTTGCGCTAAAATGAAAAAGCAATATTGGAACTGCTTTTCTATCATTGTTTATTTTCTCACTTAAGAGAGAAGGGGAAATTGGGGTCAAACTCTTTGCGGATCAGCTCCATTATACAAAGAGGGGTGGCTGTGATCCTGGAAGAAACACAGAAGTGGGGGTTTTCACTGAAAGTTGGAGCACAGTCTTAGGCCCTGTGGACACACCACTGCGTGGCACAGATACTGCCTGTCTTCCTAAGCCTTACCATCTAGCTGGGGTTAAATTCAGGATTCCAGTGGTTTTTTCCAGGAAAACAAAACAAACCAACCATCTCCCCTGAGATTCTAGGATTTTTAACCTGGTTCTCCCGTGTGTAGTCGGGGCTCCTGATTCTTGGGAAGCTTTTTAACCGAGAGATGAGCACAGAGTAACCCTCACGCTTCCTTTCTCTGAAGGCAAGCAAGTTATTCACAGAATATGTTTATCCTTGGTGGACACATGAAGTCTGTCTCTTATGAACCAACAGAAACACCACAAAAACCCCTATCCAGGGTGTGTCTTTCCAATCTCGCCTGGTTGCTGTGTGTTTGTCTGGGAGCTGTTGACGTTGCTCTAATTGCTGTTTGTCAAACCACAATACAACTCCACCAACACAAGTGTCGAGCCTGAGGACGCTGGCCGTGGTTTGAGTGGGTTTAACTATTAACCGAGCTTGCACCGCCAAGAAGACAGCCCGTGGAGGCCCCTGGAGGCTGGCGACTGAGGGTTTGTACACGCACTTGACATTCTCATCAGAACGAACCACTGTTAAAAGCAGACAGTGGTCGGGTTGACCACTTGAATCGTCCTGAATGTCCACATTGTGAGAACCAAAAGGTTCTGGTCATTCTTTGTCCTCAACAACGCGTATCTTTAAGCAAATTCTAAACTCATGACAGCTGGCAGAAATTAGACTAGGTCTTCCAGAGGGGCAAGTCTGCAAGTGGCAGGTTTCAAAAGTCATAGCATCCACCCCGAGTGGCACACATCCCTACCTGTTGCCCTCCCTCGCAATCAGTAGTAAAAACAGGAAATAAATATCAGGCAATTGAAGAGCTCGTGTCTTCCACTGTTTTATTGACTTGTCACTGCAGATAAATTGACTATAATTTACTTCAAGAGTAAATTACTAGATGTTCATAAAAAAAAACATTGCACATTACTGCCTCTAATTAACATGTTAAACATGATTCCATTTTTAAATTGGAGAAGCCAATGGAAATGAAAAATGCTGATGGTGCTCTGTTTTACTCTAATTTTTCTTCCCTTCCTCTCTATTGCATCGATGTAATGTTTGTCTATCCGATGGGCAGAGGGCAGAAAGGAGAACGTAGGTGCTTGAAAGTTCTCCAACCATGTCACCATTTGGGTTTTGTTTGTTGTGTTGTGCTGTGTTGCGTTTCTCCCCTCGGTCTATGTCACTAGCAGTATTCTTGAGTGAAATTCCCCAAGTCACACATTGTTCTGGGGATCCTATCACTTAAATCAGAAACACCAAAAGGATTTGAGATGAGTGGGTAGAGGTGGGAAGAGTATGCGAGCCTCCATCTGGGCATTTCAAATTAAGTTGAACCAACGTAGTGCTGAAAACAAACATACAAACGAACGAAAGCAAAGCTAAAATAACCTGAGCTATTTTGTTTTTCTGCGAACGTGTACCATTGTGGAAGATGCTGAAGGAGGGAGCCCAGGAACTGTCAAGCCAATATACGTCACATGGGTACGCTGATTACTGGAGCATTTAGGAAACAGCAAATTCACAAACAGCAAATTCCTCTATCCCTCTTGCTCAATTAAATGCAGATTCTCTAGAAGAAAGCCAGTTGTCATAAAAACCCTCCCCAGAAACTTTTATCTTTCAGGCAAGATTAACATACAACAGGAGTCAAATCTATAAGAGACAGGAAGTTGGCAAGTGGTCCAGACAGGCTACCGACTATTCTTCTGAAAGCCCATTTCCTTTTTCATAATCTTTTACTCTCCCTAGGCCACTGCTACTCCCCTCCAGACTCCCCTGTGATGGGTGTATAAAAGCTTCTGGGTCTCATGTGGTTAATGAGTAGTCACTTACCGTCCATGGGATGCCCTTGTGCATGTTAATGAATTTGAATGCTTTTTTCCCTGTTAATCTGCCTAATGCCAGTTTATTTTAAACAGACTTAAAACTCGAACCTCCAGGAAAGGGGTAGGAGGACTCCCCATTGCCCCTACACCATCTTTGGGAAAAGAACAGAAAATATTCTCTAAATCAAAAGGAAGTTAGAACAATTATCCACACCATTCAGAACGAAGCGAAGTGGACTGAGAAGAGAGGAGGTGGTGGGGTTTGATGCCAGTGGTCTCCAAGGCCAGAACTCACCAGGGTAAGTAACTACGTGCATTTACTTGCCTCTATTTCATTTATTCAGGAAATATTTGCTGAGCGTCTGCCATGTTCCAGGCACCAAGCTCGGTACAGGGAAGCTAAGAGTGGACACAACATGAGCCCTTTGTCCCCGAGCTCACAGCCACTCCTTGGAGAGCTTAAAGCTCCTTCTTGTCGTCAGCCTCCCAACACATTCCTTGCTCTGCCTGGCAAACATTTTCCATTTCCATTCCTATTCCCCTAACTTCTCAAACCATAATCCTGCCCTCCCTTAAACATTCCACTTAAATATCACATTAATATTCAGACCAAGTCTGGTCACAGCATTCTGTTCTCAGTCTTTATGGCAATACTTGTAATGAATTATTTGTTTAAAGACTGTCTACACCAACGAATTGTGAAGCTGTAGGTGGGTGGGGACAAGGTTTGTTTTGTTCCCATCTATATTCCCAGCATCCCAGTGCCTCAAACAACAGTTTCTTCATAGATGATGTGTTGGGCAAATATCCCCATGGATGGAAGGGTGAGTGAATGACTGAGTGGCCTTCCTCATTGGAGGAAGAGTCGGAAACACAGTGCTCAGCCCCTGTGGGGGGCAGGGGGGGGAATCCCTTTTATAAGCTCGAAGGCCCATTGTCTAACCAAAGCACACAACATTTTTCTACATCATCTATACTCTGGATGCCAACTATTAATAATACCTCCAAATGTTTCTCAGCCTCATCCCTGAGCACAGACCTAAGAAGGCAGATTTCTCAACATCAGTAGAGCCGGGACTCCAGCCTGAAGTGTCAAGCTCCCTCCATCCCTCATTCTTAAATATCCACGCTTTGGAGAAGCACCCCCACTCAGCCCAAAGCTCTGCCCAAGGACCGTACTTGTTGAAGATGAAGAGGAAACATCATCCCACCTAGCACATGGGGATGGTTCTATGCTCATCCCTGCCCCTCCAGATCCAGCCCCTCTTCCCAGGTCCAGAAAATAAAATAGACCCTTCCCTCTTTTTTTTTACATCCAAATCAAATCAAAACTAAACTAAAACTAAAACACTTCACCCTCCTATTTTAAATTCCAATGTGTCTCCCATACAGGAGGTTCTTCATTGGTCCTTTCTTTAGTCCATATTCAGCGACTATTAAGTCGGTATCAGGTCTAGGTGTATTGTGTCTAAAATGGGCTTCAGTTTACACTAGAGAAACAGACAGTGGAGCTTATCCTCTGGTGCATTTAACATACAGGCTGAAGGCCGTGTCCATACAGCACTGGATTTTCCAGAAACCAGACAAAACCAAATTTCAAACTGGTAGTTAGAGGTTTTCAACCGGATAACTCAGATGCCTCTTAAACTCTAGCACTTAGTGCACTGTCCACAGCGGTAGCCACTGGCCCCGCGTGGCTTCAGGGCACTTGAAATGTGGTCATCGTGCCTGAGAAAAATGAATCATTAATTTTATTTGACTTTACTTTACGTTTAGATTTTAAAACTGAAGCAGTGTACACTATTATTATTATTATTATTATTATTATTTGTTGTTGTTGTTGTTAAGCACACCTTTATTGTTTTGGTCAGATTCTATTTCACGTTAACCTTGTTGAACATTTAGCATTCAAATTGAGATGCACAAAAAATGACTGTGAAATATCTCATTAATATATTTTTATATTGAGTATGTATGGATAATATACTTCTGATGTATTAGGTTTAAAATAATATTAAAAGTCATGGGCCGGGCGCGGTGGCTCACGCCTGTAATCCTAACACTCTGGGAGGCGGAGGCAGGTGGATCGCTCGAGGTCAGGAGTTCGAGACCAGCCTGAGCAAGAGAGAGACCCCGTCTCTACTAAAAATAGAAAGAAATTATATGGCCAACTAAAAATCTACATAGAAAAAATTAGCCGGGCATAGTGGCGCATGCCTGTAGTCCCAGCTACTCGGGAGGCTGAGGCAGGAGGATCACTTAAGCCCAGGAGTCTGAGGTTGCTGTGAGCTAGGCTGACACCACGGCACTCATTCTAGCCTGAGCAACAAAGCAAGACTCTGTCTCAAAAAAAAAAAAAAAAAGTCATGTCACCTGTTTCTTTTTACTTTTTTAAATGAGGGCTGTTAGAAAATTTAAGATTTTTAAATGTGGCTCACATTATATTTCTTATTGAACAGATCTAGATGGCTTAGTAAATAGCTAGCAAACACGCGTGCACACACACACACACACACACACAAACACAGAGGTTTGCCTACCTGGATAATCTCAGGGAGGAGTTACACTCACCTCCTAGCAATTCTGGCTGGGAAGCAGGAATCCTTTTACTCCTTGTAAATTTTCATATCCAAAAAGTATTATCCAGACTCATCATAGCAGAATCACCTGCGATCATTTTGGGATGTTGGAAAGGCCAGCCTCAAACTATTATAGTAGCTTAGCTTTGGAGTTTCTTCTTAATCTAGTTCCTAATTCTAAAGGCAAAAAGGAAGACCTTTCAGGCGGGTGGGATGCAGTTCCAGGGCAGCACTCTGCTTTCAACAGAGTCCCTCCCCCATCACCACCGCAGGCCGCCCCCTCAGGCCTCCTGGGCTTCCCGCTAAGTGGCTTTCACTGCATAATGAAATGCAAGGTCCCGCAGTGTGGCCTCTCTCCTCCTCACCTTTGCAATTTTTTTGTTTTGTTCCAGAGAAAGTGGAGGAAGTATCACTATTTCTTGGTCCTAAGAAGCATGCCTGCCTTGCTGCAGGACTTCCTTCTTGCATCTGTTACCCAGAAGGTTCCTTCTTCTTTGGTTGCAGGGGAGGAGGAAAGAGGAATTATAGGGAAGGAAAGTGAGGAATCAGTCCTCAGCTGAATAAGGTCTAGAGCATTCTAGTGGGGATGAGGCCAGCGGGGTGGCAATGACTGGGTGTGCTGGTTAATCGCTAACCATTGACAGAGGAGTGGATGCATAACAATTCCAGCCTATTAGCATGCAGGGAAGTCTACTCTGGCAAAACTTCCCTTGCTCTTACAGAGAAATAAAGAGCTGCACACCCTCTCCTTCCTGGTTTTGGCGGAGCTGTGTAAACACGTGGCACCTCAAATCCTACTTGTGCTGTGCACCAGAAGCCCGAGAAAGTGGAGCAAAAAGAGGGCAGGAGCCTGGGTCCTGACATCATCACACCTCACCTCGGAAATGAACAACCTGGCTCGCCCTACGCTGTGACGTCTTATGGGAGATCACAATTCCCAGGATGTTCAGAGCATTCAGGGGCACATTTTCTGTTACCAAAGACCCAAAACACCCTGGTACAACCCTCTATATTGTCTCTGGAAGCTGTAGTCCACAGGGGCCAAATCTGGTACACTATCTGTTTTTGTGGGGAAAAAAAAGCTTTATTGGAACACAGTCAGGTGTGCTCATTTACATATTGTCAATGGCACAGTTAAGCAGCTGCAACAGAGACCATGTTGCCCACAAAGCCTAAAATATTTGCTACCTGGCCATTTACAGAGAAAGCCTGCTGACCCCTGCCTATAATGTCACCACCTCCCCTCTGCAAGCCTAGCTGGCCAGACTATGCTGGCGGCACTCTTCTGAAATCCTCTGAGGCCGGCAGTGTTTTCCCCCATTTTATAGATGAGGAAACTGAAGTTCAGAGAGGTACAGACACTTGCCTCAAGTCACACAGCGAGAAACTGACAGCACAGGGATTGGACGGCAGGTCTGGCAAACTCCAGACCACGTAGTGTTCACCTTGTAGTGATGGACCTGGGCCAGCCTGCCCCTCCGGCTCTCAGGCCTACGTTTGTGAATTAGAAACAAACAAATAAACAAAACCCAACCAACTCACAGGTAATTATGATGTGCAGCCAGGTGAAAATCTGTGTAGGTCGTCTGCTCATTTGTTTGAAAAAAGGTACATAGCCATAAATCTATAGGGACCAATTAAGTGCCAACACTCTGCCATTAGAGATACAGTGACAACCCCCTTCCATCAAAACGGGACACAGCTCTGGCTTTATGACATTTAGAGACCAGCATGGGAGAGAGATTAATCCACTCATTCTCAAAATAAGTACATAGTCACAAAAGGGCATATAAGATGAGAGAGGGGCCAGGAAAGGGGATTCCGAGCATGGGTGGGCCCCACACTGCACGGCCTCCAGCCTTCCTTGCTGCACGGCCCAGCAAACTCAGGCTCAGCAAGGCGGCTTCACGGGAGTGGAGCATGAGACAAGATGCTAACACAGCCAAACACCTGCAGAGGGCTGAGCCTGGCCAGGCATTGGGTTCACATTGCATCCTGCCCCCTCCACCCAATCCTCTAGATCGCAACACAGTGTGGACCTTATCAGCCCCATTTTCCAGGGGGAGGTACCCAAGGTCAAAGAGTGAAGTACCGAGCCCCCGTATCGGTGGCAACCCCGAACTGGAGTCTCATTGGCCCGAACGTTCAGTCCTGGTGAGATGTTAGGGCTCCTAGGAAACCGCCAGTGTCTGACTCCTCCCACTGGGCTGTGCACCTGGGAGTCTCTCCAGGAGGGAAAAGCCTTTCGGAACCCCGTGGTTTGATTTCCAGACTCTCTTTGGCTGTTGAAGCTCTTGAGGCCCTGAGGAAAGTAGGACCCTCTTTCCAGAAAAATGGGCTTGGATAGAATCTTGAACACCCCCTGGGGGATTTTATAAGGAGTCCTTGGAGGTAATCTTCGGGCTGTCTGGGGATGGATAAAAATGCATATAAAGACCACCTTGCATTAAAATGCAAATATTCACTAGAGAAGGGAGTTCTGAGGACGCCCTTAGTGGGGTTGTACACCCGCATGCACACACTGTCTGATCAGTGGCAGCTGAGAGAGGGACCTACAGAAGACACTGGACAAGTGAGTTTTTTATTTGTTTTCTTTTTAGCCTTTTCTTTTCTCAAAAAAATTTTTAAAAAGTCAAAAAATGAAAGTCACCAATGATACTAGCAACCTAGTTTTGTTTTGGTTTTTTTTGGTATGTCCTCGATATGGGTCAAATTTAATGAAGATTATATGAAGTGAAGGCTTCGGAATGAGAGGCATAGCCTCTCTGCCCTGTGCCTGGAGCTGGAGAGAGGCCAACCTCCCAGCTACCGTGAGGTGTGGGGTTGGGAAGCCCCACTGGGTAGAGGAGGAAACCAAATTTGCTCGAGGTCATACAGGTAACAAGTGGCAAGGTAGGAGCTGGGCAAGGACCTCACTCAGCCAACGTGCTGAGTATTCCCGTTCTCCTGTGCAAACCACAGCTCCTACCTTCTAGGAGCTCCTTTACAGCTGGGGAGCCACAGAAGATACCAGCAGCCTCACTCTCCCATGCTTAGTCAAAGGACGTTCCTAAAACTACCACTCAGCCAGAGATTGCGCATCCGTATAGAGAACACCATTCCAAGTGGATGATAAGATTGCACAGGGCTGAGACACAGATTTGCTGATGTCACCTTCCTCCCCACCATCACCTCCATGAACACCCCCATGTTCTGCATTCCTGGTACACAAATCCCATCCACACAGCAGCGGGCCTTCCCATGTCCAGGGAGGTATGTGCAAAGGGCCTTCTCATCCTCAGAAGTGGAATCTTCTATCCACCAGCCAATGTCTCTTTGAGTTCTCCGCTCATTTTTATAAGGCTCTAAAGGTGAATTTTCTCCTGCATCGGAGAGCTGGAAGTTAAGCTTAATGTATAAACCTTTATTTTCCAAAGAGACAGGTTGGCCTTCTTGTATCGACAGACTCCAGAGCTTAGATTTATTACAGAATGGTAATCAGGCAAAAGAATAAATACGCTGCATCTTTAATTCATTAATCACCTCGGAAAGCAAAATGAACTACAGTAAAGAAGACAATATGTTTTCGAATGTTGGGGGTGGGGGAAGAGGGGCGTCGGTTTCTCAATAAAATCCAGTTGCTAAAATCCATTTTGCATGCAGATTAGAGAAAGGACATTTTACCTCTCAGGCTGCAGTTCAGATGGGAGCTGGAAGTTCTGCAAAGGAGGTTTGGCAGAGCCGGGTGTCTGGGGATGGTCTCTGCTGGTCCCTGGCGTCTTCCTCTGGGTTCCTGTTGTAACTCATATCATGAACCACATGCAGGTTGAGAGCCCAGGTGTGAGAGGCAGACAGGCCTGGGTTCAAATTCCTGCTCTGTCTGGAAAATGGGGGGGCCTGGGGCGGGCCATCCTAACTCACTTATTACCTTGAGACATGTCTACCTCATGATAGGTGGGTCTGAGAGGTGTTTTATCTCCTCGACATTTCACTCTGCCAGTTTCTTTTCAAACAGACATGGACTGAGGCTGGAAACATGCATGCCAGAAATTAAACACCAGGTTTTCTGAGTAGCCACAGGCAGTCGCAGTCGGGGCACCGTTGCAGATGTCATCTGGCTTTTAAGTCCCCGGTCTGGTCCAGGATGCTAAGAGGTTGCCCTATTCTTGCTGCTGTTTTTGAGTCTTTGCAACCTGGAAACTAGAAATTAGCTGTCTTCCCACCTGTTTAATAGACCTACGAATTGAAAAGTAGTAAGTCGGCATCTTAGACTCTGCAAGAGAGCCTTCAGAATGACATGTAAAGATATAATGGAAAACAATAATAATAGATAACGTTTACTGAACACTTCTGGGGACTTCACGTAGATTGTCTCCTTTCATCCTTACAAGCACTCTTCTGAGGGTTGGCCTATGACTGTGTCCATTTTACAGATGAGGAAACAGGCCCATGGAGGTCCAGCTCCTCACCCCAGTCACTAAGTGACTCAGCTGGGAGGTTAAGAACTACGACTGAGCGTTTCCCGCCTAAGGTACTGTCGCTGTTCGATCTCATTCATTCTTGGCAACAATCTAGAAAGACAAGTCTGACTATTCCCACTTTTACATATGAAGCCAAAACAAGCCCAGAAACTTTCAATCAAAGTTTCTAGGTCTCAGCATGATTGACGTTTTGGGCTGGATAGTGCTTTGTGGTGGGGGCTGCTCTGTGCATTGCAGGATGTTTAGCAGCAACCCGGGCCTGGACCCACTGGAGGCCAGTGGCACCCCTACCCCAAGTCATGACAATCCAAAACGGCTCCAGACATTGCTGAATGTCCCCGGGGGAGCAGCATCCTTTACTTGAGACCCACTGCTTTAAAAAATGGGTGAAGTCATGCAGATGAGAACTGCAGGGCTGGGGATGGGACGTTGTCTCCCAACTTCTCATCAGATCGTTTTCTAAATGTTGCTTTAGCCACTGAGGGCAGTCATTCTCCAATGCTCTAATGTGCTCCCTGGTCCAGCATCCCCTGGGAACTGGTTAGAGATGTCAGTTCTCAGGCCTTGTGCACACACTCCCTGTATCAGAAGCTCTGGGAAGGCGCTGAGCAATCTATGATCCTGATACCTAGCACCTTAGAGCAGTGTTTCTTAGCCTAGCTACACATAAACTCACCTGGGGAGCTTTGGAAAAAAATATGTTGATGCCTCGGTACTGCCCCAGGATTACTGAATTGCTTTGGGCTGGGGAATAGATGCTGGGATTTGGAAAGCTTTGCAGATGATTCTCATGGGTGGCCAAGGTTGAGAACCACCAACCCAGAGGGAGCTGTCCTTGGTTCTCAGGTACGCACGGGGCAAACTCCAACAAGTTAAGTACAAACAAGTGAGGTTGGTCCCATGATCCATTAGCTGGGCACTTGGACCAAAGTGGCAAAGACCTGGGAGTGGGTCCCTTTGCTGTCAGCCTCAAACCCCAGCCCCAAACCCCCACTCCTGTCTTTGTTCCTTTTCTGGATCTCTCGTCCTTTGATTTATCTAAATTTCTAAAGATTTTTGGAAGCTATTTAGTGAGACTGCGCCAGCTCAAGAGGTTAAGAAGGTCACTAGAATTGGTAGGTTAATGCTTTTTATCATGTTGGACATGTCTGCAAAGTAAAGGAACCATTGCTGTTGGTGCAAATGAAATTCAACTTTTCTTTTAACACAACCTAAGCATCCTTCGAGGCTTTGCCTAATCTAATCCCTCCCTCCAGCTCTGGCCTTCCATAATCATCCTGCTATACACCTGCCTCTCGTCAGCCCTGGGCAAGCCTTTATATTTGTCCTTTCAAATCCCAAAGCCATTATTTTAGTAACCCGGCCATGTTCCCTCTTATCCTATTCCCCACAGCCCAGAATATCCTCTCACTTCGTCCTAGGTGCCAATGACTTCTGCGTTTTCTAAGATCCTTCTGTGACCTCTCCAGCCCACAACAATCTCTCACGTCTCTGCTTCTTTTTGCTTATAGCAACATGCATTTGATACTCCTCTGGTCACCAAGTTTTTCATCAGGGTATCTTATGCAGTGGTGTGCTGCTAAACGCTTAACAACCAGTTCTCTGGGTGAGTGTTGGGAATGAGGAAAGGGGCCCTGACTTTACGGCATTTGCATTCCCTCCTGCACATATTCCCACCATGGCTGATTGTATGCTCTCAATGTGAAGTCCTTGCATGTGGAATTGAGAAGATATGAATAAAACCTGCTCTTTGTGAGTCCATAGACATGCCTGTAACACATCACTGATATAGTAAACATGTCCTGGAAATATGTTCTGTATAAGTTCCTGTGTTAAATGCCGAGCATGAGGAGGAAAAGTGCACTGGCACTTAATAAATGTTGCCCTGGCTTGTTTATTTAACCTGTATAAGAATTCCATGAGGCTGGTTCTAGCATTCCCATCTGAAAGATGAAATGAGGCGTCTATAGAGTAGAAATGACTTTCCCAAAGTCACAAAGCTAGAAAGGGCTGGCATCGATGTCTGTGTAGTTTGCTCTAGTCTGAGGAATACCTCCTATGTGTTTCCAGCAAGGGAAAGTGGTCCTTTGCTACAGCCAACTTGAGCTGAGCTGACTTTTCCTTAGAGAATGAGTCCCGGAAGATATTCAAATTGGGCTGCACAGAGCCCAGAGTCCCGGGGGAAGGAGGGAGGAAGAGAGAAGGGCCAGGAACTTGGAGGAGCAGCTCCACCCTCAGCAGCTTCCCATTTCTCTTTTATATAGTGATCCCACATAAACTTTCATTTTACAAAACGGTTCCTCTGCAGAAACAAAACAAAATAAAACGACTATGAAAACCTCTGATTCGTGCCAAATCCTTAAATTTATGGAGGTGGTAACTGAAGCCCAGGGAGCTTCTAGCGGTCATTTCCACCACTCCATATTTCTTTCTAACCTGGTACAGTGTTAGCAGACTACAAGAAGAAAATAGCTTAGGGGAATTTTGCAGAAAATGCACCAAAGCCCAAGCACCTCTTTTTAAAACCAGAAACTGCTAAGGTGAAATTTTAAGTCTGCCAGGAACTGCTTTCCCCGGACCGAAGGCAGTGGGTTTGAATCTCCCCATCCTGTCTTCTGGGTTCACGGAGGATAGGTCTACAGGATCTCCAGGCTTGGCATAGACAACTTGTCTCTACACACAGTCAAATCCAGATTCATATTGGAAACACTCGGCCCATGTTGGAAATGCTTTCACCCACATCGAACAAAAGCACGTTTTACATAATTTCTCTGCAGACAGCTCTGCCCCTGTGTCAGGGACTTCCCCCAGATGCAACAAGGTCAGAGAATTAGAGCTGCAAGATCTCCCCCTTTCCTCGACACCCTGCACCCCATTACTCTTCGTTTTTCTCCCCCTCAGAAAAGACTGTGACTGCATTGCTGTATTTTAAGATATAACTCACAAATTAAAAACTGAAAGAAGAAACACATTTTTCTGTCAATGGCTTAAGGGGATTCCACCTCTAAGCTGCTGCTAAAGCTTTCTTAGTCTTTTTTACATTTGTAGCATTTTGGAGCAATTCGCTGGAGTCAAAGAAAGCAGTGAAATTTCCACCACCGGCTTCAAAGCCCCCAAATCCTGTATCGGTGGAGGGGAGTCTGGTAGCAACACCAGAGGGGACATTTTTTCAAAGAGGTGTGTGTAGGAACGTGTGAGGCATTTTTGTCCTACATCTGCAACTGATGTTAATGGCAGGCACGTGACCAAATCCCCATGTGGTTCTTTTAAAACTACCCCTCCCTCCCTTCCCCCCAACACTTTTCGCTGTGACAATGCAGATTACACAGAAAAGAGCCGGAACAGAGGAACCCCTGCCACAGCTCAATGAACAATATCGGCCTTAATTCAATTAACACACCTAAGTCTTTTATCTCCTGGAGAGCGCAGAGCAAACTCAGGTTGACCAAGAGAAGGGGCTACCTCGATGGCTTCACATTTGAAAAAATGAATTCTAGGCAGAGGCAGCTTCAGATGAGGGAAACACAAAAAATGCCAGGGCACTAGCCCTCTTGATTTTTAGGCTACTGTTTCCAAGCCTTCTCTGGCCTAGTCTTCCAATTTCTTCTTGATCTGACCCCTGTCTACCTATCTTGGTCCATGTCTGGGACAATCCTTCCTCTCCAACTCACACGCATAGACACACTGTTTATTCCAGCTGTATCTAGAGTGCTGTGTTGAATTAAAATCCCCAAACATGAGACGTGTATAAAAGGGCATTTTGTCTGTGAATATTCTGTGCTATACGATACTATAAAAATTAGCTGCCTAAGAGGTTGCCCAATTTATATGCTGAAAACAGTGTACAAGACAGCTTGTCATCCCACATTTTAGTCAAAAGGAAATATCACTATTATTATCAACATTATTATTTGATTATGAGAGAGGCTGAACATTGTTTCATAAAATTATTTGTCATTTCTATATGCTTTTTCTAAAAACTGTCCATTCTTCTCTGCCAATTTTCCTATCAGGTTGTTTATCTTCTTATAGATTTATAAGATCTCTTTATATAAAGGAAATTAGGTCTTTGACTATCTTGTGAATTGCAATTTTCTGCACTTTGTTGGTTTTGATGTTGTTTGTGGTGTTTTTGCTATGCATAAGTTTTATTTTTTAAATTTTTTTATTTTACTTTTTTATTTTGTGAGACAGTCTCGATCTGTCACCCTGCACTGAGTGCTGTGGCATCATCATAGCTCACTGCAAACTCAAACTCTTGGGCTCAAGGTATCCTCCTGCCTCAGCCTTCTGAGTAGCTGGGACTATAGGTACGCATCACCACACCCAGCTAAGTTTTCTATCTTTAGTAGAGACAGGGTCTCGCTCTTGCTCAGGCTGGTCTCGAACTCCTGACCTCAAGCAATCCTCCCGCCTTGGCCTCCCAGAGTGCTAGGATTACAGGCGTGAGCCACCTTGCCCGGCACATAAGTTTTAAATGTGTATATAGTTAAATTTATCAATCCTTTGCTTTATAGCATTTGGGTTTTATATCAGGCTAAGGAAAATCTTCCCTATCCCAAGTTAAAAATAATCTAGTTTACTTTTAATACATTTGAAGCTTTTGCTTTTATCCATGGTGTTTATAAAATGCCTACATCCCTCCTGTTCATCTCACAAACCCACAAACCCCGTATCTTCTGCAAAGCATTTATCAAACAGGACCACCATTTATTTTTTTAACTGTCTGTCTGCATCGATAATAAATCTTGAGAGCAGGAACTATGTCCTATTCCTATTTGTTTCCGAATCCTCGGCACTGTATCTATTTTCCAGTGTATAGGTAGTGCACAATAGGTATTTGTTAAATTAAATCTAAAATAATTAAAGCATAATAACTTTGAAAGCAAACCAATCAGAGAAAAAAGACCTATTTTCCAACAGATCTCCAAAAGAGAACATTAAGAAATAGCACTGGTGCAGACACATTTCATAAGCTGTCCAGGAGAGGAAACTTAAGCCCCAAAACGTGACCAGGAAATGTCAGGGTGAGGGTCTTTTGAAAATCTAGAAAAGGATTAAGAGAGCAACTTCTAAGTTTGACAGATTGCAAAGATGTCATCTTCATCACATCACAAACTTTTACTAGGCTCTTATCACCCATGTGTTTTCTTGTTTGTGCACCTAACTGCTTATTCGGGTATACCCTGCCGCATTCCAGAAAGGCTCGGAGACGCTGCTACTATGTGCTGCTCACTGAGACAGGGCTGTGTTGGACACAAAAGTAAATGAGGCGTGAACTCCATGCTCACAGTTTAGTGTCCAAGAGGAGATGAGAAATTTAAAATGTAATTGTCTTACAAGGTGGAATGAAGAGTGCCTTCGAGTGGGCCCATTTTTGTGCAGTTTAATACTATGCTTTAGTGGAGAATCAAGGTGTCTGACAGTGTGTGATCAAGCACCTTGGTTAATTCCAGCCAGTGCTGTTTTCCCTCGGTCCGTTTCTACCATAGCCCCAATCACACACTACATAAGTGCTGGATTATAATCATGACAAATAATATAAATAACTTACTGGTATCTGCAAAAGTCTATGCAAGTACTTCTGGAATGTATTTATCCTTGTAACTTGATAACTAAACACATTATTCTCTTTTCTATGCAGAATTTAAAACAAAACAAAACAAAACACCATCACACTATTAAAACGAGCCATTCTACCAGCTCAAAATCCTCTGTGTCTCCCTTGGTTCACGTGCTGA
This sequence comes from Lemur catta, assembly GCF_020740605.2. Lineage (NCBI taxonomy): Eukaryota > Metazoa > Chordata > Mammalia > Primates > Lemuridae > Lemur > Lemur catta. The sequence goes on along the minus strand of NC_059147.1, from coordinate 14,753,908 downwards.
TCTGTGATGAACTGGTCATTTAGCTGATTGTGTTAGACCCATAGAAAGCCTCTGATCATAGCTCAATTGACCCATTTTTCAGAAGAAAAGACTGAGATCCAACCAGCTAATGAGGTGAATGTGACCCACCAGGTCACATGGCTGCTTAGTAGCCAAGTCGAGTTTAAAATTGAGGCTCCAATTCCTTTTCCCTGGGGCCTTGGCCTTGCTTATAAAGAGAGTTGATATTAATAAAGAGCTGGGAAGGCCAGATGAAGCACAGAAAACACAAAGCAACTAACTGTTCATCCCTTTCGATTTCAAAGTGGACCTGAAAATGCTAAGCTGTAAGACATACAGTAAAATGTGGGGAATTCACCGGTGGCTTCTTCACTTTCTGGGTTTCCGTAGACAACTGTGTCCCTTGGATTCTTCTACTGGGTGCTGTTAATCCTGCCTGTACATGAGAATCACTGGGAATTGTTTTTAAAAAAATAGACTGATGTCTGAGTCCTGCCGGACCCAAGAGGTTCTGATTTAATTGGTTTGGGGAAGGGCATCAATGTTCTATAAACACCCTCAAGTGCATCCAAGGTTGACAACCCAGCCTCTAGGTTTAGAGACCTGTTTATGCCCCAATCCTACTCATTCCTGTCGCCTAGGGCACGTAGATGAGTCGGAGGTGGCTGTTTCCCTCTCCCAGACTGGGATTAACCATCGCCCACTCCCGGACCAAACCCTTTCCCAGAAGATCTGCAGAGGAGAAGGCTGGCCATGAGGACCCGCCCTAGCCACCGCTGATTGGACGAGAGATAGACACCTGGCCACAATGAGCCAATCAGCTATCTCTTCTGGATGTGGAATTTAGAGTCTCTAACCAACCTCTGTTGGGGCTTATCAGGAAAGGACTCGGTTAGGGTGGGACCCAGGGAAGAAGGTGGGAATCAGGTATACTCCAAAGCAGAGAAGGCCTGCATGACTTGTGGGGAGAAGGAAGCAGATATGCAAAAAGAGAGAAGGGAGGGAAGAGGGATAGAAAGAATGACTCCCTCCCTGACTATCCCCTGCCCTAGCCAGCTTGTATTGTATACCCTTAATAGATACCTCTGTCCTTACAATAAAGGCACAGAAACCTGAAAGCAGAGTTTTTATATCCAAAGAATCCCTTGCTGAGACTGTAGGAAATTAACATGTTCCTTACAGCAGCGGTCCCCAACCTTTTTGGCACCAGCACAGGTTTCATGGAAGACAATTTTTCCAGGGACTGGGGTGGTGGTGGGGATGGTTCTGGGGTGATTCAAGTGCATTGCATTTATTGTGCAGTCAAACCTCTCTGCTAATGATAATCTGTATTTGCAGCTGCTCCCCAGTGCTAGCATCACTGCCTCAGCTCCACCTCAGATCCTCAGATATTAGATTCTCATAAGGAGCACACAACCTGGATCCCTAGAATGCACAGTTTACAGGAAGGGTCGAGCTCCTATAAGAATCTAATGCCACCACTGATGTGACACGAGGCAGAATTTACGCAGCAATGCCAGCATGGACAGTGGCTGTAAATACAGATAAAGTTTCACTTGCTTCCTCTCCATTCACCTCCTGCTGTGCAACTCGGTTCCTAACAGGCCACCGACCAGTACCGGGCTACAGCTGGGGGTGTGGGGACCATGGCTTTACAGTTCCTCTGCTTCCCTTGGGAGGCTCATCCAATCACACATGGCTAGGCCACATTAGACAGTGATCCTGGGTTGTCTCCCAGGGCAGAGGATCCCACACTGGAGCCCTGAGGTCCCATGGGGAAGGCAGTGATAGACCCCATGAGCCATCCCATTACTGTAAACATCTAGAGGAGTGCCCCCATGATAAGGTTTTCTTTTCTATTGACTGACTATACATCAGTGGAACTACACCACTGCTCTTGCTGATCTGATTAATAAAACAAATACATAGAATGACAAATAAATTTTTCAGATAATGGGCTTTATGGGGGACAATTAATAAAAGACTCCTTTGGTACTAAAGAAAAAAAATAAGTCAGGACCAATACTTTAGACAGCCATTTTTCAAAACTGCCCTACACAATGCTAGTTCCACGAGATGGTTGCTTAAAAAATAGATTTCATGTTCACGTAAGTTGGGGAGATATTGTATACCATCTGTCTTGGTCCTTCCCCACAGAGGGTCATAACGCATATTAGCATATAAAGGCTCTGAGATGGATGATGGCAAAATTAAATGTTTAACTTTATCTAACCTATAATTTCCCTAAATTATTTGACCACAGATCTCCCTAAGCACACTTTTTTATCTCAGGGGTGGTGGTATTTTTTTTCAGAGGAGGGTAGATAACAACTATAAACGATAGTTCTATGTTTTTCTCAATTTTCCAATTTTGAAAAAGTTATCCTTCAAATTGGAGGGCAGAAAAAAGCCCAATATCATAAGAGTAAAGTTATTCTGAAACAAACTAAGGCTTGCAAGGTACCAAGGTCAAATTTTTATTCCATATAATACTGTCCAAGGCCAAACATGGCCGGGTGTTTATCCTGTGCCAGGTGCTTTACATACATTAACATATTTAATCCAGGTGCTTTACATACATTATCATATTTAGTCCTTTACACACGCCTTTGAGGAAGTATCCCTATCTTACAGATGCAGACACTGTGTATTCTTTTCCGTGTTACTACAGATTTTGCTGACAACATTGTATTAAATGGGGCTTTCATTGGAGTGATTTCACGCTGATTTATCTTCACTATCCAGCAATTTCCTGAGTGCCAATTGTGCACCTGACACTTTACACATTACTGAGTATTAAGGAACTGTACCATCTATTATTTTTTAAATGCTCATGAAATGACAATCTTTATTTGTTTGAGTAGAAAAGGGTATTCCGTTAACTCCTAAAATCAAACCACAGAATCATTTGTTTTTAGAGCTGGAGGGGTCCTTGGGGCCAAGACCACAAGAAGTCACAGCTACAAATTGTATGTATTTTCTTCTGGGCCTGACTCAATCGCATTCAGAAACAGATGACCGAGAAAGAAACGGCACCTGGGCTCCTACCACATGTGTGGAGGCTAAAAAACGGGGCTGTTTAACTGAGGAGGACAGAAGGAATCGCCTGACCAGGGCAGGTGTGAGATGCTGTCTGTCTAGAACTATCTGCCTGACTGTCCTGTAGGGTCGATTGATATCTTAATTGCCTTGTGCTTGAGTTTTCTCATTTGTATAAAGGGGACTAAAATATCTGCCCCTCTAGTTATTGTAAGGATCAGAGAGGGCATAGGTGTGGCTCCCAGGAGATCCCCTGTCTGTGGCACCCAGATCCACAGAGGCTCTGGGTGACCTCAGAAAGGCAGGGCTGGGTGAGACTTCGTGGTCTTGAACTCCATGCAAGTTTTCTCTAACTCCTGACAAACTTGTACAGCCCCCAAGTGACCAGAAGAAATGCTAAATATCAACTCTTCCTTAAGTATAAAAAAATCTGATTCTTGTAATTGTCTCCATAATTGTAGAGTTAGAAAACAACAAAAGTCTATCTATAATGAAATTTTGTGATTAAATGTTATGGTGCAAAGCCCGAGAAAAAAAATGTTCTAAATCTTTACTGTAGATCCCCATGTATATTTTAGAACTCGTTCATTGACCCCCCTTTTCTACATTTTCCTCTTCATTCTGGTGACCTTTCCAAAAACTGAGCTCCAGATAACCTCTGACCCAGTCTCTCCAAAACCCTTGACATTGGTTACAGATACTGGTGCTTTGGTTTCAAATTTATGTCTCTGGTTTGTTTGTAGAAATATTTTTGAATTTCAGAAAATAAAACCTTGCTAAATGAGCACATCATATATAGCAAATAACAAGCAGAATGCCTGCTTTGAAAAAAATCATATTTCAATTAATGAGATAATCTGGCATTAATTTTAAATGATCATTTGTCTTTACCAACATTTATACATTTTGTTCCTTCATGAAACATTTTGTTGCATGTCTATAATGTGCTACATTCTTTGTGTTTATAATTTACAGAATACATTGATTTGTATTTTATTTTATTGGAATGTTTTGAGGTGTGTTGGTTCAGGTTTATACCAGGGACCAATTTTGCCCCAGAGAGCCACGCCAAGCTCTCCTCAGTATTAACGAATCCCAAAACTAAATGCCAAAGGCTCAGGTGAATGCCGATAATTTATATTGATACCTGTGATCGATTTCATCTCCACCTTTACACCATGTATCATTTTTCAAATGTAAAGATTTTATTGTGTAGTGCCTCGTTTCTAGATCGAATTCTATAGCCCTACTCATTTCCCATATTAACAGCTTAATATTTAAAGTTGAAAAGACAGACAAGAAAATACATAATGAGAAAACTTTAGGACTCCCCCCATAAAGAAGCACTTGTCTTCGATGTGACAAATATTAGACAAGGTTGGACACACAAAACCTTTCAGAAAGCTATCCTTCCAATAGTTCTGAGAAAGATATGAATAATTTGGGTTTGCTATTAATCACAAATTATTTTTTTCCTTTAAAAAATTAATTAAGTACACTAGATGGAATAAATATTTCAGGCGACCAGCAGCAAAATGGGAAAATACCATGTGTTTGGAGTTTTAGTGCCCTCTGAGTACAGAAATTTATTTGCAGCAAGCAGAAAATAGACAGCAAGCATAAAAATACAGCAGAGTCCCCCTAGTAAAATTATTTATCAAGCTAACAAGGGAGGACCCTTCTAGTACAACAAGCCAGTGAGGAAAAGACATGGCTTTATATTTTACCTTTGGGTTAGCAAACCAGTAAAAATGCCAACTGACAAGCACTTCACATAAACATTTCTTTCTAAATGAGCTTCCTTGTTAGGGGGAAAGGAAAAAAAAAAGTCTTCCAAGCTAAGGAGTACTATAGCTTACAGATGGAGAATTCTAGCACGCACGCTCAGACCCTTTAGTGCAAAAATAATATAACTGAAAAAATAAGGGAAGGTGAATTACGAATGGAGTTTAGGCGACAAATTAGAAGTTTGTTAAAGAAAATGTGCTTATATGCCATCAGTGTATCCTCCTACTTGGATGTTAGAAAAAGTCACCATTTTAGAAGATGCTTTTTCAGGACTAGCTTTGACAGCCTGAAACGAAACGCACACATATATGTTCATATACACAGATATATATGGACTGACATCGCCTCTACTGTACAAACCTCATTGCTATATTTTTTCAAATATTTATTTTATGAGCAAAGCCCCAAAGTCAGTTTTTACAGTTTAGTTTAATGATACCAAACTTTGATTATAAATTACAAGTCACCTTATTGCAGCTTGCAATAACAAAAAAAGAAAAAAAAAGGAAAGGAAAGAAAATTAAAAAAGAAACACTTGAATCGAAATCACACAGCGGCCTAATCCCAATTACCTTTTAAAGAACTAGTAAAAAGATGCATTCTCAGACTAACAGCATCCTCCATAGCTCTGCAAATAACTCCTGACCAATTTACAATGAAATCACTCACTAGGATCTCGTCTTTCCTAAAGTGAAAATGTCATCGGTTAACCGTGGCAAACATGGGAAGGTGCCTTTTTTTATTGTGGAAGGAAAGGATGTTGAAGAGAAGGGGGGGGATCTGAACGGCCCTGTTAAATGTTGAGTAGAGACAGAACCACCTTGCAGGAACTGCACCTCACGCCCTGCCTCCTCAGCACTGCCTTAGAGAATAAAAGTTTCTCAGCAACAGCGATGGCACATTGTTTCATTCCTAATATTAGCTGGCTCAAATCAAACAGGAGGAAAAAAATAAACACAAATCCTTCCTTATTGTTATTTTTTCTTCTCCTCTCTGGAACAGGGTTACATTTTACTACACCTCTGTAAAACCTCCCACTCTCAGGCAGGAACCAAGCTGTACTCTGCACTTCTCTCCTGGAGGCCAATCCCCAAACTCTCCTACTACGTTCCCAACAGCCTGGTTTGGGAGCTGGGCATGTTATTTGTCCACAGAACTGCAGAGATGGTTTATTGCACAGATCATGTGCTGTTTCATGACCACAGACCACAGCCTTTGTCCCACTTAGACCGGGGTCTTGTCAGGATGCTACTGAGCAGGCAAGGATCGGAGCAAACAGATGTAATATTCTAAATAATTAGGTTCCCCAAATGCCCACGGAGACTGGAGTGTTTAGGACACATCACATTTTTATCAATAACTTTATCACTGACAGCTAAACTGAGGCCAGACTTAGCAAGCAGCAGTTACGAACGTTCTCACTGGGTGGTTCCAATGGATCAGTAGAACATCAAGCATGCAGAAAGGGAAAGAGTACAGGGAAAGAATGAGACACAGGGGGCTTCAAATGTCCAGGGACTGTCCACAAGCTGCTGCAGGGAAGAACAGCCGGGCACCCTCAGACCTGGGTGGCTGAGCTTCCCAGCCTCAGGGCGTATAGAAATCCTGTCCCCATCACAAACTCTCCCTCCTTGCCTACAAGGACAGATCCAGCTTCAGACCTCCAAACACACCTGACACAGCATTTTGTAGCCTGTGCACTTCTCACTCTCATTCTACCAGGCAAGGGAGAGAAACTGTTCCAGGCTTTAAAAACAGCACAAAAAAAGAAAAATTTAAAAAAGATTAAAAGTCTAGGGAAAACCAATACTAAATAAACAAAACAGCCTTTGAGCATCGGGATAGAACTTCAAGTATGTGCTACCCACTGGAGCAAAGAATGAGAAAGCAGTTCTTAGCTTGGGTCAGAAAGGTCAATGCGGGTAAAGGAATTTCTGATCTCTCCCGGCTCTCCTCGCTGCTGAGAGGAGAGAGATGCCAAACATCTCTTGCTGCAGACTTGCACGCCTTCTAAAAGGCAACACATGATTTCAAACACTGTTAAATGTATAGGGTGCACCTTGAGATTTTTCGAAAGGATTCTAATCACACCATAAAAAAGAGAGAGAAATAGGGAAAAAAAAAAAAAGAAAATAAACAGAAAATTCCATTTTCCTATATAAAATGTTCAGCCCAGTAAGAGACCCGCAAGTTAGTGTTCTCCTCTATTTCCTATATATCAGGAATGAACCTCATTTTAAAATATAAACAAGCCGGAGGCACACCATAGCAGTATAGACTCAAGCCCTTTAATTAACTACCACCAGTAACAAAAGGTCTCTATTTTGATTAACTTTGTGGAGGGGGGGGGAGTCAACCCTGGCATTAGAATCTCTTTAAATAATTACAAACCCCAACTCCACTCTGCTTCTGGCAGCAGGCAGGAGCCAGGGAAGAAGAAAAGAAACTTTGTCTGTAGAACCCAATTTAAAGGAAGAGCGACCTCAGGGTCAATTTCTCGGGAGCATTTCAGATCAATTCAATTCTCACCTCCACTGCCTTCCTGCTAGCAAATGAACTTACTGTGCTTTTCAATAGACCGAGGGGACTAAAAAGAAATCGTCACTAGCTGCATGTGAAAAACCACATGATTAGATGCTGCATGCTCAGGGAGAGGGAGAAAACAAAATCCTACCAACAAAATCTCCCTTCACCTCTTTTTCTGGACTGTCATTCTCACTTCAGGGATGATGAAGTTGTAGGAGGCCCCCCTGGATTGTTTATTAGGTGTTAATATCTTCCAGCAGCTTACACTGGAGGTCACTGCTCTGTGGCCACCTTGTCTCCATTGACGATACCTGTAAACCCCCAGTTGATTTGATTTTCCCACCTTGCATCTGAAAGTGGTCCCTCCCCTGTTCCACTGGGCAGTAGTTTCTACCTAAAATTACGAAAGTGCTAACAGCTTATAGCTTGTAGATACAGGAAGGAGAGGCACCCTGACATTTCTCACCGGCATAGCCCTGTCCTGGCATTTTCCAAATATTGCAAAACGGAAACCAAAAACAAACCAAAAAACTCAACCCTGCTGCTTAGCTCATTTATTGCTGATAATTTCATTAGGTGCCAGGGAAAGCAAAAAACTGCAGACACAAAACAACAACTTTACGACAAATTTTTGGATGGAGCAAATGAAAGACTCAGCAAGCAGCAGGTGAAGAGAGTCTAAACATTGGCATCTGTGAACGGCAGCAGTAAATCTGAGCTTTTGGCAGGTGACTGACTGTGTGCATTTAGAACGAAGGCTCTTTTTACAGAAGCATCATTTTGTTTTAAGTAATGAGCGTTGCACTTTTGCAGAAATTCCTTCTTCCCTTTCCCCCCTAGATGCATAATGTTTCAAGTTGCGCCCTTCTATGGTATACCAGAGTTAACTGCAAATAGTACGAGTTCATATGGCATTGTTAGGCTAGTGACCCTGCTCCTGCTCTGCTATAATTAATTGATTAAATAAGCTTAGTTGCAGGCCTGTGCCCACAGAAAGAGAAACATTAGACAGCCTATATAGGGAAGGGAGTGTGGTGTTGGTTAGGGAGAATAATCTAAATAAACAAACGACAAAAACAAAAAACAATTCAGGTGAGTCCAAATGATAAAACACTTTAAACAGAATTGTTTCCCCTTATTTTCTCAGTGCCAGCACCTACATTGATGTAACTTGCTTGAGATAGACTCATGAAATTTGTGATTGGTCCCTGGTCCAAATCTGAAAGCAAGACTGCGTTTTCCTCTTTCCCATCTTTTGAATGGGGGATTTACTATAAAAACAGGATATTTTAGGATCCCTGAGGGGCCTGCAGTGAAGACAGGGTCAAGACCAGTCACCTGGGCTTTTCAAACAGAGGCACCAAGAAATCAGAATGAACAATCTGGGTTTTCACAGGTCCTCTGCATGGGAACACCTGGTCCACCCTTTCTGTTAAAATATGGTGATGGGTTCTGCAAGGGAAAGTAGGTTATGGCTTCTTTACTTTCATATTTGAACGAAATAGCTACACACACTGTGCTAAGGTACCCACACCGACACTGGGCATTTGGGAAACCACATTTGTGTTTTATTTCTGGATGGTTATGGGCAACATGGGAGGACAGGTATGCAAATTAGAAACAAGATTTCTGAGCACTTTTACTGTTTTTGGTTGGTTTTCACTCCGGTTCATAAAATAATAAAGACTTCCTTATATTTGACAATTTTTTGAATTCATATCATCAGAATAGGTACAGTCAGGATAAAAGATGTCCACTCTGCCAATTTTAAGACTAGAAAAAAAAAAAACTGATGGATACCAGGAAGTGCTGTTTATACCAGTTCCATAAGCGTCTCCCATGGGTAACAGGAAAACTACAAATGGGCCTCTCCCCTACGTATATGTCCCCCTGCCCTGCCCTGAGGCAGCTCTGTAAGGCTTGGTTGCATCCAGATGGGTCTTAGCCAATGTCAGCAACATCTGAAATAGGCAGAGCATAGACATGAGCAGGCTAAGGTCTGTCCCCACCTCTGAACCAGTGTTTCAGCACATAAGATGCAAGAATATGTTTTGGAGGCCTACTTTCCACTTTGGTGCAAACCATGGGTCACTGTGTTGTCTCCTTGGGACAAGTCAAGCTAGAAGACAGCCTTGAAAGAGGCTAATTCATAAGCCACCTTAGCCTGAGGGTCAAGCAACATCATCACACATGTCCATGGCAATGGTGCTACCATGAAAAAGTTCATGTGAAATCCCCAAATTGGGTGAACGATGTACAGGCAGTGTGCAATTGTTGTCTATGTTCATCTTCATGATAGAACACCTTTTTTGGAGAAGGCATAATCTTGATAAAGCATGCATTTTGGTTGATTTGCATATAGTAAACTGTAACATGCACTAATGGAAAATGTTAGGATCAGGGGATGCTACCTAAATGGAAATTTTAATTGTTTTTTGATACCAGTTGGGATAAATATTTTGTAATATGTCCAAGAACCATAAATAGAATCTAGACTGTGTTTCTGAGAATAAATAGAAGGTAATTAAATAGCTTATGATTTAATTGTCATACCCTAGCCTAAAAAATTGCCAAAAATAAGCCACAAAGCTGTACATGGTTGAAATTAGCTAGAGAGCAGGAAAGCTAGTGGTTCACCATTTTTGGCTTCCGTATCTGAAATACCTTAACCAAAGTGACTTTCCAGGAAAAAGAAAAAAAAAAGGTAAACTAAGTAACTCTCTCAAGAGTACCAAGTATTGAACTTTTCATATATCAGCTTATAATATCTAATATCACAGAGTAACTTCAAGGAATTGTCCTCTTTCTCCCCAAATTCCCCATCTGATCAAATGCCTTTCTTTTCCCTGCTCTCACCTGTCAATCATGTTCACAGCTGAAATTTGATTTTTCTCCCACTAGTAACCTTATATGAAATATTACCAGGAGGTCAGGACCAGTGTGAACCTTGCCTTTAAAGTTCATTAACTCTTTGCTCACAAATGAATGGTTTCAATGTCACGGAACCTACCAGTGGACTTAAATCATCATATGTAATAGGTGGTTTTGAAATGGCAATTACGAGACAAGGAAAAGAAAGGAATAATGTATTGAAACTGCATGCACACACTTGGACACAAATTAACCACAAAGGCATACATTGCATTAAAATCTATGCATGGGAACTATTAAAGAAAATGTTAATTTTGTATGACGTTGGCAAAGAAATCATACTAAATAGTCACAGTCCAGTTATTCAACATAAAACTCTCATCATAGCACCATGTAGAAGTAATCAGATACTATTTTGGAATAGTGGGAAAAAATGGGGTTCTGTTTTTCCAATGCTCTCCGTTCACTGGATCCTTAAAGTGCCTCCTTTGCAAAGAGTAGCAATTTGACAGTGTGACTTTTGCCCCCCTCAGTCTTGCTAGAAACCAAAAAATGTATTTCATGCAAATTTCTCAGCAAGCAAAATTTTTGATTAAAAAAAAAGTTCCATTAGCCAATAAGAGGTGACAAGAATACATAAAACTATGACACTAAGTAATTATCGGTGTAAGAGTGTCGGTCTAGCTTTCCAAACGAAGAGGGTTCATAATTAAATTCACGCTGGGATACTTGTAACTGAAAACCCATTTAAATAGCTCAATTTCATTTTTTTTAGCAGATGAAAATCAGATTCTGCCTCCCACCCGTCTCCTCCTCTCCCCTTATGTCTACAATTGAAGTGGGGAGTGACACTATAGTCACATTTGGCTGCAGAAGCGGGGGACATACTGTGCTTGGAAATAACACTAAATTTTCCAAATGTGGGTATGGACTGAATATAAGTGACTGCACATTTGCAATGTTTACAAGGCCCAGGTACAGCTGACCCATGGCAATGGATGCTAGTTATACAGCTTCACCCAAATTGTCTGACATTCAAGTCGAAGGACTAGCTCTTTGAGTGTCCAATAGACTCCTGTCCAGTAAGTCTAAGATCTGCTCAAACTAGATTACTCTCTACCCCACATTTGTGTAATGAAATAAATACAGAAAACAAATGCATGCCGGCTCTCACATGGATGGCTTCCGTTTATGTTATATGTGACACCCGAATACTAACACTATGAAAACAGGGACTTTTCTCGTCTACAGAATTAGCAGCATTCCTTACATGCTTTCATACTTTCCCCCTCATGAAAAACTCACTCCAGCAAGCGCATGCAAATCAAAAATCAAGATGTACCTCTTTGACTTCAGGCAACTGGAGTTTTCACATCACTGATGTAGAGGATTCCCTTGGGTACCTGATTTAGTAAATATATTAAAATAAACAAAGGGTAATTAATCACCACGAAGAATGTTTCAAGCACAGTATGCTACAGGCAGCCTAACAATCTATGGAAAGGACAGCGTCAGACCAAAAGAAGAATGATTTCGTTTCACTTGCTTTTGCAGAGGAGGGGTCGACTTGGAAGGGGACAGCCTGCGATACAAGTTTGCTCCCTCTGAACTGTTTCTTCCCCACTGGGAGGCTGAGGTGGCCATAACCCACTGGCTGGCAGCCTGGATCAGCTCTGAAGCTGTCCTCAGTTCAAACGGATCCAAGCGATTCTGGGTTCATAGCACGGGAGGATTCGAATCATTTCTGATGGGTTTCTCCCAAGTGTTCCCAGACAGCCCGTCCCTCAGAGAACCACGCTGGCCCAGCCCAGCTTCCATGGACAATTTGCTAGGACACGTTCTATTCCATCTTCCCCCTCTCCTCTGTTGCCCTGGTCTATTCTGCTGGCACTGCTGACCTTAACTGCAAATGTTCTTTTAACAAATAGAACCATTTAGATACCGCCCCTTTATTTATTAACTTCTTCTCTGTGTAAATTAGTAGTGGGGAGTGCTTCGAATGGTGATACGAAAATGAGGTTGCTTTAAAAAAAAAAAAGTCTTTTTGCTTCACAGCAAATAACAAAGCACAGTAATTCAAAGTAGTTAGCTCTCTATGGTTCAAAAAACCCTTATTGCTATTAGCTGTACTAATGTAAGTGGCAAAATAATTATCATTTACTGTACAGAGTCCAATATTTTCCAGACAGCAGTTTAATAACAAAGCAGACCTGTCATTTCTTCCTATAGTTAGTCACACTATACAAGTTCAGACTGTCAAAATATATTTAAAATCTAATTTAAAAAATTCAACATGGTCACAGCAAATCTGTGTACAATAATGGCGATAAACTACTAAGTCAATCTAATTTTTTTTCCCAACATGGATATTCAGTTACTTTTCTGTAATCCCCCACACTCTTATTTGGATTACCTTGCAATTGGGGTGAACAAACATACTGTGCTCACGCACCTGCCGAATTCTCTAGGCTGCTGCAACTGAACATATAATCTTTCTTTACTTAAATTTTCACTCTCTAATTCTTTCAAATGCCCTTTATCTAAATGATAAGACTACGCCCAAAGCACTGAGACAAATAAATTTGTATCCTTGTATCTGTCGAAGCTGCTCCAAATATATTAGGTGCCTTCATTCACATTTCATGTTGGAAATGCTTTTCAGATCTTAAGGGACAAACTACTCTTCTTCCTGTATTTGTATACATTAATTAATTTCTGACCTAATATACTATTTCTATGCAATACAAAAAGAAAAGAAACAAGAAACATATTGAAATTATAAAACCTGGAAGTGTATCAGTAATACCAATTGTTCTCCATTTGAAATTCAGATGACTAATCTCTAAAAATAAATAAATAAATAACTTCCCCTATTGGATTACATTTTTTTTTAATCTTCAGAAACAACAGATTCTTTTAGAAACTCAGGTGAATAGAGTTTAAAAGCTTACAAGATTGTGGAGAGAATATTTTTATAATTCCTTTGGGGCATTGCAAACATATGTTAAGCTTCGGCAAGGAACATTTACATGAGATCATATACTTATGAGGCATTTTTCCATTTTAGAAAAATATTACAAAGCAATAATTGGATGTAGGCTTTGCAAAATGCCCCCTTTGCCTTCCTGACCATATCATTGATAGTCTCCGTTATTTTGGGAGGAAAAAAAAATCAGGCCTCATTAAATGCGATATTTGGCATCTTGCCTGAAATCTCATAAACTAGATGTCCTTTTTAGATCATTGGTGTCATTTTCCTCAAGATGACCTCTTGTCTCCAGCCACCTGGGGAACTTATCCTGTTATCAATGCATTTACTTTCTAAAGGTGTGTGTGTGTGTGTGTGTGTGTGTGTGTGTGTGTGTGTGTGGCGGGGGGCAGCGTGGATTTTGTTTGCACACCTGAATAGAGTCCAAAAGCCACTGCGGTTGGTTTCTCTGTTCTCATGACTTGCCCCCAGACCAGTTATTCAGTAAGGGTGGGTGGGGGAAAGGGGGTCTCCCATGGGCGTAAGAGAGGAGATTTTTGAGCTGGACCACGATGATGTAATCTAAGCCAGATGTCTGACAGCACAGAGCCTCTGACACTTGGATCTGTTTACCTAACAATTGGAGAGTATTCTTTAAATAGCACAGTCGTGTGCACTGATATTCCAAGGAAGATTTAAAAAGGGTTCATTACCTGCACAGTGCAGTGAATTAACGTGGGCAGTGCACCCTGCAAACGAGTCACAGACTGTCAGTATGTGTCTCCACACTGCCCAGGGTCACAGAGAGTCTGGCCAAGGGAGCCTACCTGCCTTGTGTATGGGGAGATCATTCTGAGGCCAGAGTCTCAGGCCAGGTTTGGTGCATGCCTACCAAAGCACAGAGCTGACTTACCAACTCTGCCCCGGGACCATTTTTATTTCATAAAGTAGAAACTGCAGGTTTAGCTTTTACTAGGCCCCACAATTAACTAAGTAAATACATTTTTAAAAGGCAGATGAAAGAATATGTTGAATTCATTGTTTGAAAATAGAGAGACACAAGTACCACCTTTTAACAGATTGAATTTTAGGATTACCACAGATGTTTTCCCCTGTGCTATCAAAAGGATTGTTTTTGTTTTTTTTTTTTAAATCTGAGTCTCTCAGTTGCTGACTTCATCGCTTTAGTTTCAACATATTTCTCTGGACATTAATAAATCCTTCCCTAAGAGAGGTGGAGAGAGGTAAACTCTTTTATTTTAAAAGATGCAATGATAACTTGCCTAACTTGATTACTCTCACACCCCGAGGGTCCCTGTAAGGAAAAGGCCCTACGTGGAAGGGATCCTTTCTGAAATTAGTCCTTTTAAAGTTTGTCCCCTTGAGACAGTTCCTGAGGGCCCGAGGTTCGTCCCGAACTGTGTTAAATCCAGTAACGCAACCAAAACCCTCATCCTGGCGCTGTCGGAGCCATCCCGATAAAGTTTGCTCCACTGGTTTTGTTTTATAATGTCCATCAAACTGCACCACGGAAAACCCAAACCGTATCAAAATTTCCATAAAGATTTTAAAATATGCCACATGGATTTCCGTCTTTGCTTTCTCTTTTTCCGTCTTACTCTGTCTCTAGCCAAAGCTGAGGGGGGGCGGGAAAGATCTGGAAAATGGGCCGGAAAATTAATAGAGTAAAAATGAAATGATCTGGAGCCGATGACCTTATTTACAGAAGATTCCAGCGGATGGGGGAGGGGTCTCAAGGTGAAAGGCACAGGCTGTCAGGGCTGAATGTCCCTCTCCCCCTCTCTGAGTGTCCCTCCCCCCCCCCAGCGGGGCAACTGAGCAGGTCATTTTGATATCCCTGCTCTAGTCAAGGGAGGAAAACTTAAACCAAATTCCATTTGAATTCGAGCCCCCTGTGGAGTGGGCCCTGGGTCCTGGGGCGCGCTGGGTGTGGCCGTCACCAGCGACACCCGGCGGCGCCAAGTCTTGGGCATCTCCGAGGGGCGCTGCTTTGTCGCGCTACCTCAGCTCACGGTCCTCCCTGAATCTGTCCGCCTCAGGCCTTGACTGCAGGCCCACACTGAGAGACTTCCCCGGGGGCCTCAGGCAGTCGCTGGGACCCGCCTCCGCCGTTTGTGCGCCCCGGTGCGTGCACATCTGCTGCGCGCGCGCATGGCTGGGGACCCCCAGGGTGGAGAGAGCGCACCCAGCTCCGCTCAGCTGCAGCCACCGGGCTGGGCCAGCGAAGCCCCGGCAGAGGCAGAGCAGGTGTGTCAAGGACAGGGGTGAGGTGGAGTGTGTGTGGGGTGGGGGAGAGGGGCGTTCCTCCTGGAAACTGGGAGAGGGGACAAACTCAGCGTCCTTCCTGCCTTCATCTCCTCTTTCCTGGCTTCAGGATCCTTGCACCAGAAGTTCAAGGCGGTGATAAACATCCCAGAACCGCTTCCCAGCTCCTCTCCCCGTGTAGTCCCAGGCCTTCTCCCCATCCCTGCCTTTGTCTGCGCTTAAACTGGGGCAGGGGTGACTTCTCGGGTCCCAGGCCTCAGCTCTGGCGACTGCTTGCTGGCCTGAGAGCAGTACCCTCAGAGGCTCTAGAATGGCCCCGGATGACCAGCATGGGAGGAAGAGGTGCCCCCAAAGTATGGGAGGGACACTGGGATGGGATAGGTGACGGGTGGTAAGAGGCTGTAACCCTGGGGCTAAGGACTTCACTATTGTTTTTAGGAATCTGTGGGGAGCTCAGGGCCTGTCAGCATCTTGTGCCTCACCCTGCAGACAGCTCCTTCCTGGTGGGAGGTGGGGACCCTGAGAATGATGTGGAGCTGACCCCTGGTGACTGGGGGTCATAAGCCAAGGTTGGCCTCTGTTAGCAATACTGTCCCCAGCTCTGCATACTGGCCCCTTCCTCTCCTCTGCTTTCTGGGCCTCGTTTAGGATTGCCTATTGTCCCGGGATCCTGCGGCCTGTTTTCCCTCTGGGGAAGCCCCCGAATGGGGTCAGAAACCCACTTCTACAGGCCTCTGGAGGTGGATGAGGTCACGCAGAACCAGGGCAGATATTGGTGGCAGAAAGGAAATCTGCACCCTGCTCTAATTTTTCAAGCAAGGGTTTCCTTTGCAAACATCCTTGTTAGGGTTCTGGAAGGATAGCGATTTTCACTCCTCCCTGCCCAGTTCTGTAAGGTTTCATGGTCTCTCCTGCTCCCTGACAGAAAGAACCAACCACAAGGAAAAATGGTTCTTTGGAATCTTAGCTTGGAAACAGGCTAGGAATCAGAATATTTAGAACAGCGAAATTCAGAACTGAAATCCCCGGTTTGCAGCTCACACCCAGGCCTGGGCTGGGGGCTGAGGGACGGGTTGAGGAATGTGGGGGGCAAACACAGAAAACTATTTCCTCTCCCTCCACCCCTTTTTCCCAAACCTCAGCAGATACCCCTCCCTCATCCTCCCTTCTGGAATTAATGCCTCTCTCTAATCGTAACTAATGATCCAAGATGAATCTCTGCAGAAGGGAGGAATGTGATTTTGCAATCCAAAGTCCTAATTATAGGGAAAACTGTTATTTAATAAAAAAGAAGGAAAAGAAAATGAATTGTGTTGAACAAGAAAAGAGGTGCTCAGTAGATGACTACGGTTTGAGCAGGGAACTACACATTCCAGTCATAGCCTCTGTGGAAAATGTGTTTTGAGAGTTCTTTAAACTGTCCAACTCTGATGCAAATTCATATCAAGATCTGATTTCTGTGTGCTGTTGATTTGCACTTCCTATCTCAGCCTTGTTCTGTTGGGCAGACTTATAAAAAACACACAAAGGGCTTTCAAATTTAAATAATAAAAAAACTGTCATGATGTCATGCAACTCACAGTGACCATATAAATATTGGCATAACATGTCTGACTGGTCCAAAATGTCACCACCATCGAATTGCAGATTGATATATTTATAAATGTTCAAAAGTTAAGATATTAATAATGATTTCCTCAAATCTCTCATTTGGGTTTGGTCCCTAAAATTGTTTTCAAAAAAGAAACATATGTGAGCATATTTTAAGGAAATGGACAGCCGGACCTTGTTTGATCCAGCGTTATGTGTCCACTGGATCTGACGCTGGCCACTGAGCAAGTGGAATTCAGACTGGTGGCCGGGATTATTCCTGGGCCTCTTGCCTTCGAAGCTCTCCTTTCTCCTTTCCCTCATTTCTCACCTCCTACATATGGTGCAGGGAAACAAGGAGCCCGAGATTTTGCTTCGCCTTCGTGCAAAGCAATTTGATTTGTTTGGTTTTTGTTTTGTTTTGTTTTGTTCCTCTCTAAAGGGGAAAGATGCTCCCAATTTGTGGCTGGAATGTACTTCTTTATGCCCCAACAATCATGAGAGAGCCTGGGAGACTGAAATTCTCTCACCCTGTCCTGTACTCGCGCTAGAGAAAAAATGCTAGACAGAGCTGGGTTTGTTCAGGAGCTGGGGCGGAGCAACGCCAGGAGAGATTTCCCCTTTTCTGGGGCTGTTTGATGTCTGGATTTTGAAGATCTATAACAAAATCGAGAAAAGCAGTGTCATGGGAAGGTGGGGTAAGGCTCTCGCTCTGTTTTTAAACAAATGCAAAAACAAATCCTGATTCAGACGGCTGGACTCTGGACCACTTCCCTTATAACTATGGTATGCCCTGCCCTGGACTTGGAACATCCTTTAGCTTTAGAATGAGCTAAGAGCGAAACAAACCAGGATTTCTCTTATTTTCTTCCACAAAAAAAAAAAAAAAAAAAAAAATAGACAGGCACAGGCCCCAAATTATTCATTCAGCATCCCAAGGAATAATCAATAGAAGAGGTAAAAATTATAGCCTATCACTGCAGATAAAACTTCCCTAAAAACAAAACAAAACAAAAAACTAAGACATTTTTTCAAAGAGGGACAAAACTATTTTTTAAAAAAAATCAAATGACAGTGCATCGTAGTGAGAGCCTTGCAAATCAGCGATCCAAGGCTGGTGACTTCCTACTCCCTCTGAGTGAATGTTTATACGAGAGCTCAGGAGAGCTGGGTTGTGTGTTTCACTGGCACGGAAATCAGATGGCTGAAGGTTGTCACTCATGTATTTTAGTCTTCCAACCTATCTCAGTCTTTAACTACTGGCAGGCACAAAAATAGAGATACTCATGTGGCAATCGGACTTTTAAATATATTGATTGATCTAGTATGCTGGGGGAGCACATTTTATAAAGCCAAGAGTACGTGAATACAGAAGTTGGCCTAAACAAAAACAACGGCAACGACAACAAAAGCCGCGCAATGTACTGTACTCGGGAACCTTTGAATGTGTCATAAGCAACTCCAGTTATTTCGACCAGGACATGCTGGGAATGTGGCTACTGGAACAGCTGCGTACCATGTTTGTGAGGGTGGCCACGATTTGCCTTCTGTTCACTGCTTTTAGCAGTAAAACCGGTGGTTTGGCCAGGAGAGGTTCTACTTAAGAATAGAAGTATCTAGGATTGATGTTACTAAATAAAAACGACTGGGGTGAAGGTATAAGGGAGAAAAGATCAGAGTGTTAGCATCATGCATTCAGTAATAAATAGAATATTTCCCATCGGAGTGGTCTGTGTTGAAAGGGGCCCAGGTGGTTATGGCATTGAGACAGTGCAGAAATGACGCCTGGGTAGCAAATTTATCTGCTAGGCAAAGGTAGAACCTCTGCCTATTTGATGTCAATATATTAAAGTGTCAGATATATTGTAAAAAAATTATTGCATCGTTTTTGAAAAAGGAAACATGGAAGGAGCTGCGAAATGACAGGGAGGTGATTTTGTGAGTGCCTGGGAGCAAAAAGAAAGAGGAACAAAAAGAGCACACGGAGGGTGTGTATTTAACTAACTTTGTATTTTGCCACACATTGTTTTCATTTACAGCTATATCTGATAAATGAACACGTTTGACATCACTGATAAATACAATACTATGGCCTACGAGAAAACTGAGGCGGGGGCGGTGCTCAGCTCTGCTGAAGCTTTGGCCGATGGCATCTGTTTGGAAAAGGGGCAGTCAGATATTATTTTCTTCGTAGTAAAATTATCTGCCAGAGAAACACTGAGGCGTGAAAAAGTACTATTTAGAATGTGCATGTCTCCATATGCTTTTAAAATGCTAGCTGTAACATTCTGGGAAACTTTTCTGCGTCTGTATGTACATACAAATCTCTTTGTGATTTCAGTGGATTTTTAAAACTAATAATACAGGTTGAAAAACCATCGCACCTGTTCAGTTGTGCGCACTGGAAATCGAGAAGCGCGAGTAGGCTTTTCTATGGGTCTAAATATAAGGCCCTCAGACAAGAGGCATGGTTAATTAGCACGGAGGTTATACATTTAATAGCTTTCTTCTCTAACACAGTAATTTTTCTTTAAAAAGGAAAGACTAAACAGGAGTCAGGGGCAGGTTGTTCTACACGACTTCAAATAATAATAAAATAATGATAATTTTTTAATGTACAGCTCTCACATAAATTTCATTTTGTGAACACACTGGTAAATACACGATGCTGGGGCTTCCAAAATGTGGCGTATCCCACTGATGGCTCCAACTTGCGAGTGGGCTCAGTTCTGTAATTGGAATGAAAGGAATTTTAACACTATTTAGACAAAGACTCAAATGCAGCGTAAAGGGGAAAGCTAGATTTCCTTATATGATTTTTTTTTTTTTTTTAAATTGGGAGACTTATTTGTAAGAAATGGTGGCACCTATGCAGGACTTAGGAGTTCTTTGTAAAAGAGCATGTATTTGTGTTTGGCACTCAACTCACGCTGTTTTTCAAAGTTTTATAAAATGCCTTTTACTAGGAGTTAACCTTCTCTTCAAGCCAGCCACCCATACCCCGTTTTTGGCCAGCACCACTGTACTTGATTCTATAATATTCATGGGCCCAAACCTGCTTATTATATTGAATGCTTTGCAGATTCCTATCAAAATGTTTAATTGTTACACAACTATATTTTTCGCCCAATCCAGGCCCCACTCTTTGTGAGATAACTGCGATAATTACATCCTGATTGTCACTGTTATTCGGAGAATGTGTTTGCCTAAAATCTTTCATCGGATGCTGAGCTTTTTGTAAAAGTGGTATCTCCACTGCTGCTGCTTCAGAGGGAGGCTGTGCATCTCCTAGTTGTGATCAGAAAAAAAAAAAAAAATCTCTGAAGCCGCGAACAGCTGACTTCCAGCACATGGGAGTAGGTTTACTATTAAGACTTTTGCTAAGCAAAATTAAGTGTGGTTACAGGAGCCGTATCCAAACTGGCACATAAAGGAAGGTCAAAAATGTAAAGGGTATACCCTGTCTTCATGTTCTGTGAAAAAGAGGCAGGAAGGCCAGATGATAAACTGTCCAGAACTCGGCAGTATCAAGCACAACCTGTTTTCTTCAAAATAAGGCTTTCGTTCAGAGTTGCAATATTATCTTTTTTTTTTTTTAATAAAAAGAACTGAAAACAAAATAAAAGTCATCGCGTTTGGGTATATTTTCAAAACAGTGCTGGCTTTGTCTAACATTCTATTAGTGTTCCAGGGGAAGTTGACTAAGAGTGCATGAATTTGTAACATTAGTTGCATGAATTTGTGTCATTTAAAAATAGGTCAATGCTTAGGAGTCCTACTAGTGAAGGTAGCTAGAGTCTTTCCAAATGATCTTTTAGTTAGTCCCCATACACAAACTGGGGTTAAATACCAATACATCAAAGTATAGTGTATATTCCACGAAGGTGGAATATTTTCTGCTTATCTTTTTGGGGATGACATGATCTGAAATCATTACCGGCTTGTCTTAAGTAGAGAAGTTCTCTACGAATATTCACAGTGAAATGTGATTGGATAACACACTTTAAACCAGATATGTACTTGGACTTATGAAAGTAAGGGTGGACTTTCTTTTTCCTATTTAAGACAAATGACCTTCAATGTTAAAGAAAAAAAAGCAAAAACAAAACAAACAACTTGGATTTGTCCAAAGTGTTTATGTTAAATCTTGTCAGGCCTTGCTAACAAGAAAATCATGGTGTGTAAGGGAAGAAGGAAAAATAATCAATTTTAGCCAAAAGGCAAGAATTGTTTATCTTTACTATTAAATGCATATGTGCCCAAGCCACCTCTGATTTGCCTTATCTGCCTGCCTCATTGCTCCTTAGATGGGTTTGTTCCTGGATTAGAAGTGTAGGGCCATGTTCAGGAAGCCCAGCGCCACTGTTTTCTTTTTTTTTTCCCTCCCCACCAAAGGGCAATGATGGCTCAACTCATTTGAAAACTGAAAACTTTGGGGAGAAAAACAAATAAGAGGTTATAATTTACATCTATATTAAATATCGCTAATCACTATATGGGGCCAGCCTCCTCACCTCACAAAATAGCCTATAACTTCACCCTGACTTGCCTCCCTATTCTTCCATTATTCCTTCCACTGAAGAAAAAGATGCATTTTACACTTCTAATGCAGTTGTTGGGCCCAGTTAAACTGTACACTAAGAAACTGAGTACAGAATCAAAAAAAAAATGCAGTTTATTATTGTAGATTATTCTTTCTCTTGATATAACCAGAATTGAAAATGAAAGAAAAGCACATAGGAACATCACGCGTGGTTAGTTAGTAACTCAAGATATAAAACAATTTTGCACAGCAAAATATGTAAAAGAAAAGTAACTGACAAGATTTTTTATATTTATTGTGGTAAGATTTACTTTTCATTTCTTTTTAAAGACAGGATGTCAGTCCCTGAAAATAACATTTACTGATTATTGCCTTTAAAACTGTGGATTTTTTTTTTAAGTTACAGAAAATCCAGTTCTGCACCACAATACAACTGTAAAAAAATCTGCATCATCTTAAAACTGTGCAGTAATGCCATTTTTATAACTGCATAAATTTTATTAGCGTTCTAAACAGTTTTGCAAATTTTTTTTGTATTATATGCTTGCAGGTTATATCTTAGTGCAATTCAGTCCCAAATACTTTAATTTTGAAAAAAACATACATTTTGAATGTAAAATACCCCTACAGATATAAACAGGGGTGTTTCCCCTTTTAATACTTTGGTTTTCAATACAGTCAGTGGTATAGCAAAGACTACACATACCCAACTTATATTTAAGTTGCAAGCACATGCTGTATAAGCTACTTTTTTAAACAGTCCCCTTGCAAACTCTACCCCCCTTAACATCACAACAGTAAACAATTTAGTGCATCAATCTTTGAAAAAATCTACAGCTAAACAGACCTAACTCTTTCAAATTTATCTATAACATTCCTTTATCTGTAGCATACATTTTAACTGGGCTAACAGATTATAAAAACTAGAATTAAATTATATACTAGAAACCCATAGCATTCCACATTTGACAATGACCAAAAGCCAAAAAAAAAAAAAAATTTAAAAAAAAAATAAAAACAAAACAAACCAAAAATAATGGGGCAGATTTATCTTTTTAAAAAATAAATTTTAGACTGCTTTCGGCAACAGCACAATTTTAGTCCCCAAAGTTGGGCATCATTCTTATTAAAAAGAGAACATTAAGAGTTTTTA
Source organism: Lemur catta (assembly GCF_020740605.2). Lineage (NCBI taxonomy): Eukaryota > Metazoa > Chordata > Mammalia > Primates > Lemuridae > Lemur > Lemur catta. The sequence goes on along the minus strand of NC_059147.1, from coordinate 14,731,144 downwards.
ATGTTTGCCATGTTAAATTTGTAACCCATTCTGGTGTCTTTGACAAGGAATGCCTTCAGTGCATTTACATTGGGAGGCTGAAGTTCTGAGTAACTCAAAGCAGTTTTGGAGTAGATGAAAACTTTCATGGGAAGAAGGCTCTAGGGTTGCACTTTTTTGTTCTGAACTCAAAAAAGTCATGAGGCAATAAAACAAAAGTATGAATGCCATGCTATACGTCTTCGAACGTCCATTTCCAAGCCAAAAGGAAAAAAAAAAGAAAAAAAATAATTATACCATACATGTCCAGCATGCAGGCTTCTTTTTTTTTTATTAATATAATGTCTCTTTTCCATAAAGTCTTTGAAACAGTTATAGTTCATTGTTGCTAAGACAAAGTAGCAAGCATAATAATGCATGAGATGAGAATGAGTTTTTTTAATGGCAGACTAAACTCTCAGATTTGGCATCACAAGGCCAAAACTCACAAGTCACACCCAGAAGGTTGATGCAGGCTTGATTGTGGCAGGTTCATGAGGATTTTTTTTCTCTATTTTAGCATAACAATGCTAAAAAAAAACGATGGAACTCAACACGCTGCAAGTCTATAACATTTCACATTTTTTTTTCCTTTGCAAGCTCAATCTCACATGAAGAACTCAGGAGAAGAAAAAAAAACTTTGCTTTTTTTTTTTTTTTTTCTTTTATCTTGGAGGAGATGGGTGAAGGAGGGAGTGAGGGTGAAGGTTGGGTAAAAAGGTGGGCAACACAGCAAGCTCCAAAAGTAAAATTAAAAAAAAAATCCAAACAAAATAAAACACACACACACACACAGAAAATGAACACCAGCTCATGAACTGAAGAAGAAGGAAAAAAATATATATGTGAATGATGCAGGTTTCAAAGGTGAGCAACGTTTCACATGAAGAACTCTGCTGAGATCTTTGAACATTGTGCAAGTCGGGGAGGGGGGTGGTGTAAAAAAAAAAACAACAAGTTATGGAGAATTTCAGATTGGCAATCCATGAGCCAGACACCCATTCCCTCCCCAACTTAAAACAGCCACCACCACCACAAACTCGGAGCAGGGTGTGTAAGTGTGTGTGTCTGTGTGTGTGTGTGTGTGTGTGCAGGGGCCAAGGGGCAAACTCGGCAGGGGAGGGGGCGAGGTGGTGGGAGCGTGGCTCTGGCACTAGCAAGCCCACACCCGAGCCGGACCCCCACGGAGCACTTATCAGGGTGGCTAGCTGGGATCGCGTGTCAGACTCACATGAAAAACTCAGGAGAGGACGGGTTGTCGCTGCTCGAGCCGTTTTCTCGGAAGCCGCTGCTCACCAACTTCTCGTATTTCTCCTTGTACGCGTCCCTCTCGCGCACCAGCCTGGAGATCTCCTGCTTGAGGTGGTCGACTTGCTGCAGCAGCTGGTTCTTCTCGGACTCCAGGACGTGTCTCTGCTGCACCCTCTTGAAGCGGCAGGACTGGGCATAGCCGCGGTTTTTCAGGGTCCGCCTCTTCTGCTTCAGCCGGATCACCTCCTCCTTGCTGACCCCGCGCAGCTGGCGGTTCAGCTCGCGCACCGACATGGTCACCAGCTGCTCGTCGGAGAAGCGGTCGTCGAAGTGCAGGCCGCCTGCGGCGTGGTGCGGGTGCAGGGCGCCCCCCGCCCCCGCCGCGCCCCCGCCGCCGCCGCCGCCGCCGCCGCCCCCGGCGCTGGCCGGGCCCCCGCCGCCCGCGCCGCCCGCGCCCCCGGCCGAGGCGGACGCGTTGCCCGCGGCGCCGGGCGCGCCGGCCGTCGGGTGGTGGTGGTGGCTGGCGGCGTGGTGGTGGTGGTGGTGGTAGTGCGGGCCCGCGCCGCTCTGAGCGGCGGCCGCGGCGATCACGGCGGACACCACGGCGGCGGCGGGGCCCATCTCCTCGCCGCTGCCGCTCAGGGAAGCGCCGGCGCCGGCCCCGGCCCCGGCCGCCGCGGCCAGCTGCTGCGCCCCGCGCGCGTAGCCATCGAAGCCACCCTGGAGCTGGTGGCTGTTGCTGATGAGCGCCTCGACCGCGTCCTCGGGGCTGAAGCCCAGCGCCTCGGGGTTCAGCTGCTGCGGGTAGCCGGTCATCCAGTAGTAGTCTTCCAGGTGCGCCTTCTGCTCGCTGCCCGAGCCCGGGCTGGGCGCCGAGAAGCTGGGGGAAGGGGGCACCGAGCTGCACGGCGTGCTCATGGGGGTGGAGGACAGCGAGCCCCCGGCGATGAGACGGCCGCACTGGCTGATGATGCGGTCGGTCTCCACCGGTTCCTTTTTCACTTCAAACTTCATCAGATCGAAGTCATTAACATATTCCATGGCCAGGGGACTGGTGGGCAGGTCGGAGTTGCTCATTGCCAGTTCTGATGCCATTCTCCTGCCGCCGCCGCCGCCGCCGCTCCGCCAGATGGGCTGCAGGAGAGGGGCCAGCGGGCTGTGCTGGGTGGCCAGCGGGTGAGCCAGCTTGCCGGGCTGGGGCGCTTCTAGCTCGCGCGGCGGTGGCTGGCCCGAAACCTCCGAGCGCTCTCACACCCCCCGCCCTGCCCGCGCCCCCCGCGCCCGCCCTCCCTCCCCCTGCTCACGCCAATGTGCTCGCTCGCTCGCCCCGGCCCCTCCTCGCTCGCTAGCTCGCTCGCTCGCCTCCGTGCGCGCCGAGCCGGCGGCTTCAGGCTCGGGAAGGTCCTCCGCGGGCTGCGGCGGCGGCGAAGCCGGAGGAGCCCGGCCCGGTGCGCGGCGTCCCCCGCTCGCCGCTCGGCTGCGCGCTTTGCATAAGGAGAGCTCGCCTGGCCGGCCGGGGCTGCGGCGGGGCGCGCGCGGCGGCCGCTCGGGGCTGGAGGCGCGGCGGGCGGCTGTCCGGGCGGCGCGGGCCTTGGCACGGGGGAGTTAACACTTCATGCTTCTCGCCTCCTCTTCTGCCTGGCTCTCTTTATTATTTTTTTCCTCTCCTCTCTCTCTCCCCCTTGCGCGCGCGCTCTCTCTCCCTCCGTGCAAAGTGCAAGACAGAGGTGCAGCCCGGCTGGAGGAAAGGGAGGGGGGAGTTTAGTTCTTTCTTGCCGTTTTTTTTAAAAAAAGCAAAATAGCGAAGTCCTGGGGAAAAGACGAGGCAGAGAGCAGACGGGGGAGGGGGAGGCCGAGCCGACGAGCAGCCGGAGCTACAGCTCGAAGATGAAAAAAGATTTTAAAGCCTCTGATCCAGCAAGAAGAGTTTAAAGCAATTGCTGAGTTTTATAGCACTCGTGACGTCAGGTCCAAATGGGAAATTGACTGGCACTCTCGGCCAATGGGAGGCGGCGAGAGCGGCCGCGATTAGCATAATAGTATAGAAACAAGGAAACTTTTCGGAGCTGTCAATCAGGGCCCAATCAGCTGACTGTCAGCTGGGACGGGCTGGCTTAACCCTTCCGGCGCCGCAGACTCCCCGGGCAGGAGCGAGGCCCGGGCGCAAAGTTTGGTGTAAGAGGGGAAGGAGTTTTAGAGAGGGGGCTCTGAGAACCCAGGCGGACCGGGAGGACGGTTTGCTTTTCTTTGGAGCGCGAGAGAGAGGCCTCCCTTCCGGACCCCCGGCTCCCCAGCCGCTCTGTCCGCAGGGATTGGCCTGACTCCCCTCCCCTGCCTGCTCCCCACTCCCAGGACTGTGCATTCGCCTAGCTGCTTTTCCTCCTCGCTTCACCTTTCACCAGGTGTCTGCCGGGGGGACCTTTCTTCTCTGAGCCTGGCGGTGCCCAGAGCTCAAACTTGGCCCCAACTCTTTGTACCTCTCCAGGGAGTCCGTGAGCGGGGTGGCGGGGAGAGGGGGATGCGCTGGGGCGCGGGGATCCGGGCTGAGAGCTGGACGGCGCCCCGCCGTGCGCCTGCCCGGGCGGTTCGGAGCCCACGGAGAGCGAAAACCCCTTTATCACCCTCCTTTAAAAGAGGTAAAATAAGTTGTTTATGGGCCATTCTTTGCGGAGACTGGCTGCCCGCTGGCGCCGCGTGCCCTTGGATGGAGCGAGCGCCCGGGCGAGTTAACTCCGGGAAAGCTCAAAGTCAGGGCAACTGGGCTCAGCCCTCCAGCTCCCAACTCCGGCTGGAGTTTGGCCTTTGAGATTCATATCCCCCCCCACACCCCCGCTCACCTATCGCCTTATGAAATCTGACCCCTGTTTATCAGGGTCAGGCGCGCCCTTTGCACTTTTACGTTTCACTTAATTATTTCGGACTCGATCGTGGCGGGGAACAAGGGGAAAAAACAATACCCCAGTCCTCACCAGCTCCCCTCGAAGGGTTAAATTTTAAACCGCGGGTTTCTCGGACAAGCCCGGAAACCCATAGTGGGGGTGGGGTGGGGTGGGGGAGGTTGCTCCCCCACCGCCCGTTGCAAATGCTAATAACTAGTTCAGTTTTCTAGATCGATTCTGTTAAAGCTTATGCAAAAAAGAAAAAAAAAGAAGAAAGAAAAAGAAAAGAAAAAGAAAAAATAAACCAACAACCCTGTTTCTAAGATTTTAAAGCGATAGGCAAGTCGGAGAAGCCGAGATTTATTTGGGGGAAACCGAGAGTGCGCGGAGCGGACCCTGCGTTTGGAAGACCAGCCCTCCCGCTGGGAAGTTGAGACTGTTGATTCCTCCCATTAATGAAATGCATTTGGTGTTAATCGTATTTATTTTACTTTATGGGAGGGGGAGACGCTAGGAGGGTGCATTAAAAAAAAAAAAATTCTGAAAAGCCTGCGAAAGGATCGAAGAGTGAAAACTATTGTTGGACCGAGTTGGTTTTTGCCACAACAGCGCCACCTTTCGGCAAAGGTCAGTTGAAATTGATCCGCGTCCAGTTTTGTTGATGAAGTGAGTGTGGAAGGAGGAAGGAGGCACAGAAAGTTAGTGTGACTGGAGTGGGAGACGCCAACCCTGTAGCAAACGGGCCCCAGAAACTGCTGGCAGATGCGGGAATCATTCGTTCCCTCCTGTCCTCCTTGAGTGCTGACAAAAAGAGGCCACGGGGACACAGACACCCACCCTTGGGGCATAATTCTGACTGAGAGACCTTTGCAAAGCGAATCCCATGTAACAGCAGGGCCCCAAACCCTTTAAAAGTGCCAGGATGGATTTTCAGCGGGCTTTATGGCAATATCAATAGAATTAAAGTTACTTGTAATTCAGTGATAAATGAGATGTCTCGAGTAAGTAAGATTAAGTGCAGTGCTATAAAGTTGTTTATCTGAAAAGTAATTCTCAGAAAACCTGACTTCTGACACTTAGTCATATATTAAGCCAGCTTCTTGAACATTGCACTTGAGAATGGTCTTCCCCACCCCACAGCATACTTTACTATTTATAACGAGACCTTAGGTGTCTCTAACTCGCTTCCTACACCAGATTAGACCTGTGTTAATTTCTCTGATCCTGGCAGGCTTCAGTTTCAGCAAACCCAGGAATCCTTACTAGGAGATTCCCCAAAAGATTTGTAGGCACATCCTAATCCTAAAAGCCCAGTACTGTTGGTATTTTATGGACAACACTTTTTTTTTCATCATTACTGCCGAGAAGTTGTTTATAAGGGTAGTTTTGGTTTCATAGGAGCACTTTGTTGATGTGGAATAAACTATATCTATTACCAGTTTGGGGAAGAAAGAGTGAAGATTGTGTCAATATTTATGCAACCTAGTAGAATTCCCTTGCTCTCCTCCTCTTTAACAATATTTTACCTAGCAAAGAAGTTGAGGGATTATAGTTTATGTATTCAGAGGAAAATCCATGGCTTAAATTACATAAACATTATGTCATTTAGTATTGTCTATACCAATGGTTGTCTAGGTCTTTTTAAAAAATCAGTACCCACAAATGTCTGAACTTTGTATTTTTCACGTAAAATATGAATTTAAGTGTATTTAGAAAGAATTCTCTTTTTTGTTCATGATTTTTTAAAATCTTTTTGCATCACATTTTTGTTAAAAGCTGTAAGGGATGGTAAATGCCTCCCAAAAAAGTATTTTTGATCAGGAACACTGAAACTGCTACATTTATAAATATGCAATATTTTATAAGCAAAGTTCGCTAATGACAAAGACCACAGCATATAGATTCATGGCTGCATACCTAATCATTGCATTGTTATATATCATTTCTAGAAATTAAATGCCCATGTTTGGGAAGCTAAATGTAGTATTATCTGCACATTTTTTATGGTTTATTTTTGTACACTGCTGTCAAGCCATGATATTTTTCTTTCCCTTCTTGCAGTCTTTTATAGTGTCCCCCTTTCTCTTGAAAAAAGAGGATCAGAATTGTTTTTTAGATGTGTAGCAGCAGGGCTCACAGGCTTGTAACTTCATTCCCATTTTTGTCCTTTTTACTTTATTATTTAGTGATTCACAGGGGTGTCTAAACATTTACAGTTCTCTGTTAGCGGCACTTCTTTTATAACAATTGAGCTCTCTCATTTTAATTAGTACTATTCAGGTTTTTGATTCTCTACAATTACAGCGGGCCACATTTCTTTAGACTTCGTTGCTAACATTGTTTGTTTCACTTCTATCCAAGCCAATCTAATCCAAATACAATGTGAACTGTGTTTTCTCACTGCTTAATATCCCCTTGCCATATATACTCTAGTAATCTCTGTCGAACAATATACAGTAATTTAGAAACCATGCATTTGTCATTATTGACCAATTCGAGCCAGTAGCATTAAAGTTTCTGGAAGCAATGAATATTTACAGATTTTTGAGGGGGAGTAGGCATGGGTCGAATCACGGAGAATATTGTGAAACAGTCCCATCAAAAACATAATTTTAGTTTCATGTCAGTACATACATAACATCTTCATGCAAAAAGGAAAAACAAAACCCCTCTGTTCCTGTCCAAATGACAAAGATTAAAAGCTAACAGGGATATATTTTTCCTGATTGTGAGTTATGGCAACTCAAGTGTATCATGTTGGAATCAGGCATACATAACCTGAATAGAATGGGATGCTTCAAGTATAGTATCTGAAGTCTTTGTTTATCTAGGAGCTGATTTTATGATGCAGAACTAACCAGCGTCCATTAAATTTCACAATGAAACCAACTAAATTGATCTGAGAAAGAGTTCTTCAGAATAACTGAATGATAAGCCGTATACTGTTCTTAGATCTAGTGTTAGAGAAATCCTTTTAACAGTCTTCAGTCAGCCGGGTAAGTAAATCACAAATCACTGTTAGCAGATTCATGGAAGAAAATTAATAGAATCAGATGAGATAATCTGATAAGGGTAAAATTGCTGAGGAAACAGTCTTGCCTCATATTGGAGGATGTGAAACAACAGTCTGATTACTAGGAGTCTTTATGAATAGGTGAATTATGTGCTAAATAATCATCAGAGTAATTCAGCATTTATTAATTCTTTTCTCTTTAAGCAATTCACAGTTGTAAGTTAAAGCCGCTCTCTCTTTGAAGACACATCTTTTATAATTTTTATTAGAGGTAATTTATTATTTGCATTACCTGTATTTACTTCATAATTGAACATTTTGCATTCAAATTTATGTAATGCATTATGCTTGAGAATATATTTCTGCCTGATTAGCATAAATAGTCACTTACCTCATGAATTACTAACAAAGTTTATCTTAAAATATAGGTTTTTTTATTAAGTGGAACACAAACATATGTACAATAAATTCTGATTTCCCGGTGCAGTTAGAGAACAACTCACGTTTGGTTATGGGGACTCGAGGGGAGGAGGCAAAATACACACAAATGAAATTTGTAAGTTTCTTTCCAAGGGTATCATTCAGATAGGGGTGTGTAAGGGTGGGGTAGGGGGAAAAGTGAAGGAGAAGGTGTTGGGCTTTTCGTATACTGTTTGGATTATTTGTTGGATGATCTCGACATGAAATGTGGATTCTGGAAAAACCTGTAATTAGAGAGATCTCTACCTTTGTAGAGGACTGTGATAGCAAGTAAATATCAGTGACAGAGTTTGGGGGTTCTGCTTATTTTTATTTTTAATTTGTTTGTTTATTTGTTTTTGTCTCTGCAGGGTTCTTCCTTAGCACACAATACACAGCATTTAATGAAATGCTTGTTTGTTTGGCACAAGAGATGTGAAAAAGCCAGATGTTTTCTGCAGTGAGAATTCCTGGGGAGGTGTGGCAGTCCTCTTCCCCACTGTCATCCCACAAAGACGCCCAACATGGCCTGGCAGACAGGCGAGGTTTAAAAAATAGTTTTGTGCACACATGAACGTTGGAAGGAAAGAACTTCTTTTGGTTTTAGGCAATAGACAGAGATATAAGAAGATGGGGCCTATTTGCCCGATCCTGCTATTCCAAATCAACAGAGTTCCAGGGTTTTCTTTCTTTTTTTTTTTTTTCCTTCCCTCTTTCCTTTTTCAGGGCATAACTGTCTCCTTATATTTTTCTTTTCCTTCAGTTAGGGAATGTTTAGGATTCGATCTTCCCCTTTTGATCCTATTCACAGTTTATACCAGGGGGGGAATTTGTCTCAAAAGCATTCAACCCTTCAAAGATTTTTATTGTGGTGAACTCAGAACTGATTAAAAAAAAAGAAAAACCCAGGAATAGAAAAAGAGACCTCACATCGGAACGATCTTTATGCAGGTTGTGTCTTTCATGCATGATAACTCAGAGGACGGGCTGGTCGGTCGTGCTAGCCCCGTGAGGTTCTGTTCACCCTCCTTCCCAACCCTGCTGATGGGGTGATTCATGGCTCCTGTTCCAAAGGCATTTAGCAGCCATTCGACCTGGGAAGGAAATGGAGTTCTAGAAGATACAGAACAAAATCAAATACTCCTGTGATGACCAGCATGAGTAAGTTGATGCAGGCGATTTCTGAATGTGTATGCCTCTGAATTTGTCTGCCTGGGCCCTGAGGAAAGATGGCCCTGTTTGATATCTTAGCTCTTGGTTGCGTCCTGGGTGTGAAAACACCAAACATGCACAGTGACATCCTCACAGCATCATCTGTCACGACACAGTGTTCCTGATCTGATGAAGAACAGAAATATGGGCTAACCTCCCCAAATAAAAATTAAAGCAAAATGTGTAGACTTCTGCTAGTATTTTGTATTTAGTAACTCTATGACAGCGATACATGCTGCTTGTTAAATATAAATGTGTGAACAAGACAGAAATAGGAGGACATCAAACAGAAGAACTTCTAGTCCTCATTTTCACCCCAGCCCCTAATCTTGGTCTCAGGTGTTCCCATCTGTAGTCACTGGGACATGTGTGTGTACTTTTTTGCATAATGAAATCATAGCGTGGACATAGTTCTTTAACTTGTGCTCCCTTTAAAACACATCCACCTTCACAATAACAAAAAGAGGTTTTGGGCACTTCTCTATTCTTTGTCGGAATTCACCTGACGGAGTCTCAGATTGGGAGTCATCGAGAGATCTGATCTTAGCATCCTCCTTTCAACCAATGCAGGAATCTGAGTCGGCTTTACAGACCCCGACAGGTGAACTGGCAGCATGCAGGCCCGTCTTCTCCCCTAGGTATGGTAGACACGGGGCCCACTAGAATGTTTTGGGTCCACAAAAATGTTTTAATTTCGTTTATAAATCAAAAGAAACAAAGGAATATAATCTACATGGATGATATCTGTTGTCATACTAATGCAGTCATAAAATATAATTAAATTTTTTTAATGTAAAAAGAGGTCATTAGGAAGTCAAAATGCTTAGGGCCCACAAAAGTCCACACATAACTGACAGCACGTACTTGATCATCTCCAGTGACAGGGGGCTCACTACCTCTCAATTTTACCTTCCATCCTATCCATATATCTTCCCAGAGTTCTTGAGGTGGTAAAGAAAGCTTTTTGTTTGTTTGTTTTAGCATGAAGTCATGCTCCCTTCTATACATTAGTCCTGACTTTTCATATTCATGAGCCCGGGTATAATAAGTCCTCCTATGCCAGAGGGTCTTTGGGAATTTGGAGACAGCCAATATGACACCCTTCCCCTGCCTTTTGTTTTTCATTCTAAATATCGCCCCGTTAACATTTCCACACATGCCTTGATTCCAAGTGCCGCTGCCTACTGGTTGCCAAGTCCCAGGTGGACCCACCTGGCGCCTGCTGCCCTCTGAGGGTTCGAGTCTCACAACGGAACCCAGATGCCCAGGTGTGAGCCTCTCAGCACAGGGCGAGCACCACACTACACCTCCTTGAGCTGTAGTCTGCCTGTTCCCGATGCAGATCAGAATTGCAGGAACCTCCCCGGCAGACACATAACTCTGGTGACTCACCGAGCATAGCCGGTGCGCTCAAGCCCGGGCCTTTTCTCTCACGTCTCCCCCATCCTATATTTGTGTGCTGATGTGTTTGAACCCAAGCACGGAAATGTACCACAGTCCCCCCGCAGGCTCCGTCTCCTTAGATTCAGTCTGTTCCTGGCTTGTCGACATCTCTTTGGATCATCCATCGACTAGTTTTAATTTGCTTCCCAGCTCAGTGCCAGCTGCAGATGAAATTGATGTGCTTTTTATACGACTTACCCGCTCTGAACCGGGTCCCTCATCTGCAAAGCAAGTATTGTCAGGACTAGAGATTGTGCCTGTCAAGTGTCTCCTACAGTGTGACCCTAGAGGAGCTCCCTAAATGGCTGGTGTTGAATTTCCGCCTGTCCCCCTGAGTTGTTGATAACAACAACATTGGAAGAGACCCAGCCCTGTGGCATCCCGGTAGAGACCGTCCCACCCAACTCCCAGTGATTATGCAAAGTAACACCGGATCGTCCGAGTCCCCTAGTGGACATTGTAAACTGACTCGGTCTATTTGGTAATTGGAATAATTTTAAACTAAATGACCCCATCTGGATGTCGTACGCATACCCTTCAAATCAGTTCTAAAGTAACTTCACTTTTTTGACGGTGTAGGCAAAGCTTTCTGTTGAAGAAGATAGATGACTAGATAATTGTTTTACGTTTCACACCTGCCTTTGTCTTTGTAAACCTTTGCCTTGTCAAAATACGTAGCAGTTGTTCAAAGTTGGGACCTCAGACACTAATAAAAAATAGATGTAACCCAGAAAAACTAAGCCAAAGAGCCCTGTGTAAGTGTAAAACCATATTTGAGATCAGTTCTTTCCTTCCCTTTTTTTCTCTTGTTTAGATCACCCACTTCCCTATCATTTTCCAACGCCAATTTTGTAGCCGGGGGGCTCAGAGTCATAGAGGAGTTCAGAGTTTCAAGTGTCCACCTTTGAGCTGCAACTCGTGCCCCCTGGTCTCTCTTGAAAGGATTTAAATGTGCAAGCTTTTGCAGAATCTCCTGTTCAAGGCCTCCCCCCCCCACCCTTGCTCCCATTTAGAGAAACTTGGGAACGAGCCCATGAGTTATTTATGACCCGCAGCCTGTGTCCTGCCTCAGGGAGCCAGCCTGGGCCATCGGGGCACAGGAGGAATGGTGGGGACCCTTCAGGGAAGCATGACTGGCTGCCGACTCTCTGCCGGGCTCAGAGCTGCTGAGTGACTAGGCTGGGGCGCTGTCTGTCGCAGTGATGTGTGCTCTGGCAGACCAGATGGGTGGGGGAAGGGGGAGCACCCTGCGGACACAGCCCCTGAGGTCAACTCTCAGATCTCCTGCAGTCACCCCCTGACCTCAGCAGAGTTCTTCACTCTCTTCCTCCAACTCATTTCTTCAGGCTGCAAACGGACTGCACTGCATGGTGAGGGTACACAAACCCTCTGGATTGCACAGAAGGAGCGTCTCTGCCCTTTGAGGCTGAATACAGGGCAGGTAAACAGGGACCAGTCACCCGTAGACACAGACGAGAGCTGACAGGCTGGGTTGTTGTGGAGCCTTGATGGGTCGTAAATGGCAAAGTCAGAGTATCTTCGAGGTCAAAATGACAGATCCAGCGAGGCAGGGGCGGAATGGCCAGGCCAAACCCTCCTGCACCTCCAGGCCGGAGGATGCTGTTGTTTTAGCTTGATCTTCTTCAGAGGCTTTGGCAGCAGCACAGTGAGAAGAAAAGCATGGACTTCTGAGGGTCGCCGGCAGGGAGACCTACCCGGAGGTGCCTTGCTTTGGCACCACACCCACGAAGCTGTGAATCCTGCCCTGCCCCACGTGAGAGACCCTGGGCAAGTCAGCTGCCCTCTCTGGGCCTGATTTTTCCTTGTCAGGGGTGGACAGGGTTTCTGTGATCATGATGGAACGTGTATACCGAGTACTTGTCATAGTGCCTGCTCTGTAGTGAGCGCTCAAAAGAACGTGACCTGTTAGTAGGTGCCAAGGACCGTGCTAATGTTGTCTACACACCATGTCATGGCAGGGGGCCTAGGGAAATATTTTCCCTCCTTCGAATCTTTTATGCTCCTATCTTAAAGTTGTACCTGTGCCTCCACCTGGCCTCCTTCTTTCTCTCTCTCCCGAGTCTGCACAATTTCGCTCACCTGGAATTCCACCCTCCCCTCACCTTCCCTGCTCTCTGTCCTATTTCCTGGCTATTTTTGACTCTTCTTCAGATCTCGGGGTTTCTCTTAAAAGCCTTACCTGTGTCCTCCTGCCCACTGGCCCCCAAAGGCAGGCCAGGTGCCTGGTCTCTGTGCCACTGTGTTCGAGTCTCACCTGCTGTATTAGTCCCCTGCTTGTCCATGAGTGTCTTCAAGCCGGGGACAGCACCTGTCACTGCTCCCCGTCCTTCACCTACTACAGTGCCTGGCACACAATAGGTGCTCAATACACGTTTATTACATGAAAATAACTAAACACTCAGATTCCTCACCTTTTTTTTTTTTTTTTTGAAGCTCTAACCCACACAGAATGTCCTGCCAAATGTCCCAGAAAACATGCCTTTGAAAGGGGCAGGGTGTCTGGCTGCTCTGTTGCAATACAGCAGTTCTGACGTTCACCTCTCACTGGTCGGATCGGCCCATCCTCCAATTACCGGGATGTGCATCTTGCTCACTCATTAGCTTGTACCTGTCTGAGATGCAAATGGATGGAAAGCGTGGTTGAGATGTGCGGGCCCTGGAACCGGGGTGTGCCGCAGTGAGTCTCGCTGGGATGGATGTTTGCATGGAGGGATGGGATGAAGTGCTTGAGTGTGAGCCAGGTGTCCTCTCTTGGCACTGCCTGCTGCTGCTGGAGGGAGCCCTGGTACAGCTTTGACTCAAGGCTGCTTCCTCAGGGCTTCAAGGCACATGGGCACTATTTTGTAATCCTCAGCTAGGAATGCAAGGCCCGCCCCCATTTCCACATGCCCAAATCCTGCCCATTCTCCAAGGCTCAGCTCGTAGGCAATGTTGCACCTCAAGCTCTGAGCGCAGTGCCTGGCAACTAATAAAGGCCAGCTGCTAACACGATGGCCCTGGCTCCAGAAGCCCTCCTGGGCTCCTGCCTTGCACTCGGGGGTCCCCACAGTTGTAGCTCATCCTCTCTTTGGGAGCCTTACAGTGTATGTGTCAGGTATAGCAACTTACCACTTACTGGTTCTGAGATCTTGGGGTTCCTTTACACACTTTTGGAGATTCAGCGTCTTCATGTGTACAGTGCAATGGCAGTTATCCCTCTTTGGGTTGCAGGTGAAAAAACTTTGACCTAAATTGGCTTAAGCAAGAAGGGAATTTCCTGGGTCACATGACAAAAAGGTCTAGGAACAGAGCTGGTAGTCAGGCCTGGCTGGGGACAGGGGTCACATAGTGTCATTTCAAACTGGCTTCTCTCCGTTTGTGTGAACTGCAGACCAGGGCTCCTTATGGGACTGTGAAGGTTGTAGCTGTTCCTGTCCTCTGTTCTCCCAGGCTAAGTCCGTGAGAGTCAGCCCAAGTCCCCAGTAGGACACATGGAAGTCTTGGTTTGGGGCACATAGTTCTAGTTCATCTGACTGCTCATGTGCTCATGAGCCAGTCCCTGTGGAAAAGAGGTGAAATATCTGATTGGCTCAGACTTGGACTCAGAAATTGTGTGGGAGAGGGGCCTGGAGACTTCCCTGAGCCTCTGTGAGTGTGATGGAGCTGTCACCCACGGTGATACTGGCAGGCCTGTGTCAAATTATAACATTATTAATGGTCAACACGGACGTGATACTCACCCAGGTCTGGCTGTCGGGCACCCCCTGGTTTCTCCTTAGGTACCACCTTAGACCACATGGCTGGTGGGGTACAATGTGTGAATCTAAGCATGGCTGAAAAGTTTGCACTTATGATACAAGGTAATATAGTGTAGTCTCACATAATAGAGTACAATATTGTACAATATAACATATCATTATATCATATCACGACAGGTGTTGCTAAGTGGTCTGTCCACCTTTGTATCCATGCCAAAAACATCTGTGGCAACTGTGGCTCAGGAAGGTGTTCAGCAAGTGTGGGCCAGCTGACCGAATGACTCGTTTTATGTGCACAGCGTGAATGCTTTGATCCAAGAACTTTGTTTCTACCACAGCAACATCCTCACTATAACATTCCTATGTTTGTTTCAGTCTTACGAGAACAGCAAGTGATTACAGGAGGAAGTTGGAGGAAAGAACAGGTAAGCTGGAATTTCTAGACCTGGTTCCCAATGGTGGTAAAGATGTTAGGCTGAACCCGTGTCCCTAAGACTATCTGATTGGACACTCCAGGTAGAAAAGATCTGAGAAAATCTTTTCAGACAGGTGAAAAAGGCATTAGTTGGCAAGTGCAAATGATACAGCACTTTTGAACTTGATCTCTTTTTCCCTCCTTTGTATGTCCTTGATGTTTTGGGAATTCCTGTGACTATCCCTAAATTGGTGTTTGCTACACACAAATATGCATTGGTCTGTTTGCAGGTTGTTTGTGAGTGTTAAAGTGTGCAGGGCAAGCTGAGAAGTGAAGGGTTTGTGTTTAATTCAATGACAAAGCATATGCCCTCTTCTGCCTTCTCAGGATACAGGTATTAAAGCAAGTAAATATCCTTGGATTTCCCTCCTTCACACTTGCCTTCCACCTTGTAGCCCAGTATTATGTGAGGCATTTAATCAAAGCATAAAAGCAATTATAAAAACTCCCCTGAAGTTACGTTCATATTTGTAATCAGAATTGCTAATATCTCCCCTCCCTTCCCCATCCTGGTGTCATACGATTTCAGTTCCCTTGAGGTGACTAAGAGTCTAGTCATTAATGTAACGCCCATCAACTTTATTGGAAGTTACCATCAGAAAGGTCTGTTTCCAAAAACACTCTGAGCTGAACACAGCTGCAGTGCTGGGCCTTCTTGGCTACTGCACAAGTCTGTGTATTTTCCCAAACTTGGGCACCAACATGAAGTTGAGGAAAGGTTTGGCTTAAAGCTATTTGAAAGAGAAATTACCCCATCTATCCACCCTTCTGTCCATCCATCCATTCATCTATCCATCCATTTTTATGTAGAGTCCAACAACATTTTTAGTAGCTCCAGAAGACATGTAAAAGGGCATCAAGGAGGAAGTAGCTTTTTGATCTTCTCTGCAATATTTTTCAGGCACTAACATATTTTTGCCTCTTAAATATACAAGCCCCTTAGGATATAAGCTTAGGACATCTTATTGGTGAGAAAAAGAACCAGTATTTGTTATTTTATTCCTGTGTTAAGTAAGAAACAAACTTGAGAATTTGAACAGAAAATAAATACCTATTTTTGTGGATATGACCCCCTACTCCCAACCATCACTTAATATATGTTTTTGTTTTCTAGAATTGAAATTCTTATGGGCTATACATCCATGTATGCATATATATCAATAAAATGTATTATATATGTAATATATAATATATATCTTATATATAATATATGATCTTACATATCTCATATATATCTAATTATCATATATAAAAATATATATGTAATTTTTCCCCTCCCTGGTATCCATTCATATCTCCAGGGGCATCTGCTATATATGGAATGCACTGTGATTATTCGGTTTCACATGAGGAAGAATAAAATTTCTCCTAACAACTTAGTAAGCGTTCACAAGGCTTCATCATGCTAGAACACGCCTCACAAAAGGAAGTCCAGGACAGTGGGCTTATTCTCTTTGGTCTCCCTATTGTCCCATGAGAACCAACCGACTTGCATGGAGTTAAATATTCTCCTAAACGTCAAAGATCTATCTTGAACCCCGTTGTGAGACCGGTGTGCTCACCTAAAACAACAGAGTGTGCCACATGAGCTTCTGATGAACGTTCCCATCATTCTGCGCTGTAAATCTCCTCTGGCTATCAGAAATAATCTCTGATTGTTCGCCTAACTTCTTCAAATCCAGTGACATATTCTAACTGCAAGCACCCCTATTGCGAAATTCTTGTCTATATAGACTTTAAACACAATTCTTATGTTATGCAACCAGAGGTCAGGGAGGGAAAAGGCACACTAACCCAATGAAAGGGCAGGAGTAGAGTTGCAGAGAAAAGTAAAGCCAGGCCTTAAAATGATGCTCATTCTGACATCTTGCAGGGACAGAGAGCAGAGACACCGTTGTGGGTGTGAGAAATAGCAACGGAGGTGAGCCAGGGTATTACGCTGTGTTTTGAAGTTCACTGGATGAAGCTGGTAATGCTGGAGTTAAGGGTGTATATCCTTACATCACTTACAGTGTCAGGGAATAACCTCTGACAGCATATTCAGGGACTGGGGTTTTCTCATTGCTCTGAACAGGTTGGTACTTAGGCCTTCTAACCCTCTGATATTATAGATCTCTCTGGATCTAATGCTGAATGGATTTAGGGACAGCCATGTCAACTCTCCAGGCTTCTGCTTTCTTATCTGTAAAGTGTCAGAGCTCTGTAAAGGACCTCTGAACTTCTGTCCCAATCTGCAAGTCTATTCCTGCACCCATAGTTTGCGAGCTATTTCTATGACATCGTATAAAGCGTGTGGCAGTGCCTCACAAAGTGCCTGGCACATGGTGGCCACCAAGTGATACTTGGTTTTATTAGGAGGCCCCAGTATACCTGCTGGAGGATCAGCCGTGTTGTAGAAATACTTAGTTTCCATTAAGTCATCCACCAACATATATTTTGTCGTTATAGCTACTAAGTCTTTTGTAAAGTGCTTTGGGATTTCCTTTGGGAAAGACAATGTCTTTCCCAATCCCTGGTGGTGTTGGCAGGACCAGGACGAGATCCCAGCTCTCCTGACTTCTGACCCATTCTCTTCCAGGAGCCTGTATCTCCTCTTCCTTCTCCTCAATGAGACGTAGTTTACTTCTATATGAAACGGGAACCCCATGTCTTGGGGGGGCTCCCTTACAGGCAAGATATATGAAGAGTCTGTCACCTGCACTCAGTAGATAGCGACAGCTATTGCCATTATTACAGATCATCAGCTTGCCTAGAGAATTCACAGAAATGTGTGACTGGCTTGTTTTTCTTCCGAGAACTGGAGGTTAATGCTTGTTCCTTGGAGGAAGTTCTGTGGCTTAGAAAGAGAGAGAAAGAAAATCATATACCAAAGTGACCTTTTCCCCCAACTGTTGTGCAGCGCACGAAACTAATTAGCCAGGTTCTAATTGGGTTGAAGTCTGAGAGGAATGGGAAAAGTTGCTTTGTGAAGATGACACAGTTCACGGGGTTCCCTATTTATTCTGTCTCGGTGGCTTCTGTATTAAATTTGTTCAGTTTGCTGGTCACAAGCCGGTTTTTCAGATGGGATGGCTTGGCAGCTAACTCCTCTGGGCCTCCAAGCCCAACTGTGGTCTCCAGCCAGAAGCTAGGAAGTTAGGAGGGGCCCCTGCGGGGCAAGAGGGGGATCATGGCTTTGAGTTCCTCTTTGATGCACCCGTCCTGTCTTTGCTGGGGCAGGAAGACAAGAAGCACAGATTCGCTGTTGGGCAACCGTGCTGGGCCACCTGCCAAGGAGATGAGAAGGAGCTGCACAGGGGAGGCAGAGCCTGAGCAGTGAGGCTCCCCCAGCGCCGAGTCACCCAGGGGCTGCGGGGGAGTGTTGTGGTGCTGCGGGGTGAGGAGCCTGGAGCTCAGGCCAGCGTGTGGTGAGCATCCTCCCACACCCGGGGACCGAGATGACTGCGCAGCCGTGAGGCGGAAAGCAAAACCCGCCTCCTCTCCATCTCCCCCATAGGAAGCCGGGAGCAGTGGAGGGGTCTGGTTGAGGGCCCAGAGCCACCAAAACCACCTGGCTTTTGAGTGATCGGACTCGGGGACTGACCTAAAGCCTATGCAATCCCAAGAGAATAACCTCAGCTTCTTTAATTCTAGTGCAGACTTTAGATGATGCTGGAAAATAAGAAAAGGAAATAATGATCCAACTCACTTATTTTACTTTTGATACACCCCACTGCATGGTTTATCTGGCCATCTTAATAAATGTCATTTGCAGTGTGCTTTGTTATTTGGTAGCAGCCACCTTGCTACCTATAGAAGCCCAAGGGTGAGAAGGTGACCCGCTGCATTTGGCAGAGCAGGAAAATGAGAACAGCTGAGTCCTTGAAGACAGTGTCCAGCCAGGGCACCCAACCTGGAGTTGCCTCCTACCTGCAGATGTCTACTGAGATAAACATTTCATGTTGCAAGCTCGGTGTGTTGCATGTTTTGCTACTTGCAGCTGAGAGCATTCTATCTCACATAGCTGCCTGCCTCTGAATCAACTAATGCTTCCATGTTACCCTTTGCATACTTCCTTTACAGAGTTTATTGCTAAGCATTTGTCTTTTTCTCCATCCATAAGCTCTTTGAGGGCAGAGATGGTATCTTATCTTCACAGCCCTGAATGGGTATAGTAGCAAATAGTTTATTACCTCAGTGAACAGCTGAATGAACGAAGTCGGGAACGTTGGCAATTAGATATCATTGTGAATATAAAAGTATGTGTTTCTTAGGTAGCCCCTGGGCCAGGAGTAGATTTCCTTGTCTTAGAATCCGATAAGGAAGGAAGGTCAACTTCTGCTCCAGCCTTGAAAACTCCTGTGAGGACAGAAACATACTCATTATTTTTCTGTATAATTTAAACCAGATAAAAGGGCCTCCTGCCCCAAAAACGACACAAGGAAAACTTGATTCTCTATGTTCCTGGGTCTTTTTTTTTTTTTTTTCTATCGTCATTTCTCATCAGCACAAAAGAATATTCTTTTTGTTTCTGGCTTTACGAGAAGTCACACTTACACGGGTATGAAAACTAAGATAAGTGTCTAAGTAAAGGAAACACCATGATTCTCTCTCCGTGCATTGAATGCTGCCTGGGGAAGCCATCGCCTGAGAACATACCACATCCTTTCCGTGAAAAACCCATCAAATTTTCAATGCTTTGTAGACTGGAGCCTGTTCCATCAGCATCCATGGGGTCAAAGGTCACAGTCATCTCGCAATGAAGAGTGAAAAGGTCACCAAAAAGAAAACTTTTGGATTTCTCTAAGAAAGGCCCCCAACCCCGAGCCTTTTTTCCCCCTTAATACATTAACTAGAAGAAAGAGACAGATTTTGAAAAAAACCATCATATACGAAGGTGATTGCAGAAAAGAACTGCCAAGAGCAAGTGGCAGCTGCAGAAATGAGGAACCAGGCAGGTGGTCTCTGTGCTTTCTCCCTCCTCCTCACACCCCACCAGTCCCCAGACTCTGTGGGTCCCATCCTGTGTCCATCCTCATCCATATTAGTGTTTCCCCACATTTTTTTATAAAACGCCTTCATTGACATATAATTCAGATGTCATACCATTCACCTGCTTGAAGTATACAATTCAGTGGTTTGTTAATGTGTGCAGTGCTCTGAGTGAGTGAGTCTGCAGATCCGCAGGTCCGGGGTGCTCCGTGGCTCCTGCAGTGCGGCTCAAACTCGCGGGGTGGGGTTGGAAGCCCTATTAGTAACTCCCGTGCAAACACTAGTCATCTTAGCTGGAGATGTCCAAAGGTAAGATTCATCTTTTCCTCCCTGGCAGAATCAATAAATTTGCATGATGCATATTAAACGTTTAATTAAAACCCAATGCTTGAGCATTTTCAGGAAGCTATAAAAACCCTTTGGAGGAGGTCTGGGAGCCAGGGGTGCTGGTGAGTTGACCAGAAACGCCTCCATCCATCAGGCTCCAGGGTCCAGCTTCGTTCTGTGAACCCTCAGTCCCTGGGTTATTTTGCAGGTATTGGAGCTGCTTGATGCAATGACTCAGTGATGTTCAGGCAACTATTAAAATTACAACCACTGGAGCCTTTAAGGGCAGAGCCACCAAACTCTCTCCAGCCAGAATCCATGCTGGTGTCCGCCCGCTGTCCCCTCCCACGGTGGGAAGGGAGCCTGGCGCTCAGCACAGAGCTATGTTGGAGAAACACCAAGATCCCAAGAGCAATTTGACACTTAAGGGGGAAAATGCTTAGAGACAGAATTTTATTCCTTTGCTTCTAATTGCCAGGGAGACTCCCGGGGTCTCAGCGCTGGATGCTTTCCCGAGCGAGCAGAGGAGCCAGGCTCAGGTGATGCCCCCCAGGTGCTGTCCCGCTGTGGCATGGAACCCTATTTCATGGCTGTGTTAATTGAACCCTCACTTGGTGTGGATGGATGGAATTCGTATCTGAATGTCTTCTTGCTGTTGGAGATGTCCCTCGATGACGTCCTCTGACCTCCAAAATAGGAACTCTTCATTGCTGATCTTTTTTTTTTTTTTTTGGTTTGCTCATTCATTCATATGTTCACTTCACATTTCTGGTCACTCGCTCATTTTGCCAAAGTCTACTTAGAACCTACTATGCATTGTGCACTGTGTTTGTCCTGGTAGTTGACCTTAATTAGACATCTACTAAGTGCCAGCCACCGTTCCAAGCGATTGACTTGCACCGTCTTCCCAAATCTCCACGAGGGCCCCAGAAGGTGGTCGTGTCCCTCCCTCTGCCTTGATCTCTCTGCCTGCTGCTCTGTCTGTTCTTCTTTTTCCAGTGATCCTGGTTTCTTTCATGTCCTACTTCCCTTTGTTGTGTCCTTAACTGACCACCCTTTACAATGGCAGGGGTTATATCCTGAGTGCACAATCTGGTATCTTTTCTTCTTACATTTAAAATCTGGTTCCCGACTCTGGCTCCAGAGTCAGTTTGAGTCACACCCACGTGGCTGTGCCTCTGCAGCCATGCCAGCTTTCTTCTTCTGCTTCTCATGCTCTCTCCTACCCCAGGGCATTTGCACATGTTCTCTGCTATCTCCCAGTATCATTTTCCAAAACCCTATTTGCCCAGTTCACTCTATATGCCCATGGCTGTTTTTGTATGGCTTGGAGCTAAGAGTATTTTTGGTATTCTAAGGGATTTTTGGGAGGGAGGAGGATGAGGAGGAGGGAAGAAGGAGGAAACGGAGCACCAGTAGCAGCAGCCACAGAGACTGTATGAGCCACAAAGTGTAAAACATGTCCACACCCACCTCTTAGGTGAGGGACTTCCTTCTAGTCCCTAGCCCAGTGATACTGTCTCTTACTCTTACTCATGTCTGATCCATCCAGTGTCTTTTCCTTTTTCCAAATTTTCTCTCATCCCTGAGTTTCCTGGTGTAAAACAAACAAACAAAAAACATCTTGTAAAATGTAAACCTCATTATGCCTCAATCCCTCTTAAAGTCTGAAGCTTCCCATTATCGTCAGGGTCAAGTCCAAACCCCGTAACACGCACATAGGGAGCCTCCTGGACAGGTCCCGCCAGCACCTCCACTGTCCCTGCACCTGCTGCTCCCCCGTTGCAGCACGTGGCTCGCAGCCCCCGACCCCACCCGGCACGTGCAGATCCCAGGTCATGCCTTGCTTTCTCTCACTTCCAGCATCCCACGTTGTCCTCCGACTTGTCCTTCTGCTAAGTCTCACTGGCCGACAGGACTCAGCTCAACTCTTACCTCCTTTGGGAGTTTTTCTGAGACTCCTCAGGCCACCTTGGATGTCCTTTCTTCCTGCCCCGCCCCTCCTTGCCTTACTTCCATCCAAACGCTGACAACCCCGTGCTGTAGTTACTTGTTGGAGTGTTTCTCTCTGTCCCTTCTGTCTGCAGGCTTACTGAGGACAGGGACAATGCCTAATTTCATCTTACATTCCCCGCACCCTTGATGGTCTGTACCCCATATCAGACAGTAATGCAATTGATGAACCAATTGAATGGAAGAATGAGTGAATGAATGAATGAATAATGACCAAGGAGTTCATTTCCCATTAATAACACGGGGCAAAAAAAAAAAAAAATCACGGAGTTTTTTTTGTTTTTTTTTTTTTAAAGTCTAAAGCTCTTTTTGTCTTCCCAATATCAAGACGCTGTCAGCAATTTCTTTTATGACTCATGGATGATCTAGAGAAAGAGTTTTTTATAAAAAAATGTCTTTGATTCTCACTGATGGTGATGCTGAGTGGGAGGTGGGAGAGACACTCAAGGTGGTAAACCGTGTAGGGAGCTTTTAGAGTCCTCAGCCCTCCTTTTGACTATCTCCAAAGCCCTGTGGGAGGCTTCAGGGTTGGACACTCTGCTGCCTCAGATTTCAAAGTTTGCTGCAAGGAAATTTTAAAGTTTGCAGCAAGGAAATTTTAAAGTTTGCAGCAAGGCACAACCCTAGGTATACAGACGACTCATAGAAAACACTAAAAAATTAATCCTCTCTAGGGCAGTGCAAGCACAGTGAGCTCCTTATTCATTTGTTTTTCTATTTTAATTTCTGAAACTATTTTCATAATATTGTTTGTGCAATAAATGAAATTCATATTTGGCCGTCAGAGGCCTCTCTGTTTGGATCTCTGGACTGGAAATCAGTTGTGGGAGGAAGAGTGTTTTTCAGAGCAGTATCTGAGAAGGTGGAGATGCCAGCGAACACTTAACGGACACCTGTAATGGTGGTGTGTGTGGGGGGGGGCTTGGAACAGGTGCTGCACTTCTGTTCCAGGGTACAGTGAGTGGTTAAGAGTTAGTGCTGGTTCAGATTCAGCCTGCTAGTCAACAACAGTGTTGTTTTGGACAAATGTACCTACTCTTCCTAGATCTTGTCTTTGCTTAACACGTAATTGTTGCAAATATTTATTTAACGAGATGCTGTATGCCCTGTGCTCAGCACAGTGTCTGGGGTGCAGTAAGTGCTCAGTTTATACTAGCTACTGTAAAGCAGAATTTTAAGATGGGCCCCCCAAATTTTTCTCCCTCATCTCCAGGACTGTGAGTACAATGAATGCTACTCATGAATGCTGCCCCGGTGATTATGTTATATTCCATGGCAAAAGGGATTTTGCCAAATGGACACCAGGTTACAAATCAGTTGACCTTGAGAGAAATTATCAGGCGGGGGTTGGGAGGAGGGGTTGTCTAAGCTAATCCATGGAACCCTTTGAAAGCATAGGGTTTTTCTGGCTGGAAGCAGAAAAGGGAAGTCAGAGAGATTCGAAGCACAAGGATTCAGCGTGGGGTTGCTGCTCAGTAGGAGATGTAGGGGCCCTGTGATAAGGAATGTGGGTGTCCCCACAAGGAAATGAGACCTCAAATGCACAACCACAGGGAAATTAATTCTGCCGACAATTTGTATGAGGTTGAAAGTAGATTCTCTCCCCGGGCTCCATTTAAGAGCTCATCCTGGCAGATACCTTGATTTTGGTCTTATAAGCACCTGCCCAGAGACCCCAATGGAGCCCGGTACAGCGTCTGACCTACAGAACTATGATATAACAGGTGAGTGTCATTGTGGCTATTTGGTATGCAACAATAGAAAACTATCACAGCTCTCATTATTACTGCTGCCAATAGACTCATTTCATTCTCAAGATAAACCAGGTTCACTGATAGTACTCTCTTTTGCTAGTAGGTGAAGAAACTGCAATTCAGAGAAGTTAAGATGCCTGTCTAAGCCCACACACCTTGTAAGGGGGACGGAGAGTGATTCAAACCCAGGTCTTCTGATTGTAATTTCCATGTCTTCTGATCAGTCTACACAACCTTGGTCTAGTGGGCCTCAGTAACCTCCATGGTGGGTCTAATTCTGTGTTTACTTTCTCTGTAACCCTCTGGCATTGTGCATGACAGGCACGAGATGTTGGAAAAGGGCGGGCACAGCAGCTGTCCCATCTAGAACCTTGGTGTGAGTAGAAACAGCCCTGTGGACCCACAGAGCAAGCTGAACCCAGGCTGCACATCAGTTCCTGCTCAACCCTGACTAAGTGTCCTTGTGCAGTGTCCATCCTGCACAACTGTGCACTGCTTCATGTTTGAGTCCAGCTACTCCTCTTCCAATGGGGAGGAGAAGCAGGTGCTAGGTATGATTTGGACTATGTCTGGTTCTAAGGTTGGGGCCCAGCCGGAGACATGGAGTTGCCATATTTATCAGTCTCTTCTCACTGGAGCTCACGCTCTGTCTGTGAACTCTTGGGCTTTCTGGCTGGGCTATATACCTGGCCACTCTTCAATAGCTATTGAAGTGAACAGAACGAAATATTCATTCCTGTCTGGTATAGCTGTATAAAGCCCTAGATGATCCATCGCTCCTCTCTGGATTTTATTTCACTTGAGTCTGGATGGAATCCAGGAAATCGCAAGGAGAACAGTTATATCTAATGATCATGGCAGACATTGCATATGGAATATTGACTCAATGCTAGACACACCAAGGCTCCTGAGACCTCAACACTATTCTTGCTTATTAAAAAAAAAAAGGAATTTTTCCCAATCCAAAGGCTGGAAGACCCCTGGGCCACTCACACTCATGCATTTTCCTATGGCTAAGACTGAGTTTGACACCCTGGAGTCAAGTTGAGAATGAGCAGAAAGTGGTTCTCTCTTGAATGGCAGCCAAACCAGGTAACTCAGAGCTAGAGTTAGAACCTCCCTGGGAGGTCAGGATTATCCAACTACCCCTTCTATGAGAATAAGAACCCCTTCTAGCCCTTCTGCCATGAATACCCTTTCTATGAGAATAAGAACACTGGCGTGATAGAGCCCATGCTAACTGTTGGGTTCCAGAAGCTTTATTGGAGTGATCTGAGGCAGGGTTCCTAACTTGCCATGTCAGGACCCTTAGGGTAGGGGACCACGAATGAACTGATGTCATGCACACATCCCTACTGTGAGGGTCTCACAAACTCCTTCAAATTCTCAAAGGCATCCCTGACTCAAGGAAAATGTAGGAGTGCTAATGCAAAGAGTCGCCAGAAGAAGAAATGCATCCTGTGTGTGATAAAGGAGAGTTCTGCTACCGTGGCAGTGCCTGCTGCTCACACCCCGCAAGGCACCTCGTTAGCCAACTTCAATGGTCGACCGGCGATGTAGGGCCAGAGTTCATGAGAAAGGTCCCAGCTGGAGACCATAGACTTGGGGCCACAGGAGAAGAGCGAGTGAGTGTGGAAATGGAGGCGCCATCAAAGGAGGGAATTCAGAGATGATATTAAGGTCAAGACGTTGGGAGATTCTAGTTTTCAACCTCTTTTCACGGTCAAAGACGTGCCCCCAAAGGTCGGAAGTGACAGCAGGCACTGTAGCGTGCCACACACCCTGAGTCCTCGGGAGACTAAGCAACCCTTCACGCAGCCTTCTGACAGCTGTCATTCAAGGCGATCACAAATCTCCTCCTGCCACATCCGCCTGGCTGTCTTCCTCACTGTTCCTTCCTAGGGGTCGGAGGTCATGCATCAAAGCACTATTTCCGGAACATCCACAGCGCTGCAGCTACCCTTACCTTTTGGGGACAGATCCAACTGCATTTTGAAGAAAGATTATGTTAGAGAAAAATGACCAGGATTCTAAAATTTGGTTTCTTTAACATTTTTATATATTGTATTTATTGCTTCTTTTTTCTGATTATGACAATACTTTTTGCTCATTACAGAAAATTTGGAAAATACAAAAAAAAAGAGAAAGAATGAAGATATGAAGATAACTTAGAAACGGGAAATACAAAAAAAGAGAAAGAATTAAGATATGAATGAAGATAACTTAGAAACAGGGGTTGCTAATACAGTGTTTTCCTTCAAGTTATTTTTTGTAATGAATGTACAAACATATCTACACAAACATGCAAATGTAAATTAAAAATATTTCTAACAGAATTGGGACCAGATTGAATGTACCTTTTATATCCAACTTTTCACTTCATAATATACCATCGATACTTCCCCGGGTCACTGAACGCTCTTTGAAAACATGTCATTATTGGCCATATAAAATTTAACCATGTGATTGTAAAGTAATTTATTTGATTATTTTGCTTATTTGGGGATATTAAGATCCTTTGCAATTTTTCAGTAATATATCAATTGCTTTGATCTATCTGGTACGTAATTGCTGAATACCTGATAATTTCCCTAAGATAAATACTGACACTTGGGGTTGCTAGGCGAAAAGATATAAATATTTTAGGGCTCCGATATGACAAAATTATTTTTAGAAAAGTTGTATCTGTTTTTGCGCACTCTTGCTAATGTACTGTGTCGCACAGTTTTAAAAAATTGACATCAATTTGAAAAAAAAACGGCATCTCCCTTTTAACAGCATTTTAACAACTTACCCTTGATTTTTTTTCCCTTGACAACTTCACATTCTTGTTCCAAATTCACCCCCACCTTCAAGCCCATCCCCCAAGGGTCTCCAGGTAGCAAACAAGGGACCAATTAAGCAACTCTGTATACACATCTACATTTGTTTACCTGTAAAGATAACCATATTCATGTTCACCTAGTTACGCAGTACAGAAGACTGAATGCTAAGTTTACTTCCAAAGAGAAAATGAAGGGTATCTTTTGAGAGCCTTGTTTAAATCTTTACTTATATAAATTAATACTCAGCCATAGGATCTTATGCCTGGTTCACAGCCAGGAATAGCAGGTATCATTTGGCGGATTCTCTTTGCTGAAAAGAAGAGAGAAAAAAACTGAAATTGACTAAGGTTACACCATATACGAACGAGATTCTGTCCTAGGCTCCACTGCATATATCCTTTCTTTTGCAACTCATAGGGAATTTTTTTCTCCATTTCTAGGTATAGAGAAGTCAATGTCAAGGTTAAGACTTGCAAGGCCTGCAGCCAGCACTGCAAGAGAAAAGATTCGAACCCTGGTATGCCTGATCCAAATCACTACATGTTGTCACCAATTTCTTGAGAAACTGTCCTTAAAGCAGATCTTTGCCCACAGCAGCCACCTGGACAACACACTCTTCCCTTGGCTTTTCCTCCTTACTCTCTGGGAATCCTCCCTCCCTTCTTCCTCGGTTCAGCTCCCAAATAAACTGCCTGAACACGGTGCTTATTGCAGACTTTCCTTTTGCGATCTCCAAATGGACACATTGACTTAAACGACCTGCATCTGTGAAAGGACCCAGTGGACAGGGCACAGCCCAAGTGCAGTCTTCTGCTTTCTTCTTGGGTTTTTGGTTTGCCCAGAGTCAATGTCAACGTGCCCTGCTGTGCTAAACCTCTCCAGGGAGGTACACCTGATGCAGGCGTTTCACCTTCCTCAAAGCTGGGCCCACGCATGACCACGAGTGAGTCACAAATGAAAAATGGAGATGTCTGCCCCAGCTTCTGGGCTCCGGGTCCCCAAACCACACTCAGGTTTTTATGTATGTGTTGGGATGATTCAGCGGAAACTTCTGGTCAAACGGATCACCATAGCAACTTTCAATAGACATCCAGCATGCAAATGAGAGAGTGGAAAGGAACACTTTCTCAATAGCCCCAAACCACCACCCTCTGAACCCCTCATGGATTGAAGACTAAACACTTTGAAAGTTTAGTGCAGAGTCGGCTTAAATGCCGGTTGGCACCCGGATAGGTCTGCTGGTATCTTCAGATGCTAAAACAAGGCAAGCAAAGAGGCTTCTACACTCTGAATTCTGTGTCTAGTGGGGAAAACATCTAGAACGGAGGTAGGAGGCTGAGATTCACGTGTGCCCTGTCTCATTGATAAGCCTCAGAATCTTGGCCAAGTTATAAAAACTCTCTGAGTGTCAAGGTTTTCATCTGTAAAATGTGGGTAAAAATGCTCGCTTAACAGGGACATGGTGTGCCTGAAATAGTGTCTAGAAAGTGACTTTCTGAAACCTATTTTCTTTCTTCAGGTCTCAGTCTTTTATTGAATGCCAGTTACATGCAAAATGTGGTGTTGGTATCTAGGGATATAAATGTCAACATGGCAGCTTCTCCAAAGGAGCTCCAGGAGTCGCTGAGAAGAAGGGTGGACAGGGGTTATAGGCCTTAGGCATGGTTGGGGTGAATCAGGTTTGAATTAATCCAAATGGAGGACCCTCATTTTAAAATAAAGTCTATGGTACACAGATTTCAAGTTACAAAGCAAATGGGGTGTTGGGGAAGAGGAAGTTATTTAATTAACACGTTATTCACTGTGTCAGGAATGCCTGTGGCTACAAGCAACAGAATGACCAGTTAACAATGGTTTAAGCAAATAAGGGTTAACGTTCTCTCTCACACACACACATACACATGATTCTTGAGGTAAATGGCTGCTCGAATTAGTTCAGTGGCTTAATAATATCAAAGCTAGCACCTCAGCAACTCTTTCTTTTCCTTCTTGCTTGTCACCTCATCTTCCCAAGGAGGCTGCCAAATTTCCAGCCATCATGTCTGCCTTCCAAGTAGGAAAAGAAAAGAAAGGAAATTGACGATATCATTGGAATACTTACATCTTATTGATGGGAACTGAGTTACTTGGCAATTCCTAGCTACAACAGAATCTAGAAAGCGATTTTTCTTTTTTTTTTTTGTTTGAGTGGAAACAGTTTGCCTGCCTCATAAGCTCCGAGGTGCTTGGCACTGGGGCTGGGATAGAGAACTATGAATTAGCCATAATTTCTGACCTAAGGAACTCCCAGTCTAGCTGGCGAGGCTATAATTACACCAATCAGACAAGAACACATGCACTGGTTTATTGCATGACAAGTTTCAAATTGTCTTCATCTGTCCTTCGTATCCTTAGAGATCCTGATGAGAAACTAGGCTTGGGCTATTAGCTCAACTTGAGCAATGACCCCAAGGAGAAAGCATGTGTGTGACCCAAATTCAGAGGGTGGGAAAGGAACTGCACCAGGCCCGGCCCAGAGGCCTCCTGGCTGTCACACACATGTACACAGCTCAGGTCTGGGGCAGGCATCTAGACGAGGGGAGATGGCTGGGGAGGGAAGTGAGGGCCTGTTGGGGTGCTGATGACCCCGGCTTAGTCTCTCCCAGGGAGAAGGTGAAGGTCATTCACGCTCTTCAGGACTGAGCTCTGGGAGTCAACGGGGAGAAGTGGAAAAGTACACGGGAGACAGGACTCCTCCATCAAGACCTCTGGAGCACTCAAGGAGAATCACACCCCTTGCGATTCTGTCTGGTCCACAAACTTTGTCCCACTCGGGTCCTAGCAGGAAGGAGCCCACCTGGGTAACGGGAGGGGAGTTTTAATCAAGGGGATGTTTACAAAAGGGAGCCCTGGGCATAAGAAAAACCTTAAGGGAAAGAGCAGTTTCCTGGGGTACCACCTTCAAGAAGCCAGTACCACCTCCTGCTGCTGATAGGGGCAGGAAAGGGGGTGCTTCCGTAACCCAGAGAGAGAGGGAGAGAGAGAGAGTGCGAGCTGAGTTGACAGTGTAGCCTGGCCCCCGCTTCTGATCTCTTTCTAGCATCTCTTGTAGGGATGACCCACACAGAAGCCGGGCTGAGAGCCCGGGGGCTCCGTTGACATGTCTGGGAAGATCTGCCCCAGAGCACAGAGGCAGGTGGAGAAAGGTGAAGGATGGGTCTGGGGAGAGGGGCAAATACAAAACAAAACAAAAACACTAAACACAAAATTGAATGAGAGCAAAGAGACTGTCAACACACGCCTAGTCCTTCATGCTTGTCCAATTAACCCCACCAGTGAATGCTCCAGAAGCTTCCGTAGACCTCTTGAAAATGACTCACACATAGGACAAAGACCCTTTGGCCATGAGGTGTTCTGCCTTCGGAGGTAGCCCCTGACTGCCGCTCGCCTCTGCCATCTCCAAATTCTATCACAAAAGATTAGAAATACCCTATGTTGTGCTTCTTCCGATAGTTACACTTTGGTGACACACTCAGTGCCTGTTTGATCAGCATATTCTTTTCATCAATAAATGATATGATCCAAAGAATATAAATTCCCTTAAGGGACTTGGGTTGAATGAGGGGGGCAGCATATTTATACATTTTTCCTTAAATTAGTCCAAATCTCGAATGGTAGAGCAGGAGAGAACCATCTGGTTTGCAGAGAGTCGGTAGATATTTAACACCAGTGGCTGGGAACAAAAGGGAGGGAAAGTACTAGTATCTATACACACATCCATTGTGTATGTATATTGATGTGTGTGTACTCATTGAATGACTTGTTTGCCCCGGTTGACTAATCAACCCAGTCAAAATAGAGGCTACAGTAGCCATATCCATAGGGTTAATTTGTTTCTTTCACAAGAACAGTGAAAAGCCACGCTGGAAGATTCTGTGCCATTCTCCAGAGCTGTTCCTGTCCTGAGGACTAGATGTAGGTTTTTGCTGCTTGGGAAATACGTTGCTAGGAGTGGTCAGGATTACTCCCGGTGACACTAGAGGCTCTGCTTTTTAGAGGATCACCAGTAATTCCAACATCAAGTTTCATGTTTGGCAAGAGGCATATAAAAATGTTCTCAAGGTACACTGACTAAAAAAAAAAAATCCAAGTTGCAAGGAGGATCAACGTTGCCTCTCCCAACTTGCCTTCACAGACATAAACAAGGCGGGACGTGGCCTGGGACTCTCTGGGAGCAGGCGTTGCCTCTGGCAGGAGACATGGGGCACCTGATAGCATCGTTTGAGATATTAACGTGGCAGCAGAGACATACAGAGAGCACCCAGTTTATGGTGTCCCACCCGTTCAGGTTGGGACACCAGCACGTTGAGAGAACATTCCATCGGAGCAAGTTTCATTCCACAGACATTCACGGGACACCTTCTCTGAGTTCAGCCCTGCGTTGCATACCATTCCCTGCCCTCCCGGGGGTGCCCAGGCAGGTGCACAGACGGGCAAGTGAACCTGAGATCACAATGTGGAATCGTATACCCTGTGACAGAAGGAAGAGCAGGGTGCCTCGGGACCGGTGCCAAGTTGCATCATAGGCAGAAAGATACGGGCTTAAGATATCAGCAAAGCAGCTGTTTCCACCCCCCAAAATATTTCTGTTGACAGCGATTTAAAACCCAAATTAAAGTCATCATCATGGGAAAAGCTGAACTTCACCGGACTTTGTTTATATCTCTTCCAATCTAACAGCGCTTCCATTTTTAATTATGTGTAGGGTGACCATCGTCGTTCATTGGGAACACGGAACCCCTTCTTCTTCCAAATCTGTGGCACTGGGGGAGATTTCAGAGAGGGGATGATGCCTGAAATGAGATCCTCATGCTCCAAAACCCGACAGGAAGGGGCATGTTGAGGAGAAGGAACAGCCAGTGGAGATGCCTGGATGCTAATGTCCTCGGCTCACGATCCTGGGGTTTCCGAGCCTCCCGGCCACCCCACATCCTCATTCTTGTTGGGATAGGAGATGAGAACTGACAGCTGCAGGCCTGCTGTGTGCCAACGTTAGATGGTACCAGCTCAAAGTCCAGCCTGGAGTGAGGACTCTAGACATGTACCATTATCGCTGCTGCTGACGTGCGTATTCTTTTTCTTACCATTGACACTTACGTCTTGGATCATAGAGCATCCGTCTTCCTGCTCCACATTCCACGAGGCAGCACGGTGCCATCAGGATACCACTCTCATACACCAACTCATTCACTGGGCATTCAGTAAGTGCCTACTCCTTGCATGTTGCTGGGTGCCGGGGCAGAGCCATGCTGAGGGCCTCACCTGACCTTGAGCTCTCTTTCTCCAGAGGCACCCACGCAGGCAGAACAGTCTGGGGGTTCCTTCTGACACTGGGGTTGGGGTGAGACCTTAACGAATGAATACATGCAAGACAATTTTCCTGGAGACCGGAGCTCGCATGGTGAATGACTCCCAGGGCTGTCTAGCTACCCCACAATAAAAGTGCCCTCCATGAAACTCTCCCAAATGAAAGAATCTTACCCTGAAGCCAGCGCTTCATTTTTTGCTTTTTGCAAATTTGCTCTCAGGAGCATCAGTGCCGTTGCTGAAAGCACCCTAGGAAATGCTGGCAAGTCAGGACAGGGAGGGCTGCGTTTATTGCATGTCTACTGCGTGCCAAGCCCTGGCATTTTCCATGCGTGGTCAACTCTCATCTTCAAGACGCTGGGTGATGGGTGAAATTACCTCTTCAAATTATAGATGCAAAACTGACACCTAGAGAGGTTAATTGACTTCTTGGACATCACAGAGCAGATAAGAGCCTTGTTAGAACTTAGCTGTGCTCCTCTTTATCCGGACGTTTTCTTCTCCTTCTATGTAACATAAAATTGGATCAGAAAATGGCCCTGGACTTCAGCCAAGGGACCTCTAAGAAGCCGTATAGGAAAGAGGATCTATGCTACCTCTGTACACTAGCTGCTTTCCATGGGTTTTCAATGACATCTGTGTTATTATGGGGAGAATTCCGAGTGTACTTTTAACCGAATAGGTCTCAGACTTCAGCTTTCTGGGGCTGGAGTTTGCAGAAGGAGCTGAGGTTGGCTGGGCCAGGAGAGGGCATGACACCAGGTACGCCAGTGAGGCCAGAGCAGACCCAAGCAAATACTTGCCAGGGCATGCGGTATCCGAGGACTACTTAGAAGTTTCCAGTGGTGCTGGGGCAGTGGGCTACGTGGCCAAACATCACTACCTATTTCTGGATAGCACAGATCTAGCCAGATCGCCTTAAGAAGGAAACCAGCCTGCATTCAGACTAAATAGTTAACTCTTCTGGGCTGGAAGAAATGATTATTCAAAAGTTGGTCCCCACATACAAATGCAAATGACATCCCGAGACACATGAATGCTAATTTCTCCCACGAAGTCTGTAGACAAATGCTAGTCATTAGAAACATTTCCGTGCATTTATATTAGGCTGTCCTCTAAAAGACTTTTCAGACAAATATGTCATCAAGATATTCAAAACCATGTAATCTTATCCGAAGTTTCATCTATCAACGGTACAGTCTTGGTCTCTCGCAGCTGTGTGTCAGAACGCGCAGGGAGACTGCTCAGCTGATGCAGCGGAGCGGGGAGGGGCCCTCGCAGTCTTGGGGGTGCACAGAGAACCCCAACAGCAGGGTCTGGGTTTTCACAGGGGCCAGGCCTTTTAGACACAGGTGAGAGAGTTGCACTGGATGCAGGGTGACCTCTAATAGAGTAAGAGAAGAAGCATTTGGGGCCAGGGCTCCTTCTTCTGGGCTTCTCTCTACCAGCCTGCCTTCGCACACTGAGATGACAGATTAAGTTCAAAGCAGAGTGATTGGGAGCTCAAGATCTGGTCTCTATCGCTTCTGCAAGGCAAAATCTCCAGCCTGAACACCGCTCCCGGGGAGGACGGGGGTGAGCTGGGATGGTTAGGGTGAAGTGACAGCACTTTCAAACGCCTGGCAGGAGGAGGGCTCCACTTTAAGTCATTTCTCTGCATGTGTGCACGTGTACTTTTCCTTCCCCTCCCCCTTTCCCCTCTTCTTAGAGAAGGGTGTTTGGTGGAAAGAGTGCCCAGAGGATGCCTTCTTGATATCCCGGGGGGCTGCACAAGTTATTGTTATTTGGTTGTTTCCGAAGGGACCATCTGAGCTTGGGTCACTTTATTTCGTGTGTGAATGGCTGGTGGCTTTCGATGGCAATGGAAAACATTTTTCTTAATTAATTATGTAATAAAATGAATCCATCAAATAATTTATCTGTTAATCCACTCATTCATCTAGATGAATATTCATCTATCTATTCAACCATTCATTCATCCATATGTTCATCCCATCCATCCATTCTCTACCCACTGATAACAATGTCTGAAGAACACAAGAATATGGCATTTCCATTATCTCAGTTCTGTGACTGGAGAAACTGAGGCATAGAGAGGTTAAAAAATTGGCCTCAGCCCACCCTGTTAATAAGGGATGGTGCTGAGATGGACTCATCTATTCTGGGGGTCACTCCTTTCAATCCATTAACGGCCATTTCTTGAATGTCTGCCTTGCACCAGGTACCAAGCCCAGGTATAATGAGAGGTGAGTTGTCTCAGACTAGTTCCTGCCCTCAAGGAGCTCACAGTCATGACCCAGAGCCCAATCTCACGAGGCTGGCTATGAGTTCATGTCTGAAAAGGTGTAGCCCAAATGCAATGGCAGCTGTAAGCCTGCACAAAAATCCACCAGCTGAGGTAACTGGAGTGGAACTGACATTGTCAGGGTTATGGGCCTCACCATCCAGCTTCCATGGAAACACCGTCCAAGGATGCCTTTTATTTATCAATGTGTAGACTATAAATGTATCCTAGCAGCTGGTGCTTTGCAAGGGGACTCAGGAAAGGACAGGCCTGGGTGCGGCCCCACTCCCCTGTAGATGGGCATGGCAGAGCTACACTGGGTCTTTCAGACAATGCTCCTTGGAGCTGAGGATATAATCTATGGACATAATTTGAGGATATGATATAATATGTGTCTGCTGGCTCCTGCCTACCAAGGGCATGGATGTCTCTAGAAAGCATCACTACATTGTAGCAGGCATTCTGAGTGCAGGAAACCATTTGTGCAAAGACATGTAGGCTTGACTGATGATGGCATGGTAGAGCAATCTGGTTTATGCTGTTGAAGCGCAGGTGACATACGATGGGGTGGGTGATGGAGGAGCATAGGAAATATCTGAGTGATTGGAATGAGGCTTCCCTGAGAGGGGTCTTATAAGTCAGCTCAAGAGTTTGAACTTTAGGGAAGACTCAAATGTATCTGGACAGGAGAAACATATATCCAGATTAGTTAGTGCTTCACAAGGAGTACTTGGCAATGGATGAGCAAGTCTGGAGGCAGGAGCACTAGTTAATTGGCTATTGGAGTAGTTGAGACAAGGTACTATCCTACATCCAAGAGATGGGAATGTGATAGAGAAAACAGATTCTCAACATTTTTGCAAAGCATAATGAAAAAGATCTGTGATTCATTGGCATATCCGATGAAGGAAAGGGAAGAGCTAAGCTCACCTCTAAACCTGCTTAGGAATCATGATGGAAGAGGCCAACTTTAAGGAATTTGAGATGTTCAAGGGACAGCCTAGTGGAGATGTCTAGTAGGCAGTTGAAAATCTGGCTCTGGAGTTCAGAAGATAAAGTACTGGTTAGCAGTGGAAATTAGACAGACATCAGGACATTGGTAGCATCCATGCCACTAATCACCATTGCTGCACCGAGAACAGGCATCACTAATCAATCATGGATTTTTGTTTTTCATTGCAGCTGGCTGCTTAAGCATAATGATTTAGGCAGGCATTACCAATGGATTGAAGTTGGCATGAGCATTGAATTCTTTTTGATGGCTACCATAGAGGCAACGAGGAGTGAAGTGTGCTGAGGAGACACAGCACGCTGTGTAATCAAAAGACTGTTGGCTCTGATGGAAGACGGCCTGTGTTCAAATCTCATTGTTACCACTTCGTGGCTATGTTAACTTGCTAAGTTACCTAAACTCTCTAGGTCTTAATTATTTATGAGTGAAACATGGATAACAAAATAGGACCTCCTGGGGTTTTGGATAGGTTTACAGTCATGAAAAGTGTTTAGAACAACCTGACATACAATAACATACTAAATGCTCAATAAATGCTATTTGGGAGTATGGAAAAGAGCAAAGGAAACTGTGAAGATTAGAAGGGCTCTTCAGAGACTGTAGCAGTCCAACTTCCCTGGGGACATCCGAACTCAGGCAGCATGAGTTGATGACACTTTTAATCACAGGATCTCAGCTGGCAACTGGGGAGAAGTCTAAAGTCTGCTTCTGTTTCAGACTCAGTACTCTCATAACGTGGTATGTGGTTCACGTGGATGTTCCCTTTCCCTTTTTAACTCAAATATGGTTTGGGGTTTGAATCTGTGCATTTCTAGAACTTTGCCTCCTAATTTTTAACAGTTCCTTTGTGTGCAGTTTGGAAAAAGGGGATGGACACTTTGATTTTAGCACGGCGGCTGTTGGGTCTGAACTTTCTCTGCTCATCAAGAAAGGCAAATGGACAGGTGGCGTTCACGTCTGCCCAGGAGGAAAATGACCAAGAGTTCAAGTTTTTCAGATCGAAAGGTCACTTTTTGTTTTAGGTTACCAAGCATGTGTTACCGGAGAGAGGCCCCGTGGCATTGTCTAGAAAAGCATGTTAAAAAAATAAATACGTGTAATTTATTTATTTGCCTGGTTTGCTATTTCCCAATCATTCTCCTCAATCTAAAGACACGGTTACGGTCTTTTGGGTGCAGTGCAGCAGAGAGAGCCCTCAAGTTTACGTAGCACGTATCAAGTTTATCTGGGTAAATAAACGATTATGTTTTCTGACCTGCATCTCTGCCTACTCAGCTGGCCTTTAATAACCTTTGCCAAGAGAAAGGAACTGTTTTATGCAGGCTTCCTAACCGCAGAGGGTGTTTCTTTTTGGAGGGAAGAGGGGTGGACTTTTCATGTTGTTTTTCTTCACTGAAAATGGGTATTACTGCAAATGCAGACACTCAGTTTCTTGGCTTGGACACGGAACTTCTGGTGACCTCGCTGGGAGGGCATCAAGCCCTCAAGTTGTGACACATCAACAAATGCCAGGGGGCTTGTAGGTTGGTTGATATTTTCAGCACATTCTGAGTCTGGTGACCTGTTGTGGGGTTGGGTATAGGTTTCGGGTCTCAGAACACTGAGTCAAGGACATGTTTTGAGTCTTTACTTTGAATTCCCGGCTGGTGTGTTGGGGTGTGTGTGTCTGCTTGTATGGGGTGTTGGTGTAGTTGCTTGTGCCTGAGAATGTGTGTGGATGTCTTGGTGTGCATGGGAGGAGAGCAAAGGCCAGAAAGACAAAGGTGGAGAAATAAGAGAACATAAAGTGGAACAAAGACAGGAGTGGTCTCCTAAGAAGATGTCAGGATTCATCCGTCCTTTCCTTGTGGGTCCAGGACTTTGGGTGTGGCTCTGTTCTGGGTTCCGGGAATATTTCAACCACCCAGATTCACAAAGTCCCTGGTTGCATGGATTTTGCCATCCTGGGGGGACACTATCAAAAAATGAGTGATTAAATAAGGGAATTTCAGATAAATTGGCCTGTCCAATTACAGATTAAAATACCGCCTTTCTTCCCAGCTAGGTTGATTTTATCATACTCCAGGGGCAGACCCCCACTCTGTTCCTTTTTGAGGGGGGTCATCTCTGGAATGCAATCTCTGGACAGAAAAGCTTCTATTTTTACTTAGACAACTCTATCCCATTTTACATTTGTTTTCTTAAATTCCCTTTAGGTCAGTAGTTCTCAACCAGGGGTGATTTTGTCCCCAGGGGGCATTTGGCAATATCCGGGGGCACTTTTGGTTGTCTCTACTAGAGGGGATGCTACTAGAAGTCAGTAGAGGCCAGGGATGCTACCAAACACCCTTCCTGCCCACGCGCATCCCACCATGCCCAGAACAGCCCCCCACATAGGAGAATGATAAATCCCAAATGCCAATAGTTCAGAGGCTGAAAAACTCTGGCTTGCATGTTTGTTTTCTGTCTCCTCCACCGTGAAAAGACACGCCCTCTACTCTCTTGTGTCCACAGTATTGACACCTTGTAGATGTTCCATAAATATTTGCTGGCTGGGAGTGCCTCTACTAATGCTCGATACACAGAAGGCAGCATAAAATGTTTGCTGAGTGAATACATGATAAACTCTGGGACTTAATAGCCATGTAACCTTGATGAGTCATCTAACCTTTCTAAGCTTCCACGACCACCCTCCTCCTTCCCCCAACAAAGAACGATCAAGCCCAAATGTCAGCAATGCCAAGATTGACAAACCCTGACTTAAATTAAGTTGGAGGCTGAGCTAGGGCACCCGTAACACCAGGGCCTGTGTGTGTGTGTTTGTTTGTGTTTAGGGGTGAGATGTGCCAGGAAGCCTGGCACTACCCCTTCCAGAAAAGCCTTCACCACAATGATTTGTCTCTTCCCATAGGAAAACTGCCTCCCCCGGACGGTGAGTGTGGGACCCACACAGGCTTCTCTGGGAGGTGGAGCAAAGCTTTTGCCCAGTGGCTTGCAGAACCAAGGGAATGAGGGTCCGGTATTCCTGGAAACCTGGGGGTCACTTTGGCAATATGTGTCCCCAGAAAACCCTGGCCACCCAATCCCTTCCTGTCCAAGACCATGTATTAAAAAAAAAAACCTGTTTTCCAACAACATTCAGGATCAGCTTGAAATTTACTCTGCCTGTAAGTTCTGCCCCCTTAAACCACTTTTTGATGGGAATTCACTCATGAATTCCCTAGAACGGGACAGCGGCTGGCTCTCACCTGAAGGAGCGCACTAGCTCTGCTGTCTGAGGCAAGGGGTGTCGGGAGGGAAAGCAGAAAAGAAATATCTGGGAAATCTGAGACATTGTTTTAAAACAACAGTTTTTTAGGGTGTTTGATTTACTATTCAACTGCGCACAGCTGCTGTTCGGAAAATAGGATGCATGCCAAGCCAAGATAGCTGGTGGAGAGGGTCGGGGGAGTGGGAACAAAGGAATCAACAGTGTTGTTTGCACACTTAACATGTTAACTTGACTTAAAAAAAAAAAAAAAAAAACCAGCGCAGCTGACCATTCCTGAGAAGCCATTGGCCCCTGTGGCTTTCAGTTGCCATTTGTTTGCTGAACGGCTATTTTCCCTGTTGCTGTTGTCTTCTTTGTCTTAATTAAAGAGATTTAGGGGACTGCCCTGCCCTCAAAGTGCAAATTTTTAATCAGTGCTTTGACAATCACTGCCTTCTTTTTCTTCCCTTTTCTTCATTCTGGCATCAAAACACCCACTCGTTGACTTGAGAAATTTTTTTTTTTTTTTTTAAATCAAGGTAAAATTAACATAACACAAAAGTGACCATTTTAAAGTGTCTAATTCAGTGCCATTTTGAACATTTCACAAGGTTGTGCAACCATCACATCTGTCTAGTTCCAAAGCATTTTCATCGCCCCAAAGAAAACCCTGCATTAGTTAAGCAGTCACTCCTCATTGCTCTTCCTCCTCAGCTCCTGGTCACCACTAATCTATTTCTGTCTGTATGGCTTTACCTATTCTGAATATATCTCAGAAATGGAATCGTACAATATGTGACCTTTTGGGTCTGGCTTCTTTCACTTAGCTTTAATGCTTTCAAGGTTCATCCATGTTATAGCATGAGTTGGTATTTCATTCCTTTGTGCAATATTCCATTGTGTAGATAGACCACATTTTGTTTATCCGTTCATCAGCTG
Source organism: Lemur catta (assembly GCF_020740605.2). Lineage (NCBI taxonomy): Eukaryota > Metazoa > Chordata > Mammalia > Primates > Lemuridae > Lemur > Lemur catta. The sequence goes on along the minus strand of NC_059147.1, from coordinate 14,691,936 downwards.
ATGGACATTTGGACTATTTCCACCTTTTGGCTCCTTCAAATAGTGCTGTTATGAATATCTGTGTATGAGTATTTGAAGACTTGTTTTCAATTCTTTGGGGTTTATACCTAGAAGTGCAATTACCATGGTAATTCTATTTAACTTTTTGAGAAATCAAAAACTTTTATATGGCCTTCATTTCACAGCGAGCCTCACTGACTGATCAAGCTAATATGTCCTCCACCCAGGATGAGCCCAGAGTTAAACCAATGCTGCCCTTCCACCTAGGAATGAGAAGGCCAAAGGAAGGCAGAGACCCCCATGGAGTTCCTCCTTTTTGAAACGAAGAAATAGAGATTCAGAGAGAATAAGCCACTTGCCCAAGGATACAGAGCTCAGAAGTAAGAAGTCACAGACCTTATTATGTCCAAAGATCCATCTGCTTTCTTGAACAACTATAATGGAAGCCATGTCACCAGATTCAAAAGGCGGTAGGTTCTCTGCCTAAGAAAGCAAAACCTTTCAGAAAGTAATGCCCCCAGCTCAAGGAGAAAAATCCCTTTCCTTTTGGGGGGAATTTATCTGATCCAAAGACTGACCACAGGCAAAGGGAGATTTCCTGCAGCCCAGGTGTCATGGGAAACAGACATTGGCTTTTTCTGAAAAATCATTCAGTGACTTGTGTTATTGGGAATGAATGCTTCACTAACAGTTACAAATTCCTTGCCCCTTGCCCTGGTTCATTCTCCTGGCCTGTGTTTTCCCCTTTTTCCTTTCTTCCCATGGGTTATTCTCCTTTTTAGAGAAGAAGAAAAGGAGGAGGAGGAGGAGGAGGAGGAGGAGGAAGAGGAAGAGGAGGAGGAGGAGGGAGAAAGGGCAGGAGAAGAAGCCAGCCATCTCTTTCTAAGCATTCACCTTGCCTAACATAAATTATTGTAATATATTAACACAGTTCTCCCAACAGCTCTGTGAGTTTGCTGGTGGTGTTATTTTTATTCTGATGAGGAACCTGGCATACAGACAGGTTAAGAAACTTGCACAAAATTTCCCAACCAATAGGTGAAAGAGTCAAGATTTAAACTGAGAGCTTTCTGAATCTAAGGTCTATGTAATGTAGGCATTCTGCCAGGCCAATCATTTATCAATCACTTCCTATTTTGGGGTATTCTAGCATGCTGGACTTGGTGCTTTCCTACCTGTTTCATAAAACCCTTACCTTATAGAAAAGGAACTTGAGGCTCAGTACACTCATCCATACCACCTGCCTAAGCTTATATAGCTGATGCCGGCTGAAGACATTTATTGTAGGGCCATCTGATTCCAAAGCCCTGTTGAATCTACCTTATTGCACTATTGTTTTGTCCAATATGGTGCTGGGCTTATCCCAGAATTGGTTCCAAGAAGATTGGCTTTCAAGGAATCCTGCTTGGTTGCATCATAAGTTTTTGACAATGTCGTCTTACCCTACCTCTAGTCAACCATTTATTGTGGAGTTTGTGGAATCTCACACTAGGATGGAGCTCTTGGAGGATGATGGTTTTCTGAATTGCTTGTGCTTAGTGGATTTTCCTAAGATGAATTAGAACAATCTTTTGATGAGGTGGCAGTTTGTCTCAGCAAGAGCCAAGGTATGGTATCTCTATGTTGGCCCACGGGGGCAGCAGATATGTTTGTAAACACATATGCTTGCAAGGCAGGTATGTACAAGCATGTGTAGGCAGACTCGTCTGAGTGTTTGTGCAAGTGTGTTTGTGAGGAGGAGGCAGAGAAAGATGTCAGAAGAAGGTTACCCATTATGAATGATTTCTGCAGGCCTTGGGCAAGAAGAATCACCTTTGGGCTCTTAGGGGGGTGGGCTCAGCCCACCCCAAAGGGACCTTATGGCTGTACGAAAATAATTTCCTTGTGCAGGTGGCCTGGTTACCCAGAAATGGTCTCCATCTGGCCTCAGTCACTTCACGTCTTGGTTGTCACTTGCAACCCAGACCCCCTTGTTGGTGTGAAGTTCAGCTGTGCTGGAAGCAGCCCCAGAGCATTGGATCTCCAAATTCTGGTTGGTGGTGCTTGCCTGAAAGATCCCCAACAAGTATGTGGAGTCTCTGTTTCCACTTCCAGCTTCTGATGGAAAGGATTTGGGTTGAGTCTGGGAACTGCATTTTAACAAGCTCACTGGGCGGTTCTGATGTAGATGACACGGACCACACTTGGAGAATCTCCGGCTCAGAGAGCATCCAGGAATCGACTAGCATGTGTCCAGCCTGAGCTCCTATGTTGCAGAAGCCGCCTCCAGCATGCTCCATGATACCAGTGGGGAAGCCCCTTTCTGGAACCTGCCATGTCCTGGCAGAGTCTGATAGTCATTCAACACCAAAATTTGATTCTAGTCCCTCGTTTTGCTAAGCAACTCTAGACACATTCTCAAATTACCTGACCGTGTTGTGGTAAACCTTCACCTTTTGGTATGGCAAAAAGCAAATGGTCCAATGGTATGCTTTGTCTCTGAAACCAATTAAATAACCAAAAACAAGAAAACATGTACTACAGATGACACTCAGCAACCCCCCTTTTTTTTCTAAAGTTCGTAGACGCCGCTGAATTCAAATATGCTTTCAAAGTTAAAATTCCATCTCGCTAAATGCACACTCTGGACTTTTGCAGCAAGGACTTACTTACAAACAGCAGCGACAATTTTCTTATCCATAAGAGATGACTTTTTTCAACTGCTCATTCAGAATCCTGCCCCGGCAGGAGAGATTTCTGTTGTTGTTGTTGTTTCTTTTAACCTCTCTAAATAGGTGAAGGCAGGCTGGCTTCCAGAAACTATTTGGCAATCCATTTCTTCATCCTCATCAACCCAATTCTGATTTCATATGACATTGGAATGCAGCCGCCAGCCCCTAAAAAAGGTGTGTGTGGGAGGGGGATGGGATGAGAGACTTATTTGACAGTGTTACAAGGATTCAGGCTGGAAGCAAACATTTGACACTCCAGCCCTGGAATGCTGTAAAAATTTAATTAGGTGGATCCATTAGTCATGCCCACATGCAGGTTTCATACGGGACTTACAAAAATGCAGGCTACCGAAGGCAAGTTTCAGACCTTCCTGTAAATGCCATTTTCCTCACTGGGAAATGCGGTCTCGGTGGGACCACTGAACCAGGCTTTGTATTTACAAAATATGGTCAGGACGAGATTAACATTATGTACCGAAGGAGTTTTTGAATCCGAAAAAGAGACTCGTTTCAGCTGGTCCAGCCAGACTGCTTCTGAGTCGGTTGAGCTGAGTGAGAGACGGTTTTGGTGCCCACAGTTTTGTGTCGTTTATGACTCGGTGTTTCAGGTTTGAAGGTAGCTGGGATGATGCTACTAGGTAGACTGCAGTGGGATGAGCAAGTGTCTGTTTTCAAGTTGAAAATACACAGGCAGTTTCTCTAGTTCCAAAACAGAGCGTGGGGAAGGGCTTGAATTTCCGAAAGCAAACTGTGAGGTTTCAGGGCCTGCGATACTTACAGCTCGATTTGCAAGCAGGCATTTTCCATGCACAAACACTGCTATTTCGATTCTAAGTCTCTGCCTGCTCACTGTGGTTGGACGGAGGTGGACCAGGAGATATTTAATACAATTAATCATATGGTGATGTTTGAAAGACATTGAAAATGAACTCAAGACTTGCTGCTCTTAATTAGTTTGAATCATGTGAAATTGCCCACATTGACCATGGGCAAACATTCCATGTGATGCAGTCTAATAGAGTGCTTGGCACTCAACTGACAATGAAAGGGTTCGATATAATACCATTGTTCTAGGGCCACAGTCCCCTAGAGATTGGCTGTGGGCTGGGTCCTCATCTGTATGCATTAGTTTATCTGTTCGTGTTATTATTTCAACAAACATGTATTTCTTAACACTCTGGATTGAGACATAAAATTTAATAAGACACAGTCCCTGCCTTAGAGGAGGTCAGAGTCTAATGGGGAAGACCAACTTATAAATAAGTAACCACGGCACAGTACCACGATAATTATAATGTTACTATTTATTGAGTGCCTATGCCTCAAGTCATTTACATACATTAGTTCATGTCTGTTTTAAAAAACAACCCAGCGAGAGAGGATTTTTGTTTTCTTTAGGGAGGAGGCAACTGAGACCCAGACAGATTGAAGAACTTTCTAGATGCACGGCTAAGAAATGACAGAGCTGAGATGTGAGTCCATGAGAATCTAACTCCATTAAGCCATGTTGCCTCAACAACCTCAGATCAGAGCAATGAGGAGGTGAAGTGGATGAAAAAAGCAGTGAGTGGAGATCTCTAAGGAGGAGAGCCAACAAAGTTTGGGGGGTTCTTGAGGGATGAATAAGAGCCCACAAATTAGGCAAGGGAATTGTTTGGTGTCTTGAGGGAAAACCCTGTCACATTGTAACTAATACTTCTTGGTCAATGTTACTTCTAGTTAAACCTGAGTTTGAGATAAAGAATCATGTTTTACATAACAAAAGATACCATCTCCCTAAAGGTCTTTGGTCTGCTCATTTTATGTAATCCTCTTTTTTTAGTTAGTTAGTTTGTTTTTTTCCCCCGAAATTTGTTGCATGTGTACAGATTTCAGGCATCAGCCCATGGCCCTGTCTGGATCATTGGATGAATTGGAGAACCACTTTGGTATATGTGAGCAGAAAAAGAACAAAACTTTGGAGAAACCAACCCCTCTGCAGGAGGAAATTAGTGGGTACAGTGGATGAGTAACTGGCACAAAGAATCCCTGGGAGAGAGGGCTGCAGGTATCTGGATGAAATGCCTAATTCTGTTTGTGCTGTGGATGTTCAGAGACTAGAAGAAGTCAGACTTTGAGTCTTCTCAGATGGTCACATCTTTGACCCTGGAGATCTTTGGTGTGAGATCCGTCACCATCTTGGCTGAAAACTCATTGTTTAGGGGAAGGGAGGAAAAGAATACACTATAGGCCCACGTGCCCAAGTTTTATACTTCTATGTTTCCTGGGAATTTTGCAAACTTAGATTTATCAGTCAAGCTCCGGGGCTTCATTCTGATCTCAGTCTGTCACTTAAATTCAGCCACATGGGACAAGGCTTCTTTAAGAGGATTGGTCAAAAGCAAAGAAAGACTCACATTGTGGCCCTAATTGGGCCTAAGAAGGCTCGATTTAAGCTCAGTGCTTTAAATTGAGTCCCTCATCTATGAAATTCCAAACAATGCCTTCACAGTGAAGATAAACCGGATCTTCTCAGAAGGGAATTATCACAACCCAGGACAAATGATCCATTGGCCTCTATGGTTAATTCCCATCTCTGGTGAAGCATTCGTCCCTCCTGCCCTTCTTTCTTCTAGGGAACCCATTCCTTTCCCCCATTCTTGGGATTTGCACCGGTCTGACCTCTTAAGGTCCTGGCTCCAGAGGTGACCCAGCCCTGACCAAATACATATTCCACAACGCTTGGATTCGGGGGTAAGCAGTGCATTGCTAATCCAAGTCAACAAGTCTCAAATCTAGGACTTTTTTGGAATTATTGGAAAAAAGCTTATTCTAGAGGGAATGCTCACTGTAAAGATCATTTAAGACTGGAGCTTCCAGTGGCCGTATTTCTACAGCAGGGTAATCTGGGCAGAGCACAAAGGCGGCGCAGCAGTGAGTGTATTTGGGAGCTGTAGGAAGAAGTTCCTGGTGACACTATTGACATATCTGGGCTGCTGGACTTTTCAAAATGTGAACCAATAAATTATTTTGGTATGTTCTTAAGCTAGGTTGAATAGAGTCTCCTGTCACTAATAAGCAAAAGGAGTCCGGATGCTATCTCTATTTAGGGTGTCCCAGGCTTCCTTTAGATACCCTAATACATGTTATGAAATTCTCAAAATATGTATAAAAACTGATAACGCGTTCACATTAATTTAAAATAGGACTACAGAAAGTCAGTCACAGGATAGAGCAACTGATTGAAATTAGGAATCATTCACTGAGTCACTAGAGCTTGGCTGTCCAATATGGGAGTTACAAGCCACCTGCGGCCACAGGGCACTCGATGTGTGGCAGGTCCAGATGCAGAAGTTCTCTAGGTATGATGCACACACCAGGTTTAGGGCACTGAGCGCATGCACACAAAAAGAATGTAAACTACCCCATTAATGATTTTAATATTGGTCACATGTCCAAGGGATAACATTTTGGAAGTATTAGATTACATAATATTTATTAAAATTAATTTCACCTCTTTCTTTTTACTTTTTATAGCATGGCTGCTAGACAGTTTTAAATTACGTACATGGCTCACGTTGTATTTCTATGGAACAGTGCTGCCCTAGAGCTGCAAGTGTTACGAGAGTCTACTTTGTGTTCAGCCTGAACCTCCGTTCCTGACACTCCTACCTTGGCTGTCCTTATCTTGAACTATTGTGGTCAACCTTGGAGAATAAGAACTGAATAATCAAATCCATTTTTCATAGTACAGTCGCTTAGATATTTGAAGGCAGCTCCCAAATTCTTCCCATAACTTCTCTTTTCTAGCCCAAATGCCCCACATTCTTCAGCCACTTTCCATATAGGCTAGTTTCCTCCTTCTTCTCTGGCCACCTTCCCATTTACCAAGGATCCCCTTAAAATATGGTGCTTAACATTCTTGCCGGCATACCAGCTGTAGTCTGAGCATTGAGGTGTTCACCTTCTTAGACTAGACGCCGTATCTCTATTAATGTGACCCGGTTGCTATTAACATCTTTGGAAACTAAGGCGGATGCCAGTGGTTCTCAAAGGCGGAGGCCCACACCAGCAGCGTCAGCATCACTGGAGAACTTGTTAGAAATGCAAATTCTCTGGGTCTATCCAAGCTCTCCCTATCACAAATTTTAGGGGTGGGACCCAGCAGTCTGTGCTTTAACAAGCGCTCCAGGGGTTTCTCATGCACCAATGAGAGTGAGAAGCATTGGCTTGCACTGAATGCCTTCTAAAATCTTTTGCCTTCCAGTCAGGGGTTTCCTGTCTTAATGGCTGGATTTTGGGGAGACTGTAATGCAGGAGTTTGCATTTGCTCCTGTTGGTGCATCAGAACTTTGGCCCAGGGTTCTTCTAGCTTGTCTAAGCGTCCGGAATGCAGGTTCTGTCATTTCTCCCTGTGTTGTGTCCAATGCACATTGAATAAGCTGCCTTTAGTCTTTCTCCAGAGAGCTGATATAAATAACCAGCCACACAGACCCCAAAGCAGGGTCATGCTTCCCTCCATGCCTTGGGTCCCCTTGTTCCCTCTGCCTCCAATATATTTCCAAAACTCATCTCCCTTGCCCCCCAGACTACTTCTCCTGACCTAGTTCTGCCAGGGCCCGTATCTCCACGTAGATATCACTTCTACCAAGAAAACTGGGTTTGGGGCTGGTCCTCTGTATCTCGTGTGCTGACAACCGTCAGTGTTTGATAAATGATTCTCTCCTCTCCAGCAGCGGGTCTCCATCGGGGTGATTTTGCCTCCTGAGAGGCATTTGGCAATGTCTGGACACATTTCTGCTTGTCACATCTTGGGGGATAATACTGGCATCCGGTGGGTAGAGACCAGGGATGCTGCTAAACATCCCATAGTACACAGGACAGACCCCTCCAGGAAAGAACAATCTAACCTAGAAGGCCACCAGTGCTGAGGTTGATAAGCCCTGTGCTAGAATGTAAGTCCCCTGCCTCTTTTGGTTACAATTTTATTCCCAATCCCAACAGAGTGCAAAGGAGACGCTGAATAAATATATTTGTTGAATGAATACGTGACGTCTCTCTTACTCTGAGGGAACATGAGACAAACCAATCAAGATCACCTGCCAATTTATACCTTTCTGTTTTAGGAAGTAACTTGCCCGGGGGCTGATGCAGTCAGTGAAGGACCTACGGAAACTGTTTTTATTGGACAGACAAACTAGCTTCATAATTAGCCTACTCATGGCCAAATAATACATGTGCTTCTAAAGTACTTACAAACCACTGAAACATTTTCTTGCCTCTCTAAGTCGGCTGAGTGTTCACCTGTGGCTGTCTTCCCGTCCTACTCATTTTCCTTGTAATGTGATTTTTACTGGCTGTGTGAACTTGGACCCCGTAACTTCTCCAGGCTCAGTTTCCTCAAAATGGGCGTAAAGGTGTCTGCACTTCACTTCCTGGGGCCCTGAAGTGGAGGTGATGAGGATGGAGTCAGGGTATTTGTAGGGTACTGGGGGCACTGCCTGGCCCGTCCCCATAATTATTATTTCCTTAATTCATCTTCACAGCAATCCTGTGAGGCCAAGAGAAACATAATCTTAATATAATAGACTATGAATCCGAAACTTCGCCAGGACAACTAGTTGCATTTTTATCCAGTTTTCTGTCAGTGAAGATTGGTGACTTGTGTTGATGACTGATCTTGACGTCTCTGAAGAAAGAAATTTCTCTCACGGACAAAGCTCTTCTTTCTGGAAGCTTCCGAAATCTTGAAAAGGATGCTTTTCAAACCACCCAGCATGAAGCTCTACACTTTTGCACTCAAAGCTGGCCATGGCTTTGGGAGATTTCTTGATGTGTGGGCTCACGGAGGAGGGTCATGTTTAAACTGGTGATATTTGAACCCCTGAAGGAAGAAGCCAGTGCACACGGACACGGGAACCCCATGCTGGGTTGAGGCCTGAACACTCACACACGGAACCTTTTACGTGTTGCATTTCCAAGCTGGCTGCGTGGGACCCACAGCAGCCTGGAGCCACTTGCAGGCTGCTCTGCCGCTCTTCGGGGTGAAGGGCCGTGGCTCAGAGTCTCCCGGACCGAGGCAAGGCCTGGGAGCCAGTGAGTCATTCTGGCTTGGCACGGAGTCCCCAGGCTCTTGGGGGAAACAAACAGACTTTGTTGAAAGGGAGCTCTCCTGCGTATGAATGGCCGCTAGTCAACTCTTCCGAGGGGCCCTGTAACCTGGGCCTGCCCTGTCTCTGCCCCTCTTGGCCTGGGGAAACCGCCATGACTTGGGGGCGGGGTGAACATTTGGTGCTCAGGCCTTTGTTGTCAACAGGGAACAAAGATGTCAGACCCCGGCTGGAGAGACATTTCCTGGGGGCCTATCTGGGATGCAGGCTTCTGCCTCTAGCTTCAGCTGTTTCCCAGTGCTTGCTTGGGGAAATTAGAGTCAGACTGGACACCCCATTCCTGAGTCCCCTCTTCAATTAGCTGGGGTAGCAGTTGGGTGCCTCTTTAATATAGAAAGTACTCTTACCTGCGGAGACCACTTTTCTGATGTTTGTTTGCCTTGGTCCAAGGAACGTCTCTGGTGCACGTGCAACTTTATGATGTAATATTATGGGGGATATTTTATTTTATTGGCAGCTGTCAGGAAAATTTCTTATGGGCAGACACCCACTCTTGGAAGAGAAGACTTCAGAAAGGTCTCCTGGGGGAGAGGTGATGGGAACGGATCTTCCCAGGCCTGAATGTGAGTAGGCTGATGGAGAGGGGGACAGACTTGGGTGTTACTCCTGAGAGGGAAGGAAGAGGAAGGTGGGGTGTAACTGTGGGACGGAAGCTGGTGTGATGCTGGGAGGTCACCCCTCGGCCCCTGCAATGACCTTTCCTGGGAGCTTGACACTTTTAGGAAAGCCACTAACTTGTTTCAGGTGAGTGGGTTCATTTCGGAAAGCCCTTTAAGAAACGGGCCTTTTGTTCAGCTTGATGCGGGGGTTGGGGTGTGTGTGTGTGGGGTGGTGGAATGTGAAGCCTCATGCAGGTGCTTTATGAGCTCAGAAGCTGGGAGAAACGTGAGGAAATAGATGTTGGGGGCATTCACAGCCATTCTGGGGACAAGTCTGGATTCTTGCAAGTCTGTGGGATTAAGGTTTGGACTAATTTGAACTGAATCTCCCCAGAGTAGGGGCCCCGGGTAACATCTGAGTTACATTATTGACATGGCTCCGCACGTCACCGCACTGATACTGCCATTTTTCTCCGTCTCTAACAAAGACTAGAGGCCTGGTCTACATCTGTCGAGGCTCACTCTGATTCAGAGTACGAAATGGTCTCCAAGGAGGAGGCCACACACCCGACGTGAGGCGTAACCTTGTTTATTAGCTCCTCGAGCAGGATGATGCATTGGGACAATGGTTTGGCGCACGGTGGCTTCCACTCATTAACCCACATGGAGGTCACAGCTCCAACTTGGCTGCTGCCAGGAAACAACTTGTCAAAACTTCAGGCGAAAGCACCAGGTTCCAGCTCATTGGGACTCAATTCCTAGATGAGCACAGGCAGAGGAGGAGGCTGTGCTTGACTAGCCCCAGATAGGCCGAGCAGATGTCGTGCGGGACGCCTCTCTGCAGAGCTCGAGTGCTGGCTGGCTCATCACCCACACAGGGCCCCTGGGAGAGTGGCTGATGAGGGCCTTGCAGCGCTAGGAGCTGCCAAGTGATTGGCTCTGCCTCCCCCCTCCCCCAGTGGCCTGGCCCCCTGCCAGCCTAGTTTGGAATGGGAGCTAGGGATGGGCAGAGTCTCGCATGGGGAACTCTTGCAAAAGACCCAGCAATGCTCTTGGATGCCATCCCGTTGTCACGGGCTGTGGAGACTTCAGCAGGGAGAGACAGAAGCTCGGTGCTCAGGGAAAGCTAAGGTGCTCCTTTTCAGCCCCGCCCTTACTCACGGGGAGGGAGGCAGACATCAACTGCGTAATCCAAAACAGGTCTCTGAGCCGCTCTGCCTGCTGTGGCTGGGAGAATAATCACAGCCTCCCTCGGGCCAAACAATTGCCTGCCTTGGAACTCAAACACATTCCAGAGAGAAATGAGGAGTCTGTGTGTGCGTGGCCAAAGTGTTTGTGTGTGTGTGCGTGTGTACACCTTGGCATGGCCCACTGGGTATAGTCTCTGTGCATGGATTGTGTGTGTGTGTATTTAATTGGTGTGAATATATGTTCAGTGTGTGTGTTTGAGTATGGACAATGTTTAATAAGCTTGTGGGAAGGTGTGCACGGTTGGTGTTCTCTGTGTGCACATGGACAGTGAGTGTGCGCTTTATTCATGTGTCTGTGTCTTTAGTGCCCTGGGTATTGTATGGCCATATGTGTGCTTGTATGTGCATGGTCAGTGTGTATATTGTATATGCATGCGTGCATGTGTGCCCTCTGTGTGTGTGCATGCATGTTTGGCCACATGATTAGTGATATATTGTTTTGGGTATATGTGTCCTATGTGTGTGTGCTTATGCACATGTCCTGTGTGTGTGCTTAGACCATGAGTGTGTGTATGTGTGTGTGTGTGTGTGTGTATATATATATATATATATATATATTTTTTTTTGATGTGACCAAAATGCATCTGTCATCCTAGTGGCTATGTTGTATGTGTATCCAATGGGTATCCATGTTCCAGGTGTATTTTTTGCAAAATCACTGTATGTATCTCATGTGCATGTCAGTTTGCATGTATGAGTGAGAGAGAAAGAACATAGACTTGGAAACAATGGACGTGTCTATGCTACCATTTGAGGCACACTCAGCCTGCCAATAGCCATCTCAAGCCATTAGAGCTCCTTAGCAGGGTACACAGAGCCTGCCCAGTCACAAGTCCTTCTATTAAACTACTCCATGCCAGCCATGGGACTTTCCTGCCTTGTCCCTGCCAGGTTCCCTGGGCTCTGACCCTATGAAATTGCTCACTGCTCCTTGCCTCTGGACCCACTCATGCTGTTCCCACTCTGGTGGGATGGCTCTCCCCTTCCCCACCTTTCTGACACCTGCTCATTGTTTAGGATTCAGCTGGCTTGAGTGTTCTCACATCTAGGAAGTCTCCTTGCGTGGACCATTTCCTGCTTTATCTCCCAACTACGAATGCAAACACGTTTCCCTCAAAGCACCTCTCATGTTTAAGGGCCTCGTTTGCCTACGTGTCTGTTTCCCTGACCAAGGGTACCCACTAGTGCAAGGATGACAACACCAGTCTCTGCTCTTTGAACATTACTCTATCCCAGGCCTGCTAAGCACGCTCTCACCTCACAGCAGCACCACGAGACAGGTGACTTTATCCTCACCTTGCAGATGGGGTCGCTGAGGCTCGCTGAGAGAGTCAGAGACTATTAAGAAGCTGGGCAAGAGATCAACCCTGTATCTGATTCCAGAGCCCATGTATCATTTTAGTGTTACACCATTCCTAGGCTGGACCTTACTCTTCTGATCGATTGATTCATTCAATAAATATTTACTGAGTGCTTGCAATATACTAGGTGCCTTTCTCAGCACTCAAACTGCCTTCAGGGAGCTTGCATGCTAGTTCTGGTCCACTCTGCAAGGCTGGGACGCATGGTGTATGACTCTCTGGGTTGTGTGTGCATGTGTGCGTGTGTTTTCTATCTATGAGCAGGGAAGTCCCAAGATCCAATATTAACCTCTGAAAAACATTACCCGAAAGATCATTTGGGCAATTGCCAAATGTAGGAGATAAGATAGAACCATCTCAGAAGAGGAGCTGTGGAAGGCAGAACGATGGCTCCCCAAGACGTACACACCCTACTCCCCAGGCCCTGTGAATATGTTAGGTTACGCAGCAAAGGGGCATGAAAGGTTGCAGATAGAATTAATGTTGCTAATTAGCTGACTTGGACCTAGAGAGATTATTCTGGATTATCTGGGTGGGCCCAATGTAACCATATGGGTTCTTAAAAGTGCAAGGCACACAAGAGGAAGGAGTCACATGCTGCCATGAGAGGGACTCCACCCACCACGCCTGGCTTTGAAGAGGGAGGAAGGGGCCAGAAGCCAACACATAAGGGCAGTTTCTAGAAACAGGAAAAGGCAAGATAATGACTTCTCCTCTAGAGCTTGCAGAAAGAACATAACCCTGCCCGCACCTCGAGTTTAGCCCAGTGAGACGCGTGTCAGAATTCTGACCTCCAGAACTGTAAGATAATGAATGGGTGCTGTTTTAAGCTGCTAAATTTAAAGTAAATTATTAGGGCAGCAATATGAAGTAGATACAGGAGCCAAAGTCTCAGGTTAGGAGAAACTGGTTCTTGCATTAAAATGGGATCCGGATGGGGGCTTAATGGAATAAAGGCATGATAAAGGATGAAGTCTCTTAAACGAGAGGCATAATGAGCGAGTTCCAACTTCACACGCTCAGCAGGTTAAAGGGCACAGTGCACGCACGTGGAGCATCTGGTTGGCCTTGACTTTTATGCAGGTGCGTTTCAGTTTCACCAAGCTATGGACAGTTATTTAAGGGAACAACATGGGATATAGTTCCTGCTGCTAGTTTTAGAAAGAAAGCAAGACCACACCATTACTGAAAGACATATCCTACAAGACGAACTTGACCCTGGACCAAAGCTCACAGAACCTCTGCAGACAAGGCTCTGGTGGTGGTGAGCCTCAGACCTGAAAGAAGGTCATTCCCACTCCAGACAGATCCACTTGACGTGATCGGAATCCCTCCTGTCCAAAAGCCCCAGTGGCAGTGGCCGGTCAGTGTCCATGGCCTCAGTAGCAATCAAAAGGATAATGACATATTTCCCACTTAAGCCCGTAGTGGGGGGCTGAGAGAGAGATCCACAAAGAAGGCTGCTACTCTCCAACTGGACTGAAGCTGAGGAACCACTAGGGGTGGGTTCCATTACTGCAATTAGCGCATGGTGTACACAGCACTTAAGGGCTCTATCTGGGAGTTTGCGGTATTCTATCTGAAACGGACCACTACTTTATGCAGGGAGGAATGAGGGGAACTGTTTCCAAGTCAATCTCATAGTCTAGTCTGCAAAGGACCCTCTTCCTCCTTGTTTATGCCCTACCGTGCTCTCCCGTTCTTGGCTTGAGGCCATGGCCCCTCCTGACATTCGAATGGCAAATCAAGCACCTTAAAAACCTGGCGTGTGGGAAGCTTTCAGCATTGCCTGGCCTCTCGTTAGCCCACCACGGTGGGGGGGGGTTTGCTGGATTTCTTCTTTCCTTCTTAGGGACAATCCCAATACTATCTGTTCTGTCCTTTGTAGATTTTTTGTGTTGCAAATACAAAGGATGAAGGAGCTGTGTTTGCTGTAGAGGGGAGGTACCTTTGCAAGGAGTTAAGAAGTCCCAGGAGATTCCTACTGAGACCTTCCTGATTTTCTCACCCTTCCCAGGATCTGTAGGGTTGCCTGTTTGTGTGCGGCTCCAGAATATTTCTCTCTGTCTCTCTCTCTCTCTCTCTTTCTCTCGGGAAGCCTGGTGGAGGCTACCATTTTGTCATCCGCCTGAACTCCGGGGAAAGCAATTCTGTGCAGAGCTGGGGAAATTCCAATGACTAGGTTTTAGAAACTGAAATATGTTACACCTTTTCTAGCAACGTATTCTTGTATTTTTTTCAGTTTTGGGGTTCTTTGGAAGGAAATAGCCAAACATTGTCACAAAAACATGTTAACCAGGTTAAAAAAGATCACAGTTGACAGTATGACTGTAGCAGGGACATGGCTGACTTGCCCCCTGACCTCTACAACCTGGTCTGTGTCATTTGAGCATGTGCACATTTTTTATAAAGATTTCGAAATGCTGAAAAGGAGAGTGCCTGAGTCTTGATGGATTGTTAGTGACTCAAAGGATTTTTCTATAACACCAAGTGCCTCATGGTAAGTGGTAAGGCTGGCACTTGTGACATGCAAATATGTCCCCAAACATTGCCAAATGCCCCCCTGGGGGACACAATGGCTCCTGGTTGAGAACTACTCTCTTAAATGAATGAATTTTTACAGCTACTCTACAAGCTGGAGGTTTCACCCCAGAGACAGAAGTGTCTTGGCAGAGACCACCCAGGGTTTAAAGAGTCTAGGTTCAAACTCAGCTCTCAGGCCCTCTCCCTGTGTCTGCAGCTGCCCCATGGATTGTTCCAGAACATTCCATGTGGCCTGAGGCGGGGGCGGCCCCTTCTGGGTTCTGTCTAGCGGACACAGTACTGTGGAGCCTCCTTTCTCAGTGTGCAGAAGGCTTCTAGATCTGGTGGCAAAAAGAACAACACAGTCTCTGTTAGGAAGAAAACCACAGCTTGAAAAAAAAAGTAGGGACACGTCTGATTCATCAGGATGACTCATACCTGGGATCGCTGCTCTTCCACTCGCTTCCCGTGGCCTGTCGCGGCTTGCGAAGGGCCATGGTGACTTGAAAAGGCAAAACTCCCCTCTCCAAGGCTGGGGACGGATCCACCCGTCTGGGTGCACGGAGTGAGCGCGGTGCAGCCAGCCATCAAGATAAGTTTATCAGGGACGCGGAATCAAATTTCAGAGAATCCAGTGTGTGGCGTTGGAAGGTGCTTGGAAGTTTCTGATTCCGTCCTGGCCAGCTCAGTGTGCCCCTTGTGGACAGCTGAGGGTCTGTGGGAGCAGTGGGTAGCTACAGTGTGCAGAGGAAGGCATTGCAACAATTGCTCAGCAAGGCCAGGGCTGGTGGGAAAAACAGATCTTCAGGTGCAGGCAGAGACGGCTGATAATTATCCTAGAAAACGTGTCAAGCTGCGGAGTTCATCTCCTTACATAGAAACCCGTGTCACCACCACGATTACATCAGGCCTCTGGGAAGCCTTGTGCGTGGTCCTCTATTATCTATTGATAGATGACTTTGTAATCCCACTCACGTTGTTTTCTTGAGGACAAGAGGGTGTAATCTTCTTGTTTCACATGTCTCACATCTCCCGGTGCGCAGTTAATCCCTGGATCCCGCTCGCTGAGTGACTGAGTTGACAGAGAAGGGGGTGAATTTCCACTACCCCCATTAGGGGTCTTTGTGCCCCATGAGCAGACAGTTGCCCAAATTCCACTCATTAAAAAAAAAAAAAAAAAAAAGAATGGGCTAATTAAGCCTGCCAGCCTAATTTTGCGCTTTCTAATTTTGCCCTTTAAATGCATCATAATTATCAGATGCAAAATACATTTTCAAATGCAGAGCCACTGACGGGTGTATTTTTAAACGTGCAGGGCTAAGACGGGAGTGAGCGAAGAAGCAGGCAATATTTTTAACTTGTATCATTGGTCAGGAAAAGGCCATTGTTTCTCCGATTCCCACCACTGTATTTGGAAGGAAAACTGCATTTATTCGATGGGGTACTGAAATAGATGTTATTGTGTTGCTGTCCCTGGCAATGCTGCTGGGTGGCTTGTCCTTTGGGATGTGCTTGGACAAAGGCGATGAGGTCACAGCCTGAGACTCTGGGCTTCATGTTAAGGCATGGGGTACATGCCTCTGCAGAGGCTGCAATAAGTCAGGGTGGGTGTAGACAGCAACTTGGAGCAGTTCTTGGTGGCCATGTGATGCAAGCCTTCCTTATTATTATTTTTAACGTTTTTAGTAGCTTGTCTTCATTATCGACAATAGCATGTACCCAAAGCCTTTGATTACTGAAGCTTTTGGACACAGCTGTTTTTCCTTCTCTCCAACCTATCCTAAGAGGCATTGTGTAATTCTATTCAAAGTTAATGCTGGAAACAAAAAAAGAGTCACAAATAATTACATGTCATATTATATTTATAATATATCTGGGTCTTGCTTAGTGTATGCAGTCTATATGAACTGTACACAGTGTAGCATAATGCACTGCAGAGAGTCTAGCATCAAAAATAACCACAAAGGGCAGGTTAGCATGAAATCTGTCACAAAGGTGTGATTTCCTCTCCAAGTATAAGTTCCGCCATTTCATGAAGCCCTTCCTTTTACAGATGAGGAATCTTCTCCCACGTTCTCTTCGGGAAAAAACAATGCAGTCCCTCCATGTGGACCCACTGCTCCTTCCTGGGCCCTAGATTTCATTCCAGGAGGTGTTGACATCTCACTGTAGGTATTTACACTGCAAGAAGAACAACTTCCTTGCAAGGCTTTATACCAACAGAGCTCTCTGGAAGCCACTGGGTCCTGTCTGGAATCCCTTCTACTTAGGTATGATAAAAATGATTCCATGAATGTCCTTCACTAAGAAAAAGGGGGAGGATGGGGCTTGGTGAGTTGCTAACGGAGATGCTGCACTGCGTAACTTGAGTTTGGGATATCTGGCCATATCAATGGACTGCATATCACTGGAGTCGAATTTTTGTCCAATATTCCATGATTTACAGAGAGTTGATCATAATATGAGAATAGCAATGGTAGTTTATCAAGTCTTCACTTTATGCTTGGCATGTGCTTGTTGCTCTACACAGTATTGTCGTCTTGGATGACACCAATGAGAGGTGGGATATGCAGCTTTCTAAGGCTTCTCCCAGTGGTTCTTGCCTCCCGATATTCATGCCTTTGTGCAGTTCTCTCCCCCTGAGTGTGGGCTGGGCTCAGTGACTGGCTTCTAATAAAAAGAATATAGCAAAGGTGATGGGATGTCACCTACGAGATTACGAAAGGCTGTGATTTCCACCTGGCACTTCATCTCCTGCTCTCTCTCGCTTCCTTGCTTGTATGAAGCCAGTTCTCATGTTGTGAGATGCCCCATGGAGAGCCCATGTGGCAAGGAACTGAGTCATAGCCAGCAGGCCACTGTGGCCCTCAGTCCTACAACCACAGGAAACTGAGTCCAGCCCAGTAAGTGAGCTCAGAAGTGGCTTCTGCTCCAGGTGAGTCTGGAGATGACTGCAGCCCCAGCTGACACCTTGACCATCGCCTGTGATGGAGATGACCTCAGCCCCACCTGTCACCTTGACCATGGTCTGTACTGGAGATGACCTCAGCCCCACCTGTCACCTTGACCATCATCTGTGGTGGAGATGACTACAGCCCCAACTGACACCTTGACCATTGCCTGTGATGGAGATGACCACAGCCCCAGCTGACACCTTGACCATCATCTGTGGTGGAGATGACTACAGCCCCAACTGACACCTTGACCATTGCCTGTGATGGAGATGACCACAGCCCCAGCTGACACCTTGACCATCATCTGTGGTGGAGATGACTACAGCCCCAACTGACACCTTGACCATTGCCTGTGGTGGAGATGACCACAGCCCCAGCTGACACCTTGACCATCGCCTGTGAGAGACTGTGAACCAGATGACACAGCTAAGCCACACCAGATTCCTGAGAAAGTGTGCAATCATCAGTGCTGTGATTTGGAGCCAGAGCATTTTGTGGTTATTTTTTAGGCATCAATCAATAACTTATACAATAGCCAACATTGATCAGAGGCTTTGGTCTAGGTACTTTTTACGTATGAATGTATTTGATCCACACAACAACCCTTTATGATTGGAATTATTCTCCCATTTTATAGATGGGGAAGCTGAGGCTTGGGAAGATTGTGGTTTGACCAAGTTCCCAGAGCTTGTAAGTGGAAAAGCCAAGGTTCAAAGCCAGTGTTGAAGTGTCCACATTGCTTTCATTGAACGATACGTGTGCCTTAGACTGTTTAGGGTTGCTATAACAGAATACTGGAGGCTGGAAAATTTATAAAAAAAGAAGTTTGCTTGGCTCACAACTCTCATGACTAGAAAGTTCATGATTGGGGTGCTGCTTCTGGTAAGGGCCTCCCTCATGCTGTTTTCACTCGTGGAGGAAGGTGGAAGGGGAGTGAGCCTGTGCGGAGATCACATGGCAAGAGAGGAAACAAGGGAGAGAGAGAAACCAAGGAAACCAGACTCTTTGAAGCAACTCACTCCCATGGGAACTGATTCAATCCCTGCAGGGTGGGAGGGCGTTAGTGTATTCATGAGGGGCTCACCCCCCCGTGACCAAAACACATCTCACTAGGCCCCAGCTTCCAACACCAACACCGTCACATTGGGGATCAAATTTCAGCATGAATTTCAGAAGGGACAACACATACTCAAACCATAGCAATGGGTAGTGGGTTCGATCCCTTTCGGGGATAGTGGAACTCGTGGTAGATTAATGTAGGAACCCGATGAATACTTGGTGGAAGCCCCCAGATACAGCACACTCTTCTTGGGATTACCCGCAGCTCCTCCCATAAACAATTCCGCCTTGGTGATGTCTAAGAACTCACCACTGCTCAGTGGGTTTTCTGTGCACTTGCCCTTGATGCCCACATCAGGTCTCTGATGTAACTGGGATGGGTAGGGGAGGGGTGCTTGAGACCCCTGTCTTCTCCCCCCAAAGCCACCATGGGGGCGGCTCAAAAATCTGCCCTAATTTAAAGGGTCTACAGGAGAGGAATGCTTCTCACGAGAAAACTTCAGCAGCACTTGGAAGCAAGCCAAGGCGGAAGAGAGTCAAAGGGACTCTATTCTGTCTAAATCTATGCAAATCGGTGGTTTGCCCTCCAAACACAAGTGTT
Source organism: Lemur catta (assembly GCF_020740605.2). Lineage (NCBI taxonomy): Eukaryota > Metazoa > Chordata > Mammalia > Primates > Lemuridae > Lemur > Lemur catta. Next base: position 14,672,729 of record NC_059147.1, on the reverse strand, counting down.
TATCTCAGTTTCCTTTTTCAGCTGATTGAGCGATTAAAATGCAGAGAGGTGGTGACCCCCACCTGCACTCTGCCTCTCTGAACTGCTTTGCTCCTCGGAAACCTTGTTAGTTTGACTCCGCCACCTGCTTTCAGTGGAGAAGCCCAAGGGCCCGGGTCTGCCTGGCCCCTCGCGCAGTCCTGAGGATGCCCTCCCACCCTGTTCCCAGACTTTTCTTTGTACCAAAGTTGACCTCTAGTCACCAACTCAGGCTCTCTTGGAGCTAAAAAGCAGAGATCACTCTCCTTAACCCTCTGGACAATGAAGCACGCAGCTGAATATATTAGTGTTTATCTGCATTTTATTCTTATGATCCAAGGGAGGAGCACAGAGTGGGGATGTTAATATCTGCCACATTTGGGTGAACACCGGGTACTACTTTTGTCATGTTACAGCCAGGAAACCATGGCCGGGAAGAGAAAGGCGTTTGCCTGAGATGACCTAGTTGGCCACTTGAAGGGCATATCTTGAAGTGTTCAGGCACATGAGGATTGGGACAACCTGTTACATAGCCCAGAAAGCTCACCCCACCATGGTGGGTGATTATACACCAGGTGCAGTGGGTTCTTGCTTTCTCAGGCACTTTATATATGTTATCTCCATCTTCATAGAAATATCTAAGGCTACAGTGGTTTATATATTTTTTTAAAGAAGTCACTGACCTAGTTAAAGAATCTGATGACATCTAAAACTCTTTCCCTCACAAAAATACATATATACCAAAATTATATTCAATTTTATGGGCTCCTTAAGGATCCATGGACTCCAGGCTAAAAACCCCCTGCTTTAAGTTAAATATTTTTGTTTCTCTCGTATAGAAAATGATCAAATCAAGGCTCAAAGAAGTTACGTGCTATGCCCATGCACGGCAAGATAACATGTGCCCTTAAGTAGAGATTGACTGGGCTCCCAAGGTCAAGTTGGTTTCTTCCCAAGAACACACTGAGATGCAGTGCCACAGATTCCAGAAGACAAATCTTCCCTCTTTCTTTACCCAACTAATGTATTTTTTTTAAACATCTATTAAGTGCCCAACATTGAGCAAGAGGTGGCCCCTCGGAGCTTACAGAAAGTTTTGCACAGCTGATAGCCAGGTTACCCCTCTTCAAGAGAGCCTTCAGCTGGGAGCTCATGACCTGCCTTCCCACGGTTTGTTCTTTCACTAAGACTGGACATGCAGAAGTCCTTACTGCAGGAGACAGGGGTGGATGCCCCACCGAGGACTTTCTTGGCTGAACGAAGGAGCAGCAGAGGGAACAGCACCCCAAGCATCCCATCTGAGTTGACTTGCCATGAATTGGAATCCTAGGGGGACCATTCACTACTGATATTTTTAAGACTAAAAATTTAGATTTTGTCTCAGAGTCATGTCACGGTTGAACAGAATCCCTCCCCTGCCTTAGTTAGAGGTGACAGGGCTTGGTGGGGGAGGGGGCACATCTCCCCTGGTTGATCCTCTTTGGCTATTCTCAGTGGTAACCAGGTGATGTCTGGTTGAAGCAATAAGAAAGGCAGTGGTAGGAATGGAGGAGCTTGCATCTGGAGAGAGAGAGAGAGAGAGAGAGAGAGAGAGAGAGAGAGAGAGAGAGAGAGAGAGAGAGAGAGAGAGAGAGAGAGAGAGGGAGGGAGGGAGGGAGGGAGGGAGGGAGAGGGAGACAGAGAGAGAGACTAGTTAGAATGAACCAAGTGACCTGGCCTGGTTTGCACAGGTGATGGGATGTTATGGGTGGATCCTTCTACTCATTCCATTTTGTGCCTCACTCAGTGACCTCTCCCCAGTCTCTGTAGCAGCTTGGACTTCTCCTAAATATGGTCCCAGGATACTTTTCCTGATTTCTGGCCACTAGGATTTCTTCTACCTCTCTTCCGAGCTGCTGAGTTGCTTTTTGAGATCTCTCCAGTGGCCCAAGGAGGACCTAAAACCTAGAGCTCCCATATCCAGAGATAATACAACTCTAGTTGACTCTAACGAGCTTGGCTCTGCCCCAGTCTTCATGGAAATAAAGCTTAGGAAAGCATCTCCCTTGATGAAATACCATAAGACAGGGTTGTGGAGCAGCGTGGAGCACACTTGGGGTGGGTATAATTCACTGATGACATCAAAGCAAGGGGAGCATAGGTTTGAAATGATTCTCAGCATTGGAAGTGATCACTCAGTGAGGTTCTAACCTTCTCGTACATTAATGGTCTTCGCTTCTAGACCTGCCTCAGCCACTAAGTCTGTGTGATCTTGAACATGTCACTTCTTTTAGGGACTCAGCTTTTCCATCTATACAATGGGTGGGTCCTTATGATTTCCTTAAGCCTCTTTCTGCCATAAAAATCTAAGCTACTCTTTGTTTGAGATTTGAGAAACAAGGTATAATTTACGTACTGTGACACGCTCTTTAATGCACTGTTGACTCAGTTTTGACCAACATATATACTTGTATAACCTCATCCCCTAACCAGGACACATAATGTTTCCATTGCCACAAAACATTCCCTTGTGCTACTTTCCAATCACTTCTCCACCCCAGAAGTAACCACTGATCTTATTTCTATCACTGTAGGTTAGTTTTCCATAAACTTATAAAATTTTATATAAATGGAATTGTACAGTATGTACTTTTGTGTTGTCTGAATTCTTTTTCTCAGCATATTTTTGATATTCATCTATGTTGTTTCATGTATGTAGTTTATCCCTTTTTTTTGCTGAGTAATATCCTATTGTATAAATATATAACAGTTTGTTTATCCATTTTTCTATTGATGAACGTTTGGTCTCTTTCTGGTGTTTGGTTGTTATGAGTAAAGCTTCTATGAACATCCTTATACAAGGCTTTTTGTGGACTTACATGTTTTCATTTCTCTTGGATAAATACCTGGGGGTAGAATTGCTAGGTCATTAGGTAGACGTATGTTTAACTTTTTGGGAAACTATCTGTTATCCTAAGTGGCTTTATCCTTTTACACTCCCACCAACAACGTATGAGAATTCCAGTTGCTTCACATCCTTTCTATCACTTGATGTTGTCATTCTTTTTCTCTTTAGTAATTCTAGGGACTGTATCATGGTTCACAGTGATTTTTGTATACATTTGCATTTCTTTTGCTCCCCTTCACTACTGAACCAAAAGCAGATTGGTTTCAAGATCATTTAAAAGAATTAGAGATGCTATATATGCTTGCTGAACATCACATTCTTTTGTAGATGGCTAGTATGTCAGATCATGCCTCATTGAATGAGTCCATTCTTTCCAGGTCATTTCATTTCATTAGTTTTCATAAATATGTATCAATTTCCAAACATATATAAGCCCGCAGCACTAGATTCTTATCAGGATGGTAAGGAAAAGTATAATGAGACTTGTTTGTTCCCTCAAGGACCTTGGAGGAGAGGCAGACTCTAATAACCAAAAGCGTTATGCTGTTACTACAATGTAACCTGAGGGATTGGAGGGTTCTGGGTAGGGGGAAAATAATTCAGATCCCATCAATCAGGGAATGAGATAGATTGAGTTTCTGAAAATCCTTATGTAAAGCAGTGTTAGTGGATTCTGGTTTAGAGGCACCAGGAAAAGAGTGAGCAGGAAGGGTAAAGCCTGACTGTGCCTCCCTGATTCCCCAACTTGGCAAGTGGGAAATCCTTGAGACACAGCACAGTTGGCATCATTCGTGGTGGTTGGAGAATCCAGCCCAGTGAGTTTTAGGATTGTACCAAGAGGCTGTGCCTGTGATATATGCTGGGGCTGCCTCATACCGTGGGCGATGGCATCACCATGGTTGAGGGCAGGGAACTGAGAGACAAGAGGTGGTGGCTGGGCTTTCTCTCCAAGGCCTTGACCTGTACACACAATGGGTATCTGAGGCAGGGATGCCTCGGTCTTCTCTGAGGAATATCCAACAGGAGCATCATCTCCAATGTGAGGTCAGTGTTTTCCCAGACCCTGGAAGGGCAGTGGTTCTTGGAGCACAGTGAATAGCACACCGTGGCTGGGGAGGTGCTGGATAAGGTTTCTTTGCATGTCCTGGCTGGAGTCACTCTAGTAGAAAACCCCAGTAGAGTGGGCCTGTCAGAAAGGTTGCATCTGCCTCCCGTTTTCATGCTGACTGAGAATGGTGGGGTAGAGCTATCCTCCGATTCCTTCATTATCACCTTCAACATTTATTAAGTGACTACTGTATATAGTACACTGTACAAACTACTAGGGATATTACTAGGGATACTACTGGGGAAAGTTGTGGTCCTTCATTTAAAGTTCAGTCATACAAAAAGGTAAAATGATTATTATCATACAGGGTGAGCTGGGAACTTGGGCAGGAGGACCTGATCTAATTTGTAGGTATCAGGGAATATTCCCCGCTCCCACCAAAAAAAAAAAAAAATTCTGCTTAAACTTAGAAGAGAAGGAAGGAAAGAGTTAGCTAGTGAAGGGAGCAGTGCATGCCCAGACCTGGAGGAGAAAGAAAGCTTTGCATTTTCAGGGTGTGAACTAAAAGTTGTTCAGTGGGGCTGGAACGTAGACTGTGAGGGATCTGCAGAAGTTTGCAAACCCTTATCCTTCTGAGTCACAGTGCTGCATAGACACACTTGAGGTTTCCCTGAGTTTCTTTCTGAATAGCTGGATATATGTTACAATGGAGTTCAGTGTGTGTTTTGATTCTATAAATTCTGTAGCTGCAGGCTCTAGCAGTCCAGGGTGAGTGCAGTCCATTAGGTTTTCCTCCCCAAAGCTCAGGTTTTTAAAGGTCTATTTTCTGCTGTTGGACATCACCTAGAGGCTCCTCCTTTGCAAAGTTTGGACTCGACTTTGGGGGAGGAGGGAAGCAAAGGATGAAAGATCACACACAGAGCCTAGCAAGATGGTTTGGGTTGCTACAAGGTTAGGGAATAGAAGTGAGGATATTCTGATTAGAATTCCTGGCCACTTGCATTGGAAGTGTTCACCAAGCCACTTCTCATTCCTGAGAGTGAGTAGAAAAGACCCCATGGACCGAAACATTGAGGGTCTTAAGAGCCTACAGAGGGCAGAGATTTGACCACAAAATCTCCAAATTCCCAAGAAAATCCCATGCCAAGGAAGGCTTATGTTCAAGCTAATCAGGAGTAAACCCCCAAAGCTAGTCTGTTACAGGTAGGGCAGTACTAAAGGGAGCCTAAAGTCAAAATTTCACATATTGTTATGAATGACAAGGCAGAATCTCAACACACACAGAGTAAAGGTAGCTTATTACAAAAGAGGTGTTTGGTGCAACCTCCCATCCTGGGAAAATACCATTCAGCTGTCTACAGATCATGGCACCTGGAAACTGGAAAATTAAAAAAAAAATAAAAAGGTGGCCTTTCAGGAGACAAATTCTGTGGCTGTATAACCCAGCTTCCTCTGAGAATGAGGATCGTGTGTGGCTATAGAGCTTGGGCATGAGCTAGACATTGAATAATCAGACCATCCCTTATGGGCCAACCACTGGGTTGAGAGAAAGCCCCTGCTTTAATCCATGAAGTTCTGAACCTGTGTAGGAACAACGAAGAAGTTAGACTGCAGGAGTGGACAGGAAATCAAAATGCCAGCAGAGAGAAACAGTATATTCCTTCTCAATGACTCTGCTTCTCCATCCTTCAAAAACTCTACTTGTCAATGGAATGATGTCAGGACCATCCTATGTCCCAACAGCCACATGGCAAGAATTACCCGAGATCCTCTCTCTCCTTCCCCTTTCACATCTAACCAAATCCCCAATCATTCCCCAGTCTTCCTGATTCAACCTCAGAAATACTTCATGAATTCATCCAGTCTCTGTTATAAGGGCCACAGCTCAAGCCCACATCCTCTCTGGCCTGGACTATTCCAGTACGTCCCTAAATAGACTTCCGGTCTCCAAGTTTGGCCTCCTCCAGACTAACTTATGCTCTGGAGTCAGAAAGACTGTTCTAGAATTTGAATCCCATTCTGCCTCAACATTATTTAACCCCCTGACATGTGCAGAGGATACTGGCGACCTTCCATAGCTGAGGTCACAAAATCCTCCTTGATCCAACCTGGCCCGTTGCTCCCTACCTCCCAAGGCTCCTCTGCCTCACCGGCTGCTGGCCATTCCTCATGTGCACCTCACTTGCAATGCTGGGGATACCAGTGAGTCCAGTTCATCTTTGTGCTCTCATCACCTAGCCTAGTGCCAACCACATGGTCCACATGCAGTAACCGACCCTTGAAAGAGTAAATGGCCATGTAGGAGAACTCACTTACACAGTTTATCCCTCACCTAAACCTATGCAGTCATTAAAAGGCTTCGTAGACATGGTTTTTCTTAATTAATTTATTTTTTTATTTCAGAGTATTACAGGGGTACAAATGCTTTGGTTACATAAATTGCCTTTGTACCTCCCGACAAGCATGCCCATCCCCCAGACAGCATGCACTGCATCCGTTAGGTGTGGATTTACCCATCCCCTCCACCCCCTTCCACCTGCCTGACACCCTATGAATGTTACTTCCCATATGTGCACACTAGTGTTGATCAATTAGTAGCAATTTAATGGTGAGTACATGTGGTGTTTGTTTTTCCACTCTTGTGATACTTCATTTGGAAGAATGGGCTCCAGCTCCATCCCAGATAATACAATAAGTAGTTCATCAATTTTTTTTATGGCTGAGTAGTACTCCACGGTACACATATACCACATTTTGTTAACACACTCATGCATCGATAGATACTTGGGTTGTTTCCACATCTTTGCAATTGTGAATCGTGCCGCTATAAATTTTTGAGTATAATTTTCTTTTTTAAAGAATGTCTTTTTTTCCTTTGGGTAGATGCCCACTGCTAGGACTGCTGGATAGACATGCTTTTAAATCACTTCCCCATTACTTTACAGTGATGTGGCCACCTTCTCAGCATCAGTATCCTCATGTGTAAAATATGGAAAATAATTGGATTATTATGAGAATTACGAAGAGAACACCTGCAAAGCTCTCACCATGGTGCTTCACACGTGCTCAGTAAATAGTCCAACTACTGTCATTATGAGGATCTTGATCATTATTATTATTATTTAATAGCAGCCCTCCCTCCGCAGATTTACCAGGCGAGGTTTTCACTACTGTTTTTGGCCTTGATTTCCTTGATGACATTTCTTCATCTCAATATCATGGAGTGGAGAGAGATAGCCCAATTCATGCACAGCACTTTCTTCCTCATCATCGGATAGTAGAGATGCCAGATGCCCTGAGATCCTATCTGTGTCTGTCACCGTGAACAGGTGTGTTGATCTCAGGCATTTTGAAGGTGTGCGTGCAAACCAGAGGAAGAAAATAACAGCAAAATACTCATTTACTCTAATCAATACATAATATATGTAATCTGCAACATTTTCTTTTCCTGAATGTGTTAGATCTAAGCTAAAAAAAAAAAAATCTGGCTTTAGTCTCTGGCCCAAGGCAGATACCAAACGGGGCTCTGACCTCATGTATCTAGTCTCGAAGTCTCACAAAGAAACCTCATTCCTCAGTGTAGTGATATCCAATATCCAAGAAGCAATGACGTGTAAGAATCTAGAGAAGGTCTCATTCTACTCACACGTGCGACCACATGCGAAGCAAACACAGGGATATCTATTAACATTCAAGGTGTCAGCTTGTGTGGGGGCCCTTGGAAATTCAGAAGTTTCTATCCAGGCTGACTGAACTTCACTTGTCAGAAGAGGTTGAAAGATTTACCCAATTTAAATCCCTTTCGCGGCCTTCTAGTCTACTGTTGTTCCCTGACCTACCACAGCCCAAAACAATCATTTCGTTTTTTTTCAAATTCATGTTTGGCCATTGTGCAAGAACCCCGCATTACGCAGCAAAGATCTTCAGAAGCGATTATAGCAAATCTCCTGTTGTTGTCTCTCATTTTTGTTTGGAGCCTTTCTCAAACTTCTGCCCTATCTTTTAAGTTCTCACAGTGTCTTATTTAAAATAAGTTGAGCTGTTCTGGGTTTATAAAGTGATACATGGGGTTTGGTTCATTTTTTTTTTTTTTCTTAAGGGGAGGGAATAATTGTGGGCTTTAACTTGTTGCCAGGAACTGTGCTAGATACTTAATACATTGCAGGGATCTCATTTTATTATCCTGATAACCCTGAAAGAATTTTATATCTATGAAGAAACCGAGATTCAAAGATGTTATTTAACTTGACTAATATCACACAAGTAGTGAACAGTGGAGATGGAATTAAAAATATTTCAGAGCTTAATCCAAATTCCACACATTTCACTACCTTGGTGTTTTTTTTTATTATTATTAATACCTGCAGGGATTTTGTTTCTTAGTCACAACTCTAAGTGAGTTTTTCCACAGTGAAGAATGGAGTCACAGTGGTAATTCACAGGGAAGTAGAAAGAACCCCCTGTCTCTCCGTAGTTTGAGAAGACATAGTGTTGGGCCAGAAATGAAATAATATCTACTCCTCATCAAAAAGAAGAGGTTTATGACAAACACAGGGAAAGTAGCCTATAAGAGATTTCCTTTTCAAGGTATAAAAGCTAATGTTCTTTATCTTAAAAATATAAATTCAATTCAATTACAGAATAGTATGTAATTCTTTCAGATGCACCCAGAAGTTATTGATTTTGCATCTCTGAAAGAGAAGAATTCTGCTAAAATAATCATGACTTGGCATTTTGATAGATCCTGAGCTTCCAAAATACCCTTGTTCGCTACAGAGGTGGTCCCCCAAGTCTTCTTTTGGGAACATGAGGAGTTTTCCTTGAGTTGAAAATTTGCTGATGCCAAATCTGGGTCCCTCCTACCCAGAAGCCATCCTGGTTGGACTCAGCGTGGAAGCTTCTTTGCCAAGAATTGCTGAAAGATTTGAAGGGTTTCAGAATCCGGAATAGCTACAAGTTAATTGCATTTAATTATGCAAGACTAAATCATCAAATATATTCTAGGTAGTTTGTGCTTCCTTTTAGGCACCAATGTATAATTTGAAGTTTAAACAATGCAAATTTCCCTTTTGTAAAATCTTAACTAGTTCGCTGTTGTACCTAATGGCAGTTCTTCTTTTGCTGTTCGTGAAATTATTTTCCTATCTGCATTAAAGGTGCAGGTAACCAAAGAATCACTCTTGCTCTAGTAGAAGGCAATTTGCCCTGAGGAATCTGTGAATAGTTAAGCAATGAGTACAGCTACAAGTTCTAAAATGTTCAACATTAAATACACATGAAGCAACATTTTTTCCTCCTACTGGAGGAGGAACTAGACAAAATAATTGTCTAGACTTAGTCTCTCTTCTCTCAAACTCATTTTGACATTTACTCTGTTCACAGACCAGTGTTTAAGAACTGCCCTTCTCTGCCAAGCTACCCCACAGGCTCCATCTATTAATAACTTTACCTTTGCAAAATTGTCAAGTCAATAGAGAGAATGGATGAGCTGAACAGGTAATGTGGTTTACTGGAAGACGAGGGGTTCTGTACCTCACTTGTCAATACCTTTTGAGGGGTCTTGGGACCCCCAAAGATCCCTAAATGTAACATTAACCCCTATAAAATTATTAGAGGATTGACCTACCTAATTGCTAAGGCTCCATTAGGGCCAATGTTCTATGTATCTATGGCAAAGTACAGAAGAACCCAGAATTCTTCCAAATGAAATAGGGATGGGGTAATGGAGAAGCAGGGTAGAAGGTTAACCATTAAAGAGGAACATAATGCAGTGGCAAAGAGTCGATGTCAGACACCAGAGAGCCCTGGGTTCAAGGTTTTCCTCTGCCAGCTACAGATTATGTCACCTGAAGCAAGTTACTCCACCTCTCTATACTTCCCTTTCTTTGTAAAAAAAAAGAAAAAAATTAACAATATTACATGCCTTGTGGGACAGAAGTAGGAATTAATTGTGATAAAGTATAAAAGACTTGGTTTAATTTTGAGGCAGAATGAGCCCTTATTAATTGCTAACTCTAAATAGAAATGTAAAAAGAAAGACTGGCATGTACCTGGGTCTCAGGTGTTTGCCTTCCGAGGCTACCTTCTTTGGTCTGTTCATCCTTCTGTCCTCTTCTTGGACGACTCTTCTTTAACTTTTTCTGCTAAACCTCTCAGATTTCTTGGTCTTTTTTCCCAAAAAGCAATGCCAGTATATTTGCTGGGTGTTCAAAGTAGGGCTATCTAAGTTCCAAATGAGTGATACTTCATGGAATTCAGAGCATGCTTCTCATTGGAAATTAATAGGGGCATTTGTTTATTATGTAGGTGTGCTGGCCTCGAGCTGCTCTCCCCGCTGCTTGTACCCCCACTTCTCAGTCTATTCTGCACACTGTAGCCAGATAATCATATTCCTCCAGACTGCAAACCTCTTTAATAGCTTCCCACTGATTTTAATTATTGATAAGGTGAAAATTCTTAACACAGCCCCTGCTTATTGCAGACCTTGCCAATTTCACCAGACACACTCTGTAGCTCTGTTTTCTCCAGTGATAAGTTTTTTCCTGGCACCTTAATTATTGGTCCCCTCCAAGTATATTTCACTCACCATTCAAAGCCCAGCTCAAAAGCTTCCTCCTCCAGGAAACACTCCTTGATCTTTACTCCTTGGATCCGTCCATCCAAGGCAACTTCAGAACTTCTTAGTAAATGTTCTCATAAGCAGCCTACAATGTACAATCCTTTCTTTTCTTTTAATTTTTTTTTTTAGCCATCATTACAATTGAAATTTAATAATTATTTGTACAACCCATAATTTCAAGTTTATTCTCCCTTCCTCTCCATATAAGCCCCAGGTCTGGGCTGGGAATGTTCTTTGCGTGACTGCTATATCCACACTGCACAATCTAGTGCATGGCACATAGTACATGTTCAATAATATTTAGTGAATTTTATAACTGGCTTTTCGAATGACAACATACACATTTAAAATGAAGAAGGTTCATCCTGAATGGTAAGATGCGGAGTTAAATGCTCATCAATTATTTACAAAGTTAGACATTTCACAGGAACAAAATGATCCTGAGATCCTGGGCGGCTCCAGGATATACAGTTGTTGAAATGTCACCTTTCAGTCGTGGATATTGATTTACAGTTTGCATTCCTGAGTACATAGGATTCTGTACTAGCAGGGAGAAAAAATCAAATTTATGCATCTCCGTGAAGGAGAAGGCTAAGTCAGGTTTGGTATCATCTGTCGGAAGGTTGTGTGTGTGTGTGCGTGTGTGTGTGTGTGTGTGTGTGTGTGTGTGTTTAAGAGTTTCACATTGACTAGCATTCTCGGTGGTGAGAAGAAAGAAGATTTAAGCCATACGTTTTTTTCATCAAAGATTAGTTTTGCTGCTTCAAAACTTTGATTGAATGGGATCATACAGGAGTACTCTTTTGTACCTTGCTGCTTCTGTGCAGCAGTGTTTTTGAGATTCACCCATGTCATGGTGTGTAGTCATAGTTTGTTGCTTTTTACTGCTGTGTAGTATTCTATTGTATGTGAATGTCATTAATTCTTTATCCATTTCATTTCGATGGACATTGGAGCTCTTTATAATTATTTATTATCATTAATGAAGTTTCTATAGGTGTTCTTGTACAGGTCTTTTTGTGTTTATATGTTTTCATTTCTTTTGGGTAGATGTCTAACAGTGGTGTTGCTGGGTCATAGAGTAGGCATATGTTTACTTTCCTAATATTGCTGGACTGGTTTACAAAGTCATTCTACTGTTTTCACTCCTACAATTTTCATATCAACATCTGGTGTTATCACTGTTTTAGCCATCCTAGTGTGTGCATACTATTATCTTGTGGTTTTAATTTGTGTTTTCCTGATGACCAACACTTTATCATGTGTTTGTTGACCATTTGAATATATTTTCTGGTTAAGTTCCTGTTTGAATTTTCTGTTCATCGAAAAAACTGAGTCATTTATCTTTTAAGTATTGAGGTTTAGGGGTTGCTTATATGTGTATATATTTTGAATATGAATGCTTTAACTATTCTCTCCAAGTCTATGACTTGCTATTCACTTTATGAAGGTGTCCTTTGAAGAGTAGATGTGTTTGATTTTGATGAAGTCCATTTTTGTCAATTTTTTCCCTTTGTGATTTTTGTGTCCTAAGAAACTTTTGCTCACTTTGATGCTGTGAAGATACTGAGTTTCCTTATAAAATATTTATAATTTACCTTTTATGTTTAGGTCATTAATCACCTCAGATTAATTTTTACATATGGTGTGAGACATGAGTCAAACATCATCTTTTTTTTTCATATAGATAAATTCCTTTCCCCAATGAACTGTTTTGGCCCTTTGTTAAAAATCAATTAACCATTTAAGTCTAGGTCTATTTCTGAATTCTATATTCTGTTATATTGATCTATTTTTTGAGCGTGTATAGCAATGTAACATGCCATTGTGATTATCTCGGCTTTATACTAAATCATACAATCAAGTATAATTCCTTCAACTTTGAAGAGCTTCCTTTTCAAAATTGTTTTTGCTATTTTGGTCTGTTGCATTTTCATATAAATTTCAAAATCTACTTGTCAATTTCTACAAAAGTGCCAGGTGGGATTTCAAGTGAGGTTGAATTGCATTTATAGAACAATTTAAGAAGAATTGGCATCCTAACCATATTTTTACAATCCAAAAATGGTTTACTTTCCATTTGTTTGGATCTTTAACTTCTCTCAGTCATGTTTTGTAGTTTTTAGCATAGAGGCCTTGTACATATTTAAATAAATTTGTCCCTAAGTATTTTGTATTCTCTGATGTTATTTATATTCTTTCATGTTATTGTAAAAATTAAAAAATGTTATTTTCAAATTGTCTCTTGGAAACATATGGAAACACAATTAATTTTTATATCTTGACTCTGTATCCTGTGACCTCAATAAATTTACTTATCCACTCTGGTAGCACTTTTTTACATTCATTATGATTTTCTACAAACATGATGTTGTCATCAGCTAATAAAGGCAGTTTTACTTTTTTCTTCCTAATATGTTTGGTTTTTATTTTTCTTGTCTTCTTAGACTTTCTAGGACTTCCAGTAAAATGTTGAATAAAATTGCTGATGAAAGACATCTTTATCTTATTCCTAATCTTAGGGAAAGAATATTCAATCATCTATTAAGTATGATGCTAGCTATAGGTTTTCTATAAATTCTCTTTATTAGGTTGAGAAAGTTTCCTTTGATTCCTGGTATGATAAAATTTTTTTATCATGAATAGGTTTTGCATTGTCAAATTGTCTGCATTTCCTGAGATAATTATGTTTTCCTCCTATATTCTGTTAATATGGTACATTGTTGTATTTACAAATATTAAACCCATTTTTACATTCCTAGAACAAACCACACTTGATCATGATATATCCTGATGCTCTTTGTTGCCAAAATATTGCCAAATTCTATTTTCTAATATTTTCTTAAAGTTTTTTTTTTTCTTTTTTTCTTGCAATGGCTTTGGTTTTGCTATCTGGATTACTTTGGCCTCATAAAATGAAGTAAAAAGTGTTCCTTCTTCCTCTATTTTCTGAAAGAATTTGTACAGGATTAGTTTATTTCTTCTTTACATGTTTAATAAAATTCACCAGAGATGCTTTTACAGCCTGAATTTTCATTTGTGATAAAGTGTTTATGAATGGAAATTCTTTAATGGATATAGGGCTATTTGAAATTTTTATCTCTTCTTGTATGAGTTTTAATAATTTGAGTATTTCAAGAAGTAGGTCTTGAATATTCTTTATATGCTTTTAATGTTGGTAATATTTGGTAATGAAGCCACTTTTTCATTTGTTATGTTGCTAACTTAAGATTCCTCTTTTTTCTTGACTAGTGTAACTAGGGGTTTGTGAGTTTTATTAATATTTCCAAAAAGCCAACTTTTTGTTTTCTTGATTTTTCTGTGTTGTTTATCCATTTTCTTTTTCATTTATTTCTACTCTTTCTATTATTTACTTTTTTCTATTTATTTTAGATTTAATTATCCTTTTGCTAGTTTTACTATCTCTGCCATTTTAGAGTCTGTTTCTGTGAACTAAATTTCCACCCGGACATGGATTCCATTTTTCTGGGTCTTCACTTGTCTAGTAATTTTTGATTGGATGTTGTATTTTATGGTTACTAAATTTTGAGTGCCTGAATTTTCTAGTTTTTCTTAATAAAGTCTTAATAAAATACTGAGTTTTGTCCTATTGGGCAGTTAACTTACTTTCAGATTAGTGCAATTCTTTTGAGGCCTCTTTTCAGCTTTTTGGGGGGTCTTGAATAACCTTGACTCTAGAAAAACTATTCTCAAATATTTTGGTCTTGTGATGTTTTTCTGTACATTATATATGTATACACAATATTATAAATTAAAGCTAAATGTTTAAAATATTTATTAATTTATTTAAAATGTCAATAATGCTTCCATTCTACATGAACATAAGCATGTTTTTATAAAAAACAACTATATCTTTAAAAATCAGTGAGAAGTATGGTTTTGTTTTACACCTTGGAAAATTTCTTTAAGTGGCAAATAGCCTTTTTAGATAATTATGAGAGTATTCTTTGACACCACATCAAAACTTGACAAGTTGTAGTTTCTTCAAAGTTGCAATATAGAATCTGAAACCTTGTCAATAGACTTTTTATACTGTCATATTAAAATTCATTAGTCTATTTTGAATCTAGAATAGATATTTAACTCATATGTAATTTTGTAACATCTTTGGCCCTAAACCCCCATCTCTGTCTCCGCTCCATCTCCCCATGCTATATTATAGAAAAGTGCGTCCAGGTGGAAAGTAAATGGAACCCCTCACTGCCTCTTGTACAGTGGTGCCTCAAGATAATTATTTCATATATTTTTGTCTAGTTGTTTATAGCGGGAGTGCTTCTCTCATCTTGCCCAGAATCAATATATATTTTTAGTAACAGATATGGATACCTATAGAGAAGTGAGAAAACCTTTCTGCTCACCTCCACCATGGTTTTTCTTCTTTTAAAAGGCCAAATTCCTAGAAGGCGGTACTCAACAGTTTACAAGAAGCCTTTTGTAATTATTGTGTTTTTATCACGTGTCACCAAAATAAGTTTGCAGGTCAGCCTTCTTTACACACAGCTGGATAGGGGTGAAGGGCAAGGTGCACAAGCATTGATCGAACCCTGCCTCTGAGCCCATTGTGACGCTAAGCCCAAGAATACAGAATTGAAGATGACCAGTGTGATCCACAACCCCAGGTAGCTCCTGCACTGGTAAAATAATTTTGATCCATGTGAGTTTATTCACTCAACCAACGCATTTGCATTTGGACTAGAGAACTGTTTCCTCATCATCAATAATCTCTTACTCCAGCGAAGTGCTGGAGCTGGCTTATGCTGAAATGTGAGAGCTGATGATTCAATTTTCAGAAATTTTTCCGGCCAGTTGTTAAACACAGTCATTATTAAAGATTAAATTACATAAATGTTTCATCGCATCAATTATATTAAAACAAAAGTAATAAATCCACAAAGGTCATTACTTTCTAATTATTTTATATTCACCTATATTCTTTGGTTTATTTACATCTATTATGTCTGTATAATAGAAATATTTTATATAATGGGGAGCTACGGTGCATCTCCTCCTGACTCCATGTTCAGTGGCCTCAAGTTGGTAGTTTGCAATCAGTCGGATCCCCAATTCAATTGGGGGTCGAATTTCAACATGAGATTTGGAGGGGCCAAACATCCGAGCCATATCGTGTATCAATGTCAATGTCCTGCCTGTGACATGACACTATAATTCTGCAAGAGGTTACCATTGGGGAAAATGGGGTAAAGTCTACACACGATCTCTGTGCCTTATTTCCTACGACTGCCTGTGAATCTAGAGTTTTCTCAAAAATAAAAAAAAGTTGAATTAAAAAAAGTATAATAATATTGTGAGCTGTTAGCAAAACAAAACAAAAACCAGTTTAACCAAGGATTTAACTGATTTCAACTTGCTGCACTATTTTGTTTTTCTCTCAGACATTCACTAACCAATCACCGACTGGCCCAATTCTACCTCGTTTATTATGAATGAGCCCAATGAGTCATTCGTGGGAAATGCAGCCTAAATGGAGGGGATGGAGATGGCATGTGAGGAAACTGAGTTCAAGGTCTGGACCCAGAGGTATGCTCTTAACATGTTCATTTATTAGGAAACTCTCTGCACATATGAAGACTAAGTTGGATAGTGCCTTTCTCAGGAGCACCACTTCGGTGTACGCATGGCTTTCACAAGGATAGTCAAGACTTGAGCAAATCATGTGTGCTTGGGAAATTCAAGCCCATTATCTCTTACTGAGGAGGCGGTAATGGCTGTCACGGAAGAAGGAGACCTCAATTTAAGCAAACAGCTGTTTTTCCTTGCCAACAGAAGGGTAACCAGGGCTCAAGGTGGCCCTTAGCAAACTGATCCGTGGAAAGAGAGTTTAAACAGATTCTTTCATTGAGCACAGTGAGAAAAACAGCATCACTCTCTAGCCCTGCACAGGTAATGCACAGAGTCCAAGAATCCATTACTCTGGGCCCAGGCAAGGGAAAGGTACCCATCCTTGGTCACCCTGCATGCTTGTCCTGTTCTAAGGCTGCCTGTCCTAGAGCTGCTCTCTCCTGTTCAGAGAGCTATTTGGAGCCCCAGCCTGGGAGGGTTTGTGGTTTGTCCAGAGGAATCCCCTGTATCCTACTCTTAAGCCAATTATCTACTACTTAAGTGGTGGACCCTCCGGTCAATTTCCCTTGGCACTGTGGGGTGGCTTAGCATTAAAATTCCACGGATTCGCTCCTGGCCTTTGCAGTGGGGAGGACTCGACTGCTGCACGGCAGGGCTGTGCAAGCTCCGCTCACTGGCGACAGTCAGCTGTGATTTTCCATCAGCTGCATCTCATTATCCCGTCAGGGCTCCCTCATGCCTATCGATGAGAAACAATGTGTAATCACTCCCAACTGATTGCAAATCACTCTGCACTCCTGTGTGAACCTTGGCCCACGACCACGTGGCCCAGCCTGCCAAACGGTCCCTGGGCTGGCTCTGGGGCTCCATGCTGCCTTCACCGTGGGGGCTCTAGGAGCTGGGAGCACAAACGCCATCCTTTCTTCCTGGGGTGGAATTGGAGAGATGGGGCTATTGGCTAGTCACAAACCCCACAGACCTACAGGGTTGTGGTCAGAACAGCTAGCTGTCTTGTGGAACTTACTTCTAAGACGGAGAGAAATGGCCAAGCCTCTTCCCTTTATGGAATCCAGAACCAATGATTTGTTCAGACTATGGACCACATTTTTTTCTGTTAGAAACAGTAGAGCATACTGGTTGTAGAACTCAGACACTGAAGCACATACAGATCCAATTCCAGTCTTGATTCTGACAGTTACTGCCTGTGTGACATTGGATGAGTTACTTAATCTCTCTGAGCCTTGGTTTTCTTAGATGTAAAATGGGAATAACATCAGTGCAAGCATTTAGAGATGTTTTAATGATTCAATGAGGTAATATGTACAAAAATCTGTAGGACTCTTTGAATGCCAGTTCTTTGTATTATTAATGTAATTTAAAGTTGAGGAAGACACGAATTTCCTAATATTGGGTATTTTCTTTCCACCTAAATAATTGGGGAAACAATAAAGATTCACAGATTCTCAGGGTACCAGTCATCTGTTGATGCTTTCCAGGGAAGAGGTGGGGGAGGGGGGCTTTGGGGAAATTCCTGCAATGAAGGATCGTTGCCTGGGCAAGTGTATCCTTTAAATAGTGAAATAATCAACGAAGACAATGGAATAGGAATGTCATGAAAATGCAGTATAGACAGTATGTTGTGTGTATCGTGGGGTGGATTCAGTCCTCAGTGTCCAAGCTGTGCGTGGGGGGTAGATGGCTTTGCTTCTCTCACTTTTTATTTTTATTACAGTGAGGGACAATTTTCTTTCAGGCTCTCATCTCCCGAAATGGTTGTCCTTCCCTCAAAAAGCTATTTGATTTTGCCTATCAGGGACTGCAAAGTTTGGGATTGGTCATGCTTCCCTCCTTGTTTTAGCTTCGAGGAAGTTCAGAGCCAAAGCACCTTGAGCAAGTGTACATCACACCACGAGCCTCTTGTTTGTGCTGGGCATGGCCCAGATGTTTTTCTTTTGTGATAGTTGTTGGTGGGATGGGTGAAATGCAGAATGCACAGATGCCTGGGAAAGGGGGCCGAATTTGTGACTCTGGGTTCCTCCACATCATGAGACCTGGTACCAATGGCTTGAAACTTAATACACAAAATTTTCAAAGAAAATCAGCCGGGCAAGAAGAAAACTCTACTTTTCGATGTAGTAGTTTCCTAACCGAGAAGATATTTCTCTGCCAGACCTTTATTTCTCTACCAAGGTGCCTTTCATTGGACATAGTTGTGAAAAATTGTGTTTTATTTCTTCAACTGCAATTGTAATAGGCATTTGTCATATGCTTAAAAATATATTTGTGATATTATGAAATATTTCAAGTGTATAGAAAAATGCAGAGAACAATATAACTTACCCAGTGCAGTCATCACTCAACTGTTAAATTTTTTTATTCTACTATATTCACATTCAATTTTTTTTCCTAAATAATGTATTGTTATAAAGACAGCTGAAATCCCCTGAATTTCCCCCAATTCATTCTTCTCAATCTCTTCCCAGAAGTAACTACCCTGAATTTGTTAATTATTATGCTACTTAATGATTTTATACTTTTATTAAATATATAAATGCCCATAAACAGAATAATAGCATTGTTTTTATATTTAAGTCCTATGTAACCAATGGCCTTCTGCAATTTTCATTTTCTATGTAATATTATGTTTGGAAGATTAATTCATTTTGATACATCCATTTCCAGTTGGTCCATTTTATCTGCTGAGGAGTATTTCACTGTGTAACTACACCACAATTCACTTATCCATTCTGCTGATGAGCATTTGAGGGGGCTATTATAATATTCTATTAATATTTTATAGCAGTAAACATTCTAGCACCCACATATCACACACAAGTACAAAGTTTTCTCCAGGGCATATTCCTAGCAGTGAAATTGCTAGGTCTCAGTTATGTTTATCTTAGATTTTGCAAGGTTTTGCAAAATTACTCTCCAATGTGATTGTAAAAATTTACACTCCCAACGGGAACGTATGAGAATTGATTTTGTTCTGCATTCTTGCCAACACTTGGTATTGTTAGACTTTTCAGTTCCAGACTACTTTATGGGAGTAGAATGATGTCTTGATTTAGTTTGGATTTCGTTTATGACTAATGACACTGGGCATCTTTTCATTCGCTTATTGGCCTTTTGGATTTTCTGTTCTATGCCTTGCCTATTCATATGTTTTGCTCATTTTATTATTGGCTTCTTTGCCTTTTTCTTATTGATTGTCCAAGGTTCTGGATGTCAACCCTTTGATGGATATTGTGTTGCTAGCATCTTCTCTGTGGCCTTTTGGTTTTGTTTATAATCTCTTTTGCTGTATGGAATTTTCAAATTATAATAAAGCCTAATTCATTAGTAATTTCATTTTAGGATTATGTATTTTGAGTCATGTCAGGAAACCTTTTCCTATCAGAAGGCATAAAGATACTCTTCTATATATTCTGCTAAATTTTTAGTTTTGCTTTTCACATTTCGGTCTTAATTCATCTGGAATTAATTTTTTTGTGTGTGTATGGAGTGAGGAAGTGATCTGTTTTATTTATCTTCTTTTGGAAAACCAGCTGCACCAGGACTATTGATTATGTATTTATAGTTCGTGTTCCTTTCCCTGGTTTCTATGCCCATTATATTCTATGTTAGGTTTGCATAAATGCTTGGATCTGTTTTAGAGCTTTCTATTCAATTCCTTTGGTCTATTTTTTCTCCATATATGATGGCACAATTGCTAAAGATTTATAATAAACTTTGATACCTAGTAAGTTTCTTACTTTGTTGTACTTATTCAAAGTGGTCTTGACTATTCCTGCCTCTTTCATGTGAAATTTTAGTATGATCTTCTCAAGTTCCTTGTTGGAATTTTGAGTGGAATTACTTTGAATTTAAATAGTCATTTGGAAAGAACTGTCAGTTTGTAATGTGCTCACTCAGAACCATGATCTATATCTTCATATGTTGAGATTTTATTTTATGACATTAGGTAACATTTTCTATTTTTTCCATACAGATTGTGTCTATTTTTGTTAGATTTTTTTCCACGAAGTATTTATTACTTTGGCTGCCATTGTAAATCATACCTGATTTAATAATACATTTTGTAATTATGTCGTGCTGGGGAATTAGAACACAGTGCTGTGCCGTACTCTACTCAAACTCAGAAGGACACATCCTTGCAGTGAATTCGTTTCTGCATGTGAGCTACAGTGGACTAGGTGGACTAGTTTGTCACTGACATCACCGTTTGTCCTTGTCTATGGACAGAGCCTCAGGGACTCCGGGGAAGTAGCTTTCCAAAGACTTATTCCTGGGGTTCCATTCCCTGGGTCCGCAAGGGGCAGGTGGGAAGCCAGGCAGGGTGGCAGCTACTTGGACTCAGGGTCTTGAAAATGGAAACAACACAAGCTTCAAAGGGTGAGAGATGCCTGGGAGGGCCAGAGTCTTTATAAGTTCCTCAACTAGCACCCGTCCCTTACTCAGGGAAAGAGGAGTTGAATCCAGCAATTAATTACAACAGGAGACAAAGGAAGCCTGGCCCTCTGAGGGTGGAGATTTCCCTTTCTCTTCAGTTACCCTAAAGTTTAATAATCATAAATAGGACTTGATGGGGGTTTAAGTAATCTGAACCCGCAAATGTGCCACCACAGAGACTAGGAAACATGAGTTGAGTTAAAATAACTCATTGCCTTTGTAAATCTTTCTCCAATGCATTAATGATCACTGGGATGTTAAACTATAACTTTTGGTAATTGCTGCCCAGTCTCCAAACCAGGCCCTCTAACTAGATAACCACGGAGAATACCCTGCCGGAAGAATCTTTAACAACCTTTATCGCCAAGCACAAACTCTCACAATGGTATCATCTCTGTCTGTCTCCTGTGTCCCCTCCAGGTCCTGCCTCTCTCCTCCCCTTCCCCTCCCTCCTCCCTAGAATAGTCTTTTGACTTTTGCAGGCCCCAGGCATGCTCGGCTTTATGAGCAGCTTTCTCCATCAAAAAAAAAGTAAAAATTATGTTTTCTTTTTATTTACACTGCATTGGTGTAAAGATAACTATAATGCAGGCAGGATTCAATATGATATATTCATTGTCATCATATTCACTGTTTTCCTTCTGATTTTTTTTTTTTTTTTAGACAGAGTCTCACTCTGTTGCCCAGGCTAGAGTGCCGTGGCAAGTCAGCCTAGCTCACGGCAACCTCAAACTCCTGGGCTCAAGCAATCCTCCTGCCTCAGCCTCCTGAGTAGCTGGGACTACAGGCATGCGCCACCATGCCCTGCTAATTTTTTCTGTATATATTTTTAGTTGTCCATATAATTTCTATTTTTAATAGAGATGGGGTCTTGCCCTTGCTCAGGCTGGTCTTGAACTCCTGAGCTCAAACAATCCGCCCACCTAGGACTCTCAGAGTGCTAGGATTACAGGCGTGAGCCACCGCGCCCGGCCTTTCCTTCTGATTTTAAAGAAAAATAAAATTAAAATATTTTAGTGGGCCCTAAAAGTATCATTATCCCTAAATGTTGAGCCTCTTGTACCTAATGGAGAAGATGGCCCTACTCCTTTCTCCTTCCTTCCCCTCCCTCCTTTCCTTCCTAATTCTCTTTCTCACTCTCTTTTCTTTCTTCCTTTCTTGCCTAGGATTGGCATATTCACTAAGAAAAACAAGTGTTCAGTTTCTTCTATATCTTACTTGCTATCATGTCTGCTCTAAGAAACAAATAAGACATTTCCTTCATTTTCCTTTAAAAAAAATTAAAATCTAACTGTGAAGCTAAGTTTTTCCTGGACTCTTACAGGGCTTTTTGTTGTTGTTGTTGTTGTTGTTGTTGTTCTATCATCTGTAGTTTGGATTATGTAAGTTTTGGTTTTATTCAGTGTCATTTATACATTTCAATATTTACAAGAAGCCCAGAAAGATCGTTTGGCAATTTTTCCTAACACTGGCTCAACTTCTGGGTGCACTGAGCCATCCTTTAGAGTTTAGATCTTGAGGGCTTCTGCTGGCACTGTGGATGCCATGGGAATAAAGAAATGAGAAGGACATGTATGAACTTGTCATGAAAAAACAGAAGCCACTTGAGTTGCGTGGCTACCAAAGGCCCGGTGGCGCTTCCCCCTCTCCTCGGAGCAGCAGCTAGAGTTTCACAGCTGTTTCCCATTGCTCTGGGAGCAGCCCATGCATTCAGAAACAGCCCTAAGGAGTCAAGGGGCCTTTGTCTTATTTGCTTTTCTAAAAGATAACTTTCCCAGTATAGCACCGGAGTCAAGAGGAGGAATTCACGGTTACAGACTCAGCCCAGGCAATGGCCAGGAGGCCCTGGGTCATTCGCACTGCAGGGTTGTGTATTTTCTGGGTCTGGCAGGGAGGCCGGGGAGGGTCAAGACAGGCTGTTCTTGGCCGTGGGCTGGTGCTCTCTGACATAACCTTAGAATGTGCTCCAGGTCTGAGTGCATGGAAAATTTAATATTGACTCTGTGGCAGGTCTTCCCCCACGACACCTCCTTTCAGCCTCATGATGAAGGGACAATGGTGTATGGTACACCTGACACTGGACACCGGGTACCCACAGAACAGGAGCTAGAAATGAACTAGACAGCGATGTCAGAGCGTATGTTATTTATGTCATGCAAGGTCTCCCCATGTTTCATATCCTTTCATATCATGTAGGGAGTGCTAGATAGGGAGAATCAAAATATTCATCGGTTTAAGGACTAATGCATGGAACTGTTCAGTAAATAATTTGGAGGAAATCTCCCTCACCACTGTCCTTGGTCCTTGTGTTAATATTAATAGAGGCTCTTTATTGAGTTGTTATAAACAGCCAGACAGCATGTGAACTCAGAGCTGCACAGGTACCAAGCTGCAGCGAGCTGGTGACAACATTTAGAAGCGGATATCATTGTCTTTAGTTCACTGTGAAGAAATTGAGCCCAAGAGAAGCATGAGAGAGAGAGAGAGAGAGAGAGAGAGAGAGAGAAAGAGAGAGAGAGAGACAAATCTGGTCATTTCTTAACCTTAAATCTGTGAGATGGCTTGATTTCTAAATAAAAATATTTAAGGATGAAAAAATTAAACATATTTCCACTTCCTGAAGGTACTTGAATAATCATCTTTTATTTTCCCAGGCAAGAAAATCTTCTTGCAAACTCCAAAATATGTGCTTCTCCTTTTACTCTATGCAAAGTCCACTGGCCATGGAATCGGGAAACCAGGTTGGAATCCCGAATCTGTGCATTATGACCCACTGCAGGTCAGGAGAATATTAAAAAACAAAACTCACCTCTTGATCCCAGAATGGTGCAAAGTTGCCCTGTTGGTCTTCCCATCAGCCCTGGAAAGTTGTCTACCTAACAAATGAAGATTTTTGACTTAAAAGGGCTGAATAATGTCCCCAGGCCCAGCAAGAAAGGGGGCCAGGATTTGAAGAAAATCAACATTGTCCATTTCCAAATCTCCTGCACTCTCCCATCGGCCACCGTTTATGGTGGCAGTTACTTTCTGAGCTTCCTTTCCTGTGTCTCCAACTAAAACCTCACTTTGTTGGTCCAAAGGAAATACTGCTTTCTTTAGAACACGAATGTGATTTCCTTAAATGAACATGTAAGTGATGTCTGCATTGTGAAAACAGCAATGGGCTTTTCATTGCATCTCTGGGACTCTTACTAACCTTCAGATTTCTGGGTCCCACCCCAAGTGAGCCTACTATTTTATATCAGTTCCCTAGCAAATTCTCAGCACGCTAAAGTCAGACGGAGGGTCAACACATTTTTTGTCTCCAAAGGGCCAGGTAGTAAATATTTTAGGCTTTGTGTACTGTATAGTCCCAGTTGCAAAGACTCAGCTGGGCATTGCAGTGTGAAAGCAGCTATGGATGCCACGTCTGCCCTTGGCCTGCGAGCTGCAGTTTGCAGCTCTGAGCTGGACCATTCAGTCAACCCAAATAGAAATTGAAGACTGACTTCTTGAGCAGGGCTCTCTCCTTTATTCTCATTTGGCAAGATGGAGACCCTCCACAGGATACCAGCTACACACGGGGAGCTCTGGGCGTGATCACAAGCACCGCTCAGATCTCACGGTATGGCCTTGGCAAGTCCCTTCCTTTGCTGGGACTCAGTTTCCCCATCTTACAACAGTTGACCTCTCAGCCCTCGCTCAGCCTCAGCTAACGTGTCTCTTGACCCCCTTCTGTGTTTGATGGCATCACAGGGCCCAGCAGGGCTTGCCTGTTGCCCGCCCCAGCCTCTGTTTGGGGAAAGGAGGGCAGAGGGAGCCCAGCCCAGCCCAGCTTCACTTCCCAGCAGCTTCTCTGAGCAGCTCCAGGCTTCTCGGCAAAGACTAGCACTCCAAGGGCCAAGTGTGAGTCACCGGGTGGGGGTGCCAGGACTTGCTCTGCTCCCTCCCTCTCTCCAGGTGCTGCCCTCCAAGGTGCTGGGCTGGAGGCCCTGGCAGCGTGGGAGGAGGGGGCAGCTCTCTTCCCAGCCCTGCCCGCATGCCACCTTGATGGCTCTGCATGGGCAGGGTCCACTGGGCTCCACCCACAGTTCCAGGGCTTGTTCTCCATCCTCCATGCGCCAGTCCCTGTTCATCATGCCCAGTAACCCTGGGCAAAGCCCACGTGGGCCACACGGATCAGATGTCAGTTTTCTTTCTCACACCCTTCTCTCTGCCTGGAATACTGCACACCTACCTTGTCTGGTTAGCAAATTCCTGCTTATTCCCCATGTGCCACCACCTCCAAGAAGCCTTCCCTGCATCCCTGGGGGACCTCAGTGCAAGTTGTCGCACATGCTAGGAGCTTAATCAATGCATGTCAAACACATTTCATAAGGGTAGATCCCATTCTGTGCTTGAAAGGAAATGAAATGGGCCTTTCTCTACTAGGCAGCAAACTTAGGGAGCTTGTTACCCCCAGGAAGTAGAACAACAAAACTATGAATTTATTGTAGGGAAATTGAGATATTGAATGCTGAGAGGGCCTGGATGGCTTGTGGTCATTTTGAGCCACTTTTGCTTTCACTTCCTTTCTCTTTCCCAGTTGCACACAGTTCTTGTGTCCTAATGATGGACATTGTCTACATTTTTATTTTGAGTCCTTCTTTGCTTTGATTTCTGTCTTTGTGATTGAGATCTCGAATTTGAGAATTGCCTCAGAATCTCTTAGGAAGCTTGATACAGTTTAGATTTCGTGGTGTACTGGAAAGAGTGGGGATTAGCAGAGCTCAGGTGAGTCCCGGAGACTCCGGAGACTGCGTTGCCAACAAGCCCCCGAGCATGCCCATATGTGTGGTCTGAGTGCCACTCCAGCAAGGCTGCTCCACACTTCCCATCCCGGTTAACTAACCTTTTCTAAAAGCTTCAGGGAGTGTCTGCACAAATGTCTCCCAGCCATTAACTTATTTAACAAGTATTCTCTGAGTGCCAACTCCACATTGGAAACTGCTCTAGGACCTGAAAATGCAGTAGAGAATCAAAGAATGGCCCTTCCTGCATGGGAGATGCTGCTGCTCTTCCTCCAGCCCAGTCTTCCATGGTATCATTTGAAGATCTCCACGGTTGGGATGTTCTGCAAATTCAAACTCAATATGTCTCACCTGCCATTTCTTGCTCTTTCTCCGCACGTCCACTGCCCTCCTCGCCCCATTATTGGCTTTCCTGTTGCCACCATGGCGCCAGCATACTGAGTCCAGTCCCCCAGCTTCTGCACCATCTGTGCATAATCTACGCTACCTGTGCAGGCATCATGACTTTTCTATTCTCATCCATACCGTGCGTTTCTTCCCAAGTCTCTTGTCTCCACAAATGAGACCCTTAGAAGTGCACGCTAGAAATCTGCAGAACACACCTCATTTGCCACCCCGTCTGCTGTCTCTCCTTATTTTAATTCATTCAAATTGATCTTCCAGTGCTGTGTTTCTCAAACTAAGGCATGCACGAGAATTACCTGGAAGTTCTGTGAACATGGGGCAACAGATCCGTTGTCCTGGAGGGTGGCTTGACCCTGGGCAATCTGACAGCTACCAGGGGATGCTGGGGATGCTGAGGCTGCCGGTCTGTGGGTGTCACTGCGTGGCAGTCCTAGAACACTCCGTCTTCTCTTTGTAAGTCTCCTTCCTTCTTCTTCATGCATTGCCACCCTCCAGCCTCAGCCCCCACAGTTAGACGGCATTTCAAGCCTCAGCGTGGCAGTGGTCTTCTGATTCACCTTTCATCCCCGACTTCATAGATTCCTCTGTCTTTGCCTCACTGGTCTCCATCCTGTCCGATCCCATGGTCTTCGCTTTTGTATCTTTCACATCAGGAATGCTGCCATCTTTCTCTCGACTCTTCTAACCCGCACCCATCCCTCAAGTTAAACTAAAGCTCCATCTCCTCCACTTCCCTGGCTCTCAGTTCCTCGCCAGTCTCTGAACTCCCAGAATACCCACTTCCTGGCACACTCCTCTGAGATTTCTCACTAGTCGCCCATTTCCTGGTGTCTTTTCTGCTCATTTAACTAGATGATGAGTATCTTGTGGCCAAGACTGTGTGTTACTTACATCACAGTGCCTGGTATATGGGTCATATTAAACAGATAATACCACCAATAATAGTTGTTTTCATATAATGTAGTTTATTAAGCTAGTATTTCAACCTACTTTTTAGCCACAGGATAAAATTAGCTACCTCACATAAATACTCAGATCTCAACTGTGCAGGTTTAGTTTTGGCTTTATAATTAGCTATTTATGAATCTACATGTAAATATTCAGGTTTCCTGCATGTTGAATGGAGACCTACTATGTGCCAGACTGTGAAGTGTGAATCCTGGGTATGGAGACTTTGTCTCATTCATCTCTGCACCCTAGGGCCTAGCACAAGGCTTATCCCGTAATAGCTATGACTATGTGTTGAAATAAATTATCTCACTACTGGACAGTTGTTATGCCCTACATTTTACTGATGTAGTGAGACAAGTACCTAGAGTCTAAAGGATTCAGAAAAGGTCATGTAAGTGGAGCTAGGGCATTCACCCAAATTCTAAGGCTGCCATCTGTGTACCCCAGAACTTCCATAGTGGGTAAAATGGCCCACTATAATCTATAACTGGCAATGTTTCCTTTTCCCTCCAACACACTAGCTCAAAATAAGCAGGGGCCTTTAAAAAACAGTTTTTATTAAAATATTTTATCCAAAAAGGCTTTCCTACTTTTTACCTCCATTAAGTACAATGAAATGGCCTCTACCTTATTTTGAATGGATTCCTGGGATCAAGTTCTTCAGTGATAACATGTTCGAAGTAAGTAACAATTAAGCTCTTATTAAGTTATTTTAGTCCTCACTAGTAACATTCATGGAGCACTTGGTGTTTCTTTCTGAGTTAATAAGAAACATTTGCAGCAAAAGCATGGGGCTCTGCAGATAAAGCAATTGGCAAGAAACGGTATGTTTAAATACCAGAAAACAGCCCATATCCAAACAGGTGTGCGATGAAACAGGATAAATAAACTGCTCCGTGTGCAGTTTAGCCCAAGCAAAATTGGGGAAGAAACTTCCCTCCTAGTCTGAAAAAAAAAAAAAAAAATCAAACCAGGACTCTCGGATCCTCCTTAGACTACACAGCTGGAAAAACAGTCCTTATTCAGAGAGCCGAAAGTAAAAGTTGTTTTAAAACATTTTTTTTAATGGCCAGATAAACAAAACCTTGCTAGGGGGATGATTATCCTCGTTCAAATGTGGCCTTGAGCTGGAATCTTGTGAAAGACTCACCTCTCTTCAACCTTTCAGAGCTATGTCTGCCTCTTTGAGTTAGCGATGGTCACTTCAGGTTGTGTTAGAATATTTTTAAAAAATGTTTTGGTTGGTGCCATTTTCTTAACCACACGGGCACTTGACTCAGGGCATTAAGAATACAGATGCCTAAAAGAACTGTTTGGTTTCCATTAAGACCTGCTAAGTGCACAGGAAACACGGTTTCGAGCTGAAGAGGTTATAAAAACCGTGTTTCTTTTCATGCCATTTCTCCCCGGCCAACGACAAAGGTGAGACGAGGGATCGGTCCCTGCCAGAAAGCTGGGAAGCGTGCGGGTTCGGTATTTCCGACGGTGCTGTTTTCGGTGTTTGGGATAATTTGTTCTTTGCCAACCTGTGTCTGGGAGGAAAAAGGCAAAAGCAGTGCGGACACAGCCCAAAGCCCCTGGGAGTATCTGCCACTTAACGGGCCTTGGTGCTGAGGGGGTTTTATGGTGCGGTGGAAAGCCAGTAAGTGCCCTCTGCACTCCACAGTTCAAACCCTGGCTCAACGCCTGGCTGATATGATACCGACCTCTTGGGAGCCTCAGTTTTCCATCTCTAAAATGGCCTTACCTGCGCAGTGGTTATGAAGATGACATTCAAATACATAGCATGTTACATGCACTAACACATGAAGATTACATGCAGCAACACACATGAAATAGCATGTCGTGTCTGTCACAGAATGGATGCTGGATAGATGGTGGCTTTTACATGAACCCTTGTTGCTGCTCTGCTCAAGGAGTTACTCCTTTAAATACATCCCTCCTGCAACACACACACCCCTGGCTCTCTCTCTCTCTTTTCCCTGGAGTAGCTATCTGTATACACTGTGCGCAGAAGGAATCATACCAAGTGGAACAGGAATGAAAGTGGTTGACTAGAGGCCATCTGGTGTGGTGGGTGAAGAGTGCAGGATTTGAACTCAGGCCTGCTTGAAATTCTGGCCCATTTTCTTTCTTGCCAAGTAATTCTTTGGAGCCTCGATTTTCTCATCTGTAAAATGGGAATAACAGCAGTACACTCTTGATTGGGTTGCTCTCTGCAAAGCGAACACAAATGCTTGTGTGTACTCAAGTGCTTTCTCTGTGAGTCTGTCTAACCACCTAGAACAGTGTCGGCGGGGGGGTCCTGCTCTCTTTCTCGTGTCTGGCTCTATTAACTGCCCCAGGGAGTTGCAGCCTGTAAATAACCATTTCAGATCCAGAAATCACCGGTGACTATTTCAATCCCGACGGACACACACTTTGACTTATGTCACACTCAGTGGTTCAGAATGCTAGTAACCCCGTTTTGGCTGTACCTAGAATGAGATGCAAACCCAGCATTCCTCTTGACAGGCAGACAGATGATCAGGACAAAAGTCCTCCTTTCTGTTATTAATCGGGGCAGGGACAGAAATCAGCATTAAGGCTCATGGTGCTGCAAGGACATTCGGTGTCATTTCACGTGGCACCCGCTGTCTCTCTGGCTCACTTGCTGTCACTCTCCCGCTCTTGCTTGTGTTTCTCTTCTCCTGCCCCCTGCAAGTATTATAAATAGGCCTCCTTCTTATCTGATCCTCCCCTAAATGTTTTCCATTTGAAAACCACAGTTAATTTTAGATCATTGTCAGAGATAATCTCAAATTTGTGTGTAATATAGGCCCTAGTTCTAAGAAAAACATGACATTTCAGGAGGACCTTGTTTTGGCCCTTCTTCCTCTGCTGGTACCAGGGCCAACAGCTCTGCCTTTCCGCCCTGTAGCAGAGACCAGGTTGTATGTTAAGCCTGCTGGCTCCCTTTGTCAGGAGCATAGTAACTTCCTCCTTGGGGAGGGCTCCTTTCTAGCCAATAGCTTCCCAGGTGTGATTTTGAGGCTGCGGGGGGAGACGGGGGACCGCGGGGTGAGGTCACCGAGGTCGCCTGCAATCAGCTTCGCAAGACTGAGGTGGCCTCTAGGCTCTGATCCTCAGCAGGCCAGGCCCCTGGTTCCCCACGCAGATAACTGCAGTTGTGGATGTTGTGCAAAGGCTGCCGTGTGACTCTTCTCAATAACAGGCTGTTTTCAGAGTCTGGGCCACATTTGTCCTGGCCTGAGTTAAGAGGTAGAGAACATTCCAATTGTGAGCTTGGATGGAAAAAAATATATTTTAAGTTTTTTTCTGCTAACAAGGTATGCAGAGGACTCAAATTCCAGTAAACGAAGGTTAAAGACAGGCTGGTTTGCAGAATACAGTCATCTCCCCCCCACCCCTTAATTTTTCCATAAAGTGCCATAAAAAGCCACTGCACTAACAAACATTTTGGGAAGGGAACAGGCTTCAGGCCAAGAAGCCACAAGTTTAAGTGGGGGGAAATTTGAGCCCCGAGGCACGGTTTCCTGAGCAGAGTCATTATTCAAGAAGGGATCAGGCATTAACAGCACTAGCCCAACCCAAAAGCAAATCTGAGGCTGCCCTAGGCTCCGGGGACAGTGCAGGGCAGGAGGAGAGAGCCGCTGTCCTTGACTGGAGCGACACGGCACCTTGACCCCAAAAGTGCAACGAGAGCCCCTCTCTGTGACACCTTCTACAACCTGAAACAAAAGGTCTTGTTTTGTTTAGAGGCTAAAAGCAAATGCAACTCAATTGCAATAACAACTCCGGCTGCATTTATTTTTTTAAATGTATTGTTGTGAAACACAGAAATATTATGCTAAAATGGATACAGAAGAGGAAAGTTCCCCAGAGAGAAGACCAATTGTGAAAAAGAACATGGGCAGAGGGCTTACCTTACAAAATATTGACATGCTACAAAACCTTTATCACAAAATCAGTCTGCCACTGGCTCCAGAAGAGAGACCAGTGACAGGACAGAGGCCTAGGAGACATACCTATTTATAAATGAGGACTTGAAATAGGATTAACATGGCCTATAAATCACTGGGAATGGTTAGATTTTTTTAGTAGACAATATTGAGCAGCTGGTTTACCCTGTGGAGAACAATAACATCTCTATTCCTATATCAGGTGAAGGTGGATTCAAATGAATAAGAGATTAAATATGAGATTAAAAACTATATGGTTAGCAGAAGAAAATTTAGGAGAATATTTTTGTAACTTAGAGGTGGGAGGCAACTTTCTAAAGGAGACCTAACATCACAAACCATAGGCCAAAAAAAAGTGATGCATTTGATGACGCCCAAATCAAGGATTTCTCTTTAATGAAAGATAGCAAAGATGAAACTTAAAAAAAAATAAAAACTTTGAACACAATATTTGCAGCCTCCAAAATTTACTAAGAACAAATAAAGGATATGTGAGAGAAACCTATAAGGTTAACAAGAAAAGGATCACAAAATCCATCGGAAACAGAGGCAAAGGCTATGACAGATAATTCACAGAGGTAGAAATCCGAATGGTTAACATAATACAAAGAGGTGTTTAAACTGAAAATCAGAAAAATGCAAATCAAATTTAGTGGGATACTGCTTTCTACCCATCAGACTGGTAAAAATGAGAAAATTGGGTAATGCCAAGTGTTGGCCTAAGAAGTAGAAACACATGAGTCTTCATGTGCTGCTCTTAGGAGCACAGTTTCATGAAGCCAGTTTAAAGAATAAGCTCGTAAAAATTGAGCATCCCTGTATGTTAGAATCGGTAGTTCTAACATGGACTATCCCAAAGAAGAAGATAAGAGGATGTTATGGCACCGGTACCCGTGGTTGCTGGGCCAGAAAGGAGGGTGGTGGTAGTAGTAATAATGGTGGTAGTCATGGTTCTAGTGGTGATGGCAGTGTTTGAAGAAATAGGGAAGTAAAATGAAATAGTGCCCAAGATGGATACCATGCAGCTGTTAGAAGCAATGATCTACAATTGCCAATTACCAGTACAGGAAGGTTTAGGAGATGCAGTGCTGGCTGAAAAAATAAGGAAAGCAACCAGTCAGGGTTGTTGGGAGGATTAAATGGCAATGCAACACTCAACATGGCGACTGGCACAAAAGCTCTAGATTCTATCAACAGGTAGTTGGGAGATTAGAAATCAGAGCCATCAGTCCATCCTTATGAAAAATTGTAGAGGATGGGATGAAATCTGACTATTCAAAAGAGAATTTGTGGACTATCAGACAGTCCATTTTCTTTCTGGCATCACTTCTTTCTCATTTGGTAGCTAAATCTAGACTTTTACAGGGAAGAAAGCTCTGAACATGAAGCACTACGCTGCCAGCCAACAGTCCACTTGTCCTGGTGTTAGTGGAGAGATGCCAGCCCTGCCCTAGCCAGGTGCTGAGTTGCCAACATTAATCCTTAGCAATTTATTTATGTGAGTTTAGAATTCATCAGTGCATCTCTTGACTGCCCTTCTCCATGTGTAGTTTGTGCTACCTGGTCACGGATGGAAGTTGTGTGGAGAGCTCTTTTACCATGGCTTGCTCCACAGAGTCTACTGAGTAATACTGCACACAGCACGTGGAGGAACCAGATTTGACCGGATAGAATGCGGTTCTTTCCCCTTCTTCTTCTTACCATGCAAATACTTTCAGGAGTATCCATTACACTCTTGTCCACTACCAAAATGTCAGTGGCCAACACTGTAGACCTGAGGAAGGGAAATGGACAGCTTGTCTTACATCCTTGCTCTGAAAAACCCAGGAGATGAGAGTCCCTTAGTGCAGGAGGCTACGGGGTATTTACACTGCATTTGTGATCTGGGGTCACAGAGAGGGACAAGGAGCTGAGTTCCAAGAATGGAATAGAATCCAACTCTCTCTGAAGGAAATCCAGGGTTTGGAAAACTCCCAAGGAGCAATAATTCAACTGAACTAACCTGATGAACTGTTTTTAAATGAGTATGGAGAAATATAGTCAAACATTGAACAGCTTCCTAGAATTGAAGCAACTGGGCAAAGGTAACCTTTTATTAGACCTTTGCAGTACGCCCAAAGACCCGGTCAGCATGTAGGGTGCAGCTCCATCTGGAAGAGGGAGAGGAAGACGTGGTTCTATTCCCCCATTAGCAGGTTCTTTAGGGCAAAGCATAAGTTTTCCACTTCCCGATAATTATTTATTCAAAACTAAAATATCAGCAAATAGAGTCAATGGGCTCGGTAATCCACTGAGTACTTTCTCTATCTTATCTCATGTAATTCTCTCACAATCCTTCAAGGAAAAGATTATCACTCCCCAGTTTTCAGAAGAGGAAGTGGAATCTCTGGGAGGTTAGAGAAATTTCTGAGGTTGAATGGCTTTTAAAAATCAGATCTGGATTCAAACCCAGGCAGCTTATTCCAAATCTAGAACTTTCTTCAACCCATACCACCATGGGTTGGGTTGTCAGGCAGCCTGAAGGGTCCCATGACATTTAGGGATAGAGGGATACATGCTCTCTTCATCCATGTTCATGTAGGAGAGGCTGTGTATTGTATTAAAATGGAGTTGGGGCAGAAATAATGATAATAGTGACAGCGAATTTTGTTGAGTTCTTATTATGTATTATCAAGCACTGTGATAAATGTTCTGCATGAGCCACAATCCTATGAGCTGGTTCCATTAGTATTTCTATTTTTCTGTTTGGGGCAACTAAGTTTCAAAGTTTAATTAATTATTCAAACTCAGATAACCAGTACATCTCCTAAATTTTTCTGGCTCATAATCCAGTGTTTTTAAAAATACTTCAAATTGCTTTCCTAGGATACGGCACTGTGTGGCAGTGGTAGCAATGGCAGCTATGGTGGTGGTGTTACGATGGCAGTGGAAGTGGTGATGGTATTGTTGTTTTTGTTGTTCATGGTGGTGATGTTAGTGCGATAGTAATGGTGAAGGTGGTGGTGATAGTGATGTGGTGGTGTTAGTGGTGCTAGTGGTGGTGATAGTGTTGGGGAGGGTGGCGATAGTAGTGATAATGGTGGTAATAATGGTTGTAGTGGTGATGGCGATGTTGTTAGTGATGGCTACCAGAGTAGTGATGGTTATGGTGGTGGTAGTGTGGCAGCAAGGCTAGAGGTAGTGGTGATGGTGCTGATGATCATGGTGGTGATGACAGTGGTGATGGTGATAGTGGTGGTGATGGTGGTGATGGTAGTGATGGTGGTGGTGGTGATGGTAATGGTGGTGATCATGGTGATGGTGGTGGTGGTGATGGTGGTGATGGTAGTGATGGTGGTGGTGGTGGTGATGGTAATGGTGGTGATCATGGTGATGGTGGTGGTGGTGATGGTGGTGGGGGTGATGGTGACAGTGAAGGTGATGAGAGTGATGAATATGGAGGTGGTAGCCATGGGGTGTTGATGGTGGTTGTTAATTCATCCTCTCAGTTGATATTTCCTTTCAAAAATTTGTAACAAAAAGAAGTCTTCTGCTTTCTCTGTGTCTGGAAGAGTTGATTAACTTTTCCTTTTTTTCCCCTATGGGCTCCAGAAAGGAGGAGTTGGCCTTTCATTTCATTTCTCTGCCTCAGTTCTCTTCCATGCTGTTGACAAGTGCTGTAGTCATCTAGGACCAGCAGGAGAGAGACAGATCCTGTGACCGTTTCCCGGAGGCGGCCTTTGGCCACTCTGTGCACTGGAACACACGGCCCCCTGCCTCGCCCCTGCCACATTAACCAGGTGACTGCCTGCCAAGGCCCAGCCCAGTCCAAAGGGAATTGGGATTCAGTGTCCCAAACAAGGCACTGATTAGCTGGTAATCAGGCAGCGATTAGCAGGTCAGGTCACCTGCAGTTCATTGCCCATTGTTCCCTGCAAAAGTCCTGGGATGGTTGCCACGCGGCCAGCCAGTCTGAATGTCTGAGGATCTGACGCCTGCGGCTCTGCTGTGCGGAGCCGTGATTAGGAACAAATCCTCTGTTCTCCTAAGCCCATGCCCACCAGGGAGGCAATGCCGTGAATCCCTTCCTCTGTTCACACACAAAGGATTCGGGAGAAGAATGGACTGCTTTGGGTCCACAGTGACAGGGAGGTGAGGCCCCAAGGAGGCACCGAAGAACTAGAAGCAAATTAGCACATTCCTCTCCATGCACCACGTAAGCTGCAGAGCCGGGTCCAGGCTGGGACTCTGCTGTGGTCTTGAAATGTGACTTTTGACGACATATTTAACTTCTGAGTTGGTCACCTCAGTTTTTAAGAGGGTTAATAATAACCCTTGCCTCTTAGGGTTGTTTGAGATTTAAATTGAAAGAAGAAATGTAAAGCAGTTAATACAGTGTCTGGAGTACAGGCAGGACCCAATAAGTGCTAAACATCATTATCATCAGCCATAGTAGTATCATTATTTGAAATATCATCGTTACTTGAAATACTTCACTTGAAAAATGCCCCAGTATCATCACTTCTAAAATGAGAGATGGCTCTTCTGTAGGTGGCCTCCTAAGGATGGGATGAGATAATTCTTGTAGAGCCTTCTCCCTGGGGCCTAGCACATAACTGGCACTCAATACATCATAGCAGCAATGATGGTAACCGTCACTATTGTTTGCACAAAGATGGATGCAATCGGCTGTTTTGTAGCCTATTTCACTATATTGTAGTATGTGATCATGAAAATTTAGAAAGAGCATGATTTTTTGAACTAAAAGGGGATTAGTGGAATTATTCATGGCACTTTCATACCAGTGGGTACCATACACCTTTGGCATCCCAGAGTCCTGTAATCACTCAGAGGTCTTGTTAAGATGCACATTCCGATTTGGTACATCTGGGGTTCAGCCCACGATTATGTGTTTCTAATGAATTCCCAGGTGATTCAGGGCTATAGGTCCATGGGCCCTACTTTGAGTAAACAAGATGTACACTTTTGCAGTAAAAAGGCATGGGTATACACATTTATATACAAATGCAGAAAAAAATTCCTAGGCTATACTCAAGAAGGGGAATTGTGGGTTTTTTTTTTTTTTTAATTTTCCCCTTCACTAAATTGTTCTATCTTTCTCAAAAATTTAATAATGAACATGTAAAGAAATCACTACCAAATGTAATACATTTTATCGATACAGAAAGTTCTTCCCTTCTCTTGAACCTTGTCACACAGCCAGGTTTGCTAGCACAGTCTTTGCCAGATCTGCATACCTGATGCCCTGATTTTCCCCGATAGCCACACTAGGCCTTTTCAGCGTCCTAAACACAAGGAAATCACATTAAAGCGTGCTCATTCTGGAGGCTGCAGCTCTCTGAGGAGCAGGTGGGCCCCAGCGCAGACATAGCAGCTGGCCAGAGTTCAGGGCCCGAGGCAGGCAAGGCAGCCAGGTGCAAGATGGACAGTTATTAGCTTAGAGGAGCTCAGAGAGTTTCAGAAGTCTGATTCTGGCTGCGTATGGAGAGGGCGTTCCAGCTAACACGGTGGAGTATGCTCTGGAGTAGAAAATAACTCAAGGAAGTCCGTTGCACAAAAGGCATGGGTCCGCTAGCCCTTCCTTTAAGGGGTGGCCTGAGAAGAGAACTCCTGGGATCTAAGGGTGAGTGGGCATAAGATCTTTTCTTCCTCTTGAATCCCCCCAAGAGGGAATTGGGTACTGGGGCCCAGTGTCTATCTCATCCCCATCAGACTCTTACTGTCCCTGAGAGACGGGCAGAAGTCTAAACGAGCATAGAGAGAGAGAATTAGACAGACCCTGAGCTGAATTCTGACGTTGCTGTTTAATAGCTAAGCTGCCTTAGACGTAAGCAGTCGTCCTGTTTCTTCTTCCCATGGAAAATGGGAATGGCAGTGCGATGGTATCTCCAGGATTCGAAATTATGGAGCTAAAGATCCCAGTTTCTGGTCAGGCATAAAGCAGGCTTGCAAATGCCAATACTGCTACTTATTATTTGTGTTCAGTGTTCACTGTCCTCTTCACCTTCATGTACACCTTGGACCAGCTGAGAAGAACCCCCGACCCACCTGAGATTCCTGGCACTGGGCCCCTTTCACCCCTTCCCTCTGTCAGTGGCTGGAGAAAAACCGAGGGGTGCTCAAGCTGGGTGACAGGAGGAGAGTGTAGTAAAGGGACTTTGGACAGAGGTGAGGGCAGGGATTAGGACATAAAGAAGGAACGGTTGCAGGGAGGGGGAGGTGCATTACCCCCCAGCTTGAAGGGGCAAAGGGAAGAGGCAGCTCCCAGGGAGAGTGACTCAGTGGAGATGTTGTCTGATGGAGCCTCTGGCCTTTAGTAGAGGGAACAGCTGACTTACCAGGAAGGGGGAAGCCAGGGGCTCAATGGGCTGAACCCTCTCTTCTTACTCACCTATGTCCATTTCATGCCTCTGCCAAGGTCTTGGCTTGGCTTCTCCTCTGACTGATGTCACCATACTTTTTCGGTGCTCTCTTAGGTGCATTGTCACATGCTCATGAGATAAAGCTGCATTTCCAAAGGGGACACCCATAGATGTACCTCTGCAAGGTATGCAACCTAGAAGCTGAACACATGAAAGACAACACCCACGAAAATCATTTTAAAACTGCTCTGGAAAGGGACATCATAGGACCCTCCATCCTAGACATCCAGTCCCACTGGTGATCTGACCATGAAACTCACTGAAAGACTTCCGGAAGAAGATGACTTCTGGGAGGAGAAAACTTCTTCCCAAGCTTCTGTACAATGAGAAGATGGCATACCTTTGGTGGAACCCAAAGGGAAGCCAGATGGCAAGAGAAGCTGTTGCTATCATTTTTTTTTTTTTTTTTTGAGACAGGGTCTTGCTCTGTTACCCTAGCTAGAGTGAAGTGGTGTCATCATAGCTCACTGCAACCACAAACTCCTGAGCTCAAGCAATGCCGTCAGCCTCCCTCAGCTTCTCATGTAGCTGGAACTACAGGCATGTGCCACCATGCCTGGCTAATTTTTTTCTATTTTTGGTAGAGATGGGGTTTTGCTCTTGCTCAGGCTGGTCTCAAACTCCTGATGTCAAGTGATCCTCCCACCTTGGCCTCCCAGACTGCTAGGATTATAAGTGTGAGCCACTGTGCCTGGCCTGTTAATATCATTTATAAAGGTTGCTTCCTGGGGTGCCAAAGAAGGGTGCAGAATCTGGAAGGACAGATGGAACATTCCTGCAATCCTGCAATCCAAACCTGACCATCGAGTCATGAAACCTTCCAGACAACCCACCCTGACAGATCCCTTTCTACTTGGAGCTCACACGCACCTTTCTTTTAGCATTTGACATTCATAAACTCAGATTAACTGGAAGCACGTGAGTCATTTCCTGAGTAGACTGTCAGATCCTTGAGGGGAGGAAGGCAATGCAATATGGTGGGTAACACCCTGTACCTTCGAGTAGTTATGAAGATTAGAAAGATAATCTACGCAACACCCTTAGCATATTACTGGGCATGCCTAAAAAGTGATGAATAGACAGATTTTTGATTATCTGTTATTCTTCTTCATATCCTCCACCTCGCTGAAGAGATACCCCCATCACACAGACCTCTGCAAAGGAAGCTCAGCATTTCCTGTGCATCTTCTGGGGTCATTTACTATGTAGAATTTCATACATATTATTAGAGTATGTCTTTAATTTAGCTATGCACAGAATCCATTTAAAGTACAGGAAAAAATT
This sequence comes from Lemur catta, assembly GCF_020740605.2. Taxonomy (NCBI): domain Eukaryota; kingdom Metazoa; phylum Chordata; class Mammalia; order Primates; family Lemuridae; genus Lemur; species Lemur catta. Next base: position 14,634,311 of record NC_059147.1, on the reverse strand, counting down.
CCACCTATTGTTTTAAGCATGATGTTATGTAAATATTCAGAAAATAAAATTCTGTTTAATCTCCTAATGCTTAGTTCTTCTAAGAAACTATAGAACAAAATAAATTAATACATTAAATACAAAAAAGCTATAACATATTTAAAACTCACCCTAACAATTTTAATTCAATGCTGCAGATGATATGGTTTTGATGAAACTGATTCAAAACTTACTACATAAAGTGGTACTGCCTGTCACAGGACAGTTGCATTTCAGCTCACTGTGGCCGCATGTGGGACCACGGCTCAGTAGCCCACAGTTGCTCCCTATTTATACTGCGCAAAGTAAAGGAAGTCACTTGGCATTAATTTGGCAGTAGCACCATTTTAAATTCACTTCCCCTTTATTCTTTTTTTATTAGTAGAGTCAATCAAATGAGTATCATATAGTGCAAACTTGTTTGCAATTATTGGCATTAAAATGTGGAGGCAGTTCTTTAAATATGAAGGACCATTCAGATAGTCCAGACAGTGCGTTGTCAGTTTTACTTAGATTATCACTGAAATGAGAGCATGATGTTCAAAAGTTCTAGCAGAGAAGGTGGTCTCCTCCCCCTGCCCCTGGAGTGTGGCACACGGCATAAGCATTTGTAATGTCAGCCTGAGCGAGGTGGGTACTATTTCTGTTTTCTCTATGAGGACATTTAGGCTCAAGGGGGTTCAGTCACTTACTTAGGCTCACTACCTAGTAAGTGACACAGTGAGACTCAGTGTCAGGGGCGTGTGTCTCTGCACCCAGTCTTTGGGCTCATCTTTGAGTATTATTGAGTGGTTGATGCTATATTGGTGCATACTTTTGATGAGGGATGGAAGGGATGTTGAGGAAGAGATAGGAAGTGAATAGGGAATGAAATACGCTTGGCCAGAGATGGGCACGTAGACCCAGTCCACGGAGCCCTGTTGTCTTGGGTGGTCAGGGCAAGAGCAGCGGGAGTTTCGAGCCATATGGGTGCTGTGTGGCCATACAGCGGAGGTGACCCTCCAGGCAGAGCCACTCTTGGTATCTCCACATATGGCTCAGCAGTAACCAACCCTTGATGAATTGAGATACCCAAAAGGAAAGCTCTAGGTTTCTCCTCATCATTCCATCCATGTTCCTAGTCCTTGGCAGGTGCCATTTCCAGCTTTTGTCTGAAGCTGGACATTCTTTCCCAGAATCCTTTGCATCAATCCTTTTGGGGTTTCCGAGAGCCGTGGGAACAGTGACCCTTGGTTCACCTCCACATTCCACCGGGAGAGCACAGAGCTGGGGCCCTCTCTGCTTCCAGAAGTAAAAAGAGGCCTTGAAGGAAGTGCTGTCCATCAACGTTCTTATTACAGAAAGTCCTGGGAAGGGGCTACCTGTTCCTCCAACGCCAAGTGGTGAGGATTTAGGAAAGTCAAGGGTTTAGGTAACAACAGGCACACGTGATAAACTCTCACTCACCAGGATCCAGTAGGCCAGTACTCAATGCAACTTTTGCACAGCTTACTATATCCTAATACAAATTTATATGTTATTAACATTCCGCTTTTCCTGTAGCAAAGTTAACTTTCTGTTATTTTAGGATGGCAAAGGGAGTCATGCGAAGTTTCAGGAATCACACACACAGCAGGTAATGCCATAACAAAAGTCCTTTTTGCCTTGCATGTATTTTGAGGACAATGAAACCATTCAATCACTGCCCAGAATGATAATTATCTTTTTGGACACATGACTTCATATCCCCAATCTATTAAGCACACAAAATCTCTGAAAATGAGTGGTATTAGTGATTCTATTGAAATGGATACAAGGGAGCTGAAACAAAATAAAGCCAGGTTTAGTTCTGTAATCCCCCAAAAATAAGTGCTAAGAAGAAGGATGGGTGACTTAGGGCACTTAGAAAAGAAAAAAGAAGACAGAGGGAAAAAAAAAAAAACAGTCGATGTGAATGTCTTTTAACTTGCTGGATGTCTGACCTTCATTGCTTCAGGTCACATCAGCTTGGGGTAGGAGTGGGAAGGAGAATTGACTCAGGTGTGGGACTGTGATGGCCTATGAACAAATCCCACAGTGACCGGGACCCCAATCTCCCCTCCATTCTTTCTGTTTCTTGTTACAATCCTTGATGGGCATTAACATTCTTCAGCTAGCACCACCCCACAGAGTGGTGAGCTACATCCCAACACCCGCTTCCGCTAGTCGCACCTTCATCCTAGGGGCAATCCCACCTAGAGTTTTAGAATCCTCTTTCTCTAGAGACTTGGGTGCAAGTTGCAGCAACGCAGGGTGTGCTAGAAGATGTGTGGCCATACAGAGTTGCTCTCACAAACGTTCTTCACTGACACAGACTCATTGGTGATCCCAGAGAGAATACGGGTACCTGGCATATCTCTAATTGAGGTCATCTGCCCACCTTTCTGGAACATTCTCTGCAGAGAAATGTGAATCTTAACTTACATCATATTCTTAATATGAATCTGAACCTCTGTGTCCTGAACCCCACCAACCATGGTGCCAAAGGTCATTATTATTATTTCTCTTTGAAGGACTAGGAGTGGCTTCTCAGGAAAATTGAAACCTCGGGCAGGCCCCGGAAGTTCTAAGGGGGAAGGTATGCTGATCAAGTGTCTCCGCTACGCATTCAAAACCCCTCTTAGGCCCCCTACCCAGCCCCCTGGAGACCCAGTTTAAAAATGCTTCAGAGTAGGAAAACTGGTTGATGGATTAATCAATCAACCAACAAGTATTTATTGAGAGCACCTAATTTTTGCTCAGTAAATGCTGACTGGAGCAGATAGTGCAGTGACAGGTAATGCAGGACTCTTCAAAGTCAGCTGGAGGACTTGAAACCGATGCTCAACTTGCCATGAAGTCGTTCAACAGATAGTTACTGGGAACCCACACAGGAACCATGCCACATTCTGGGACGTGGAGTTGAAGGAGACAGATTGGACTTCTGTCCCACGGAGTTCATGGTTTATCAGGGTCACAGTTTTTTTTAAGTTACTTTAAAGTAATGTGCTTTTTGATTGGAAAACAGGCTGCTCAGGCAGCTTATGGCGGTCAAGGAAGTAAGGAAATTTAATGTTATTTTAGGTTTTTGAGGCCTGGAAACATACAATCAAGCAGTGATTGGGGAATCTGATTTTGGTGATAGTAGATAGGATGGATTGAAGATTGGGTTGAGTAGTGTCGACCCAAATTCATGACCTTCCAGAACTTAAGAATGTGACCTTATGTGGAAAGAGGATCTTTTCAGATACAATGAAATGAAGATGAGGTCATCATCATGGTTTAGGGTGGGCCCTAAATCCAATGGCTGTTGTCTTCCTAAGTAGGCCTTGTGAAGACACAAAGCCAGAGTGAGCAGGGCAGAGATTGGAGTGATACAGCTACAAGCCAAGGACACCAGGGGTTGCCAGCCACCACCAGAAGCCAGGAGAGAGGTATGGGGCAGATTCTTCTCTAGCAGCTTTGGACTTTCAGCCTCTAGAATTATGAGAGAATAAATTCTTGTTGGGTTAAGCCACCCAGTTTGTGGTAACGTATCACAGCAGCCACAGGAAATGAGTACAAGAGATAACTCACTGGAGCCAGGGAGAGTACCAGGCTCAGTGATGTATGAGTCCTGACGTTGGGGGACGAGGGCTCAGGGGAGAAACAATGACACGTGTCCTTGCATCCTTGTGCAAGATGATGGCTGAAGACCCTACTGGAATAAACAGAGTAAACCATCCCAGCTTCTTACACAACAAATAAACCCCAACTACAAGAGCATGAATAGACAAACATTCAGCTCCCGAAGGCATGTGTCCACTTATGGGATAGAATGAAAAAGAGGAAGCAAGAGGAAAAGTGAAGGCGTTACTGAAAATATTTCATTCATCTCCATAGATGTTTATTGATCACTGCCTGTTTCACACCCCTAGGGAAGGCACAGTTCAAGTCAGGGGCACAACAAAAGAATTTCAATCCAGTGGGACATAGGCAATGATCGAAGTCAGCTGCAGGGATGGAAGCAGTACAAAGAAAAGGAAATAATTGGCCCTGTCTAAGGGTGATCAGGGTGTCTTTGCAGAGGAGGTGACGCCTGGGGAGAGGCTGCAAGAATGGATCAGGGTTGGATAGTAGATTTAGAGCAGGGGAGAGAAGGAAGAACTGGAATAGATAGTCGTGTCCCGATGCTCCTTGGATGGAGGTCACGCCTAACTCCAGCGCCTTGCACAGCACACAAAGGCACATAGAAACTGTTGAGTGTGAATAAGTGAATGAACTAATGAAACGACACAGAAGCCAAGAGGGGAGAGCACCTTATCAAGGAGCGGAGGACGATGCACATTACCGAAGCCAGAGAGAGGCTGGGGAGGACGAGTCATGAATGCCAAGCAACGAGCAGGTGGACGGAACCCTGGAGAGATCAGAGCTTAGGACAAGTCCGAGGCAGCTCCCAGGAGCCGAGAAGAGAAGAGTGAGCTGTGAGAAATGAACGCTTGTGTGGACAGAGGTTCAAGAAGTGTGGCTGAAAATAATCCTGGAGAAGGGTCGATAAAGAGCATTTGAGAGGAAGACTGTGTTTGAAGGTAGAGAAGAAGGAAATTTGAAGACACTGGAGACAGGATTCACGCAGTTCTGCAGGAGTGGATGGGTAAATGGAATAACCAACATTCAAATACATTTTCTCACCATCTGAAAGCTGGACTTCAGGTGAAGTGTAAGCTTTAGAAAGCAGAAAGGGATTTTCCTCTAATGATGGGGGCCAGGGTAGACAAATGAACTTTATAAGCAGATGGGTGGAAGGGGGTCTCTTGTCATTCACCAAATAGCCACTGAGTACTTCTCTGTGCTGGACACTCTACCGAGGTCCTCAGATACAGCACCTACTGGGAACTTTACAGCAGCCCTGGAATGTTCTACCATGATTCTCGTCTTGGAGATGAGAAAACCAAAGCTCAGTGAAATCTTTGCCGAACTATTTTAGCACGCAGGTAGTTAATGGGGAAACCAGGACTGGAAGCTGAGTGTGTCTGTGCAAACATTTACCTATGTCTCAGCCTCAGTTTCCTCGTCTGTGTAACTTGACCTCCCTGGCTTATTGTGAGGTTGAAGCAAGGAGAAAGTGCTCGCTAAATGGCAGTTCTCATTTTTACCCTGACTTTACCCTTTGGAATGAGGCCCTTGGGTTCTTGCTATGCCGTCACCCCTCTGCCAACATTCTCCATTGCTCTTCGGAGTTGAAGACTTCCTGGAGCCTGCAAACAGGTGTCAGAAGCATTATGAAATCGGATCAATCTGCAGCCTGAGGCCCAAGATGTCTCCTTTCTGCTCCCAGAAAAGAAGCCATGTTGGGAACACAAGCTAAATACGGAACATGACCAAAAAGCAAAGAGTATTTCCAAAAGGGATAATGCGAACTGAGACGACAGTTTCACAGATCAATAGGAAACCTTTAAAGGCCCACTGATGAGCTAGTCTGCAGGGGTGCTCCTCTTCTGTAAAAGGAAAATAAAATGGATCAATAAGAAAAGAAAACTGATATTAAGTGGCTGAGACTTGCTCCCTGCTTCCGAGGCTCTTCTCCAAGCTGGTTCTCTGGTCAGACTTGTTCATTCCCTTCCTACCCTCTGTGATGAGATCACAAGGCCTGCAAACAGCCCCCCAGAAGACGGCTTCAGTAAAGCCATAGATCGTGTATAACTACACTGGGCATTGGTTACCACAGAAGAAGTTATTTGCCTGATGCAACAATGTGGTTAAAGTGGGGAAATGTGTTTTCTTAAACTCAATCTATCGCCGCCCACCCTTCATTCTCTATGTCTGTGTGTCAGCAGTGGGGTGCATTTAAAAGAGTTTTCTGGTGCGTTTTAAGGATTCATCTACCAACTGTGTGACCTTGGGCAAATGATTTAACCTCTCTGAGTCTCAGTTTTCTTACCTATAGTCATGTCAGGGTTATCGTGATGTAATAATGTATGAATAAATGACATTGTCATCTTTTTATCACTGGCATTGCTACCACTCCAACCACCCCAACAAATAATATCAATATGGATCAATGTCCATGTGGCTTCATGAAGGGAGGTTTAAGGGTAAGAAAGACCATAATTTATCAGCAAGTCCCCTTTCTCCTGTCACCCTTCATGTAGTCTTTGCTGCTTGGTGGTCAGTGGTCTCCAGTGGAGGGTGGAGGCATTCTGTTTCTACATCTCCCTTTATCTCTACTCTGGACAAGTGAATATGCAAGGGTGTAGCCTGGTGGCCTATTGTCCTTGTTGTCGGTTGTCTACAGTGTGTCCGGTGAGGCACAGGCAGATTGTGAAACAACAGCAACAACAAAAATAATCAGCAGGCCAGACCTTTTCTCTTCTGCTATCTGACTCAAAAGAGATTCTTCTACTATAATATTTCTTTTGCTGTTCCTAGTTGTTGTTATCAAACATGTTGCCTTGCTGCTCTGAATTCTCTTATAGCTCTATTTTGGATTCTTCTTTAGGCTCTGTGTCTTCAGTAAGAGCCTCCTTTGTAAACATAAAGGAAACTTCTGCATGTCAATTTTGGTCTCTTTCATCTTCCTTTTCTTGACACACTGTGGTTCCTTGAGAGGAGGAAAGAGACTGACATTTGTTGAATGCCTCTATATGCAAGATGTTATAAAATACTTGCACGGATACAGCTCTCATAGAAGTGGTTAGCCTCATTTTAACAATGAGGAAACTGAGGCGCAGAAAGCTTAAGCCATGTGTTGTAACTTACACATAATCGTGTGACAGATCTCCAGGACCCTATGCTATCTGTCCCTTGAAACACACACACATGGATGACACATGTGGACACATGCAAGCGCAGGCGGTTGAGTCCGTGTGATATTCATTATAGAAGATATTTGTTTGATTATCTCTCATTCCTGACTCCCACCAAAGGTTCTTATGTTGGCTTTAGAATTACTGTCTTCTGAGTAATTCTGTGTGCAAAGTGGGACAATAAAAAGGATACAAATTTGAGCAAATCTAGGGTGAGGAGTAGAGCCAGAATACCTGAGTTCAAATCCCAGCTCTTCCTATCTGGGTGACCCCAGGCTGCAGGGATAATAGGAACAGAACACCTCCCTCACAGGTTTTTTTCCCCTGCTTACTGTCTCCTCCTGGGGACTCGGGTGAGGATTCTCTGGGTCAGTGTGTATAAATTACATAGAACCTTTTTTGGCACATGGTAGAACAATCAAAGTGTACAACTGTTGATTTCACTATCTGGGATCTGTTGGCCCTACACCTTGCTAGCTAGGACACTTTTGGATAAATCTCTTGATATCTTCAGACTTCATTTTTCCTGTTGGTAGCACAAGGTTAATACTCCCCATGTCGAAGCTTTGCTGTGAACCTCTGATGAGATAAGACATGGAAAGCCACGAACTCCGGGACTTGGTCATAGCAGGTGCTTTCTGGCTTACTATTTGCCGGTTCCCTTCCTCCTTGTTTGAGAGAGCTCAGAGGACTGCTGTTCACTCAGGACCCATGGAAGAAGTGAAGAAAAGGAAATAAAGGAAAAAACAAACTTGGAGGCTGGATCAGGTTGAAGATCGGCTTCCCGGGAACAGTTCCCATCAAGGGGTGGTCTGGCCTTGAGTTATCAACTGGCGTCCACCCTGCTCCTTTCCCAGGTGGTTCCCAAAGCTGCTTGGTGAGTGGTCCTGCAGATGTGGCCTCCTTAGGGGCGATGGTGATGATGTGGAAGATAATTCATGTCTGCGTTGGGCTCTCTCTGAGTCACTCCAGAGCCCCGTGGTGACTGGAAGAAAATACCCCTGATCAATACCACATTTCCAGATTTCATTAGAGTTTTTAATAGCTTAATGCTCTTTTGGAAGGCAGCATTAAGTGTGCATGAGTTTTTGGAGACAAAGAGAAATCTAACAGGCCACCCTTTGAGTTTGGACTTGAGGACACCCTGGATGCTCTGAGAGACTGAGCTCCTTCCAGAAGCCGCAAGGAGCGTTGCTATTGCCTTGACACGAGACAGTCCTGCCCTTGTGCTGCCGGGAGGCTGAGCCTCCTGTATTCCTCTACGCAGTCGGGCTCTCCCTGGGACGTCATGAGCTTGGTTCCTACATCTTTCCCAAATTCCACTCTTCTCACCCTGTGGATATTGTCGCTCAAATCTTTGTCATTCATCTCTTTGTCACTACCACCCTGTCCAAGCCAGCTCCCCTGAAAGAGATGAACTACTGCCATTTCCAGGCCTCCCAAGAGCCAGAGGGAGCTTTTCAAAATTTAACACAAGCCAGTGCAGTGGTGCACAGCTATAATCCCAGCTACTTAGGAGGCTGAGGTGGGAGGATCACTTGATCCCAGGAGTGGAAGGCCAGCCTGGGCAACATAGTGAGACCCCATTTAAAAAAATTTTTTTTAACGTCCAAATGTAATATGAGAAACATCCCTCCCTGTTAGACACCTTTATTGGCTTTCCGTTACTCCCTGGGCATCATTAGTTCCCTGCCCTTCTTATAAAACCATCTTTATCCTCATCCTTCCTCACTCTAATTCAGCTTTCCAGGCCTTTTGTTTGTTTTTTTTTCACCAAATACACCAAGATTTTGTACCCTCCTGGTTTTCATCTACGACATTCCTAGAAGACTGGACAAATCTTCCCTAACCCCTTTACGGGCTGGTTGTTTTACATTGTTCACATCTTGGATACATGTCTCCCAGAGACTTTCCTTGACAAACCTATTAGAGGATAATGCTTTCTCAATTGTCAATTGCTATTCCATTTCTCTTCTATTTTACATTATTTATTTCCACATTTTGATTATTCATTTGCTTTTATTCTATCTCCCCCACATGACCGACAGCTCCATGATGTTTTGTTCATGGCTCACCACCCAGTACAAATACCATGCCTGGCACATAGTGAACACTTAATAAATGGGTGATGAATGGATGACCCAATGAATGCTGCAAAGTGAATTTGATGGTAGGCTGGCAGTTCTTGACATTGTGTGTGTGAGGGTTAGGGTGGGTTTGTACACCCAGGCATATGTATATGTGAATAGAGGAAGAATATTCTGGAGCCTGGATTGCTCCCTGCTAAAACCCTTCACTGGCTCTCCATTGCCCCTTGGATGGAGCTCTCACTCCCCTTGGTTTGTGATGCTCTGCCTGAGTGGATTCTGCATTCTCTCTTCACCTTCTCCTCCTGTCTCCTTCCCTTCCTCCCTCATTGCAGCCTGTATAATGTGTGTGCATGCCCCTTGGGTTGGCCCCCTTTGTTCTGAACTCTCCACCTTGCTGGCACCAGAATCATTTCCTGTGAAACCCCCTCCATAAGGCCTGTCCTGAGCCTGCATCTCCTCTCTGTGGGCGAGTCAGGTGCCTTCTGTTTGTGCTCCTTGCTCTTCCACCTTAACCTGGCATCTCCCAGGTGGGACAACTCATGGCCTTCTTTGGGGCAACAGAGGAAATATATTAATGCATTTATTTGTTAAGACATTCCTATCTTTGTATCCTTTATAAGATGCACAAAATATTAGCATGCCATTGCACATATATTAATTTTAAAATTGGAAATATAAATGTGTGTATCTAACTAAGTATAGGCTCAAAGATTTATGACGAAGGCTGTATGGTGAAAATGTTTGGAGATGATGGTAACACAGTGCTGTTCACACTGCATTCCACTTGTCTGGGTTTTGTCTGTCTCTTCCAAGACCTTAAGAGGAACTCAGGAAGGAAGAAACACCAAACACATCTGTAGTTACCCAAAGGTGATATGGGTGGTGGTTTTAGATGCTGCACCAAAGGAAAGCCATTCACTCTTGTTGAGAATGTATTGCCCTTTTCAATTCTCTTTTATTCTTTCTCATTTGTAAAATAAGAAACAAAGTCTCCCCTGGGCGTCAGTATGTTTCTAACACCTCTGGGCAACACTTGCTGGTTTCCCTTTCTAGGAGAGAGAGCAGGCTTTAGGCTCAAGCCCTTGGAAAAGAACTCTCACCTCACCAGAATGCAACAATTCGGTTTTATTTTCATTTTACTCCTTTCTATTTGTGACCAGTAATATTGCCACGATATTTTAAACAGTATATGTTTTTTTCTTGCTAACTGTGGGAAGTTACTTAAAATGCATTTATTTAAAGAGTGAGTAAATTTAAGGAAATTAAGTAAATTACGATATACGTGACACTGGATATGGCAATCTCATGTAAGTTTGAGAAACACTAGGGCAGCATAATCAACATGATCTTTGAAATAGGAAGATCGTGCAAGATTTGTGACTCTGGCAATGAGTAGACATGACCATTGGTAACTGGAATCCGACTGTAAAATGGGGCAAAAGTACTTAAGTCCGCAGAGTTTTTTGAAGATGAGTATTAGTGTATTTAAAGATATTTCCTTCTGCCTGCAGCTGATCAGTGCTGAATATATGTTTGTGCAGCGACTGAAGGGATGAGTATGAATGGGATAAATATGGATAAATGAGTCAATGAACCTGCATCCTCCTTGAAAGTTCCATCCTTCTCAGCTGGAACAAGTCAGACTCTGGGAGCCCCTTTCTCTCGCTCTCTAGGGCCCCATTTCACACTCAGGTGATATTTACCGTGGAGACCTGAGAGAGTGAATGAGCAGAGCCTGGTCTCTTAACTCTCCCCTTTGGAGTGATTAGTGAGAGAGGAGAGTGAAATGCAATAAGACCTGGATTTCTTTTGTGGCTCTGCCTGTTAGAACTTTACTCACAATGTAAGTAATCTCTAAGTGGAACTTATGCTTTGAAAGTTGATGAGTTCCCCATACAAAGAAGCATTCAAGGACAGAGGAAATGACCACCTGACCCAGGTACTGACTTCTTGCTTCGCTAAGAAATGTCATGTTCTTCGTCTTGAAAACAGACATTTCGAGGGCATCTTGAACCAGGTCTCGAAAGGGTGTTCCTGGAAGCCGTGGGTGGGCTGTGCAGACGTGACTCCACAGGCCAACGTGCGGCTGCAGACCTATCTAACACTTACCAGCACGGTTGGTTGTTTCACTTTCATTTCAAAACGAAAGCCACGTTTTTTAAGAAGGCAAACACCCAAGATCTTTTAAAAAATAAGCGATGAACCTCTCACTTCTCTCCACATTGTTTCTTGTTTTTTAGTAGTTTAGCCCAAGCTAAACTCAATGTGAGTTGGGTCCCAAAAGGTGCAAGCGGAAGCTTCCAGGCTTCCCGAGGCACAGTAGCATTTCTGTTGCATTCTGTTGGTAATAGGATCCGCTGAGATCCAAGGAAAGGGGCCTCCTCTTCTCGAGAGAGGTAGCGGCATGAGTTTACAGGAAGGGGGGGAATTGTTGGTAGCTGTTGGTAAAGACAATCTCATGTGCACACAGGCACTCCAGCTCCTGAGATGTAAGGACTCACTTCTGCTAAACACAAGGCTCAGTGTGTGTCTCAGTCGTACATGATTTCTTCCAGGATTGTCTGTGGAGATTCCATAGAATCCCCCCAAATTAAGACCTTATGTCCTTCTGTTCTGTTATCATTTTCATTTCCATTGGAGAAAAATGTGAGAAAATGTCTTCAGATTAAAGCTACTGGTGTGTTTTCGTGTGACTAAAAGGAAGGCCTTTGTGTATATGTGTGTTTGTGCACAAGTCCATGCACACATGAATGTGTATCTGGCAGGGAGGTAAAGGTTATGCTAGACTTTATATTCATACCCTGAGCTATCCTGAGATGTCCTGCTCTCGGTCCATCGTTTCCTGTCACTAACCCTTTGCCCAGACCATTCCTCACGCATGACTGACTTGCCTCATGCACAAGATCATGTCTTTGCTCTTCCATAATTAGCAGATCAAAATCCACCATGAACTTTATGCTGATCTTTCTGACGAAACCCCGTCTAAGATTCATGATCCTTCTCTATTCAGAGAGACGTTAGAGAATGGATAGGAATTCGCTAGATGGTGGGTCAGGTCATGAAAGGAGAGTAGTTAGATGGCATAAAGTTTCGGATCTGGAAAAGAAAAGGCTATGTAGCTGTTCACCAGGACTTCTTTTCTAGCATTACTTCACAGAGAGAGACTTCTGTGGGCTTTTGGGATGAGATGAGATGGGCTTTATGGGGAAAAAGGAGTGCTGTGCACAGAGAATAAAATATTGAGAAAGCATTTGAGAATAAAATGACAACATAAAGGAAATGTTCACATTTGGAGATTTATATTTGGTTTAACTTGTTTTTGGCAGAGAGAATAACCACTAAAATGATTGTAATACATTTCAGTGTCTTTAGCAATGATTTTTCCTTATTACCTGTTCAAGGCTGCATCTGTCAGAATGCAGCCAACACCATTTACCTAAAAGGGAGAGAATTTTCTATGTAAGTCAATACATGTATAACTCCATTCATCAAATGCAAACAGAGCCATCACTTTTAAACACTGCACCTTAGAGAGCAGTACATCTGTGCTTGCAGAAACCAGTTCAATCTCCCTCAACGTGGAAGCAGATCATTTGAAGTGATCACCTCTCTTCAAAAACAAGCCCTGATCAAGGAAACCAAAAACTGGTTCTTTGAAAAGATCAACAAAATTAACATGCCTTTAGCTAGACAAACCAAGAGAAAAAGAGGGAAGAGTCAAATTACTAAAACCAGAAATGAAACTGGGGACACCATTACCAACCTCACAGAAGCAAAAAGGATTATAAAAGAGTACAATGAATAGTTGTATGCCAACAAATCAGATAACCTAGATAAAACAGACAAATTCCTAGAAACATGCAAACTATCAAAGCTGACTAAAGAAGAAATAGAAAATCTGAATAATCCTATAACAAGTAAAGATATTAAGTCAGTCAGTAATTAAAACCAACCAACCAACAAAAATTTCCAAGAAAGAAAAGCCCAGGACCATGTGGCTTTGTGGTGAATTATACCAAAGATTAAAAAAAAAAAATTAACACCAATCCTTCTCAAACTTTTACAACAAATAGGAGGGAACACTTCCTAACTCATTATATGAGGCCAGTATTATCCTGATAGCAAAACCAGATAAAGACATCACAAGAAAAGAAAATGATAGTACCACGTGTTGCAACAATTATTCTTTCCCATAGTCTCAGTAACCTTGTTGAAAATCAATTGACCATCAATGGATTTGTTTCTGAATTCTCAATTCTATTCTGTTTATCTATATGTCTCTCTTTGTGCCAGTACTGAGATAACTGAATATTCACATACAGAAAAATGAAGTTGAACCTCCTACCTCACACCATATACAAAAAAAAATCCTCAAAATAGATCAAAGTCTTAAATGTAAGAGCTAAAACTATAATATTCTTTCAGGATAACTTAACTCCATGACTATTTAACTTTAATAGTCATCTGTTTATAGCATTATTTTCAGCAAATTTTTAGTTAAGAATCTTTGGCTGTTAACCAAAATGCATTTTTAAAAAACCACCTTTCTCTTTCTACTATAAATTTATAATTCTGAACTCACATGTGTAATTGTCATATAAAGCCAATTTCAGTCATTTTTCCTTTGGAGAAAAACAGATGGGAAAGGACTGGTATGGAATTCACTTGGTATGATTTATTTCACAGGATAAGTTAGCAATTGTGGTAGTCCCCATCCAAGAGGTCCATGTCTTAATCTTGAGAATCTGTGACTGTTACTTCATGTGACAAAGAAGAACTGAGGTTGCAAATCAACTCAATTTAAAATAGATTATCCTGAATTATCCAGTGGGGCCTAAGGTAACGACAAAAGTCCTTAAAAGTGGAAGAGAGAGACCGAAGAGGACTGCAGAAAGATGTAATGTGAGAAGGACTTTAGCCTCCATGGCTGCTTTGAAGATGGAGGAAGGGGTGGTGAGCCAAGGACCGCAGGCAGCCTCTAGAACTGGAAAGGGCAAGGAAACGATTTCCCTGGGAGCCTCCAAACTGATGTCACCCTTTAATTGAAGATATGTCATGTTAGACAACTCCTAATACTGAGGGAAGGATCCCAAGGCAAGTTCAACAGTATGATGGAGGCTGTTGGTGCATTTTCCTTGTCCCTGGCCAAAGGAATGCAATCCTGCTGACACTTTGATTTTAGCCCACCGAGACCCCACTCCTGACCTCTAGAACCGTAAGATAATAACGTTGTATTGTTTGAAGCCACCAAGTTTGTGGTCATTTGTTACAGCAGACATAGAAAACTGATACAGAAACGTCGCCACATTCTCCTTCTAGAGGGGCAGCCACACCGTCTCTCTTCCACATTAGACGTCTTTATTTTTGTATGAATTTCAATCAAACCAACAGGAGCACAGAGTCACTTGGGTCATTTGTAGGTTTCCATGAAGTTTTGTTTTTTTTTTAAATAAGTACATAATATAATCTAAGTATTCCCATCAAGATGGGAGGTGCCCGTAAATTAAAGTAGATTTAATCTTTCAATTCCTAGCTCTTTTGCAAGAAGCAAAGAAGAGGAAAAAAAAATTCAAGCACCTAACAGTGTGTTGACTATTGAAACAATCTAGAAGTGAAGCTCTTGCTTTTCCCAGTAAGCAGAGTTGGAGAACTGTAGTACCAGTGGTTAGTACCCATGAATAAGATGAGACCTGAATTGTCAGGGAGAGAGTAGATCCCTAGAGCGGTATATTATTTTAAAATTACATTTTCCGACTTCTTGCTTTCCTGCTTCCATGGTGCGAAGGGAATTAGTGCTTTTCGGCATGTTGCAGCTAGCTGAGACGCTCCGAGACAGCCAAGTGACTCAGTCTCTGGACCACTACCAACGTTTTTAGGATTGAATCCTGCTCTTATTTTCTAAGGAACAATGTTTAACTGGTCTCTGTGGCATGGTGTCAACTGACATCACCCTTTAATTGAAGATATGTCACGTTAGACTACCCCTAATGCCGAGGGGAGGATCCCAAGGCAAGTTCAACAATAGAATGGAGGCTGTTGGCACATTTTCCATATCCCTGGCCAAGGGGAAGGCCCGTGTAATGAGGATATGTACATTTTGAACCCTTTCAGTCTGACCCCCAAATAGATAAAGCAAGTTAAGTCACATTTATCAACCAGCTATAGAGCCAGCCAGTGTGACGATCCCTCTGGAGGGCACATCATTCTGCTCTCATTTATTTTAAGTCACTCTTGTGAATCAGATAGTGCTCAAAACATACCCAGCTCAGTCCACACCAAAAGTGTTTTTTATTTCTTTCTGTGATTACAAATATATATGCAATGAATTATGAGACTCAAAATAAGTATTCTCATACTATTGCTTGGGGATTTAGGAAGTTAATATCTACATAAAAGATAGTGAAGTAATCTGCCCCAGTGGCCTCTGGATTAGGAAGGTCCTGTGAAATAGATCTTGCTCGAACTTGTTTTCAGAACCAGGAGACCCTGGGTGGAGACAAAGAGAACTTGACCTTTGTACAGGTCCTTTATAGAACTGTCCATCCAGATTTGATCTCATACAAAGTCATTGGCTGGCCCCAAATAAGACATTCAGCTTCTCTTTCATATGAAGAACAATACCTGCCTTTATTAACTTACAAAGGAGCAAGTTGGTGATCTCTTTCATACTCGGGAGAACTGAGAGGGTGGATTTGCTTGAGGAACCTCATGAAGGGCTTAGGAGGCCGTCTGGTTCCTGGAGAATGAAGCTGAACAGCCTGCAGGTGCCTTGAGGGAGGTACAGAGAAGAAAGCACAGCAACGACAAATGCTATGGGGGTGTTTGGATTTCCCTGAAAAGAGAGTTTAGTACTCTGACTGAGGGGTACAGATTCCTGCCCTCTTCCTCCTTTATGGGCAGACATGCAGAAGAATATGGGATAGAAGCCAGCTCTATAGAAAACCAAGAAAGCAAAGTTTATCAGAAAGACATGGCAGTGAGGGTGTGATCAGAATGAGACAGCAAGACGGCAAACCAGGAATTGTCAACTGCAAGAGGTTTCCTCAAGATGTGCACAACATGCGTTGGACTAATATCCTACAGCCTTTTTGCTCTGGGGTTTCTTTTCTCGGTCCTACTTTGATGCCCACATGTTAGCTCTTTCAGTTTTTAGGAGTACAGCCTTCTGTTCCTGGTGGTTGACCGGTGAGCTCTGATTGCCTGCACAGTTGGCTCCAGCCGGGCACAGCTCTGCAGTGAAGGGACAAGGGACCCAGACACGGGCAGGGGACAATTGCTTGAATGACAATCACAGAAATAATGAAAGTGAAGCAAGAACCACTTGCAGCATTTAGAATGGCAGCTTTCAAATCTGCTAAAGTCGGCTTTGCCAACGTCATCCACTCGGGTTAGACACGCTCCTGGTGGTTAAGACATTGTTGAAGTACATCGGACATGATGTACCGGGAAGCTTGTGATTTTGTTTATCTGTCTCCAACAGGTAAATCATTGTCCTTTTCATGGTAATAATCCTTGGTTCCAGGCAAAGTACTAGGCACTTTGCACGTATTATTTCATTAATACTGCCCTGTCTGGCTCTTTCAAAGAAGCCCAGCAGATGTTCCAGGAATGTGGCCAACACTCTCCTGGATGATCTGGCTTTGCGCCTGTTTACAAAGGTAGTGGATAAGGCTAATGTGTATCTTGTTCAAACTTACATTTGAAAAACTCCTTGGTATCCTAACATTCATGTTCAGTACTTTTGCCACTGAAGATGACTTCAGATTCTCAGGCCAAAATTAGATATCAAGACAGACAGAATGATCTCCATATAGTTCAAATAATTTGGTGAAAGGAAAAATAATCATAATCGCCCCCAGTTTAGCCAAGTTTTGTTTTATATCATCTTGCTATCTCCCGTAAGCTTAGGCATGTTCTGGAAGAGTTTTCAAAGTGTGGTCCTTGTTGGTCTTAGCAGGTCAAGGCCTTTTGGTGTGAAACTCCATAAATCTAAACTTACTCCCAGGAGAGTTTTAAAACCACTGTTCAGGAGGATAGCATCTTAAACTCTGGAACAAAGCGTCTCTCCCCTCCCTCTGTCCTTTTCTCCTTCCTTCCCTTCCTTCTTTCTCTTTCCCTCTGTTCTCTTTCCGGACCTGTGCTTTTCCTTTCTTTCATGCGTTCATCTTTTCTTCTTTTCTCCTGTATTTTCTGCCAGAGTTCACTTTTGTCCACGTGCCAGTGAGAAGCAAGATAAGCACAATTAAATCAAATGGATTTAGGTAGTTAGGTTTAATTACATGATGAAAAAATGTAATTCACCAGACTTTCTTTCAGGAAGAACAAGATATTGAGAAAACTTCCTTGGCAAGAACTTGGAAGTTTGCATAGGAGCTGAGGCCTCCAGGGGCCTAGATGTGAACAGCAGGACTCTGCAGGGGGCAGAGAGAGGAATGTGTTTATTGCCCCTGAGCAGGGGAGGGGAGATAAGGGAGGATGGGGGGCGGAGCGGGGACAGACCCGGCAAGATCGAGGGGGAGGGGCTTACAAACCTCAGTGAGGCCATTCCCAGACATCTCCCAAAATGCAAATGAAGCACACGGAAAGGCATATTATAACATACGATTAATGTTAGTGGAGATTTTGGGTCAACCAATGAAAGCTGAACTCGGTATCTAGGTTGATATCAGAGAAAAACAGAGAATGCAGAAGCAAAAGAGAAGCATGAGGAACAAACCCCTAGAACTCCCAGATTTCTGGGGAACCTTAGGAGGGCTTCAGTTTGCCTCCGCAAGCCATGAAATCGGAAGTTTAAAGATCTCTTAGGAATAAGAGTGACTGTATAATTTGTCAGAAAATCAAGACCCTTTTGAGAGTGAAAGGGGACGTTTGAAATGATTATTCAAGGGCTGCAGGCTTACACTGGGGAAAACAGACATTCTCCCTAGAAAGGCCTTTGATATTTGTATCTTGGGTTCATAGGAAAGAGGACGTATAGTGGAGGTGGTTCAGACGGTTTCTCCTACACCAGGCTCAGGCTGCTAGGGACAGAGACGAAGTGGAAGAGAGGTGACGGTCGCTGGAGAAGGAGCTCAGGAAATGAATCACAGATGTCTTCACTTCTGTGGGAAGATTAATTTTCATGTGCTTAGGTAAAAGATAGTAGTAGACTCAGTTTTGATAGGAGATAAGAGATGCTCAGATAAATTGCCAACACTGGTAAAAAGAAAAGAAGAATGAGTGAAAGAAGGGAATGAGACAGGAAGGAAGGAAGGAAGGGAGGGAGGGAGGGAGGGAGGGAGGGAGTCAGTTTGAGACTGTTTGTTCCCGGCTGTCTTTCTGGGTGAACTGACTGTAGAATTCAAAACTTTGCCTTGAGTGATACATCGCAGAACTAAGGAGTGGCTTTTGAACAACAGCTCAACTGAATGGCAGGCAGTGTGGTACCGTGGAAAGAGATGAGACCCTGAAATCAGATGGACCTACCTTGCAATCCCAGGGAAACAAGATGGTGAAAAAATAGTCTATTTAACTATTAATGCATCATGTAAAGATGCATTAGTAGAACAGTATAACAACATTTTCAGGATTTCTTTAGGATATATATTTCTTTAGGATACATATTTTTTAGGATATATATATTCTTTGGGATATATATTCTTCATATATAACCTTTATGGCACATATAGATTTAAGTGTGGGGGTTACAGTGGTTTCTAAAACGTAGAGTTGTCCTCAAAGTAGCTGAAACTGAAGTTCAAGGGAAGGTCCTCGTGACCTCTTGGTGAGAGAGACGGCATAGATATTGATGATACTGTAAACAGAAAAATACAAACAATAACACCAAAACCCCCCACAAGATTCAAGTAGGAAAATCATGTCAAATGTCCCAAGAGAAAATCTTCCAGGCTTGACAGGTCGATTTGCAATTGGACTTCTTCTCACAGGGGCAAGTTGGTATAGCATATTCCGGGGGTATTTTTATCTGGACTAACATAAAGAAAGCTGTTAGTCTAAATAAGATCACACCTACAGAGGCCTTGCAATGTGTGTGCATGTGCAGGGGAATTGGCGGGGGTGCGGGGGGCACATGGGGTGGGGGAATCACGTGGAGACAGGGCATGTGGCCACGGTGCGTCATTATGGAGCAGGGTCACCATGTGTTAGAGAAGCCATCAAACTTGAACAATAGTAGTGTGATACCCGTCAGGACTAAAACTCTGCCTTTGGAAGTCTTTGTGGGTCTCGTCAAATCTGGAGAGTATATCATTTCAAATCTGCAAGCGGTTTTCTGGTAAAGACATGACTACCCCTTTAGGGCATAGTATCTTATTTTCTTGTCTGAAAAAACTGCCTGCATTGGCCCTTTATACATGGTGCATTTACAAGGCAAGTACTGCCCAGCATCCTCGGGGAAAATCCGTGAGGAGCTATGAAGTTGAATATGGATTTTTGGAAGAAGTTGGGTAACTGAAAATGTGATGTTTGCCTGAACCATAGCTCTGTTTCCATTATTAGTATTTTGCAGGGGGGAGCAGGGGCTGAAATATTTCTTTTCTTTTTTTTTTTTTTTCCATTGAGATCCAGTCTGTGTCGTGCCTATGAAGCTGGGCTTGTCCTTGTTGGCAGGAGCATGTTTCTGCTGAAGGGTGTGGGTGGAAGAAAGTGGCAGGAGAAATGCTCACCTTGCCTTGAGGAGGCACTGTGGAAAACAGAAGTGGTCCATGTGGGGCAAAGACCACCCTAAACCATTGTGTTGATAATCTACGGGCAGAGTTCTTGAACATCCAATGGCGCAGGCTTGGAGAACTCTCTGGGCATCAGGCAGCTCCATTCTGATCACCTATTTAGCCTTATGTGTATGTGGGGGGGGGGCTGAGTGGGAGAATGGGGAAGATGTATTCTCCTGGGGAGAATGGAAATCTCTGTTCTCTGTTATCCTGGGATGAGGCCAATACTAGGACAGAGATGGAAGGTTGGTTTACTTGGATACAGAGAGCACAGTTTCCTCCCTCTGAGTCTCATGGTGGGGCATAGACTCTGGGACCAAGACCTGCTTGAGGTCATTCCCCAGAAAGAGAAGCTGCTCTTCCTGCATGGAGAGGTTTAGAAAACACACAGTGAAGAGCTCATGAGAAAGGGTCTAGACCTGTGGCTCTAAACAGGGTCATTTTCAGTTGCAATCATGAGAGACTACCTATTGTATTATCCTGGTTGGAGCTGGAGCCCACTCTTCTAAGTGAAATATCAAAAGAATGGAAAAAAACACCACATGCACTCGCCATCAAATTGGTACTAACTGATCAACACTAAAGTACCCATATGGGAAGTAACATTCATAGGGTGTCGGGCAGGTGGGAAGGAGAGGAGGGCATGGGTAAATCCATGCCTCTTCCTAAAAACCAAACCAAAACAAACCCGAGCAACAGCGACAACCAAGTTCTAATTGGACGGAGAGCAGACTTTGAAGGGAAGTGAAGGCAGAGCCCCCAAACCTGGCCCCAGAGCCAGCCCCATGGTGTTGGCGTCCCCCTGAGGAGGGTGAGGGGTCCCAGCAAAGTGCCAGAGAAAGGAGGCCACGGCGGTAACCGAGACAGATGTCCGAGGACGTTAGGGCACCGCCACTCTTGACACCCAGGGCAGAGGGAGGACCTGGCAGGCAGGCGTGGTGACGGTGCAGCCCGGCAGGAGAGGCACCACTCTGTCCAGTTTCCAGCTTGGTGACCTCATTTGGACGTCTCAGTCGGTGAAGTTGATGCCACATGTGCATAACAACAACAACGATAGTGATATTAAAACAGTGATACGGTAACAGTAACACCACAACTGCTGTGCTCAGAACAAAACCCCCAAAACGTGCTGCTCGTAATATCTTGAACGATCGTAAAATGCTTCTCCCACTCTTCCCCTCCTATCGTTCAGAGCTGACTGTTCCCTCCAAATGAGTCATTTCAATAGGAATGTTAATGAATTTGACATGTGTCAACATCACCCTGAAGAAAAAGATGTTGGGTTGTTTTACTGGCTCACACAGCGCAAAAGGAACTGACAGTGTGTGTGTGTGTGTGTGTGTGTGTGTGTGTGTGTGTGTGTGTGTGTGTGTGTGTGTGTGTGTGTCTGGCCTTACACGTACAAGACATGTTCTAGTCTAACATCTCATGGAGTCCTTAACAGCCCAGCACGGGAATCCACCGCCACCTACATTCCTGCCACCATCCTGGTAGTTAAAAATGTGCTCTTGGTAGACTTGGCCTTCTTTCTTTCTTGAATCAGAAACATTGATGGTGACTTTAACTAGATGTTAATAATATGAAAATAAAATATCTACTATAACATATAAAGTTGGTAGTATAGA
Organism: Lemur catta; assembly: GCF_020740605.2. Lineage (NCBI taxonomy): Eukaryota > Metazoa > Chordata > Mammalia > Primates > Lemuridae > Lemur > Lemur catta. The sequence goes on along the minus strand of NC_059147.1, from coordinate 14,613,087 downwards.
GAAGACTCATAGTAATGCCTTTGAAAATGTTCTTTGCTCTTATGTGACAAGTATAAAAATTATCTGTAATGACCTTGGTTGTGTGTGCATACTGGCCATATACTGACTTTCTTTTAGACCCTTTCCCTGGGAATGCTGACTCCTGAAAACTATTATTGCCAGATTCCCTTAGGAACTGGCTTCTGGTTGGTTTCAGCCAATGGGTGGCACTGGTTGGAGGTGGAAAGCAGGAAGAAGAGAACAGCTAGAATATTTCTCTTCTCTCTATGCCTTGATCAGCATCCCTAGTGAATGCGTGTCCCTCCTCCACAATTCCAGCTCTGCCCAAGAAGCCTCCACCGTCCAAGCTGCTATCACACAGCTCTGGCTTTTGAGTTTTGATAAAACCACATCCATTTGTCTCTCCAAGTGTAGGGGTGGCGGGAGAGCGCAGCTGTTGCTAACCTCCGGGTCGCTTCCTCGTACCCCGTTTTCCTCTCCTTGTGATATGATTTCTAATACTAAATTTTTGCCAATGGGCTCCCCAGCTTTTACTCTTCTTTCTGACTGCAATGTGACTGATCCGGGATATTCCAAACAGTGACACAAACGTAGGGTTGGAACTTCTTTGTGCTGTCATCTAACTGGCTTGTGCCTTTGCAGTTCATGTCCTGTTGGCCCCCCCACAAAAGCATTCTGAACATTACATGGACCCGTAAGTATTGTTCCACTTAAACTTTCTGGGTATGAGTTTTCTAATAATATTTTTGGCATATGTATCTAATGATTTTTTGATATGAATGAAAAATAAATACATTCTGAGGGATTTACAGTCTGCAGGTTGGAGGTAGCTCAGGAAAGTTTCCAAGATGATTCTGTACTTCGATGGGGAAAGGCTTGTTCAAACCAAAAAAAAAAAAAAAAAAGATGGCAAATCTTGGTAGAATAATTGGCTTTCGTCCTAGACTGTCCCACAAGCTTCATCCAGCTGGGGTATTTTTTCTTCTTTCATAAGACAAGCTCTGTTTTGCTCCCAATTCACATGGCTAAGATGCTTGGATTAGGTGTTCCCTTGTTCACCAGACATGTTATGTTTGAGAGAGAATTTTGTCCCAGCCTTGAGGACTTAGCTTAGGGGAAGGTGAGGCCTGGCTTTTCTGGAACTTCAAGACAAGTTGCACAAAGACAGAAAAGGCTCCCACGTTGAGAGCACAGGAGGCTGCAGGTTTGAGTGCGATGTGCCATGGACACACACACACACACACACACACACACACACGTGGTCTGCAACTCTCAGAGATGTTTGATGAAGGAAAATCAAATCAAGGCTCAATTGTGAAGACTTGACTTTCTCAGGTGCTGGCAGGAGCTTATGAACAATGAGGCAGACTAAAACTTGGCCAAGAAAATTAGCGATGGGCGTACCTTGTAAAACATTTAAGTTTGGGCTCATCTCAATTAAGCCTCCCAGAGCCTCAGGTGTTTGTCCAAAGCTTACCTGAGCCTGAACTCTTGGAACCAACCGAGTTTGCTGAGACCTGCGAGAACATGCTTCCCCATGAGAAACTTGGCAGTGAGACACCCCCATTCCCACTTCCACTCTAAAAAGATCCATGGGAAATCGATGACAAGTAGGTCTCAAACATGTCTCGACTATGGAAATTCAGATTTCATTTTAACCAGACATGTCCGAGTCTGGGGTAAGAACTAAAAAAAATTACCTTTTTGTCACATAATATGGAATTATAATCTCTCCATTGGACTAAGCATCGGGGAAGGACGTAGCATAAAATTTGGTTCTCTCTTTCCTGTCCTGGGCTGAAAACTGGATTGGTCTAAGTTAGATTTGGAGGTTAGGTCAGGCCAAATGGAGTTGGCTTCCTCTCACTTCCTACAGTCATTAAAAGCCTTTATCTAGCAAATTTAATAACAATGATAATGACAGCAGTAACTGACATTAATGGAAGCCTTACTCTATAGTGGGTATCACACTAAGCATTTTATAAGTGATTATCTCATTTCATCCTAACTACACTACGGGTGGGTACTGTGATTATATACTACATTGCACAGACGAGAGAAACTGGCTCTAGGAGGCCATAGTACTTGTCTGAATTCCCTCAAGTTACCAAGTGGCAGGAATTGAGTTTGGTTCCCTCCGGTTCCGGAGCCCATGCTTCTGAGCACTTGGCTGGATGAGTCTCCACTGAGCTGCGTCTCATGAGAAAGAACAAAGCTATCATCGAAATAAATTAATCTGGTTCTGTTAATAAGATAATGGGCATGAAAATGCTTTGAGAGCTGCAAAGCCTCAAATAAAGGTTAAGGATTAATTATTACAAGGAAATTCTATAGTGTGGGAGGAACAGCAGAAACAGGAAAGAGGGAAAGAAATTGATCATGAAATTAAAAGAACTGTATCTTGGAAGCCTATCAATGTAATGATTATGAATCTGTAAAACTTAAGTCTTCAAGGCCCGGAAGGGAGAAATATGGTGAAATAGGGAATAAGATTAATTTGTGGGGAGGTATGCAAATGAGGATGAATCTTTTCTTTCTTTAATTCCGATGTCCATGGGATCATTTGTACAAATTTAAAGAGGCAGAGTGAAGACTGTGTGAATCCTGGTTGAGCACTGAGCACTCAGGACTGTTGTGAGCTAACCACCGCCCTCCAAGACTGGCGTGACAAGTCTTTGTCATTGACTAGTGTTTGGAGGGAGGGAGCTCAAAGACTACCAAATGGCAAATGTCTGTATTCTTTCCACAAGGCCACACTCTAAGCTATGACCCTAATGAAAAGAAAAATCCTAAGATGGAAGAGGAGAAAGGATGAACATTTTGTGCCTTGACCTGGAAAGATCATGAATGCCTCTACTTGTTCTTATAAACATGAGTTCAGCGGATCTCAAATCTGCGGGTGCTTAATAGTCACCTGGTGACCCAAGTATAGATGCTCAGGCTTCACCCCTTGACACTGTGACTCAGAAGTCCAGTGGGACTGGGAAATTTTTATTGCTAACCCGTGCCCTGTTTTAACAAGCCCTGCAGACGGTTGGGACGTCAGTGATCTGCACAGCACACTGGGATAGGGGAATCCGCAGCTCGGAGTCTCCTAATGCCCTGATTTTCACAAAGATCGGCAGTAAGATTATAGAGTCATTAAACGAAGATCAAACAAATGCGAAGACTGATAGTGTACAGATATTTGTTGTATGAAGCTATTACTGATTGGGTTTGTTCTTAGACAACCAGACTTTTGGAATGGTGGCCAGTGTGAATTTGGGGCAGACCGTATGTGCAGCACTACGTGAGAACTTTGATATATAGTCTCATTTCAGACTTAAAATAATCTAAGAAGATTAATATCATTTTGCAGGTGAGGGAACTGAGAATTAGGACCATTTAAAGACCTCAAATGAGGTCACAGGGCTAAGAAGTATTAGAATCAGGAGTATTTGAAGTATCGGAACACACACACAAACACACACACACACATATAAAATGTCTGTCCAGAAAGTATCCAGCCATGTAATATGAAAAATAGAGACATTTATTGAAAATGATACAAGATACAAGGAACATAAGAAACATTGTACATAGGACAATGACGCCTCATTCCTCTTCAAAGTAGGCACGTTGGGACCACACACAGTTCTCCCAGCATCTCTTACCCTAATCTACACACGTTCAACATTCCCAGGTATTCTGCTTGTTGCAGGCCTTCCAGAACGTAGATCACTTTCAACAGATTCTCGATCATCTTTGAAGCATTTGTGCTACACTTTTATTTGTGCCACACTCGTTGCATCATCTCCAAAAGCCTTCTGAATCATCTGACTAGTTTCTGCAGAGGAATGTTCAAGCTTAATGCAAAATTTGATGCAGATTCGTTGCTCTACTCGCTCAGTCATTTTGAATGCAACGGTCACAGAGTACACCTGCTAACTCAATGGCGTCTAGCGTCCCACCAAGTAGTTCGGTGAAGTCGTCATTGTTCACACATGCGCATCCCAGTCCACTCTCCTTGGGTGCTAGGTTACACTGATGTCGTGCAAACCCATTCCCATTATATTAACAATGGCTGGATACTATCCGGACAGACTTCGATATATATATATAAAATCCTGTATGTCATGTAGCTCCTAAATCTCTGTCTTTTGGTGAAATGTGTCACAGGTCTACTGTGACCAGAGCAACAGTTATTCAAGGGAAAACTTGGCCATTACTGATGAATGGACCAAATTTCAAATTCACAGAGTCAAAGCCATGGTCCGATCATGGGAATGCATGCCCTGAGCACTTGGTCTTTTCCTCCTGGAGTCCCAGGGCTCAGAGCTTCCTGGGCCATCCATGACGTCGTAACTCAATTGGTGGCTGCCATGGATCAGCCCCCATGACAGAGGATAAGCTTGATACATCCCACAGCCTGGTGTGGACTGTCATGGTTGTGAAAATGAGAGGGAGCTTAGCCTTCTCTGAGGTTATGATTTTTCTTTTTTATATTTTAATAAGTTAATTTTTATGATGATCAAAAGAGCCAACTGCAAAGAAACAACTAAATGCATAGTATGGTAGACAGCGAACATTGGCGTGGAGAAGAATAGGGCAGACCAAGGAGGATGGGGAGGGCAGAGCAACTAGCGTGTGTGTGATATGTATCTTTGTGATGCATGAATACACACTAATGCATAATAGTATGCAGGTACTTTGGAAAACACTGAACACTAACTAATAAAAAGAATATCAAACATCTCACTCACTCTACTTCATCGGGATAACCACGGTTAGCAGTTTGGCCTATTTCCTTTTGGGTTTTTTTCTCCATATTGAATTGCAATCACATCCTATCCTCTTTCATAACATAACCTGCATTTTTTACTTAGCATGCCATAATCCTTCTCCCCTATAGTTAACTTAGTTTTGAAAACATGATTTTATATTTAAAAGATTGCTAAGTACTCTTGTAGGAATGCATGCCAATTGATTTAGTCATTTCCTCTCTTGCTGGACATTTAGATCAGTCCCCAATTTTCCACCAGCATAAATATGACACAGAGGCACTTTCTTACATCTAAACCTTTGTATTTATATCTAACTATTATCTCAGAAGAAACTGAAAAAAAAAAATAATCTGTTTTTGAATCTGAGTCTGTTTCGGATGGATGTCACCAAATTGTCCCCCAGAAATAGGGTGGAGACTCCACCAGGGTGGAGCGAGTCCTTTGTTAAGCTCTCTAAAGAGTTCTGTTCTGGGCTTTCATTTAACAGACCCCAAGCTGGTCCAGTTATGCCAGGTCTGAGGATATGTATATGTCGTTTCCCAGTGTGATGCTCCTAAACAACATTTCCCGTCAACACCCTGGAGTGGGATGTCTCTTCCCACGTGGGTACCTTCCTTAGAGTCTGGAGAGGTGACCTTCATCCCTTCCCCCAGGCTTTGCTTGAGTGAGTCTTAATCTATCCCTGGCCTCTCAGGGACCCCCTCCAGGATGCTGTAATCACAGCACTAACCTGTGTTCACATTTCCCATTATTGAGCACAAGTCCCCTGTGCATCGACACAGGCCCGGCTGCTTCCTAATGGCCCCATCCTCATTTCTCCCAAGAGCCAGCTCTTTTTGTTAGTGTTTTAAGAATCCTGGTCCAGACGAAATTCTCCCCATGATGTCCATCCAGCCAAATTGAAGGTGATGTAAGCCATGAGACAGAGAGACGGGTGTGTCTGCTATCGATAGGACAAAGGAACCTTCCAGGGCTATCCATCTTCTGTCTCCTCCAGTGACATCCCCCTGCCCCCCTCCTTGTCTGGGATTTGGGGATGAGAGATGACATCCCTAATTGCCAGCGCCATGCTACCTAGACAGGGTGGTACTCTGAGCACAGCCCTCCCTTCCAGCCCTCAGAACAGTTCCCTGGAGATGCTTCTTTGTGGGGCAAAACCAGTTCAAAATGTGGCTGTTCCCCTTTGCACTTGCTCCGGGGAGATCTGACCCATGAGGGGAAATGTTAGCAAGGACAGCAAAGACACTTTCACAGGTGGATCCATTCCAGGGTTTGGGCTATTTGTGCTGCATCTTAAGTGGCGGAGGTGGGGGGAGCTCACCCACTCTTGACCTGAACTATAGCTTCCTCAAAGTGTATAAAACACTGTGCTGATGTAGAGAATGAGGATCCGAAGTGATTACAAAGCAAGCTGCAAGCACAAATATAATGATTGTTTTAAAAAAGGAAAATATGATAAGCACTGCATGATGCCAGCATTTCCTTTTTTTTTTTTTTAAGTTCCTCTGAAGCCACCTGGGGATCAAGTTTTCCATTTCTCCCTTTCTTGATCAAGGTGAGATATTATTCATGTGCTTCCACAGGCAGCTGCTAAGTACATGGGTTTTAGGCTAGGCACCTATTTCTGGGAAGAGAGTTGGGTGGGTGGTTGGGGACAGAAAAAAAAACAAGTTCTTTCATTGCAAAATCAAGAAGTTATCTCTGAACTTGGATTTAATTGTTAACCAGTAATTAAACTGAAACAAAGAAGAGACTTCTCTACAAATCCCCAGAGGATTACTAGGGGGTAAACTGGAGCTCTCTGAATGGCAGTAACACAATATAGCAGGACACAGGTACAGGTGGGCTAAGCCGCCTTCTGTGACCCCTGCTCACCTTGATGCTGGGGTGCTTCTGGCATTCCTGCTCCAATCAGGTTTGAGGAAAAAGTCACTTATTGGCTCAAAAATTATGCTGGTGTTCCCACTTGGTTCCAGGAACTCGGCTAGGTGCTGGGGGTTCAGAGGTGAGCAAGCTAGAGGAAGTTGCTCTTTTGATGGAACTTTCATTTTAGTAAAGGCAGATCATCAACTGGCAAATAAGTGAACAAACATAATAATCTCAGGGCGTGATGGGTGCTTGAAGGAAATTAATAAGGAATATGATTAAATGTCAGCAGTATTAGCAACGGACTGAGAACAGGGTCTGCTTCCCTATCTCCCATTCCATTCTCAGGAGCCAAAGGAAAGTTTCTGGAGGGAAAATGTGATCTTGCATAACCATTGGAATTTGGCATTTCATTACTGGCCCTTTAAATATCATCTCTTTTCCTCCACTAAACTGTACATGTCACGAAAACAGAGACAGGGCTACTTTGTCTACTTCATCCTCCCAATGGTGTCTATGTCAGGAACTCAGTAAATATTTTTTGGGTGCATGGATGAATTAAGAAAGGCTCTGTTTGGTGGTGGTGGTGGGAGGACTGCTGTGATTGATATTTAGGATAGGTGCCAGCTAATTAGACACCCAACTGGAGAAGCAACATGAAGCAGAACATAGGTTGCCTGTGAAGTTAGGAAGCTCGCTCTTGGTGGACTCACTGTTGGCTCTGAAAATGTCAGCTCTGTGGCCCTTCTGCCCTTCTGCACCAAACCAAACACGGAAGCCTGAGAAGGAAAACCTTAGAGCAGCACTTCGTTGGCATTAAGTGTAGAGGGGTTTCCACTGGAAGACCATTGAGAAGAATGGTCAACTCAATTACTTAAGGTCATAATTCAGGCTCCCCAAAATGTAGAAGGCATTATAGAGGCAAGAGAGGATGAGTGTAGCCCTCAAGGGTTCTTAGACCCTTAGATTACGATGTTTATGAAGGTATTTTGGGTTCTTGCCTTTATTTGTAGGATTGGTATCATCACCAAGGAATGCTATTGGCTGTCAGTACACCTGATTCTGTTTATGTCCATGGAGTTTGTTTAAACATTATATCCCTATCTTTCCTTCAAAGGGTTTTTTTTTTTTTTTTTTTTTCTGTTTAGGCCAATTGGAATCCTTGAGGCTAAAAGCTTTTTTTTGGACAATCAAATATCTGAAAGTCAAACTGGCTTCATCCAAAAGTTAGTGAATTTCCTAATAGAAGAGAGATTCACATTGAGGCTGGACATGTTAAGGGTGTTAAAGATTAAACACAGGCGAAGAATTGAAAAAACAAAGTTGTTCTGCAATGCTCTCCAAACCTATAATTTGGTGAGCCTGTGGCATAAAACATTCATTCTGTGAGCTGTCAGAGGATACTTTATCCTATCATGCAGTCATGATAACTACTTGGAATCAGGATCCAGGGGTTTTTCTAGGCCTTGGTTTTCTCATCTGTGAAAAGGGGTTGAAAATCTATCTCCCGGGATGGTTGTAAAGGTTCCAAGGGGTGATGTTTAGGAAATACCAGGTTCCTAGTCAGCACTTAATAAATCTTGGTTAAATTTGAATGTGAACTCTTTCAGTTCAGGGGCACTGAAAGTTTAACATTTCTTAATAATATAAGCTACCCTGAGCCAAGGCAAAAATCAGTAGGACTCCAGCATTCCCACTCCCTGATTATGGAAGCAGTGAAAAATGTGTTGATTTTATTCCTTTGTAAGCTGTACACCCACCTAGCAAGACCAGGCCTAAACATATGGTACCAATTTGTTGTCTCAGGAGAAAGACTAATGTTCTTAGAGACGCTAATTTTTACCAGTCTCAGTAAAAAGTAATTTCCCATCCATGGAAAGTGGATTGGCCTGAACACGCTCTGTTAACTGTTCCTAGCACACACAAGGATGCCAAGCCCAGCGGAGGATGTTTGCCTGTATTGGTTCTTCTTCCTGTCTACCCTCACGCCCAACCTCTACCCTCTGCCCATCCATAAAATCTCGGATCACACAGGTCTCTTCCTCCTTGAAGACTGTCTTGATTGTTTCAAATGACTTTAAAGTCCCTTTATCATACTCTGTCACTGGATCATGAACATACATCTTTGTAGCATAAACAACAGTGTAAGTTTGGGTTTGCAATGGTTTGGGTAACCGTGTTTCTCCCTCTTGACTATAAGCATGAGGGTGGGAGTCCTGTCTGTGTCGGCTTCCCATATCCCAGTGTCTGAGAAGAGAGGCAGAGCACAGTCCCTGGGAATACTTGCAGCAGGGAGAAAGAATGTTCTCGGGGGTTCTTGGCCTAAAAGGATACTTACTGAAAGCAAGAGAGACCAACCATTGTGTAGGTCAGCATGTCACTGCACTGGGCAAAGCTTGGGAGAAAGCACAGGGTTACAACAGGAAGGATTTAGGAGAGTGTTCAGAAAGAAAGCTGCTTTGCAAACATTCTTTAAAATTCAGGGCTGCCTAAAGAGTTAGAATGGGATCCCAGAGAAAACAGCCAGCAATCATATCAGCCTCTACAAACACAACAATCTGCTTTGCTCCAATTCTGATTTTTATTTTCCATAGGTTTTAAAGAAAAGTTTTAGAAGATAAACTTTATGGCCAAAGATTATAAGCAGGGGTTTGGGCTAGGCTTTTTAAGCTAGGGGGATTTTAGGAAAGGAGACAGTACTATCTTTCTGGGACCAAGTGAGTCTCTGGGGATGGGTGGAGCTGAAAGGCTCTCACCAGCTGGGTAATACTATCCTGTGTGGACACTCAAACGCATCTCCTTTAAGTCATCAGAAGAGAATCATCCCTCAGGCTCCTGCTGTGTTAGGGTAGGAGGCGGGCATGGCCAGGTCATCTCTGCTGGGAAGGGAAGAAGGAAGGCTAGTTGGGGCCTTTCTGCTTGGCCTGTTAGGCAACTGCAGAGTGACTACAGACAGGCTCCCCTCTAGTGCCAGGCTAAGAGCAAGGGTGAGGGTGGCAGGGAGATGTCGGCTGGGTAGAAACAAGCAATGCCAACAGAGATTCTCTCTGGGGGGTGGCCGCCTCCCAGGCAATTTCCAAACAAAAGATAGAATATATTTCATTTCTCACTTTTTTTTTTTTTGGCTTGTTCATTCCCAATGGCTACATTTTGAAAGACAACATTTGTTGTTGTTGTAAATGGATAACTTGTAAGCCACAGGCATTCATAGAGAGCAGAGAAGCTAGCTAGGGAGGGGAGGCCGGGGTGGAAATCTGTGTTCCGGTACTGGGTCTGCTTCCTGTGTTGCTGTGTGACCTTGGGCCAGATGCACTGTGTCTCTGTGCCTCCATGTAATCATCTGGAAATTGGCATAATTTTGCATCATATATTGACCACCACAATGGTGAAGCCGTAACACCATTGAATAGGAAGGAAACACCTTGCAAAAAAGCAAAAAAGAAAACTTTACAGGCAAAATAAACGTGTTTTGTTACATATGCTCAGCTGGATAAATCTTCACAGAATCAGAACATAGTGACTCCCAGAACAAGTGTGCTCCATTTAACATGCAAGCATTGACACTAGTGATGGGAGGAGATGGACCTAGGGTGACAAACATGCTCACTGTCAGAGTTGGAGGCTGCACAGGGAACTGCGTGGACTCTACTGAGACACATGTCCAGTTGGGGGCCTTAGGAACCCCCATACCACGGGGCAATCGTAGAGTTGTGTAACGACACAGGTAAGTGGGTAAACCGCGGGTTCTGGAGCCAGACACTTTCAGGTCCAAGTGCTTCCTGCCTTGCACTGCTAGGTGCCCACGTGCACACCAAGCTTTAAATAGGACGAAACATGGCAACTGTGTGGCACAGTGTCTGGAAATGACAGGATTATTATTATTAACAACATTATCACTAATTCCAAGTACCCAGAGCTGCATATACATCCCAGTTCTCTTTTCCTCCTGGGCAATTTCCATTTCCTAAACCCTACACTGAGGCCTTGCTTTGCAGGGAGGAAACTGTGCCCTTTAACGCCAAATGCTCCCGACCTGTGTGAGTGCACGAGCGCGTGCAGGGTGCTGGGGCCCAGGTGTCCTGCGTGACCCAGAGGTCAGTTAGAGCCGGCGGGGAGGAGGCCGGCAGTGCAGGCAGACGGAGCTCTCGCGAGAGTTCACCGAGTCGCTAAAGTTATTAAAACGCGAAAACACACATTTGCACCAGGAAGAAGAGAAAAAAAAAACAACAGTAAAACCGACCCCTCGAGCGTCCCGCCCCATCCCTCCAGGGTGCGCAAGGCGGGCAGGGCGAGGGGCGAGGGAGGGGAGGGGCGGGGCGCTCAGGTGAGCGGTCCGCAGACCCCACCTGCCGCGCGGCCCCGCCCCGCCCCGCCGGGGAGCACAGAGGCCCGGGAGGGCGCCCACCGCGGGCCCGGGCAGCGCGCCGGGAAGGGGAGGAGCCCAAACGCCCCTGGCGCGCCATTGGCCCGCCCGCCTAGCAACAGCCGCGGACGGACCAATGGGAGCCGCGGAGCCGCCGGCCCCGCTCCAAGTACTTGGCTGCCAAAAAGTTGGCTGTCACACAGTCGAGCAAACAAACCAGGGGATGCTTCAAACTCGGGCGCTAACTTTTCCTTCTTTCTCTCCCTCGCCTCCCCCTTTTCCTCTTGCAACTTGTCTCCACTCCTAGCTGATGCATGTCGTAGTCCCCAAATTCTGACGCTACCGGAGGGCCTTGGCAGAAGGTCACTTCTTCCCACCCAAGGGCACAGCCTCATTAGAAGTGGAAGAATGGACAGAGTGGAAACGGTTTTTCAGGTTTCCGAATCTCACTCGGTCCTCCATTGCAATAGCGTCACTTTTAATATACAGCGTGCTTTCGTTTGAAGATTTGTCAGATGGGTGCCCCAAAGGAAGGGCACTTTGGAACATCTAGTATGTATCAGGCTTTGTCCTCGTTTGTTTTATATACCTTATTGCATTTTAATCCTTGTAATTCGAGGAAATGGGTTGTCTTGTCTCCATTTCATAGATGGGAAGTTGAAGTTCAAAATGGTGAATGGAAGTGTCCAAGATATTCTACGTGTATATATGATCCTGCAGAATTCAAACCCAAGCCAGTCTGATTCCAAAGACACCCTGTTTCCCTGATGCCAGGAGCCTCAACAAGCACATTTCAGAACTGGCCATAAAGAAATTCTCTGACCTACCTTGTTTGATTGTAAGTCATAAGACACCCCCTACCCCCCATTCCAGAGAGAGCTCCAGGAGGAAGAAATGCTACAACAGAGAGGCCAAGATGAATCTGAACAGACAGGCCTTGCTGGGTTTCCCCCTTAGTCTATTATCGTTAGATCACAATTCGTTTCAGCAGACTTAGATTCGAGTCTTCAGAGGGAAAGTTTGAACTTTATATATCCTAAAGAAATGGGGGCATGTTGCAAAAATCTAATCCAGACTTTGTACGTGTTGTCACCAAAACAGGCCAGCTTTGTGGACATGTGACCCGCACAAATGCCCAGGGCCCTGAACTTAGAAGGTCTCACACTTGGTTTAGTGCTCTGCTGTTGCTGTTTTGAAATTCTTAATAAGTTTTGAAGAAGAGGCCCCCATGTTTTCATTTTGCACTGTGCCTGCAAATTATGTAGCTGGCCCTATGAAGACTGCTTATTTAAATGTCCCAGAGGAATCTCACGTTTTGAGAATTTAGGGTTTCAAGTATAGGAAGAAGCTTGTAAGTCTCCCCCACCCCACCTCTCTCTCTCTCTCTCTCTCTCTCTCTCTGTCTCTCTCTCTCTCTCACACACACACACACACACACACATGCTCTTAGACTTCTGCACACACCCTGCAGATAGTTTTATTACGCTGTAACTGTAATTTGAATCCACAGTCTATTAAATGGGAGTGTATATATTTATGGCTGTGTTTATGTGTGTATGTGTGTGCGCACGCACGTGTGTGCGAGAGGCCCGAGAGCGAACAGGGGACTGGGGAATTTACAACACAGAGATACAGCCTTGATTATGGACTCTATTTTTTCCCTTTGGAAACATTACAGGGGATTTGGAGAGGCCCTGCTTTCATGAAATATGTACTGGGGAGGTTTTGGAGTAGCCGTAAACACCGGCCCGTGTGAGAGTAAGGTTGGTGTGGTGCCAGCTGCTCTGGGAGGGGACGAGCCTTGAGGACACTCTCCACTGGGCCTGGCAGAAAAACCATATATTCTTGCAACTGTTTTATCCTCAAATCCGCATCTTCTTCTCTGGCAAAGATACGCCTAGTTTTTATTCTCTGGGTTGTGCTGATTTTACTCTCTGAGTTAAGAGATTATCGGTGAGTCACCAATGGTATGAAAGTCTGAAATACATGAAAAGAAAGTCTGAGTGTTTCTCTGACACTTAGTTTACAAACCAAGAGGGACATAATGCACTGTAAGGCTCGTCAGGGACTCTGAGATGGCTTTGGAGCTACCTCTAAACTTTGGAGCATTTTATTCAGTATTTAAGGAAACTGAGACCCAGATAAGTAAACTGAGTTAATGCAGGTCACACAGCTAGGGGGTGTAGATACTTGGGTTATAATCCACTTCTCTTGACTTCCATCTCAGGGCTCTTTCTTGCTTTCATTTCCGTATGAACAGAAAAATACCATGAAGCATAACATAATCGGCTCATGTGAGGAAAGGTTACTAATTTAATGAATAACAACATGGGGTTCCAGGGGAAGGTTATGAACATTCATTAGTGCTTGGTGTTTGCCCATGCTTTGCCCACACCACCATCTCATTTAATTGAATCTTTGGGATAATATAGAGAGAATGTGGGCAATATTATTTCCATTTAACAGATGGGGAAAGTGAGGCAGAGAGTCAAGGAGTAACTTGCCTGAGGTCCCTCAACTTGTAAATGGATTAGCCAAGACCTGAACTCAGTTCTTCTTAATCCCTGAATAGCAAAAGTAAACAATTCAAATCATTATGGCTCCACAGTGGCTCATTTTAATGACAATATAAAGAAATGAGTCTATTCCTGCCCAACAGAAGCTGATAACTGTGGTCACCATTGAACTAACTTTGGGTCCTTAGTTACACTTCACTCAGCTTTGCATCAGCTTTTTTTTGTGGGCTTTATGGTGATGGCGTGCCACTTCAGTTTGAAATTGAGCACCAACTTAAAGTGTATTGGATGTTGACTAAAAATCTCAGTCCAGCCAAAATACAAGTCTAATGATTTGTTTGGTGTTTCAGAAAAAAAAAAAATTATTAGCAAATGAGTTCATTGATTAAACCATTTGGTCCTAGGTGAAACTGGCGAATAGTAGGCAGCCATTGTAATGACCGATGACCACACTCAGGCTTCTGCCCAGAGAGTGAAGGCAATGCAGTGGGATTCAGAACTTACAGCTCTACAAACATCACAAGGTATGTGAACTGGTAAACATAGGCTGGTAGTACTGTAGGATCTCACAAAAGATATACGTGCAAATTCTAACCCCCAGACCCTGTGTAAGTGACTTTATTTGGAAATATTTGGGCCTTTACAGATATAATTAAGTTAAAGATCTCAAGATGAGATGATCCTGGAATTAGGGTGGGCTCTAACTCCAAGGATGGCTGTCCTTATAAAAAGAGGAAGAGGAGATGATGGAGAAGCAACGATGTAAAGATAGAGGCAGAATTTGGAGTGATGCCTAAACCAGCCAAAGCATGCCAGGGATTCTGGCAGCCACCAGAAGCTAGGAGAGAGAGTCACAAAACCAATTGTCCCTCGGGAGCCTCCAGAAGCAACCAATTCTGCCCACACTTTGATTTCACACTGCTGGTCTCCAGAACTGTGAGAGAATACATTTCTGTTATTTCAGGCCACCTAGTTTGTTGTATTTTGTTATGACAACCCTAAGAAACTAACCCAAGTACCAATGCATTTTACAGTATTATAAAAAGTAAAGAAACATAAGCATTAAAAAAAATATTAAAAGAATTGCAAGCTGAAATTGCCTGCCTAGAAATGTGTTAGAAGACATCATCAAAAATGAGATTTGTGTGTCTATATAATCAACATAGTTTATGAGGTTAAGTGAATTGATACCTAAATATATAATTCAGAAAGATGAGTTTAATTTAATTAGTTGTTTGAATAACTGCCTGGCCATGCAAGGAACGTGTTCATCTGTTCTATGAGCCATATGTATCTGAGAGAAGCAGGTGTTTACTGGAATCTTTGTGTAAAGATTACTTCCTCCCTGGTCTAGAAAATCGGGAAAGGTATTGTTCCTATCATAACAATACAAAAAAGCTCAATGAACTACAAAGTAATAACTTTTCTTGAATCCACAAGAAAAGGTTACAGGGCCACCAAATCGCCCAATTTCCAAGTGAAGACAGGCCTCCCCAAAGAGACATGAGATGGAAACACAGCTTCCCCATGGCAGGACACAGGAAGAAGCTTTGCCAGGAGCCATCCTAAATTTTTTAACGAGGGTGTGGAACCACCGGGAGCCAAAGACACAGTGGAAGCTCTCAGCCACTTGCAGGATTTTCAAGAAGAACCTCGACCAGATACTCCCAAGTAAGATTGGGGGCAGGCAGGAGACAAAAGAGAGCCTCCCTCCACCACGCAGGTCAGGAAGAGGGAAACTGACTGCCACAGGGGAAGGGAGGAAGCCCCATCTGGATCCTTAACCCTTATGGAACAAATCCCCAAGCTGCTTGGAAAGGGCCAGAACGCCTGCAGCATCCAGGGCACAGGGGAGGACCTATTAAGGCTCCGGGGAGGGCAGAAGGTAAAATCCCTCTATATCTGGGAGAAAGAGTTCTGAAACTTATATCCCAGAACTATATCCTATATCATGGTCTGTCTTCACTCTCTAAACATTGAGGCTTGAGAAAGACAGTGGATGATCTGACAGGATGAACTCAGCAAATGAAGTAGCAGTAAGAATTTCTGCAACATATAGTTCCTCCTGGTCCCTGCATTCTCAGCCTCCAGTCCGCTGTTGGGAGTCTCATGTATCATGGAATTTGTGTCTTAGGAATCCTTGAGTTGCAAGAAAGAAAATCCCATTTGATCTAGAAAATGCAAAGAAATATGTAGAAATACATTAAAAAATATATAAAGAATTAAAGAGTATCTCATGAACCTACAGGTAGAATAAGCACCTGGACCTAATTGAGGATTTGGAACCAGGAATGGAAGAAAGCTTCCAGGATCTAAAGACATCTCTTCTTTTCCTTCTCTCTCTCTTTCTTCTCATGACCTCTTCTCCTCTCTCAGGGGGTCTGCCCCAGGTTTTCCCTTTGCTCCTTTTCCCAACGTCATCACCATGCAACCGGATAAACATGGCCACCTGAACCGACTTCTCAAGTTCTTACAAAAGACACCACCTGCAACCAAGAGACTCCCCTTCCAGTATCCCAGGTGAGAGAACATGATTCATCAGACTCAATTAGGGGGCTGCCGCTGGACTGTGCCCGGGAGAGTGAGTTTGGACTGACAAGTCTTGTGAGAAATTGAGCAGCCTTTCAGAAACAGTGCCTGATGTGGCACCTGGAATGTAGCCGAGTATTTCCAAAACTGCTCCATGATGACCAGAATCACCAGGAGGTCCTGGAGCAGACCTGCTGCATCACAGTCTCTGCAGCGGGACTTGCTGGCACACAGGAATCACCTGGGGAGATTTAAAACTATGGATGCCTGGATCCCACACCCCAAGTTTCTGATGGGCTTGGGCTGAAAGACAGCTTGGTCATCAGGAGTTTGAAGAGCTCCCCAGTTGAATCTCATGTGCAGTTGAAGTTGAGATCCACAGGAAGAACTTGGGAAGCTGTGTGCTGAGTAAGTGTCCCAGGTGAGTGTTGTGATGAGAGGAATCTGAAAATGCTCCCACAACTTACATGCTCTGCAGGAATACGGAGCAAGCACTCTGGCAGGTTATCTAAGAACAGACTGTGACCGAGAAGCCGGAGTCAGCCTAGAGGCTGCCTAAAACCAGGCTCATCTAGCATAATCTGTGCATTTTCTAGGAAATAGAGTTTCGAGTAGTGGGTGGTAGAGAGAAAGAGAGAAATAGGCAGAACCTTGAAACCACTTACTGTTAGTACCATCACTCTCTTGTGCAGTCATTCCTTTATCCTCCCAGTCCAAATTTATTGGTCATGTGTTATATACTGTGAAACACTTTAGCAAACAGGCTAGGGACCTTGTGATGGATACTAATATAGACACGTTGGGATCCTGCAATATTTAAAATGCCTATGGCTGGCTTAAATGCCTGGGGAAAGTCTTGACTGAAGAAAAATAAAACCAACAGGATAGTATATGTGCATCCTGGCCTTTTCCATCATACTCATTCTTTCTCAGAGAAAGCAAAATCCATTGAAATCCTGATTTAGAAACACTTAGCTCCCCTTGTCAACAATGAGTTCATGATATTTTTAGCATCTCATCAGAATTAAAAGAAATAAACAAACAAACAAGCAAGCAAAAATCTCTACACAATGGGGCAATCTTCGGGAGGGAAAATTATAGCTTGCTGACCAAGTTTTGAGGATGGATTTCTAACCGTTAACCGTTGGCTGTAAGAACACACGAATTCCAGTCACTCCTGGGCAAAGACTAGACTTGGGAGGCAGCCTTCCATCCCAACCCAAGGAAAGAGTGGCATTTTCCTTAGTCCCTTCTTCCACACTCTTTTTCTTTCCCTGGAAGTTTTCAGATTCCAGTATTCCTACTCCAGTTCCATCCCTAAGGCACTTTCAACCTCAGCATGTCCAGTGTTCAAATCCTGTCTGGTGCTGCTTTTACACAGGGGAAATGTGAAAAGGAAGGAGCACTTTTCCAAATCAAACTTCCCTGTGCCGGATAACTCCTGAGCTCCTAGTTTTACTTCAGGTGCATGTGATTTCATTTTCTCCATTGCCATCATCCCAATCCAAATACTAGCAATTTCACAGGCTGCCAAACTGTGTTTTTTCAAAAGAAGAGTGTTGTTGGAGCAGGGTCATGCAGCCTACAAAGAGGAAAAGGAAGGGGAGCTTGCACCATGGGGTACCAGGTGTCTTACGTCTTACAAGACTTGCATCTCTCTAAACCTTTCACTTCCCTGCAAGCTGTGATTTCACCCTGTTTTCTAGATGTGCAAATTGACTCTCTGAGGGTTTTAATCTTAGGGCTTGGAAGAACCATTAGACACCAGGAGGTACATAATCTAAGTGGTCATATTTATTTGCATTTATAAGAGAGTCGCTGGGTTTCACTTTCATGTTGGTGCATTAAGTGTGGGGTAAGGAGGACAAGATGACAACTAAGGCTTTTCTTGAATTCCAGTCAGACCTCTTACACCTCTGCTGTCTGGAATGTCTTGGGACAGGGCACGACATAAAAGACATGTTGCACAGTGGAGTTTTGCCTTGCCTTTTACATAAGTGTCTTATAGGACCAGATCTGCCTGCTCCCTGTCTTGAAATGACAAGCAGGTGTGAACAAGTCTGGTAGCTCCAGGACATAACTAGGTGTGCAGTCCTACGTGCCACTGAATGTCTTCAGCAAAGTTGGGTGTTTTTGTAATTCCCTCTATGCCTGTGCACTATTTGGAGATGTCCAATCCAGCAAACATTGTCCCAGTGCCCAAAAGGACATTCTAAGGTTGTAGGTTAAACTCAAGAGCTGTATTTTATTGTGAGTGTGTGGACAGAGAGGTGTTAAAACCAAACAGCACCATATTCAACCCTATCGTTAGAAATTGTCTCATTCCTCTCTGAAACCCCACCCCTTCATGGAAAAACAGTTGTTCCAATGGTTATTTCTTTAAAAGGAAACCTATTGATATTTAAGGAGGTACGGTATTTTTATTTTTAAATACTTTTATTTTTAAATGTTTTTAAATTTCCACTAACGTATGGTTTTCAAAGTTCCTATTCATATATATTTGTGTGTCTATAATTTATGTGTGCATTTATGTATACATATATGAAGATATGCATTCACATATATGTATGACATTCATATTTATATGTAAATAAATGAATTCAGTCTTTGTTTTTCTCCATGCTTGAAAGTAAGCAAAGTTCAAATTTGCAAAATAACATTAATCATTATAAATTGAATTTTAGCATCTTGTGATCTTTGCAGATATCTTCAGTTGTCCTCATTTCCTTCCCTCTCCCTCTTTCTCATCTCTCTCCAACCAGCTCCCCCATCTCTGCTTCCACCGCTTTCCTGCCTTTCTCTGCCCACACAGACTTGAAGAACCAGTTTCCCTCCTTGCCTTGACTCCAACACCATAAACTTAAAACAAAACACATGGCGGGGACTAGGGTGCTGTCTTCGGTTTCCCATTGCCTCCTTCTGGTGCTTACTTGTTGGTTTTGGATCCTGCCCACCCTACCCCAAGAGCACACTTTCTAGGTATGGAACAAATAAGGGTTTTTTTTTTCCTTTTCCCCCACTCAGCAGAATCTTGCTGAGTGTGTGGGAGGCACCAACTCAGTGGTGCAAGGTTTGATTGGAAGGAGCTGAGGAGCCCCAGCCAGCTGGTGAGGTGAGTGTGCTCACCAAAGAGCCTGTCCCTTGCGGTTGCTTAAGAAAAACATTTGTAGTCTCTGGATCACAACTGCCTCCCTTGTGTTCTTCCACATGCTGAATCGAGGCTTGCTTCTTCCCCAGTAAGCCTGGGATAAGGCAACCAAAGAGGGGGTGGCAGGCTCATGGGGGGACCCCAGGTTGGTTTACCACTGTGAGCTCATAGATGAACATCAACCTTCTAGACCTTTGTCCCTGGTTCTCCTGGGGATTTATGGTCCCCTCCTGCCCTTCCAAGATTATTCTCTTGGCACATTTTATAGACCAAACCTTTGGTAGCAGGGCCCCTTCCCTGTTCTTTAGGAGATTGTAAGCTTCTCAAAGCCAGGCATCTGCTCTGAACAGAGAGCCTGGCACAGGGTAACCACCTAATAAATATTTTTAGGATAGTTTAATGCATAAATGAATGTAGCCTCTTTTCTCAGCCTCTCCAACCCAGTTAGGAGTGGGGAACTGTGGCCAAAGGACACAGACTTTGAACCAAGCTTGGCTCTGGAAGTCGTGGATTCCCTGAGTCCCTAACAGTGCCCCACGAAGGACCTGTTCATCAGAAAGAACCCAGATTTGCTCTGGGGACTTCCAAGAGCAAATGCACCCTGCTGGCCAAATGGGTTCCAGGGTAGCATGTGGACAGTCCCAGGAAGGGAGCATGCAGAAAACCATCCTCCTGAACACTCATCTTAACGCATTGGCCCAGCTAGGGTCTCCCCTCTCATGATAGTGGGAGCTTGGCATAGCGTCAGTAAAGCATGACTTTAAGAACAGTTTTAGATTTACAGAAAAATTGAGCAGATGGAACACAGTTCCCACGTTTCCCCTCCCCTACCCCATGTGTGCAGCTTCCCTTACTAACATCTCACATTAGTATGATGCATTTGTTCCAATCAGTGAACTAATATCAACACATTATTAAGTAAAGTCCATAATTTATTCTTTTTCTTTTTGTTTTTAGTTTTAATCTAATGTTCTGTTCCAGGATCCCACTTTACATTTAGTTGTCGTGTCTCCTTACACGCCTGTTAAAAGCCCAGACTTTCCCACTATAGGATTCACCTATGTAATGAAAAACTATTTGTATCCCCTAAAGCTATGGAAATAAAAAAAGAAGAAGGGAACACTTAAGCACCTACCAAAAAAAAAAAAAAAGAAAGAAAGAAAGAAAGAAAAAAAAAGGGAGTATTTGACTAAGGAAAAGATGGCTAAGTTGGCATGGGTGATGTAATAAAGATAGCAACTGCTGGCATTTATCAGATGCTTAGTAGAATGAATCCTGTGCCAAGAATTCTACACAGGTCTTATTCAATCTCATATCAACTTTTTTTTTTTTTGAGACAAGGTCTCACTCTGTTGACCAGGCTAGAATGTGGTGGCGCCATCATAGCTTGCTATAGCCCTGAACTCCTGGGCTCAGAAGATCCTCCTGCCTCAGCCTCCTGAGTAGCTGGGACTACAGGCATGAGCCAACATGCCCTACCAATTTTTTATTTTTACTGAGATAGGGTAAGGTGGTTTTGAACTCCTGGTCTCAAGAAATCCTCCCACCTCAGCCTCCCAAAGAGCTGGGATTACAGGTGTGAGCCACCGCACCCAGCCTCATATCAACTTTTGAGATAGCCAAGTGGCTTTTGACAATCCACTTAACTTCTGTATTCCCCAGTTTCCTCATCTGTGTATGTTAGAGAACTACCTGTCATTGAACAGTTGTGTGGAAAGAATGAAATTGTGCATGTGTCTCAGACAGCTAAATAGCCCAAGTCAGTGAGTTAATAAATGGCAGAGCTGTGGCTTGAATCCATGTGCAAATCATGCCCAACCCATGTTCTTGACTCCTACACTGTATGCTACATGTCCTCCCTGATAAAGGACCATCTGGAAAAGGGAGAAGTGGGAGAGGATGGAATTGGGGACTCAGGGATGCAGTCTCCTATTCTCTCCTGTCACCATGGAACTTTTGGGTGAGGTTAGCCATGAATCAGAAGCCTCTGTCGAATGGATTTTTCATGAGTTTTCTGTTTCCTTCTCTTCCCAGAGGAACATCCTAGAACATTCTAAGACCCTGTATTTAAAGTTGCTTTATTTTATTTCCTTCTAAAACTAAATTCATGGAATCATCTTAAGGGACGTTCACCTCTTTCTTCTCTTGCTTGATGAATTGTTGGCCAACTGTCAAAGAGCCCATCATCCCTGCCAGTGCATCTCGCTCCTGTCCCTAGTTTGATTTGGGGAACTACAGCCACTGAGCATAAAGCCGAGTAGATGCACCTTGAAATTAAAAAAATTATCACTAAAAATTCCAAGATTGGCTTGTAAACCACCACCACCCCTGCCCAGTCTGTGATGTTATCATGGGTGCGGTGACTTGTTTTAATTCTATTAAACTCCCTAGAGAGGAGGAAGAAAATCATTCTTTACCTTGTGTTTCTCAAAGCATGCCACAGACTTTTTGAGACCACAGTAAAAAAAATAAAAAGGGGTGGGAGTGTCTTGAGACATTGGCTGAAATGAAAAAAAAAAAAAAAGCAAATTATTAAACTGTAGGCTAAAAAGGAAGGATGGTGGTTATTAGTGAAGATGCTAGGGACAAAATTTTCCCTCGGAACCCTTAAGAAGTAGGAGTTCCTTCTATTTTTGGATGATCTCAAGGTGGCTTGAGTTGTAAATGCAAACTGGCTTTAACTGTCCTCCTGAGAGGCCTTGCAACCCAAGACCAGAACTGGTCAAAGGTTTTTATTTCACCCAGCCACAAGGAGGAACATGAACGTGCGGTACTAGGTACTTAATCAGCAGGTGAAGTCAAGCCTTTTATTCTTTGTATACTGCAGTCAACAGAAAGTTATTGCTTAATTAACCCCTTTGAATGAATACCTGATAATTAATAAACCCATGAAGTATACCCTCAGGCTTTCAGTTGAAGAAGACTTCTCTTTTCAAGTGGAAAAGAGAAGAAGGAAAAAAAAAAATCCATGCTGAACTAATGGGAAAAAATTCCAGTAGAAGGCAAAGCCATTAGGATTAGTGAATTCCATTTCATTTAAAGTTTCAAGATATAGAAGCCATTTATCTAACAAATTAATAATGGGAGTGACTTGCCAAATATAGTAACAAGCCCTTTTATTTTATTAGTGGAAATCTAAACTGAGTAATTTAATGATAGACAAGCTTCCATATATATAATTTTTTGTTCGGCTTTTTAGAAAAAATGTCACTGCACTCGGGTAGTTTTAGATTTATGCATCTCTTCTAAATGAGTCCCCACTTCAGTTTGAAATGATACATTTAATATTATGGCTCTGTAGAAAATCAATATTTTTTAGTGTTTTCTTTCTTTTTAAAGAGCTTCATCATCTGGCTAACTGTGCTACTGCAAGAAAAAGGGGGGTTGGTGCCGTGGTTCATGTTTCACAGGTGTTATTAAATTTGCAATGGATTACAAATGATTGGGAGCCTGTTGAATGGGTTATTGGGGAACTGAGTGATAGGGCAGAAGGGGAGGTATTGACTTAGGGCTACGAAACGAATGTTTCTCTTTAAGTTGGGAGAAAATATAAGATATGTCACCCAAAATTGTTCATGGTAGTGATACCGTGACAAAGATCCACTGTGGTCTTTTTGTTCCCATGGAGCCTCTGGGGGTTCATCTGGGGCCCACAGCAGGTGACAAGGCCTTGAGAACATGGCACCTTTGACCCTCTTCATTGAAGAGGGATCCATTCATCATTCAGTAGATACCTACTGTGTCCCTGTTGCATGCCAGGTATGGGACACCAGGCCTTGTCTTATCCTCAAACCCATGAGGGAGCTGCTAGAATAGTTCCTGGATGGCCCTTCACTCTCAGAGGTCACTCTTGAATTAATTCCTAGGGAACAAAATGTTCCAAAGTGGGGAGGGGTGACAGTAACTAGCCAAGGAACACACAGTTAGAAAAAATAGAAGACTTCAGAGAAAAGCAGAATGGCACTCATGTCTCACCAGCCATGACTTTGCATAGGGCTGAGCCTCAGTTTTCACAACCTGCAAAATAGGAACATAAATATTTTCTACATAGGCCAGTCATTATGTCATATATACAACTTCTGGCACATGGTGAGCACCTAGGAGCACTAATAGCCTTTTTCATTTTCTGCAGGTATGCAAAGTCTTGGAGGAGTCCTAAGGCTTTTAAATAACACCACCACCACTAGTAATAATAGCTCTGCAGCACCAAGAGTAAATACCATATCAGGCACCTGAACAGATTTTTCTAGAATAGTTCCAACAACCATAAGAGAGCAAATATTATTTAGCCTGTTTTAGAGATGAAGAAATTAAGTCTCCATCTTTCTGATAGAATCCATTACTAATACTGTTATTACAAATAATGAACACTTATTGAGTGTTTATGACCATATGCCGGGGATTTGACATTTCCGTCTTGTTTATTCCTCATTTATTCATTCAACACGTGTTTATTGAATCCTAGGTACTCGCAGTGGTCCCGTCAGCATAGACTGGAAAGCAGGCGAGAACTCACACTCCCCATTGGGAGTTAATATGGAATAATCCCATGGGTAGATACTATTGTTATCTTTAGTTTATATTCAAGGAAAATGAGCATCCAAGAGGTGGCTCGTGAATGACGAAGGCTGGGTTCAAATCCAGATTATGTCACTTTTAGCCATGATGCTTTTTTGTGTCTAAGAAAATTGCTTGGACTCAGAAGAACTGAAACATCGGGGGTGGAGTGGTTGAGATGACCTTTCCTCCTCCAGGGCCATGAGATACTCAGGATAGACTGTCACTGCAGGCCATGTCTTACCGTCACCTGTGCAGCTTCCCGGGTGGGGGATCCGCCTCTGAGCCAGCAGCCCTGGTTCTTCTGTTTGTCACTAATAACCATGTGACTTTGGTAAGTCACTCAGGTTTTCTGTGCTTTTGGCATCAGTCGCATCATAGAAGGAGCCCTAGAGAATAAAATTAGACTGTAATTAATATATATTTTGCAAGTAAAAAGAAAAATAATATCCATTGCACATACTGGTAATTTGAGCAAATGGGAGGAGAAATGTGTTGTTTGGAAGGAAGATGAGATGTGTCCATTTATTTGCTAGTGACTCTATTTTGATGCTTCTCTCTTTGATTTTGCCCAGTGACCACTGATGCCACATCTATAAAAGGAACGTGCCTATTGAAATGGAAAATAGGGATTTTAAACCGGCTCAACATGAAAGTTGAGGAGAGTGGAGGTTGATTTCATTCATGTTTGCCTAATTCTGTTGGCGATAACTGGTCCTCTCCTGGTAAACTTCTAGCTGGAAACATCTTAGCAGACATGTTCTACTCCTGCCTGATAAATGCGATGTCTCTGATGGTTGTACAAAGGAATCAAATGCATATATCTAACCATACACAGGTACTCAAAGATCAATTGTATTCAATAATATAATGGATATGTTTCTCATCTTTAAAATTCCTGCAAGAATAGTTATTCTTCACAGATTGAATTAGCAAAGTAGGAGCCGATGAAGTCAATTGTCAATTGTTCCAAGGCAGGGAGGTATTATACAGATAGATCACAACCTTGGGGGCTGCTAATGTGAAAACATAAATCCCTCTTCATAAAACGAGTATTAGTAGCAATCTGCACCAGTGCATTTAATTGGGCACATCCTTATAAATCTTCAGAGCTCGAGCGAGGTGCTTTCTTCCTAGTACCTCGCCCAAATCAGACGGTTCAGGACCATCCTAAAAAAATCCCTCTTTGTTTTTCAAAACCTGCGTTGCTTCATTCTAGGGAACACCTTAGCATCAACCTTAAACACAACTAGTTAACAGGGGTTTTAAGAAAATGAAAGGCGCGGCCAAGTCTAGACATCCCAAAATAAGTGGATGAGGGGTACGTGCGTGTGTGTGGTCCAGTTATTTCGGCCACCTTCTTAATGGACAATTTGGACCGCTGCACAGTCAATCCGCTTAATTGCATCTGTGTTGGCCATTAAAACAAATTGAATGCGCTATGGCCAATTTGGTCATGTCATAAAGAAATGGCCTATAGGGCCCATCGAGAAGCAGGATTTCAGCCATTATTCGATTATATCTGATCAATGGAGACAGCCTGTAGAGGGAATCCAGGAGCCAAAGTAGATCACACAGGAGCCCCCAGTCTATTTTGTTGACCACATTATTCAGATCGACTGTCAAGAGCAACAAAATTGGCCAGGTGGTTGACAAAACATCACCTTCCTTTGTCCTGGGGGGAGAAAAGTCAGTGCCTCATGACTTTGCCTAAAATATCCAGTCAGCAAACCAACGGCTCATCTATTCCGCATTTGAGGCCAGAGTAATATGAGAAGGAGGAAAAAAAAAAATTCAGAATCTCCACTGCTGTGACCTCTAATGTTGGTGTAAAAATAGACCTCATGCTGCATCCATTGTGATTAATGCTGGGTAAAGGTAATTTAAGTGTGGACTAATTTTTTTATTTTTCCAGATCTCGTCTCCATGCACTGTATATGCTCATCTGTGAGGTCTCGGGATCATCGTTCGGGACTTCTGCTGGGTCTGTCACCTGAGGTCACCTTGGTCTTCAGCATCTTTGTGAAGTTGGACAAGGGGAACGAACCTCGGTAAGGGTATTTCTGGATTATACTCTGTATATTATATTTAAGCCAAGGAGAAATAACTGTGGGGAATATTTACTACCTACTTGATATATGTTAGGCGCTATTTGGCATTTTAAGTATATTGTCTCATTTAATCCTCATCTGACCTTGTGAGGTAGGTTCTGCTGTGTTTATTGTACGAATGAGGCAACTAACTGATATTTAGAATTTAAAAACTTGTCAGGATCAAGGTCATGCAACAGGTGAGGATCAGAACATCACCCCAAGCCCCTCTGACTCCAAAGCTTGTTCTCTCAAATACCGTATTGTCCTAAGCACCATTGATCATGACTCATTTCAGGCCAGTTTATGGGGTAAAGCTCTCACCAATTTGTTCTTATAAATATTTACTGTTTTGAAATCACATGTTAGGTATTGTGGGAACACAGAGTTGAATAAAACCCAGTCCTTGCCTTTAAGGAATGTAAAGCCTCATTGGGGAGATAGATTTGTAATTCAGCAGTATACGTCGCATGGGTTTGGTCTGACTGCACAGTGGAGCTCTTTCCTTGGTGCCTGGCTGAGTGACGAGGCCAGCTCTGCTTCCTTCCTGCTGCTCCTTCAGCCTGCAAAGGGAAGTGTTCTCAGTCAGGGTGTCTTTGTTGTCAAGGAGCTTAGCAATGTGATAGAAACCACAAGGGGCCACTACCTGGCCCAGCAGGTGGGCATTAGTCACCATTCTGATTGGGCCAGAGACTACGGAAATGTGGAATTCTGATGCTGGACACTGGGCATCTTCATGCACATGGGCCAGACCGGTGAGGGGTGAGTCATGGTGGATCGTGAGAAACCACAGGGGCATAGCTAGAACTGCCTCACTCACTCCAGGTGCCTCCTACAAGTCAGTGGCCTTGGCATGAATTGATTAAAAATGAAAAGAGTCATTATCCAAGAGGAAGACTAAGAAGAAAGAGGTAGAGGAAGAGGAGGAGGAGGAGGAAGAGGAGAAAGATAAGACTGTATTTTGAGACAGTCTCATGAAAAAGGATGAGGCTTGGCTTCTTAACTCCATCCACACACCCCATTTATTCTTCCTCATTGACCGTATCACCCTGTCTGTTTCCTTTGCCAATCCAAATTCTAGCCACCCTTCAAGACCGAAAGCACATCCCCTCATCTCCTTTGTGATAATTTTTCTGGCCATCTCAAGGAGAATGGTTTGAATATGTCTTCTCATTCTTTCCGAATTCCTCATTTTCATTCATTCATTCAACGGCTACTGATTGAGTACCTAATAGATGCTGCTCATTGTGCTAGGTCTACAGCACTGAATCAGTGTTTGCTGATTCAGTCACCCAATAAATTTTTGTCATTCCAATAAGCATCCTTAAAAGTGATTTTTAGGTGAGGGGCATCCTTTATGTGCAAGATTATGGCGTAGAGACTGTTAAGAATTGTACATGTTAGAACCCAGATTTACAGAGTATTGGCATAAACTCATGACATATTAGGAGACCCAAGGCCATAGAAACTTTGGTTAATAGAAAAAGTGAGAAGGACATTTTACATGTGCTGGAGGAGCTAGGATTCTCTGGTTCAGCTATTTGTTTAGAAGAGAAGGCATGATGGAGAGTGTGTAATGCAGTAATAGTTGCCTGGTACAATATTAGGGCAGGTGGAGGAAGCCAGTCTAGATGCCTCCTAGGGCTAGAGAGAAGACCTTCCAGGAGATGTCTAAGGCCTTTAAGCCAGAAATCAAATTTCAGAAGGAAAGAACGTATAACCACTTTAAGGTTTATTCCAGGGAAACATCATATGGCAAATAATCTTGGAGACCAGTTTAAGGAGGAGGACTGCTGTAGTATGATGGTATCCACAGAAGGCAGGTCTGAAGTCAAGATGATGAAATAAATGTAGTCATTCCAAAAGATAAAAGGAAGAAGGAGAAAAAAACAGTGGTACATGGCAGAGATATAGGGCTACTAGGTAAGTGTTTGGATTCAGTGGGCCAGGTGAGATAGGCCTGAGGTTGGAGAATTAGATTTGGGAAGAAGGCTGTGGAGAAAGGCAGTTGGTAAGATAGACTCATATGAGATTGGTAGTTGTACAGAGGCACCAAGAGAAAGATGCTGGTTAGAGGTTGAACGGATCTAGGGATTATAAGAGTAGTGAATGAGTGTATGTCTTAGTTCCAAGGATATCACAATAACAGCTTCCATCACCACTTCCTTCACCACTACCATCAGCACCACCACCACCATCATCACCGTCATCATTAACATCATCATTACCGCCACCATCTCCATTACTATCACCACCATCATCATTACCATCATCACCACCATAATCACCATCACCATCATCATCACCATCACCATCACCATTACCACCACTACCACCACCACCACCACCACCATCACCATCACCATCACCATCACCATCATCATCACCATCACCATCACCATTACCACCACTACCACCACCACCACCACCACCATCACCATCACTACCATCATCACCACTATCACCACCATCACCATCACCATCACCATCAGCATCATCCCCATCAGCACCACCATCACTGGATTATTTACTCTCTCCAACCAGAGACAACTTTACTCCTTTCTTTGTGATTGGGATACCTTCTATTTCTTTCCCTTGCCTAACTGTTCTTGCTAGGACTTTCGGGACTGTATTCAATATACCATTTGATATAGTATATTGAATAGAAGTGGTGAGAGTGGGCATCTTTGTCTTGTTCCTGATCTTAGAGGAAGAGCTTCTCACTTTTTACCGTTGAGCATGATGTTAGCTATGGGCTTGTCACAGATAGACTTCATCATGTTGAGGTACATTGCTTTTACACCTAATTTGATGAGAGTTTTATCATGGACAGAGATGATGTTTTAATGGCTGCTATTTCCATGGAATCCTTGCTCTTCTTGGAGTATAGTTAAAGTCCTCAGTAAGGATTCTAATGAGTGGATTATACACAGCTTGACATTCTGCTCTGAATAACAAAAATTCTACAAACCAAGTGGCTTCGCTAATCTGTTTATTTTCATTTTTCCTTCCTAGTTAAAATTTGTCATTTTTTATGAGGGAGTCTCTTCATCATTTCTAGTTTAACACTAGACTTCTATATCCATAAACTCTATCTTACAGAGCCCTGAAGATGTGAGAACATTTGACAGAAATAGAAGTTAATGAAAAGAATATTTAGTCTAATTTTTTAGATGAGAAAACTGAGACCCAACAACTTGGAATATATATACCTAACTAGAGGTGAATTTTAAAGAAGAGTTTATGTGAGGCATCTGATAGAGACTTGAAAGACTTAGATCTCCTAATGTTTTGGGATTGATCAACTTTAAGTTAGAGATGCTTCCAAGGGGGAAAAGAATAAAAAATAATCAACCCCTCTAGCAGATAGGTGGTCTCAGCTTTCGTATAATCATGGTTAAAACAAAATGACAATTTGTAAATGGATAAATTACAAAAGGACTATTCGTTTCATAAACCAAGATGCTGCAGAACTGCTTTCAATAAAAGTTCTGCAAGTGAATTTAAAATCACATTGGATTAACCCAGAATCAATTTACATGCTACTTCTAGCAAAGCAATTACTATGTAGAGTGAGAGATACCTATTAACATC
The DNA here is from genome assembly GCF_020740605.2 of Lemur catta. Lineage (NCBI taxonomy): Eukaryota > Metazoa > Chordata > Mammalia > Primates > Lemuridae > Lemur > Lemur catta. The sequence goes on along the minus strand of NC_059147.1, from coordinate 14,583,661 downwards.
ACTACCTGAAATACATTGCCAGGATTTTTATCCACTACATTTTCTCGGGTCAAAGGGTTAAAAGATTGACAGCCTCGACTTCTAGCTGATTCTGGGCCCTTTTTCCAAGAGTGAGAACATCGTTACAGCCTCAGTTGTGTGTGTGTTTGTGTGTGTGTTGTGTGTGTTTGTCCATAGGAAAATTTCAGGAAGAATCTGTCAGCTAATAAGTCTCAGGAGAGCAGGAGATTTTGAGAGGGTTTTCTCTCTCTCTAAGCCAATGAATGATCAGACCATAGGTCTGTTCTTGTATCACCCAGAAAATAAAGAACATTCTTCTTCTTTTAATCCTTTGGAAAGGTAACTTAGTAAAAAGATAGGGGTTAGAGTCAAGAGACCTGTATTCAAGGCCTGTCCTCTATCACTTAACAACTAGTTAACCATGGAAAAGTCCTTTAATTTCTCTGAACCTTAGTTTCCTTATCTGTAATACAGGGATGATAACACTTGATGCCATTAGGATTAAATGAGATAGTGTACAAATGCTCGAAGATTATATAAAATCTAACATAGTGCCTGGCATAAAATACGTGTTCAATAAAATAACATAAAATTGAACACTCAAATAGCATGCCAAAACACATGGAGATTTAAGTATTTGTACTGATTGGTTTAAGTCTTAAACCCAGGAAGAAATCAGAACTGCAACACACAATGAGGAATAAACCTTATTTGCTAAGTGAATGTTAAGACTTCAGAGAACTCCTTTCCCCTCTTAAACCATTTTGCCTTTGAAGAGACTCAAAGAATTTCTCATGTGAGCAAAATGATTCCTCCTTTAAATCCCTTACCTGGAGCCCCCCCACACTGGAGTGGGGTTTCTCCTTGGTAGGACTTTTCTTGCCAAATGAAATGATGGGACACATTATCAAAATGGCCTATGTTGGTGCTTAGATGAAGTCATGTCCCTGGAGAGAAGAGAAGGACACATAGACATATCAAGGCTTGAGATCCCCCAGGTGTGGCTAAATGAGTCCATTGGGAGCACCCAAACTGGCTAGACTGGTTCCAGAGAAATAAATCAACCTGAGAAAGCCACTGCCCAAGGATGAGTCTAGACACAGCAATTGGCTCTTCTGCCTTCTTCTCTTTTTCCAGAGCATCACTCAGAATGAGCTTGGGCATCCTCTCTGTCTGTCCTCTCTGCAGGTCACCAGAACCCAGAAGACTACATACACAACCTGCATTTGCAGCCTTCCTGCAAACACATGGCTTCTGTGTCCATTAACGTTTTTCCTCAATGCTCCCTGACCTCCCCAGTGTGGACATAGCTGCCAGGGATTTTGACTTGAAATCATTTCCCATGTGCTACCCCCTCCTGTCACCTGATCTAATCCCACAGACCCATCAAGTATTGCTTCAAACATTCCTTATTCTAAAACGACATCTCTAGCTCCCCAGCCTGCACTGAGATTTGGCATCCAAGCCCCTACTATCTCCTGTATCATTCTTGGATGTCTCATCCATAAACTGGGGATAATGATACAAACATTATTGGATTCTTATGAGAATTAAACCAGATAATTTTGTAAAGAGCTTGTCAGAGTTGATAAATTACATTACATTTGACAGAGAAGATGGTACACAGAAAGTGTCCAACAAATAATAACTGATAATAAGTACTTTAAAAATAATTTATCCTAGCTGAGTGCAGTACCTGTAATCCCAGCTACTTGGGAGGCTGAGGCAGGAGGATTGCTTGAGCCTAAGAGTTTGGGGTTACAGTGAGATATGATTGTGCCACTGCACTCCAGCCTGGGTGACAGAGTGAGACCCCGGCTCTCTCTCTCTATATATAAAAAATTTACCGTATTGCCAAATTTCATGCAATTTGGATCCCAACACATTTGTACCTCTAGAGAGCAAGGAATTCATCACATACATTTGTATCCCAAACACACAGTAGCTGCTTCCAATATTTGTTTTACAGTTTATAATAGCATCTAGATTTGGATAGGGGGATTTATTTCCTGCTCTTATAGATGGGCATCTGTCCAGCAGCAATAGTGACAGTTAACATGGGCTGAGTGCTTACTGTGTACAAACTCATTTAATCACCACAGCAATGCTCTAGATTGGACACTATTTTATCACTGATTTACAGATGAGTAAACTGAGACTCCAGGTCATATCATGAGTAAACAGTGAAGGTGAAGTTCAAACCCAGCCAGTCTAACACCAGAGTTCAGGTTCTTAAACACAATGTTGTCTTTCTATTAACCATTGCATGGTATATAAACACTTTCAAAACGTGGTTTCTCCCTAAGGTTTCAGATTCTTTTCCTGCAAGCTCTTTGCTCAGCTTTCTCTTTGTTCATGTCATATGGAACCCCTGGAACCTCAGGGGGTTCTCAGGACATGATTCTCCTGTTAATGCTTCCATAAGGTTGTTGCCAGAGAAAATATGGCATGCCCAATTAAATTTGAGTTTCAGATAAGCAATGAATAATGTTTTAGCGTAAGTCATGTCCCAACTATTGCATGGAACATCCTTACACTGAAGAATTATTCATTATTTATCTGAAATTCAAATTTAGCTGGGCATCCTATATTTTCATCTGCTAAAGTTGGCAACCCTCTTCTTTTAGCCCTTTGCTCAAACAGCTCCACCTGCTTGGAAACTTTCTGTGCCTTTCTCATCGTGCACTATCTTGTTCATCCTTCAAAGTCTACTGCAGAGGCCAGCTCCTGGGTAAGATGCCCCCAGGGCCTCTCTACATTGTAAAAATCCATCTCTGGCATTTCCAGTAGTGTCTACCCATTGTAGACCAAACCCTAAGTTCTCCAAGGCAGGGACCATGGCTGACTTATCTCTGAATCCTCAACACCTGGTGGAACCTGGGGCATGCAGAAGATGCAGAATACATTCAATACATGAGTCTTTTTTTTTTTTTCAGAGAGAAGGAATAAGTTTTAATGTTCCATAGCAGAGTAGGATGAATATAGTTTACAGTGTCAACAACAATGTATTGTGTATTTCAAAATAGCTAGAAGAGAAGACTCAAAGTGTTCCTAACACACAGAAATGATAAATACTTCAGGTGATGAATACCCTAAACACCCTGACTTTATCATTACACAGTCTATGCATGTAACAAAATATTATACATACCCCATAAATATGTACAAATATTATGTATCAGTTTTTAAAAAACTATTCATTCAGGCACTTTTAATCGGAGAGTTTCAGTAATGAGGTTTTCCACTGAACAATTAATACTTAGTCTGATCCCTGTAATATGATCAGAAAAATCCGCAGTGGTATTGACTGTTGGTTGAGCTTAAATTTTGATTGACAAAATGAATTTTGGATAACAAAAAGATGGTTGAGAATTCTTAATAAAGGAGACTTGATTTTCTGTTTTTAATTTTTAAATTATAATTCATATTGTTAGGAAATTTTATAGAACAGGTCACTATGATTTTGTCAGTTCTTCATATAAATATATTTTTACCTGTTAACATCACAAATATTTAGAAGTGACAATCTGAACCTATACCAATGCATACCTTAATTCTCCTTCATGGAGTTGCTGAGGTTGCTCCCCAATTCTTCAATTACCTGTTGCATATTTCTCCTTGATCTTTGGAATTCTTTGAAATGTGCTGAAATTCCTGCATACAGAGAGCTTCTCTTTCTCACGTGTGGAGTAAAAGATATCCAGCCATACCTGTGTAAGGTGTCCAAACCATTGTAACCCTTGCGTTGATCTCCCAGGGCTGCGGTGACAAATTACAACAAACGTGGTGGCTTAAAACAGCAGGAATTTATTCTCTCACAGTTATAGAGGACAGAAGTCTGAAATCAAGGTGTCAGTAGGGCCATGTTTTCTCGGAAGCTTCTAGAGGAGAGTCTATTCCACACCTTTCTCTTAGCTTCTGGTAGTTGCCAACCATCCTTGGCTTTTCTTGGCTTGTAGACACAGAGCTCAGTTCTCTGCCTCCGTTGTCGCCTGGTGTTTGCATCGTGTGTACTTACATCCTCTTCTTTGTGTGCGTGTCTGTGTCTTCGCATGACATTTGCCTCTGTGTGTCTCTTCCCCTTCTCTTATAAGGACACCAATCATACTAGATTAAGGGCTCACCCTACTCCAGTACAATCTTATCTTAACTTGCATCATAATTAATTATATCTGCAAAGACCCCCATCTCCAAATAAGGTCACATTCACAGGTACCAGGGGTTAGGACTTCAACATACACTTTGGAGGATGTAATTCAACCTGTACCAACTCTAGACAAGTTACTTCTCCACTCCGAGCCTCAGTTCCTGCATCTGTAAAATGGGCATAATCTCATCCACCCCACCGAGGTCAGTGATTGAATGAGGTGATACATGGCACCCCTGCAATGCAGGGCTGTGCCTGTGACTTCTCTTTTTCGTTCTTGCTGATCCCCTCCAAGCTGTTTGCAGGATGATATATGGACAATAAAGGAATTTCCAGCAGGTAGAATTTTGGCTCCCTTTGGCCAAACAGAAATACAGCATTCTATTCGTTCTTTCCAACTGAAGGGCTTTTCTTTGTGGTTAGATCTTCTACTTAGCTCACTCCGCTTTATGTAGGACACAGGGGCTGGACTTGGTCAACTGAATTTAATAAAAATTTTGGGTGATTCTAGGACACCAGGCCGAGATGTGTGTCTTTGGCTGGTTACCCCTGTCCCGAGTGGTTATTTTTTCATGGTCAAAACAAATAAATCCATAAAATGTGCCTAAAACCTATAGGGAATCAAGTTTCTAAACTGTGTTCTTGCGGCTGACTTCTGAATCATAGTGTAGTAATTAAAAAAAGAAAACACGACGTTGCACTTGGCAATGAAACGTAAATTGTACCTTCGTAAAGGTCAAATACTAGTTGTGATTAACCAGACAAGTCACACTTTATCCTGGTTAAAACAATACTGAATTTTAAGACTATTTATAGGATTCCACCCCTCCCCCCACACACAACCCCAACCCCTCTTTCTTGCAGAAGTTCCCAGTTGGAATCTGACTTGAAGTGGGGTTTTATTTTATTTTATTTCATTTTCGGTTTGTGAGATGATTTCCTTATACTGTGGTTTGGCGGTCTGCACTCGAGCGATGCTGTAGCATTATCAGCGTGCCGACAGCTGTTCTGGCATAAACAAGCAGTGATGCATTGAGCTGGCAAGTCCATATGGTTTGGAAAATAAAATGAAATAAAATAAAAAACATTTGTTATCATTGTGGAGTTGCTGAACACAACCAGCTCCGGCACAACCCTAATGCCCCGCGTGGCTTTCTTTAAAAAAAATAAATAAATAATTGCAGACGGGAACATTTTGTCTCGCTAGGAAGCGCGGTTGACCGTGCGGATGGGCAGAAAAGCCTTCGATGTCCAGCAGCTGCTGTTCTTCTCCATTCGGGGTCTCATGACAGGTCTGATGTTGGCCGAGGCCCGATGCCAGAGCAGGGGAGACAGTGGCATCTCCGTCTGCTTATCATCTCAGACACCACCGAGCATCAGCCTGCACGCAAAGTCCTGGCTTTCTGCCCCTTTCTCCTCCCCTCCCCACTGCCCCAAGAGACCACATGGAGGGCTGATCCGGGGGCCACGATACCAGAGATTTAACACAGGTTCTTTCTTCCAGAAAGCTAAGTCCAGGATCAGATTTGGTAGTAGAAGATCTTATGCTTTTACGTGGTAGTCATAACACCACCAACAAGTAACTATCAGGGCAATCAGTGGTGGCCTCATAGAGCACTTTCCTATTTATAAAGCAGCTGGGATGGTGTAGTCCCATGTTGTGGCGGGGTGGGGGGGTCTCTGTCAATCTCCATTCCTATCCCACTTCTTAAAGGTATGACCTTCTCTCTGCCAGTTCACCTCTTCAGATTTCTCTTATATAAAGCGGGAACCAGGGGGAAGTCCTGCTCCAGGGGTTTATCTATGACTCTTTTCGGTGACTGGCAGGACGAATGAAAATCAAACATGCAATAAGACATCTTATCCCACCTCCCCCAATGTCATATAAAATGGCTTCGATTTTTGCAAGAGGACATGAGTTTACTGTGACCACGTTGTTTCTTTCAACTGATCTGAAGTTCTGATGGGCAGCTTTACCTGCCTTAATGTCATTTTTTAACATGGAAAATGAATGAGTCAGTATATCACAAATGCAGATTTTAAAGTGGAGGCTATATGTAAACTCCATGCGGGCAGGGAACTTGTCTGTCTTTTTCACCCCAGGTCCCCAGTGCCTGGCAGAGGATTGGTAGTGAGTATTTCTGAACAAGTTGGCTCACTTCCCTGAACTTCAGTGTTTGTGTGTATGAAATGGGGACTGGACTGGATTTCCAACCCCAGAGTGCTGGCATGAAATAAGGGCTCAATAAATATGAATTAAATGAATGAATACATAGACATGCAATCTGGGGACAGGGAATGGATAACTGTGGTTATTAAGCATGAGTGTGCTGATAAATTAACTTTCTAAAAAAAAGGTTAAGTCCTGACTGGTAGCAATTGCCAATTACCATGGTGTAAACACTTCCATCATGGCCAGTTTCACACGGCCCATGAGAGGTTGCTGAATGCTGAGTTGGGACGAGACCTACGCCATCAGCTCCCGTGACCCGGGACGCTCTGGCTCCAGCACACCATTGTCCTGGGTGGTGAAATGGTTGGAAACTGGTGTTGTGCTTCCTGTTTGTTTTTTGTGAAGTTCCTCTCACTGGGCAGAAAGGTTTGGGGACTTCCAGATTGCCTGAGTTTACATAATTCTAATCCTCTAGGCAACGTCAGAACATTTCCTTTCATTTGGCAGAACACAGAGAGGGGTGTGGGGAGTTGCTAGGTAGTGAGCGTGGATGGAAGACACGGTGGGCCCATTGGCCGGCCGTTGGTTGGGACCATCCTGCGCAGAAAGTGCATGCTGTCGCTGTTCCCCTCTGTGATAATCCGGGAACACTGCTTTCCCCCTCCCCTTCGCCTGCAATGATTAACCCTGGCATTTTTAAGTGGGCCGTGCCAGGTGGCACCTTTGCAATTCCTGCTATTGCCTAGGCTTTACAAAGGCCCCAGCTTTTTTTTTTTTTCTTCCCAAGATTCATTTCCTACCAGTTAGATCTACTATTTCCCATCCTCTCTGGCAAAATTGCAAGGAGTGGCATCAGCACATCTTTGTACAGTAGGCGAATATATTTGGAATGCTTATTTCTGAGAGCTGTTGAAGATGACTAACAATTTTACACCACACAGAAGGACTGACAATAAATTTAGGAGTGGCAAATGGAACCACTGTTCTGTTTCCCTCTCGGTAAATAAATAACTGCAAAACCTGTACTCCAATACCAGAGTGTCAAATCCATGGCGCCCCGTTGATTAACACTGAAAATGTCTTTGCGAAGACGATACATTTAGAAGAGTCCTGAGGCTCGCACCAGAAGCTGACACCGAAGGTTTATTTTAACGTAGCACAAATCAGAGTGAACGTCGTGAAAAGAGCTATTTCTCCTGGAAGGATACCACTTGTTCCTACTCCCGGGGAAATGTCTTGCAAGCTCTTAACCAAATCTGCAAGCTGAACCCATGCAACTGTGGCTGCTTTGCCCACCTGAAGACCTCAGGGTCCACCAGGAGCCCCGAAAGAGCTTGGAAACTGGTGCAAGGTTGGAACCAGAAATTGTGGTTTTGAGTGATTTGCATTCTAATGAGGAATTTTTTGTGGCCTTGTATTTTTTTTTTTTTTTTCCCCACACCACTGAATTGCCAGGGTTTATGCTGGGGCATATTTAGATGGAAATTTGGAAGGAAAGTTCACCACAGCACTTAGGTGAATTGAGGATCCAGCAATGATATCTGTGTAACAACACCAACAGCAAGCAGATTAATATGTACTAACCACATTAGAAGAAAAACAAGAAAGGCATTAGAATGAGACAGAGGAGAAGAAAAGGAAAAAAAAAAAACAGGGAGAGAGGGGGAGTAAGAGGAAAAAGAGAAGAAAGTTTAATATATTATTAACGGAAAGTTTTGTTGCTCTTTGTAAAAATGTGTTTGCACACACTGTTCCCTCGTCTTAGACTGCTGTTCCTCTCTTTCTCCATCTGGCTAACTCCAGCCCAACCTTTGGACCTCACTAGGTGCTATTTCCTCAGCGAAACCTTCCACAAACCCCACGCCTGGGCCACGTGCCCACGTGATGTGGTCTGATGAGACCCTCTTCTTTTCTTCGCAGCCCACGCCATGACTGCAATGATTATAATTATACCCTCCTGTATGTGATTGTTTATTTCGTTCTTGTTGCTCTCACAGGCCGAAAGTTCTGAACCAGTAAGATTCTGAGAGCCTGGTGCCAGCCGTGGCTCTGAACAGGGACGTCGAGCCACGTGGGGAGGACGCGTGGATGGACGTTGGAGAGAACTGTGTTCTGTTATTCCAGCCTTGCTGGCTTCGCAGAGTCCTGTCCACACGCGTGGACCTCAGGCCAGGCTTGTGAGGGAGACAGGAAAGGAACCCAATGCCCCAGATTCTCAGTGCCATTTCTCAGGTCCCAAGAGGGCCATGGGCTTGCCAAGGAGAGTCACCAGTGGGTCAGAGGCAGAGCGTGGACAGGATCCAGTCTCCCAATGCCAGCGTCCCCTCCGGCGACTCCAGAGGACTGAGAGTTTGGGGAAAGGACAGAGGGAAGGCAGGAAGGGCCATCATGACAGAAAAGATTTACTCCTGCCTTCTTCTCCTTTCCTCTCGCATTAAGGACGAGTGTTGCCTGCACTCGTAAGCACAAATGGGGACATGATGAGGCATCACTTTTTCCAGGGCTGTGACCAGCTCCGTGGGGCAGCAGGAGAAGCTGTCTCTCTGAGTTAGCCCTTGAAGTTTTCCTCAAATCTGTGCCTGCAGGGAAGCCCTGCCAATCAACACTGGTGTCCACTGGGAGCTGTATTCATTCATTCATTCATTTATTCCCCCAGTATTTCTCAAGGGTCCACCATGTGCCAGCCTGAGTGAGGCTTGTGGAGTGATCAGCTCTTCCTGTTTTCTCAGGATAAGGGACTTTCTGTGCAAACTGAGACAGCTGGTCACCCTACTTTGGATGTGAACTTAGGGTGCTGTGTAGAGTGCAATTCCTAAGAGGCCAGGTGCAGTGGCTCACACCTGTAATCCTAGCACTCTGGGAGGCCAAGGCAGGAGGATCGCTCTAGGTCAGGAGTTCGAGACCAGACAGAGCAAGAGTGAGACTCCGTCTCTACTTAAAATAGAAAGAAATTAGCTGGACAATTAAAAATATATAGAAAAAATTAGCCGGGCATGGTGGTGCATGCCTGTAGTCCCAGCTACTAGGGAGGCTGAGGCAGGAGGATTGCTTGAGCCCAGGAGTTTGAGGTTGCTGTGAGCTAGGCTGACACCACAGCACTCTATCTAGCAAGAGTAAGACTGTCTCAAAAAAAAAAAAAAAAAAAAATTCCCAAGAAACAGATCACCTTGCTTGCTAAATGCAGATTCTCAGACCCCAGTCTACACCAGTGATTCCAAATCCTCTGGGGCTGGGCCTAGAAACCTGCATTGAATCAATTCCCCAAGTTATATTATGCATGTCTGGCCCCCATTTAGCCCTTTCTTTTGGCGTATCCTAAACCCCCTCAGTCACTCCTACCTCTGGTTCCCAAGCTGTAGTGGGTTGAACACTGTCCCCGCAAAATGCATGTCCCCCTGGAAACTCAGAAGGTGACCTTACTTGGAAATAGGGCCTTTGCAGATGTAACGTGTTTAGGATCTCAGGGTGAGATCCTATTGGATTCGGGTAGGCACTGCATATAGTGAGAGTGTCCTTAGAAGAAGAGGAGAGAGCACAGAGGGACACAAGAGGCCACGCAAAGACAGAGGCAGGGACAGGAGAGAGGCTGCCGGAAGCTGAGGAAGGCTGAGGGCACGGGAAGCTGGCAGGGGCAGCTGCAGACTCTCCCTGCTGACCCTTGATTTCACCTCTTGTCTCAAGCCACCCATTTGTGACCGTTTGCTGTGGCAGCCTGGGAAACTGACGTGCAAGTCAAGCCTGGCTTGTCCCCCGGGGCACCCCCTGCGGATTCTGAGCAGGTGGTATGTACCCCTCCTCTCAGGCTTGGGTGCCAAGGCCCCCTGTAGTGTGAGCAAGGGAGAGGCTGTCTATCCTCAAAAAAACTTGTAGGCCCAGGCAGCAGCAATGTTTTTCTAAAAGATAAAAAACAAAACAAAACGCTGAACTAGAAGGGCAAGAGAGAAATGAAGCAACCATCTCGCATAGCTGTTTCTCCGGTTCCCCGAAGGTATGCTCAGCATTTATTTCATAGGTAGCCTGGTGGCATTTCATGGCAATGTTTTACAAGTTGGTTTTGGCAGGAATCACGTCCTTTTCTTTCTCGTGTGGCTGTGAAGCCTCAGGGCTGCTTCTGCATTCTCCTGTCTTGATCTCGAACACGTCCCAGCCCCTTGGCCTGCCTTCTTCTGGGCTGCCACCGCCCGCTCTGCGTCTTGCGGTCCCTTGTCCCCTCTGTCCGGCTGCCACCTTCTTCATTGCCCTGGCATGAAATAATGACGTTTCAGTGCTTAAAGGGTTTCAGTGCCGATCGCTCCAGCAAAACTGGAGAATAACAACAGTGGCAAATTGTCCTAATAGCCAACTCGTCTTGTGGGATGCTTATAACAAGCCCAGAGCTTTACATCTGTGGTCTTATATTGTCCTCACTAGAATCAAAACATAGATGCTATTGTAATACTGTATTTTTCTCATTTTTAAAGGCCAGGATGGGAAGGTTGTAGGAGGTTAAGAAACTGGCCTAAGGTCACACTGCTGTTAAGAAGGAAAAAAGACCTTAAAACTTATTTTTCTAACTTTAGAGCCTAGGTCAGTAACCAAGGCCCTGCTTAGAACTTTACTAAGGTCACAGATGGTTTCCTACCTGGAGTTTTGACTTAACTTTCTAAGATATTCACTTGAACAGCAATGACAATAAAGTCCATAACTTGTTTTTTTTAAATTTATTTTAAAATATTGTTTTTAACTGATACATAATAATTGTATATATTCATGGGATATGATGGATGTTTGGATGTATATCTACATTGCAAAATGATTAAATAAGGCTGGTTAACAAATCTAGCACCTCACTTACTTTTTTTTGCTGGTGAAAACATTTAAAATCTCCTCTTAGCCATTTTGAAGTACACAATGCATTGTAATTTATTATAGTCACCATTCTGTGCAACAGGTCACCAGAGCTTATTCCTCCTGAGTAACTGAGACTTTAGATCCTTTGATCAACATTTCTCCTTTCCCCCGTCCACCACCCTCCCCAGCCTCTGCTAACCAACATTCTACTCTCTGCTTCTATGAGTTCAACTTTTTTAGATTCCACACATAAGTGAGATCCTGTGGTATTTATCTTTCTATACCTGGCTTATTTCACTTAACCTAATATCCTCCAGGTTCATCTGTGTTATTGCAAATGACAGATGTCCCTTCTTTTTCAAGGCTCTGTAGTATTCCATTATGTAGATAGACCACATTTTCTTTATCTATTCATCCATTGATTGATTAGGTTGATTCTCTATCTTGGCTAACATGAATAACACTGCAATGAACATGGATGTGTAGATATCTCTTTGGCCTACTGATTTCAGTTCCTTTGGATATACACCCAGAAATGGAGCTCTTTTATTTTTAAGGGTGATTTAACTCCAGCCTCTCAGCCCTTTCCCTGAAAATCAGTGTGAACTAATTTTCAGCAGGTAGAATTTATTGAGCAGAACTTTGGTTTGGGAGGCATCTCTGAGGACTTGCACATTGGGAGGGAAGGTTTTCCTGGACCTCTGCAACAACACAAGGCATTTTCTTGGCCAATATTTCCTAGAAGTCATTCCAGGTAACAAGTGTTCCTTGAAAAAAAAAAAAAAAAAAAAAACGGTCTTATAGGAAATCTTGGCACAAAGATTTCGTGACTGCAGGACTTCAGAGCCTTTTGTTTCCTGATGTACTTTGGGGACCTCCACGATGGGGCTGTCCTACGGATCCATTATTTGATAACAGAAACTTCTTGTCATGGAAAGTATCTAGATTTGAGCTTCCACAGAACACACTTTGGGAAAACACTACCTTAGTTCCTTCCCTTACATTAAGCATTTTCTTCTCTGTGACTTAGGGAGGCGTGTCCACTGCATATTTCCTGAGAGTTCATTATTTTCCAAGCCTGATCTATGTAAATATCAAATCACTTACGAGACATGGCAGGCCTTCCCGGTGATGAAATCTGTAATGACTTCATCTTTCCCATAATCACCCAAATGAATCTTGAAGTGTGGGCCTTTAGCTGCTGAAAAATAGGGAACAGAGTCAAGCCCAGCCCTATCTCAAATTGTATGTGACAGCTCCCGCTCAGTGTCAGTGACAAGAAATGTGTTGAGCTAAAAATATTCTAAGCAGATGTAAATCTGGGAGATGTGACTGCAACACCCCCATGCCTGCCATTTGTTCTACTTCAAAGGCCTCTCGATGCACCATTGCTACAATCCCAGGCGACTGCAGCACCCTCTACTCACAACTTGTTTGTGTGAGTCCACATCTGATTGCCCCAGAGATGGTTAGGTGGAGAACAGCCCTGCATCAGCCAGGCACCGTGGGTCCCGGCAGCCTCACAGTGGGTGGGAAGAAATAAATTCCATCACGGGTTAGGCAGAAGTTCCCCTTAAGCAAATGCTTGTGCGTTTGTTCCCTACCTCCAGTCTTCCATACCATCATCAAGAGCTTGATTCTGTCCTGTGGTTGGAAGACACGCTCCCCCCAAGATTCTGTGGGAGAAATGGGCTTCAGCTTGGTCCAGGAGAACCGGCAGCCAATGGATGGTGGAGAACTCGCCCCTCCATGCAAAATGGTGACACGTGGGACTCTCTTGGGGGTTTGAGTCTTGTCTAGAAGCTGAATTCTTTTAAGAACTCTCTTGGCTCATTTATAGAAGGTGGAAACTGACACTTATCTTTTACAGGATAATAATGAAAGCAATCACTATACTTCATTGAAGACATCCTATGTTCTAGGCACAACAGGTAGTTGTAGCTGTTTTTATTTTTTGTCATCTGTTGTCAAAGCTGCAGGATTCTGTCTGAGTGTCAAACCAAGGAGGCACTTCGATGCATTGAGATTGCGTTTGTGTTCTGGTGGAGCCAACATGAGATCTCACATCTCTTCTTTACATCTCATGATCTTCTAGGAATCTGAGAATAGGAGTGAAATTTAACCTGTAAAAGCTGACTTATTCTGAATCTCAGTTTTCCTGAGAATTGCTCTTTGGTGCTCAGCACTCTTGCAAAAAGCCAGGACCTGCCATGAACACACAGCCTTGCCTGAATGCATGTAATATTTAAGTTAGGGATGGAGAGCTGACATGTAGGATTGGGAAAACTGGCCCAACCCAGACACAGGTCCTTTGAGGAAAGCACCCTGATCATCACTGAGGAGACCCTGAGTGCAGAGCCCTGTCATATCCAATTAAAGTTTAGACTCTCAAAGAGTCTACCAGGTTCTACTAAGGAAGCCCAGACTCTGGAGTCAGGTGTCACAGAATTTGACTTCTGGCTGTGTTACCTACAAGCTTGACCTCAGTCCTATAACCCTGTATTTCATTGTCTTTAAAATGGGTATGAATTGTGCCTAGGAAGACAGAATAGGTGTGAGGTCGTCATGACACTGCACATATGTGTTTAGCACGTAGTGCGAGCTAAACAAATGGTGGCTTCCATTCCTGTTGACCATGGTAAGACTTGCTGGCAGATTATCAGCCTATCTTCTTTGTGCTGGTTGAGTTCGTGGCCCTTATTTTCTCTGAGTGCTAAAGGCTTTGCCTGGGAGAGCGGCAACATCTCAGGCTGAATCAGCCCAAGCCAGGACTCGGCCACGCTGCGTTCCCTGAGCTGGGCCCTGACCTATGAGTCACACAGCCATCTCCATGTGGACGCCACAGCAAATCACTTTTCCCATTAGGAACAACCAGACACACTCCAGTGTGGTGACGGAAAGTAATTACGAACGTAAAGGATCTAACCAGACATGGGTTCCACCAAGTTTTAACCCCTGGTTTCCTTTTTATACACAGTAATCACACACTGTCCTGTGGCTGCCACTGAGAGAGCATCATTACAGAGAATTATATGATCCATCTGCCCAGCGAACCACAGCTGGGGTGCACACTGGGGCACGGCACATCTGTCTTTATTTTGGGGTCTGGTGACACCAGGGACATGGATAAACGTCCTGCCTTAAGTATGGGGTGTTCCAGATCCAGGAGCAAATGTCTTGCAGGCCACATTGCCCCTTTTCCAAGCCAGACTTGGAGGTTTCCATGCTGACGTGATATGGCCACAGTATCATTAGTGCTCTCAGCAGTCAAGCCCCTCTTGCTGTGAAGTCTGCAGCTCTAAACCCAGAAATCTGGGGTATGGTCTGGACAGGCCGGTGTGGTTCTATTACTGCCTTTGCAATTGCTGTTTATACTAGTTCAAGCACCACTTCTAATTCTACCGATGCGGTAACTAGCCACCCTTTATTCTGTGCCAAGCACCGAGCCAGCCACTTTTATATACATTTTCTCATATCACCCCTTTGAGGTTATACTTATTTCCACTCCCTAGATAACAGTCCAAGACTCAAAGAGGTTAAGGTGTCATGCCCAAGGTCACACAGCTAATACACAGCAAAGCCGGAATGTGAACCCAGCTCACGTGGCTCCTGAGTCTAAGCTCATTGCTGTTCTGTGACAACTGTCCTCCGGGCTAGCAGGTCCACACCACAAACATCAGAATAATTGAACTGATTTCATTAATGTAATGCTTGGAAATACAACCAAAAGCTGTTTAGCAATATTTAAAAAGCAATAAGAAGAAGATTGTCACAATGAATAAAAAAGTCAAACAATCTTGGTAGAGTGAGAGAATCCTGATGTTGGTTGCCATTATTTTTTTAAAATGAGGAAGTTGCCTACAGCACAGATGTAAAGTGTGCTAATTTTAAGTGTATAGCTCTATGCCTCAGGTTATCTGTGTACCCACCCCTAAGAGCAAGATAGAAAACATTCCCACTGCCCAGAAGGCTCCCATGTATTCCTTCCTGGTGAGCCCATGGATGCGTTTTGCCTGTTTTTGAACTTCATCTATAAATGAACTCTTTCATGTCTGGTTTCCTTCACTCAACAAAATGTCTGTGAGATTCTTCCAGACTACTTAGAAATGGACAGTACTATTGTACCAGTACCTGGCTCTTTTTAATTGCTATATAGTACCCCATTGCATGGACAGAGCCCATCCATTTTTTGACTAGGATAAATATTTTCTAAACAACATCACATATATGCATTTTTTGGACATAGGCACCCGTGTGTTGCGGGTATATATTCCTAGGAATAGAATTGCTGGATTTTAGTGGAGGTATAAAGTTCATTTTCATAAACACTACAAACAGATTTCCAAAGGAGTTTTAGCATTTTATATTCTCAGCAGCAACGTACAAGGGTTCGCATCCTTGCCAACGCTTGGTAATGTCCTGATGTTTATTTCTGACAAGCCCCTGGTGCTTTCTCTGCTTTATAAAATAAAGCCTGAATTGTGTCTATGCAATGAGCCATGCATCACTTCATGCTTTATTATTATTTTTCTTTTTGTGAGGAAGAATTTACCAAAAAGTACGCTGGCATCAACCAGTCTGCCCTTTAGGAGGGGTGAGGCGAGGAGATAGGGAATGAAAGAAACAGACTCTAAAGAAAAGGGATCTTCAAGTCAGGATGGAACTTAGAGGAACAGAGTCGTTACAGAAAGCCTACAACCAAAGTTTTGTTTCATGCATGCATAATTCCGGGTTTATTACAGCCTTCAAATCGTATTTTATAAGCAGACAAGTTTAATGACTGATTCTTTGCCATACACTTAATGAGCTGACGGATATACCCCGAGTTACCCAAGTCATCAGATGGCAAATGTTTTATTTAGCCTGAAACATTAAATATGTATGGAGCTATTCCATGGTTTATGCATTTATCCACTCCTTCATTCATTCACAACACAAACACTTATTAAGCATCTACCATGGGCCAGGCACTGTGTTCAGCTCGGGGGTATGACACCAAGTAAAACCAGAATATACATGCTGCCTAGAAAGGATGAAATCGACACATGTAGTAAGACTTTGGTATATTCAGTGATAGGGGGATGCAGTACTTTTTTTTATGCATTCATTCAATGAGCACCTAGTGCATGATGCCTATGCGTATTTGGATTCTGTCCACTAGGGACGGGAAACAGATGCAGGCTCTTTAGCTGCTCCTAAAAGCTTGGAGTCCAGGAGATGAAGAGAGAGAAGCCTAAATGCTGAGGTCAGAGGTAGCCAGAGCACGGCACTAAGAGTTAGGAGGGTTGAGACCACAGACACTGGTGTTAGACCCTATTTCAAGAGACCCTTAAAGGAACAACCAGGTGGCATGTGTCAGTCCTGGAATCCCTCCCCATCGTCTCAAAGTCTTGTCAAGCCACGGAGACTTAGATGTGAGTTCACATTAACCACGCTGTGCGCCAGCGATTGGGCTCGCCGTTGACATTGGCAGCCCTGTGCTTTCACTCTCAACCCATCACACGTTGTAATTAACATTTTGTTAATGTAAAAACCCAGGCTTAGTCAGTGTCAGTGCACACGCAGATGCATTTGAATGTAACGAGTTCAGGATTTAAACACTGGGTAGTTTTCATCCCCATGTCTAGGATCTTCGTACTTTTGAATATTGCATGGATTCTCAAATTGGGGTCCCTACCTTAGCAAAGCGTGTCTAGTTGGCATAGTTAGGAAATCTATTTTTGCAATGATGAGGGTGGAGATGGTGTGATGACGATGAGTATATCACTTACCCTGGGCCAGGAATGGTGTAAATCCTGACAATCATCCATTCTTATCCCACTTTACAGATGAGTAAACTGAGGTTCAGAGAAGTGTTTTGTTGCAAAATCATCCTATAGGTATCAAGTAGGAGAAGTGGAACTTGAGTGCAGGAGGTCTGGCATCAGAGCTCTCACGTCTGAAGCCACTAGGCTGACTGACCTTTCCAAGAGACAGAAGGATCGTTTGACATGGACGTGTCCGTAATTCACATTAGACACTTTACTTCCTGCAGGGCGATGTGGTTATTTACCATATTCTCAATGATACTTGAAAACTCATGGGCTTAGTTCAGATTTAGGTAAGGTACAAAGGCTCATTTCAACTCTGCTATCCTTTAAACCCCTCACATTCCAGAAGAATGAGGTTGTCTCTATTTTATGTGATGTCAGGATTTCCCTGCTGGGCTATGTCCACTCTGGTGGGGCTCCTTTGTCCTGGGAATCAAATGACTTAGTCTCTTTAGACAAGCTGGGCATGGAGCCCTGACTCTCATGTGGCCACTGACCACACCAAGTCCAAGAGCCGGGATGCTCAGTCAACATCCCCACCTCTGCAGCGGGCAGGGGAACTCGGGGCTGCAGGTGTTCTCTTGACGTGCAGGATAAATACCTTTCAGACATGTTTTGCAACCCTGGTATTAAATGTATCCTTTCTTTCAAAGCGATTGCCATTGTCTTTTTTATTTTTTATTTTTTTCCAGCTGACTGCGTACCTAACATACACCACCATGTAAAGAATGCTGCCGACTTCCCACTGTTCGGTATCTTCTGGAGAGAATGGTATTATCTCTCAAATATTGAACTTTCTTGCCTTTTTTTTTTTTCCCCAAAAGTGACATGAGGTTTCTAAAAATAAACATCTGCTTAAAAATGCTATGCACTTTCAGATGTTAAAATACATATTTTTTTCCTACTTATTTTTTTTTCTCACTGATAATTTGAGAACCACCCTTCTAGGATTAGATATTGAGTCCGTTCAAGTCTCTCTGAGCGTCTCGTGATCCAAGTTCTAAAAAGCAATGTGCCGCTCAAAGCAAGTCCCCGGGGTAAAGGACAGCCTCTCTGATGACTTGCAGCCCCTCTCACTCCTCTGTTTTGTGGTGTGCCTGCGAGAACTGGTTTCTGGTGGCTGCCACGCTGGGAGACAAAAACGCAAACCAAACAAATAATCCATTTCCAAGGTTTGCTTACAGAGAGAGGGATCTATTTATGAAACATATATTGTTCGGTTTCAGGGGAAAATCATGTAATCATTGCAAGGGAAAAAGCATGGAAAGTGCTTTATTTTGCATAAAAATCCCCTTGCCCTGTGATTTATGTAGCTGAGACTTTCAGGCGGAGGGTGGGGGAGCCTGGGTCTGAGTATTCCACCAAAGGAAGATGGAGTCTAAAATGCAGAGGGAATCTCTGGTCACAACAAAACATTGGCATTTATTAACCTGGAGTGGGGGGTGGGGTGGAGTCATGGACAGAATAGGAAGAAATGTACTTGGGGAAGAGCTTGGCTGTGAATCACTACCTAGAGCAGACAAATTATTTCCCTCAATTAGTATTTGAGGACTCAGCTAGATTCTGCTGAACTTACGTAGGGCGTATAGGATATCAGCATTGATTTAATTTACCAGTTACATGGATTCTGCAAAGGTGCTGCCTTTCCCTCCACTGCCGTGGAGAATGTTTGATTGCAGTGAGCTCGTGTTTATGAGATGCCCTCTGGGCATATCTACCACTTAAGAGGTACAGTCTCCTAGGATATCAGAGCTGAAAGGAAACTAACAAGTCTCTCCGTCCAAACATTTTATTAATGCTTGAATTCTCACCACCACATCCTAGAAAATTTGATAAGCTTCTGCTCCAACACACCTGGAGATAAAAGATAAAAACCTCCCAAGAAGGCTTTTCTATTGCCAGATAAGTGGGTGTAAGAAAGTGATCTCCTATGTAGAAGCAAGAACTGGGGCTCTTTCAACTTCTAGCTTTGCACCTTCTCCTGCCCTAAGGACGACACGTTTGATTTAACCGCTCTGGGTAGCATCATGATTAAACGCGTGTCTTTTGGGGTGAGATGCGTCAGAATTCGCATTACCGCTCTATCGCAGATTGAATGTCGGGTTTGAGGCAAGTTACTTCCTCATTTGAAATATGAAAACGTTAATTACTATCTCCGTCAATCAGGGTGAGCTTTGTTTTGCTGCAGTAACAGACATTCGTAAATCTTAGTAGCTTTAATCCAAGGTTTTAATTTCGTTTATGCTTCATGTTCATTGTAGTTTGGCTGGGGAGGCTCTGGCCTGTCTTGTCTTCACTCAGCCATCAGCCAACAGAGACTCTGTATTGAAATGCGCTTCTACCCAGAAATTACATGCACCATTTGTGCTCAGATTTCGTTAGGCAGAGAAAGTTGCACAGCTATGCCGGATTTTAAAGTGCAATTTTACCAGGCCCCAGAAACCGCATAGCCAGAAAATTTGGTGAACACACCACACTCACATTCCCTCACAGACTTAATGGTTTGCAGACTTAATGATTTAGGGCACGTGATGTATGGCACCTGCCAAGTGTTCTTTTTCCAGGAGTTGGCAGGTCATTGAGGGCACTCTTTGGGTTGGACGTTCTTAGCTCCTTCTACTCTGCTTTGTGCTACATTATCTTACATATTTTTACCACCCTGATTCATCTCCTCTAACAATCCTACCCAAATGTCCCTATTAATGCATAATCCACCAGAAACAAACACAATATTACAGCCGAGTACAGAACTCAAGAGAACAAAACGATCTCTTTCTTTCTTCTAGATAATGCATCCTAAAATCTTACTTTCTTTTTCTTTTGGGGCAGTCACAGTGCAATGTTGAATTTACTGTCAATTAAACACCCTCCATCTCGTCTGTGTGTTTTTCTGTATTTAGCTGTCTCTCCCTAATCCCATACTTGTGTCATTAGCTTTTGAGTTACAAAGAAGTTTCACGTCGTTCCCCATTAAATAGCAGCTGTTTGAGTTGGCCCATCCTTCTGACCCAGTTATAATTACTTCAGACCAAGGTCTTTCTTATCCAACATTTTAAACAAACACTGTGGGATGGGAGAGGTATAAAAACATCCATCCCGACAAACAATGGCCTCACCGTTTTGGAAGGCATCATTTCACTTTATTTTTTTAACAGCTTTATTAAGATATAATTGATATACAATAAACTACATATATTTAAAGGATACAATTCTGATACATTTTGACATTTGTATACACCCATGAAACCACAACTACAGTCAAGACAATGAACACATCCATAGCTCCCGAGAGTGTCCTTGTAACCCTTTTGAATCCTTTCTTATTGCCTAGGAGACATTTTTTAACCACTCATTCTATTCTATTGATATCTGTAGCAACTGGCATGATGGTGCATATGTATTTGCTGGGGATACCAAACAGGCATACAGAATATCTGAATGCTCACCATGCCTATATAGCAATGACTCGAGGTTGCTCCTTTTCCAGAAGTTTCCATTTGACGCTGTGTGTCTCACCCATCAGGACACGGATGATTTGCCAAGGGATGGGTCCCTCCTCCAAAGGTGGCCCAGCTGTGGATAAGCCAGTGGCCCATAGGGTGACCTGGTATGGAGCTTTGCCCAGAGCAGACGGCGATGCCCAATTGAACCAATCCAGTCCTTCTTCAGGGAAACTGGAATCATCAGAATCAGCATATGTGGAAGTGAGGACACACATGTGATCAACCCACAGGGCTCTCATCCAATCCCAGATACATATTTAGGTCATCCAAGAAATATTTACCAAGCACTTACTATGCATTGGACACTCTTCTAGGCACTGGGCATTTAGCAGTGGAAAATCTGATGAGAGCTTGGGAGAAATGTCTATTAGTATAGATGGAGTGTGAGGGGATGCAGAGGTAAACAGAGAAGGGGAGAAAAGATGTGAAAATTCAGGGTCAGAAAAGACCCCATCATTTGAGGGAACTCCAGAAGGGACTCTCAGCCTTCCTATCCTGATGCATGTTTGATTTGCTTTTGTTTAGGCAATGAGAGTGTTATGTTTTCCACTTCAACTTTTCCTGCACATGCAGCAATTGGAGCACATGTTCTAGCAATGTGTCTGGAAAACCACTCTCATCAATTAATTACTAACCATTCTCCGGAGCTCTGGAGTGGTGCCTTGGACACACAGGGTATAATCCTGAAATGAGAGGGCACCACTGTTTCTTTTACTTGAAGTAAGGTAAGGGAGCTTGCCTGCTGTCACAGCAGGGGACTGACCTCACAGAAGGACTGTCTGCCTCGTGAGAGAGCGAAGGGAAAATGATTTGGAGAAATCCAAATTCTATCGACCTATGCTGAACAAGTCCTGCATTATTCAGCTTCGAGAACTAATGTATGATGCATGCTATTACCATCAAACTTCTGTTGCAAATAATTCATGCTTGGAACTTTTAAAAGATATATTATTAACATTATCACCAGCAGAATTGGACTGGATGAATTCTTGGAATTTGATGGAAACAATCACTCTAGTGTTTGAGATTCTCTTTAAGTGTTTAAGTATGTAAGTCTCAGTAAGGAGAGACTTACTTATAATACCGTAAAATTTGGCTCCAAATTTTATTTGAAAAGGTTGTTGGGTTAATTATCCAGTAAGGATTGCTACTTTTTTCAACACAATTCAGACTTAATCCCCCCTGTCTGTCAAAGACCAAGAGTGCTACCTGGTTAGTGGATTTTTTGTTTGTTTCACAGCTTTATTGAAGTGTAATTTTTTTTTGTACAAAATGGTTAGAATTTACATCAAGAACAAAACTAGAAACTCATCCCCAGAGTCTTAAATAGAAGCCAGGGATGCTGCTAAACATACTACAATGAACAGCACAGCTTTCTCCACCAACAGTCAGCCAGCCCAGAATATTAGCAGTGCTAAAACCTTGTTTCAGAATGAGCCTCAGTTTTCTCACCTGTAAAATGGTGGTATTAATAATATCTATTTTTCAGATCATTGAAAATGCCAGTAAAGCACCTAGAACAGCCTGGCTTGCATCAAGTGCTCAACACAAGATAGATATTGTCACGTGAATATGATGGTGAAAATGATGATTTCACTTCTTATCCTGGTTGGATCAGTTCTCAAAGAAATAGGCACAGAAATGCCTTCCAGTCACTATGTAATTAGTCCTGCAACAGCAGAACATGGGTTATTTTAAATTAAACTAAGGTCCTAAGAAAGTGTAATACAGTGTTCGTCTTTGGACTGTGCATTTTCGGTAAAGGCAGTGTATTTGTGTGTACTTCCCTCTGAATATGGCCCACAATCACTTCCTCTTCTTTAACTCTGCTCTTGGCCATGATGAGGAAGAGGGATTTCTCCCCACACCTGATTACAGTCCAGAGCAAGCGCCCACAAGGAATGAATGAGAATTTCATGAAGTAGGAGTTCTGGTCTGGTGGTATCTGGGTGATGCCCCATCCTTCCTGAGACGCAAAGCCATTCCTCCCCTCTGTGCAGGACAGTGGCACAAAATAAATGCTACCCACAGCCCAGCATGGCAGGGAAGTGCCACTTAGGTCAAGGGAATTCCCCTAGAGTTCTGACGTGAACCCTATAAATGAACGAGGGTTTCCTAACCAGTCTGTTTCCCATCACAGAGCTTCTCCAGTACAGATCCCTGGGGGCCTGCAGTATATACCCTTGCTTCTACTTACCTGAAAGAAAACCAGAAAGATTTATTGAGCCATCACTGAATAACGGGAAGGAAACTACCATCCTTTGAGGATTGGCAGCTCCAGAATGTGTGACAGTGACTCAGGGAGGGTTGGTAGAGTGGTTACGTAGGAACGGTAGAAGGAGGGCAGGAAGAAACGCTTACATAGCAAGCACACTGCATTTACACAGAAAGCACGTTTATTCTGGGTAGCTTGGGAGGTGTTAAGGTTTGGGGGGAAATGAAGGATTAAGTTCCCCAAACCACTATATGCATGTGGATTCACCCTCGCTCCTCACCATCCCCTCATGAGTTCATGAGGACTCATCTCAAAACCAGAGTCAATGGCCTTCTTCACCCAACAATGACCAGTTGGTGAAATAAATATGTTTATTATTTCATTCAGCAAATACCTGCAAAAAGCCTACTGTGTAAGGAATCATGGGAGCTTGTAGCCTAATAGATATTATACTACTTAATGTGTTTACAAAGGATTATCATTTTTGGTTTAACTCCCTTGGGCCTATTGTCCCACCTCCCTCCATCCCAAGATGAGGAGGATGGATGAGTTGATTCCTTTTTGATGGGTGAAGCCGCTAACGCTCATACAAAGAATAAAGGAACATCAGACTCAAATTGAAGGCTTCTAACCCCAATCCGGTACCTTCACACTAGATATCTCTTCTCCCTCTTCATCTGTTGCACTCTTACTCTCTCTCACAGCAAAAAACATCCACGCTTCTCCACGAGGGATGAATGGGTTGTGGGGATGGAAGTTATATTATTCATTTTGTAACTTTATATCTTATTATTACCCTCATTTGAAATATAATCATACGAGGTAGAGCAGAAATGAGACTCTAAGACTTTTCATTCTAATCTTATCATTTTATGGGTTTGATACTGAGATCTGGGGAGTAAAAATGTCTAAGACCTGACACTCGTGAGAGAACGTCTCTGGTTATCTTGATCCCAACTCACCACTCTTCTTCTTAAATCTTTTAAGAGTCTTGTCTAAAAGTAAGGGGGAAAAAATGTCCTTAGCAGCCAATAAGAACTATTTCTTTCTTTCCAGTATCATTGGAAAACATTTTGAAAATGTTTTGCATCATCATTCGAAACAGGCAGCAGTTCTGTTTGCAAATAACACGCTGATAAAGCTGGAGTGGGTCTGAAATCAGGAATAAAAACAACAATTTCTTTGCTGCCTTGTTGGAAACATTAGGCACATACGTGTCATACACGGTCAATTATATAAATTATCAAAGTTATTTTTGTTGAGTCACCACCTGCTTCAAAAGATTTACCAACCCCGGAACATCCTGTCCATGGAACCCTAGTATTAACTTGATGAATGGGATAGTGTATTCTGAAATGACACTGCTTAATTTCCTGTAGCTATTGTAAAGTTTAAGTTCATTGTCGCTTTCAGCTCAGCAGTAAGCATTCTTCCACCAAAGGTACAAATGGTGATGATAAATCGACCTTGTAAAGTGATCACAGTGATACCTAAGTACTGTATATCCTATATATCATTTATTGATAACCAACTAAAAAAATCCCAATTAATTCATGAGTTCTCAGGTGATCTCTTGTCTAGGACTATTTCGAACTTGTCCAGCAGCAAGGTTGGGGCTGGCTGGCTTATTTCTATGGACTTACAGCCGCCTTCTCAAGAGAGTCACTCAAAAGGGAAATCCAGTTTGCTCCTCCTTCGGTTTTCTAGCAGCGTGTTGGAGAACAAAGCCTTTGGCAAGAACTTTCTGTTGCAGATGCTTTTTGAGACAAAAAAAAAAAAAATGTCTATAATGTCTATAAGATGCTCTTGAAATGTGTTCACTTGTCTTGGTAATCCTCAAAGGTCCTGGAAGATCTTCTCTAGGCAAGAAACCCTGGCACTGCTATACTGATCATTCATTCTGAAGTGCAGTGTATAAGGTATAAACAAAAGCCAAATGCTTCTCATAAAAAAAACGTTTCCAGCATTTAATAAATAAGACTTGCCTGTAATAGTAGCGATCACTTTTAGAAAACAAAAAGGCTACTAATTTTATGTCTTATAGTGAATATTCCTGGAAGGCAGTAAAAAATGCCCTATTCCTTTTAGAAATATTCACTGGGTCCCTACTGTCTTTTAGACAGAGTGCTGGAGAAACAAATATTAATATAATAAAATAATGTCTCCATTCTTGAGGAAGGTTCCCTCAGTCTAGTGGGGATGTAAGGCTCATTTGCAGGCATGAAACAATTGTCAGGTAGCCTAACTGAGACTAGGTGAGCTGGGAAAGGAGAAACCAGTGGAGTTTTATGTGTGAGCTCTGTGAGGACTCAAGACTATCCACCAGGTGAGGAAAAGGGCATGGGGCCAAGAGAACAACGTGTTGAAAGTTGCCGTAGAAAGAAACATATGAAGAAATACTCAACATCATGAATCACCAGGGAAATGCAAATTAAAATCACAATGAGATACCACCTTAGCCCTGTCAGAACGGCCATCATTAAAAAGTCAAAAAACAATAGATGCTGGCGTGGATGCAGAGAGAAAGGAATGCTGATACACTGTTGGTGGGACGTCAAATTGGTACAACCTCTATGGAAAACAGGTTGGAGATTCCTCAAAGAAATAAACGTAGATTTACCATTCAACCCAGCAATCCCACTACTAGGTATCTACCCAAAGGAAAAGAAGTCATTTTACCAAAAAGACACCTGCACTTGAATGTTTATTGCAGCATAATTCACAATCGCAACGATGTGGAATTAACCTAAGTGCCCATCAATTCATGAGTGGATAAAGAAAATGTGACACACACACATACACACACACACACACACACACACACACACACACACACACACCACAGAGTACTACTACTTAGCCATAAAAAGGAATGAAATAACGTCTTTTGCAGCAACTTGGATGGAACTGGAGACCATTATCCTAAGTGAAGTATCTCAGGAATGGAAAACCAAACACATGTACTCTCTCATAATTGGGAGCTGATCGATGGGCACACATGGGCACAAAGAGATGTAAAGGTCATAGGAAATCAAGAAGGTGGGGGAAACTTACCTATTCGGTCAGATGAACACTCCTCATGTGATGGGCACACTGAAGCATTATAAAAGAGATGCATGTAACAAAAACATGTGTACCTCCTTAATATTTTGAAATTGCAAAGAAAGAAAGAAGGGGTATGACAAATTCAGGACTCCATGAGAAGGTCTATGTTATGGAAATAGAGGCTGCACCGGGGGAGGGCAGGGGGATGGGCTCTACCTGGTGTGACACGGAGAAGGGCGGGAAGATTTTTTCAGGGGTTAAGTGGCCCATTTTGTGATGTAAGGATATTGCCACTGTAGAGGGTGGGGAGGGAGGTGAAGCACAAGAGGGTGGGTGAGGAGGCCAGTCCCGAGGCTGGTGCTGGAGAAGAGAGGAGGATGGTGAGGGTCTCAGCCTCCTCCTGGGGCAGGATCCAGACTCTGCCTTCATGGTGGAGTCATTCATGTAGTCCTGTTAACACACGATTTTGTCCCCAGCATCCTACTAGGCTCTAGAGACACAAGACAAATGAGACAGCCTTGCCATTATTTTTCTGTCCTCAGCTTACATGTTATTCCTTGTGGAGTGTGCCCTGACTTGCTGCCTATGCCAGCGCTCTTGCTGAGTGTCCCCAGAGCACATCATCGTCCAAGTGCACTCCTCTGGTCCTCATCGCCCTGTAGTGCAACCAAGGATTTCACTGACTGTCTTCCCTGCCCACACATAATATTCATTGGGCCAGGGGCTGCTGTTTGTCTCGTACACCATCGTGAACACCAAAGGCATCGTAGGTGCTCCATAAATATTTGTTGAAGGAACCCATGAAAAAAGGAGCTCACAGAATAACAGTGAGAGATGGACATGGTAAACCTAAGCACTCCATGGTCTCCTCAGGGTGCTGATGCAAGTATAACAACTATAGACAGGCTTGGGGAGGGAGAGCAGTTCTTCTCCTGGCCCAGCAGTCAACAAAGAACTTCGTGAAGTGACCAGGCTAGATCTGAGCCATTCATTTGGCGAATCCATCCCCGGCGATAAGTCTTCCTCCCATGGGAGTGTTGCATCTTAATCTGGAGAGAATTAAGTCTCCTCCTCTACGGAAGCATCAGGGAAGCTGATGACCAAAGGACGTCATAAAATTATCCCCAAGAGGGAGCCTTGTGGAAGAAATCTAGGCTTTCTCCCACCTTCAGTTGTCAGCAAGAAGAAGGTTGCAGCTTCTTGGACAATGTCCTGCCAGGATGTGGAGACTGAGAAGGGTGGGGGAGGAGGGGAGAAGTGGAAGAAATGGAAACACATTTGCTGGCAGCCTGAAGCTCTCTTGATCTACCTACAGAGGCAGCCTCTGCAAAATGCTCTGAGAACAGTCTGACAATGGGGCGTTTCTTTTCTCTTCTCCTCCGTCTTGGGTACGTGGTGAGACCTCAAGAAGAAAGTACATCTTGATGTTTATGGAAGCCAGAAATATTGAACTTAAATCATAGGCCCACAAATTGTTGGAACTTGGAGGAAATTTTAAAACCGTAGATTGAATTGTTTAGCTTTGTAAATAGAATTATACATCCATTCCCAAAACATAATACAGATAAGAGAGGAGTTACTCTGGGGTGGGTGGGTGAGTAGGGGGTGCAACATAGACCTACTGATGTTTATTCCTCTCTGGATTTGAGATTCCAGCTCAGATAGACTTTCCTTCTGGAAATCTTCCCTCGTGCTCTCACAGTTGGGTCGGGGACCATCCTAGAGGATCTGACACTTCTCCTATGAAGCACATCATTATAGCCACCACCATCCCCAACTAGAATATAATCTTTATGAAGGTTGTACTGCCTGCATGCATTCATTTAATAAATATATTCCGATATAACCATGAGCTGTACTAGGCTCTAGGGATATCATGGAGCCAAGGATGATATGATTCCTGGCCTCCAAGAGCATATGCTCTAGAAGTTTTACCATGTCTGTAATTTTATTCTCAAGCCTAGCACTTATCATCAGAGCCCACTACAAAGCCATTGAGTGAATGAATAAAACACCAATAAAAAGGAGGCTGGGAGTAATATTGTTATTTATTGCTCCACAAATACATTTTCTAAAATTGGACCACAGCCGCATCGAGAATAGC
Organism: Lemur catta; assembly: GCF_020740605.2. Lineage (NCBI taxonomy): Eukaryota > Metazoa > Chordata > Mammalia > Primates > Lemuridae > Lemur > Lemur catta. The sequence goes on along the minus strand of NC_059147.1, from coordinate 14,555,834 downwards.
CCATACTGATTTTCAGAGTCCAGATAAATAATTCAATCTGTCTCTGCTCAGACGATTTATCAATGGGAGAAGAAGCTTTCAAAACATTTGCTTTGGGAAGAGATGGGGCTATCCCTTTAAATAGAGGCGCTGGCAGACCTAGGAGGCTGCTCAGTTTCACGCCAATAAAGAGGGTGCACTCACTGCACTTTTTATGGCCTCTGCAGGACTGATGGGAAAAAGAACCACCTGCATTTGTGAAGAATATCAGTTCCAAACATTGGCCACAAACACTAATTGTGCACTGCCCGGTCCTCTTCCTCCTTGTTAACAGACTCTGAGTTTGTTTGGGGCAGCAGTGTACCCAGTCCCATGCAAGACATTGTCCTTCCCAGATCCTTTACAGGGGTCTAGCCAGTCACCTGGAAGTCATTTGGAAGTAGCAGTCTTCTCGGGGTTCTGGGAAGGCATTCCTTTTCCTTGAAAATGGAAAAGGCACAGCTATTGTAGGCAGTTTTTCTCCCATCTGTCATCTTCTTGTCTTGAATGAGGATGTGATTCAGCAGCCAGTTTGAGGCCATGAGACAATGGCCAAGACAAAGGCATAGCAACAGGCCCTGATAGCATTTGTTGCTAGGTCCAGGTCTCTCAACCTCAGAACCGTTGACATTTGGGGTCAGGTGGTTCTTAGTCGTGAAGAGCTGTCCTGTTCATTGTGAAATGTTTAATAGCATCCCTGACCTTTGCCCACTAGATGCCAGTAACATTTAGTGACAGTCAAACATGTGTCTCCCAGCTGTGACAAATAAAAATGTATCTGGACATTGCAAAATGTTCCATGAGGGTGGGGGAACCATGTCCAATTGAGACCTATTAGACTAATGCCAGAAATTACCTACTGCTGGATTTCATGCAGCAGGAGAACACTAAATCTTCATTTGCTTATACCTCTGGAATCAGGCATTGTGTTACTTGAAGACAAAAGCATTTCTCGTGGTGTATACAACATACATACATAAGGCTGGCATATGTGCAGTATCTAGCTACCACTTTGACAGGGCATTGGGTAATGGTGCTCCTGCCTATCTGGGCCATTACCTTTCTTCAACAGCTACTGCCAAGATTACCCCAGCTCCACTCTGGACCTTCTTAGCACCTGTGTATTCTATTCTTATCTGTGTAAAAATTTAAGACAGTGCCTGGCCCTCAGTATGGTCAGCTGAGAAGTAGCTTCATCCAATTAGTGGCTAAGAGTACTGAACCTGGAGTTAAATTTCTATATTTCAAATTCTGACACTGAGAAGGTGAGGCAAGTTATCTGGGGGAAGTGACGTAGCATCTCTGAGCCTCATTTCTCTCATCCATACAATAGGATAACGACAGTCTCTACCTCCAAGGCTGTTAAAAGGGTTAAATGTTTTGATCCAAGTTATGCCTACATTTTTAAAAGTGAGATAATATAAAGATGGGAAAATGGTGTCGTTGGTTCCTCATCTAATATAAATCAAGAAAGAGAAATCTGACGGCAGGTTGGGAAGCCGTGAACTTTAAGGTGCTACAGGGCACTCTACTTTCATGGACAATTTCTCCATTTGCAGAGAAAAGGCCATGGAAGTCACTGCAATCCACACTCTAAATTTTGTGCTGCAAACATTGAGCCATGGAGTCATGTTTTGTTTATAAATTTATAAAATATTTTGGTTTTGTCACATAACTACAATACAGAAAAATCGGTAAATGCCTCTGAAGGTCATCAACTGCATCCTTCAGCCTCCAGCAAGAACATCCTTCTGTGGCGCATGGCTATCCCTTATGCGCATAAAGACAGTGCCGAAGCGGAGACACTTGTAAACAATTCTCTCATTGATTTCTGCCCCGTGCTGCAAGGAAGCTCTTTCTTCCATGGAACTCACATTTCTCACGGTGCCCTGCAAAACCACGTTCTCTTGAACTGTCCTCTCAGAAAACAAATCACAGCCCGAGAGACTCGAGTGCCTCAAAATCACATTTAGGATGTGAGATGTGTTTGGATCTTCGGGAAACGATGTTGTATTTGTGAGCTTCATATTCTACTCTCAAGCCCATGTGTCCATCTTCATTAAAGGGAACCCACTACAGACTCCTTCAAAATATGATACAGCCCACAATGAAAGATTTCTGCAGGGATAATGCAAACCATTGGTCATGTCTCGAGGAAGCACAATCTCTTAAGAGTAGTAGAGTGGTTTTTCTCATCTTTCTCTCTTCCTGGCTACAGGAATCAGAGTGGAATCTCTAATAGCTAAAGTTTGTAATAATTACAGCTTGGGCCCTGCCATCGTTTTGGTACACTGTGAGCGTTAAAGATGGGATTTCTTAATTTGAATTATTGATCAGCATGTTCACTCAGGCAGCCATTCTCCCCTTCAAATAGGCAGTAAATCTCAGCTGACAAGAGTTCACGCTTTGGGAAAATATCAACAAACCCTGGAGCTTCAAATACAGTCATGGGCCTTGTCTCTCAAGCTGAGAGCTATCTTCCTAAGACATTCCTCGCAGAGTGGAGGTAAAACCCAGCGTTTCAAGACATTAGGAGAGGCTTGGATGATCTCTAAAGCAATAGCTTCACTATGGCGGTCTCCTAGGAGAGAACGTTGTAGACTTTAATGTGCACATAAATCACCGGGTGATCTTGTGAAAACCCTATGGATCTGGGGTGGGGCCTGAGATTCTGCATTTCTAGCAACTTTCAGGTGATATTAATGCCATGGGTGACCAACTTCAGGCCTGACTCTGCCATTGGGCATATTATTTCTATCCAAATCCTACAAAGTCTTCATTCCCTAAGTGACAAATCAAGACAACTGCATCCTGTGTTAAAAGGTTCTTAAGCAGCGGGATCCAGGAAGAAGGTTATCGCAGGGGGAAGAGGCAGAAGCCACTGCAGACGCTGAGCCAACTTTCCCAAGGAGATGAAACAAAGAATGACACCTCCAAAGTGAGACCTCAACACAGACCTAGACGGGCTCAAGGAATAAATGATAAAAACAGTAGAAATAGATAAGAAATGATATGGCCAAACTCAGGAAATCTGAGAAAAAGCAAAACAACTCCCCCCCCCACTATCTTTGGAAGCTGATTTAGAAGCCATTAAAGGAAAAATTTTTGATAAATAATTAAGGACACGAAGGTAGACTTGAGGCAAGTGATTAAAATTAAATCATTATAATAAAAGGCAAGAATTAAAAGGGATTCATGATAACATAATAGCAATGGAATAACATAATAAAAGCAGATTTGACATATCCTGTTGAGTATACATATAATTGATACATCTAAACCACACTAAAGAAATGAAAAAAAATAAATGATAAAGAAAAGATATATTTCATGATGTATTTTAAGAATGTTTTCCTAAAATAAAATAATATGTGAATGTACAGTTTTGAAGGGTTAAAAAGGATTAGAGATAAAATAATAGCTCTGGAAAACAAAAGAGATTAAACATAATACAGTCTAAAACAGGGACCCAACAACATAAATAAGACAGAAAAAAAAACTATTCAAAGATACCGTTTAAGAGAAAGCATAATGTGCCCCAGGAAAATCTGATAGAAATTAATCAACACAGAGACATATTTTTGCATAGTTCTCAAGTTGCAAAGAAAAAGTAAGAATCTCATGACAATCCAGTTCAGTCACCTATAAGAAGAAAAACTGGTTTCAGACTTTATGTCAGTGGTAATTCAATACCAGAAGACGGTGGGGCAATGTGTAAAACACCCTCAGGGAAAGAAAATGTGACACCTAAAATTTATAGCCAGTCATGTTATCATTCAGATATAAAGGCAACAGACAGGTATTTTCTATTATGCAAGAACTCAAGAAATGGAGTTCTTCTCTATTGGATTTGAAAGTGTCTCTTCACTTGGACACTTGGGTAGGGACAGTCTGGCTGTTTTATATAAGTTTTAACATATATATGACTGTTCCCACCAGACAAAGATGGGGCTGTTGACAGGGCTGGTTATCTCTTTTTTTTTTTTTTTATTTCAGCTCATCATGGGGGTACATAAGTTTAGGTCATATACATTGTCCATGTCCTGCCCATCCCCCTGAGTCAGAGTCCTAGGGCTGGTTATCTCAATCAAGCGGACAAAGGACCAAAGCACAGATACAGCTGCAGTTGTGACTAGCGGTGTCTCACACAGCCACATACTGTGTTTTGCTACCTTTCTTTCTTGGTGTTGGCTAGTTTAGTGGGTCGAATAATTGCTAATCACCGAGTCTCTACTTCCTGCTGCTGAGATTGGCAGCTGGCCACAGCTGGCTGTGGAATATAAGGCTATGCCCCAAGCCCAATCTCCATATCCTTCTTTTTACTCATCCTGATCAAAACTCACTGCACCCCACTTCGTGCTTTCAGGCTGGACATCCTGAATCCTTGCCTCATTCATCCAATCATTTAGCAAATGTTGTGCTGAGCAGAGAGGACATGGCAATGAAAAAGAGAGATGTCATCCCTGACGTCATAGAGGTTCAGGAGAGAGAGAGAGAAGTGTTAATGAATTAATTGCACACTTATTTAATTAACTAATATTGTGATAATAAATGAATTGAAAGCCAAAATCAAGGTGTTGTGGGGATACACAGAAGGAGACCATCCAAGTACTCAGGAGGGTCAGGAAAACTTCCCGGGAGGTAGAGACGGTGATGTTGAGGCTGGAAGGATGGAAAGATGGATGAGATTGGTCCTCTAAAGAATTCTGAGAGCATCTTACAGGGACAGGGGTAGCAGGTGTAAATCTCTTGAGTTGAACAGGGGCATAGCCAATTTGAGCACCCAAAAGATCAGTGGTCTAAAGTGTGGAGAGGATGTTAATGGTGAGGATCCTCTACTTTAGAGGATGCTAAAGAGGAGATGGCATCAGATCATGCATGGACTTGAGTGCGTTGGTGAGGAGCTGGCATCAATGTCTTGGGCAATTACAGGCATTTCTCTGGGATAAGATAACAAGATGAGTCTGGAACTCCTCAAGTGAGTTACTGCAGCAGCCTTCTGGCTGGCCTCCCGACTTCCATTGTCTCCCCAAGGGCAAGTCCAGCAAATAGTCCTCAACAAATTATGCTATTGCTCAGAATGGGTCAGGGGCTCCATGTTGCCAAGAGGATAGAATCTAGACCCACCTCTCTAATAATCAAGATTCTCCATGACCCAGTCAGCCTTTTCTAACCTGCTTTCCTTTTCTCCCCAACACACATGGTTCACTCCAGCCAGACATATGCATTTACTAAGCACAGTCTAGCTTTTCTCATAATTGTCTTTGCTGAGTTGCCAGAAAGCTTTCCCTTTTCTCTGAGTTTCAAAACCTTTGGCATGGGTCAAGACATAATAGCAGACAGAAGAAAGATCATGGGCTTCGGTGTTGCATAGACATTGATTCAAATTATGTCTGGCTACTTACTAGCTGCATAACATTTGGCGAGACCCTTAATCTCATCATGCTTCCGTTTCCCCCCACTATTAAAACGGGGGAAGGCTCTGTTTGATCCTACCCAAAGGGAGATAATAACAGTACCAAACTTAGCTGGGTGGTTGTAAGGATTTAAGGAAATAATGAACAAAGAATGCCTGGCAAGCACTTAGCTCAGTGCCTGGCACATGGTAAACAATACCTGCTGCCCTATTATTATTGACACCTTTTTTTTTGGACCTGGGTGATAGAACGTCTAGTCATGCTGGGTTGCACACTCTCATTTTAGAAAGAGCTAGCTGCCTGGCTCACCAGATCTCCCTCCTCCTCCTCCTGGCACCCTAGCCATGGCCAAGGCTGAGCTCACATCTGCCATGTGGACCACGGAGGTCTGTTTCTCCCTTAGACATTTTCAGAGAGTTCTTCCTCCAACTAGGGAAATTGTTATGCATGTAGCTCTGTTCCATGTATGTCTTTCTTGGTGACCCACTCATTCCATAGGTATGAATCATCGATGACTTCAAGTAACCCAGAATATTCTTCATATGTAACATACAGCTGTGAAGGATGCTTGTGTCAGGGGAATGCATACAGGGCAGGCACAGATGGAAAACACAGCCTTCAACGTTGCCTGGGACTGTGGGCAGAGGCCCTGGAGCTTTGCCAGAATCTTCCATAACATGGGCTCTTCCCAGACTCCAGAGCAGTGGGTCTTCACTTCACTTTCCTATAATGGACCCCTTTGAAAAAGTGATAGAAAATCTGAGATATTGGCCATCTCCATAAATTATCCAATAAGAACTGACTAATGAGAATGGACATGCACTGTAAACAACTGGCACATTTATATTAGTTCATGCTGACTGAGTACCAATCCTTCATTTTACAAGCACTACTATGGGATTCATGGACCCCTACTCCCAACATACTAATTTTAATAACAAACATTATTTTGTGAGTATGCACTCTCTGTCAGTCCCCAGCAATGTCCTGCTGTCACGGCAGTGGATACTACCGACTCGGATCTGCAAGTTTACCGAGGTAGAGGAGGCAGACATTAAACCAGTAATTACACCAGTTCCCACGTAATTAGAATTGTGGTAAGTTTGTTGAACACAAGAAGGGGCTACATGCAGAAATCACAGACAGACCTGACCCAGTTTGGACATGGTGGGTGGAGGGGAGCAGACCAAGGGGAAGTCACATAAAGGAGCTACATGGAAGGGCAACCTGGAAGGATGAGGAGGGGTCAGGCAGCTGAAAGACTGTTGTCAGGGAGGCCTTGCAGATGGGAGGAGCAGAGATAATGCCGGTGAGTCTGGGGCACAGAGGAAAAGCCTGTGTGGGAGATGGGCCTGGGGAAGTGGGCAGAGCAGACCTTCCACAGCCAAAAAGCCCACACAGAGGGATGTAGGATTTACCAAAGATAAAACACAGTTACCAGCAAGAAAAGGTCTGACCTCATAGGCAATTCTTTGTCACTGTTGACTCCCTGGGCCACATTCAACTGACATAGCCCACAATTAACTTACCAGAAATATAGCTGAGATCAGAGACCCACTTTCCCAGTCCCAGATGATCCATCCATCCATCCATCCATCCATCTACCCACTCATCCACCCACCTACCAATCTATCCATCCATCCAGTCATCCATCTATCTACCAATCTGTTCACTAAATTATCCAACTATCCATCAACCCATCCATCCATCCAATCATCCATCCATGTAACCATCCAGTCACCCATCCATCCATCTACCTACCCACCCACTCACCAATCTATCCATCCCTCCAGTCATCCATCCATCTACCAACCCATTCACCAATTTATTCATCCATCCATACATACATCCATACACAATCCATTCCTCCATCCATGCATTCGTTTATTTATGCATTCACCAAGTATTTGGTCAATTCTTCAGTAGCACCATTGTGCTGGATGCTGAGGTAACATGGTGAATAGTACACCACCCCTGCATTCAAAAAGTCTGCAGTCAAATAAGAGAGTCAATTAAACAGGAAAGGATAATAGAGGGGACTCTGGGCCGGGCTGGGGGGTGAGCATTAAATATTAATGGAGCACAAATGAATGGGGCACATCTTGGAGATGCTTTTCTGGAAATGAAGTCTAAGCTGAGAAATGAATGGTGAAGAGAGTATGGGACCAAAATGCGACAGGAAGTGCAAAGACCAAAAGGTGAAGGAGACGGGGATGTTTGGGAGGGGGTGACTGGTTTCAGGGTGGCTGGGTCAGAGGTTGGCATGGGGTGGAGTCATGAGAGATGGGAATGGAGAGGTAAGTAGGGGCCAGGTCGTGGGCTTTCCACAAAGGTCAGTGTATAACCATCAAAGGTTTTGTTTCATTTTACTCAGATATTTTTGCTTTGTTATTATCTTTGTTTGTATTTGTTCATTTTATTGATTGGTTAGTTTGTTGATTTTAGCAGGGGAAGTACATGAGCAAGGAGAAATATAGCTTGATAAATTCTGTACTTGGACAGAGGCAATGTGATAAATATATAAAACCACATTTTTCAGGAGCCATAGAGATGATGGAATAAAAGAAATAATGCTGATCGAGCACCTACTGTGTATAAGGAGCTTAATGTGAATGGGTTGCTTTTAATTTCACCCCCCCTCTGAGAAGAAAAGATGTTTCTAAGGATTCGAGTGGAAAACTGGGGCCCGACAGGCTGAGGCTGTGACTACACAGCTCACAAGGTGCGCGGCTCAGGTGGAAGCCCAGACCTGTCTGGTGGTGCTGCCTTTCCATGACAGCACACTACCGGGCCACTACAGCACGCTACCGCCCCACTCTTCCCCAAACTGGTCATTTCCAGTTGGGTGGACTAGTGATTTCCAAGACTGCCTTGAGGACACCCCAAATTATCCAATTATTCCAGGGGAGGATATGAAGTTGCCAAATTTCTCTCAAAGCAAGTTAGTCTTAAGTAGTTTGAATTGGGGGGGCGGGGAAGAAGTCTTACATATAAAGTATCTAAAATGTATGGAGTGTTTATAGTGCATCAAGCCCTATGCCAAATGCTTTATCTTCCTTATTAGGAAGGTACCTCAAGGGTCTCCATTTTATCGAGGGAGACATAGAGCCTTAGATAAAGTAACTCACCCATGGGTGCACCAAGTGTCAGAGTCTGGATTTGAACCCAGGTTGTCTAACCCCAGAGGCCCACCTCTTCACCATGTGACTGTATTACATATACAGATACTTATGACAACACACCATACAAGCTCCCCTTTTGCCCAAAAGGAACTCGTAGTGGTGAAGTGGAGGCTGTTTGTAAAATTGAGCAATGCAGATAGAACTTCAGAAGAGATTAGGAACCAGTAGAGTCGTTGGTGAAGACTCCACATATCCTAGAAGACAGCCGGGGCCAGGAACCTCAGAACCACAGCTACACCAGCGGTTGACCTTCCCTTTAGCGGCTGCTCCCTTGCTTGTCTTTACAGAGGACAGAGCTTCCCTTTCTGCTAAAACAATTTCCCTTTAATCTTTTCTGCAGAAGAAAACCCAGAACAAGCTTTATGGGGCTCACTGCAATTTGTTGTGAATTTTCTGTGAGCTTGAAAAGCTCCAGTGTGATGCTAAGTGGCAGATCCGCCTGTCCTCTTTTCTTCTCCCCCTTTCTTTCTTTTTCTCTCTCTGTCTCTTTTTTTCCCCCTTGTGTGCAGTTTATGTAGAACATCTGGTTTTAAAAGTGTCGCAATTTTAAAACATATTATAATGCTCATGGGATCCGAATATCAACAGCTGTCTATTGCGGTGAACCGCGCGTCTGGAAAACATTCCTTGAAACTGAGTTCTTAAATAAACAGAAAGCATCTATAGCACATGATGCTGAGCAACATCCATTTGTAAACTGAATATTTAGACCAGATGAGGTACAAAGGATGGCTTTCTTGGTCCAACTGTCAAAGTGGGGAGGGCTTCTTAATTTTTTTTTTTTTTTAGCCCTGAATTTCTCTAGAGATGCTGGAGCCTTTGAGCCAAGTCCGGCACCTGGGGGCCCTCACTCAAATACTTCTCTTTGTCTTCTTCCTCCCCCATTTCTTCCAGGTTCTGTTGCTTTCGACTCACTCCTCAATCATTTTCCTATCATTGGCATACAGTTCATGGAAGTTACCCCCCACCCCCTTCTATGTCAAGGTTTCAGAAAACTAAATGATAACTTGATTTTAGTCTAGAGCTTCTACTTTTTTTCTGACTCCTAAAATCTCCAGGAGATGATTCTATATCTACACATAGACACGTGGATGTGTGTGCATGTGCGTGTAAATTTCCAATTATTTATTATTTATTTGGACCAGGCACAGTTCTGAGCCCTCTCCACGTATTAAATGAAATTATTCCCTAAATAATTCTTGGTGTAAGTACCATTATTATTCCCGGCTTACAGTTGGGCAAACTGGGACACAGAGGGGTTGAATTGCCTGGCCAAAGCCACACACACTGCACATGGCAGTAGGCTCATATCCTATATGATTTAGGTGTGGAACCATTTTCCCCTGGAATGATCAGGGTTCTATTTGGGGTGTTAGGAAAGGTAGGGTCCGTGTCTTTGGTAAACCCAGTCAGGATATATAATTCTGCAAGGACAACTATCATTATGGGCTCAATGCTGCAGGCTTTTTGAAGAGTTCTTAACAAAGTTATTGAATTTTTTTTTTTACTGAGTTATTTGGATGGTTCAAAAGGCTCCAGGTCAGTGTCATTTGGGAGTAGGATTGGCTCATGAACAGCTGAGAAAAAAACCCTGTGTGAGTTACCTAGATGTGAATGTGAATACTTATTTCCTTGCTCTAGCCCCTTGAATGGCTTTTAAATGAAATGAGGCAGGAGAGAGAGGGCAAAATAATGATTTTTTTTTTTTTGCCTTTAAAATGAGCTTCATAGATATGAACTTCATAGATACCACAGTTCAGCTAAAAAAAAAAAAAACAGTGTGTGGGGTGGGGACTATAATTCAAAGTACATTATGTTGCACACACGATTAAGCTTTATTTAAAGTGTTTAGTGTTTATTCCATTTCTTCATAGTGAACATGAAGAAATGAACAAGGAAAGGAGATGTGGCCAGTTCTTAAATATTCCCTGTTAGTCCTATTTATCATTAATTCCAGGGGGTCATGGGTAGACCTCCTCCACTGCATCTGGATTAGTATCTAAAGGGTCTCTGGGCTACCCTTCAGCATTTGATTTCCTTGACCTAAAGTTTTGTGCTGTGGCCTCAATAAATATATAGATCTGGCTTGCACAATGTTTTCCCCTTGGGGCACAAGGCAACTGGTGAATAAATGGCTCAGAATATTCGCACTGGACTTACACAGCTCTGCTTAGGGAAACATGGCATCTATCTCCAGTCGTGCATTTTCACCTTGATGTGAATTCTACAGACAAAAGGCTCTCTCTCACCTACCTCCCCAGTGTAAAGTCAAAATCTACATTTAAATGGAGACATCTCAGGCAGTACTGAAAGCTAGGAAACATAAACCCTACTGTGACTTAACCAGAAATAAGCTCTGATAAGTTTTTTTTTCTTTTTTAAAAAAATGGAACAAGAGAACAAAATGGCATATTAAATAGTAGTCCATGGATTTCTGTTGGAAAAGGTGGAAAACCACACTAAACAAAAACAAAAGGACATTGACTTGGAAAAATTCCAATGAACAGAATGTTTTCTAACAGAAGAGTATTTAACTGTAATAAGGCCGTGTTCAAGGTACAAATATCATGGGCTTATCTTTGTATTAAAACAACAACAGAAAGAAAACAAGGGCAGATATTAGGGTGTTTTTTATGCTCGTATTTCTAAACCTCATAAAATATTAGTAGCTGTGTCAGCTATAAAAATTAATGGCTCCAGATTCTTTTGTGTTACCCTCTTCAATTTCATTTTATCACTATTCTGGTTTTTTTTTTCTTTCTCTCTTTCAATTTTAGTCTTTCTATCTTCCTAAGTTGTTTGGGGTTCCAGTGTTTATGAGCTTTATAAGCTTGATAAGGCTTGTAGAGAAGGATTTCTAACAAAAAGGGTTGAACAAAAGCTCCTCGGATTCCTTTACATTGGCGTTTCTATGGTACAGTTAGATGGTGATAACAGATTGTGATACCATTGTCAAAAAGAAAAGAAAAAAACCAATTCTGACCTTCATTACCGAATTTATGCAAACTCGTTTTTTCTTTCTTTCTTTCTTTTTTTTTTTAATAGCAACAACTAAAACTTCCAATTTCCTCAGGCCTAACCTAACCTTTTAAAATGTTTTCAGGCCACTATGAACACCAAGCTCAATTCTGAATTTGCATTTACATAATATAATTTTTACCATCAATTAATCGATCACATTTAAATTCCTAAAAGTATCCAGTGAGAGTAATAACTACCCCCCGGGTGCTGTAAAAAGTTAATTTCCAAACACAAAGGCCACTTTGACTTTCAAAAAGCTGAGTTGAGTTTTCCATTTTAGTCAAAACCAAAAAAAAAAAAAGTCTATTTTGGTTGTTATTGTTGTTTTTTAATGACCATCTTGAAGATTATTCCAGAGAATCATTTGGGTTAAAAGAATGAAGGAAAACATCTATGTTAGAGGTCAGGAAGGCTGAATTGAGTGGACCATGGAGAGCTGGCTCTGGAAGGTTCTCTCTGTCCTTACTGAGTTCGTCATGAATGTTACTATAGCAGCCCATTCCTTTCTTGGGAGTAGAATGTCCACACACCAACATGAATTCATAAAATGACTGGCCACGCGACCCAGGTGACCCAGCATCTGGATATAGGAATTATGCTGTCCAATCATCCCCTAAAACCCATGGTGAATGCACACTGGCTGTTCAGTAATTAGGGTAGCATGATGACCCAGATAGGGCACAGTTTTGGGGATGAGAAGACCTGCTTTAGACATTCTTGTTTTCCCATTAACTAGCCAGATGGCCTTAGGCAAGTCACTTAACTTCTCCCTAGATAAGAACGCTTATCTTCAGAGGATGTTGCCACAGGGCAATTCAGTTAGGGAGGTGGAAGTGTTTTGTGAATCCTAGGGCAAAAGGAGCAACAACAGCTGGGATAAATGCAGGTGCACCAGAGAACTGCTGTCTGGCTTTTGCTTGTTGGCTTTGTTTCTGACATGAGTGTATCAAGCAAATTCTCCACTTCTAGTCAACATCCTAAATTCAGTCTTACAGGCATCCAAGTGATCATTTCAATCTTAGTGGTAGATAAATAAAAAATAATAGTTCAGTTACTAACTTGCAGACGGTTCAACCTGGTATTCACCATAACCAAAGTAACCAAGCTATTGGAAAATAAGACAATTTGGGATCTGTAGTAGATGCTGCCCTGGGTTTTGCACACACCCTGCACTAGCATTATGTGTTTCCATGTCTGTCTCCCTGACAAAACCAGGAGCTCCTCAAGGGCAGAGACCAAGGCTTCTTCATCCTTGAGTAGTCTCCTCCTCTTCCTCCACACAGGCACCTAGCTAGCATTGGGTCCGGCTATAGTTGGTGCTCAATAAATATTTGGTGAATGAATGGACAAACGATGGGAGAAACATAAAACCAGTGAGGTGGAATTTAATTCCACGGCCTGCAAATCAAAACCAGCCTGCAAATGGAGGTCATTTTCGCAGGGATATATCTCAGCGTCACATGCAGTTAATCAGAACATAGCAATATTTTTTTCATAAGCACAAGACAGATTATATATTTTTTCACATGGCCCCTAAATAGCATCCTCTTCAACTAATTTCAAACCAAATGGGATGCTTCAAACACCAAATCGAATGCTGATGTGGGTTGGTGTGTGGATAATGCACAAAGGCTGAATCTTCACAGCCATGACAAAATGAGGTATGGCCAAAAAAACTTAGTGGAACTGATGGGGGTCTCCTGTGGCTATAAAATTGCCCCAAATTTTCCAGTAAATTGCTCTAGCCAGGGTGTCTTGAACCAGACAGCCCCCAACACAACTCCCCACTTGCACTCAACTTGAGACTATCACGTGGATAGCAGAATGCAGAGCAGAAAGCACATTAAAAGTTAATCTATTTATCATTTTCATAAACTCAATCAATTTAATCTGAGCAGAGTCTAATACGGAACCGTGTATAATTTTGGCTTCCCTATAATTCTTTGGTCCTGGGTCAAATACATTCTCTTCGTGCAGCTGGTAGTTTATTGAGTTGACACGGCCTCTGAGATTGCCCCATTTGGAGGTCTGTGGGAAGTTCAGTCCAGCTCCCCAGCTCTAGAGTTGGTGTGGACAGTGAATTGAACTGGACATCTATAAACAGCCCCACCAGGAGGTACTTCCGCCACCTGTTAGTACTTTCATCTCCGTATCCAGTGCAGACCTTTCTTGCTTCTAATCCTTCTGGGTGGCCTGACTCTCATTCCTGCCCCTACGACTCCAGAGTGAGAGGGCTTCCGTCCCCATGGCCTAAAGTGGCACCATGTGATTAGCTCAGTCTGCCTTCTCATTGATTCTGAAACCAAGCCAGGCCTGCCCAGGGCAACTTCCCCACGGTGGTGCAGCCTCGAGAGACGGGCAGACAGGTGGGGCCCGGCCCTCCTGTATGACGTAGTGTCTCCTGGAACTGACACCTCCACCCAAACTCAGAAGAAACTTAATGATGGGCTTCAGGTGGAGCTCAGGTGAGGGATGGTATTAGTGAGCGGACGGCTCAGAGCTGCAATTCCCGAATGCTTGGGAGGTACTTTGAACACCAAGAGCTGTCTTAGAAACACAGTGGTTTTTAAGCCTTATCCAACTGATCAGGCCGTTTTGACTCAGAGTGCTGAGCCGAATGCAGTTAAGGGGTCAGAAAATCGACTTGGACTGAGGAGATACTGCAGGGGACACTGCTAGTTGCCCACCTAACATGTGCTGCTCTGTCTTTCCTGACAGCTCCCCAGGTTTGCTCAGACACAGCACGATATGGGAACAGCTAACATTTGTGCCTTCCGTGCACCAAGGACTGTTTAGATTGCCTGGCTTCTATGAACTCATTTAATCCTTAGAAACGACTCCATGGCATCTTGTTTTCTCTATCATACAGATAAGGAAACTGAGGCAGAAAGAAATCAGTAAGATATCCAAAGTCACACAGCTAGTAACTGGCTCATGCACAATTTGAGTCTCAGCTTGTGTCACTCCAGTCCAAGCTGCTGCCAGCATGTTGCATCGTCTCCATCCCATCCCCAGCACCAGGGGTGCCTCTGGATTTGCTTAAATCACTCAGAGCATGACATCTCCCTGTTAACTGTTATTGGTCCCACGTGGATGCATGACCTAAGCTGGATCATAAAATGGTAAGGGAGGACTGTAGCCTGCCACTGGGAACAGGAGATCTGGTGCTCCGCTTGTCACATTGCATGGGTAAGGCATGCCGACATTGGTGACAGCAGAGCAGAAAAATGGAAAAAAATCTGAGTCCTCATTCGCATCATCAACACTGAATCAACTAGCTCCGGGATCTGCCCTACTTCTGAACAATACGTGTTATACAAAAAAAAAAATGCATGTTCCTATTGCTTAAGCTAGTTTGTTTCCACTACTTGTTTCTGAAAGCGTACAAACTGATACAGATGGGCCTTAGCAGTCTAGCCAAGTGGGCATTGACTGAAGGCCAGGATGGATACTTTGCAGAGTTATAAGATACCAGATTGGGTTGCAGAGACCCCATAGAGTCTAACTTTAAAGTCTTTAAGGAAAGGTCATCCAGGTAGCAGGTCGCTAAGCCCCTAATTTCTTCTCTTATTATCGCTTGGGGTGTGTGTGTGTGTGTGCATGTGTATGCATGTTCATGCACACAATGGTGCTCCTTAAAAGGGCTAGAGAAGAGATGGGGGTTGCCATGCACTTGCTGTGCTCATTGGGCTCCTATGAGCAGTGCTAGCCATGGTTGAGTAGCTTACCCAGAATCCTACAACTAGCAAATGTCAGAGCCAGGGTAACAAATGCAGGTATGCGGGCCGGGAGACCACACACTGAGCCACTGTACCTCCTTCTTAGATCAGGCTCCCCAGAAGCGAAGCCTGAGATGGGGTTGAGGCAGATGTTTATTGAAGTGGTGCTCTCAGCAGGGAAGTAAGGAAGAAGGCCAGGTCAAGGGAAGGAGCTAGGCAAGGATGTGGCCTCAGCTGGAGTCTAGTTCTAGCTGGAGTAAGAATTGCACTGAAGAGTAAGTCCAGCTCAGGGTGGACCCTTATCCCAAAATGCCCCAGTGTTAATTAGTCAGTGAATGGGCTGCTTCCTGGGTCGGGGGATGGCATGACCTTCTTGGCAAGGTGGCTCCAGTTGGCCAAGAAGTTGGCAACTTTGAGCCCTTAACGGTCAGCACAACACCTGGGGGATGGATGCAAGGGCCGGGTAAAGGGAATCTGGATGCAGCACCTGCAGCACCAACAAAGTCCACTAGAGATTCCATCAACATATACTATTTCCTTTATCTAGAAACCCCTTCCCCAGCTCTCCACTCACATGCAAAGGCACACACATCTGCTTCCTGAAGCTCTGTGCCCTGTTGTCCCGAGAGCTCGTCAAGAATATGGCCTGTATCTTATTTCTCTTAACATCAACATCCCAGAACTGCCTACTCCCCACGCCCCTCCCCTGGCCAGGCACCCAGCAGATGCCTGGCACGGAATGGAGGCTTCAATAAATGTTTGTGGGATGCATGAATGGAGAAATGAATGTATTTCATGAATCCACACGCTGCTAATTTGGAATTTGTGATACTTCAGAGACAGGATATTTATTGAGTAAAAGTTTGGAAAAAAATACTCTAACTTGGGCTTTTACTGCTTATGTAGTTCATTACTAAGGAATGCAAGCCTCTGGTCCTCCTTCCCTCACCCCATAACTTTCCACATTTTATAATATGTGGAATAATTACAACTCAAGAAACTGCATTTCTTTTAAAGGAACAGCCAACCTCGGCTATAATTGGACCTCTTGGTTAATTTGGAAGAACTTCCTTCACCCCTGTACTTCCCTCCCATCCTTGATCCAGAGGCAGATTCACAACACTCGGTTAATGAGAATTTCACTTTTAGTTCAACATATATATATATGTGTGTGTGTGTGTGTGTGTGTATACACACACTTGGGGATGAATGGTAGAACACAGATGATACCAAAATAACTTGATCCTCTCCAAATGCAAGAAGAAAAATATGATAATACTCAGGCATTGATTTAAGCTGTCTTCTATTGGATGACACCCTTAATGTTCCTAAAGAGTTATCCCTGGACAGCAGCCCCACATTACCTACCAACTTGCTGCAAATGCACATTCCCAGGCCCCCACCCAGACACACTGAATCAGGAGTTCCATATTGGGGTCCAGTATCCCATGTTCTAATAAGCCCTCGAAGAGATGCTGATGCTGCTCAAGTCTGAGGACCACTGGCCTAATATCAGAGTTAAGAGTCTTGTTTAGATTCTCATCTGCCTCTTTGCAGCCTGTGAATAATCTCCCTAACCCTTACTCCTCCTATTTGTACAAATGTGGACAAAGGATGTTCCTATGTGAATCTGCAAGTCTGTGTAAGTCAGGCTCTCAACACTGCTGGGCACAGATTGTTTCCTCCATAATTCCTGTTAGTAAGGGTGGAAGGAGGGGAAATGTGGAGAATAGGGTAAGTCCTAGGTTGTTCTCAGTGGTTGGCCGGTGAGGCCGGAGTGGGGGAGTCCAGGGGAGGCTGAGAACAAGAGGAGCAGGCTGGAGTCTGCAGTCCAGGGTAGAGAGGGCGTTGGCATTCCTGGGCAGCCCAGAGGGCCCATTTGTCCAACAAATAGGAACCGAGGCATATTCTGGGTCCCTCTCGGGGTTAAGGTCTGAAGATCAGTGGGGAATGCCATGGGCATGGTCCCAGCCCTGGGAGGGTCTCATCATTTAGTGGGTGGGGTGGGGACTGTGTTTGCCACAGCCAGTATCCCATAGAGGATTGTCATGGGTGGATGACCCAAGCCATTTCTTTGCAGGGAGTAGATCTATACGTTCTGGTGAACAAACACCCGAGCTAGAAGACTCCTGGGGGTAGGTGAGAGGGGACGTGGGGTGGTCTGAAGTCCCCCATCACCTTTCTTCGCTGGGGTCTTCAGAGCGACTTGATGGGAAAATGTTCCTCCCTCTCTTCCTAATGGCACCACACGCTCTTCTCCCTAACAGATCACATTCCTTCACTCCCAGCCTCTCTCCCAAGCCCTTGACTCAGAGGGTTCATTCGCAAATATCATGGATATGTTGAAATTCAGGGCATTGAGGAGAAGGAACCCGGATGATAACTTAGACGAGAAGAACATGCCCGTTGAGTGCTGCTTCCGGTACGGCAGGCGTGGGCTGTGGGTCCACATGCTGCGTCTTATTTAATTCTCATCACAACTCCAGCAGGTAAACAATATTGTTTTCCCCCATTCCACAGATGAGAAAACAGAGGCTTCAAAGGATAAAACAATTTGCCCAAGGCTCAGAGCTCACGTGTAAGCCTTCCCTGGAAGCCCAACTTTATGCCTGGGGAAACTGAGTCCGGAACAACACAGGGCAGGGGCTTTGCTCAAGGATTCACAGCCACCAAGAACCTCAGCAAGGACTGAAGCCCGGTGCCTCCTCCAAGAGCCCCACAAAACATGAGTACTTTCATTTACGGCAAACCATAATGCAGTAACACTTGGGGCAGATGGTTAATGCCCCTTTAAAAAATAGAAAAAGATTATTAAAGCTACTGGTAACATTGGCTGAAAAGTCCTGGCATTTAAAATTTGACTGAGCGGATTCTCATAATCACCCCAGTCGTGTTTATACAGAAAACGTATGGCACACGCCTTGATTACCACGGCTAAAAAATCCACGCAGCCTTCCCTCTTCCCTGCCACATAAATCCTTTTCCTCCCCGGTTATTTAATATGCAAAGGCAGATTGGAACATTAGCAGTGCAAAAGGGTAAATAATCTGGTAATAGATCTGGGATTTGTGGATTTTTACCTCAAATTTCTGTTTATGGTTGAAGGTCGTAAGCTATACAAACCTCTATTGATCAGAGCCCTTTGTTTAAACGGAACCTACTGTATTTATTTGTGCTGCCCCTCCAAAGTCAAACAAAAGGGCACCGATCTAGCGAAACCTCGGCATGGCACTGTGGACATGTGGCCCATTCACTGGGTGTACAGATGTTTTCAATCTGCACACTTTGTCTTTCATATCCATACGAGATGAAACAGTCTTCATTTAGCCTGGGAGTCACGCCAGCAAGAGAAGATACATCCTTAACCCTTCACAGACAAGTTTCCCTGCACGCTTTGGACCCTGAGATGTGATTCACAGGAAGCAGAATGTTTCCCTAGAGACACAACCCAGGGCTCTCTGTGCTGCCCCTGTCCCTAGTCACCCCACGCATCTGGAAAAACCTAACCCTTTCCCTCCACGCCCTCCTCCACCTCCCAGCCTCCACCTGCCCATCCCGACAGCTCCGCAAAGCTGTATGCCTCTGGCCGGAGAGATTTGGGATGGCCAGTGGCGTCCTCTGCGGTCTCTGGGTGTTTCAGACAATCCTGCATCTCTAAGGGTCGCGTTGCCCAGAGCCTGGGTGCTTAGAAGGCAGACAAGTTGCTATTAATAAATAGGCCCCTTACCTGTCTATGGTGAACTTAACTCTCTCTGTCCTGTTTACGTTTCCTTAACACCAACTTAGCCCAAGGTTTCTCAACCTTGCACTCTTGGCCTTTGGGGCAGGATAATTCTTGGTGGGGTGCGTGTGCGTGTGCGTGTGTGTGTTGGGGCTGTCCTATGCGTTGTAGGGCATGGAGCGGCGTCTATGGCCTCTACCCGCTAGATGCCAGTAGCCCCTCCCGGCCTGAGCTGTGGCAACCAACAGTGTCTCCCGGGGGGCACAGTGTTCCGCCATCGAGAGCACCTGCCCTGCAGTGACCGCGTGCTGGGTTGTAGATGGCCCGAGCCTCAGAGCAGGTGGACGGCTCTCCCACTCCTTGTTCCAGCCTCCAGGGAGCTGTTTGACCTTGGCAGTGCCTTCCCCTTTCTGTGCCCAGCTTCTTTGTCAACACGCTGCCCATTAAAGCTTCCAGAGCTGTGTGCTGTGGACCCAAAGCAAAGCGGTGTGGTCAGCGCCTGCCCCTGAGCCTGGGCTAGCGAGGCATTCCGTGCATGACCCTCAGCACTGTGCCGGGAACAAAACCCAAAGGCAGCACAGAGGACTTGCTGACGGAAGGCAACGGATGCGAGACCTACCCCATTTAAGGCCTCGTAGGGTTTTGAACACTGTGCCAATAGTAGCAGCTCTGGATTTCTGGAGGGAGCCGTGTGGCTTGGCAACGAGAATCGGGATGGGTTTGCTTTTCCCTGCCACCCCTGGCTCTGTGGTCTTCCCTTTCTAGAGCCTGAGCTGACGGCAGGCTGCTCCCAAGTGCTCATCAAGTGCTCTGAGTAGGCGAATGTGTTAACTACATTGAAGCCCTTCATAAAATAGGGTTATTCTCGGCTTGGCTGGCACATGCTCCTGGCTGCTAAATCCTCTGGAAAATAATGTATCAGGACGTGGGTATGATGGGAGTGGCTTTATCTTCAGACTGAGGTTGAAATCCCAGCAACAGCTACTTGCTAATATGCTCCGGAACCCCCATCTGTAAATGGGGCATGATCCTGACCTCAAAATATTGCCTTGAATATAAGCAGGGCACTACATGGGGAGACCCTTATTGTGTGTGTGGCACATTCTTGACATTACCAAATAATATCTGCTGCTATTATTATTGTTATTATTAGAGTGTTCTTTATGGGGTGTCGAAGTCACGTAGAAATTCAAAATACCATTAAGCCCACAATCCACGTGTGTTTAAAGATATTCAATAATCTTTGTGATATCCAGATAATTTTCTTTTCATTTTTTATTGTGATATTTTGGGATATAACTTTAGTCATCATGTTTTGGGCATGGGGGGTGGTTCCTTCTATCTCTTTTGACTCTGGTTTCTAAACTAAAAAGATATTAATAAACGTGGCAGAGGGGGACTTGTGCGGGATGAGAAGTAGGGTCAGCGAATGAAACGAGGGTCTTCGTCGGCAGGAGCAGGAAAGCTTAGATCCTGGGTCTAGTCAGAGTCACTGAGACCTTTATCTGACATAGTAGTTCACAGCAGACAGCCTGGTCTCGTCTGTATTTCATTCCTAGATGTCCACACTTTTACAGTGGAAATGAGAGCCTGGGGTTTCTGACTCTGAGTCGGGTCCCCCTCCAGCCTGTGCACCTGCCGGCATGAAGGTGGACACCTCTTACATCCTGGGTGGGCGGACTCTGTATTCTCCTTTGTCCATGGGTTTTCAAAAAATATCATAAAGGGTGTAACAAAGATAGTCAGTACTGAGAGTATCTTATGGAGAAAGGAGAAATAAAATCAAGACCCACAGACATCTATTCTCACAACTTTCCTACTTCGAGGCTTTTTCCCTTTTCTTCTTCCCAAGTTTCCCCTGGCCTCTCCGGGCACCCCGCCCCCCAAATATACCACGTGCCTTGTATTTCTCTTGAAGTTCACGTTTATCTGTTTTCACGGAATGAAACACTTTGCTTTTGGGCCATTTGTGAGAGGAAGCTTCTCTTTTAAAATGTGTGTTTTGAGACATACACAATTATACGTGTAATCTATACATACGCCATGAAGCTGAATATAAAATGCCTATAAAACAACATCTCAACTTAAGACACAGGAACCCGTATCAGTGAAACTCCGTTCCCAGGGCCCTTCTCTGGTCCTCATCAAGTAGCTGCTGTCCTGAACTTGATGATTATCATTCTCTTGCTTTTCTTTAAAGCTGTGTTTCTCACATGGGTGTCCCTCAACTAGGTGCATATGTCGATGTGTGTGGCTTGTGTTTCAGCCTCGTAAAAATGCCACCGTATTTTATATTATGTGACATTCCTTGATTTTTCCTCTCTACGTTGTATTTCTAAGTCTCATTCACGTTGGCACACACATCTGTGCATAGTTCATTTATTTTCCCTAATAGAGAGTGCTCTATTCCATCTATTTATTCTTCTGTTGGTAGATAATTGGGATCAGTTTCAGTTACCTGGTTTTCGTGTATTTGGTTTTCTTTTTTACAAATGCGACTATACAACATTCATGTTTTCCAATGCGCATGAATAAGAGTTTTTCTAGAGTCCATACCTGGGAGTTGAATCAAAGAGGAGTCAAGAGATGATAGATTACTCCCACGATGAACCTTCTGAGTCTTTAAAAATTCTCATTAGTCTATGCCAAAGAAGACACCTTGTTTCTGCCGAGTTCATCCCAAAGGTGGAGTTTCTACTTCCTGACTTCCGGAGAAATGGCTGCTCAGCCAGGGTTCATTCTTTCTCATTCTCATACAGTGGGGTAGTTCTAGAAGAAGCCCTTTGGTTTGGATTCCGGCCCTGCCATTCACCAATAATGACTTTGAACAAGTCACACTCATGTCCCTTGTTGACCTGAGGGACAGAGTTGCCCTGAGAATCTTGCTTTTTTAAAGGTAGAGATAAAAAGAAGTTTCTCTTCACTCTCTACCCAAACCTCCACCTGCTCTATGTCTCCTGGAACATGTACACGCACACACACACACAGATACATACGTGTGCACACACAGATACATGTGCACACACATGCAGGCATGCACACACACATGCATGCACACATGCACACAGTGCTCTGTAGAAGCTGGTTGTGATTTAGAATTCATCATGACTTGTGACTCGTGAGCAAATTGAGGTTGGGACATGCTGCAGTAGTGTCTCAAATCTTGAACCCCCTTTTCCTTTATAAAGGAACGGATGGACCATTTACGTCTGTCTTAAAATGTCAGGGAATGTGACCACTTTCCTCCATCCAGTAAGAATCTCGAGCCTTGCCTGAAGGCAAGAGGAGATCAACAGGAATCATCTGCGGCAGTTCTTGTTTAATGACATGTCAAGGCTTCCTGTGAGTCTTCGGGGCATTCGAGGTGGACCCTGCTCCCCGAGGCGGGAGGGCTTTGGCGAGTTCATGTCTTGGATTCCCACTTTTAGGCTATCCCACTTTGACCCAGAGCCTCGGCACCTTCACTTGTCAACTGGACATTACAGCAGGTGACGATTTGAAACACAGCAGTCATTACAACTAATTACAGCTTTTACACCAGCTTTGGAGATCCAAGATGAAAGGCATGCCATGAAGGAAGATATTGTGACAGGTGAACGAAATAATTACTTAAACAATCTTATGCATAATCCCACGCAGAGCGCTCTTCTGTTGCTGAGAGGCTGGGTTATGGGAGCTCCTGGGCCCCTCCCGTATGTTGAGATTCGAGAGCGTCGTTCATCTCCCTTCCCCCAACTCCTCACAGCCAAGCCTCTCTGGGCTCACCCCCTTCTGTAGAAGGAGGACAACACCAGCACTGGGCTCACGGACCTGTGGGGGCATCGTGGGCCCCGTGGAAAGTGTCTTGACGGCTTTGATCTGCATCTTGGCTCTGAGCAAGTTGCTTAATCTCTTAGTCTCATTTTCCTCATCTGTAAAATGGGATAATAATAGTACCTAACTGCTGGAGGAGGTCCTGTTGATTAAACGAGATAGTAGCACAATGCCTGGCACACTGTCAGTTTTCTCTACACAAAAGCTCTTATCAGTGTATCCAAGTAACCAGCACTTTCTTGGAACTCTGTTAAGCAACTTGTCTAGGGTTGTCTAGGACAGCATTTTCTCCAGGGTGGAGACAGATAGTCACAATGCATATTCCTACAAATGAAACAAGCTTCTTTTTGTGCAGGTAAAACAGGGTGGATGAATATTCACCAAACTTGGAGGGGCATGTTTAGAACGATCTGGCTTAAAATGCAGGCTAAGGAATGTATAGAAATTCCAGGTGGGATGTACTTAAAAAGATAGGAAGATGTCTTCCGGAATAGCTCACACTGAAACAGTCGTAGATGGTCCATGTGGCTTATTGATTAGGAAAGAAGTTCATGATATAGGAAGACGAGAGAGAGAGAGAGAGAGAGAGAGAGAGAGAGAGAATAAAACCCAGAAGTACTACAGGCAGATGCCTTTCTTCAGGGGCAGGTATTGCTGTGAGAAGATGCTCCTTCCTACAGGGGCAACTCCATGGCTGGCTGCGGGGGAACCAGCCATGTGGTTTATTTATTTCATGAATATTCATGAGTATTCTAGTTTAAAATAAATCCATAAGGAGGACCTCTAAGTACCCGATTCCTCCACTTGGGTCCTGGGGTACTTATGCTAAAAAAATCAGGGAGGACAGACCTCTGTGCAGTTGACCTAGTGACAATCCCAACCCTCCTTTGTGGCAAATGGCAGAAAATCGGAACCCATGGAGAAATGACAAGAGAATGAGGTCAAGGAGTAGTGTCTCTCCCCTTACTAGAACACTCACGGCATTCCAGAGCATGGCTAATGCTCCGGAGCTCCCACTGCAAGGCACCGCCACTCGCAAAGCGCTTCTGCCTTCAACGTGCCGCTTGATTCTCATAGCGACCCCATGAGGCAGGTAGCGCGGATGCTGGTTTGTTCTCCCTGCTGGACACATGTGGAAGCTGAGGCTCCAGGAGGTCGGGGACCTTTCCTGAGGTTACAGGATGCCTAAGGTGGCCGGAGCGATGCCTTGTGGCTTCAGAGGATGTGTCATTTCAGGCAGCGGGCAGATGACATGATGGGTACATGGTGTGGGAGTCCGGCGGGGGGTGGGATTGGTGCGATAGGCATTTATTCTTGTGACAGGGGCAGGTGATGGTGTTTCCTTTCACCTTCCTTCATCTTTCTCGCGGCCACAGCTCGCAGGCCCCCGTCAGCTCTGTGTTTTCAGTGGTCGCTAACCGGGCTGCACGGCAGCAGAGAGCACCTGTGAGTTTGCGGGTCTGGGGTGGGTCCCCAAGGCAGAGAAACAGGCCAGGGCCCCAGTGCCCAGCCCTCCTGTGCCTGTGCTGCCCCCTCCCCACGAGACCACGGGGTGTCAGGGCAGCAGGGACAAGGGCCGATCTTATCGCTGTGGTGGGTGACCAGGTGGCCCTGAGCGTGAAGCAGCAGCAGGATCGTGGATGGCAGGGCCCTTTCTGTGTTCCGCTTTGTGTAGCCGCTGAGGAGCTTTGCTGCTTGACGGTTGGTACATGCATTTCGTTTTTTCCACCGCTGTCAAATCAAATTGATTTTCAGTCATTTTAATCTGGGTAGGATCAGCAAACCAGGTCCCCCAGGTGAAAAGCTAGTTTATCAAAGCAGTCATTTGTCCAATTCTTCTGCAATAGGAACAGAATCTTTGAGTGACTTTCAGAAAATGAATAACCCATTCCAAAGGGTCTTGGTAACAACACTAATAATTACCGTTTATGAAGCACCTACTGCCTTGTTGTACTTTATAGCCCTTTTAGGTTTCCCCAGCAATCCTTTGTGGTAGGTAAGGGCCCAATTTATGAGTGTTGACTTTCTCCTCACGCACTGTCTTATTACGTCCTGACAACTCTACCGCGTGCGTAGTATTATCCCAATTACTTAGCAAGTGAAATGAAAGCTCAGACCATCTCATGTCACTGGCCCAAAGTCACACAGACGATGACAGAGCGGGGATTCTGAGTCAGCAATGGGTGTCTCCAAACCCAGACTCTCCCGCCTGCCCTCTTGCAGCAGTCCCGCCTCTCTGCCTGCCTCGGTCCTTTCTCCCTCATCACTCTGCCATGCCTGCCTTCCGATTCCGACTCAGGACTGGGGTGGCATGCAGCTTCTGGGGCTCTCTTGTGAAGCAGGGACACTGTAAAGGTATTGAGGAAAAGAAGAACAGAACTAAAATCTCGCAGTAAATGGTGACGTCTACGTCAGCCATTCTTGACTCTAGCTCTGCAACTTGTAGCCAGGTGCCCTCGGCGGGCACAGCTCTGCATCTGTGCAGATACAATCTGCAAAAACAGTCACGGAAAGAGAAATCCTACTCCTTAGATGGTCATCAACTTTAAATAAAATAATGCACGTAAATGGTTAGCACAGACACTCGGGATGCAGTTGGACCTCAACAGATACTTGTTCTATTAATAGCATCGAGTTAACCAAGAGAATGATTTTCTCTGTTGCCCTTTCTTGCTAAGGCTAAAGGCACTCTGCCCTTGTCGGGTGGTCGAGCTGCCGCCTGCCAAGCTGGTGACGTTCCCGGGATAGGTATGATTGGAGAACGAGTATGAAATATTGGGAATTCTCTTCCCATTCCTGCCAGCAAAGTCAGCTCAGAGTTACCTGTCCAGGGTGGTCAAGATTTAGCCAATAAAAATACAGAAAGCCCAGTTCAGTCTGGATGGCAGAGACATAACACATACTTTTTAGTTGAAGCTGTCCTGACATCACCCTCTCCTCTGTGTTCTGGGCGTCGATCCGTGGGGACAGCTGCTTTCTGCAGAGGGGACACCCCAAAAGAGGCGCAAACCCTGGGCATATCTGGCCCCATCCACTCTGGATACTTGGGCCTGGCCGAGGAAACACGGCAGTCCCAGGGAGGGCACAGTGTCGGCCCCTCCCCTTAGCAGGGAGAGACAGAGGAATTGAGGACGGCACGTGTTGGCACAGAGGGTAAGAAACAGCTATTTCCTGGGGAAAGGCTTATGTGCAGAGCGCTGCCATATTGGGCTTTTCTGGAAGAAGCTGCTGTGTGTGTCTCCCCCTACTCTGCCTTTTGGGGCCCAATCAAAAGCAGGTGCCCTGGCTCGAGAAAGCCGAGACCCCGTCCCCGAGGGCTGAGCACTTGCTCAGCAGGTGCTTTTATCCCTTCTCCTCCCCCCTCCTCTTTTCCTCACCTCTCCTCTTGGTTTCTCTCCCTCTTATTCTCAACCTTTTTCTGCTTCTCGCCCCTCCTTTTTTGTTTATGACATAAGGGGGCGGGGCTGGTTCTCAACAGGGGCTGAGTTTGCCCCCAGGAGACATGGGGCCAGGCCTGCGTACACTTTTGGTTGTCACAGCTGGAGGAGGAAGCGTTTTTGACACCTTGTGGGTCCAGACCAGGAGTGCTGCTCAGCGTCCCATAATGCACAGGACAGACCCCACCACAAAGAATTATTTGGCCACAAATATCGGCAGTGCCAAGGTTGAGAGACTCAGCTGTAAGGTGAGGTCCACCTTCCCCTGACACGGACTTCGGGAAAATTCTCTGTTCTCTCCTGCCTTAGCTTCCTCACCCTTCCTGCGTGAGGTTTGCCGGAGGTGGCTGTGAGGAGCCCTCCCAGTGCACCGTCACCAACATCTGGGGTGCTGCTCCCCAGCTCCTGCGGCCACCACGGAGGGTATGAGCACCAGAACTGGGAGCCCTCTGGTCCCTGTGATCTAGGTCCTTTGCCTTCCTGGACTGTGAGGGCTCAGGCAGCCCAGCCCAGCCCCACCCTTCTAGGACATTCCTTCCTGGCCCTGCGCCAGCACGGCTGTCGGGACCGGCAGGCCCTCACCCGAGGGCCTCGCATGAGTCCCAGCACACCTCGCCTTCATTGCCCAAGGTCTGGCCGCAGATCAAAGAGCTCTGGTTAGAACAACATTTGGCAGCAGGAGGTAGCTCAGTGAAATGGAGCGGTGGCCGGGTGCAGCTTCTCTGTGTGCCAGAGCCCGGCCCTCTCTGGTCCTTTCTCCTGGGACGCTAGCACCTCCCTTCCCTCCCTACCCCCATCCCTAGATCCCAGTGCTATAGGGCTGCGAATGGATCCCAGAGTGCACAGCCTGGTCGGTGCACAGTCCGGCCCCTCCACTTCCTGCCCTGCATGAAAGGGAACTGCAACCGCAGCTCCCATTTTATCCAGCGCTGGGTGCCAGGCGCTGGGCTCTGTGATTCACACGCACGGTTTCCTCCTGCAGAGCAGATTCTGTTCTTATTCCTACGCTGCAGTCATTTTCCTAAGCCTGTGTTAGGCAGCCATGTGCGTCCTTTCCAGTATGTGACTTTCCAGTAACTCATTGGATCCTCATCCCCATGAGGTAGGTACTAGTCTCATTTCCATTGTACAGCTGGGGAAACTGAGGCACGATGAGATGAGCAGGGAATGGATCTGGGATTAAAAACCAGATAATCTTGTTCCAAAATCACAGCCCTTAGTGCCAATGTATACTGTCTCCCCAAATAAGCAAAAGCAGATTCAGAGACTTAATGAACTTGCCCAAGGTCACAGAGTCAAGATATGTTAGAGAGAATAGTAGGACCCAGGTATCTGTCTAGAGTCCTGTTCATTTTGCCACAGTATTACGTGTGTGTGTGTGTGTGTGTGTGTGTGTGTATAATTTGTTCATTTCTTTGTTTATATATTTATTTTTGAGATGGAAGGGATTTTTAAAAAACACATATGTGCATATCTATAACAACTTCTTTAATAGCAAATCTATTTAAAACTGATGTCAACAATCCACGGTGGACTTTACAATATGCAGAATACTATGAGAACTAACAATAATTTAGTATCCAAGTAACTAAAGTCATCGTCCTCAACAGATTTAATGAGGACAGTTAGTCATGTGAAAATACTCTTTTATTACCAGTTTTAGAAATTTCAAAGCAGGTGAGATTCCTGCTCTGATAATGGAATGTCCAGAAAGTTTAACCACCAAGGACCTGAAGCAAACACCAAGCCTAACTCTGCTGTCCTGACCCCAGAGACTGCGGTCTTGACTGTTAGCCTAACCCGAAATACGGGGCAAACCTTCGGGCGGGCGTGGGTGCAGGTGGACCAGGCAGAAGAAAGAATGAACTATGACGGGTGCCCTCACCTCTCAGCTGGCCCAGTGACAGTCTGGAAGCTTTCCCAGTGGGGCGTTCCTCAGAGAGGCCCACAGGGATTGATTTATTTGCAAAATACCCTAAAAAATGGCATTTTGTCATTTTTCCACTGGAGCTTTTTGGCTTGTCAGCAAGCACGTGGGCACTTGTGGAAGCCCAGTCCCTCCACGTCTGGCTCGTGCACAGCAGCACGGGGTCTGCCACTGGCACTGGCTGGCACGGAGCAACCACACCTCGGGAGCAGGAAACCTCCTTTTGTGCCTGAGGAGGGCTGTGGCGGAACCAGAGCTAGACTATGCCTTTGCCAGGTGTTTGCTTCTTAAGAACCTGCTGCTCCCTAATCACTGACGGGCTGACAGCAGAGAAGCCATAAATCAGCTGGCTGGGGTGGTGAGTCTTTTGCTCGGGGCAGCTGCAGGCAGAGGAGGCAGCACGGACCTCCCTCCAGCGGGGCCCCTTCCCAGCCCTCCCACTGGCCCTGTGGGGGCCCAGCTCCCCTTCTCCTGGAGGCTTGGGGGGTGCCTGCCATTCACATGGTTAAACTGCCCCAGGCCTGCCCCTGTGGGCCCCACCTTGCCACTCCCACCTGTCTGCTCCCAGGACAGCAATTGTGCAAGAAGGCCCACACGTCAGCAGGCAACAGGGACATAGCCAAAAAGCCTCCCTGCCTGGGACGCCGGGGCGGGGAGACTACGAGGCAGCTCCACCAGTGGGGTGAGGGGACAGGAGCTGGTGGCCTGGTCCTGGACTCACTGGGTAAAAGACAACCCCGGGTGAGAAGAGACCTCCACGGAGCAGAGGTGTGTAGGATATACCAGCGCCACATAAACGCCTGCTGATGCCAGGAAGAGGAGCTTTATACATACACGGAACCGGAGTGGGATGCCACACAAGTAGACAGCACGCCGTGCACAGCTGTGGTCCCTCTGAGGCCATCTCAGCTTTCCTTAAATGCCAAAAGATAAAAGAAATAATCTGACTGTTGAAGAAATGGAAAATCATGTTGATTTTCCCAAGGCTTTCCCAGGGAAATGTAAGAGGAGGTTACACCAAGCGCGACAGGATTTCTGAAACCCTGCTTTAAACACCCACGGCTCCACTTTTCCTGCACGGGATGGTCCACCCTGAGAATTTCCCCCCTGCAGGCTCGCCTGTCACCCAACTTTGTGTCCCTCTTGACTGCCCCTCAAAGACCCTTCAACTTTAGCATCTCACTCTGCACAATCGCAGGAGTAACTCTTGCCAACACGGAAGGCTGGTTAGCAAATCGGAAATCAAAAGCAAGTCCTGGAAGCCTTACTTTATCCATTAATATACCCATCATTTTTAATTTGTTCATGTAAAAAGGTATTTCATAGTTTACTCAAACAGAAAACGATAGATACCCACGTACCCACTAACCTAATCTGAGCGATATTACTATTTCCCCATCCTTCAAATCTCCCATCATCTCTCTAACACATTATACGGAACATCAACACCAACAGCCGATTTCTGTTTTCTCTGTCTCTAGAAACGTCCCTATATATGTCTACTGTCATTTGATCTGAATCCAGGGTAGCACCGTGGTTACGCATGTAGACCTGGAAGCCAGACAGCCTGGCTCTGGGCTCCAACTCTGCACCAACTCGTTGGGCAACCTGGAGCAAGTTGCTTAACTTTTCTATGCCTGAGTCAAATCAGGAAGATAATTGTCAGTCAATGTTAAGTGCAATAATCAAATGTTAATGCATTTAAAAGTGCTTGAAACAGAACCTGGAAAAAATAAATGGTTAATACATATTAGCTGCTATTATGATTCATGAACAATACATAGAATGTGTTTTAAAGATTTGCCCGAGTTGTGTCATGGCATTACACCTACACACACACACACACACACACACACACACACACACACACACACACACACACATTCATTTTGCAACTTGCTCTTCTCACATATTCACATTAAATTCAGATCTGTCCATTTTGATACATATAGTACATTCATTTTGTTGCTATAGTGTAGCATGACATTGATGTTTTAATGTATAATCTCCTGATTATTTATTCTGAAATTTATTTGGAAAACTAAAGAATCAATGCAATTTTAAAGATGAGGAAGAATGAAAGGAGGCTTCCCCTGTTATGATCCTAAGATTTATAAGTTTAAGAACCATTATCCAATAGAACTTTCTGCAATCATGGAGATATTCTATAGCCATGCTATTCCATATGGTAGCCACAAATCACATGTGGCTATTAGCACTTGAAATATGGCCAGTGTGACTGAGAAACTGAATTTTTACTTTAATTTACATTTAAAAAGCTACACGTGAGAGTGCCTACCCCATTGGACAGCACGGGTTTAGGTATCAAAACATTGTGATAGGGTTTCAGACACCAATAAGTAGACTAAAGAAACAGAGAATCTAGAGATAGATCCCAATGTTTGGTATATGTTGGACATTGCAAGTCAATGAGGAAAATGATGGGCATATTTTTGTCAAATATTTGGGTTTCCTCTTCCTTAAATTTCCCTTATGTTATCATTTGACCATCTCCTCCCCCCATTGGGTAGTATGTCTTTTATTTTTTAATATGTCAGAATTATTTGTATATTTGGACATAATATAAAATACTAATTATCTTAGTGTGTGGGTTTTGAATTAACACTTTGTTTACAGTTTCACATTTTAAAAACTACATTTAAAAATTTTGTTTTTTATGTCTTATTTAAGTAATCTTTTCCCAATCCAAGGCTAGAAGTTAGTCTCTTAATAAAAAAAAAAAACACTTTAAAATTTCCATTTCAAATGAAAATATTTATTCCAACTGAAATTTGTTATTAAATATCATATGAACCAGAGATCTAAATTAACTCCCCTCCCCATTTGATAGCCAATGTCCCAGCGCATTTGATTGATTCTTCCATCCTTTTCACTAGATTTAAAATGCCTCTTCAGCATTTTAGTTTTCCAAATAAATTTTAGAAAATTTTTGTCTACTTCTAGGATAAGCTTTGTAGCTATTCTTATTCAACTTTTATTATACCTATAGAATAATTTGAGAGAATTACTATCTTAAAGATACAATATCTTCTAACCGTGAGCATGATACATTACTCCATTAATTTAGATCTTGTTTTATATCTTTCAATAAAATTTTACTTACTTTTGATATATACATAGCATATTTTTGTTTTGATTTTTAGTATTCCTAGGCAGTATAAATTTTATTTCATCTCACTTTATTTGCTATTAAGAATAGAATATCTTAAATTTGTACATTCTACTTGCCACTTATCTGTGTAGAGGAGCATTCTTAATTATTGAAGTTACAGATGGCAATATGTTTGCACTCTCATTAATTGCAATAGGTAGTCTATTGTCTCATAGATTTCTATTGAAATTTTTTTCATCTGCAAAAAATTACAGTTTTTATCTTAATTTCTCTGTGTTATGTCTTTCATTACTTTTCATGTCCTATATTGTTAGTTAGTACCTCTAGAAAAATGTCAACCATAAAGTATAATAGCAGGTAACCTTGTCTCTTTCCTGATTTTAATGGAATGCTAATGTAATTTTGCTGTCAAGAAAAAATGCTTGATTTATGTTTTCAATAGATACTCATTATTACTTTAGGGAAATTCTTCTATCCTTAAATCAGTAAGAATAATTGGTTGGGGTTTTTTTTTGTCTTATTTTGTCTTTATTGGTTTTTAAAAAACAAATCATGATTTGGTGTTTAATTTTATTTTATTAAATCAATCAAGATGATTATAATTTTTCCCCTAGAATCTGTTAATGTAACTAATAGCATTGATAGATATTTTTCCTGCAATGTTAAACTATCCTTGATTTCCCATGATAAACTCTATTTGACTAGGATATGTTATTGTTGCTACTGTTACTATTTTTTATTATGGTAATACGTCAGTGGATTTGTTTTCTGATATGGTATTCTGGATTTTTTGCGCTTTGGCTCATAAGTGAGATTAAATTATAAATTTTGCTTAATGGTTTGGTGCATATATGTGTGTATAACATATCCATACATACATATATGCTAATTCAATTTTTTAATGTTACAAGTCAACTTCAGATTTTCAGTTTCCTATTAGAAATTTTAGAAATTTTCCTTATTAGAAAATTTTGGAAATTGTGTTTCTTTCCCTAGGAAATTGTTTATTTCATCTACATTTTCAAATTTACTTTTATCAAAATGTTTTACTCTCTCATGATTTTGAAATCTTTAATATATCTGCAGTTATACCCCCTTTATTGTTTCAAATATTATTTAATTAATTCTATTCTCTCTCTCTCTAATCAGCCATGGCAGGTATATGTCTATTTTTGTATTCTATCAGCATTTAGATTTGTTAATCCTCTCTATTAGTTCTTTGCCTTTAAATTCATTAATCTCTACTCTTGTATTTATTATTTTCTTTCTTCTACTTTTTTCTAGTTATGTTGTTACTATTTTCTAGTATTAGCATCTTGAGTTCTCAGCTAACTTATTTTTGACATTTATTATTTACTACTAAATTTATTAGACTCTAACTTTTCTTGTAAAAGTTAGTCTTAGCTATTTTGACTACAAACCATGAGATTTGATACATAGTGGTTTTTTATTATGTTTTATAATAAATTGTCTAGGTTTTAGTCTACTTTTTTCTTTGACCAATAAGTTATTCTGAAATTTGTTAATTTTAAGAACTATTCTCCATTTTTAAAAAATTTTTAACTACTCCTTCTGGTAGAGCTACAGATGTCTGCCCCTCCATTGCCTGATGAATTCCTATTATTTGTGTAAGAGTTTTCTCAACTCTCAACTCTTCCAAGAAGTTCTCCCTGACAGCCCAGTCCATATCTGAGGGAGGGGTATGTTGGTGTTGGCCACTCCTCAGTGTTGGCCACTACTCTTAGAGCATTATCCCAGCACACTGTCTGGAAGTGGCATGATTGTGAGTGTGTTTTCTCTGGTAGACAGGAACTCCCTAATGCAAGGGCTGTGTTTTTCATTTCTCTCCTGTGCTTCCGTAACATAGTGAATGCTCGGTAATATGGATTAAGTTCTGTAAGCAAGGGGCTGATCCCACCGGCTGAAGGCATACTACTGGTTATGTGACCGCAGTTTCTAGCCTGTGAAGGGTCCAGTTGCTCACTATACCTCAGTAATTCGTGAGGCAGTGGGCACTTGATTTCTTATAGCTGAAGGGTTGTTTCTCTTTGCAAAATATAGGCTGCAACAGGCACTGAGGACTATCTCACCCAGGGGTGGCATCTATACTCTTTGAACTTGCCTGAAGGTTAAGGGGAGTTACAGGCACGTTGCCCTTTCCAGAGATAGCTGTGGGCCAGAAGGGTCAGGAGAGCCCCAGCCCAGGAGGAAACTCAAGGCCCCAGACTTTTAC
This sequence comes from Lemur catta, assembly GCF_020740605.2. Classification (NCBI taxonomy): domain Eukaryota; kingdom Metazoa; phylum Chordata; class Mammalia; order Primates; family Lemuridae; genus Lemur; species Lemur catta. The sequence goes on along the minus strand of NC_059147.1, from coordinate 14,522,213 downwards.
ATAAGCCGTGCATGTGCACACACATAGTTCACAAGTATGAACACACAGTGCACACACATGCACGTACGTAAACGCACACGTACACGTTTTGCTTGTGTAAGGTCCTCTCCTTTTTCAGACTTCTGCCAATTCTTGGGGAAGTCTTCCTCACCTTCCTTATGCACCCTCCTGGAACTGTGCCCCTCTTTTTCAGATGAAAAAAAAATGTACCCAGTTCGTAGAGATCCATTAATGTATCTAGCAAAGGTCTGTCTTTTCCTCTAGACCCGCGGAATCTCCCTGAAGGCAGGCACCATCTCTGTTTTTGTTTTTAATGTCCTGTGCTTAGTACAATGCATACTAGATGCTTAAAAGTTGTCAAATATGTGTAGAATGTCAATGAGTCTTTCTTCAAGATTCTTACGTTGCAATCGCATACTCCTATTCCGTTCAGTGCAGGTAACAATGCATGGGCCACAATAGTAAAGATATTCCCAGCCTCAATTGCAGGCAGAGGACCATGACTGAGTGGTGATACTGCTTCAGAATTTTCTCCTAAAACAGGTTATAAGGACACAAAATCAGCCTCATTAATTTATGGAGACATCTCACTTCAGAGCTAAACTGGGATAACTAAACTGGATCACTCACCTCAGGTTCCAGAATTAGCCAAACGTCCTCCTGTCGTTTGCAAGATCAATTCCTCTCTCCCTGTGTGATGGTGGTGTATGCACAGAGGCTGGTCTTGCAGCGAGCACAGGCTCGGGGTGAGAGGACAGGGGCTCCAATCCCTGCTCCTCTGTGCAGGTGTTAGAGCTGAGGCATAGGACTCGGCTGCACAGGGCTACCTACCGTCGGCTCACCTGTCAAATGGGGGTAGGTTGGTTTTGAGGATGCCATGATATAATGTGCTCAGCACGTTCCTGTAATGAGTAGGCAGGTGCTCCATGCACGTTAGTACTAAAGTTGTTAGTACATGTGCTAAGTCATAAAAGAATATCGCTCTACAGCAGAGGGTTTTAAATTATGTGACTGCAGTAGATTTTATTAATACTCAACAAATAGGCCCTCTCTCCTTGGCCCACTCTTCCACTTTGGACTTGGTCCTGGGTCCCATTTGGCCAGTGGGATGTGATCAGACATAACCAGGTGCAGTTCGAGCTGGGGCTGGAAGAGGCTCCAAGTGTGTGATTCTGCTCACCTTTCCTGGGTTCCTGCCCACCGTGATGGGAAAAACATGACCCAGTCAGGTGTTGCCTTTGCAGCCTGGGTCCTAAAATGAGAGGTGTCTGGAGCTGACCTGAAGTGGAGCCTGGCCAAGGCTGGCTGAGCCACAGCCAACATGCAGACCTGGCATGGTTGCAAGCCACTCAGCTTTGGAAGGTTGTTGTTGATCTCATTTGCAGCAAAACCTAAGACGGTAACCTGCGTTGAAACCAACGCACTGTCACACACAAGTGTACTTACAGGGTGCAATCCTCATTTAGATGGGCAGGTTGTCGTGTTATCTGCAAAACAATCAGTCATGTGGTTTAATACATTGATCTCTTACATGGTTGCAGCACACTCTTCTCTTTGGCTAACACCCATAGATAAATCTTGTCACCTCTCTAGCTTGTAATCCAAGGGAAAAGATGCATGTTGAGCTCAAATTCCTGAATGTCTTGAGTGCTTTCATAGGGGGGAAATGTAAGGAACTTACCTTGGAATATGATGCTTGGATCAAGTTTCTCATATCAGGGTGAAACATTCAGAATGAATTAAAACTTCCACCCCCAAAAGGCAATTACAAAGAGAAAGAGAGAGAGAGAGAGAGAGAGAGAGAGAGAGAGAGAGAGAGAATGCCCAAAGAAACCCTTTTAATGCCTATAATTTTCCTAGTACTTACATGTCCCATTAAAAAGAAAAATGACATTAAAATAATTTTAAAGTTTTTGGCTTAAGCCCATCGACATAAGGAAATTCCCCTGCTTAGAATCAAGTTCTCATTATCTTACCCAGCTTGCATTAAGAATGGACTCCTGTGGAGATCTGATGGGGGACTGGGTCCCCACTGAGAATGGCCATGACGAAATTAACATGGTGCCAACTTTCCATAATGGGAGCTACATGGCTCCCTGTCTTGCAAGTCTCTTACGGGTGGGTCCTTAGGATGGAAACCTTCCAAATTTCTTCCTACAGTCACTCTATGTGGGGTTTGTCCCTGCATGTTTTCCTTGTGCCAGGTCTGATCATTCAAGGTACTTGGTCTTTTTAATTTAAATGTATAGATGTTGTAGCTCAGCTATTGGCAACTGATGGACATAAGAATTTGCAGTCACTTTTTCATTTCCTACTACGTCCTACACCCTCTGCCCCTGGTTTTAATCAGATTTCACCCCGTTAAAGAGGTAGACGTTGGAATCTTTTGGTGGGCCATTAGCTGTTAAACTGATAAAAGTAATTAACCTGTTAAATAATAAGCTTGGCGATTCAGCTCCTGTGTTTTTATTTAATCGTTGGTGTTCCTCCTGTCACTGTGGCTGCTTTACCTAGAAGGACCTGCAGGAATAGGGGCCCGGGATGTTACTGGCCACTTGTCAGGCAGTTGTCAGATGGTAATGATTTTCAATCACTGCCAAGCAGGCTCTAGATTTGAACGAATGACCGAGGAAGGAAGTCTCCATTGCCTATCACCAAATTATCCCCTGAGCCCCTTTGATTCCCAACTAACACCCTTTCCAATAAAACTCCATTTTTGTCATTGAATCTGTCAACTTCGCCTACAAATCCCCGAAGGGTGAAATTAATTTGAACTACAGAGTTGGGCAAACAAACTCAGAAGTGAGTTATTCAGAAATAGAAGCCAATATTTCAGACATTGATCCATTTGGGGAAAAAAAAATGGCCTTGGTTTCCCGCTTGGCCCTTGGGGGTGGGGTGAGCAGGGGTAATGGACACAGAATAAACAAAGAAGTAGTTATGCGGTTTACAGCATGGCAAATCTTAACTATTCCCAATTCTCATTTTCTTATGGCATCAAGTGGATGAACCTTCTGGAGATTAAAAGCTGAATCACTCTGGAGAATCTTCCTTCCTCTTAACAGGTGACCTGGGAGTTTCCACCTGATTGCATTAGGAAAAGAGTTGCATAGCATTTTCTTTTCACTTTTTTTTTTCTTTCAACTGTGAACCCGCTATGAGTAGCAGAAGCTTCCTGTGGTAGGAAATAGCTTATCTCGAAATTTCTATCCCAGCAACATCTGCATAGTTCAAACCTTGTTGGAAGGCCAACACAGTTACTTCAATTTTGATAATCTTTGTGTGTGAACCAGCCCGGAAAATAACTAGGTATTACATGAAGCTACATTGAGCCCACTCCCTTAACTTGAAGGGAGGGAGATGTGGTGGAGATTAAGGGGAACCGTGACCGTGTTCTCAGATTGTGAGTCAGTGATAGGTCTAGGAGCTTTTTTGACCTTCCCTGATTTCCTGGTATCGATTTCCTGAGGCTTTATGAACACACAGAACATGTTCATCTGCGACTAAAAGTATTCACATTTTCTTAGAGAACACACTTCAGCCTTGCGTGGAGATGAGACAAGCAGGTGAGCAGTGAGCTTCCAAAAATAGTCAAGACACATGCAAGTCGGCAAAGATACTACTTTGAAGCATCAAGAGTTAAAAAGAACCTTTTATGTGTATTCAATTCATCCATTAACCAAATCCATATTTACTGCCTGCTACGTGGAGAGGGTACATCCTACAGTCAAAGACCTGGGTTCAGTCTCTGACTTTTCTTTCCTACCTGCGTGACTCCAGGTCAGTAACTAAAGCTTTCTGCACCATCCCCGCTTCCTCGTCTGTAAAGTGTGAATCCTAATGTCTTTGACATAGCGTTGTCGTGTGTGAGTTAAAGGATATTTGTGATGGACCTGCTATGGTAACTACCATGGGTTCGGCACTCAGGAAATAGCTACTGCTGCATTGCCAGTGTAAGTATCATTATCTTTATTATCCCATACAGACTTGCCCAGGACACAGCCTTCTGGGTTGCAGGAAACTCTTTAGGTAGCCAGTCAAGCTCAGGGCTTTTAACTGCAAGGATGCCTGATTCCCTGCCCAAGAGTCTTCTCTGGCCACTTCAGGGCAGGTCAGAGCAGCCCCTGTGGATGGGCGTTGGTGGATAAAGACCCTCCAACTTCCTTGTTCTGCAGGGGGATAACTGTGAAGTGTGTTGGACACAGTCTCAGAGAGATCTCAGTAGTACAGAGCTCTAATTGCCCCGTCAATAACCTGCACATTCATGCACGCATGCTGCCATAGCTTGCTTGCCTCCCCATCAAATTTGCCCATTTTCCTACCAGGGTGTCTGAGAACACGTCCTAAATAAACCATCCTTGTCCAAATCCTTGTCTACAGGTCTGTTCCTGGGGGAATCCAACCTAAGATGCTTTTGATAAGTGTGGACCTAATCCTGGAGCTCCCAACCTGGAGTTGCTTTGCCAAAATCAACTGCATGGCGAATCAGCACCGGCACTTTCGAGCATCTGCCCTTGTGACTTCAGGTTTGGGCTCACATCTGAAAGCACTTTGTTTTTTCTTCTCAAGGCATCTGATACATATGGCTTGTCTTTCCTGGCCACAAAGACTTCTCCTTGGTCCTAAGTTCAGCTACTCTGGGGGATACGCAATTTTGTCTGGGTGCCCCCACGTTGAGCACTCAAAACTCTATTTAATATGCACAACGCAACCTATATTTGAAGTAAGACCATCCCAAATGCACCCTCCAAACTCAGTGAAAACCTGTCCAACCACTTCACATAGTACAGTAGCAGACGCTTAATTTTAGTAATAGAAATATAAACTATCCAAAGGAAGCATCTTTCTTTATTCATAGAGCATGCAGGGGGTACAAAAGATTTTCCAGATATTTTTATCTGGCATATGCCTGTGTAGAAGAAACAAAATAATGACCCAGAAAAAGTGAAAGTAGTTAATCAGGTTCATAATCTAAGATGAGTGAGTTTCAGGGTGCACGAATTAGAAATATTTGACACACCAAGACTGATACTTTCTCTAATGCCATTGCTAAAGAAAAGCGTTTGTAATGACCTCACAGTTTTTATTTTAAAATAATAATTGCTCTTTGCCTGTCTAATTGTGATCTGGGCAATTAGAACATAATGGCTCCCTTGGTCCCTTTCCTCCAGGCGAGGTAGCACGGGCAGGGCAGCAGTTGTGGCTAAGAGAGGCACAGCATTGGCACATTGACATAGCACCTTGATATTAGTTCACACAAGAGGATGAAAAACCGCATCTTGGATTTGTGGTCAGAAGACCTTGGTTTGTGCACTGACTCTGTGGTGGTGTGACCTTCACAAGTAACACAACCTCAGCTACCTTTGCTCTCCTCTCGGTCGACAGGAAGAAAGAATGACTTCATAGGACCACCGTGAGCGTCTATGAGATAAAATGGGAATAATCACTTTATAAATGGTGTACACACTAGATAGAAGTCAGTTAATGTTTTTATTATCTCAGCCGATCTTCATAATTGCTGCATGAGCTAGGGAAGGCAGATGAATGCTCCCTTTTCGCAGATGAGAAACTGGGCATTAGAAAGGTTAACTAACTTTGACTAGTAAATGTCAGATGTCAGACTCACACCCTGCATCTTTCGGTTCTGAGATGAATCTTCTTTTCTCTACAACAGTCGTTCTAGAGCCTTCCTGAACACTAGCATCAAGCTCGGAGAGCTTGTTAAAAAATTCAGACTGTCATTCCTCCCTCCCCTACTCCCACTTCAAAGATATGGACTCAGTGGGTCTGAGATTGGTTTTAGGAATCTGCATTTTTAATAAACACTTCAGATCATTCTGATGCAGAACATCCATGAACCACATTTTTAGAACACTTGGCTGTCACAACACTCTGTCTACCAGAATTAGGTCCGAGGAAGGCAACCCTTTGGAATTAAAGAAATTTCCTATTTACTGGTATAAGGGAATTTGGATAATTATTATTAATGACAATGATAATAGTACTATTACTTGAGTTCTTAATAGGTACCAGCCACTGTGCTAAATGTTTTGTGTACATTTGTCTCTTCTTGCAAGGCCTCGCTGCAGAGAATGGCCTGGAGTAGGGGGTGATCAGGGTGACTGGACCCTGATGGCCAAATCCCCTGGAACCCCCATTACCTGGAACCCCTACTAACTAGAACTCCTACTACCTAGGAACCCACATTACCTGGAGCCCCCACTACCTAGAACCCCCACTACCTAGAACTTCCACTACCTAGAACCCCCATTACCTGGAGCCCTCTCTACCTAGAACCCCCACTACCTGGAGCCCCCACCACCTAGCACCCCCATTACCTGGAGCCCTCACTACCTAGAATCCCCATTACCTGGAGCCCCCACTACCTAGAACTCCCACTACCTAGAACCCCCATTACCTGGAGCCCTCACTACCTAGAACCCCCACTACCTGGAGCCCCCACTACCTAGCACCCCCATTACCTGGAGCCCTCACTACCTAGAATCCCCATTACCTGGAACCCCCACTACCTAGAGCCCCCACTACCTAGAACCCCCATTACCTGGAGCCCCCACTACCTAGAACCCCCATTACCTAGAATTCCTACTACCTAGAATCCCCCACTCCCTGGAGCCCCCACTCCCTGGACACTATAGTTATGGGAAGTGGCAACACCCCCCCCCCGCCCCCACCTCCGCCTTCAGATCTTGTGTGTTTTAAACCCTAGTCATGGTGAGGAAGGAGAACCAGGCACTGGCTGATAACCCTTCTGGAAATTTCACATGAAATGGAAATAACAGAAACTCCAACCTGCCCTTGTTCACGGGCCCAAGCATCTGTACTTGGAGTTGACAATGTTGCCTTGGAGAAATATGTGTCTAGTTTTTATCTTTCTAGAAACAGCCAAAGGGTACAGTTTTGCTGGATTTAGAATAATAGCCAAAATAGAAACTAAGTACATTATTTATTCCTTGACACGAGAAACACATCACTAGTGACCAATTTTCCAAACAGGATTTGGTGGAGTGTTGGGAAAAGTTTGTCTTCACTATTGCACTTTCCATATTTTAGTTCTTGACATTTGCCATGTATCCAATTAATCTTCACTTGAAAGCAAAATTAAAACAACAAAAATAACCAACACAAAAGCCTCATCATTTTCTTGTGTCTGAATATTTCTCATTTCAAAAGAATTATTAGCTGTAAAAATGGAAAAGTTCACATGTGGTTCTGCCCTGTTGTCACAGGAGGCAATGTGATGAGACAGAATGGTGACAGGTCTTGGATTCCAATTATGGCACCTGTTAACCCATCCATTCATTGAGAAAGGTCTTATTCATCTCAAACACGTGATGGGCTTAGCTGGGTGCTGGGGAATCATTTGTTCACCATCAAGCCAGAAATTGTGCTCGGTTCTGGTGAGGCAAGTGCCATGGTTGAACGCATGTGAGAGTCCAGTGGGAGAGACTGGCATTTATCAAAGAATTGCCTAAGTAAGTTTATAGTGATAGCCAGAGATGCTGACGGAAGGGAACCAGATGTTACAGGTGTGTGTAACCAGGCTGTTAACTAGGTGTGCTACGCGGGAGGAGGGAGATGTGGGGATGACAGTGAGCTTAGCATCTCAGGCATAAAGAAGTACATGTGCAAAGGCCTGTAACACAAGAGCGTGGCATGTATGTGGAACTGAAGAAGGCTACTTTAGCTGGGCACAGGGAGGTGAGAAACAGGGCATTGAATTCTGCTAGAGAAAAGTAGACAGGGCCAACACCTGCAGAGTGTCCTAGGTCACGTGTGAGAGATTGGTCTTCCTCCTGAAAGGCCATTGGAGGCTGTAGAGCTCTGGGCTTATAGCGCAGCACAGAATCTAGTATGTTGTCACGGAAGCATTGCCCAAGGACCTGAGAGGGAACATCATGGGTGCTCCCTAGCCAGTCCCGTGATTTCATCGTGAGCAACGTCACTAACCTCCTGCAGCTTCATGAAGTTCTTAGGGTGACAGGTTATCATCACGTAGCATCCCTGTCACCTTCTTTCCCGACATGCTTTTCACAGCCATTTGAGAAGAAAATGTTTATTTTCTGCAAATGATTTTGTCTTTCCCTGGAGCATCCACCCTTCTTAGGTCCCCTCCCATCTCTAGATACAACTGTGCCTCTAAGATTTGGCCTCTGCACATCCCAGCTCCGTTCAATAATGAAGCATCTCACTTTTAGAGGGTGCAGACCCTCAAAGTAGACGTCTACTTATTTAGAAGTTCTCAGTTTGAGTGGCATCTCAGCTAGAGACACTATTAACCTCTGGAAATCTAACCAAAAACCTATTTATTTATACACGGGCTGTCATGCTTTGTGTTGTTTTGCTGGTATGTGACTCTTATGTGTGTCTGCCCTGTTCTGTAATCCTCTGGGCAGAGGCTGCAAGTCAGTTAAATGTGGAGCTTATAAAGTTGGATTCCTTAAAAGCAACATAATAATATTATATAGCAAGCATAACAAAGAACTTGCCGCCCCTCCCCCTGCAGCAGGGTCGCCCACACGATTATGAGCGGCTACGTTTTGATTTTCCGAGCTTGCTGCAAATGGGCCTGAATCGGACTCGATTTCCCGTCGTAATTGCTTTCTGCGTGAAGAGCTCTTTTCCAGAACCGTCTGCTGCTGCTGTTTTAATGGGAAACCTGTCTATTTGTATGTTAATAGTTTCCTCCAAGTTATTGGGCTTGTTGATGGAAAAGCCCAAATCAGATACTTGACTATTTTCAAGGTTTACTGTTAATCTTGGATGGTTTTTTTTGTGTGTGCCCAGGTGAAGTTGTTTCCACCTCCTCTGCTCTAAACCTTCTTGATGAAAGCGGGAGGAATGACAACAGGCTTCCATTCATGAGGCACACTTGTGCCAACATATGCTCAACTTGCTGGCTCCGTGGAAGCGCGGTGCACAGGTGAGTTTGCTAGGCAGAATGCCTCCCCAGGTAGTCCACTCACCCAGCTCCCGAGCAACCCACGCTTTGCTGAGCAAGGTCACCTGTGTCAGGTGAGGGGGCCTCAGCTGTGGGGGGCGGCATTGCAGCAGATGAATCCAGGAGCCACAACCAAGAACTCCCGTGCTGGAAACAGAACAGCCCAGCCTGGGACTGCAGACTCTACAGGTGAGTAGCATGTAACATGCACTCACAACTTCTCTGATTTTCGGGTTCCTCATTGCTTAAAAAAAATGAAAGCGATCATTCTCTCGTGTCATTTACCTCTTATTCATCGTGGGGTTTAATCATATCGTGTCCATGAAGATACCTAACGACTGGCAAACGGTGGACCTCCAATACATGATGGTTAAAATTAAGATACTCAGAATCTAGCCCTGATTTGTGGATTTGAAGAGGCTGGGGAATCTTCATTTTTAACAAACATCCCAGATAACTCTAGTTTGCGTTCCTACTTGAAAACCCCAGCAGACGCGCATGCTGAGAGCTGGGGTTGGGTTATTGCAAATTGCTGCAACACCTGCATTCAGCGCCACGGGAGTCGGAGACTGCTCTCCCCAGTGGTGCGGTGGGAACTGAGGTTTGAAGGATGAAGAAGAGACTGCCAGGTGAGGAAGGCTGTGAGGACGTCCTGTCACTGCGAAAGGCACAGACACCAGATAGTACCAACTGTCCCAGAAACAGGGAGAGAGAAGACCCTGAGCTACAACAGCAGACAGGGGCCAAGGCAGGGGGTGGGGGGCAATGTTAGAAATTCAGATTTTATAAAAAGACAAATAGAGTAACCAGATTGGTGCTGTATAACGACCAATCCCATGGGTTAACTCCAATGTATTTACAAGCATGGGTTGACAATATTGTAAATGGACGCAGGGTTGAGTGTGATTTGGCAAATGCATCTAGGAACACACAAGGCTCCCTGAACAGAACCTGCAAGCCTAAAGGGGTCTGGGAAGTAAATGGACAGTTCAACAGAAGCTGATCCCTAACTCAACACAGAGGGAAACTGAGGCAGAAACAGGGGAAAGGACTGTGAATTCATGAACAATTTATTTTAAAAGGTTATATTCGCACGTTTAGATTCCTTTCTCTTCATTCTGCCTCTGAATCCAACTTTCTATCCAGCTGTACTTATTGTTTCTGAACCAAACCCAGGACACTGGATCTATCAAATGTGTGTTTAGGGCGGTTGGACCTGAGAGCCAGGATTGGGGTAGGTGCGGAGAGGGCCAAGCGTCCAGGGTTTGCCAGTCATAGTCCTGCTGGAGTCCATGTTCTAGAACTTTCCAAAGTCTTCATTTTATAGTGTATTAAGTGTGGATCATAATAAATATCTCCCAGAGCTATTTCAAGGGTTGACTGATATAAAGTGTATAAAAAGCTTGGCACACAGTGGGTGTTTGGTCAGGGAGAGATAAGTAACAGGAATAGTAGCAGTGATAAAAATCATCATAAAGATCATTTCTTTATGGCCCGACGGAGCTGAGCCCAGAAGCTTCCCAATTACATTTTTGCTTAGAAGAATTTTGGCCTGGAAATAACCAAAGCGGGGAGGTTTGCCCCAGAAGCTGTGCAGAGGGGGCAGCGCCGCTGGCTCACAGCTCATTTGAGGTGACAAAGGCTCGTCACACCAGTGACTCAGCTCGTGGCCTCTCCTTGCACGACCCGTGGGCAGCAGGTGCAGGCGGCAGCCCGTCCGGGACCCGGCCTGGCTTCCCCAGCTGCTGCCTTCACCCCCTCCTGCTGCCGCCTTCACCCCCTCCTGCTGGGAAGCTCTCAGGGAGGAGGCAGGGCCCGGCCCCCGCAGCCCTTCCCACGAGTGGCAGCCCAGAGGCCACGTCTTGCGTGACTCAGAGCCCCAGGCGGGGCACGTCATGGGTGCACGGGCGTGCAAGGGAAGGGTGGGCCTGTTGTGACAGAGCCCCTGCTGAGTCACCTTGCTTGTCTTCTGCCCCCAGCCTCCCCTCCAGGCACAATCGTGCCCATTTCTAAGAAGGCATTGGGCAATGGATTGCCCAGAGACACTGGAGCAAGGCTGCCCGGGAAGAGTTAAACAATGATCCCAGCTGTTGGGCAATGTCTTGGTTCAGAGGACCAATCAGACATAAATGCTGCATACAGAACCTTGAACGGATTGGGATCCAGAATTGGGATGGGGGTGGAAGATGACAGGTAGGGTGGCCAACCTGTCCTGGTTTGCCCAGCACTGAGAGTCCTGGGTTCTGGGAAGCCCCTCAATCCTGGGAAAACAGCGGCAGCTTGTTACTCTAAAGAAATTAGGGCGTTGGAGGTGTCCTGCCCCCAGAGTTGCTGACTGGTGAGGACTCACTGATGTCCACGATGTCTGTGCTGAGTGCTCCCCGTGTGCCAGATCTACTGTGTATCGTGTGCTGCAAGGGCAACGATGCCACGAGGCAGAGGGTGTTATGATCTGCATTTCACCAGTTAGTCAACTGAGTCGCAGAAGGTGTGAGCCATGGTGTGAGGGCACAAGGCTGGGAGTGCCAGAGTCAGACTGTGGGGCTCAGTGGCCTGGGGCCAGACTGCCTAGGTTTGCACACACACACACACTCACACACACACACAGGTACATGCAAAGACACTTGCACATACAGACACAGTTAGGCAAACACCCATCTGAAGAGACACACACAGAAACACACAGAGGTGCACACCACACAGATAAGCACAGACACACACACAGACACATGCACAAACATGCATGACATGCACAGAAATACACAGATACCACACACAGAGACACACACACAGGCTGACAGACACACAGTGACATACACAGACACATCAAGGCACACACACACGCACAGTTACACTAACACGTGAAGAGAAGACACACAGAAACACATAGAGGTATATACCACACACACAGATAGATACAGACACAAAAAGATGTACACGTACAAACATACAGATGTACACACAGACATAGACCATGCACACTGACACACACAGATGCATACACAGACATGCATGACACAAACACACAGACACACCTGGACACAGACACACACAGACACACACATTCCCCTCCCCAGGTCCTGCACAGCACCATGTTGGCAGGAGGCCTTGTTTCCAAACAGCCCAGTCCAGCAGTCAAGCCTAACTGGAAAGAAACTGAAATCTCTGCTTCCGTCCTTCTCGGAGCCCCTCCAAGCCCCACATCCTCCTGAGCCTTCCCACCAGCCTGGCACAGAACCCATGACCCCAGACACAGGACCCTGGACCCCAGACCCCAGACACAGGAGCCAGGAGCCAGGACCCAGGACCTCAGCAGGTGCAGAGAGAACTTTCCTTAATAGGCAGAGGAGGGGGAAAGCTGAGCAGCTGTCCAGGGGGAAAGAGGGAGGATCGAGAGCTTCCCACATTAAACAATCGTGGTCCCCAAACCTTTGATCCAGCTCCAACCCACCCACCCGTAGCAGAGACCACAGACTCCCTAGCAAGCCCCTGCCAGGACACCCCGGGGCCTAGGAAATCCCTGCAGACTCCATATCTATGTCTCCATTCCAAACCCACTTGCTCACTCCTGGTATTTACACCATTATTTCTAGTGTCTGACTTTCTGCAGAATCCCTCAAAGGAATATTTAAGTCATTCTGTTTACTCCACGCTAAATTCCAGCTCCTTCCCGGGTGAGTGTTCTCCACCTGGAGTGTGCCTCAGGACCAATGCCCTGGGGATCTCTTGAAACACATTCCTGTCCGCATTTTGACTCAGAGCCTCTAATCTGGGCTCCTCTGTGGGTCTGACGCACGGTGATATCTGCGGAGCCTGCAGCACTCAAGCCAGGGAACTCACACCCAAGTCCAGGGTTCCTGGGACCACTCACTAGGAAATAAACTCGATGACACCACATCATGTTAATATAAATAGCCATAACTGTTAGAAAAATACCGCCAAGGATTTGTCTCCTTGGCATATACTTACTGAACACCCCCTGCATGCCAGATGCCCTTCCAGGAGTTGGGGTTGCAAAGACTTGTAGAACGTACTCTGGGCCTTTGTATAGATAAGAGCCTAGGAGGCGGGGAGGTGGGCACGTGAACGACACCAGGTACCAAACATTAGAGCTCAGCACGGTGATGGTCACAGTGGTCAGGGGATCACAGGACTATGGGAAAAGGGTGATGGGGACGTCAGGAGGATAGACCAGGAATGTCGGAGCCACGCATCCCCCCACGGACAGGGATGGGGCTGATGCTTTAACCAACACGTTCTCGTGTTCATTTCTCTGGGCCAGAACCGTGCTAACTGAAGAACCTACAAGCAGTGAAGGATCCCTGCCTGCTGCAGGTAACAGACTCGGAAGGTGAAATTGCACCTGCAAGTCCCTGGAGTCCCAGCTACTCGGAAGGCAGAAGTGGGAGGATCAATTGAGCCCAGGAGGGAGTTCAAGGCCAGCCTGAGCAATATTGTGAGACTATATGTCTAAAAAAAAAAATAAAAAATAACAAAAGAAGAAGAAATTGAATTGAAATCACACTTGCAATCGTTATTGTCACTGAGAAGTCCAGGGTGTTATGGAATCCTAAAAGAGGAGGGTAAAAGGACCCTGGGAGATCTCAGGGTCCCTGAACCTAAAGGGTGAACAGGCGTAGGGTAAGCACATGCCAGGCCGAGAGAGCTGAGCTTCAGGGAAACGAAGGCTCATGCACGTATGTTGAATTGTGCGTGTGGGGACTTGGCATTGGTGTGTGACGGAGGGACAATGGGGATAGGGGCATGGGACCAAAGTGCGGAGAGGCCTTGCGATGCCATGCCTGTTTGAGGATTTGGTTTCACTTCCTACTGACAACAAGGAAGTAAAGACAGCAGCCGCTACTGTCGAAATTCTTAGAAAGTCAACAAAAATGCAAATTTTAAATGATTCATCCGATAGGGTGGTTTTCTAAACATTTTCACAAAGTGTGAATTCCCTAGGCAACACGGAGTGTCATTTTTATTAAATCTTTACTGAATTCCTATTATGTGCCAAGTACTGGGCCAGACCCAGGGGATGGGAAGGGGAACAGAGAGGGGTGTGGCCCCTGCTCCAGCAGCCTCCTTCCCTGCAGGGCAGAGCAATCCGCATTGGCTGGTCGAATTTAAATTACGGTGGGTGTCGTGAAGGAGGCTGTGATTACAGGGGATGGTGAGGTGGTTCAACAGGCAAGGTCTGAAGGATGGAAGGACCCAGGAGGATGACGGTGAGGAAGTGATGTTTCAGCTCCCATCCGCAGGTTGGGAAGATGTGAGCCAGGGGAAGGGTGGGACGCCTGTGTCACAGGCAGATGTGACTCGCCAAGCAGAGAGGGCTCTGCCTCTCCTCCCAGTCTCTCAGTTGTCTGTTTCCTTCTGCCTCTCTCTTCCTCTCTCTCTGTCTCCCAGTCTCTATCTCTAATCCCTTCTTTCTCTGTCTCTATTTCTCTCTCTTTTCCTTTCTGTCCCTTTCTATCTCTCTCTGTCCTTCTATCTCTTTATATACATCTCTGTGTCTCTCTCTTCTTCTGTCTCTGTCTCTCTCTCTCTTCCCCTCTCTCTTTCTCCCTCTTTCTCTACTATTCTCCTTTCTCCTCCCTCCCTCTCTCTTTTTAAAACTTTTTGTATTGTGGAAAAATTCTAAGTCCATATGTAGTTATGAGAAATAATACAGAAAGGTCCACATGCCCTTCAGCCAGCTCTCCCCATTGTACCGTCTTGCATAACTCTCCTATAATATCACAGCCAAGAAATTGACATTGATGCAACCCTCCTAGAATTTTTAAGAGAAAAAACCCTACACACATGAATAATAAAACCACCACTTTATCAAGTAGCTGCGATATCAAGGGTAACTAGTTAAATATCCTTCAGACAAACCTTTTTGTCTCACTGGGTAAGAGTGGGTATTTGCACACGTGTGTGTATGCATGAATGTACATGAGTATATGGACACGCATATATAAATATATTATTTGAAAGACATTTAGATTTATCTAACTCAAATTTGGAATTATTAAATTATTAACTAAGAAAACCCAACTATCTTCTCTCTTTAAGGAAAAAATTAAGACTAGCAATACACAGAGTATTTGAAACTGGTTATAGAGTTATAAGTATCTGGGAGGAAACTTATAATAATTATGTTGAACAGGTTCCTTAGTTTTGAACAGAAGGGGGATAGGAATATTTTTTCCTTTTTATTAAATTCCTGGTTGGCACTGGAAGAATCATCATTTTTTAACAATTCCATGTCATGCCTCCAACATCATTCTATTAGAGTCTCACATCCCTCAGGAGTTTTGAAATAGATTTCAAGGAAGTAAGAGTCAATACAATGCCTTTTCTTACACACCAATATATTTTGCTTCTTGCTGCTGGTTCAGATTCTAAGCAAAGGTTTTGTCTGGTGATACAGTTAGCTCAATTTTTTTTTCCTGTCAGGAGGAAGAGATCAAAAAAGAAGAAGCAAAATGGAAAATGTGAACTGATACACAGGAAAGCTACAGAAATATTTATAAGAAGAAAATTAAGAGGAACTTTTAATAGCACACAATCTCACAGTCGATGCAGTTACATAGAACCTACAAGGTGTCAGCCATCAGGCTAGGTCTTCCAAAAATAACTTGACAAACACCTTCAACAAAAATATAAGTTATGTGTTTCCCATTTTCCATATGGGAAAACCGAGTCTCAGAGGGATACTGTGATTGGCCTAAAAGTCACAGAGAGTGAGAGAAAGAATTAGGAACTCAAACTTGGGTCAGTACAACTCAAAATCCTGTGATCTTTCCACTGCATCACAATATCGGTTTTTAGGTGATTTTTTAGGTGACACATTGCCACAGACAAAAGAGAATATACCACTTGGTGATCTGAGCTAAATTCTAAGACCTCAAAGTTGAAGCCAACTGATAATGAGATTGACTTTGAACCAGAACGGGGACCTTTTGGTAACTTTTGATTTTTAGATGGTAACTATGGATTCTTGTCCTTTCTCATATTGTTGAAAGCCCTGTGGACTGTGAAATAAAAATCTCAATTATAGATCCCCTTGGGCTGTCTGGAATGGCTGGCATGCTTTCAGCCTCCAGGAGAACCGCCCTCCAGACAGTCCATTTTGCTCTTGCTGTGACTTATTGAATCTGACAACAGACCCTGCTTTACCTATATCTACTCACTTATTTGTTGCACCAACCCTTAGAGGCAAGTCTTAATATTAACCCCTTTACAGGTGAGAAAAACAAGGCTCGGAGTGGTGAAGGGACTGGGTCAGCGTAGCTTGAATAGGAAGTGGCCCAGCTGGAACTGGAACCCAGGTCAGGGTCTCAGTGCTAACAGGAGGAGCCTAATGCAGCTCATCATAGCAGAAAGTCCCCCAGCATCTGCTTTTCTAGATAAAATGCCCCAGCCCTTCTTCACCTCTGTCTGGTTGGATTGCTATCACATAGCTCCCTTTCTGGCTCTCTCAGTGGATCGCAAAGGTTAGGCTTCAGTTCATGTTTATCCCAAGGCGATAAGTGGTGACAGTCTTTTTCTGCATGCTCATTATTCACAGATTTGTATTTGCAAATTTGCCTATTAGCTAAAATGTATCTGTAACCTCCAAATCAATACTTGAGGTACTCTCACGTTCATTTGTGGACACAGACAGAGCAATAAAAATTTTGAGTCACCCAAGATGCACCTTCCTTGCCGAGGGGGAACAAGGCAATGCTCTGCCTTCCTGTTTTAGCTCTTGTGTAAACAATGTCCTTTTCACAGTCAATTTAGTGCCACTTTTTTTGCATTTTTGTGCTTTTGGTTGGTGATTTTACTGTTTCAAATGGCCCCTGAGCACAATGCTGAGGTGCTGTTTGATGCTCCTGTGTGCAGGAAGGCTGTGATGTGCCTTTCTTCCCTCAGGCAAGAATTACAGTGATGTTGCCCATGAGTTCAATGTTAATGAATCAACAATATATATTGAATAAGGTGTCTAACCAGAAACACATAAAACAAAGTTATGTATTGATCTGTTGATGAAAATGCTGTGACCAGAGGCTTGCAGGAACCTAACCCTGTATTTCCCCTAGGAGCAGTGGTCCCATATTCACTAATTCAGGGCTCACAGCAACTTTATAGAACATAACTACTGTAAATAATGAGTATTGATGGTATATACAAAAAATGCTCATTGCTACCATATACACAATAGGAAAGAACTGAACACAATCTGACAGTAGGGCACTGTTAAAGTATGATTCATCTATGCAGTGAAGTTATATGTAACCATGAAAACTAAGTATTCGGAAGACTTAAAAAATATTATGTAATGGCAGATGGGGGAAGAGAGCAGGGTATTAAGCCATGTAAATTCTATGGTTCAGCAATGACAACTGAGATCTGTCTCTAGACACACACACACACACACACACACACACACACACACACACACACAAGAAACACAGCTTGGAAAGAATGATAAATGGTGGTCATCTTTGAGTAGTGTGCTTATGGATGTTTTGAAGTTTCTTCCTTATAATTTTTAATGTTATTAAGTTAATTATGCTATGCATCTATTTATTTTATAACCACAAATAGTTCAAATGGTTTTATCATTCGATAGTCGTACATTGTTTATACAAATGCGTCTAGCACTTCTGGAATATCCTATAGTCAAAAACATCAAGGGCCATAAAAATTTTCATAAACGTTGACCTGGTGATTTCTATTTTGAGAAAATAAATTTTGAAAAGGCTAGATGTAGAAAGGTGTTGATTATACTGTGTCTCATTTAAAAAACATAGCTGAAGAAAATTAATGTGTAACCATAGTGATACTCGATACCAAGATTGCAACATCAACATGCTGAGATATTATGTAGCTATTACGTACCGTATATTTAAGAAATGGTTAATAAGCACTTACCATGGGTTAAGGATATAACAGTGAGAAAAACCACACATTAAACAACTTCCGTTTCAGGGAAGAAACAGATATTAATCAAAGAATCACACATAGAACAATAAAAATGCAACTCTGATCAGTGCTCAAAAGAAGAGAGAAACAGTCCTTCAATGATTAAAAAGGACCCCTGACCAAGGAAGGGAGTCAGGGTATTCAGATAATTCCCTGGGGAACAGATGAGTCAGCAGAGATGTGTTGTTTATCATGACTCTGAAGACAGATGGATGAAAGATATATAAATCAAAGAACGCAAAATAATACTTGCCCTATAATTGCACTATGTAAATACACATTTGTGGACAGAGATGGAAAGTAATTTGCAAAAAAAAAAAAACATTGTCGAGATATATCTATTAGGATGGTAGGGCAATGGGTAGTGATTTTTTTTCTTAAAATGATTTGTGATCATTCTTATATTATTTTTATAGTTAAATATTTAAATGCAGTCATTTCTTACATTTTTTTACTCGACCCAGTTATTTTTTTACATATTCAACATTAAAAATCTATATTCAAAATAATATTTTTAAAAGTCCATCACGCTTTATGACATTCTAATTTTTTCAATATCAATATTATTTTTGAGAGATTCAAATTAATGCATGTTCACTATTGGGGCAATTGTTCAAAGTTAAAAGATTCTTATGCCTTTTCCTACTCTCAATGAAATATACATTTTTTTGGTGTGTGTTTCTTTCTAACTTCCTTTTTTCTGTTTTGTTTGCTTTACTTTTCAAAGTTAAAGATTGAAAATATATTGACACCATAATAAGATTAAACCTAATTCTATTCATTTTCTCTCCATTGAAAGGATCAATTGATCTTATTAACTTGAGAATATGAGGGAACAGACACCACACTGCTGGGAAGATTGCATTGATAATAGGTTGAGATGGTCAGTATCTTGCCTTGAGGTTGCATTTTGTGGTCTGGGTCCAAGCGGGGAGAAAGATATGTCTCTCTGTTGTTCACCATTTAATCCTCACTTCTCAGAGCAGTACCTGGTGCCTAGGACATGCTTAGTGAATATCTTTTGAATAAGAGAATGATTAAATAAATAAAACTAGTTTTTATTGAGGACATCCTGAGTTGTGCTTAAATGAACTGTTCCATAGCTAAACAATTTTTTTTTAATCAACCCAACAAAAAAATCTGAGGCTCAATGATCTAAGCCAACACAGGCCATGTATGTAATATTGTTAAAGTATGAAAGAAAACAAATGACTACACATAAAAATAATGAAATAAAAATGTTGAATGTGAAATTTAAAAAGTAAAAAGACAGGTGGAATTAATTTTGGCAATGTATTTTGTTTAACCCAACATATTCAAATGTTATCATTTCAACATGTAAACAATATGAAAGAATTATTAGTGAGTTCCTTTAACTTTTTTTTTTCTTTTGACTAAGTCTTCAAAATCTGATGTGTGTTCTCCACCAAAGCCATCTCCATTTCAACTAGCTACCTTTCGAGCACTCAATTGCCCCATGTGGCTGTGGCTCCCTTATGGGATGGCAGAGCTCTATGCAAATCTTGTCATTTTAGACATCAGGACCCTGATGCGAAAAGAGAGGACCGACCCATGGACACGCCACAAGGAGATGGTTCTAAGCAGAGACCACAGCCCTGAGTTCTTATTCCACGAGCTGGGTGCTTTTCATATATCTTGGGGCTATGTTGAGAAAGGATCACCAGCCCAGACTCTTTGTGCTGCTTGGGTTGGAGTCTCACAATGGCCTCTCTTATAGCTGTGCAACCTCAGGCAGGTTAGTAACTATGTCCGGAATTCAGTTTTCTCATAGCGAACCAGAATCAAGTTATTCCGTACATTAAAATAAAACGAGATAGCCAACATGGGATGGGATGAATTATGTCCTCCTGAAAAGATATGTCAAAGTCCTAACCTGTAGTATCTCAGGATGTGACCTTATTTGAAAATAGGGTTGTTGCAGCTATAATGAGTCAAGATGAGCTCATACTAGGGTAGGGCAGGTCCTTCATCCAATGCCACTGGTGTCCTTGAAAGAAAGAGGACAAGAGAAACAGAGACAGAGGCACATAGGGAGAGCATCGTGTGACAACAGAGACAGCGAAGTGATGCAGCTGCAAACTAAGAACTATCATGGCTTGCTTGCTTCCACCGGCAGCTGGGAGGAGAGAAGGGAGGATTGTACCCAGAGTCTCAGAGGGCACGGCCCTGTGCACACCTGGATTGCAGACTGGTAGCTTTCAGAACTGGGAGACAATACATTTATTCTGGGTGGCTGTTTCATGAAGCCACCCAGTGTGTGGCAGTTTGTTACAACAGCCTTGGGAAACTAATGCACCCATAAATAAGGTTGCCAGATAAAGTAGATTCCAAGTTAAATATGAACTTCAGATAAAAAGGGAAAAATTGTTTAGCATAAGCATGCCCCATGAGGCACGTATTCAGGACATATGACTTGTACTTAATTGGTGTCCTGAATTTTCGTTCGCTAGATCTGTCAATCCTACCCCATACACCCCTATGCCTGGGGTCAGCCACGGCCTTTGAAAACATTAGCTGTTGTTAGAATATCATGATAGCTTGATTAGAAGAAGCAATCCATAAACCTATATATGTTTGTGAATAAATACATACGTTCTAATTTTTTTTAGGTACTCACAAAAGGTTGTAGTAATATTTACTTTAGCACCACTGAAATCAGAGCAAACCCCAAATCTGACAAATAAACATGAAATCAAATTGGCACGTGATGACAGGCCCATGGAGAACCGTTCTGATTCCCCAGGGCTCGGAACGTTCCAGTTTCATCACAGCCGGGCTGCTCCACGTGCATGCGTGAACGCGCGTGGGAGCTGCGTGTCCAGGCAGGCCCGCTGCCTCGGAAATCTACTCTGTCCCCGCAGTCTGTTCCCTCTGCCATTGCTTGTGCTATCTGTTCCCAAATGCTCAGATCTGCAACTCCTGCCGAAGACAGGGACTGACGGTGACAAACTCTCAGCCAAGCAGATGTTGTCGCTATCTGGGAGATGCACCCATCATTCTTTCAGTGGCTTGAGTGGGGGCCTGTTTCCTTTTCCGCCCCTCCTTCTCCATCACTCCCCGGCCCCGAGAGGTGGGCTTCCTGCCATTCATCCAGGAGATAGCTGCTCTTCCCGAAAACCTGCGTGGGGGCCTCCGGGGCTAACGTGATCTTAGCAGTTAGCGATGAGCTGGGTTGAATATTTTATCATCCCGCCTGTTGGGAAGAGTAGGTTCTGTGTGTGCTAAGTTCAGAAAGTTGATGAAAAGGAAAGAAAAATCAAGAAGTGGGCATGTCTGGGGGGATCTGGGGGTATACGCACAAGTGTGTGTAGGAGGGTTGTAAGAAACTATTTTATTTTATATACGCAAAGTTCTTACTGGGACTGGATGAATCCCGTTAACTGATTATCAATGCTACCAAAATATATTGAGAACATACTTGATTCCATCCATGATTTAAATGCCGGCAGTTCAGTAGTGAACAAGACAGACAACCACCTGCTCCTCGTGAGGTTTGCCTACCAGTGAGAGGAGACAGGTTACACACAAGCACACAAATGCACACTTTAAATGTTATCTGTAACAATTTTTGAGAAAGAAATAACCAGGATGCAGAAACTAATGAGAATAGTGAGGTCTGCTTTAGGCAGGTGTCTCTGAGGCAGGGCATCAGGAGACACAAAGAATGACAAGGAAACATCCAAGGGAAAGTCAATGAAAGTGCCAAGAAGACTTTCTAGAAAGGGATGGGCTTGTTTCAAGCAGTGCTTCGGGAACCTCATTCTAGAAGCTCTTGGAAGAATTGGGGTTTTGCAAGAGAATTATGTCTTAAGGCATCCATTGTATGTAGGGGGCAAACTTCTCTCATCTGCAGCTAGAATTCTAGAATGGCTCTAGTGTTTGAACATACTTCTCTTTTTTGCACCGAGAATGGTTCCATGTACCATCCTTGGAAGAGCTGGGAAAATAGTCACTCAAATCATGTTCTGTGTTCTGTGGTTCACATGAAAAGCTCCAGTTGAGAATAGCCCTGAACTTTGAAGAACATGAGAAGGACCCAAGTAATGAAGGCCCAGTCTACAGTGAAGACAAAAAGGAAGCTGGAAGTAAAAATGTACTGGACTTGAGTTACTCCACCTGCGCCTCGGTTGCTTCACCTATAAATGGACATTGTAAGACTTCCCTGGGAAGATTTTAGGGTTTAAGAGACAACACAGGTAAAATTGCTCAGTTTAGTGCCTGAGAGCAGTTGGCAGGAGAGAAGTGCGAGTTTTTCTTCCCTTCTTTTCTCTTTTTCTACATAACCCAAATTAGAATGAGGCATATAGCCTAGCAGGTTCCTGACTGCGAAAACCTTATATTCCCAGGTTTTCCAAGAGTTTAGAACTATCTTGAGACCCAGAAAGTTGTTTGAAAACGAGACAAGGAAGTGAACACAAAGCAGTTGATTCCTTTATGCATCACAATCCTACTCCCAGTAACATACATGCCGTTCCCTCTATTCTGAACGTGAAACCCACAGGCCATGTCAATGTAGCCGTGGAGATGGATGGGGGTAGAGTTAACAGTCAGCAGAGATTTGGGGTTTCAGGATCCTGTTCAGACATCCACCTCCCACCTCCCACTCACATCTCCCACGGTGCACTTATGACCTAAGCTTCACCATGAAGCTTCACCATGAAGCATTCCAATGGCCAAAATGTGCTACAGTCTCTTGGCAAATTCATTTTCCAAATGCACCATAATACATAGTGATGCATTCTCACAGGCACTCCGATGAACAGAGGCGTTCACACTAGAAAACTCTCTTGCAACTAACTGCTTAATACTTTGATCACACTGAATTATAATTGCCTGAGTCCTTCTCTTGACCGCTACTTGGCTCTAAGCTTTGGAGAACTGAGCTTTGTTTATTTTGCTCCACTTTGTTCTGGTGTCTGGCAATAGCTACTTGTTGAGTAGATAAATAAAACTAAAAGAAAAAAGAAAAACAAAAACAAGCAAACAAACTCAAAACCACACATGCACAGCCCACATAGGAACTCACAAATAGAGCTTCGACTCATGGTCAGACTCAGAAGCACTCTCAGGTGCCAGCCACGGTGTGTGAGTTATGCATGTGCACTAGCTCTTGTCCAGAATCTCTCTCAAGTTGTTCCATTCATCTCTCAGCATCCCTATGTCTCTGCATATTCTCACTAGAGAATTCCAGGCACCTGGCTGGTTTATATTGTGGCTTCCTGGCCTGGAACAGATAGAAGAGACCACATGAGAGCTTTCAGAGTCCTCTGTTCTTCAAAGCTTGTTGCTCAGGCCCCAGACCAGGTGGTCACCAAGGTCGAATGTGGTTCATGTGTCTGATTCTGAGACTTTTCTTTTATGAGTCAGAACTCAACATCAGCCACCAGGGAAGACTCAATCTATTTAATATGTACCCTGTTCTGGGGTCTCAGATGGCAATGAGGCCAAAGCAAAGGTGTCAAACCATGTGTGGTCTTTAAATAGCCCTTGATGTTTGTCACGAGAGCTGAGCCTGGGGCCTGGACCCATTCCAGTTGGTAGTTGATAATTTCAACTGGTAATTACGTGCTCTGGGTAGTTTCGGTTGGCATCCGCACATCCTGTCCTCAAATGGCGAGAGGTGTTCCCGGGTTTCATGCCAGAGGTGGCTCCATTTCAAGCCCCATAAAGTTTCTAAATACCTTTGGAATGTTGCAGGATGAAAGATGCTGCCCTCATTAAACACATGGGCTTCTCAAAAGAAAACCCATTACTCTCTGATAATGACAATTTTTCCTGGTCCTTATGTTCCTTGTTAAAGAAAAATGTCAATCAATGAAGAATACACACATAACCCTTTCCAAGAATTAACTAATTAGCTCCTAGGGAGCTTAACAAAATAATCTGCTTGCAAATCATTGTATTGTTCGGAATATATGGAGTCACTCTAGATTGTCTTGATACTTTTTTTCTTCTTTTATCTTTTTCACTTTTTGATCTATCATTAATAAACAGCCTTGGATTGAGGTCTACTCATGTGTCTCCCTATAGCTTATCCCTCCATTTAAGAAGACATAGGCTTCTTTCTAACCTTTTAGGAATGGATGCTGGCTAGGGTATTATGATAATAGCACCAGGAATAAGACTGTAATATTCCTCTTCCTATTCTATCAAAGGAATCCCATAACCAAATTCAGCTAAAAATGTAACATGTTGATCATGGAGGTGAGCACTTTAAAGACCCACGTGCAAGAGCCTTAGATTGGAATGGCCAACCCCACAAATTTCTTTATTTCCAGAATGTATCAAGCCTGGCTAAACATGTCTGGAAAGGACACATATCCATGTGTTTTGTTCTCTATTGCTCTACCCCAAAATGAAGGACCTTAAAACGACTACATTTTATTGTATCTCAATTGGTTGGTTGGCTGGGCTCAGCTGGGTGGTTCTTATGCTCACTTTGAGTCTTTCAAGTGGTTACGGTCAAATGGTGGCTGGAGCTGGAGTCATTTGAAGACAGGAACCCTGAGATGACTCTCAACCTCTTTATGCTGTCTCAGAGATATTCCTTTCTGTGTGGCCTCTCCCGATGAGGAGATGGACTTCTCATAGGGTGGCTCAGGCCCCCAACAGTGAACATTCCAAGAAGTTAGAGGCAAAAGCTACAGTCTTTCTAAAGGCTGGACCTGGTACCAACATTCCATTACTTCCTCTGCATTCTATAGCTTTTCATGAGAGCCGGGCCAGCTCAGATTTTATTTGAAAGGGATTACATAAGCGTATGAAAACTAGAAGGTATGGTTCACTGGGGGCCATTCTTAAGGAACAGTTGATACATCATTATTGCCTTTGTGGTTACCCCCCCCGCCAGTGAAAGGCTACTCATCCAACACTTGTCCCCACGTTTATCATCTCCTGCTTGCCCCACTCAGCTCTGGTACTGACTCTTCTCTGGCCTGCCTCCTCCTCTGTTTTCATGGTTTGGGTTTTGATTTTCTTCTTTCCCTTCACACCATCAACATTGACCATTTCCCCCAGTTTTCCACTTCACTGAAAGCTCATAATGACATCCCCTCTCTTAACATGAAATCTGATGGGAATTTCCTGCAAATTCAATCAAATATAATTAAGGAAATAAAACCAATTGAAAACTGATATAAGCAATGTGATTCCCTTTATCTAAAAGTATATGAATATGCATATATATGCTTATAGAATATATATGTTTCTATAGACCCTAAACTGTCAGCAGAGATTTCCACTAGGGAACATTGGGCTCTGGGAAAGGGGTAACATAACTTTTTATGTTACATTCCTCTGGACTATAGCAGCACAATTCACAATTGCAAAGATATGGAACCAACCTAAGTGCCCACCAACCAAGGAGTGGATAAAGAAAAAATGGTACATATAATATATACCATGGAATACTGCTCAGCCATCAAAAAGAATGAAATAATGTCTTTTGCAGCCACTGGGATGAACTGGAGGCCATTATTCCAAATGAAATGACCCAGAAGCAATCTGAGTTTTAACACACCCTGTGGGGGTAAAAGTATGGCCTTGCTAATAAACTGTCTAACAGGGGAAAAAGAGAAAGATCACAACACAGCTGCCCCGTGTTTGGTTAACCATCTGTGGCTTAACCTACTGTCTTTAAGATTAACCACCTGCAGAGTTTTTTTTTCTTTTTATAACAATTGATAAGAACTGAGCAGATAGAAGGAGTGATTCTCTCCAGCAGGACCACATTCCAAGGACCCTGATAAGCCAGCCTTGCAGAGAGGAAAAAAAAAAAAAAAGGAAAAATAGGTGCAGCTGCTTTACAGCCATTTTCTGCAATCAGCTGACAACAATCCCTTTTTTTCTTTCTCCTCATCCCTATAAAAACCCCTAAAGCCCTTCCCCTTCCTCTTGTCTCCAGCACTACTTCCTTTCTTTGTGCTGAGACCTTCCCTCCCTCTGGGAAGTAAAATAAGCTTTCTTTCTTTGAAGCTATCCTAATCTTTCCGTGGGGAATTCTTTCTCAACCTGAGTTACAAGCCCCCACTCTAACAAGGGAGTTTTGATAGACCTCAAGTTTGGGAACTATTTCTTTAGGCTTTTACAATTCTGCACCTCGCCTACCAAGTCCTGCCTGCAGGAAACTTCTTTTCAGTCTGTTCTTCTCATGGGTGGGGCGGGGAGAAAATCCCATTTCCTTTTGTACTCCCTTCTCTTCCCTGGCTGACTCCCACTTAGACTTCAGATCTTTATTCAGAAGTCACTTCTTCCTGCCAGTGTGGCCTGCACTGTCAGGGCTGGTGTCACTGTCCCTGAGCTCTCTGTACTTCTCCTCTGTATCTACCAAGTGGTGTAGGGCTGCAGGTTGAAATTACCCATTTCTATAACCAAGCCGTAAGATTTCTGTAGGAAGGGCTAGTGTTGGTCTTGTCGCCAGTGACGAGTAGGTGATCAGTAAATGAAGCAAGTTTCTAATATCCAACCCCAGGAGATGTTTTCTCAGCCTCCTGGCAGCCTGCCTTTGCCTATCTCAACATTTCTGTCCTTCCCTCCCCCCTATCCTGCTTAGGACCCTGGGGAAGCAGGGTCACACCAAAGAGCCCTCTCTAGCTGGGGCAGGATCATTTTGGTTATTTGAAGGCTGTATCCCAGCCCAGGTTATAAACATTGGAAGAGCTGAACCAATCTGTGATTCTTACAAAATACTTTCTCTAGCGCTTTTCTGTTAGCATTTAGTAAACGTCAAGCTGGGGGAAAATGACACAACGTATCTAAATGTCCAGTAAACGGAGTTATCAATCACTGTCTTCTAACTTGATTCCCTTTATCATGTAAGAGAAAACACCCTTCTACGATGCCTTTTAAAATTGGGGGGGGGGGCAAAAGGAAAAATTCACATTGCTCCTCAATAACCAAAAAGAGGAGGGGCATAGGAGGTTAGATACAAGAATGTTACATCCTTCAAATTAACACAAATTTACTGAATTCATATTAGAAACTGGCAATGCTTCTTAATGTCATGGAAGATACACTGGGTATAAGCCCCCGTGTGCTGACAGCTGAGGCCCATCGTGTGGACGGCAGAGTTTAGGGGAAGGGTGGGCAAGGTAACAAGCTACTTCAGTAAGCTTCCACCTGGGCAGGCAATTGTGTTCTGGTAGAGCAGAGAATCAGCTGGGAAAGGCTTCCTAGAAGAGAAAGAACATTCTAGAGTTGAGGACAAAGGTGGGGGAGACAAGGAAGGTCCAGGTGAGGAAGCCGTTGCCCACGTGTGAACAGCTCTGAGTTGGTGTGAGGGATTGAATGAGTGCCACAGAGCTTTCCTGTAGAAGGGCAGGTGTGAGAAGCACCCCAAGTCCTCCTGCTTCTACTCACTGCTCTCCCGCTCATGCTGTGATAAGGGCTCCTGGTTTAGGCTTAGGCTAGTGCCTCTTAAACTGTGATGTCTATCGGAGTCCCCTGGGGGGAGGTGAAGGGGTTGTTAAAATACAGATTGCTGGGCCTACCCCTAATATTTCTGATTCAGTGGGTCTGACGTGAGGCCTGAGAATTTTGTTTTTAACAAGTTCCCTGGCGAATGCTGCTAGTCTGGGGAACCCTCCTTGAAGGACAACTGGCCTGGCTATTCCCCACATAAAGACATCAAGTCCCAGCTGAAAAGGTTGGAGCAAGGAGAGGATTGCAAAATGTAGGATATATTTTTATAAAACATATGGGATTGCAAGTGGGATTGGCCTCGTGCACACTCTGGAAGTGTCCAAACCGTTCTGCAATCTCTCACCTGCCAAAGTCAGCTCTCCTACAGCAAAGCCAGGGGTCCCCACCCAGCACTCCGGAGTTTTGCAGCCCCCCTCCCAAGAACTCACACCTGCAGGTAGTTCGGGGCCTTGTTATGTACATCTAAGATACCTGGGGCTTGGCGTCCGTTGAAAGGAATCGTGCCTGCGTTAATTATTCCTGCCCCAGTGAGTGACTCACAAGGAATCACTGTGGCTAATCATGAGGCCACCTCACCTGCAACCAGATTCCAGATCGGGAAGCTCTGGGTTCTAATGGTGCCATTAACTGATTACATGTGTGGCCCTGTATTCTTGTCGCTGTTAACATCCTGATCTGAGTTTCTTCATCTTTGAAGTGGGGATGAGGTCGCTTTGTTTCGGGCATGGATGCACGGTGGCTGCTCATTACATGCTAATTAGTACATGATAAGTGCAATTTGATGGTCAGTGCTGACGGCTTAAACCTGCCCAGCAGCAAAGCCAGCCACTCCAAGCAAAATTGGTTCCCTAGCTCAGAGTAATTATGAAAATAAGTCTTACGGAGCTTGTTTGTTACCAATGCTAAGGTCCAGCTTTAGATTCAAAATCTTTTTACATGTCATATTCGTTTCATATCACTTCTCCCTCTTCTCCGGAGACATTGACTGAACAACTTGCAGACGTAGCTTACAAGGCATGTCCTGAGCCTGCTGTAAGAACGTGACACTTGACCGGCAAAGCACATGGGCTGCTTGCTTTGCTTGTGTCTGGTTTTGTTTACAGTAACGAGAGATCCTAACGAAGCTGGTTGCAGGCTTCGCTTTCACTGCTCCATGATCTTATTTCTGAGGTCTGAGTTTCTCTTGGCTTTGCCTCATGGGTATAACAAGGCTTCTACCTCTCCAGGCTTAAGAACTGTAGTCCAGGCAGGAGAAGATGAAGGGGATGGAGGAGCTGAACCTGTCCCACTTCCTTCCAGAAAAGTGAGCCTGTGCCCAAGCGTACCCCTCTCCCAGTGGGGCTTCCCTTCCACCTCGCTTGACAGTCCTGTCCTGTGGTTACCCCGACGACCCGGGGTGCTAGGAGAACAAGTGTTTCCATGGATGTTGAGCACTGTGCTGTTCTGGAGAAAGCCAGAGCCTGAGCAAAGAGGAGGGGGGGAGAGAGGGTCTGGACTAGCGACGCTGCGTACTCATCTGATGGCTGAATTTGGGGCACGCTGCACTAGGTGGAATTCCCTTCTCTGCCGCCTACAAAGGGACTCAGCTTGTGCAACCTCTAACTTTCTAGCTTGCTCATTTGTATAATTGTAATAATCCGCCCCCACGCCCTCCAGAGGCATTTGCAAGTGTTAAATGATGTCGCATGAAAGACCGTCGCACGCGTAGTGTCCTATGAAGAGCAGCTGTCATAATTAGTACTGGGAGTGACAACCTTCTCCTTGGTTCCACTGCCCACCCCCCTACCCCGGCCCCTAAACGCATGGTCCTGCCAGGTCCCAGAGCCCTGTTGGAAGAGCACAGGGCCTCTCGGTTCCTTCCTGCAAGCTCTGGGCTCTGTTCATACTCGTGGACTGTATATAACCACATCGCGGTTTGACCTTTAAGCTCTAGGAGCATAAAACCCTCTAGTGTCTTGTTTTTCACGGTCAGAGTCCATGCTGCCAGCTCCGCACTCCCCGGGCGGGCTCAGGGCCAATCTGCTCTCCCAGAACCAGGAAGGACAGGGACTAATGACCCCCCATTGATATGTAACTTGCCCTAATACTGACCCTGGTCTATGGTTAGTGATTCCCATCGCAGGGTAAATGATTGGACCATTCTGGCTCTTACCCTATTTGACTCTTGCATGGCCTCCACCACTGCTTTGAACAACAAAAAAATGTCTTAACTGTAGGATACAGTTAGGAGCCAGGCTGTTGGTCTTTGGTGGATGCAGTGAACTTTGCAGTATTTCTTAACTAGCAGGTATGACTGTCGTTCCTTAAATATGACAAAAGGAGAAAGCCCCCCATTGGAGTTGTGTCAAATAGCCAAGTAAATGGTTATTAATATTAATGGAACACTCGAGAAGTGCCTGGTGTGCTAAGTATGTTAAACTAGAAGCAATCATTTATTCCTAAATAGTTACTAATTTCCAAATATCTAAGTTCTGTATTAGGTGCTGCATTATCAGGTTAAATATGGTTCCTGCCCTGCGTGTGAGACAGGTGACTAGGTCTGGTGTCATTAAGTAGGGATGTGAGGGAGAGAATACTAAGTAGTAATAAACATGAGTGTTAGATCTTAACTTGGGGCTTACTCCATGCTAGGTGCTTTAGGGATACATCATATTTTAACAATCATCACCATTATGACCTCTTAATGTAGGTACTTTGTAGTCTCATTTATTAGATGAGGCAACTAAAGTTCAGAGAAGTTAAATAACCTGTGTAAGCTCACACAGCAGGTGAAAATCTGGTGGGATTAGAATCCCATTCTGGCTGACGGCAGAGCCCACACTCCTAACACCCAGAGCTGGGCTGCTTAGGGCCAAATCCCTGCTCTGGCTCTTACCAACTCTGCAATCTTGGGGAAGTTACTTAAGCTCCCTGGACTCAGCTTCCTAATCTGTAGAGTGGGTTTTCTAATACTAGCACAAAGAGTGGTGGTGAAGAGTAAATGGTTAGCGTATGCAAAATGCTGGGGGCAGTCAACATACACAAATCCTGGGAACCTCATTTGCACTCCCTGAAAAGCAGCAAGCCGGGCATGCTCCACGATGACAACGTGGGGAGGGTGGCCCTCTAGCCAGGCTGGAGAAGAGGCAGCTGTGTTGAGGCTTGGAGGGTGACTAAGAATTACCCAGGTGGGGAAGGGAAGAAGCAGAAGAAAGTTCTTAACCAAGGCACTGAAATCTGGAAGGCGTGAGAAGTTTAGAGGAACCCACTGACAGTTTAGAACCGGACAATCGTGTGGAAAAGTAGATTGAGCCGATACCAGAGGGTTCTGCAGCGGGGTTTTAGCTCTTTTTTTCGCTAAAGGCAGTGGGGAGGTGTTAAAAAATGAGGCAGGAAAATGACTTATCTCCTACTCCCCAAAGAAGAAATGATACTAAAATCCAACTCTGGGACCTTAAATCCTGCTGAACTCCCTGCTGGAGAAAAAGGAACATTTCCTTCTCAATAAGCAAAACACTATTTCTTCTTCCTCCCTCCAGGCAGGCTGTAGGAAGTACACTCAATCCACATCTTGCCATTTTCCAACACACTCTCCCCACTTCCTTCCATGGGGTTCCAAGCCCTGTGTAGAGGCCAAGGTGAGGCTGTGGGGGGAGATGCTGAACTTTCAAGTTGGCTTCTAATCTGTGGGTGAGGACTGCTACCTCCATGGCTGTAGTTCAGCTGTTCTTGGGCCATGTTCTAAATTCCCTGATTTCTAAGGTCTGCCTTAGTGGGCCCAGAGCTCCTACGTACAAACCTGGGAGCTATGGGTGTAACAATGTCCCCAGGTTCAGAGAGCCTGCACTTGCTATGACACAGGCCCTCAGGGAAACGGTTTGCATTGGAAGGACTGGGTCGGCTCCCCGGGCTCCCCGGGACCTTGTGCCTGCTTCTGTTCTCAGGAAAAGGGCCCCAGAGATGGAGAATGGAAAAAGGAGCTCTTGGTGGGCCCTGGCCCGCCTGCCCGAGGGAAGGGGACCGGCCTCCACATTTTCCCAGATCCATGTGGGCAGCTACAAAGGGGCTTTTGAGGGTAAACAAATACAGAATTGAGAAAATAAGGAAGGAGCTGGCATCCAAAGAATGTGAATATTTAGAAAATGCTGGGGAGTGAAGACAGAGCGCAGGCTGTTCTGTTGTAGGTCGGTTGCCTTGATGGCCAGGGATGGGGACCGCCAACAAGAAAAGGGGAAAACATCTCGTTGGGGAACAGGGTTCCTTCAGGGTGGATTGTTTCCCACAGGCAGAAATGAAGGGTGGGACAGCAAACAACTTCTGGCCGACAGCATGGAAACCACACTTGCACCACTTCACGCTGGGGTCAGTATGACACTAGGAAGACCTCACCAGCCATTGTCCTTGAAGGTAGTAGTTTATTTTAACAGTCTAATATTTCACTTACTGGTCAAGAGATCCTGGGCGGAGGGGGTCAAACCACCAGTTTCTGGAAAGAATCAGAGTGGGGTAGCCCAGGTGTTAGTGCTGGCCACCACGCCAAAATCATGGTAATAGCGAAAATCAATGGCAAACTCGAGGAAAGGCCTGCGTATCACATTCCTTCATCTGTTGCACAGAATGGACCCACAGCAGGGAACTAATTGTTAGTACTCTGAAGTTTGCAGATATTTAATCGCTCATTGAAAATGTCCTTTCCCCTTGTTTCTTACTTCAAACACTTTATTCATCCATCCGTTCATCCAACAGATACTCTTGTACATTCAATAAACACTAATACTTCCTATGTTAGCCAGGTTGTCTTGCAGGAACTGTACATGTGCTGTTTATATACAGTAATACTCCAAGGCAGGTGCTATTTCCCCATTTTATAGATGGTGAAACTGAAGCATAGACAGTACATTAGCCTCCTATTTCTGCTACAGTGAACCATCACAAACTTTTTTGTTCAAAACAGATTTTATTACAGTTCTGGAGGTCAGAAGTCCAACAAAGCACTCCCTGGGCTAACACAGGTGTCAGCAGGGTTTGCCTTGCCTCTGGAGGCTCCAGGGGAGAATCATTTCTTGATTTCCCCCCACCTCTTCCCTGGCTTCCGAAAGCCACCTGTGTTTCTTGACTCATGGCCCCCTTGCTCCATCCTCCATGCCAGCAACGGCGGGTCAGGTCTTTCTCTCCCAGTGTCAGCAGGACACAGGCTCCTTCTCTGCCTCTTACTGCCAATCTTAAGAATCCTTGTGATGACCTTGGAACCCACCTTGCATAATCCAGGGTCCTCTCCCTACTCCAAGGTCAGCTGATTAGCAACCTTAGTTTAATCTGCAGCCTGAATTCCCTCTTGTCAAGTGAAGTAACATAATCACAGGGGCTGGGGGTTAGGCTGTGTATGGCTTTGGAGGACCATTATTCTACCCACCACGGACAGCCTAAGTGGCTCACTCAAGGTCACATGGTCAGTGGCAGGCTTTGGATGACAGCCTTGGTGATCTGGTTCAGTCTGATTTTTTTTTTTTTTTTTTTAACCTTCTGACACTTCCTGTGTGTGTCAGGACTCAGCTAGGAGCTGGGGACACGTCAGTGCCAAGTACTGTCTCTGCCCTAGTGGCTCTATGCTCCATTGGTGTTCTTGGAGCAGATTCTCATGTACCCTGGACAAAGCAGAGTCTGAGACACAAAAGGATAAAAATAAACTTTGAGCTGGAGAATGCAAGAAGTAACATTTTCATGGGAAAATCAATTGACTATTTGGAGAAGCATACGAGGTGGGGAGAAGTGGTGGTGGAGGTGGGCGCTGAAGAGTGGGACAAAATTAAAGACATAATTCAAGTTCACTGGGGACTCTGCCTGGGGGCCAGTCCCTTTGCCCTGACTTTGACTATCTGTTGACCTCTGCGAAATTGGAATGCTGGCATTCTTATTTTAATGTATTTTATACATGCCCACGTACACACTTGTGTTTGCTCTACCCCAGGGGCATGTGGCATTGGAGACAGACACGTCCACATATCCAGATTGAGTGACTGCCAAGCAAAACCACTTGGCTATTGCTGGATGGGGAAGTTCTGGAGGGTTTTCTGAAGGCCCAACTACAATACTGGTCACAGGCGAAGGAAAAACAGATGGAGTTGAGCCCCGAAGACAGACTCATGCCTTTCCCAGCACCTGCTCTTGACCAGGCACCCATTCGTTATCCACACCTTTGGAATTAGAGGACCTGAATTGGAGCCCTAATCTGCCAGGTGTTGACTGGGTAGAAATCAAGTTCCTGGAGCATCAATTTCCACATATGTGAAAACGCGGATAGTTGTAATTACCTCGCCTGGAGCTGGAGTTGCAAGATTAAAGTGAGCAAGAATATACTTTGCCAACTGTAAGTCATGCACGAGCAAGTGTTTTTATTAAAGTTACATACACCAATGCAATAGGGGATTCTTCGGTATCTGTGGGCTAAGCCCAGCTTAAACTATAGAGATAGGACAGAACAAGAGGTTTTTGCATTTTAACTAATCACTCAGGAATCGTCCATTTAACATTGGTCTCTTTGGAATATTGAACAAATAATTGAGCATAATCAAAATGTTCTTTAACTTGCCTTTTGAACCTGTGATACTGTCATCTGTGACGGGTAAATCTCAATCTTTGAAAGATTTGCTTCTGTTTCCTTTTTCAAAGCCGAAAGATCGACTGCCAAGTCTTGTTAATAAGGGGGAGATAATGGTTGGGGGCCAAATGTCCGATTTTTCCTGAATGCCTATGAAATAGCCAAGAAAGATGATCCCCCCCAGCATCACTTTCAGTGAACCTTGTTGCATGGGCAGCACTGCTGGAGTCAGGGAGGGCTTCTAACTGGAAAACACCTGGAAACACCTGATGAGGCCAGGTTGTGGGAGGACTTGTTAGGTTCGTTCCTCCATAGCAGAGATTTGACCATGAAAGTTGCTCCCTCAAACTCAATCCAAGAAAAATGCAGAGCTTGACTTCATATTCTGAGCCTAGGACTCAGTATAGCTTTGGTATTTAAGGATGTGGAATTTTGTCTCCTGGTTTCTAATCCCAGCTCCAACACTTGCTAGCTGGATGACTTTGGGATGTCACTGAGTTTCATTTCATTCATCCACGTACCCAGTGGTTCTCAACTGGGGTGACTTTTTCTGCAGGGGGACACCTGACAATGCATGGAGGCATTTTTGGTTGTCACACCCAGGGGGTGGAGATAAGGATGCTGTTGACAACCAGTAGGTTTAGTCCAGAGATGCTGCTAAGCATTCTACAATGCTCAAAACAACCCCAACAACAAAGGATCCTCTAGCCCTTAAATGCTGATAGTGCTGAGGTTAAGAAACCTTGTACTACATAGGAATAGTGGTTGTACTGACCTCCCAGGGCTGCTGTTAGGAGGGAGGTGATGCATGGACAGTGTTGACCATGTTGACTGGTGCATGCTGGGACACATGCAATGTTAACTACACTAATGAATGTAAGTGGTATCATCAACCATAATGTTCAACCTGGTCACATACCCACCACCCTCCTGTTCATCACACCTGTACTCTTACTCTAAAAGTCATTACTTTTATGGCCACATCTGGTGGGCATTTTCAGAGGCCTTCACAGACAGGACATCGCCCACCTGGGTTGGGGGGAGGGAAGGGATTCTCAATGTCCTTAAACTCTCACACCTTGGCCCACTGCTCACAAACACTCCTTCCTGGGATGAAGGCCAAACACCATTATGAATATTACTACCTCAATTAAAACAGTTGTTACCATTGTATCTGGTACTTCATAGACATTATTTCAATTGAATATGTCCTATAGCTCAGCAATTAAGCATAACTATCACCCAGAGATGGCCCAAGGCTCAGAAAATATTGAGTAACTTGGCCAAAACTAAGTGGCTACAAAGAGACAGTGGCTGTATTTCATCCCACATCCACTCAACTCCCATGGCACATCCTACAACTCCACGATCCACTGAACTTGGGTAGACAAATAGTGGAGAAATTGAGGTCTGGCCATAGGACTCTGAGCTAAATGTCTGCTCCCTTTCTAAAGAATTTGTGTATTGGCCGGGCGCAGTGGCTCACACCTGTAATCCTAGCCCTCTGGGAGGCCGAGGCGGGTGGATCCTTCGAGGTCAAGAGTTCGAGACCAGCCTGAGCCAAGACCCTGTGTCTACTAAAAATAGAAAGAAATTAGCTGGACAACTAAAAATACACATAGAAAAAATTAGCCGGGCATGGTGGTGCATGCCTGTAGTCCCAGCTACTCGGGAGGCTGAGGCAGTAGGATCGATTAAACCCAGGAATTTGAGGTTGCTGTGAGCTAGGCTGACGCCACGGCACTCACTCTAGCCTGGGCAACAAAGTGAGACTGTCTCAAAAAACAAAAAAAAGTGTATTTCTCTCCAGCTCTCTAGCATTAAGGAGAGCTGTTAGCTGAGTAATTAGACATATTTGTCAGACATTGAAAATGATCTTAAAGAGTTAAACCTGAGCAACTGTAATCTTTCCAATAATAAAATTTCATTTCCTAGAAACCCTGATAGAGCTTTTTCCCCCCTCCCAAGCCACAGAATCTGTTTTCACAATCCATCATTCAAACCCAATCTTGGAAGAAATGTTAAAATGATAAACACGCTACTTGTGATGTGTGTCTGTTTGATGATGCTATTGAGCCAAGGAAGTTAGACCCATGTCAGATGTGGATTTGAAGGAGATACCTGCAGAAGGGAGAGACTTCTAAAGAGATTTTTCTTCATGGGGAAAAAGTATGTTGCTTACATACCTCTCCTCCTGAAGTTTCTTAAAGTCACATGGGCCTTTTCCTTCCTTTAGGATTCATATTTCAAAAGTGTGCTTGTCTATTTTAAGATTGCTCTTGCCGAATGGAATCATAATTGATCATGCCTTGAATTTACGCTTTTGTTAGTCGTGGGTTGAATTTTCATTGTGGTGATGATGAAGGTATTGGCAGGGATACAGGGGTGGCATCTTTCACACCTGATTTCTGAACATACTGTCTGATTTTTCTCATCTTCTAAAAGGCAATATAAATGGGGATGCCCTAGTGTCATAAAAGGATAGATGTGTAAATGGCTTAAACTTGTCCTTGTGTTCACAAGTGTATTCATATTACAGAAAAATCTCCATGCCATTGGCCACACTTCGCAGATTTGTCCTTTAGTGTTTTTTTAAAATTCAGGATATTTTGGAGGTAAAAACATCCTGGATACGTGAAATACATGTGCCTCGCTCAAGCCAGGGCCACAAGTGTGTCCTTCCCCCATACAGCGTGCCCCATCTCCATTAGTTTCGGGTTTGCCCACCCCCTATCTGACCAGCACCCAGTATCACTGCCATGTGAGCACCTTAGTGTTGATCAATTAGTACCAGTTTGATGGCGAGTACACATGCATGTTTTTCCATCCTTGTGATACCTCACTTCAAAGGATGGGCTCAATCTCTATCCAGGATAATATGAGGTGCTAGAACACCATTGTTCTTTGTAGTTGAGTGTAGTACTCCATGGTATACATATACCACATATATCCACTCAAGTATTGATGGGCATTTGGGTTGTTTCTGAAATATGAGTCGGAAAGGAAGGAAAAAGGTCAATGGGATTTTAAGGAACCTCAGGAAGAGAGGTATGTTAGCAAACATAATTTTCCCTGGGAAGGAAAATCTCTTTAGAAGTCTCTCCCTTCTGCAGGTATCTCCTTCAAATCCACGTCTGACATGGGCCTAATATCTTTACTCAATAGCATCTGTGCATCAGAGGCACAAGGAAAAAAGGCCAGACCTCTGCGATTCTTAGTTGGTCCTAGAGAGGCCACAAAACTGGGCACTACAAGAAGACTCGGCCTCCCCCACCCGCCCTTGGTTAGACTTAAAGTTCATCAGGTTCCCTTTCTGCCTCTTCGCTTACTTGTGGCCCTCTGTCCGTTCAGCAGCGAAGCCACCCTTGCTTTCCCAGGTTCAGGTGTCCTAAAATGTCTTTTTTTTTCTAGCCTAGAAAATTCCCTTTCATCCTTTAAGACCAAGTTTGAAGCTGATATTTCTATTCCTCAATGTCACTTCTCATGTGCTTCCTTCTCCCACCATCCCCTATGTGGGTGCAAGGCCTGGAGTTCTACAGAGCTGAGTCTGAATCCTAGTCCTGCTCTAACTTTGGGCAAGTTTTCTAACTTCTCTAAGCTTCAGCTTCCACGTCTGTTCAATAGAGGTAAAAAGTGCACTTGCTCATAAGGTGGTTGTGACTTAAATGATTGTCCATGTGCAACTTTCTCAGCTCAGTGCCTAGTATGTTGTAAGCTCTCAAAAAATACCTGTTATTTACACTATACTTT
The DNA here is from genome assembly GCF_020740605.2 of Lemur catta. Classification (NCBI taxonomy): domain Eukaryota; kingdom Metazoa; phylum Chordata; class Mammalia; order Primates; family Lemuridae; genus Lemur; species Lemur catta. The sequence continues at coordinate 14,484,528 of NC_059147.1, read as the reverse complement.
TATCAGTATACTTAAAAACTGATAGGAACTCCCCAAAGAATCTCATGACAACTCCTCTCTACCCAACAAAATGCCTGCCCTGGCACAAAGTAGGTGTTTAATGTTTACTGAATGCATGAATAAATTGTGAATAAGGCAATGAGTGGATGGGTTTGTAGAGGAATGGTTACGTGGATAACCTAGTTAGTCAGCCCATGGAAATACGTAATGAAAATAGCAATTTCTCCTAGAGCAATTGAAAGTGACCATCATATGAGGAGGTGGTCACAAGCCTGCTCTAAAGTCCCACTCTAAATGCCCTGCCCTCACCTATTTCCTGGAAAAAAGAACAAGGGTTACAAATAGTTTTTCCACATAGAGAATGAGAAAACATCGGGGAAAGAACGGTAGAAAATTTGAAAAAGGATATCATTTCATCAACTACAAAACTGCTCGCTCAACATGTTGGAGTATTTCTTTCCCGGCTTTTTTCTATTTATAATAGATCTTTACAAATCTATGGTTATAACTGTATTTGTAATTCAGCTGCATGCTTTTTAAAACTTCAAAAAGACAACACAGGGTTGGTGACAATTTGAAGCAACTAGAGTTCTAATCCACTGCTGGTAGGAGTAAAAATTGCTGCAGTCCTATGGAAAACCGGTGGCTTCTGCTAATGCAGAATATGTCACATACACAATGACCCAGCAGTTCTTCCAGGGAAATACCCAAAAGAAATGTGCACACGTGGTAACCCAAAGAAACCTGCAGGAGAAATAACTACAGCAGCACTATAAATAATGGACAAAATCTCAATGCACATCAACAGAAGACTGGACAACTGGATAATTTGTTAACATACTTGCACAGTGGAATGGGAGTGTGGAGACTACATCTCAGCACAGTAACTCGGATGACTCGTTAAAGCAAACATTCAGTGAAAGAAACCAGGGACAAAAGAATCCCCTAGACATGCATGACTCCATCTATAAAGATCACAAACAGGTAACCCTGACCTGAAGTGTTTGAAGTGGCTCACCTGAGGGTGGGGGGAGTAATGGCCTGGGAAGGGAGACCGGGAATGTTCACGTCTTTATTTTCATCCGGGTACTGGTTACACGGGTGTATTCACTTTGTGAAAATTCACCGAGCTAAATGCTTATGATTTGTGCACTTTTCCATGTTTTTTACACTTCCATAAAACCTTTAAAAAATCCACCATAACATTTTTTGTACTCGTTTTATAAACTTGTGCCAATAGCTACAAAATATTCCATCTAGTTAATGTACCACAATTTACCTAACGACTTTCCCTATTGTTAGACTTTTTTCTGCCGGCTTTTTTTCATGCTTCTCAAAGATGCTTTGATTATCCTTGTAGAGGATATGAAATGGGGACAAAGGCTTATTTCCTTAGGATTGATCCCAATAAGTGAAATTAAAAGAATATTGAGGCTCTTGATACTATTCCAATTTGCACATAAAGGGCCAGTTTGTCATTCCTGCTGCTGGTTTGTTTGCCTGAAAAGTTCACACCATCGGGGTTCTGAGCAAATTCAGACTTTCAAGAGCATTGGACGAGTGTGAACATTAGATCACACCCCCACCCACCGGGGGCTCTCAAGAAAAAAATATTCTTCAAAGGAAAATGTTCTAAGTTGAGAATTCATGGTTCTCGCTTTGAATTCTGTTTCCTCGGGGATGGCTTTTCCAGCATCGGGCAAGAAGGAGCCTATTTTTCAAGACCCAATTTGCCAACTCGAGGAAAAGCCAAACACAGCCTGCTAAATGCAGAGGGTGCTGAGAAGCATAGATTCCCATGCAGAACACAAGCAATTTCATGCACGAAATGGATATTTTGCTCCGTTTGCTGAGCTGAAATCAAGGTGCACGCTGGAGGCCTGACAGCTCTTTAGCTGTAACAGCACAAACGTGCTGCTACAAGACTTGAAAACTGTTTTGAAAGATTTGCTTAGTTTTTCAAAAAGAATTGTCAGTTCTCCCGGCTCTAGCGTGAGGCTGGGCTGGTGAGGTTGAGGGGGGGGGAAAGCAAAAGATAAATAAGCGGACAAATCCAAATATATTCTTAATGTTAATGCCAGGCGGCTTCTGGGAGCTCAAAACCGTACTTACACTGATGCTGAAACAGCCGAGGAGTCAAAGGCAGGCTGACAAGTTGAGGCTTAACACCAGAAATAGAAGGAATTGATTTAAGACATCCACTCTCAAATCCTCTTCACCCTAAGAGCTTTGGAATCTAATAATTGGTGCTGGAGGACCGAGACGAATGTTCTCATCAGCCCTAAAAGTAGGGGGAAGAAGGAATAGAGCAAAGATCTTCGGGACACTTGGCCAATGGTTTTCATATTTGGTTTTATCAAGGAGCTAATGATTCTCGGTACCTTTTGACTCTGCATGTAGCACAGTACAAAGGACACTTTTATTCTGCAAATTGCACTCTGATGCCCTGATCAGAGTCACCTCACTAAATGTGGTTCATGTGTGTCCTGAATGCCACAGCCACTGCCATGGACTCATCAGGACACACACAGCAAAAGTCAGTGAATCACGCTTATTTTTAAATCATAGATCAGTTTTGACTGAATAAGATCTCAGAACAAGTCCAAAAAGAGCTGGTTCTAAAGACAGAGCTAATGATCTGGCCATTCCATTGGGGGATTTTGCTAGACAAAAGGCAGGGGTCTTAGGTTGGGGTGTTGGGAGGGGCCAGGGGAAAAATGTGGGGGACAAAGAAGGGGGGAGTAGCTCAGGGTCCTTCCCAGGGGAGGGGGTCTTTAAATCCATTTGAAACTCCCCACCCCTTTCCCCCATGTGAGGAAATTATACATTGATCCGAATCTGTTATTTTTTATAAGTCAAATTAGAAGTCAGGGTTTTATTTAGCTTAAATCAAAAGCAACAGTACAAGAATATACAGGTAAGCATTGCATAAATGCTTTTTGCAGCTGTAATAACTATAGATTGCAGGAAACAAGCTATAGGTCCATCAATAGGGGAATGAAAAAGAACAAGGATGGAACCTCCACGGGATAGGGTCTCTGGCCAGTTAGAATAAGGTAGATCCAAATGCTCCAACGCGACAATGTTTGTGATGTGCTACAGAGTAAGAAAAGAGCATAGTGCAGGATATCTACATAGTATATACTCATGAAAAACCTCCTGCAAAAGGATGGCAGAAACTCTCTTAAATTACACATTTCTGTGTTGTCTCAATATTTTAAGTCAAGCAAATGAAAAAGGAAAAACTAAACTTCCTGGATTGCTAAGGGCTGTTGTCTGGTTTTTTTTTTTGTTTTGTTTTGTTTTCATAATGAAACCTCTTTAGGTGAGAAACTTAAAATGAACACCTTTTCTGTGAAGCTGTGGCCCTAAATTTGGAGCCAATTCCTTTTAGAAGAGTTCTGTTAGATTTTCCATGGTTCTACCAACACATGGACCTCAATTACAGTTCAAATTTATGTGATGTCTCTTTCTAGATTCTCCCCTCACTGCTTAGCTTTGCCTGGGGGGCAGGTGTGATTATGCCCAGAGGTGTCTTGCCCAAGACCTCTTGCTGGAAGTGGAAGAACCAGTTCTCTAGTTAATACCATCTGACCCTAAATCCCAAGACTAGCAATTGCCCAAAGCTATTCCCATTCATTTATATTTTGAAAATGGAGTTCACAGAACCTTCAATTTGTTGGGAAATTGGTAGCCGTTCATTTTTTGTCCTAAGAGTTTGAGCAAGCTCAAAAATCATGTCCTCTATTTCAAACCACGTCATAGCTGTTCAACTTCATAAAACTTGCTTAACATCTGTGTGCTATACTTTACAAGGAAAACAATTATGCTTCACCCTCGGGGTTGGTGTGGAATTTAAATGAACTAATGCCTCAAGCAAGAGGTTTCTGGTTAATAATAAAAGCCTAATAAATGCTAGTGATAACTCTTCACATCAAACTCATTTTGTAATCAGAAGTCTTTCCCCATCTACAAAATGGGGATGGGTAATGCTGATTTCTCAGTGTTATGTGAAATAATGTTCATAAGGTGCCTGGCATCAAGTAGAAGCTTAAAAAATGTCAACTCCTTTCCCATATCTGGCCTTCTTATGGGCTGACCCTCATCAATGGTGCAGTAGTGACAGTTCTGTGACCTGATCCTTGGCATTCACGAGGAAAGGAGGAGGATCCTACTGGCCAAGGGTGACCTGGAGAATCATTTGAGTCAAAGCAGCAAAGAAAAAGACCCAATATTCCTATAGCAAGATATTCCTTTTCCTGGAAGCATAAGGGTGAGGTGGAATTAGGGCATTCAGGGAGCATCGTTGGAGGACCGTGGGCACCATGAGGACAGACGAAAGGGGGGAGAAGCAATGGAACAATTCTGCAACCTAAGCAACAAAACCCAAGGTCTACTTACATGGAAGGGTGCATGGGTGCTTATTGTAGGGAACCACGGACACGGGGTCTTCACTCCAGGAGCACTTCGGATGAGTAAGAAATGCATAAGGGAAAAAATCAGTACCTTAATCCCAACTGTGTAAAAAATAAGAGCTTTTGGCATGGACTTCTGTGTGCCCTAAGTCTCAAGGAAGGAAATAATACAACACATGTCAAAGGGAAAAAAATTATCAAATTCTTAAGTGAATATACAATCTGGGGCAATTGCTTCCTGGTTAAGTGATAACTTGCATTGATTGAAATAAGTGATAACTGATTATGATATTTCTAGAATTCTTGATCTTACTATTCAATGTTTAGCTTCCCTACCCTGCTTCTTCCCATCCTCTTGTTTTTTGACCTAGCATATAAAACTGTATTTTGAGGACAACTTAAGCTGAACTGTTTTCCCTTACTGAAAAGGCAAAATAGTGTAACTTTGAGTATAGGGCTGGATTTGATTCTTGGATCTATCACTTACTAGCTGTGTGATCCTGGACAACTTAACTACCCTCTCTGTGCTTTTTTCCTATCTGTGAAATGGAGATAATAACATACTTCCCTCATGGGGTTATTGTGAGGATTGAATGGAATGTCGGAAATTTGCTCAGTACAGTACTGGGTACATTGTAAATGATCAATACATGTGAATTATTTTTATTATGATGAGTTTGTCATTATAGGACTCTCCTCCCATGGGTAAGTGGAGAGGTCTTTTGAACACTATCGGTTCTGATTTTGAACACGACCATTTCTGCTGTCTGGCTATAAGGTTGGAGTGAGACACCATTACTCTTAGTTTCACTATCTGTAAAATGGAGGTAATAACTGGCCAGAGTTTTGAGAGGATGAAATGAAGTAATGTCTATGGAACGCCTGGCCTGAAGTTAAGTACTCAGCAAATGATGATGTCATTATCCCTCCTTTCTAAAACCCTCAGCACTTTACTCCTAAGCATGAGCATTGGATTTAAAAGTATCTAGTTTTTCACTTTTACAACTGGTGAATTCAAAACACCTGATTACTTCTACTGTAAAGAAAACATATTGGATGATCAAGGTAAATTCTGAAGCAAATGTTTTGATGCCTTAATTTGTAAGGCATGACTACATATCATTGCAGTTCTTGTCATTGTTTAAAATCTTATTTACTTCAGTTTACTTACAAGCACAAATGTCTTTGGTACTGCTACTTGAGAGTAAGAAACACAAGCAAACCTTTAGTACACCTGTTTCTCACCGCTGGAACCTCGGCACCTTAACTGTGCTTTGTACATATTAGGTGCTCAATTAAAGCTTATCTGAATAAACCATGAAATTCATTTTAACTATGTCAACCTTCTGCCTCCCTATTTTTTTGGCCCCTACTGCTCCACATTACCGAGGGGGGAGGGGTGTGTTTTCTGCTGGCATCTGGGGAAGGGGCTGGTGCAGAGGACAAGGTTGCTCTTGGCCGAGGGTATGGAGGTGACAGTCCACAATCAGGGGACTTAATCCCAGCACTGCTGTGTGACCTTGGGCAAGTAATTATCCCTCTCTGGACTTGTTTCTGAATCTAAAAATGAAGGACTAGAAGAGATGACCTCTTTGTGCCTTTTTTTTATTTTGCTGATGGTAGTTTGACACAGTGGGAAATCGGTCTTTATTGGGGGGAGATCAGACAGACCTGTGTGAAACCTTTTTGACAACTACCAGCCGTACAAACACAGACACGTTTCCAAATTTCTCTAAGTGTTACCATCATCTACAGAACAGGAATAATCGGTCTTCAAAGAGTTGTTGCAGGGATGAAACAAGATATTGAACATCAGGAACTTAGCACAGGGGTCTGGTTTTATACAAATGACACATTCCGTAAGCAATGGCCGTCACTCTACATCTCCGCTTCCTGCTTGGCCAGATCCCTCCGCACTCAAGATAACAATAAGTTCTTCTCTTCAGGCCTCTCCTGGGCTAAATAAGAGCAACTCTAGGAGGGCCGATGCTCATGAAGCCGATGATATGAATTTGGTGGTGGAATGTACAGCTAGGTCACTTACTGCACACTGCCCTTGTCCCCACCCCGCGGAGATGGCATTTGATACGAGCACGGAGATCGGTTCCTTCCTCTCCAAGCTGGCCTTATTGATCCCCTCATCCTAATGGGGACAGGGGAAGAAGGAGAAACGCGGAAATGTTAGCAAAGACAGATTAGGTCCACTTGATTGTCTTCACCCTCAGAAGCAGCTGCAGGAAGACGGGAAAAGAGTCCAGGATTAACTTGAGCCTCTGGCTTCTCGTTCTTTCCCAATCAATCCCCAGAAAGTAGCCATTTTTAATTCCCCATTTATCTCACTTGACCCAGGGTCGCGTCTGTTTTCAGGGCAAAGATTAGAGAAGTGGCAGGTAAGTGGCTGATATCGCCGGTAATAAATGAATATGAGCTTCAAGCTCAGTGTAATTAAAAATGTATAAACTCGCATTTTATTCCCCTTTAAAAGTTTACAGTCTTCCTTTGGAATCCTTCTAGAACTGCCATTCAACTTGCTTTTTTTAGTCATCTTTGCCGATAAGAAAGGGGAAGGAAATTGAAGGCCCAGCAGAATACGCCCTCTTCTGTGCAGAATCAAACCTGTATCTGGGAGGGGGGAGGCACATGAGGCTTCACTGTGGCGTCTGGGGCCACTGGGAGAAGGGGGCAGATGTCGCCGGTGCACTTCGTATTTACCTTGCAGTTACCAAGCTGTGAGCCAGGGTGCTTCGAACTCGAACAACAAATCTTAATCCAGGAAGTGGACAAAAACCCACAAAACAAACCCAGGCCAACTTCAAACACTGGAGTTATCTGTGCCTGGGCTAGACTACCGTCAGCAACACAGAACCAGCATTTGTTCCTGTGCTGGAGAAAGGTCATTTCAGCCTGGAACTTTCGGCCTACTTGCCTATAGATGCTGCCATTAAAGGCTATTTGAGGTTTGAACCATGTCACGCACTGTGTGCCTGCCTGTTCCCCAACCTGGAGGACAGTGAAAACTCCAGAGAAATCTACTTCAGGGGGTGGATAGGTGGGACAAAGTTAAAGAACAGAATAGGCATCATCTCGGCTACTCCCAGAGCATGGTTTTACTAAATCCTTGCACTGGTGCTGTGAATGAGATTTATTTTGCCCATTTTACAGATGTAGAAACTGAGGCCCCTAGAAGTCACTTATGTTAGGTCTTGCTCAGGAGGGAGGAAGCCCTGCTCTTGTCTGCTCAGCTTCCAACCCCTCTTCCCTTACATCAGTCACCCAGGTAGGAGTGGGCTGGGCTGGGCTGGGCTGCTGCTGGTTTTGTTTCTAAGCAATCTGTGAACAACTCTCCAAGCATCAACTCTGAAAGGAAACCCCCTCCCCTGCATAGTTTCCAGAGGGGACGACCACCTTGTGCAGTGGCTCTAGACGCCCCCCAACCAACACACAGAAAAACTTTTGTGCCTTCCTCTAAGAAATCACACTAGACAGTGAAAAAGAAGCTGCTTCCTGGTGGTAAAAGTGTATGGCACCGAAGTGGTTACCAACCATTTTGTTCAACCAGACTATTTACAAGTAGTAACAGGGTATCTGTTTCCTGTCATCCCCATCATATATCTTAAGGCAGAGAGATTGGAAGCCCATTACAGTATGATATCTAATCAATACACACCGTATTCCTACAGCAGGAAGTAAAAGAATAGGCCCTTGGGAACCAGAGTTCAAATTACTCTACTGTCGATTCCAGATAGCTGCTAATGCTAGGCCGAGCTTGGGGTAGGGGGTGGGATGGGGACCGGTGGAGGGGGGGAGGGGGAGGAAGTGACCGTAGTTTAATGGATAGTTAATTCAAAGATCAAATATGCATTCACTTTTGCCTCATTTTAAAACTACACGTAGTCTTCCAGCAGGAGGAAGGGTTAGTGCCGTGGGTACCCCTTCTGGCTTCAAACGCTTCCCTTTGTGTGGTGTCAAAGTACATTCTAGATATGCATGTACCATGCAACTTACATATGTGTCTGGGTATAAAATTATGTCTCAATATACTTCCATTTTAAACCTAAAGAATCCTAAAGGAACTGACACATGCATTTGCTTATTCAATGAGTGTGCACTGAATGCCCACATACCTACGGACACTACACTAGTTGGTGACCCACAAGCAGCTTTGAGCAAGTCCTAGGCAGTCCTGACATCATGGAGCTTACACACTAATAGGGAGGACGTCATTGCTTGATCGATGCTTCAGTCGAGTTAGTATGACCCAAGAGGGCATAAAGAGTTGTCCTTTAGTGGAAGGAGTCTGGGAATCACCAAGTTCTGGGTTTGTCACCTGCCTCCCACCTACTAGTTTCATGACCCTTGGAGAGTTACACAACCTCTGACTTTCAACCACTCCACTTGTAAAGTGGAAATAATACTCATCTCTTGGGTTATCGTGAGGGCACAACTGAGTAAAAAACGTGGATGTTTTTATTTCAGCATGTAGCCTACGGTCATTCCTCAATGTGCCCGTTGCCTTCCATTTCCGTGCAGCTGGTGAGCTTCCCACTCTGTGCCAGCGTTTGAGAATCCTGCAAGGGATCGGTTACAAAGCTCTGTGCCTCACGCACAAACCCAGGTTCTCCACTCGGCTCCGTGAAACTGGGGTGGGGGCACCACACCCCACACTCTGCTCCCGGCTCTGCCCATAGGGGGCGCTAGAGGACGACTGTGGGGCAACGGAGGGGAGAGGGGTTTTTGATGCCTTCTCTTGGCTTGCTGTTGCTCTCAGCCTTCACCTTGGCAGCGGCACTTCATCTCTGTAGCAGCTGTGGAGTCCAGGCTCCAGCCTCGTGCCCCTTGGAGGTACAAACACCAACAGGCAAGGCCTTTACTCGGGCCTCCGAGGGTCCCAGCTCTGAGCCACCAGGCTCTCCTGTGATGTCCCTAATATCTGCCCTCTGTTCCCCAACCCAAGGGTGGCAGCTGCCTCCTACAATTATTACTGATGTGACTTCGATATTCCCATGTTTGCCTTTTAAATCTTCCAATATTTGTACAGACAAGTCCTTTCATTGAATCATTTAGCTAAAACTCCTAGCATGGCTTGTGTTTCCCTAACTGGACCTTGGCTGATACAAGGAGTGTAAGGGCCAAAGGTTGTCACAACTCATTGAAGGAACTTCATTCCTTCTGTTTAGTCCCAGGGCAGTTTGCTTCTCCCAAGGACTCAAAACAAGAACAACAGCACAAATGCCTGTTTCATGCCTCAATCTTCTCACCAGAGACTCTCAAACTCTGGCCGGTATAAGGGCCAGACTGGAAACTGTTCGTGGATCCTGGTCCTTTCCTAGCCCTTCCAACAAACCCAAACTCCTCTTTGCAGCAACTAACAAAGCAAACTTCCTATGCTAAATTTCAGGACTAGGGTTGGGGGAACTTCCCATTGTGAAACTGAGTCATAGCTTTGCTGGCCCAAAATTGCCTTATTAGATAAATAATGAAAAATTAGGAAGAATGTATGGGCTCAGAAATATCCCTCCACTCCACCTCCACGGTACATGGGATTTTCATTGTATCCAAGTGCCCATCAATTCATGAGTTAGGATAACAAAATGTGGTATATCTATACTATGGAATATTATACAGCCATAAAAAAGATGAATTCATGTGTTTTGCAATAATTTGGATGGAACTGGAAACGATTATCCTAAGTGAAGTATCTAAATGGAAAAACTAACCAATGAGCATACCAAGTACACAGAGGAAAGCAAAACTTGGTGGAAATCAAGTGGGGAGGGTGGGAGGCAGGGAAGGGATGGGTTGGGTGAAAAATCTACCTAATGGGCACACCAAGCACTATCTGGGTGATGGCACACTTACAGCCCTGACTCAAGCAATTACAAAAGTGATCCCTGTAACCAAAAGCACTTTTACCTTCATAATATTTCGGAAAAAATAAAAATGAAAGAAGTTATAACTACATACCACAGAACCTGGCATATAACATCTATTAAGATGAAACTTCATTTAACACTACTATAAACCTCAAAGTGGTGGGTATTACACTCCTTTAATTTCTTTAATTTAGCAGAGACAGTGTTTGAGCTCAGGGCTTATGGGCTGTGTTGATGCTGCTTCCATGACATTCAGGATGACTCGGTGATCATCTGACCTTCCCAGGCCATTGGCGATGTCCTCATGTGCCTCTTCACCTTCCTGTGTGTGTGTTTCTCCTAGAATTCCTCATCTTCCTCCTGTGCTCATCCACACTCACCCACCCATTAAAACAAAGGTCTACCTTTTAATTGGAATTTTGCAGGCTTTTGACTTCAAGTTAAGATCAGTCAGAACTGTCTTGTTTTAATCTGAAACTGTTCCAGGTTTCTATATGTTTTCCCCACTCTCTTGGTAACCCAATTCCATTAAGGAAAAAGGGCTATACCTGGCATTCCTTCTTGTCCTTAAAGAGCTGAGCACAACATTTCTGGATGTTGAATGTTTCTTTGATCTACTTTACATGAAAATATTCTTTTAGAAGTCAGAATAGGCAAAAATAAAATTCAGAAAAGTATCTCATGAAATAAGTTTGACTTAATTCACAGAGCTCCAAATCCCAGTTTCCCTCTTTATTTTGGCTACCAGTAAGCTTGCGGTAAGTTGAGTTCAATTTCCAAAGCTTCCCTTAGTCTGGATTTCCTGCTAAAATTCCTTCACTTCCTTTGCATGCCTTTCCACCATTCTCCACTCAACCCATACACTCGCCACTCATCTCGCATCCTGTATCTTCAACTTTTACCTCCATCTCGTTATTTTACTGTGTCTGTTTTTTATAAGCCTGAAACTTATCCTGGAAAATAAGGCATGAGTAGAAACTACCAAGCCCAGGATTGGGTATGTAAAGTGATCTGCATATTCATGTTAATTTATGTAAACAATTCTTTTGTAGATAAGAGCTTTTTACTTTAGAATTACTTTGTTAATGTAAATTGCTCAATAGCCTTATTTCCTAAAGTTTTTCCAACATCTTATAAACTTTTATTGTGAAATATTGGGAAAATTAAACTCTTATATTACATGGTTCTAATATCTGAAGACAACCACAATTTGAACCTGTAGTGTCTTTTCATACTTTGTTTTTGTACAGCTGGCATAAGATGCACATGCACATATATCCTACCTTTAAGTATATATTCTCATGTTTCTGAAAAACATACACAATTTATGATTAAAAACATTAGTTGACAGGAAAACACTGGAATAAAGAATAAATTCAGGTTTTAATTTATGACTAATGTGAAATAACAGCAGCCTTAAACAAAATTTTACATGTGAATTTTTCTAATTGTTTCCTATTTTAATACACGTAAACATCTATAAACTTTTCATATACATATTCAATAGTTTCTAGATACTTGACCATCTACGAATAGGTACCATAAAGCTATGATTCCTGAGCAAAGGTAAGAAAGTAACATGAACTCTGACTAACAGTTTACTGCCTGGAAATCATACCAGGAACAGAGCACAGGGATGGAGGACCTAAGGAGAACCCAGCTCAGTCAGGTCAGAGTTCAGGAAAGCTAAGGCAATTAAAATTCATGGAGCAGAGTAAGATGACAAGGGAGGTGCATAGAGAAAGAGCCTGAGGAATGTACACAGGGGGGTGCCCTTGAATCTTTGGGTGAGTGTTAATTTGTACATAAGTAAGGTGTGAAACTACCAATGACGGCACTAGGCAGAAAAATTCCTGGAGCTCAGTTTCCAGCCAGAGGGAAAAGATCTTGAATAAAACAAAGGGCATTAGATAGAATCCTTGGAAGTATTGCCTTGGTAGTAGGGCTAAATTATTCCTAGAATACTGATCTGCATAACAGTTTTAAAAGTAAGCCTTGAAAAGATCCAACTAATTCTAAGTAACTTGGAGCCACAAACACAACAAATTCCATCAACCAACAATGTATTGCAATGCCCTACATTTAATCCAGCAATCAACAGTGTATTGCAATCTCTTACGTTTAATCCAAGATTCCCAAGTATGAAAAAGGAAAACATAACCTATAACCAGGAGAAAAATCAATCAATAGAAACAGACTCAGAAATAACTGCTATTATGAACAGCTACCATAAAATAGTCATAAATATATTCCATATGTTCAAGAAGGTAAACAAAAAAACATGAGCATGATTCATGAAGAAATTGAATATTATGAGAATGACTCAAATAGAACTACTAGACATGAAAAAATACATCTGAAATGAATAATACCTTAAATAGCATTAGCCACTAAAGAAAAAATTAATGACTTTGCAGATACAGCAGTAGAAAGTAAACAAAACAAAGAAAAGTGAAAACAAAAACATTAACCAGTAGATCAGTTAAACTCCAGTAAAATACAAAGCAGTATAATGTACAAAAGAGGTGGAGGAGGCAGAACGAATATTTGATAAAGCAATATTTGAAAATACTATAAATTAAGTAAACCTCAATCAGAATAAACCCAAAAAAACCCACACCAAGGTGCAAAAATGTCAAATTGCTGAAATCAAGAGATTACAAAGAAAATCTTAAGTATCCAGAAAAATGACATATGTAGAAAGATATGAATTACAGAAGACTCCTTGTCAGAAATATGCAAGATAAAATGATAGACAAAAATTTGGATATATAAATTAGAGTACTAGAAACAGTAAACATAAAAACAAACATAAAAGACTTCTGATTTTTAAAATATTTAAAAAATAGACTAAAGCAAAATAACTATTGTGGGATTTACTAGATGTGTATAAGCACAAAGGGTGGGAGGCAAAAATGTATACAGTTGTAGGGGTCTTCTATATGTGAAGTAGTATATTTCAAGGTAAGCTGTGACACTATAGTATTGCAGCAGCCTATACATACTCCATAAATTCATGGATCAACAATTTTTTTATTAAAAGGTAGAAAAACAAGCCGTAATAGAGATAAAATGGAATTTTAAAATACTCAATTAGTCCAAGAGAAGGCAGGAAAAGAAAAATGAAAAACAAAGAATATAAAAACAAATAGCAAGATGACAGAGTATAAAACTCAACCATATCACTAATTACATTAGATGTAAATGGTCTAAACACTCCAATTAAAAGTCAAAGATTGTGACTTTGTATAAGAAAGCAAAACCCACTGTACTAGCTAGAGTTCTTCACAGAAAAAGAATCAATAGGATGTATGTGTATAAAGACAGACTTTCAGGAATTGGCTCATGTGATAAGGGCTGGCAAGGCCAAAATCTTCAGGGCAGGCTGACAGGCTGGAGACAAAGGGAAGATAAAATGTTGCAATGTTAAATCCAAAGGCAGTCTGGAGGCAGAATTACCTACTGAGGTTACCTCAGTCTTTTTTCTCCTAAGGCCTTCAACTGATGGGAGGAAACCCATCCACATTATGGAGGGTGTTTTGCTTAAAGTCTACTGATTGAAATATTAATTGCATCTAAAAATACCTTCACAGCAACATCTGTGCTGGTGTTTGATCAAATAACTGGTACCATAGCGCAGTGAAGTTGACATCCAAAATTAACCATCATGCCCAATTATGTTTCTACAAGAAACCCACTCTAAATGTAAAACACAGATAAAAGTAAAAGAATGGTAAAGATATACACAAAAAACTCTAATCAAAAGAGTGCTGGAGAGACTATACAAATTTCAGAAAAAAGACTTAGAACAAGAAATGCTACCAGGAATAACAAAATATATTTTAGATGGACAAGGGGTCAATTCACTAAGAGGGCATAGTACATAGAATTTTACAATTCTAAATGTGTATGAACATAATGGGGAGGTTCAAATCACATGAATCAAAATATGACAGAACTAAAATGAGAAATTGACAAATCCACAATTACATTGAGACTTCAAGGCTCCTCTCAGTAAATGATAGAATGAGTCGACAGAAAATCAGTAAGAATGCAGAATGTTCAAACATTATCAACCAACTTTATATTTGTAGAGCATTCCATTAACAGCATTATACACATTTTTTTCAGTGCATATGGAATATTCGCCAAGATAAATTATTCTCTGGGTGATAAAACAAGGTTTAAGTTGAAAACAATTATAATCATGTAAAATATGTTCTTAGACTATGATGGAATTAAATTAATAATAAAGAATAGTAGAAAATCATCATTTGAAAATTAAATGCAAACTATTAATAGTTCATGAACCAAACTTGTAATCATAAAAGAAAATATATTTTGAAATAAGTAAAAATCAAGACACAATGTATCAATCTGTAAGATGCAGCTCAAGCAGTACTTACAGGGAAAACTATGGCATTAAATGCTGCTTGATGTTAGTCAATGAAATTCGTTAGCAATTCCAATAAGTTGACTTCCACATGGAGGCATTTTTAGAGGAAAATGAATCTCCCACCAAATTTTTCCTTACTGTATTTTCTTCCTCTCTAATTGGGCCCTAGCTTCCATTTTTACCCAGAAGACTTTGTGGCAACAGGTTAAAATAAGAGTTTAATCAAAAGGATAGTGTGTCACAGTCAAAATTTGAAGAAAAAGTGATCTAGCATCAGGGGCTAATAAATTCCTTTTGTACTGGATTTTAAAAAAATACGCAGCATTGGATTGCTGACATAAATCCTCTGTAGACTTAATGCTGACATCTTTCTGCACTGTCATCCATCAAGGTGACAAATGGTGTAAATCCTCTTTTGGGAATTGTTACCTTGTTCTTTTGTGTGAGCCACTTATGTCCGAGTCCCATCCAATGATCCACAAAACTTGTCTCAGAGCCTTGTTCCCCAGATGGAACTTCTCACTGCCTGCAATGAGAGATGCTCTCAAGTAGCTGTGTACTTTCATAAACCTTTCCCCTCCATACCTTTGCCCTGGGTCATCTCATCTGCTCCTGTGGTTTTGCATACTTTATCTCTCTCCAACAAAATTCCTACCCCAAGTCCCTCTTGGGACACTCAAACCTATGCATCTTCTGCCCTCTCACTGTCTCCTGTTAGAAGTTTACAACCATCTCAAATTGCATGTAAGTCATAATTTCTGTGTCCCAGCCCTAGCCTGGTTATGTCCTTAGATGGTACTGCTATATATACTGTTGCTCAGGCCAAAGAAAAAAAGGAATTGGACCTGATTATTTTTCTTCCTTCACATCTGATCAAACATATGACCCCCGTTGATTAAACTCCCAACTCCTGTCTTAATCTCACTGTCACTACTGCCTCTTCCCTAGTCTTAATCACCCTCGCTGCTTGCCTGCATCTCTGCGGTAGCCAAAGGATCAATGCGTCATGTCCATTGCCGGGTCTTCTACCGATTCATTCTCCCCTGGCAGCCCCAAGTGATCATTGTGAAACACAAATCTGACGCTCACTCCATGGCTTAACTCCATCGATGCATTCTCATTGCTCAGAGGCTAAAGTGAAACCGTAGAGCATGACCCGAACATACCTGTTGGGTCCAGCTTCTACCTTCCCCTGCAGCCTCAGCTCACTCCCTTCTACGTGGCTGCCCTAGCTTCTCTTTCCCTTTAGGATGTGCCAAGTTCGGTCCCTTCCAGCTGACACTCATTCCTTCCTGCTTCATCTAGTCAATCCGTATTCATCCCTTATTTCTCAATTGAAATGCTACTTCAGAGGAGCTTTCCCGTGACACCTGATCTCTGCTCCACCCCACATCCAGGCTGTTCATCTGGCCCATTGTGTGTTCCTGTACTTGATGGCATCCATCGTACTTGCATTTACATAGTCATTTTCATACCTTCTCACCTGCTGTCTGACTCTCAGTAGACTGTAAGGTTCATGGGGGAGGATCTATATCTTCTTATTTTGCTGGATCTCTAGATCCTAACACAGGGGAATACACAACAAATGCACATGGAATCCACAAATCAGAAAAGCCTTTCCCCACAGAGAAGTTTGAAACAGCCCTGATACTCATGATGCGACAATTTCCATGTTGTCATGAGAGTCAGCACAGCCACACCTCATGAAATGAACTAAGCCCTCAGCAAGGAGAATGCATTAGTGGGCTTAAGTCATGGAGTGACATGGTCAGATTGGTGCTGGGGCAGGTCACCTCAATGACACGCTCTGCCTCTTCCAAATGGGTGTTCCCAGTGGCCACAGGAGCTTCAACTCTCTCACTTCCTGAGACCCTCCTGGGCCAGAAGTATTTGGGCCCAACCCTTGTTGGAAAAACTTAGTCCAGAAAGAAGAAAAAAATAAAGAGAAACCAGAATGAGAAGGCTGCCTTTATTACAGCTAAACTGTTGGCTTAACTTCCTAAAATACCGTTGAATTTTCTTTCTGCATACAGCTGTGTTTATAGAAGGCAATATCATGTATGTAAATAAATTCAGATGCCGCTTGAGTTATTTTAAAACAATCAGTCTAACACTAATCAGCTTACTCAGAGACATAATCTTACCCTAAAAAAGTGACAAATCAGTACACAGTGTGCAGAGTAAAATACTTGGAGAGTAAGTCGAATATAAATGTTTGAATGCTGCCAGTGCCAGAATTCTAGGTTGGTCATTCCAGATGGATGCATTAGACTTTAACTTCTGCTTCACCCACCTCATCTCAGCCTCCTGGAGGCGTAGGGCAAATGAGGCATAATCGGTAAACTCGTTCCCAATCCTCTAGGAAGGCCACACCCTTCCCTGCTGCCATGCTTATACTGTTTCTTTTGCCTGGAATCCATGGAGCCTCCTAGCCTTTCAAAGCCCACCTCAAATATCTTTTCTGCAAAGCACTTTGTCCTGTCTCTCACATTCTCACAGCATCTTATATAAATATGGATAATAACCAGCTAATTCCTAGAAGTTATTGAGTACTGACAGTATATCAGACAGAAATACTCAAACTGTATATTCAATGAGCTTTCACTTTGTGTTCCTATTACCCCATCTTACAGGTGGGGTAACTGAGGCAATGAGTGTTTTATAGCCTACTCAAGTCACACAGCTAGTATATGGCTGAGTCGGGCCTCCACCTCCTCCTGGTCCTATAGCTGCTACTTTTCAATCACTGGGCACAAGTTGTGTATCTCACATCGAGGTTATTTCCAAGCATCTAAATTTGAAGAGGAACTTGGTTATTTTGGGGATGGACACCAAGGCTCGGGGAAGCAATGTAATTTGCTGTTTCTCAAATACACAGGATGGGGATGGATCTAAACCCACCTCACTTCAATGTCTGCTTTCTTTCTAGAACAAATGTATTCAATTTGTCTCCGGTCATTTGTACAAAGAACTTCATGTTGAGGGGCCGCTGCCAGCACACAATAGTTGAATAACAAAATTCTTTTTTTTAAAGAGTATCATATGATACAAAAACAACCCTCTGGTTCCTCTCAAAGGGTTTAGTCCAGCTGTGGACAAATCAATATTCATGAGTTAGAGAACAATTAAGTGCTAAGATTTCTATGCTCAACAACCCAACGCAGCCCTCAGGAGGGAGGGAGGGAGGGAGACGTGAGGGCTGGAGCAACCTGGGCAGGTCCCTGGTGAAAGGAGCATCCTGCGTGGGGATCCCAGCTCTCCTTGTACCAGCTGTGTGGCCTTGGCCAAGCTTATACACATCCCTGAGCCTTTGTTTCCACAACAAACTTCTTATCTCCTGATGTTCTGCGGAGGAGCAAACAAATGAGGCAAGTGGCAATGCTTGCTGTGGAAGGAGGTAGGCACAAAAATCCATGCCGATCTCCTTTTCCTAATTAAGCTTTTTGGTACTGTCCAGGGTCATGAATGGACTGGGCCACCCATGATGGCTCAGGTATGTGCCCCAGGTGTGTCCATCAGGAAAATCACTACTCCTGTGTGACAGACTCCAGGGGCACTTCCTAGAACCTCTTGAAAGTCATTTAACTTTTTTTTTTTTTGAGACAGAGTCTCACTTTTGTTGCCCAGGCTAGAGTGAGTGCCGTGGCGTCAGCCTAGCTCACAGCAACCTCAAACTCCTGGGCTTTAAGCGATCCTACTGCCTCAGCCTCCCGAGTAGCTGGGATTACAAGCATGCGCCACCATGCCCGGCTAATTTTTTCTATATATATTTTAGTTGGCCAGATAATTTATTTCTATTTTTAGTAGAGACGGGGTCTCGCTCAGGCTGGTCTTGAACTCCTGACCTCGAGCGATCCACCCGCCTCGGCCTCCCAGAGGGCTAGGATTACAGGCGTGAGCCACTGCGCCCGGCCCATTTAACTTCTTATATGGCTTGTTGGTGTGGTTTTCTTGGAACTTCATAACATGTTCTGGAGTCTTCAAAACTAACCAACATATACGGTACTAAGTACCCAATCTGGAATCTTGAGTGCCTGGGCCCGAGAAGCTGGGGAGCATGTTTGTCACAACTGTCCTTACTGTCCCTGTTGCTGCTCTTGTCGCTATTATAATTGCTATCAAAGCTAGTTTTGATACCGTTACACTTCCTGAAACGGTTGCTGTTTCTACCACTTAGGAATACTACACCTACTGCTATCACAGCTCTGCTACAGCCCCCTTCCTGTGCCTTCTCTCCCTGCAACTATCACACTGCCAGTCCATCAAAACTCCAGCTTGCTCTTTTGCCTCGATAACTCATCAGTACCACCCTACCATTCATCCTCTTACAACTGCTGCTACCAATCCTCCAACTATGACCACCACCTAGTATGATTTCTCCTCCTCCTATTGGTACTACAACTAATGCATCCATGGTAACTAAAACTACTATTGTTTGAACTCCCCCTCTTCCTACTGTTACAACTACCACCGCCACCACCCTACAGCTCCTTACTTTATTACTATCAATATTAACACTATAACCACCACCAGCAGCAGCTTACAACTCCTCCCCTTCCCATGACCATCACTACCCTACTAGGAATATACCACCACTTGCATCTACTAGAGTTTTTTTTAAATGTTTACTAAGTACCAGACATGCTAAACATTTTGCATGTCTTTTTCATGTAACTATCATAAAAGATCTGTGACATATTTCTATCATTCTCATCTGGTGGATAAGTGGCAGCTTAGATTAAATGACATTCCCAAAGCCCTGCTTTGAGACTCGCCCCAGTTATCTCTGATCCCCTGTGCTTTCTAAATCTGTGCTGCTTACAGTCATTTCAGTTTGGACAATGTTATGGGTTTTTTTGTCTTCTCCTTTTTCCAAGTCCTCGTACAGGGAGACGAGAGGTTCGCCCAGTGGGGAAGGACCATGACTAGATGCAGAGCTTCAGGGTAAACTGGAAGCTTGCACAAAGCAGCTGGCCAGCCAGGCAGCTCATCTGCTGGCTTTGGCCTTTGTCATCCACCTTCCTCGTGTTCCCTTCCGTGAAGACTTCCACACCAGAGATAATCTATGCAATGACACCACCAGGCAGGCTTTTGCTGCCACTCAGTTGACAATAGACTGGGCTCCAACAGATGGATCAATGATGGTGGGAAATTATGTACCTTCCATTCACATAGAACCTCTGCTGCCTTGGGTCCTTTTATCCCCCAGCCAGGGCCCCTCCAGCCCCACCCCACCAGCAGCTGCACAGGCATGTTCTGTTTGCCTGTGGAAAAAGAAATGGCCTTTACTGCCTATCCCCAATTCTGGGGCCATGTGTTCTGCATATTAGGGCCCAAACTATTGGAGGATGCATCCATCCATGCATTCAGTTAAGCAACCATTCCGCCAGTGAATATTTAGAAAGGACATAATTCATGTCAGAATAGTGGTGGTGAACAAGATGGAGCTTTCTTTGTTGCTGGAACTATCCTTGCTCTTACGGAGACCACACAGATGTTCCCAACCACTGAGACATCTCACCACGTGGTTCTCTTTAAGTCAAGAAAGATCTCTCATCAGCAGCCTACGTGATGACAGCAGAGCACAAGCTGATAATCAAAGAATGGAAGTTGGCATTAACCTCTCTTCCTTCCTCCATTCATTCTTTATTCCCTCTGTCTTCTCTCTTCTTTATTTTAATTGAGGCTGATAACTGTTAGGATGTTGACCCATGTGCAGCCAAGTTCTGAAACTCCCAGACCGATTCATATGGTTTTGGGAAGTTTATCCTTCCATGCCGAGGGGTCATTTAGGATGCAGACTCATTGTCTGTCACCTGGTTCCACCTTTGGTCTTAAGGCTGGGTTCAAATCCTGGCTCCATCAGTTTGGGCCAGTGATTTAACCTCTCTGAGCCATAGTCTCGATCCATAGCATGGCAAGAACTATTGCACCTATTTTGTAGAATTGCGAAGAGGAGCAAATAATATAATCCCAAGTGGTGTCAGAAGCAGGTTCACCTCACTGAAGCTAATGACTCTTAAGCTTTGAGACCTTTCTCTTGAGGCCCTTACACCCTGGAAATATTTAATATTTGTCGTATTCAAAAACTTACTAAATCTGTAATCTCCTCGTTCTAAATATTCACTTCTATGCCTAATCTCATATTTTTCTTCATGAGTCCCCAAAGTTTATCTTCAGGTCTCATATAAAACATACAGTATTCAGCTCCATACCCTGCATATAGACAGCATTTACTGAATGTTGGGTGATAGCAATCCCATTTAGTTTTTTAGAGCTTTTTAAAGTTTTTATATTAAATTACAAATTATTATGGTAAAATAAAAACGTATAGCCTGATCATCATTATTGTTAGTGATGGTGTTTGAAAAGTATATAATTGCCACTTATACAGGAAGCTAAATAACTGGCAAATTTTTCATTGGATAGTGCCTTGTGGTTAGTTAGAAAATTTGTTTTAAGTCCCTAAAATAGAGACAGACAAGGAATGAATGAGTAGTGGGAGAAAGAGAAGGATTCTTAATCATCAATGTCCTGTCTGGCTAGTTATTTTTCCACAGATCAATCTATCTGGATTTTTTCATTAATAATAAATGCCCCTTTGAGGACAGTCGCTAAGGGGGGGCCAGTAGCACCTCCCACCCACGCAGCGTGTGTTCAGCTGTTTGTGTGTCTCCATTGTTTTTCACAATCGGAGTCTGAGAGACTGTCATCTGTCCCACTCTCCTCTAGACTGTGGTCTCATTTTTCTGCAGAGTTGAACTCTGGAGATAACATGGGTAAAAAAATGTGAATACTTCAGGGCACATTAGAACACTCTTTGTTGAAATTCACTCCCACCCCATTTCTCCGCAAGGAGCCCAGCGAGGGGGAAGGCATGAGCAAAGTGAAACGGCCAAGCTGCATATTTAAAATTCCATCACTTCGATTTCTTTAATGCAATATGGTCATTTTTAATCTAGCACTGTTTGATAAATACCTGCATTTCAGTACTTCAAGTAATTGTTAAGATTGTGTCTGTTATTAGAACTTATTCGTCATTACTTGACAGTCGTTTCTAATCACATTTGTCATGTGTTGGGTTTCCTTTATGAATACTGATAGCTCCTGGAAGAGATGTTTATGAAGCCCCTATTCATTCCTTGAACACACACAGTATGCCCACCACCCAGGGTACCATTTTTTCTGGTCATTCAAAAATGAGAAAATGAATAGCAAAAATGAGTGGGAGGTTTATCTTTAGACACGGAAACTAGAATTGTAGGGAAGTTCTTGGAATTTTGAGAACAGATTTCTGTGCAGTCAGTTCCATCAATTGTGTACTTGGGGAGTTGAGCTACTCGGACAGTTTGAACACAACACATTGACAAGTTTAGATTCAAAGCTGTCCACTGTATCGGTTCAGCTTGAATTCCTAGCACTGTGGGAAACTTAACCCAGCCAAGTCATGTCTGAAGTCTTTCAACAAATAGCTATCCATCCATTTATTCAGCAAATACTGTTATTTACAGAATTCATTCACTGAGGGTATTTATTCATTCGAGAGATGCTTATTCATCCATTTATTTAATGCATAATTCAATGGGTATTTGTTAAATTTCTACTGCATGCAAGACAGATAGGGGACCTTTACCTGCATTGTGCCATGTAGTCTTATGGCCTTGGTGAGGTGGAAGAAGGCTCCAAACCATGAGTTTCTCAACATTTTTTTATCTCTTAAAGGACATGCATTGAGGGTCTTCAATTAATATATACAAAACTTTATGCTTGGTGCTCAAAATAAAACGACAAGGAAGACATTACTTGTACAAAAGCCTCCATAGCCCAAAAGCTTTATAGGACCCTCTGAGAACCCAAACTTGAATTTGGGAGGGAAGGTGGGGATTAATATGAAGGAATGAAGCTACATTTTAAAGTCAGACCTTGGCACCTGCTCCAGAAAGTAAGTCAGACAGAGAGGACTTCTTAGAACAACCAAATCTCGCCAGGCATCTCACTGACTGCAGACATTGAATTCCCCACCAATGCAGGACTTAAATTATCTAAAGAAATGAGGTGAGCATTTCTCAAATCTTGTGAGTAGTGTGGGCTGAGTTCTGAGCTGTGGTGGCCCGCTCCTATCAGCACTGCAGGTGGTGCCTGGCTGGGTGTCAGCCCCTGACTTGGGTGGTAGAGGGTCATGTACGGCCAACACTGGGTTGTCTGCAACCAGGAGAGATGACGACGGGTGGGTTGGGGTGTGCATTCACAAACATCAATTATGCTATTCAGACCCCTCCAAACACTTACACCTCTTGCAAGTGGCCTGTAATTAGGGAAGTATAATTATGAGTTTGGCAACTCCCAAAGGTGCACCTTTGCAAACTGCACATGCTCAGCAATATCTGTTAACCCTTTTGGACAAGGGATTAAGATGCAGTCTGCTCTAACTTGCCGCTTTTAAGGTGGGCAATATTAGAACCAGGTGACATATCTAAATGTCCATGACTTAATTATTACTCACACTCTGAGCAACAGCAGAAAGCATGGAGGGGTTGAAGTCAAAGATAGAAGACCAAATTTCCAATCTCAGATCTGTCAATAACTAAGTAAGCCTGAGCAACTTCCTCAAGGTCTCTATCCCTCAGTTTCCTCATCTTTAAAATGTGAAGAAAGTCAAACCTACATGTTGGAGCTATAAAGAAGTTAATGCAATGCCTGTGATGTCCTTGGGGTGAAAACTGGCACATTAGCAGATACTCCATAAGTGACAAATATTAATAAAACATACTATCATTTTCAAAAAATGGACATAGATTCCAAAATCCATATTACTGCAAAATTAGCATGCCCGCTACAATTATGTGGTTCTTGATAAAGACCTCTTTATTTACTCTAAGGTCTCTTCCTTTTGAAGTGAAAGAGGACACAGGAGCTTCACTTTGAAATTCTTCATTAGGATCATTCAGTATTTCAAAAGAACATAAAATCATTTTCCAGTTTGATTTGGAGTCTAGCATCAGTTAAGTTCTTTGTTCTTCCCTTCTGGTTGTGCTAATGTCCCCTTTGTATGTGTACATTTGTCCAATGCAATCTAAGAAACAATCACCTTAATTGATCTGGCGTTAACCTCTAACAGCTTAAGACATAGGCTTTTTATCTATCGGTCAATCCTTGCTGCAGATGTAATTCCCTATAGTGCTTACATCTTTGTCACCATCACCAAGCCGGGTCCTTCTCAAGGAAAAGCATTTCAGTAAATAAATGCTGCCGCAAACAAAACAGACCATTTACCCAAGAGGCCCCACCATCGAGGGAAAGCCTGGTTATGGTCTTGTGTTTTGCTTGGTGGTGTACATAATGATAAATTTCATACAGGTGTCACCATTTTCAAGACCCCAGAAAGGATTGATGGTTTACAGTGGGCTGATCCATCATCCAAGGCAGGTGGCACCCTATTGGAATTTCAGAAATCTGTTCCCAATCACATTCACTGTTGGGTGACTCCACAACGACCCTATTTGTGGTGCGTTACTGAAAATCAATGTGCTGCATTCAAGGTCAATGTACTGTTGGAAAACTCTTTAAGCACTGATGGATGGATTGTGCTCATTCAGAATAAATGTCAGAAGAAAGTGACAGCTGAGCATCGAAGAGTCGCGACAACTTTCAAAGACAGATTCCCTTCTTCAGTGGGCAGTGGGATTCCCAGAGGGGTGACATCACACATATCCTCTTGTTCTGTTTGGGATCTGCATTGGGTTAGTGTATCTTTCCTCACGCAATTAAAACATCAACATGCAGAATCTCCACGGAGATTTTGCCAACCTAATGCTTTAAAAATTACTGCAAGTCAATTTAAATCAAAGAATTCAATATGAGCAAAATCAAGGCCAAGCCCTATGTAGACCACTTAAAATATATCTTTGAAGAAATAACTTGGAAAATAGCCAAAGAGATGTTCATTCCACTTGGTTTATTTCACAAACATAAAATCTTCAAAATGTGCCCCATAATGAACCCGGGGTCAGTGATGTAAAGATGAAAGATTTGAAATCTTTAAACTCCACTCCAGAGAAGTTTAAAGTCATGGAAGAGGAATGGATACACCACCAAATTATTAAATGCCATGAGATACATGCCTGTGTACAGTTGTACTCACAGAGATGAGTGTATAGTGATAGATACAAGGTAAGAGCACAGCGAAGGAAGTTGTCAGTTCTCCCTGGGGCCATTTTGCAACTGGAATGTTATGATTAATACTTAGGAAAGTAGAAAAGAAAGCAAGCTGAGATTTGTGCAGTGAGTTCTGGTTTCTAGTATATCTAAATATTTTTTAAAAGAGGTCCCCAAAGTAGTGAAATAACTTCACAGTAAGAGACAGTAAGGGTATAAGATAGATCACATTTTATCACTATAACACTTTCCTTCTGGCGACCTATTTATCAATGAAGCAGAGGTAATGCTCGACCAAGCTTTTCAACGTTCTCAGTGTTTCCAAGTGGCAAGTTAGAGACCTTTCCTGGGGAAAATCAGAAAAAAATATTTTCTCCTTGTATAGATAATAAATTTTGCTGCAGTTCTTTCTTGAATTATTAGCTTCCAAAAGGAAAATGTTTTACTGCCTAGGGAATACATAAAGGCAAAAATGTGGTAGCTGTTAAACAATACAAGTGACTTAAGGACTGTTTAGAGATGTTTCATATAAACAAAACGGTGATCCCAAAGACATCAATAGTAGATGCAATCGAGGTAGACATATCCTGGTTCTCAATCAGGTTGGATCAACTTTTAATGATCACGTTTTGCTCTTCACAGGCAGTAACTGAGTCACCTGTAATGTCTAGTACCTAGCATGATGCCTGGCACATAGTCACTGCTCAATAAAGAGCTATGGATGAATGAATAAGTGAGTGAGTGAATGTATGAATCAGATGCATTGACAAGCCATGAGGGAAACAACGGTATTTTCCTGTTTGGAAACTGCCTTTCACATTCACTTGCTTAGAAGTCTTCATGTGTATGTATGTTCAAAGTTTTGTTGATCCAACCCTCCCACCTGCATCAATTATTCTGCCTGGTGACAACATTTCTATAGAAAGCTTTCAATATCCCATATCCTCCTTGAGTTGATCATATAAGGGTTGATAACTTCACTATTTCTATAAATTAAGGGTCCCCAGCTTCCTTTTTTATTTGACACTTAGTTATACATATGTTCCAAGTCATACTTATTCTAGCATCCACTCATGCATTCATTATTCAAGCATTTATTAGCACATATGGTATGTCAGGAACTATGCCAGGCACTTGGAAGATAAAGAATGCTAGGATGAGATCCTTTCCCTGAGGTTGCTCAGTCTACAGGGGTTGGGAGGTAGGTGATCAGACATGTAAATGGATAATTTTAAATACATCATTAGAAATATAGCAGAGCAACCGAACAACACATGAGGTAGAATATGGGAGTGGAGAGAGCATTTTAGGATAATTTTCTGCTAAATATCACCTTATAGCTGAGCCTGGGCATCCAATGAGGAGAGACATTCAAGGTGGGGAAGAGTAATGGAGTATTTCAGACAAGAAAACCACACTTACAGAATCAAGAAGATGGAAAATAGTATGGTGTGCTTGAGAAAGGAGGGCTAACTCAGTTGAGCAAAGATTGACAGGGAGAGGAAGAAACCAGGTAAGAAAGGGGGTAGATAAACACTGTCTCATTTTCATTCCCAAGACTTTAGAATTAAACTTGCAACAGGGAGCCACTGGCCATTTTATCTTTACACATCAGTGTGTGTATAAAATGCATGCAGACAAATGAACAGTTCAGACAAGTGCATCTGCGTTAGAACTCCTAGATTATAAAACACAACATAGCCAGTACCCAGAATGTCCCTGACACCGGCTCACTTGCAGTTGCCACCTAAACAAGGGTAACCACTATCATTATTTCTAATAGCACAGATAACCTTTCTCAGTTTTGTACTTGGCCGTGTACTTTGTAAATGGAATCATATAGTAGAATCATATAGTATACACTTCTACTCGATATTATGCTGGCTAGATCCATGATGTTCTGTATAGTTGTAGGTCACTTTTTATTGCAGTGTGGTATTCAATTAAGACTATATAAACATACCACAATATGTAAATCCATTCTAGTATTGATGGGCATCTTAATGTCATTCCCATTTTGCAACTGACAAATACTGCTGCTAGGAACATTCTAACACATGTCTTTTGGTGGATGTATGCACATATTTTGGTAGGATATGTGCTCAAGAGTAGAGCTTTAGTAGCTAATGCCAAATCGGTTTCCTAAGTGTAGTGGTTCTAATACATTTTTCAACCAAGCATAAAAGACTTGTGGTTGTCCTACATCCTCGACAGAACTATGGTTTTTGTTTTTGTTGTTGTTTTCTCAATTAGGCCATAAGTTTCATGAATATGGAGACCATTGGTGTGCTTTTTTAACCATTGCATTTCTAGTGACTAGCACAATGTTAGAATGTTTGCCACGTGATAGATACACATACACGTATATCTCACCTGCCTGAACAAATGCACAAATATCTGTCCTATTCCAAGTTATATTTATTCCAGCATCTACTTACACATTTATTATTGAAGGATTTATTAGCGCATATAGTATGTCAGGAACAATGCCAAGGCACTTAAAAGATAAAGAAGTCTACAGCAAAATTCTTTCTGAGGTTGCTTTCTTGTCAAGAACACAGATACTTGGAAAGAATTATGATATTTGTCTCTGATTTGTTTAGACAGCAGTACAATATCCTATATTCTTAATTATCAAATCTATTAAAGATGGAAATAGAGAATTACAGGTAAGATAAACTAATTTCTATATTATGCCAAAATATTCGGCAAATTTGGTAATTCAACCCAAAAAGTAGTTAATGGAATGAGGCAAAGTTTTAAGTTGCAATAATTTGTACATAGAGAACAATTGTCAGTGTTCACCTCCTTCGGAGATATTTTTACATGGCCTTAAATACAGCCTATGTCTGCTTCTATGAATTAATTGTAGGAAATGCTGGAAGAAAAATATAAAGCAATGCAGCTATGTGTTTCAATAGGATCTCATCCCAAATCCACATTTGTGGTCACTAACTAAAAGAGCTGGCTCTCTTTCCACTGATTAATTTCTACTTGGCCATTGTTAATAAGGCTAGAGAAATGTATTTATATAGGGCAAAATTCAATGAAAAACACAATATACATCCATGAGGTCACCATTTAAAGACCATCAAAAGTGAGAGGGTGGCTGTATATGAAGCCGAAGACCTCTGGCTTCCTCCCTGAACCCTGCCTGCCCATGAAGAAACCGTTCATTAATGCTACATTAGGTATAATAAGTGATGGCAACACAAGCAAGGCTTGGAATTAGAAGTGGCTTAGTGATCTATCAGTTTATGCCTTCCCCATTGTTTAAATCTGATCAGTTATCTATTTCTCTGGAACAAAGCAGCCCAAAACTTCAGTTGCTTCAAGCCACAAAACTCATCAATTACCTGGTGATTACCGATGATTCTGTGGGTCTAGAATTCAAGAGTAGCTCTGCAGTTCCAGCTCAGTGTGTCTCTCGAGTTTGAAGTCAAATGGTGGCTAGGGCTGAGATCAATTTGAAGACTTCTTCACTCTTGTGCCTGGTGCCTGGGCTGAGAAGACTTGAGAAGGTGGGGGTGGGGATGCTGGAGCAGGTGGAGCTCCCCAGGTATCTCTAGACTTACCCAGATTCAAGAGAAAAAGGGAACACAGATCCCAATTCTAGATGGAGGTGTCCTTGTAAGAGCAACACAGATTAGTAGAGTTATCTGTGGAAAATACAAGCTACCACCAACTTGTTGCTGCAGTGTTGATTGCACTGCCTATTGGGCTTGGCCACATCCAGGCCTGTTGGGGTGTAGCCAAGTCAGGACCTGGAAAAACATTTTCAGGGGTTAGCTATCTGGGACAGACACTCACGTTGCTTTGAGCCCGTATTGCTGCTTCATGCAGCATCAAAAATTTGCCCTCCGCTGGCTTCCTTCTATGTGATTAAGTTCTAACACCTTGTTATGGATTGAATGTGTCCCCCACAAATTCATTTGCTGACACTCTAACACGATGGTATTTGGAGGGAAGGCCTTTGGGAAGTGATTAGGTTATAAGAGCGGGACTCCAACAATGAGAGTTAGTGCCCTTATAAGAAAGATCTCTTCCTCTGTCCACACTTACTCAGCAATGAAAAATCAGGTGAGAACACGGGGAGACAGAATGGGACCCTCACCAAGAACAGACTCTACTGCTATGTTGATTTCGGACTCCCCAGCCTCCATAACTGTGAGAAAGAAATGTGGTGTTTAAGCCCTTCAGTCGATGGTATTTTGTTACAAAAACTTGAGCTGACTAAGATACATCTATGCAGTGCTATATCTCTGTAAGCCTATGTACATGTTGGCCTATGTAAATGTCAAATATAGGAACCAAAGGATCAATCAACTAGTGCTATCTATACTCTTCAGCTGTCATAACAAGATCAAGATCAAGGCGGGTACAGAGTTGGTTTCCTCAGCCTTCTCTCCTTGGCACACAGGTGGCTGGCCACCCACTCTGCATGTGTGCCCCTGGTTGACCCTTCCTCTTGTAAGGACACCAACCTTATTGGCTTAGAGTCCACACTAAGGGCCTCACTTGAACTTAATCACTCCCTTTAGAGATCTTCAAATACAATTACATTCTGATACACTAAGAGTTGGGACTTCAATGCATAAATTTTTCTGAGGTTCTGCACAATTCAGCCCATAGCAGTCTAAAAGATCATAAAGTAAGATTTCTCCTTTGTTCACAGGACTATCTTGAAAACATTTGAAAACTGTGATCATCTTGCCCACCCTTACCCACCTCTGAGCTCAAATCAATGACCTCAGCACCACTGGCCTCTCCTAAACCTGGAGCACCCACCGTTTTGCTCAGGGGCAGCTGCTAGACTTTGGCAGAAATAAAGCAAGGCTTTCATTTTCCTGCTTTCGAACTCTATTTTAAAGCATTCCACTGATAGTTTCCTATGTTCTAGTTCTTACCTTTCATGAAACCTTAATTGTCCTTAAATATACCAATATTTTTATTATATCCTTTAATATTTACAACCATCATTTGAATTCGGTGTCATACCCATTTTACAGATATAGATAGGATAAGAGTTCAGCAGAGAGATGGGTCTAATAATACCTGAATATGCATCTGAAGTTGTTGTCATATAAAACCCTTTACTCACCAGACTTTCAGTGTCTGTGAGGAGATTCTGCAGCCTTCTCCTGACCAAGCAGGTGAGGTCAGAGGGGACTGGTAATGCATCCTGGATTGTATTAATATTTTCTTTCCTTTTTGTTTCTTTTCACCACTTAAACACATTTGTGTGTACACTTGTTATATAAACTCTGATGGTAGACATAATGCATGTCTGTTGATAATTTGGAAGGTATGAATAACTTTGAATCTGAAAATAAACCCATTATCCCACCAGCCTAAATTGATGCTTCAGATGTTCCTTTTTATCTTACAGATGTATCTGAAAACGTATGTGCACATACACATGCTTTACATAGAATACATGCCTATATTTCAATGTCATACAACGCTCTTCATAAACTTGATCTGTAATGGCTGCTAAATAAGTCCATTGTGTATATGTAGCCCAACTTATGCAACAATTAACCTTTTTCAAAGGACAGAAGATCATAATGTAATCTCATGATTCCATTAATTATATTTTCTTAAAATACTAATTTCATTTCTTGGTAAAAAACCAACCAATTTCTTCAGCTTAGAATATGATCTCTTGGCATAATGCAGCTCTGTATATTCTTCTCCTATGCCTTGTCATATTGTAGCCCAGAGAGGGGATCATGGACTCAACATCTTCATCACATAATGCAGAGAATTAAGGCCCCAGGGGGTGGGGGAGGTGCTAGCCAAGGTCAACAGCAAAATCTGAGACTACAATTTAGGCGCTCTGCAGGAGAGATCGTTGCTTACAATCTTTATGGAATCGTGTCTTCCCAGTCCTTTATTCATTCAACAAATAGGTGTTACATGCCTGGCAGACACCAGGCACTACATAGAAAGCAGGGAATACTTTATATATACATACTTGTCACCTGCCTCGTGGATCTCCAAGAATGGCCACGTCCCCTGGGAGCAGCTTCCAGCATCTCTCTGCCTGAGGCAATTCTCAAAACTCTGGAATGTGCCCAACCCTCTTGCTGTGCATGCTGAAGTGTCAGAGAATTAACATTCCAGAAGTAACCCCCAACAGAGGATAAGAGTTGATGGATTAACACCCCAGCTTTCTTGCCTTCTCCCTTGACAAGACGGTTCTGAGGCATATTCTATACCATCTCTAGCAGGTCCCCAGTGGGATGGAACCTCAGTGGTTCCCAGAAGACCCATCCTTGTTTCGCTCATGACATCTCTGGGGACTGTGTCCTGCAGAATGACAGAAACAAGGGAAATGCAGCTCCAAACCGTTCTGCTCTCCTATTGTGGAAGTTTTGCGCTGGAGCATCTACTGGGCAGAAAAGGGGAAATAAAGACATGAGCTAGGAAATGTTATCCTTTCATTTGGGTAGGAGCCTCCTGCAATGAAATCCTTGTCTCAGGCTCTGCTTCTGAAAGAGAACCAAACCAAGACAAACAGCTATCAGTGTTCACCGTGTGTCTTCCAAAAAAGAAAAATTACAGGCTGTCATCAAATGATGCAGCAGGAAAACTCTTCCGGTTATCTATTACTGCAAAAAAAAAAAAGGGGGGGGGAGGGTATTAAAATGATCATTTGTCATCTCTTACGGGGGTGGCTGGGCAGGCTCGGCTCATCTGTGCAGCTCCTTGGGATCCCTGTTACAGATTCAGATAGATGGTAGCTGAGATTGGCATTACCTGGGGGCTTCACGCATCTCTCTGGTGTGTGAGTTGGTTGTGCATCCTTCTGCACATGGAGCCCCTCCGTGTGGCTAGCTTGGGCTTCCTCAACGATGTGGCAGT
Source organism: Lemur catta (assembly GCF_020740605.2). Taxonomy (NCBI): domain Eukaryota; kingdom Metazoa; phylum Chordata; class Mammalia; order Primates; family Lemuridae; genus Lemur; species Lemur catta. The sequence continues at coordinate 14,452,822 of NC_059147.1, read as the reverse complement.
TGAAAGTCAGACTACTTATGTGGTGTGGATGTCTTCTCTCTCACCAGTTCCAAGAGATAGAAAATACGAACTGTCAATGATGAGGGCTGAGCCTGTAAACTGACCAAATATCATTTCTGCCATATACATTTGGACGAATAGTTGCAGAACCTGCCCAGACTCAAGGAAAAGGACATACGGACCCTATGCCCTCATTTTGATGGGAGGAGTTTCACATACTTCTTTCCACCTTAAATCTACTAAAGAGACTTAACTATTTATTAGCAGTGATGTAGTGAGGAGGATAAGACGGCGTCTGTCCGAATGGATAAGATTTAAGATAAGACCTGAAGATAGGAAAAAAGAACCAGGCTAAGAGATGTTGGGGGAGGAGGGGGAAACATTCCCGACAGAGGAAAGGTTGTGTGCAGACACCCAGAATGTTGAGGACTAGGAAAACAGTCGCTGTGGATGACAGCGGCAAGCCTGGGGGGCGTAGTGGGAAGAAACACCTAAGGTCACAAAGGCTGGATCAGCCTGGGTCATGTAGGTGGTGTTAAGTATTTTCCTCTGTATTTTAATAGAAATCAGAATGGGGGGGAGTATTATGATCTGATTTATATTTTTCAAAAATATTTCTAGCTCAGTGATAATCAAAGTGTGAACCTCAGACCAGCGCCAGTCTGCAAAGTTCGTTTTGAGTACCAAAATGGAGCACAAGCATTTAGAAACTTTCTTAGCATTTGAACTACTGTGACATCCAAGCACATTTTTATGTTATGCATATATTGTTTGCATTTTACAAGAATGTTGGTCCGTAATGCATTAGGGAAAAAATACTTAGAATTTTATCGTAGATCGTAAAACACTACTATAGCTAAAGTGCCTAGTGGGATGAAGGTGGTTTGGAAGAAAGGAACCCATTTGGGGTGAGTGTTAGATTGGTGATAGGGGTTAGATTAGTAGCTGTGGAGTTAGAAGGGAGAGATTTAAATGAAGCATAGAAAGTCAAAGAGGCAGAACCTGGCGATGGGTTGACATGGGGAAGAGAGCTTATAGGTCTCTTGTTAGAGAAACTTGGTGAACAGACACCACGTCATGAGATGTGAGCAGCTGGAAAAAGGGACCGAGAATTCAGCTCGGAATTGCTTTGCATTTGCCATCACAACTTTTGTCTTGAAACCTCTAATGGTCATTGAAAAAGGAAATACATCCCTAAGGCTGAGACACGTTATCTTTTTATTTTAATTAGAGCCCACCTACAACATAGAAACAAGTCAACATAATTCACTTTTCTAATCAAAGAGAATTCTTTGAGAGCAGAAAAGATACGGCATCCAAACAAATGAGTGGTAATTTTCCTAATGAACTAAGTCATCATGAATCACTGCGTGGAACCCCCCTTGTGCTTGTAGAGCCTGTGACATTTCCAACAGTGTGATGCTATTTGGTAAATATTAAAGGCCGTTAGAGAAAGGGGATAAGAAATGACCTTTCAATCTATATGGAGCATGTTAATTACTAAAAAGGCGGCAATTGGTTGTAAAGGATTGCTCCGCTGTCGTCACCACTGAAGCATGCCCCCGCCTTTCCGTTATGAATTATCCTTAGAAGAAATATGAACGCATGACATTTACATTTGCAGTGTCATTTAGCATAAGTATGCATTCTTATTAATGTCCTTCCGCCCCACATAGTTGTAAATATGGGTAGGTTTTTAAGCTCAAATACGTTTTTGACTCTTCTCCTGGAACCCACCAGTGAGGGAGTGTTGTGTTGTAGGAAGAGAACCAAGTAGTCATAAGTCCCTTGTCTTGAATCATGAATCAATCACTTACTACCAGTGTGATCTAACTGGATTTTATATAACTTGGAATGTCCCAAACTTACTTGATCACACAAACATATTTATTTCATAACACCTCTCGATATGTCACGTATTTGTGGAACTCGCATTAGTGTAATGGTCCACAACATGGGGGTTTGGAACACTGGAGCTGAATAGGTTTTTAGCTCCATCATTTGTTAAATGTGCATATGGAACCTGTGTGGCCTATTGCTTTCATCCTGTAGTAATAAAATACTGTATCTTACTGGGATTTGTTATAAAAAATAAAACATAAAATGAAGAGAGGTATTTAAAGTGATTGGCACAGAACTAGGCACATTGTATAGCTCAATACATAGCAGCTATGTTTTAATTGTCTGTATCTATAGTGCCTGGCACATGATAAATGCCTGTGGGCTGTCATATTCTTTCTAGCAAGATAGTATGGGAGTTCAGAACCCAGGATCCAGGGGTTAATCAGCACGGCTGAGGCAGGAACCCAAGTCTGAGGACTGGTTCTGAGTCTCTCTCATCATAGACCTTGGAGTCTCCATGCTGGCAAAGGTTCACATGAGTAGTTGAGATAGGAGAATTGAAGAAACATATCACAAAAGAAGAGAAAGTAAAGTCAGGAAGAGAAGGAAAGGAGAAAAGAGATGACAGGTGAAATAAAACAAAAGGAGGGAAGGGATTGATGGAGAGGAGGAGGAGAAGGAAGAAGGAAAGAAGGGAGGGAAGGAAGTGGGAGGGAAAGGGTCCATTGTAGACAGGATTAAGTCTCCAAATAAAAACCCCAGTCGTGGAAAACTGCAGTTAGATACACAGCAACTGAAGTATTCTTCAGCAGGATCAAGATTCAATCAACCCAACTTTGCCCTTACTCACTGGGTGACCCCAGGTGAGTCTGTCTACCCTTCCATAATCCTCAGTTTCCTTATCTTTAAAATACTGTCCTTTTAGGGTTATGATGGGAAAACAAAATAACACGTGTAAAACACTTAGTTTAGTGCCTGGCCCGTGATAACATTCAATCAAGTCTGTGATTGTCATAGTTAGGGTGTATGTAACCTGTGACGCTTTCAGAACTGAATCTCAGGGGCGGCAGCTCAGTACCAAGAAATAAAACTGAGCACAGAAGAAACTTATGCATGAATTATACACTCCCAAAGTAGGATTGAGTCTATGAATGTTAGAAACCCCTAGAAATGACCACTTAAATAAGAAATTTTATAAATGAGGTTAGAGTCCTTGTATGTAATTTAAAAGCATAGTATAGATGTTTTTTCTAATAGGAAATTGTGTAAAGGAAGAAAAGATGTATTTTTTAAGTAATTATTGAAGACCAGGTATATATGTTGGAAGATGGTATAATTTAATAGACCCACTAGCAGTCTGAAATTTTCTTTTAATGAGCTTGGATATTTATGCAAGTAAAATGAGAGGGCATGGCCTAAAGGGCAGCTTCCTCTGTTGATCAATGAATACAGTCAAGACTAATTTCGCAAGATCTGAAAATGTGACAGACATGAACAAATCACTGTGTTTGAACTCAGAAAATTTCAGAAAGTGAGGGTAGCCCACAAGGAACCCCTGCTTGCCTTTTAAATGTTCAGGAGTGTTGGGACACACTAAAGGTTGTAGAAAAATGATCATGGGTGGGTGTCCAAAAAAGGAGTGGGATCTCATCAAGAAGGTTATAGAATGGCACATAGTATGAACGAGAACAAGTTGCACAATATTGAGATAACTACTTCTAGCAACAGAATGCACTTGCCTGGAGAGACGGTGATCTCTGCATCACTGGAAACAAAGTAGAATTTGATATATGGGTGTATCAAGAATGCTGAAGAGGGAACAACTTCACTGAAAAGGGGGTGTTGGATTCAGTCATCATTTCCTTATAGTGCTTCTCAAAATACTGTTACAGGGTATTTATAGCTGTTGGAGCAGAAACGGGTTAATTCCCTGTTCAAGTAAGTTTGGGAAACATTCAATTAAACAGTTAAACATGTCATAGGATCCTTAGCATTGAGACTCTCCATGAGGAGATATTAGCATTCATGGCTTCCAATAGAAGAACAAAAAATTTCTGCAAGATATATATCATGCTAGGGGCAGGGGAGGGATGTGTGATAAAATGATCTTTAGAAAGCATTGGTAGATCTCCAAGTTAGTTTCAACTTGAAGATTCCATGAATCCATATGATAAAACTATACCCAACAGTCCTAGCTGTGGTCAAGTTTAATGGAATACATAGTTAGGAAAACCAAGAGTACAGACATCATAGCAAAATGAGGGATTACTGACTCAAAGGAGATAAGAATGAGGAAAATAAAGATGTCAGCTCTGTGGAGATGTCTGAGTAACTGGGAAGGGAACATAGTGCTGGAATAAAAAGTAGAGTAATAGACGAACGCAAATAGGAACAAAAGGACAATGGGAGAATTAAACAACACAATGAGACCCAGAGCGAATGGGAAGGACATGCAGTGATGGGCGTGGGTGTCTTTTATTTTTAAGCATGAGATGTACCTGGCCTGAGACCAGACCGATGTGGACATAGCCAACTTCCTTCCCGATGGGAAGAGCCCCTCAGGAAATCGAGCCAGAGGGGGCTACACAGGAAACGCAGATTCAGACAAGAATGGCTCTTCATGACAGAATGTCCCCGAGCGCGCCGACCTGACGAAACCACTGTCCCCTTCCCTCACGGGATGTGGCTGTCTGGTGAACTGAAGTGGGTGCACATCTTGGACTAAAGACTCATTAAGAGCATGTTTGGTCTCCAAGTCTCCTTTCCCCAGACTTGGGGAAAATCTTAACACTTTCCCAATGTCAAGCACCACTACCTAATAATCCCTCCTGGCTGGTCATAAACGGTCCTCTGCAGGGTTTGCCCTTTCATTGCAACTCCAGTGTCTTACACCCCAACAGCACTTTCCTGGTCAAATCTTAATCTAGACCTTTTATTTTCCAAGCTCTCTCACGGCAGAATTCCAGCTAGCCTCTGACAAACAAAGCTCTACACCTCCCTGTTGTCTTGTGAGCCACGAAGCTGAATCTGCAGCAGGACAAAAGAGAGGGGCAACTCTTTTAAATGAGCCATACCTGTCCCTTCTTGTTACTTCTCTGCCAGCTACCTGCTCTGGGACTGCTCCTCAGCCACCCTCTAAGAGAACTTCATATTTCTCACCAAATCCATAGCTTAAGAAGTCACATTATAGCCCTTCGGTACATGTGGGAAGATTAGAGCTTATTAAAAAGCCTTTGGCACCAGCAATTTAATGCTCAAAGCTCTAATCTGGAATTGGTATATTTATCCTGGTCTTTAATTATTAATGTTGCTGTATTGATCTGATACCTAAAACACAAACAACAAAAACTGTTGGAACTAATTATTGTGGGCTTTTCTACCTTTTGGGCCTGCTTCTCTACTAGTCTTCAAATCTAAACTTTTTCTTCCACCAGTCAATAGGGTTTAATTCATTAACAAGTTCTAGTACCTTGTTTCCACTGCTCGGCAATTTCCCCCCACCAACAGGAAGTACACTAAATTCCTTCCCTGGCAATAGTTGCAGAGCCTATATAGAAGTATTTTCCTTGGAACTTTAAAACCAAGTTTAACAAGACCACTTCCTGGTATTCTGTGCCAGTGGCTGACCAAGGCTTCATAAAAAGGCATTGTACACTTATCTTACCACAAAGACATTATATCATGAAGGAATCCTATATACTGGGGAGGGACAGTGTTGGCATACAGACATGAGGTCACCTTGACACCTGCTCATGCCTTTTCACTGGGTCAGTCAACAATGTCAGCTCGGTAGAGATGCATTCTGGCTGATATTTATAGACGGGGGAGTCTGATGAGTTACAAGCAGGACGTTACTTGGAAGGGTCATTTCCTGCTGGGCCACTAACCTGACTTCTGATTCATGAACATGACTCCTGTCTCCATCCCAGACCACGAGCTGCCCTTCCATTGTGTACTATTGGCTACGGAGGTGGGAGGAGGTTGTAGAAGCTTGCTGTGGTCTTCACACCATTAGGGACACGGCTCTAACTCATTCGAAGGGATTATAGGAAGGAGAGAAATGTTAATTAAACATCTATGCTGGGCACATAGTAGATACTCCATAAACATTGGTGGGCTGACTAAGTGAATGGCGGTTGTCAGATCTTTTTCTGTTAAGAAACTTGCAATTTAGTGGGGATTCAAATGAAGATGCCACAAATTCATCCTTCTTGTCACTTATAGGATCCCTAAAGAGATTATATGGCATTCTGACTTCCATACATTCCTCTATACCCTTTTGAATATAATTATGGGTTCTGTTTGTATCACCTCTTAGGATAATGAGGACCATATGTTAAAATTCTCAGTAGAAAGTAGGAGGACTATATTTATTTTGTTGGTTAAATTATCCATATGCCCTCAGGAAATCATTACATTTAATATACTCAAGGTGCTACAAAAAGGTTCACACCAACAGGGTAGAGACAGTTTTTTTCTTTGCCTTGAGGAACCTACAATGAAAACATAAAAACAAGTCAAGCTGATATGAGCCAGATGAAAAAATGATACATCTTTTAATTTTATATCACCCTACACTTTGGACACAGTGCACGCTAAATCCATAATTGTTAAAAGCACACATTCCTAATGACATTATTTAGACTACTTGAAATAACATTTGAGTGGGATTTTCAAAAAATATTCTCAATCTCTGGTCAATGTTTTTGCCTTCTTCCAATACAATTCAATTTGGGTGTGAAGAGTTAAGTTAAAAGTGGTCATAAAGTTCCAAAATGCTGAGGCAGAGCTAAAACATTCAGCTATATTACCAAATACATATGCCAAATGGACATCAGGGAGACAGACTTTTTCAGAGGTCTGGAATAATGAGTTAAAGGCAAAAGGTGACAATATTATATGCATGTTAAATGTGCTTATGTATAAATCTTAGAAAAACTTCAAAATATTAAAATCTCAAGTGACATAATAAAACATTAAAATTGGTCATAAGTCAATTTTAATTGTGAAAAATAATGTAAAGCTTACACATTTATTTGAAAGAGATAATGCCCTCTAAATACTGGTCTATACTTATTTTGCTTTCATAAACACAGTAATGTTTTAGAGGATTTTTTTATGCTTTGGAAACTAAATAGAATTTTTTTATATAGTTATGTAGAGAATGGTTAAGTCTTCTCTCTCTCAAGATATATGACAGCCATAAAAAATGCCAGGAGCAGAGATGATGTCATATAGAAGACTAATTAACACACCTACAGGATAATGTATGTTATATGGTCTTTAAATTTTTATTAAGGTCATTGGTGAAGTATGGCTTGGAACTAATGATGGTAAAGACTTGGAGCTCAAACACCAACTATGGGAATGAAGATAGTAGTGGCATGATTATATAAAAATGGTGGGGTCTCCTTTAGCTTTTTGGCACAAAATCTCATCATCCCCAAAAGAGAGCCCTCCAAGGAACTGAGATTTCAACAAGGCACAGAGATGTGAGGGCTCATGACCCACCTAGGGTATTGCCAGTATTTTACAACAGCAGGCAGAAAATGGGAGGTCAGTTGAGAGGGAGACGGCAAGATAGCCGGTGTTGCAGAGGGGATTGTGTTTCTGGTGGTGCAGGGGAGTGTGGCAGATAGAGTGGTGATCTCACTTCTCATGGGGCAGCTGCGTTCTCAGGTCTGGCCAATAGGCTGTGGGCAGGTGAGATGATATCACCCCAGGGCTAAAATTAAGAAGCCCTAAACATTTTCAACTCCCTTCCCTCCCTATCTCTATCCCAATCCCTGTCTCTATCTCTAGCCTTATCGCTACCGCTGTCCCTATTTCTGTATCTCCTGAAGGACCCAGAGAACTGCCAGTGGAGAAGGCAAAGCCATAAATACAAAGCAACCACATGGAGGAAACTTGTGCCAAGGAGTTGCTGGTCCCACAGTGGACTTTGCATGAGCAATAAACAAACCTCTGTTGTGTTAAGCAACCAGGATTTTCATGCACTCTAACCTACTCTGTTCCAGCTAACACTACTGAGCATTGTAAGAGAAGATGGACATGTTTAGATGGGCTTGTTAGGAAGACTTGTTGAGGTGAGCTCAAAGCAAACTGAATAATGCTGGAGAACCACAAACCTAGTATTTATTGGCACTTGCAGTGGACCAGTCCTTCATGTGGATGGATTTTCTCATTTGAGCCTCATAACCCTTTGAGGTTGGCATTACAGTTATTATTCTCATAACTTGTATGAGGTCACCAGGATTCAAACCTAGGCTGTAAAACTTGAGAAACCCAACCCTTTGCACTTCCAGAGTCCCTGATTTCCTGTCATACTCGATGGTCACTGATGTCCCTGAATACCTTCGGAACAGAGTGTAAGGGTGAGAAGATAGAATTGCCTTTGATAGGCCCAGTCCTTGAAAATGGTGGATATAGCACATACATGCATGTACACAAGCACCATGCATGCACACTATGTCCAGGTGGTCTTCTAAGGAATGATCTTATCCAGGTTTTCTACATCCTCAAACTACTTACGCTGAAGCATCTCAAAAATAATTTGGTATTCTAATTCAACATTTCCACATTAGTCCTTAGGAAGGAAAGTGTCCAGTGCATGGGGCTGAACCAAACACAAAAGACACAGGGATAAAGGAGACTGAATCCTGAGGGCTAGTAGATGGCAACACTGAAATCTCAACGTTAATACTTGCCACGCACAAGGTACTGAGTGATTCACTGGGATATACTGATGGGCATCCATTAAGACAGCCGATTTGCTTCAACCCTGCAATTTCCGGGTTCTCTTGTGGCTCACTGGTATGCTAAGTCTGCATAGGCAGTACACTTCTCATTCCCTTTTTGTTCAGTGTTCCATCCAAGGGTTCATCTTCCCACTCTGCCTGCCTGAGGCTCTGATGGGTTTCCCAGACATTCTGGAGTTCTGAAAACAACCAGCTCTCACGTGAGCTAACAGAGCAAGAACTCACTCGTTACTGCAAGGATGGCACCAAGCCCTCCATGAGGGATCTTCCCCTGTGATTCAAACACATCCCACTTGGCCTCACTTCCAACACCGGGGATCCAATTTCGGCATGAGATTTGGAGGCGGCAAACATCCAAACTATATCAGATGTTGTCTCTGGAAGTTTCCATCCATACCATAGTAGCATCCTAAATGGCTTTTCTACTTCTGCAAGTCTAGAAATTGGCTTCTCTGAAGATGCCAATTGACCACTGGTATTTAGAAGTTTTCATTTAACTCAATAAACTCTTCAACTGTCTAATGCATAGGATCTTTCGATTGTAACATTTGCTCTTGGTTATGACTTTTGAGCTTTTCCATTAAAAACAAATTTAGCTTTGTATCTTTTTTCCAACTTCATTACTAACATGGTCCTGTAGTTAGGGACATCCCTTCTCTGGAATACAATCATGTTGGCCTGGTGCTCCCACCTGCCCAGCAGTAGGTTGGGTCAGCCCCCTAGGCCTCAAGTTTGAGGTCATCTCACTTTAGTTAGGGGAGAGGCTATTGGAAGGAATCCGGGGGTTCTGAAGATGCAGTGTGACCACAAAAAGAGCAAGAGTGGACTCTTGGAAGCTCATAAAACCTTTATCATCTGCACTAGTGAATAGAGAACGCTGCAGGGGAGGAAGAGGTTGGCAACAGCACCAGGTAGGAATTGGTGCCAAGAAGATACTTAGGATTTCATATTAGGCCCCTTGCCCAAGCGGCCAATGGATCTGAAATTGCGCACATAAAGCAAGAATCTGGCACAGGATGTGAGGTGATGAGTGTGCACGATGCCTCGGTTGTACAAGGGAGGGAGGCTGATGGGAAGAGTTTCAAGTCATAGATCGAGACGATGTCTGGAGAAGTCTCGTGAAGCCAGAGAGTGTCCCAGCCGAGGACTGCAGCAGTTTTGTTACAGGGAGTAAATAAATGTGCTGCCAACATTGTATTGAGGGAGGAGAGAATCCATAGGAAAGGAAAGCACTTAAAAGCATCTGTCAGTTGGCTAGACCAATGTTCTAGGGCTGAGAGCTGGTGAGTTGTACCTAGCGTGGGCAAGTACTCATTGGGTGGACAGCACACTTTGGACTAGTCCCTCTTGCATCCCCTGGAAGCAGATTAGGATGGCAAAGATGGGAAGTCAGGAGAGAACTATTTTATATGGGTCCAAGTCATCTGTAAGATTCTTTACCTCAATTGTCAAACTGTATGTTTTATAACACTCATCATGTCATTATAATAGGCTCATGAAGGCTGGGACTACGGTAAGGTGAGCAAGGCACTAGTTTGCAGAAGTTACGGGGATTCCCTGCACTTGCATAACTTTGACTGTCTTGATTGCTCCCTAATTCTGGTCCTATGGATATTTGCATTGCTTGAATTTTACTAAATTCTGCAGTAAGATATTTTGATTGAATTTTTTTGCTGCCCCCTTAAATTTTGCACCTGATGTGAGCACCTCACTTGCCTCACCTTATTCCAGGCCCTTAGGCCCATTTTGCAAATCTGGAAAGTAAGGCTCTGATAACATCTGTACTCTGCCCAAAGCCACATGTCCAGTAAACACAAGAGATTTTAAACTCAGAACATGCTGATTCCAAGCCCCACTCTTTTCACCCTGTTGATGTCTCTGTCAAATAAACTTATCTATTGCCACCTGAACAGGTGACTGCTCCAGGCAACATGATAATACTCCAAGGAGGGATGTTTCTAATGGACAAAGGAATTGGGAAAGTGGGGGAGATACATGGCTAAACATTTTTCAGTGGAAAAGGTCGAAAGTTATAACCAAAAACAAATACTAAAATAGGAATTGAAAAAATTGCACTATGTACTAGATGGACAGCTGAAGGAACCTACTGAGTTAAACAAGAACTTTTGAATATCAAGTGTGGTCATTGGTGTTTTCAGAGAAGCCACTTTTTTAGGACAGACTCAGAAGGAAAAAATCAAGAAAATTATTTAGGATGCTATCGTGGTACAAAAGGGGAGCTTCCAGAGACGACATCTAGGGAATGATGTGTAAAGGTGATTAATGAGAAATAGGCATGTGATTAAAATAAATTCACGTACCAATGAGCTCCTGATGATGACATTATTTTTTACCTGGGACATAACCATTCACTGCTTCAGTGGGAGAGTGTTTGCGGAGAGACTGGACTTCACCAATTGCAAAATGCCATGCTCACATCAGGCTTCGGTTGTCATATACCTTACTTGTGCTACTTAAATTATTTTCTAAAATAGTTTATCTTCTCCATAAGCTCGATGAGGGCAGATGTTATGCCAGCTTTGCCTACTCTTTGAACTCTTATGCATAGTCAATGCTTAATATTTTTGAATAATGGATCTTGAAATGAATTTCAAAATGTATTTTTCAGAGATAGGAAACTCCATGAGAGATTTCTGATCAGAGGCTGCGCATTATTTTGTACCCAGCCCCCACAATAGGCAGATACATGCTCCCTTGTGACCACAGGCCATGCCGGCTTTTGTCTGGTCCTTGAAGGAGAGGGTCAGTCACTCCCATCTTGGAACATTGGATCCTGCTCAACTATCAGCTTGTAATGCTCATGCCATGATTTTTCCTGTGTCTGGCTGGTTCCATCTCTCTCAATTCAGCTTTTGTATTACCTCCTGAGAGAAAAACTTCTCTGACCAGTTAATTTTCTTTAATTCATAATTTTAGTTTTTATTTTTAGTGTTTTTAGCCTCTTCTCTGTACTGTCCATCATCCTGATTGATTTCTTCACAACATCTGCTCCCTGAAAAGGTCTCTCTTCAATTCACATTCTGGTTTACTTTCTGATCTGTCGCCAGATTCTTGTCTCCTTAAAGGTACAGATGTTGGTCTTGTTGAGAGCTGAAAGGGCGTTCTGATCTTGGAAGCACTTGATAAGTATTTGTTGGCTGATTAAATGAGTTGATAGATGAATGAAGACTTGGCAGCCTTTTTTAGCCTTACAAGAGAATAAGGGAGACCAGAAAATCTCTAAGACACATTAGACAAATAAAAAGAAGGAAAAACATTCATAGAACGATGCAACTCAATTTTAAGTTAAATGATATATGCATATATTTAGACAGAATCACACTCTTGAGTGGATCTAAAGAAGGTTATAGAGGAAGTGGTATGGAATAGACAACTTTGCTTTATGTGGAAACACACTTTTTAAACGTGAATCCTAATTAACAAGTGACTCTTACCAACCCAGAGAAGAGAATGATGTAAACCCTTCTAGTCAGAGCAAAACCCTGATTGTGATGGAGAACCCAGAGATAGCTCTGACTTCTCAATGTAGGATGTCTGGTGCAGTCCCGGGCACACACAGACACACACAGCATTTATTTGTTGGGTGAGTGAAATAAGCTAATTTCAGTTAAAGCAAATGTTGAAACATTGTATGCATCACATTGGAAAGAGGCATAGGCTTTGAGAAATCATGTGACGGGGCCTCTATGTGATTTGGGCACATACATATGCAAATAATTTTTCACAAATAGTAATAAAAAGGTAACAATAAAGCTACTGTAACAGGTGAGTGGGAAGCAGATTCAGAGATGGATATTTATATGCAGAAACCTTACTAGGGACAGTTCCAGGATGAACACCTGTGTGGGAGTGAAGGTGACAGGATGAGGCAGAGGGAAAGGTTGGGCAGTGATATGGCAGTAACAGGCCTCAGCCAACCTCTTGGGGATCTGGGATTGTCCTGCAGAGTTGTCTCAATTCAGGACAAGTGGGCCAGGCCTTCACACCATTGAATTTACCAGTTATTGGGTGTGAGCTGCCCTTGGGAAGAAGGTATGACCTTGGACAAGGCAGCTCTCATCAGTCAAGGGCAATCCCCAGCCAGGCAATGCTCCTGCGGCTGTAGGAATGAGTGCTTTGGTCCTGAATGTGGGTCTCACGGTACGCTACTGTGTTAACTATCCCACCAACCCAGTGCAGAAAATTTATATAATTATTCTAAGAGTATGGACATTAATAGATGAAAATTATTATAGCTAGCTCCCAGGTTAGTGTGTGAATTTAATGACTCTGAACTAAGTCTTATATCACAGATCTCCAGCTTAAATAATAACACACATTAAGCCATTCAATTTATTGAGTGTCTACTAAGTGCTAGGCACAGTTCTAAGTGCTATGGCTACAGCAGGGGAAAATGCAGATGAATTGCCTCCTTGCTTCAGCTTATATTCTAGAGGAAAGACAGACAAGATATGTATAAGCTAGCTAGATGGATGATGGATGGATGGATGGCTAGACAGGAAGATGGATAGAGATGGATGTGTGGGTGGATGGATGGGTAGGTGATGGATAGGTGGGTGGGTAGAAGGATAGATAAATTAGTCTGAGATTAGGAAAAGCATTATAAAACTAAGGCAGAGAAAGGAGTTTCGGGCAGTGCTGGGCAGGGGTGAAATTCAGGGTTTTATAAAAATATGGAAGCCCTCACTCAAAAAAAAAAAAAAAAAGCTTTTGGGCTTTTAAGCAAAGCCATGAAGGAAGCAAGTGATCAAGCCAGTGTGTGCCTGGGAGAACAGGTCCCTGGCAAAGAGAACAAGAGTAATAGCATTTCCCAAAGGCTCTCGCCATGTGACAAATGCTGCTAGGTGTTTTACACACTTTATCTCATTTAATCCTCCAACAGGTAATGCGAGTTTCCTTTGAGAAAACTAAGACCTAGAGAGATTAATACACTTTTTTTTCTTTCCGCAAGGTCACTCAACAAGTAAGTGTCAAGCCAGGATTCAAACCCAGTGGGAAACTTACTTCCAAGTCTGCCCCCAAGGAAGGAGAAAGAAGGGGAAATTGGACTACACCCTATGGTAGAAATGCATCCTATCACTTGCTCTTTGAAACTGGTCATGGCTGGGCACAGCTGGACACCCCACCCTGAGGTGCGGGAACAGAAACGTTGACCCCCAACAGCCTGGTTCCAAACCACTTGGTCGCTGCCTTCCAGCGAGCCCCAGGCTGGGTGGTGCCGGCTAGTGGTCTGGCTGAGACTTGAATGCCCTAAACAGGCCAGTTCAAAGCAGGCTCCTCCCAGAGCGCGGCCCCAACCAGGTTTCCCTGTGTCCTATTCCACAAACCCACAAACAACATAGGGAGGATTCCAGGGTTCCTGAGGGAGAAGCAGGAACAAGCAGGGCTGGTGACAGACAGTGTAGCCGCCATTGTTCTGAGGGAGGCCAGGGTTGGCTCCACGCCCTCGGGGCCCCATTGTGTTCCCTCAGCCCCCTGATAGAATTATTGGGCTCTTTGGCACCTGTCCCCAAAAGCATCCTCCCCAGCCCCCTGGGCCACCTTACCCACAGGATGCAGCCTCCACACACAGGAGGTGGGGGGAACAGATGGATTCCACTGTGGACAACCTGGACCTCACCCACACAAATCAAGCCGATTCTACATCAGAAAACCCCTTCAGCTTTCTTGGCGTAGACCCTTCCTGAACTGAGGGAGATGAAAAAGGAGGCTGCAAGTGAGCTGTCGCTGTTTTACCCAAGTTAGATTATACCGTGGTCTATGTCTCCGAGGAGTCTTACCAGGAAGGTGTTTTCATTTTGCCACAGAGAAAACTGCGGCAAAGAGAAGGTAGCAAGTCCAAGCTGTCACCCTTGGTGTTGCATCCATAGGTGTCCACAGGAAGGGACTTACTGAAAGTTGTGCAAGGCTCTTCAAGGGATACTCAGTTCAAAATATATTTACTGAGCACTCCCTGTCTTTCAGGCAGTGAATTAAGTTCCAAAGTTATCAAGATTTGGGTTACAAGAGACCCTGTTCTCAAGGGGGATTCTCAGTCCTGGCTGAATTTTACTGTCACTTGGGACACTGTCCATCCCTGCGTGTCACCATCTGTCTTTGCCAGAAATCCCAGCTCCTCGAGACGCTGGCACAGACACTTGCTGGTCGCTAAGGAGTATGCTGACACCTGGCCAGCTTGGTGCTTCCCCGGAGCTCAGAGGTGAAAATGTCCCCATCTCAACTCCTCTCTCCTTTCCCATTTTAAAGGCTCAATTTCATTCTCACCATTTCACCTCCATGACTCCACAGGTAGTGGGGGTTGTTGTCAGCTACTGGTAGACATTCTGGATCTTTCGGCCTTCAATCTTGAGCAAAATCTAAAGTTGAAACTTTCAAAAAGATGCAAACTACCAAAACATGGCTACTTCTACACATTTAAAACTTTCTCTTCATTATCATCTTGGGTTTCTTCATTTTTTTTTTTCTTCCCTACCTCTAAGTTACCTCTGACTGAATGCATGAGGCCTAATACAGTTGGGGTTTTATTTTGGGGGGGAAGGGAGGGAATGGGTAGAAGACAGGAATAAATCAAATTTAGTAGGAGATACAAACCTCCTCAGAGGACAGCTCTGGTTCCTGACTACTTAAATTGCCTCTGATGCCTTCCTTGATATCTCTTGCCATTTCCTATGTATTTGAAAGCATCCAAATTGCCCATCGCACTAATCTCCATTTTGCTTCTGACTTTGAATTGTTTAATCCCTTTTTAAAGTCTCTTATCTGACTCTGCAATCTTCAAAATATTTTGAAGATGTTTTCTTTCCTACTGGAGAGGAGCCATCAAGTATAGCTGCAGGGCCATATGTTAATTAGACATCTAATCTGCCCTTTCCCAAGGGGGTCCTGATAATAGTTTTGCAGAAAAACTAAGTTTGAGATATCTCTTCCAAGAAGAATCTGGTTGGTTTTTTTCTTTTGGCCTTTCTCTGGAAAGGAATTCTCTGTAGTCTCCTATCTCTGCATTTATACTATACCTGGTGCAAACCCTATCCAAGTAAAATAAGATAAAAAGTTAAGACCATTTGCTAATTCTTTTGAAAGAACACAGGTTTAGACATTTTGCTTTTCTTATTTTCTCAGCTATATCTGCTCCCCCAAAAGTTGAAATGTCTTTATACTGTCGGACCCCACCCTACTGTCACCACAGATGTGCCTGCATTCAAATTCCATTCATTTCCTGATCCAGCCAGATGTTTCCTGGCCGTAATTATGACACTTGCCCAATGTCTTTTGGTGCATCCTTTGGCCAGGACGAAAGCTGTTTCCAGTCACCATTTTCTCACACGGAATGAGTACCTTCCCACGTGGCCTTCCTCAACCTTCTTTTCCTTTCTCACTGTGGCTGCCAAGAGGGGTTCTGAGTAACCTCCACCCATCCCAAAGTAGGGGGGACATTCAACAGGGACACCTGGAGCCAAGCCAGGTCAGCAGAGTCCACAAACGAGCCTCATCCACTGTCCCCACCCCTTAATTCGTCTTCCGCCTGCACCCCTTGAATTCTGCACCATGAACTCTGAGCTTTTTCCAAACTTCATGAATGTGAAGCACCAATAAAGCATCCTGTAGGATATCTCTCGTCCACCTTGAAACACATTTCTCATGGGGCCCCGATGTCATAGACTACATTTCCTTTCCACAGGCATTAATGCATCCTACTTGAAAACACATTTAAAATGTGATCAGACCATCAAAGGTGTTTATCCTAGACTATGGGAAGAAGAGAGGAAAAATAAGAGTCACTCATAAACTCACCTTTTCTTTGGTCAGAAATGTCTCCATATTGCAACACAAACAGCTAAATCCCAGAAGGATCAGCAATCGCATTTACTGTCATTTACTTGGGTCAAGTAGATGATATTGAATAGAGATGAGTATTCCCATTAACTTTATCAGAAATCTTTCCCAATTGTGTACATGTGTGTATTCATACCCCTTGTGTGCACATACCCGTGGTCCATAGTATGAAGCATAACATGCTTTAGAATAAAAGAAAATGCTCAAAAGTTTGAAGCATGCATTTCCTAATGATATGCTTTAAATAAAGAACAACAAATATTAGCTGAACAGAAGAACTATAAATGTTATCAAGCAAAATAAACATTCCATCTGTAATTATTATTGGAAATGGATTAATAGGAAACACTCAAAGGCAAACCCCTAGAGCAAAATGCAACGGGCTGGAGAAAGAATGCTGAATGATTGAATGAGAGTAACTTTGATACAATGTTGGCTATCTTGCCGACAGAAGGAAATACCAATTCAAGAGTTTTTGTAAAGAATTATTGCCTGCTTACTATGTTTATCAGACCATGTCCCAAATTGGAATGTAGTAAGACAGAAAGAAACCACTTGATTTTTTTTTTTTTTTTTTCCCCCTGGGTATCCACATTCCAGCCATCTTTTAAGGCCCTTTTTTCAATTCTACCTTCTGTGAAGATTTTCCTTGCTGGCCAGAGTTCCTGTTTCTCCATTCTTTCCATCAGTTCCAGTTGAGCTTCTTGCCAGGATAAGTGACAGGGAGCAGCCTAGTCCAGGTCATCATTGTTACTCAAATAGATGACAGAGGTTTCCACCGGTCATCTGTGTCCTCTCCTGCCCTTCCCTAATCTGTTCTCCCCACACCAGCTGGCGTGATCCTATGAAACGTGAATGTGTCCATGGTGCATCCCTTGCTTTAAACCTTCACTTATTTCAATAAACGGAGTAGAGTCCAGACATCTAAAGTTCACCAGGTCCCGTGTCATATCCTGAGCATCTCACCTGCCCTGCCCTGCCTTTGCTCTCTTCACCACTGGAACACCTTTCTGTCCAATGAAAAAGCCACTGTTTCCTGCCTCGGATATGCTATTCCAAGTGCATGGGAAGCTCTCCCCCAGCTTATTGTCAGTAGCTTTGGGTGGGACCCCAAACTGCATTTTTAACGTCTCCAGGTGTCTTTTGGGTTTTTTGTGTTCATGAGCACTCATGTCATATTTATAGCAGAAGATAGGACATTCCGTAAAGGGCCACATAGTAGGTATTGTTGGTTTCATGGGCCAGGCAGCGTTTGTCGGGACTACTCACCACTGTCCATTGCCATTTGGAAGAAACCATACATGATACATGACTAAGTAGGTGTGGCTGGGCTCCAGTAAAACTTGATTTATGAAAACAGATTTGAAATAAAGAAACCAGATTTGGCTGTGGGCTGCTGGCCAGTTTGCCAACCCACTGGCAGAAGTTGTTAAGTTGGGGTGTGCCTCAATATCCCTTCAGGAGCATTTTTCACAGAATAGATATTTGGACTCCTAAAGGCATGCACATTTGCATTGTTTAAAAAGTTCCACAGACATGTCTGATGGGCACTGCAAGAGATATGTAGGTAAGATACAGACATACATAGACGGGCACTTACCTTGAGAAACAGTAAGGGCCCCATCCCATTCCTGGAATATTCAAAGGGAGTTCTAGTAAGTCTCAGATGGAAATGATGCTTAGGAATCCCTGCTGAGGTGCATTGAACAAAATAACATCATTGTTTCTGGAATATTCTATGGCTCAGTGGTGGTCTTGAACTTAAACTTTGGCACCAAATATAACTGAGTCCAATCCCAGCTTTGCCACTTACTAGGTGTTTAATTCTGAGAAGGTTTCTTAACCTCTCTGAGACATGGTTTGGTTACCTTCAACATGGGGGAGACTAATATGTGTCTGGTTTTAATGCCAGTTTAGAAACACAACACACGTATAAACAAGCTAGCCCAAGGCCTGATCCCACAACAGGTTCTCAATGACTTGTGTGCTTTTTCAGTATTAGTGTTATTAATAGTATTTGTCCCATCTCTCACTACTTTGACCCTATATTAGAAATCCCAAGTTGTAGCCTAGAATGTCTAAAAATGCACCCCGTTGATGCCAGGCTTACATTTTCCCATCCAGTCCTCCTACAGCGCTGTGACAGGCTGAGACCTTTGTTAACTATCGTAATTCACTTGTCAGTTCCCATTCTCTTTAACCTCATCTGTGCACTGCCTCTCTGTTGTTCAGAGGGCCCTTGTCTAATCAGCTCAAGAATGTTTGCATGTGGCATTGAAACACTGCTTGCAGAAGGTTCTAGGTAGAGCCTCCCTGTCTGGATGACTGCCCTAGAAACTTTCCCAGGCCATAAACAGACCTTCGGCCAGAAACGTGTGGCTAAATGTTCACATTCTGTGTTCTTGTGGTGCTGAAGCTGTGGGTTCCACCTTCCGTGGAATTCTTCCAACTACGGGGACCATGTGAGCCTCCGGGCTAAGAGGTCACCATCTCTGATTCTGGGATGTGCAGTCCCTGCACATTCTCAGTCCAGGCTGGCAGCCCAGAAACTACCCTAAACATTTTGCAGTACTGGCCTGGGTACAAGAAGCTATCAGTGGGAGCTTCCTACACACCGGGGCTTCTCAGTATTGCACTTTTGGAGGAAGCACAGGCCCAAATCATTAGTTTTCAGAGCCACAGATGGTACAGATAAATCTCCAATCAATATGTGCACTGATAAGTTCTTATCAGTGGGAATGGATCCTGGGACGTGTTCACCAGTTGATGTTATCACACTAAGTAAGCCACTAATAACCCTGCTGTGTGTCGTCCCTGCCTTCTAGAAACTCAATCCCACGCCTTTATACCCACATCAGGCCCGGGTGCTGTAAATATCACACATACCAATGTTCAAACATAGTAAAAAGACAAATATTTCTGGATTCTGGACTTCCATTTTCTGGCCCCATTATACATTACGAGCCTTTGTCATAGAGAAAGCTTTGAAGGGACAGCAATTGAGACAAGGTTTTTACTTGGAAAGTGGAAATCTCTGTGCTCGTTGAGAGATGTGCTGAGTCACCCGGCAGTTTGCTGATTCATCAGGACAGCTGGGGGGCCACCGTGTCAGAGGGCCAGCTCCCGCCAAAATTGCATCTCCCAAATTAATTAGAGCCGAATTCCATGTTCCTCTCTTAGAAAGAAATCTTAAAGTCCATTTAATACAAGGAGATTCCACATTCAAACCTTGGATTTTCAAAGAAGTAACAATAGGGGCTGATGTCTCATATAGCAGATTGAATACCTGTCTTCACAGGTGTGCCACCTTTCCCATGAGGTGGCCAGTTAGTTCCAGGGGGTAGGCTTAGTCACTTCATTTTGTCCAGAATTTTTGATGACTCCATCTCTACCTACATACAGGACTAAAATATGTAAAGCTTCACTTATGGTGGAATTAACTAGTGGAAAGTGAATGCCAATTAGTAGGATTTCAAATACTTAATGCTGTAGGTTATGACGTACGTAAGGGTGAATTCCACAAATGTTAATGGAGTGCACTTACTGTGTCAGATCCACTACTGGCCAGACCTTGAACAACATAAACACAGTACCAGGCTCACAGAAAAACTAATACCAGATAAATGACTGAATAAGGGTGTAGGGCCTTGTGTTAGTCAGCGTTTTCCAGAGAAACAGAACCTATAGACTGTGTATATAGACTTATTTTAAGGAATGGGCTCATTCAATTGTTGGGGGTTGGCAAGTCTGAAGTCTGCAGAGCAGGCTGGAGACCCAGGGAGAGTTGATGTTGCCGCTCAGGTCTGAATCCAGTCTGGAGGAAGAATTCTCTCTTCAGGGGACCTTTTTTCTTAAGGTCTTCAACTGATTGGGCAAGGCTCACCACATTATGGAAGGCAAATTTGCTTTATTCAGAGTCTACTGATTTAAATGTTACTCTCATCTAAAATATCTTCAAGCAACACTTAGACTGGCATTTGCCCAGATGCCATGACCTAGCCAAGCTGACACATAAATCAACCATCACAGGCTTATCACTGCGAGGTATGGGGTGCTCTGACAGCGCACAGGAGAGGGACTTAAACTAACCTGTGGGTGTGGTAGGCAGACTTCTGGGATGGCACTCAGTGATCTCACTGCTGCCATTCATGCCTCTCTCCCCTTGAGTGTGGGCTGACGTTGAGTGACTTGCTTCAAATTGACAAAAGTAAGGCAAAGGTTTATGATTAGATTACAAGTGATTGTGCCTTCCATCTTGCTAGCACACTCTATTGCCTAACACACTCTGATAAAGCAAGCTGCCATGTGGGAGGAGTCCATGGGGCAAAGAGTAGAGGGTGACCTTGATTCAACAGTCAGAGGGGAAATGAGGTCCTCAGTTTAACAGCCTCTGAGGAACTGAATCCTGCCAATGATCCTCAAGGAAGTTGCCAACCAGATTTTTCCCCCATCAAGCCCTCAGAGGAGCCTGCAGACCTTCTGCTGACAGGCTGACAGACCTCAGCCTCATGAGATACCATGAAACAAAAGACCCAGCTAAACTACACCCCGATTCCTATTTCCAAGAAACTGAGATAACAATGTGTGCTGTTCTAAGCTAAATGTTGGGGCAATTTGTTACACAACAATGGTAACTAATACAATGAGTTGATGGAAGGATGGAAGTTTCACCAGAGATGATTACTATGTGCCATGGAACATGTG
The DNA here is from genome assembly GCF_020740605.2 of Lemur catta. Taxonomy (NCBI): domain Eukaryota; kingdom Metazoa; phylum Chordata; class Mammalia; order Primates; family Lemuridae; genus Lemur; species Lemur catta. The sequence goes on along the minus strand of NC_059147.1, from coordinate 14,431,664 downwards.
TGCATGTGAGAACATGCATGTCCATATCTTAACATGGCAGCAAGTGGAAACTTCAGAATTTTGTCAGTTTATGCTGAACCCCACAGCAGAGGGGAAAAATGCTCTGTCTTCTACATAGAGAATGCCAGAACCGGGGCAGCTGAATTTTTGCTCAAATTTCAGACATCGAGGAACTTCCCTAGACCATAAACCTTGTGGGATTGGGAACAGGTTCTGAATTTCTTCATCACTATATCCCTGGTGCCTGGCCACATAGCAGGCTCAAGAAATACTTACTCACTTTTTTAATTCGCTTGTTTTTGCTCAATAAAGAAAATCCAGAATTGATCCAGACTAGACATATTAACAGACAGGTTTAGACCAGGGAAAGATTTTAGCAGGAGCAATTTCCCAGTTGTTGGGAGACACTCTCTACCTATGGCTAGTGAAGGGTCTGGAGCGTGCTAGGTCTTGAGTGTGATGGACGATGCCACAGCCCAAATCACAAGTCTGACCATCTGTTAAGAGTGACTGACTCAGCATTTTATATTAGGAGTAACTGTTGTGAACAGAAACTAGGATGGGATCAAAAGAGTTCACAGCTGAGCAGGCCACTTGACAATGAACTAGTCTGGTGCCAGGCCTTTCCTGCTGACGTGGAGCTCTGCAGTCCACAAAGGGACCCTGGATGGGGATGTGTCACTGCTGCGTGACCCACATGCTTCTGGAACCTCCAGCAGGCTCCATCTCCCCACTGGCTCTGGATGTGCAGAGTGAAAACCACCCGGCCACTCGGCTCCGGACCTGACATGTAAGGGCCCGAAAGCATCAGCGTCACCTGTTAGAAATGCACATTCTCAGGCCCCACACCAGACCTGCCCCGTCAGAAAACAGAAGCGGGGCAGAGAAGCCACAATCTGGGTCTCAAGTCCTCAGGGCATTCTGGCTCAGGCTCAAGTTTGGGTTTACGGGGAGGGAAGACTAATCTAGGAGGTTCTGCAGTGGTCTGTGTGGTAGATAATGCGAAAACAACCGATGGAGGTAACAGAATGGAGACATGGCAGCCAAACGGAGATGTTTTGTAGAGGTTAGAATTTCTTGGGCTTTCATAATCCCATGCAGAAAGTAGATGTGAAGGAAGACTCCAGGCTGGCTGAGGATTCTAGTTTGGACATTCGGGTGAACAGACTCGGTATTGACAGCAGCAGGGGTTTCCCAGGACATGGGAATTTAAGTCCTAACAGCAGGCACATCCTGGGAGAATCCAGTCACCCTAACAGTTTCAGAAATGGATAATAATGGTAATTGCTATAGACTGAAATATGTACTCCCCAAATTCATATGTTGAAGTCCTAACCCCCAGTGTGACCATATCTGGAGATGAGGCCTTTAGGAGATCATTAAGATTAAATGAGGTCATAAAGTTTAGGCTTTAATATGACAGAATTGTGGTCTTACAAAAACAAAGTCGTCTTTCTCTCTCTCTCCATGTGAGGACACAGTAAGAAGGTGACCATCTGCAGGCTGGGAAAAGGGCCATCACCGGAGCCCAATTATACTGTCACCCTGATTGCAGACTTCCAGCCTGCAGGACTAGGAGACAAATGTCTACTGGTTAGGCCACTGAGTCTGTGGTATCTTGTTAGGGCAGTCACAGTGACCAATGGCAATAAGTCAATGACAGTTCTACGTATCAAGCATTTATTATGTACTAAACCCTGTGAAATATTTCACATAAATTATACCATCCTTACGCTAAGGTATGGCCATTAGCCCCAATTTAGAGATTAGCAGACTGAGGTTTAGTCAGGTTAAGTCACTCACCAAGATCACACTGCTAACAAGCAGCACATTTAGGGCACTGTCTCCATTCTGTATGTTGGAACTATTGGGAATTCTAAAAATACTGGTGCTTTGGGTTCAACCACCCGGGGTTCTGATCCGGTCAATGCTAGCTACATGCTGCACATTGGGATATTGAAAACAAGATTGAGAACCACTGTGTTAGAATCACCTAGGAAACATGCACAGAAGCAGATACCCAGCCTCACCCCTGACTAATTTACTCCATAATCCAGTCTGTTTCATATGCAACCGCAGTTGTAAACCCCCAAGCTAGAGAGGTGGACCCCAGGCCCACCGGACTCCAGATGTCACATAAGCTGATTCTTGGAGCTTGTTAACTTTAAATGCATGAAGTATATAGAAGAGATATTGGGGGCGTATATCCTAGTATCTAGTCTAGATCGTAGACCAGACCAAGGGTGGAACTTGAGATAAAAGACTTAGAATGTTTAACATGAGGATGAAAGTTGAAACCATGATTCTGTAACAATTATCCCAGATGATGAATGTAAAAGGAAAGAATTCCATAGAACACGATTGACTTTGAGATGTTGAGAGATTTTTACGTCTCTGAGAAAACAGTCCTCAGCATTTGGATCTTAGGATCTTGCCCCATGCGTGAATGAAGATCAATCCTATGGCCTTCGTTGACATATATAGCTAAACAGGGCAAGGGACTCTAGGTGAGAGTTCAATCCATTGAAGAGCAGGCAATTAGCCCAGATTTGGGATTTGCTGCTTTTGGCAGTTGCTATTCTTCATAAAATGCCTGAGATGTTGTGTGGACCTTGTGGTTTAACATCATTGATTCAAGAGTCAAGCCAATTAAGAAGCTTTATGTGGATATATCAAGGAAGAAACCTCTAGGCCAAAGTAAAAGGAAAAAAATGTTCTGTGTTTATTATAAGTGATCCTACTGAAAACAAATTCATCTGTGTCATGAGAATAACAAGTGGAAAGGGAAAGACATCTCTTATCTCATTTCACTCTTTTCCTCTCAGTTACCCTTTTATTCTAGAGTCTAAGTTGAGAATACTACAGGGTGGTAAAGTATCTTGCTCATTTCTCTATCCTTAGGGCACATCTTAGTTCTTAGTTCATTGTACATGGTCAACAAGTGTGTGTTGGATGAATTATCTTTCTAAGCGAAAGGATCACAGGACTTGTATACTGAAGAAATGACTCACGTTCGTCAGAATTAAGGAAGTCATCGAGAGGTGGTGTTTTGGCTCAGTTTTGAGATACGAAAGATATGAGAAGCCAAATCCGACGACACATCTAATTCTTCCTAATGTACTTGGCCTTTGTAGGAGCACATGTTGCTTAGTCATTTGTTTGCAGCCATGAGATACGTAATAGTATCCAATAAAGAGACCACAAGAAGTAGCTTACTGATGACAGAAAACGTGGGGAAGGAGAGAAAGATAACTTTGAGACAAAATCAATTTTCTTATGCCAAGGAACTAAAAATGTGATGTTTCCTCTCAAAGCTTCATCATCTATCATGATCTACTGTTTTCTAATAATGGGGAAATGTGCCCTGTACCCTTGTTCATAAATTGTTAAAGTATACTTATTGAAAATTCTTAAATTCCTTAGAAAATACTGTTGAGAGAACTGGGTGTGATGAGAAGCCCAAACTGCTCAAGAAATGCTTTCCACATAGTAACTATCCAGGCAACAATGACTCTGGACTTTGTTCATGTACACAGTCAAATATTGTTAAATGTCAAGTTTCCTATCAAAATTGATACACTGGCCGGTGCAATACAGTGTGCATTAAAGAAAAAAATAAAAATCAACACACTGGCAAGAAAATTCCACAAGCCTGCCAGCTTCGAGGGGCTTTTTCTAAGACTGGAAAAAAACTCAATTGAAGAAACCACTTATTTGAAACTGGAAGATCCCCAAATTCATAAATCAATTTTCAAATTACAGGAAAAAAAAATACTACTTTTTAAATGTCCCTAATTGTTGTTCATTATTCTAAGCCTGTGAAACTTCACCAGAGTTGGTTTATTGATGAGGCAGCTTTCAGAGAACATTATTCAGGCACAGGGGAGTGAAAAGCTCAGATTCACACAAAAATAATAGATGGTGGGATTAGGGCACCTGACTTGATGATGTTTGCTTTGGGCTATTCGAGAAATAGATATTTTTGGCATGTTCTTATTTCTTGATTTCCTAGATTTCTTTGCTATTTTCTTTTAAGCAAAAAGAAAAAATCATGGAGAAAAAAATTAAGGCAGGCATGTTGCAAAGAATGTAGACACCATGTCTGTTTTTTTTTTTTTTTCCTCTAAAAGCTATCTCAGTGAGCTATTAAACGTGTGGATAGATTCAAAACTGGAACCCCAGGCCTGGTATCTACAATGGAATTTCTCAGAACCTAGCTGTGGGACAAGGAAAGTACCAAGCCTCCCTGGGAAGTACTTTCATCATTCCACCTGGATTGTCCAGGAAACACCTGGAAATAGCCTCAATCCTGAATGGAAAGTTTATGGTTGTTTTTCCATGAGGGCATCTGAGAAAATGAACTGGTTCTCTGATAAGCCAATGCCAAACACTCATTGTGCGGGGCCCACGAGGCCAGAGGATTGTGTGTATGGTGGTGGACACGTCACCAAGCAGTTAGCTTTGTGCCTCATGTGAGTCTTGAACAGTCAGCTCATTCATTCATCCAGGCATCCCTTAGCGGGGTTCAAGATGGTAATGACAGATCTATCTTTTGGTTCTTTATTCTACCTGAGGGTTATCACTTTGTCCATTGGCCAGAACTCCATTATACAATCTACCAAATTGCTAAGGAGGCTGGAAAATTTAGGCCAGCTCTGATCCCAGGAAAAGGGGAACACAAGTTGGGTCACCATCTAGCATCTATGCCACACAGTCCGGAAAACGTATCATTTTTCAAGCATCCAAGGAAACAGTTTCTGATCCAGATCTCCTAGAGGAAGTGAGATCAAAGGGGAGGCTGTAGGCGCAAGTGAGGGTTAGGCAGGTAAAGGGGGACGGGATGAGGAAAGGTCGAGGTTTCCAAATAGATGGCTCATCGTGGCTGACGTAGAGCTAGAGGACCTGGATGTGAAAGCATAAGGGTGTTCCAGAAAGTGGGAATAATTCCAGTGCAACTGGCATTCTGGGGGAAAGGAGGCTGGGGAGTGCAGATGAGAGGTGATGCCGGAGAGAAGTCAGGGAACAGATTACAAAGTGCCTCGCCACCCGTGAGAAAAACTTCGTACTTTCTCCTGAGATTGTTTGGGAGTGGGAAGAGGCATTGGGGGCCCTGGAGACCACCAGGAGAGAGAGACATGATACAAATTTTAAATGCCAGAAATAATCATACACCACGCCCATCTCTTTGACAGATTATTCTGTGCAATTAATTTTCAAAAATTGAATCAGCTGGTTGGTGATGCTTTAGAGCAGCAGCTAAAGGCTCTGGGGCCCTGAGAGCGTCACACTTGAGTTTAGGGCACTTGTTGTTCTGCTCTGCAAAGCCACCTATTCACCTGGCGTGTGTAAGAACCTTTCAGGTGGTCAGCGACAAAAACCCAAATTTCAACTGGCTTAAGCAAAATAGACATTGCCTATTTCATGTGGCCAAACTCTGGGATGGGCAAGGGTGAGTGCAGCTGGCTTCAGAGTTCTCTCCTCTGCATTCTGGCTTTGCACGTGGGCTGCATAGCTGCAGCCCCTTCTGCCTTACTTCTGGTCACCATCGCTCTCTCTGTTCTTTATATTCCAGCTAAACTTGCTTCCAGGAAGTTCACAGGAGCGCCAAGAGTGCCTAGGTCTTCTCGCCTTTGGCCGTGTTGGACGTGCAGCCTGCAGTGTTCTGACCCACCCCACCTCCGCTGTTGCTGATCCACACCCATTCGAACCTCCCTGCTCTGGCCAATTGTCACTGGCTCCAGGGGACACTCCCTCCCCTCCTCCCCCTGGGTGGGTGCCTTTCTCAGAACCCCCCAGCACCTTGCACGCACACATCACATTTTATTAAAATTACTGGATTTCTGCTCTAACATTTTGCCTGGCTTTATGAGAATGTGGGAGCCAGGCAACATTGTCACCATCTTGACTATTCATAACAGCTCTCATGAGTTAGGTGACAGTGTATGGACTTGACATTGAGCTTATGCCAGGAACTCTACTAGGACCTTTATGGACTTGTGTTGTTAACTCTAGTAAAAGGTTATGATCAGTTACCCATTTTAGAGAGAAGTAAAATTAATGCTCAGGGAGTTTAACAGGCCATCTGTGGCTACACTGATAATAGCAGGAGGAGGATGGACCTAGAATACAGATGAGGTACACCTGTCTATCAGAGCACAGAAGGATAGTGACCCCCTCACCTGACTTAGTCCCTGACCCCTACAGGCTCACCTCCTACCACTCACTTCCTCCCCCAACCCCCCCAGCACCCTGCAGCCTCCTCACTCTGAACTCCTTCCCAGAACGGCCAGTCTCATGACTCAATCCTTCACTCCTGCTAGAGACTTGCCCACACACAATGCTTCTCATTCCTGGGGTCTCAGTTCAAAGTCACCTCTGTTGGGAACCTCCCGGGGGCTCCAACTGAACAAGGCCATCCCCACTGTCGCTCTCAGCCCCTTCACGGGCCTGTTTCTGAGCACACGCAGTCACGCATCCTTGGGTGCTCCCTGACGGAATGAATGCCCACGCCAGTCAGCAGGCAATGGCATCCTCTATAAGGGAAGAGGATATAAGCCCATCTTTAAGATGTGCAATTGTTTTTATAACTGGTAAGACTATGGAAGGCATTTGTCTAAAATGCACATACTTCTAGAATTCTAGGAATGTTGTCATGTTTTGTCGGGAAAAGACTTTCTTTGTAAACCTACATTTAAGGAAAGTCCTTTGAAGATGGCAGCCTCGGAGACTTTCTTACACTCAGAAATCTGCCTTTTAACTTCCTTGGACTCCAGTGGAAACATAGGATAAGAAATAGAGGTCTAGTCCAATCTCTATATCCCAAGTAGTGTGAGGAAGAGGAAAGAGAAGTGTCTAAGGAGTAATTATGGACAGAAACATAAAATAATAAACTTTATACACAAATGAAGGTATGGCAATTATCATTTTATCAGCCCATTTCAATCAGAAATAGCATCAAAGTGAATATAATCCAACATTCAGTTTGCGTTTAGAGATCCGGATTTTTCCTAATACTATCCAATTGAATATTGTATGCCAAAGTTAGTTGTTCAGTGATGTGTTGTGACGGGAAAAAAGTCAATTGAATTTTTTCAAAATACAAGGTCTATTAAATGCTAATATCTACATCAAAGAAAAAAATGGCAGTGCTTAAGCCAGACTCACTACCTTTCCTCTGGCATGTCCCATTCCTGACACTCGGAAAGGACAAGATAAATGTTCGTTGAATGAATAAATAAGTGCTATTTGCCTGTGGAAGAATGGTCCGCACTCTCCTGAGAATTTGGTGCTGGAGATTGGGGGACCCGATGACCATTCTCATCCTGAGTGGACAGGTGTCCCGAGACTGGCCACGCCCTCTGTGCTATGGCACAGAGACAGACGTCAGGTGGAAGGGGTATTTTTTAGTAAGATGGACATCAGTCATTTTTCTCCTCCTTAACCTTTCCGTTTCCATTACAGCTCAGCAGGACCTCATGGCAGAGTGTCCCGGGAGCTACAGGAGAGCAGGCTAGGGGTTAATGCACAGGGACAGGAGGGGGCAGGGAAGCCTGGAGTTCTGTATTGTTTTTCTTCGGGTTTCTGAGCTATCTGCACAGAACTAATTCTAAGGGAAAATGGGGAGATGTTGGTCCAAGGGTACAAACTTATATAGCACAGTGACTATAGTTACTAATACTCTATTGTGTACTTGAAATTTGATAAGAGCAGATTTTAAGTGTCCTTGCCCTATACACACACAGTCACTGTGGGTGGGGACGGATGTGTTAATTTGATTGTGGCAAACATTACACGATGAATACGTGTATCAAATCGTCACATTGTACACCTTGAATAGATACATGTCTTACTTGTCAATTATACCTTCATAAAGCTGGAAAAAATAAACGGAAGTAATTCTAACGTCCCAGTTTTCACGGCCAGGCAAACAAAGCGGCATTCGAGCCGAGCCCTGTGGCCCCGCTCTCCTGCGCCGGGCCCTGTGCTGGGGCTGTCCTCGTCAATAGCCGCCTTGTTGCTGGCCACAGCCCCCATGGGGTTACTAGGGGACTCTCTCGACTCAATGGGCTCCCTCTCTGCCATTGTCTTCTCATATCAGTTTAGAGTCTCAAGGATATAGACTGCATCACAATTAGTCATAATGTCCAGCAGTCCCTGAAACTTATTTGCCACGGCGAGTTCATTGGCCTTTGTGACAGGGACAAAGGGAGGCTTGTTGGGAGCTGGACACAAAAGGCAAACACAATGTATGGATTTCTGAATAATACAAAGGCGGGGGAATAATAGCAGCTGCACAAACGGCCTATGCTGGTGACAGCGGCAGGGCCCTGCCCCCAACGCTTCCTAGCTTTTCCGTGAATCTGCCTGACCTTGTCCTTCAAGATTTTTCTGGCAGGAGGGAGACAACTTGAACTACACAGGTAGCCTGGCATAGCCAGAAGACTGGCTTCGGCGGAGAGGAATTTTTCTGGGGGAGACAGGCGGTGTGTGTTTATGGAGCACGTCCTATAAAGTTCTGCATGGGAGAGTGAAGTGATGCCTGTGGTTTGAGAATAAAATAAAAGGTTCGGATGAATACGTTCGAATGTGTTCAAGTGTGTGTGTGTCTGGGTGTGATTGTGTAAGAGTGCATTGTGTGAGTGATAACGTGTGTGAGTGTGCAGACATGAGTATTTGCATGCATGCATTATGTGAGTGCATGTGTATATTATGACTATGCACATGAGAATGCACATGTGTGTATGTGGGAGAGTGCAGTGAGAACACATACATGAATATTTGCATGTGCAAGTAGATACATGTGAATCTATGTAAGAACATGCACATTTGAGAGTTTATAGCATGTGCATGAGGTGTGAGAGTATACATGTTGAGTGGATTAGGTGGTGCATATATATGGGAGTCTGCTTGGGTGAGTGTGTGCATGTGATCACACGCATACTTGGGCTTTCCTGTGTGTGTGCACGTGATCCATGTGCTCACATTCTGGGACATGGCATCAATTCTGTCCCAAGTTGGTTCGACCCTGCTAGAGGAGACACCAGCTCAAAGGCCCATCAGCTGCTGGGCTGCTGCTCCCCACAGTGACAGCTGCCTGTTGGCTCTGCCGGCCCACAGACCGCAGAAATCCCTGCAGGACCAGAGAGGGATCACAGACAGGGTCTGCTCAACAGAGATAGCCGGGGTGACTGCAGGGAACTCTGTATATCTGATCTGATGTGACCAAATAAATTGCCTTTCACATGTGATGGCCATTTTATCTCCCCAGAGCATTTCATCAGCCTCATTGGCAAGTTTTTCAGACTCCCTCCAGTTTCAATATAAGTTTTATGCAAATCTTATAAGTATACACCCTTGTTGAAGAACAGAATGGAGAAAAGTTCTCAGAAACTAGATATTTCTCCAGCTACTTCCATATTTTATTGGTATATTTGTCCACCGGCCAAAATCAATAATTCCTCCTTCCCCCCTCTCCCTTTTTTCTGTCCTTCCTTCCTTTATTTCTTCTCCCTTCCTCCCCCTCTGAGTGCAGGTGTATTCCCATATGACTATTCAGACAGGCTTAGTAAGTTTTCCTCCCGTGGCACATCAACTGACCACCTCTCGTACCCTTGCACCGATCCTAACAGCAGTTGATGTTTATGAAGCTTTTCCTCCAAGTTACTTTTTTAAAATATAGTAAGAAACCATATGTGACTTAGAAAAATACCGTAGCTGTATCTTCATCATGGGCATAAGTACTTGGTTTTGCAGATCAAATATGTTCATATGTACATGACAGAGGAAATTGGGTTTGCAAAAATTGTACACCATATTCACGGGGCTTCCTGTAAATCCAGAGATGCTCCTCTTCCTCTTCATTTCTCACTCATTCCCGACTGTCGCTGATTCTTTCCACTATTTTTTTTTTAAGTTTCTCAGAGTTGTGGGTTACTAACAAGATGTGGACACTCAGCCATCTTTGCTCTGGGGTACTTCGTAAGGGTGGGCAAGTTCACTCACTCATCCATTCATTTATTTGTGGCTTTGCTCATTCTGTTATTTCACAAATATTTTAAGTATCTACTTATGCCCCGGACACTGTTTAAAATTTAGGGAATGCAGCAGCAACTGAGACAAGAAACCTTCCCTATGAAGCATGCATTCATTCTAAAGGAGGTGGGGGGGGGGACAAGGATAAGAAAAACACAAGCCACTTCCAAAGTGCTAAGTTATCTCTGAGCCTTGGTTTCCTACCTGCAGAACTTGGGTTGTAGCAGCACTTACCTCTGTTGTACCTCTGTTTTGAAACATGAAACACCCTAAAGCACAGTACCTGGCCAAGAGGCGGTGTCCAACCATGTTGGCTATTGTTACTTCTGTATAAAGGCATTCCCAACATTTGCATGGCCTTGTAGGTTAAACTTCTATAGTGTGAAGAAACTACCTGGGTAATTGTTACTAACTTTCTAAGGTTAGTGGGTTAGTATGCCTTTGTAAATTTAGATTCTTAATGCTGATTCCTGACTCTGCCATTTAGCAGCTATAGAGGATTGAATTTGCCTCTTCATCTGATTTTTTTTCAAGTACATTGGGATAATAAATGACAGGCAAGATACAAAGTACTGAGCCCAGAACTGAGCCGAGAATGGTTACAGCTCTCAGGTGGTGAAGCAGAATGAGAAGAAGCTTTGGGAGGCTACAGACCTGCATTCTGCTCCCAGCCCTACTTTGAATACTGTGGATCTGTTGAGCTACTTTACAAATACTGTGTCAGCTTCCTCATTAGATTATAAACTTAAATAATTCTTACCTTTTAGAGGGGAGGATAAGATATAAAAATAATGTATCTGTGACCACACAGTGGCCAATGAACACACTGACTGCCATGTGAGTTATATTTAACTCAGGCTAGTTTTAAGCCCGGGGCCTCGTGAAGCAAAACCCTAAAAGTTGGTTCACGAAAATCTTACTTGTTTGATGTTCTTATTTTTACAATTAATATTGACAATCTAATTCTAAAAACATGGATTGTGCTGCATATAACTTACACACAGAAAACAATAAAAAATAACAAATTAGAAAGGATCATTTTGTTCTAATAAAACACCGTGGCCCCAGGGGAAAATTTTTTTTACTAGTGTGGCAATGCATTAAAGGTTCATTCTTTTAATTCTCTTTACGTATCAGTTAATCAGGGTAGTATGAATGAATGAACTAAAAATGGAGTGGTACACATTTTTAAATTCAGTGAAGGGGAAAAAAATTTGGCTAAATCTATCTTCCATTTTCTTCCCTCATAATTCTCATATCTTTATGTTTCAGATAGATTTAAAGAAAAAAAAACATTCAGCCCTATCTTTTATGTCAAAGGGTCAATAAACTATGGCCTGTAGGTCTAGTCCAGCCTGCCACACATTCTTGTACAACTCATGAGCTAATAATGTCTTTAACGTGTTTAAGTGGTTAGGAAAACCAAATATTTTGTGACACGAAAATTACATGAAATTCCAACTTGAGTGTTCACAAATAAAGCCATTGGAACAGCCATCCCTATTCCTTTCTGTGTTGTCTGTGGCTGCTGTCATGATACAAGAGGCAGAGCTGAATCGCTGTGGCAGAGATGGTACAGCCCACAGGGCCAAAGATGTGTGCTCTCCAATCCTTTGAGAAAAAGGTTGCCAACCCTGCTCTAGATTCCTAACTTGATCTTTGTCATTTCTGCCAGTCGTTCTGTTAACTAACTGAAGCTTTTATTTTCAAGAACTCAAATTTGTAACAATGGTGTTGTCCTTGTATTTGTTATGTTATTCCCACCGAATCACTCCAGGGATATTAGATACACTTGTTTTCTCTATTAAGTCTATTTCCTTGTACATTATCTCTTCTGTTTGGATTGTGTCCCTCCTTTCCAAAGGCCTCTTCCCTTAAATGTTATATTTTGGTTTTCTGTATCTGTGTGCAGTTGGGGTAGAGGGGATATGGGACTAAAAAGTGTTCCCCACAGGCCAAATGCAAATCACTGACCATGTGTGGATGGATGGATGGATGTCTGGAACACGGGAACTTCCTCTTTGGCATGTAGCAACAGGGCTGGCCTGAGTCTGAAACTAACTCATCTTCCTGGCGGGGCCTGAGCATCCTAAGTCACCTGGGACTATTGGCTTCTCCATGTCCTTCGCCCGGCTCTGGAAAAATCTTAGTCCAGCCCTCTAGGAAATGGGTCTTTAACAGAAACTGCTTATGGTCAACATAGGACTCCATGAAATATTTAGAATTCCATATAAAAAGTGCAATATTTGCATGGCATTGCATGGCCTGAATCAGCTCCTTAAAGGAATCTATACTGTCCACTCCCCAAAAATAAATAAAAATAAGAATCGCTATGCTCACTGTGGAAATGAAGAGTGTTCGTGAACCAAGAGTATCTCATTCAGCTGCAGACAGGGAGTGCTTAGGGTCAAGAACAACACCCTGTTTATTTGGGAATCATGGGAGCCAAACCAGTTACACCAAAGGAAATCAAACCAATAGAAGTTGTTCTCACATTATCGAAAGTCTGAGATAGACCAGAAATGGTTCCACGTGCTTTTTGCCCACATGGTCTCATGGACTCCTGATAAAGCCAACATAAAAACGGTGGTGGTCAAATGTTATATATGAAGGCACCAAAGCTCAAAAATACAGGTTATAGAACCTGCCTGGCCCTGTCGGACCCTCCTGCGCTGCGTCAGATGAGAATCTTTCAACGACAGGGCTCGCTTAGCCAATGGAACTCCAGACGTTTACAGCTACTTTATTTCCCTTGGTTTAAAGACCAGGGGAAATTGAACCCAGAGGAATTGTGCTTCCTGCCATTGTCCACACAGCAGCAGGGAAAGCCAATCACACCCCGACGCTTCGGTCCTGGGCCCGCGCGTGAATCCCAAAACGCCACCACTTCCCCATAATGAGAGTCACCTTCCCTTTAATTAAAATCCCCTTACAAATGTAGACATTCTGCTTTTACTAATAATTACTCGGAGAAGATTTTTAGCAATCAGCACTACATAAATGTCTGTACCTCCTGGAAAGAACATCACGGCTGCGGCGAATCTCCCTTCCTCTAATGTATTATTTATATACCACCGCGGACAGACATAGCTCTTTGTGGCAATTAACATGGGCCGTCCAGTCTCTGCTCTTGCGGTATGAGGCTGCAGACGAGCATTACCGCTTCGATCACAATTACTATTAATTGGCGAGCTCTCCCTTCTCTATAAAATATGTACTATCCCAAAGTGCGATAAACTGCCCAAGGAACGTGAACTGCATGTCGAGAGATGCAATGTGAGGGCTCCGGATTTAACAAGTCACTTACCCTGTAATTATGGGGGGGATCTTCTTAATGGGGCAGAGGACATGTTCCCAACAGTGGCAGGGGTCTGGCTACAAAATCAGGAGTTTCCCATGATACAATGAACCACGGACTGACAACAAATGGCCCTATGTATCTCACTGGTATTCTTATTTTTAATATGGTTGAAGGACAAGCATGAATTCCTTGGTTCATGAAATCCCTTGGCCTAGCTCAGAAGAGTCAAACTTCCCATCAATTCATCATTTATTCATCTTCTCCTAAGTCACAGGCCTGCTCTGTGCCCAACATTGTTCTTGAATCTAGACCTTGGGATACCATGGTGAGTGTGGCATTGTCCCAGCACCGTGGAAGCTGACTCTTCTTGCTGTAACAGATGCTAGGTAGGTTGATCATTGGGTCACAGAGTGGAAGGAGTCATTCCACGGAAGAGTGTCAGCCATGGAAGCGAAAAGAGGAACCACCATCTCCCTCCATAAGTTAAACTCCTATGAGTAAAGTAGGAATTGTTCAAAGGAAAAGAATTAGTGAGGAGAATCCAAGCTAAGGAAATGGCATTTTCAAAGGCAGGTGGACTGCGGTATCAAAGCATATTTAGAATTGTCAGAGAATGTTGAGACCAACCTGGGCAACATAGTGAGACCCCTGTCTACAAAAAATAAATAGCCAGGTGTGGTGGCATGTGCCACCAGGTTCTGGCTACTCCCGGCATAGTTCTAGCTACTCAGGAGGCTTATGCAGAAGGATTGCCTGAGCCCAGGAGTTTGAAGCTGTCTGGGTAACAGAGTGAGACAAAGTCTCAAAAAAAAAAAAAAAATCTCCAAAGGAAGTTTTCTGAACTTGGCTTTCCACTGGAATCACTTTAGGGTAATCAAAAATTACATGTGTGTGGGCTCCACACCTGAAATTGTGATTTATTCTGAATACAGTGAACAGGAGCACAATCGAGGGTGAAAAACCACACAGCTTTAAATGTAGATGTTTTAGGATGTTTTCTACTGTTTTTATTAATGTGTTGCTTTTAGGAATGCTGCTAAAAAGCCTTCCTTTTCTTTACATAATCAATGACACTATTAACATACATTCCCTAGTTCCTAAGCATATAGCAAAGCCGACCCGCACTCTCTGGAGTACAAAACATAGAAACCCTAATCACAGGCAGTAAGTACTTAGGCCTCCATACAAACCAAAAAGGAAGTTTTTTAGTTTGTATGTATCCATTGTTGGTCAGACATTGCTAAGGTCTGAATTCTTGGGTCTCTCCCCCAGATTCATATGCTGACACCTAGTCACCAATGTGATGCTATCAGGAGGTGTGGGGACTTTGGGAGGTGATTAAGTCATGAGGGTGGAGTCCTCGTGAATGGGATTAGTGACCTTATAAAAGGGACCCCAGAGAGCTAGCTACCTCTTGCATCATGTGAGGACACAGTCAACATCTACAGAGCAGACAGCAAGCCCTCATCAGACACCAAGTCTGCCAGTACCTTGATCTTGGCCTTCCCAGCCTCCAGCACTGTGAGAGATAAACTGCTGTCTGTAAGCTGCCCAGTTTATGGTATTTTGTCATAGCGGCATGAACAGACCAAGACAGACATACACAAGATTCTGGATCACCAGGGAGACAAGCTCACCTTGCCCACCACAGATGTCAGGCTTCTTGATACAGTAAGAGGAATGCAATAACCAAGCTGATTCCATGCCAGCCACTATGCTGAATTTTTTTTTTTTTTTGGACACAAAGTCTTGCTCTATTGCATAGGCTAGAGTTCAGTGGCACAATCGTAGCTCACTGCAGCCTCGACCTCCTGGGCTGAAGTGATTCTCCCACTTCCGCCTCCCCAGTAGCTGGGACTACAGTTGTGTGCCACCATGCCTGGCTAATTTCTTTTTTTTTTTTCCACATAGAGATAGTCTTGCTATATTGGTCCACAGGCTGGTCTTGAACTCTTGGCCTCAAGTGATCCTCCTGCCTTAGACTCCCAAAGTGCTGAGATAACAGGCATAAGCGACTCCTCCCAGCCTGTGCTGAGTATTTTATCAATGGATGGATGCTCCCAGGGGTCATTATACATCTTGTTTAGTTTAAACCTTTCAACAGTTCTGAGTTATCTACAATTAATCCCATTTTGTACATGGACAAAGTGAGTTTCTGCACATATAGGGAATGTGCCCAAAGCCACACAGCTGGACCGAGTACGTTAAAATCTGACTTCTTCCTCCTGCACCCAAGCCCATAATCACATACTGCATCTAATTGCATGTTCTCCAAGCTGCAAGGATATGGGTGGGAAGGAAGAGACGGGTCTCAGAGTGGGGCTTCTTTTAAAAGTCTCCCTGCGAGTATCACCTGTCAGAGCCTTGGATATTCCTTTTGAATAATTTGGGAGCAAGCCCCTCAGGGGTAATAGTTAGGATAAAATAGGATTCTTTAAAGCTGCAAATTAAGCCCGACATCTCATCTCGGCATAACACAAGTGAAGTGTCTCATGCACACTGAGTTTGATAGGAGCTGGATGCCTTTTCCCCATCTCCTTCAGCATAGAACACGTGGCCTCCAAGGTCACTGTGGCAGAAGAGGAATTAGAGCTCATAATGGTCCAGGCCTTCGGGCAGGCCATTGTCACCAACTTAACTCTAACGCAGTCCAGGGAATAGTTCGTCGTGTGCCCGTGTGGAGAGAAACATAGAACAAACACCCAGCAGTCAGTCTGTCATGGGGAGCTGGAGCCAAACCTTTGACTGTGGAACCCTGGGCCATTTGTTCATCCAGTAAATCTCAAACTTTATGTCTGTGTCCTCTGATCTCTGTATCAAAAACCAAAACAAACCAACCAGAAAGAATAGTGCCCAGTGCTCAGGCATGGGCAGAAATAAGAATCCCACTGTAGGATTCCTAGAGTTGCTATAACAAAGTGCCACAAACTGGGTGGCTTTAAACAGCAGAAATTTAGTCTCGCAGTTCTGGAGGCCAGAAGCTGAAAGTCAAAGTGTGGGCAGGGCCAAGCTCTGGGCAAGAAGCCTTTCTTAGTTCTCCCTAGCTCCTGGCAGCAGCTGGCATCCTGGGAGTTCCTTGGGTTGCAGCTACATCAGCTCAGTTTCTGCTCCCATGGTGACATGGCTATCTCCACGTCACCTTCCCTTTGTGTGTCTGTCCAAATTTCCCCTTTGCATAAGGACACCAGTCATTATGAAATAGGACCCACTTGGTCCTGAAATAATGACCTCAACTTGGTTAAATCTGCAAAGACCCTGTCTCCTAATAGGGTCACATTCTGAAGTCACGGGGTTAGGATGTCAACATATCCACTTGGAGGAGCACAATTCAACCCATAACACCCACTTTTCCTATGATCGGCATCCACGGGATTTAAGGCATTTTAGTTTTCATTGAGTATGAGTTAAAAGCATAAATGCCACCGTGGTGGTGGGGAACAGAGTCTGAGCGCATTCCCGGTGCTCAGGGTGAACACCCGGGGTCCACTGCTGCCCAGCTCAGCATGTGGCCAGCCGAGGGCCACAGCCCTCCCCCAGCTCTGGAATCAACATTCTTAGATGAGAAGAAAAAAGACCGGAAGGAAATCTGGGTAACATATATGTGATGCAAATAGAGATATTTCTTAAAATACCACCTTTACACATTCTGGCTATTTTACCTCCATATTTTCTATGATAAAAAAGCATTGTTTCAGAGTTTCAAAAACGAATATGCTTTTTTTCATACTATTTTTTATACCTGAGATGCATCTTGTTTCTGGCCCTCTACTGTCTTAATTAACCCTCCATGATGCACATTCAGTTCATATCATCCCATGGTCCATCCAAGTTAACAAGTGAAAATTTTATGGATATTTTTGCCGAGTCTGGGGTCTTCCTGGGTGAGACCAATCAGGCTTTTCATGGCTCTAGACCCACAGAAAACATTTGAAAACAACTTCTGGATTGCTTGATGCTGTAAGACGTTGTGCACTTTTCATTCAGATGAAGACTTTTGAAAATTTGGAAGCTCTTAAGCAGACTCGAACAAGATGCCTTGAGTAGGTCTGAGGGGTAGAAACAAAGGTAGAGCCTGTATCTATTTTCTAGCAGCACTGAGTGCATTGCCAGTAATGTTTCACTTGAAAACCTGGATAAAGTAAAATAATAGGAAACGAAATAAAACAAATCCTGGGAGTAAATAGTTTACTTTCTGACAAGCAAGAAAAAAATGAAACCAGCCAGGTTTCTGTGCCCTAAATCGGGGACACGATAGGAAAGCAGGAGAGATCGCTTCTGTCTTTGCACTGTCAACTATTTGTCCTTACGAGACAAACAGCAGCTCCTCCACCCTGTCAGCAGCCTTCAATGTATCCTCACTTCTAATAGGACTGAACAAGCCACTCCGCAGTCCCACCTCCAACCTGGAGAATTCCTGTCTCAGGGGACACCACCCATGGCCTGGTGACACAAAATGCCCTTGGCGCACTATCCTTGAAATGCGTTTGAGTTACCCCTGACAGTAAAATTTGCATATTTCATCAGGCTGCTCTGTCCACACCCACAACTCGCCTCTGGGCCCTGGAGTCCGCGAGGGGCTTGCTGCAGCCTGGGTGCGACCTGACTGGAAACAGACCTTGCAAATGGAGACGGCTCTTTGGGAGGTGACGGTGCCAAGGGCCCGAGATTGAAAATGACAGGGTGCATTTAAATGTAAATTTACCATGGAAGAACAAGTCTTCACTAGTAGACGTTCACCTCCCATAATCTGCAAGTTCTCTCTCCAGCACGGCTGGGATGAGGCCAGGATCTCCACCCAACCAAACGCAGACTCTGCTTAATGTGCTCTTGTTCTTGAGTGGACAAGGACGCCAAGGAACCAGGGGTGGGGGTGCCCGCCACCTAGGGGAAACGTTCACCATAGGAACATTGACCCTATTGAAACCCTGGTGCTGCTTCTGAGCTGAGAGGGGGGAACGTGCACACGCAGACATTCTAATGCAGGCAGGCCAAATCAGATACACCCTAGCACACACCTACCCGTGTGCAAACAAGCACACATAGTACACCCAACTCTATCTTCATCTACACAGATGTGCATATAAACAGACATGTACACACACTTGCCCACTTGTAACAGCAAGTAGTATGGAGGAGTGTGTATGAGCTCTCAACTGGAGCTGCTTGGGCTCCAGTGCTGGCTTCTCCTAAGCTGTGTGATCTTGGGCGAGTCATTTCACACTGTTAAATGAGAAACAATCCTACCTACTTCCTGTGCTTAGCCCTCCAGAGCAAGCATTCAAGTTACCACCACCACCATCATTATCTGTGTACTCCCAACTGCGGATACCAGCAAGTGTGCACGTCTCCCTCCAAGCTATCTGCTCCAGTGCTGCATCTTGCCTGGAAAGCTCATCCTCATGCAGACGGCAGCCAATAGGAAGTGCAAACTGCCTCAAACAGATCGACAAGTTGCCCAGACAGGTGGAGTCGCTGTAGAATCGGACCCAAACTTCTGTTTGTGTGTCCAGTTCAAACACAACAATACAACCACAATTTGAAAAAGGACTGAGCCTGTGTCTGTAAGTTAGGTTATTGATTCCAAAACTCTTCATAATCACACAGGGTTCAGGAGAAAGAAAGACCCTTCTTACCCAAACCTTATAAGACTAGCTTTTGTGCATTAAAGATACAGATGTGAAAACACCTGGTTTCTGCCCTGCAGCAGGGCATGCTCCAGTGCGGGAGGCAGATTTGCAGATAGGCCATCATGGTAGGGAAGGTCTAATAAGCCGTGGAGTTATTAGAAGAAGGGCATGGTCACCAATGAGGGTTGGAGGGTGGGAAAGTGCCTGAGGAGGGCTTTATGGCAGGAGTGAGAGTCTAGCTGGGATTGAGGGGATAGTCACAGGAGGAGTGGGGTGGGGCGAGTGTCCCTGGCACAGGGAACAGCACGTGCAGACTCTGGGATGAACCACTTGGGTGTGGCCACAGTTCAGGGCTTGCACGTAGGGGCGGCTCAACAGGAAACTGGGAAGGCAGGCAAGGGAAATGCTGGTCTTTTCGCTGCCCAAGCCTGGGTTAATCACATGCTCCATGCAAGATACCACGCCAAAGGGAGAGTGACCTTCAGAATTGTCTATTGTGTCTTGACCACACTCCTGGCCATGCCATCTTCAAAGCTCACCTCTTCCGGGCAGCTTTCCCTGACTCCCCCTACTGTACTTTTCTGCACGTTTGTGCCCACATGCCTTGACTGAGCTGTGCATGGGACATGAATTATCATCCCAATGCACCATCCAGAGACACTATTTGAGCCCGAGGAGTGCATGCACTGAATGGAATGAACCTGGTCATTTTCAAATGGCCAACTGCAATGAGGGGGGAGAAGGTACGTCATTTGCTCATTGTCCTTTTTTTATTAAAAACATTCAAAAGTACAGCTCATCACGGAGTTGCTGAGCACCTTCATGGTGTCAGGAGTAATCCAGCCCTCCTCTCCTGAATGCCAGCTATTGGTGTCACCAGGAGGGACAGAGCCTGCTCCCAGGGTAGCTGGGTGGGAACACAGGAGCCTGCTTCCCTCCCACCAAGGAGCAGGAGGACAGACCTTCTCCTACAATTGTCGCCTTCACAATTGTGAATTCAAACCACCCAGTTATATAACACAGCATTTGTGACGGGCCATTGTTCCTGCCAGCCCTCTCAGCTTTTGTTCCTTCCTCTGTGTGCCAGCCCCTGAATGGTCACCCATGCAGGGACCACGCGGCGTTCTGCATTCTTTTTTTTTTTCTCCCTCAGTTGAAATGGGTCTTTGCATTCACCAGTTATTTACAAATATTCCAGTTTCCTCCTCCGTAGCATGCCATGATGGTTTCTAACTTGTAAAAATGAAAGGACGGAAATAGGGGAAATAAAGGTTAGAAATCGCACTTGCATGATACGGGTCTGCAAATAATAGACAGGTAGAGGGGAATCAAGCCGAGGTGCCAGGAGAGACTCCAGTCATTGGGTGTGGACGGAATCCCCCTCCTTTCCCCATATGGCAAATTTTATGTCAGGTTGCACCCAGCTCTAATTAAAAGATTCAGTTGCTGTTGTGTATTGCCAGGGTGCTACTTCATCTTAAGTATCTGTCTTTTTGTGTGTGTGTGAGAAAACTATTTCTGCATGTTTTTCCTCTGAAAAAGTATGATAGAATTAGGAAAAAAAAAACCAGGCCATAAACATGTTGCCCCAAGTTAAGGGTCTTGTAAAAAAAAAAAAAATTTAAAGGAATCGTACTCAATTACAAGATGGGAATACTTGTAGGTTTCTACTTTTGGCTCCTTGGCAAGGCTTGGAATGAACTGTGGTTGTGAGCTGAAGTCTGACTTTGTCCAACCTGGGGCTGCTGGCTGGACAGCTGTGATGGAATCCACAGTCCTGTCATTCAGGGGACCCTCTCTGAGCCACTCACTCCCGGAGTCAGCAGTTTGGATGACCGAATTGGCGGTGGTTCCAACATCTGCAGGAACATCCCGGGCTGACCCACGTGGCTCTGTTTCCAAGTGGAGTCTGCAGTTGGGGGGTTGTCCGATCATTTCCTTTAGGATCTGGCCTCGCGTCCCAGGGTCCAGCATGGGAACTGTCCATCTGGTTCACAGATCCGGGAATGGTGTCATCTGACCTAGTACAAAATGTGGCCTGAGTTTCAGAACCTGAGAGGGATGTTAGTGGTGATGTCTTATCTCCTCCTCGCTGGGGTTTATTCATTAACCCACCCAAATAAAGATCCCGTGTACAGATAACACGAACTAGGGATCGCTATGTGCCGGGCAGTGAATCAAATGCTTTTATGAGTGTAATGTCATTTCATCCTCCCAGCAACCCTATTATTATCCCAATTTTATGGATGAAGACACTGAGGCCCAGAGAGATTGATAAAAAAAACACCTAACGGAGGAAAGTAGACTTGGAATCTGGGAAGCTGCAAGCCAGAATCTGTGATTGAAACCAGAGCAAACACTCTATACCCCTTCATTCTTTCACTCGGGAAGCATATTTGGATCACTTCGCACGTTTACTCGTTTGGGAGAAAGTAAAATGATGTCCTTTTGATCCTGCAAAACAAAGGCAGAGCAAAAAGGATAGGTTCTTAGAAACTAAGTGAGGACTAACTTTATCCTGCTGTGTATTCTTCATAGAGATTGTGTTCATCTTCTATTGCTGTGTAACAAAAATTGCCACAAACTTAGAGGCTTTAAAATGCACTCATTATCTGTTTCCATGGAGCTGGAGTCCGAGTGGGCTTGGCCGGATTTTCTGCTTAGGGTGTTGCAAGGCCAAAGTCAAGCTATCAAACTAAGCTGGGCTCTTAGCTCTTGGGTCCGAGGATGAAACGGTTTCCAAATCCGTTTTGACCAATGGCAGCAGCCAGTTCCTTGCGGTTGTAGGACTAAAGTGTCAGTTTCCTTCCTGGTGGTTCAGCCAGGGTCTTTTAGCTTCTAGAGAACCCCCTCTTTGTTCCTTGTCATAGGGTGTTTCCCGTCTTCAAAGGCAGCAACGGCCTGTCAAGTTGTCCTTGTGCTTTAAATCTTTCTGACTTGCCTTCTGCCGCCAGCCATGAAAATGCTTCTGCTCTTAAAGGGCTCACCTGATTGGGACAGGCCTACCTGGATCATCTCCATGTTAGAGTCACCTGACTTGGACTCCAATTATACCTGCAAAATCCCTGCACAGCAGGACCTAGATTAGGGTTTTATTAAATAACCAGGGGGACAGGAATCTCGGGCCAGGGGCATTGTTGGGATTCTGCCTACCACAGAGATAAGATCTGGGCGGTGGAGGGTGGGCGTCTGAGCTGGGCGGGAAAGGGCTGGAAGAGACAGTGCATTGGATGTCACTCTGCGACACCCTGTACCAGCCTGCCCAGGCCTCCGCCATGGGAGGCATCCTCGATAGCCAGATTGTCGCCTGTCTGCTGGGTCTCATTTCCCATTTGAAGACAGGGGTAAAATTATTAAAAACCTCCTGGGGATTTTGAGAGAATTAAATCGAGATAATGCTTGTAAAAGGTTTTGCACGGTGCCTGGCATGTCATAGAGGTACACTCATCATTGGCTATCATCACTATGATTATCTATGATTAATTTTATAATTAGAAGTAACATTATTCATACTAATAAAATGTAAAAGAAAAATAAAGGGATGGTTTTAAAGAGGTGGTAACTCCTTTTCTAAACTCCTTTTTGAGGACGATTTAGAGAGGGCCTGGGTGGGCATTTGCTTTTTCAGTCACAACTGCCCGGCTTTTACCCCAATGGCGCACACCTCCAGGGGGCAGCATGTCCACCCAGGCAGCGCTCAGAGCAGCTACACTGTAACAATAAGGACAGTAACAATAGCTAATTTAGGACTTGCTATGCATCCAACTCTAAGAACTTTACATATTCTGACTCTTAATCTTTGCAACAACCTTGTGAAACAGATACTAAGATTATCCCCTTTCCACAGTTGGGGAAACTGAGGTTTGGTGAGATCTCACAGCTGGTAAGAGGCAGGAATGCAGAAACACCCAAGCAATCTGGCCCAGCTTCACATGTTTTTCTTCCCGGTTTTCCTCTCCTGCTCTGGTGCATCCGATCACTGGCTCTACCTGGACATGCCCAGCTTGCTCATTTCTTGCGCACAGCCTGTCCACTGCCTGGGCAGCAAGCTCTTGTCGTTCCACATTTGTCTGTTGGCCTTGCTTTTATGCTTCATGCATCTTAAGTGTTAATGGGCATGCAGATGGCCTGAGGACCAACTTACAAAAAACGTGCTATTCAAATGTTCTAGGGGGCGGGGGTGGCTGAGACTCCATGTTTCTACCAAGCTCCCAAGGAGGCTCATCCATGGACTACACTTGGTATAGTACGACTCCAGTGGACCATGAATTCCATGAGGGCAGAGGTTATGGCTGTTACTTCTACAGCCTCAATTTTCTCTTCTATAAAATGGGTATAATGTTATAGTATCCTGCCCATTGCTTAAATCATCATTTTAAAACAAGTGGTAGCAAATGAGTTTCCTTCTCCTTATCCTGTTTCCTAATTCTTCCCTTCCCCTTCTCTTTTACACACACACACACAGACACACACACACACACACCCACCCCCCTACACACCTGCACGCACACGCTGCTAAAGTCTTTTATCTGAGCTGTTCCTTTCTTTTGTATAACCTCCAGGGATCTCTCTAAGTTCTTACAAAACCTTTGTGGCTCTTCCTCCCTGACATTTTCAGTAACGAAAGTTCACTTTTTAAAGTTGATTACAACCTGATTCAGCATCAGCCTGTAGAGGAAAGTAGGGAATCAAAGCTGTAAATGTGAAGTGGGATTCGCTGCTCTTCTTGATGGGAAACTTCTTGCTGGCTCCCCCTTCAGCCTCGGGTCCTGGGGCTGAGCTGTCTCCTAATGTCTTTTTTTCTCCCCTCTGATTCTCATTCTCTTTGATCCATGGTTTGTGATTTTTAGGTCTTATGTCTGATGACACAGATCAATGACTACATCTCAGGTTGTCTCATTACTACATGGACCAGCAGTTTCACTTTTTTTGATAAGTAATGTACATATTTTCAGGGTACATGTGATAATTTGATACAATCATATAATGTGTAAAGATCAAATCAGGGTAACTGGGATGTCCATCACCTCCAATATGTATCTCTTAGGGACATTCCAATTATTCTCTTCTAGCTATTTTGAAATGGAGGGATATCTTGAGGAGGAGATACTTAGAGATGAAGAGATGTTCTCAACTGCGATCTAAATGGTGCGGGTTGTGTGACTATGTTGGGGAGGATGATTCTGGGCAGAAAGAACAGCAAGAGCCACATGTGACAGCTCATTTCCAAGGTGGCTGCAGATGATGATGTCCCACCCTGCACATCCCTGCCTTCACCCTCACCAAGAAGGATGATTTTTCTCCCTTGTTCTTGAATCTGAGCTGGATTTGCAAATCATTGGACCAGTGGAACAGTACAGAAGTGATCTGGGATTGAAGAGGTTAGGTCCTGAAATGTCCTGCAGCTTTTGCCTGGGCCTCTTGGAGCACAGTGGGGAGCTGCTCCCCCTCAAATCCTGGCTACAATGCCTTGAGCACCCCAAGCTCCATGGAGAGGCCACAGGGAGATGCCCCACGGACAGGCCCAGCAGAGCTGCTGTCCCCAGCCAGCATGCACCACCAGTTGTGTCCTGGTTGTCCAGCCCAGCCCTGCCTTCATGTCTCTGCAGCCTCACTTGACAGAAACCACAAATATGACCCAGCTGATCCTGGTCAGCCCCAGAACTGGGGAAGGCCATCAGACACTGTTGACTGAAGCTGCCAGGTTTGGGGGTGACTTGTAGTGTGGCAGCAGAGAACAAGCACACACTGACTCCTCTCTGTCCACCTCCAGCACGTTCACCCTCGCTGGTTCCTTCTTACTCTTCAACTCAATTCCATCCCCTCCGGGCATCCTCCAGACAGCCCCCACCCCAGATTCCCAGGCCCCATCCTTCACGCTCTCACAGGATCTGTGCTTCCCCTTCATAGCATTTATACTAACTTGTATTTATGATTATTTATGACTGTCTCCCTCACTTAGAGTCTCTGCTTACTACACAGTCTTGTGTTTTGCTTGCTATGACAGCCCTAGCACTGATCATAGGCCCCGGCACAAAGCAGCTACTCAATAAATACTTATTGGCTAAAGGAATGAACAGCTTAGCTTCAGAGGAAAGATGTGGTTTTCCAAGTGGGCAGATGTTGGTAACATTGTCATCAGGCACTGATTATTTAGTGGCCATATCTGACTAGGGCATCTATCAAAGGAGGCTTCTAAGTTAAAACAGAGCGTACAGGACATGTGCTGCCCAGAACTGGTAAAATGCAGGGCTGTGAAGTCTCAGAGGACGAGGAGTCCCTAACCCTGTTAGACGTAATTCCATTAGACAAACCCACTGATGAAATATGAGCTGTAGCCTTCTGGGTCTCAAGCCACTCTCAGGGGACTCTGAAACTTGAGGCTTTTTTTAAATACTCCTAACTTTCCACACCAAAGGCATCGGCAACACACACACACAAACATGCCTCCAAGGACCATGAAACATGGCCCAGAAAGCTCCACCTGACTTGCCTTTCTGTCACTCGAGATGCCTGCCTGTCTCCCTGCCTGCTGCCTTGATATGATAGAAACACTTTTTATGTCTTGCTACCAGGTATGATGACATGATTATTTGTCAGGTACCACGCCAAGCTCTTCATATGCATTATCTCAGCTAATCCTCTCAGGAGCCGATGAGGTGTAAAGTGTCTCCCAGTTACAGATGAGTAAATTAAGGCACAAATTGGCTAAGAAATTTGCCCAAAGCCATGGAGCTAATAAGTAGCAGAGCCAGTTTTAAAAATAAAACAAAGAATCAGGCAAACCAACAGAAAAGATCTGAATGTCTCCAAAACACGGTTCTCTTATCCATTCTATCTCGATGCCTCACCCAAGAGAACATGCCCTGCTCCTTCCTTTGCCACATTGCATCTTCAAAAGTTGGATCTGAACTATATCACCTGGCCCTGAGCTGGACCTGCCACATAGGACACAGCCCGTGGTGAATGGTCCCTTTTAAGGCATTGGTGATTGGACTCCGCTCCCCAAGCAAGGCCATTCAAGCCCAGCACACATCTGGATGGGTGCCATTTGCAGGAGATCAGAGCTCAGCCGGTAGCCAATTGCAGGGCTGCAAGAGCAGGTCCTGCTCGGGACCCTGGAGAACAAGTAGCATTGACTGATGACGTTGTCCAGCCGACAGCTGGGGAAGAAGCTTCCATCTCGGGAGAATCTCCCGAAGCCAGAGTGAAACATCAGGTGCAATAGGGTTTTATTCTGGGTGGGCCAGTTTTGAAACTCAACACTGATAAACATGTCTGGGAATTTGAAAGACTGACTCAGAAATCCCCAGGCCCCTGGGCTGCACCACTCAGTTAAGGCCGTGGCTCCCACAAGTGAGCTCCCCGTAATCTTCCCTGAGCTTGCCTGATGCTACCCCCTCCACGTCCCCACCCTGCGTGATAGCTGCCTCGTCAAGTGTGAATCATGAAACCACATAAACTGCAACGAGCCCGTCCTCCCTCCGACTTCTGGGAACATAAACAATAATAACGTAAATACGACTTACTAAGGCTTAAGCAAAGTGCTTAAAGGAAATCTATATTTTTTTAATGTAAACAGTCTTTTCTGTTTACTGATGTGGTAGAGTCCTTCTGCCTAACTCTGGGATCTGGCATCAGATTGCCATGGAAACAAAGGGTTGTAACCGTGATCGGGACATTGCAAAGGAAAGGCAATGCAAAAACCTCGCTTTGAAATGTTGCTTCCTTCTTCTGCAGTGTTGGAAATCCATAGTTCGTGTGTTTGAGTGTGTGATACTTTTGTTAGGTGATTAGGAATAAAAGTGAGATAATAGCATTTTTTTTTCATAGCTCTGAAAGAGCCCTTTGGAGGGCAGAAAGGTGGGGGGGGGAGCTCTGTGTGTGTACGAAAGAGAAAGAGAATTTGTTAGAGAAGTTTAAACTCCAGACATTGCCCAAACTATGGAAAAATTTCCCACCATCCTTCTCTCTCCCTTTGTCTCAGAGCTGACTCTTGATCCTAGGTGGTGATCTACGTGGATAGAAGATGTCAAGCAACTTCAAAATTCCTTATTGTTGCTAACCACAAATATTTGGGGTTTGTGTTATCTAGGTTATAATGAGAACCTGCCAGGGAAAAATTCAGACATACAAATCTTTGTGTAAACTACCTTAAGAGTCTTAAGCTGACAAAAGCCAGAGCAAAGTCTGAAATTTTGTCCTCAGAGTACCCATAATTGAGGCTCTGGCTCTTCGTATATTGTAATGGGATTCTGGCAAAGCTTGGGTTTTCCACGTATGCCGTGCTGTGTTCGGGCCAGAAAAGTCTTGCTTTGTTCTGTGTCCTCCCCAGTCTGAGGCAGACACTTTTCCAATGCCCCTAAATATCTGCAAACAGGGTGATGGGGTACAAAGTTCTTAAAGCTTCTGGGCAACAATGGAGGAGTCTCCCCCACTGTGGGAGGAGGCTGAGCAGTCTCAACATCACCTCCAATCCTTAACACTATAGACCCCTGTTGTTCTCATCTGCCCAAAATCCATTCCTCTTCTCTGCCAAAAACTTAGGCCAATCACACTGTCACCTTCAGAAATGTAAACCTTGAATAGAATCATCTAGACAAAAAGCAATTGCACTAAATTTTTTCCAATGTCTTTGTGCTAAAGCAACCAGTTGGGAATTCTTGGCTACTACCCTTCCCCAGTCTTGGTGGCCCAGCTCTTCCCTGTAATCTGAGCGCTACCCACTGCCCTTCAACACATCCCCTGTCTTTGCATAAGTTCATCAGAGTTAGTTTCTTCTGCTTACATTCAGAGCCCTAACTAAATCCTCCTCCTCTTCCAGACTTTGTACTAACAGCTGGAGCTTCCATGGGGACCAAAACTGCTCTCGGCACTCGAATAAGACCAAAGTTTAGTTATTCATTTTTTTTTTTAGCAAACATTGTATTTGGAGTCTCCTCTACATGTGTGTTGCTAGGATCCAGCAGTCAGCAAGTCAATACAACCTCTTTCCTTACAGATCTAATTGTCTGTTGGGGAAAAAAGACATTATATAAGCAATTACTACATGATGTGAGAGTGTTAGGGGATGCTATGGTTTGAATGTATGCCCCAAATTTCATGTGTTGGAAACTGAATCCCCAATGTGGTGGTATTGAAAGGTGGGGCCTTTAAGAGGTGATTGAGTCAGGAGGGCTCAGCCCTCATGAATGGATCAATCCACTCTTGAATCAGTAGATTTATGTGTTAATAGATTAATGGGCTATCCTGGGAGTGGGACTGGTGGCCTTGTGAGAAGAGGAAGGAGAGACCTGAGAGAGCACATTAGCACACTCAGCCCCCGGGCCATGCAGTGCCCTGTGCCCCCTTGGACTCCCCAGAGAGTCCCCACTGGCAAGGAGGCTCTCACCAGATGCAGCCCCTCGACCTGAGACTTCTCAGCCTCCGTAACAGTAAGAAAAATAGGTTCCTTTTCTGTATAAATTACCTAGTTTCCAGTATTATGTTATAAGCAACAGAAAACTAGGAAAGCTCAGTGTATAGTCAGCACACCTTACAAGGACTCATGACCTGGGAAGACTCTGCCCTCCATGAGCTTTAATGGTCTAAGGGATAGTGAATGAATAGCCGGCTGTCTCACTGAGTTCAGTGGAGTTGATGTAACATAGCAATCCCTGTAGTGACACAGGAAAAGGCTGAACTAATGTCTATCGTCCCTCCCTCCCACCTTGGCAAGCCAACCTGTAGTAGAACGGCTCAAATGCATTCTGGGGTGAACTTGCTGAGCTACACTGACTGCATGGATGGGGGTACACCAGAGTCTTCACCTGTGCAGCTCCCAGGCACAAGTCTTCAGACCAGGTGAATGGGCCCACCTGATATTTAACCCATACCTAGGTCTCCTAGGGGTTGGTGTACCATAACTATGGAAGGGAGATTAAACGATTAACAAAAAGGAGCTACTCAGTTACATAAGACTCCTAGCATGTGCCAGCCAGGTACTGATTTTTGTCACATAATGTCTTTTAATTCTTACAATAACCTTATGAGGCAGGTGTTCTTACTCAGCATACTCTTGCTCCAGTATTTTTAGCAGATAAAGCAGACTTCGTGAGTTTAGGAAACTTTCCAAGGTCACCAGACAATAACATCTGTTTGGCTCCAAGCCCCTTGCTTATTCCACTACATCACAGCTCCCCCCAGTTAATCAGAAAACAGACATATCAGAGGCAAATGATCCTGAGCGGGGGAAATCGGCCAGCCGGCTCAACTGGAGGCCTAAACCAGCCTCCCAGGTGAAGTTCCAAATGTCAAAGCAAAGCACGGATCAGTTCTCGGAAGCCCTTGTTCTCTGGAAGGAAGGAAGGAAGGAGGGGAGGGTAAATGAGAGGGGAGGAAAGGAAGGGGGCAATGGAGGGGAGAAAGGGGGAGATGAGAAAAGCAGAAAACAGCCGAGCCCATCTGGTCAATAGTGGTCCGTAACCTCAGGGCAGTCGTGTACCCTGTGCTGGCCACTCTTTCACACGAGGCTGTCCCTGCTGAGGTTATGTCCCTCCCTGCTGTGGCCTCAAGGAACCCAAGAAACACACTCATTGCCTTTTTGGTTATTTCGTAAACAGTGCTTGGAAACCACGAGTCATTATCACTCCTCTGGCCAACCAGTCAGACTTTCCATGCCCTTGTGTGTGATGCCCTTAATCTTCCCAAAGTCAGCAGCATCATTTCCCTAAACCAAGAGGATTGTTTTCTTTGGCCATAATCAGGGCAGAGTTTAAGTCTCAGCCTGTGCACTCCCGGCACTCAACGGGCTTTAGGGCTATAATCCAAACATTCATCCCACCATCAGCTCTTTGATTCACACATTTATCCACTCACACTTAGACCTTCCCGAGCTTTTCCCAGGCAGCTGTTCACCCATCCATCTATTCATCCATTCATGCATTCATTCATTCATTGACCAAAGCAGGAATCCACTCACATATTGCCTTTTAATCGTTCATCCACTTACCAACTCCTCCATTTAGCCACTCATTGGTCCAATAAGACCAGTAATTTTTCCTTTCTTTCATATATTGATGTACCCATCTGTTCATCACCGACTCAATCACCCACCATTTCTGAACTCAATCACCTAATCACTTTCTCACTCAATCATCTAATCACCTATTCACTCAATCTGTAATCACTAATTATGAGCCAGGCACTGTTGATGTTGGAAGAACAAGGACAAACAATATTGTTACCCATCCACCCAACAACCTCCCACTGACTGACATCTATTTATTTTTCCACCATGTAGGATTCCACTCCTGTGGGCACTGAATTGTCCTATTAATAGGTGGATCCCAGGGAGGCTGAGAGAAAGAGATGAACCCTGATTCAAGCCCAAGCAGAGTGCACCCAAGGTGACAATTGGGAAAGACTTGACTAGTGGACAAAACCCAAACAAGAGACATGTCCAGAGCTTCCGCTACCAATAAAAAGGAAGAAAATTTGCAACAGGGGTATGTTAATGTGGAACATAAAGAGCTTCATTCTGGCACCAAAGTTAGTCATAGAAGATATTAATAAGTGGGTCTGAGTCTTCCTCTGAGTCAAAAGGAAGTTTGAATATGTGCCTAGATGATTAACATACTTTCGATTATCCATCTCTCCATTTACCAGTTCTTTCATCCATCCACCTATCCATGCATCCACATTTTATTCATCCATCTATACTTAACCAGAGTTCCAACGATAGGTACAATCATCTCAATTGCATTCATCTTTGCATTCCTAGTATCTTCCGTTGCAACTGACACATGGCAAGTGTAAATTATTTTCTAAATAAGTTGTCTTATTTATGACTAAATCTGGACTAGAAAAGCAGCACTTCGGTTAGGTAACTCAGCTGGCTCGGGGCCAATACAAACAAATTCACTTTTGATAGGATTGCCTAATGGCAACCTGCAGCATTCATCCTATCTCCCTTTGAGAAACCAGCATGCCCAGGTGAGGCCACGACTAGTCTAGGCATGTCTAGATGACATGGCTTTAGCTGTTAGACAAAGTGCATCTATCTCTCTCATATTCTAACACCATTGGAAAAAGGGCTAAGGCCAGATTCATGCATTAGGAGCTAATCAGCCAGATCTCAGGATTCCGTAGATCCAATTATTTTTGTTTAACACCACTTGATGAGGTCGCCACAGAGACCCTTAAACAAACTGACTGAGTTTGGGATAACTGCATCTGTGCAAACAGTACTCTGACTTGTTCATGTACCCAGTGCCCGTTGAGGAGGAAGATCACTCTGAGTTTGGTCAATACAGTCTCAAGCTGTCTGGACAACTCAAATTGAAGTCTTTTCATTTCTTGAACAGTAAATAAGGTTTTTAAATTTAAACCTTAGAGGCAGCACATCAGGCCACTAGTACCATGGGAGGGACAGGGGCAAAGCCAGAGAGAGGTAGCTTTAAGTCCAGCATCTTGGGTACTAGATCTGCGGTCTGACAAGTTACACTGAGAGTCTCCAGTCCTCAGTTTCTCCATCTGTAAAATGTGAAAAACAGCCTTTGCTTCCCTTAGCTGGATTCTAGTTGACAACCTGTAGGAAGAGTCCATCCCAGTGTGTAAAGATGTCACCCAGTAAGTATTAGCTCCTGGTTTCTCATTTCTCTGAACAGTTGGTTGCTCTATATGCCTAGATCATGTCCCTTGGGGCCATTTATTTAAAATTAAAAAAAAAATTCTTTTACTGTCCATTTGAACTCTAGACTCTGCAAAGGGCTTCCATGTCTGTTGTCTCATATGAGCTTAATCATCACCATCATTGTCATTATTAGCAAAATGGTAACCATTCCCATTCTACAGGCAAGTACACCGAGGCCCAAGTCAAATAAGGAACTTCCCCACTTGGCATCAGGATCAAGACTTGAATCCATCTTCAGACTCCGAACCCAGTGCTCTTTGTATCAACACAATTATAAAATAGCAGACTCTACAAAACAAATAGGATGGAAGACATAAAAAGGCCCCCAAATACCCCAAGGCCATCCCCCAGAGCACTTGCTTAGGTAACAAGTATGTGGTTTCCTGAGAAGACCCAAGCAGATGTCACACACTTGTGCAGGTTGACAAAGTGTATGTATCTTTTTATTCTAACACACCCTTTTCCCCCAACTTTAAGCCCCATGTGCCCTTCTGATGGGCTGCCAGCCTGCAAGATGACACCATGAGCCCGAGGAGCTATCCTATATGCCAGACTCCTACAAGGAGTCTGT
The DNA here is from genome assembly GCF_020740605.2 of Lemur catta. Classification (NCBI taxonomy): domain Eukaryota; kingdom Metazoa; phylum Chordata; class Mammalia; order Primates; family Lemuridae; genus Lemur; species Lemur catta. The sequence continues at coordinate 14,399,460 of NC_059147.1, read as the reverse complement.
GTTTTATTTCACTATTTTCCTGGGTGTGCTTCTATTTTCTTATTTATTTATTGGAACCACTAAATTATCTAATTAGTGACATATATCGTTGACACATGGGCCACTATGAATATTTACTGCACACTTGTTCACGCATTTATCTAAATAGGTGGCATGCCAGAGCTATGTAATAAGGAATAATGATTCTTTAGAAGAGTTACAGGAAATTATAGAAGGGAGGAAAAAGTTTTGCACCCTGGGTTGCAGCTTCCAACCAGATCTATCAATTCTGCCCGAGATAGAGCAACTGCATAGTGATGACAAAAAATTTATAGTAATGAATAAATCAATACTCAACTCTGCGGCAGTTTCAGATGTTACTTTTATGGGCCCTCCCGTGTCTATTATATATCCCTTAGTGCTGGAACTGAGAGAGTGTGGTGAATGCCAACAGCCACAGGGAGAAAGGGAGCAGCTCCGGCTCTCGAGAAGGTGATCCATCACCGTTCCTTCTCGAGCAGATCCATTTATATCTCTGGCCCTAAAACAGCGACTTACAGTGATCGACGACAGAGCCTACAAGTGTTTGTTTTAAGAATGGAGCTGTCACTTCGTGTGGAGCAAAGTGGAAATGCACAAATAAAAATAGGTGGGGCTGGGGAGGAAGGGGCAAGAGGGGTGTTGGGGCAAGTGGAAGAAACAGGAAACGTGGGAAAAGAATTTCAGCCCAATGTGGCAGCTTCAAAAGCCTGATTCATTCAGCAAATATGGACTGAGTGCCAACTATGCACCAGGCATACTTCTAGGCAGAGGTGGGCAAAGATGTACTTGCCCAGTTCAGATGGTGAATATTTTAGGCGTTGCCGGGCCATATGGGCTCTGCTGTCACTAGGAAACTGATTGTAGTGCAAAAGTGGTCATAGATGGTACATCAATCGATGGGTATGACTATGTTCCAGCAAAACTTTATTTGCAAAACAGGTGGTGGACTGGATTTGGCTCATGGAAAACAAGTTTGTTCGCCCAGGGTACAGTGCCATGTTTCCCAAAGATGGGGATAGGTACCAGTAGATGATAGGATGATTTGGTGGGCAACATGGTGTGAAAAACTTAGAATCACACGAGGATATTTAATTCCAATTAAAAGTCTTATAATCCTATGATTATAGCAAAGAGAAAGCTTCCACAGGCTGCTAGTCTCTACTATCTCTCGAATGTTTGAAAATAACTTTCTCACCAGAAACAAAGGTCCAAGCCTCATAGCCTGGGCAAACAATGGTCTCTAGACAGATCATTTAGCATTGTTTAGTCTTGTCTGAGTTTATATTCACTGCAAGCAATATTTGTTTCTGTTTAGCATTTAGAAAGGCAGAATAGCCTTGAACAGGGTTCCTTAACCTTGGCATTGTTGACATTTGGGCTAGGTCATTCTTTGTGGTAGGGAGCTGACCTGTGCATTGTAGGATACTTACCGGCATTCCTGGTCCCTACCCACTAGATGCCAGTATCACCACCCCCCCAATCCCCAGTCATGACAATCATAAACGTATCCAGATGTTGCCAGATGTCCCCTGGCAACACTCTTCTTGGTTAAGAACCTCTGGCCTAAGGGCTAAGTGTGAAGGTGCTGGGTCCACAGAGCTTACATCTAACTACTTACTACTTTGGTGACATCGAGCAACTGTTCTTTCTTCCATGCCTCATTTTCCTTAGCTGTAAAATAGTTTGATGTATAGGTTGGAGGGAGTCATCATAGAATTGTTGAGAGGATTAAATTAACTAATTCGTGCAAAGCAATCAGGACAGAACTCACTCTAGGGAAAGCAGTCAATGAATATTAGACATGGTTATTATAACGTCACAGTAAAAAAAGTTTCTGCTTTACATATATTGGTTTATTTAGTTATTTCAAGTGAGCCACTTTAAAAAATATTATTAAATAAGTAATAGTGTAGGTAGTATAAAGATCTGCCAAAACTTATGAAGATGTTTTTGAATTGAAGTCAGGAAGCCGATACATTTAAAGAGTGGGATTTGGGCATGTGGACAGATTCTGGGTTTTAATCTTAGTTCTGTTCCTCAGATGTGTGACCTTGGGCCAGTTACTGAACTTCTTTGACCTTTAGTTTTCCCGCAGTGAAGAACTGATAGCTTCTCAGAGAGGCGTAATCAGGCAAAATCAAATAGTGTCCTCAGGAGTTGTTCAGCACAACATAGGAACTCCATAAAGGTTGCTTGTCCTCCTCCCTTTGCCTTAGTGGTTAATAGCTCTTACTGGTCATGTCAATTATTTATTGTCCTATAACAAATCACCCAAAACTATAGTGGCTTAAAACAGCAATCACTCATTAGCTCACAACTCTATAGGCTGGCAATTTGGGCTAAGCTCAGCAGGCTGATTCTTCTGGTCTCAATGGGGTGACTTATATGGTGGCAGTGTGCTAGTGAATTAATCGGGACTGGATGATCCAAGGTGGCCTTATTCACATGTCTGGCTGCCTGTGCTGGATGTCTGCTGGGCCTCTCACTCTACAACCTCTCATCCTCCAAAAGACTAGCGTGAATGTCTATGCGGAGGCAGCCATGTTTCAACAAAGCAAGAGCAAACGCTGCAAAGCCTCTTGAGGCCCTAAGCTCAGAAGTCACATACCATATTTCCTTAGTCAAAGCAAGTTACAAGTTCAGCTCAGATTCAAAGCCTGGAGAAATAAGCCCCACCTTTTAATGGTAAGGAGTAGCAAAGTCACATTGCAAAGAAACATGTGTACAAGGAGGTGTGATTCACTGGGGCAAGTTCTGTAACTAGCTGCCAGATTGCTGGAGTAGTAAGTGGTCCACAGCATCCTTCTCTAGTTTTCCATAAACACTCATGTGGGATGTCATTCGCATGACTAACGTGCGCGCAGGGGGATGTCCAGATGTTCATGAAACCTCTTCAAATTGCTTGGGAAGTACAAAATACCACAAAAAGTCACAGTCACCACGAGTATTAATGGAACATCATTTTAAGGTCACTCACCGCAATCTGCATTATTGTCAAGAGAAGCTGTGGAATCTGTGGTATTTTTCACCCTATTCTAAATCCATCTCTTCTCTCACATTCGAGAATAAGTGAGCAATGCAAGACAGATGCTGTGAGATTATTACAAAGATTAATTTTAAGTCTGTTTTTCTTTAAGAAAAGTCATTAATGTCAAATGTTAACACTATAGTATTAACGAATTGCCCAAGCAGACCTCAAAATTGCTCAGAAGAAGGTCAATGCATTTGGGCGGGATTCCCTGGTTCACGTAACTAAGTTATTTAAGTTAGGAATTCATTCTCACCCCCTTTTTTTCTTAGCAGTCATAGTCTAAAAATACTGTCAATATTTCCTTGTATTTTCTTCCCCCTGGACAATGATCTTCTACTGGTTTTCCTCTGGTACACATTAGCTTATCCTCTTCCAAAGATGTGCCCTAGATGTGTGTATTATCAATAGCCACACCACTTTGGATATTTAGGTTTCAAACACCAGACTTTCTGGTCATAAGCAGATGACTCCCTCTAACCTACACATGCCAACAAACAGTGCTTACCTCCCAGTAGGGACTCCAATCCCAGCCTCACATGCTGTCACCCCTTTTCTCCAGTTTGGATTCCATGGTCCATCCTTGCAAGAATTTCCTCTCCCCCACCCAGCTCCCTCTCCCTCTGTTGCTGTGCTCATAAATCTCATCCCTGTTTAAACTCATCTTTTTCTTCATGCCTGTATCTGAGCATCAGAATAAGCCAAGAGAAAAACTGACAATGGTGTTTACTGGCCTCACTTTAGATTTGTGACCATGTATCTCAAGGGGTCCTCCAGCACTATCTGAAAAGCCAACCACAATCTCTGGTCAATATCTCCTTCCACTTACCCAGGTGATTATTGGCACCTGCTTCTCATATTCTCCATCGATGACCTTGATTATTACATTACTGAGAAAATAGAAGCAATTGGAGCATTTTCTCTTTTCTACCTTCATCTTTACATACAAACTCAGCCTTCTCTTTCCTATTTTGATGACTCAAACATCCCTGCTGCTGCCTAAACCCACCCTCTCTTATCTATCCAAGGACATTACTCCTACGGTTAATGCTCTCTCCTGCATCAATAATCTGAGTCATTCTCACCAGCATTCAGATGTGACAAGAGATCTCCCATCTACACATAAACAGATAAACTTTCCCTTGACCTCACAACTCTTCTTCCTAGCTGTTCCCATTTCTTTGCCACCCTTTCCCCATACTCCAAAGTTTTCCTCCCTTACCGCTCGACTGAGACAGCTCTTGTTAAATTCTCTGGTGACTTTCATCAATCCAATTCCCATATCTACTACATTGTCCTCAAATTCTCAGTATCATATGGCACACTGAGGACATTTCTTCTTGAAACCTTTTATTATCTTAGCTTTTCAATCATGATACTTTCCTGGTTTTCCTCTTTGGCCCTGGCCAATCCAGTTCTTTGGTCTTTTCCCAATCTTTACTGTTGGTTCATGCAAAGATTTTGATCTTAGTCCTCTTCTCTTCCATATCTGCAACCGATTCTCTAGGTGACCTCATATGGTCTCCTAGCTTTAAATATGATCTCTTTGCTGATTACTTCCAAATTTATATCTTGATATATCTAGCTCTGATGTCTCCCTGAAACGTCAGACTCCTGCTCATCTGCATGCTTGATATCTTCACTCAGATGCCTAATAAGCATCTCAAATGTTAGAAATGCAAACTAGAATTTGTGATTTTTCACCTCAAACTCATTCCTTCCCCTTTTAGTAAATAGCACTGCCACGTATTCAGTGGCTCCAAGAGAAAACTAAGATGTCCTTGTATTTGTGGCTCCCTTGCCTGAAAGTCTCCTTCCTAAAAACTTCCGATGACCCACTCACTTTGTCCATTTCTTAACCCAAATATTACCTCTTCAGAGAAGCATCCCTGACTACCTACCTAGAGCCCAACCTGTCCTTCACCATTCTCATTCTTTTTCTTTACAGAACTCTGCATTACCTGAGAGTCCCTTATATTAATACAAGTAATTATCTTCTTACTCACTGACTAGGTCTCCCACTGAAATATTTCTCTGAAATCAAGGGCCTTTGTCTATTTTGTTCACTGTTCACTGCACATCATGGACACTAAATAAACATTTGTTGAATACATTATTGATATTGGTAAAAATAATAACTGAATATTCTCAGCACTTTGGCTTCTTGCATTCATGTTAGGTGTAATCATGCAGCTTACATAAGAAAGGAAGCATGAGAAGGCATCAGCTTGCATGGACGTACAGATTTTATTTAATTTCTGTATTCACTAACTCTGCCTCATCCAGATTTAGATGTGTTTGTAATGTTACAATACATACTAAATCAGTAGCTTGCTCTTTTTGTCTCCTTGCATTGCCTTTAAGCTGTCTGTACTCAAACCAAACACATCAGAATGGATCTCGGTTGACCTGATGACTGAATGAATGAATGAATACAAAGATCTAGTCTAGAACCACACCTTTCAGAAAGGTTGACCTGACAGGTGCATTGCTGGTGGGAATCCCCTTCTATGTTCTCCTGTAACAACTCCGTACATGTCTCAGTCTTTACCTTTACAACACTGTGACAATCTTCTGTCACCCAAAGCCAGAGTCTGTGTCCTATTCTGAGTGAGGACTTGGTGGTTGGCCCGTATATTGCTCCACATAACGCATGCCTGACTCTTGCCCTTTCTTCCCTCTCTTGGCCACTGCAAAGAGCCCAGCACTTTCAGCTCCAGGCTGGGAGGACGGGATGCCCAGACCCTAATAGGAAGACAAGTTGAGCTTAGGAACTACTTCAGAGGAAGGGACTGGTGCTTTTCACAGTCCATGCAGAGGGTTGTGAATTCTTCACTTCTAAACAAAATGGCAAAAGGGAAATATAGGTCTTGGAACCAGTGATTTATTCTGTATCAGAAACGCATTTCCCTGGCCTATTTTGCTGAACAGAGCAACCTCAGGTTCACTTAGTAAAACTCAATCTGAATATTTCTTTCTATTATTTCCATACAGATTAGCTCCGTATGGCCTTGAGTCTAAATACCAGACGGGCTCACGGGTTTTATGGGGAGAAATGAGGGGAGATCATCGCTATTTTAAGTTTCTTCATGGTTCAGCAGGCGGCTGCTAAGAGTTCTAAAGGAGCAAACAAAATAGGAAAAGTTGATTGATTAGTTTACAAATAACTGTTGTGTAGGAACAGACACTGAATGGCAGGCTGGCTTACCGACGGTGCGCTTCTCGGGACCCCTTTCATTCCGCGGCCTCGAGACGGAAATAAAGGAAGCAAAGTTGAAGGTGTAGTCTGCATATGTGAGAGTTCGCACCCGGTTAAAAAAATAAGCAGGATCCTTTATTTGCTGCTGATTTGGAAGTAGACCAACACATCCCTTCTCTTCATCTCTTAATGAAAAAAATGCCTGTTTGTAGGTCTTTTTCTTCCTCTGGTCTACACGGTAATGCTTTAGACATTGGACTTCATGACACAGGTAACAAGCTTTGCTATGAACCCATCCACTTGCAAGTTATTCATGGAGTGGTTTCAGAAAAGCAACAAAAGCACCATCAAATCTGTGTTCCTCCCTGGATTTGTATCTGAAAGATCCCGACCTAGAGGGAGAAAGGTATTTCAGGTGAGGAAGCTATACCTGCAAGCCCAGGAACAAGGGAAGGATGTCAGCCCCTGCTTTGTCATGCTTCCTCTCTGTGGGACCTCGGCTGGTTATTTCAGTGCTCTGAGTGTTGGCTTCCGCATGCAAGGAGAGGTTGGGGGGACTTGAGAACCAGGGGTGCACAAGCATAGGATGCAGTCAGCTCTTGAGCAATGCCACAGGTAGCCATGGTGATGATCAGTCACGTGAAATTCCTATGAGTGATGGGGTGCCAGGCAGATGGTGAGGGACCTTCTGGGCCCTGCCAAGGAGTTTGGTCTGGTGTCCGCAGCCTGGCACACAAAATAACAAAGCTAAAACTGAGACAATTTAAAGGAAAATTTTAAGTAAAATAGTACTAGGTTAGGATAAGAACCAATAGAGTAAAAGTCACAACAGATACGATAACATGACAAAAGCTTGGGAAAGCCTCTGATTGAGGATGGAGACTGAATGAAGGGCCCATGGTCCATATGAGTGGCAAGGATGCAATGATGTACCCGATCCCTCCCTCTCCCCCTCCCTCCCTCCATCCAACTGTCTATCCCAACCGATGACCAAAGAACCTAGTTAGTACAGCCCAAGGAGTCATCGGAACATCAGCAAAAAGCAGCAGGAGCCCAGCATTCTGGCCAGAGGGGTGGCCTTATGCCCTTCAATTGGGGAGGGGAGAGGATGGACAAGAGGTGTTTTATTTTTACTAGGCAATAGTTAGAGCATAGAAGCTAGGCTCTCCAGCACAAAGCCAGACGCTGGCTTTTGGGGATTACAGGCCAACTTGAACTTGAGTTATTTAGTGTACCACAAGGCGGCAGGGATCAGGGCGTGTGAACAGACTGTCACGAGAACAAAGCTGCTTCCTCTAGGAGAAGGTCATGTTCCGATGCAGTGATTTGTTCTGGGTGGTTTAGCCGAGGGAACCTTTACTGTTTGAATGAAGAAGGGGTAATGTAGTGGGATATCAGAAAGACCTGAGTTCTAATCCCAGTTCTTCTACTAATTGACTTTCCCTCTTTCCTGAACCTCTTTTTATTCATCTGCACAATGGGAATGAACAAGTTCTACCTATAAAGGTTTACTGTCATTTATTTGATAAATATATGCAGAATGCTTATGATGTGCCAGACACCATCTGGGGGACATGATATCCCCAAGACGGGGTCATGAGGTTTACATTCTAGGGTCGTATTCAAAGGCTTGGTGTGGAAGAGAACAGGCAGTCCGGAGTTCGGCCAGGACGCTGGAACCCAGTGAGACAACAGAGTGAGTGATGAGGGCAGGGGCTTCAGGCCTGAAGAACAAGGCAGGGAGTGTGGATCTTGCAAGCGAAGGAGAAGCCATCGGAAGCCTCTACACATGGAAAACTCACGCTGTGATTTGTATGCTTTTACAGAAGGAAATGCGAGGAGGGGTGAAGTGAAACAGGAACCTCACTACATAGCATCCCAGTACTGCATACAGGAAATGATAGCTTGGCCTGGGGGTGGGGGGGGAGCACCAGAGAAAACCTTTAGGATACACTTCCTTAAAGAGCCAGAAAATAAATGTTTTTGGCAAAATTGAAGCCAAAACATAGCCTCGAAGCTATTAGGCACACACTTACATAACCATTTAAAACCATTTTGTTAAACATAAATAAAAGCCTTTTTTTTTTTTTTTTTTTTTTTAGCTCAAAGGGCATTAAAAAAGGCAGCTGTCTGCATTTGCCCGATGGCTGTATTTGCAACCCCTAGTTAGGGGACAATATTTAGAATTGCCATACCCATTTTACAAAGACCTGTCTCTTCTCCTGTTGTCCCCTAACCAGGGGTTACAATTTTTCACACTTCAAATACCAATAAGTATGTAAATATTAAATATTTAAAGTTTTGCATACAAAGATATGGCAATGGCGTGCCTGGTGGAGCAGGGCTTGGAAAGGACTTCACGCCTCACAGTTGGTAGAGTGTTTTTAGAATTCCCTGCTGCTTAGCAAGACCAGAGAATTCACCAGGCTGAGGTATTAGAATATTGGTATTTAGTTCTGCCCATTTTGTTCTATTTGGAGCCACCATTTGACATACAACAGATTTCTGGAGATGGCATGGAAGGTGGGGGACTCTCCCTTTTGCGACTTTGACCATAGCGCCATAGCCTTAATTATACTCAGGGAGACTTGGAGTTCCACAATTGTGTTTGAACTGGGAATGCCACTGAATTTGTTCTTTGGCCATGACATGCATGTTCTACAGCCTGGAAAAGCCCAGTTCATTGACCTTTATTGAAAGGGTGGGGGAGAGGACGAAAGGGAGTGTGTAGCAATTCTATTGTCACCTGATTTATCTACTGCGAGGTCGAAAGACCTGTAATGACCAAGTAAAAGCTGTTGCCTGGTTCAACTGGCAATAAAGAAACCGATCAGAGTTCTCAACACAGAAATATCTAATCCATAGGGATTAATATAGCACATAATCCACACCCATGTCATTTTTCTCCTAAAGTACAGTGCACTAAAGTTATGAATTGGCTGATCTTTGTATGCTGTTCACCATTTTCACATAAAATATGGTGTATGAATATAAAACACCAGCCAGAGTCCTCTTCCTTCAAGGCTAATCTTAGTTTAGTATGTATTTATATTACTGTATATTAGTCATGTATTATGTATTTTTGTATGTTCATATTGGTTATATATACGTATACATCATTTATTTATACAAACACACATATTATAAAAACAATGTTAATTATAGAAAGTTTTGAAAATGTACTCCCAAAAGTTTGCACTGAATTTCAATCACTCCTGGTCATATGTTTCATTCTATTCCTTTACAGTTTTCTTTTCCCCCCCGAGTGGAATGACCTCGTGTTGTTGTTAATGTAGCTTTGACCCCCTAAGGCTTTAAAAATCTTGTTTTCTGCTTTATTTAACCTAGTATTTTAGCTACAGTATTTTCTACGGTATTGGGGACTTCAAAAGCTTTTTCCATAGCTGCACGGCCATTAGAAACCAAAGGCAAAATTGGACTTAAAGGATATTTTCAATATTCATATAGGTAATTGAGAAAGCATTTCTCTCTTCATAAATATCTGTATGGCTTCAGATGGTGTCTGTAGCATGAACCTAGAAGGTCCAAAGTCACAAGTCTTTCGAAGGTTGAGTGCACACCAGGAAGCCTCTGCTGAGTTCTGCCCTTGTCAGAACATGGCATCCCTCTTTCCGGTCCAAACCAGAATATTCATATGTTGATGAAAACTTCATTAACTTCACCAGTGTAAAAGTTTTATCCCCATATTAAATTAATGTATTTCCTCTATTAGATTACTTCTTAATCAGATTCCACATTTCTTTCTTTCCATAGCTCTTAAAAAGGAGTTACTGCTTTTTCATATCTCCAATATTTGGGGTGCCAATTAATCTCTATCTCTAGAAGTTACAAAGCAAGTTACCTGCAAGTTTTCTCTAGCCCTCAAAAGCAATTTTTGTCTGTTTCAAATCATAACCCCATTAATAATGATGATGATGACTATGGCAGTGATGTTGTCCTTGGACATGTATGAAAGAAAGAGACCATGAGAAGCGGGGCCAATTTGTTCTGCAGATTCCAGGACGTGTCTCTGGGCAAGTCTCCTCTTCGACACCTCCCTCCTTCCCCAGTCTGTGGGGACAGATTGGGGCTTGTGTGGCATTTGAATACTCTTGATCTGCCCTTACGTAATAAGTGTGACTCATGTTCCAGTATGAGTCACCCAATCCCTTGCCTGGGGCATCTCCGCCAGGCCGGGAGAGTTTCCCACCTGCCCTGATCCCTGTCTGAATAGAGATAGGGTGACTCAGCGCCAGGGAAAGGGTGGTTCTCCCCGTCTGGCTGGTGTCCTCAGCTCCAGGAAGCTTCAGGCTTGCGGCATGCCAGCCGGGAGGAAGGCCACGCCGCGCACGTCAGCAGTGTCCCGCTGAGGTAGCCCCGCGCAGGAAGGCGCAGCTCAGAGGCCGGCCGGCCCTGCCACCCAGCTACCGGGTGTGGAGAAGAAACACAAAAACAGTGTCTATTTAGATCTTTAGTGAGTTTTTCTTTCTTCGTGGTCTCGTGGGCAGTCAGAAGGGCATGGGTAATCATAACCACTCCTCATAATTTGGTGAGCACTTAGCATTTGTCGAGCATCGTGCAAGCATCTGTCACCACATTTAATCGTCAAAACAAGGCAGAGAAGTAGCTACTACCCTCATACCCATTTGGCAGATGTAGAAACTAAGGACCCCAGGGAGCAAGTCCACACAGTTGGGAAATACAGACTCAGAACTGAAACCCAGTCTCCAGAGCTTTCTTTTTTAACCATGAGACAGTCTTCTCAAACTGTAAAAGTGCACATGACTGACCCAGGGATCTTGTTGAAATGCAGGTTCTGATTCAGCAGGTCTGGGGCGAGACCTGAGATTCTGAGTTTCTAGCACTCTCCCAGGTGAGAAGATGCTGCTTGTTCATGTACTACGTGTTGAAGTAGAAGGCTGTACATGGTACGGCTTTTACTATGCCTTGGGCTACTCTGTGGTTAGAAAATATTTTGGGGCCAGGTGAGGTAGCTTACACTCGTAATCCTAGCACTCTGGGAGGCCGAGGCAGGAGGATCACTTGAACACAGGAGTTTGAGACCAGCCTGAGCAGAGACCAGCAAGAGCAAGACCCGGCCTCTATTAAAAATGGAAAAAATTAGCCAGGCACGGTGGTGTGTGCCTATAGTCCCAGCTACTCGGGAGACTGAGGCAGGAGGATCACTTGAGCCCAGTAGTTTGAGATTGCTGTGAGCTAGGCTGACACCACGGCACTCTAGCTTGGGCAACAGAGAGACTGTCTAAAAAAAAAAGAAAATATCTGATTCATTTATCTCTTCCTTTGTTTATCCATCCATTGTCCATTTATACATCCAGACATCTGCTGAGTCCCCGCCATGAGTTAAGCACGTGGAATGTAGAAGTGGACATATCTCCACCACAAATATGTAGAAAATCGGTTCAGCAAGGAGATGAAACCCCTTACCTCACATACACAATTGTAATACAGCATGATAAGGCCTAAGACAGAGGTTCTTTTGTTCACTGTGCACAAAAGAATAGCAACTTTGCCAGTGAGTTGGGGAAAGTGACCCCAAGCATGGCGTGAGGAAGCCCAAGTGTGATGGGCTAGAAAGGTCTCCTAAGAAAAGCGAGACATTCTTTGATTTCTAGCCCAAAAGGTGGTGGGTTAGAAGGAAAGGCTCATCATGGGATGGGCAAGAGATAATCTCTGTGCCAGAGACCCCTCACTCCCCATATCCTCAGCCCCTGACGATTTTTGTCCCTTTGTCCCATTCTTTCCACCAAGGCTGTCCTTGCGCAAATCCCAATGACTGGTCATAATCTGTATCACTTTAAGATCCAGTCCAAATGTCCTTTCTCCACACTTTTCCCAAAGCACCTGACTTCCATATATACATGAGAAAGAACTCTGGCTTGTGGTAGCTTATTTAGCATTTATTCTGTGCCGGAGACCTCCTAAGAACTTTGCATACAATAAGTCATTTACATTCCAAACCACCCTGAAATATGTACTGTTGTTATCTTATTTTGTAATGAGGCCCCGGAGGCGCCAAGTTAAACATCCACGGGACCATCCAGCTCCCAAGCATGAGCTGGATTAGAAGGCAGGCAGGTTCTTAACTGCTAAGACGGCAGGGTAGGGTCCCGTAGCCCATCACCATCATCATCATTGACCCTCTTGCGTACAAGAAGGCTTTGCTAACTGTCAAACATGCCTAACCAGGTTGTAAGAGCCCTGCAGACAATGCTCTGCAAAGAAAGAGCAGGTTGGTGTAGTAGGAGCTTTGGGAGAATATGAGAGAGGGAAATACGAATGGAGAACTAAGCTGGAACAGCAGGTGGGGTTGGGCAAGGAGCAGAAACCCATAAGTTCACTGTGGCTACACCCGAGGTCTTTCCAGGAAAGGGGCTAATGGACTCCACGCTGCAGCCCCAAGAGGTCCTAAAGAATTTACCATCAAAACAGCTCCTAAACAGAGACCATCTGATGTGTTGCTGCAAGGTGAAACTGGCCACCTGCTACCAGCCAACAGGAGGGACTGAGTACAGTCCAAGCCCACAAAGCAGGTCCAGTCTCTTGCCATGGCAGTTGCCAGAGAGGACCCACCTCATGAGCGAATGAACCCAAAGCCATGGGGCATTTGTTCTACCCTCAACACAACAGTGTTCCTGACTCCCTTAGACCCAGAAGGAACCACCAAGATTTCGTGCACATCTGAGGGAAACAAATCACACCCCTGTCTACTGTGTTACACTACACCCTCGCACAGTGTGGTCCCTGGACACACAGCATTAGCATCCCCTGGGAACTTATTAAAATGCAGATTGTGGGCTTGGCCCAAGACCTACTAAATCAAACTCTGGGAGCGAGACTCAGAAATATGTGTTTTAACAAGCCTTCTAGGTGATCCTGGTGCTCGTTCAAGTCTGAGAACCACTCTGCTCCTAGTGAAGTATGAGGCTCTGGTGTCAGACAACTGAGGATTAAATCCTGGTACAGCCGGTTGGTAGCTGTTGCCTTGCTTCTAGCCATTTAGGCTGTCTACACATCAGTTTCTCCACCCAGAAAAAGGAATAGTACAGAACAATCGTCACAGGATGGCTGTGAGGATTTAGGGGAGTAACTCCGGTAAACAACCTGGCAAGAGGCTTTGCATAAGGCAAACGTCAGTGAAGGTCAGTCCTGACTCGAGTGGCAGTGGATTCACACTAGGAGGAAAGCCTGGAGGGATTGCTACTTGTACCTTTATGGAATGTGGCACTGTAGAAACACCCTTGGGGGGGGTCGCTGTTGTGCCTCAAAGGGCTCATGAATTCTCCTTCAAACTTTTGAAAATCACCATCTAAAAATAATAGAAACAATGGGTGCCAACTTTTTTTTAAAGGATGTTAGGAAGGAAAAGATAATTAGCAAAGATACCCAAATTTGTAAGGGACTGTGAGCATGACATGACCAGGGGCTTAGAATGGGGGGGTATAGTTGGGTTTTGGGGTAATAGCAGAGTTCTGATTTTTATTCTGTAGAAAGTAGATTTATATATATTTTTTGTGGTTGTGACTGTTTAAGTGCCTAATTTTTTTTATAATGAACATACTTAAATACTCTGACATAGAATAAAACCCCTGCTGGATGATTTTAAAGCAAATTTTAAGTACTCGTCTAATCTCTAAATGTCTTAGAATTAATTCTTAATAGATGAGGACTTACATTTTAAAACACAGACACGTGCTATTCCTTTATCCTTTCAGTGTAATTCTGATATCCTGGTCTGAAAGGTTGAGGCTCTTTATTGAAAAAAGAGAGGCTTGAGGCAGGGAGACCGATAAGAAGTCAAGCTGTAAAAAGGAGCTGAGGATGGGTCCCCTTAGAGGTGCAGGTGAAGGAAGCGTCCCCAAGCACTCTCTGTGGTCGAAAAGATTACTCATGTCACCTGGTTAGTCCCCTCACGTCTATGAATGCACTGTCCAAAGCAGCTCTGGGAACTCTGCCTGCAGTGACAGCAGCCTCACCTGAAGGAGACTTCTCACTGAAAATGACCAGAAAACCTAAATGTTGATAAAGAGCTATGAGGGCATCCAAAACAATGGGGACCAAGATCTAGACAGAAGAAACAGTCATTGAAGCCGGCTCGAGATTGCACACAGCACTTACCTTTGGGGCATTTTACAGTTTATAAGAGTCCTGGGCAAAGAGAGCTGGAAGCCAAGCAGTGAAAGATTATAAGAAACAAAGAAACTGAACTGAACAGTGTCTTTGACAGCCACATGGGGCGAGGGAGACACTGAAGGCTAGACTTCCAAGAGCACCGGAACTTGAGGGGCTACATCTTGCAAAGGCAAGTAGAGAGAAAGTCTAAAGTTCTGAGCTGCTTATTCCCAGGATGCTTTTGCCAATTTGTAAGCTATACTTGTTGAGACAGAGGCTAAGAAATAGCAGATAGTGGTTCGAAGAGACAAACGGGGTGTTCTGGTGTCTCATGGTCCCGAGGAAATAAAATTTGGAGTTTGGCTTCCAGCAAAGAGTTGGAGTGGAGGTAAAAGCACCAGGCTTTCCATTGGGACCCTGCGAGAACTACATGCACTCTAGATGCAGAGTAAAGAGCACACAAACCAGATCTTTCCAAGGCTGAATTCCAGGCTTGAAACTGCTCAGTCCTGCTCTAACTGCCTGCCGGAAGCTGAAGGCTCATCTAGACCATCAATTTAATATAATTTTTCATGTATGATGTCCGTTTCCAGGGTGCAATCAAAAGTTGCTAGGGCTAAACAAGAGGCAGGACTAAACAACAAACAAAAGACAACACCGAAGACGGAACAAATGAGGCAAACACTGAAGTTGTCAGTCACAGCAAAGCAATCACAACAAGATAGGAAATGTCTCAAAAGAACTTAAATGTCTGAAAAAGATAAAAGGAAAAGTGTAAGACTAAGAAAGTACAATTAAGAACTCGGTAGATGAACTTTAACATCAGTTTAGACACAGGAAGAGAGTCGCTGGAAGACACTTAACAGAAGTTAGCAGAAACGATCGAGACTATACAGGGGAGAAATATGAGTGTTATAGATAATAAGGCATGGGAAATAGGTCTACCACATGTGTAATTGGAGACAAAAATGGAACCAAGAAAAAGAAAGGTGCTAAAGAAACATTTGAAGAGACAATAGCTAAGAATTTTCCAGAAATGATGAAAGACTTAATCCCATAATATTAAAACAAACAAACAAAAACAACAACAAAACTCTACAAACCCAAGCAGGATAAATAAGAAAAAAAAATACAATTAGGCATAGTGTGGTAAAACTGCTCAATGCCAAAGGTGAGAAGATAGCAATGAAATACTGGCAAATTAAATTCAAGGAGTATATTAAAAGGATTACACACCATGACCAAGTAGATTTATCCCCAGAATGAAAGGGTGGTTCAACATACGAAAATCAATCAATATATGTCGTATTAATAGAATGAAGGAAAGACACACATGATCATCTCAATTGATGCAGAAAAAACATTTGACAAAATCCAACCACCCATTCATGACAAAAACACTCAAAAAAATAAGAACAGGAAATGTATTTTCTCAACCTAATAGAAACGATCTATGAAAACTCTAGCTAACATATTTAAAGACTGAAAGCTTTTCCCCCTAAGAACAATAACACAAGAATATGGTCTGTTGCTATTTCTATTCAACAATGTACTGGAAGTTCTTACCAGGATGATCAGGCAAGAAAAGAATGAGAAGCATCCTGATAGGGAAAGAAAAAGTACAACTGTTTCTATTGGCAGGTGACGTTATATTATATTTTAAAAATCTTAATCTATAAGCAGAAATAATAAAACACCAGTAGCAGGAGGGAAAACTAAAACTCAAATATACATATATAAAATATAGTCATATTAGTAATTACATTAAATATAAATGGAGTAAATATTTACCTAAATTAAAATACAAAGATTGTCAAACTAGAAAAATATTTTTTGCTGCTTGCAAGAGATATATCTGCAAGATGAAGAGTCATTAAATATTGAAAGTAAAAGGATAAAAGTGTTAAGATATTCTCCTCAAAATGATCTATAGATTCAATGAAATCCCAATCAAAATCTCAACAGGTGTTTGTGGAAATCGACAGCTGACTCTGCAATTTATATGGAAATGCAAAGGGCCCAGAATAGCCTGGACACTTGAGGAACAAAATTGGAGGACTTAAAAACTACAGGATATCAATACTTATTACAAATGTATGATAATTAAAATGGTGTAGCTTTCGATACATGAATAACAAATCAATGAAACATAGTAGAGAGTCCATAAACAGATCCATACGTCTATAGTCATTTCATTTAAATGATATAAACAACACTATAGTGCAATGCAGAAAATATTTTGCTCAATATGTGGTGCTGGATCAACTAATTGAAAAAATTGAAGTTTGACTCCTATTTTATACCATACAGAAATGTCAATTCCAAGTGGATTGTCAATGTGAAAATTATAATAAAACAGCATAGTTTCTAAAATATAACAAAAGATCATATGCTCTTCATGAACTTAAGATAGGAAAATATCATTAGCCTTGGAAAAAATAACTGATAAATTGTCTTTCGTTAAGATAAAGACGGTCTATTCATCCAGACATGATTAACTTAGTGAAAAGATAAGCCATAGAATCTATTAATAGAATATATAAAGCTAGATATATGAAGGAGATGATGATAGATGAATCGATGGATAAATAGATACATGATAGATAAGCATCTATCAAAGAGCTTTTATCCAGAATATACACAACTCTATAAATCAACAAAATGCTATAAATAACAAACAAATGCTATAAATCAACAAAATGCTGGCAATTCAATGGAAAAATGAGCCAAATACCTGCATAGGCACTCTACAATAGAGGATAATCGCATGGACAATATGTCTATGAAAGATGCTCAACTCCATTAGTTATCAGATATGCAAACGGTACTTCAGTGAGATACCAATACCTGCCAACAAAAATGGCTAAAGTAAAATGTAATGGATATTACCAAGTGTCTGCAAAGATGTGAAACAATTAGAACTCACCTGTACTGTTTGGGGGAAGGATAACTTGGTACGACCATTGTGGAAAAACTGGGCAGTATCTCCCAAAACCAAACACATATGGCAATTCTATGCCTGTATATGAAATGAAAGAATTTCATGCACCAAAAGACAATGATGTGAGAGTGTTCATGAGATTGTTATGTAATGCTTAAACCTGGGAAAAATCCAAACGTCTATCAAAAGTAGAACAGATAAGTACACTATGGCAGATACTTTAAAACGAACCCCATATGATAGTGGAAAGTAACAAAATACTGCTACACAGGTAGCATGGTTGAATTTCAAATACTGAACAAAAACACACCCAAGCAAATAACAGTACATTTATATCATAATTGTTACATAAATTTCCAACAGGTAACACTAATCTGTAATGACAGAAATTAGGATGATGGGTACCCTTTGGGGATGAAGCGGGGTAGTCAATAGACAGGGACACAAGGGAGCTTCTAGAGAGCTAATGTCTATTTTCTGACTGGGTTGTGGGTAACATGGTTGTATTCTTTTGGTTAAAAACTTTGAGCTGTGCATTTTTTTCTGAATACTTGCTATACTTGGATAAAGCATTTTTGAAAATTGATCTGAGGTGCCAGCAATGTATATCTGGTGAACTTGCATAAAACAAGAGGATGGAAAAATGGTTCTGATGTGTCCACAACATGTATCTGAGCTGGCATGAATCCACCTAAAATTTTGCTCATGCCCTGTAAGTAGAAGACAATACAATTACTCTAGTGCTAACGATCACCTATGCTGGGGGATTTGCTGGGTCTGTTTTAGGGTAGCAGCCATGTGCTCAAAGAGTCCCTGAGCCCAGACGTGGCCTGTCATTGTCGAGACTCCTGGGGTGTTGTATTTAGTCTGCCCTTTTGCTGAGTGACTCATGGTTTGGAAACGGAAACTCTCAGATACAGACTTGAGGCTGGGCCAAAGGTGTTCACAGGGTAAACAAATAGCTACAGGAAATGAAATTCACTTTTCCTCCCCAACATTGGAATTGGTATAAAGGTATCATAAAGGGTAGCAGAGGTTCCCAAGGCAGTGACCAGGAAGACGAGAAGAGGAAGAAGGAAACAGTCTTGCACAGAGACCTGAGGTCAAAGATAGATTTTGCAGGGAGAGAAGAACAGTGGTGATGAGAATGGGAGTAGCAGCAAGGCAACAGGACCGCTCCTGTTTGCTAAGTCCCAACTATAGGAAGGTATCATGCTAGCAAAGTGTCCGCATTTTCTGATTGAATTCTCACAGTATTCCCACCGAGGTAGAACTATCTAACACCTACATAGTTGGAAAAAAACTGGAGGCGTGTCTGACAGGCCCCCAGTCACATCATCTTATTACTTCGATGATTACTGGACTCGGAGAACCCAAAAGCAACAGACATGCATATGGAGTATGCCAATCCTGGTGAGATTTCTAGGGAGATGTTGAAACATCAGGAGGGACTGCGGTAGTCCTCCAGAACAAGCTTTTCTCAACCTCAGCACAGTTGACTTTTGCAGCCAATAATTCTTTGTTAGGTGGCTGTCCTAAACACTGGGGATGTTTAGCAGCATCCGTAACCGCTGTCTCTAGTTGTGACAACCAAAAACGTCTCCAGGTACTGTCAAACATCCCCAAAGGGCAAAACCAATCCCTGTTTAAAAACTATTGCCCTAGAGGAAGGGAAAAGATTGAGCTGGTAGTTAGGGGAAGAAGGTTGGGGGTTTTGGGGAAATTCAAGTTTCACGAAACACAAGAAATCACTGCTTTGCAGTCAGCTGGGAAGTTGTGTGAAGAAGACAAGCTGGGATATTTGGAGCAGAGAAATCTCCAAGAAAAGAGTCTGGGTGTATCGCATGCTCTGAAAAGGAATCTGCGGGCTTAGCACAACCCTGGGGACAGAAATTGCCAAAGCCTCTCTCTGGGCTACAGTGAAAGTAGGCCTTTGCCGTTACGCACAAAGGACTTTAGCTTCTCAGTTTCCCAAGAGACTGAGAAAAAAATCTCTCATCTCTTACTGGCATGCTTGGAATAAAAGTGAATGGAGAAAAGGGGACAGGAACCAATTCTTAGAAGCCTGCACTGGCTCTATCCCAGTAACTTCATCATTATGCTGCAGCTTCCGGTCATTGAGCCTTATTCACGCACCAGAGATGTCCCCGTGACTAAAGTTTGCTCGTCAAGAGGATGGAGGTTGAGGTCAACAGTTGAGGGGAGGGGCTAGGTACAAGAAGAATGCTGAGCAGGGCCTGCTAGAGATAACAGTGGTCTCTGAGGCTTGGGGTGAAGGATCTAACAGACCCACTGCAATCGATTGATAGTGTCTACCTGAAGTGCTGTACTGAGAAGATTATTTCTCCAGTCTATAGGGGGAAAAGTGCTGACACTGACTAGTGATGTCTGCCACGGGCAAGGGAAGGGGAAGTAGAAGCACCTGTGCACAGTATCTACCAGGCTGGGTTTAAAGTCCCTTAGTCTACCTGTTATCACAATTTTGATGGAATGAATGAATGTGAATGACTGATACATTTAATTTTGTCCAAGCACCATCTAGGATATATACTTAGCTGTATATTTGCTGTATACACATATATAATTTCAATAATTTGTTTTCTGAATTGTGTGTAGGGTATATTTATTCATTCAGTAATCCATTCATTTTTTTTTCCCCATTTCTGAGTTTATAATGTGTGTCAGGTCATGTGATAGGCTGTGGATAAATGTATATGGTATGGAATTTATACTGTGGTGTGAGACAAAAATCAAATATGCAAATAGATCAATAGGTAATCATAAATCTTGAAGAAAAATAACAGGATACTATAAAAGTAGGTGAGGTGTGGGGGAGGGTCTATTTAGTCCAGGATTTGAGGAAGGAGTAGGAGAGGGAGGACCAGTAGGGGTGATCTCCTGAGGTGGAAACAAGATGGTATGTTCCAGAAACAGAAGAGAGGCCAGGGCACAGAGGGAGAGGTGTGTCAGCATGGCCCTGGGGGTGAGCTTGCAGAAGTTTCTGGAACAAGATCACAGGAGGCTTTCAGTTTCCTTTAAGAGGCAGTGGGGAAGAGACAGTAAGTCCCCTGAGGGCAGGGACTATGCATGTCCTGCCAATTCCTCCATCCCCCAGATCTCAGATAGTTCCTGGGAGACTCGAGACACCCAGTCAGTACACATGTGACAAGTGAAAACAAATTAATGGGAAGGACGAGGGTGCTTAGATTTATTGAATGTCTATTATGCTGGGGACTTTAAAAAAATAATCTCATCAAAACATCTAGTTGCCCTGTAAGAAGAGTATTATGGCCATTAAACAAGAGAAGCAGCAGAGGACCCAGAGAGGTTGAGGGAATGTTCCAGAATCAGTTAAGCATTAAGGGACAGAGCATTCAAATGTGGTCATCTCCACTTTTCCACACGCCAAATGATTGTAATGGGAAGGTCTGCCGCTCACGAGAGGGATCAGACCACTGGCAAACTGCTCACTCCCTTCGCACTTGAGTTTCCTCCCCTGTGAAATCAGGATCATCCCTGTCCTGCCCTCCTCGTTGGATTAACTTGAAGAACAAATTGGAGAATTGCTAAGAAAGCTTCTTGACCTAGTGATAATCTCTGAAATTTGTCTGGGCTTTGTAGTTTGCAGTGATCTCATTTAGGTCAGTTCTGTCAATGTGCTGGGAGGTAAACAAAATCTGAAGTTTTTCCATCTCTTGGGAAATAGTTCTACTTTTATCTAATTTCTGAAAGCCTATTACGACACACATTATAATGATTCACTTGGCAAGTTCTATAGTCTTCAGAGGAGCCTCTAATTCAGACACAAATCCCAGCTTTAGACATCATTTCAGACCAAGTCTCGGGGTGGCTGGCATATGTCAGGTGATGACTGAAGGTACTACTTTCCACAAAGGACAGATGAGGTGACGAAACTTGGGCCGTCTCTGTGGTTGGAGCCCAGGTCAAATCTCAGCCTGAGATTTGGAAGCAAGTGCAGAGTGAGGAAGGGCGATGAATCTTGATGCACACAAACCCCATGCAGTTTTGCCGGCTGCAGGCAGTGACTCACCCCTGCTCAGCCACCCAAACATGTATGAGAACCTGGTCTAGCAAATATATGTGGTTTACCTGGCTGCATAAATAGGGGGAAAAAAGAGATATGTCCCAAGCCAGCACATCTGAGACTAGTCACGTCTCAAAAGGTGTTCAAGTCACATTCTTCTATCAGTGGGAATCATTTTTCTGAGCTTCATCTAATAGTTAATATGGCTAAAGAGAAAAGGAGAGGAATAAACTGCCTTTCGATAATCTAGTCAAGATACTCAGGACAGATTCAGGAGTCAAAATGTGACCTATTAGCCAGACGGAAGAATTGGGACCTGTTGCTTTCACAACTTAGTGGATATAGTATCACCGTGGAGCTGATTCATAGCAACTTTCCCAGTCCCACCACCTGAGTCTCTGATGCAGTAAGTAGATCTGTACCAGGTACCTGCAAAATCCCACCTGGAGAAACACTCCTTGAAAACACTTCCGAATCATCACCTGCTTACAAAGTTTTGTTCTGACTTGGGATAGACATTTACTATTTCAGCCCACTTTGCAAGACTCTGACTTTAAGGGTTGGCAGAAAAAGACAAGGGACCTAACAAAAGATTCAAATAGGAGGAGTCCTCCACATTACCAAGGAAGCAAAAGTATTTTGCTGTTCTCCCTTTTCTCCGTGTCTGCTTCCTCAATCCTTATTTTGTTTCCCCTTTTGTGTTTATAAATAATTTTCTTTTTTCATTCTGCAGCACAAGCAACTATGTGGCACTTCTTGTTCCTATGCTTTAAATCCCAGGCAGTTGCAAATGGCTACTACCTCAAAAAGGAGTCATCTCTCTTTGCTTCTCATCTTACTAGGGCACCCATTTCCTGATCTACCACATGGGGCCATTGGGAAAGGGACTACGTATACCAGGAGGCCTCTGTGTGTCAGGTATGCCTCTTTTGCAAGACATTCATTGACACAAGACATTCTTCAAAGAGATTCTGTGAAACAGAAGAATCTTCTGTCTTAGTGAAGAGAGGCTAGGTTATGTACCAGTGACAAATTTACCCTGAAATTTCAGTGGCTTAACTTTACAAAGATTCCCAGTCTGTGTCGATGGACAGCTTTGCTCCACATTGTCACTCAGGGGTCCAGGCTAACAGAGACTCTGCCATCTTGTAGCTGAACCATCATGGCTTCCAAGGTCATCTCGGCAAGGGAAGAGGGCAATGAAAGTTACACATACTGGCTTTTACTTGCCTTGTTCCAGAAGTGGCACATTTCTTTTACCCATGTTCAGAAGATTACTTTGCAGTCCCTTGCAGTTGAGTCAGAACCATATGACTCAATCTACCAATGAGCTGTGGGGCAGTACTAATCTCTCCCAAGCAGCCAGAGTTGAGCAACTGGCCCACCTCATAGACTGAAATATGTACAATTTACTAAGATTTAACATAAGTATTAGTATGTCCAGCTAGTTGAGATCATCCTAAGGGCCTCAATGGAAATGTTCTACCTTTTTACAATTAAGATTGAAATTCGATATTGATTTTTTGATGGACAGTCATTGACAAGTTAAGAAAGGTTCCTGAACCTCCATTTGAAGCAAATATGTAGTAGCTTTGTTATTAAAAAATAATTAAATATGTGGAAACATTTTAATGATACAATACCTGGAACAGTGCAATGTGGCTCTATTAGTTGCCAAAGCCTTAATGCTAATTGGTTGGTAAAACATCTGTCACATGTGGCTAAAGACCTGTCTGCTCTGATCCAGGTGGATCTTCTTCTCTCTCATCAGGTTTTTGAGTCATATAAGGATTTCTTCCTAGTGCTCCTGTTGATCTACTTTTGAATGTCTACAGCCTGGTGACAGAGGCAATATTCTGATTGCAGAGAATGGCCACCTTTGTCCCAAATGCGGTTCAGTCTTCAAAGATCAGACAACAGCTTTCTCCACCTTTATTGTTTCCCTGATCTAGCATTTTTGTCCCAATGTGTTCCTGCATGCAACCATGCAATGACATAGAATCAAGGTGTGCTTTTTTTTCCCCTACTCATCAGCTAAAGGGTCCGGGGATTCTTTCTTCACAATGCCTACTACAACTGCAGTGAGAAGAGACTTTCTTCCCTCTATTTTGGTAACTATTTTTCAGGTCAAGTTCTGCCTAGACTGTGCTCCCTAAAGTCTTTTTCTCTCTCTCCTTCTGTTTCTACAGCTGCAGGAGCTAGGGCTGAAACCCAGGTTGGCGGCAGACACGCTGGCACTGGGTGTGAACCAGGCAGCCACAGGAAAATCAGGATCGCAGCTTCTGTGGTTTCCCATGCTCTGCCTGCCAGTGTTCTAACCTGCCTCCACCTTGGGGCTGGGCTCCCTGGTGCCAGGCTTGGCCCTGGTACAAGTGGGGGGGGGGACCCAGGCAAGTGAAGTTGAATGACAGAGGCAGGCTTTCCAGGTGCAACAGAAAGAATAGAGAATCCCGGATTCAAATGCAGGCCAGGCATTTACAGGCTGAATGGCATGTGACAAGTGAGGCTCACTGTCCTCCTGTGCAAACCAGAGACTTTGTTGTGAGAATTAAATGAGATATTATGTGAAATTTTCCAGCCACTGTCTGGCTTATATGAGGACCTCAAGAATGTATGTTTAATAAAAGGGGACTAATTGATCCATCTAATTGGCTAAAAATGTTTCTGGGTTCAATAACAACGGCAAGCTTAGAGAAAACAAAAAAGCAGTCGGTTGAGTAACTAAATAATGAACCAACAAGGGGCAGGAAGAAAAGGAAAGCAGGGACTTCGCTAAGGAAAAAATAAGAGACGTGATGGCGCATATTTCCCTCTTCAGATAAGCATCCCCCGCTTTCCAAAGCAGCCTGGAAGCCTTTTTTTTGTTTTCTAATGGATCAACTCGAAAGCGTGTGCCCTGGGAAATCATGATGTGCCTAATCATTTTAGCAATAATCCCTGAAAAATTGGCCATTACTGGAAGTGACCAACCATTTGGTTGGAATAGCCTGAAGCAAGATTATTAACAGCAAACGTGAAGATGATTATTTTAGCAAATTGCCACTGATTGGTAAATTCAGAACACAAAAGCCTCGTGCCTGGCTGGAGTCTCTGGGAAATCTCTTTATGGCCATAATAAAAGCCTACTGCTTGAGATATAAAAGTCATTTACATTGGTTTTTCTCTCTGTCAGGGCAGGGAGGAGTAGAGTCGCAGGCAGGGACGGGTAGAGATTTGTGGGTGGGGTGAGGTGAAGGGCGCTGGGGAGAGTCACCACCTCCACCCTCTGGGTTTGGGAGCCATTTGTCCTATTTGCTGAGCCAAAGGGAAGTCCACTGGATTACAAGGCCCATTGTGGGCATAAAATGGTAGACACTATCAGCAAAATTTTTGCATCGTAAATTAGATTTTTTGTTTGTTTTTGTTTGCAAGAGATAGGCTCAACCCAAACTAGTTTAAACAAAAATGGAACATTTGGGCTTATTTAAATGGCAAGTCCTGGGATAGGGCTAGCTTCAGGCCTGGCTTGACCAAGGAGATTGCTTTGGCTCCCAGACTCAATTTTACCTTGTCAATTTCCTTAATTTTCCTTCACTTTCCTTCATTTGTATTGGTCCCAGAGTGTGGGGTAAGGTGAGGCAGCACCAAATTCACTCCAGGTTCATATCTGTATCTCAGGAGACCCAGCAAGGGCCCTGCCGTCTATAATTTGGGTCCCGATCCCATCAGGAAACCCATCACAGCAACTCAGGAATGCAATGAGCTAACTGTCCAGGCTCACAGGACAGAACCATTCCCGGGAGCTAACATATGAATTGAGAGCAGGTGAGAAATCGGCACCTCTGTAAGACATTGAGGTGTGTTAACCCCAAAGAAAGGGCTAGAAGCAGGACAGATGCTCCCCTACCCCTGCCCAATACAAACACAGAAAAGAAACATCCACCAGTGTGAGAATTAACCCCTCAACGAGAAAAAGACACTACACGTCCAGAGGCTAACATCTTGAGGTCACAGACTGACGGATGGCATGCTGGCCAGGAAGAGATCTTTAGCAAACACAAGGCAGTTGCTCTTCATGTGCTCATCACTAAAAAGAGACAAGAAAGGGAAAAGATACTTGTCCCCAAAGAGTGCTTTTATCGGCTCTGCAGCTCAGGATGTCTGAGTTGATGCACAACTCTCTATTCTCCCCATCTTGTTACTACTCATTCTGGCTTTTAAACAGAGCTCGTACGTGTGTGGCCTTCTTGTCCTCCTCACGGGCTTACAGAAAGGGCCGGGACATGAACACTCGCAGAACCACAAGCCAGGGGCCAGCAAGATGAACTCCCCCACGGGGCAGATGCTGCTGTGCTCTCATCCGTCTAGATCGGGGCTCAGACGTAGCCTCCAAGAAGCTTCTGGGTGGGCCCCCCGCCAATCAATCGTAGAAAACCCTCTGTGAAACAGAACCCATCTGTCATTTCTAATCTAGTGAATTCCACCATCCCACTGCTATCCTGTCCCGGTGAAGTTCCTCGTGAGCTATTTCGCCACAGCATGGGGTCACACACACCTACGTTCAAATATCAGAGGCAGAGCCTGACAAAAAGATTTCAGTGCACACAGTTTATGGGGGGTTAATTTCAAGAAATGTGGGTAGCAGAGTGGAGACAAGACAAAGAAAGGGAGTAAAAAGAAAATAATAATCGGTTTCAAGCCAGTGACCACTGTAGGTAACTAGACCTGGCTCCCCAAGGAGATGCTGGGGGCCTATGTAGAACAGGCACCTCGGAGTCCCCCTGTCCTGGGGGCAAGGTGGCTTCCCTCCAGGTATTGGTGGAAGGTGACCCTGGAAATAGGCAGAGTGGGCTCTGTTGTTCAGGAAAAGTTCTTGGGCAAAGAAATACAGGTAGTGGCAGTTGAAGGTCAGGCCAGCGTGCATGCCAGTATATAGGAGAAGGGGTCTTGGGCAGGGCCTAGGGGCATCTGCTATTCACTGCACTTACTGGGTTTATGAAACTGGGAGCATCCCCTATTGTTTCAAGCTTCCTTATTCTCATTCTATCAGACAAGGAAACCAGGATCTATGTAGCTCAACTGGATCATGGCTGCTATGCCTGCAGCACTTGGGAGACCCCGACATCACACGAGTGTTTGCTCTTGTGCTTTGGAAACCTCAGAGGAGAAACTGGATTTTACGGAACTTCTAGCAGGAGGGCAGAACAGTCTCCAACCCAGGACGGAAAGCCAATTCACAGTGAAACCACCACCAGCAGCTTCCTTGCTTCAAACACAAAAGCAAATGGATGAGGCTCTCTAGGCCACAGTCTGTGTAAGGTGCTTCATTTATTTAATTGGATTTGATCTTCATTCTGACTAGTGAATACTGGAAGGGAACAATTAAGCAAAGTGGCGAAACCGTTTATCAAACTGAAAGAAGAAACGAGCTCAGGGGGTGGATTTGCACGTCTCCTTAGCTTTGCACAAGCTTCTCTCCCTGCCTAGAATCCCTTCCTTCCACTTTTCTAGATGTCAGACTTTAACTCATCCTTCAAGACTCAGACTTCTCTTCCTTTAGGGAACTTCCCAGTCTCCTGGGCTGCCAGGCCCACAGTACTCTCTGCATGTCACTGTGAAAGAGAAGTCAACAGACAGGGATGGTGGGGCAGGGGGTACCCCTCGTCTCCTTCCCACCTCTGCCTTTCAGAGAAACGGGGGTTCTCAGGGTGGCACTGAGAACCAAATAGCCAAACATCGACGGAGGGACACCAATAGTACAGCTCTGGGAGCTGGGGAGGGGCTGAGATCTCTGAGTTAGCATCATAAGGGACATTTCGGGAAGAAGATGAAGTTTGGGTGGGGCTTGTGAGAGGTACCCAGGGTTTAGAGCAGCTGCTGAGAGCCGGGCGGGTGAGCCGAGAGCCAGCCATGAGGAATGCGAGGTACGTTTAGAGAGCAAGTCCAAAGTGGGAGGTGAGGGGCGATGGGAGGTGAGTGGGATCAGTAGGGCACAGCCAGTCCGTGGAAGAACATTCAAGTTTCTCCCCCATCGGCAATGGGGGGGAGGGCGGATGCCAAAGTCATTAAGTGACCTGACAAAATGATATTTTAAGGATTTCAGGGAGATTAACCTGGCCAAGGTGTGCTAGGGCGATTCACATGAAGAACAATGAGTTGGGGAGCCATTGCAGAGGACCCCGGGTGTGATAGGGAAGGTGTTCCAGTGTAGAAAGCACGCTGATGACTTTGAGTCATTAGTGTTCAGACTAGCCTGCAGGAGGGGTATGCTCTCTGCCAGGCACCATTCCTTGTTCTTTTCATGCAATAACTCATTTCATCCTTACAACAGCCCCATTGGATAAGTCCTGCTATCATCTCGGGGTGTTGTTGTTGCTGTTTAATTTATTCAGGTGGGAAAAATGAGGTGCTGAGAGGTCAAGTCCCTTGCTCAAGGTCACTCGGTTACTACGTGGCCAGGATTCCATGGCAGGCAGTCTTGCCGCGGAGCTTGTGCCGTCTCCAAGACACTCAACCAAAAAGGCCGCAGAGTCAAGCCCCGGCACTTGAGCAGACCAGTGTTGAGTCTGGCAGACTCACTTCTGAACCTCAGTGTTCGTAGCTGTCCAGTGAGGATATTGGAACCCACCTGGAGCCGGTGGTACCTAAATGACATGACTAAAAGCATGGGCTAAGCACCTTGGGGACTCTAACCAATGCTAATTTCCCTTCTGTTCCATTTGGTCACATCGTCTTTTAATTGAAACATATCACTGAGAAAGCAGACGCCCTCGTGTCCCCAGGTGAAGAGGGTGGGAAGAAGGATGTCACCTGGGGCAGAACAGCCTTCCCGTCTGTCTGCATTCGCCCTGCGCCCCACCCTCCGAGCTCCCCCTCTGCCCAGACAGGGCTGATGTCTCCCTTACCCCAGTTCATTTAAGGTCTCCAGCCCATGGAAGAAACACAGGAATCTGTGGCAGTGAACTCAGCAACATTTGTTCTCAAGCCCAAGAATAAACAGAGAAAACAAGCTCTCTGCGTCTTCAGAAGTGCATTTACTGTACTTGAAACAGATGAATCCTCTCTGTTTGCATTAATCGCATGACTATTTGGTCCAATTATTCTTACCACTTCAGCAATCATGGTGTGCTTGTTCAAGAAGAAAGAAATAACAACAGCTTATCTTGTCGAGAGCAAAGAACAAACAGTGAAAAATCAGGGTCCGCTCCTAAATGCTACACTTGCTGTCATTGTGCTAAAGAGATGATTCATGTTCTCATAGCAACTCGGGGAAAGAAAAAGGAGAAAGGGAGAGGGAGGGTTCTGAAAGGGATTCAGTTGCAATGGTTAAAAACCTTTTCAAAATCAGTCCAAATGGAGAGAACACTCTATTTTTATCACCCAACTCAACTCTCCCTGCCCCGCCCCGGCTTTATCTTCTCACACTGTGACTGATTTACACAGGCTTTAAATCATTCTTTCAAATAACACATTTCATTAGAATAGGGTAACGGACAAAGAACAAAATGCTGTTTAATCCCCTCTTGACAGAACCCTTAAGGACTGCTAATGTTTTCAGGGAACACGTGGAAGTTGGTGTTAAAAGGACCCTTGCAAAGAAATGGCAAGACAGCCTGGGAGAGAGCGAGTGGTGTAGAAATTCTCTTCGTCCCACTGGGCTGGGCAATCGGAGGTGGCTGTGTCGTGGGACAGTGTCTCCCAGCTCTTTGCATGTTTCCCGGATGGCCTTTCCCACAATTTGATCTAGCAACCAGTAAGAACCCAAGAGAAATTATTATATTATTTTTTTATAGACTTGGTCTTAAACCAACATGCAGTCCGTTTCCTGACCTGTTACTGGAATCTCTGGCTCTTGACTTCGTGAATCACCTCTTGGTGAACCCCTGGATAGGACAACGGGTATTTGTTTTGGTACCAAGCCTCGGGCCTCTCCTCAGATGTGTCTGCTCTTGCTACCTTCAAGTGGCATAAAGCTTGATCCAGCCCAGTTGCTGGCAGCGTGCCTTGGTGGCACGTTGACCATGGTATGGGAAACGGGAGACTGAGCTGAAGGCTTTAGTCCCAACAAACTATTGTCATCGGACTGGACCACAGCTGGGGAACAATAGCATCCACATATCCATATCGAGACAGGGGGATCTTGCTCTCTTCTGACCTATCCTCGTGGGTTCTGGAATGGCCTAGTTGCTGTTTTATCTGTTGGCAATAACTAAATGAGAAATTTGGACGCCCATTGCATTTGAACCCAGAAGGAACAAGAAGAAAGCAGAAGACAGTTAGTAAGCTGTGTGAGCCAAATGCAGAAGAATTATTGAGCCATCTGTAAGGAGAATTATTTTACCATTAGCAAGTGAAACTCTCTTGCAAGTTCAGGGTTTAACAGAGCTGTTTTTATGGTGACATAGTAGTTGACAGATGCAAGGAGTCTCTGTTGATCCAAAGATTCAGTTCCACAAAGTAATAAGCATTTATTGATGTACATAAAACCAAACTTTGCAGGTAGAAGCATAAGACAGTTTCTTCCCACCCTTGATGTGCAGTTTAAAAGTGGAGACAAAGATAAACCCAAAATTGCAATACAATAACAAAATCAGCAATAGACATAAATAGAGAGTAAAGACGCAACATAACATGTAAATATTACACTATGGGGCAAGAAATGGCATCCTGGGAAGATATCCCAGAGGAGATGATACCTAAAAAAGGTTTTGGAGGGTGAATAGGAGTTTAGCATAAGTACAGAGGGAGTCTCCCCTGTCTCAAGATAGGGGAGACAAAATCTGCAAAGGTTAGGACATGAAATATGTACAAACAACATGGCAGGCTTGGCTGTTAAGATCAACATTGCTAAATTATGCAACTGAGAAAAGAGATGAAAAAAATAAAGTTGGGGAAATACGGAGTGATTCTGGAAGATGTTTTATATCTTGGTTTATCTCTTAGAAGATCAGCAACTACTGAAAGGTATTAAAGCATACAACACGGTGACTTTTATAACTTAAAAGTATAGAAAGGATAGAGCAGTTAAACCAATAAGTTATCAGATTACTATCATGGTTCCAAGATTTTTCTAAACATCTTAGAATGTACAAATAATGAAATCTACTTTTCAAGGAAAAATAAAATTACAACAATAATAATCAACAGCAGCACCAATTATTAAGGGGTTGCTAAGTGCCAGGAACTGTTCTAGGCACTTTACAGGAACTAACTCATTCTAACTTCACTGGCTTTACCACGTGGTATTACCATTATTTCCACCTTACAAGTAGGAAACAGGAATAGTGAGGGTTACAGAAGGTTCCCAATGTCATACTTCTAGTAAGAAACAGAAAAAAAAAAAAAAAGTGGAACTGATTCTTGTTGTAAGATGGATGCATTCAAAATAGATATCGATTCTGCATGTACTCTGATGCCCCCGAGAAAGAGGGAAAAAAATTCCTTAAGCTCATTCCATTTCTGCCATTAGACTTTTCTTCCTAAAATCGTCTGTTGTCTTTCTGGTGGTTGACTGGGTCACATACCAGTGCTCCTCACAATGGTCTTTCTTGCATGTTTCATACCCTGCATGTCATTTGAAACAAAGGTTTCACCTTCCCTGACGTCTCTCCACACCTCTGCTCACCTTTCCATTCCCACTGTCTTCATCTTTTTTTAGGTCCTTATAGCAAAGCATGGAGAAGCTACCACCTGCCTTCTCCTTCCCTGGCAAGAGCTCCTCTCGTGCCTGTGACTGTCCCTTATATTCTTCCCTAAAATTAAATTTAAATTATAAAAGGGACTCATGGCAGAAAATGATAAAAACTGAAAAAAAATAAATATCACTATCTTAACCGTCACTTTAACATAGTCTCAACAGTTAACTATCATTTCTCATTCATAACATTGATCCTAGAATAAAATATATATGCCAGATAAAAATTAGAAAATCCACTTGGTTCTCTTCTTTCTCCTTTCTCTCTAAATACATATACATTATATATATGTATTAATATATAATATGCACACATGTACCTATATTATACATATTACAAAAAGACAACCTATGCATGCACATGTGGTGTTAGATCTTTGAGTGATACTGTTACTTGCCTAATAAGGAGCCATTTCTTTTCTATTGTGGACAGAACTTCTGATTGCTTTAAGCACTAATGTGCCCAATTCCAGGAGATGAATCATGATTTATCCAAGCCAAGAATGTAAACCTATTACCCTTTGTCAAAAGCTAGCTCATTCTTGCAGTCCAGGGTGGCTATGGGTTCCAATTCTTGTCAGTGCTGGGGGATTTGGGGGAAGTGTTTGTCTTCCTGATAAAAAACAAGCTTTTTTTTTTTTTTTTTAATCCTCTTTTCTGCCTTTGCAGAGTAAGGAGGTGATGCCCAGAGCTATGGTAGCCACCTTGTGACCATGAGGCAAATACTTGAGCAGGAAAAGCTAACAGCATGTGGCTGGCAGAGCAGAGACTTAATAAAAGCCTTGAGTCATTGATGACATCCTTAAAAAAATTAACCATGGAACTACCATATGATCTGGCAATCCCACTACAGGGTATATAAGAAAATGAAATTAGTATGTCAGAGATCTTCACTCCCATGTTCGTTGCAGCATTATTCACAATAGCCAAGATATGGAATCGGTTGTTCATCAATGCATGAATAGATTAAAAAATATGTGGTATATTTTTGTGGTATACATATACAATGGAAAAATATTCAGCCTTAGGGAAAAAAAAAACCCTGTCACTCGCAACAACACGAATGAACCTGCAGAATATTACATTAAATGCAATAACCCAGGCACAGCAAGATGAATACTGTGTGACCTCACTTACAAGTAGAATCTTAAAAGGTTGAACTCACATGAGTAGAGAGTATAATGGTGGTCGCCAGGGTCCAGGGTAGGGGGTGAGGAAAATGGGAGAACGCAGTTGCTGTCAGAGCTAATACGCAGCATGGTGACTGTAGTTGCAGAAGTTCTTCGATTTAGTGTGGCGAGACAGAAGACTTGCACAACAAGTTGGTCAAAGAGAATTTATTACTCATAGATAGGCAGGGAAGATAAACAGAAGCCTCAGATCCATGGTGAACCAGTCCCCCAAGGCTCATGAAAGCTGCCCAGGGCAGATGGAATCTAGTCTTTGTGTACCCCACTTTGCCCTGCAGATGAGGGACCCCAGAAGCATTTCACCCCAGGTTTTATACCCCCGGCACCATTGGGTTCGCTGTGTTCAAGCACTGCAGAAACAAACTGTTCTCAGAGGCCAGAAGGCAGGTCCGGTTGTTCTGGATACTACAGTTATTTCGTGAATTACAAGTC
The DNA here is from genome assembly GCF_020740605.2 of Lemur catta. Classification (NCBI taxonomy): domain Eukaryota; kingdom Metazoa; phylum Chordata; class Mammalia; order Primates; family Lemuridae; genus Lemur; species Lemur catta. The sequence continues at coordinate 14,366,798 of NC_059147.1, read as the reverse complement.
GGAGAGAGACGGGTTGGCCAAAGCCATCCAGGGGCCCTCCCTCTTACAATAGTCAATACTACTATATTGTACACTGGGCACTTGCTAAGAGAATAGATCTTAAATGTTCTCACCACGCACACACAAAAAGGTAACGTGCAAGGTGATATGTTAATTAGCTTGAGCTTGATCCTGGTAAGCATTTTTATGATGTATGCATATATCTGAGCATCACATTGTACTTCTTTACTACATACAATTTTTGTTGGTTGTATCTCAGTGAAGCTGGGGTAGGGGGGAAAATGAGGCTCTATAGCATCTTTTCTCAAAGCGAAGCCCACCTGCATCAGACTCGAGGGTCTACTCCAGGTCTATGCAAACGGAACCCCAGGTCTTCACATCTCTTCAAGAACTTTGAATGTTTCCAATGTAAATTCAAGTTTTGGAATGTACTGGCTTTTAAAAATCTGGGATATTGTTATTTCTGGAGTATCATAGGACATCCAAGTGTTTTTAAGGAAAATGAAGCAAGATCGGGCATTCTCTAGAAGCTTCTGAATGTGACAGCGTAGTGGGAAGAGCGCCAAGTGTGCAGCCTCAGTTTCTTCCTCTGCAAAATGAACTGAAAGTGTCAGTCCTAGAGGGTGATGATAGGAACGGTGAAGGTGCACCCCAGGCATGTCCCCCAGACCCAGGAACTCGGCTGACCCTCAATGTCAGTTGCCCAATTAGAGACAATCATTTCCTAACATTACCAAGAGGACCGAGAACCCTGCAAGCAAGCTGCAGAGCGCAGAGCTTGGCTGCACATTGAGAGAACCGAGATGACACTCTTTTTGCAAAAACAGAGGCAGCTACTGATTCATAGCAGACTCCGTTTCTCCCAGTGGTTTGGCATCCCGCAACAAAAGCCCTCTGGTCTATTTCCATTCAAACCTCAACAAGATAGAAGGCTGCTTTTTCAGCTGTTCAATCTGTCCCTTGTCTGTCACATGCAAATTTAATTGCTTTTTTAAGAGCAAGGGTGGTTCACCTGTGTAACTCCCACATCTAGAATAATGCCTAGCACGTAGTATATTCTCAGTCCATATGTGTGGAGGGAATAAATGAGTGAACAGACGGTATGTTCAGGGGATCTCCCCCCCCAACTCCATTCTTGTCCCCCCAACTCAGAGTGAAACTTGCTGGCCAGGACATGCAACTGAAGGAGCTATGCCTAAAGTCTGCTGTGTTCAGGAAGTGAATGGTGGTGAAGGAGCTGCTGTCACTCAGTGTTTGTGAGCCCAGAATGCATGTACCTAAAGGAAAAAGCATCATGAGCAGACACTGAGGAACGTTCAAGTCCAAACACAGGAATGCTCAGACTCTTATGGAGAATAACTAGCGATGCTCAGGGTGAGAGCTTTTGCCGATTGTGCGGGGGTCACCAAACAGCTGCTGCTCGCTACAGTCTGTACTGTCGCCGGCCTCAGTCTCCTTGGTAGCCGTCTGTTAGAGCTTCCTCCTGGACCGCAAGGGCTTTGAGCAAAGATCTCAATTTTTCAAGGGGAAAAAAATTATCGGCAGGGGAGGGATAGAGTGAAAGAGACAGACACACATGGAAGGAGAGAAGAAAATAGTTTTTAAAAAGATAGAGAAAATCAGGGAGGAGAAAAAGAAAGTAAAAAGCAAACAGGCAGGAATGAAAGAAATAAAGGGAGAGAGAGAGAAGGAAGGAAAGAAAAAAAAATAAAAAGAAAAAGAACCCAGACTGCTGCGAGGACCTGAGCAGACAAAGAAAGCAGCCAGGGATCACAGACCACAAACGTCTCTATATTTTTTTTCCTTTTCTCCCCTCTGCCCTTCACTCTACCCGGCCTCTCGCAGAGCCCGGAGGGCCCCAGACCGCAGGCTCAGGAAGAGGCTTCTCATCCTTCTCCAGCTTGGCCTGGAGCCTCCTTTGAACACCCTGTGGCTGGGGGCCAGACACCTTCTCACAAACAACTGGCCTGCCCGGGCAGGCCGGGGCCCGCCGGGTGGCTCACAGCTTCCTCGTCTGCGTGGCTTTGGTGTCAAGCGAGTCCTTCCTGGGACTTCGTGCAGCGTGTGCTGTTTTATGTCCCCAGCACACACCCATGGGCTCTCAATCCAGGCACTATCTTACTGACAGCGAGGCCCTGAGCAGGACTTCCCCAGGGCCCGTGTGTACACTAGCATTTGGCGGAGCAGGGCGGAAGATGGGAGGCCATGGGAATTGCTTACTACAACATAAAAAATACATACAGGGCTGGTAGAGTGTAGTGGGTGAGGCTTCGGGCTCTAGGAATGCCTGCATTTAAACCCTTACGCTGACGTTGCCCAGCCATGCACAGTCTGGCTCAAGTTACTTGCCTGCCTGTGCCTCAGTTTCCCCATTAGACAAATGGAGATACTTCTAGTACTAAACTTATTGGGGTTCTTTTGAGGATTGAATAAAACTAGTCACTTAATAAATATTTATTGAGTACCTCCTATGCCCTTGGGGGGTATTCCTCTTACGGTTTACTCGGGGAAGATTGTAATAATACTAAAAAATACCCTGTGTAAATTGTTGGGCACAATGTCTGGGGCATAATAATGTGAGAAATGTTAACTTGCGATTAACTGAGGACCTACCACGTAACAGCACTATCCTAAACCTTTGATTATATTCACTGTGACGTCGAATCTTCCTAATACTGTAAAGCAGTTAACGTCCTCACTCTTCTACTACTGAGGGTGCTGAACTCGGAAGCTTGGAGTAGGTTTGCCTCGTGTCACATAACTAGCAAATAAGGGAAACAGGTTTGGGGCACAGATTGACTGGACTAGAACCCGTTCCTGCAAATAATGTGTCTGTCTGCACAGCTGCACCTGCAGACAACTGTGGCTCAGGAAAAGCAAGGGGCAGCCCACGGTGCGGAGTTTGGTTTCATTCGCTGGAACTTCTGTTAGAATCCCTGGCTGGTAGTTTGGTTCCCCCTTTTGTCCTCACTATTCCTAATACATCCACTGCAGAGGTGAAAATGTTATTTTTTTCAATCTGGGGAATATCATCAGCTAAGATTTACCAGAGGGAAGACAATGAAAAAAGGCAAATCTACATCCTAACTATATACATTTTCATGCTATGTGTTGGATGCTCCCGTCATAGATGAGTGAAGAACCCAGTCCAGTGAAGAGTGAGACAGGGAGGCGATGCTTAGCGACGCAGGGCAGGCCCCAGCGATGGGGTTCACCCGGGCCACGCCTGGGTTGCACCAGCTGCAGAGCAGCTGGCCGGAGGGGTCGGGTGGGTGTGGGGGGCGTGGGGGAGAGGAGAGGCACCAGCTAGCAAGTGAACGCACCACTTGGCTTCTCGGTCAATGGCTAAAATCCCAAATCAGCTACTGTTAGATCTTGGCATAAACAACCCTAACTATGTAAAGTCGTTATCACTAACTTAGCATTTATAATATTAAAAGCCTGTAATTATTATCCTTACTCACGGGATGTGTGTGTGTGTGCACGCGCATGCTCCTCTCCTCTAATCCCCGTTTATAAGCGTCCTCCTAATTCATTTTTGATCAGACTGAACAGGGGCCAAGCCTCTTTCGCTAATATTGACATTGGCTGGGTGTCAGCCGTCAGGATTTGGAGAAACTGGAAGGGCTTGCTCTTTTGCTGCTTTCTTTTTTATTTTTTTAAAAAAATTAACTATTTTGAATCACCCCACAATTAAAACCCTACTTTTAAGATCTGCCCCTCTCCTCATACCTCCCTCCTCCTAACTCTAATCATGTCATCCCACTTCAAGTTGCTTTTCACTTTCTCAAATTCTTTTACTTATACCACATTTGCTCCTAGACTAGACTAGAAGTTCTCAACAGAAACCAAACTTCCTTCCTCCCTCGTTTCTTTTGTTCCCTAGTGGATTTTAAGATGGTTCTTAAAAATGGATAAAACACATACACAAAAATAATGAGGTAAAATGAGAAAATAAGCATAGAGAAATAAGATCAGGGTAATATCAGCTTACAAACTGCCCTCTATGATCCTGTGCAAATTCTAGAAGTAGGGTGTAATCATGACTCAGGCAGCTAGCTCTCCAGCAAGCCCGTGTCTTCAGTTAAGTTTGCCTTGCTCATGAGATATACCAAACTAGGAGCAGCACAATTTCTTGGTGCTGAGGCCAGAGAGAAATTTCTGCCATGGGTCTACATAACAATGATCTGTGATAGATTTCAAATCACCTGTGATAATGTCAATCTCACTGGTACAAAGTTCCTCATATGATCTTTCATCAGCCTCCAACGCACGCCGCAGGCATGATGCCAGGACGAGGTTGTATCATGTTAGCTGGATCTTCACTGATAGTTTCGGCAGGGACTGGGCCCCCTGGCCTTTGGCATCCTTTGGGGCATGTAGCACGTTGCTGGGCACATGTGGTTAACAAAGGTGTTTTGGGTTCGACTTCATCAGGACAATACCTCCCTACTGTGAGATGTGCAGCTACTTGGGGATTCTTTCCTTGCTGGTGCGTAGGCCTATCAAGCTCACTGTGTTCTGAACAATACTGATCACTTTCCTCCACAAACCTTCCATTTCCATCCATGGCCCACCACCCAATTCATGATCCAAGCCAAAATCCAGGGGCCCCTCCTGACCACTCCTCCTTTCACCTCCTCTAGCCCCTCATCCAAGACTCTTTCAGGAGCCCTGAGCATCACTCATTCCGTACAAAATCACTGCAGGCACTCACTCACTCATTGAATGTTCTCTTCCATCTTGATCACTAGATTGCAAGGCTCACATGGGGATGGATCTCTTGTTCTCCTGCTTTTTGCAGGGTCCCCTGTGGTCCCCAGCACCCAGTACAGCAGTTGCTCAATTAACAGCATGTCGGATGAGTGCATGAAGAAACAAACCAAAGAGAGAACCAATACAGGGAAACTAGTTTGACGGAAGGATCACCCTTTGTACGTTCATTTGTCCATCCCACTGCAACGTAGCCTGATCTAACTCCATTTCTTTTCCATCCACTGTTCAAATTCCACTCAGCATCTCCTTTTATCATTTTTCCATAAACCAGAACAGCACGCGGGCAAACTCTGATCATCACGACCCTATTCTAGTTTACCGAGAGGTACTTGCTGTCTTGGAGAAAATTCTTCTCTTTCCTAACACATTTAATGTGAAAATACCAGCTTTAAGCCTTTCCATGGCAGAGCTCTAGCCAACGATCGCTGATGGTGATTATCAGCTGACAACGCAGCCTTCCTCAAAGGGTGTGGGGGCTCCAGGGAGGACCAGCACCCAGCACACTCGGGAGGAGGAGCTCGGGCTGCATTTCTATCCCTGCTTCCAAGCTGCCAGCACTTTTAACGGGAAACGAGACCCGGCTCAGACTAGCAGGAGAAGGGGACGTCTTGAAACTGAGAAGAGACATCTATAAACCGGCAGGCTAACCACATTATCTAAACTGCCATTTTATAGCCATATGCACTCAAATTAAAAAAAAAAAAAAAGTTGAATGTAAAAAAGTGTGCAAAGATAAGACACTGCTAAGGGAGCGCAACCCAGAGAGGCCTCTTTCCCTCTCCTAGGAGATACTTCCCTTGATTTTGAAACTGAAAATGCTATAGTCAGCACCAACTTAATTCCACATTGCAATTAGGGTTATGCATTAAACCAGGCCCCTGAAGACGACTACCCTAAAGGAACTCAGGGAAGAAATGAAAACCAGACGTGTGGCCGGAGCAGTTGGCACCAGCCTGCCTCCTGATATGTAGTGGTGGTATAGATTTAAAATGAAAATTAAAAGCAGTCATTACAGTTGAATTAATGTCATATTCGCCAGCTGTTTATTGAAAAGGAAAAGAAAGGCAGTGATGTGGGAATTCTGGAGGCAGCTTGGACTACTGTGCCTGCGTTTTATTTATTTTTTTAGCATCCTATATTTTATTTATTAATAAGTAATAGGAACAATGGAAATTTCCATGGTGTAGCAAAGTCACTAAAGCTTAATTAACAATGACTTTATACACCTGCAATGGAAGACAAACAGTTTCTTGTAACTCAGTAATATACATATATAAAAAAACCGGTTAAGTGTTTTTTTTTAGTATTTCAACCATAAACAGTTTGAGAATTTAACTGCAAGAGATCACTACATAAATAGCAATAATTGGCATTTAAATCATGTCACTATGAACAAGCTTCTCCACTATCCTGAAGTATTTGTATCATATCACCAATTTCTGCTTTGCCCTCTCTCTTCCCCTGCCCTAATTAAGTAGGTTTTTATTTTATTTAAAGAAGATAGCTGAGCTATTCCTTTACTGGAGAGAGAGGTTGCCAATGCACCTTTGATTTCTGGCTAAAGCTGGTGCTGTGCAATGTCTAGGGGAAGAGTCTTCTCAGTTAGGGGTTACATCAGAATCACCCAGGTTGCTTTCAGCATTGATGTAAAGATGCCACCTCCACTCTGGATTCTCATGTGCTGAACTGAAGTTGGGACTAGATTTTTACAGTTCTCTGCCAATGTTTCTAAAGGCTGCTCTGGGTTGAAAATAACTGAGTTTCCAACTTGAGTCTCTTCTGGTATCTGGCCCCATCTGTGAGCTCAAGGTTCCTCCGGCTGGAATCCCTTTCCCCTGCTTTTAACGGGGCTGGTCCCTTCTCCCTCAACTCTCCCGCGAAGTCGGCCACCCCTTCTACATCACCACTGTCACATCCATCACTGACTCTGTTCCATTCCCATTTTGTTTCTTGCATGAAACTTGCCACTATCTGAAATGGTCCAGTTGTTCTTCCCAGACGCACGACACCAATAATTTAACCCACTGGAATATACAGACTGGGAGGGCCAGGGCCTTGCCTGCTGCATTTAGTGCCTTGCATACTGTCGGCCCTCACTAAACCCAAGAATGAATGACTGGGTCCTGTGATACACCGTTCTAGGTAGAAAAAGGAGAAAAAAAATTCTGGGTAGCTCAGATTCAGGTACTTGCAGGCAGTTCCTAGGCAGAGGAAGACATCTAAGCTATATGATCTAAATGGTCTCAAACATAGTGTTTCTCGGTACGTATTAAAATACCTGGGAGAAGTGAAAACTCACCAATCTCAGAGCTCCATTGCTGGAAACTGTGATTTCATTGGTCTAGGGTAGGTCTCGAGCATCTGTATCGGTGAAAAGCTACTCGGCGTAGTTTCCATTTATAGCCAAGTTTGAGAATCAAGCACTTTCTGTATAAAAGTCTAATCCCAGACAGTCTAGACATTACCTGGGAGCTATAAAATGCAGATGCTCAGGCCCTTCCCAGGCCTCTGACTGAGAATCTGCATTATCACAAGGTCCCAGGTGATTGACGTGTATATATTAAGGCTCTGGGAGAACTGCTCTTAGAGGTCAGCAAGCTAATACGCTCTTGTGTGAGTCATCCCTTCAGGCCCAGAATATTTTGAGTATGTCACAATAAAATAATGGAATGTATATATATAAACATCTACTCTATCTGGTGAAAACAAATTTTGTTTTTGGAGCTATCAGTCTCCCAGTTGAATGTGTATCCTCTTTATTGGCAGGAGGCCTGATGCTCTGTGCTTTCTCCCATGAGTCTCTTTCACACTAAAGTGTACATGACTGCCAAAAGCATAGGGAGTTTCCACTTTGGGCACTGAGGGTTTGAGCCTGGGCCCTGCCATTTACTGGCTATGAAAACTTGAACAAGTCCCTGATGTCCTCCCTGATGTTCAGGTTCATCATCCATAAGAAAGAAACAATAGTCCTTGCACGGCCCATCCTCCAGGGCTGTTTCGAGGATCAAATCAGATGCTTTATATAAACGAATGGAGGTATAATTATCGTCCCTGTGTTTGTATGACTCACATCATTCTAACTTCATAAAACCCTTGTTTAGGGAGACTGGAAAGGTGAAGGTGTGCGTGCAATTTCAGGATTGCACCAGGAAACAGTCCTTTGAGAATTCAGTACTGGGAGAAAGCTGTGCTTTCTGAATGATCTTATGTAAATCTTATGTCTTTTGGATCATATGGATGTCTTTTCAGATGTTTTCATTTTTTTGCCTTAGCTACCAGGGAGCTTGGAATTAGGTGGTTCATTGCAATGAAGAGCTCTAAAATAGTATTCTCCATTGTCCCTAGAAAACTGTCTACAATATTTTTTCCAAAATAAGCTAAGAATGAATCGATGACAGTAAGAATACCAAGAAACATGAGCTGCAACTCAAAACACATATTTATGTAACACTTTGGTCAGTGTTCATTTGTTTAGACCAGTACTATCCAACAAAAACACAATTGTGAGCCTTTTACATAATTTTAAATGTTTTAGTAACCACAATAAAAAAGTAAAATAGAAACATGTGACACTTGTTTTAATATTGTTAAGCCAATACAGCCAAAAAATTATCGCTTCAAATTGTGATCAATGTAACAATTGAGATTTTGCATTTTTCCATTCTAAGCCTGCAAAAAGCCAGTGTGTATTTTGTATTTTTAGTCCTTCTCAACTGAGTCCGGCCACATGTCAAGTGCTCTATGGCCACGTGGGCCAGTGATGGCCATCTTGGACGGCACAGGCTTAGACAATGATATTTCAGAGAGAGAGAGCTGTAATAACATCTACCATTTCTCACAAGTGTATTTTGTGCTTTGTAAACATCATTAATTGCCTTAAGAACACTTTGAATTAGGGCCTACCATCTTTCATTTGCAGATGAGAAAACAGCTATTCAGATAAGTGAGATAATTTGTCCAACATTGAAAACCAGAGCTGGAATCCAAACCCAGTTCCAAAAACCAAGGCCCATAATCACTATACTACACTGTTTTCTGATGTACTGACTTGGGAGTATCATTAAAAGCAGGAGACCTCAATGTGTAGCCTCAGTGGGGGTCTAGCTCTCGCTCTGAACTCGGAGCTGATTCCGGCCACAGCATCCAGGGACTCTCTGGAAAGCTGGGAGGGAGGCCTCCACCCAGCACGCTGTAGGCATCTCTCCATCAAACCGCCGCCTTCAACCTGTGCAGCTCAGATGAGAAGTTTGGAAGAAGTAATTATGATTTTATTGCACCCACTGTGCTGACGATTAATGCTGAGTGTGGGTGGAAAATGCACCCTCTCATTTGCTAACACGCACTATAATTATGCATGCCTCTCCAGGTACTATAATTTAGGACTTAAAAAAGCCCCATTTCGAACAAGTAGTGCTGCACTTGTAAAACGTTACAGATGTGTTATCATATAAATGAGATAGCTGTGACATGATGGCGCGGTAATAAATCCCCAACTTAGATTTGGAGACAAGATATGTCAAAAGCAAATCCACGCTGCCACTTAATCTTCTACATAAACTGTTTATTTTTTCTGAGTCCTACAATAATACATGTCAGACGGCTTTGATAGTTTCGAGATTAATGTGTTTTCCCCCTTCAGGTCATCACAAGACTACTCATTTCATTAAATGAACTCTGCCAGTTGCAAGGTGGAAGCGTGCTGCAAAACATAACTGTTCGCACCAAAATTGGGAAGCCAGCAAGATGGAATTAATAAATAAAACTGATTTCTCCCCATTTCCGGGGAAGGTTGGAAATGCCATTCTGAAGCGTATCTTGATTCTTCCGAGCTTCCTTTGGGAGTGAGGGGCTCACGGTGATGCGTGTGCAGGCTGTAAGATGCTCTCGCCCACAGCCATTTGTTTGATGTCTGATGCCTCCCACCCCCATCCCATCCCACAATGCCTCCGGGGTGGTGCTGGGCCTCGACAGCCCACACCCTAATTAAAAAGAACGGCACCTGCAAAAGCAGAGGCCTCTCTGTGAAAGCTTCCCTCCGATCCCCTCCCTAAGGTGAAATCCACCGAGAGAACATGCCTTTTCACACCTGTGCAAGCCAGAGGAGCTTCAGGTGAGACGTTCGCCTGACTCCACGCCCCGCCCGAAGCCCAACTTTCAAACTGGAAGACCCTCACGCTGGCCCCGTCCCTCCCAATAATGTCATAAGGAGCCACACCAAGGCTGTGTCAATCCAGGAAATCTGTTTGACAGTGTGAGGAAGGGTTCCTGTTAAGTCTCCAGCTTCCCTACTTGATAGACCAGGGCTGAGCAAACTTCTTCTGTAAAAGGCCAGATACTAGACATTTTAGACACCTCAGGCCATCTGTCCCTTTCAACTAGCCAATTCTGCCTCTTGTAGCACAAAAGCCATACCACAGACAACAGATAAATGAGTGTGCGTGGCTGTGCTCCAACAAAAGATATTACGGATGCTGAAACTTGAATTTCATGTAATTTTTCATTACATGTACCATTAAATATCTTTTGTGTCACTAAATATTTTTCTTCTCTTTTAAAAAAAATGTAAAAACTACTATTAGCCCACAAGCTGGATGGAGACAGATTTGGCTCACAAGTCTGTGGCTTGCTGACTCCCGGTGAAGAGGCATTGGGATTGAGTGGCCTTATCTCAGATGCCTGTCCTGACACCAGCATCCAAGGATGCTCTGTTACACCCAGAACTGCTGTTTCAGGTACACAGCAGGTATAATGTATCCCTTTGCTCCTACACACCTTCTTCCCAAGTCACTAACCCTCGAAGAGGCCAACGGGAAATTCTCCCGGGAGACAGAGGTTCCTGGATTGAATTCTGAAGGAGCCATGGAGGAAATCCCAAGACTCTCGAGTGAATGTGCGCTTTGTAGGCAGAACAAAGGTGTGTGGAGTCAGGGGAGGGCTCACAGAAATAACAAGCGAGGCTCTCACCGGCACAGGACTGGCGATACGCATCTGGTTGGCACTTCCTCCCACCCTGTTACAATAAGGCCTCAGAATCTTTCTCAGCCCAGTGAGCTACAAAGACATTGGAGCAGCATGATGCAAGCACAGAGTAGAGCCAGTTTGCCACAATACACATTTTTTCCTTTTTTTCTAGACAGAGGAATATAGGATTCTTGGCTGAAAGTACTTGGTTAGTTATGATGCAGGTGTTAGATCTCCAGGAGTGGAGGGTAAAGGTGCTAAGGGTGGTGGATGAGATACAGGAATGGGAGAGGAGATATTTCTTTTTGTTTTTATTCCCCAGGCCGTCCTCCCAAGAGAGGAATCACTCCGGCCACTTTTAAATCTGAAGAATGTCAGATCCAAACAAGGGGTGGGGGAAAAAAAGATGGTTAAAAGGATTTCATCTGCAATCAAGGCCTCTGCTGGGCCAGCTGCGTTGGTCCTGGTTCCCTTCTCCCTCCACAGGACACTGAAGACTGAAGTCTTAGTCCTACTCTCTGTGGCCACATGGAAGATGCAAATCTGGCCGTTGATGATAAAAAAATCTTCTCTCAGAACAGGGAATTGAAAACATCTGGTTAGAAGAGCTGCTAAGCAGAAATCTGGACCTTTAAGTTAGCTGGGTATTGGCCACTGGCAGCCAGACTAACTGCTCTAACAAATAGCTATTACCTCAGTGGCTTAACCAGGAAAGCATTTTCCCCCCTTGCATAAAATCCAACGCAAGGGATCCTGCTCAGCTGGCTCCCCTGAGTGGCAGTACTCCATGCAGCGACTCGGGGATTCAGGACTCTTTCCACCTGGCATCTTGGATGGATTCTTGGACATCCATGGTTCTCAAAGTGTGTAAAATAGTTGCCTGCAGGTTGACCCACCGCCAGCAATTCTGATTCAGTAGATGTGGGGTAGGGCTACAAATGTGCATTTTTAACAAGTTCCTAGGTGATGCTGCTGCTGCTGGTTCATGAGCCGCACCTTGAGTGGCACCTTCCAACACAGCCTTTCCCAGCCGGAGACTAGGGGGAAAGGCACACTGAGGAGTTGCATGAGACGTGTCTGGTACACCCTTCATTTTAAGCTCCACATTTGAGAAGTTTATCAAGCTGTGTTGCTTTTACCTTTGAAATAGGCCCTGGGTCCCTCTGTTCCCTCTGTCACTGCTTTGTATTCAGTCTACCTTCTGCAACGTGGCCAAAGGCACCTCTTTGAAATATAAACTTTGTCTTGAACCTCTAGGACTAAAGAATACCAGATATGTCTTCATTGGCAAGAGGATGGAAGGCAGATCCCTTAGAGTGGTCCAGAATCCTCCAATTCTGGCTCCACCACTTCGTCACCCACATCCCTCTCCCTCTGTACCCAACATTCCATCTACAACCATCCCCTAAACCTGCAAACCTCTGAAAACTCTGGCTACTTTTGCCCCAACTGCTTTCTCCTCCCTGGGAAACTTACCTGGCTAGGAGAGCCTTAATTGTCTTCTAAATCCAAGCCCAGGGAAATATAAATGGATGTTGTACATTAAAATGATGCTCAGGAGAAAAACAATTAAAATGTGAGACCCGTACATCCTGTTGAAAAATGATTAAACATTTTCACCCATAAGATGGGGGGAAATAACTTCATGTGTTAGCAAGTGTATGGAAAAACTGGTGTTTCTGCAGCCTACCGGTAGAAAGAGAAGTGTCTATGGAGCTGCTTGGGGTGGGGGGAAGGCGGACAGTTGTTGCATACTTAATGACTCCACAAATGTATATTTTTATCTCTCCCATGGAGCACTTATACTTATTTACAAGAAGACAGAAACTGGATGTTTACTGTAGCACTGTTTATAAATATGAACAATAAAAAATCATGCAAGTGTCATCAACGGGAGAAGAGCTATACAAATTATGGACCCACTGCCAATGAACCACTCTGCAGGGGGTGCGAAGATCACTGGTTCTTTACGCTCTCACCTGGAGAGCCCTCGGGCACACCGGCGAGAAACAAAATGCGAAGTTCAGTGTTGATACGTACAGTATGGTATGATTTATGTAAACATTCAGACACACCGTTGCTGTTTCCTAAAACCTAGACTCAAAGATTCACATCAGCCTAACAACTGTGGTTGCCTGTGGTAGGTTGGGGAATGAGCTAGAAGGGGCTTAGGAGGTCTTCAAATTTAGCTCTAAGCTTTTAAGTTTCTATAAGCAACTTTTAATTCTGGTGTCATCTGTGTACCTAAAATGTAGTAACTTTTAAGAAGATCAAATGTCTCCGAAGCTGTCTCTAAGTCCCCCTGGCAGAATCCACTCCTCTGTGATCTGTCTACTCCTGAGCTAGTTGAACGTGTCTGTCTTTCAATGAGCTGTTTCCTGGCTGAGCTTCCTTACCTGGCATCGGGCTCAGCGGGGGCCGAGGCATTTCTGCTCAGCTTTGTGACTTTGTGCCTAACCTCATGCTTCGTTCAGAGGAGGTGACTGGTACCTGTGAATCACCCAGAGGGCCTCCCCGGGAACCTTCTGGGACGATTGCACCATGAACCCTTGGGGTTATACTCTCCCACGTAGGTATCTTATCCAGTCTGAGAGTCTGCACAAAGCGGGTTGCTGGATTAACAGTCTCTAGCACCACAGTTGAGGGTCAGCCTGATATTCCAGTTGCTTAAATTCTGATACACTTCTGTGTAGCTAAAGTGTCCCCTGTGTCCCACCCCTCTGCTGCTATGGCTTGTCCCAGATATCTCTGTCATCCAGCAACTAAAGAGTTAAGGCTGCCCCAGCAGAGGGCAGCCAGCACCTTGCTTCAGAGCTATGCCACTGGTGACCCTTCTCCTGGGTGGCCATAGATCAGGAGGGTCGCCCCTGAGCAGTACTGATAGGCAACATCGTTAAGTTCTCGGTACCCAGGTATTAACTCAGTGAATCCTCATCATTCTACAGCAGGCTGAGGACCACTGTCATCACCCTGTCACCAAGGTGCTTGAAGACAGAGCTGGGACTCAATCCCCGTTCTGTCTAAACCTAGAGCCTCTATCGTCACCACACGCTCTGCTGCCATCGGTAAAAGCCATCGTCCCTGGGACCAGCTGTGTTGGAACAGCAAATGTGCCCTGTCAGCATACAACACCCCTCAACAGGTCACCTTCTGGTCCCTGCGTCACTCAGCCACGTGCTGTCTTCCCAGGTGAACCCAGCCTGCTCCACTCCCCCCTCAAGGCTCTGCACTTTCTGCAGAGCGTCCTCCTTCCCCTTCCAAAGATTCGGTGTCCCCATGTGCACCAGGAGGCTGTTGGTTGTACATTTCCATGTATCAAGTTAAACAAAAACCTCTTAGGATGCTGCAGAGCCTCTGGAGTGTTCAGTGAGACGCCACATCTGCCCGCTCCAGGGACTTGAAAGTTCAGGTGTTTCTCCTCCCGAGGTGCACCTTGTACACAACATGGTGACGAAAAGAAAACGGATAAATGTTATTTATTCACAAGACACTTTAATCAAATCCTCCAAAAAGCACACACACAAAAAAAAGTTTATTAATGTAGTCAGCATCCCAGAAATGACAAGTGATGTCTGTAATTGAGGCTAAATGCTTCAGGCTCCTGGGTGGGTCGGGGAAGGCGGCTTGCGGGGTGACAGGCATTGGTTATGACAATGCAGCGCTCCGGTCTGGGAGAACAGATTTCTGCTTTGGTATCAGCCCACTGCCTAGACAGGAGGTGCCTCGTGTTCTCCTTAAATCATGAGCCAGGCTGAGTGACATTCGGAATGATAATAACATTCCTCTATGCTCATTGCCCATCAGATGGCTTTACCCACAGCAAGCAGCGGCTGAACTTAATGGAAAAGCCATCAGCAACCAGGCTACAATTAATCCAGGAGGGAAACGAGTATTTCTGTTGAAGAATATATTTGGAAAAAAAAAAAAAGTCATGTAGGAGATGCATTTTTCTACCTTTTTAAAAAATATACATTAGTTTTGAATCCCTGTAGAAATGCATTTGTATATCTCTTTGCCAGACAACAGGAGAAGGCAGAGTTTATTCCTCCCAACCAACTTGCACCCCTGCCCCCCAATCCTTACTATTTGCCTTGGGGCAAAAAACATCTGACTCCCAGCTCAGAATATTCGAATCTGATGGTGGAGGTGGGTAGTGGGGCGTGGTGGACATTGATACATACATGTATGTGTGTGTGTGTATATATATATATATATCCCTCGAGTATTTCATTTGGTAGCAGTGAAGGTGTGTGCAGCATCTTAACTACATCTTCCCAAAGTTCCTAGCAGTGCCAGGGATTTCCAACTTTCTGTCTGGACCTCAGAAATGGGAGGCTAATATCTTAAATTCCTCTCTTGGGCACTTTGTTCTGTGGGTTTGCAGTTTTGTCTATTTGCTTATTTTCATTGCTAATGTCTCCCCATCTCCAGATGCAAACTCCTCCTTGAAAGATCGAAGCTTGATGCTGTTTGTAGTCACTTAGACTCTGAAAAAGAGAAAGACAGGAATAACCAGGAGGCATCCCAGGACAGGAGGAGGAAAGGAAATGTAGGAGAGCATAATTCATGCCCTGGCAGAAAGCGGGGTGGGTCGATGGATGGCACATAAAAAAAAAACGTGAAAGTGTCTATGCCAATTGAACAATGTATATAAAATATAGAGCACCTGCCATTCCAAGTGCGGTCCAAGGACCAGCAGCGGCAGCATGGGAAGCTTATGAGAAATGCAGAGTCTGGGGCCCCATCACAGGCCTCTGAGTGGATCTGCAATCTGCATTTTAATAAGATCCCCAGTGGTGCTTATGCATGTTAAAGTCTGAGAAACAGCTGGAGAGCCCCTGCTAGCCTGCCGTGGGTATTCAGTAAGAGGCAGGCAGGACATGCACTGCGAATGAGACTAACAAGACTAACGCCTTTCTCCTCCCTTCTCTTCCTTGTCTTGACAGCTGTTTACAAATATACAACTGCACTTTGCGAGTCATTCAGCTGCTTCTGGATCATTCTAACAATTTCCTAAGATCCACCGTAGCTTTGGTTTCTTTTTCTCTATCACGAATTGGTTGAGCTCAAGAAAAGGCACAGCTATCGTGGTACACAGGGTGGTTTCTGTCTCTGGGGCAGGACACTCGGTAGCCCAAATCAAGCATCTTAAAGCAGGTACTCACTGGCCTTAATTTCAATTCCACGCAAACTCATTTCATGGGGGTATAAGAATTATGAAAAGAACCAATATATATTAGTCCCTGCTGTGTCCCCAATTAGACTCTTTCTATACATTTTGTCGAACATTCCAAATGGCACAATGCAGATTTGATGGCTCCGTTTTACAAATGAAGGAACAGAGGCTGGGTGACCTTGCCAAGGTCATACTCAACAGTAAGCAGCAGGCTAGAGTCTGAATCGGGTGACCACCTGTCTCTCTGCCAGCACCTTTCCACCACTTCTATCAACCTCTGCCATTAAAAAAAAAAAAAAATCATCCTTTCAAATGTACAAAAAGATAATGTTAGTTCAGTGCAAAGAAAGCATGTGAATGTTACCACGATCTTTATCCTCTGTGTTAATAGATTATTAAGCAAGGTTAATATTGCTGTGATGGAGAGAAAAAAGCATCCATCAAAATGCCCCCAGAGGCCATGTGTAGACGATGCCAAAACATGAGTGGAAGGGAGAACATTGCTTGGCATCAGGCTGTTTTGTGTAACTGGTGCCAAACACATGGATAGTGATGGGACCCAACCCTGCGAGAAGGGGGTGTGATACTGGCTGAGTAGGAACCGCCACTGATGCTACTTATACGAAGTCTTCTCTAGCAGAATGGGGCATCGCTAAACCATTGGAGTAGTACCTGAGTAGGGTCCTATGCATTCACAAGTGTATTGAACGTGAGCATATCTGAATTCACTGCTCATCACAGTAAAGGTATAAAGCTAGCAGCAGACTGGGGATGTCATTGAGGGAACACAGAGGAACTGATCCAAGAGCTCTACTGGGTACCGGTTAGCCAGGAGCCAAGCACCAGCTGAGGGGTGTTAGGAAGCGAAGCTTCAGCATCCTATGAAGAACATGGAACTTGAGTTAGGAGGCCCCAGCTAATATCCAACACAACCGCTAACCAGCTCTGCGATCTTAGGCAAGCTCTGCACTTCTCTAGGTTTTAACCTCTTACTCTGCACGTCTAGAATCAGGAAGGCTCTTTGTTTATGCTTGTTTGGCTTTGCATGGTTTGGTGGTGGGAGTGACTTTCAGAAAGTTTCCACATCTATGAGTTGGGGATAATATTACCTACCTCATAATGGTCTGTCTTGTGAGTTCTAAAGATAAGAAAAGAAATTGGCACTGAATAAGATGCAAAGTATGAAATCCAGACTCAGCAGCTGTTAGTATTATTGAGCCATTTTTGAAAAATAATAACACTTACCACTGAATTTGAAGAATTTATATTATAAGGAGTATCACCAGCCAGCATGGAATATATTATCTGTAGTTCTTTAATGAAAGTTGCAGAAACAGAAGACCCATGGTCCTTTTTTCTTTAATTGGTTCTTCTCCCCATCACATACGAAGAGCCTACTACTTTATGTACCCATGAAGGCATTTTGACCAGAAGCTAAGCTAACATCCCAATATGTTGCCTTGTGTGAATCTCCCCAAATCAGCAATGCTCAGATCATCTAGGTCAGGATCTGAAAGTAGACGAAATTCAGATTCATATGTCTTAGTGAGTCACTCTCTGAAAGGAGGCCCAAAAATCTACATTTTAGAGAAGCCCTCCAGGTGGTTCCCCAGCACACTAAAGTTTGGTGTAACTACTGATCTAAATTAAGGTTTCCCAAAAAGGTACATACAGAATGATTCAGTATCAACCAAATTTGATATTTGATTCAAATATCAAAATATCCACTTAATTTTCATTTGTTCTATAAACTTGATTTTTCATGTTTTATAAGGGCTATAATGTATTATATTATTTATAAAAACATATGTATACAATATCTACTTACCTATATATGCACACAGCATATCCACACCTATTTGAAACAGTTTGAAGACTATCGCTCTAGAAGTCTGAATCCTTGGGAAGTATACATCTCAGTCCACCTCTCTGGAATGTGTCTGAGCTCAACTTTTGCTACTACACATTCAGTTTTAAATGCTATCTATTTTTTACTTTCCTCTAGCGATGGCAGATGAAAGTCAAGCTTTTATTCATATTATTTTAGAGAACAATAGCAAATCCCTCCAGTGGGAAAGCACCAGCCGAGGGCTTCAAGTCCAGGTTTTCTGCGTAGTTGGCTGAAAAGGGAGCGTTGGGCTGGAGGGGCCAGGAGTAGGTGACACGGCAGAAGGCTGTCATTGATTTCATTTTCACAGGCTGTTGTATGTACTTGTTCATACAGAGGACCACATGCACTGTGCCTAAAGACAGACTACGTCAAACAAGGACCAAAACTTGTCTACCACCTCCTGCTCTGCATAGATTCATATGCATAAGCAAGCTAATAAACTCACGAATTCCTTTATTCAAGAAATAGTTATGGAGTGTCTCATGGATCTGTTATTGTCTTTGGCACTGGGACTCAGAGGTGAGCAAAGACAAAGTCCCAGCACTCATGACATTACCTTATATAGAAAAGCCAAGAACTAAAGGAAGCTCATAAATAAATAAGAACATTGTCAGTTCAAGGGATGATAAAGCATAGGACAAAGATAAGATGACGGTCTAGGGAGAAACCAGGGGAGATCACTCAGGTGGTGCGAGGAGGGGAGGCCTCTCTAAAGGGGCAGTTCTCAGAATTTTAATTCCCATGCACTTCTCCTCTAGAAGGTAAGCTCTACAAAACATGGGGGGAATCAAGAGAGCATGGGGCTCAGTACGAGAGAGGGAGGTGCCCAGACGGGTGATGAAAGGAGATCCCAAGACCATAGCTCTGAGCCTTCCATCCACATTGGAGCAGAGGTGAGGCCTCCACAGAGTCATTTTGAAGAATTTGGCACTGATAGAGTATCCTAGTTCTGAGAACATTTACGCAAATGGTAGGCAGGATTGGGGGAAGAATCATTATACCGGGAACTACGCAAATAGTAGTAACAACTATTGTTGGCTTCCAAAGAAACAGATCTGTAAATATAAAAAATCATCAGATCATATACTACATTGTCTCAGCTGTGAATAGAGTTTACACAATCATTACAATGCAAATATCAAGTATCTATCTTAGTAAAATTACAAAACAAACATATTGGGAAGATAGGATCCAAGATAGAGAATAAGAGTCTGCAATAACAAAAGCTTGGTTCTCACCTTGCACAGCTGGAAGAAAGCAGAAAAGAGAGAACTTTTAAAAATGAACACAGGGTGCCCAGAACTGGACTCGTGAGATGAATTGGCCATGGGACCCAGAGCCCTCTATTCTGAACACAGTCACTAAAGGAGTCACTATTGGGTATAAAGGTGAATCACTGTTTTATTTCAATGTCCATAAATTCCATGCTTGTATGATTGCTCTTTCCTGATGGAAATGTGTTTAAAAAACACATTGTATGCATGTAGCAAAATATCATGTGTACCCGATAATTATGATGTATCAACAAAAAATACATAAGACCATGATATGTTCGATAAGACACTGTGACAGGCAAAGCAAATTAAATTAGGACTGTTTCCTAGCTAGCTTCCCACTTCCACTCTGCCCATGGACATAGAACCAGCTTTCCTTCTGTTAGTAAGCACTTTGGGGCATTTGAGACACAACATGTTAGCACTCCATACTGAGCCCTCCACTTTCTTCCTCTAGAGAGCAGACTTGAGGATTCATTTTCGAAAAGAGAAAGCTACCAGCACGAGAACCCGTCCTGGCTTAAAAAATAAATACTGGGATCATAAATGTTTTCATGTAGTGCAAGCAATGACATTAGCGGGGCCTATCTTTTAATTCCGTGGTCTTGCCATGCAAATCTTCATGGACACTTTTAGTAAAGGCAATGGACTTTTATTTAAATGTGTAATATAAAGAGCTTTACTACAACTGCTGATTGCTACTTCTTTCTTATTTATTGCCTTCCCTTCTCTCGTGTTCCGGCCTTGCCCCAATAATAAAATCCCACTTAGCACTTACTTTTTTCAAAAAAAATCATTTTTCACCATCTTAGCAGTGAAGGGGGGGAAAAAAAGGAGATGAAAAGAGCTTTTTCTTCCTTTCCTTCTTTCTCTTTTTTTTTAAGAGACTAACGTTCTTCACTCCTCCCAAATATTTAATCATAATTATATTAAGAAACATTTATAAAAAGTTAAGTAATAAAATTAAATAGGTTGGAGAAAAACACAGAAGCAGACAGCAAGGATTAAGTGCAGTAATATAAAGAATAGATTATATTTAATGAAAATTTCCTCAGTGTTCAACATTTTTATTATACTTAATAGTGCTGGGCTTCATTTTTGTCTCCAGTAATTGTGTGTCCATAATGAATGGCCATTCTTATTCCCCCATTGAGCCCTGACAGAAATTAATAAACCTAATTCTGTAGGTTTAAGTTTAATTTTGTTGAAATATATGAAGTAGTTACATATTCACTTAGCAGCAAACCAAAGCGCCAACGGCCTTTAAGCTTCTCGGCAACTTCACAGCGAGAACTTTGTTTTCTAGATCTTTCTCTCCCTCCTCTTGCTCCTTGCCATCTTCTGATTTTTTAGCTAGGACGCTTGTTTGTGATGCTCTCAGCTAGAGACATGCATGGCTGAGGAGGTGGAACGGTGGCCGGGGCGAACGTCGTAAAATGTACAATTATATGATCTAGCCCTCTTCCAAGAACAGCTGTTAATGATTGCTAAGCACTCTCCCGAAGGTTTACAGTTTGATCAAGGAGGTATGTAATAAAAGAAAGGGGGATGGGCACCTCCCAAGCCAGCAGTCTTCTAGCAATAAATAATGTCCACAGCCCGGTTGCCAGAGCTCAGAGAGAATGGAATCTCCCCTTCGGGGCTTCAGGTACCGGGAGAGGGGGGCTTCCCTGAGGATTTAGCTTTGGGGAATTAGCAGAAATGTAAAGAAGTCACATCACATCTTTATAGATCCCACAGAAGACAGTGGGATCATATCTGGCTGGTCGACCCGTTTATAATTCTCTATAAATGTCTTCTGGGGGAAAGTCGGCTACATCTGTTGATCATGGCTCTCCATTCCTGTTTTTTCCCCTCTCCTTCTCTTTCTCTCTCCCTCCCTCCCTTAATTCCTCGCTCCATCTGTCCTTTCATTTATTCATTCATTCCTTCAACAGGTGTTTGATTCTATCACATGTTCTCAGTAAAGACAAAACGGACAGCATAAATCCACATGACCCCAAACCTCATGAAGTTCATTGCTATGTTCACAAATCAACATACAAATATGATTACAAGAGTTGGGTGCCACATAGCAAGGAGAATCGAGATACAAAAATGGATCAATACATGTTTTCCTGAGAAAATAACAGCAGAGCCGAGATCGGGGAGAGAGAGGGCTGAGCAGGAAAGGGTGGCAGGGCTGGGAGGCCAGGTCCAGGGGCTCAGGCCAGGGGACAGCAAGGGAAAGGCTGAGGACAGAAGGGGAGGGAAGGATGTGCCAGGAGATGAGGCTGAAAAGACAGCCAGGTCCCCGCAGGCCACCATAAGGAGTTTGGGCTTCATCACAAGAACAAGGACCATCAAAGCAGACCACCAAACAGCCCTAAGTGGGCAAGAGATGTACTCAGAGCTGCTACTACGGGAACATGAAGCATTCAGCAGAGAACAGCCCTAGGAAAGCTCAGTGTTATCACCTTTGTTTCAAAAATGAGGAAACCAATAACCAAAAAGTTTGATCAAAGCTTGAGCACAGATCCAAGAATGCTGACTTTAGCCTTCTTAGCCTCCTTCCCTGACGGTCTCACCAGCCCTGTTGACTGACTTCAATGATGAAAGATCAACGTTACGCACGTGAATTCCTTCCTGGACTCAGCTCATTTGTATCGACTGAATGCTTCCTAGTAACATTGTTACAACATCCTCCTAATAGGCTGAAAGGCCGAGACAATGAGGCGTGCTCTGGACACATCATACCCATTTCACAGATGAGCTACATAAAGGTACATGTTGAGGATTTTCAGCCTCATATCCTCCACCTCATCCCCATGTGTTATTTCTTCCTTTGGGTCGTGACTTTATACACAACAATGGAATTGACTACACAGGGGCTGCAAAGAGCACCCAAAGTAACCATTCTGGGACTGAAAAAAGTACACTTCCGGTCCCAGCTCTTGCCTCAAACAACCCCGAGATTCTAGACATTTCCTTGAACAGGCCCTCAGTCTCTGGGCAGTGAGTTCTAAGGTCTGGAAATCCCAGCTTCTGAGTTTGAGAATGAGGAGTTGGCCCTGCATGGAGGCCCTAGTCACTGCCTAGCAATGAAGTTCAGTCCTGCTGGTCATTGACACCTGACAGGGCCACGCTCGAGCCACCAAATCATAACAGGTGTGAAAGGAAAAAGGCAGCAGGAAAGAGCAGAAACGTCTTGGAGTCAGATTTATCAGGCTTCAGTTCTGGTTGCTGTGTTACCTTGTACAAGTTAATTAACGTTGCTGGGCCTCAGTTTGCTCCTCTATTAAATGGAAGGCACACACTTGCCTCACCAGATTGCTATAAATATTAGAGAAAATGCACAAAATCATGTGGCTTCGTCCCTGACTTGAGCAGATGCTCAGTAAACATTACACACCACCTCTTCTCTCCTCTTTCCACCCGTTCTGGGTATCCTCTTTGTCCTTCCTGCAGGGAACAATTGTAGTTCTTGAAAGGGTCACCCCACAGCCTCCTGTATTAAAGAATCTGTTGTTCTATCCTATGAACTTCATTTCTTTGTCCAGATGCAAACGGGAGCTCCAGGTCACAGGCGTGACTCCAACTGCTGGTACAGCTGAGACCTTCTCCGTCATGACACCTCCGGGGTCTGCGTTGGTCTGATTCTACTTTGAGAACTTGCTTAGAAGAGGGGGATGGTTGTGGGTATGAAGAAGCCCCCGTATGACACCATGAAAAGGGAGGGGGGACAGTGTGACAAGGGAGTGAGGTGACACCCTGGGCTCTGAAGCCCACCCGGGATTGATCTGTGGCCGAGCTGTCTCAAGCACACCAGGATCTGCTTCCCTCTGGTCCCAAGAGCCCAAAGCTGCTATTTTGTTTCCCAAGGTTATAAGTTCAAGTACATGGAGTATGTGTGTTGGGGAAACGTGCCGTTGATAAGGACAGGAGATGACCCTGAGAATATTCCACTGGCCCTGCCCTCGCTCGGTTCTCCCTGACCCCTGGGGACCCCGTCACTGCCAAGCCCCAGGCTCGCTGCTCACAGCCACACGGCCTCACCTTCCGCACCACCCGCGGCTCACGCACACCCTGCGATGAGAGGCCATCGTCAGATAAGCGCAGCAATTAGCAGCCCGGTTATCAGCGCCTATCAGCTCCCCCCTTCGACACCATAAATTTAAAAAGTCTCGGACTCCGGAAGTCAGCAGCCCCCTTCCTGAGGCGGGAGGGCAGTCGTGGTAATGAGTTACTGAGTTTGGCATCCACGCTTTCCAAAGAGTTGCTCTTTTTGTTTTTTTCTAGAAGTTGGTGAAGAAGGAAGCGGCCTAGAAAATGCTTTCATTTGTGGGGACTGGGCTGGACAGTGGCCCTTATCTGCTTAGGCAGGGTGAGCCTTGGGTGTTGCTTCTGCCTGTCTTCGGCGTGGTAAATGCCAAGGAGTCAGCAGTAAATAGGACAGCATTCCAGAAAATACCAGTGTGTGCACGTGTGGCACAGAGTGTTGTAAATGATGACACTTGAGCTGACCATCTATACAGACAAGGATTCATCCATTTCATCTATCCATCTACTCTTCCGTCCATCCATCATTCCACTCAAACATCAGTGTATCCATCCGTCCTCTACCTACCCATCAGTCTGTCCATCCATCCGTCCTCTACCTACCCATCAGTCTGTCCATCCATCCATCCATCCTCCACCCCTCAGTCTGTCCATCCATCCATCCTCCACCTCTACCCCTCAGTCTGTCCATCCATCCATCCTCCACCTCTACCCCTCAGTCTGTCCATCC
Organism: Lemur catta; assembly: GCF_020740605.2. Classification (NCBI taxonomy): domain Eukaryota; kingdom Metazoa; phylum Chordata; class Mammalia; order Primates; family Lemuridae; genus Lemur; species Lemur catta. Next base: position 14,342,952 of record NC_059147.1, on the reverse strand, counting down.
ATCCATCCTCCACCTCTACCCATCAGTGTGTCCGTCCATCCGTCCTCCACCTCTACCCCTCAGTCTGTCTGTCCATCCGTCCTCCACCTCTACCCATCAGTCTGTCCGTCCATCCATCCTCCACCTCTACCCATCAGTCTGTTCATCCATCCATCCTCCACCTCTACCCATCAGTCTGTCCATCCATCCATCCTCCACCTCTACCCATCAGTCTGTCCGTCCGTCCATCCATCCATCACTCCACTCACCCATCAGTCCATCCATCCACAGATATTTATTGAGCACTTTAATATTTTAGGCTCTCTGCTGGTACCTTAGGACTCTACCATGAACCAGGTAGACACATTTTCTGCCACATCAAGTTCTCAGTTGTAGAGGAACATGTAAGTAATTAAAGAGCCTACAGCACAACGTGATAAGCATTGAGATAGGAGGAGTTCAAGGTGCAGAGAACATTCGACAGACACATAGCTCAGGCTTGAAGTCACCAGTCAGCCTCTCTGAGAACACTCTTCCTGGGCAGAAGGGAGCCAACCCTGTAAGAGAATTATGTCTATCTGGGAAGGTGGGGGGGATCAGGAAGAAAAGAAAGGCTCTAACATTTATTGAGTACCTACTGCAGGCCAGATACCAGGCTTGTCACATTACAGATAGTTCTTTGATCAGTTTTCACAGGACCCAGAGAAAATGGAGGCTCCAGCAATCTAGTTGCTTGCCCAGGAGCTCAGAATAAGAGGCAGACTTTGTAAATGACCCAGGTTTGCTCTTGTTCCTGCGACTCTTTGGCTGCTGCTTAGAATTCCTCTCTCCCACACCTCTCTTTGGGATTGTCAGGGATTTGAGAGACCAGAAGCATTTGACATATTCTCCAACCAAGATGGATAAAGAGCACGGGCTCTGGAGTCAAATGCGCCTGCATTTCAATGCCTCTCTGACATCTGCTAGCAGTGTAACGTTGAGCAGCTTACTGAACCTCTCTAAGCCTTAACGTGCCCATCTGTAAAATGGGCATAATCACAGTTCCTACCTCGGACCTTTATGAAAATGCAAATATACAAAATGCTAGGTTAGCACAGTCTCTGTCCTGATAGCAGCCCAATGCACATTCTCTTGTTCTTTAATTACTTCCACATTCTAAGAGAAAAGATGCACGAGACCAGACACAGAGAAACAGTTTTCAATGCCTTAGGTGGAGGCTGAACAAAGAGGCCTTTGTGCATTCTTATCTATCAGCCTGAGGGACACATGGGGCGGGGCCACAGTCTGCAAACAACCCCATTCCATGCTGAGTTCAGAGGGAGACCCCACAGTGTACCCCATCCTTGCCACACCCAGAACAAACAGTTCTCAACCTATTTTTCCAGCCTTGACTCTCCCTTAACTCGGACATATGACACTCTGGGACAGGCTCCCAGGGAAGCCCTGAGTTCTCAGTCTCTTCCAGTCCCTTAGGCCCCTCAAGATTAGAGAGGTGTCACCTGAGAGCCACCCCATCCTCCAGAACCGCCCAGTCTGAGGGTCGGAGCCCCTAGCGGGTGCTGACAGCCAACCCCATCCTGCCACTGCTCAGCTCGCTCCTCACCACACTCCCCACTTTGGAATGTGCTGGGGTGGGGGACAGAGGGCGGTGGAGGCCACTTGACATAGACCTGGAGGGGCCTTGAAGGCCGGCCCCTCCCCTCAGGGGCCTCCCTGAGGCTGACTCCACTCTGGGCCTCTTTTCCCCGCTATTTTTACCCATGTAAATGTGCTTCTCAGATTCCTGCCAACACGCTTGGTTTTGTAATGTTTAATAACTTGAGCCACCTTAATGAAATATTCATATTCCTTTCTCTGTTGGAGCGTTCACCCGGGTTCCCAGAAATTTCTCTTACTTTCAAAGACAGGCACCCCAGGAGGAGAACCCTGAGTGAGGTCTGGGAGCCCCCGCCAGGCTGGGGGAGCATTCCTCCATGGAGGAGGGCCTGGGGGGCGCCTCCATTCCCAGGCTGCTCCTGGAGGAACTAGGAGCCCCGAATAGAATGGCCAGGAGCAGGAATATGTGGGCTGGGAACTCTGGGACAAGACCCCCAACCCTGGGGAATGGAGAGACCTTTCCTCTCGAGATTAGCACGCTGGCTAACGCTGCCGTACAAAAGCAGCCCCTGCCGGACCCAGAGCATCCTCACACTGAGCAAAGACTGCCACCTGTTGAATCCTCACGATAGCGTGTTCCTTCCAAGGGCTCCAGGCTCCAGGACGGTGTGCTTCAGGCACAGAGTGTCCTGGATCCCCTCAAGGCCAGAGTTGGGGAAATCTAGCCAGTGCTGATGGCACAGACCTTCTGGGACCCACCTGCAAAATGAGGCCACTGCCCGAGTGACCTCCTGCAGTTCAGAGAAGGGGAGTTGACTTGCCTTGGTCACAAAGTTTGTCAGGAGTGCCTGCCCTCTCTCTGGTGCCATCAGGAACACTTCCCACCCTACCAAGCCCTTTGGATGCTGTCTGAATATTTTTCTTTATTAAAGTATTTTTTTAACACATAAAGAAAAGAGCTTAAAGTCATAAGAGCACAGGCTGACAAAACATCACAACGTGGACACACCTGTAGCAGCGGGACCCACGTCAAAACCCAGAGCACAACTAGACCCCACGGAGCATCCCTCCTCTCTGTTATCTTCCCCTTCAAGGGTAGGTGGTACCTTGACTTCTAACTCCGTAGGTTGGTTCGACCTGTTTTTGAACTGGATACAAATTGAACCACGCATGTGGCATCGCTTCTCTCACTCTCAACGTTTCATTTGTGTGATTTATTCTTCCTCTCTGCATTAAAAGGAACCATGTTTTTCTGAGATAGAATGCAGAATCGTATCTGACAACTGGAGAGACTTTGGAAATTATCGGATTCAGCCCTGCTGTTTTTTAGCAAGAGACAGGGTCTCAGAGGGGGAGGAGGGATCTGCCCGAGGGCACACAGCATGCTCAGAGTTCTCGCAGCTGGATGACAAGGCTCACACGCTAACAGCCACAGAGAACCTAGAACTTGACACTCAGGCCTGAGCTAAGGACAAACCGGTCCCACCTAACATGCCACGGAGCCTTGGGAGTTCTCTCACAGGTTCCATTCTAAGACAGCCCCTCACCGAGCCCAGCATTACACACGCTGTACTCACTCAGCAGACACTCAAATACTTGTTGGGCGAATAAACAGATCTCAGTATCTTACTGCTCTCAGCAGATGGAGATCATACCTCAAGTCCTGATTCTCTCCCCAGGAGTGATGAGCATAGACAAGATGACAAGTGGTTGAGTGAGTGACACTAGGTACAAATGGAAAATTCATGCAATTGAAAATGTCCAATGGTTACACTCAAAAGCTTTGGAGTTAGACTGACCTGGATTCTGCTTCTACCTCTAGCACGTATCTGTTGCTTTAGGTGAACTATCAAAGCCTCAGTTTTCCAATCCAGAAACACAGCAAATTACAACAGGGCTCCCATGAGCATGAATGAGGCAAAATAGGTAACATGCTTAGCCAGTGTTCCCCAGTTGATAGCTACTGTAATTGTTTCTACGGTTATAAACATGTTTCCATCCAAGCAAAGGGTTCAATTCAGTGCACTTCTCATTAAGAGGGAAGATGTAGATATGGTACCAGTGGGCAGCAAATCCTTAAGAACGAGGATTAAAATCCTCATTAAAGAGCTTAGACAAGATAAGAGGTTTCAGGTTAAGTTTTCCTCCTCTTACCTATCTAAACCTTCATACTCTTTAAGACCCAACTTAAATCCCACTTCCTATAGGAAGTTTTACCCCCATCACCCTGGCCCACCCAGTTCTCTCCTGCTGTAGCTCTTGTTAAAGACAGTTGAACTTCACTGTTACCCTCTGGGACTGGAGGGTATTGGACTACTCACAAGCTCACCCAGCCTTACACCTTTCAGCTCAGGGGAGACTGCAATCTGTGGGCACATTACCTCGTTTCTCCATTGGAGCACAAAAACCCCATCTTTTTTCCCCTGATTGGCATACATACAAAAAATAAAATAAAAATCTTCCATGACCCCTTCACCCATAGATAACAGCTTTCAGAATATTACCTTCTAGTCTTCTAACTGAATATATTTTACAATAAAGTTGAGATTCCTGCTATAGTCAGTTTTATTTCTAGACTATTTTCACTCAATGCTATATTGTTTCACTTTCCCAAGCTATTTAATACTGTTTTTTTAGTAACAATCTCAATAGTTATATAATTAAATCTTATCAATATTTATTCCACAATTCCTCCCTACTCAGATTTTTCCTAAAATTTTACACAACAAATAATTCTGCTCTACAAGGACAGACGATCTGAATTGGGAGAGTTTTTAATTAATTTACGTTTCTTTACAAAAATGGGCCATGTTCCTATTGCAATCAGATTTAACCCCAAACTTCTCAGCAGTAAGAACAAGTACCTGCTTAAACTGACTCACCTTCCCATTTTCACGTCTGGCCACTGATGCGCACACACGCACACTCCTCGTGTCTCAGCCTCACTAAAATATTTGCAGTCATCTCAACATGACGTGAATATTCACATCAAGGCTTCTGTACAATGTTCCTTTGACCATTGGGATGTGCTTTCTCTCTCTTAAACTTGGCCACATTCTCATCCTTTCAAGACTCAAATATCACCACCTCTCTGTGAAATTTTCTCTGAGCTTCTAGGCAAATTGGGCCACCCCCCATTCACCCACCCACCCCTGATGTTCCCATTGCAACCTGCATGTATAATAATAATAATTACATTGATCATAATAGTAATCAAGATGTATTGAGCCCTTATCATGTGCTCAGACAGTATTCTAAGCACTTTTCATGGATTACCCCAGCATTCACTGCTGTGTGGTTTAATGATCAGTTAGCATGTACATCTGTTGCCCAACCCCAGCCAGGAGCCGTGTCAGGGAAAGGGGCTGCACCTTCTTCCTCTCACACTCCTGGTAGCTCACAATGCCCGGCATGAGTAAACAGCATGGCAGATATTTCAGAAATGAGTATCAGAACCAAGCCTCTGCTCATGACTCAGCCAATTTAGTGCTGTGTTAAAAATGACAGGAGAGCTGGGAAAAGACTGGTTTGGTGCTAATCCCATGGGACACTTCTTCCTACCCGCACCCCTGCCCGGGGCCGGGCAATCCCCGCCCCAGGAGGAAAGCTGAAAAGTAAAATCCACAAAGTGCCGAGGATCATTGCAATGCACACAGCCTCTCCCTTCTCTCCAGAGGCCCACTGTTTATGCCAAGGTTTTTGCAAACATCATCTCATTTAATCTCCTTATTTCAGATCTTAGAAATCTCCAGAAGATACAACCCTTTCCTCACAGATTGCCTGAAAGGGAAAAAAACAGATATGCTCAGCTAAGGATATTGCCTTTAACAGGTCCAGAAGGCTGAGCCTGTGTGCTGAGTTAGCCTGCATTCCCTGCCTCAATTTTATTTCATGAGTCCCTGAATTCCTGTCATTGACAAACATAGTTGCTCTTGAAGAAAATGAGGTTCCAAGTGGTGAAGTCATGTCAAGTTTGCCCCCAGAAAGCAGGAGAATCAAGAGGAGATAACTGGGTATTGGCTTCTGCAAAGTTCTCCTCCTGTCCTTGATTTCAACAGTTTCCTGAGTCAGGACCTTCTCAGGCGCTCGCTCCAGACAGGTAACCCAGGTGACTTCCCTGCAGACTCGATGCCTCTTTGGGAATCACATTTGCCTCTGCACAGGGAGAGTCCCAGGCCACACTGTATGGAACATCTGCATGTGCCTGGGGCTGTGCTAGTGTCTTTACAGACCTCATCTCCAGGACTCAGATTCTCCCGCAAGCTAGGTATCATTTCCTTCTGATTTTGTAAATAAACTGAGGCACACAGAACTGACTTGCCCAAATACACTCAGCTTATGACGGGGGAGAGCTTGGATTTGTGTCTGGGAATATTTGAATCCCAAGTCCACGCTCTTTACACCATAACAAGTCTTAAACTGATCTCCTGTGGGGTGCGGTGATACTCAGTGCGTGTTGGGATGCCAAAAATCATCCTGTGCTCCGAAGAGTTGGTTAAGCAAACGACAATGGCTTTATTAACTATAGCACTTGCCAGAGGTTTAAATATAGCAGTGCCCGTTGTGCATTTCCAAGAGGGGGTTAAGAGTATGCCACTAAATTGTAAAACTATTTGATTACAAATCTGTTTTTGGAAAGTGTCATGTAGGACTAGTGTAGGCATTTGGGAAAATATGTTATCACCTCTTGCTTCAGAACTTAACTCCACTCTTGTTAACCTATTTATTTCCTTTCCTCGCTCCTCTGGGTTGCAGCTTCAATCCTGATCTGAAGTTATTAATGCACCCTTACGAGATCTTTGAACTGTGGGTCCCTCATCTTCTAATTTGAGCCTCTTCTGATTATGCGGCAAGAGCCACCTTCCAGCCCATGCCTACTTACACACGAGATGTGGATTCAGACTATCTTGCACATCTGACGCCTGCTAATCTCACTCCTGCTCTTAAATCAACTTTCTGAACATGACACCTGGTGCAATTGGCTTAAATTAACAGCTGCCATAGACAGACCCTCCTTTCTGCTTCGATCCAAATCCTTCTTTCCTGGTTTGTGTGTTGTTTTTGTATTCCCCACCTGATGGAAACCAACACCTCAGAATCTTGGCCCCAAACTTGCACTTGATTTACAATCACCAGGGTGTTCCATCTGCAAAATTATAAGACCAGACCCATTAGTATGCTCAGAGGAGACTGGCTTTAAGAAAGAGTGTGCAAATTTAATCTAAGCCACAGCTTATTTAAAAATTGATAGGAACTAATTAAATTAATAAAATTTTATTGAACTTTAAAAAATCAATCCTTTAAAAAAATCTCCCTCTTTCACTGGATTTGAAGACAATGAAATTCTTTTTTAATTAGTTGGTTTTCATTCTACTCCTTTTGAACTCAAAATAGAAGTGCTACATCGAGATTTTTCTCTAGCTTTACATACATAAGTTGTGTTTGCCTATTTAGACAAAACAAAATATTGTGTATGTAATATAGTTCCTTCTACTTGTTAAAATACTTTATTTCATGATCGGTCTGTCCAGCGGTGAGCCAGCCTGGGTGAGGGAGAAAAAACTGACTTGTGGCTTCTGCCAATTTACATGATGTAAATACTCCCAACATGGTTCATGATTTCTGATTTCAAACTACTAAGGTGATTGATGATGGTGTACATTTCTCCCTAACTCCTTGTTCACTATCTGTTCTCATGAGTTGGTAAGAGCTGGCTCTAGCGCACTACTGTGTCTTACTATAATCTGACTCCACCAATATTGTCCGTCTGGAACAAGACAGCAACAACTTGTACCTCATTCTCAGCCACACTTAAGTGCATTGAAAAATGTGACAAGTGCTTCTTGACAATGGTAGTGGAGACCACTACATTGGCCCAGAAAATATGCTTAGCTGTAGGATATTATTAGATCCAGAATAGATCTCTAAGTTCTCACTTATCTGATATCCACTAAAAGATTTTCATTTGACTTTATGTGGATTCAATCCATCCACTTTCTCTTTAGGTTTTCATTGTTTTCAAAATTAAATGAATGTTGTTACAATTCAAATAAAATGTTGAGTTCATTTTCCTTCATTCCATTGCCCTTCCCACGTTGGTTTAGCCAAAGGAAATCAAATATTATTTTGACTTCTGATGGCATAAATAACATTTGCCATAGTTTTGAACTTCATATAACTGAGTCATATAGTATGTACTCTTTCGTGTCTAAATTTATTCACTCAGCATTACGTTTGTGAAATTTGCCCATATCACATTTTTCTTGTCATGTAGAATTCCACTAAATGAATACAACATAATTATTTATGCATTCCACCATTGGGGAACACTGAGCTTGCTCCTAGTTTTGGGCTATCACAAGTAATGCTTGCATAAACACTCTCGCTTGTGAGGCTTCTAGTGCACATATAAGTGCATTTTTGTTGTACATGTGTATAGGAGTGAAATTGTTGGATCACAGAGCATGTGTTTGTCAGCTTTGGTCAAAGTGGATAGTGTTACAAAGTAGCTATACTGACTTCCATTCCCACCAGCAACGTGCAAGAGCTTCAGTTGCTCCAGAGCCTTGCCAACACTTGTTAGTCTTTTCTATTTTAGCTATGCTGGTGGACATGTAATAGCATTTTATTGTGGTTTCATTTTACTTATAACCACTTACATATTTTATATTGTCTGTCTTTAGTATTGATTTGTATGTGTGTGTGTGATACAGATCCTTTGCTAGATGATTGCAAATATAGTTTGTGTTTTCATTCTTTTAATGGATGTTTTACGACGTAAATAGAAAACTTTAATTTTAATTAGATAATTTTATCAATCTTTAGGGTTAGTGCTTTTGAAGTCCACTTTAAGGAATCTTTGCTTACCCTAAATTTACCAAGATTCCCTCTTGTATTAACTCCTAGACATATTATTATTTTACATTTAGATCTACATGTGAAATTTTTGTGTATGGTGTGAGGGTAAGGGTCACATTTAATTTTTGTCTACGTGGACGTGTAATTGATTTGATACCATTTACTGAAAAGCCCATTTCTTCCCACTTCAGGGTCACCTATGTCATAAAGCAAGTGACATGTTGTATATGTTTTTGGACTCCCTTTTCTATTTTACTTTTCTATCCTTGCATTACTACTGCACTACTTAATTCACTGTAGCTTGTAATAAGTCTTAATATCTGATAGTATGTCTGCCACCTTTTTTCTTTAGGATTGTCTTAGCTGCTCTTAGCTCTTGAAAATTCTATATACATTTTAGAAAAAATTTTTCCTTTTACCCACATACAAACATACATACAAATATTTTTAATCAAGATTGTATTGAACATATAAATTTGGAAACATACTGCTATATTCCTCCATTTAAGTCTTTAATTTCTTTCAATGACATTTATAGTTTTCTATGTAGAAGTTTTGCAAATCCTTCATTAGTCTATTCCTAAGTATTTAACATACGTGATGCTATTAATGCCATAGTTGTTCTAATTTCATTTTCTAATTATTACTGGCATATAGAAATACAACTGATTTTTGCATATTGACTTTATATTTAAATTCTCTTATAATTTAGACTATAAGAATCTTAAGTAGACTCTTAGATTTCTACTGTTCAATAATGTTTTCTGCTAACGATAGTTGCATTTCTTCTTATTACACTTTTTAAATTTGTTTCTTCTCATATTGAACTGGCTGAGATCTGTAATTTGACATTATGTAGACATGACAATGTTGGGCATGCTGGTTTCATTCCCATTCTCAAGGGAAAGCTTTAAAATATTCCACCACTGAATATGATATTTGGTGTATTATTTTTTTGTAAGTTGTCTGTATCGGTAGAGGGAAGACCTTCCCTAAAGTCAATTCAACAAGCATTTGTTATCCTCCATTATGTCCCAGTCTCCATCCTAGGCAAGAGGAGAACTTGAAAATGAATAAGATACTATCCCTGCTCTGGGGAGTTCACCATTTGGGGTATAAAATAAATAAATACAATAGAGTGACAAGAGAGAAGGAGATAAATGATATATTCTAGCTAATAAACCTAGTATACATGGGCTACTCCCTTAAAGACTCTTCTCTGGGTATTTGTACACATAGACCTCCGAGACAAAAGATTCCCCTAAATTCCTGTGTACATCACATTTGGAGAAATCTAATACTCTCAAGTATTCTTAAAGGAAGTCATAATTGAAAGAATACAGAATCTCATGGTAGATATTTTTAGTGACAATTCCTGAGTTCTATGTACTCAGGTTTTCTAAGAATGTTACATGAACCAAAAAGCTCAGAAAGCAATCCTGCTTTCCATCGCACAATCCCATTGTTAGCTCTTTCCCTTTCTTTACCAACTGTGTTTGCCAATGATACCACAGGAACGGGGAAAAGAAAAGATTGTCTTAGAGCAAATACTACAGCATGTGGTTTAGAAGTATTTACTTTATGTAATAATGATACATATTAAGTGCTAAATAAATACGTGTTGATTTGGCTTGGTCTGGCTACATTTGTAGCCTCCCAAAGAAAATAGTCTGGTCGGAATTGTTATTACCTTGGGCCAAAGGCTCTTGAAAGGCATACAAATCAAAGATCAGGTACAGCAGATCTTTCAGGTTTAAAATTCAAAACAGAAAACCAGGCATCTGAGAGCAAAAATAAGGTAACATTTCAGAGTTGGTGTCATAAGAAGAGTCACTTTCAGCGGCTATTTTAACTGGAGTGTCTCAAACAACTTGGGCTTTGCAAATAGACTGAGAAGGTATGTATATGTCTGCCCTAACGTAGCTTCTCCGGGAGAACAAGGAGGTGAACACTCTGCAAGTTCATCTCCAAACATCTAACTTGGTTCTGAAAGTGGAGAATTGGAGAAAGGTAGATCTGAATCTGGGGTCAAAAATAATCAAGGGTTTGGGGTTTGAGGAAGTCTGGAAGTATAGAGAGTACTCCAATAAATCTTCGGGGACTTATCATTGTAGGGTCTGCCAGCTAACCTTCTTGGGCCAGCATTTGCATCTCTTTGCCTGAGGGCTTTCCCTGTAGGCCAGAGTGCTAAAGAGAATAGTGCCCCACCATCAGTTAGAGCCCTCAACAATCCCTGCTGGGGGGGCTGTATATCTCCATCGGGAGTGATCTCTAAGAGTTCCGCATTGGCTCTGGGCTCCTCAGTAGAAGTAAGCTCCTTACTCACAGAGCTAACTTACTATCTCCCTTTCCCAGTGCTTTACCCATGTTTCCCAGGATCACCTCTTGGATAAACCATTTTCATATTCACTTGCATTCCTGTCTCAAGGCCAAGGAATTTGGGGGTAACAAAAACTAGCAGAGGTCATACTTGTCTTCGACAAACAGGTATCAGTACCCATCCCTCTTCCACTCACGCCTTTCATTTAAGAAGATGGTGGCATTGTCCGAGAAAATCGCACTCTCTCTAAAGGAGCTCACACATTTTGCAGGAGGGTCATGGAGAACTTGAAGCAATTATCCGGACAAGTCAAGTCAAAGGCACTGTCAACTAAAATCACAGCTCACTGGAGCACGTGCATCGTTTTTTTGCTTGACTTATTTGCATAATTGCCTCGGTTCTCAGCTTAGTATATGTAGACCTGAGGAAGAACAATTAAAGATTGAACACGATGGGGGACCCACCCTTGTGGTTTCTGGCCAAGAGGGAGACATGTCACTGTCAAAGACAGCTATCTGGGGAGACTCTCTCAGGGGGAGAATTTTCCCTTTCAATTATGACTACCTAAAAACCATGATGAAAATTGCTTTCTATGAAATCAAGCTGTGGAAATTAAACTTTGGGGAAAATAGTTAAATTTTAGCCTTGGAGCCCTCTCTGCTACAGCGGAGAATTTTCCAAGGCATGTCAGACTTAGCTATGGGATTCTACAATAGGCTTGCTTTTGACGTTTCAGTGAATTTGGTGAATGTTTTTGTGTGAACAAGTAGCATAACTTCTGGAAGAAAATTGTATTTAAATTCCATGTTCGTTCCAGCTATGGGGGAATCATTGTAATAAACGATACTCTAATCTTAGGTTTTTGTGCAAATGAGAACATTATGCAAAAAAGTTCCAAATAATTAGTGGATGTAAGTTAAGTTTCAGAACAGTTCCTTAATCTTTAACAGCAGAGGACTGGAGTGCTAATAAGGAAACTTAACGATACTGAGTGAAGAGTAAAAAATCAACAAGTAGCACCAAACAGAAAGCCAGCTTCTGTTGGCTGCTTGTTTAGATTACTTGCTGGATCTTTTTCAACAAGTTAAAGACTGAATTTAACGTCTTTATTTTTTTTTAAGTTTATTTAACTGAAATTATCAGTGGAAAAAAAAAAAAAAACCTTCCCCTCTTCCCCTGCTAGTCACCATTACTCTATTTAAATGTTTCTAAGATCAATCAATAAAACACTGAATTGGTTTAACGAAAATGACTCCAATATCAATTTCTAGTATATTCTTTTAATCTAAAAAATAGGCAAAAATGGTATTGCTCATAGAAGAAACTACTGGCTTCAGATGGTCAACACAATGAATTATTGTTCTGTTGCTTTTTTAAAAAAGCATGACCAAGAACAATGAGCTAGCACCCTATCATACATGGAAGACTTTTGCTCAAATGCATGTGGCTGACAAATCCCAGCAAAGGGTCTAGCTTGGGCATGACAGGGAGATTTTTCTCCTCTGGAGTGAGGTCAGATGCAAAAAATGGTCAAACTGGATGATCCACATTGAGTTTCTTTCTTAATCACTTCATGCCCTTTCTTGCCTCGGGGCTTGTATCTGCCCTTCTCTGTGCCTCTAACACTCTGTAGCCTGCAATCCCCACCTCCCTGGCTCACGTATTCCACTCTGCCAGGATTCATAATTCAAGTCTTACATTACATTGAGTTTCCTGGAGGGAGTTACTTTGTGTGCTTTTTGTACTCTTGATATCTAGACTTTTACCCCACTTCTAACCCTTGGTTGGTTTGTTTGCCCCACTCAGCTCACAGCTTACTGTGCCCTCCTGTCCAGGTGTTCTTCGACTGGGCACGTCTCCAAATTGGTCTTGGTTGGAATAGTCTCTTTTAATCTATCCCAGGGCCAACTTCTACTTCCACACCCTTCTGTTTGTGGCTCCTGCCTTACCCATGCTCCTGGGTTCTTCTCTTCTCTCCACTGCAATGTGTCCAAGGTGTTCCCAGGGGCTCTTTGAATTCTGAAATTCAGGAAATCTGGATTCATACGCTCACTCTGCATTACTTGTTGTGTGATCTTGGAAAAATAATTTCTCCAGGCTAGTTCTCATCTACAAAATAATAACAATAAATCCCCCAAAATGGACTAAATGAGGGGTCAGCAAGCTTTTTCTTACTGGGACTGACAGTAAATGTTTCGGCCACATGGACTCTGCCACAACTATTCAGCTTTGCTGTTACAGCGCAAAAGCCACCATAGACAACGCATAAGTGAATGAGTGTGGCTGTTGTTCCAACAGAACTTAATTTACAAAAAAAGTGGCAAAATGGACTTGGCCCACGGGCCCTACTTTGTTGGCTCCTCTTGGTCTAGATGATTTATGTAACTCTTCCCCTAAGATGCCCTGAAATCACCCTGCCCCTACCAATGTAATTAAACAATCCCCTTTTCCACCTGCTGTTCTTTTCCTTTTCATCACAATTGCAAGTAAATACAAAAGCAAAAGTGTGTCTTTCCCACCAAACTGTAAATTTCATGTGGACAGTGTCTATGCCTGTTTTCTTGCCAGGAGTACACCAAGAATGTTGAAAAGCGAGTAGCTCAGAGTAAGCTCTCTAAACAAACAAAAACTAAACGAATGGATGCGTCATTTGCTCTGAGAGAAGAGGACCAGAGAGTTCCCCACCCCTAAATGCACACTCCCTCAATCCTGTCCCCTGTTAAATAATGTGTCTAGTTATTTTCTTGGAGGTTGGAGTGGACATGATTTGAGTATTCACAGTTGGGTTTCCCCATTGCCCTGGCAGCATTTCGCAAATTGTCATGAGCACACAGATCACCTGAGTATCCCTGAGGTGGGTTCTGATTCAATAAGATGAGGTAGGACCTAAAACTCTGCACTTCTAACTGGCTCCCTGGAGACGCCGCCGCTGCTGTCCCATGAACCACACACTTTGAGTCGTGAGGCTTTGGGGAACTTCTTCCCTCCATGCTTTTGCTTAACATTAGCACCTAATTAGGAAAATGTGTGAGATACTCCAGATGCCCTGCCCAGACCAGTTTATTTTGCTTCTCTTGGTAAAACCTGAAGCGATGATTCAAAGTTTTTTTTTTACCTGTGCCACAGAGATTAAAGACATCTTAAAGGCTTCAAGTAGGAGTTACCTTCCATGCAGGAAGGCTGGCAGCCCCTCTCCAGGTGACTGCTGGTCAGGAAGTCTTTCTGGCCTCCCTTCTGCCTGCAGCTGGAGAAAACCACTCATCTCCCAATCTCAAGGTCAACTGATTAGTAACCTTAATGACATTAGAAAAATCCTGTTTGTTGCACAGTGTGACTTGTTAACTACAGGCAGTCATGAAACAAAGGTCACAAGAAAGGTGATTAAGAGCACAGTTGGGTCTCATCTCCATTCTGAAAGGATGCCTGGACACCGCTGAGGGGCTTACGTAGGGTCTATAGGTTGAGAGTTCAGAGAGACTGTTTCCAATAATCCTCATTTGCCCTACTTGTGTTTCAGACTTAGCCCTGAACCCATCCCTGTGGTTAAGAGGATAGAATCCTGTCATTATCAAGACCTTGATCAGTGCCATCTCCCAGCATAGGGTAGGGACACGAAGTGAACATCAAAGGGGACATTGACTGGTCAGGTTTATTATGGAAAGGAGAAATGTCAGTTTACCACCAAAGGGAAGGAAAGCGTGGGATGCTATAAAAATGCAATCCTGTGCCCCCCCCTCCAACACTCACCAAATCAGCAGCCACCTTGATGACTTGATGAATACATTAGTTTTCTGATGCTATGTAACAAATGACCATAAACATAGCAGCTTAAATAAAACACATTTAGCAGCTCACAGTTCTGTAGGTCAGAGGTCCGGTATGACCTAACTGGATTCTCTACTCGGGATCTCACAAGCCTGAAATCAAGGCATCTGCCAGGCTGCACTCTCATCTGACAGCTCTGGGGAAGAACATGCCTCCAGGCCTGGTAAGGTTGCTGGCAGAGTTCAGTTCCCTGCGGTTGTAGGACTGAGGTGCCCATCTCCTCTCTAGCCATCAGTGGCAGCTGCTCTCAGCTCCAAGAAGCTACTCCTCTGTCCTTACTGTGGCTCCCTCCATCCTCAGAGCCAGCAGCAGTACATCCAATCCTTCCTGTGAGTCGACTCTTTCTGACTTCCTCTCCTGCTAGCAACTGGAGAAAACTGGGAATCTTCCTATCTTAAGGTCAATGGATTAGTAACCTTAGTTATATTATTGTCCATGACAAGAGGGATTTTGTAGATATAATCATGGTAGTAAAATCCAACAGATTTATATTCCTAGAGATCAGAGCAGGAAATCTTAAGAACTTGGGGAAAATATTCTTTTACAATTCTGCCTGCTGCACTGGGCTTTGGGCATTGGCTCTTGACTTCAATATGACCCCTTAGACCTACAGTTACTGACCTGTCTCTGACAATGCCTCCCTCTTATCTCTGTGGATGACCTCTGCCTATTGGCTACCTGCCCCCTAACCCTGGTAAAGAGGTAACTTCCCCGACACCCTGCCTGTGATACCCAGTGTTCCCTTCAAGCCTCACTTACGAGAAAAACTACAAAGTGGCATGGGAGCCCATTTCTGCTTTCATTGTACTATCCAAATGCAAGGTCTATGCAATCCTAATGTTTTTCTCCCTAAATCACCTCCCTATCTTCCAGGACAAAGGAGATGTCTCTCCGGCCATAGCGCTTCCAGGTTCTATTTGGGCCTTAGGGGGGCAATCTGTACCTTACAGGACTTGTCAGCACCATCATGCCCCTTCCTTCTAGTCTAGCTGACTCTCAAGGTCATTCCAGTTCAATCTTCAACAATGGCTCAAAAAATGAATCACAACCCAAATGAGTTTTCTTTGAGATGAATCAGATGAGGCCAGAGCCTGGGGAAACCCAGGGATAGAAAACCAGTTGAACCTGTTTTGCCATCAGTGGTAACTGGGGCTCTACACATCACCGCTCCTGGAAAGAGAAATGATGTCTTGCTGGAGTCACGGAGACTCCCTGCCCTCATGCCCGAGTGGAAGGATGTTTTCACAGAGGCTGAGAAGGGGCACTGGGTTTGGAGGGTCCCGGGGGAAAACGCTTGGCTCTACTGCAAATCAAGTTGGAAGACAGAAAGCCGGGGTGGCGGCCAAATCAAATTGAAATCAGGCAGAGAACGAGAACCTTCAAGGCTGAACACTACATCCAGGGGGAATGTCCCTAAATCAATTCACAAACAGGTGGGTTGAAAGAGGTTTCAATGATCAAAAATGTTTTTTGAAAAAAAAAAAAAAACGGGTGGAAGAGAATTAAGTCAGTTTCTTGACTGTAGAAGTTTTCAAACTCTTTAAATATATAATGGCCATTCAGAATTTCTAAGGATGGGATAGAGCACGGGGGTCAGTGAACTTTCTCTGTAAAGGGCCAGAGAGTAAAAATGTTAGGTGTTACAAGCCCAGTGGTCTTTGTTGCAACTACTCAACTCTGCTGTTGTCATAGCAAAGCAGCCATAGGCAACACAATAGGCTGTGTTGCAGTAAAACTTTATTTATAAAAAGAAACAGGTGGCAGGATTTGGTCTTTGGGCCACAGTCTGCCAATCTGCTGGGACAGGGCATGTAGCATTTAACAAAGTTTATTGGACCACGGAATCCCTTGTTTATTCATTAGCTTGTTTGTTATTTTTACGGAACAAAACTAACAGTTTTACTGGCCAGTCTTCACTGTCATCTCCTGACATCTCTGGGGGAACTTAGAACACCGAAGACTCTCAACCAAACTTACTGGCTAGAAACTGAATTAAATACTGCAACAGAACAATCCTTCCAGGAGAAAGGAATACACTGTTGATGGCTGACACATTTAAAACAATGTTTTAGAACAACAAGACCCACTATGGTTTAGAATAAAAGAAAAAGGAGAGGAGAAGGCGGCTCAGGATGAGGAGGAAGAAGAGGAGACACACACAAGGAAAAAGAATTATCATAAGGAGAGGAAGGGAAGAAGTGGAAGATGGAAGATGAGTTTCCACCCACAAGAAAATGGGCTTTCTCTGCCCCTGGCTGTGCATGAGAGCATGGGTGGGTGTCCTGAAAGGGAAAACCTTTAATGAGGTGCTGAAAAAACCCTCTTTGGTATTAATTAACAAGATCACTAGATTGTCGTAATTGCAAAGAGAAAGATAAATCATCAAGAGAGATTTCCTAACAGGAATGCAGGTCATTACAAAATATTATTTAAAGCCACATTTACATATAAAAAGGATCAAATGGATGTTGTCCCACTTGGCACCCGCATCCCCTCCCTCTTCCCTGTGCTTGAGGGGCAGGAATCGGCACACAGCTCCGGGTAAGCCAGGGGCTTTGGAATCTTTGCAGAGCATCCTCCCAGAGGGCTGGATGAATGCAGAGATGTGAGAACTTTAAGGAAACCTTTGCTGCTGAAATCTCAGGACTGAAACATCATGTCCCCACCTGATTAACCTCCATTTAGGCAACTAAATGCCTGAATCCCTCACTTAACCAGAGTCTCCATGAGAGACCAGTAGCATTGTTTTTTTTTTCTCCCCCTCCATTATCTTCTCAATGCCCAGCCTATACCAGGACACTCGACAGATACATGTTAAAATCAATAATCAATTCTTCAGGACTCAGCTAAAGAGGTGCCTCCTTTGAGAAGCTTTCCCACATGTCTCAGCCCAGAGGAAGGCTCTGTCCTCTGAGACACTGTGTTGTATCCCATGCTTTCTTGTGTGGTGGGACTTAAAGAAGAAAATTGATGATGACAAAATGGCAGCAAACCCCCTCCAGTTAGACACAGAACTACTCGGAACAGGGACCCTCTTGCATTAATCTCCATATCCCTATCCTTAGCTCAGACCTAGCTATGTAATAAGCAATGCTTGAATGGATATTGATACCTCTCCTATGGCCCAAGAAGGCAGGGGCAGTTGTTACAGACCTCGGGCAACTCTAGAGTGGCTTCCAGTGGGAATTGAGCTGTGATGTGCAGGGACAGATCAGAGAAAGGAGAGGATGGCCCAAGGTACTCACTACATCTCTACTGTAGTAGCCTTAGAAAGGAGTTCCTGCAAGTCCGATTATCCCAAAGTATGTTGCAGGTAACCGACACTGCTCTGATTACAGATGGACAAGACAGAGAAAGCTCCCATGAGAGTACAAGTTAATTCTGAATTCTTAGTGTGTGTGTTCATACTCAGGTTGAACAAAAAGTGAATGGATGGCAGGTGGTAGAAGCCAGGCCCCTCACTGATGGAGGGGAACGTTATAGATCAGCAAGGGAGGAAAGTTAGAAGGATCCATGTGGTGATGGATTAGAGTTAAAAACATCTGTAGGGACTTGTGTTTCACTTAATACAGATACAGAGATAGAGATATAGATGTAGGTATATATGTATACATAGAGGACACAAACATAGTCCTGCCCTAGTTCTGGGAAGGTCTGGAAGCAAAGATACTCCAGTAGTAACAAGCACACCCAAGTTCATGTGAACATAAATGATTGATTGAATAAATGAAGGAGACTATGCAAACCTCCCATACAGAAGAATTCCACATAATGTATTTAGCTACTCTATGCTCAAAGAGGTAGAGTATATTACCTACCCCTTAGGTGTGGGCTGCACATACAGACTCCCTTCCAAAGAGCACAGTATGGAAAGAGCGGGGGGAAAAAAAGGTAACTTTACAGTGAGGAGAAACCTGACAAACATGTCCTAGCCAGGGGATGGAGATCAAGATCCAGAAGCCATGCTGACATCACTAATCATCAGGAATATGCAAATCGAAGCCACAGGGAGAAAGGGGAACACACGCACCCTCTCGGTGAGCAGGTACAGCCATTACAGAAAACAGTTTTTTGGAGGTTCCTCAAAAAACTAAAAATAGAACAACCGTATGACCCAGCAATCCCACTGCTAGGTATAGATCTGAAAGAAAATCAGTATAACAATCCCATGTATATTGCAGCACTATTCACAGGAGATAAGATATTGGGAACCAACCTTAGTGCCCACTGGGTGGATGAATGCACAAAGAAAATGTGGTACATATACCCAAAGGACTATTAGTCAGAAAAACAATGAAATCACATCATTTGCAGTGACATGGATAAAACTGGAGGTCATTATGTTACGTGAAATAAGTCAAGCAGAGAAGGACAAATATTGCATGTTCTCACCCATATGTGGGACCCAAAAAAGTGGATTCCATATAGGTAGAGAGTAGATTGGTGGTTACCTGAGGCTGGGAAGGAAAGGAGGGGTGGAGGGGATAAAGAGAAGTTGGTTGAAAGTTACCTAAATACACTTAGATAGAAGGAATGAGTTCTAGCATTCGATAGTATACTGGGAAAGTTACAGTTAACAATAATTCACTGCATATTTGAAAATAGCTAGAAGCCATGATTTATAATGCTCTCAACGCAAAGGAAAGGTAAATGTTTAAGGTGATGGATATCCCAATGACCCTGATTGATCATTATACATTGGATACAGGTATCAAAATATCATAGGTTACCCCCAAAATATGTACAACTATTATATACCAATAAGAAAAATAAATAAGTCGTGTTAATAGTATGTACTTTTGATGTGATATGATGGGATGAAATGGTACTTTACATCCCCAAAACCTATAACCCCAGTCCAATCATAAGAAAAAACATCTACCAAATTCCAGCCGAGGGTCATTCTACAAAATGACACCTGACCGTGGCCCTCCATGACAGTCAAGGGCATCAAATACAAGGAAAGTTCCAGAAGCCTTAAGGAGGCATGACTACTAAGCGTAATGTGGGATGCTGCCTGGGAAAAGGATGTTAAGTTAAAAACTAAGAAAATCCAAGGCAAGTACAGAGATTAACAAATGATTATGTATTAACATGGATTAATTGCGACAAATGACTCACACCTACGCAAAATGTTAAAAATAGGAGAAACGGGGTGCAAGGTACATGGAGATGCTCTGTAGGATCCTTGCAACTCTTTCCCAAATCTAATACTATTGTAAAATGAAATGTTTGATGAAATAAACTAATTAAGGAAAAATATAAACAGGAAAAAAAGGCCTCTATGAACACCTTGGGCAGGGCCACCACTGCTGAGAATAAGAAAGGAGCCCCTTGAGGTTGTGCACGTGTGCCTGGCCCATGCCGTACTCCCCCCACCTTGAACTCCATATGCAGGTGCTGAATAGGGACCCTGGACACCACGTGTGCCCCTCACCAATATTTATCGTGTCTTCTCTGTACCATTGACACTGGCATGTCTATTACGATCATTGTTGCCTGATGCCTCCTGATACATATCTGTCATCTGGCAAGATGATAGCACGTTCTCCAACTTTGAAGTGCTAAGAATTACCTGGCCAAGGTTGTTAGAATGCAGATTCCTGGGTTCCACTCAGAGATTCCGGTTCACTCTGTCTCTGGAGAATCTAAGTCATCTTTATTTTTAACAAACCTCTGAGGTTCGTCCGGTTCACACATTCTGATCAACCTTGACCCAAAAGGCTAAGTCCCATATTCAGAGTCATTCTTTGATTTCTCTTTATCCACGTTTAGCACCATGATGCCGCCTGTGCACCATGTGCCTGTCAGATAGTTGACGCTCAATAAATATTTGATGAAAGAATGAATGAGTTCATGCATAAACAGTCAAGATCAACATCTTAATTTTTTTTTTCTTTTTCTGTTTAAGGACTTTGACATCAGGTATCATGACTGGGGATCCATCTCTATTAGGGGGCCACAAACTATGGGGAATCCGAGAAACGCACCCACATCCAAGGCCATTCAGTGTGCAAATTGTGACCAACAAGGTGGGAAAGATTTTCTTAAATGCGAGAGGGCTTCTGGCTATGTGTTGTTCTGAAGCTCAGATCATTTTTAGATTTTTTTTTTTTTTCCTGTTTCGTAGGCTCCATTAAGTCAGGCCTATCTTCTGAATCAGCAGCTCAGTAATTAGTCTGGTTGCCTTTGCAGGTAGAAAACTGGAGGCACTTTTTTCCCCCACAGGCAGAAAGGTGCATGTGCAATTAACTAATTGCAGGCTGCTGCACACCTGGTATAAACGCTAGCCACACACAGATACACACCTTCGCATCCAAAATGCAGCCTCCGACCTGGGTGGCAGGGAACAAAGGCACAGAGAAGGGTATGCTCTGAAGAGGTGAGGTGGTTGGGCAGAAAAAACCCTCTCCTTTCCACAGGGACCCGATCAGAGGTCATTGCTTGGGTGGCCCCGGGAGCTTAAGGACACATGGGAAGGTGGAATTCTCCCTGTTCCCAGAATTCTTTTAGAATGGCCGTCATTGTTTAAGTTAGAATATTGCCGGTTAATTGTTGGCTCTGAAAGAAAAATTATGAGCAGAGGGAAGGGTTCTGCATGGATTTAGTGTATTTGAATAATTTAGACCCCCGCCGTTAATTTGACAGGATTGTTTTTCTCTCGCAGTAGCCTGCTGCTACAGGAATTAAAACTGTCGGGAGTACCGGGGCTGTGCTGGAGCTTAGTAATGAGGTTTATCAGTCAATAAATGATTTTATACAGCAAATTAAACTGTAAATTTCGTTTGGGTGGTAAATATTTAGAGAATAAAGATATCTGGTTAATGAGGAGGGCTGGGTGTTTAAAAAGAGAAGGAAAAAAAAGGAAATGTCAACCTTTTAAATCTTGAATGTAGTGGGGACTAGATGACAATGTGCTCACTTGCAGCTCCCTCCCTCCTTGCTCTGTAAATAACAGGATGGCTTCATTGTTTGTGTACTTAAGGATGCAGTGGAAAACCCCCCCATCTTTGACTGCTGCCTACCACCAGAATGAGCTAACACTTCCCTCGCAGGGTTCTTAGAAACAAGAAAAAAAAAATTATGTAAAGTGCTCATACGGTATGCAGCTTAAGGTTCATTCTTTCTCCTAGGATGTGTTTTTTAAAGGCAGCTACTCCAGGGCTGTGTTGTCTAATATAATTGCCTTTCATCATGTGGGGCTATTTAAATTGAAATTTACATGAATTAAAATTATATTTAAAATATTCAGTTTTACAGTTGCATTTGCCACATTTCAGGTGCTCAGTACTTAGATGTGCCTAGTGGCTGCTGTACCGGACGGTGCGGACATAAATATTTCCATCACCACAGGGGGTTCTGCTAGGCAGGGCTGGTCCGGAGTCTAACAAGGATCTGTCTCCCGAGCTGGGGCACCCAGAGATCAGGTGGTAACTGGGATGGTTTAATTGGAGTATGAATTTTCTTGTTATAATGTTTCTTTTCCATATACATGCAGATACATAATAACTATAACTCTCATCAAACCTGTGATATCACATGTATCATTACTTAGGATAATACATTTAGCTAATATAAAGTTAAAAAAAGAACCAAGCAAGTTGCTTTAAGAAACTTAAGCAATCAAGTTCCTTTTCTGTAAAGAAAATATAAAACAAAGAAATATTAGTTATAATTATTTGGCAAAAACCTTGAAGTAGCATACAAACGAATGACGGATGTTTGGAAAATACTGAGTCGGTAGATTCTCCCAGGATTGGGAAACTTAAAAGGTGAAAGAAGAAAGAAATAGAGTATTAAAGAGGGAGAAGTAGGAATGCTCAACCTTTCCTAAGTAGTCCACACACAGTTCAGTCCTCGTGGCACTGCCAGAGAGATCATTCAACATGAATTCACGGTATGTCTAGGATTTTTGGAACAGAGTTCTGAAAACCCTGCAGCAGCTTAAAGATCCCAAATATGACTGGTATTGGCAGACAGACTTTGCAGGTCATGAGTCAAGAGTGAAGGTTGGGACATTCTGACCATCTCCCTATTCCGACAGTCCGAAATCAAGTCACCATCCGCTGGGAGGGTTCCTCTGCCCTCCCCAAGCCTGTGGAGCGTGTTCCTTGGGCCAGCTCCCTTCATGGTCCTGTCCTACTTCCCCAGTCCCAGTCCCAGGGAGCAGGCGTCGCAGGGCGGGTTGCCAGGGAGGTGCACCGGAAGGCCACCAGCACCCTAGTTCTCCCTGTTCAGCTTGACTGAAGTCTCACCTTCCACCAGGCATTGGAGGGGCTGAGGCCAGGAGGCCCCTTCTCTGTGAGTTTATTCTCAGGGTGGGATGGAGGGACTCAGCTCTAAGGCATCACTGATTATCCAGCCATCTGAGAGGCACCTTCATGTCCCACCTCTGAGAGGCTGAATCTGTCAGCTGCTTGCCTGGATTCTTCGGAGCTTCGCCCCAAGACCTGGGAGATCCCAAGCCTTCTCTTCCCTATCCTAAAAACTCATATCTCTGTGCACACACTTCCCTAAGAGCTCAGAAATAAGGCCTCTAGTATATGTGCAAGTATAAGTGCTTTCAACAGCAGATAAGAGAAAACCCTATTTCAAACGTGCTTGAATATTAGGGTTGTTCATGGGGTCACACAGCGGGAAGTGTGGAGGTCCCTGGAACATCACATGGTGGCTCTGTCTCCTCACTCTGTCCTCCCCACATGCTGGCTTTGCCCAGGGGCTGACAGCAGGATGGACACACCAGTTCTTGGCCTCTATCTGCATGTGACAATATCCAGAAAAGGAGAAAGATTCGCTCTAAAACAGCTCTGTCTCGTAGAAATATAATGGGAGCCACAGTAAATTTACATTTTCTACTACTCACGTTTTAAAAAGCAAAAAGAAACCAGTGAAATTAAGTGTACTAAAACATGTTCTTGAACCCAAAATATGCAAAATGCCAGCATTTCAACACATGATCAACAGTAATAGGTGTGTATATAGATATAGAAAGAAGGAATTTTGCCTTGTTTTTTCATACTAAGTCTTACAGAGCTGATGTCAGTTTGGACTTGCCACATTTCATGGACTCAGTAGCCATCTGTAGCTAGGGGTTACCTTATTGGACGGCACAATTCTAGAAAGTTCTCTCAGGAGAGGGAGGAAACCCCCAGCAAACTGCTGCTTGTATCCCGGTGGCACAGTGGAGTCACACGCCCTGCATGGAACAATCGCTGACAGGGGAGACACTTTCCTTAGGACTAGTCAAGCTCACCTCTGATGCTGTGGTTGGAGTCATTTACCCACTGAGGCATGTAGTTCATTAAAGAAAAAACATAAACGTACACTAAAAAAACCTAAAATGAGCTTGCTTTTGGAAGGGGTTTGCTGTACTGTCAGGTGGTCCCCCAACAATGTCCACGGCAGACTGGCTCTTCCGTTGGGGACCCTCATTGACTCCTGGATGGAGGGTCCATTCTTTTGTTGATTTAAGGTCCTTTCCCCTGAAAGAAGCGATCTTGGAGGTATGGAGTGAAGGGCGGTTTTCTCTCCTGTGGCTCCAAGACAGCTGACGGTGATGTAACAGACACTGCCATCCCACCCCACAGGGATTGATTTCAGAGGCGTTTGCCTTGTGGGGCTGATCGGGCCTTTTTGGGTTTAAAACTGCTTTGTCAAATAAACCCTATCCACTCACTGTTTAAGCAACTCCTGTGTCCTTAGTATCCAAGGAACCAGAGTGAACATCCAAGCGCTTGCTTTCAGGATTGGGAGAGGCTACAAAGTGCCAAGAGTCTGAGTCTGAGATGTAAAAGTAAAGGTCAGTGATTAAGCACCCACTAAGCACTCTGTCCACACCTCATTTAACTTTCTAGGAGGAAGAAATGAATGAAAGAATATGAGGTGGAAGCCAATGGGTTTGTGTTCTTTGTTCGAGAAACATAAGTCATCCGATTCATTTTCTCACTGCTCATCCTTGTGAGAAAGATGAATATTTGGGGGTCGCAACAGCAGATCACACTGCTGGGGGGGTCTCTGAGCATCGCTGGGGCCAGGGCTTGTCACTCATGAGACGGGGATTAGACACGGCCTCTGAGCCTGCGGCCAGGGCAATGCTGGGTCTAGGTCGGGCTCACGGACCCCACCACAGTGGTCCTTAGGGTGGTGACTGTTCCCCTGTGTTCCTGTGCCAAGTCGGGACATCACACACGGGGAAGACATGTGCTGAGTGCAAGTGAAGCTCTGACACTCATCCTGACCATTCTGAAAGCATGAACTTGGCTTTCAGCAGAGCTGGGTTTCATTTAGCAATCCGTCACTTGCTGATTATATGACCTTGGACAAAGGGCCCAATGTCTGTCTGCAGGCCTCAGTGCTCTCATCTGTGAAACTGACACACTGGCTACCGCACAGCGTTGGGGTTGGAGTGAATGAGATGCTGCAGGTCCAGCCGTCACCACTGAGTTTGTCACATACAGCAAGAGCTCAATAAATGTACGTTAATAATATACTAATGATATTATGCTCCACTGTTGCCAAAAGAATGATAATGAAGCCAAATCCCACAAAGTACCAGTTATGCTTTCAGCACTTTGATAACACACTAAGTTTTATGCACCTTTGCAAGTTCTAAAAAGAAAAAATAATGTTCTCAGGGGAAGAAAAAAGAAAGGAACTTCATAAATATTTGTTAAAGGGCAAATAAGTAAATGAACTGATGGATGAAATGATACGGAAGTTGCTCTCTTTTGGATGGAGAAAGCTTTTCCTGGCAGAGGTGAAGACCCTAAAGTAAGGTCCTAAATCATGAGTTAGCACATCTTTTCTGTAAAGAGCCAGACTATAACCATTTTCATCCTCATGGGCCATATAATCTCTGTCACAACCACTGAACTCTGCCACTGTAATGTGAAAGCAACCACAGATAACACTTAAAGGAATGGGTGTGACTCTCTTCCAATAAAACTTTATTTATAAAATCAGGTGGCAGGTCAGTTTTGGCCCATGGGCCTTCGTTTGCCAACCTCTATCCTAAACAAACCCTCACATGCAGCTGTCCTGATGGCTGTGCCATTGGTCACGCTCTCCTTGGCAATTCTGTAGCCTTTTGTTTACCCATCTACTAGAGACAGTGCTTACTGCATTCTCTGCCGCAACTTGGAATGTCTACCACATGCCATACTTTGATTTTAGATCAGGAATCAGGACCTTGTGAACTTCAGCATGGGCAAAGATCTGACCCTTTAGGGGCTCACTCTCCTTTGACATGACTTAAGGATGAAAGCTAAAAGAAGAGGCTGCACTCCTGCTGAACGGATGCTCACGGATGGTCCAGGAAGAAAGGCACGCCTTCCCTGGAGGAAACTAGAGTGACCACACCCGAACCTATGCCAGGGCTATGCAAATGAATCTGAGGGCTCCCGCACCCAGCCCTGCCCAGATATTTCTCCAAAACCAACACATGCACAACGAACCCTTCCTGTGTTGATCATGGCATCTGTTAAACAGCTTTTAATAATTTTTTTTAAAAATCTTATTTTATCTGAGAACATCTGTGGCCATCTGGACACTCTCCTTCCTACTATTTCATTTTTAAGTTTGATGTAACTGTCAGATGTTCTTGCACAGATTCCGAGACAGATCGGGGTAGTATTGAACAGACATCAATTATACCGATGTCATGAGGCGTGCCAATCTCAGCAGAGAAAGTGACAGCTTCCTTATCATCAAACCAGCGAGCTCCTTGATTAATTTGCTGGTGTTGTCAATAACGGCTCATGGGAGAGTTGGATATGAACATACTGTTCCCCACCTCATTCTTCCCTGTTGATTCTCTTCCCACAAAAAACTGAGTCTTCTCTTTCCATGGTAATTTCCCACACTGTAGGCATTATCCTCCTATTGACTAGAGTTTGCCTATATTGACTTGTTTCTAGGGGCCTGTTAGATCTGTTTTTCTGTTCCTTTTCAAGAGTCTGGTTATAGTTTTTGAGAGGGTCTTGTCTTCTCTGTGCTTCTATGAGTCCCCTTATATCTTTTTTTCCCCCCAAAAATAAATCCCAACTCTATGATTTCACAGAATTAGAATATCAATTTCATGTTGTTCTGTTTTTGACTTTGCCTTTTTTTCTTTTTTAACATAGACTATTTAAGTTTCTCAACGAAGCCCTGAAATTCACTTGATGGATTGAGATGAACTATTAATATAATGGGCTCTTTTATATTTTTCTAAGCAGAGGAAAACTTAGAAAACCACCCTATGACACATGCCGGCTTGAGCTTAAGAATGACTCTTTCGCCTCTTGATAGCTAGACCCTCCTTTGCCAGTCATTTCAGGTCTATGAATCACCTATTTTAAAGCTGCTTTTAAAAATTTTTTTTTTCACTGACTGTTATCCTTATGAATTTCTGGTTATGAGACCAGAAGTTAGCAACGTCCCCTCCAGGAGTTTTGGGGAGTGCCTTCTCTTGTATGTTACCTACGTGGCACACCATTGACCTGTGAACCCTAAACTCAGTGGGCTGTGTCATGATGGCACCTCCCTCTGTGATTAACAAAAAAGTGGGTATTTGGAAGTAATGAGAAGACCGTGCGGAAGTTGTGCTCAAGCAGATACTGGATTGCAGCCTATTAAGACAGCCTTCACGTTAAATGCAAGTTGTGACAAATATCCTGTTTCTCCAAACATGAAGTTTCTGAAGTTCCATTTTCTCATCTCCCAAATAAGAATTACTAAGCATTTTCAAATCTCTTCCCATCCATCCCACAACCTTACATCTGAGAATGGCTCCTCTCATATGGCATCTTATCTCAGGTGACTTCCTGTCCTCCAGACGTGCTGACAGTCTAAACATACGGTGAAATAATGTTAAAAAAAAAATCCAGTATCTCTGTGGCCTGGCTGCTTCCTCCTCGATCTGTGACTGTCCACTCCAGAGCAGGGAGGACTCCTGCCTCCCACCTACCACACACGTCCAGCCGTCCACTCTCTCTCCCTTTTCCATCCCATATTCCCCTCCCCACAGTCTGGTATCTGTGCATGTTTCAGCCCAGCTCTTTTCGCTGCGTTCCCAGTTGTGTAATCTTTGATAATTTTATGAATCTCTCTATAGCTCACTGTCCTCACAGGCAAAATAAAAACACGAGACCCACCTTAAACATACGAGGCATTGTAGAGGAAGGGTATCGTGCAACGGTGGGTAGTGGGGTATTTCAGCATTGCACAGACCTCTACCTGCCTCCCCCACCAACCTGGATAGACTCGGGCAAGTGCCATTAGCTGTCGGAGTCTCACTTTCCAAAAA
Organism: Lemur catta; assembly: GCF_020740605.2. Taxonomy (NCBI): domain Eukaryota; kingdom Metazoa; phylum Chordata; class Mammalia; order Primates; family Lemuridae; genus Lemur; species Lemur catta. Next base: position 14,315,089 of record NC_059147.1, on the reverse strand, counting down.
CAGTGAGAATAGCCACCAGGAAGGGTTGCTTATGAAGAGTAAATTTAACAATGCATGTCAAACCCTGAGCAATGTCCCTGGCACCTGAGAAACTGTTCATAAATGGTAACTACTATTTCAGCACAAGGTTGCTGCTATTTTTTAACCATAGTCACATTGTGAAAATAATGCCTTTATGGGTATTTTTTGGGGGGAGGGGGTCAAACTAACCACCTGAAAAATATGAGTTCAATTGGAGCTCGCAAGTCAATAGGACAGACATGAGATGGCCAAGTTTCTTATTCAAAGACCATTTCGCTCCTGACAAAGACTTCAACTTTCACTTTATGAAAACTGTAACTACAGCCAAATTTTTTCAGGGAACTTCTTGATTTTAGAGAGTGAGCATCAAACAGAGTGAGGATCAGCCTACTCTCCCATGGACTTTTCATAGCTGTTCTAAGTAGTTGCTCCATTCACTCATTTACACATACATATATACATGCATACATACTACTAAGATGCTCAAAAACCTCTTTATCAGGATGTGGAATTAGGAGACCCAGGTTCAAGTCCCGGCTGTATCACTTGGTGACTGAATGCCTTCAGACAAGTTACTTAACTTCTTTCAGTCTTAGATTTTCCCTTTTGCAAAACGGAGATACCATGAATGAGATCAGAATATGAGCTGAAGTATGGCTAAAATGTGATGTATTGGGGGACTGCACTATTGAAACAAGTGTGACTTGAGCCATGAAACTGCTAGGCACATATGTCTCCAGCCAGGTCCCCCTCTCCCCTGCACAGAGAGTTGGCAGGGCAGAGGTGGCCTGTCAACCCTGGGTGGTCGGCTGTGACTGCCTAGGAAACTATGCTGAAAAGGATTCTGAGGATACATCCCGTCTAGTGTTAGCGTTTGGATTGATTGTTGATGTCTGCTGTGGGCATGGAGGGAGGGAGATGTTGCTGCTCATTTATGAGTTGCCATTTCAGAGCAAGGTACGACTCCTGGGGCTAGTTGACTTGAAAAGTTCATGCTGCAGACGGGGGCATGGGGAGGAGAGTGCTTCTTAGCCAGTTGACTTGGCCCCAGCAGAGCCCAGTGCCAAGGGGGAAGGAGAGGAAGCAGCAGTTCTGAAAGAGAATTCTCCATGTGAAGGCTCCATTCCAACAGGTGCGAGAGACAGTCACTCCTCACACTGCCCCCAGACGGCTCTGTCAAGTGCAATATTGAAGGGCTGACACTGAGCCCAGAAACCCATCAGCTCCTGAGGCTCAGAAAGCTTCCCTGGCTGCCTGGGCCTCTCTGGAGACGCTGAGTCGCAGCAGCTAACAAGCTGTGACACCAACATCATTCACAAGCAAAAGTTCATTCCTGGGGCCCTGCCGGCCTGGCCTATGCCTTGTTTGTTTTCCTACCCTGGGATGAAAAAGCCCACAAATGACTCCAGGTGAAAAGCTCAAAGCTTTCTCAGACACCCGCCTAAACACGTGGGTCCGAGCATGTTTATTTTTTGGTTTGGCTTCCACGTCTTGCATTCCTTTCACAGAACCTTCACAGAACCTTCAACAAGGTGTAAAGCAAGACGTTTGTTTGTAAAACCACCAAACCCTAGTGGCTCGGCTGTCTGCCTGCGTTATTTTAACCCCGATATTGACGGTAAAAGACGTAATGTTTCAAAAAAATAAAAGTATTGTCAGCAAAAAAAAAAAAAGTATGATGACATACTGAGATGCAGCACTATGATAAACTAGTAAAAAAAAAATTGACGAAAACCAGAAACACATAAGACTGCAATTTAATCTTTTTATTTGAAATATAAATATTGTTACTATCAAGCTTGACAGTATAGAAAATGTGTGCCCTGCAGCCTTCTGACAAAACAAAATTTATATTTAAAACTTCCTGAAATAATACCTTTCATCCATAGGGTTTTGTCACATTGCAATGGCTCTGAGCCTACTGGATGCCCCTGCACCTTTAATTATTTTATGCCTAGAAGACACATTTTAAATAGAAGAGGCGGGTTACAAGAGTTTTGACAGCTGAAGCTGATTAAAATACTGACAACATGCACTCTATAGAATTCCCTGAGGTTTTTGTCAAAGACCCAGAGGAAAGTTAAAGTATTTTTACTCACCAGCACGAAACGTTTGTTTGCCTGGCCCTCGCCAGAGAGATGTTCAACAAAAAAATTCCCTTTCTCAAATGTTGGAAGGACACAGACTGGAAAACCGGTCAGCTGGTGGAGTTGGCTAATCTGTTTCCAGTTAACAAAGCCCAAGGCCTCTTTCCAAGGGCAGCTGTTTCATCTCATCTGCCGAGCACAGGCAAAGCTGGACGGGGCTGCTTATTTATTTATCGGTCTCTTTTACAAGGGTGTTACCGACTGGGCTGGTTTCCTGGATCACGGGCTGATCTAGTCCCCATGTTGTTTATCATTAGGGAGTGTGACTTTTACAGCCCCTCGTGAAAACCTAGTCTCTACCAATCCAGGCACGCCTCTTGCCCAACGCCCAGGGTAGTGCCCCGGCAGTAAGGAAGCCGTGAATCTGATCTCTGAAAGCAGAAAGGCTCTTGATGTCTGAGGTCTGAATTGTAGGGTTGGAGCTTCATGGTCCGGTTGGAGTCCCATGTCCCTTCATTCATTTATTGCACTGATGGTGGTGGAATATCAATACCCTGCCCTTGAGGGAGGGTACATGTCTAAATGCCATGGCCCAAGGGACAAACACAGGTGGATATTTCTGGGGTCATATCCAGTGAGAGGAAAGGGTGCTTGGGTGGGGCCAGCTCCGTAGGCAAGCAAAGCATTGGTCTGACCTCTGAGTGATCTGTGCAGACTCAGGAAAGACGACCCCGGACAAGACTTTTACTACCATTTCAAGATGTCACCAACACACTCAGTGACCTGCTGACCTTACGATAGCACAGAGAATCAACTTTTAGCAGAAAATGCCAGATTCCTTCCGTGGAGTCCACACATCAAGCCAGAGCCTCTGGCTTCTTAGCAAACTCGATAACAATTCTAATTCTTAGGACACGGAGCAATGGTCACTCCTGGAACTTTTCAAAGAGCTAGAAGGAAACAACAGGAATGATGAGTTGGACAGGTTTTAGAAGACAAGGCGGCAGTATGGCAGAACTTGGGCAAGATATTTAACATCTGTGTCTTAGTTTCTGGCACTGTCAAATAGATGGTGACAATCACAGCACACGCCCCACAAGGTTGTTGTAAAGATTCAATGAAACAATACATGCAAAGTGCAGCACTCAATCCAATTGCAAAGCCACAAGAAATACTAACTGATGGGACTGTTGTCCTTGTTCATGCTCAATCGCCTCTTCTCCAGGTCTTTGCACTTGTTGTCTGTGCCTGAGAAGTTCTTCAATGAATCATAATATGACTGATTCTTTCTCTCCATTCAAATGTCAGTTCAAACATTGTGGCATCACAGAGGCCTTCGTCTGTCAGTCGTGTGTAACACACACCCTCACACCCCCACGTACCCAGGGCTAACTCATGATCTTTTAACCTCATTATATTATTTACAGCTCTTACAATGATCTGACATTATTCTACTTAATTTTCTTTTTTGTTGTTTTCCTCCCCTCATCAGAATGTAAGTTTCCTAAGATGTTTTTCGATCCCATTAACTGGGGTTTCCCATGTGGCTACATTGTACCTGGCGTTGTATTGGTCAGGGCTCAACCAGAGAAGCAGAACCACTAAGATACATAGGCAGAGCTATAGGGATGGGTACAGGCATAGGCATAGGAGGAGACAGAGACAGATAGATGTGTGTACACACACACACATACACACCCGTGAAGGGATTTGTTTCAGGGAATTGAAGGGTGAGCTGGTTCATCTCTGTACCGCCATCATCTCTGGGTGGGATACTGAAGCTCGAAGTCCACAGGCCAGGCAGTCAGGAAGAAGAGGTGGGAGACCAAAGGCAGGCTGAAAGCTCCAAGCACAAGCTGTGACACCATGAGGATGAACTAGAACCCATGTCATTATTCTTGTTTCTGACATTGGTGACAAAGGTCTACTGCAGAAGCCAGAACCCAGCATCACAGCTAAACACATGTCTGGCCCCAGAGCTGGAGAAGCTGATGGAAGGTCTTGGAGGAGACAGAGCAATGGCAGGCACAGGGCTGCTTCGTGCCAGCAAGATCAGTGACAATGTGTGTGAGCCACCACATGGCTGCTGCCTGCCTTTCACCCTCTGCATGTCCCTAGCATCTTCTCTGTGACCCACCCAGACCATAAACATGTGAGGAAAGAGCCCTAGGAGACGCAGTTCCGCTTGGCCTAGTCATACAAAGCCATTACGGGCACATAGAGCTACTCGGTATTTCTGAATTAATAGAAAAAAGTAAAGGGGAGAAAGAGAGAAGGTGAGAGAGAAAAGGAACAAAATGCAAGGCTGTCCACACTGTTCTTAAAGGTGTGGCTTTCTGAGTCACCCTCTGACTGCCCCAAATTTCCTGATTTGTGTTTTTCCCACATCTCAGTGCTCCTTTCTTCCCACTTCCTGGGAGCCCACTGTTCTCATGGACTTTCTCATAAATCCATACTCTTAGACTCTGAAAAAAGAGAACAAACTAGAGTGTCAACATGCACCAAAATCAACCCCTAATATAGGGCTCCGAGTGCTCACTTTTACACGAGGCTGAAACATCAAGGTGGAAAATGAGTGGTGGACATCCGGGCCTGAGGCAGCAGGCCACGGGGGCTCCCAGCACCCCCCAACTCCCAGGGGTCCCTGACAATGCCATCTCTGAGACCATTCTCCCCATCTGCTCTGCCCAGTGCCATGAACGCAGACGCTTGGCCACCACATGCTGATGACAATCATGTTTGAAAAGCCATGTGGGAACAGGATCTTCAGTGAACATCCAGTCTCCTTCCGTGGAAAAGACTTTGCACAGAATGTTCTAGACTTTGTGATGGTCTGGCTTGGGAACGTAACCAGGGAATTTTATTGAGGCCCAGCCCTCTCCACATACCATCGTAATCACAGGATATCACATGGTTTTAGGTTCCTCTGATTGCTACCAAGGACACATCTCTGCGTTTCCCACAGCCGGTGGTCTAGAAGCATAGTTAGCCCACAGCGGGGGAAATGCTCCAAAATATTCAGAGATAAATGCCTTGGATATTTACCTAATAGCACCCAACAAGCTAATGCCTCATTGTTCTTTAGGATCCAGATCAAAGGGGATGTCCTCCCCTAGACCTTCCCAAGCCCCTTTCACCCCAGGTGAGATTAGAAGGTCCCACTATGTCTTCCACTCGTGCATTACTGTATAATAATGAAGAGAGGAGTGTAGCCACTGGACGTTTGCAAGGTGCTACACTATAAGCTACACACTTTGCATCCCCATTATTACTTAGTCCTGACAACAACCCTGGCAGATGGACCTTATTCTCCCCATTTAACAGATGGGGAAACAGAGACTTGGGTCAATGCAATAAACTGGAAAAGTCATACAGGTGGTACATGGGACACAGCCACGTGTCTCGCAGTAGGGGAGTTTCATATCTTTAGTGCTTAACAAAAAAATGTCTGGTTCACAGCAGATGTTCAGAAAGTGTTCGGTAAATACGGAAATATTGAATGAGCTGCTAGGATATTAACTCCGATCTTTCCCCATCAGCATGTTTACTCTCGGTTTTCTTCATCAACAAATCATCCAGGAATACCAAATCTGAAAGAAATTAATTTTCTCCTCCATTTAGGACTAGCTGTATAGTTTGTGAGGCCCGGTGCAGAACAAAAAGGCAGGGCCCCTTCCTCAAAAGATTAGTACGAGTTTCAAGATGGTGACAACAGAGCGTAAAACCACAGATGGGTCCTTTCGGCACAAGGCCCTGTGTTCTGCACAGATCTCTCTCTCTCTCACACACGGACACACACACACACATATACAGGCACACCCCTGTCCTGCTTCCGTACAAGAGTTGAGATATTTTGTCAAGGGCTTTTCACGTGGAGTTAACCAAGTCCTCAATAGAGTCCTACTTTCTCATTCCCATACTCCGTTGTCTCTGACCAACAATAACTTCCACATTCAGGGCCCAAGAGAAAACTACCATGCTGCCCTTTAGACTGTGTTCCAACAAACATGGTCTTGACTGACCTTGCAGATAAGTCCCTAGAAACCTCCCAAGAGGGATGAGGGCACACCCTAAAGACAGTGGAAACCACCCTACCCATGGCCACTACCCTCCGATGACGAGTTGCAGGAGAGCTTCAGGGGTTTGGTTTTCACTTAAACAAAAGATGTGATAAGTTTTCAAGACCCAGCTGCCCACAGTACGATTGATCGCCAAAATCTGGAACATGCTGCCTGTCCCAGACACGATGAGGTTGGCCAACCTCTTGTTTGTGGTTTTGATTTCTACTTAAGGGCCTAATGAGAAAAATTTGGCCTCCATGGGCTGAAAAAAAGTGGAACAGAGACTCAGACTTCATCTGAAAGTCACATGAACAACGATCACTCCCAGGGGACCCATCAAAAGAAAGCCCAAAGAGCAAGAGGGAAAAAAGGATTACAGAAACTTCCAAACACCACAATCCAAGGCTGCATTTTCCCCCTGGATGACATGCTCTGCATTAAGCAAAGTTTGGCCCATGTGGGAGAGAACTTGCATATCCCCCTGGCTACTAACCAGTTTCCAGACCCCGTTAAACCCTCACGTTCTGAGAGAGGACATCCCTCATGTGCCTGTGTCCTGCCGATCCACCAAGTCCACCTGCACACCCCAGAAAGGACACTTTAAAAAACTATGCTTTTCAGTCACCCTTAATTCAACTAATTCTGGGGATTTTTAATTCAAGCCACATCAGGGCATGGGCGCTGGATTTTAAATCAGATGACTCAGACACCATCAGTGATACTGATGGGTTTGTTTTTTTCCTGTGAAACTTGAAATCTCTGAAACAGTAAGACGCCACGGGAAGCCCTGAGTCCCACGGAGTGACGGTGCAAGGTGCAGAGCCTGCCACACGCCAGGTGCAGGGCAGACATCTGTCTGAATAAGAAGGTGCATGTAACAAAACAGGTTTCTGATTGCCAACTTTACCTGGCTAAGTGCAAGAGAGACGCTGATGCCGTATTCCCAGTTGATCATAATGGGATTTGTCTTACGTTAGATTCCAGGACATCAATCCTTGTTTCATGTCCTCCTATACATTTTCCAGTGTTAGTTCATCTCCTCCTTGAGCTCTATGGGGCGGGTCTGAGGGCCAGGACTTACAGGGTTTGCTCAGAATCATCCCTGAGCACATCCGTCTATCACCCAACGAGGGCACTTACCGCTACACAGATTCACCTTGAAGACGCCTGCACAGAATGTCACACCAGCTCCGCCCCCTAACCCACAAAGGAGGACGCGTACCAGAAGGAAGTCCCTGATCCCTCCTCCTCGTCAGTTGCTTCCCACCTAGGAGCCCCAGTCCCCCCCACCCCCACTCATTGTTCACCGTTTGTTTGGAACCTCCCTCATGTGAAATCCCAGCCGGTGCCTAATTCATACGCTGCCTCGCATTTGCTTCATCTCATCTCTTTTCATCTGCAACATGATGATTATTTTGCTTTTGGCTCCAATTATGAAGAAATAAGAACAAGGAGTGGAACACTAGTTACGTGATGGATAAGTAAGCAGAGAGGCCCATCTCCTCGTAATGGGCCTTTGAGGTCTTTAATTATTTTGGTCTAACTTAAAATAACTAGGGGAGGGGAGCTGTCGGGGGATTTACCCTCCAAAGGCTCAGCCAGTCGTGGAGGTATGGGAGAACCGGTTAGCTTTGAGCACTCCCCAGTTTGCTAAGTGAGGAGCTGGGGAGGGCTCTATTTAGGGTGACCACCGCATTCCGGTGTGCTTGGTTTTGGCACTAGAAGTCCCTCATCCCAGGAAACCCTTCGATCCCAGGCAAACTGGGACAGTTAGTCACCCTAGTCAGGCTGGAGTGAAGAGGGCAAATGAGGAAGGGGAGGAAAGTGACCCTGGGTGGTGTTTCAGTGTAGCAAACATGTCCCTAATATCTATTGTGTGTCCAGTGCTCTGTGAACCAGACCCACTCTTGCTTTTCTCAAAATTCAGCTCCATAGGGGTAATAGATATTTTCTGCAAAACTACAGAGTGATATGACTTAAATTTTTTAAAAAAGGAGTAATCAAGTCTATAGGTTAAGGGTGGGAGGTGGCGTCTCCAGCTGTCGATATTGATAAAACAGGCTTCCACTTGGCAGAGTGATTTGATCTGAGCTTCTGAGTAAGTCTTGGAAGAAAAGGTACACTGGGAAGGGCATCCCAGGTGGAAGGAACTGCATAGGAGAAGAATTGGAGGCGGGAAAGAAATCACTGTTCTGGCAGGGCTGGAGCAAACACCTTTCTGGGATGAAACCTGGAAGACGAGGCTAGACAGGGGTCAGTAAACATTTCCTATAAAGAACCAGGTAATAAATATTGGCAGGTTTCTGGGGCCATACAGGGTCCGTGTGTCACAACTACTTTGCTGCCATTGAAGTGCAAAAGCAGCTATAGGCAATATGTAAACAAATGGCCAGTATTGCTGGGTTCCAATAAAACTTTTTTACAAACACACACGTGGGGCCAGATTTGGCCCACAGGCCATAGTTTGCCGATCCCTAATCCAGAAGAAAAAAAAAAAAATAGGCAGCAGATCATGTGCTTTAAATGGCTTGCTAAGGAATGTATTCTGTAAACATTAGGGGGCCATTGAAGATAGGAAAGGGGTGGATTTTCATTTGACCTTTTGAGGAAATATCAAGAAGTGGGAATTTTTTTTCAGTATATGCATTCTTTTAAAAGCTTTTAAAAATAACCAATATTAAATCAAGCAGTTACTTTGTTTCAAGGGCTTTATTTGCATCATCTCATTTAATACAGCAACCCCAGAGCAAGATACAATGTTTCTTTCTCTTTCATTGTATTTCCCATGGGGGGGATGTAGAAAAATCAAGTCTCTGCTACTTTATGTACAGCCAGAGGTGGCTTCAGCAGCTCATGGGATTGACCAAGGGCTCAGAAAGGCAGCTCACCTCTGATATCCACAAGCCACATGGGTGGGTGTGAGAAGCACCCATGAGCACCCTAGAGGTTCAAGGACTGGAAGAGGGCTCGGCTGCCAGAGTTTGGAATCAGCTACAACTAGCAAATATTAAGAAGGAGGAGCAAGAGAGATGACCATGGCCCGGGCCCTCCTGTGGCACTTTCTACTATTGATGGGCACTTGTGTAGTTTTCAGATTGGAGCTATTACAACGATTGCCCCATGAACATCGCACTACACATCTTTCAGTGAACATATGTCCACATTTCTGTCAGGTATCTATTCCTTAGATGTGTTTTATACCAGAAAGTTTGCATGTCTATGTCAGACAATTACGCATTTATTGATAAAAATAGATGCACTGTGTCCTATCTGGCTGCATGCCCCTCTAACCAGAATTCCTGAAGGTATAAGTAGTAAGGCATGAACCCACATCTCAATGAGGCGGAAGTCGAGGGGATGTTCAGAGGGGCACATGGTATTACAAATTAATGGAGGTGGGCAAGATTCAGGGACAATTTACCTCCAACCTGGGTCAGAAAATCCAGCTCATTATTACTTTATTGTGCTTTGATTAGCACTTAATATCATTCTGAATCACTCCCCTTAAGCTGTTCTTCTGTGTTTCCCCTGCATAATGCCTTAAATAGAAATAAATTGCAACATTAGTTAACATATTACATCACGTGAATTTTAAACACCACAACTTGGGGGAAATAAAGCTTTATTAGGACTCAAGTTATAAATCTGCATTAGACAAAGATGTGGGTATTTTTGGAAAGCACTGGCTATTTGTGCTTTTGAAAGAAAATCGGTTTCTTTGAATTCTCCTAATGCCGTTATGGCTTTCCCTGATGCCACTGCCAATATTTCAGGGCCCTGTCTATGACACAAAGCGAGGGTACTGTGAACTTGGCTGCAGAAGCGGGGAGGTGGGAAGGTTTGGCAGGGAGTTTAGGACCTTGATTAGGTTGAACTTAAAGTCAACTGCAACATGCAAAAATAAAGAAATTCTCAGTTAGAAGCAACTGGAGTTGAATTTGGAGAAAACTATTGTATGTATTTTCTTATATTCGATCTTTGAGAGTCTTAAGAGTCACTGAATATTCTCAGTGTAAGGACAGCATGAATTTTATTCATTTACCAGTAGGTAGTTTGTTGAAACAGGAAGAACATGAAATTCAGAGTCCATTAAACCTTGCTATAATTTGTGACCTTGAGTAAGTTTCTTGACTTTTCTGAACAGGGTCACCACGTATAGTTGTACAGGTTGCTCACTGCAAAAATTTGTCCAGCTGAGAGGGCAAGCGAAAGCTGAAATCCTGCCTGTGCCCCACTCAACAAGTCATGGCACTGTGTCCACCAGGGGTCTCATTTGCACAAAGTCACTATCTAGGTGTGTGATGACCCTGACTCTGAGCCTCAGTTTCCCCACCTGTAAACTAGAGATAGAATCACAAACTTCATAGAATTACTATGGGAATTTTTAAAATATCACACAAGCAAAGGGTGTGACACACTCCCTGACACCTCACCCATAACTGTTTTCCAAAGTTTTTACCTTTCCAAATGTGATCTCTGAACAGTATAGTGCAAGAGTGTCACAGTTTTGAGCTCCTACCTTGGAGAGTCTCCCACTGCCTTTGGCTGGCAACAAAGTCCCTTTGAAGCCATTTAGGCAGATATCTGATGCCAGGTGGCTGGGCTTATGTCCAGGCAACAAGCTAGTACTGCTAACTTGTCCTACCCCATAAAAGTAAAACAAGGGTCAAATTTCCCCTAGTCTTCACCAAGTTAAATAACCCGATTGTCCCATATTCACTGTTATAATCACCCATTCATTTAACAGATACTTCCTGAGTGCCTGGTATATGCAGTCCTTGTCCTGGGGCTTGGAAAGGTAGCCGTGGATCAGACAGGGAAGACATCTTTGAAAATGTAAAGGAAGCTTTTCTCTGTACAGACTCATCCTTAAATGTGGCCTCTGTTTGGGTTGTCATTTTGTTATTACAAGCAATATAATGAAAGTCACAGGAATCTGGGGGACTGGAAAAAATGTTATTAATCACATAGCACATTATCATCCTATCTGCAGGTGTGATGACGGTTGTTCTATGACAGTGTTTGTCAAAGAAGATTCATTTAAATCAAGAAATAAATCATAACAAATGGTCATTGAAGGTGGCCTTGTGATCCTATTGAGAAAGATGATGCTTACAAATAAAAACTAAGTCTGGCTTTAACCAAATGACCAAACTGACTGCTTTAGGTCAATGGATTGGATCCCAAATATTCAATCGGATCCAGTTACAATCATTGAACCATTACAACTACTGACATGATAACCATATCAGCTCAACTATTCAAGTTACTAATCTATTTTTTCACCACTTGACAATTGGACTAAGTAATATGATTAAAATAGGGTTGAGTTAGTGGCAGCGTAGAGATAACACCTACGATTGAGCAAAGAGGAAAATATGCAGAATATGGAAATGCAAGACAAGAAAGATCAACTATGCCTGAGCCCAAGCTTTGCTTTATATTAGATGATCCGTCCATGCAGCAATTTGCTGACCAACAGGGGAGTCCCCCAGGGTATGCCAAACAGAGGTGCCATTCCCAGTTCAGTCTGGAATGACCCCACACTAAAAGAGGAGAGATCATCAGAACCTGGGAAATGGAGCTAACATTTAAAACCAAAAATATGAGAACTCAGTGCATACAGTTGGAGACACTAGGTGAAAAATGTTGCAGTGAGTATTTGAGACATAAAGACCCAGAGAAAGGAATAAGGGACTAGCAGCAGATCAAAAGGGAGCGAATTATTTCTGTTGTAATTTTGCATCTGTTGCATGTCTGTTCTTAACATCTGCCCTGAGATTGATTTTTGTGATAGTCCATGATTGATAGGGGGGATTTTAGATGGGAAGGTTTAAAAGGAATGAAATAAGTCATATAAAATGAATAGTACAACATCACACTAACAGAGTTGGGGTATGAGTGAATGTGATGGATGATAACAGAAAATAATAAAAATAAAACAAGTTCAATGAAAGTAGACACGTTTGTGTTATAACAATGGCAACATCACTCACTCTGTGCCAGTTTCCTTAACATATTTAAATGTTTGGGGTGCTTTTCCTTATTTAATTTCCTTTACCTTATAATGAAAGAGTTGAGCTTGTGGAAATCATTGCCACGATAGAAGAACATATATGAACAGATGAGAGGTTACCCTTGGCAAGGAGAGTGAGATTGGTGATTTTAATCCATCAATCCCTGTGGCACAGGGACTTTATCTGCATTTTTATTATTTTTTGCAATGAGAATTTATTTAGGAAATACATTTGTAATTAAAAAGAAAAATTTAAAAAGAAATGATTGCCCCACTTATTTTTTCAATTTGTTTTAGATTCACAGACAGTAAAATTTGCCACTTTTTTGCTGTAGTTCTGTAACTTTTTTGTAGGTGTGGTTTCAATTTCAGTCCCACTTTCGAAGACTTTACATTGCTATTTGGATTAGTCCTGCAGGTGTTCCACCCTGCGAGTCCAGTCTGAGACCGCCGTGGGGGCCTCCCATGAGTTGAGTTCTCAAATCTTTGGCATGTTCTTTGGAATTAGAAACACACATGCTCAGCATGTGAGCCCAGGAGTTCATAACATGACCAAATGAGTTCCTGTACTTCCTTGAGTTCCTCCCTCCTCATAATCTTCCTAGCACTTTCTGCTTTTCTGAGGCTTCTCTACTCTGCTCCCCCACAGAAAGTTGGGGCCCTAGCTACCTTGTTCTGCTTCAGGTTTCCCCCAACTCTGCCTGTACCCACAAACAAGTGTCGGGAAGACGAGAGAGGAAAAAAAGCAACAGGGATTTGCCACATCCTCAGAAACCACTGGAGAGGAAGGTTCATTTCCTCCAGAGTTCTCATAGTTTGCATGTCCCCATTGTCATCACCGACACTGCACTGCCACCACCATGTGATGACTGACTGCACATTGGAACTCAAGATAATAAAGATATTTTTCAAAGTGGGGGATTTCCCCCCACGGTCTCTGCACATCCAAAGTTCCCTTTTGTGTTTATTAAGCCAGAGCTAGATGGATTCTTTTGGAGCTCTTTCCGTATTGACAGATGCCCACTTCTGTGTTGTGAGCTGCCCTGAGTCCAGGCTGTAGGATAGAGAAAGAAAAACGGTGGTAAACTCACCATAGCATCAATGTTACTTTGAATTCTGGTCTTCTTCCCAAATCTGCTTGCTACTGTTTACTTTCAAAGTCTTCATATAGCTTCTCTAAGCATTATATTGCGCTTTTACAGCTTCATTCAGGGGAAGAGACAGGATGGAGTGTGGGTGCATCGTTATTCCTAGAATTGAAGCCTGCTGCATTCTGTGTTTTCAGGTTTATCCTTGGAAATATATTGCCACGACCAGAACTTGGGTACTGAAGTTAGGTCTAGATGGAATTTTTCTCCTACACTTTCTAGCTGGGTAAACATGGATATGCTGTTTGGCTTCTATAAACCTCACATCTTGTCCTTGTTAAGCTGGGACTCTAGCATGTGTCATTTTATGTATGGTCTCATTCAAATCGTATAAAGTGCCTGACACAGAGCAGGAACTTCATCACTATTCAGGTACCTCGGCTTCTTCCCCTTTTGGTGATCTCATGTTGCTCTTCTACAGCAACAATGCTGGTGACATCTCAATTGTGACGTGCCACCTTTAAGCTAAGTTTGCAACAACTCATGGCTGGGAAGTGGTGGGAAAGGAAGAAAAACGGTACGCGGCTGGATAAACTTTAGGCAACTTTAAAGATGAGGACCTGCGATTCTATACAGACAGGGAACAGAGAATGTTTAAAGCCACATCAAACCATCAAGGGAGCAAGACTGGGATGCTACCATCCTGCTAAACGTATCATTAGCAAGATTCCTATTAATATACCACAACAGCTATTGACATTTCATTATAAATACTTAAGATATGACAAGAAGAAATGACATCATACATATTTAAAAGCCCTGCCTTGTATTTCTGGCACTAGAAATAAAATGGAATATAGTAGAAACTGATCATTTAGTTGACTTTAAAAAGGCAACCATTACTTTTGGGAAGCAAAAGTATGGTTTTATAATAAATTTATAAAAATGATTATATGTTTATGTAAATATCATGTAATACACGGCATACGATAATAAAAGAAAACGCTTTTCAAATATTCCATTTGAAGGTCCAAAGCCTGAAAGTAGGTACTTCAGGATTAAGATGGAACATTGCACATTGGAGAGACATTTATGAAGGAGCATTCTGGAAGCAGTACTGCGGTCTGTGCTGTTTCCACCTTTGAGAGCAACATTCAGCATTTTGCAAGGGTTCCTTGCTTTTAGAACCACGGGAGAGATTTGCACTCCGGTGTCAGTAACAGTGAGGGCTGGATATCCCCCAAGTGACTGTTCTGTTTTCCTTTTATAACCTCTGTAAATGACGTGCCCTTATTTGTGTTGGCTGCCGAGACACTCAGATGCAAATTTGCGGCCCACCCCTATCTAGGAGACTAGAAGGCAAGACATGTATTTATGTGCTTTGTGTCCTGACCTCAGCGCCGGTTTTGTGTGTCTGTGGTAGGTGGTGCGTGTCACTCGCCCTACCTAAGAAGGAAAGACTTTGGCAAGAACCAATCTCTAGTTTCCCTGCCCTGCGATCTTTCCTCCTCACAGCTGCCAGGAGGATCGTCCTACAAAGCCTGTCTGAGGCTCTCCTGCTTCTGCCTACAAATGTTTCCAATAACGCCCTGCTGTTCAAGACACTGGGACACAGTAGGGTATAGCAGCTTCAGGCTGTGGCAGTTGCCAGCGCCACACTTCAAACTGAAGCCAACCATTTACTTGGGCAAGTGACTCAACCTCTCTGGTGCCTCAGTTTCCTCACCATTAAGTAGGAGCGAGTGTGATGAACCCTCCTGCGTCCTCTTCCACCTACCCTTTGAGCCTAGATCTCCCTGTGCTATTTCCTGCACCCAACATTCCATTCCAATAAGTGTTCCTTTTTCTCTGCACACACTTACTGGAACCTTCTCGGAATGTGCTCAGTTATTTCTCCCACCAGCAATGCGTCCTCTCGCTCCACTCAATGAAAGTCAAATAATTCTTCATGCTAACGTGCATATTCTCCAACAGTCTGAAATTCTTTCTCCTCACCATTCCTGCCATATTTTGTCCCTACTATTCCCCCAAAAGTAGATTTATCTTATTTATTGGATAGTTATGTAGTACCTACTATATCTATATTACGAGACATTGGGTAAATCTTTGGGAGAATATAAGAAACACGAAAACAAAAAAACCACCATCTTGCTCCTGATAGAACTTGAGTCAAGAAGGGAAGAGACTAAAGTGTTTAAGATTAGGAGACCACAAGAGAGTCTAGATGCCCTAACAAAATACTCAGGGCTCTCAGAGTTCAAGATGCTCTTGTCACTCTTCTTATATATGAGCTGACTTTCTTAATTTTCCTCCTAATGGTGTCTGTCTCATCTGCTTGTGGAACAAAGGAAAAGATGATGATGATGACGTATTTATTGCACCTTACTTTGTACCAGACACTGTGCTATATGCTTTATGTCAGGGATTCTCAACCTTGGCTACGTATCACAAACTCCTGGAGAGCCTGTAAACATCCCAATCTGTGCTCCATCCCACTGAAACAGAATCTGTCGAGTGTGACTCAGGCATCTGCATCTTTAAAGTTCCCCAAACAACTTCAAAGTGCAGCCAAGAAATCACTGCTTTCCATGCGCTGTGGCAGCAACTCCCAGATTACCCCGATGACAACTATCACCTGGAATATTGATTTTTTTAAAAAAAATCTGACAACAAAAACGATAAAAACAAGGTCTTGGGTCCCAAAGCCACTGAATCAGAATTTCCAAGGGAGGATGCTAGGAATCTGTATTTTTAACGAGCACCAGGGTGATGCTTATCCTCAAGGAATTATAGAGATGTTGCATTGAATCATTAAATTTACACAATTCTTTTATTTATGTACTACTATGTACCATTAATCTCACAGCTTTATAGATAAGAAAACCAAGGAACAGAAAAGTTAAGGCACTAGCCCAAGGTCACATGGAGCCAGGGTTTGAAGCCACGCAGTCTTACATCAAAGCCCACTTCTTTAACCACCACTGTTTTGGGTTGGGACACGCTGAGGATCAAGGAGGGCAGAGGAGCGAGTGGAAACAGTAGACAGGTTTTTGGGGGCTGGAACCGTGTCTTATGCATTCCTGTGCTGCCTCACCTAACAGAGTGCCTGGCATCTAGTAGGCATTTAATATTTGTCAAATAAATTAATGATTGATGAAGTATGCCCCAGCAAACTTCCCTGCAACTACTGACCACAGCCTAAGGTCAAATCACTTAACATTTCCATGGCAGGGCAGGGGCTGCGGGTCTCCATCTGGGCCTCTGAAGCTTGTCATCTCGCTGTGTGACTTGAGGCCAACATTCAGCTTGCCTCAGCCCCGAATCTACAAAACTGGAGAAATGCCATTCATCCGCTTCCTCGGGGAGCGTTTTGGAAATCTCCAGTTGTATACAGACACCAAACAATGACACAAATGTGTGCCGCAGGCAGACTGCGCTCCAGGCAACCCCCGCACATGTGCGCTGCTGATCGCGAAGCTGCTCATTAGGGACATTGTTGGGAAACCGGCGCGGCTCTCCCACCCTGCGATTTCCGCATGTTCTAGGGAACATCTTGTAATGGATCGGCGAGTTTCATTCCCCATCTATCTGCAGTCTGGGGAGGCTTCCTCGGGGGTGGGGGTGCAGATGAGAAGAATTCCGAGCGTGCTGGAGAGAGATGGTCCAGGCATTCGGATTCCAGTCCCCGGCTGAGTGACCTTGGCAGGCACTTCACCTCGTACAGTGCCAGTGCCTTCCTCCGTGCAAACGAGATGCCCAGGGCAGCCACGCCTTGAGCTTCTGTGAGAATCAGACACGATCATGTCTGTAGGGCACTCAGGGGTGCCTGGCACCGAGAGTGCAATAAATGGCCACCATTGTCATGCACCATCATCATTTTATTCTTGGTGGAAGAAAAATCTGGACAATCTGGATTTTGCTCTATGAAATTAATATATTTCCAATGTTGATGGAAGAGGACCCTCTCCCCCACCACCACCTCCTCTCATACACACGTGCCCCCCAAAACAGGACTCCCAAGCTTCTATGGACGCAGGGTGATGGCTGTGTGGGATGCCATCAGCAATAAAATAACCCAAGGATGAACTCGAGGGGAGGAAAGTTATTTGCAGTGTTCATGTTGAAACCCCTTCCATGGTCTTCCCTTGTACGTCAAATACAGTGTTGATTAAAGGTGCCACATCGTTTAGCCTCTGCCTATGTTTCCTGATTTTTTTGTTCATCATGACCGAGGCAGGGCTGCTTCATGGTTTTTGAACCCACTACACTCGTTTCCACCATAAGCTTTTGTTCCCGCTCCCCTGTCTTTCTGGAACACTCTATCCACAGACCTCCCCATGATCGTCATTTCCTCCTCCTTCATATCTCTGCCGAAATTCCAACTTCTCAGGAGCTGATGTGCCAACCCAGAGCTGCTCCCCCTCCCACACTCTATCCTATATATAACTATTTTCTTCAAAACATATTACTACTATCATATTATCTTCTGTGCTTGATTTTCCTTTTTGTCTTTTGTTGTCGCCTCTCACTAGAATGTAAGTACCACGAGGGCAAGGACTATGCGTGTTTTATTCACTATGGTATTTCCAAGAAGGCCTAGCTCATCAGTAGTAAATGCTCAATAAATATGATATCTGCTGAATGAATGAATGGGTAAGAAGTGCTGATGCCTCCGGCACACATAATATATCCTTCCCCAGTTCTACACCTTTTTGAAAATAAATATTTGCCTTCATATGGGTATAAAGAAAACGATAGCCCCAGTTTTTCGTTCATTCATGTATCACATATTTGCTGAGCACCCACAACATTCCAATCTTTACAGGGTTCCATGAGCAGAAAGATGGAGACACAAGTCCCACTCTTGGAAAGTCACAGGGTGAAGAGATGAAACAAGGTTACTGAGCACCAATGACACATGCACCAGGCACCACCCTCAATGAGGCAACGTGGATTAACTCCCTGAAATACCGCACACAGCCTGTGAGGAGGGTACTCTGCCATCTCCACTTGGTGGAGGCCAACGCTGAGGCCCAAAGACATTAAGTAACTTGGCCAAGCTTCGCCACGAGTGAGTGGGCAGTGAGATGCAGAATCCAGAAATCCGTTCGAAGTCCTCTGCTCTGAGACCACGCTGTGCTGTTGTCCCATCTGAGGGATGCAAGGTTCCCGGAAGAGCAAGGATGTTTCCTCGAAGAGGTAGATAAAGTCTTCAGAGAGTGCCAAGTGCTCAGGTTTGTCTGCAAAGGTGGCCACCAATTCCTGCCCTCTCTGTGAGCACGTGCCACTGTTTGCATGAAGAGTTGATGTTTCCCCATCCGAAATCCAGGCTGCCCTGTGTCTTGCTATGACCAATGCAATGTGGCAGAGTGATATGAGAGTTCTAAAATATAGTCCTTAAAGGGCTTGGAAGGTTCCACTATCATTCTCTTGGGATCCAGCTGTCATCTAAAGAAGCTCAGACTAGACTCCTAGGTGACAGACCATGTAGAGCCAGAGAGAAAACCAGCCAACCCCAGCTTGTCCCCCCAGCAGAGCACCCAGATGAATGAGTCACATGACAGCAACGTCAGCTGGAACAGAGACAACCCTCCCCCACCCATCTGCTGAAATAGCAGAACCATGAGCCAACACACGGTTGGTGAATTGAGTCACTAAATATTTTCAGTGGTTTATTGCATGACAGCAGATAACTGAGAGTTTGAGAAAGTTTCTATCTCAGCCAAATTCTATTAAACAGAGACCCTGTGCTTTGGACTAAGTGTTGGTGACCTAAGTATGAGATGAAACACTTGCTTCGTTTCCCTGAAGACTGTCTTAGAGGCAAGTGCAGCCGGCAGCATGTTTTATTTTTGCAACTCTTTTCTCCCCATTCTTGTCACATACACGATGCACAGAAGAATCTGTTCTGTGGAACATGGCCACACTGACTCACAGACATTGAGTGGTATCCGTACCAAACTGGTTGTTCCCACAGTCAAGATGAAGATTAGTTGATGTGAAAGAAGTTTTGAAAGGGAAATCATATTCTATCTTTCCCTCGGACTCTAAAACTCTGTATTCAAACTCTGATCCTTCTCCAGGTGAGGAAAAATAGCTGGCACCCTAGTTATGCAATCAGTATTACACTGGCTAACCAATCTATAAGGCACATTAGAGTGAGGACTATAGAATTCTCATTTCAGACAGGAATATTAAGCACATTAGAGGTTTCAACTGGAAGTCTAAGCCCCCAGTGCTTAGAAAGCTCCAAAAATCAGGCCTAACAGCTGCCTCACCTAGTCTCTCCATAAAAGCAAAATGGTTCAGAAATTACACTAAATTATCCACATTGGTTAAACTAATTCAGAATCGCAAACCAAAACTTGGAGCTCTTCAGTGTGCGGGTCTATCCAATTCATATCAAGTTCAGCGTAATCTCTGTTATAGAGAAAGGACCCACTGGGCAAACTCACATGTACATTGAATTCATGTGTAATACTCCTTAGCTTCTGAAACATCTTTGCTTTAACAAAGATATAATTGAGAGGTATCACAGTGAGCCAAAGGAAAGGGAGACGTTGCTATAATAATGCAGCTCGCTAGGCACAGTGGAAAGAACGCCGGCTTTGAAAGCTGAGCCCCTGGGGCCCTGCTCTTCATTAACCAGTAAAACATACAAACCTGGGCAAATATTGGAGCATTCCTGAGTGGGTCAGGCACTGCTGGTTATCTGACCTGACCCCTTCCGTAGAATCTTCTTTCTGGCCACTTCCCAGCTAGTGGGGGGGGGGCAAGTAACAAGCTCTGGTCAATGACACAAAAGTGGAAATTCTTCAGGATGGGCTGCTGGAGTTGCTTTGGTGTTGGGGATAAAAAAGGACATACTCTGTCTTGTGGTTGTTCACCCCTTGCCCTTCACCCCTTGTCATTCTGGAAAGTCTACAGGATGGTGTTGAGGGAAGAGAAAAAGTGTCTGGGTGTTTACTGCCATTTTCTCTTCTCAAAGGCTTACCACCTGACTTGTTACATAGGACGAGGAAACCCTGCGTGTTTCACGGCTTTAAGTTCAGGTGTCTGTTTCTTAAACCTCAAAGAGGGGTGTGTGTTTCATGATACATGAGCTCTCTCAATTCCCCAACCTGTAAAATGGCAATAATGATTCCTACTCTGCAGGGATTTCTGGGAGAAGTAAGAGAGATGACAGCACGGAAAAGCAGGTGGTTGCATTAGGGTCCTAGATCATACATGGAGGGACATTTTTGCCTTTTTGTTTTATTTCAGTTCCCTGTTCCTATGATTACTTTTTCAAATACTTGGCAATTATTTCATCTTTGTTAAGAAGAGGAGTGTGGATAATGGGTTTTAATGAGGACAGGGAAGTGGAAATTTTTTTCTTAATATTTTAGAATCTTGAACCAAGCATGGGAGGATGGTTTGAGCCCAGGAGTTCAAGATTTCAGGGAGCTATGATTGTGCCTGTGAATAGCCACTCCAGCCTGGGCAACACAGCAAGACCCCACCTCTTAAAATATATATATATATATAATTTTACATATTCATATTTTTCCAATCTTTTTAATGCCTAGCTGTTCTAGTGGATTCTTATATACAAATATATGTAAGCATATACAACTACATATACACTATGAAGACACAGTAAGGATGGCATAGCTGAATTTATCAGTAACATCTCCATGTGTTAGAGCTTGTTGCCAATTTAAATTCCCTGGTTACTTCACTGCTGGTTGGTAACAACTTGTATTTCTAAAGCTTCAAAATTGACCCGTTAAGTCATATCATTTTGCTATCTGAAGCACTTTAACAATATATGGACCGAGAGGCAAGCTGACCAAACAGGACATTTGTTTGTTTTATTTTTAACTGCAAGTGGGAAATCAACTTATTCCATAAAGTTGGCTTTAGGGAGATTATTTCATTATTTCATTAGATGACAGGGTAATGTTATTAGCAGGCAGAAAATTCCTTCTGGCTTCCGAACACTCTTAATCCAACTCTGGGACTCTAATACATTCCTAAGGTGTTTTTCATTGTTCTCAATACACTAAAAACATTGACTTCAACTTGTAAAGCCATAAAATATTTGCAGCTATTTTCGAGTAACAATACCAGAAAGCCTGCCTCATGCTGGGTTAATTCTTGTTTTATTTCATTTGCTTTTATTGTATTTTTCCCAGAAAGTGGTGTCTGAGATAAACTCGAGCTCCCAGCTACAGGAGACAATATACAAAGTGCCCTCATATCCACTTAGTGGTGTGTGTGATTCGAGGAGGTCTTCTAAGAAAATAAGCCACACATCTTTCAAAGACCCAGTAAAACATCCAACAGTGCAGTCTGAGCCAGCTACCTCTCTGGAGATGACAACCTCAACCATTTCCAAGGGAAACCAAGAGCCCAATGTCACTTGGATAAGTTCACTGTCCTTGAATTCAATTACTACCCTGTCTAACCAGGGAGCTAATTATTGGTCACATTTTATATTCCCAGAGCTCAAGATATTTTGGTAATTCTCCAAGGAAAAATTAAAAAAAAAAAACACGTTTTTGAAATGCAAACATCCTCTGCGGAATTTCTTGAAAACTAGGGTATTTAGGGTCACCATGTCAAAATGCCCTTTGGACCCACTGCTTTTTATTTTCTTTGGGCTTCCTGTTCCTGAAAGATCGCTCTCTGGGTGGTTTTGATTAAGCCCAGTTTGGGGAGCCAGATTCCTAGTGCATTCTCTCCCATATTTTATGATAAATCTCATTCAATTTCCCGTGTAGGGTGGCAAGCTTTATTGCTTAACAAACATTGCATCTACTCTGCCATAATTTATATCTGAATGGGTTTATTATAGGCGTTGCATTTCATTCATTGTGCAGCTAATTCCATAACATGCTTCCTGCCTTCTGTATGGCTGCCGGGCCATTATCAGCTTCCAAGACAATTGAATCTTTCCCTTGCAGTTTCACAAAATGGTTTATGAATATGTAATACAAACTGTGTTAACAAGGCAAATATACTTCATTTCTTTTATGGCTATTTCCAGGCTGTGGCTGGAAAGGAGGCATAACAGTGCGTCTCACTTAGAGTATGTTGTGCCCTTAATATAGAAATGCGCTCCCCTTCGCGGTTCTCTTGGAAGGCCTGTATTGTCTTTGAGCGAGCCATGTGCTATTGTGCGGTTCCCTGTGAAATGAGCCCCAGTCGACCTCCCATGGATTCAATTATCTTCTCTACACGGATGGCACGCTCTTCTCCTTGCCTCCCCCAAGCTCGTGCTCCTAGTGTGGTCCTACGTGGCGTTCTGACTACAAAATAGCTCCATTTGGGCGCCGTGCCGTCGTGGTGGGGACAGAATTGCTTATTTTCTGCATATGGCTTTTTGTCGCTGTAGCTTTGCCCGTGACCTTCATGCCAAAGGCAAGGGCTTGTCCAGCTGAGTGGGAGACGCTCTGATCGAGCTCTGCTCTGCAGACAGGGTGCCCACCTGGCCAGCAGGTGTTTATAATTCCAAAGTGACTCCGTTTGGACCAGCTCCCTCTTCTCAACAGCAACCAACACTTCACGTTGGAGAGTTAAAAGGGAGATGAGACCCACCCTTTATTGAACACTCACGATGCCAGGGATTTTATAGCATGACATCTCCTTTGAAGGAGGGATTATTCCCATGCACAGTTGAGGATATCGAGGCTTCAAGAACTTAAGCGACTCATTTTAGATCATGCTTCCAACAAAAGGACAAAATGGAGCTGAAATTTGCCAATATCTGAGAGTCCACTGCCACCATCTTCGGTTGAACAACCATCCACCCCTATGCCCTGCTGGGTACTGGAAAGTTCCTTCCACCTCATCTCCCACAGCCATTCTTACCTCTATCCCCAGTCTGGGCTCCACCCTGCAGTCCGGTCCTGGTCCCAAAGCAGCACTGTCCTCGCCACCTTCTGTGATGCCAGAATCGTGGCATGTAGCTTACTGAGCACTTCAAATGTGGCTAGCGGGACTGAGCAGCTGGATTTTTTAGATTATCTAATTTTTACATGTAAATGTATAGAGCCACACGAGGCCGTGGCTACTGAACTAGACAGCACGGTTCTAAAGGATAAATCTGACCAAGTCTCGCTACAGCTTAGCACCATTCGAAACATTCCCGTTTCTCTACAGTTACGAACCCAAGTCCCTCACCAGCTTGCAAGGGCTCCGCGTGCTGCAGCTCCTGGGGGCGTCTCTCCGGGCTGGTTTTGCATCGTTTCCTCACACTCTGTGCACCGGGCCCTCTGTCCATCCTTCTCTTCCTACCCCGTGTCATGTTCCTTCCCCACTCAGGACCCACACACAGAAAACACATTCCCCATGGAATTTTCTCCCCATCTGTACCTTCCCCGAAGTGCCCATACCCCTCCCTTTCAGGCAAGCCTTCTGCACCCCACGGCTCCCTGGCTCTCCACGGGGCCGACTCATGTCACCCTGTTCTCCTTCCCAACATGCCACAGTCACACCGTACAATTACATACTTAGTCCTCCAATGTTCTGATTAAAGTCTTTGTCCTGCTATTAGTTTCTGATTGCTGCTTACCAAGCTGTCACAAACTTAGTGGCTTAAAATAATACAAATTTGTTTTCTTACGGTTCTGGGGGTAAGAAGTCTGAGATGGATCCCCAGGCCCGTGTTCCTCCTGGAGGCTGAGAGGGGGTCAGTTCCCTCACCCTTTCCAGCTTCTATTAGGGTGCTGCATTGCTTGGCTCGTGGCATCACACCCCCTTCCCACATCTAAAGCCTCCTGATTTTTCTGCCTGCCTCTTTCATCGTAAGGGCACTTGTGATGACATTGTGACCACCAGGATCCAGGATCATCTCTCCAGCTCAAAATCCTTCACGTCTGCAAAGTTCCTTCTGTCCTACAAATTAATATCTTTACAAGTTCTGGGCATTAAGATGTGGACATTTTAGGGGGTCATTATTCTACCAACCGCACCTCCTAGCTAGATTGTAAACTCCACAGGAGTAAGGACTAACTGTCATTGCCAAGTACGGCATCCTGGCACACAGAGTGTGAGTGTGTGTGTGTGGGGGGGGCGTGTGTTTTCACTGAATGAACAAACAACACAATTCCTTTATCAGAAAGAGACCATCTTGCAGAAGTAACCACACACCGCTTACTAAGCATCTGTCTATCTAGCCTAGATATTTCCGGACTCTGCAATTGCCACTCTTTGTTATACCAAGTATAAACCGAGGCAGGACCACTGGCCCTAACGTGCTACCCTCTTTGTCCAGTATCGTCCACCCATCTGTCTGGACCCCAGACTGCTTCCTCTCCCACCCCACCAGCCCACGCTGCACGGCTGCTGCCCCTCACGACGGGTCACACTACATGTTGAACTGATTGCACCCTTGAGCTAGAAGAGACGTCACTTGAACAGAAATCCAGGCAAGTCAAGACAAACACCCTGACGGTACCCACAGTGTTTGGTCTTTCTCCAGAGCATCCCTCTTAGCAAGTCGTCTTTTTTTCCCTGAGGATGTCAAGGGTGGCAGCCGACGTTCATAGGTGGCCACAGCTGCCATGTTTCAGATCATGGGTTTACCTGCGTATGAACACACACACACATACACACATGCATGTTTCTGTATGACCTACTTTTAAGGCACAGAACAAAAATCTCGTGCTGACAGCTGTTGTCTACATCGCTGAATTTCAAAATATGATTTTTCATAAATTGTGCATAATTCTGGAATATTTTTGGAGCTGGGTGGGTATCAAAATCACCTGATCCGATGCCCAAATATCTCCAGCCCCTTCATTTTCAAGGAAGCAGTGGAGGCCCAGGAGGGGGAACTGATTTGTCCCAGGCCTGCCATGATGGCCAGTGGGAGAGCAGGTCCATTGGCTGCTAGGTCTGTGCTGTTTCAACAATCACACTCCCTAGAAACGTGTCCTAGAATCCTCTCCCTTAGGTTTCTCATATCCCGACCTTGCTGTGAGTTTAGATAGAGCCTAACAAACCTGGATTAAAATCCCGGCCCTGCTCACTTGTATATATTTGGCACTGACCAAGTTACTTCTCTGATCACTTTTTCTTCATGTGTAAAAGAGGAGGAGGGAGGGAGAGAATATTAGCTCTCGCACACGGTTGCTGTAGGGATTACATGAAACAGGGCTTGTAAAATCACTGTTTATGTATCTACCGTCATACTGATAGAGCCTCGCATCTCCTTCCTTCCCCTTTTCATCTACCTCTACGGAGACGTGTTCTTCTCTTGGCAACTTGCCGACTCACCCCACCAATACTTATCAAGCACTGTCATGAGTCAGACACTCTGCTGGGCCTTGGGGTGGGGGAGGAGGATGAGGGAGGCACCAGCCAAGGACCCCATGGTGCTTAAAGTCTAGAGAAGTGTCCAGAGAAGTCAGCAGGTGCTGGCCATCCAGGGCGAGTGAGGGGGCACAGGCAGGCCAGAGGAGGGGGAGCTGCGCCCAGCTTTGGCACTAGGAAGCATCTTGGGAAAACAGTGATGTCCAGGCTGCCATCTAAGGAATGTGTAGGCTTTGGTGAAGAATGCGATGAGACTTTGGGGGCAAAGGGGCAAACAAGGCAGAACCGAGAGGTGGTCAGGCAAGGAGAAGGGAAGGGATGTGCATCCTCTGAGGCTGGTTCATTCTGCACCTTGACCCACACTGTGCCCTGAGGAAGGAGCAGGGGGGGACACAGAGCAGTCGCTTGCACTCACAGCCTTCCGTTCCACGGGGAGCCGAGCAAGAGGCACCCCCAGGATGGCAGACACAGGTAGCTCGGGGCAGAGAGGAGTTACCAGGCTCTGCACCACAGACCACAGCAGGGGCGGAATGTTCTAGTGAGTGGGTCCCCTCAGGCTGCCCTGGCACTTTATGAGGGGCCGTGGGCTGCAGCCTCCCCAGGCCCTTCCATCGGTGCTCACGGAGTCAGGAATGTGGGGTTTTCAATAAAAGTGCAGGCGATGGGCCCAGAGGGAGCCCCAGCTCAAATGAGCTTTTATATTTTTATGTGGAGCGTAATCACGTTTAGTCATGATCGAGGCTGCCCCGTTACTGCTATTAGAGCGTTTATGGTTCTAGGGGGGATACGAGACTTGGACGGTACGTGCCTGCAGCTGAAAGCAACAGGGTGTGCTGCGTCTAGAAGCCTCCTTGAAACCCTGGGAACACGTAACCTGGGCCGATCGCTGTGCCTTTGGGAGCTCAGAAGACAGGGCTGGGCGTTGGCAGGTCCAGGGAGGGTCCTCTCCGGAGGGACAGTGGGATCCTAAAAGTAATAACCACACAGTATGTGTAGGGTCTTCATGTGCTTCATCTGTCATCTTCAGACCCCTACGGGGTGGTTCCCAATCACCAGCCCCGTTTCCCTGTGTTCAACCCGAGGCTCAGACAGCTGTGTGGTTCCGCCCCCGAGGACAAGTCAGTAAGTGTATTAGTCTCTCGTGTCTGCTGCAACAAGTCACCACAAACTGGGCGGCTTAAACCAATAGACATTAATTCTTTCACAGTTCTGGGGGCCAGAAGTCCCAAATCAAGGTGTTGTCAAGGCTAGTTCCTTCTGGGGCCCTATGGGAGACATGATCTCCTAGACTCCAGGGGTTGCTGGCGATCCTTGGAGTTCTGTGGCTTGAGGACGCATCACTCTGACCTCTGTCTCTGTGCTCACGTGGCTTCTTCTGGGTCTCTGTCTCCTCCTCTCTCCTTTTAAGGGTACCAGTCATGGGATTTAGGGCCCACCCTGATCCAGGATGATTTTACCTTGAGACCTTTAATTATGTCTACAAAGACCTTCTTTTCAAAGAAGGTCAGAGCCTGAGATTCTGGGCAAATATTAATTTGGGGGGGACACTAAGTTAAAACAAGAGCCAAGCCAGGTCTCTCCGGGTGCAAAGCCGCCCACGCAGGGCACAGGTGGCTACGTGATGCTTCGTTTGCTCACAGCACCCCGAGCTCCCCTCAGCTTGTTTCATTTCCTTCCTGCAGGCCGGCTCAGAACCACTTCTCGTGAGCACAGACCAGGCCTCTGCAAAACTGTCCTTAGCCAGGAACACAGAGAGCCCTAGAAGAACCCCAAGGGCCCAAAGACTCCGCAGGGGACACTGTGATACAGGAAAGAAGAGAGCCATTGCGCTCTGGGAATGTGACCCGATCACTAGTCTTGGTTCTGCTGCTCATACGCGGGTGGCTTTGGGTATGTTCTTTCATGTCTCTGAGCCTCCCTTTCCCCATCTGTGACTTGGACACAAAATCCCTCAGGTTCGCTCAGTGGAATTCAACAGGCTCTGAAGGCTCCTGGTAGAGAGTAGGAACTCAACAGGTATTTAATTATGATCTATTTGCATCTCTCTGTGACACAGGAGGGGAGGGGGGCCCCTAAAGAGGGTAGCCGCAGACATCACTGTCCGTGTATCAGGCAGAAGCATACATGTATACACATATGCGTGTCCCAAATTGTGATTAGTCCCCTGTGTGTGGAAATACCTATGCCCATCTTCACTTATCCATTCATCTGTCCACCTGCCTCTTTTGCTGAGAGCCTCTACTGTGTACCAGATCCTGCTAAAATGCACCCAATTCATCTTCATGCCTAACCCAAGAGGTCCCATTATCATCACCCCCACTGCACGGACAAATCAACACAACTTCCCCCAAGTCCACAGGAACTGCAGGGCAGAGCTGAGCCTCCAGCCCAGGTCTGTCCCGGCCACCAAGCTGGCTCCATCAGCACCGGGGACGCTATCCATGAGACCACAGAGACCCCCAGAGGTGCCTGGGGACTGGCTGGGTCAGGAAGGCATTGACAGGGAAGGTGGCATTTGAGAGGGGCGCTAGCTGCACAGCCAGCAGTCCCCCGCAGTTCACCCTGTGCTGCAGAGGACATGGGCAGCAGTTTCAGCCCCATCCAAGGTCACGCCCCGGCTCTGCAACCTTGAGAGACTCACTGTGCCTTTCTGAGCCCTTATTTTTTCATCTATTAAAAGGGGATGAAATATTAATATCTACATCAAAAGGGTGATGTGAGAATTCGAAGAAAAAAAATGTAAGTAAAAGGTCCAGAGATAGAAAACTGTTTGCCAGGACCCATAGAGCAGAACACGGCTCATGGGTGTGTAACAGGAATGTCCACTGAGGCACCATTCATACTAGCTCCAGGCGGGAATTCACCCACATGTCTACAGTGAAAATGATCTACTGTGCTTTGTTCATCTGACGGAATGCTTGAGAGTCATGAACAAAGTACAGCCACGAGCAATGACATGAATGGATCTCACAAATACAATGTTGAGCAGAAGAAGCCAGTACGTCCCATACGATTCCGTGTACCTAAAGTTCAAAAACTAATCTATGGGGTTAGAATCCGGGTTAGTGGGTACCCTTGGCAGGCTGGGGGTGGTGATTGGAAGAGGGTAAGAGATACCCAGAGTGGGGGCCACATTCTCTTTCTGACCTGGATGCCATTCCCAAGGAGCCCAGTTAGTGACATCCCTCAACCCATAGAGTTGTGCTCGGTGAAATTTACATGTATTATGCTTCAGTAAAAATGCTTTTTTAAAAATCATATGGCAGAACATCTGGCTCACAGAACATTTTTAGTAAGTGGGAGTTTTCTTTCCTCAAATTACGAAATCTCAACCTCTGCGAGAAAAGAACCCTCCCTCTCTGCAAATGATGCCCTCAGTGACATCGACCCCCTGGGGGGTCGACAACGTGGGGAAAGCACTGAGGGAAGGGCCAGCCGGGCACCTAAAGATGATGGGAAGTTGGTAGGAGGGGACTGGGTGGGGAAGGGGCCTTTTTCAAATCCGTTTAATTCTCTGTGCGTTCCATGAGCAGAGCCTCTACAATCAATGGAAAAGTAGGCATCCATCCATTAATGGTACCATCTAGTTTATTTTTTCCCCAAAAGCTTTGAAAATCAAGATGGGCTCCCAGCCCTGCCCTGCACAGCCGTGTTAGTCTAACCACTTCCTGCCTTGCCAACCTCTGCCTGCCCCCACCCCCTCTCTCTCATACACTGGCCTTTGCCCGGCTCCTTCCACTTCTCCAGTTCTCAGCTTAAATGACAACCCCTCAGCCTAGAGTAGGTCCCTCCTAAATGGTTCTTTTTCATG
Source organism: Lemur catta (assembly GCF_020740605.2). Taxonomy (NCBI): domain Eukaryota; kingdom Metazoa; phylum Chordata; class Mammalia; order Primates; family Lemuridae; genus Lemur; species Lemur catta. Next base: position 14,285,705 of record NC_059147.1, on the reverse strand, counting down.
CATCTCCGCTTTGTTGCTACCTTGGACTTGTCTCAGATGTCAACTGCATTAACGTGCGTCTGTCTCTTTGCTTGGTTATTTCCATCTTTCCTGCCACCGAGCCCACACTCGCCACTAGGTGCAGTGCCATAGCACACACTGGTCAAGTAGCACGTTTGCACAGTGCAGTTCTTCAATATATGGAACCAAACGCATCTTAGATTTGTTAACAGAAGAATAACAGATTCTCTTCTCTCTAAGACATTTCCCTAGCAAGAGTATTTTCACCCAGGTACTTCCGGGTTACGCTGAGTCTCAAAATCCTAAATCCTTCAAAGGGGGTTTTTGCAATACATGGATTTCAAACTTGAACAACAGGATCCAGAAAAGACACGAATGGATGCTGGAGGCCAGCTGTCACAATAGGGACCGGCGGAGACAGGAGCAAACTGAAAAACCAGCACAGGACCAAGTGAGATGTGGCAACTTCTGTCCAATTCCTGCCACCTTGGGACACAGGCATCTTGATGCCAGATCCATCGGTTTCCAGAGAGAGGCCAAAAGTTCACATCTTTTAATGCAAACTCTACCAATTGTTTTAGCATTGGTGATACATTTAGCATTTCTTAGCAAACTGTTTCCTCAGGGTACCTAGATGCGACACGCTCCACTCTGACCCTAATCAACCGTTTTACAGAAGGGAGACCAGTCCACAGAGAAGGGCAATGGCTCATCGTGCATCACAGACTTAGTGCCCGACGAGGCACGGTCTGGAACCGGGCTCGGAGCTCAGTGCCACTTCTACTCCACCCGCAACGGGAAAGACCTCTATGTACATATTTGGCTTAATTGAGATAAACCAACCATCATAAAATTAACTTTTGTCTTGAACGAAACACACTATCTTGAGAAGATCCTACATGCCTCTCTTTATTAGCCCAGTTGTAAGAAACCGTCACAACAGCCTTAGGAGAGAGGGGTGAACATTTGACATTAATTTATAGCCAACCTGGAGTCAGCGTGTCCCCACAAGGTGCTGTGCTGGAAAATGCCTCTTTGTGAAGACCTGAGCCCTCGCTGCTTGAAGCAGCCTTTTTTTAATTCTGTCTCAGCAGCGTGGGCCTAACCCTGTTAGAGAAAGGGTAATCGTAAATCTGCATGAAGTTTCTGATGATTAGTTTTGCTTGGAATTGGGCCAAAGAGCCAGACTTTTTGCCAATTCCATATGTACATGTAAGTTCTTTCAAGAGAGAATTGGGTAATCCTCCCCGTGAGGCTGGGGGCAAGGAGTTGAGGGGCCCCACAGAGGAGTCTCCCCGACTCTAGCTGTGTGTAAAGGGTATGCCAGGACCACATAACAGGCAATTTAATAATTAGCCTCATGACAGTCTTGTGTAATAAGCTGTTTTCATTTTATCTTCATTGTAGCATCGAGGGGCATGGATTATGAATTCTGTAGACAGATGAGGAAACTGAGATTCATATTTTAAGTAACTTCCCTAAGTGTATGCAACTGAGAAGATGCTAAGCTTGGGTTTGACACTGTCCTCTGATTGCAAAGTCCCTGCCACATGGACACACAGCTGACACACACTTCATTCTGTCCTGAATGACGCCAACTATGGCATTTCACAATTAGTTGGTGGCAAACGATCCATGTTGCTGATTATCTATCTACCTGGCTTCCTTCCTTCCTCCTCTGGAACACTAATCATACGCAGGTCACGACAGCAGTTGACTCAGAGATGAAAGGAGAACAATTAGAGATAAAAGAGAAAAAAAAAAACAGCCAGAGGTAAAAGTGCTTCCTACACTATTTGAAAGAAAAAGAAAGAAAAAAATGGCAATGCAAGAGCTCAAAACTATGGGTATACAGAGGATTTTAAAATGCATTTAATTAATCAGCACTCAGTCCAGACGATGAAGAGTTGGTTTTGATGGGTTACAATGACTCCAGTGACTTCAAGGTAGTAAGAAAGCCATATGCTGGGGTCAGAGAGTGAAGGATTTGGGTTTTAGGCAATCAGGGTTTATACCTATTCTCACCTCCCATTAGATATCTGTCTTGGATACCTCATCTCTTTCTGGGTCAATTTCTGTACCCAAACCAAGCAGGGAACCCCCTGGTAACAGATTAAATTTCCACCACGGGCTTAAGCTGGACAATAGAGTCTTTCAGAAAAGAATTCCCGTATGCTTTAAGTTGATCTCCCACTTGTATCTGCACTCGGGTACCCACCTTCCTTGTGTTAGCAGGACTTGGAACCACGTCACCCTGACTCTCAGGGTATGGGACTAGGAAGGAATTGGAATCTGTGATTGTCTTGGCAGTGTGGATTTCGTTGTTGCACAAGAGAACCTGCCCTTCCCAAGCGGAAATAGCTTGATTTCAGGGCATCTGAGTTCCCTGCTGACAGCTCTGGGGCCTCTGGGTAGGAATCACTCAGAATTCGTATGCATGTGTGAGAACGCATGTACATGTGCTGGGAACCCTAGCAGGGAAGAGGCAGCAACCCTGTCCTTGCAGCAATGCATCTCCTGCCTAGGTTCGTTTGGGTGACAATAAGGAACCTGGAACCAGGCAGACTTGGTTCTGAGTTGCACTCCCAGGATGAAGGCAGAGCGTGTGGGTGCAGATGCAAGTGGGAAGGTAGAGTTGAAACATGTAGAAATTCTCTTCTGATGGTTTCTATTTTACCCCTCAATGCTAGAAGGGGAAACCAATTTGTTACCAGAGGAGGGGATGTGGGGCAAAGAGTGGAGATTGATTTTAGAGAAGGGAGTGGATCGTCTCCCCGAGCTACTGTGTCCCCACCAGATGAAGGACAGAGAAGCAACTGTCATCGAGCAGGTTTATAGTCACAATAACCAGTATTTGGAGAGTTCTAAGAATCCTTTATAGACCAACTTCCTTTATTTACAGACAGAAAACTAAGCCCTAAAGAAGTTAAATAATCCCTTACTTCTAGTAATAGATTATGGCAGTGGTTCCCCACCAGGGGCTCTCCCCTTCCAATCTGAGAGGACATTTGACAATATTTGGAAATATTTTTAGGTGTCACAACTGGGGAAGGTGGGGAGGTACGGCTACTGGCATCTGGTGAGTAGGAGCAGGGAAGCTGCCAAACATCAGACAATGCATGGACAGCCCCCGCCACAGAGAATGACCCAGCCCGAAGTGTCAAGAGTGCCCAGGTTGGAAAACTCTGAATCAAAGCAACATTTGACTTGTACAAAGCAACAGTACCCTCTCAAAACAGACTGGGCTTGTGGTCAACCAAAAATCTGTGAATGCCCCCTCTCCCTGGTTGTTCATGTCCCCCCTCCAAAAAAAAAAAAAACTCCTTAAATGACTGGCTTCCCTGGAGCTTTAACCTGTGTCCTGACAGTCCATCTGATCAAAGCTCTGCCTCTTGATTCCTGCCTTGCAGAGTTAAGCAACAGATATTTGGAAAAATTTGGGTGAGATAATTGCTGAATAGAGGTTTCTGGCTGAATCAGGAAATAACAAAAGTGAAGTTTCCAACTGAGAGAACCCCTGGGGGAACAAAAGAGAAGATGCTAATAGAAAAATTGGATACTCAAAGGTGTGTTATGAGTTTAAACGAACTGCGAGCTAAAATAAACTAGCTTGATCACCCAACACAAATGGCAATTGTGGGCTGAATTTCGTTTAGGTATACAGCAGTTGTAGGTAAATACTCTGAATGCTAATGGTTTTATAATAGTCTTATTAATTCACCCTTCGTAGTTAATGTTTAAGATAAACTCTGTGTCTTTAGAGTAATTTATGCATTCCACTTTTAGAGAATTCCAACTGAATGAATATGAACATAATCATTTTGCACAAACGTTCTCCAAGGAGGGAGCAGAAAGTATGAACCGGGCAAAGGCTCCCCACTGCTTTATTCATAATGGATCAGCCGGTTCATTCCTTATTAATTTAATGGAGTACAAGTAAGCAGCGTAACAGCTTGAGTTTAGGAGTGTTTCACAAATGGGGCTTTTTGTCTGTAATCACTTAATCCTGCGGGCTAGGCCTCATAAATTGAATAAAAGAGGGAACTGGGTTTTAATTAAGTCCAAAGAATGAGGCTGCGTCAAAGACACAACCACCCCTGACAAACACAGGGGTGAGGCGTGTGTGGTTAATATCCCAAGCTAACAGCGCCCTGGCCCAGGGAGCCCCCCCTGGCCGGAACCTTTTGATGTTGGACTCCAGGGGAAATCCTGGCTTGCTTCTAGAAGGACGACGAGAAGAGAGCAGGTGAGGCTGAGCCCTTGCCAGCCCGGGCTCCCTACTGAGCTGATGTTTAAGCAAAAAAAAAAAAACCCGCATTACCATTCCTCGTTCTACATCTGTCCACATCTGGCTGGGAAACAAACTTTTCACCAGTGAGTCCAGTCTATGGAAATAGTGAAAAATCTGTCCTGCGAACTTGTGCACCCTATTTATTAGAAAGGAATCTGGGGCTCCCAAGCCAGACAGACTCAGATTCAAATCTCAGCTGTACAATGGTAGCGACAGGTCCACAGGATGGAGATACTGTTTTCCTGGGTAATAATGAAGATTAAGGGAGTTTATATGCTCAGGCACTTTGAACAATGAGTGACTCATTGAAGACATTCAAATAGAAAAATATTCCCCCATGTTTCCCTACTAAGATGCCCAGAAAACCCCCACCTGCCAAAGCCTTCAGTGGATCACTCTGTACCTCTACTAATCTCCGTTTGAGGCCTTTTGAGAAAGGTCTTGTCTTCCCCACAGCACCTGTGGTGGGCAGAAAAAATGTCCCCCAGAGGTGTACACATCCTAATCTCTGGAACCTGTGAATCTTGTACCTTACATGGCAAACAGCACTTCGCAGATGTGATTAAGGATCTTGAGATGAGAAGATTGTCCTGGATTATCCAACTCATCCCAAGATCATCCCATGAGTCCTCCTACATGAGAGACAGACAGGGGAGGTAGAGTCAGAGGGATGGAGCCTGGGGAAGCCACTACTGCTGGCTTTGAAGATGGGGGCAGGAGCCATGAACTAAGGAATGCAGGTGACCTCTAGATGCTGGAAAAGACAAGAGAAGATTCCCCCCTAAAGCCTCCAGGAAGCGGACAGCCCAGCTGACCTCTCGATCTTAGTGTAGTGTGATGCGTAGCAGACGTCTGAGCTCCAGAACCGTGAGACAGTAAATTTGCGTTGTTCTAAGCCACAGGGTTTGTGGGAATTTGTTACAGCAGCAACAGGAAACTAACACAGTGCCCAGGGCAGACAATGCAAGTCCCCAGGGGCATTCGTGTTCTGTGTCTTTAGAACTAAGATGCTCGGGCTGATCAATCCAGCCTTGCTCTCCTCTCCGGCCAGCGTACTGAGTGTGATTTCTGGTTGTCTCATTTAGGCTTATGAACTCCTCCAGGACAAGCACAGAGAATGGTAACAGGCTTGGTGCAGGGCAGAGTCCAGCACAGGTTCTAGAAATTTTGCTGATTAAAGAGATGGGTTAAACTGCAAATTTTCTGGGACTATACGCTCCTTAAAGAAGAGAAACCATTGTGACGGAAAGAGCCCTGCTCTTAGTAAAAACAACAGACAAAGCACAATGAAGACGATGGAGACATCTTCCTGAACAACTTGTGGACCATGCCATTCCCATCATTCATTTATTTTTAGCACACTAACTGCCATGTTAGTTGTATTTAACTCACACTAGTTTTGACCCCAGGGCCTCATGAAGCAAAACCCTGCAGTTGGTTCATGAAAATCTTACTTGTTGATGTTCTTATTGTTACAATTAATATTGACAATTTAATTCTAAAAACATAAATGGCATTGCATGTAACTCATGCACAGAAAGCAAAAAATAACAAATTTTTCATTAAATTAGAAAGGATCATTTTGTTTTCCAAATTTTTATTCTATTTTTGTAACAAAACACCATGGCCCCAAGGAAAAAAAAATTTTTCTACTGTGGCAGTCAATGTGTTAATTTTCACAATAGCCTCTCAGGGTGAGCATTTTGAATGCTCATGTTACCTGTGAGTACACTGAGAGGTTAACAATTCACCAGATCAAGATTCAAATCCAATATCTTTTGGTTTCAAAACTCCTGAGGTTCCCATTACCTAACAAACTTGATAATAGTAGTTTTGTATATAGTTACTGTTTATCTATTTTTATATGATTATGCCATTCTTCTTGTTAAAACTTGAGAAAAGAAATTAAGGGAAAAAATACAAGGAACATTATTTCAAGTTCTGCAAAGATCACACTCTCACTTCCTTCTGTTTCTTTCCTCCAACTAATATTTCTTATACACTGCTCAGCAGTGAAGCTCTCAAAGACTGAATGGCTAACAGGCTGGACCCGGAAGCTGAGGGGCTTACAGAGCAGTAGGGACAGTCACATATAGAGCAGACAACAGCATTGTGCGATAAAAGCAAGGCCCCTGCTCCAGACCGGGGAGGGCCTATGGGAGGGGGAGGGGATCTGAAGGCTTCTGGAAGGAACAACAGGTTGAGGCTCAGAGAGGAATCAGACGACAGGGAGGAGACGGAGCACAGGATGGAGGGGAAATGGTGAGGGAGAAGTTGGAGAAGCAGAGGTGGTTCACTAAGAAGAGACTTCAGAGGGTTCACACGGCCACGTGTGTATCTAAATCTGCCACTTTCTCAGTGTGTGACCTTGAGGGAATATTTTGTTTCACTTCTGGGCCTCAGTTTCTTTCTCTCCAGAATAAAGATACAGGCTGAGCATCCCTAATCCAAAAACTCCAAATCTGAAACTTTTTGAACACCAACAGGATGCTCAAAGGTCGTACTCATTGGAGCATTTCCAGTTTCAGATTTTCAGATGTGAGATTTTCGACTAGTGTAATGCAAATATTCCAAATCTTGAAAGAATCAAAATCTGAAACACTCCCGGGTCCCAAGCATTTTGGGTAAGGGAGACCGAAGACCTGTACTTACTCTTACCGCACGTGGTGGTTATAAGCATCGGATAACAATACTCGGTTTCATTGCTGTGTTCTGGGCACTGTCTCTGTGCCAAGCCCTTCATTTACATTAATTCATTTCATCCTCACCCTACCCCATCACGAAAGCTCTGTTATTGCTCCCATTTTACACACGGTAACAATGAGGATACAAAGCTAAGATTCAAACTGAGGATGTTTGGCTGCAAAGTCCAAGTGCCAATCACTAGGCTATGTGCCCATCCAACGAGACAGCCGTGTGTCTTCTGTTCAGTGCAAGAGATGTAGCGGAGTACGATGATAAGTCCTCCCTGAGCTGCCCATACAAGTTGAATTGTTGCGTCTTGCATAGGTAGTATATCAATCTTTAGCGAGTAACAATAGCTAGCATTTATTAAATGTGTACTAGTTGCCAGGCACTATACTCAATCTTTTGCATGGATTGCCCAACTCAATTCTCAAATTATCACCATGATGGTCCCCAATAAATAAGAAAGCAGAGATTCAGAGAGGCCAAGTTATTTTCCTAAGGACACACAGCTAGGAAGCGGTTGATTTTTGATAGGAACCAGGCAGAGAACTAGAGTGCACATGCCGAACCACTTAAATACACATGGCCTGGAGGCAAGTAGGCTGAGGAGGGAAGGCTCTGGTTGGGCAGGTGTGGAGGCTAAGGGAGTTAAGAGACTCATCCTTGCCCAGCACAGACGCAAGCCTCATCATAACCAGATGGAATGCAAAAGTCTTCTCTCCCAGTCATGCCAGCAGGAGAGCGAGGGTACATGGTGCCTGGGGACAATGCATCATGCTTACACCCCCCTCTAGCCACATGCCGCTGCAGAATTTGCAAAGACAAGCATGTTCCCATAGACGTGGCATTCCCACAGACCAGGGCTTGCAAACCACATGGCCCTCGAAGGCTTTCTTGTGCTGAGCCTGGTCTGGCAGCTGGGCGCCCAGGCCTGACTCAACCCCAGGGACTGGCTGCATTTGCCACGTTCTGCAGTTGCCAGTGTCAGACCCCTACTGTGCATCCCCCACCCCTCCCGGCCCCAGAAGAGAGAATGGGACAACAAGAAGGACGTACGTTTTGTTTTGTTGATTGCCTTCTATGCCTTCTATGTGCTATTTGCTGGGCTGAGCTTCGAGTTACTCCAATGTAAATGGGGGAGAATCATGTTTCATAGGGTTCTTAATAATGAAGATAGTGATACCAACACCAGTAACAATGAACACTGAACAATTGCAAAACATCCTGCATGCCACACGCTAAGTGCTTTCTGTGCATCCCCTCACCTGCAGGGATAGGTACCATCTTACAGATGAAAAGACTGAAGAACAGAGAGGTTTAGGGAACGACCCAAGACTGCAGAGCTTCTGAAGGTCACAGATGCTATTTTGTACTTGGGTGGTTTGCCTTCCGGAGCCTCTAAGCTTAACTCTGTGGTGCCGGCTTGGCTATTACATGGGCATCACAACATCCCATTACTTGGGGTAATACAGCAAAATGCACGGTACTGTCTTCCCACTCGGAGGCAGCACTGTAAACAGAGACTAATGGTTCATCTCACTGGGGAGGGCAGAGAAGGCTTCCTGGAGGAGGTGACCACTCTGGTACCTTGCTTTCCCTGTGAGCAGCCCTGCAAGCCCCAGCCTCAGCTTCATAGGGGGAGAGGGATGCAGGTGCCAGATAGAACAAGTGCTTCTGTCTGTTCTGGTGAAGCTAACAGAGAGAAGTGCAGAGAGACAACACGGTTGCCCTTCCCCAGCTCTCAGAATCTGCACATTGACTTTCAAACAGGTTGGGCCCATTCGGGGATGTGCCCGAAGGAAGAAAGTGTGGTCCCTGTGCAAGCACTTTCAGAGCAGCTTGAGAAGATGACAACCCTTTACTCAAAATGGTTTTCCAGACAATGACATCCCTGAGTCAGGCCCCCATTCCCATGAAGGCTGTGGTGTTTGGGTCTCCTAGGTAGATATTCTATAGACCAGCAGTCCCCAACCTTTTGGGCACCAAAGACTGCTTTCATGGAAGATAATTTTTCCACACAGAGGGGTTGGGGGGAGGCGGTGATGTGAGTGATGGGGAGCGGCTGTAAATACAAATGAAGCTTCCCTGGCTCTGGCTCACCTGCCGCTCACCTCCTGCTGTGCAGCTCCTGGTTCCTAAGTTTCAGAAAGACAATTTTTCCATGTACAGGGGTGAGGGTGGGCATGGCGGAGCTCTGCAACCTGGTCTCTAACCACAGCCCAGTGTTGGTCCACAGCTCGGAGGTTGGGAATAGCAGCTATAGACTACACGGAGATAGGTATATGTTGAAAAAGACCAACTCAGAATGAACCTCTTTCTGATAACTGTTGAAAAAGCCCCTTTTATTAATAGCAAATCCCTTGGTCTCTGCCTTGCCTCTGACAAAAAAAAAAAATTAAAATGAGAATAAGAATACCTGTTGGCTTTCATTCAAATGTATTTTTTAAAAAAATACCTAGGATTGTCTTTTTTTATCCAAGTAATGACTTTCAGACAGATTATGGGAGCTTGTACAAAATTAAGCAAAAGATTAGGAGAATGAGGACACAGTCTGAAAGCATGTACTGCCTCTTTAATATCTCAGGTTTTCTTTAAACATAAAATTATAGCACAATGCACGAAAGGACGATGGCATTATCCTTTATCACAATACCCAGCCAACTTTAACTCGACTCAAGTGTTATTATAAGAAACAGAATTTACTGCGATGGACTTCTCTTCAGTACTACTCCTTACCTGGTTAATGAAATGTCATTATTCCAATATAAACCCTTTCTTTTTGCAGCCTGTTTCCCGCCCCCCCCCCCCACCCCACCACTATATTTCATTTCCTGCAGTTACGTGATATTATTGCCTTTTTTCCACAGCTATTGATTTAGGTGTGTATGGTTATTACAATGCAAAATAAAACAGCTCCCCCATCCATTCTACCTTGTACCGTTGAACATTAACTTAATTTGTTTCAAATCTGCATTTGATTTGGCAAGGAAACCATTTATCTTTATGAAGAAAGCCCTCATAAAGTAGAGAGTTTAGGAGATCACTGCTTTAAAAATTTAATAGCCTTGTGTCTTATACACTAGAAAAATGAATTAAACCTTCAAATAGTATATGTCTCAATGTAACCTTTTTGCATTTCATACTATGTTTAATTTATTATATTCCAGAGGAGGAAAAAAAAAAAATCAGAGGACAGATCGCAGGATGGGGCTTGCTTTTGCATCGCGTGAATAAAGTCGAGGTCTACCGCCCATGAGCGTCACGATTTGTTGCATATCCTCGTTCAGCTCATGCTGTTGACATTGTAATTCCAGGTGCTGCAGGTATTGGTGTTGCCCAGGGTTCCCCATGGTAGGAGAAGGGGCTCCCTCCCTGCAACCCTCAAGGTGCAGCCTGGGTGGGGGTAGAAGGAAGGAAGGGGTTGGTACAGCTCATGGCGGGGTAATGACACTCTTCAAAGATTCAGAAATAAGCAAATGCTTTCACTCAGAAGTAAGAGGGTACTTAAAGGAGGTAAAAGGTATCTGAGCTTATGTCTTAGACAGGACCAGAAGATACTGGTATCAATGGCAAAAATAGCATCTTATAAAAAGAGAGGGCAGAGGCTCCTGCCCTTGGTGTCTCTCTTCATTGTGAACCTTCTTCTTTCTTGTCACCTCAAACTGTGGTAGGTGTGGGCAACACAGAACACAGGTCCGTGGGAGATGAAGTCTGAAGAATAGACTATGAACTTCTCGATCTTCGGCTAGATGAAAATATGGTTCCATTTATACTTGGTCAAGGTCAGTCCACGTATTGATATATGGTTTTCATTTCCTCTGTCCTCGCCACCATCATCATCACCACGACCACAAAGCCAGAGATACCGCTCTATATCCAATATGCTAAATCTTTCACACATACTCCCTCTTTCAAAAACAAACAACGCCAAATCACAGGTATCCATCCTTTTTGCCAGAAAACCCAGGAAGGTGCAGGGACGTGAAGCTGAGTTGCTCAGTGTCACAAAGCAAGAGAAGCCAAGATTTGATTCCAGGAGTTTCTCAGTCCCAAACCGTGTTGCACTTTTGGTATGTTTTCCCTAAACAGCTTCAGCTCACAATAACCTCTCATTATTTGAAATTATTTTTCTTTTCCAAAAAGATTCAGTTGCTCAACTATTATTGTATGAAGTTAAAAACATAATCTGAGGGAATTGCTCAGGGAAGGGGTGAGAGGGCTGGGAGACTTGGCAGGGGAACGTTTCAGGGAAGAGCTTCTCTGCTCTGCGTCTCTCAAGGACTGAAGACTTGCAGTGCGGTTCTGGAAGCCGGCGGCGCCTCCCCTCCTTGTGTTGGCTTCTCAGCCTTCCCTTACCTCCAGGGCTCTTCTAAGCCCCTCTTCCTCCAGCAGGGCACTTCTGATTAAAAAAAGGGATTTGCTGGAGATGGTGTGATCTGAAAAAAAGTATTTGTAATAGCCAGCATGTATCCTCTTCTCCTTACTATGTGGCAGGTTTTGTGCTAAGCTCTTTCCCTGGGATATCTCATCTAATGTCCACATTCCTGCAGGTTGATATATCATTATGCCTGTTTTGAAGATGATGAAACAGAAGCTTAAAGAGATTGAGCAATGTGCCCCAGGTCATACACATAGACTCAGGAACTGAACCCTACGTAGCCTGGCTGTCTATACTCCTGCACCTGAGTACCCTGTTCCTTGCAGTTTATCACCAAGTGGCTTCATGTGCCTTTTTCATGGTAGGATCCACCAAACCTTCACCATCCCCAACAGCACAGACGAGAATATTGGATACGTGGGAGTTGTTACGTGCATTTGTGTTTCTTGATTTGCAATAGCTGCCATCCAAACATCCAGAAACACACCTATAAAGTGAAGCTGGCTTTATTGGCTTGTTGGCATGTGAGGGAACCCACACCAAAGGGAGCCATGTGTTGTCTCAGTAACAGGGTGCTAGAAAGGACTTGCAGGTGCTGGGCTCGTGTTAGGTGGTTGTGAAGTAGATTCAAGAAAATGGAAGTCTACTCTAGATTGGGCACAGTGAGGAAGTAGAAGCTAGTCTGTGATTGTGGATCTTAACACATCTGATCTACAGGGAGGAGGACAAGTGTGAGGCTTCAGCTGCAATTGGTAAGCAAGCTTCAGTCACTCACATTAGCTGGAAAGGGAGATGGTTGGTATTTTGTGGCTTGAACAATGTCAATGTCTTGTCTGTGTTGAGACACGATTGTAGAGTGGTCTTGTTTTTGTCTTACTCTGTCATGGTCACAGAGTGGCCTTGTGTGATGCTGGTATTCCATACAATTGTTCTTGTGCAACAGAGGAGTACTGTAGCTGCTGGGTGTATCAGCCAGCTCCCAGAATCACAAAGATCTAGCTTTAAATGTTAGGTCACCTCCTAGCTATTAGCAGCTAGTTTTCTCTTTCTCAATTAATTTTTATTTCTTGGGAAAATGTCCCTACTTGGAACTCAAAACCAGTGAGAAAGTTTTCAAAGCACAGTTAAGATAGAAGTCAAGGTGGGAGCCAGGCTCACCAATGACCATGGACCATCCTCTGAGTTTACACCGAGATCTACCACCAAGCACATGTGTTATAGGTGTTAGGAGCAGCAAAGCACAGTGGTCAAGAACAGAGGCTCATACATAATGTGCTTGGATTTCTATTTTACCTTTAGCAGGTTTTAATTCTGTGATCTCAGAGACACACCTTAGCCTCTGAGCTACCATTTTGTCATCAGGTAAAAGGAAGAGAATAACAGCACCTTTCTCATAGGGTTGCCGTGGGAATCTATGAACTAATATATAGAAAGTGTCTAAGTGGCAGACCATAGCAATTCCTCAATAAATGGTAACAAGCATGACTCCTGTCTCCTACAGCCGCCTCCTTGCTCACAAGTCCACTGAAACTTGGTCTCTCTTTCATTTAAATATGTCTAGAGCCCTTGCTCTTCCTGTCCCTCTGTCCCATGCACCCTTAAGACTGTGATATGCAGAATAATGCCCCCCCCAAAGTGTCCACATCCTAATTCTCAGAACCTTTAAAGATGTCACTTTATATAGCAAAAGGGGGGTTGCAGATGTGAATGAGTCAAAGCCCATAAGATAAAGAGATTGTCCTGGATTATTTGAAGGGGTTCAATGTAATTACAAGAGTCCTTAAAGGTGGAAAAGAGGCAAGAAGAGTCAGAGAGGTATGACATGAGATGGACAACACCCATTGTTGCTGGCTTTAAAAATGGAGGGAAGGGCCCCAAGACTAGGAGCTTGAACAGGCAAGGAAATGAATTCGCCCCTAGAGCCTCTGTGAAGGAGCAAAGCCCTGATAATACGTTGACTTGGGCCCAGAGAGATCTGAGCCTGACCTGTATCCTACAGAATGATACGAGAACAAATTTGCGGTGTTTTAAGCCACCACATTTGGGATAATTTATTGTAGCAGCCAATAGAACACTGGATCCTTCCCACTCGAATCTCAGCTCTAATGTCACCACATGGGAAGTCCTTCCTGACAGTTCACTCTAAACCACACACCCCTCCCTGGCCCCCCAGACACTATCAAAGTCTCTCATTTTGGTTTCCACTTAGGACTTATCATTAATTGCAATTACTTTCCAATTTATTTCTTTAGGTGATTCCCTCTTGCCTAATGTGATTGGAAACATCCTTAATGAGCAAACTTGTTCACTTCTGTATAAAAAATACCTAAGAGAGTGTCGTCTGGCATTTTGCAGGTGTTCTGCAGGTACTTCTTACCTTTTATTTATTTATTTTTTCCTAACCAAACTTTGGGAAACTTCACTTGAAATATGATCTGCCATAGGCAATAAGATGAAAAGAACGTGAACTTAATTTACCTAAAATCGTAAAAGGATGAGACATGAGCATATCCGGGGGCATGAGTGTTACCATCTCTCCACTGTTGGAAAATACCAATAGTTTATTTCCACGTTCTTTCTAGTTGAACCCATATGGAGCCTTGGAATCCTAAACCCAAAGATCAAGGCAGTCATGACAAATCAACCACAGTTGGAATACAATATGGAATACAATACATTTGCTGTCCTTAGAGAACAATGACAAAAACAAATTGGTTCATAAAATTGTAGAAGGACCCTAGGGCATTAAGCTTGGGGGGAAATAATTATAACAATAACAATTGATTGCTTGCTATGTGTAGGCAGTTTCCTAAACTTTGATATCCAATATCTTATTCAATTTTCACATCAACCTTCTGAAATGAATCCTACTTTTTTTATTCTACTTTTCCAGATGGGGAAACTGAGGCATTGAGAAGTTAAGTACCTTTTCCAAGGTCACAGAACTAATAAGTGGCACAGCAGATATTGGAAACCCAGAACTTTAATTCTGGACACTTCACAGTTAGTTATTATGCATATTGTCAGTTTGGGATATGGAGTGTGAGATCTCTTCCTTTGAATATTTGAAGGACTGCCAAATAGGAAAGGATTAGAACTGTTCTACGTGGCTTCAAGGACACTGCAGCAACCCTTCCCATTTGCATAATACACTCCCATAATTCATGCATTTAATTCTCAAAACAACCCCATGTGGTTGCCATAAAGACACAGGAATCTGAGGCTGGGAGAGGAAAATTGCCTTGCCCAATTCACACGGCTCAAACGTGGCATGGCCAAACCTCAAACCCAGTTCTCTTTCCTGGATGTCCTGGGCTTGTTCCATCATGCTCAATTACCTGTAGCATTAATGCAATCAAACTTGACACTGCCTGTGCTACAGATCATGTACTCTCCTCAACTCTGAGAATTCAAAAACAAACTTGCTTTCAAGAAATTTACAGTCTGGTGGAAGAAATGCAAAAATAGCCCCTTGAAATATGACATTATAGAAGCCACACGAGTCATGTGGGATATATAGGAGTACAAAGAAAAGGGAGCCAGTTCCACGAGGTGGTGATGTATAAGACAGAGAACACGTGGATGGACAGGAACTATAGGGAGATAATTTTGGTTTAATATAATAAAGAACTTCCCACCAAAGACAAAAAACCCATGTGTTCTAATGTCATCACAGAAGGATTTCAATCAATGGCTCATTTTAAAGCTGCATCGTCAGGAAAACTCTAAGTACCAACTGACACATGGAATTTGATGTCCTTTAACCCTATCCCAGCCTCATACTTGTATGAGATCTTGGCTTCTCCATGAATTATGTGATTATTTGCACAATTCACTTCTATTCCACAAGTATCTGGTGGGTACCAACAAGCTTCAGGCACTAAGGACTCAACTCCTGTGTTTGAAAATTTTTCAACCCAAGGGAAGAGAGGCATATGGGCCACTACCACAATTTCTTGATAAGTTAGTCCCTGGGGGTAAAGGCTTAGTGACATGTGCTGCTCTTCTGCTGGTTGCAAAGAGTTTTCTACAAGGCATTGCTTGTCTTCAGAAATGACCCTACAAGGTGGGATGTTACATTCTGCACATTCATTTACTCATCCATCCCACAAACATTTATGGAGTGCCACACTTCTGCTAGTCACTGAGAGAAACCTCTTCAACTCAACCAAAAACACTACTAACTCCAAGTGTAAGTGAGATATATCACCACCCATTATGCCCTGAAGGGACACGATTGGTGTCTGACATCTTTGGGCCATTGCCATGGAGAGGCAAAACGAGGATCTGGAAGTTTGGCCATCACTTTTTAGGAGAGTCTACAACAGGAGCTTTGAAATAGATAATAAAAAGAAAGGGTAATAATATAGAGGGCATATTTTATTCCATAATAGATACCTGTGGTAGACAAAATCATGACCCTCCAAAGATGCCCACATTCTGGTCCCAACAACCTGTATATATGTTAATTAGGTAGTAAAAAGAGACTTTGCAGAGGGGTTAAGGATCTTGGATGCAGAGATTCCTCCGGATTATCCAGTGGATTCAATGCAATCACAGAGGTTCTTACAGGAGAGAGGTTTGAAGGTGGAGGAAGGGGCCATGAGCCAAGGAGTGCCGATGACTTCTAGAAGCTGGAAAATGCAATAAAATTAATTATTTCCTAGAGCCTCTAGGAAGATTACAACCCTGCCAATACCTTGATTTTAGGGCTGTTCACTTCCAGAACTGTTAGATAAGAGATTTGTGTTGCTTGAAGTAACCAAGCTAGTGGTAATTTATCACAGCTGCAAGAGGAGAGTAGTACATTATAATGGGCTGAGTCGTGTGTGGGTCAAGAGATTTACATTCATTTATTAAAGAAGAAATACTCTCTGAGTAAGTGCGATGCTCCAGGAATTATGCCGGGTTCTGAGGACACAGCAGTGGCTCAGACAGTTTCCACAGCTGCTTGCAGGGAACTTATGTATAGTCTCATGAGTAATAAATGAAAAACTCGCCCAACAAGCCTGACATTGCTACGTCCATTCCACTAGTAAGAAAACTAAGGTCCAGAGGAGTCAAGAAATTTCTCCAAACCCTTTTGAGTTGTAAATAGCCTAGCCAGGATCCAAACCCATCTGCCTGACCAAAAACCAATGCTATTTCCAACACTGTTTCCCTTCCTTAGGGACAGTTCAACAGTGCAGACCTAAAATTCTTTCGCACACCTAACAACCCTCCTGTTTTCCTCTGCATTCCCGGAGAAGCTGCATCCATCCTTTCCTCTGACGGGACAGTTGCCACCTCTAAAGCTGCTTTCAACCGTGGTACTTCCCAGCTCTCTTCTCTTTGGGATCACAGAAGTGTATCTTGTCATAGGCAGCCCCTACTATTTTGATGCAAATCCATCACCCATAATAAATTCCCCTGCTTTCCAAATGCAATCGATTTTAGAAGCATGAAAGCAAAAAACTAAGTAAGCTCTGACAGTCTTTGGGAGTGTCGTGACAGGAGAGACCTAAGTGGCTGAAAGCTATTTTCCTCCCTGTCAATCCAGTGGATGATTTTCCTTGCACAAACACATGCTCATAGGCTCTGACTAATGCTTGCCTTTTTGGACATATGTGAGCAAATAAATGCAATTACGAGGAAGATGTAATCACAATTGCTTTGCTATTAAAGCTGCTATACGCTCTCATGTCTTGGTTAACAATATATGCAGAAGGGTAGAATTGTCTGCTACTCTCCCAGGAAGAAAAACACGCCTCTTTTATATTATATCTGCAAAAATACAACATTTAAATGCAGTATTTGACTTTCCAAGAATCGCACAAGAAAAACCTTTTAACAGAAACAGCAGGGAGAGAAAGCTTTTTAAATCATGATACTCCATGAAGGATTATGAAAATGAAGGTCATCGCGCGAGACAGAATTGCAAGTACAATGAGGAAAATCTTCTCCTCCGTGTAAATACACGAGGACAATTTATTCTTCTCTGTGGAGCTATCGGAGGATAGTTTCAGCTTTTGGAAAAATAAAAGGAAAGAAGCTACCTTGTCCAAATGGATCTATTCAGAGTGATGTGCTTGGCTGGTAATGGTCAGTTTCTTTTATACTGAAGCAGGGTATCTGAGAAGAGCTGCCCAAAGCCTTTCCTGCCCACAGCTTGGTAAGCAACTGAGGATACAGAAGCTAACTGAAGACTTTCACCTGAAATCTAGTCCTTAAAAGCAATAAAGGGCAAATTTACTTATGCCACAGGCCACCATAGCAGGCCCGTGATACATTCAGCACAATCAGGGTTTTACCGTCTCATGTGCTCAACTCATCTGCCAGAAATATCTGACCCTCTCTATTGGGTTATGCGACCAGTAGTACCATATGCTGGCTGCTTTGGTGAGGTGGTCTGGAAGAAAAACGTTACTGCACAATGTATCTGACTTGTAAGTTACCATGAAAGATCTATAAAAGTAGCACCTTGATGTTGCCACCTGTGCGTATGGTACCCAAACAGGAACGTGCCTTGTTTAGGGGTCATAATAGATAGATGAGATGGATGATGGATGAGCTAGCTAGATAGATGGATGGGCAGATAGATTACAGAGGTAATTTTTCACTTGCCAGTTTTTGATCCTTGCAGTGAGCTGTGCGACTGTCTCAACACTGGGAACAGAAAGGCTAGGAAGACATGCAGGAATCCTGCCCTCAAGCATACCCATGTCTAGCTGGGAAAGACAGATGGCTAAACGGATCACATCAATAAAAAGCAGTAAGTGCTATGTGAGAATTGGAGAAAGGGGCTCTGCTTCCTTGGTTTTTCCATACTAGGTCCCAAAGTCTTAACTCAGATTATGCACTGGGCCCACCAAGATCCAATACTTAAACTCCCAAAACTATGTTGTTGTTGCTATTTTGCTGCTGTTGTTTTTACCTTAGGACTTTGTAATGAGAGCTAGGCATTTTGTATGAATGGCTGGTATGCAAAATAAACTATACAGTATTTCCTATATAATACACTTAAGTAATGTTGTATTTCTTCAATACTAAAGTTTTTTTTTCCACATTTTTTAAATTGTTAGCATAACTAAAAGTAGGATATGTCCTCCATCAGTGGAATCTCAAAATTATGATTGGCAGAATTTCTTTTCTTTCTTAGATATACATAAAATCATGCTGTGTCTTACTCTTAGATGCAATGAACTATATGAATATATTAATATATCTTAATAATAAGTATATACAGAGTTATATAGTGTTGTGCTGGTAAGTGCTAAGTACATAGTGGTGTGCTGAAATGTTTAACAACCAGCTCTCTGGAAAAAAGTCCCTGATTTATAGAATTTGCCATTTTCATGGTGTAAATACATCCACCATGGTTGATTGAAAGCTGTCATAGTGACATCACTGAACATGAGTTAAGAAGAGATGCAGCATCACAGTCAGGCTCTAGAGAGCTTGCACAAGCCAGCCCTAGCACACCACTGCACACACCACTGCACACACCGAAATCTACAGCTATTTTTAAACTCTTTCCCAACCAGTGGGGCTAGGGCAGCCGAATGCTGGATGAAAAAAACCTGTAAAGCCCCATAAGAATGAATATCACCCAGACAATCTCAAGTTATAAATAATCTACAACCCAGTTTTGATATTTCTTTGCAGTCCTTTCTCATTAGGTTCTTAGCCTCTGTTTGTGAGGGGAGTATTCCTGTCCTTAAATACTTTATCCTGCTTAAATCCTTGTGGTCATCATCTAGTTGGATGTGTGGAACCCTCTTCTCCTGAAACTTGGGGAAACTGATTCCTTCTCATCATTTAGGTCTCAGCTCAAATGTCAACTTTTCAGAGAGGACTCCTGCGACAACTGCTCTAACGTACCCCCGTTGCCCAGTCATACCCTGTCAAATGAAGCAAGATGCAATAAATCTGAAATTATCTTAGCTGTGTGTTTGCTTGTGTAATATCTGCCCTTTTCTGCACCTGAATGAGAGCTCCCCTCCAGCATAAACCTGCTTTCTTTGTTTACAGGCAAATCTCCAGGGCCTGGAAGTCTACCTGGCACCCTTATATAGTAGGTATTTAATAAATAGCTACTGAATGACCCAATCAATCATTCAGTCCAAGATTATATTAATAATATCAGTCAGATCTATACACTATGTGCCTTTATGTTCTCATGAGGAACGAAATTTCTTTTTTATGGTAAAATAAACTAATCAATCATGTGGTTTAAATACTTTTATAAAAAAATTACCTGGAATAGACATAGTAACTTCCACTTCCAGGCAAAGTGAAGTAACAAAGACCTGGTGTATCCTACTGCCAGAAACAACCGAAGAACAGACAAAGATATTTAAAACAATGGTTTGCAAGACACTGGATATTAGGCAATGAAGGACAGTGATCCGAGAGAGATGAGAAACGAATTGCTCTATGGGTGAATTCCACCAAATATTTAAAGAAGAATTAATGCCAAGCATTTTCAAACTCTTTCAAAAATTGGAGAAAGAACACTTCCAAACTCGTTTTCCAAAGGTAGCATTACTATGATACCAAAGCCAGAAAAAGATGCCACAAGGACAGAAAATTATAGGCCAATATCCCCGATGAATGTAAATACAAAAATCCTCAACAAAACACTAGTAAAGCAGATTCAACAGCACCTTAAAGGGTTTTACATCATGATGAAGTAGGATTTACTTCTGAGATACAAGGATGGTTCAACATACACAAATCAATAAATGTGATATACCACATTAACAGATTGAAGGATTAAAACCACATGATCATCTCAACAGATGCAGAAAAAGCATTTGACAAGCTTCTACATCCTTTTATGGCAAAGAAAAAAAAAGTACTCAGCAGATCAGTTGTAGAAGGAACATACTTCAACATAATAAAAGCCATACATAACAAGCCCAAATCTAATATCATACTCATTGATGAAAAGCTGAAATCCTTTCTTCTAAAATCAGGACCAAGACATGATGTTCACTCTTACCACTTCTATTCAGTATAGTACTGGAAGTCTTAGCCAGAGCAATTAGGCAAGAAAAAGAAAAGTCATGCAAATTGGAAAGGAAGAAGTAAAATTGTCATTATCTGCAGATGACATGATTGTATACATCGAAAACCTTACAGATTCCACCAAAAAATTGTTAGAACTAATAAAACTGTTGTATTTTGCAGAATACAAAATCAACATATAAAATTAGTTGCATTTTTTTACACTGACAATGAACTATGTGAAAAAGAAATCAAGGAAGCAATATCATTTACAATAGCATGAAAAAATAGAATACATAGGAATAAATTGAACCAAAAAGGTGATCTGTGTGCCAAAAAACTATAAAACAGTGATAAAAGAAACAGAAAAAGACACAAATAAATGGAAAGATATCCCATGTTCATATATTGGAAGAGTTAATAATGTTAAAATGTCTCAAAACAATCTACATATTCAATTCCCATTGAAATTCCAATGATATTTTTCACAGACATGAAAACAATCTTAAAATGTATATGGAACCACAAAAGACCCCCAATATCCATGGCAATCTTTAGCAAAAACAACAAAGCTGGAGGCATCACAATACCTGATTTCAAAATATACTATATAGAGCTACAGTAATCAAAACAGCATGGTATTGGTCCAAAAACAGAAATGTAGACCAATAGTCAACAGAATAGAAAGAATAGAATTTCAATACAAATAGAAGGCCCAGAAATAAACAGATTTATTTACAGATAAATAAAAAGATATATGAATAGGAAATAAGCTCATGCAACAACCTCATTAATCATTAGGAAAATGAAAACTACAATGAGATGCCTCTACCTACCTATTTGAATGACTAACGTAAGATGACTGATCACACCAAGTGTCAGAAAGGATACGGAAGACTAGAAGTCCCATCCCCTGCTGGTGGGAATGCAAAATGGTACCCCTACTATGAGAAGTAGCTTGGCAGTTTCTTAAACAGTTAAACATCCACCTACCATATGATTCAACCATTCCTTTCCTAGGTATCTGCCCAAGAGGAATGAAAATATTTGTCCCTACAAAGTCTTTACATGAATGTTTGTAGAGGCCTTATTTGTAATAGCCCAAAACTGGAAACTACCCAAATATCCATCAACAGGTGAATGGTTAAACAAACAGAACCATGTTCATACAATGGAATATTTCTCAACAAAACAAGAGTGATCTCTTGATACACACTACAACATGAATTAATCTCAAAATAATCATGGTGAGTGAAAGAAGCCAAACAAAAAATGAGTACATACTGCATAATCCTATTTATTCAAAATTCTAGGAAATACAAACTAATAGATAGTGACAGAAAGCAGATCAGTGGTTGCAGGAGGGATTGCAAAGGGACACGAGGAAACTTTTAGGGGTAATGGACACATTCATTATCTTGATTGTGTGATGGTTTCCCCGTGGTATATGCGTATCAAAACTTATCAAATTGCACATTTCAAATATGCACAGTTTATTTTATGTCAATTATACTGAAATAGAGCTGGTTTTTAAAATCATAGATATATAGGAATGATTTAATGCCAATGCCAGAATTCTTAAAAAGTGCCCATACATACAGGGTGGATTGATGATTCAAAATAAAGAGGTGGATGGACTGATTTGGACAACCATTTGTAGCACATTTATTTGTTCTGGGTAGTGGAGTCTGAGTGCATTAGTATCCAGTAATCAGTCTGACCACCTTCTCTTCTTTTAAATTGGTTGTTTTGGTTAATGTGAATTCATTCCTCCATGCATTCAATGAATACTTATTGAGCACCAACTGGCAACCAGCACTCTTCAAATACAATGTTTTTACAAACATGAAGCCTCTGATTCATGGAGCTGGCATTCTGGTGAGTGAAACTGACAATTAAAATGCAATACCAATATTAAGATAAATATCCTTACTTGGACAATTAGTTTGTGTACCTACACTACATGTCAGACAATGTATAGTGGAGGTACACAAGCAATGAGGGTTCCTGTCCCCTGGGAATGGAATGTCCAAGCTAAGAGAAGGACATCAAAGCAAGGATTATAATAAAGTACGTGCCATGGGGCTGCATACTGGGGAAGCAACCTGCAAAGTCATCACTTCAGACCCCCCGAGAAAATGGTTTTGCTCTCCTGAGTAGCTGTTTTGTGGCTTTGTTTCCTAAAGTTTGGAGATTATCTTTTAGGATAGACTTCTGGATGCTCCTATGTGATCAACATTATAGTTCACCTTCTCTGAAGCACCAAAAAAAGAAAATGCAGCTAATGCATAAAACACCAGGCTTCAGGTCCCAGCAATGTGCAAGAGAATCGCTCACTGCAACCAAGAGATATTTAAATTGTGACAGGGGCATATTTCAGTCATTTCCAAATAGATGGGATATCTAGTCCCCAAAACTTTCCACACTGATAGCTTCAGAACAGCACCACCTGTGTCTACTTTTAGCTGCATCATCACAGTAAAGCTCAATCAGTGTTAAATTCTGAGTAACACCAACATTACCTACTAAGGGAAGAGTGAATTCTTTAAACACGGCAAGGGCGGAATGTGTACACATCAAAGGTGCTATACAGCGGGAGTATCTCCCAAAGGTGCTTAAATTCTAAATCAAATCACCTTCCAGATGTCAGCGAGCATCTGAAACACTTACTTCATCAATCAATATCAGATTTTTCTGCGCTCAAAATCGTCTCCTTTCGAGTCCTTACTCAGGAAAAAACAAGGAGTTTTTAGTATGGACATCAATAGTGCTTCATGAGATAACATAAAAGGATAAATCAATTTGTTTTTTTCTACGGGACAAAGTGGTCTTACAGGAAATTTGCTGTCAGTTGCATCCCATGAAACCAGGTATCACCAGGAAAGTCAAATAAAGTCAACGACAGCAGCAAATAAACATTCTTCTAATCACCTGGTTTTGAGGATAAGAGCCATTGTAGTGGGGCCAGAGTGGTCACTAAGGTTTCTTCTATCAGATATCCTTTATTTCATGTCCTTGGTCTTTATCAGGTACCAAAACAAATTTTCATATATTTAGCATCCAAAACAGTATTCAAGAAATCAGATTATTTGGGCTGGAAACATCAATGATTTGAAAGAAAAACCCAACCTCCTCATTTTATAGATGAGGACACTAAAGCCCAGAGAGTCAGGGGTTTCTCCAACACATTTTTCCTTTCATTCAATAAATATCTGCAGTATGTTATGCACATGTCATCGCATTCCCACCACATCTTTGGGTAGGAGTTATGCTAATTTTTAGATGGGAAAAATAATGAGACTACAAATTCTGAGGCGTGTCTAAGCTATGAAGTGCCAGCACTGGGCTTCAAACCCAGATCTTAAGAGACGCAGTCCAATTGTCTCTCCAGTGTGACTCTAGCTGATGTCAGAAATGTTATGACTCATAAGCCCAGGTTTTTAAATCTTTTCTCTTGGTAAAACAGAAGGATTTGACAAGACTGAAGCTATGGAAATCATTTTGCCACGGCTAATCCTAAGACTTCCTCTGCTTACCAGCGAGCCCTGGCTGGGGTCTTGGCCATGGGTAATGATGCTGTTGTCATGCCTTCAACCCTTGGCTATGATCCCCTCTAGATGTGTTCTTACTGGGACCCCATTCCAGTACTCACAGAAGTAGAATAAATGGAGCACAGAAGGTGTTCTTGGAAGCAAAGGTCAAAATCAAAGGGTGTGGCTGGTTAGAGATTATTTCAATGGGAAAACAGAGATTGTATCTGGAGTCCCATCAGCCTTGTAAACGTATCAGAGAACAAACAAGTCACCCATTAAGAGTAGAACAATCTTTCCAGTAATGCATATCTGGTCATATTGCTCTTTCTCCTTAGCCCTCAAGATAAAGTCCTCGTTCATTAACGGGTTTGCGAAGCTCTTTGAGATATAAGCCATCTTCCTCCATCCCCAGTCTTCCTCCACAACCTGATCTACTGTTGCTCTTTCTTCACACATGCATACCCACTTTTCCATTCTCAGCCTCCCTGAACTTCCCTCTCACTTGCAGACCCTTGCACAAGCTATTCCTTCAGCCAGTGAAACTGCCCTCAGTTCTCAGGCCTCAGCTCAGATGTAATTCTCTCTGAGAAGCCTTGCCTGTGCCCTCAACCCTGTAATAAATGTACCTAGGCTGGGCCTCCTACTCTCTCCATATAATAGCCCTTATCACACTGTCATGGAATAGCCTGTTTAATTCGTCTATCCACCACTATATCATAAACTCCCAGCTCACCGTTGCACCCAATGCCAGGCTTAATGTCTGGGGCATAGCAGACATGCAATAATCATGTCAAATAAATGAGTGAATGAATGAATGAATAGATAAGTAACATCGTAACTTGGTCTATAAGAAGTTATACAAAAATTGCTTCAGTTGCTGGCAACAAAAAATGATTGAAAGTTTAGACCTGTCTTTCCAAGTGATTTTTCGGAGAGTTCATGGGGCCAGTACGAGGAAGTAACCTATATCCAAAAGACCACACAGAGAACATACAAAACGCATATTTGTCTCATACACTTGAGAGGCTTCAGCTGCTCTAAAGAATTCGTCCACAAAGGAGGTGACTCTAAAAGCAAACGCACACTGTCTGCTCTAGGATGTACTCTTCATTGATACCGAAATGGAACCTGAGACAGACAGAGGCTTAATAACCAGAGACTCCAGAGGAGGCAGGCTGTCCGTGGGTAAAATGAAATCACTCCCGATTACCGCCGATGGACAGCAGTTATGAGCTCCTGTACACAATTTAAAGGTAATCTTGTAATTTAAAGAGGGGGAAAAAAAATTGCCAATTGAACCTAATGGCAAGTGACATCTCGGCTCAGCCGCGATTAGAATCGGGCGGTTCAGGAGCGGTGGCTTCCCTGTGTTCACAGAGGGTTAATTCTGTGAGCCCGGGGGATGCCTTAATGGCCCTGGTTATCCAAACCTTGATTCAGAGCAGAGGCCACAGATTATGTTTTCTCGGCACATCCGCAGACGTATTAGGACATGAAGTGGAGATGACAGGAGGAGAATATTTCCTTTCTCCTCGGAAACGCCCCAGGAGAGTTTTCAACTGCGACCTCGTCAGACCCTGGCCTTGCATTAGAGTTATTGTCCCGCGAGAAGATTCGGTTAGAGCCTCTGATTCATTTCTTATAGTGCTCTCTTGTTTACTCTTGGTGGCAGCTAACTTGTAAAATTTTATTATGATTTTTTTTTCTCGGTTGTGTCATGGAAGGGCTTTAAAAAAATGATTCTATCATCAGTCCTAAATGCAGTTGTATAAATCCACACCAAGGCCGTGTGTCTACAGGGAAAATGCATGATAACAGGTTGTTCTCTTCCCAGTGGTCGTTCTCTGGGTTTAGATTTCACGTTTCTAACAGCCCAGAAGACGGAGGGAGGGAGGGAGTCACAAGGCTTGTGGGTACCACTAGTACAGCGGTCATGCTAACTTGGATTTCAAATTCCAACCCCTTCTCCATACCATAGTAGGGCAGCCTTATCAAGCACAATATGATACGGTTCCCACCGACATGAATCAGTGATGCACTAAAATTACCGTGACTCACTGTCATTGCCACATTGAGGGTTTTCCAGATTCCATTGCCCTCAGCGTCAAGCTCTACATACCAATTAAGCTAAATACAAAGTATCCATTGTAGATCCACTGTTTCATGACTCTGTGCCCCTCTGGCTGGTCCCTCCATTAGAACATCTTCTATTTTCTCCCTCCATGCTTTTTCTCCTAACTGCTACCTATCTGTCTAGAATTAACTCAGACGTCATCTCTACCAAGCTGATTCCAAAAACGCCCTACTGAAATTAATCAACCTATTAAAATAACCCATTATCTTTACTCCTTGTCAAAATTACACTCTACCAGAATATTGAGACCATGGTCTATATATCCTTATATTTCCAAAACCTAGCACAGTGCTTGGTACAGGGGGGTATTCAATACATCTTCCCTGAACCGTTCATGTTCTAGCCTAGATGCGGTTACCTCCAAGAGGTGATATCCGTCAAAGCTTGGTGGTCGTTCCTCATTTGTTCATGTAACACACTATATAATCCCACGTGCAACATTCATTAGCATTTCCTGAAATTTCCCACTTACCTGTCTATTTCTCTTTCTGGATCAGAAACTTCTCGAGGGAAAAAAGTACATCTTTTTTGTTCACCAGTACACGTATGGAGCCACACACAGTGCCTAGAACAAAATAGAGGAAAATCATGCTGAATAAATGAATGAATGAATGAGGTATACCAAGAAATGTTCCCCTCTACAACCCTCTAAAGTTCAACCAAGTTTGAAATGCCTTGATTGTCCCTTAAAATGTAAATATATAGATATATATATCTTCATGTATATTATTCATATAAATGTATATGCATATAAAAGACAGGAATTAATGTGTATAAAAAAGAAGAAAGAAAGAAAACTGATATCTTCCAAGAACTGACTGTGCATAGACCCTGCTGGCCATTTGAGGGGTGTGTGTGACTTCATTTAACCTCCACAACTCGCTGTGGCAGGGAATGAATTCTGTTTCTATTTAGAAGTGATGAGAAAGACCCCGCAAAACAGAGCATGAGATCACTATAGGAAGCAAACACTGAAGAAAGTATTCAGTGACCAAGGGAAAGTCTGTGTTTTTGCGGGGGCGGTTCACCAGCCCTTGGTCTTTCACTGCCCTCCCTTTCTTCCCTGCTTCTCTCGTCTAACTAAAAACCACCACGAAAGTCGGACAATTCTTCATGGTATGTGTGCAAATCCAAATTTCCACTAATGACATGAGGTATCGCTGTTCCTACTGAACATCCCATCTTGCGACCACCTCCCAGCATTCTTGGAACTATCTGAAATATGGGCTAGGCACCCTGGCATCTGAGTACCACCGAGCTAGATTAATTCATTCATGCATTTCATTAACAAGAAGCCTGATTTCATATTCACTGGCTGGCTAACAATGCTGTCAATCAATTTCCTTCCCACCCTGCCAAAATCCTAACTGTTTGCATGACATTCTCAGTGTGTTTATAGAACTGAGGAGTCCTCCCCCCCACTCAGATTTCTTCCCAGCATCAACACATCTTTAATTCCTTTAGGATTGGGCAGCCAAGTCCCTCCCTTTGCGATCCATAACCTGGGTTTCCTGGATTTCCATTGGCTGCGTTGGCACTCCCTAATCTGACACTCCTGACCAAAACACCTGGTACTGGCCAATTTCCCTAGTGAGGCAGAGAATGAATTCCCCTCTCCTTTGTCTCCATTCATCTCCTTCTATGCACCCAGCACCTTTCCTATTTCTTTGTGTTAAAGAATGGCTCCCAGTCCCCTTTGGGTGCTCCCTTCCCTGCCCTCTCTGGATCCCATCCCTGAATCATCATCAACTCCTGCAAGGTCTGCAGTGAGACTGAGAAATGAAGATCGTAGTTCCTGGAAGGCAACGTGGGCTTCAATTTCCCCACAGAAACTGCACAGGTAGCTGGAGCGGCTGGGAAGTCTGTACAATGTATAAGAAACCTACAGTGGTGAGTTCTGTTGTTCCTGGGCCCCCAGAGATGAGGTGCCCACAAAGCTCCTACCCCGTGCTTCAGGGATAATGTGAATCCCACACTTGAGAGTGAATTTGAGAAATCAAGGGCATCATTAGTATGTCATCTTGTTCTGCATGTCTGAGGCTGATGAAATAACACAAACAGCAGATCATGCCCAGGACACAAAAAGATGTTCATGGAATAAATAGTCCCATTTAGCTCTCTGGGCAAATCATATAGCATAGGCCATCACTTGAGAGATTTTTTAGTTTAAACACTCTTCAGATCAGGCACCATTATTTATCATTATTAATAATTTGTGCTGTTAATGTTAATGAAAGTAACTATCTTATGTTGATCACACACAAATTTGAATACTCTGCAACTCATTCACCTCAAACCTGCTCAACCTGAATGTGGATTAATGTCTCCAAAACTCCAAACAAGAACCTGAGAATTATCCTTCATGTCTGAATCATCTTCCTCCCTCTCTCTCTCACTCTGTGTCTCTTCTCTATTTTTGTTATAATCTCTGGGATTCGTTTCTTTTTCTTTATCTTTATTGGCACTGCCTTCATCCAGTCATTCTCAACCTTTTTGACATTATCATCTTCCTAAAAAGCCTTTTAAACCATTTTTTCCTAATCTCCCCAAAGAAATTTTAATGTCATGGATACACAGTATATCTGTTTATACACTGTATGTACAGCTGTGCTTTATACATTTAGAAGGTAAGATTTTTATCACCCTTCGAGAATCAAATTTTGGCCACCTTTGGGGTGATACCACTCCATTGAGAAGATACCTGTGTCCAATTCACTGCCATCTCATCCTTGTCTAGCCCCATGTCATCCAGACAACTCCTGTACCCCTAGGGTCCAAATCCCTCAGCAAGTTCTTTGCTCATTTCCCATGGCTCACAGCCACCTGCAGTCCCGGCCAGCGACTTTGATCTGTCTCACCATGAAAAAAATAATTCTGCCCTTTCAAGAGCATCCACTCCCCTGAGTCCTGTGTGGGCTTAAATTGGAGACTTGGAGAAGCATCCAGGAGAAGAAAAATCCTATTTTACTTAGCCACCGTCCACTCCTTGTGCCTGTCTTCTTTTCCCTCTCTTCCCATCTCCTTCTGTCTGAACCAAACATTTCTCTCCTCACTCAACTGACATGGATACTCTCATGACCTGAGCTGAGCTCCAATAGGACTCATCAAGGAATGCCGTCCACACACACAGAATGACCCCAGAAAGGAGTTCTCACAAATGCAATTGCCTCCAATTTCTCACACCTGAGCTCTTGCAACAAACTCCTTGTAGCTCTCCTCTGACTTTCCCTTTCCAAAATATACATCTTATCATTACACTCATCAGTAGCCAAGATGCTCTTTCTAAAATAAAAATCTTATTTTACTCTTATTGAATGGCCACCTTTTGCCATCAAGAGACACTTTAACAATAATAATAATATTAGCATCATGTACGAGAACTATCAGAATATGGCTGCTGCTGTCGTCTGAGCCCCACTGCTCATCTCATTCTGTCCCTTTCCCAGTTTCCCAGATGCACCCACATTTTTCAGGTTCCCTTTGCATTTTCAAGAAATCTCCTCTTCATCCTGCAAAACCCAGCTGAAATGGAACCATAAACGGGGCCAAGGTCCCAAACTCTGTGCTTCTGTGGCATTCCAAGTAAACTTTTATATAACATCAACAGTCATCTGGTGCGTGGTAATTGATGCTACTTATAGTTTCTTCTAGCCAATAGAGTTTATGTAAATACCCAGCACTTGGTCCAGTGCTTGGCACACAGTGGCTGCTCGTTAATTATTTGCTGAACTGACGTGCACTCTTACGAGCATGCATGATATAAAAAGAATGCCAATATTTAAGAATCTAACAGATCTCTAAAGTGACCTCTGGTGAAGACACCCACTAGATCTTCGATAACCATGTTCCCACAAGCATGGGTTCTAGGACAGGAACAGATGGGAGAGAAGCCCATTCCAGTAAGTGTATCATACCCCTGTCCTGTGGCTATTGTAAAGCCCAGAACGCCAAACTGTCATAAAATGATGACAGATGAATACTACAAAATTAAATTCAAGCTCATCTTACAATGTTGTGTTTAGCCTTCGGTTGCCAACTAGGAGGTAATTATCCAACAGCTTGAGGGTTTACCGCTAATCCCTTCCTTACGACAACATTGTCTTTTGGCAGTCAGGGCTCCACCAAATTGCAGGTTTGGGTGGCAGGTTTGTTAAGGGTAGAAGGAAAGGGCAGAAAAAAGAAACAACGGGATTAATCTTTCAGCTGTTAGTTCACTGTAGCTGGGCTGGGAACAATCATTTTAGGGCTTTATCCTGACTCCAAATGAAATGGATGGAAACATCCCCAGAAAGGGCTCTCCATGTCTTTCCCTCAATCCTCCTCAGATCTTGGGTCTACATTTGATGCCAAGGAAGAGAACCGTCTTACCAAGCTAGTACTGGCATGAATTGTAGTTGGACAATTCTTTCAAATTTGCTAAAAATGTCTACCTAAAACCTTGACTCTAAAAAACCCATCTTAATGGACAGATTGCGTCAATGAAGTGGGAAGAACAAATTGGACTGTTTAAGGGTGGGGATGAACTTTGCTTTAATGCAGTCGGGGAAGAGGTGAATGCTAGGTGATGAAAGGCAGTCTCTGGAATCGGTCTGAGGTGAACCTATAATTTATACTTTTGCAAGATCTTTATTCAATTAGACTTTTAATTGAAATGTAACATATCTAAAGCAATAACCAAAATTATAAGTGCAGCTGGGTGACTCTTTACAAACTGAACACACTTCTATAGCTAGCGCCCAGATAAACGGATATGACACCAAGCACAGAAGTGCTGCTTATGTTCCCTGTTGGTCACTACCAAACTTCAAGGTAACTGTTAAAGTGACTTCTATCCTCCCACGTTAATTTTGCTTACTTTGAATCATGCGGTATGGAATAACAACATGAGCTCTTCCGTGTCTGGTTTTCCTTTCCTCAATGTAATAGTCGTGAGATCCATGTGTGTTTGTACATAGCCATAATTCATTCATTCTCCGTACCATATAGTATTCCATGGGGTTAATATACCACAATCAATTTATCAGTGAATACTGGATTGTTTCCAGCTTGGGGCTATTATAACACAAACAGGGCTTCTATGAACATGCCTTTTGGTGAACATATGTGCATTTTTCTCAAAAAGTACTCAGGATCCACCTGCTGAGTCACAGAGTATCTTCGTTCAGCTTCATATGACCTAAATTTCAAATTTACCCTCACAATTTTCCTTGAGTGACATTAAACAAATCATTTAAGATCCTTTTGTATTTCCCCAACAGTGAATGGGGAGATTTCACATCACAAGGTTTTTTTGTTTTTTTTTTTTTTAAAGAAAAAGCAAGTAATGTGAAGTATGCAGCACAGTTCTGATGTGCAAGTGATATTTGTCCTGAAGATGTTTCGTGCTCACCAAATAGTCCACGTGCTCCCTTGTGTTTCAGGCTTTGTTGCAGATTGATTGGAACATATAATCTGAGTTCTGGCCAGCGGTATATGAGGTGTGCCACTTCTGGAACACCAATCTACCCTTCCATTCTGCCTTCCCCTGCTGCAGAACCCTGGAAAGCAACTATTGATGTGGTGGCATCACAAGAGGATAAGGTCCCCAAGGGTCCCTGAGTCACTGCATGGAACAAAAACTTCACCAACTGGCATTGGACATATAGTATAGACAAGAAAGAAATGTTTGCAGTGTTAAGTCACTGATATTTCCAGGTTACACTGTTACTGCAGCATGCTGTAGACTGCCCTTATAACTATAGTACTCAAAGGTTAGATTATACCTCCACCCCAATGAAACTACCAGAATTTCCCTGTGAAGAGTTACATGACTCAGGTTCGACACAGACATTACATATTATTTCATTTTTGAATGACACAGAAAATCTTTTCTTGCTATGACTAAAAAGTTGGGAAGTGATTCTTTCTTTTTTCTGGAATATGTTAACTGGAGAATCTCTCTCCTCTGTTGAGAAACCAGACTGTAATTCCAAAATTGTGTCTGATGTACCCCAAACATAGCAATTGCCTCCCAAAGAGAAGGCCCTTGGTGATTATTAGTTTAAAAAAATAAAATCCTCTCCCACCAGGTTCAAAGCCAGCCTCATTCTTTTGTTCCTATAAAGACTTTCTTTCTTCATGTTCCCTGGTGTCTACATGGCCTATGAGCTTTCTCCTAATGATTAAACTCCTAAAAATACTACAAAGAAGGCTTAATAAGGCTTTTGTGTTTTTCTGGTTGCTATAGAGACTATTTAGTATAGGACTGTAAGTACGTGTAAATATGTATTTTGGACAGTGTTTAAAAACACGTATAATTTACCCAGCCATAATAGCTACTTCAGAGTGTTACAGTTCAGTGAGATAAGGCATATGTAAAGCATTTTATAGTGCGTTATTTATAGTTATTTACTTAATAGCCTACAACAGCTTCTTCCATTGTGCAAAGGAAATAGGCATTTACCCTATTTTACCAATGAATATCATTTACTCCATTGTAGCAATTGATAGTCTTGGGTACCATGCAGGCTAATAAATAAGCAATTGATACAATGTTGATTCAGGAAAGAAACCACGTTGACAGAGAGTTACTAGGAAAACAAAGGGTCCTGCTGATGAAGTCTTGAGCTCATTAGGGAAGCTGTTGACTGAGCTACTCTGGCGGGATAGAAAACCCCTGGAAAGAGGCCACGATCTGCTTTGAAGTTACCCCCAAGGATGTACCCACGGGTGAAATAACAGAAATAATAATAGGAACAACCACTAATAATTACTGAGCAAACTTGACTCTGAGCAACAGGCATGGTGCTAAGTGTTTTACATTCATGATCTCATTTAATCCTCACAACACCATAGCTCTATGAGACAGGTACTGTTACTGTGTTCATGTGTTAGATCAGGAAACTGAGGTAGAGAGGGTGCACAACTTGTCCAAGGTCATTGCAGGTAGGTGGTGGATCTAGTAGTCAAATCCCGTCTGTGTTACTCAAAAGCTTGTGCTTTTCAGTGTTGCTCTATATCACTCATGTTCTGCCTGTATAATGCTTAAGTCGAGGCTTTTAGTGTGCTTGTCACCAGAATAGCGTTCATTGCACCAGATATGTAAGTTTTTAACCCTCACCCCTTCTCATTCTCCCCACTTCTTGGTTTCCAATGTCCTTTACATCTCTATGTGCCTGTGTGTGCCCATGATTTAGCTCCCATTTATTAGTGAGAACTGGTGGTGTTTTTTTACCCATTCTTGAGATACTTCACTTGGGATAATGGTTTCCAGTTTCATCCAAGTTGCTGCAAAAAGACATTATTTCCTTCTTTTTTATGGCTGAGTAGTACTCCACGGTGCGGATATATCTCACGTTTTCTTTACCCACTCGTGAATTGAAGGGCACTTAGGTTGATTCCATATCTTTGCAATTATGAATTGTGCTGTAATAAACATTCAAGTGCAGTTGTCTTTTTGATAAAATGACGTTTTTTTCCTTCGGGTAGATACCCAGTATTTGGGTTGCTGGATCGAATGGTAAGTCTGTATTTATTTCTTTGAGGAATCTCCATACTGTTTTCCATAGAGGTTGTACTGATTTGCAGTCCCACCAGCAGTGTATAAATGTTCTTTCTCTCTGCATCCATGTCAGCATTTATTGTTTTCGGACTTCTTAGTAATGGCCATTCTGACAGGGATAAGATGATATCTCATTGTGGTTTTAATTTGCATTTCTCTTTTGA
The DNA here is from genome assembly GCF_020740605.2 of Lemur catta. Taxonomy (NCBI): domain Eukaryota; kingdom Metazoa; phylum Chordata; class Mammalia; order Primates; family Lemuridae; genus Lemur; species Lemur catta. The sequence continues at coordinate 14,251,989 of NC_059147.1, read as the reverse complement.
TTAGTGATGCTGAGCATTTTTTCACATATTTGTTGGCCATTTGTCTATGCTCTTTTGAAAAACTTCTGCTCATATCTTTTGCCCACTTTTTAATGGGGTTGCTTGCTTTTTTCCTTGCTGATTTCTTTGCATTCTTTGTAGATTCTGGACATTAGTCCTTTATCAGAAGTATAGTTTGCACATATTTTCTCCCATTCCGTACGTTGTCTGTTTACTCTGTTGATTATTTCCTTTGCTGTAAAGAAGTCTTTTAATTTAATTAAGTCTAATTTATTTAGTTTTGTTATTGCTGTATTTGCCTTTGGGGTTTTAGTCATAAAATCTTTGCCTAGGCTGGTGTCAAAGGCCAGTGGAACAGAATAGAGAACCCAGAAATAAAATCATCTACCTACAACCAACTGATCTTCAACAAAGCAGGCGGCAGCATACGCTGGGGAAAGGAAACCCTATTCAGTAAATGGTGCTTGGAAAACTGGACAGCCACACGCAGAAGCATGAACGAGGACCCCTCTCTCTTGCCATACACAAAAATTAATTCAAGATAGACAAGACTTAAATGTAAGGCACGCAACCACACGTCATCTTTTAAACCTCACCACAACTTCAGGTCATAGACTTTATCACTACTTTGTTCTGATGAGGAACTGCCTTTCAGGACAGGCCTGCCAAACATCACGTAGCTTGTGGGTAGCAGAGCCAATCCTCAGTATCAGATAAGGTATAACTCAAAAAACCTTTTCATTATTAAAAAGCGTAGATACACATAATGCAGTGTTTCTCGATCGTGGGGGCAACTTTCCCCCCAGGGGATATTTGATAATGCCTGGAGACATTTTTGGTTGCCACAGTTGGGGTAATACTACTGGCATCCAGTAGCCAGATGCCAAGGATTCTGCTAAACAGCCTCCGACATGCAGGACAGCCTCCGACAACGAAGAATGATCCATCCCCAAATGTCAATAGTGGCGAGGTTAAGAAACGCTGACTTAATGTAATTAAATACAGTCTAAGATGGAACGGGCAATATTATATCAGTTGAAGTTAAATGTTGATGATGCCGGTTGCTCACTTATCTGCTTGGTTGGAAAAATGGATTTTCAAGAGTTAGGATTTTAAAACTTTAATAGTCAACTCATCATCTGTGTACGCAGCTGTTTCAGAAAGGCATCTAGAATGTCCTCACATCCCAAAAGATGTTCAAGGAAATTTGTCCTGACTACGGGCCCTTCCAACATCTGGAATGCAAAGGTGAGAGGCTCTGAGCTCATCCAGACACAAGGAAGAGCCGGAAAGAATGTTCAGTGGGACATTAAGCGTGATGAAGGCAGGAATCGTCTGTCTGGTTTACTGCTTTATTTGTCTTTCCAATTTTACTAGTTAGCACATGGTCAATGCCCAAAGCCAAGCTTGTTCACTCACTGTTGGTCATTACACAGTGGCCTGAGTGACTGGTTCCCAGGAAGAACTATGAAATGGCTCCAGGTGGATCCACCCTCACCACCTCTCCTCTCCCATCTTTTCCTAGTATTCCTTACAAGTGGATATTCATTGAGTCAACCACTTAGCCAATAAATATCCAGTGTATATGCATTCCCACTGGGATCTCCACTGGGCTGGGACTTGTTCTAGTCACTATCTTGATTCTCAACCAAGTGAAAAATCTAGTATCACTTTTGCAAAATACCTTTAAGCTCCATAAGGACAGGACCCTTCTCTGGCTTGTTCAGAGATGTATCCTTGGATGTGTCCTCTTTTAGAATAGTGTCTGGCATATAGGAGATGCTCACTACATATTTAGTTTTTGTTTTTCTTTTTTTTTTCATATTGTTGACTAACTTAATAAATGAAATTATCATTATTCTATGATGATGAAAAAACTCAGAAGACAGGAATAAAATCCAAGATGATCTTGACTACTTGGAAAATATAAACATCAGAGTGAAATCAGGTCTAGGGAAAGTGTTGGCTAGTTATACACAGGTGCAAGCCATACCCGCAGCAGGGAGACTGGAAAGGTATTATAGAAGAGGAAGAAGAGGAGTGGAGACACTTGAGAGACACCCTTTCAGCTAGATCCATGGTCCACTTGCTCCCACAACAGGGGCTACCTTGAGGGTTACAAGCCTTGTGTTTTAGCTATTTATACTTTATCTTCTACAGGACTCAACCTTCTCTGAGCTGTTACTAATACAGGCTTGGATTCACAGAAGCCCTTCCTTGGACTTTAAGATTCAACCTTTAGAAGTAAAAATAAAAAGAACAATCCTTTACAGAGCATTTTCCATGTGTCAGATCCTGAGTCAGGCAGTTTATCTCTATTATATTACAACTTAATCTTAATTAAAACCCCACCTGGAAGGTTCAACTATTCCCATTTTGCAGTTTAGGAAACTGAGAGTAGATACTTTGCATGATGGTTAATTGCTTTTCACTTAAAAAATAAAAAGCATTCTAAGGAGAGAAGGTAGAGTTTCTGGGTGGGAACTCAAGCTAAGAGACTGGTGATGATCTTATAATACAATGTTGGTGCTTCATGTCATCACTGGCCTAGCTCAGCTTTAATCATAATCATGCAGCTTTGCTGGGATTTCCAAGTAAGGAAGCAGGAAGGTGCTAAGAGGTTTGGGAAAAATTAGCCAAACAAGAAGAGCTGCAATTTCAAAAAGGTCATCAGTGCCCATCAATGAGTCCAAGAGGATGTGAGTAAGTCTAAGATCAATATCCAGCTTGTCTGGATCAAGGGCATGAGATGGGAGCAGTGTAGTAGTCAATGGAAGGAGGACATCAAGTCAGACAGGTACACACACATGCCTTAGGATAAAGTTTACCCAAGTCAAGGAGAGGGCTTCAGGACACATGGTCCAGCCCGGGACACCTGGGATGTCTTGAATTAGCTGAGGGGTCTATATTGCAGCCCCTGGAATAGAGGCAGGTCTAAGCTCCATGCACAGCATCAAGCTGAAGGAACATCAGGCAAATCTCCACACACACACATCCATGGAAAAGGAGGACTGGGAGCAGTAGCCAGCACCTATAATCCCAGCTACTCGGGAGGCTGAGATGGGAGGATCACCTGAGGCCAGGAGTTTGAGACCAGCCTGGGCAATATAGTAAGATCCCATCTCAAAAAAAGGGGAGGGAAGTGTTCAGGAGGACTCCATCTGACAACTGTTTATTGAGATTTTTATGTGTGCTTGGCACCGGGGATATAGTTATGGGCAAGAAACAAGTTCTATCTCCACCAAGTTCATACTCCAGCAAGATAGACAAATGAGATATAAGTGAGCCTCTGCTCAGCCCTGTACAAAAGTCACCAATGGAGAAGGTACTGCCAATCTGCTACGGTCTTGCTACTCAAGACATATCCATGAACCAGCTGCGTCAGCATCACTCAGGAGCTTATTAGAAAAAAAGAATCTCGGTCCTCACCCAAGACCCCGAGTCAGATTCTACATTTTGACAAGATCCCAGACGACCCATATTCTCATTAAAGCTTGAGAAGCTGCGTTCTGCAAGCTTTCCTTCCAGAGCAGGGTCTTTGGTATATTCCACCTGCACTCGGGGGCTGTCACTTCCTGCCACAGATGTCCTCAGAGATGGGAAGGTTACATCAGATTCAGCAAAGAACAGGCAAAGGGGAAGCAAAGTGTATTCTCAGGAGCTCCTGGAAATAATTACCGTTCTCTTAATAATAAATGAATAGGCTGCAGTCCCAGAACACACTGAGAACAAAGCAAAACATGTCAATATAAAATCCAGCAAATAAAACAATCAATTTAAAATAGATTTCTCTAAATGGTTTGCCTGCCTGGGCTAAGTGCCCCGCCTCTGGGCTCCCGTCGTACACTGTACTTATTCCTGCCTCAGCCCTCACTTTTTGATCTTGAACTTCTCTGTTTATGTGTCTACTTCCCATTTGACGGTAAGTTCTTTGAGGACCCCTTTTCCTGAGAAGACAAGGGAAGGGTCATGGCCCCGAAAACTATTAGAATTATTTGTAAAAGACTAGAAGCACAGTTCCCTGTGTGAAATGTGTTGAAAAGAAGAGTAAGGCATGTAGTTCCAAATTGCTTCACAAATATGGGATGAGAGGTCCATTCCCCCTCCTCACTCCCTAGCCCCATTTCCCAGGACTCCCCCTTGGAATATTCTAGACTCTCAGTGTCTCACATCAGCAATTAGCATTTGTCAACCCAGTGAGCGACCTCTGTTCTAAGACTTTCTGAATGTTCACCAAAGACAATGGAAGATACTCATGTATCTATGCCTTTCATCAGTTCCCTCCCATATGGAGCCTGGGCTTGTCCATGCACCTTGCTTCAGTGGATAGGACAGGAGAAAACTCAACACAAGCAGAAGTTTACAGAACCATTTCCACCTCCTCTCTCTTGTTTCCATGTCATCAGCACAAGAACAAGCCTGGACTTCCCCACTGGAGGATGAGAAAATGCAGGAAACAGAGTCCAGACCACGTAGGACAGCCCAGTTAAGATCAGCAAAGGTGCCTGATCAACCTACACCTGACCAGAGAGGAATGGGTAGGCTCTACCAAGGCCAGCTCCGTCCAGTAGAAATGCCTATCCATCTGAAAATTCAGAGCCAAATTAATGCTTACCACTTGAAATCACTGGGCACAGGGCTGTTTTGTTATACAGCACTAGCTAACCGCTATAAGCCACCAAGTAGAAGCTTCCATTTAGAGATCATCTAATTCCTTTTACCAAAGCAAGCAAAGAAACAAACAAAACACCCTCTTTGCATTTTCATTCCTTGCTAATGCTGAGTGAGCTTTAGGGCATGGCTCAGATAAAGAAAAAAGAAATCATATAAACAGACCCTGCCTTCCCAAACGCTCACATTTTGGTGACACCTAGAGAGTCACACAGAAACTACTTTGAGTCAAGAAATGATCCCCCCATGGTAATTTTATGTTCCTCTTATGTCTGTTTTGCCTTCAGATAAACACAATTTATCTCATGGAACGAGGGGGAAAGAAAGACAGGTGGGATGGAAATAACCAAAAATGGATAGTTCTTAAACTCAGGAACTCTGTTCCTGACCTGCCGTGTGACTTTCTAAAAGTGACTTCACTTCTCAGAGCATCAATTTTTGGAGCTATTCAATTCGCAGCAGAGATTGCAAACTCTACCTTGGGCAGTGGCTTTGAAGAATCTGTAAAGCTCTAGGTAAAGGCAAGTTCTTTTTTTCTTTCAGCATATTATGGGGGTACAAATGTTTAGGTGACATATTCCCCTTGTCCCACCCGAGTTAGGGCTTCAAGCATGTCCATCCCCCAGACGGTGCGCACCGCACTCATTATGTGTGTGTGTGTTCTAATTCAACGACAATGACTGTCACTGCTGCTACAGTTACCGCAAATGATAACGACAATGACACATGATGTGGGGCTCAGCATTCAACAAGGCTCACCTCGGTGGATAATAAACAAGCCAGGGACCCGTGGACGCCAAGTGTCCCTTTCAATGCCTTTGAACCCTGCTCAGGAGCCCGAAGTCTGACCAGCTGGCTGTGCTGTCCCCATTTCTGTCTTGGTGGTCACTTTGCATGTGTGTGTGCACCTCTGACTTGATTTCTCTGCCTCTTCCTCTTTCCCTCTCTTTGTTGGGTGGTCCTCCTGCCTTCCATCCTCCCCAGTTTCTTACTCTGCTCCACCGCCCAGACCCCGGTCTAGTTCCCTTCCTCCTCCTCTCGCTCACACTCCCTCTCGGCCTTGGCACTCCCAAGACAGACTCCCCCACCTCGCTTCTGCCACCCCCCCAGCCCGCCCTGTGCACTTCCTTTTCCCTGTCACAAACAGCTGTGCCCTGTCTTGACAGCTTAACCAAACAAATTAAAGGAAAAAAAAAAAAAAGAGGAGGCAGCTCATGCCAACCTCTGGATGCTGAAGCCAACGCAGTCCAGCCGATCCCCTGCAAGGGGCGGGTTCATTGGGCTCGCCAACCCCGAGGCCCGCGTGGGCACAAAGGCACCAAAGGGGTCACCTGGCTGCTGTCACCCTGCCCAAGGCCCCCTCCACCCACCAGAAACCCGAGGAGCAGAGACGCTAAAGCAGGCACCCTGGCCTTCGTCAGCACCGGGCCGCTGGGGGAGTTTCCAGGCTCGGCTTTGATGAAACTGAAAAGGTTGAATCATTAAATGCTCAGAGAATGTGAAGCTGGCGCCCGGCCCTGTGTTTTCTGTAATATCAATTATTCCCGGAGAGTACGGCTGCCTGTTGGGCTGGGAGGTACCAGCAAGAGGGAAGCATCCCCGGCTCACCTCTGAGCTGCAGGAGTAACGTCGCCAGGGGGAGGGACTAGAGGGTATTCGCGAGAAAGACTGAAGGGACAGACAGGCCAGGAGGGGCCACACTGAGTACGGGGCAGGCAACACACACAAGAGCTGTGGACTGCGCCTCCGTGACCAATCAGACAGACATCCAAGAAGCACTTACTGTGTGAGTGGAGCTTGCTGATAAATTGCTGTGCTGTCCTCACAGCTCTGGGAAAAGAGCATAATTATTACACTATTTTTGTCCCGGGAAATTCCGACCCTGTGCACACCCTAAATTCCCATTTGCTTACACACGTATGGTGACAGTGGGTCTCCACGTCCACCCTCCCCTCGGAATTCCAGAGTTCCGCCTCCCATCACCTTCTTGCTGTCTCCTCCCTGTGCACCAAAGGGGCTTCAGACTCCACATGCCTAAGACCAAACTCAAGTTCTCTGCACCCCAAACCTGGTTCCTTCCCTCCCTCAGGAAATGGGCTCTCCCACCTGTGTGTTGTCCCTATACCTGAAGAGATTTTTAAAGCATAATCAAGCACATATATATGGAATAAATATATATATATATATAAAATAAGGATATATTATCTTTTCCTGGTTGTACGCAAAGGGTAGCACAATATACACAGATCCGCACGTTACTTCCGTTTTGTACTTAACAACACACCTTAATGATTGTGCCATCTCAGTACACAACAATGCCTCACTTTGTACAGGGGTACAGTATTTACTCCATTCTGCGAATGTTCTATGATTTATATATACCAGTCCCTAAACAAAACCCTGTTCACTTCCATTTCCCTCAGCCAGTTCCTCCAATCAACTTCGCCTCCTACGTATTTCTCCAGAACACCCATCCCCGCATCACCACGGCCACTCCGCTCGGACCTAACAGCCTCTCGGCTGGGCTCTGGCCTGGACAAAGACCACGGCTCCTTCCTGACCTCTCCCCAACCAGCTCTCCGCATGGCCAGAGGGAACCTTCCTAAACTGACCAAGGGACCCCCTGGCCTGCTCAGAAAGGGGGTGCACAGGAGTGCACAGACTGGGGATTCAGACAGTTCTAGAACAAACCTCCCTTCTAGCACTCCCTGTGCAGCCTCATAGACGTGACTTGACCTCTCTGTGTGACTCAGTTTCTCCATTTGCAATACAGTGGAGGATACATAGAGTCATTAGGAGAATTAAATTAGAGAAACTGTGGAGTGCACCACACCGTGCCCAGCACACTGGAAACATGAATGAATGGTATTTTTTTTCATGATAATTCCATTGGAATTATAATTCTCATTATTGTATAGCATTGGAACACAAGCACAGCTCACTCATCAGTGTACACTGCGTGGGCCTTGGGTCAGACAGAATTGGTTCCCTTTCCAGGGCCTGGCTGCTCTTTCAGGGTAAGTTTAATTCCATTTTCTCACCTATCAAATGGGGGCTTTAACAGAAAACTCACTTGATTTTTGCGAGAATGACGTGAAGTCCCATAAAGAGTGCTCAGCACATGAGAGACTCCTCAAGGGGCCGTCGCTATCATTTTAAACCTCCGTCTTCAGCAGAAAGGTAGGCCCAGAGGAGGGGTTAGGAAATGTTGTTTTGCTTGTTAGATTTTCTACCCCCCTCGGAGAACTGTTGATTTTTCTTCTGCGGAGTGGACAGAGACACGCCTTCCCGCTGGAGCGAGATCTGCAGCTTCCTCCCCAGTGCTCGGGCCAGGCCGAGTCTGCGGCCCTGGGCCCCCAGCCCGCCGCAGCGCGCTCCGCAAGTCAAAGCTCTAATTCACTCTGAAAGGGCTTCAGCACCACCCCTGTGAGCTCCTTAAATGTTTTATGAGCTCCCTGAAATGCTCAGATAATTAAAAACACTTTCTTAATTTAATAGCTTGGCTTAATGAAACCAGGACTTTATGTTTTATTTGGAAAGGGGTGAACATCCCAGGCACACTTATTAATATTTTTAAGAGCGTGCCCGATTGTGTCCAGGGATGGAGAGAAATCATCGCTGGGAGGGCGGAAACGGGCTTTCCTGAGTCTCTGACAAGTCTCGGGCTTATTAGAGCTCATTACATTCAGGGAGCCTGAAAACCTAAATTAGCAATCATCACAGATGACGTGGCAGGCTATTATTAAGGAAGCCACTTATTATAGAAACATGGAATTATCAATTAAAAAGTAGTGCACCCGGGCCCCAGAGGTCCAATAGGATTACCTATGCCATGCAGGCAGTCACTTCAAAGGCAAGCTGGAGAGCTCACTCTCCTCTGAGACCAGCTTTTTCTGTCAAGTCAAATAAACACGATCCTCTTTGGAGGAAAATGCCATAATTCAAACAGGTCCACTGTAAACCCAACCGGTTTGGGGGAATGGAGGTACCAGCAAGAGGCAAGGGGTTCCAAACTGCAGTGGTCACACGGTCCCCAGAAAGTGGACGTTGTTTATAGGGGCTCAGCTCTTTCCAGGGGTGGCCACGTGGGACAGTGGGACAGGCTTGGGCTGCCAGGCCAGGTGCAGTGGGCCGGCTTGTACCAGCTCAATGACAGCAGGTTGGTAGCTTGAAATCAGCCATGACAGGAATATTTACACCATGGAAATAGGCAAACGCTACAAACTCGTGCTTTATTTTCTCTTTGCAGAGACAGTCATTAAATATTACCCAGCACAACACTGGATGTAGGTTCAAATCCTGTTTGGCCAATTGTGAATATAATCATGGACACTTTGTTTAACTTCCCCGAGTCTTTGTTTTCCTGATTATTAAAAACAGAGGTGAAACACTTTCCATACAATGCAGATTTTTCTTTTTTCTCCATGGCACTGATCCCTACCTGACATTATCATAAATCTATGTCAGCCGATGTCATTGTCATGGTGCTATTGTTATGCCTTTCTCCGTAAAGCTCCCTCATCCTTTCAAAAACGTGTATTGAGCACCTACTGTGTCCCAGATGCTATTTTGTGTACTGGGATCCAGCAGTGAACAAAACACACCAAAATCTCTACCCACATGGAATATACAAACAGTAAAAAATTATGTGTAAAAGGTGTGTATGTCACAAGGTGATAAGTGTTATGGGGAAAAATGAATAAGGCGAGGTGGGGAATAGGGCATGTTAGGATCAAAAGTGGGCTTTGCAACTGGAACTAGGGAAGCCTCGAGGGCATTTCTGAGAAGGTGACATTGGAGGAAAGAACTGCCCCTGGTGAGGGAGTGAGCCAGGTAACCACGTGGGGAAGAGCATCCCGGAGAGAGGAAAGGGCGGTCAGACAGGTAGGACTGAGAACACACAGAGGGCACGTGGTTACAGCAGAGGGATAATGATGAGCAAGAGCAGAAGATGAGCAAGAGTGGCAACGGAGCCAAGATCTTTACAGGGCTTTATACAACCAATAGAACTTTTTGTGGAATGGAATTGATTTATGTCACTGTGACCGACATGAGGCTATGGGGCACTTGACATGTGGCTAGTGCAATGGAAGAACGAAATTCTTAAGTTTATTTAATTTTAAATAATCTGAACTGAAAAAGCCACATGCGGCTAGCGGCTGCTGTCAGGACAGTGCAGTTACAGATCACTGTAAAGACTGTTGTTGGCTTTTGCCCTGCGTGAGATGAAGAGCTATTGGGGAAACCAAACAAAGCAGCTCTAAAACCTGCCTGAGGTTATCCGGGTTCACTCCGGCTGCTCCCTGAGAACAAACTACAGGGCAAGCCCAGCAAGGAAGATATTACAACCACCCGGCAGGACAGGCTGGTGGCTCCGTGATGGGAGGGCCTGGCTTCTGCTCTCTTCTCTGTTCCCAGCACCTAGAACATCGTAGGTATTTAATGATATTTAGGGAGTCAAATTGAATTAAGAAAATAAGTTCATTATTTGCTCACTCAATGCAATTCTTTATGTTTTGCCTACATTCCATGGCTTTGCAATGACAATATGAACCCTCTTATCTGTTGGGTATGTTGATAAGAGTTTTGCTGAGTCTGAATATCATTGTATACAATCAGGTTATCCCAAAGTTTATTCCCTAGACATGGGCTTCACGGGATGTTAATAGGCACTAAACGTTAAAAGACAGACAAATAAGTTCTATGACCAAAAAACTTGGGAAATGCCAGCTTATGCAAAACATTAATAAAAAATGTCCTTACTGCAGCAGTAATATCAATGGCCTTTACTATGTTAATATAAATCGAGTTGCTCCGACAGCAGGCAAACACATAGGACGTATTTTCCAGCTGTTTTTGCCAATAGACCCCCTTGTTTTTCTTTAGTTGCGCATCTGGCCCAGTGGATGTTCAGCAGAGAGCTCCTTAGGAAATACTGTTTGATGGCTGAGTCACAGAAAGAGAAGGTGGCTGCCACTGACACCCAGACATTCTCTAACGTAGCACCCTGCTGTATTGTCTCTGTGGGATTTAACCCCGTCCCAAACTATCATCGTCATTTATGTGTTGACCTGCTTATTTGACCATAATTTATGCTAGCAGGGAACCTAAGAGAGTTGAGGGGTCTCGTCTCTCTGCTCCCAGTGGCACTCAGTCCCTAGCACAGTGGACAGTGACAGCAAACACATCAAGTGAACAAACCACCTGGAATTCGGGATGAGTAAGTTCTCAGGATTTTGTGGGACAACCTTCTCCATGCTCTGAGAGTACAAAGGAGAATCCAGCACAATTCCTACCTTTGCGCTTCTCAGGACGGGGCCGAGATTAAATACAGACACTTGAGAAACAAAATGGCGACACTAGGACAATTAGTGACTGCAGATAAACGCTCTGTGAATCCAGTCCTTGGAGTCCTTGGGGCTGGGGGTTCAGAGGAGTCTTGAAGAAGAGGCAGCTCAGGCCAGTCCTGGCTGTGAGGGTCAGAGTGCAGCAGAGAGGCTGAACACGGCATGCCACGCACAACAAATGGTGTTTGCCCAGCACAGAGCTGGGAATGTGCACAGCAGAGAGAGACCTGTCTCCGTGGGATGGTGAACTGTAAGCTCCAAGTCACACTGGACCATGCTCACCTCTCTCTGCACAGAATAGGTGGTCGAAGGGAGTCTGGGGTAGTTGAATGGACAACAGTTCTAATAGCTAACATGAGGTGAGTGCGTGTACTAGGCATTGGACCAGGATCGTTGATCTCATTTAACTCTGCCAGCAATCCAAGGGATGGATGTTATCCCCTTCTCTTTTGATGAGGAAGCTTAGCCTGGAATAGGAGTTAGAGAGTCTTAACTACCATGCAGTGTTGCCCACTCAAATAGTTACATATCTTGAGTGGAGACAGATACTGAAACAATCCCAGAGTTGGGACCTCAGAGGTAGGAGGACCTCTCTGTGCTTGGCAGGGGTGAGCGGGGTTCAGGGAAGGTGAGGTTTGGGCAGCATAGTAGAAAAGTCTCTCTTCACTTGGGAAGTGGGGAGGAAAAGAGGGTGGCATGAGCAAGGCGCAACAGGGGCACAGGCCGGAGGACACGTGGTAGCACGTGTGTTCAGAACCACAGGCAGAGGCTGATCTCTCGCAACTCCAGTCTGAGTGACCGTTTGAATATTCACATTAATGTTTGAGAAAGCAGTGACTGCCAGGCCTCTCGGGGGTCATGACGAAATTATTTCATCAGAGTGTCCTGGCAACAAAGAGCCAGTTAAAGCCCCGGGAGTTGGTAACTGAGTGTACAAAGACCAAATCCTTCCGAGGCCACAGCTCTTCTCTTCTGGTCCTTTGTTTGCATTGATCGTATTTAATTGGAAGAAGTGGCCATGGGTACAGCGACTGTGAGAGCAAGTACCTCACTTAAAATGGGCCCCATAATAATTATTGACTGTACCTTCTATAATAAGCCTTATAATTTATTGCTCCAGCTTTGCTTCCTGGACCTCCTATCAATACCACTCACGTGCAGTGGTAGTAGGGGAATAAATGTCATGCACGGAGCACAGACTTATTTAACACTTTACCCCTTAAATTCACTTTCAATGCAATGTATTAGCCATTATAAGGAGACTAAACAGACCCGGTCAGGATAAAGCATAGCACGGGATTGAGGAGAGGGACAGAGCCTTGGTGTCAGGCTCACCTGTCTTTGGATACTGGTTCTCTCACTCATTAACATGCCTTGGCTTTATTTTTCTGTCTTTAAAATGTGAGCCCTATCTTTCAGCATTGCTGAGAAAATAAAAACTAATAATCAATAACTAATAACTACTAAAGCACCAGACTCAAGAACTAGCATACAGTAAGCATTCAATATATACTTGTTTCCTTTAAACCTTTACACGTTTATGTCATTGTGGCTGGAGCTGGATTGCCCTTGATCCTTGTAGAGGGCCTGTCCCATGTTCTGCTCTGGGATGGACAAGATGAAGTACACAGAAATAGAGAAGTTGTACCTTTGGCGACAGGGAGCTTATGGTTTAGTTGAGGATACGTGTTGTGTAGACATGAGAGACCCAGAGAGGAAGGATGGTTCTCATTCAAAGTAGGCTTCTAGGGTTGTCACCGTGCTAAAGTCATTCAAAAGATGTGTGTTGGAAGGTTTCCAGAAGGAGAAGAGACTTAAAGGATCACTAGGATTTGGGTATGTAGAAAGCAGGGAACGTGAACACTATGAACAAAGATCCCAAGTTGCGATGGTTTTCAGATGATTAAGAAAATTTAATTATTGAACTGTTAATGTTCAAGCATTTGTCCTCAATTTAGAAACAACATAGGCCCCAGAAAATACTAGGAAAGCACAGATTTGAAAATGAAAACTTATGGTTCCTCGGGCATCAAGGTGTTGTTCTGTTGCTGGTTGGAACTCTCTTGATTGTAGATGCGTGTGCATGGCTCTCGGAGATGATGCAATTAACCTTTGCATCTGCACATAAACATTAGTCATTTTAATGAGGCAAAACCTAAGTATGTTCCCTGGCTTCATTTCAAAGTGATGCTCCAGCCCACACTGGGGAAAGGGAAGTTTCCCCCAAGCTACTAATCATTTCAGTGTTTCTTAATGCCCCCAAAGACCTGTCTATATTTAGAAAAATTGTGCCTGGGATTTTATGACAAAGTACACGCGGAAGTTACTCATAAGTTTATCTTCTTTCCTGGCTTTGCATGACTCCAAGAAGAACGCGTGTTGGAGCAGAGAAGCCGTCAAGTGCTTCTGTGGTTTGGGTGTATGCTGAATGCAATGCTTAGTGAGAAACCACTCTGAGAAGATGAGGTTGTAGAGACCAATTTACATGGGACGTGAGCAGTAAAATATCATTAAGTCATAATCAGTTTATGTGGAACGACTGCCAAGTCAAAGCAAGAGCCGTTCTCTTTTTTCCTACCCAAGCAGTCTGCATAGATCCATGCCAGCTAAATCCAGATCTGTTTCTCTTATTCTTGAGAGTCTCTTTTAACAGGACATTACCCCACAACTCACTCTTATGCCGGCTATTTACAACCAACCAACTTCTAGCCTTAACATCTATTCTTGTTTAGTTGGGGCCATGTAGACACTTAACCACCACTGCCTACCCACCCTCATTTCTCACAATCAGTTCTGTTACATCACTCTACTCTAAGGCTTGACTTATCAAGCCATTCAAAAAAATTGCATTACAAAAACCCATTGAACTATACATCACAAAGAGTGAATACTAATGTATTCATACTAAAATCAAAATACGATGTTGGGGAGTCAAGAAGTAATGTAGATGGTGACAAATGACTAACTGTATGACAAATGTAAAATGTAATCACACTGAAGGGGGTAGGAGACAAAAAAAACTGACCTCAGTAACTTTGGAAAATGATATTTTGACTGGAAACTAAAGCTGAAAACAAAATGAACTGTACAAACAAAAAAATTCCAATGCCAGCCACAACAATACACGTTCTGGACAGAAAGGCCCAATCAGGGGTCCAGAAATCATTTATCGAGAAGCTACTGCGTGCAAGTCCCTCTCTTGGGGATGCAAAAATAAGGCAAGGTTTCTGGCTTCAAGAAGTTCAACGTATTAAATCACAAGACGTATCTTCCATGTCCTCCATGGACCCAACTGGAGAATTTTTGTTTATCATTAAATGATTTGAAAGCAGAGCTGCATTTACTGAATGCCCATCTCCACTGTGAGGTCTCAATACAATGACCTGGTTCTTCTTTTTATTCTTTTCCCACCTGGCAAACTCCCAATCACTTATCCTTCAAGAAGGAGCACAAAGATTTTACTCAGCTTGGTTAGATAAGAAAACCCTTATTCTCTTTTATGTTACTTCCTTACTGAGTACCCTTAATCTCCTCATAGTAAACTATTTTATAGATGCATCTGTACTCTTTGCTAGACTTGAGATCCTTGAATGCTGGACCTTGACTTTTTCATCTCTACATTTCGACATTTAGTTCAGTGCCTGACTCAACACACACCTGCCACCAGAGTAAACTAAATAAGGGAGGTTGTTGTTATAATATGTATATGTTCCTCTCAATGGAAAGAGGTATTTGCTCCCTTCTTCTAATTCAGTTCCCAATCTTTATTCAGGTCCGGCTTAAAACTCATCGTTTAGATAGAACTTTGACCATACCCACTCCATTTGGGTATTTTTCCAGAATTCCAAGGGAGACATAAAGTAAGGCAGCACATAGACCAAATCATTCATATAGATACAGCTGTTTGCATGTATCTCTGGAATTTGTCCTTTGTCATTGCACATTTATCTATTCTATCTCTTTGAAACAATGTTCTTCTTACTGCAAAACCTGTTGTTATTCTTGTTGTTATTATTCTTTTGCCCAATGAACCCATCTTCTATTTTACCTGCTTTAAGTATAGCTACTCCTGCTCTCCTTTGGTGTCCATTTGCATGGAGTATCTTTTATCCCTTCACTTCCCATCTGTGTGTGTCCTTACAGGTGAAGTGAGTCTCTTGGGGGCAGAATATAATTGGGTCTTCATTTTTATCCATTCAGCCAGTCTATGCCTCTTGATTAGACTATTTAATCCATTTACATTCAAGGTAATTACTGATAAGTAAAAACTTACTTCTGACATTTGGTTGTTTCTAGCTCTGTTTTTAGATCCTTTAAATGAACACATGTTGTAAACTTCTGTCTGTTTACTTACTTGTTTGAAAGTCAAACTGCCTTTATTAAGTAAATACTTCCTTTTTCTGACTGATACTATGATCAGCAAAAATAATCAAGATTACTGTTCTGGGTTCATAAAATTCCAATCCTAACAAAGAAAAGAAAATTGACATGTTTTGTTAGGTTGTGCCACCTTTTCATACGTAAGTGTATGAGTTATTTGTATGTTTGAAATGTTAGAAATGGTTTTGGAGACCCCAATAACACTTTTGCAGACCCCTACAAACATGCAGACAATGTATACCCAACCATATCCTGGAAAAAAGTTAGTAATCATGAATAACAGTGATTGCCTGAGTAACCACGAGTAATAATACTCATGAGTAACATGATTGTCTGTCAGCCACATGCCAGGCACTTTTCTTGTCCCAGTTCTGCCACTGATACTTATGTGACCTTAGAAAAGCTTTGTATCTCTCCATGTCTCAGTATCCTATAGATAGAGACAGTATTCTCCTCTTTCAAGAGTTGTATACATTTAAAGAGATAACGAATAAAGTCCTTACCTAAAGTACCCAGTGCATACTTTGGTGCATAATCCAGCCCAGTTGTTGTTAAGTAGCTGTTACTATTCTTCGGACTTTCTTTAGCCTGCTTTCTTTTCCAACTGTCTTGCTGCATAACAACCCCTGGCATTTCTTAAGGAAGAAATTTAATAGGATTGTGTGGCCAGGAGAGGGAAGAATTAAGGCAGGTAAGCTTGTGAGTTTCCATAAATCATGTAGATTTTAATTGGAAGCAGTGGTGTTTTCTATGGCTGGAAGATAAAAGGAGGAGGCAGTTCATTACATGAATATGTCACCCCTGATCAGGTGGTATTGAGAACTTGGAGAGAGGGCCAGCAGAGACTGAGCATCCATGACTTAGACCTAAGTAAATCAATTAGCTGTTGATGAAGGCTCATGAGGAATCTATCCCAGGCTGTGTTCATAATCAGGATTATTGGTTAAGGCGGAACTGCTAAGGTGAGTTTGGAGTGATTTTCCCAATGAAATGCAATATTCCAGCTCTTTCTTGGGCTCTCAGAGAGAAAGACAGAGAGATTGAGAGAGAGAGAGGGGAGAAAATTAAAAATCCAACAAATTAATACTTCACCAACCCAGGTTTGGAGGAGCCTTGAGGCAAAGAAGTCAGAGCCTACTTGGTTTGTTTTATTCCAAGTCTCCTGACTGCATCATAAATGGAATTTATACTTGGCTCTAAGAAGTGATGATCCCCCCTCCATTCTGATTTTTGCCCTCACGATATTGTAGCTTCTCACCAGCCCTGCCCAACCTTGCCCCCTCACTCACTCATTGCCTCCCTCCAGGAGGTCAGCAGTCCCCGGGTCACTGTTTTAGCACTCAGCCTTGGATTGTTTTCAATCATCTCTTGGCCTGTGAATTGCCTGGGTTAGAAGCTGCAGGCAGCAGTGGTGAACAGTTTATATAAGGAGCAAAGACATGAGGGAAGTCTTTCCTCATGCGCTGTTTGTTAGAACTCTGGGCCATGAACTTCATGTGATTGTAAAATGAGAATATGATATAATGACATGTCACTATGCACATAACACTTGTTAGCACTGACTATGAATGTCCTGGGGTGACCTATCCCATTGAGAATGAAGATTTCTTTCCCTGGATTGCTTTGTCATTCTGTTTCCAGTTTTAAGAGTTGGCTTTAATTTCATTTTGTTAGGAATGTGGTCAGGACCTCTAGTACATTACATATCTTGAAAGTCTTATTAATCCATGAAAATCTTTACTAATGTATAACCAGTTTTAACATGTAACTAATTGCACCCACATCTGTGTCTTCAGGAATCATTATTTCCAAGTTATCCAACAGGCCTGAGAAAACAGAACCCTTTTTTTTAAACCGTACATCTTCAGGGCAGACATGTATTATATTTATATAATGAAGTGGTTGTTTGACTAGCTATATAACAACTCAGGTGTTTTTAAATAAGTAGAAAAATGTAGCAGGGAAACTTAATTCTGCTCCTGGAGCAGGTTGATAAATCTAGCCAAACATCTTTATTTTTTTTTTTTACAGTGCATTAAGGGAACATTTTTATTTAGCACAGTCATAGATCTTCACATTATTGGGAAGTGTGTTCTTATATTGCTTTTTTGTCTTCAGAATTGCCTTAGGAAGACATTCTTTCACCGGGAGTTCTATTGATGTTATTCTTGGGGAGAAACCTGTGCCCAAACTTGATTTGAATTAATTGAGGACTACAACATGACGTCCTTATGCCCCTCACTGCCAAAGGCTTTGTATGCAGGAGAGGAGTTTGGCTTTTAGAAAGGTAGCCAAGATTTTTGAAACTGGATGAATACACGGTTCGTCGAACTATTCTCTCAACTTTTGTGTACTTTGAAAATTTCCATAATGAGTAGTTCTTTCAAAGGAACTGGCAACAAAAGGGGAAAAGGATATCTATGGGAAAACTATTAAAATTCATCTCCCGTAGATACATTAGCATTCACTGTATCCCAGACTCTCAGCTAAGGAGTATAGAGTGAAAACAAGAAACTGCCCTCAAGAAACTCATTCTCTAGATGAAGTGATAAGACCTTCAGGAGCTAATTAGGTGTCCTCATGAATGGAATTAGTGCCCTTATAAGAACAAACATGAGAGAGATGACCTCTCTCTCTCCACCGTTGAAGATACAACAAGAGCCCTCCCTAGACATCAAATCTGTTGGTGCCCTGATGTTGGACCTCCAGCCCCCAGAACTATGAGAGGTAAATATCTGCTGTTAAAGCCACCTGTCTGTTGTATTCTGTTACAGCAGCCTGAACTAAGACAATACTGTATATTGATCTGGAAAGAACACAAGCTGTCATAAGTTAAACGGTGATACAACCAAATTGTTCTGGAAACAAAGTTAAAGGGGTGATTTATTTTAACTATGGGGCTCTGATAAAATTTCCTAGAGAAGGTGATTATTGAGTGGTTGTTAAAAGATGATTATAGCTTTAAAATCTCAAGGAAGGTACGCTAGTCCACAGGACAGTATAAATACAGATAAAGAAAGATGGATATATACAGTGTCCCATGTTCCCTGACTCCCCCCAAAAATAGTCTGGAATGATTTCAGAGTTTGTTATTAGGAGGATTCAGATGGAAATGAGGCTGGAAGGCTTGGATAAAGGCATATTACATCTACAGCATTAAATCTCAGGATGAGGTATAAAAAAATTAACCTGGAGAATTTGAAACTCATTCAACAGATGGGCTAAAGGGCAGGTCATGTTCCCAGTTTGATTTTAAAAGAATGATGTTGGTAGCAGTGTGAAATATGAATTGAAGAAGACAGACTTTGAAGACACTTATTCATAGAAATAAATATTTTTAATCTATTCAATTCTTCATCTAGATGCTAGTATCCATATCTCTTGCTTTGAAAGTAAACAACAACCTCCTATCTGGATTCTTGGTTTCTACTCTGACACTATACGCTGCCCCTCACATTTGAGCTGGTATGGTCAAGTATAACAATAGGCCCATGTAGCCCAAAGTAGACATTGTTATATAAGAAAGAATTAAGGATGTGATTTTTGAGAGTTGGAGTAAACCACATCATGTGTTAGAAAACTCACACCATCTTAAGAGTGTTATATTAGTGACAACATTGGCAGCTCGGACAAAAAGAGATTAAGACAGTTCAACATGAAAAGAGGTCTCTGGATCCCATAGAACAAAGGTGTGCTGAAAGAGCTACTTAGCCACAACAGAGTATTTCTTACGGAAAAACAAAGAGTTTTCAGACAGTGAAGCCAGGAGCCTAGAACAAAAGGGGAACAAAGGCCCATGGAACCACTTCTAGAGAGAATAAAGAGACCCGACTTAAAATAATTCTCAGTCCCTAGGATTGGGTGAACTGGGAGCAGGTGCTTTGCTGGATTTCAGAGTCACTAGCTACCAGTGCCCCGTCTATCAATGGGCAAGATGCAGATCATGAGATACTTGGTGCTGAGGCTAGTGCTGTAACTGCATGAAGTCTGAAATGTTTTGAGAGGTGTTGAGTATATTTTGCTTATGGGATGAATGTAAATAGTTTTGTCTTGAAGGTAGATCATCCTAGATTAAATATGGCATACACATTTGCAACTACTTCCAATAAGAAGTAGATCTATTTCTTCCCCCCTCCTTTTTTTTGTAAATGCAACTATGACCACTTTACACATTCGTTTACTTCCCTTTCATTCATTAATCCATTCTATAAATAAATGTGGATTCTCTACTATTGCCTGGCACCATCCTAGGTCCTAGGGATAAAAAACAAATGAACAAAATTTGTGCCCTTGTAGGACTTACACTCAAATGGAGGAGTAAGATAAATAACAAAAAACAAATAACAGAATTAGGTAGGATGTTAGGATTGGGAATAAGAGGGTGTCATTTTTACAGGTGGCAGAGAAGAATAACGACTCTGAAGGTCAGCCGCATTAGCAGAGATCTGAAAGTAGCATCAGCAAGAATCATAAACATCAGAAAAAGACGTCACAAGAAGGAACAGTGACGCAGAAAGAAACTGGACCTTTTTAAAGAAAAGCAAGATTATTTATAATCTGGGTCAGAGTAAAGAAAGGGGAGAGTATGAGACAGGTAGACGTGGGAACAGGCTCAGATTACACAATGATTCCACTGGTGACCACTGTGGTAGAGCAGATCATTTTGCAAACATCACTGGCCTTCCCTGGGGTGCCAGCCTTTTAAATGTAGGGATGGGCGTTTGACTCTACTGTGCTATCAGAATGTGGTAGACGTGACTTCTGTAAGCAGTTTGTTGGCACAGCATCTTTACACTAGCGACTAGTCTCATAGAGAAACAGCTCATAGAAACACAAGAACATGAAGAATCATGAGATCCAGAGCCAAGAAAGTTGACAACAAAAGAATGAGCTGAAGCCTTTTGTCTGTCGAATCAGGATTTGCTAAGCTTGAGGAGCAAGATCCAAACACTGAGCAGTTTACAAAGGTTTACCACACAGTTAGTGAGAACATCAGCTGCTACAAGGCCATTTATGATGGAAAAAAGAAAAAGGCTGCACAGACAATCCTAGACACCTTTTACAAGAAACCAACTTCAGTGGTGAGCTCCCTCCTCCAGCAAGAGAAGCAAACCCTGATTCCCCAGCTGCCATTCCAACCTCTCCAGCGCCACCTCCATCATCATCTTCCCATAAACGTGGGCCCACCCCATTGCCTCAGAAGTGCCCCCTACTGGTAAGCAAGACATTGATGCAGCATGAGGTGAGTGTTAAACTTTAATATTCTTTTCTGGAATTTCTCCTATCTAAACTTTTTGTATGAGTTTGTTCTTACGTTGTTTGTTTGAATTAAAAGAAAGCATGACCATTTCTGTAATTTATTATTACAGTACAGGCGTATTATTATTATTATTACAGTATTACACTGTATTACTACCGCACATTAGTTATTATAGTATTGTAATTATTATTACCACCATATATGCGCTATTCATCAGGGATCTGAGTTATATACAAATCTGACCTACAGATATTCTCAGAAACGTATTTCGTGCATAACCCAAGGACTGCCTGTGTGTGTGTGTGTGTGTGTGTGTGTGTGTGTGTGTGTGTGTGTGTTTACATATATATGTGTATATATATATATTTTTTAAGAGACCATCCCGGCATCCAGGTGGGTATAGAAGTTAACAGTCAAAGCCAAAAGACCAATGAGAAGGTTAGTGCTGTGGTTCAAGGAAAAGAGAACTGAGGTTGGACCATTATGCTAGTTCAATTGCATCCAGTGGCTTTTAGGACAAAGTCTAAAATCTCTAACAGCATGCAAGGTACTGCTTGATCTAGACAAGGCCTTTCCCTCCAGCCTCATCCTTTGCTACTCTGTCACCTCCTCCCTTTCCTTAACAGCACTTACCATAATCTATAATATGCAGCCCGGTTGCAGCACATTAGTGGAAGCTTAGGGCTATTATTTATTTTTTAGAATTGTGACTTAGGGTTACTCTTTACTGCCTTAGTCCAGTTGTGTGTTTCTATGTTAATGTGCATCAACATCTCCTTGCATTTAAAAGAAAACTAAATCCTGTGATTAAAATAAAAAGAATCTCCATTCAGAACAGGAAGAAACAGACAGAAAACTGAATTTTTGTCTAAATGTATTTTAAGGGGAGAAATTCAGCACCCTGTCTCTCTCCGTCTCCCAGTGGCCACCGGGAGGTACTCAGTCCGGCTGTGTGTGACAGAGGCCCTCAGATTTGCAGCTGAGGCACCCAGTTACATTGTGTGGTGAAGGTCAAGTTCAAGAACTCTCCCTTGGTTGGAAAGAGTTCATTTCAACCAAAGAAGCTAGGGGTCGATGGCCTCTCAAATGAAACAGATAAGGCAAACAGAGGGTTCTTGTCAGAAACAAATGTTATGTCTCTCCCTCCTGAAAAGCTTACAGATGTTATCAGCAGGAGTCTAGTTGGGCCTAAAACGAGCCCCTGAGAAGTAATATTAACCAGACGCTTGGCAGATTGTTTATTTATCTCCCACTAAATTCAATAAATAGACCCATATATAAATAAGGGAAAATAATGTGACTGTTAGTAATTTATCACTGGATAGAAAGCCATTGTTGCCCTTATCTCTCCAACGATGTTCTATTTCCAACTCATAATGAACTACCGGGTTGCCACATTCCTCCCCGTGACAGAGCGGTGGGACTACGCTGGGTGCTGCAGCTCAAACCCCCTGGTTCCAGAGACCCAGTGGCTGCTACCTGGGGCCCATGGCCTCTGTCTTTGGACTCCTGTGCGAGCAGCCCAGGGCCGAGGTCTGGAATGTTCCTCCTACTCTGGGAGAAAAAGACATTATTTCTAAGAAGCATTTATTCTTATCTTTTAAGCCTCTGCAGGAGGCATGGTTAAGGGCTCACTAACGAGGCAGCATTTTGTTCATTATTTTCAGTTCTCCGTTCATTTTGGCCATTTATTAAAGGAGTGTGTTCCACTTGGCTTCTGAGAAGTGGGTGAGATAGTAAAATTGGGAATTTAGGAGACTTGGAGGAACAGAAATCAAAATGGCGGCTCAGTAGTTTGAGCGGGGTGTTAATTTTACCAGCGGTAGTGGTGATGGTGGTGATGATGTGTAGTATTTACAGCACACTTACCATATTCCAGGTATTATTTAAAGCACTTTATATGGGTCATTTTGTTTTGTTCTTCCTATAAACCTGCGTGTGGGTTTTATTTTTTTATGACAGAGGAGGAAACTAAAGCCTGAGAGGGTAAACACCTTGCCCACCGTCGCAGAGCTCGTTAGTGTAGGTGGAGACTCAAACCCAAGGGTCTGACTCCATTGTCTTTCGTGTGAGTGGAGCTGAGCACACACAAGGATGTACCTTCTGGTCGGTGTGCATGAGGAGGAAGAACTTGATGGGGAGTGAAGCCAAACCCACTGGTTGGCATCTTCAATAGCAGAATGGAGCCTACAGATTTCTTAGAGCTACTAGAGACACTAACACTTTCAAGAAGGAAAATGGCATGGTCAGACTTGAACTTTAGGCATCCCGACCTCTGAGAGCATTGCAGGAAATGGACTGGAGTGAGAACAGGGGGCCCATATCGCTGTGCCATTGAGTAGTTGAGGAAGGAGAGGATGAGGACTTTAAAGAAGATGATAGCTCTGGGGGTGGACAGGAGGGCACATGTCAAGGGACTAGCTGACGGGGTGTTCTGACAGTGTGCATTAACTGTTCAGGCCACAAGGCCACGTCCTGAGTTGCCTGTCTTAGTTGCATCTTTCATTAGCCTCTTAAGAAAGTGTATCCTGGATGCTCTGTTGAGATATTTGGATCCTTTCTCAACCATTTCTGGTGTTCCCAAGGAAGGAGAGAGCCATGTGAACCGTTAGTATCATGGCTGGAATCGCCACCAATTGAGCTATATGCTTAGTGTCTCTCCTGGGAGCTGTCCTTCCTCACACCCCCTGTGCATCTGGGCCCTGGCTGAGATGGATTAGAACACAGGTGGTATCTGACCCAAAGAAGGCTAAAGTCTCTTCCCTAGGAATATAGAACAGATACCAAGAGACCCCAGCTTTGGGCCACCTGGTTTCCAGAGTAGACGTACAAGTGGGCATGTTTAGTCATGTGACCTGGTAGAGAAAGTCAGACTATAGCAAGAAAGAGAGTGGACTAGATACAGAGACAAGAGTGAGAATAAGAGATGAAGAAAAGTCCTGATGACATGTCAGCTTCAAATATGAACCTGATGGTGGCCCCTTCCCTGTCCTTGAGAACCATGAAATATCCCTGTAGCTTCATCATACAAATGCCCCCTGCCCCAGTTCTTCTACTTTAAGCTGATTTTAGTTGCTCAGAGCCAAAATACTCCTAACTAAAAAGACCCCAGTGTCTAACTTCTCCTATAGGCACATTGACATCTTCATAATTTTTTCCCCAGTTTCTTCCCTGGGCCTCACCAGTGAACCACCTTATTTGAAATAGAACAGGAAGAATAATAGAAAGTACATCCTCTGGGATAGTGTTACATCCTGTAGGCAAAGTTAAAGGGAATTCACAATTAATGAGCATCTAATATACTCAGGCATATTACCAGATTCAAGTACTAGGTCTGAAGTGTACATATGATGGGCTTTAAGATAATTAGAAAGCATAAATTGTGTTTTTGTAGACTAACCTACAAAGGCTCGGTCCATCTCCATAAAAGCTATGACTACATAAGTCCATACCATCAAAGAAAAAGCCCCCACACCTTCTCTGAGGCATGCCATCATGACTGTGCCTACCAGATACTGGACCCTGCCCAGACCAGACAAGAACCACCCAGCACTTCTTGGGGACTCAGAGACTGCTGAATGCAATACACCCACCTTCCCTGGCACCTTCATTCTCCTGCCTAGCGTGCTGAGAATTGTAACTTACTTATCACTGAGCTGGGAACCCTCTTCTTTCTAGCCCTCTGGGTGGTGGGAGGTGTCACTAAATTTTGCTTTGATTTTTGGATATCCAATGAGTCCCTTTTTCTTTACTTAAAGACTCACTCACAGACAAAATACCTGTTCATATTTATTTGTACCTTCAAAGCTAGCAAATTTGACATTACATAGATGTAAACAAGGAACATCTTCAAATGGTTCCCCTCCGCCCAGCACGGCCAAGGAGGCAGATTGAGGGGACTCAGCTTCTGGTCTGATAGTGGGCTTTCCCCCACAGCTGTTGCTTGTCTTCATGTTCCAACACCATATGATTTTAAGAGGCCATGTCACAGACTGACCTCATAAAAATAATAAGGAAGAATACAGTGTAATTTATCCTGACCCAGAGAGGAGGACATGAGAAGTGTTCATAATTCAACTGTCACTTTGGGCTAAGTAGAATGACCTTGTTGTTCCGGGTTCTGCGAGGCATGTGCTCCGGGTCCTAATTGACACTGGGAACACAAACAGCATGGCCTTGAAGAGCTGAGACACCTGTGTGACTCATAGAGCCCTCCGAGATCCTCAGCACCTATTTCCTCTACCCCACCATCTGGGTGGAGTGCTATTTAAATAGCACTCTGAAGATGGCCACTCCATATAATGGTAGTTAATCCCTCTCAAGCACTGACTGTATTCTACACTACTGTGCTAAGCACTTTGTACAGATTATCTCAGTTCTCACAACAACCTTATGGGTTAATTCAGTATTTTACCTATGAAGAAACCGAAGCACAGAGAGATTAAATAAAACTTGTCCCACACAGGACATCGAGTCCACGGGCCTAACTCCAGAAACCGTGTCCTTAGCCACTGCTTAGTTTTTCCCTGCGGGTATCCATACACCAGCCAGGAGAGGACATTTGTACCAGGACAAACGAGCGAGGAAAAGAAATAATATTTGAGCACATATTATCTGCCAGACACAACCTTATTTATTAGCCACTTTATGTACATTATTTTGCTTAATTGTTAAAATAATCCTGTGGATCTCTAAGATTGAGTGACTTGCTCATGTGGCTAAAAAGAGCCCGTACTCAAACCCACATCTTCCGGGCTTCAAAGTAGGGGTTCTATCTGCTACTCTTCAATGTTTTCTTACTTTTATCAAACAATACACTGTTAGATGCATCCTTTAGGGGAAGAGAAAAGTGGTTAAAACAAAATGCTACACACACCACATGAATGACAAAATCAAAATCCCTAGCACTTAGTTGAAAGGTTAGCTAAGACAACTGACATATTGTGACTTGAGACAGATACATTTAACTTGGTGCTGCTTCTCATAACCACGACCCAGTAGCAGGACTTCTCACTATCCCGAGCTAATGTTGCCAACATGTCGGTCAGTCTCTTCCCTTCTAGATACACACACATACACATAATTTAACATAATTCTTATGATACTGTACATACAAATGTTTATCTTGCTCTTTTTTTAACTTAACATTATAAGAGGTAAATTTTCCATGACATTCAAAATCTTTTGAAAACATTATTTTTTTTGGCTGCATATGTTCTACCATTCCTATTTAATATAATTTATTTTACCCATTTTTGGCATGCATTCCATTCCCACATTTTTGCTATTTATAAATAATGTTGCAATGAACATATTTGTGTATAAATATTCATATGCATGTCTGACTTTTCCCCAAGAAGAAAAATTACTGTGTCAAAGGGTATGAACTTTACTTAGGCTCTCTATATATTCTGCCAAATTACTTTCCACATTGATTATATAACTTAAACTCCCCTCCAGTACTTTCTATGAATGTTTATTATTCTGCATTCTTGCCAAACCTGAATATGGCCATTTTTAAATCTTTGCTAATTTTACAGCTAAAACATGTCTTTATTTATATTCTAATTGGCTTTAGTTTATTTTCCAGGGAGGCTGAAGATTTTTGCATGTAGTTATTTGCATTCCTTCTGTGTCCTGTCTTGCTTGTGTCTTTAGCCCAAGATGCTCTTAAGAGTGTAGTGATTTTTTTATTAAAGATTCATATGTATAAGCCTTCTCATTAATTAATTGCAAAAAGTCTTTTGCCAGATGAAGATTTCTAATATTTATTTGTTAAGTTTTATATATATATATATACACACACATATATATATATATACATATATATATATATAAAATGTTCCCCCCTTCTCAGAGAGCTCATGATAAAACAGGAGAGTCAATATTGCCAGCAAATAACTGCTGTGCCCACAAAGAATAATAAATACTCTAAGGGAATTCAAATGAACTGCTATGGCTATTCAGATAAGGAAGAGAACATTTCCAGCTAAGAGAAGCAGGAAATGCTGCAAAAGCTACGTTGCTTTGTAGCTGTGCCTTTATGTATGAATTATAATGGCGAGTCACAAACGTTAAAGTCCATCAGTATGACCTGACGGGCTTGTCAAAACAGATTGCTGGTCTGAAATGGGGCCTGAGAATCTGCATTTCTAACACGCCCCCAGTTAATGTGGTGCCGCTGTCAAGGGCCCATGCTTTGCGAGCAATTAAACTAAGAAAACTTGGGAAGAAAGCATAAGCAGTGAAAGAGAAAAAGAAAATTCCTAGTGAGAAAACAGTCTGAACAAACATTTGAATTTTTTTTTTCCACCCAGGAGTTGCAATCTCATTGGATTCTGAGATAACCAAAAAAGAGGTGGCAATTTGAGATTCTTCTCCCTTTCTAAGTTATAAACATCCACAGAGAGCAAAGGAATTCTTCAAACATATCTGTAAATATTATATTTTATTCCAGGTTTATATATAGCCTAAGTCTAATGACAACAAAAGGAAAGCAATAATGTACTAACATTAAACTATGTTAAATCTATCTACTTTTTAGTTTTGAACTTGCATTTATTTTAAAATTAACTTTACTTCCAAATGAACCACTCTAGATACATAACTGATGTTATTTGCCTTGAACTAAAAGGTGTCTATAAAAATAAATACCATAAAAACAAAAGCTTATTATTAAATTTTAATTAGACATCATTGTCAGTAGGTTCCCAGCCTGAAGTCTGCCCAATCTTCGGTGACCGGGGAGACAGTAGGAGAAATCAGAAAGGGGTAATATATGGAATACCCAGTGAAATTTGAATTTCATACAAACAAGTACTTTTTATGTATAAGTATGTACCATGCATTCTTTGGGACATACTTATACTAAAAATGTATTTATTATTTATCTGAAATTCAAATTTAACCAGATGTCCTGTATTTTTACTTGCTAAATTTGGCAAACCTAGAAAGAGGTTAATACTTTGTATCAGTATGATCTTTTCTCCTAGACATATTCAGAAATATTGGAAGAGAATCGAAGAGGAAATCACCGTCTTAGGATGTATCCCGGTATTATTTGATGCCTTGTCTATGTACCGACTAAATAAAAGTTACCACCAGTGGGAAAGGTACCTCTAGGGGTAAGGGTCCTTCACTTTGCAAAATGGTGCTGCGAAACACGGATGGAAAACAGATTGGCAAGAGATTTTTCAGACCATCCCGGACTTTTGGCTGCTAAGACTCACATCTCTGCTTTGAAACTGTCAATTGATCTAACTTTTGCACAGCAGAGGAGAATCTGAATCCTGAGGAGGACTACAAAGAGGGTTTCAGGCAAGAAGAAAGTGGGAGATTAGTAGGCAAGTCCTCAAACAATTAGCTTGACTAATGAGAAAAGTTTGCATGCAAATGGCTGGGCTTTCAAACCAGTTTTCTTTGAGATAACCATCAAATCCCTAGATGTTAACTGAAGTTAATAGAAAATTCTAGTGTTCCCGTTTGCCTGCAAAATGTTTTCCTTTCTGGGTTAATATTAATTCCTTATAATCTAAATGCCTGCTAATAAATACTTTCTCATAAATGATACAAGATTATGTTCTGATTTCTATCCGATGTTGTTATGTCCGAGTGCTGGTGCCCCTCCAATCAGACACTGAGATTCGTGTGTGTTTTCTCCCACCATGTGTGAAGAAAAGCACGGTGCCTGCTACAGGGGATGGCAGGAGTGAAGATTACAAGGTATATCTAATTTCTAGGAACCCAGAATGTTGACTCTTCTGGAGCCATTGGATCTCCGTACCTCCTTTCCTGAATGGTCCCACCGTTCAACCTCAGCCACAGCTCTGGGAAGTCTAAGCCTGTCTTAGGATTGAGAACCAAATGAGGGGGACATGGACAGACTGTCAGCAAGTACTAAAAGTACTTCAACAGCAAGTTAAAGGCCAAGGGTCCCTTTCAAGGGACTGAACAGCCCATGATCGAAGCAAGAACTTAAAACTAATAGATTGTGTAACCATATGTAAACACACAAAAAAAAGTGATAAAGACAATGGTCTTGGTGTGTCAGGTGTTTTACATATATCAGCATAGGTAGATGCTACCGCATTCCCCCTTTACAGGTGATGAAACTGAGGCTAAGAAAACCTAAGTGACTTACCCCAGCTCCACTGTCACCAAATGCTGCAGCACAGTAAACAGAAAGGAAAGACAAGACAGTTTCTGGCCCCAGGCTGTCTCCAACATCCAGACTGCTTGGCCACCCTCTCCTCATAGAAGGCTAAACTCGAAGACACCAGCTACGTCAATTACTCAGTTCGCTTTGCTCTCATGGCACACTCGACAAGCAATCTTCTGATTGCAATTTGGCTCTCCCTGCAACCACGCAAGAGCTAGAAATTGGACGACTGTGCCAACATGAACCTTTCAGTCTGCAAAGCAGAGATAATTCTGAGACCGCGACAACGAAGCCTAGACCTTGTATTCTGATGATTTTACGAAGGTTCTGCCAAGGAGTGGCCTTTGTGGGCTGGTTTCTCCTCTTCCTGGTCCTCCCTGTGAACACACGGGCATGCTTATTTTCTTGCTCCCTCATTCTCTTTCCTCTTCCCCTGTCTTTGCAGATCAGGAAGCCTGAGGAATGGATTTGTGAGTGGGAAAGAGTCTTGTTTTGTGCCCAGCAGACCCAAGTCCACCTTTGCCCTCATGGTGGTTAATTTCCAGGAAGGAACTCAGTTTGTAATAGGCTTCTAAACGCTCCTTACCACCCCTCTTTCAGACTCCGGATCATGATACCCCTATGTGTATCAGAGGAGTACAAACACCATGAATATTCTGTGTCTGCCTGAAACCTTTACCAAGCAGAGGTCAAGACAGCTCTTTCCTTTTCAAAATTCAAGGCAAGTGTCCAAAATTTTCGTTTTTGAAGCAACAAAATTGAGGCTATTTTACCACTTAGAATTTCATAGTTATTTATTTATTCCATTACTTCTAGGAGCAGTTTCTCCATTGCTTTATAAGAGAATTGGAGTTGAATTAAGCATATCAAGCCATGCATGATATTTATGGGAGGCAGGATTAGTGGTTTAAATTTTTTTTTCTTACTTTAGCTTATTAGTATTTTTTAAAAATTATCCCTCATCAACAAGTATTATAATATTCTAAAGTATTTAAAAGCATAAGTAAGAATGGAAAGAAGCCCCAGGCAGCTTCTTGCATTACATCTGGGCAACCGCTGACATTCTAGGATCAAAAATGGAAACTCCTATGTCGACTTGGCCTGGCGGGAGACAAGGCAGCCTTCATTCCGACTTCTGACCAACAGACAGGAAAGGGGAGTTTACTTTTGGCCCGAGGGGACCGCCCTGAGAGCAAACTGATCCCCAACGGGCTCTGCATTCAGATTACCACTGTGTGAAGGGTTAGAAGGTCAACCCCAAGGTCAGACCAGGTGGTGACAAATAAGTGAGTTCCTCTAGGGAGATAAAACCAATCCAACACGTCCCTCTCCCCAGCCCAGGGGGCCCGGCCAGACTTTTGCTGGGGTCCAAGCCAGCGTCTCCGGAGAGCCAGACAGTCTGTCCTTTGTGTCAATCAACCCTTCTCTCAAGCTAATGTTCGTCTGCGGGATGCCAGCCAGGAAGAAATCTCTGACTGGCTTTAGGGCCTATCTCAGGACTAACCTTGAGGACAGGCCGTCTCCAGGCTTTGAGGGATTTTCCTGTAAATCACGTGGATACCAAACACAAAAACATCCAGCTTTGGGTTGGAAAAATAACAATTTTTTTTTTTCCCCTGCTTGGTTAGGAATTTTGCTAGGGGAGTTGTACATGCTAGTTTATTAATACTCATAATGACATCTTGAGCTAATATTATAATGGCCATCTTACAGGAGGGGAAACAAAGTCTTACACTAAATAATGCCAGGGACACAAAGCTAGAATTTGACACTAACTACCACGGACCCTAAACTGTCAGCCCTGGTCTAAAGCTTTGTGACCCCGAAGATTCCATCCCCAGAGGGTGTGAGCAGAAAGCAACATACAAAATGGTCACATCCTTCTGTTCCTGTTTCTAGCTCAGCCCTTTGTTGTCTTCTAGTTCCTTTCCTCAAGTCCGGTGTGATCCTGAGAAAGTCTCTTAACCTATCTGACTTTCACTTTGCTCTGCAGTACAACTACAGCGCTTATCCACAACACAGGATCTTAAGAAGGGAATGACTGCGCCCAGATGCGAGGGGCAGCTGAACCTTGTGTAACTAAGAGTTCCCACGACCCTGGGGCAGACCGGCAGCACTGGAATCCCAGCTTTGTGAACCTGAACAAGTGACCTAACTCCAGTCCTCAGTGGAGAAAGCGAATCTGGACCTCACAGGGTTGTTGTGCCTTTTAAACAAGTTACTGTATGAAAAGGGGCTTGAAATAGTATCATACCTTGCATGCTCCTTATGTGTTAAGTGGCTATAATTTTGTTCTAAATAAAATCACATTAGAATAATAAACAACACACATTAGATGCTCAATAATGGGGAGTGATGCCCCTGGTCTTTTAGTTGCAAAAAAAAGATCAGACCACCATTTCCTGGGCTGTGTGCTGGTCTGAATTTCATACCAAACATAGTGTAACATGACTTTGGGAAGCCAATGCAATGGGGACTCCAGACGCATACTTCAGTGCCTTGTAGAATCCCTCCCACCCTTCCAGAGCCTCTGCAGGAAGCTTAGCCTGGCTGCAGGCAGGGCCAGCACTGGCCGGAAGCAGTTGGGAGGGAAGCCCAGCCGGAGCTTCCACCCTGCCGGTCGGGTCTTCTGGACAAGCCACCCCTCCACCTCACGCCCCAGGGGCAAACTCAAAAACAACTTTACACACACAAAAAGCAATTTACTTAGCCAGTCATTATCTAGGTTTGCTCAGCAATTATTTCAGCTATTTGTGTCTAAATGAGAGTTTTCTCAGTCTCTGCCCAGTGTCTTTCTCTGCTTCATCAGGTAGGGAAGCCTGGGCAGCACTTTCCCTCCTGGTATAGCTGAACTGCCATCAGCGCAGAGCCTGGGGGCGGGGTGGGAGGGGTGGCAGAGGGAAAGCAAAAGTTGCAGGTCCTGAGAGTCTCTGAGACTCCTAGGCCGTGGTTAAAAAATGTAGAATGAGCAGCAGAATCACCTGGGTGAGAGCTTAGTAAGCACGGATATTTGGGGCTCTTCTCCTGGAGTTTCCGACTCAGTAGGTTTGGGCGGGGGCAGTCGTACTCGGGCAAATGCTTAGGCAACCAGCACTCAGGGAAAATAGATTAATAGCCCTGATGGCAGAATTTTCGGATTTCCTGGTGTCAATAACCCCACCATGGCCAGTTTCAAGCTACTAATTTGATGTCACTGGACAGAGCTGGGAAGAGATGTGCACAGTCAGCTCTTGTGAGCTGGTACTGGGTCCAGGACTCCACTGGGTCAGAGCCAGGAATCTGCATGTTGATTAGGTTCTCCTGGATGATTCTGACACAGGGAATCCTGTACTAGCTTTTCAGGATGAGCAGAAACAGAGATAGAAAAGCACTATCATTTTGAGCCTAGAGCCAAGATTAATTAGTTTGGGGGAGGCAACACTCTAGTCTACAAATATTCATCTACCACCCTCAATGTATGTGTCATATCCATGTATATTGTATACTTTTTGTTGCTATTTTTAATCTACTCGTTATTTTATTCTTTTCCTTAATTGTATGAGAAACTTTAATCACTGCCTTAAGTGTAAAACTATTACTAATTTCTATAAATAAAAAGCAAAAGTCAAGAAATTGTAATAAAAGCCATATTGTTAAATTCTAGACATAGGCCAACTTCTATCTAAAGTTCTGAGCCTGAGGCCTGCTTTCTCTTGTTAACAAGTGTTAGAGAGGCACTAAAGCCCTGTTAGCACCAAATGGTGACATTCTCCTTCAGATAATCAGGAGGATAGAAAAGTAGTTAGAAAGGAAATAAAGTCCTTTCTATAAGAAACAAGTCATGTAAAGCAGAGTATTGGCACAACTTAAAGACGTTCCCCATGCCAGGACAAGCCAAATGACACTGAGCCCAAACACACCATGCTGTCTTGAAAATGGAAATAATCAAAGCTCATGGTGATGAGGAGGAGGAAGATGGTGACAGTGATGATGATGGCAGTAATGGGGACAATGGTGATAGTGATGATGATGATGATGATGATTATGACGGTGATGGTGATGTGGTGAAGATTAGCAATCCATTATTGACCTCCTATTATATAATAGACTTGGGCCAAGCACTCTACTTACAACACCTCTAATTGCAAGTGAAGAAACTGAGATTTGGAGAACTTAGTTTACTTGGCCTCAATCACATTTTGATCAAGGAACCATGATTTGCTCCTAAATCAGCTGATTCCAGAGCCCATACTAATATATATGTCAAATTTCCTCTCCTCATAGCTTTGGGGAAGGAACTAAGTCATATTACATATGCAAAGCTCCTGTCCCACGCCCAGCCTACCGTGGGTTTAGCTGAGACGTTGGCATCCATATTTCACGTGATAATGAGTTTGTGACACGTTCAAATGTTCCACGTCCCCTAGGCAGAGCCCCATAGCTAATTCCTACCTTAAAATTATTCCCAAAACAGAGGTCTCCTTAGCCCCCAAACAAAGGAAGGGCTCCTCTGTGACATGCCAAGTGCCAGGTACTAAACTAAGGTCTTCTTGTGACTCACGCACCCTTCATCCCTCTGCTACCCCATCTAAGGGCAAAAATAAATGGGGAAACATCCATTTGGCTCCCAGTTGATAAGATGTTTTTCCTTCTCATTGACCACCTCAAGATAACAGTTTTGAACTTTTGATAAGGCATTTCTTCCTAGCCAGAGGCATTTCTGCAAGAACGTTTCATGAGAAGTCATTGGCATCAAATTTTGAAGTTAGAAGAGAGAGCACGCTTACAGACATTTTGGGTTTTCTGCATGACTCATCTTACAGTGGGAAAGCGAGATGGAAAAAACATACCAAACCCCACAGGCCCTTGGCCTTGAACTTGAAGGGACTTTACTGACAGTCTGTGGCCTTGTCTACCTCATCTGGTTCCTGATCAGAAGACCTGCTCAGACCCCCAAGACCTATAGCTGAGGGTGAATGACAGAATGATCCACTACTAGTGCCTGAAGTCACAGAAACAGTTACCAGTGATGTGACACAGCCTCAACGGGCACGTCTGCATCTCTAAAATGGGAGTGAAAACAAACACATATTTTCCTACTTGTCAAATGAGAGTGATGATGGCACTAATTATAGTAATCATCATCCTGTAAGTTTTAAAATTATTAAATGAGTTATATCTGAAAAATATCTTGATATTTTCTAAATAATTCTGCCAATGTTGGTTATTAATGTTACTCAACCTGGAGGGAGCTGTAAGAGATGAAAATGAGTTCTGGTTATTCACCTACAACTGAAGCATATTGAGCACCTTTTGTATGCATGGCAGTTTCACATTCTCTTACCCCCATCCCCCCAATCAACCCTATGAGCTAAGTATTATTTTTAACTCTCATTTTTCAAGAAAGAAAACTGGGGCTCAGAAAGGTTAAATAACTTACTTATGGTCATATGACCAGTAAGTGGAAGAGATAGAATGCAGACTCAGGTGTTACAGACTGACTTGTGTCCCCCAGATTCATATATTGAAGTTCTCACCTTTGGTATCTCAGAATGTGACTGTGTTTGGAGCCAGGGACTTGAAGAGGTAAGTAAGGTAAATGAGGTCAGATAAATGGAACTTAAACCAGTATGACTGGTGTCCTTATAAAACGAGATTAGGATACCAACACACAGAGAGAAAAGGCTGCCATTTACAAGCCAATGAGAGAGGCCTTATAGGAAAGCAACCCTGCTGGCACCCTGATCTTGGACTTCCAGTTTCCAGAACTGTGAGACATAAATTTCTGTCATTTAAGCCAGTACCAGATTGTGACACCTTGTTACGACAGCCCTAGAAAATTAACACACTTGGTCTCTCATTTCACGTCCGATGTACCTTCCACTGGGCCACCCTACCATGATGTGTGTGTTTGGTTACATTCTAGCATAAAATTCCACTGCAAGTATCACACTTTCTAGTTTCTCTGATCCAAAGAGTGCACACACCTCCAATCCCACTGACTTGGATTGCCAAATGTGTTTATGTGGATAAATCAAATAATCCCTGGGTTTTGCTCCCAAAATTCACAGCTATGATTTACTGAAATTTTCTGAGCAGCTTTCCAAGGTTGATGATTTTGTCAGTTCAGTACCTCAACGAGCAACTGAAGTTGCAACAGACTCCACGGTCACTGGTATGCCCTGATCTCAACACGAACTACTCCTACCTATAGCAGTCATCACCAGTTACTGATACTGTTCTTTCCCATGGAGCCCAGTGTGAGCCTCAGAATCTGTCTCAACACTAGACCACAGGGAGCTGCTGTAAGAAGGTGATACTAGGTACATGAGAATGAACACATATTATT
Organism: Lemur catta; assembly: GCF_020740605.2. Lineage (NCBI taxonomy): Eukaryota > Metazoa > Chordata > Mammalia > Primates > Lemuridae > Lemur > Lemur catta. The sequence goes on along the minus strand of NC_059147.1, from coordinate 14,216,845 downwards.
CCCTTTAGTCCAGTCTGGAACTCTTGAAAGCTAGAGCCACTTCATTCATCTCTCTGTCCTAGTGATGGCATGGATTTCTCCTGTAAAACCCCACAAGGATTCTTCTCCAAGGACAACCACCCCAGGCATAAAAATCTGTACTTCTTCATTTCAAAAAGCCACTCTGAGGCTGGGAAATAATACCCAGGTAAAACACTAAATTGGGAAATTTGTTAATTGGATTGGCTGGATAGCAAGACATGAGGGGTCTGTGAAGATCAGGTGACATGGAATGGTGAACACACAGCCTAGATTCCTTTGCTCTTTTCTTCCTACAATTAAATGTGTTGACTTTTATAGTCTGGGACCCCAAGAACTAACCTTTCTGTTCAGCAAGTCTTCTAGTTACCTACTACTGGGTACCAAAGTACCCCAAAACTTAGTGGCTTTATATAAAAGGTCATTTTCTTTTGTTCACAATTTTGTGGATGGAGAATTTAGAGTGGGTTTAGCCGAGTGGTGGATCTGTGATCTGGAGTGGTGACTGCCAGGTCACTGCCAACGTGGCACCTTTGTTCACAAGCCTGGGCTGGGAAGGCTGGCTGTTGATGCTGCCCGCCAACCTGGAGTTTACCTGGGACTGTTAAACAGAACTTCTGCACATGGTTTCTCCTTGACACTCAGCTTCTGGGTTCAATGAGGGACAGTTGAACCCACTATCCCTGGAATGAGCTTTCTAAGAAGTCTGGGCTGAAGCTACAAGGTTCATATGACCTGACCTTAGATGTTTGTGAACAACACTGCTGCCTTCTATTGGCTAAGCAAGTCACTAAGGCCACTCGAATGCAAGAGCAGGGGAACAAAACTCCACTTCTCCATGGGAGGAATAGCAAAGCACTTGCAGTCTTATCTTATCTATCATGCCAAACACACCCATGCATGTTTAGGAACAAGGTTCTCAAATGAAAAAAGATAAGGACTTGAACCTGATATTCTGGGAAACAGATCCTATGTAAGTTTTAGAGTTTTTAATGAGCACGTAAACACTCAGATAGTTGCTTCAGTAACTGCAGAAAACCAGCAGGCTTCTTCAGAAAGTTCCCCAAGAGTTAAACCCAACAGTCAGGAAGGCCCTAGATACCCTGGGTTATTTGGAGGCAGAATTTCATGCCAGACAACCACAGGATTTTCTTTTTTTTTTTTTTTTTCACCCCAACTCCTCAGCAGTTGGAAGGAAAGTGATGTTTCTGGTGGTAACCTAACCAGCATCTACCCAGCAAGCGAGAAACAGACGGCGGGTTTTGCAGAAGTCAAGCAGGACACTAAATTAGAGGAATCTGGGTACAGCATGAACCTCGAATATTGAACATGTTCACGTGCTGCTCTGTGATCCTCGAGGAGAATCGGGATTAAGAGTGCAGCTGAGCATTACAGAACTCTGAGCCACGTCTTTAAAATGTAATCTGAGCAAATAAACCACAAGGGCAGTATGTTCGAACCCCCTAGGAATACCAGGCATGGGGAATTCAGATACCTGGGGTCTTCCAGGCTCTCTCCACCCACTCTAGGCAGACGCAGCGTCAGTCACCGAGAGGCCCGCTCGCCATAATCAGCAGCTTTCTTTTGATTGTCTGAAAATCCTGAAGTTATTTGCTGTTGACTAAATAACCACCACTGAAACTATACCACACCCGGGCCTTGCCTTCTTTCAGCAGCACAGGAAGGAGGAGCGCCCCACGATTGCTGGGCCGCCCCCCATCTGTGGACTCGGCACAGTGCCCCCGATGATGTGTGGCCGCAGAGGCCAGGGGAGCTGCCCTCACCCTGTCCCCGCGGCGGTGAAAGGAACGGATACTGATGACTCAGGACCCTGCGTATGGGCAGGAGAAGGCGGCAAGGGGGCTAATACACCCTCCCCTGGAGACACAGAGTCAGATTAGAGGTGACGTGTGGGCCACTGGGAAAGCTCCAGGCCTTGTCAGAGCGGGGTCACCGAGCTGACAGGTTGCAAGGCTGAACGATGTTGACACTTGGCGAGTGTCCTCTCCCCCTGACCCACGCGCCCCGGCCTCCCTCCCTGCCTCCCCGCAGCCACCTCCCTCTCCAGCCCTGTTCGCCACACTGCCAAAGTCTGCAGTAAGAGTAACCACAGCAACAGAACACGAGACAGCAACTCACAACCCACCTTGGCACCCAGTGGCATCAAATCACAGGACAAGGAGATCATTTTCCTTCTCTTCTTTCATGACCCTGAATCCCACTTGTCTCAGTATTTTCTACCACTGATCATTGAATGAAAAATTGAATCAAAAAAAAAAAAAACAGTGATCAACTCAGAAAGGTTTCCTCTCGTTATCTTTCTCCTTCCTTCCTGACTCACACACATTGTTCTGACTTGCACACACTGATGCATCAACAGCACTTCTCAGCCAACTCAGCCCTACGCCAAAGAATAAGACCCTCCAGGAAGCAGCAGTACTTTGATGCTGGAATAAAATCTGGAACTGTGGTAGCCGTGTAACAAGACCCACCCATGATCCTGCCTTCCATTCTGCTTCCTGGAGCTAAGACCCTCCCCGCATCTGTAGAGAATAAACAGTATTTCAGGGAAGACAAGAACCTAACCACAGATGGAAGGAGAAAGCCCCAAGACCCTTGAAAAGCCCACGATTCTTCCAAAAAGGAAGTTTAAGTACCCCTATGGAAGTTTGGGGCAGTGCTGCTGGGGTTAACAAATATGGCAGAAAAGTGTGGTTTTCTGGAGTTATGTGGGTCTGTGTTCAAATCCTGTGTTTGTCACTGAGAGGTGTGAACCTAAAGCCAGTTACTTAACTACAAGGTGGCGATCGGAGTGGTTACACCGTGAGGCTGATGAGGACTTGAATTAAACAGCACGCGGAGGAGTCCCACACGGTGACATTGGTCTCCATGACAAGCAATTTATACACCAGGAGGTGCCATTGCACATCCACACCTTCCTCCCAAAATATTACAGCCAGGCAGTAGGTCCCCAGTTCTGCTACCCCTGAAACCTTGTTTATTCAATCACTCCACCTTCCTTTTTATTTCTTCCTTCCTTCCTTCCTTCATTTGTCAGTATTTACTGAGTGCCAATTTTGGACCAGTTCTTCCTAAGAGAGGGCGATAGAGACATCAGTAAGAACAAATGCTTGTTTTGTCTTCCTCAGGGGATATGGATCTTCTGAAACAACAAGTAGCTGAAACCTGAGTAAGTTTTCCTATGACCTCATTCTTCCTTTATTGCCACTGGCAGTGTTTGCTACGTTGTAATCATTACCTAACGGAGCTCTAGTGTTTCATAGCCCGTAATCTACTTTCACATTTCATAAAAGCACAGCTAGCCAGAGATTAAAGGTCCAACAAAGGGTGTATCACAAGCTCATCTTGCTTTGTTTCTGGTCAGTGACCTGTACCGGGGGCAGGACAATAGGGCAACAGGGGGTGCGTAGAGGCATTCTCTCTGCTGGGAGCAGGGCACAGAGTGCTGTTTTCCACAGAGTGCGTCTGCAGCTTGTGCATTTGGGACTATTTTGGACAGCAGGTTTCAGACTCTGTAGCCTTTCGCAGCCAGGCCCATTGATTCAGCCATGCAGGTTATGCCATGCACACGCTCCATTATATGGACAACACCATCAATGGGGACGCTTGATGTTGTGCAGTGCACAGCCTGCACAGCTGTACCTAACTAACATCCATGGTCACCCCTTGTATGCGGGGGATAGGAATACAGTTTCTTCGACTTTAAACCCTACAAAACAAACTCTGAGCCATATTGCCTCTCATTGAACAGAACTGATGTCAGACACTGCTTGGCTTGGTTTTTCTTCGATCCTTTAACCTCTCCATGACTTAGATTTCTCATCCATAGAAGAGCTAAATACATTCAGAGGGCTTCTAGAGGAATCACTGAGATAAGGCCTGGAGAACGGTAACCACACAAACCTGCTCTCTGAACGTCTCAGCTCAGCAAGGTGAGTCCAGGAAGAGAAAGAACCTGCTCTTTGGATGGAAACCTGCCTTTGAAACCTGGCTCCGCCTCTTTTGAGCCATACCAACCTGTGTGTCCTTGGTCTTCTCATCTGTAAAATGGCTCTAATTATACTTCCTTAAGGGATTTTTGTGAGGACTCAATATACCCATATACACAAATAACACAAGATACTGTGTTAAATCCTAGTTTCTTCTCACTCCTCCCCTCCCCAGCAGCAGAATTAGGGGTTAGAGCAGGCTTTGGGGCCATGTTCAAAGCTCATGTCAGATTAATCCACATTTATTGAGGCTGTGCTGTGTTTTAATGTTTTTAATAGTCTCTGTGGATACAGACATGCAGAAAACAAAGTTCTAGCTGTTAGGACCTGTACTTCTTAAATCGTTGGGTAAAAAACCTAACTTTCTTTTTCTTTTTCTCTTTTTTATTCCCCAATTCATTGTATTTCCGATTAATAAAAAATTAATTATTAGAAAATGATGTGACTACAACAATGAAATGCAAGATACAAGTCCAACTTTTTATGACTATGAGATTCCACAAACTCAAGAGGACAGTGCCAGATTGTTCTAAAAGTTTCTAAAGGCTCACTCTCAGTGTCTGTGCTTTTCTCACCACAGACAGGTAGCCAGTTTGCAGTTTGCACTGGACAAAGGGCCACGCTTTTAGCAGCTCTGATGGAAACCAAGCAGTGGGCAAGGGAGGGTTTGTCATGAGCAAGTCAACTGTACTATCTCTGTCTGCACCCACTGAGCACTTCAATTTTTACTTTACTGTTTTTTTCTTTTCCAGGCACTAAGTCTCTTGGCAGAGACTGTAAATGCTACTCCTGGTCTGGGATAAATTCTTAATAAGTAACCTCCAGTAAACACAATGAATGTCTGGGGTGTAATGGGGGCATTTGAGGAAATAACTCATCCCAGCCCTCACTTGGCCCCCTTCACACTGAGAAGTTTACTCCGGACAGCTGGTATACATTAAACCCTTCAGATTGATCAAATGCCCCCCAATAGCACTTCTATAGCCCCATAGCCCCACGTACACAGGAGAGGCAGAGCATGACTTTGCCGTTCCTAGAAGTTCAGGTTCACCATAGGGCAGAGCTAGCAGTTAGGGGAATTCAGAACAAAGGCTGTCTCAGCCCTGGGAGGCACCAGACCCTCCACATCAGTAGGGAGTGTTTCCTTTAAAAAGAAATAATTGTGCTTTTCTGACCAGGATGATTTAAAAAAAAAAAAAAAAAAAAACACTACCTCTTTCTGAAAGGAAGCCAGTCACTGCTTTTAATAAACTCTTTGGCTACAAAGATGAAACAGGCAGACAACAACAACAAAGAAGATATTATTAACATAATTTCATATAATTGGATAGAGGGGTAATATTTATTTTAATATTACAGAGGAAATATCCCACAATGCAGACCCTGGATTAATTCTTTATATCTTCAGACTGCACTTATCAAATAAAATTGTACTTATGGAAAAAGCAAACACATAAATCTCGCCTCATTGTCAGCTGGCAACTCCCAGCAAGGGCTAATTGTATTATATATCTTCTGCAGCCCTGCCTGGTGGTTGCCAGGGCCAAATGCATTATTATTTATTACATGAACAAATGCAATTTTCTTCTTGGAATCTGAGTTTGGAATTCCATGAAGGCCTAAAATGTTCTCCCTTTCCTATGCAGGAGGGAAAAGAAAGACTCCAAGGAGTGTAATCTGTTGCAAAATCTCCCACAAAGTTAAACATCTAATTTTCCCTTGAGAGACACTGAATCAAAGCTACGAGGAGTGGCCTCTGAAATGCCATTAGGATGAAGGTAAAGTTCTTCTAACCTTCCTCTTTGAAATGCTCCTTTCCTCCAGGAGGAAACTGTGCTATGGATTTGCCCCAATCTGAACCAAATATTTGATTTGGCCCTGTTTGTTTGTGGGCAGGGTCACCATGCACTCAACTGCCCGATGCATGCACTATTCCTTGTTATTGTTACTCTGCCTCTCCCTCTCTTTCTCTCCTCTGTCTTGCACATGGGACCAGGCTAAATCCCACACTGAAGGCTGATGGGCGCCATCTCGCCTTGTCCATTTGTCAACCAGACCCGGGGCCACCACTCAGCTGCGGGCTGGAGGAGGCAGATTCTTTCTTGCTCTCTGTTAACATTCTTCTAGGACTGGTGGGTGAGTTATATTGTTCCAGAACATGTTGAAGCCTAACCACATTACTAAAATGGATTTCTACATGTTCCATCTCACTATGTTCCCCTGCATGGAGGTTCAAGTACAAATACCAGTTATGATAAGTTTGGGTTTCTTCGTCACAATCAGAATGAAAGAAAAACATGCTTCTGTTGGGTAACCATAGTCTAGTTCCCAGACACAGCACATCCCACAAGAAGCAGTAGTACATTCTTTGGATGAAATTCACAGGTCGTGTCTGCAAAGTTTGCACTGAGAGAATTAGCAATTGAAGGACAACTACTGGTTCCGTAAGTAAAGTGAGACCTAAGACTTCACAGCAAACCCAACATCATGTCAACTTTTCAGGATCCCAGGGCCACAAGATTCAGAGAGCCCAGATAAGCCATGGCTGATTGTCACAGAACTGAAAAGGACCTTGGACCTTGCTTCCTTCCATTCATAAAAATGTTTTTATCAGTGAATGAGTTTACCACCCAATGTAATTGTGAGTTCTTTGGTATGTTAAGCCGAATCGTGGTTGAACTCAACTATCCCCCCCTTTGAACCCTGGGGAATATTAACACATTCTCCCAGGCCCAGGGAGGGACTCATATGTCCCTGACCCTCCCAAGAGGAGGAGGATGGAAATTCTCATTTATTAGCCAAGAACATTTTCTGGGTTGATGATGTGCATAGAGGAAAGGTCAGAATCCTATCCTGAGAATCAGGACTGGCTCCATTATTTGCGGGACCCAATGCAAAATCAAAATGTTGGTGTCTTATTCAAAGATTGTTGAGAAGTTCTAAGACGGTGACCACAGAGCATTAAACCCCCTATGGGACCCTTCTGAGGGTGGGACCCTGTGCAGCTGACCAAGTCACACACCCACGTAGCTGGCCCTGCCCAGGATCATCAACAAGCCAATGTCATGGATTTCTTAGAATGATCTGAAGAGGGGACATATCAAGAAAATATATGTTCTCGATGCACAGGTGGCCTTTTGGGGTCCTTCATGGTGTGGGAGAGCCACCAGGGTGGCCTATGTCCCTGTGACCTAAGGAGCCAACTAACTCAGATCTCCATAGAGCCCACAACATGGCCCTGGGGCTCTCTCCTTTCTGCATTTAAAAGGAAGAAATGAGTGATGTGTGTCAGGCAATTGGTGCAGCAAAAAAGAGAGAGAACCTATGGCTGAGGCTTGGAAAAAAAATGGCGCTAACCTCCTCCATCCAGCAGGGGAGCAGGCAGTGAGTGATGCACCCAGAACCTAATCGTTGCACCATACCATGGAGATACAGACAGAGGGTGATACAAGGAGAATTATTTCTTAAAAACATAAGGGATGGAATTTAAAATATCCAGGACATCCACAAGCCATAGGTAAGCAGCCTCCTGCAGCATGGACACAATGAAATGTAACCAGCCCAGATCTATGGCAGGGAGCAAACTCTTCAGGAAAAAAATAAAAGTATGACAGACGTTCTAAGACTGAGACTCTTAAATCTAAATGTTTTCCCTGTAAATTTGGGAAAGACAACCATTTTTCTACTTCAGTAGCAGATATATGCCAAGGCTGAACAATCAAGTGCTTGAGCCTATTTATATTTTTACCTTGTATATATTTACTATGTATCTTTTATATAAAAACATAAATGGTAAACTTTATGTAATAAAAATGGTCACTACAGAGGAGCTATAGCAGCAGTCCCCAACCTTTTTGGCACCAGGGACTGGTTTCATGGAAGACAATTTTTCCACGGACTAGGGGTGGGGATGGTTTCAGGATGATTCAAGTGCATTACATTTATTGTGCAGTCAAACCTCTCTGCTAATGATAATCTGTATTTGCAGCTGCTCCCCAGAGCTAGCATCACCGCCTCAGCTCCACCTCAGATCATCAGGCATTAGATTTTCATAAGGAGCGTGCAACCTAGATCCCTCACATGTGTAGTTTACAGCAGGGTTCGAGCTCCTATGAGAATCTAATCTTGCCCCTTATCTGACAGGAAGCAGAGCTACAGGGTGATGCGAGCAATGGGGAGTGGCTGTAAATACAGATGAAGCTTCGCTCACTCACCACTGCTCACCTCCTGCTGTGTAGCCCGGTTCCTAACAATCCAGGGACCAGTACTGGTCCACAGGATTTATCTCAGAATCTTTAGCACTCAAACAAACAGAACTAGAAAATATAGGTATAGATATATCTAAGATTAAAAAAAGAGCACAAAAGACGCAAACATAAAGGAAAAATATTAAAATATTAGAGAAAAAAGATGAGGAACAAAACAATGGGGCCAATAATTGAGCCCAAGCCCTTTTTTCTTCTACAGGGTCCAGGTAGCAAAGGCAATTTTTTTTCCCTAGGAAGTTTTCTCAACTGTCCCCTTAAGTTTGATTCTAAACTGAGATGTGCTGACATATTGTTGTCCCTTCTCCCAAGAGGGACATTTACCCAAGGTATCGTCCATTCAATTTCAAGCAGATGCTGAATATGATAGCCTCTGCATTTGTGTGAGAATAACATCTCACCCTCGATAATTACAGGGGTTGGGGGTGAAGGTTGTATTGCAGGAACTATTTTTCCCCCCAAAAAAGTGTATGCTTTGACATTTAACCAAATTAACAAACATTAATTGCACATAAAACGCACTTTGCTGAATTGCAATGAGCCATTTAACCCTATGGACCAATCCACCCGAGAGTTTATAGGAGGAGAAGCAGAGTTGGCAGTTCTCAAACATTAAGACACTCAGCTGCCTACACTCAAGCTCCTTCGAGGTCAGAGAAAGCTATGTTGCAGAAAAAGAACGTGCGTCCAAATTAGCAATTTGGCAGCATTCTTCAAAAAGAAAAATGTAACCTCAGGACTTTCCCAGCACTCTCAATTCAGTCTGCCAGGACGCCTCGACGGATTGCAGTCTCATTTGTACCCAGGGCAAGGGACGTCGCTCCCCTCAGCTTCCCCTTTCCTTGCATACATATAAAAATTAAGAAACTTTTTTTTTCCCATCTTCATTTTTTTTTTGAGGGGGGAGGGGGCATGTCTCTCTCTGGCTAATTGCTGATTTTCTCTTAGCCCAAGGCTATGACACTTTCTGTCACGTCACTTTCCTCACCAGCCGTTCCTCATCACAAAAATCATCTCTCCGTACTGTCTTCTCCAAGATGTGAGAAAATCACAGCAATCCATCTGTACTTCCTCTCCACACTGAGAGTGTGATTTTTGGAAACAGGTGGCCTACAACTGCAGCTTTCCTTGTTTCATCTTCCAGGGGGACAGGCTATCTGTCCCATGAGGGAGAGAATGGGGCCACATCTGTTTTATTCCTCATTCTATTTTTAGGGCTAGGCTCCTCATAGATTCATATTAGATGCTCAGTAAAAGTTTGATGAATGAATAATGAGTTACCACCCATTACTGAGGTTGGGTGATTTATTATTTCTTTTTTCCAAAAAAAAAAAAAAAATGTCATCCAAAACACATTGAGTTCCAAAGAAATAACATATGGCCACCAGAGTCAGCCTGCACACAGATGTTGCCAGTGCAGTATGTGCTTGTCCTGACAGTAATTTTTGTTTGGGCTATTTACACCCCAAAGCACTGCAGCACAATGCAGACCCCCAAATTCCAGGATATAAGAGACTGACTTTGAGAAGAGCAGTTGTTGAAACCCCCTTATCTCACCAACAGCATCTTCAGAAAGAACATAGGAGAGAATATATGATCCATCTTCCAAACTATGGAAACCACTGATGAGTTTTGTTCTGCCTTCATTTCCCAATTCTATTATTAATAGAACGTTTCAAAGACTGAGCATGAGGAGTTGGGGAAATGTTAGCAGAAGAGACCTCTTTCCACCTCCAGGAGATAATGCTGATATACACCAGGCAATCTCAAAGGAATGGGAAGTAGAGAATGAAATTTAATGTCGGGTAGATAAAGTAGAATTAAAAATAAAATGTATTAAAGAGTATAAGCAACAGTTTCACTTTATATAGACAAAGAAATTGTAATGTAATATAGTAGTCATGTAGTGCTATGGGCAAAATAATAGACCCAAAATATATAAAATCAAAATCATTAGAAACAGAAGGAGAAATTGATCCCTCCAAAATCTGGGAGTTATGAATTCACCACCAATGGTATTGTCTACAGCCATAAATTCCTCCTAGAAACAAACCAAGCATCCTAGCCAACTCAGTCTCTGATAAATGACTCACCAAATAGGTGACTATATGAAACAACACAAACTAGCAATTTTTGAAAGATCAGGGAGATAAAAATTTAATTAAGATATATAACATTTTAATTAATAGGTAAGACTGATTTAAAAGGTGTATAATAATTTTGTACCTTACTTATAAAGAATACCTTTTGTTTTCCAGTGTCCCTGGCATAGCTACAAATATTGATCATCTAAATAAAGTTCTGAAAACACAAGTCCTCCGAGCACCATGGTTTAGTCAAAAAGCAAAGAGATTAGAAATGTAGATCAAAAGATTAAAGCAAAAATTGCAATCATTTTGAGTAAGCACATCTTAAATATTTCATGGGTCAAAGATCAAAAGTGAAATGTGCATCTATACTTTTAAATAAATAGGGACTATAGAATACATAAAAAGTCAATAAATTCATGTAAGGTGTGTTAAATGCTGTAGTCAGAAGCAAATTCATAGCTTTAAGTGTTTTATACATGTATGCATATGTAGGTGAAGCATGTTTAAATATTAGGTCTGAAAATTTTTTAAACTTTAAATGTTATATATATGTATATCGTATTTCTTATGTGTGTGTTTATATGTATGTCATCTTTTTTCACTTATGTTGAAAAATAAAGCTTATGAGAATCACAGTGAAGACATGGGGAAGAGAAAAATATAGGTAACAATAACTTAGTGAATTAAGAAACAGAAAAAGCACACAGCTAATCAATATATCTAAGAGTTGATACTTTTGTATGGTAAAGCAGAAAATAAAACAGACTCTGGGAAGTCAAATAATTCACCCCAAAAATGGGTGTAAAAAAAGAAAAGGAAACACAAAAGCACAATATGTGTAGGAGTAGGGCAGAGTTTTTAAAGCAGAATACTCAGTGAAATTCTAATAATTAATTTGAAGAATCATAGTGAAATGTTAAAACATTTTTTAGAAGGCTATTAAAATTGATTCCTCTGCCTAGATCAATAGCTGTTTATTTGAATAGAATTGGAAAAAAAAGTCCCATACAATCACTTATATAAAATGGCCCTGGGTCCAGTTGATTAATAGGCAAGTGATTTCAAGTATTAACTAATTTTCACAATATATAACCTTATGCAGAACATAAAAAATGGACAATTCCCCAACTTGTTTTAAAAAGCTGACATGACTCTGTAGCAGAGTTGAAATGCTCCCAGTGACAAACTACAGTTCACTCTCGTTTAAGAACATAGATGTAAAAATTCTAAATAATATATGTTCAAATTCAATTCATCAATGTATTTAAATATTACACACTAAAGAGAGCTTGATACCATCATAAAAGTATCAATTAACCATAGGGAGTCCATTTATAGATGGATCCTCTTGAATCTGTCCAAGAAAAAACATTTTTTTAACCTCAAAGAAGCCAAAAGCTATTTAATAAAATTAAGCATCAAATGCTGATAGCATTTTACCCAAATACTTGCTTAACACCATAAATAACATCCACCTTTAATGGGTTGAACAGAGTCCCCCCCCCCAAAAAAAAGCTTATGTCCATCTGGAACCTCAGAATACCACCTATGTGGAAATAGCGTCTTTTTTGGGGAAATAGGGTCTTTTTTTGTTTAAATATTTTCAAATTGTATTACTTATTTTATTCTATTTTTTAATTTATTTGTTAATTGTTTAAATTTTTTTTCTTTGTTTACCCCTTTTTCTACCTTTTATTTTTTTTTCTATTTACTTATATTTTTACTGCTTTCTTCCGCAAGGACTTTAGGAAATAGAGTCTTTGCAGGTGTAATTGAGGTAAGGATAGAGATGAGACCATACTGGGTTAGGGTGGGTCCTACATCCAATGAGAGTGCCCTTAACAACAGGCAGAAATGGACAGAGGCACAGAGAAGATGGTGTTGTGAAGACAGAGGCAGAGATGGAAACAACACATCTGCAAGACAAGGACTGCCAGCAACCACTAGAAACCGGGAAAAAGCCTGGGACAGTTTGTCCGTCAGAGGCCCCAGAAGGGAGTCACCCTGCAGACACCTCGATTTCAAACTTCTGGCCTCCAGGACGGTGAGAGAATACATTTCTGTTGTTTTAAGATACCCAGTTTGTTGCACTTGTCACAGCAACCCTAGGAAACACCCCCTTAAACCATAAGCCAATGTCACACACAACTGTGAAACACCAGAAACAGCCCCATGAAAGTCAGCGACAAGATAATAATTCCCGAAGGGCTATCATCGTTGAGAGTGTGGCTTCCTGGAGAGAAGGCGCATGGTGAGCTTTGATTCAATTTAACCAGCTGGTGCAGTGTCTGAGCAAGATCTACCCGCTAGGAGAGGGAGGGGACATTTACTAGTGACTGCAGCAACAGCACAAGGTGTTTGATGACAGTCAGTATATTTACTCCTCTAACCACCCCTTCTGAAGATGAGGAAACTGAGGCTCGAGAACTTGCTCATGGTAGGGCTGGCCAGACGCTGGGAGAGCAGCCAGGATTCAGCTCCAGTCTGCCTGGCTCTGGTGCTGTGGTCTTCCAAACGCACCCCAGCTCCCACCTGGCCTGAGTTAGATGCCTCCTTCCAGGTTTCCAGGTTTCCTGTTAATGACCATTTACTTCCTACCCACAGCAGTAACTGTGAACTCCCTCTGTACCCACAGCAGTTATCACAGTAAATTTATTTACTGTGGGGGCAACAAATGGAAGGCTGGCCGAATGCATAAGGGAAGGAAGGAATGAGAAGAATGACGCAAATCAGGGCTGAACGCAGGGTCAACCCACACTCCCACGAAGAGCAGCTCAGGCTGAAGGCTTTTTCCTTGTGATCGGTTAGCATGGCCTGCACTGGGCTGAATAATGACCCCTAAAGATGTCCACATTCTAATCCCTGAAACCTGTGGATAGTCACCTTACACAGCAAAAGGGACTTTGCAGATGTGATTAAGAATCTTGCAATCGGGTAATAATATTGGATTATTTGAGTGGGCCCAATGTAATCACAGGGGTCCTCAGAAGAGGGAGAAAAGGGGAGACCTGACTATGCAGAAGAGAAGGCAATGTTACTACGGAAGCAGAGATTTGAGTGCTGTGACCCCAAGCCAAGGAACGCTGGCTACCAGAGCTGGGCGAGACAAACCCTCTTCTAGAGCCTCCAGAGGAGCTTGGTGCTGCCGGCACTTTGATTCCAGCTCAGTGATACAGATTTCAAACATCCAACTTTCCAATCTTAAGAGAATCATGCGTGTTGTATTAATCCTTTGATTGCCATAATTTGTTACAGCAGCCATAAGAAACTAATGCACGCCCTAACTAACCAGTCAAAGAAACACCAGGTCCTAGTTAAATAGAGCCTTGGATGCAGACTGAATTCAGAGCCATCAGGAACTGTAAAGACATATTAACAATAAACCTGGATAGGTAAGCAAAGAATTGATTGACTGATACTTTACAAAGCTCTTTAATATATATACTATCATTGAATTTAACCGTTAAAGTGCCATAAAGTAGTTCCTAGTATAATCTCCCCAATTTACAAATGAAACAGCAAAGGTTCTGGGAAGCAGCTCACTGAAGAAAAAATAAAACTTGATTATTTATTGAGTACCTACCGTAGGCAAAGTATTTACTCCTTTCTTTCTAAACAGCATCTACGCCAATCCTTAAAACAACCCTCTATTTAGGTAATTGCTATGATGAATTCCATCTTCCATTTTAGTAATTCAGGCTAGAAAATTAAGCTACTTGCCTGAGATCACATAGCCGGTGACAGACAGAGGCAGGACTCAAATATGTCTTCTGGGTCCAGAGCCCACACTCCTAACCCTTAAACCAGACTCATGCAGAAACTGACAAGGGTCAGGGACCGGTCACAAAGCTGACTCTGACCTCTTGGTGCCGGTCCTGAAACCACAGCCCCTCCTCGAATCAAAAATATCAGGCAGACCTCAGTTTGCATCCTTGAATCCTGCTTCTTCTATTTCTAGTGTAAGTATGAAAAAGTTACTTAGCTCTCCTGAGATGCCTTCCTCTGATCTGTAAGACAGACATAAAATTTTCGCTAGAAGCTTATCACGAAGATTAAATGAGAATGCAACAGAAAGGCACATAGAGCATATACCGGGCACACAATAGGTGCTCAATAAATGTTGGTTTCTTTCTTTTCTGGAAATATTGACATATCGTGGGTGAGCCTCAGAGATGAGAATTACATTTGGTCAATTACGCTATTCATATTCTCCCAACTGTGGTAAAATTATAGATTTAAAAATCTCTTTGTAGATCAATTTCTCATAGCAACTCACATACTGCAGCAAAAGGAAACAAAGAATGTGGTGGGTGGGAGCTTTTCTAAATTGGCCCACAAGGAAGAATTATGGAGGCATAGGCGATGTTTCATCACCCCTTTCTCTCTGATTATAAAGACAGTTGTGGCCAAATGGTCTAAACCCTTATTCACCAATGGGGGAAATTGAGCTTTATGTACCAAGAGCAGTTGATTTCATAGGTTGTTTAATGCACAGGCAGTTTTTAATTTAATATTTTTCCCGGAGGCCTTTAAAAGTATTGGGTGTGTGCAATAAGTCTAATAAGTATCTGTCATTTTATAGAAGGCCATCATTTTTTGTTTGTTTGTGGTTTTTCTTCTTCTCTCAAATACAAATCAAGTGAAATATTTAGAGTCTGAGCCAAGCGCCCAGGAGCTTATTAAAAATGAGTCCAAATGAATTCACTGGCAAATGCTGGGAGTATGGAAATGAGGCAACATTTAAGAATCCCTGAGTGGGCTGAGGAAGGAATGCTATGCACGGTGCCCCATGGGGGAGACTAGGACTGGAAACCTGAGTAGCTGAGAATTAGCCCAGAGAGATGGGCAGGGGCGGGGGCGGGCCAGGGGAGAGGCACCTCAAAGGTCGGAGGTCAGGGAGCATGGATGATTGAAGGTTGAGTGTGTGCAAGCGGTGAGCAACAGTCTGCTGCCCCCACAGGCCACCTCCACTACACATGCACACAAGCGCGCGCGCGCGCACACACACACACACACACACACACACACACACACACACACACACGCACACACTCACTCCAAGTCAGTTATCTGATCAACAGAGCAGATCCAGTTCAGGATATCCGGTTAAGACTAACTTCATGGAAAGCTCCCTTCCTGTTCTCCAACCAGTTGCAGAATATTTATTTGTACATGTCCCAATCACCAAGTTCCAGCGACCCTATTTTTTAACATCAGAAAAACACTTCTGTCATATATATTCAACAAATACATGTATATATATGTGTGTGTATATATATATGTGTGTATGTGTGTATATATATAGAGAGAGAGAACAGATATCACTATTATCTATACCTATCTATCTAGAGAGAGACGGGAGTGAGAGAGAGAGAGAGAGAGAGAGAGAGAGAGAGAGAGAGAGAGAGAGAGAGAGAGAGACTGGTTGGCCCTTTGCAGGTCCTGGGTAACATCGTCAGCAAAAATCGGCATGGTCCTCCCTCAATGAACTCAGTGTTCAGCAGATTTCCGCCTGCCCATTCTGGTCCTCACTGTCTTAATTGACACCATGAGCACTCCTCTTACGAACCATCCAATACCCCTCCACCAGTGCCCCACCTTCTCCTTCCCCTCCATACTCCCGCCCTGGGAGACATAAGCCCGATCACATCACTCTACCTAGAAACCCACAACTCACCTACAGAACCAAGTCCCCAGTCCTCAGTAGAACGTAGAAAAATCTGGCACAGATTTTCATGTTTTCCCTCCAGCCTCATCTTTAAGCTCTGCCCCTGCTTGAACTTGAATAGATGCTTCTGCCCCAAGATACTATGTTGGAGAACATACCTTCAACCTTGGTGCTTCTAATTTAAAATGCACCCAGCATGTTAAATTACAATGGATTGTGATGTCTCCCCAGATTTCTACCTGTTTCATGGGCCCTCTGTCTGATTGATCCTACATGTTGGAAACTCTATAAAAATCATCTTTTAATAGATGACACCATGTTGGAAATATTCCAAATGCAATCTACACGTTGCCAAGTGTATCCTTCAGTTTGAGCAAATATTTACTGACTGAGACCTGAGCTGTGTCAGGTTCTGTGCTCGGTTTGGGCGCTACAGAGATGAGTAAGACGTGACCCTTGACCTCAGGGAACTCACTGTCAAGTTCAGGGGATACAGATAGGAAAACAGAGGCCGAGAAGTGTGATGTATTGGATGACACGACATCACATGATATGACTAAAATTACGTGTTCATAGGAATGAGTGAGTGGTTGCTTTTGACTCAGGGCTAAGAGGATTCGCAAAGAACAGCTGATTCCTGAGCAAGATTTTAATAGATTGTGGTAAACAGAATAACAGTCCCCAAAGATGTCAACCTCCTAATCCCTGAAACCTAGGATCATCCCTGCTTGGCCAAAAGAAAAGAAAAGAAAATGCAGATATTATTAAAGATCTAGGGCTAGGGAGATTATCCTAGATTATGTGGATGGGCACAACATAAACACAAATGTCCCAAGAGGGTCAGAGTTGGAGATAAAGATTCCAAGATGCTCCCCTGCTGGCCTTCGAGATGGAGAAGGGGCCACGAGCCATGGAATGTGGGTGGCCTCTAGAACATGGACAAGGGAACAGGGTCTCCCCTAGAGCCTCCAGAAGGAACGCAGCCCTGCCGATACCTTGATTTTAGACCCATTTGGGCCTCCTGACCTTCAGAACCATAAGAGAATAAAGTTGTGTTGTTTTAAGCCACTAAGTTTGTGGCAAGTTATTATAGCATCAATTGGAAACTAACATACAAACATACAGAGATAATACCAGGAATTCACTAGAGGAACATGTGCTCAGAAAAATGTCCTAGACCACTGTGCAGTCTAAGACAAGCTTGGCAGGGTCATTGGGGAGTCCTGAAACCAGAGCCACCTGTCAGAGGAGTCCTGTGTCTCAGCACCAAGCCTGTCACGCTCTGTCATGGGAAGAGAGCCTGGCACAAAGGCAGCAATGGCTTCAGAACACAGCATCTGGGGCTTGATGCATCTCCCCTCTCTGGAGTTAGAGGTCTGCAGGGCAGATTCCCACCTGTGCCACTGTCATTGCACCTGTTGGAAACTGCATCCCCTGCCCCTTACCAGCTCGAGGTGAACCAGCCTCTCACGGGGGCCCTCAGGATGCTGGGATGAGGCAGTCTGAACCTCTCTTCTCAATCAATGCCCCTGGGATGGGGAGAATGGTCACCCCTACTCTCCCAGGGCTGGGTCCTCCCTTCCCTTTCCATCCTGTTTACACCTGGCAGGTGAGTCCTCGGTCTCTGTGTAAGTGTCCTATTCTATTTGAGGAAAAGAACTACCTTTTAGTTCTCACTTAAAAACTACAGAATTCGTGTTTAATTAAATTAAAGACATTCTGCCTGTGGTTCACCATCTTCCCTCGATCTTCCCGAGTTCTCAGAAGCTGGAGATCCTGATGCCCACTCTCCCCAAAAGGCCCACCCCGCCCTTGGTGCAGAGATAAATCACTCAGCACCAACATCAGAGAGGACTTGGAACTCCACCACTGAATGGGGCACCTGCTCTTAGGGGGCTGCTTCACACCCATTCTCTTTGCTGCTGGTACCTGGACACCTCTTTCCTGCAGGGAACCCACTCTGTGGGCTTTAGGTGAGTGGGATTGAGCCACAATGCCCCCCAAAAATTGAGGTGATCCAGCCTGACCAATCATCTTACTTCATTCTCCCAGCTGAAGTGACAGGCTCAGGGTGGTCCAGAAATGGGACCCAGACCTATTGGATGCTACAACCCCGCATTAGGCTAAGATATATAAAAAGTAAATGTTCACCAGTTGTCCTTTCCCTCCCATAACTTTATCCATCCTCTTTTTTGATGTAGTCAGATCTCCTGATGTAGATGTCCACTCAATCTAATTTAAAAAGTCTCCTCTCATTCCTGAGATTCAACTTCCTAGGCCAAAATCACGCTAGATTTTCCCATCATTTGGACAGAGCACCATGGTCTGCTTGGCTGAACTTTCTTGGGCTGATTTTGAGGCCATCCAATCCCTTACTGCGATAGATCCTAACTGGCCTTCCCCCTCCTCCTCCTCTTCCTCCCATCCCCAGGAAGTCCCAGCAAGCCAGCTGCCCTTGCCGACAATGAAACTGTTTGTACCATAGAATGCTAAGTACGAATCCACTGGGCACCTTGACTGTGGCTGACCCAGGGCCAGCGGCAGAGGCAGCCTTGAGGCAGAATCTGCCACTCAAACTGTGTTTAGGAAATTCCACCTTCATGGCCTCTTCCCGGGACCAGGTCACCTCTGCAGGTGACCAGCCCCACCTTCATGGGGAGAGAAAACAAAAGGCCTTGTAGGCAATGCTAGTACGTGTGGAAAAGTAAAAACTGCCAAAATTAGTCATAAAAGACCCAAATATTTCCTGCTGTTGAATCCAAGGCATGCATATGTGCAGTGGGAATAAAGTTATTAAAAACATTTTTTCACTGTTTACATATGACCTATCGCCTGGCTTCGCTCTTTACAGAGAAATGGAAGGAGTAATCAATAATCTTACGGAGCAGGAGGGCCAGGAAGAAGCTGCTGACCCTGAAGAAGCCTGGGTCTCCACAGGTGTCTGATGTGCCCGTGGTTTCTGTCTGTCTGCAAGAGCAAGAGGACATTCAACCAGGTTTCTTGACAGTGGCTTAGTCAGGGACAGCAAGGAAATACAGCCTCTACATAATCTGCTTTTCAAAAAATTATTCTCTTCTAAATGAAATTGCATCATTCCATCAGCTTCTGTTAGGTGGGACATGGGTAGAGTTCTAGGCTTATTGTCAGACCTGCATTTGAGTCAATTCTGCCATGAACTTGCTGTACCATGCTAGGCAGTGTTCCTAACCTCTCTGAACCCCGACATCCCCAACTGTAAAGCGGAAACCATGACCATGCAGGGTCCTGGTTCACCGCGGGTGCTCTGTGGATGTCAGCGGTGACGGCACAAATGACGATGACAATGGCTGTTCTTCCCAACTATGCTCCCTCCTGCTCTGCTTGCTCAGGAGAGTTCAGTGATGTGTCCCGAGTTAGGCTTGTTGAATAAAGGCCACCTAGACCCGAGAGGAGGCACCAGAATGCTCTCTGATGTCAGGGAAGATCGTGAAAAAAATCGATGTCCCCAGCAATGGTGACAAACGATAGCGTGTGCCCCTCTAAAGAGCTGGTAGCTCTCTTTAGTTCAATCGGCAGGCAGAAGTTCAGCCACTCGACACCAAGTCTTGCGCGAGCCCCTCTCCCTCGGGACTGCAGATTCAGATGGGAAATCTCCGGAGGTGAGACTCTCAGGAGATCGGGGGTTCTTCCTATTTTGGGTGAGGCCAGAAATACCCCAGGCAGAGGTGACTTCCAGCAGGACATCCTCCCCCCAGCTGGCCACCAGCAGAGATGAGAAGCAGAGGGCAGGGTCACGTAAGACCAACCGGGGAGAAGCGGGTGAACTCTTTTAAAGTTCAAACATTTAATTTGTCCTGATTTTGTTCAAGGCTAAGGGGTCAAGTCACTTCTCACTTTGCCCAAATCAGCTCAGCAACCTCTAGAGAGAAGACAAGGGTGCTGCTATAATATTTCCTAAGTCCTCGATTAAATCAATGTCTTTACTCTGTCCTGAGACACCTAAAATGTCGCTCGAAGTTAGAAACTTTAGGAGCTTAAAATAAGAGCCTTACGTCTCCCAGGTTCAACAATAAATACATGGGCAGGGGGAGATTTTGGTGTCACGTGATACGTGTGTCAGCTGGTCTGACCCGTTGAGTTGTTTTATGAAAAGGTTGGGTTTGATTGGATGCAGACGTGTGCTGAGACCAAGGACTCTCTCTGACAGTCATTTTGACAGGGAAGTTCCATCTCAAAGGCTTGCTTCAAAGTTGCATGAACACCACCCTGGATTCTGGAACCTGTTCGGTTGTTCTCATGGGGAGTCATAGCAAATATTTCTCCCAGGAGGTGCTTTCTCATATTTCATAGAACAGTGGAGAAATTGGAAAGGACTCTCAGATTCTCAGAAGGTTGTCCGTCTGGGACAAAGGTCCAGTTGTCACCTCTGAGGAAGTGACATTTGAGTGGGGATAGGAAGGATGAGTGGACGCTAGCTAGGCGAGGGAGGGGCATGCATCCCAGCCAACAGCACATCAAAGAACCCGATGGGAGGACCGCTGGTGTGCTAGAGCCAGCCGTGTGCAACTCCTCCCAACTCTGTCCAGTGCCAGCACATTTGTAGCTGAAAACTGACTTTGCAGGGAGCATTTACACCACAGAAATCTACAAATGCTACAAATGAGGACTTTTTTTTTTTAAGCATAAGAACCTCATCTTCTTCCTTGTACTCTTGTCCCTAGTAGTCTGCATGGCGGATTATAGAAATTCAGTAAATGTGAATTTTCTGGGAGGTGAGTTGTAGATAGTCAGAGAATTCAGTAACCTACTGACTCAACCAGTTATCTCACCCACAATATGGGGGAAAGGAACAAAACCTGGGCTGACAGCCTGAATTTCTCATTTTCCTGACTGGTTCTCAGAGAAGCCCATTCCTATCTGCCCTGAGCAGCAATTCTTCCACCTGCTGAGAACTCAGACAATCACATATCTGTTTCCCTTTCTCCATAGCATTGATACTTGGTCTTGGTTATGATACAATATTTGATTCAAAGTCTGGGTATAATTTGTACTGGGTTTTACTAATCCCAGTGCCACCAAGGGACTCACAAGGACTCAGAATGTCCCCAGGTTTGTCTACCTGCTTTGAGGAAGAAGAGGGGATCTACGTCCAACCTTTCCTACAAAATCAATAATGCATATGGATACATATTATTAACAAGGGCTTCGTTTTAAGAGCAAGAGTCCTGGAGTAATATTGAGACTCAAATCTTGATTCCATCACTACTTTTTGTGACGGGGCAGCTTACTGTTCTTCTCTGTGCATAGGTGTCTGTATTTACATAGATTTTGGTAGCACCTGCCCCCTAAAAGTTGTGAGGTTTTTCAAATTCATGAGATAATGCAAATGTAATCCTTGGTCTAGTACCCAGTATGTAATAAGTTCCCCATAAATGGTATTTAAAGGTTTATGAAAACCTGGAATTACAGAGCAGAAGGGGATCTAGAGATTACTTAGTCAAACATTCCTCATGGTAGAGCTACCTCTTACTGGGAACTACCTTGTGCCAACTTGCTTTCTAAATGTATGTTATTTATTATTTACAGTTCTTAAAGAACCCTATAATTATTATCTTCATTTTCCTGAGGAAGCACTTGAGGGTAAACGAGGTTAAGTGACTTGGTTAAGGCCAGTTACTGTGTGGCTAAAACAGAATTGCAGTCTAGGTTTGCCTGTCTTCAAACCCTACACTGCGCTGCCTCAACAGGTAATAAAGTCCAGAAATAGAGGCTAATTTGCCCAAGGTTACAAAAAATTAATAGCCCAACTACAATTCAAGTCTTTGAATCCTGTGCTAGTATAGTTGCCATCAATTCTTACTCTCTCACCCAGCATCACACAAATGGATTTAGATCAGCTCTACTCAGAACATTTGTGTGTCAAAATAAACTACATGTTCTGTGCTGACCAATAATACGATTTGAATAAGAAGATCCTGTTCATAGGTGGAAACAGGGGACAGTAATGCTCTTTTGATTATCCAAGGGTATAAATTGCAACTTTGCTTTTGTCCTCCTAACCCCACGACTCAGCTTCCAGACATTGAAGCCCACTGGATTTGTGCCTTAGCTTCCACATTTTGGAAAGAAGAATCAGAACATTCAACAGTGCTAGTGTGAGAATCAAGTCACCTGAAAGCACTAATTGTAATTCTACACACACATTGTGTAGCCATCAACATGGAGGCTCCTTCTCTCTTCCTGAAACACAATGTTGTCATCCAGCCGTGTCCTTATCTCAGCCTTGGGGAGGATGTGATAGCCTATAAGGTATGCCCTGAACTATGTAACCCCAGTCCTTGTTTACAGGGAAAGAGATTCCTCTATCAGCGATTCTTTGCCAATGATGGGTGGTAGAGACAGGGAGTCAAAGTGCAGTGTTGGGACATTCAGCAAACATTAACTACTTCATTAGTGATTATTCCACATTGAGCTCCATCACATGCCAATTCACCACTCCCCCGGAGCCATGACCATGGGCAGCCAAGTCATGAAGGATGAGTGAGCACCACACTCAGGTGCTTTCAGAAATGAGTCACATGGGCTGGGTGCAGTGGCTCATGTCTGTAATCCCAGAACTTTGGGAGGCCAAGGTGGGAAGATCACTTGAGGCCAGGAGTTCGAGACCAGCCTGGGAAATAGAGGGAGACCCTGTCTCTACAAAATAATAATATTTAAAAAAATAGCCAGGCATGGTGGTGCACACCTGTAGTCCCAGCTACTGAGGAGGCAGAGGTGGGAGGATCACTTGAGCCTAGGAGTTCGAGGTTACAGTGAGCTATAATTGTGCCACTGCACTCTGGCCTGGGTCACAGAGCAAGACAAGGGAGGGAAGAAGGAAGGAGGGTAGGAAGGGAGGGAGGGAGAGAGGAAGGGATGAAGTAAGTCATATGGAGGAGGCAGGAGAGCAGGTTTGGCATCCGTATCCCTGGATGAGTCTGTGTTTACATCTGCATCTCTTTTATTTGCTTTCCAGAAAATGTATATGGAAAGTGAGAACTGAATTCCAGCACTCTCTGCTAGTGACTAACGGTGTGACCTTGAGTGAGGCACTATGCTGACCATATTTACGCAGAAAGAGGGTGCACACAGTCAGAAAGACCTGACTTTGCGTTCCAGCAGCTGCACTTCCTAAACTACATGGTCCTGACTTCACAACCTGGCTTCACAATGCTGCATGTTGCTCTATTTTCCACAGTAGGACTATACCTATTTGAATGCTCATGATGGTGTTTTGGTCAGGTTGTTTGCCATGAAAAATCATTTGGTCTGACCCCTCTGTATTAAGTTCCTACTGTTTCTATAACAAATGAGCACACAGTTAGTAGCTTAAACCAACATAAGTTTAGTGGCTTAAAACCCAGTCAATGCCTTAGAGCTCTTGAGTTTGGAAGTCCAACATGGGTCTTTCCAGAATAAACTTGCATCGTCAGCAGGACTGGGTTCCTTCTGGAGGCTCCAGGGTAGAATCCATTTCCTCGCCTTTTCCAGCTCTAGAGGCCACCTGCATTCCTTGGCTCTGGCCTCTTGCTCCATCCTCAAAGTGCGTCACTCCGATATTTGCTTGGTTCTCGTACCGCCTTCTCTGACTTTTAAGAGGACACTTGTGGTTACATTAGGTCCATTCAGAAATCCAGGTTAAACTTCCCAACTCAAGATCATTACCTTAATTATATCTGCAAAGTCTCCTTTGCCATGTCAGGTAACGTATTCACAGGTCCTGGGAGTAGAACATGGGCATCTTTTGGTGGGATAGGGGTGGGCATTATTCTGCCCACCACACCCTCTTACAGTCAGTCCGATTAAAATTACCTGGCAATCACTCAGGAGAAAGCATTAAAACCTCCACTGGCAACTTGCTTTGATGACAACAAGGAAATGGAAGGGAAAGAAAGAAGCTGGAATCCTAGGAAATTCTCATTTAACTGGGCTAACGTAAGCAAGTTGAACCAATCTGTGCTCAGTTTTCACCTGTGAAGTGAGGATTATATTACCAACCACATGGATTTGTTGTGGGAATTCCATGAGATAGTATTCACAAAGCATTTGGTACAGTGTCTAAAACATCATGGAGATACACCAAGAATTCAAACCATGGTATCCCACCTTCTTTGCAATTACTACACCTTTCATGTAAGAAGAAAAGGGCCAGTTGACAAGTGCTCAAGGAGAAGTGTCATTGTGACTTTCTGACACTGCATGGCATCTCCAATTAACTCTCAGAGAAGACCTTGCAGACTTCTCTTGCCAGCCTTAATCATACTCCTTCAGATTTTAAAAGTGGGAAGTAACACAGATGGTAATTTAGAATCTAAATTTCCAGGTTTACATTTCTAGGGGCATTTCCCCCCTTCATCTTCACAGTAACTCTCTACCTAAAGGCGTTAATTCTTTCTTTCCATGGGAGGAGCCTCAGGCTCAGAGAGTGGTCACTCCCAGAGTCAAATCACTTAGGAAGCACAGAGTCAGGCTCCAGTCTTGTTTTCCAGCTCCAAACCTCATGCTTTGCCGCTGCATCATGCTGCCTGCAGATTTTTTTGTCATGTGTCACAGTCATGCATTATGGCTTGGAAAGCGAGGACAAAGGACTCCAACAGACATTAAAAGATGACCCAACTTCAAAACAGTTGGGAATCATTTATTGATGATACATTTTTTTCAAGTATGTTCTTGAGCTCAAAATACTGGAATTGGGCTGACCTGGGTTTAAATCCTGATTCTGACATTTATGGTGATAATTGGTCACTTAACCCCTGCAAGTCTCAGCACCAGCTCCTGCTTGGGTAAAGCCCCAAGTTGCTATTATTTGGGCGTAAATGTGAAAGTGAATCTAACTGTCGTGTGACAGATTAGTGGAGTCGGACTCTATGTATGGAAACATTCCAAGAAAGATTGGATTGAATCAATCCTTCTAGTACCCTTGCAATTAAGTGGAAGCAAAGCTAGAGGCTGACAGGCTTAGTGAAGGTCAGCCTGGCCTTCCTTCTGTCCATCTTGCCCATATTTTCTAGGGGGACTTATTTAGGGAGATAAATATTTAGGTTTCAAGAAATCATACTCGGTTTCTCTGGAGGCTTCTCACTTCGGCTGGATATGACAAGAGTTATGGTTTGGAAGGTGCATCATGAATCCAGGGGCAGCTATTCTGGAACTGATTGGAGACACTTTCAAGCCTAATTAAAGTGGTTTCCCTTTTTGAATTTGCTCCAGGTGTCCATTTATTGCCTGGGCTAGAAACTAATTTATAGCAAGATTTGGGATCTGGGCCCTCATGCTGGGAAGTTTGTGATATGTGATTAAGCTAAACCATTTAGTTTAATACCAGCGAATTAATTTGAAATGAAAGAAATTGCATTCCATATTCAAAATATAAAGTAAAATAAAATACCTTCCTAAGTAAAAACAGAATTAAACTGCATAAAAATATACTTTTGGAAACCAAGTATCAGGTATTTTCTGAACATGGATTTAGAAATATTTGCCTTGGAATCATAAGCCCTTAATACGTAAACCCCGTGCCTTCCCTCTGTCCGCCCACTGCCTTTTTAATTTTCTCTTCCTTTCTAATCTCATACTGACCTCCTTCCATTGCAGTGTCATTGCAAGGAACAATGAAGATACTGTAAATTACTTAGCACAGTACCTGGCACATAGAAAGCACCTACTACATCATAGCCAACATCAATATCCATCATCAACATAATCATCATTATCATCATCATCATTCTCATTGTCACCAACCCCAACACCTTCTGTCCCGAGACCCTCTCTTCTGGTTAGGAAGGGTAGAAGAAGATGCCAGCTGAAAACCAGAGGATCACTACTGAGGGATCTAATCTATGCATAGCAATAGCTTTCACCGAGTCCCCAAAGCCACTGTTATCTGGATCTGGCTAACTCCATGGTACAAAGGAAGAACTAATACATAGATATTAATATACTAGCAATATTGCTCATTAGTATCTACTGAACTCTCAGGCAGCTTACGCATCTCAGCTCAACCATCACCTCCTCAGAGAAACCATCCCAGAACCCCCAGACAAAGTCAAATCTCCCTGGTGTAAAATCTGTCAGCATCATCCACTCCTCCTGCCTTGTAATTCTCCTCATAGTTGCATGTTTATTTTTATTTCTATTGTCATTTGATTACTGTCTGTCTCTGCCATAACACTGTAGCCTCATTATGTGAGTTTGCTTGCTGCTATACAACATTCCTAGCATACACAAGTACTCAGTAATTCAGTGTTCATAAATGAAACAAATGGATGAGTCAAAAAGACCAACAATAGCAAGTGTCGGTGAGGGTATGGAGACACTGAAACCTTTATACATTGCTGGTAAAATTGTAAAATGGTGCAGCCACTTTAGAGAACAGTTTGGTCATTCTTTAAAATGTTAAACACGGAATCACCATATGATCCAACAATTCTAAGTATAAATCCAAGAGAAGTGAAAACATATGCCCCCACAAAAACCTCAGCCAAAACATGGAAAACAATCCAAATATTCATCAACTAATGGATGGATAAACAAAGCGCGTTACAGTCATACAATGGAATATTATTTGACAATGAAAAATAAGGAAAAACAGATACAAGCTACAACATGGATGCGCCTTGAAAACATTATGCTAAGTGAAATAGCCAGTCACAAAAAGCTCTATACCGTACGATTCCATTTATTTGAAATGCTCAGAAGAGACGGACCCGTGTAGACAGACAGCAGATTAGTGGTTGCCAGGGGACGTGGGGAAGAGAGAGTGGGGAGTGGCTGGGAAGGGATATGGGGTTTCCCTTTGAGGTGATAAAAATGGTCTGGAATTAGACAGTGGTGATGGTTATGCAACCGTGAAAATACTCTAATTGTATATTTTAAAAAGATGAATTTGAGCACAGAAAATTTTTAGGATAGTAGAAATACAATGGTGGATGTGTGTCACTACACGTTTGTCCAAACCCACAGAACGTACGAGAAGAGTGAAACTTAATGTAAAGTATGGACTCTGGGTGATTACGATGTGTCAAGGTAGTTCCTCAAGTGTAAAGAACGTCCCCCTCTGGGGCGACTGTTGATAACGGGGTGCTGTGCTTGTGTGGGGGCAGGAGGCACGTGGGCAATCCCTGTACCTTCCAATCAATTTTGCTGTGAACCTAAAACTTCTCTGAAAACATACAGCCACCTTAAAAAATGGTGAATTTTATGGTATGTGGGCAAGAGCTCTGTCAAGTTGTTACTTTTCAAAAAAAAATGCAGTGTGATGGGGTGTGATTGTCTGACTCCAGTACTCAGACCCCCTGCACTGGGCTGCCTTGATTAGGCACCAGGACCTCTGTGGGGGCCACCAGCCCATGGCTGCTCACCCGTCTCCTCTTCTGGGAGCTGGGAAGTCTGTGGGGAACAAATTACACCCTACTAATTCCTGCCACAAATTCATCCAGAAGGTCTCGTTCTAGAAAGTTCGGCTTTGAATACTTCAGTAATGAGTCTGTCTGGGCTCTGGGCCCCAAAGTAAATATTGCACCTTCAACAATATCTGTTTTGCAACTTACAGAGTTGCTCCACACTACAGCTTTTGTAGTGTATACATTTTTAAGGGACAGAATCATGCCTTGCCCTAAGCTCATTCCTGATTACTTCTTGTCAAGGACAAAAAAAAAAAAAAACACAAAGCTTGTTTCTCGCTAAAAAATGCATCACAAACTTTATCCAGCCTCCCACCCACCTTTCGTAGCCAGCTTTCCCAACAGCTCTGCAGACTTAGAAAGTCACAGGTGAAGGACATGTGGACGCTACAAGGGACCCTCCTATGAGAAAGGAAGTGAAGAAAGCAGTGTTTGCTGAGAACTTACAGGGAATTCTATAAAACCACGGACTCTCTCTTGGATCTTTCTATAGAATTTGCCATTGGAAGGAGTCACGAATCTGACTTTGAAAGCTTATATGAAAGAATTAGCTATTAGACTTTTTTTATCTTTAGTTATTTCTACTTCTCCCCTAAGTTCCACGGCAGCCAAGACCCCATCATGCCCTCACTCAGGTCCCCTCGCTGCACCCAAACTCGCCCTGGAAGATGTGGCAGTCTGCTCCCTGAGCCACTTCCCAGCTCAGTCATATATATGTATATACGTACACTCCTCATTTAATCTACATGAAAGCTTTCTAATATACATATTATTACACTTATATTTTACTAAGACTCGGAGCAGTAGTAGCAAAGTGGTTTGCCAAAGGTTACACAGTTAATAAGTAGAAGCACAGGGGCTATAATTCGTCACTGTTGGATGAGTCTCTAAGATCTCTTTGTGCAACGATGTTTCCTTCTTACCAATCTCTTTTAGCCTGAATTCCTCATTTTATGGTATGGGCAAACTGATGTTGGTTGAGACTTTTCCAGACTAAAATCCACAGTGTAGCCTTTACCCATGCCCCACACTGCAAAACCACAGAGTGGGGTGGATGCAAACCTATAACCACCTTTTCTGTACCCGATGACAGAAAGTATCATATAAATGAGAGACTTGGCAACCTCACTTCTTTTGGATGGACACAAAAAGATCTGTTAAAATTATTGGAAACTATAAGATGATCTTTAGCCAAATGTTCAAGGGAGGGGCTACTAATCGAGCCCTGACCTATGAACAGTACTTGGAAAGGTTCCTGGGTTACCAACAGATAAACCAAACACTGCACCACTGAACTTTGTCATTTCCGCTAAGTACATTTTCTTCTTCCTTACGTGGACTGCAGTAGAGGGAGGTTGAATTTCTGCTTCTCTCTGCAAAGCAGGGGAAGGGGTTATGTCAGCTTTATTTCTGTAGAAGTGGATCAAACCCTCTGACCCTCCTTTCGCCACCTCTTCCCCTTCAAAGGATGACTTTCTATGCTGGTTGTCCAGAGCGGAAGATATTCACTGGGCTGCGTGTCCCCAGTTCCAAGGTCTCAAAGGCAGGAACCAGCCTCCCCCCTCTTACAGTGACCTTAGAGCAGCGGTTCCCAACTTGGGAGGGGGAGGATTTTGGCCCCAGGTGACATTTGGTAATGGCTGGAGACATTTTGGGTTGTCTTAACTTGGGGCGGGGGTGAGGGTTCTACTGGTTCTACGAGTAGGTAGAAGTCAGAGCTGCTCCTAAACATCCTACAATATACAGGGACAGCCTTCCTTGACAAAGAATTATCTAACCCCAAATTCAACAGTGCTGAGACCAAGAAACCCTGCCCAGAATGGACCTACCCTTCGCTGTTCTTCCAGTCCCTGCCTAGGCCAAGCACTATTTCCCACGTGGGAGGAGAATCAGCCTTCCTAGCTTCATTTTACCTTCTCCCTTCTCCAGTTATGGACCAAGAGACCAGTTGTTTTGGCCAGAGTGACACCATCTTGCAGTGAAACCTCTGGGATGCCTGATGTTTGACTCCTGTATACCAAGGTGTTCTGCAACAAGGTCTTTAAACAATGCCTGGAGCATAGATAACCCCTCATATAAAGATGCTTATCTAACCTCCCCCGTAGTCACAAATTATAGCAAGAAAGTCTGAGAGGTGATCAGCTGTACGTGTCTCTATCCTTAAAGCTTGCTATAGAAAGGATACCTTCTGGCAGGTGGGGCCACTGTCTCTTGGCTGCCTGAGACATCACATCTATTTGTAAGTCCCTATGAAATATTTTCTTCCTGAAAAACTGGACTTGTCAGCCTCTCTCTTCAGCCTCTCAGCTGCCTTAGCCTTTGGGGTAGATTTGCATATACCTGCTTGCCCTGGAACAGCATCTGAGAGCATCGTGTCTAGCTATTCCCTTTATTTCACTTTAGTACTAGTTAGAGCACTTGAATTAGCTTTTTCTTAAATTACAATCCTAACACCCCTATGATTGAGGTTCAGAAGGGAGAAGTGTGTAGCTTCCCCAAAGCCATACTACCAAATCTCTATTTATCTTAGGAGTCCTGCATTTCATGGTACATGGATTTCCGCCCAAGCCTTTCCTTATTGTTTTCCATTCAGCTCTTGCTCTTGTTCATACAGCTCCCTTCACTCAGGAGACCAGATGAACAATAGGGAAGGTGGCAGGATTTAGGTGCCACAATCTGACACAGGACTCCAAAATGCTAACATCGCGTTCAAGTCTGTCTTTCCAGCAAACCCATCACCTGTGAAATTCGGAATTGGGTGTCAGAGGAAATGGGGGCAGAGATATTTCATTTGCAGTGAAAATTCCAGATCCTCCCAAACCCAATGGCTGAGACGCATTTTCAAGAGGAACAGATGGGTGCCGGTAAGCATGGGGGCTGCAGACACTCAGGGGAGAAAGACGTTTCAGTCCAACCTCCTGGGGGAGTCCATCTGGCCCAGGCCGTAACGACTTACCCCATGAGGAGGCTAGATGAGGCCTGGTGATGCCTGCAGTTCCGAGGGGGTGGGCTTGGGGAAGGCTCGACATTCTCATTGGCTAACCAGTCAGTGTTGGTCTCCATGGCAACCAATGGACCATCTCTGGGAAAGAAGAAAGAGGAGGCAGCTCCATCTGAGGAGGCGACTCCATAAATCTGTTCCACCCTTCACAGACGGTGGAGGAACCACGCATACAAGCCACATGTGGCCCGGCCCTGCTCCTACATAATGAGAGGTTGACAGTTCCAGGTTCTATGAGTTCAGGGTGAAAGATGAACACATCCAAGGGCAACTCTCAGTGGGCATTCGATTCCCACAAGCTGGTTGGTATTATTTTTCACAGCATGACTTTTCATGCTGCAAGTCATTAAACTCCCCAAATCCCAAATTCCTTAGCCCTGCAAAACTTCAGTTAATATTGTAATGTGATCATTCTCTGAAATACAACACTCTCTGGGGTGGTACATGGTCACAGGTTAAAAACAAGAGTAGCACATCTCTCCGGGCACCGGAAAGTTCAAAAAAGGTAACAGTGGTGAAGGCTTAGCATGACAGTTCTCAAACTTTTGGTCATAGGACCCATTTATATACTCACAACCTATCAAGGTCCCCAAAGAGCTTTTGCTTATGTGGGTTATGTCTGTTGATATTATTTTAGAAATTCATACCAATACAATTTTTAAATACTTATTTATCAATGTACTTAAACTAACAATAAACCCATTTTGTGTTAGCATAAATTAGTTTTATTTAAAAAGAGCCATAGTTTCCAAAACAAAAAGTAATTTAGCAAGATGACTGGTGTTAACAATTTTTTTGCAAATTCCTCTAATGTCTGATTTAATAGAAGACAGCTAGAGTTTCACATCTACTCCTGAATTTAATCTGTTACAATGTATTATGCTGATTGAAGTATATAAAGAAAATCCAGTCTGACACAGACATGTAGGTAGAAAAGGGAGAAATATTTTAATAGCTTTTTCAGGTAGTTGTGGGTAGTATTCTTTGATACTACACCAAAACTCAACAAAGGTATTTTTCAAAGAGTAGGTGCAATGTAGAATCTGAAACCGTATCAATAAACTTCATTGTACTCTATTTAATTAAAATTCATGGATCCATCTTGCACTTTGAATGGATTGTAACAGGAAGGCAGGAGGGTCAGACAGAGAAAGAAATATAAGATGTGGTCATGGACCCAGAGGCTGGAGTGACCCACTTGGAAGAGGGAGGAAGGGGGCCCCAAGCCAAGGACTGCCATGGACCCGTGGATGCTGGAGAAAGTAAGGAAACAAATTTTCCCCCAGAGACTTCAGAAGGAATGCAGCCCTGTGGACACCTTGACCTTAGCCTTCTGAGACTCGGTTCAGACTTCTGGCTTCCAGAACTGTAAATAAATCGGTGCGGGTTGAAGCCATGAAGTTCATGGTAATGTGTTGCAGCAGCAATGGGAGACTAATGTGCCCTAACAGAATGGCTTCCAGTCCGTGGTGAGGAAAGGACAGAGATGCTGATAAAAATAGGCACTTCCTAGGCTGCCTCTCAGGGTCTTACTGCCACTTCCTTGCTGCCTCCCCCAGAAGAACACAGGGGAAGCCCCCATACCTGGGGGCCAGAACTGTGGCAAAGTGTTCGAGTCTCTGCCCCAAGTGCAATTCTTATTCTGTGTCCCTAACTAGGTAGGACTATGTGTACTGTCACAAACTGGGGTTTAAGATGTACTGCTGAACGACAGCGATAAAACAAAGATCTGCATAGGTGGTATGATCCATTTTTATCAAAAATGTACATACATATGTGTATGTATGTATATTCTATCCCATGTCCATCTGCCTATTTATCTACTTCATGTACATAGGAAATAATTTGGGAAAATGATATCAAAATCCAAAGTCTTGACTGGGATTTTAGATTAGTTTTACTATCAATGTCATGCATGCCTACACTGCTTTCGTTTTTACAACACGCATACTCCTGAAACAGAAATACAGACTAATACAACAACTGGAATCCTAGCAGACTTATCTTAAGCCCTTCCAAGCCTAGGTAAGATCCTTGTCTCTGGCAGGCTGCAATGAACGAAGCTTCCTAGGACCTCACAGTTCCCTGGATTAAGGGTCCACCAAGTGTGATCCATGGGCCCCAGGGAGGTCCCCAGGCTCTTTTGGGGGTCTCTGAGGTCAAAACTATTTTCTCAATAATATGAAAATGCCATTTGCCTTTTTCACGGTGTTGACAGTCGCCCTGGGCATGCAGAAGCAGGGGTGGGTTCCCGCCAATGCCTTTGCAAGAAGCAAAGCAGCAGCATCAAGTTGCACAAGTCATCATTGCATTGTCCCTTATAAGCGGGTCCACCTGGATAATTCAGGGTACTGTCCCCATCTAAGATGCTTGATTTAATCATGTATGAAAAATGTTTTTTTGCCACATCAGGTAATATATTCACAGGTTTCAGGGATTAGGTGTGGACATCTTTGGGAGCCGTTGTTCTTTCTCCCTGGATTTTCTGGGGAGACCTGCAAAGCAAGCCTTAAGCAGCCACATACAGAGTCCCCAGGGCAAAAGACCATCCAGAGAACAGGGACCAGGGAGTCAGGAACCCCAAATCACACAAGAGGCTGCCTGGAGTCCACATCCCCCTTACACCATGGCCTCTAACTCCTACTTACAGCTCAAAAGATCACTCAGATGCCCCCTCCTATAGGACGTCACCCCCACCCAGGTTTTCTCTCTTCTCGTGCATGCCCATGGCTCATTCTGTGCATCTATGGGTGAGAACTTTAGGCTTGGGTGTTGATACTCGAGTTCAGGTCTTAGTTCTGTGTTTACAAACTGTGTGATCGTGGGCAAGTATTTCAGCCTCGGTGACCCTGAGATTCCTTAGGTATAAAATAGGGATAATGATACTTCCCTCATAAGGGTGTAGTGAAAATTAAATAAAACATAGGCAAAATGTTTGCACGTTGCCAGATACTTTACAGGCACTCGATACATGTAGCCACTATCATTATTATTATTCAAAGTAACCACCAACACTTATGTTAGTTTATCTGTTCACTTTTCCACTTTTTAACACTAAATTCCTTGAGGACAAGGACCTGATCGATGAGTCCTGTTTCTGTGCCCGTTGCAGATGATATTAAAGACTGGAAATCCCTTCCCTATCTTCAGGAACAAGAAAATGCACACGGGGCTCACGTATTCAGTCATCAAACCTCTCCTGAGCCCCTGCAATCTGCTGGTCACTGTCCTTGGTGCTGGGGATACCGTGAGCCGATTTTTGTCCTCCAGCTGCTGAAAGAGATGTTTAACGTGCAACGTGAGCATTGCTGTTACAGACACATGTGAGAGCTGCTTTAGAAGCCCGGTGGAGAAGAAAGCAACTGCCCTTTTTGGGAAGGAGGCAGGAAGGGGTATCCAGGAAGGCTTCACACACGAGGGGATGCTGACAGTGAGTGTTGTTGGATGAGAATGGGTTGGCAACACCGAGGGAGGGAGAGGAAACAGCAGCTATGCAGTCAACACAGTAACGGAGACAGCCCGGCATCCATCGGACAGGTGTAGTTGACACAGGTGTAGTTGATGTGTTTCAGGATGGCCCAGGGGAGGGAAGACTGGGAGGATGAAGAGATAAAGTAGAAGAGGCAGTTAGGAGTCATATAACGGAAGGTCCTGGAGCACCATGACGAGTGGTTTGGCCTTTAGACTGAGAGCAGTGTGGGGCCGAAGGAAGGTGTCTCCGAGTCAGATTCCTTCCAAGAATTCTCCCATTGGCCACAACATGGAGATGGCTTGAAGGGAAGCCAGTTGGAGTGAACAGAGGAAAACCAACTGGGAGCTCACTGCATTCGTCTGGATGAGAAGAGATGAGGTTTGAAGCAGGGCCGGGGACGTGGGGTGGACGGAAAGCTTAGGAGAGCTGCTCAGAGGTGACTGCGTTATGAGTCCCGTGTCCACACCTCAACTCCTTCACCAGGCGGGTCATTAGAGCCATAAATTACAAATTAATCTTAAAGAAAAAAATAAAAAAGCAAGGGAGGAAAGTGTTGCACATGAATTCTTCCTCTGCCCTCTGTATGTGTGTATTTGATGACTCTGGGTTTCTTCTGCAAAAGTCAATGAAACAATTAAGTCTCTGCCCATTTTTCCTCATCCTGATCTCAAACAGTGTTAAAAAGGCTTGCGCTACACTTTTCCCACCCGGGCTTGTTAATAATTCATGCACTTGCCTTCTTCGGTTCGTTTGTCTTTGCAGTTAAAACTCAGTGGAAATGGGGAGGTTCGCTTTGGCTTTCCGAATGCGCCATCCTTGCAAACATTCAAATAGTCACATCTTTAACTCCCACAATTTGAGGCTTGTGAAATTCTCTTTATCTTCCACCAACATCCCAATAAGGAATAAAAAATGATCTTTGCTCATTTTGTCACCTCGCTTTCTGATGAGTTCTGTTTCCCTTGGATCGTTCTGCCCAGGGTCACTGTGGCTAAGCTAGAGAAGGGCATTCTGTTGCTACTCAGAGTGTCACCAGCAGAGTCAGCTTCACCCTGGAAAAGGGTTTCTCAACCTTGGCACTATTGACATTTGGGGCCAGAAAATTCTTCGTGGTGGGGGCCATCCTGGGCATCACAGAGTGATTAGCAGCGTCCCTGACCTCTACCCACCAGGTGCAAGTAGCATCCCTGCTCACCAGACAACCAAAATATCTAAAAATATCTCCAGGCATCATCAAAAGCCTTCTGGGGCCAAAATCTCCCCATCTTAAAACCATCCCCCAAGACCTTGGTTTAGAATTAAACTCTCCAGCCCTGTCACAGAGCCAATGGGCCAGAATCTGCATTTTAACAAGCCCCCAGGCGATTCACAGGCACATTCAAGTGTGAGAAGTACCGGGCCAGAGGGCTGGTTCCCAAACTTTGGCCGCACTTTGGA
Source organism: Lemur catta (assembly GCF_020740605.2). Classification (NCBI taxonomy): domain Eukaryota; kingdom Metazoa; phylum Chordata; class Mammalia; order Primates; family Lemuridae; genus Lemur; species Lemur catta. Next base: position 14,181,464 of record NC_059147.1, on the reverse strand, counting down.
ATCACCTGGAAATATCTAGGACAGGTTCGGTGTCTGGGCCACACTCCCGGAGATTTGGATCCTGTTGGTACAGGCGAGACCTACACACCGAGAATTTTAAGATCTCCCCAGGTGATTCTGATGAAGAAAAGTTTAAAACCACCATTGCTCACCCAGTTTAGCCCTAATTCTCACATTTTGCAGATGAGGAAACTGAGGCACAGAAGGCTCCAGGAACTTCCCCATCTGGAAATCAGTAGAGCCAAGATTCACACCATAAACTTGCCCTCAGAGACCAAGGATGAGTCTGTCTGGCTCACCATGCCTGTGTCTCTGCAGTGCTTAGAACTGCATCTTGCATGTGGCAGACAAGCAACACTGGAGCAGGTGAACGGATGGACAAAACGAACAGACAGCAGGATAAAGAACTCAACTTGCATCTTTCTGGTGCCAAAGTCCAATCCAATACACAATAATGAGAAGGTCAGGAAAACATGACAGGGGTTCCATCCATGGCTCAGTGCAGACAGATGCTCCTCCTGTCTGCTCACTGGCTGGCCTTTCAGGCTTGGTGGCTGCCGGCTGAGGCCTGGGGGGCAGGAGGGTGAGGTCCAGGTCTAGGCAGCAGCCAGAGCATCAGCATCTCCAAGAAGAGCCCCGACTGCACAGGCACAGTGAGCCTGGTGGTCCCCCTGCACGTCTCCCAGCTTCCTGTGTGGTCAGGCCAACTACATCTCTTTACAGATAAGGATTCCAAAGTTCAGAGAAGTAGAGAACTACTAGTTCGTAAGTGTTAGGGAAGCTAGAATTCAGAGGGACTCTGTGATCCCTGCCCTGCGGATAACCCAGCACAGAGGGACTCTCCCCAGGTGCCCCGGGCTCAGAGAAGCACTTTGGATCTCAGGTTCAGCTACGTCTCCAGCCTCATTTCTCACTTTGCTCCTCCTCTCTCCTCAGACTCCTTCTAACCCAGTATAATTCTCTATCCACTCCAGCCACACTGACCTCTTTTTACTTCCCCCTTATCTCTGAGCCTCTGCACATGTTGCTCCAGTGCCCTGTAAAACTCTCCCGTGGCTCATCCTTCACCTCGTCCAGGAAGCCTTCCCAGACCACTCCTCACCAGGGAGGTGGGTGCCTGTCTCTCCTTCCCACAAGGCTCTGATTCCGACCAGTGTGCTCACAACACCGTCTGATGAAAATTTCTTTTTTCTTTCTTTTTCTTTTTTTTTTGAGACAGAGTCTCACTCTGTTGCCCGGGCTAGAGTGCCATGGCATCAGCTTAGCTCACAGCAACCTCAAACTCCTGGGCGTAAGCGATCCTCCTGGCTCAGTCTCCTGAGTAGCTGGGACTACAGGCATGCGCCACCATGCCCGGCTAATTTTTTCTATATATTTTTAGTTGTCCAGATAATTTCTTTCTATTTTTAGTAGAGACGGGGTCTCGCTCTTGCTCAGGCTGGTCTCGAACTCCTGACCTCAAGTGATCCTCCCACCTCGGCCTCCCAGAGTGCTAGGATTACAGGCATGAGCCACCGAGCCTGGCCAGAATTTCTTATCTGTCATTCCTACGACACGGTGAGCTTTGGAAAGGCAGTGGCGTGTTCACGTGCTTCACCTTGTTTTCTAACACCCAGCAGAATCCCTGGCACAGAGTGTGTGCTAAATAAACATTTATTCAAGGAATGAATAAACCAAACACTATTCATAGCACCCCAGCCAAGACTGGGGCTCCCATGTTCCCTTTCAGCCGTATCTGAGACTGGAATTAGACTAAGAGGGTGGGGAGGGGAGGAAGGCGGGAGGGAGGGAAAGAGCTTGGTTTTGCTTGGATATTTGGAAAGTTACGTGATTTGTCAAGTGATCACGAAAGAATCAGTTATCCGATTCCTGCCTCCTTAGGGACCCCACCCCTCACCAGACCTCCTGGATACAACCTGAGTGATCAAAGGAAAGGGAGACAGTGTTCAACAGCAACCAAATCCTGACCACGTGTTAGAAGCAGGTTCACCCCAAGACAGGGAGTCAAGAGCCTGGATCAGCCGTGCATCTGGCCCCATCAGGAGAGGGAATGCCCACCCGAGCCTGGTGTTTTGCCAAGGGATTAAAGGCTTTCTAGGACATGTGAATGCAAATATTTGCATGATTAAAATTTAGCAAACCGGGATGCACAGTCTCCTGGGCCAACTCTGCAGTACACGACTGTGTGTGTGGCTGTGAATTTCTGTTGGCAACACGGTAGTTGGAGAAAGGAGACAATCTGGGGGTCTCTGCCTCTGTCAACCCCCTAGTGTCACCTGAGGTCTTGGGGATGCAGCTTGAGCTTGAGAATTCTAGAGAGAAATGGTCACAGTCCTCTGAAACCAGGGAGGACTGAAAGAAGACTATTATCTAGAGGTACTACAGGCACCCTGACTCTGAGGGAAAGCAAAGGGGACCAAGCAGAGGCGACAGTGTGGGGGCCACCATGCTTACAGCATGTTCACAGATGGGGAGATCGATCTGTCACACACAGAACAGAGTCAGTGAGTCAGAGCATTGGGCCACACTGAAGAGGATTTTGAAAAGTGATGATGATGCCTCAAATATACATAGAGCCTTCGATTTAACACGATCTTCTTGTGTTTGAGAAAATTCAAATGACGTCCTTTGTCCAGAGTCTGCCAGGACAAGTGCTCAATAGCTGTCAGCCGCATCTGCTCCCATTTGATTCTCACCAAGCCCCGGGACAGACTGTCATTACCAGCATGCAGTAAAACGAGAAACCAAAGGAAAAACAAAACCAAGTCTGTGTTAATAAACACGCTCGGGAGTTGGCCAGGATGACACGCTGGTGTCAGGATGGGCTGCAGCATCCGACTGCAAGTCCAGGGTCCTCCCCAGCTTGTCCCACCTGCCTTAGGAGCAGAACTCTCCACCAAGGGTATCAAGACCCAGGAAGGATCAGAGGCTGCCCAGTGTGACACAGTGCGGTGTTTCATGGAGATTCCTTTGGCAGTAGGGCAGGGGGTGGGTTGGAGATGGGGAAAGCTGGGGCAGAAAGAAGAGACATTTTTAAATCTGGGGACGTGAAGGTCCTAGAGAAAGGTGGTAACGGCAAGACAGAAAAGGAAGTGGCAGGTTCAAGAGATTTAGGGGGCAAATCACTGCATGTAGTGGCAGGATAGAGAGAGAGAAAATGGAAGGATTACAATAACCACCTAGGTACAGGAGCGAGTTCCACCGGCTGTTTTGATGGAGATGGGTGCTTAAGATCCCACAGACATATAGACCTTCAAGGCCCATGCCCTCCCCCTCCTCAGCCTCCTTCTCATCTTGATCCTTCTGTAGGACAGTTTATTGAGATGAAATTCACGAAACATAAAATTAGCCATTTTCAAGTGAAAAATCCAGTGGCATTTAGCACATTCACAATGTTATGCAACCACCGCTTCCATCTAGCTTGGAAACATTTCCATCCTTCCAAAGTAAAACCTCCTACCCATTAAGCAGTCCTCCTCATTTCCCACTCCTTCCAACCCCCAGCAACAACCAATCTGATTTCTGTCTCTAAAGATCTATCTCTTCTGGTCATTTCATGTCAGTGCAATCACACGTGGTCCCTGTGGCTGACTCCCTTCACTCGGCATCATGTGGCTGAGGTTCACCATATCGTAGCATGTGTGGGTCCTTCGTTCCTTTCTGTGGCTAAATTCTATCCCCTTGTGTTCACAAGCCACAGTCTGTTTACCCATTCACCCATCGATGGGCATTTGGGTTGTTTCTACCTTTCGCCTGACGTGAACAGTGCTGTGATGAACATGTGTGTACGTGCACTTGTTTGAGTCCCTGTTTTCAACCCTTCCTGTTCTAGACCCAGGCACGGAATTGCTGGGCCACATGGTAACTCCATGGCCGAGTCGTTGAGAAACTCTCACCTGTTTTCCACAGTGGCTGCACCACTCGACACTCTCACCTGCAGTGTATGAGGGTTCCAATTTCTCCAGTGCTGCTTCGTCAACAATGTCCCTCTCCTTCCTGCCCAACCCTGGGAGACGTTCATCGAGATGCCCTTGAACTTGGCACATTTTATTTATTTCCAACTAGTAGGCCACTTTGCAAATCAACGTTTCCTCCCACCCTGCACTCACCATGACCAGCCAAGACCTCAGCCCTCACTGTCTTTTAAAGTATCCCCTGTTGGTCCCAATAAACCAGCTAAACCCAATCACTCTGCACCCTCGCTCCTGAGCCCTCCTCACCAGGATGTGCCGTCACTGCTCGGGACCATTCTCTTAGATTGGCTGGACTCTCAGGGTGGCCACAGCAAGTAGACTTCATCTTATACACCAGCTCTATCAGCTTGGCTGTGTTGAGAAGGATTCTGAGACTGCAACTGTGCTGCAGAACGTGCTAGAATTACTATGGGTTGTGGGATTGGGAAGACGGCACACATGCGATGCCCCCCACCAGCTATCTGCACCCTGGTTTCATGCACTTGTCCCTTCTGTTTCTATCAGGCTCTGCCTCCTCACACATGCTCATCCCTCAATTTTGTCTCTGCGGTCCTCTCTGTCCCTAGGGCCACAGCTCAGTACGATTTTCCTTCAAGACTCTTCCTACATGTTATCATTTCCCAGAACATTCTTCATCACTATAACTCCCCAACACTGGCCAAAACTTGTCCCTTTAGGGCACTGCTTATGACAAGTAATAGCATAAGCTCTTCCAAGCAGACAAACGAAATTAAGGGCAAGGGCAAAGAACAGCCCCCACATCCAATATTTTGTCTCCAAATGTGCGACTGTACCCTGACATTGTAAGCGGGAAGAGGGGGACTCCTTGGGTGGAACAGTTCTGGGGGGAGTGCCGTTTTCTCTCCATATTTCCTGCTACCTCCCAGCGCTGCAGCAACAGCTGGTGCACTGGCACAAGAGGTTGAGGCGCTAGGTCTGACTGCATCCTCATTTTGTCCTGACGCGGAACTGTCAAGCCCTCACATTTCAAAGGCAGCGATTGTTTTGAATGCCAACAATAGACTCTTGCTCTCTGACTCGCTCTGTGAGCCCCACAGGGTTTTAGATTTTTCTTTCTTTTTTTTTTTTTTTTTCACTTTTTGGGTTTAGATCTTTGTAAAGCCAGCACTGCACAAAGCAGAAGTGTACGAGTGAATTCCCCTGATAAGGGCTCAGTGCACGGCCACCGATAAGCCTTACGGGGGCTGATTTGACAGTATCTGTGCGGAACCCAGCAGTACATGGTCAAGTACAGATCGTAGCCACCAGGGCTTTGCGTTTCCATCTGGAGCATGCTGGGAAGCAGAGCAGAGCTGGGAAGGCAGGCGCCTGAAAACGTGCGCTCTTCTCACCTCCCTGCCCCGCGTTAGCCTCTGGCATCTTTCCCCCGGATGCTGCCACAGGGCTTCCCCCACCTCCACACTGCAGCCAGCAGCCTCTCCCCCGAAAGGAGACTGACCACTTCACCATCAGCCTTGAAATCCTTCACCGGATCTCTAATCTCTCCGGCAGGGGTTTACTCTGGGTCTAGGTACCCCCAGGCGCTCAGTGTTCTCCAGCCAGAGGCCAGCAAACCCTTCCCTGGCCATCTCACAGTCTCTGTCACAACTACTCAACTCTGCCCTTGGGCCAGAAAGCAGCTATAGGCAATGTGTAAACACAGGGCTGTGGCTGTGTTCCAACAAAACTTTATTTATTTAAAAATCATGCCACTGGCCAGATTTGACCAACAGGCTGCTCTAAACTCTCTAAATCTATATGCAAAATGATGTGCCATTATGCATTTCTGGGGGAGCAGGCTGGTAGCTTTCAGCAGATAGTCAAAGAGTGTGATGACCCCCCAAGTGCTCATGCGCTGGGATGGTGTCCCCCAGGCTTCTGACCCTTCAGTTGCTGCACCGGGTACTTTTCAGTTTTAGTGCACAACCAGGCTGTGTCCTCCATCTCTGTCTGTCTCTGCACATGTTCAGCCCGGACTGCTTCTTATTGTCCAGTGCTTTGTCCCATACCTGAGTACCCACTACCCACTGCACATGGCTAGTCACTGGTGTAGTTTTTGCCCTCATGGAATTTAGTGCCGAAAGGGGTAAGAGAGATATAAGACAACTGATGAGTTAAAGGAATTGCACGTCTTATAACAGTTGTGAATTGTTACAATTGCGACATCGTGATATAATTGTGCTCAGCATAGGAAAAGGAAAGGAAAGATTGCTATGAGTCAGGAGGCCAGTCTTCCCAGGTAGGTTTCTAGGAAGTAGAACACTGAATGCTAAAACCAGGCAGTCCCATTTAAACAGGCTGAGTGTATAGGGTGATCCTGTATGCTTTTGAACCAGGGGATCCTAACTTAGCATGGAAGTTCAAGGAAGCCTCTCGGAGCATCTGGCATTCCACTTCACCATCGTTTATATAATCCCAGATACTCTTGCCCCATTTTCCTGTATTAGTCAAGAGATCACATCCATATTGTGAATCTGCTGCAATAAACTCTTTGGACCATAAATCCTTTTATGTCTGTAATTGTACCAAGAAAGGTTTTGTTCGTTATTTGTTATTTTTCAATGCAAGTACGTAAGCTACACAGAAGGTCCATCACTTAAGTAGCACTATTAATATTAGTCTCTAATAAGACAGAAATAGCTCCTAGTGGAGTCCAGAGAGAAGATACAATAGATATTTAACAAGGAGTCAAGACCAAACCTATTGGTAATGCCTTTTCATTTTAGATGAGGGCAGCATACCCATTTGAGCTAGAATTAAATATTCTAGGATATTAGCACAGAGGAGTCCTGCAGTAACTGCATTTGCCTAGCCACAAATTGAATAAAATGAGCTGGCAAAGTTATTATTTTATCTACTGGGTTGAACCACACAGAATCGACATTTTTGTAGCACAAATACAAGTAAGCATTAGCCATTTCAACCTATACATGCGCAGTACGCTTAAGTTTTCAAACTTATCTTGGATACACCTGTAATGAATTCACTTTACGGAAGGAAAGAAGGTCCACGTATTGGCGTCATGTGTCTGAGTCCCAATCTGGGATCTGCTACTTATCAGATAGAGTGTGAGCCAACTATGCATCTCTCTCAGCCTTAGTTTCCTCACCAGTAAACATGTATAACGGCATCTATGTTATTGGGCTGCCCAAAGTACCCGTCCACTGCAGTGTCCATGGGAAGACATTTGATCAAAGCGATCGCACTCAATGGGCTCCTACTGAGAACACCTCAGTCAAGGGATCACACACTTGGGATAATCTAGCACATCCCTTACTTCCCCCCATCACCCTGTCCAGGAACACAGTGAACCCCAAGTGGCCTAAGCCGACCTCCTTCTCTCCTGCAGGTGAGGGAACCTGAGACCCTCAGAGTTGAAGTGATGTCTTAGTTCATTCAGGCTGCTATAACAAAATACCTTAGACTGAGCGGCTTATCAACAACAGAAATTTATTTCTCACAATTCTGGAGGCTGAGAAGTCCAAGATCAAGGTGCCAGCAGCTTTGGTGTTTGATACACCTGCCACCTTGTTGTGTCCTCACATGGTGGAAGGGGCATATGAGCTTCCTTGGGCCTTTTTTGTAAGAGCATTAATCCCGTTCATGAGAGCTTTGCCCGTATGACCTAATCACCTCCCCCAAAGCCCTACCTCCTAATACCATCACTTTAGGGGTTAGGATTTCCACATATGAATGGGGCAGGGGGACATTCAGGGCATAGCAAGTGGCTTCTCCAGTATCAAACTAATGAGTGCCTCTGTTTGAAGGTGAGCCATACTGTGCCTTTAGGTTGACATGTGGTCGCCATATAGCACAGACTCTGATGACAAGCCTAAGATTCAGGTTTCCAGTCACGTGATTAAGTAGATATGAATTTACCAGCGGAGGGAGGAGGATGCCTCCTGTCGAGTGAGAAAAGTTACCACTATTGGACCTTACAAGGCCAATGAAACAGCTCTGAGGTCCAGATACTCAGTGTTCATCTTGAAAATGAAGCTTTGGCTGACAGCACAAAAGTCATTAAAAGACCCTCTCCGAGAGTGTCAGGGCATGTGCAAAGACGTTCCACTGAGCTGTATTAAAAATGGATATTGAAAGTTAAAATGCTTTTTCCCAGCATCACCAGTTACTTCTAAATGGGTAAATTCTTCTTCCCTGACATAGTGGATGGGTTTCTGCAGCCTCAGCCTTTTGGGAAACTAAGCACCCCCGGAAGCCCCCGTGCAGATTTTATTGTGAATCAGGTGTAAAAATCAGATGGCGCTCTCCTTACCGCCTCCTGAAAACCTGCTGATTTATGGAAGCTGGGAGAGAGATTGCATTGCAAGGTTGAAATCGGTGGCACGAAACTCCCTCGCCCTTTCTTCTGTTCCCCATAACACTTTGCAGAACTCAGAGAATGGTCCCAGCATTATAAATGGGAAAATAAATAGCTCTGAGAGGGCGTTTGAGAAAATCTAGCCATTTTCTCAACTGTGAGGATAATGGAAGAGCTGAGAATAGGAAAGAAAGAAAGAATAAATAATAATAAAAGTCTCAGCCTCACCTTTCTGTTTTAAGTTATGTGGTCTTGGACGAGAAGTCATACTAGGACTGAGGCAAGGCTGCCAGAGACTTGCTAACAGTCACTGTCTATTTCTTTTGCCAGCAAATGTCACTCTGCTAACAAACCATTTTCCCAGCCTCCCTTGGAGCTAGTGTAGCCGTGTGACAATGAGCTATAAGCAAAAGTATGATAGCAAACTTCCAAAAATGACCTCTAAGAAGAAGTGGTATGCCCTTTCACTTCTATTTTCTTGTGGCCTGGAATGCATACATAATGGCTGGGGCTTGAGCAGCCATATTGGACCATGAGACAACATGCTGAAAATAGTAGAGCGGCAAGCTAGAGCCTCTGGCCCTAAGAATTTCAGGAAGCTGCTATATCAGCCTTAGATTACCTACCTCTGATTATATTTTGTGTGTATGAAAATAAAACTGTATGTGTTTAAACCACTGTAGGAGAGTTTTTATTACGTGAAGCTAAACAATAGTAATGATACAAGCACTAAATTCATAGGTTCGCTGTGGACTTTACAAAGCTAACGTGAGTGCAAAGTACCTGGAAGGAATACAGAAATATAAGATTCTCCCTCTCTTGCACTTACTTTCTCACATGCACACACACAAACGCATACATACACAGTATTTCAAGATGAAAGTCTTCATCAAAACTTCATTGTATATAAGAGAAAAATATGGAATGTTTTCTTACTTTGGATGAAGACTGAAAGAACAAACATTATTCCACATGGGAGGGTTTGGACCTTGTCATGCTATAGAGTCATTTCAACTAGTTTGAGTTTTAAATCTTGACATTTGAACTCCTAGAATGGAATAGCTACTAGTCTAGAATGATATACAGAACTCCCCCTACACACACCATGACTTTTCTAATTGTATTTCTAAAACCCAAAGCCAAAACAAAACTCTTGGCTTATTTTCTTAATATTAGCTTCTCCCTCAATGATCTTCATCCATGGAAATGGCATGATCATCCGTACTGTCATTCTGGCCCATCTCCCAGAGCCATCCTTGTTCCCTCTTTCCCTCCTGCCATCTGCTTCATCAGCAAGTCCTGTTGATGTTCTCTCCAAAGCCTCTCTCACACCCACCCACTGTTCCCTCCATAACCCCCATCGCCGGACACCAGCTTTTCCCCTTGACAGCTGCCGTGGCTCTGGGGCTGGTGCACTTGGTGTTGCTCTTGCCTCCCCACAAAAGAATCAGAATGATCTTTAAAAACATGAATATCAGATCATGGCATGCACGTGATGAAAGCTGCCAATGGCTTCCCAACACAACTAAAATCCTCACCCTCCCTACCTCACCTGCATCTCCCTCTGCCCCTCTCCCCCACTTGGTTCCTTGGCTCCACTCACATGGCTTTATTTCTGTTCTTTAAAAACACTACGTTCAGTCCTGCCTTGGGACATTTGCATCTGCTGTTCTCCTTTCCTGAAAAGTCCTTCTCCCCCACATCGTCACATGGTATCATCCTCAACACTTGGATTTGGGCTGCCACCCCCCACCCCACCCTCTCTGAAGACTCTCCCAACACCTGCCCCAGTCTCTACTGCTTCCCTGTGTTTTAGCATCATTATAACATATGTGGATGCCTGATGTATGGGGATTTGTTTATTTGTTTGAAACTCCCACTGGACTAAAGCAGCTTCTGTAGCAGAGACCTTCTATATTGTGTTCCTAGCTCCATCCTCTGTGCTTGGCACATATCAGGTGCTCAATAATTATTTTTAAATGGATGAGTTAATTGGCCACAGCAATCAAGGTATTAAAATCATCTGAGTTGATTTGACTCCGCTACTGAAGCAATATTACTATCATTAAATTCAAATTGAGTACAAACAGAATCACTAATATTAATCCACCCACTGATTATCCCATATTTTAATGGACCCCCCCCACCACCACCCCTGCTATGTCCCACTGTAGCCCAGCACCCCAGCCAAAGGCTTTCTATGGGACCACACAGCCATTTCTTTAGCTAAACAAGCTAAGAAGGGGCTAAATTGCTTGTCGATAGTAGGTGGGAGGTTTAGAGAGTAATAAAAATATTCCTCTGTTTCCATTCACACTTCTTCCCCTCTCTCTATCGGCAAATGATAAGAGCTGTTAAGAGATTATTGAACCACTTTAACCATCTGCAATTGATGGGCAAAGCTTTTTTCTAATTAAACAAATCCTAGATTTATAAGTCAGCTAAGGGAAGACTTGTTTCTACTGTCAGGCAGCTATAACCGAGAGAAGCATTTCTCCAGCTTTTCTGGTCTTTGCCTAGGAACATGCCAAATGCAGTCAACCATCATATCTGCAGGGTACCCCACATGCTCACACACCCCCCAGGTATTGAGCCTTTTAAGTGTAACAAGTAGAAGCAGAGAAAAAGCTTGACTCCAAGCTTGACAAGACAGAATAATCAAAATGTGTTAATACCTTTATTGAAAAGGAAAACTGGGAGTTAAATAGCAATTAAGTTAATAACTGGATTCTGATTTTCTTTACTAAATCAAGATCTCAGGTGAATTTTTTTATTGCTAACTGTTTATTTGTGCTTTTAAACAGCATTTTGACTAAAGCAAAACTGGCAATGCAGTTAAAGCCTTGCAAGATCCCTTTTTCAGAGCCCAGATAGAACTGGGTTTAAATCTCAACTTAACCTCCTGCAACGCACTTAGTTTTAGGTAAGTGCTATAGTTTGAGCATTTGTCCCCTCCAAATCTCATGTTGAAATTTGATCCCCAATGATGGAGGTGGGGCCTAATGGGGGGTATTTTGGTCATGGGGCCAGATCTCTCATGAATGATTTGGTGCTGTCCTCAAAGTAACGAGTGATGTTTCCCTCCCTTAGTTCTGGTGAGAGCTGATTGTTAGAAAGAGCCTGGCTCCTCCCACCCCTCCTGCTTTCTCTTTTGCAGTGTGATCTCTGTACGTGCTGGTTCCTCTTAGCCTTCTGCCATGAGTGGAAGAAGCTTAGAGCCCTCACCAGATGAAGATGCCCAGGTTTGAACTTCTCCAGACATCAGATTTTTGAGCCAAATAAACCCTTTTTCCTTAAAAATGACACAGCCTCAGGTATTCCTTTATAGCAACACAAACAGTCTGAGAAAGTAAATTACCCAAACTCCTTGATCTTCCATTCTCTCATCCCATAAAGCAGGGATGAGACACTATCCTGGCTTCATGCATTGCTGAAAGGATTAAAGTGAGATGTTGCCAGGCACAGAGCATTTTGCCATACAGGTTGCCTAAAGAAAGCTCACAGTAAATGTCACTTTCTTTCCTTTCCTACCCCAATTCATTGTTATGAATCAAGCCTTTGTCAGCAATGATGACTATTTAGTCTAACAGCTATAGATACAACTGTGCCATAGTTATGGTTTAATAATTTCAGATGATTAGACTCACTTGCATAGGGTTTGCTTTCTCCATGTGGATTTTAACTTGTTTCTCCGTTTTAAAGTAAAATATAAGGTCCAAATGCCCATCACCCCCTTGTGCTCCGTACTTCAAATTCAACATCTTCTTTTTTATTTCTTGAACATTTCAGTGTTCCTCTGGACTTTGTATGTCTGGCTCCTTTTCTTTCTCCAGCCTCAGCTCAAAGGTCAGCAGCTCACAGTGGGACAGTTGAGGATCGCTTGATGTAAATATCCTCCCATCAGTCTTCCCCATCACCCTGTCTATTTCCAGCAGGGCACAGGGGTATCGTCCAAAGCTGTCCTTTTTGTGTCTGTTTGCTGGTTTAACAGCCCTCTAATAGGGCAGGTGCGGTCATGGATCCTGGCTCTCCTGTTAGCCAAACAGCTTCCCGAACTTCTCTGAACCTCAGTTTACTCATCCATATAAAAGGAGAGTTAATAGTACCCACTTTGAGTAGCCAATAGGATAAATTAGATAATGCCTACTTAGATAATGCCCACCAAAGTGTCTCCTCCCTCAGGCAGGGATTTCACCTGGTTCTCTGCCACCAGCTCTAGACAGGCTCCCAACAGGTATTTAATGAATAAGCAAGCAAACAAACTTGTTGGTACAGCAATTGTTTTGATTTGGTTTCCCCCGAAAGGATTTGGGTGCAAGTGATTTACTCAGGAGGCAGTTTTAGGAAGAACCAGCAAGAAGTGAAAGAGTGAGACAGGGAAGAGAAGGAAACTGGGAAAAGGTGGGTTTTCAAGCTAATAACCACCATGGACAATTCAGGCTCTCGCTAGGGAGTGCTAGGAGCAGGGAAGAAAAGTCAGGTGGTGGTATACACACCCTACTCCCACTCTGGGAGAGAGACGTCTGTTCCCAACCACCAATTCACAAGTTACTGATTGAGAGCTAGTAAGTCCTAAATATTTTCAGCTTGCTCCAAAATGCAGGCAGAGTGGACTCCAGTCCAGGCCAGAGAAAGCACCCCCAAAAATGACAAGGACTGGCAGTTGGAAACCAGGCAGGGTGTACATGAAAGTATTAAGTTCCAAGGGTATAGGATACAAAGATCTTAAAACTGTTGACACAAAACTCAGAGCACACAGTCCAGCATTGAACATTACAACCATTCCCTCAAGTCTGTGAATTTTGCTGCAAACATACACACAGGGTATGCAGAGCGGGCACATACATAATACACACACAGCAGCTAACTTTTCTCCGCTCTTCTCAAATGGTATCTTGAACAGAGAATAACCCCAAAAAATAAAACTATTCTGATTTTATTAAATATTAAAGAACAAGAGTCATAGCAACGTATGGTTAAATACTACTCCTCAGATATCCATTCAAACATGTTGGGGTCCCCCAACAGTGGTTTGGAGAATGGCTCTTGCTTGGAATTTGACATGATTTTGAAATAACCCATCTCACATGAACAAGGTTTATGCTGCAAATTCTCTGCAAAGAGCTATTAAAAGTCAGTGATGAGTGAAAATAGTCTTCAAAATTTCATGTCCACTTTCAAACCCTAGATTGAGTTTCTCCTTTCCAGTTCCATTCAAATAATTATGTTCCCCGGATTAAATGATACTTTTTAAATTTGATTGCATCCTGCAGCCATATGTTTATTTTATCCGGACGAGGGAGAGAGGTATCTTAATTTCTCATAATAAGAGCTTTCGTGAAAGCTGGCACTTCAGTGGCATGGCAGTAATCAAAACTGAATTCTATACAAGAGGTAAATTATACTGCCTTCCAAATTAATTTGCAAATGGTCACAATACTAATAAAATGCAGGCAAGGCTGTGATTTCCCTTTTGCCAAAGCCCAGCTCTCCTCAATAACTAGAAGCAAATTTGCCGAGGAGCACTGTGTCAGGCACATGCTATGTGCTGGGAAGTGTGGGTCTAGCTGGAGACGTGCAGGATGAATTCTGGAAGTTGGAGCATGACAGACTTGGAGGAGATTTGCCTCTGATTCTTGTCTTCAGTTTTCTTATGCTCTGTAGCTGATCTGGAAGATGCCAGCTTCTAACCCCAAACACTGGAATGAAGAAGGGACCTCACAAAGGACATAGTTCTGCAGTATTGTAAGCCCCAGCCCTCTTCTTAGCAAGGGCTTTGGGGCTTACCCTGTTCCCAATATGTGGCTTAACTTTATTTATAACACCCACAGCACAGATGTTCCCTTGAAATCTACTTCAGTTGATCAACGGGTCTCCTCCCAGACAATGAGCAGTTTTTGAAGGCAAGGACTGGTCAGCGTATTAATTTCCCATTGCTGCCAATAACATGTTGCCACAAACTTAGTGGCTTAAAGCAATATGAATTTATTTTCTTGAGCTCTGGAGATCAGAGGGGAATCAGTTTCCTCATCTTCTTCAGCTTCTAAAGGCCGCCTACATCCCTTGGCTTATGGCCCTGCGTCAACCCAACCTCTGCTTCCTTTGAACTCCCTGCCTCCCTCTTAGAAGGACTCTGCTCCTTGAGCCCACCTAAATAATTCAGCATCATCTTCCCATCTCAAGATCCTCAGTCATATCCACAAAGCCCGTTTTGCCATGTGAGGTAGGATATCCACACATTCGGGGGATTAGGACATAGACATTTTTGGTGGTATTATTCTTCCCACCACAACGGTGACCACCATTCTGTCCCAAGCACAGACAAGACACATCCAGGTAACCTGAAGTCATAGTAAAATGACAATATAGTGAGGCCATTTGGAGAATGTGACTTGAGTGTGAAATAAGGCAGGTGCGGTCATGGATCCTGGCTCTCCTGTTAGCCAAACAGCTTCCCGAACTTCTCTGAACCTCAGTTTACTCATCCATATAAAAGGAGAGTTAATAGTACCCACTTTGAGTAGTCAATAGGATAAATTAGATAATGCCTACTGAGAATGTTGCCCAGAGCTTGTCACACTCCGAGCTTGAGAGGCTCTCACTGAACCCCCGAACTAAACCAGGAGTCATCAAATGTTTGTTGTAAAGGGCCAGACAGTAAATATTTTCAGCTGTGAAGTACATACGGTCTGTCGCAGCTACACAACTCTCCCGAGGGTAGCACAAAAGTAGCCCTAGACAATGCACAAATGAATACGCAAAGCTATGTTCCAATAAAACTTTATTTAAGAACATTCAAATCTGAATTCCACGTAGTTTTCACATGTCATGAACATTTTTTTTCTTTAGATTTTTTTTCCCCCAGCCATTTAAAACTGTAAAAACTTTAACACGTGGGCGCTCAAAAACAGGAAGCGGGCTGGATTTGACCCGTGGATCACAGGTTCCTAAACCCCAGACTAGATGATTTCTGAACTCCCTTCTATCTAAGAGTCTATGAACCTATTAGCCAAAATCTCATGTTGAGGGGGAGTGGGAGGCAGCCAAACCTAAGTCCAAATCCAAATTCCACTTCTTTAATAGCTGGGCTAGCTTCATTAGCTGATTTAACCTTTCTAAGCATCTGTTTTCTTATTGGCCAAATGCGAAAGACATTCCCTCAAATGAACATTATGGAGAATAATATTAGCAAATCACACAGTAGAGCGTCCAGCTTGGCCTCTGTCGCATAGTAGGTGCTTTGTCGACGTTGGTTCTCACTCATTGTCATCTCCCCTGGAGGAAAGATGTCTCTTCATTGGAAGAGTTTGGCTCTAACCTGATTTCCTTTTAAAGAGGCAATTCCCAGTAACAAGACAGAAATGCCAGAGAAGGCTTTCTCCCCCCTTAGCAGTGTGTCAGACCCAGTGCTTTCCCCAAAGTGACGATGAGTCGGGAACAGCAGTGACCCTGTCTGATCTGCACCCTGCACGCGCCTTACCAAAACCGAGCTTGACAGAGGGGGACACTTCTGCCGGGGAGTCCCTCAGAGGCTTTTCTCCCTCCCTGCTGGAGGCTGAGACTGGGAAGGAGTCCTGGGGTTGAATCCAAGATTAATTGCTGTTCAACTGGGGGTTAGGAGTCTCTCAACTCATTGAAAGCGAAAGAAGGAAGAAAGCAAGTGCACTGTGCCTTGCACATTCAATTCACTCTCCTGATCCCCACCAGCCCCCGCCCCCCATGACAAAACCCTTCTCCCCGCGACATCCACTGCAGCTCACAGAGGCACGCGGTGATAAAACACCAGCTAAGCGCTTACATCATTTTACAATCAAGCATCTCCAAATCTGTTTATCTGATCAGCCCCAAATTCTGTCAGAGCGTTGACATGTGCATTTCTAAATAATTTCAGGATGTCAACCTGAATAGACCCGCAGAATCGGAAAGTTAATTATCTTTGACAACTTTGCCAGCTAATTTCCTATTTATATGTACCAGACCGGGGGCCTCTCTCATCCCCTCTTGTCACAAAGGATTTATCCATCAGATCAAGGCCTAAAATTGTCTGCCAAGGCATTCCAGCTTCCCAAAGGGGCGTTTATCTGTTTGAAATCTTACCAACTATCCAATGACAGCGAAGTGGACGTGAAACAGAGGAGGGGTCGCTTCCTTTCTGTGGGAGGCCCGGGCAGCCGAGGGCCCCACTGGCCAGCCACACCTCCCCAACCCTACACCCCCAGCCCAGCACCCCCACCCTCTCTTCCTGCTCTTTATCCAGCTGCATTCCCATGCCCCAGTTTCCAAAGTGACAACAGCTTCACCTCTGCATTCCAGCTGACAGCCCCCGCCGAACCCAGAGCCCTCCGTGTCCCAGCCAATCTGCTGACCCTCACTAGGGAAGGCGCGCCCTGGGAAACCCAACGGGCCGGCGATGACAGATGGTTTCATGGCGGCAGTCGGAGCTCCTGTTGTCGCTACTTCCCTCTGACAGTCAGTCGTGTTTAACTTTAGTGCCCATTTCCGCTGCTGAGTTCCCTGGAAAGGAGTCGCTTGCTGCCTTAGGAGATTGTAGCAGGCTGTGGCTGAGCGAGTCACGGGCAGGTGAGAGTTGGGACAGGGCTGCCTGTAACTCCGTTATTGGTTCCTCCTGTGAAACTCCCGGCTGCTGAAAAGGCAGCTGCAGGAGGGACAGGATCCTAAGACTAGCCTGGACCCGCCCAGCTCCTGCCCACCCACCTGAGGCACTGACTAGGAGAAAGTCCCGAGGGACAGACAGATTTTCCAATCATTCGTTCATCTATCCAACACGTATTTGCCTAACACTGAGTTGACTGTCATAGGACCCTGCCTTCCAGGAACTCCCAGTTTAATGGACGATACCCATTCACTACTCTTGTTTAACAAATCTATTAATATATCAAGTGTCTTCCACGTGCAAGGAACTGTTCTAAGCACTAAGGATACAGCAGTAAAGAAAAAAAATGCAGAAAAATAAAAAAAGACCTGTCCTCATGGAGCTTATATTCTATTGCAAGGGCCAACAAACTAGGGCCAGTAGGCAAAATGCAGCCCACCACATGCCTTTTTAAATAAAGTTTTATTGGAACACAGTCACATTCATTTATTTGCATATTGTCCATGGCTGCTTTTGTGCTACAACAACAGAGCTAAGTAGTTGCAACAGAGACCATATGTCCTGTGAAGTCTGCAATATTTATTATCTGGTCCTTTACAGGAGTTTGCTGACAAATTAGAGATCCATTCAGCACAAGGAGGTAAGTGGAAATAGAATTGTGTGTTGTCCAGAGGGAGCCTATAGGGTGGCTGACTTGGTGAAGTCTGTTTTGTTCACTGTCATTGCCACAACGCCTGGAACAGTGCTTGGCACAGAGTAAGTGCTCACTAAAAAGTTCTCATTGGCTGGATAAGTGAAAGAATGGATGTTCTGATAGGGAGGGGAATGGGCAGATAGAAGGATTCCGCAAGGTTTGATGAAGGAGGTGATACATACACTGGATGTTGAAGGATGAAAGTATTCACCAGAAGAGGAAGAGGAGGAAAGGTTTTCTGGGAGAAGATAATTCACTTGTAATATTCGCAAGGCAGAGGCACGAGACAGGATGGCACACTGGGGGATCAGAGAGATGGTGGAACACAAGAGCCTTGGTCAGGACAAAGCGAAGAGAATCTGGAGATTAGGGAAAAGAGTTGCTATACAAAGATAGGCAGAAGACCCTCGGGCCAAAGCCAGTGGAGCCCCTGTCCAGGGCCCCATACTTTGGAGTATCACATGCTAGGAGCACAGGGATTATGGCCTCAAGAGTTCAAGTAGACATAGTCAGAGGATATGTTGCTCTATGTTCTATACGGACATGATACAATTCCAAATGACAGATTTTACATGACCAGAAAATAAACCATCATTCCCATTTTCCTGCACACTCTTGAAAAGACTGCATTTGTGGTCACCAATGAAGCAGAACCCTTGAGAATCACTGGAAACCAGTATTCAAAGGTGGTGGGAAAAATGAGATAGCATCATGAATGATGATGGACCCAGGGTTACAGAAATGGCATTGGGATCTTCGGAGGCAAGAATATCTGTGTTGTTCTAACGTAAGTAGGTTACGAAAGCCATAGCATCATGAGTAAAACAGTGTTGCTACCTGTTGTTCACAGTGGAAGATATGATATTAGACAGGAATGGCATATTGGATACTAAAAAAAACAAACAGGTGGTTTCAGAATGAATGATGCCTGGACTCTTCAAATGCATGCATCCATCGGACACTAAGCAAATTTATGTTTTCAGCCCACTGTTCCACGACTTCATCAGTAAATTACTATATCTTATATGGACCCATAAATTTTGTAACACACTTTATAATCAAATTGTTTATATAGACAGGGTCTCCGTAAAAAAAATTTCTTAAGATCCTGCATAGCCTCAAGGGGTCCGAAGGTATGATATTTTCAGTCTCAGAGAAATATCTTTTTTTTTTTTTTTTAAAGCTAACAAAGAGCCAATGCTACCTTTTACTCATTGCCTTGAAGGACATTTAGCACTGGCCAGGAACTTTTCTTGATCTTCTCTCTCATCACCTGATTGTCCATCCCTCAAATATAGAAATGGCCCCAGAAGAGACAAATTATCACACTGCTTCCAAGGACAGCTTCCTCTTTGATGGACTTTTGGGGAAGGGGTGTCTGCAAACATTCTCAGGCCACTAACATCATACTTATCATCTCATGTTCACCAGACTAAGTTTCTATAGTTTATCAAGTATGAAATGTCCAATTTCCTTAAGTACTGAGTTTGACAGTTGATATCTCTGACATTTCACTTTGACACTTCTATTTTTATTGTGAAAGTACATCCTCAGTCTTTCAAATGCACATTGTGCCTTATGATTATCTTTCAAACTTATTTTTTAGAGCAACTTTTGTGAAACCACAGGTAAGTCAAAAATTCATGTTATTTTCAAATATGAGTTCCATCGTGGAACCAATGCAATGCAGACAGCTCAAAATGTCAATGAAGTGTTTGGGAAGGATGTAGCTAATGGACACACAGTATGTCAGTGGTTTGAGAAGTAATGTTCTGCTGATTTTAATCTTGAAAATGAGCCATGTGGGCGACTTGAGACCAAGATGGATAATGAGGAGCTGAAAACTGAAGCAAATCCATCTCTACCTACATGTGAATTAGCAGCAAGGTTTGACTTTACTATTCCAAAAATATAGGACCAGACCAGCAAGGTAAAGAAGATGGATAGATAGGTACTACATGAATTAAGTGAACGTCAGAAGAGAAATTGTCTCAAAGCTTGCTTTTCTTTGCTGTCATGACATAAAAGCAATCCATTTCTTCACTGTATTGTTACATGTGATGAAAATGGATTCTTTTTGACAATCACCAGCATTCAGCACAACAGTTGGATAAAGATGAAGTGCTGAAACACAGTCCAAAACCGAATGTTCATCAAAAAAAGCTAATGGTGTCTGGTTGGTGGTCCAGCACTGGTATTATTCACTACAACTTCATGAAAATTGGTCAGTCGATTACAGCAGATGTCTCCTACAACCAACTGGATGAAATGGTGAGGATTCTTGTGATTAAGCAGCTGAGATTGGTCAACAGAGACAGGCCAATCCTCTTGCAAGACAACACTCAACTACATGTCACACAAACAACGCTGCTCAAACTACAGAAGCTGGACTTGGAAACTCTCTGTCATCCACAATATTCACTAGACCTTGTACCAACCGACTATCACTTCTTCCAAGTTTTGGACCACTTCTGGCAAGGAAAAATATTCAATTCTCAACAAGCTGTGGAAAATGCCTTTCACAATTTAAACACCACCTACTCTCCAGGCTTCTTTGCTGCTGGCATAAACAAGCTACCATTAAGATGGCAAAACTCTGTTGATAGTTTAGGCGCATACTTTGATTAACTGTACTGCTTCTTGTTTGAGAGATAATAAACTACCCTTTTGATCCAAAATTGGACATTTCATATTTAATGATCTAATAGATTTCTCCCAAAAGGCAGAGAGGTAAAATGAGATTCAAAACAGACCATCATGCTGGCCAGAACACCACTTTCCAATTGAAATAAAGATTTAAATAGCTGGATACAAATGATACAAGAAGCTGTGTCAAGACAATCTTGAAATTATATAATAGGTTTTGTCTCCACTATCAAAGCAGACAGTGTATGTGTCAGAAATGATGACACAAGACTCAGGGGGCATTAATTATGAAACTTGTTATCAAATTCATCTTGATCCTTCAGTACCTGGGTTTCTGCATGTAAAAATTAATATATGGAATGAATAAGGGTAAAAACTCATGTCACAGAAGTTGTCAAATGGCGGATGGAGCAAGGCAAACAAAATCATTCCAAATACCCACTCTCTAAAGTCAATGTCACCTAAACTCCTTAACAACAGAGATGGGTAGGTAATGAGGGATGTGTTTATATTAATCCTGGAAAGTAAGTGCAAGTATTCAGAAAATAAGGAAATGAGATTTTTTTGTGTTCAGATGTTTTTTAAAACATAATCCACTTTATTTTTTAGAGCAGTTTTTTGTTTATACAGAATTGAGCAGACAGTATAGGGAGCTCCCATATACTTTCTCTCCTCCCTACCCTTTAGTTTCTCCTGTTATTAACACCTTGCAACAGTGTGGTACATTTGTTACAATTGATGAATCAATATTGACACACTGTTACTCACTGAAGTCCACAGTTTACATTAGGGCTCACCCTTTGTATTGTGTAGTTCTATGGGTTGTGAGTTGTTTTATTCTTAGGTGACTTTTTTCCCTACACTCTTCAGCACCTAAGGACTCTTGAAAATTTTCTTTAGTGTACTAAAGCAACCACGTTTATAAACAATAGACCCCTGTTCTAATTACCTAAGGATGTATAATTGTAAATGAACACTTCTGATCAATCTGTTTATACACACATTCTGGAGCACTTACTTTATATAGGGTCCTGAGTTTATCACAGTGAAAAAGAAACAGTCCTTTTCCTCATAAAACTTAAAGTTTAACAAAAAAGGTGAATATTCAGCAAGTCACGACTCCAACAGGACACACAAAGGGAACAGGTGGTACCACTGTCGTCCCAGCCTTTGTTGGGAGTTCTGGTTCACTTTGGGGCCATCTCTCGAGTCAGTTCATGATCTCCAGGCTTTGTCTAACCTGGAAGCTGGCTTAGGTCTCTGCTCCTGGTTTCCCGGGTCAGGCATCCCGGAGTCCCCAGACCGGGAGGCCCCACGTCTGCCCTGCGGGGCTCAGGCCTGGGGCTCCCATAGCCCGTCCCTGGCACCTCCCTCTCTCTGCGGGAGGGAAGAATTAGCTGGCTCAATGCACTGACACCCTTTGTCTGGCAATGCTGAGCTGGCCAGTTCGTGCCTGGGTTTATTTCAATCACGAATTTCCTGAGCTGCAAGGACTGGCTGAAGGGATGGGGACACCCTGAACCTGTTTGCCTGGGACGCTGGTTCCCTAGGGCCGCTGTAACAAAGTACCAGAAACCAGGTGGCTTAAAACAACTGAAATCTCTTCTCTCACAGTCTGGGGGCCAGAAGTCCAAAATCAAGGTACCAGGAAGGCCGTGCTCCCTCTGAGGACATTAGAAAAACACTCCACCCACTCCAGGTGTCTCTCCCGGCTCCTGACAGTTGCTGGCAATCCTGCCAATCTCTGCCATGCAACTCTGTGTCTCTGTGTCCAGATGTCCCTATTTTTACAAGGACACCAGTCACTGGATGAGGGCCCACCCTATTCCCACATGTCCCCATCTTAACTTCATTACACCTGCAATGACCCTATTTCCAAATAAGGTCACACTCGTAGGTACTAGGGGTCAGGACTTGAACATATCTTTTGCTGGTGGACACAATTCACCCACAACACCTTGAATTCCCAAGGTTGGTTCCCAACTGGTCTCCTCCAGCATGAAAGTAAGTGGAAGCAAAACCGAAGTCAGGAGAAGAAACAGACCTCATCTCCTGACCCTGTAAGCTGTCTTCATGTGTCATGGATCAATGATGAGGACGAAGAGCTCAGGCAATGCCAAAGACCATCTTTGAAGAAGGAAAAAGCAGAAAGTGTGGCTATTCCGGGGAACTGAAAAGTCCAAGGGCTACAATTTCCCACAGTCCTGAAGAAGATCACATTTTTATCCCAAGTGAGACCCAGGTGTCAGAGGGGTCCTCCTGCCCTCAGCAATTGAATGAAGTATGACCTGTCATCTGTTAATTGCAAAATGTGTTTGCTAAGTGCCTGCAGTGCCTGCACTGTTCTAGGCACTGGAGATCCAGCGGCGGGGGAGAAAGACAAATGCCTCCCCACAGCGCCCATGTTCTAGGAAAAGGAGGCCAGAAATCAATTGGCAAATGAGTGGAGGGTAGTAGAGTGAGGCGGAGAGAGGCAGTAGTGAAGGCAGTGAGGCTTCTCTTGGAAATGTGTCTCACCCCGCATGGGCATGGCAGAGCGTGAACATAGGAGCAAAGTGAGGGAACCTTCTCCAGCTTGTTGGTTGTGTGTTTGCTGGGGGAAGGGAGGTAGGGAATGACTTGTGCGCAGCCAGCTGCAGAGAGAAATGATTGGTGAGAGGGGCTAAAACGACAAGAGAGGGTGTTACAGATGGCTGAAGGCCCCGGGGCAGGGGGACATCTAGTGTTGAGGAAGGCAGGAGGTAGAGGATTCCAGGACAGATGTGGAGGGAGGTGTGTCCCTGGGGAGGAACACACACCTGCAGCCCTCCCTGACCTTCCTCCTGGTCTCTACATGGCAGGATCAAGTGCTTCGTCCTCCAGCTGGGCACAGGGCAGGATCTGGGGAGGCAGGAAGTCCTCCAGTTGTCATGAGATGGAAAGTGGGACTTGGGGCGGGGGGAGAAGAGAGAGGTAGGGCCAGCCAGCCAGGTGGATGTTAGACACCATGGCTTCCCAGGAGCTAATGAAACACAGAGCTCCTTACCACGCCCTGGTTTTCTTTCCGGAGTGCTGGGTTTCAAATCTTGGCTCCAACACCTCTGAGATCCAACACCCTGGGCATGTCTCTTAACCCCTCAAGGATCCAGTGTCCTCACCTGTGTGTGACAACAGCTTTCCAGCTTCCCTGGGTTGCTCTGAGAATAGCATAAATGATTCCAAGCAAAGTGCTTAGAACAGTGTCTGGCAGAGGGTGAGACTTACTAAATGTTCACTCTAACAAAGGGACTCACCCCCTCTGCTACTGCAAGGTTGGAGTGACTAGTACACACCAGGCACCATTCTAGCTGTTTATAAAATCCAGATAAATATGACACCCCTTGCCCTGGAGGAAACCACAGCCCACCAGAGACTCCTATGCAGATGCAGAGGCAGAATTTCTGGGAAAATCAGGGCAAAAGGAACAAAAGACTCGCTTCAGGAATGAAAGAAAAGCCTCATCCCCACCTTTGGAAAAGCTCTCAGCCCTCATTTTCATCTGGATTAGCTGGAACATGAGAAATCATTTCCAGGAAGCAAGAGGTGCCCGACCAGCTCCTGTCCTTGCCACATCCCGTCTCCCAGCCCGAACAGCCTGAGCTCTCTGCCGCCACGCTGTCTAATTCTGCATCACCGAATTAGGGGGCTGTCAGGGCCCACTGCGGCTGCCTCCGTCACTGTCTCTGCCCATCCTGGCATCTGCTGCGGGTGGCAGTCAAATGCTCGCCTTGACAGACGCTGGGATAACAAGCCAGCCGGACGCCCTGAGGATCCCCTCTGATGGCGTCCACTGCAAACAGCCTGCACACAAAGCTCCCACGAACACTGGTTTGTGCCAGCGCTGGTCTGCAAGGGACACAGCGACAATATTGCTAACTCCACGTGGTCCTCTTAACTTTCCAGCTTTGGAGGATTCACTCCTAGACCTACTGTCCCCTAGACATGAACGTGTTTAGCACTGACTGTGTTTCCCAGGGATCGCCCAATACGGGTGTGCATGGGACAATGAGTGTTTATCTAACGCTTCTACTCCCCAGAAAGTTCTGTAAGGACCACTGGGTGCATCATACTTGGAACTACCCATCAGGGGACAGGCATATCAGCCCCTGGTAAGCTTTGTGAACCTGGGCTCTTATTCTGTTTGCTCACCATAAGGTGGAGCTAACACTCTCATCTCTCCCAGCAAGGCTGAGAAGACACAATGAGCAAATGCTTCAGGAAGAGTCTGTCGAAAGCAATTCAGAAACTCTTCTTAGGTACTGGACAATGCTGGAAAAATAAAAGGCAAATCAGAGGATCAGCCACCTAAATTCTTTCCAGACAAAACAGAAAATTATTGCACTTATTAATAAGAGCCTTGGAATTTGCAAATGGAAATAATCTTTGAGATAATGCAGTCAAGAAACTGACTTCTAGAGGTTAGTGACAGGATCAAGGTCACACCGCAGGAGCACTGCAAGCAGGGTCTTGGGTCTCTAAGTCCCAGTCCTTTCCCCTTATATGGCACAACCTTGTCCCCACTTATTCCTTGGAAGCCCTTGCTGTAGCCACATCTGTTGCAAAAACTCCAGGGTCCACCAGTAGAAGCCACACAGAAGAACTAGAAGTTGGTCCCTGTGTCACTGGTCTTATTTGGAGACCTGAGCTCTAGCCTGGGCTCTGATTCTTTTCTGATTGACAAAATGCCCCGTGGGTGTACCCATTACCCACACCACCCTTCACAAACACGCCCAATGTGTCCAAGTGTTTTCTAACAGTGAGAGCCTTTGGTAGCAATTCCAAACACGGTCTTGCTAAACTAGAGTTTCTCAAACTTGGAGCGATTGCCATTCAGGACAGAGAATTTGTAGAGGCTGCCCTGTGCATTGTGGAATGCTTAGCAGCATCCCTGACCTCTGCCCATTGGATGCCAATAGCCCCCTTCCCTCCATTGTGATAATCAAAAGTGTCTCCAAGAATTGCCAAATGTCACCTGGGGGGCACTGCCCCTCCTGGTGAAGAACTGCATGAGATGGTTGATCAGAGCACAGGACAAATAGCTCTTCCCAGCCAGGTAAACACTCCTCTTTAGCCCACTCTGCCCAGACCACAGGCCCAGAGTTGAGGTTCTGACCACAACTCTGTCTAGGTCCCCAGCCAGTTTATGGTCCTTAACCCTCACCACAGTTGCCTTCCAAGCTGACTTTACTGGCTTCAAACAAAAAATAAACAAGTCTAGATGATGCTCTAAAAAAGTAAGTGCTTACTTGCTCTTCGCTATGAAAACATCCTTCCAGCCTGCACTATACACAATGGATTTCCTTTTTATTTTCTTCTAAGTCACAAAAATAAGTTAATTGAAGTATAGAATATGTTCTGGTATCTTCTCTGCACAATTTTCACATCATTATTTCCATTTTTGAACATGCTTTAAGAAAAAATGGTTATTTAAAAAATGGAGGTGTGGGGGGATGGGAAAAGTACCCCCAATAATATAAAACAATTATTTAAGAAAGTTTACTAATTATCATTATCATCATGATTTTTATTCTCTGGCTTAATCAAGAGAGACAAAAGCACAAGAACCGACGGCATTTAGGGCAATTCAACCAGGATACGGACATCTTAGTATTTCATTTCTTGCCGTCAATCCAGTTGAAACTCCAAGATACCACTGAATGAAAGATTCTCAATTCGACACTGAAGAGCAAATCAAGATTTCCATTAAAAAAAAAAGGGGGAGAAAACAGCGTGTTCCTGGGCTTCTATTCATTTGTGTACCTATAAGCAGCAGCTGCAACTTTGCATACAAGTGATTTCTTTTTGCATAAATGGGTTTTTTGCCATTTTTAGTCACTGAAGCATTAAAAAAAATAAAATAAAATGGAAGCAGTTGAAAGGGGCTGCTTTAAAAAAATAACCGTGTTGGTTTACTGAATGACTGGTTCTTGGTTTTTTGAAAAGTTGATCATGCGTCCCATTCCCAATTCAATTTACATTTACCCCCATAGCCCTCTGTGCTTTTAATTGCTGCTCTGATTTTTGCTGCAAAGATTTCTTTCTCTCAAAGATGTGCTGCTGCCAGAGATAAATGATATTTGGGGAATCTGAAAGTACTTTTAAGCATGGCATTAAGAAATCTAAACGTGAAGGCTGTGCATGTCCAAGGCGAAGGTGTCAGCAAGTAGCTTGCTGTAGGAGATCTGTCAGTCTGCAGATGAGCCAGATGTTAGAAAAACGTGGAAAAAAAGCATCATCCTATGTCTCCCTCTCAAGCTAGACTCAGGACTCCATATGAACTGTTCAGTTGCCTTAACAATGTCCACCAAAGAAATCTTTAGTGGAGGTGTCCATATTCTCACCAAGCTAGATGGCATAATTTCTTCCTCACCCCACTTTGCTTTGCTCTCTCCTCTTTATGCAGAAGTGGAGAAGGTCATGACTCTATTTACTACCTTAAAAGGTCTTGGCTGAATAAGTAAGCTTAGGACATTTTAACTAATTTCCACAATCCAATCTACACACCTGCATAAACTTTTGCCCTTCCCAGTTGGCCCAGGTATGCACATTAGTCATTGGCAAGAAGCGAGTTATCTAACGAGGGGTAACAATCATCCCAAACTTAGTTGGTTAGAGGAATGTGCCCTATTCATTCTTTAATTTCTGTGGGTTGGTGGTGGGTCTTGTGATCTGGGCCAGCTCCTCTGGGATGGATGATCTAAGGTGCCCTCATTCATATGTCTGGTGTTGACTTGATGTCCGACAGGTCAAAATGATGGGCATGTATTGGCCACATGTCATCATCCGGCAGACCAGCCTGGGTTCATTCACGTGGTGGTGGCTGCAGGGTTCCAGAAAATACCAAAAGAACAAGCCTCAATGCATAAGCATGTTCCATGCCCCTGCTTGCTTTTCCTTTGCTATTGTCCCCTCGGCCAAAGTGAGCCCCGAGGCCAGCCAGCTCAGAGTCAGTACAGGAAGTCACCACTGAAAGCTGCACTAGATGGAGGAGAATAATTTGTGGCCATTTTTAATAATTTATCACATTTGCTCATTAAATAAATACGGTCAACCCTCATTATCTGCGGATTCCATATTTGCAAATTTGCCTACTTGTCAAATTTATCTGTAACCCCCAAATCCACACTCTCAGCACTTTGCTGGTCATTTGCAGACGTGCACGGGACAGTGAACAACCTGAGGCACCTGCCAAACATGGTCCCAGCTGCGACCCAACAAGGCACCACTCCGCATCCGTGTTTCAGCTCTCATCCTGCAAACACGTATCCTCCTCGCAGTCCCATTACTGCTGCAGTTTTCATAGTTTCAGGCTTTGGGTTGGTGAGTTTGCTGTTTATAACAGCCCCCACGTGGAGTGCTGATGTGTCATCTGGTGTCACTATGAGAAGGCTGAGATGTGTCTTACGCAGAAAATGTATAAGTTTTGTTCAGATGTGAGTTATAGCGCTATTTGCTGTGAGTTCAAGTTAATGGATCAACAATATTGATGAACTAAGGAGTCTTTAAACTAAAACACACATAAAACAGTTACATATTGGATAAGTTGATGACAATGTTGTGACCAGAGGTTCACAGGAACAAAATCCTCTACTTCCCCCAGGAGCAATGGTTCAAGGTTCACGGTGATACTGCCGAATAGACATAGCCGCCAATGGATAACGAGAATCAGTGGTGCTTAATGAGCACCTGCTTTGTACCAAACACTGTGCCTAGGGCTGGGCACATGGGGAGCTCCCTGCTCCCAAGGAGATCAAGTTCAGTGGGGGAGACATGCATTGCTTAATGCATCACTTACTGACGCTGATGAATGCACAGGTGCAGTTGAGTCAGGGAGGGAGCCCAGAGGATGGGGAGCATGAGCTGAGACCTGAAGGATGAAAAGGGACTGCAGCTTGAACCCCAGGGAAGAAACTCTGATGTGTAGATCTGAGCTCAGGGGTGCACCGGGGAGCGCTCCCAGGAACAACACCTGAGTGAGGGAAGCTGCAACAAGCAGAGAACGAACTGGCAGCAAAGGGCTTAGCTGAGCCCATCGGGAGCTCAGAAGCTAAGAAGGCTTATCAGAAATGTCCCCACTCCAGGCAAGAGGCCTGGGACTCTGAACCCACATGTCAACCAGTCGTAACCTCAGACAAGGCAGCTTTCTTCAGCTGAGGACAATCCAGGCAGAAAGACTCAGCTGTCGGCCAAGGACAAAAGTCATGGCAGTTGAGGGAGTGGATGCTTTGGTTGGAAGGAAGTGAGCAGTTCCCCCCACCCCAACATCCCTAAAAGGAGTCAGAGCCAAAGGGCAAGGGGAGCTATGCCAAACAGCAGGGGCAGCAGGTGCAAAGACCGTGTGGTTGGAGGGAGTGTGGAACACATGAACATGGTAAAGAAGACCCATGTAGGGCTGGGGCAGGGAGAACAAGTGCACATATGGAAAGCTGGAGAACAGGCCAAGGTGAGACGCCGTGGGGCCTCATGGACCATGACAAGAGTTCTAGATGGGGTTGAGAGGCATTGGAGGGACATCAACAGGACTTGAGCGACTCACAGGTGGGAATACAGGAGAAGAGACATCTTAGACACAGCTCAGTCCTGGACAGGTTTGTGAGGATGGAAGAGGAGGAAGATGACGATGGCATAATGAGCCACACTGTGCACAAAACAGTCAAATAAAGATACAAGGTTATACTAGGATCCATGTGTCTGGCACTCAGAGCTTTGGGCTGAAGACTTACATTTAGGTGTCATGGCACAGAGCGGGTAATGGACATCTCCGATGGGGATGAAATTGTCTGAGGAGCACGGAAGAAGAGAAGAGGGCCTAAGGCTAGGAGCTAGGATCACTGTGTGGCCAGGTGAGAGGAGACACAGGCAGTAAAGAACCCTAAAGAGCAGTGAGACAATCAGAGGAAAATAAGGAGAGGAGTTCACAGGCCCCAGAGGAAGACGTGGTTTCAAGGAGAGAGTGGTCTAGGGCCAAGGACATCTCAGGAGGTCTGCAAGATAAACACTGAACACTTTCCACTGGATTTTTTTTTCCCGTACCAAATTTTTGTAGGCTTTTTTAATTTCAGCATATTACGGGGGTACAAATGTTTAGGGTACATATATTGCCTTTGCCCTGCCTGAGTCAGAGCTTCAAGCATGTCCACCCCCAGACGGTGCACACCGTACCCATTAGGTGTGAATACACCCATCCCCTCCCTCCCCCCTCCCACCTGCCCAACACCTGATGAATGTTATTCCTATATGTGCACATAAGTGTTGGTCAGTTAATACCAATTTAATGGTGAGTACATGTGGTGCTTGTTTTCCCATTCTTGGGATACTTAGTAGAATGGGCCCCAGCTCTACCCAGGATAATACAAGAGGTGCTAGATCACCATTGTGTTTTTGTGGCTGAGTAGAGCTCCACAGTATACCTACACTATATTTTATTAATCTACTCATATATTAACAGACACAGAGCTGGGCTCTCAAATGTGAGAAATAATTAAGCAGATTTGTTTCCACTTGATTAAAGATAACTCTGGGTTTTGTAGAGACTGACAACATCATATGTGCTGGATAACTCGTTCCCTCTCTTTTCGTGTTTGGCTCCTGTAGGAAAAGCTACAGGAATTCTTAGCACTTAGAGAAATGATGGTGTGTGCCTTAAAGCCAAGGAAACACTCTGCCTTTGATTAGTTTGGGAACAGCCAGGTCCCTTTTGCTAGAAAGAAGATCAAAAGCTTGGAGAGGAACCAAATATATGGAAATTAAGCAAGAGTGAGTTACTCTCTGAAACCTAAATTTTTACAAATTGTAACACCAAATCATGGTGAGTTTCAGTGGGCCCTATATTCATTCATTCATTAATTCCTTGTAAACTGACACAACCACATTGGAAATTATTATAATAAGATTCATGAAAACAGTCCTATTCCTTAACGTAGTGATTATGCTTCCATGAATTTTATCCAAGGATATAATTCAACAAAAACAAAATAAAATAAAATTATATGCATGCATTTATTCAATGCAGATGTTCCCTAAAACCTAATCTTTGGAAACAAACATAAATATTCAATATTTGGGAACAATTTTAATAAATATCTGTAAAACAACAGGATGTAATACTGAGGAGTCATTACAATGCCTTTATAGTACCACAGGGGAAAATGTTGAAGTGCAAATAAAACACGAAAGAGTGGGTTTAGTATTGTTTTATCTGTGTAAATTATATATGAATACGGAGATAAGAATGAAATCATTAAGTTGCATAGTAGGTTCATAGATTTTTCAATTTTTTAAAGTCATTAATATTTTTGTTTTGCCTATTCATTTGAAATATGCAGAAGCAATATCTGGGAAAGTAGCCCCACACAAAGAAAAACGCCTTCTAAAAAAGGCTTTGATGTAAAACTGAACAGAAACACACAACAGTGCTCAGAACGAGATTATGTCTCAAATCCACCTTGAAGTATTCGAGATGAATTAAATGGAAATGTCTTACTGCACTGTTAACTTCAGCACTCACTGATAGAAGACAAAATGAAGTCTCCAATTTGCCTAAGTGTTTGGCATCTTTGGAACTCTGTTCCATCCTTCACATGACCTCTACAAAAGGAATCATTCCGTGTTAGCAGAGAATTCTACCTAATTAAGCAGACAGAGCTTACTTCTCAGGTAATTATACCTGGAGGGATTTGGCAGTCCAGCTCAAGTGGCCAATAAAGGTGACAACCTGTGTGTTGGCTGGTGGCCCCTCTCCCCAGCTGAGACCAAGTACTAGATCTGGAAGATTTAACAGCTCCCTGAGCACCTTGCCAAACCACCCTGTGGCTGAGACATACATGGGCCCAGACCAGTACCTACGGGGGGCTTCTTTCTCCCCTCCACTCCCTGGTCCCCTTTAAGAAGAAGGAGCTGGTTCACAGATGCCTCCCTGGCACGTGGTCTGGTGCTCATACTGGTCAGAACTGGGGACAAGAGCTGGCATTTTCTGGAGTGGTGATCAAGTGCTTGGATTCCCAGCAGACACACGGCGCTCATCCACTAAAATTAAAACGTCTCCTCTCGTTCCTGCCTCACTGAATCACAGGGCTCATTCTAGCTGCTGTAGCTGTCTTCTTGAGAAACAGGTGATCATTAATGCCTGGCAGGGGCACTCCATCTTAGCCCTGGGTGTCTGAGAAAGAAAGGCCCCTTTTCTGTTCAGGGAAGGACATGTTTTGCTGTTGGTCGTGAAATAGGAGAAAGAAAGATGATGCACCATGAAGTGGTGACCAAAAACCAGCTTCTTTTAATTGCTAATTGTTGGTCCCAGGCGCCTACCTTATTGCAGCGAATATACATTAGCTTGCAGACGATGCTTTCAACTGACAACATCCACAGGGGAGCAAAGAAAGAAAACTTGCAGGAGACACTGCACCAACCCTGGGAAGATTCCCTGTCTCTTACAGAGCGATGATCTAGAGTTGATTGTGCTGATACAAAAGTCATTGTATTTGCAACAAAAATGACTAACTGCCCTCAGAGATTTATGACTTTTGAGGAACAAGTGTATACTTCAAAGATCTGGAGGCATTTGCAGAGACCAGAGTATAAACCAAACATTACTTTTAGAGCTTCCTTAAATTATCAGCTTCCCAACCCTTTAAGTCACACCCCACCCCACCCCCACCCCTGACCAAGAACCTATCTCCCAACATCGGTCAGCAAATATCAGCATCTTAAATCATGGCCACAGACCAGCCAAGAGAAGTATAATCGTGTTTGCCAAAGTCTAGGTCTTATTAAATAAATTCTTCCTTGACAGCAAAGAAAGGCCTGGCTAAGGAAATGCCTCCTTAAACATTTTAATTTAATTCAACAAAGATTTATTGTGTACCTGCTATCAAGGGCCAAACTCTAAAGCTGAAACTTTTTTAGGGGGGTGTATTCACATGCATCTGGCCCGGAGAAGGGGCAGCCGATTCTGGACCCTCAAAAAGCACATTAGCAACATCCAGGCGTTTTTCTTTCTTCATCCTGCTCCCAAAACTTGTCCCTTTTATTCTTTTGCACACAGATTTCTGTCCCCCATCAGTTCTGCCTGCTACAGATGACTTTGTCCTTTCTCATTTATGTCTCCAGCATCTTGCCCAGCCCACTCCTTCCTGATCCCCTGTCTTAGCCTAAAAGTTGACATTTACCTCCTCACAGCCGTTTAATCCTCTAATCCTGTGCTCGTGTTCCACCTTGAGTATCTGCTGTATCCCAGAGAGTTCCCAACACAGATACATGCCACAGGCAGCACGGGGCTCTCAGCCGATGGAGGTTGCCACAGACAGGAAAAGTTCTGATTTGTACATTCTGGGAGCCTGTGATCTATCCAGGCAGAAACACACCACGAATGATGCTATAAGGCAGAAAGAGTCCAGGGAAGGCCCAAGAATAGTGTTGGTTTAGGGCATAAGTTCCACCGTCAGACTGCTTGGGTTGAGGCTGGTTCTATCACTGGGTGTGTGACCTTGAACACCTGACTCAGCCCTCGGAACTTCACGTGACTCATCTGTGAAATGGGACATCGTATCCGTGTCGGAGGATGTTCATAAAGACATAATGAGATAACCCACCTAAAGGGTTTGGTATGTATGCCTGGTCATCTCA
This sequence comes from Lemur catta, assembly GCF_020740605.2. Taxonomy (NCBI): domain Eukaryota; kingdom Metazoa; phylum Chordata; class Mammalia; order Primates; family Lemuridae; genus Lemur; species Lemur catta. Next base: position 14,148,579 of record NC_059147.1, on the reverse strand, counting down.
CAGAAACAGTGTTAGCTATTAAGAGTTGTGACATTCATAATGACAACCGGACTCCCCTGCCAAAGCCACCTTCAAATTTTCATACAACCCCAGAAAATCCATGGTATTTAGGGCAGTTTCCTTCACGACACCTTTTGCAATCCGATATACAGAATCCCTTTGGATCACTCCTTCCTACAGCTCTTCTAGCCCCTGATTGAAGATGTCCAGTAACAGAACTCACTACACCTGAGTCTTCTGCAGTTATGCATCCAGTCCTAGCTGAGCAGCCCCAATCAAAGAGATTCTTCCCCCAAATAACAATGGAAAACTCCGGAAAAAATATAAAAACAACTACCTGCAGGCGTTGGAGAGTGACCCATTGCAGACAGATTCTGCAGGGGCAGGGACACTTGGAAGAAGGGACTGCACAGGGTCCACTCTTCAAGACATGCTAAAGGAAATTCTTCAGGATGATGGGAAATGATACCCCATGGAAGTCTAGATCCTCACAAAGAAATGAAGAAATGTTTACCATACGTGGTAAATATCTGGGCATCTACAAAAGGCTTGTTCCAAAATATATATGATTAGTTAAAGCAGAGATCAGCAAACTTTGTCTGTAAAAGGCCAGAGAGTAAATACTTTCAACTTTACAAGTCATACAGTCTCTGCAGCAAACACAGTGGTCCTCCCTTACTCACCAGGGGTACGTTCCAAGACCCCCAGTGGATGCCTGAAAGATAGCGCTGAACTCCATGTATACTGCTTTTTTGCTATATATACATACCTATGATAAAGTTTAATTTATAAATTAGGCACAGCAAGAGATTAACAACAATAACTAATAATAAAATAGAAAAATTATAACAATATGCCAACATCACTGCTCTTAAGCTTTGGAGCCATTATATAAGTGTTACTGGAACACAAGCACTGTGACACCATGACACCTATCTGATAACCAAGATAGCTACTGAGTGACTCCTGGGCAGGTGGCACAGACAGCATGGATACATTGGACAAAGGGACAATTCACATCCCAGGTGAGACAGAGTGGAACGTTGCAAGATTTCATCATACTAGTCTGTATAGCATTTAATTTAAAACTTATGAATTATTTGTATATGTAATTTTCTGTCTAATATTTTTAGACCACAGTTTACCACTAAAACTGCAGAAAGTAAAACCACGGATAAGCGAGCATCGCTATTTACAAAAATAGGTAATGGGTGAGATTTGGTCTGTAGGCCATAGTTTGTCAACTCCTGATTTAAAGCAAATAAAGTCATATTTTGAGTTTTATAACGTAGGTAGGTACAATATATATGGCAACTGTAACAAGGGATAAAGTGGGAGTCAATGAGCCTGCACAGTTGGAAGTTTTCTACATTACACTGAAAGTGGCACAATATCAACTATGTAGACTATGCATAATTAGGGCTATATATTAAAATACCTAGAGAAACCACTAAAAATGTGCATAGCTAAAAGGCCAACAGAAAAATTAATATGGAATTCAAATATATATTCTAATTTAATGTGTATTTAAATACCCTAAAGAAGGTAGAAAAGGGAGGGAAAAGAGGAGCAAAAATAAAAGAAGGAACAAGCAGAAAATAAATAGCAAACTAGAAGATCTAACTCCAATCATATCAATAATTACATTAAATATTAATGGAATAAACACTGCAACTCAAAAGGCAGAGATAGTCAGAATGGCTCAAAAAAAAATCAAGACCCAGACATGTGCTGTCTATAAGAGATGACTCTTAAATACAAAGATACAGATAGGTTGAAACTGAATAAGTGCAAAAAGGTACGTGAGGCAATCAGTAAGTGCAAGAAAGCTGTTGCAACTATAGTGATGTCAAAGAGTATTCTCAGAGTTAGAGAGGTGTATTTCTTGATAAAATAGGATCAATTTATCAAGGAAATGTATCAATAATAAATACATATGTGCTTAATAACAGCCTCAAAGAACATGGAGTAAAAAGTTATTAGAAAGTCCTTGCTTCAAAAAAAAAAAAAAAAATCACTGTTGGTCACTATCATCCATGTGGCCTAACTATACTCTTCATCCATGTCATTTTGTCCAGAGATGACTTCACATGTGGCTCCCAGGTAGCCCTGTGACCCAGACCTGGCCAAGCAGTATGTGTCCCATGCAGACTTAATGAGAGTCAATTTGGGGCTTTAAAAATTTTTTTTGAAACATAGAGAAACATAATGTAGTATTCTCCTGGGGTAGTTGGGAACTAGAAATGACACCACTTGCCTTTGTGAAAGAGGCACCAAGATAAAGGAAAACAGAGCAGAGAGAAGGGCTTGACACCATTGTTTGAGTCTCTGGATCCAGCCACGTCTGAAGTCATAACCCCTGGGCTTTTCTGTCCCACTAGCTCAAAAACTCCTTTTTTGGTTTAAGCCATTTTAAGTTGAGAGCATTTGTCTTCTTCAAACCATATAGTCTTGATTCATATATTACACTACCCCCTATAGACACACAGATACCAATATTCGACACACCTTGTCCCCAACATTACTCAATTAAAAACTTGCTTTGATAGCAAATCTATTTAATGGATGAGAAGACAGCCAATCCCTCTGGGTGGGGTGAGGAATGGTGCATATGAAATGTCTGGATTCGGAGGGGATGGAGGTATGACTACATGGTGAGTGCCAGGTGCACTGTCTGGAGAATGGACACGCTTGAGGCTCTGACTCAGGGGGATGGGCGGGACATGGATAATGCATATAACCTGAGGTTTTGTACCCCCATGATGAGCTGAAATTAAAAAAAAAATGTCTGGATTGTACCTGTCTTAAGAAGCCATCCTTTGCTTCCTAGTCCCATCTTCTTCAGATGGGAAAAGAGTGAAGTAAATAAAGATGAGTCGAGAGTTGCAGGGATAGAAAGGCTCCTGCATTCCTGGCTCTAGAAACCCCAAGGAACGGTCAAGAAAGACGCGGACCTGAGGTGTGGGGAAAAGGATGCTAAGGGTGAATGCATATGGACCAAACTCCATGTTATAAGATGGGGTTGAGGCAGATGGAGGTGAAACCCCCAAGCAGAATCAGAGACTACAGGTGGCAGAAAAGTGGTCAGGACAGCATTTTCAGAAATGCAATTGTGCATTTCACCTCCTCAGGACAGCGTAGCAGCTTCAAAGCTTAACGAAGCTGCAGGATGGTAGAGTTGACAGGGAAAAACAAGGAAGCAAATTGGTGCTGCTTCTTTGGGGATTTATCTGTATCCTAAAATGTGGCAGTGTCAAGGAGAAAAACTCCCTGGTCTGGATGGAGTGGATTGGGGCTGGTGGGGTTGGGGGAAATAAGGGAATAATTAAAGATACAGGAGAGAAAGGAGGGTCACATTCATGGAACAAGTGATTGCATCTTCCCTGTGTTTGTATAGGCAAAGCAGCATCTGGCATCTGATGGAGAGAATGAGAGGGAAGGAGAGAAGTTGGAAACTACTGGCAAACGTCCTTGACCACACACTCAAGTGTGTCCTGAACTTTGAGTCTACCGACCCACTCAGCTCATCTCAGGAAGCTTTCCCAGGGAGACAATGCCATACAGGTACGAACACCTGGTCTCCCAGACTCCTGTGGGAGAGGCACACAGAAGGGGGGCGGGAGGGCAGAGGAGAAGAGTGCAGAGTGAAACACAGTGAAATGCTCGGGAGCAATAAAGTTCCAGGGCCACGAATGTATTAACTCATTTATTCACGTCATAAACACATATTCATTGAGCATTTCTCTGCACCAGGCAGTGGGTGAGAAACGTAAGGATTGCTACTGCATACTGTTTTCTTTGCAATCTTTCAAAATTGAACCATTGCCTTACGGGAGGTGAAGCAACTATTAACTGCAATGCTGGGTTATCAGGATGCACCTCCCCCACCCTTGTTAGACCAGAGTAGACTCCATCATGGAGCAACAGATGTGCAGTTCCTAAAGGAAAGAGAGTGGGGTCTCCCCAGCCACCCTGCTCAGTCCCCTTCCAGACACTTGGTGCTGAGCCTTTTCTCCTGTCCCAGTCACCCAGCCTCCCCAGGGACCTTTCCTCTCTGCTCCCCCAAAAAGTAACAATGATGACAGAAAATAATACCATTCTCCATCATGCCACCACACTGTATCAATCCTACCTGCTAAATCCTGTTCGTGCCTGTGTGAATTCGATTCTCACTGCATCAAGAGATAGGAACCACGTGATCACCTTTAAGATGAAGTGACCAAGGCCCACAGAGACTAAACAGCTGGATAAGTGGGGAACTGGGGCATGAATCAGCCCCCAGCACAGAGGCAGGTGTTAATTCTCCACTGTACAGTGACAAAACCAATTGACTAGGAGTGTCCATTGCTTGGAGTGGGTTCCAGAAGGGTTTGCACACATCCCTATCTTATCACCAATATTATTATTTTAAAAGAGACAAAAGCCTTCAGTGGAGATTTGATGGGGATATTCTAAGCCTATGTGAGTAGGTTGTAGAATATTTCAAGAAAAGGGACCCCCCCAGTGTACCAGGAAACAGAAAATTTTGCTTCATGAATACAACTTACACGTTGGTTGTCTGCACTTCACTTGTTCATTTGTGAAATGGGTATGATGAAAATACCCACCTCTGGGTTGATAAGGAAATTGATGCAGTTGATCAGGGATGACCCAGTGGAGGTCTACACTTTGCAAAGGACACTCTCGGCATTTTTCTTCCTTGAGACCCACGCCAGCAGGGTTGAGAGGACTCACTCCCTACGTAAAGATTATTCACTGCATGGCGTTTGTCATAACATAAACAATAAGCTAGTGTTCCCGATGACCCGCCTACCATGGAGAGAATGTCCCTGTGCCCGGCTTCCTTCTGTTCTGAGGTTTTAGCTGGAGGTGATGAAACGGCAGCATGATCAGCCCTGTTGAAGGGAGGGTCCCAGCCAAAGGGACCACCAGGCACCCTCCAGGAAAAGTGGCCGATCAGCAAAGAGATCAGGGAAACAAGCGCTCCATGTGGCTTGGCCAGCCCTTTTCCCCACTGGGGACCTCTGTTGGTGGCCGAGGTGAACGGGGTGATATGGGAAAGGGTGGTCCCCTTGGAGACACTTCTAACACTGCCTGAAGGGCCACCAGAGCACCCAAAGCTCTAGATGGTCGTCAGCATCACCACGTACCGTAGCGTGTTCACAGCGCTCGGGTGCTGTGCTAAGTGCTTTACTTGTCTGCCCCATCTATGCCTCACTTCGACTTGGCGAGGTCCAAGCTACTAGTGGGGAAACTGAGTCAGCAGCAGCTCAGATGTTCTGTCCAAGGTCAGACTTAGAAGAGGCAGAGCCTGAACTGCAGCTACCTTTGTCTGGCCCCAGAGCCCACGCTCCGAATGCCACAATATCTTCTCTCTGCCATTTCTTGCCCTATGTGGCTGGGGAGTGTCCACTTTCAGGAAGGCCAGAGAGAGACCCAGGGACCCTTGGAAAGAACTGGCCCCTTACCTGACACCACCAATTTCCTTCTCCCCATCACGGTATTTGTAATGGGGTGTGTGTGAGTGTGAGAGTGAGAGAGAGAGAGAGAGAGAGAGAGATTTCAGAATTTGAACAAAGGTAAATAAGAGAAAATTGGGATTGACAACAATACCCTTCAGAATTGGGTCACCTTAAGGTGGAAGGCAAACCAGCGACTCTGCAGAGCCCTGTCGTCACTGTTTGCAGTGCAGTAAGAGGGCCTGCACGTCCCTCCAATCTGCTCCAATTTCTGTGTTTTTAAATAAACTCTCTAAGTCAGGCATTTTACGCCCTTTCTCCATCACACGCTGCACAGGTGTCTGACACCCCAGACTCCTCCTCACTCGTCTCGCATCCGCGAGGCAGGGAAGGTTACTCTCATGGTACCAGTCCCTGTTAGGACTGTTTGATCGCTCACACTACATGCCCAGAGCAAAGGGCTTCACACGGCTGCCTCATTTTTCCCCACTGCTACCTAAGTGCCATTCCTCTCATTTTATAGATTAGGCAACTGTCACTCAGAGAGGCTGATTAACTTGCCCAAACCCACACAGCTATTGAAGTAGCAAAGTTGGAATCCTTGCTTGGCCAGATTCAAAGCCGACATCCCTAACCCTTTGAAAACACAAGGCCTGAGGATGTGTGCCTCTACCTTCTCATTTGGCAATTTCAAGTAGTCCTCAAAGAACCGGACTTCACCTGCACCTCTCAGCACAGGGATCCAACTAGTTAAATAACTCCGATTTTTCTCGGGAAAGAAATAATCCTCATACCAAGGCTCTTCAATTACTCTGTGCAATTAAGTCCTGAGTGCTTGTTTGAACAATTAACCAAAATAATTATAAATGTATCTCTGTTACTACAATTGCATATTAACAAAGGCTCAGGGCCAATTAATCATTACTCCATCAATATCTAATTTGCATAAACCTATTCTCTTTAAAGACTCCATGTGTGGGGTGACAGGGCTCCCTCATCGATTATGGAAATATCCCCATCAAACTGCCCTGAGGCCGTCAAAAGGAATAAAAGGGGTTGTCTGTCGCGGGCTGCCCAGCACCCCTGCCCAGCCCTCGCAGGGACAGGCAAGGATGCAGAACAAAGGGGAAGAGACAGGTCTAACGTGCAGCTCTCCATCGGGAGGGGGGTGACAGGGCTCAGGTTACAGGGGTGACGGGCAGAGAGGGGCATCTGGCTGGAGGTCAGGGAACACTAGCATGTGAGTCTCCTTTGGAATCCTCCAAATTCATTCCTTCACTCACTCTATAGCTCCATCAGAAATCTCTGCCCTCCGGTGTGTAGTAGATGCTGGAGATACAACAGCAAATGAGGGGCTTCCAGGTCCTCACCGAGTCAGGTGGACCATTAACTAGGTGTAATCAAGTGGGCTTTCTAGAAACAGATACTTAGGGGCTTGATAGGCAGGATGTTTATTAGGGTTCAGCTCCTCAAAAAGGAAGGGAAGGAGAAGCATTGGGCGGCGGGGAAGCCAGGCTCTCTTGGACAGGTACCGCCCATCAGAATCATCCCGGACCAGGCAGAAATGGCAGTTTTTACATCCTGCCTTGCTCAGTGACCGGAAGCGGGCTGCCCCAGCCAACATGTCTCTCTGCAGCTGAGGGAGACCCACAAGGAGCCCCCCAAGTGCTGCCTGGGCTGCCTGCAGTTGGGCATCTAGTCCTTCTTAAAGTGGGGTTTGGGCAGTGCATCTTCCACGTCCACCACCCTGGAGAACCGCTGCAGAGGACGAAGACCCTCCGAGCAAGGGGAAGGATGCTGCTTTCGTAACACACACAGGGGAGGGCTTTGACACTGTCCTTTCTTAGAGGAAGTTACATGGAAGCTGAGAGCTGAAAAATTAGCAAACTTCATCAGGCTAAGAGGATAGAGAAAGAACATTCCAGACAGAAGGAAATGCCAAAGCTTAGGGGTCTAAAGCATTGTTAAGAAAAAGAAGAAAACGAGTTTGGGCTGCAGACACAGATACAGATGGTCATTTAGTGTAGATTTAGCCCAGCGAGCACTAGAGGGTGGGACTGTTGCCCAGAATCTCCCGGCTCCTCTGAGATCAGGTTCCCATTAAACGGGTGCCTCCGTTTCCCAGGAGGAAGACGAGGTGAGGTGTCATCACCATGGAGATGGGCCATGACAGGGTCACAAGCGACACATTCCACCACTTCTTTCCTGGACACGAGAGCAAGCCACACTGCCTGGGTTGGTTTAGATCTAATTATAAATAGGCAACATCGAAACATTTTGAAAAAGAAACCACTGTGATCTTGTTTACAATTTTTTTTTAATTTGCTACACATCAGTGGCCACAGCTTTAGAGATCCGGAGATCACGATTCATCCAGCGGTCACTGAGCCCTCCTGGATGCCACGTGCCCTGAGTGTTGCAGACACGGATGAGACAAACTCCTGATCTCAAAGAGTTTACAAGTCTTACTGCAGGGACAGAATATTACAGGGAAAAAAAGTAAATGATTGATATTAAAAAATAATGATTGCTTAAAAAAAAAAAAACACTATGGCTAAAAGGAGAAGGTGACCCATGCAGGAAAAGCAGAGGACTTCAGAAAAATATATAAGCCACTTTTTTCCCTCTTATGTGCTTGGCAAACACTGTCTGCATTGTTGTGTGTGGGGCGGGAGGAGAGGAGGAGGAAGTCACCCTGATGGATCCAGGCAAGGGCTACAAGGTGGCCGCACGGGGACAGCAGTCTCCATCCCTGGAAGGAAAGGTACTGCCATAGCAAAGGCCTCCTCTTAAACAGACTCGACACCTCAAACACAAGGATAAAAATAGAAGCTCCGTAAGGGTTTAGTGAAAATAAAATGAAAGGTGAGAGCCCCGGAGGCAACCCTGAATTTGCCGGAGAGGCAAAGTGAAGAGCCATCTGAAGGACCCCAAGGTCAAGGGCAGGAAGCATTATTGGAGGCGAGAGCTTAGGAAGGGGCCGCTTGACCTGGCCCCAGGGTGGACAGCAGGCAATGAGAACCAGGTGACAATAACGATTAGAACAAGGATCAGGCTTCACTCAGCGCTCTCAGATGCTGTGAGAAACCCTTAGTCTTGCAAAACCACCAAACCTGCCTGACTTAGGAAAGACAAAGGGAACGTTTATGCACAAAATGCTATTCCGGATCCCTCAAGAAATGCCCTCGAAAGATTCCTTACGTGCAAAGCCCGGCAGCAGGCACAGAAAAGACAGTCTTCAAAAAGCCTGGCTCCAGCAAAGACTTCTGGATAAGCGCTTATGGCGGGCCTGCTGCACGCACGACATCTGCACTATTCAGCTCAGTCGTACCACTACTGTCCCTGGCACGTGGGCATAAGCTATGGCAGGAGCCGTACATCACCTAAACCCGCGACTCTCACAGGTTGTTCATGCGAAACAGTGGGGTGGGGGGATCAAGTCCAGCTCCCCCCATCCCCAGACCTGTTGAATCTGAACCTCTGGGCGAGGAGCCCAAGAATCATTCGAAAGAGAAAGTTCTCCAGGTGATGTCATTGACTATCTAGGAAAAGGTGGAAGAACATCTGCCCAGTTAACACATCTCTAGCAGAACATCTTTGGTTTAAGACATAAACTTGATTGGACACAGATATTTCCCAATAGACTATTAGCATAGCAATGTTTATAAAGGAAAATATATATTCACATCCCCAGTACTCAGTACAATAGAGTTCTTAAGACAATGTGCAAATAAAGACTCGAGTGACCTTTTAAATAAAATCAGTAGACTGTCAGAATGACAGGTAGATATTTGAAAGCTGAGGGTCAAAAAAAAAAGAAAGAAAAACCAGGACCTGAGCCTTAGATGTGGCCGATGCTACAAAGTATATCACAGCATCGCTGTAGAGAAGGCAGCTGATTGATAATATCCACATTAATTGATGTTCCACATGCAGTTTTACATTTTATATTCTAATATGCTAGCTTGTTTTATGTGCGTGTATATATACACATATATAGGCGTTTTACTTTGTCTTAGTTATGATTTAAGAAATGTGTTAAGGGTTGGGGGTTGATGGATAATGCCATATAACTTTTCCTATTTAAAATAACTGATTACAGTCCCCTGATTAACATGTTCAAGCAAAATGTCTGAGGTTTAGCAAAGCATACTGATGTTAAGTGGGAAAGGGGTATAATTCAGGGCCAGTGTGGGGCAAGCAGTTGTTCAGAGGCATGTTCGGTGCAGGGAGGGATAAACTCTCCCCATGAGCACCCGGGAAGCTGCTGTAAAGCCCATGACAATGGCACAAGACCTTGGCCGGTGAGGAAGTGTTTTCAAGGCTGAGAAGGGGAAAAAAGGAAGGAGATAAAATTTTAGAAGGAGGAAAAATTCTGTGAGAAGGCAGAAACTTCAGAAAGAGCTTGGTACTATCCAGGGAAAAACCTACCTAACAGGTACAATGAACCCCATCTGGGTGACGGGCACACTCATGACCATGCCTCAAGCATTATAAAATCGATCCATGTAACCAGAAATATTTATACCCCCTGTAATATTTTGAAATGACAAAAAAAATAAATAAATAAAAGAAATGCAAGTTCCCAGCCCCTGCCTAAACCTGCTGCATCAGAATTGCTGGGAGGGGGGCCCAGAAATCTGTGTTTTAATCATACCTGCAGGTGATTCTTGTAACTTTCAAGTGTGGGAAACCCTGGGCCAGGGAATAGTGACAAAAGAAAAGAGATTGTATGAAGATATATTTTTAAAAAGTAAGTGGATCAATAAGGAATGGTGAATAAATTCTGATAAATCCAACTTATAGGATATTATGAAACTATTAAGAATTATATGATATGTACACATAAGATATTTTTGATGTACTATTAAGTAAAAAGTAAAATACTAGGTAAAGAGCGTATTTCATTAAAAATACATAGACTATAGATATGCCTATATCCTACATGTACATATATTTGTATGTTTATATAAGACTATGAAAAGCTATGGAACACCATATATCAAAATGTTAACATCAGCTCCCCAGTGGGTAGAGAGTGGAGAAGGGGTGGGGGTGATTAAGTTTTAACGCATATATATTTTTATTTATTAAAACAAGCATTTTCATAAATGCTTTTAGAACTTAAAGCTGAAACAAAGTTTCGTAAGCACACGAGTATATAAAAACAGTCCCCAATAACTCCACTGCAACTAGCATAGCACCGGTGCACAAACGTGGGGTGAGGGACCCCGGCACACGGCACACTGTCCCAGCAATGAAGAGATTGCTTCTCAATTTGGTTCTGCCCCTGGTTCCTGGCCGCTCTACCTCCCTGGGCCTCGGTGGGATGAGACAGATGTACTAAAGCTATACCTCCAAACTTGTCCCCTGTCACCATTTTTTTTTTAAGGTTTTTGTTTGTTTGTTTTTTGTCTCTTTATGGATCCTGGTTTTGGAGAAATGGTCACCAAACTAAGCCCATTTATACACTCAGGCTTCTGTTCCCAGACTGGCCAGTAAAATGTCGAATTTCTGTCAGGCCTTTTATTTACAGTATCAAAATTCATCCAAGGCCCCCTTTTTGGGGACCATTGAACAAGAGGATATCTGGGGTCCCTTTTGGTCAACTGTGCAGATGGTCTCCATGCTACGATTTTTCTTAGAACTTTCCAGGAGGAGCGTGGCCACTGGCAACAGACCACTGCCAGGCCTCATGCGCTGTGCTCATCTGGGCATGACCAACACAACAAAGGCCCACAGAGGTGCTTAGCTGTCCCCAAAGCATCGGTGTCAGGGGCCGGGGGCGGGGGGGAGGGGAGGGAGGCCTTTGAGGGCAAGCAGCATTCTCGGCTCAAAAGAGCCAACTATGCTGATTCAAAAAAAAAAAAAACATTTTCAAAAACGCCTGTGGGTAAAATTGAGCTGCCCACAGCTCCCCAGGGGCATCTGGAACTTGCTGTCGAGCCATTTCTGTGGATTTCAGTCAAATTCTAATTTTAGTGTTCATTAAACACGGGTAATTCCCCAGCCGGTCCCTGCCTCACCTCGTACACAGACTACAGCGGCAATATAGGTCACCGAGGCTTCGAACGCACTCCCACATCAAAGAGAAACCTTTTCATTACAAGTATTAACTTTATAAATAATGATGAACTTTACAAGTTTTCCAAAGCCACGGGGCGGGTAGGAAGAGAGTCAGCATCCTCCTTGTGAGCGTTTGCGTGCGTGTGGCTTGTTATGCAGGTGACTGTTCACGAGGGTTCGTGCTCGGGGAGGTGGCTTGGGGCGGAGATGTGTCTACATCTGTCCCTCTGCTTAGACTGATGCATATTTAGACGCATACAGCAGGACACAACTGGAGTGTGTAGTGTTGGAAAAACACAACTTCGTGTGCATGCAAACACACACACACACAACACACATAAATCCATCATGGGCATACCCATATCTAGAGACAACAAACTGCTTAAAACAACAGGTTATGTCTTCTTGTTGCTTATAAAGACCAAAAACTTTAATCATAGCTGTATCAGTTAATATCTTTTGATCTGAAAGTAAGTAGAAAAAAAAAAAAAAAGAGTGGCTTAGATCCTCAGGAGATTTAATACTTTACCAAACAGTTCAAAGGTGTTGACTTTAATCCTCGGGGTCATAGCCTCGTGTTCACAAGATGGCTGCTACAGCACCAAACATCACTGCCCTACACAAGAGTATCCATTTGATTTGAGAAGTCTTAATCCTATGATTAATTATCACATTAGGCAACACTCAGAAATGTTTTCTTCCTTGTTCATACTTTGCATATGCTGTTTCCTGTGTCTTAATGGTCTCTCCTCCTTTTCTTGGCTCAGGGAATCCCCATCCACCCCTCAGGATTCATCATAGGTATCAGCTCCCAAATGACCTTCTTTGATAACTTTTGGCCACCCTGGAGTTGTCCACTCCACCCTATCCCTCCCGTCTTGTTTACTACCAAGCATTTCTCCCTCTCCATTCATGTGCCTCTCCAAGGACGCTGTGAGCTGGAGCTGTGGCTGGTCTGTCTGTGTTTTTCAGGCTTTGCGCAGGGCCTGGCTCGTCTGTGTCTGTTGACTGAATGAACAAGCAGCAAAAGAGAATTGCCCAAGCGCCATCTTGAACTCAAAAAATCCACTGGCTCTCTGTGTGGAGCGCAGACTCAACAAGAGGGGTCTGTCTTTACCAAGCACAGCCAGAGAGGCCCACCCTGCACACAGGCATTCCAGGGACCTTGTCTGGAACATCACAGAATGGCCCCTACCCGCCAAGCCCCAAGAGACCAGCAAATTCCTTAGGCCTCAGAGATCATAATGGGACTTCAAAAGGGCTGATAGGAGAACACGAGCACATCACATCTGCACCCCCCTCTGGGATTGCGGTGGGGGCTGCATGGCCATCGGGTGGACACGGCAGGAGGTTTCATCTTTCTCCACCGGCATCCCCTTGGCAGTTTCCAAGAAAGGGCCTGGTTCTGCTGGGGGTGGCGGCAGGCCCAGGCTGTTGGAGCTCTTCCCACCGTGCGGCTGGCTCGGGGCCCAGTGGCTCTTGGCAAGCGAGGAGGAGCAGAGTGGTGGGGAGCCACGTCCCCCTCCTCACGTCCGGGCCTCAGGACGCTACAAAGGCCAAGACCAGGCAAGCAGGCAGAGCACGGGGCCAGCCTGGGTCTGCAGCAGGCTTCAGAGCAGCCAGAGCCCTGCGTGCGAGACACGGGGCTTCCAACCCAGGGCAGAGGGGAACAGGCAGGGGACACCAGCGGATGGCCACATCTTCTCAGTCCCAGGGAGGCAGCACTGGGACGCTGCCAAACTGCGCGTGTTTGAATCCCAGCTCTGCCACATACGAGCCACGGAACCATGGGGGATTTATTATCCTCTGCCTTGGTTTTTTCATTGCCCAAACCGGGATAATAATAGTACCTGCCACGTTGGACTGTTATGAAGATTAAACAAGTTAATATCTTTAAGTGCTTAAAAGAATGCCTGGCACGTAGGACATGCTACATATATATATATATATAAAATATAAACAATGAAGTGAGATAATTCACTGAAACGCCAGGGAATAGATAAGCATAGATCGGCCCATGTATCCAGCCTGCGGATGTTAGCCCCCGTCCACACGGCACAAGATCAAGGGGAGAGTTGGAAGCCTCTCCTCATTACCTTGGTTAATCAATTCGGCTCTCATCCAGGAGCCTGATAGCAAAGTGTTTGCTATGTGAATTGCATTGCCACGGACCAGGTGCAAGGCGATCTGAATTCTGATGTCAGAGTCACAGAAATGAGGGTGTGAGCACGCCCAGACCTCAGGCCAGATGCGGGGTCCAGCGCTCACCTGGAAAACCTGCAAACGCCCAGGGCTGAACCCTGCAGAGGAGACACGTCTCCACAATGAGATACCTCAAAAAGGGGCAAGAATGTGGCCTGCCCCTCAAAGTGTAAAATTAAACCATCACAGCCTGGGTCATTTGATCAGCAACTATTCCTTATAGTGAAAGCACATCTCGCGCTGGGGCTTTGTCCAGGTACTCAGATGTGCGTCTCTCCGGTGCTCTCCAGGCCCTTGTCTCCTACCAGGCCTGTGGTTAATATAGTTTATGGGCTGCTGGCCTGCTTTGATTATTTTTATTGACATTCGGTGCTTAGGAATCAGCAGGTCGACGGCACCTCCAGGGCCAGGTGAACTACAGGCAGAAGCTGACCGGCTCCGCTTTCTCTGCTGAGGGGACCCAGGCCCCAGAGCACCAGCGGTGAGCCCATGGTGCCATGTTGAGTGGCCACAGAGCCAGCCATTGCTGGGAGACTCCTGGGGAGGGGTGGAGGCAAGACACCTATCAAGCCACAGCTGTCATTGTCCCCATCGTCCCCCACACATAAGGTGCCAGCCACTCCCTGGCCCACCGGGCACTCCTCTAACTCCTGCTCCCATGCCTTCGCCCACACGGCTCCCTCACCCAGGGGAGTCTTCGCCCATCTCTCCCTACAGTTATCCTCAAAGACTCTGCTCCAATTGCACCTGGTCAGAAAACCTCCCCAAACTCTCACGCTGCACTGCAGGAGTCCCCCAAGCTGGCCTCCACTGTAACCCACACACCAAGGCTCTGACATCTCCAAAGCAAGAGCCGTCCTTCCTCTCTGCATGCCCTTCCAAGCACTGTTCCCTGCATGGAAAATGAATAAACCATTTGTAGATGCCTCAAGCACATCCAAGGCATGCATATCTGTTCACCATTACAGAGTGTATCAGTTTCCTATGGCTGCTGTAACAAATTATGACAAACTTAGTGATTTCAAACAACATAAATTTATCATCGCACAGTGCTAGAGGTCAGAAATCCAAAATGGGTTTTACAGGGATGAAATCAAGGTGCTGGCAGAGCTGTGTTCCTTCTGCAGCTCCAAGGGAGGGTTTGCTTCCTTGTCCTTTCCAGCCTCTGGGGGTCACCTGCATCCCTGCGCTCACTGAGACTCTTCCAAAGCTAGCAGCATAGTATCGTTAAATCAATCCCTCTCTCTGCTTCCATCCTCACATTTCCTTACTTCCTTCTCTGACTCTGACCCTCCTGCCTGCCTCTTGCAAGGACCCTTGTGATTACATGAGGCCCTCTCAGATAATCCAGGGTACTGTCCCCATCTCAAGACCTCGATCACACCTGCAAAGCCCGCTTTGCCACAGACAACAACATATCCACTGGTTCAGGGGACAAGGACATGGGCATCTCTAGGTGGCCATTATTCTGCCTGCCACAGAGGGAGCACGAGGCCATGGAAAAGCACTGGCACAGGAGTCAGAGGGACCTGGGCTCTGGTTCTGACTCTGCTACTTCTTCCTGTGTGATCTCAGGTAAATTGCTTAACCTCTCTGAGCATACTTTTCTTCATCTATGGAACCTCACAGGATTACTCTGGGATAGAAAAGGATTTTCATTCAAGAGGAAAGCACCTGTAGACATCAGGACACACAAAAAAGTGTAAGGTCTCGTTGCAGATTTTTTTTTTCTTTTTTTTTTTTTCTTTCAGGGATCTGATCGCTGGGAAACTCTTTAAAATGGCTCAAAAGGAGATGAGAAGCACACACACACTCACACGTGTTATATAGACCACAAAAACACCACCTCCTAAAATTAAGGGATATGGCCAAAGTGGCATTCAAAGGTTAATTCACAGATGAATCTTTTTGAAAAACCTGTCCATGTAAGCCCTTATTAGACACCAAGTATTATGATATTTGACCCTGAACACTACTCTACTATTATACCTAATTTGCACTTGAGGACATGGAAGTCTTAGAGATGTTAAAGAGACATAGCCAAAAGGTGGCAGAAGTAAACTGAATTTAACTTCAGACTTCAGAGTGCAAAACCTCTGTTCCTCAATCGCTATCCATCCTGGCTGTCATAGCTTTTTCAGAGAAGCATTCGGTTTTGTTGATTTTTCTTTTTATCTGATGTAGCCAAAAGTTCCACTCCTCCTATAATTCCTCCTAAACAATTTCTGTGCACACCAGCCTGACTTAAAAGGGCCAATACTTGCACGGATTTTGGAGGTCTGTCCTCAGACTGTCAGAACTCAATTTTCCCATGGTCATGGTAAGCTGGAAGTGCCTGGGGAATTAACATCCCCCTGCAGACAGACTTAACCAGCGATCGACAGGTGTAAGGTATACATGCCCCAGATTCTTCACATTTTGGGAAAATTTGGAGCTTGCGTTTGGTGGTTTACACTATTTCGCAGAGTTTCCATTCAGGATTAGGTCTTAGTTGCCCACTGTGCCAGCTGGCTTAATATCTTTCCCCTTACCTGCCCTCCCATGTCCACATGCTAGACCCTTGGTGGGATCAGATCTTGAGTGGGGAACTCAAAGAAGACATGTAGAGTAGGCAACCTGGAGAGTTAGGATGATTCCAAGCATATGTAAAGAAACAAAAAGAGCCCTGTAACTGAATTAAAAATAAAATAGCATTAAAAATGGTAGATTAAAATCAACATTGAAAAACTGTGGAGAACCACCATGATGTGCTTTTCCCAGAACACCAAGTAAAAGAGCAAATAGATGTTGAGGGAAGTTGATAGGTAAGCAAAACACACGGCAATGATCCAGTTCCAACATATGGGTAATTGGTGTTGCAGGAAACCAAAACAAATGAAACAAAAGTAAAATGCACAACTACAATGAAGCTGAATAACTTATTCTGTAAGTGGAAAGGCAAATAAATTTAACATAAAGGAAGCAACACCTAGAAACAACCTGTTTGGTGTATATATATATATATTTTTTTTTCAAAGATAGGAAACTATTAAGAACATCCAGGCACAAAACTCTAATTACTTACAAAGAAAGAAAAAAATCATGCTGGTCTTCCAATAATTCATGCTAGAAGAAAACTGAGTAATGTTCTTATTAACCATGTTTTGAAGGTGGAAAAAAAAAGTGGCTAACCTGAGAATATTATACCCAGTCAAACAGACAAGGGCATCTGAAAATGATTAAATGATAGGTACATAGCAACACATAAATTATAACATTCACTTACTATTTCAGGGAATAAAATTACTAAAGTATTAGAAAAATGTAAAATTATGAACTCCCCACTTTTAATTCAACCTTGATTAAAATCAAAACAATCTCACAGGTAACCTTGAGAGATTATCAAAATTTGATTATTGATACAAAGTGCGGAGAATATGATGCTCTGAGCAAACCATTATTGCATGCTACAATATAAGTAAGGGTGAAAGCTGGGGAAAATTCAGATGCCTTAAACATGCCAAGAATATAAATATTATGCAGTGTGGAGTAAAGGTCCTCTCTAGTCCGAAGTATGTTTGTATCATGTAAAAAAAAAAAAAATTGAACTCTGGCTAGTTTACAAAAGTAAAGCTCTGATGTAAAATTCTACTTTAACTTTAGTTGTTTGTCATTAAATAATATTAAACTTTAGACAATAATGACTTTTGTAATGGGGAATTTTTATTTATTCATTGTGCTTTTGTTTCAGGAAACTGAATTTTAGTTTACTCATCAAACAACCATGCGTGTACTGAAGTTGTTATAGTTATCTCAACCGATACAAACAATAGTCCATATTCTCCTGGAGTTAGGAAACAAATGAACAGAAAATACCTCTCTTCCACCTTGTACAAACTATGGTGCAAGTGAAAATAAATCGTGACTATAGCAGAAACATTTTCAAACAGCTCTGCATTGTGACTTTTCCTCATCAATGTGCAGAATATCAGGATAAGAAATAAATCAAAATAAAGAACCCCAACATTAGCACAGAGTGTAAAATGATTGGTGGCAAATACCGAAAATTTCCATATGGTTATAAAGTACAAATGCAATAATATAAAAATAACCATTGAAAGATATAATACACATGAAATCACAATCCTAGGCAGAGTAAAAAAAAAAAAAAAAAAAAAAAAAAATCCAGATTCTGCACCACCTTATTTTCTTAAAAAAAAAACATGCACCTCTTACTACATGACAAATAACCCAAAACTTAGTAGTTTACATGGACCACGGTGTATTATTACTGACAACTGCATGGGACAGCGGAATGGCTCTGTTGATCTGGGACATCTGGGCTGACCGCGGCCAGACTGGTTCACACATCTGTGGTCAGCTGCAGGTCATCTGGGGCTGGCAGCCCAGGACAACCTCATCAGTCTGGCAGCTGCCTTGTCACCGCTAAGGCTGCAGTCCCCAACCACAGGGCTGTGGACGGATGCCATGCCTGTTAGGAACCTGGCTGCACAGCAGGAGGTGAGCAGTGGGCCAGCCAGCAAAGCTTCACCTGTATTTACAGCCCCTCCCCATCGCTGGCATCACCGCATAAGCTCCGCCTCCTGTCAGATCAGTGGGGGCATTAGAGTCTCATAGGAGCTCCAACCCTACTGTAAACTGCGCATTTGAGGGATCTAGGTTGCATGCTCCTTATGGGAATCTAATGCCTGATGATCTGAGGCGGTGATGCTAGTGCTGGGGAGCGGCTGCAAATACAGATTATCATTAGCAGAGAGGTTTGACTGCACAATAAATGTAATGCGCTTCAATCATCCCGAAACCATCCCCCTGCCAGCCCCCCTCACTCTCCACCTCCCATCCGTGGAAAAATTATCTTCCATGAAACCTGTCCCTCGTGCCAAAAAGGTTGGGGACCATTGTGCTAAGGCAATAGGGTGATAAGGCCAAACGTGCCTCATCACCCAGGCTAGCCTGGTGGATGTCACAGGTGACATGACAGCGGCAGGTTTCCAAAAGAGAGAGGTGAAGCACACAAACCCTCACATAGCACATGGTCATTTCAACCTCATTCTGGTGGCAAAGCAAGTGTGGGAGCCAGCACACCCTCCAGACTCCACCTCCTACAGAGGGGCTACAAAGCCATGTTCCAAAGACACAGATACGAGGAAGGGGAAAGCAATGGGAACTTCGATTCATTTTTGCAATCAATCTACCATAGATAGGAAGAGAACAATGGGAAGAAGTAAAATGATGCCATCTTCTTGATAGAAATATAAAAACTATGTTACTGGTGTGGAATTATATTAACTATATAGTCTAAATCAAGAAAGGCCTATTACAAACATTGTAGTCTCCTATTTGTAAAGTAAAAATGCATAAGGCACTCATAAGTAAATAATAAAAGGATCAATACTCTAATTTCAAAAGTAGGCAAGTGATATGATGTGGCAATTTATAAGAGAAGGGATATAATTACTTAACCAGAAAAATGTCCAACCTCATTAGTGACCAAATAATTGCCATATAAAAAATACGAATACATATATGCACACATATAAACATATATTTACACATAAATTTTTATAAAATTTATAAACTTATGTAGTCTAAACACATAGAAAGGATACAGTTCTGCCTTCCAAATTTGTACAGATTTTCTTAAAATGATAATACCTGCTGTTCTAGGAGTAAAGTTACATTTATACACCACCAGTGGGAATGTGATTGGGAATAAGTTTTCTAGAGGTCAATTTGTCAACCTGTACAAAGTTTCAGAAGTCAGTATGATCTCTGGCAAAATGCACTGGGAAGTAAATAAGACATGAGTAAGAATTAGCTACAGGTGTGTTCTTCAGAGTGTTATCTATATAATGCTAAAACACTGCAGCTTTTTTTTTTTGTTACCACCAGAGGCCTTTGCCATTCTGTGGCAAATGTACCTTGCTCTTGCTCTGTAAACCTTCCTCAATAAACTTCATTTCGCACTTAAAAAACAAAATGAAATAAAACATTGCAAAGAACTTAATGAAAGACCTAACTTAACCAAAGAAAGCGAATTAAATAAATTGCAGGACATCCATCAAATAGAACGCTTTTAGATCACTAAAATTACGCTGAGGATGAAGTGACTGAGAGAAGTTCATGATATAATTGAAAAAACACTCTAGACCATGTGATCTTTGTATGTAACTGTGTACACCAACCAGAAGCACAAGTACTAAGGTGCAAATGAAACTGTACGTTTAAAATTTTTCTTTTGATTTTATTTCCCCATTTTTTCTAAAATTATTTTCTAATGTTGTTGTAAGAAAATAAGGTTATTTAATTAATAGTCCAACAGCATATTGGTGAAATACTTGCAGCAAAGATGAGAAATGAGGGCTCAGTATCTTCCATGTATAAAGACCTCATAAGAAATATTTGGCAAATAATATGAACACATAAAATATAAACTAATTAATAAATAATCAATTTTAATAGTGAGGAAATACATGCAAATGTTAATACTAGTTAATGTATGGGTAAGAATATTCTGATACTTTTTTGGTGGAAATATAAATACGTACAACCCTTCGAGAGAGCAATTTCACATGAATCAGGAGCCTCTAATGTAAACAGCAAAGCTGTAAAAATATTAGAGGAAAGTCTAAGAGAATAGATGCCAAAGCAGAAATCCTGACACACATGTCCACATAAAAATTAAATTCATTGGATGATAATCAACCCTAGAGCTAAGTTAAAAAAACAATCAAGAGATGGGAAAGCAGGGTGAGTTTCCAGCTATGACCGAATGAGGAGACAAATCATTTCCCCAAAGGCAACTTTAAATCTGTATGAAATTGAGAAGCGCAACCATTTCATTGCTCTGGAAGTCACCAAAGGCATACAGCAATCTGAGAAGTGGGTATGCTTGTAAAACTGCTAGACTTTAGATAAGAATGGGGGACTGCAGAATTCACCACCACCATCACTGTCACCATCACCACCATCATCATCATCACCATCACTGGATTATTGTCCCTCTGCCAGCTAGGTTGGTAGAGGCTTTACCCAGGGTGAGTAAGTATGAGGACTGGCAGCTTCTCTGCCACAGTTCAGGGGGGAAGTGCCCAAGCCCAGTAACATTATGAGTAGTGGGGACCATCTTGGAGGTGAGGAGGGTCAATGGTTCCACTTGTCTGAGGCCGTGGCCATGTTTGGGGCAGCATACTCCCAGCTGGGTCTGCAGGGGCTAGAGAGAACACAAACCCCGCACAGCCCTGCCATGGAATACTATTCAACAACAACAACAAAACAAAGTCCCAACACATGCTACCACATGGATAAACCTAAAAACCACTATGCTAAATGGAAAAAAAAAGCCAGACAGAAAAAAGTCTACATATTGTCTGATTCCATTGGATACAAAATATCCAGAAAAGGCAAATTTGTGGAGACAGAAAGCGTATCAGAGGTTGCCCAGGGCTAGGGCTGGGAGTGTGGATAAACCATAAACGGGCACCAGGAAGTTTCTAGGTTGGTGGAGAAGGTTGAAAACTGGACTGTGGTGATGGTTGCACAAGTTTATAAATTTACCAAAAGAATCCCTGAATTGTACATTTATAATCACTGAATTTTATGGTGTATAAATTATACCTCAATGTGGTTTTAAAAAAGAGACAATATGTGCACATCTGTGACAAAAAAGAACAATATTCTTCACACATAGTTCAACAACTCAAGAAAAGACCAGACTGAGCAAGTAAACAGGCAGTTCACAAATGCACTATAGAGAGCCAACCACACAGGAAAAGACACCTAATCCACCTGGAAACCAAGGAAACGCAAATTAAAGCGATGAGAGAGCATGACCTCTTTTAATCTTTTCAACGACCCTATAAGAGAGAATGGTTGTCTCCATTTTACAGGTTAGAAACAGAGGCTCAGAGAGCTCCAATACCTTGTCCAAACTCACTCTTTCAGCCCGTGAAGGTGCTCTGTCATCGTAGTCCTGCCTCTCTGAGCTTCATGACCGATATGCGTAATCCAGCAAACACATGCACAGTAGCAGTACTGAGACGCTACAGGTTGGGAGGGGATCGGCCAGGCTCGGCCAGCTCAGTAATGTGCTCTGTTGGGCATTTGTATTATTCCTATTAAGACCTAATGGCCCATCAGGGCCTGTTATGGATTTTTTGTTTTTCTCTTTATGGGTAGATATTGAGATTTCATTAATGCCAATTTATCACCAGAACCCTAAATCTAGCTAGTGTCACCACGGTTTGCTGTAGAAGCTGCAGTGTGTGCCATGTTAGGCACAGTTTTTAGAGATTTTGCCCAACCCACACCTTCTACTCTGTCTATTCAAGTACCACCTGGGAATCTGAAGTCCTTGGGTGTCGCCCTGGCCACATAACTCATTCATCTTGCACCTCTGAGCACCTCATGTCATCTCTCTCGTGCCTCAGTCTCCTCTTTTGTAATAAGGGGGCCCATCTGATCTTGCTCAAGTTAGAATCAGAGGAGAGGCTGGGTGTGAACGGGTGTAGGAAAACATAACACAGAAACAGGCTCCAGGAGAGATAGGACCTACCCTAACCTTAACCTTAACCCCAACCCTAACTCCAACCCCGCAATGACAGCTGCAGAGAAGAAAGCTAGTGTCAGGCGGTAAAAGTTTTAATAAACCACATTAATCTGGGCTTCAAAAACACAGACCCAACCAAAAAGCCACTCAGAGCAAAAACACACTGTAATTAAAATGGAAGCCAAGGGCCTCCTTACCTTCACAAAACGTTTTGTTCCCCAGATGTCGGGTGTCCCCAGATCTTCCCACGGCAGACTGAGGAGCTCAGGAGGGAGAGCTGGAGTATTCAGGACTCAGGACGAGCCGCCAGCTTGCCACCTTCCTACGGCCAAGGCGCAGCGGGCAGTAGGCATTGAGCCCTAGCTGTGCTCCTGAATCAAAACTGCCGAGACACAGATGCTCAGCAGTTTAAAAACTCCCCCAGGTGATTCTGATGTGCCCCAAAGCACGAGGACCACGGGCTTAGCGCCGATGGTCTCGAACTTAGGTGTGCAGCAGACTCACCTGGGCAGCTACTGAAGCGCAGAAGCCCAGGCTCCTTGAAGCAGGGCAGCAGCTGAGACTCTGTGTGCGCCAGCTTCTCCAGGTGACCTTGATATGTGTTAAGTTTGAAAACCAATGGATTAGGAGATGCTGGGCAGCTGGGGCACATCACCCTTCTGGGAAAGGTGCCCCTTGAGCTAAGTGGGTGCAGGTGTGTCACCTATGCATGAAGCAGGTGTTGAGAAAATGATAACTGCATCAGCTGACATGGCACAAGGGACAAGAGAAGGAGCTTGGGGACCCTTTAGGACTGCAGGTAAGGCCCACAGAGATGCCCTCTGTGCAGCAGTTTTAGTAAACGGTGATTAGCTTACCCCGTATTTTGCCCCAACCCCACGGAAGAACCAACCATGGATATCAACGATTTAACAACGTGCCAGATGAGAACACTCGTGTTGGTGTTGGGGGAAGGAGAAAGAGAACAGTTATTTACTAGGAATTTCCACCTGCAAAAACTTTCTGTCCTGCAACCCTCTCAAGGGATTTGTCATGAACTCTTCGAAAGCCATGGCTGAGCAAAAACAGGGTCTGGGCAAGCAGAGAGCAAAGCTTTCTATCTTCCTCAGGGCTTCCCTGATGCAATACACATTAAGTATTTAAAATAAAATAAGATGAGGTAACACAAAAATCATTCATTCATTTATTCATTCATTCATTCATTGAGGGTGTGGTGGTTGAGGGTCTGGATTCTGGGAATGGGCTGCCTGGTCCTGCCGCTTCTAGCTACACGTTTGCATCACTTAATCTCCTGGTGTTTCGGCTTTCTCTTGCATAAAGCAAGGATAATAACACTAACTCCCGGGGAATTCAGGAGGATTTAACAAGTTATGTAAGTATCAGAACGTAGTCTGCACCATATACATGCCATTATTACCGTTCATGTGGTTTTTCACGAGGAACAGCCCCTGTGCTGCATGCTGAGGATATAGACATGAAAACCCCAGCCCTGCCCTCGAGGGGCTCCCAGGCAGGTAAAGGAGATGGACAGGTGAGTCAATGACTGGGGGCCAGTGTGGGAGGGTCCTGGACGAGGACAGCAACCATGCGAGAGTGAATGCATAAGCCGGCATAGGAGCCAGGTGGTTCCAGGGAGTTATTCAGTGAGAGCCACGGGGGAATTTCAGTAGCTCTCCTGGGTGTTAAAGAGGCTAAGTAACCACTGGCCTCAGAGATGGAAAGGAGTAAGAGAAGGAGACGGAGGAACTGCTGGGGAAAGAGAAGTGGAGGGATGTCGGGGGGTGAGGGCACAAGGTGGCCTGGTCAGGCTCTGAGCTCGAATCCTAGATGTCCTCACCTCCAAGCTAAGTTGGAGTCCTTCACCCCCATCATTAGTCCCTACTGGTTCTCTCTGCACTTTTCCTTCAAAGACCTCACCCCAGTTTGTAATTAGGGTATAATTTGTGCTGGCTTGTTCATCATCTCACCCTCAAGAAGTTAAACTCCATGAGAGCAGGAACCTTACCTGTTTCCCCATCACTGGGCAGCCAGCATGCAGCACAGTGCCTGGCAGTCAGTAAGGGCTCGATGAAATTGTTGCACAATGAAGTGATTGGATCACTGCAAATAGCTGGGTGTGGACAGTTCAGACGCATCTGAATTTGTTCAATCAGAATTACAGACTTCTGCCTCCAAATCATTCTCAAACACAGGCCTCAGAGTGTTTGCCTCCCTGAAGATTTTTCCACAATTCTTTTTTTTTTTTTTTGACCCTGGTGTTCCTTCAAAATAAATTCTCTGTGCATCTGCATATGCCTCAAATGCTTGCTCTTAGGCAAACCCACCATTGAACTCCAACTTCCAAGATGGCACTTGGGGTGAAGTTCCAATCTCAATGTGATTGATGGATCTATCATTTACATTTGAGGTGAGCCAGAAAGAAGAGCACACAGTCCCCTTGTCAACAAATTTTATTCCCCAGATCATGAAAAATTTGGACTGTACATGAAAATCTTGGGAAAAAAATGAAAGACCTATATTGATATAGGGCCTCAAAATATGCATTTCAACACACAAGGAGATCCATATTTCATCCAGACTGTGAATAATCCCAAGGGTGTGTTAAATAATGCCATGAACTACACAGGCTTGACAGATGATTGGGAAATCAGAATGTGGAATTTTAAAGGAATTCCAGATCAGGAATTGTGGGTCCAGATGTTAGTGTCACTTGTCTGAAATAGAAGGTGCAGGAGAAAACAAGTACAATGGAAAGAAAGCAGTGTTACTAAACTCTAACATGATGCTCTCACTCCCCAAGGTCAAAAACCAGCTCTCTCATTCATCCACGCAATAAAATTTTTTAATGAGCATCTTCTATTTGTCAGGCACTGTTCTAAGTCCTGGGAATATGGCAGTGAACCAAACTGACAAAAATCCCTGAATTTATTGGGTCGTACATTCTCATGGGGGAGACATGCAATAAATGAGTAACTATATAATATGCTGGATGGTGAAAAATGCTCTGAAATAAAATAAAAACCTACCAGGAAGATAGAGAATGTCAGAGATTGGGGGGTGGGGGGTACATGCAATAGGGCAGACAGAGCCACCCTCATGGAAAAGGCAGCATTTGATTAAAGATCAGAAGGAGGTGAGAATTCAGCCACACAGAACTCTGGCGGAAGACATCCCAGGACCGAGGGGACGAAGTGTGCTAAGTTCCCGAGGTGGGAATGTGCTGAAACCGCAAGGCAGTGGCAGGAGGAGAGAAAAGTAGGGATGAATAGGGATGGGGGGAGTGGGGAGGCGGAGGGAGCAGAGCAGAGGGGCTTTCAGTCTTAGGGGAAGACTGGCTGAATCTCTCTGCTAACAAGTGAGCAAGAGCTCAAGAAGCCTCTAAGACCAAGACGAAACTTTGATCTCAAGGAATCAGAAAGATGGTTCTAAGATGGAGAATGAACGAGCAGGATACCAGACACCCTTGGACATCAGTTAACGCCACTGGAAGTTACTTGACGCACCAGCAAGGGCTGCATTGCCACACTTTGGAAATATAACACAACACTATTCCTGCTCCCTTCCCTCTTTTTCCCCTCAACTTAAAACCAGGTACTGGTCTACTTGAGAACATGCTTCTTTCACCAGAAATGACAGAAATCGACATTTCCAGATGCTAAATGGGCCCCCTATTAGTTTTAGGGCTTGGACAACTGAAGCCACTGAACCCAAAAATGCTTCCTTGATCAAAGAGTCCTGAAACGATTCCCCAGCTCCGAGAGCCGTGTCTCTAATAGGATTATACCTGAATTAAAAGACAGAACCATTTCTAACTTAGGGCACTCTCTGGCTTTGAAGTTTGCCTCAACTAATGATCCATTTTTATATAAACCAGAGCTGGAGAATGACAAGGAAACCTACAACTATTCCCAAATGGAGAGCTCTGTACAAGAGAATCAGGGGAGAAGAAACATTTCAACGAACACTCTGTATCTGCCTTTGAGCAAATGATGGCATAAAAGAGAAATTTTTTTTCTCTCCTGAAGCATTTGACAAAACTGAGGTCATTTTTTTTCTCATAAGCGAAGAGGGTCCCATGTCCCCAAATCACGTGTGTGTATGCGTGTGGGGGAGGGGTGGGTGTGTGCATGGGCACCCGTCCTACACGAGCTCAGTGCAAATGCCAGTGATGTTGAAGTCAACACGTAGCAGCTACCTGCACAGTGTCAGGTTAATGTCACGCGATTGTTTCCTTCTCAAGCTACTCACAAAGAGAGAAAGAGGAGGAAGAAGAGAAAGAGGAAGAGGAAGAAGAAGAAGAGGAAGAGGAGGAGGAGCAGGGAGAGGGAGGAGAGAGAGAGAGGAAGAGGGAGGAACAGCAAGAGAAGAAGACACCTCATTTCCCTCATGTGCAAAATGGAACAATGACATCTTCTTCATCAGATAACTGAGGGTTAAATGATTGGCGTATGTAGTGACTGGCACATAAAAAGCATCAAATAAATATTTCTTGTTCTCTCCCTCCTTGCTCTTCATCAAGCTATGACCACCGGCTCATGTTTTATGTTTGCTCAGTAATCACTCCCTCAGGAAGGCCTCCCTGACCTCACCCAGAACATACCGGCTTGCCTACCCCTCTCTGGTAACGCACCCGGGTGTAAAAAGGGCTAGTTCCTTCCAGAAGCTCCCAGGAAGAATCGTTTTCTTGCCTTTTCCAGCCTTTGGTGGCCACCTGCATTCGTGGCTTGTGGCTGTATGGCTGCAAGCTCTGCTACCATCAGCCTGTTGCCACCCCTTCTGCAGACAAACCTCCCTCTGCCTCTGTCTATAAAGGGATGTTTACCCACATTTAGGGCTCACCCAGATGATCCGTGACAATCCCCCACATTGAGATCCTTAATTTAATCATGTCTGCAAAGTCCTTCTTGCCATGTAAGGTAAGGCTCACAGGTCCTGGATGCTAGGATATAGATATCACTGGGGAGCCGTTATTCAGCCCACTACACTACACGCGTGTTCTGTATTGTTAGGCATGTCTTTAGGTGTGACAGAAAACCTGGCCAACCTGGTGAATTTTCTCACATAAACATAAATCTGGAGGTAGGTACCATTGATCTTCCATAACAACATCAACATAGGCACCTCTGAAATTCTCTTGATCCTTCTCTTCTGGTCAGGAGATGGCACCTATAGCTATAGGCAGTGTGTCTGCCTCAAAGACAAGAAGTGACACTGAGTGACATCAGCCACATCTCTTTAGTATACTAGGAAAGCCAAACCTTTCCCAGAAACCCTCCCAGGAGATGAGCTTCTTGTGTCATTGACCAGACTGGGTCTTAGTTATGTGACCCTAGTCTCTGAGGTTGCATGTGGGCACTTCTACTTATTTTTCTTTTGGTTCCTATAATGCGTCACCAAATTCAACCCTCACTCAAGAGGAAGAAAATTAGAACCCTCTTCTGAAGGGAGAAGTATCAAAAAGTTTGCGGATATATTTCAAACCACCACATCCCCGGATTATCTTTATGCTTTGGTAATAGCCTTTTCACCCAAAGTCATTAATTAAATTAACTGGGAGTATGTGTATACCTCGTCGATCGTAGTGACGGTAGCTAGAATCAATAGCTGTCATCTGTCTTAGCACTCAGGAGGTTCTAGTAACTCCACAAAATATTTTACATCTATTATCTCATTCAATCCTAAAAAACAACCTTGCCAGCCTGATATTTACATTATTATCACAGATTGGTTATTCTTCACCATCCTGGCAACCAATCCCCTGGGAGGAGCATAAATCCCCGCCCCTTGACTTTGTGCTGGGCCACGTGACTTGTTCAGCCAATGAAATAACAGCACGAGAGACAGGTTTGATTGATGGGACACATGCCCTTGCTCCTCCCCTGTGAGAAGAGCCTGCTGTTCCAAGGAGGAGGAGGGACGTATGCAATGGGGCTGCCCCAGTGGACTCCCAGGAACCTGCAGTCACCACGCTGGGGACTCCAGCCAAGATCAGCAGAGACTCCCAGCTAAGTGCAGACGAGTTCATCCGACACACAGATGCTTGAGAAATTTTTAAAAATGAGTATGGTTTTAAGCCACTAAATTTTGGGAGGTTTTTATACAGCAGTGGTTAAATATTACAAGCATCCCATCCTCTCCATTGTACAGATGTGGTAACAGAGGCTGGAAGAGGTGAGCAATTTGCTCCAGGTCACCCAGCTCGTAAGTGGCAGGCACAGGCTTGACACCCGCATCTGTCTGCATTTCCAACCCATTCTCTTAGTTACTATGAAATTCCATTCGTTGTTGAATCAATTCTTAAATGTTAAATCATTCTCCTTACAGCTGCAGCCTTCTCCTCTACATTAGAGAACAACATTCTAGTGACAGACTAACAAAATTACAGAAAAAAGTCAATAAGGGCCTTTTTGACCAGGAAAAAAATATATATTTATAAAACTGTGTGTCACATAGTTCAAGTCCCTTCTGACAAAGCCCCATCAGTCTGACAGAGCAAACACAGAAAGGATTTAAATTTTAATTTAACTGTAAGGGTTTCTTTGGCTCGGGAACAACTCATCTCATTTTAATTTATCAGAAGACACGGTACCGTAATAAAATAAGACAAAAATCTTCCAAAGTGTAAAATGCATCCACTCTCAGAAGGTTTCCAAATTGTATATTAGTTTGCATTGAATTTATTTTCCTGATTAGATTGCCTCGTAGCTACAACAGAGCTGGAGCGACATGGTGCCAGAAACACCAGGCAATTTTGCGATGAAATCCATCAGTCCAAAAAGAAAGGCTGCCACTCTCTCGCTCCAGGGCTTCTAGAGACACGTGGGGACAGAGGTTCAGAGAGGACGCACAGTGATTGTTTTTACCAGGTGGTGGAGGTTGGACATCCTCATTGAGGACAGAGAAGGAAAGAAACCTGGCATGGGGGGTTCAGCTGCTGTGTGTCACCCACACGCCAGCTGCCTTCAGTGCTCCTGTGCTTATTTAATTCTCACAATAATTCTGTGAAAACGTATGTTATTCCATTGTTACAAGTTAGAAAACAGAGGTTTGGAGAGTTTCAAGAAAACATCGGCAGAATGTATTCCACGAATAAGTAGAAGAATTAATATTTGAGAAATAGTTCTAATCCTGTATCTCATGTGGCTTTTCATTAAAATATACTAATTTATTAGTGGAAATAAAATCATAATTTCTGAGTCAAAAAAACACTGCTGTGGAAGCTTTGGGATTGATGAATAATAGGAGATTGTATAATATAGGAAGTTTTAGTTACAAGTAAGAAGAACCTATTAAAAGTGGCTTAAATAACGCAATGTGTCTATCCCATGTAACAGTCCAGAGGTGTTGTGGCTCTGAGGTTGGTTAATTCAAGGCCAGGGACAGAACATAGCATAGGTACCACTACTCTTATACCCTTGGCAGACATTATCGGTCAACCACAGTATTCTTTCTGTTGAGCCCAAACTTATCCTCAGAATCTTTCTTAACCCAAGGCTTCAAGATGCTATTATCAATTAACTGGAGTTGACAAGTCATATGAAGTCTATGAAGTCTATTATTTTCTGATGCAGACTCTCTCTTTCCCAGTGAGTAAATAATTGTGAAGCACCTGCCATGCCCTCGGCTCTCCTGACAACCAACATGTTTCTAAGACAAACAGAGGAAAACATCCTGACCCTTATTAGACAAAGGACTAACCGGAGAGACAAAATACATATACATGAAACAATGAAGGAATTTATTTTAAAACTGCATTAGTGTTGATAACAAAGAACAGACTGTCTTCATCATTGGTAAAAAAAAAAAAAAAAAGATATACTGTAAAGGGATAATTTGGAGGGTTACCTGTTTTGTTTTGCTTTTATTTTTGACCTGGGTCTTGCAACATTCTTATTAGTGGCATCTCCATTTCCAATCAGAATATGTCTTGCATTAATTTCACTTTATTATTCTATTTATGAAATATCTTCTCAAAGCTAGGAAACTTCGGACAAGATACAGGCTTTTTCTTTAATAGAAAAAAGTGGGATTTGTCAAATAAGTAGTGTTTTTGCTCAACCATTAATAGGATGATATTGATGTGTATTATGCTGCAATGTTGTGGGGTTTTGTTCAAAATTCTCCTCTGACCATGACTACAAAGATAATTTTAAATATATTGTATATTTCTTATTGTTTTTTATATGTAGCATCCCAAAGGTAATTGTTCAAAACTATTTAATATTGTTTGACTTGTTTTTAAAAAAAAACTCCCTCCCCCCACCTGCTTCATAAGTTGGATAAAAACTTGATTTGCAATCTGCACTTCAGGTTTCAGGTTTTGTACTTTGCATCAAATTTTGCTAAAGAAATAGCGTCCTGTATTGGAATTTGAAAACACCGTTGGCTGACATCCCAACTGTGCTGCCGTATTTTAAAATGAAGTTTGCATGCAATGATGTTTTAACAAGAAAAAGATCTCATTTAAGGAGACCCGGGAATGATGATTATTTTCCTTCGGTATCTGTGACAGCCAATTCCCCGGAAAGGGGTCATGAGGAAGTCCTCCAACAGTTAGAGACAGAACAGAAAATTACCAGGAAAAGGCAGCGCTGAATCTGGAATTACGTGCAAATTCAAGAGAAATCAAAATTAAAGACAGAGTGAAAATTTCAGCCATTCCAAATTCTCAGTCTCGGTTTGCTGCCAAGAATTACTCCTGTGGCTAACAGACCCTTATACATAGTAGCACCTGCCATCCCTACAACAACATTGTTTTGATTTGGCTATTGCTACCCACCCCTCGCCTGTATCCTCACCTCAAGTCAGCACCTGTCCCCAAACCTCCCAACTCTACTTGCTCTGATGCTGCCCAACTGATATTTGGTTTTTGATTTATAATATAATCCATAAAATACTATAAGCCATTTATTTTTCAACTTTTACAACTTAACCTTTAAAATTCTTTGCAGATTTTATTATTTTCTACATTTACAATTGTTATTTTTCTAGGAGTATTCTGTTTCAATTTGGCCAATAAAGGCAGGGAACATAAAGAGCTTTAGGAAATCCTGGTAAGGTGTCATTTTATCACAATGAATAAAATAGAACAGGTTTCAATGAAATGTAAAAAAAAAATGCAATTTTTTTTCTTATTATAAAATCAAGACATGCTCATTGCAATAAATTCAGACGCTATCCGAAAGTATAAGGAGGAATTTCAAAGTCATCTTCAATATCCCAGAATAACCACTTTTAGCATATCCGGTGAATCAATAGAGACTTGTTCATTCTCACATGCACATATCTATATGTGTGTACATTTTAAATAAAATGAGATCGTGCATATTTGGTTGCCTGTTTTTGCTACTCAATAATATACCATGAGCATTTTTTCCATGTCAGTAAGCATAGATTTTAATAATCATATTAAATGCTACATAGGATTCCACCTATTGATGTACCAAAATATATTTTGCTAATCCCACGTTGTTGATCACACAAGGCAATTGAATATCTGAATGTTATGAACCAGCCTGCTATGAGTGCACACCCGACATCCTTGCCCAATCATGACCTAGTTGATCTTTGCAAAATAGAATAATGGTCCTGAAATTCTGCTGCTTAAGAAACCTTTCATGGTCGCTGTTCTCTTTGGATATTACAGGCGATAGTACCTGGTGCAGACCCGGTGCCTGTGAGTGCAGGGGCAGTGAGTGAGCAAGGGGGACGCATTTCCATGCACCGTCCGAGCCGAGGGCACCAAGAACAGGAGGACAGGGGACTTTAAGGATTTCTTCAAGCCTTTACCCAAAAATACTCCCTAGAGCTCCAGAAATTGCTGGGAGACTTGAGGGCAGGAAGCTGAAAATCTTGCCCATCTTGGTAGGGGCAGCTCAGCGCAAGACTATTGGTTTCTATTAATGTGGCTGACTTCTGACCTCCCAAGAGGGAAACTTGCATTAGAAAAAAAGCAAATGAATGAGCATGTTTTGGAGGCACTATGAACGAAGTGACTGACTTATTCTCAATTCTCCCCAGAAAAAAAAAAAAAAAAACAAAGAGAAAGTCTCAGAATCATCACTTTCAGAAGCCAGCTCAGAGACCACCTGGAAAAATCTCACGGACCCTCAGTGGTTCCCGGGACTGCAGCTCAGAAGCCACCAGAACCAGAATAGCCACCGCCCAGGGCAGCTTCATCCACTATCCGATGCTGCCTCCTTCTGCCAGCCGTTAGCAGGTGAACGTTTATTTCCCCCCCTAAGGAGCACAGTAGCTAACTCTCGGCATCTGTAGCCAGGGTTTTAGGAGTGTGGCTGCAGTGGCTGTTGGATCTCAGCAGCTCGTGACCACCCCCCATTAGAGAAAAACCTCAAAGTCCCATTGCTGGCTTCTCTCCTCATGACAAAAGGGCCGCATGGCAGTGTGTTTTGCTATGCCCCCGTTATCATAAACGGCTCATAATCACCGCCATCTCTCTGAAATCAGTTGTTTCTACAATTAATGGCTGATTTCACAGGACATTAACCAGCCCCAGCCACAGTTCATTAACTGCTGACGAGTGGGAATCAGCCTCTGTTCAAAGGTACTTATGCTGCCTGCAGAAGACTTGCCAATGGTGAGCAGGGACGTGTGCCCAGGGGACAGTAACAAAGAAGATGGCCTTTCTGGGCACCTGGAGCCACATGCAGGGTGGTGGATCTCAGCAAGATACTTGCAGTGTCTCAGCTGCAGCCTGACGCTGGGGCCAGACAGGGAAGAAGCAAGAGGACAGAGCTGGGACCTCACCCCGGTCCATCACAGGGAGGGTGTTGCAATCCCTTGCAAATGGCCCAGAGCCTGGCCCATCTCCAAGCTCCAGAGATAAGGGAAGGTGGGAAGTGGGTAATCCACAAA
The DNA here is from genome assembly GCF_020740605.2 of Lemur catta. Taxonomy (NCBI): domain Eukaryota; kingdom Metazoa; phylum Chordata; class Mammalia; order Primates; family Lemuridae; genus Lemur; species Lemur catta. The sequence goes on along the minus strand of NC_059147.1, from coordinate 14,115,429 downwards.
GAATGACAGAAGGAGCTTTAGGCAATGGGCAAAGGGTAAAGTGATATCTGATCGTGGAGGGTCCAAGCTATAGCCTGTCCCTCACACGGGACTCGAAGCTTCACTAGAGCCAGTCATGGGCCTTCTGCTCAGCAAAGCACCCCCAGGTCCCACACCAGTGCTGTCATGTGATGAACAAACTGGAGAGAGAGATTCAAAGCCAGAGCAAGGCGTGCTGGCTCAGAATCGAGACCTGGACCTGAAGGGAAACGGAGGCAAAGCCCCATGTAGGAATGAGGCCGAAAGGAGACCTAGCACGGGCACGGGTTCCAGAGCACCTGCCTTCGGGCTTCAACTTTCTAACAGCCCCTGCCTCGGTCAAGGTCAGCTTGGGAATCTGACAGGCCCAGGGAAGGTCCCCAGCATTGCATCTCCGGGAGAGGAGGACTGGGAAGGTCAATCTTCCTTCCCCAAATAGTGCGTGCCTTAGGATGGCCAACGAGCCCCCCATTTGGGCCTCTGCTACTCCTCTGGCCTCACCTCAGACTCTTCTCTTCCCAGCACACTGGCCTCCTCGTGGCTCCTCCTACCTGTCACGACTTTCCCCACGTGGGGGGCTCTGCACACACTGCAGACCCCTCGCATCCAGTGCAGCGCGGTCCCCTCCCCTTTAGGTTTCATTGATCCCAACTCATCCCGCAGGCCTGGCTCCGGGAGAAGCCTCCTCCCCGTTGGAGACGCTCCCAGCCCTCACCATCCCTCGTGGCACTGTTGCAGTCTGCCGGTGTCCTGTCACGGTTTGGTTAACGTTGTCATCCCCCCTGGGCTGTCAACTGCAGAAGCCCATGTGCACCGCATTCGGCATTGTTTCCCCAGCGCCTAACACAGTGCCTGGAATGGAGTGGGTTCTCAACACATATTTTTTAAATGAATGAATGCGGATGAATGAGGCCCTTTATTTCCCAGCGAGCAAAGCAGATCAGAAAAAAATGAACTGGAGGGATCTGCGGAGTCCTCCAGCAAAGCGACAGGCTGTCTTTGCAACGTGCGCCTCTAACCACCTTAGGGAGTAGGACGCAGAGGAAACACCAGCAAAAGACAAAGCAAAACATGGGCAGAAATGGCTTGTTTTCATCCCGTGTGTTTCCCTTTCCCTAATCAGGCTGAAACAGCACATTCCCTGGGAGGCCGGGTGTCTTCACAGATGATTTCACCACTTTCAAGCATTTGACAAGGGTTGACTTGTTCCCTTCCAAGTTGACACCCTGATGCTGGGTTTCCTGGGTCTCTGGCCTAAAAGCATCTCAGACCCTTTGTAAAGTGAAATCGGAATCCGCTGACCTAATCTCTATGATGGGCATTATAAATCATTTTTAAGATTAGTGTGCTTTTGTTTTTGTTTGTGCCTCTTAAAAATAGAAACAAGAAGAAATGTGCCCCCCCTCCCCCACTCCGCCCGGGGGTTGCTCACGACTGGCTGGGACCTTTGGAGCTTTGTCATCCATCGGAGGCTCCACCGGGCACCGAAGGGGCTGGGATTAGGGGCAAAACCAGCAAATGAGCTCAGAAAGGCAGGAACAAAAGCCGAAAGAGATGATCTCACCTCACAGCGCCAAAGGAACAAAGCTCCCACCCAGCCCTCTGTGATGTTGCTTCAGTTCGGTGGCTGCCTTTGTAGCCGCAGCTTAACGGTTTACGTGGGTGACGTGCAAGATGATTTCACGTTCATCAACTCGTTTGATCCTCACAACTCGGGGCAGGCGAGCGGGGTAGGGCTTACCGGGCCTCTTTCACCAAAGGAGAAAACAGAAGCTCAGCTTTCGAGTGACGGTGACCCAGCCAGGGCTTGACACCCACTCTTTTTGACCCCCTAATCAGTTTTCATTGTCCTGTGCAAATCTTCCTCCCAGCTTCAAACTAAAATACTCCTACTAGCTAATGCTTATTGAGGGCTTACTGTGTAACACCAGGGACTAGGCAAAGGATTTTATATGCATGATCGTATTAACCCCTCTCGATAACGCCGTGAAGGTATGTATTAGTTTCACGTGGCTGCTGTAACAAATGGCCACAAACGTGGTAGCTTCAAACAACAGAAATTTATTCTCTGAAATCCCTGGAAGCCAAAAGTCCAAAAGAAGTTTCACTGGGCTAAATTCAGAGTATTGGCAGAGCTGGGTCCTTCTGGCGGCTCCAGGGAGAATCCATTCTTTGTTTCAAATTCTGGTGGCTGCTGGAATCCTTTGGCTTGTGGCCGTATCACCCCAATCTTCAAAGCTCCTTTGGTTCCATCTTCATCTTTGCATATTCTTCTCCTCTGTGTGTCTGAAACTTCCCTCTGCCTCCCTCACATAAGGACCCTGTGACGGCATTAACCGTCACCTGCTAACCCAGGAGGATCTCTCCATCTTAATATTAACTTAATCACGTCTGCAAAGACTCTTTTTCCAGATAAGCTAACATTTGCAGGCTTCCAGGATTAGGACATGGATATCTTGCCAGGGGTGGGAGGCATTTTCAGGCCATGGCAAGTAGGTGATGTTCTTATCCCCGCTTTGCAGAAAGAGGAAACTGAGTCATGGAGAGATGAAATCGTATGTTCAAATTCATGCAGCCAGGACCGGTGAAAGTAGGACTTAAACCTGCTGAGTTCTACTGTCTCCCTAACTAGCCCATAACTTGGGCAATGGCCTTAAAGAAATAGAATAAAAGACAACTCCAAAGAGAGTCTGATTATTTGCCCCTAAGCATCAGATCGGCAGTTAGCAGTAGTGCTGCCCAGGGAAGCATGAGGTCTAGTAAGTGAACCTCAGTCCTAGAACATGGTCTCCCACACACATGGTTTTAGGCAGAATTACTCAGCTTGCTCTGAATAAGTTAGCCACGTCTGAGGGGCTCTCAGCTCAGGAACCACATCTTCTTGTCCATGGAACCGCCCTAATGGCATGGGCTGCACCCCCTCACCTTGTCCTCCCACACCCAGGTGCTTTTGCCCAGCAGAGGTTCAGGGAACAATCTTCATTCTGGTAGCACAGGCCCAAGAGAGGCTGGGAATTCATGACTCCTACATAAAGAGAAATAATTTTGCTCTGCAGCTACTTTCCTATGGAAATGTATTATAAAGTCTTATAACTCTAATAAAAACAATTTCCACTTTAGGTCCAAGCAGGTAATGGGAATCCCAGGGTGACCCAGCTTTGCAACAGCTTCCAGAAGTTTGTGCCCAACTAAGAACTACATATGTGTAGATAGAGTTGAGAGGAGGCAGAGAGAGAATGAGTCACTCAGGACTGATAGGAACCTCAGAGACTGGACCCTTTGACACTGGCTCAGACAGGATGGGATTTCCAGCTCCTCCTCTTGCTTCTCCGTTACAGACCTAGGTACAGCAGGCCCAAAAGAGATAGCCCTTGTGAAAAATGGAACAGGTGTGTGTACTGACTCAACCTCAGGTCTCAGATCCTGTAGGATCAACTTCGATTAGTGACAACTCATTTTCCTGGGTTTCCAAATTGAGCTGAGCCATCACCAGCCCGGTACCTGCATCATGGTCAAGAATTTCAACATTTCAGAAGGGTAGATGGGGAACAAGGACATTAGGTGAAAATAAGAAATAAGACAAAAACAAGTCAGGAGCAAATATGATTAAGAGGAGAAAGAATTGTTTCAGATTACTTATCTTTCCGTGGGCAGAGGACAAGGTATTGATGTTTGGGATGAATGTTTCACCACCCAAGAACCAAGCAAGTCTCAAGGAGCCTCTTTCGGGCCACACCAAGCTACTACCCGTGATTTCTGCAGATACAACTAAGTCACAGCAACACAACTTTCAGAAGCCGGGGCAGTCACAGCATTAGTTTATTGTCTCTGCAACCTGAGTCACACATTTTCCCCAACATACAAACATGTCCCTTGAAGCCACAGCATCTAAGCAGCAGAATGAAGCCTGGTCAGCCCCCAAACCTTTAGGGAAGGCAGCCAAGCACATGTTTGATTAGGATCTGAGATCAGGGTTTGAGTCCCTTGTGGACTCCCCAACCTTCTGAAGAACCAGGGTAGCTAAAAGAGGAACAAAGTCAATCACGTGCTGCAGTAGGTCAGAGGATCTTTCCTACTTTGCATTTTCTTACCCATGTGATAGGCTTAAGAATCTCAGCCCCCTGATCTTGAAGAAGTTCCCGTGAAGTACACATATATGAGCATGCTCTGTAAATCATCATGGGCTTGGACTACAGACTTTTCACCAAGGAAAGGATAAACAGCAGGGAAAAAAAGATTATTTTCAAAATCAATTTCACATGTCATAAAAACATGTGTTATGATATTCAAGTATAGTTTCATTGGAGTTGAATAAAGGGGTCTTTTAAAATTAAGGCTTGGGCTCATCCCTGCATTAGGACGACAGTTCTAGCCATGAAAGTAATTCACCCATCTCAGCTAGAAACTGACTTCTGAGTCAGAGTTCACGCTCCCTCTATAACATTTGCCTCTCACCCGTATTATCCAACAAGAAGACATCTGCAATTTACCAATTTTAAGATACATCCATTTTTTTGGCTCCAAAGGTGAGAACTAGGCAACTTGAATTCCTGGGCCTTGCTCTTACAGAATTCAGACAACATCCACCCTGCTAGGAGAATCCTCACCACTGCCTATCTAGATGGCTGGGTAGGGCGAAGTCAGCTCCAAAGCCAAGGCAAGACAGCAGACAATTCCTTCTCTCCCACCCCAACAAGGATTTCTGCCTTCAGTGTTGAAGATAGAACTGAGCCTAATGTTTCTGTAAGATAGTGACTAACACACAGCGTATTTGTGAGGGTTTCCCTCGGGGTGGAAAAAATGGAAAAAATGCACTGTTTTCTGGGTAAACACAGTCCTGTACCAGGTCCCCGGCTTAGACAAGATCCAAAGTATTTTCCCCACTTCGGTCTGCAAGTTTCTTGCCTGTTGAGTACTCATGGGGAAAGGGGTGGGATTTCTACCAATTCCTTAGCCATGCTGGCTTTGCCCTTGACTTCCCTCTGCCAGAAATGTCTTCTCCCCAGTCCTCACCCACTCACTTTTTTACCTGGAAAACTCCTATCCATCCTTCAAGATCCAACAAAAGTAGCCCCTTAGGTGAAGGCTTATTTCTCCCATAAGTTTCCCACCACCACTCTCACTCTATTACAAGCCCTGTGAAGGCAGGAACCTGCCTTTCTCCTCACTTTTGACTCCCAGGGGCTCGCCCAATGCCTAGCACATAGGAATTGCTTAGGAAGGTTGGTTGGCTGAAGGAATTGGTTTTCAAGCCCCCACAGCACTCTGTGTGTACCTTGATAAGCCTTCAGAGCCCCATGTCAGAGCATATACCGCCTTGTACTATAAAAGCAAGGCATTAGGGGAAGGGTTTACGCCTTTTAAGTTCTGCATCCCCCAAATCCAGCACAGAGCTCGGCAGAGCCCAAGTGCTCAGAAAGGGCCTTTTGACCCAAAGGTTGCCAAAGCATGGACGTAAAAGAGCGAGCTGCTTCACAATCTCTACTTGCAGCAACCTATTCCACGCCCGTCACTCAGCAGGGTCAGAACAGGAAAATGGAAGGTTTGTGCCTCTCTGGGGCTGACTAATGGCTTTCCTTAGGCCTGAGAACCTGCTCCGGAGGTTTGCATCTGCTCCTCTTGACCTTCTGAAGGATAGGCCACGCGGACTCTGGGACCCGGAAGGCACTGCAGACAGGATTAGGTTTCCTTACTTCCCCATCTGCAAACTTTGTTGACTGTAGCTTTAAATATTTATGACCAGTGCAGGAAGTTTGGCTGCAACAGAGAAGAGCTGGTGTGGAGGATCCACTTCCCTCCAGCCGGGGTGTGAGCAGAGTGCGCTCTCAGCACCACGCTCCTTCCCGAGCCTGGGCCTGCCCCAAATGCCAGCCCCATGCAACGGTGGGTGGAGGTGACTGGGTGGGGATTTTAAAGGATGGTTTTGTTCTCATCCATAAGCTATTTTTTCTTATTCTAAAAGATGTACTCTTGACCCAATCCTGGAACACAGACACAATGCATAAAATTGTCTCTCAACCCATCCCTCCTCAGAGGGGCCCAGCCATTGTGTAAAAAGGCACAAAAGATTTGATTGGGGCCCAAAATTCCAAGTCGATGCTGAGTAGGCTGGAGAAGTTAGAAGTAGGATGCCTCCGAGAGATGATGTATTTTCTGTCTCTCTCTCTCTTTTTTTTTTTTTTTTTTGGTAAGGAGAAAGAAGGAATCTTCCAGATAGGGCCTGCCCGACAGTTCCCAGCAGAAATACTGCAAGGAAGATAAGTCCCAACAATCACCACTGTTTATGCAAAATCTCTGGCAAGCGGCATCCAACTCAGCGAGTTTTCAAATATGCATCACCCCACCACAATATTAGCCTCCCCCACACCGTTTCCCGCTAGTGGATTTTGTTGAGGATCGTTTTCATGATTTGCACTCGTTTTGTAAGCAATGTGAGGACCGACTCCAAAAGAAAAGCTAATCAGAGCTCTACCCAGAGACCCTGCAATCGAAATCAGATGTGCTGCAGGAAAAATTAATGGCAACACAGAAAGGGAAGGGCTCGTTGCTGATTTCACAGCAGAGAGGAGTTGCTGACGGGAGGGCATCGTCTCCGAGCAGAGGGTCTGCGGGAATTCCAGCTGTGCAGCCAGCATTGTAGTTATCATGCATGAGGCAACATCGGGATAAAACACGGAACATACGTGGGCCCCGAACATCAGGGGAAAGAAAGGGTGTTTGGGAAAGAGGGTAAAATAGCAAAGTGGTCTGGACAGCCTACAAATAGCTGTGAATAACTACTCAAAGGGATCAGAGAAGACGCTGAGATCCTGGCTTTGTGTCTTTCAGGCAGTTCCGTTGAGCAGAGCAGATTTAGTGAGAACTGGCTAAGTCATGTGATGGTAAAAATAAAATAACACAAGCAAAACAGGGTCACTGGACAACACCCCTGGAAGTCATCCTGGCTTCTGGCTCAGCTTGTGGGGAACCTCGTAGGTGAAAATAGGACTTGGAATGTAAATTAACGAGGGTCTCGTGAGCTATGAAGTCATGGAAGAAACAAGATCTCCTGCAACTGTGGAGGTGTGTGCCAACGACAGGAATGGAAAGAGCCAAAATATTTTTAAATTCACAAAGGGTACCATCCGAGTTCACTCGGTCAGTGTTAGAAAGGAACTTTTTCATCCACAAAAAAAAAAAAAAAAAATTAAGAAACTTATGTGGCCTACCATAAATTATACAATTGTAGCTAACTGGTGGCGTGAAGTCAAGCCCCAACGCAGAGATAAAAATGCACCCCCAAATCAGCAAAGGCTAAATCATCCTTGGATAAAATATAACTCTGATATTAGTGAACTTTTTCCTAATTTTTTTGGCAATCCCTCTCTTTCAATTTCAGGACCAGTTAAAATGGCCCACTGAGAGATTAAAACATCTCAAGAGCTTAGTTTGCACAGCTCTGGTCTTCCCCCAGCTATTTCTTTATCTCTTTTCATGTGTTTCTACATGTACGCTTATGATGCTTAAAGATACACATATATGGGTGGATAAAATGCACATTATGACCCACATATAGACACTAATAGTTGCTATATCCATTCACCCAAATCAGATTAGAGATAATTAGCACATTTAGTAGTTTTCAGCCACGCGGTGCACTATAAAGGTGCTTTATCAAGGTGGTCTAATAAAGAATTGATTTAAAAGGGAACCTCAAAAACACGCACACGGTGTCACCAGCCAAATGTCATATGCTTTCTTCCATATAGCCTGTCTCCTGCCTTTAAAAATATAAAGCTGTGCAATTTTAAAATTCAATTCATAAATTGCTCTGCTATGCTCTGTAACCACCATTAATAAATGATAATTGACTTTACCATTCTGTAAGCACCTCCATTGCACTCGGGATACGTAGTCAATTATCTGGCGAGAATGACGGCCACGCGCTATGTTACTGCTTAATTTCACAGGCCTGGGGTACATTTCAGATAAAGAGAGAACGCAGGCAAAACCGGCCAGTTTCCCCTTTTAGTTAACACAGCTCAATTTCAAAGTCGCCATCAGAGATGGTTTAAGAGGTGGCCAGAGAAGGGAGCCAGCCGCGTGCATTTTTCTGCAGGTGGCAGAGAGCGAAACCCAGGTGCACACAACCTGCCTGAACCACATTCGCCCAAACCAGAAAAGAACATCTTCAGGGGTAGCGCAGCATCCCTTATCCCACGCCGGTAAATCAGCCTGGTGACCTCCGGACGACAAGGGAAATCAGATGCTGGCCCTGCGGAGGGAGAAGGGGCGTGACTCTGTTGTATGCAGAATTCCAGTCCCGCCCCAAGGAGCTGCTTTTTCATTTCACGGATGCCCCTTCCTTGTCACCCTGACCTGCCACTGCATTCCCCAGCTGCTCAACTTTCATCTCCGTGGACAGAGGACAGAGCTGCCTCTTCTAGTTGTGTTCTAAGGGAGCGTTTCTCCCGAAGGCTTTTATGAAACGAGGCGGCTGTTTCCTCGCTGAGAGGTGGCTCTGCAGGACATACCGAAGTGCCTGCCGGTGGGACGGGAACACAAACCAGAAAGACTCCAGGGGTAGCTGACTCTGGCTTCTCCTCCCAACGTGAATGATCTGCAGTCATTTCAGGAGGTGCTGAGGTCTGAACTGTACGTCCCTCCCCATTCCTAGGCTGTAGCCCTAACCCCCACTGTGATGACTGTGACGGCGTTTGGAGATGGGGCCTTTGGGAGGTGAATTAGGGTTAGCTGCAATCGTGAGGGTGGAGTCCCAGTGATGGGAGTGGTGCACTTGTAAGAACAGACCAGAGAGCTTGCTGTCTCTCTGTCGTGGAAGGACAGAGCAAGAAGTTGGTAGCTGTGACACAGGAAAGTGGACCCCAAAACCAGGGTCCAGGCTAAAGGCCAAGTGAGTTGTTGGCTTTGTGCAGGAAAGAATTCAAAGTGAGCCAACAGAGTAAAGCGAAAGCAAGTTGGTTGAAGTAACAAAGAAACAGAAGGAAGCTGCTGCGCAGCAGAGCAGCTTCCGTCTCAGAGCAACAGAGCAGCACCTGCTGAGTTTCCGGGGTCTTATTGTATATGTTCTATTTAATTCTGTGTTAAGCATTGGGAGAATTATTCATAAGGTTTCTGCAAAAGGGGTGGGGAGTTCCCAAAACTGAGGGTCCCTCCCCTTTCTAAACTAGGGTAACTTCGAGGAGTTGCCAGGGCATTTGAAAACTGTCATGGTGCTGGTGGAAGTTTCTTTCAGTAGCTAATGCGTTACAAGCAGGGAACCTGAGGGGGGTTTCCCTCACCACCTTGGTTCTAGCTGGTTTGGGCTGGCTTCTCCACCACCTCCTGTTTTAGCAGAGACCTTGGTTCGGGTCTTATGACTCCTTACTGAGCAGGACCCACTGGTTGCCTATCTCAGCTGTCTGCAAACCAGCAAGTGGGCCCTCACCAAGAACCCGACCATGCTGGCACCCTGATCTCGGACTTCTACTCCCGAACTGTAAAAAATAAATGTCTGTTGTCCAGCCACCCAGTCTACTGTAATTTGTTATAACAGCCTAAGCAAACTAAGACAGGAAGTTTAAAAAAAAAAAAAAAAAAAAAAACCTTGAGATAAAAATTTCATTAAGAAAAACAAATATCTGGTATCCTGTTCATAGGAACAAATGCTTCATGACAAAGTGAGTGAGGCCACGTCTGAATCCCAGCTCCACCTGTTACTCTCCGGCAAGTGACTTGGCTTCTCTAGATCTCAGTTAGATCATCTGTAAAACACAAACGATCCCCCCAGCCCATGTACCCACTTCAGAGGGCTGGAATGAAAAAGCATCAAGACAAGACTGATAAACGTCTAGCACGGTATCAGCACTGAGTAAATTCTCAATGAACATAATCCAGATTCCCAATGAGCTCGGAAGGAAGATGGTCGTGAGAAAGAATACAAGAAGCAACATCTTCAGGGAAAAAAAAAAAATCCATAGTGACCGTGACGGTACCAAACACCTGGAACTAGTAAGGACACTGCACCTCCCCCGAGAGTCATCTCTATTCCCAAAGTGCAGCGTCTGCTTTGACGGCACCGTGGTCCCAGACAAACGCCAAAACCCCAACCCGCTGATGAGGTTGATGGTTTGTCTTTCTGATGTCCAAATATGAGCCCATCCCTCTTCCTCACCCCACTCCCTGAACCCCACTACCCACCAGCGACTCTGTTTTCATTTCACCGTCAACATCTGGTGCCTCTAATTCTATCAACACCCAAACATATGGAAGGAACAACAAGACCCAGCGACGTGCACCATTATTTTTAAAAAACAAACCAGGTCCTAAATACCAATTGATTGCTAAAAGGGCACTTACTGAGGTTTATTAAGTACATAGAACATAAATCTGCTTGGCATGTAATTAATTCAAAATTACAGAAACACTAAATGTGTAATTAAATCTACACGGAATGTTTAGGGCCTTCGCTGGCATTTACAATGGAAGTTACAGGAAATTTATTAGCTAGCAATTTATTGCTCAAAAATACTCACAAATCAGGAGTATGTTGATTGAAATCTAGCTTGTTGTCAATCTGCTGTTACAGACCAATTAAAGGTTCAAAGCCTTCCAAACCAGTGGCCAAACACCAGTGTATTGCTAGGAATAGAGTTGGACAGTTACAGCTAAGTTTGCCCTTTATGTTCAATCTCAACAAGTGTCTTTACTCCCCTGGATGATAAGCACACGAGGCACATTACTTAAATACTTAATGGACACATTAAAGTTTGATCCATAGGAGACCTAGATGAGATAACAGCAATGTTATATTTGGAATTCTCGCCAATTGATGAACTTCACTATGTTTCACCAGAATAAAGTATGTTTTGCTGGATCACTTTTAGTCAAACATATAATATGAAATATTTGCAAAATGAAGGAATCTAAAGTCATTCCAGAATCTTTCCAAGTCATTTCTAGGCTCTGCAGCAGGTTGAGGCAAGAGAGGACAATCCAGGGTCCAGAGCTGGCCCGGCCATCGTTCTAGACGTCACACATCCCATCAGTCAGCATGGGTACAGGTGGTCTGGGGTGCCCTTCGGAAACAACCCCGGGGATGCCACCTCTCCAAGCACCTGGAAGGCTTTCAGAGTGGAGCAGCCAGGTGGAGCACCAAGCCAGGTAAACCTGGAGAGAACTGTGACTTCTGGGGGCCCAGTCTCCAGTGCTTTATTTGACAATTTGCTCAGAAATGTTTCTGTCATCAGTTGCAACATCCCAGCAGCTGGAGGTTCTGAGCACAATACTTTTGAGAAGAATCCTCCAAACCTTTAGATTAGGAAGGATGGGGGTTTCTACTCCTTCCATCTGTGTGTGTTAGAATTGCATTTGATTGCAAGCAACATAAAACTCAACTACTAATATCTTTAACAGCAGGAGGGTACTTTTTCCTTACATAGCAAACACCTGGAGAAATGTGGTCAAAGCCTGATGTAAAGTTTCTACAACACGATGCCTCACCTTTCTCTATCGTTTGCTCTGTCATTTAGTTGTTCACTTATCACTTCATGCCACAAAATTGCTGCTGCAGTTCCAGCCATCATATTTACACTCCAGCAGGGATGAGGAGGAAGAGGAAACACCTTATCATCTGGCCAAAACAGGTCGTCGTCACAATACCAACATTCAGAAAGCAAAAGAAATCCCAAAAACTTCATAGCAGATGCATAGCTGTATCTTCTGGTGGCCACTGTGTCATGTTGCCTTTCCACCTCTGGCTGGAAAGTGACACCGGAAAGTGGTCTTACAAATGGAGGTTAAATGAATGAGTTAACACTATCTTCACACCATTCCTTTCTCATTCAGCTTCATTGACCAGACGTGCAGTGTTTGCCATAGAATAGGAACTCAGTATTTGTCAAATAAAAGAATAATCCAGTTAAGGATCTGAGATGCTCCAGAAACCACTTTGCCAGTTTATTTATCCAACCAGACCAGGGGTGGGGAACCTGCAGCCTTAAGGCCACATGTGGCCTTCTAGGTCCTTAAGTGCAGCCATTTGACTGAATCCAACTTTTACACAACAAATCCTTTTATTAATACATTTTTTCATCTTCTATATTTTTATTTTATTTTTAAAATGAACGTATTTAAAATACCAAAGAATAAAATAAGTTTCAATGAAATAATCCTCCCAGCGTGGCCAGCACAATTAGAACATCAGTAAGCCATCAGGGCTAAATTGACAGCGGCTACACTTGTGATTTAGTTCTAACTTCCGCCACTTGACTGGTGCCACTACCACATGAGGCTGGTTGTAGAAAGTTTATGGGGGTTGAGTATGCCAGTCTGTTAGCTGCCTTTGACAATGGTACACTGTGTTGCTAGTGGAAGTGGAATTTGTGAATAGTTGCACACCTCGACAGCATTTTTTAATTCTGTCTGTTTAACAACCCATCATGTCAAAGAAGACCAAGAGAAAGCTGAAGGAAGAAAACAGATTTTTTAATGAGGACTGGGAATTGCAATATTATCTTGTTTCTGCTAAAGATAAGATGATTTGTTTGTTTTGTGATACCGTAGTATCAATATTAAAGAAATTCAATGCCCATCAGCATTATAACACTCATAAGGACCACAAATATTTTAAATTAGAGGGAGAGGTGCAAAAGGTTGTACTGCAGAAATTAAAAGATGAAAAATATAAACAAAGACAATTCTTTCAAGCAGCAATAAGACCTGGAAATAATGCTACTGAAACAACTTATAAAGTGGCTTATTTACTTGGGAAAGAAGGGAAGCCATTCAGTGATATAGGAATTGTGAAGAATGCATTGTCGAAGTTCTAGGATGCTTAGACCCCGATAACAGTTCAAAGTACAAAATAACTGCCCTTTCAAGGAGAACCATAACTGATCAGCATCATGAATTAGCCTTCACCTTAACAGAACAACTGCATGCAGTACTTCAAAAGGAAAATATATATTATGCAATCACTTTGGATGAATCAACTGATACTATTGACTTGGCACAGGTTTTATACTTCATTCGAGTCATAACAAGATTTTCTTTGCTAAGAGTCACTCACTTTGGGCACTATTGCAAACAGAACATGGGGAATAGATATCTTCAACAACTTTCAAGATAAAAGTTATGAAGTTGGACTGAATTTAGTAAATTTAGTGAGTGTATGCACAGACAGTGCACCTTGCATGACAAGAAAACATGAAGGGTTTATTGAACAAAGTATTAACAGATTCAGATGTTCTCATTTCTTTTCATTGTATCTTGCATCAGCAAAATCTCTGTGATAAAGCTACTGTTTTAACTGACACTTTGCAACAAGTTATAAGTGTTGTTAACTATATTCCTACAAATGCAACATGGCATCACCAGTTTTATAACATGCTAAAGTTGAACAGTGAGGTATTCAGTCTGGATTTGCCCTGTCATTCTAAAGTGTGTTGGCTATTGTAGGGACAGGTATTAGCCAAAATTTTATCTCTGTAAGTACAGATAGTTAAATTGTATGAAAAACAGAATCAGCAATGTGAATGAATGCAAGAAGATTTCTATAGAAATGCAGTATTTCTGTGTGTGATAATCATGTCAAATCAAAACGACTGGAATATTTATTTGCAAGGTAAAACTAAGTCTATGTAGGCTGTGTGGCAAAAGATCCAACCAAGCATTTCAGGAAAAAAAAAAAAAAAAAAAAGCTATCTTTTTTCAAAATACTTCTTCTTGAAAAGGAAATTTCTGATGAATATTTTCCCCAATTAGCAAAGATCATCGATGAGCAGGATGATATATGCAAATCATTTGAAGAATATGCAGCTATTATAGACCTTATTAATTGGAGAATACAATGAAAATTCACTGACTTTGAGAATCATGACATCACACTCAAATTAGCATTTCAGCCTCACCCAGTTGCTATCACCAAGGCACCTAAATAACTACAAATGGAACTGACTGAGCTCTTAGTAGATGGCATTTTAAAGTCATTGTTTGATGGTAAGAAAGATCCAGCTGAAATATAGAAAAATGTAGTAGAATATCCCCGCCTTCGGCACATGCCTAAAAGACGCTTTCTTGCTTTCCAACCAATTATTGCTATGAACCTACATTCTCCTACCCTACACAAATCAAGATACCCTTAAGGTCACAAACAACTGAAATCCACCTAGAGGATCACCTGAAACTGTGGACCTGGCATGCTGCAACCAAACATTCAAATCCTTTCCAACAAAAAGCAGACACAACAAAGTCATTAAAAGATTAGTTAACTTTAAAATTAACAAATAGTTTTCATTTTTTGAAATTAGTCCATAGTAGATAAATTTTTATAAAATAATGTGCAATTTTAAGTATATGTCATTGAAGTTTCTTGAATGAGGCCTTATTTGATTACAGCTAAGTTAATGTGGCCTTCCAGCATGGACAGTTTCCCCACCCCTGAACCAGACACTATGCCAGATCCAGGCAATACCAAGGTGAAAAGGTCAAATACTTGCAACTTTAAACAAGAAAAAAATCTAGTTTTGGATGATGAAAACAGGCCCCCAAACCTGAAAGAGCCAACACTCTAGGCCAGCACAGTCCAATAGAACTTTCTATGATGATGGAAAGGTTCTCAGCTTGAGCTGTCCAATACAGTAGCCACCAGCCATGTGTAGCTAGTTGGCATTTGAAATGTAGCTAGCATGACTAAGGAACTGAATTTATTATCTTACTTAATTTTAATTAATTTAAATTTATATGTAAATAGCTACATGGCTACTGGTCACTATATTGGACATCATAGGTCTGGCCATCATGCATACACATTAAAAAATCAGCAGATATCATTTTAATAGAGGGATGTCCAAATGTCATGAGAGTCTAGAGGCAGAAGCCAATTGCCAGGGAGAGGGAGGGGGGAAAAAAGAAGACGGGTTATTTAATCAGGGTTTTGTGAAATGGATAGGAGTTTACCACTTGGTAAAGGAAGGCTGAGGGAAAGCATGCCAAGCAGCGAGAAAATTGTGTTCAAAGAAAAAGGGAGAGAAATGGGAGTCAAGAGAGACCCTAAAACGGAACCCCTAGTTAATCCATTTCCAAATTCCTGGCCCATGGAAACTGAGATTATAAATTTGTATTATTTTGGGTTAATCTGTTGTTAATATATATCAATAGGTAATAAATATTGGGTAAAATACCATATTTTGTGTTTGCTAACTTCATCATGTGAATAGTGATGGGGACACAAAAACTATCAGAGGTGATGCTGAGGTTCAGAAGACAAGAAAGAGAGAAAAGTCGATGAAAAAATGTGCATATGGCAAGATGACCGCTTCACCGCAGCCAGGAAAACCTCCAAAGGCTCCAGAGGGTCAGCGCATCCAAGGTGTCTCATCACTGACTAACCCAAGGCCTTCTGAAAATATTTACATCTGTGCCTGGGTGGCCATTGAATTTCAACAACAACATTTCAAAGGACATTAAGTTAGCCTCTCTATCTGTAGTTCCTGTGAACAATCACCTTTTCCGCCCAGGAATAAGCCAACAGGAATTTTAAGGGTAGAATTCATATTTTTAACTTCCATATGCCAAGCTGAGTAAAGGGTTTTATGCAAATACAGCAAAAAAAATATAGACCCCCCTCAAAAGTCATCATCATTAGGCTTATTTCAAAATCAGATCTAATATTAATTCCCAGGCAATAACCCTCTTTGGAATGAAAAGACTTGATTACTCTATAGGAATTCTAATGAATAGCCCTGCCATTTTCCCACCCCCACCACTGCCTTCTCTAAGCATTTTAAAGAATTTCTTTTTTTCTTTCTTCCTTTCTTTTTAAGTAACACTATATACAGTAGGAAAATGCCAGCTAGGAAACTTTGGGGCTCTGGAGTTGGAAGATCGTGGTCCTTAGAAGCCCTGGTAACAAGAACCAGAGAGCATGGTGGGGAAAGCAGAAGGAGGCTGTTGACCCCCAGGGGGGTCAATGATTCTCTGCAGGACTCAGAGCTGGTATCAGACTGGCCTGAGCAACAGGACACAGGGAGAGATCTCTGGAGCAAGCATATCCACATGGGATGAAAACGTCAACCGAAAGGAATAGAATAAAAACAGTGGGGAGCTGGAAAACCTAAAATAGCTGTTTGAACTCAGTATTGTTTAAATTATCCTAATCCTTAAGCCAATGTAACGGTCTAGGAGGTCTAGGAGATACACAGGCACACATGAACAACATGCGGTGGTGGAGCCATCTTGGTACCCACAGGATGGAAGAATTCTTCTCTACCACTTCTCTGTGCCTTCATCAAGTCTCCTGAAACTATGGGATGTCAGGGCTGCAGGGTCTTGGCGGTGACGAGGCATAACTCTCCCTTCCACAAATGAGGAAACTGAGGCCCAAGAAGGAAGGAGACTCACTCCAACTCGCACATGCATTACCCAAGGGGTGACCGGAGCCCAGGGCTCCTGAGTTTTAATTTGGATTTTCTTCCAGCAGTTCAAAAGAACAAGTCTGATACTGCCTGGATCCAGTGTCAAAAAAGTCACGACAAAATGAAGCATTATTCTTCATGAGGGCTGACTGTAGAATCACTTGCTCATGTCTTGCGAGGATGGAATCTTTTTTTTTTTCTTCTTCTTCTTCTTCTTGGTTCTAATTGATACAGCCCTTTTGGGAAATCCAGTTTGTTCTGTGCTACCCCACACTTCAGTTCCAGGAACAAGATGGAGAGATACACATTTCATTCAAATGAAACTCAGTCAACATTTTTATGAGACAAAATGATATTGGGACATCAGCCATGAGGTGGTTCTGCCAGCTACAGGATTTGGCAAGTCATGACATCTTTGAGAAGGTACATAGGGAAGAACTCTTTCAGGCTGAAGGGCTATAAATACACCCCGGCCATGCAGCCTGCAAGCTTGGACAGCCTCCTCTATGCCACAGTGCAGAGGAGGGATTTTTTTTTTCTGCTTTTCTTTTTTTTCAGTTGAAAAATTAATACACATACATGGAGAAATATAAAAACCTATCAACAGGGTACACAAACGCAGTCTCCATCACACTCCCAAACCCCAGGCCCTGTCTTCCAACGTAAGCACTGTGAACAAACAGTATCTCATATATCCTCCTTTTTTTCCCACCAAGAGGAACATTCCACACTCATTATATTGCCTGTGGTATTTTTCACTGAACAAAAGAGCTTTGAGATATTTCCATGTTACCCTATAGAGATCCACTTTATTCATTTTTTTTCATAACTTCAAAATGTCCCGTTGTTGAAATGTACCATCACTTATTTACCTTTCTCTTATTAATGAACATCCTGGTTGTGCCCAGTCTTTTGTTTCTAAGTATCTGTGCTTTACAAATGGTCTCATGCACAGGTCTGAAGGGTAAGTTCCCAGAGTGGACATTCTGGCTTCAGATACACGTGCATTTTAAAATCAGAGACAGGATTTTAGGGCAGCCCACTAATCCCAGTAGGAACCATTCATCTCTGCACCCCCTGAGCTGGCTGCTTTTCCCAGATCCCTCCAGACCCCCGGAACCTTCCTTCCTGCCCCCTAATCATTCAAGTGCTGTCTGTCTCCCCCACCAGGTCAACAGCGCCACTGAGGGCCAAACCCCACTCCCCTCTGAGGACCAAACCCCACCGCCCTCTCAGGTGCGGAGAAAAGGGACTCGTTTGCTAGAACAATCCATGATGCCTGTACAGAGGGTGGCATGAATAGCAGGCAGTTCATAAGGGTCTCATGTCTTTTCCAATGGGTTGTACTCTCAACCCTTTTACCATGAACGTATGAGGGCCCCTCCTTCTTGAGTGGGGAGGGAGATGCCTTCCCTTAGGACATGCCCGTGTCCTTCAAAGTGACGCTGCTGGTGCTGAAGGGGTGAAGAAAAGACCGGAACTCTCACGGGCCAGTGGCTGTGCTACGCATGCACACATGTGTGTCGTATGTGCATACCTGACCACAAAGCAGGCCATTCCACCGGCAGCTAAAGCAGACTGCCCATGACCTTGCAGAGAACCCTACATCCGCCCCCCCCCCCCCCCCCACCGCCCCAGCAAAGGCTGTCACAGGCAGGACTGCCTGGTGCTCTTTTGTTCAGGGCTGATTGGAGCTGTCACAGACAGAGTGCATCTCCCAGTGGCAGCTCGCTGTAAGCCACTCGAGCAGGGATTATTCTGTCCAGATGCCCTGACCAGGAATTCATTGTGCAAGGAGCCCAGGGCCTTGCTCCTCCAGTGAGGAGGGGAGATGCAGGAGATAAGGAACCGTGGCAGTGAAAACCACAACGGTAGAGGATGACTAAGGACGTGCACCGTCCTGAGTGCTTTGCACATGATAGTACATCTGACCACCACCCAGTGGCACAGGACTGCCATTATCTGCATTTGCAGAGGAGGAAACCAAGGTAACTTGTTTAAAGTCACACAGCTAGTAAGTAGGTATGTGGCAGGGGCAGAACAGGCAAGCAGCCCACTGGCTCCAGAGTGCATGGCTATGCCCCCAAGAGGCTAGGGAGTCTGTCTACACTGCAGGCACTGCACTGAACCGTCCACACCTACCTTCCCAGCAGCCCAGAGAGGCAGGGACCATGAGTAACTCTATCTGCGAATGACGACACAGAAGGTCACCTCAAAGAAATCTGTGGATGAACCCTCTGCTAGAAATTGGAGGGTCTGGGAGCCCCTCGAGCCCCAAAGCCCATGCCTCACCCGTGCTTGGAACCATTGCTCTGTGAAGCTTCAGACCCCGGTGGCCCCCACCAGCCACAGCTGCCCTCATGTTTTACATGCAAACTACAAACGACATCTGCTCTTGGGACCTGGGCAAACATCAGAGGCAATCTCCGGCGCTGGTGAAACCTTTTGGTTTAAAAACGTCCAGTGTTTAATATTATGGAAATGTAGATGGGCCAGAGATCACAAACACAATAACCTTGGACGTGGAACAGAGGCCAACGGGCCTGCAGTTCCCTGGGAAACAATATTAATAGACACCACTTCATGAGTGCTTATTGCTGGATATTGTTCTAGGTGCTTGACCTTTTTAAAATCGTGTAATCCTCACAACCATCTTCCAAAGTTAAGTAGTGCTGTTTTCATGTTTCAGGGGAGACAAGGCACAGAGAGGTTTAGTAAGCTGCCCAGAGTCACACAGCTTGTAAGGGCAGGGCCAGGACTCTGGCTCCAGGGTATGACTGCCAGCCTTAGCAAACTTACAAAAAGAAACAAACAAACAAAAAAAAGAGATGCTCAGTTAAATTTGAATTGCAGGTAAATGACAAGTAATTCTTTCAGGTTGAGAATGCCCCATGCATACCCTAGCTCCCCAGCCTGCACATGTCACACACAGTTAGCACAATATTCAGGAGAGTCACCATCGGGGTGGATTCTGACCCCACCAGAGCCGTGAGACCCTCTGTCCCTCACACCCTCTTTCCCAGCTACAGGTGCAAGGCACAAACACACCTCACTGGCCCCCAGTAGTGCCCCATCCCTAACCCGCTGGTGGCTTGTGATGCTGTCCAGGGAGGGATCTTCGTTCATCCCTGGACCGTGAAGCTTGGTGATGAGGCCAGCGAGTGGTTTCTCCGACCCGGACACTCAGGTTTGGAATCAAACTGGAGCCATTTTGGTTTGCGTTTGCACAACGCAGATGAGGCCGATGAGCTCCTCGCACTCGGAAATGGATAAAAAGAGCGGCAGGACCCTCCAGTCCCTCCGCGGGGAGTCGCAGGCGTAAATTCTGGGCTTCAGTCTTGGGTGTAAACAGAGGAATAGATGAGGCTGTTCTGAAAATAACGAAATTAGAAGAGGCTGCATAGATGTGTATCTGGAGAGAGGGGGAGCAGAGGGGTTGTGTTGTGTTTTGGTTTGTTGCTTTTGGCCGGGGGAGGGGAGCATGGATTAAGCCCTCAAAACAACCCTAAAACCGAAGCGAAGAGTAAAAGGCAGCTCAGAGAGGAGACAGACGCTCCAAGCATCCACCGGGCCTGCTGGAGCACGCGGGGGTGGATCCAGATGTGAACTTGGAGATTGCCATTTGGGGTGTTTCTTGGGGCTAAGAACCATGCAGACGCGCTTCCCCCCTGCGGTTTTACGACCTGTTTAGCAATGAGTGATGCTGCCTGGATCCGCTCGCCTGCTGGAACATTCTGCGGAGGAGGCCCGGGCCTTGCAGCCGCGGCCTCCCCTTGCTCCCTACACCCCCGCTCGGCCCCCAAAGTTTTCTGTTTGCACAAAAGGGATTCTCAGCGAAACAGCGTCCTGCGCTGCAGGTAATCGTGGGCCTCTTTCTCTTTAAACAGCTTCTTTGTAACCACAAACATGTATGTTTTTCATAAAGCTCTGAAAATTGTACTAGGCCCTGGGGAGGTACCAAGTGGAAACGCGGGTGCGCGGAGATTAGAACTCCACTACTCCAGAGGTACGATGTGCTGTTTGTAACAATTATAATAATACACCTGTACCGCCATCGCCAATGCGCGCCAGCCACGCGGGGGCTCATTAGTATTGTATTAGGGCTGCATGGGGAAACAGATAATGGCCCATAATGAAAAATGCCAAATTTTCTATATAATAAAAATGAACTTGATTAATGAAAATCACTTTCAGGGAAAGAGTTACAGCGTTGTTAGAAATAAAAAATGATGTATTAATCCGACATTCTTACAGATGGTCCCAACCTCCTGACAACTGCTATTCATTTGAGATGCTATTAGCATGCATAATTATGCTAATTAAGTTGTAATTAAGCACCAATTCTTCAGAGGGCTTTTTTTGTCTATCATTTAATACAACTCCGTTGCAAAGAGTGCTTAAAGCTTTGTACAGTGTTTCATTCAAAAGGGGTTCCCAAATTTCTTAGCAAAGATTTAGCAGCTGAGCCATGGATAGGAGCTATAATCCTTGTTTTGGTTAAAGAAAAGTCAGTAAATACCAGCGGGGTCTGCCAGTTGTTGATAAAATAATGAACGCTTTCTGCTAAAATAAGCACAGTTCAAACCAGGGCAATTACAATGAGAACAAAATGTATAATTATCAGTAGTGATAGAACCATTGTCCTATTACATGGTCGGTTTTATTCTTTTTATTTGAAAAAAGGGGACTTAAGGAGTACATTCAATAAGAAATAATTAGAGAAAATGGCATTCAATATTTTATTAAAAGGAAAATAAATCAGAAAGCTGAAAATATCTCCTGGGGGCCCGGTTGGGAAGGAGAGAAGGGATCAGTGATTTTGTTTTCAGTTCCAAAGGCTATTGAGATAAAGCTTTTAAGAAGAACACCATAAAATGATAAAGTGCACATAAAATGGTTTCTTCAACTCCACTATCTACGGAGGCAAAATCATATATATATATATATATATATATATATATATATATATATATATATATATAGGGAAGTAGTTAGTTAAACTGGCAATTTAGGATACATGTTTACCCACCAGTTTGACTGAATTCTACCGCTTTCGTCCCCAAATATTTATTGTGTGTGAGTATGTTGGACACGGACTTAAATTTTGCTTTGTTTTGTTACTCATTCAGCAGGGATGAAGCCAGAAACAGCCAGAGAGCTTAGAACAAAAGAGATTTAATAAAGGGCTTGAGGACAGTGTTTGTTCCAAAGAGGAGGGGCCGCCATGGGCACTTCCTGGGACACGAGCCCCCTGCTCACCATCCTTCCAGAGCAGAGAATTCTGTTTCCTGAGAGTCACCTCCTCATCTTTATTCCACGCTGAGTTAAAGGAGAAGAGTCACCAAACAAACTGGGAGAAGCCCTGATTCTCCCTAAACTTGACTTTAAGTAACACCGAGAGCCTAGACCACTGCAACACCGTCTCCCTCTTGCCTTATCAACACAACCAGCCACAGTTAGAGGAAAGGCTCCAAGAGGGAGCATCTGAAATACCATTAGGCCACAGCTTGGCAGCCTTCCTACCTCTTTTAGCTATGGAATTTTTTTAAAAAATTATTGAAAATCAGCTTTTTGCTTTCTTTTCTGTCCCAATCTTAAATGTGGACTTGGTCTTTGCAAGTTGTTTTGTGTTAAGCCTCTGGAAAACTTACTCCTCGGGTAGGATGCTCTACAGAAACCACTCATTTTGCTTAATCTTCACTATCTCTACCTGCAGGTCAGAGCAGGAGGGAGGTTAACTTACAGACAAACATTGCACTTTGCACTGGAAGTCAGGGGCAGCAGGTTCCTGGCCTGCCTCTGCCACAGTGTAACGTTTAGCAAATGGTTTAGCAAAGTGTGTTCATCCGTAAAATGGAACACCTGTTAGTGGCTCAGAAGTGCTCACAGGTGATGATTAGATAAGGCAATAAGTGTAAAAGTAAAGTGAAAAAAAATGGGCCACTCTGGGGCTATGTGGGATTTCTACTCAATAAAGATGTCTGGTATCACTAACCCTTCTCTGATGCTGAGTATGCAGGTACATCCACGCCGTGGACACAGGTACACTTCTAATTCATTCATTCACTCTACACATATTTATTACGCATCTGTAGAGTTCTAGGTGCCAAGGATACGGCTATGAACCAGCTGTCACATTTAAAGATGTCAGATATAAGTGCCATGAAGGAAATAAGACTGAGCCATGTGGTAGGGAGTGGCTGGAGTCAGGGGTTGATTTAGACAGTAGGGTCAAGAAAGTCCTCTCTGACATGTTGCTACTTAAGCAAAACCTGGAATAAGACAGTGCCAGCCCCAAGAGGAGGCTCCACGCACATCTCTGGTGGAGTGAACGGCTGGCACAAAAGCCCTAAAGTAGGAATGAGCTTGGCTGGCTAGAAAATGGGAAGAAGATGGGATAGTTGGAGACGCCAAAAAGTTGGAGATGGAAAGCCCATGGGGGCAGAGAGGTAGACTGTATCAAGGAAGTCCTTGCAAATATGGTAAGGAATGTGGATTTCTTTCTAAGTGCAATGAGAAGACATTGGGTTGTTTCTAATCAGGTAGTGATAGAGTCGTGTTGGCTTCTGGAGGGGGTTGTGTTATAGTTGAGCAAAAGGTGGACAAAGTAGAAAATCTTGGAGTAATACAGGCAGGAGACAGCGGTGACTTGGACAAAGGAGGTGGTGATAGCAAGGGGCAGAAGTGAACACACAGAGGACCTATTTCAGATACAGAGCTAGTAGCACTGACCACATATACACGGCACAGGTGGACCCAGTCACAGGTTGCAAAATATCCCCAAGAATATTTGCTTTCTATTTAACCATGTTTATAATATAAATGGCCTATATTAAACTGAAGATGAAAATTGGGCAATCACACCATCTCAGGCACAATATCTAAGATTTGAAGGAAAATCTTAGATAACGAGACCACCGATCTCTCAGACCTGGCCTCCAAGCACGGCTGGCAGGCATGCCCAATGCACCTGGCTAAGGCGCTTGCATTCCACTGCGAAGAAACGTCAAGGCCCAGCAACTGGGGAAGTGGTGCTCCACGGGAGGTCTGAGCACTGACAAGAGAGTCAAGGGCTTCAAAAGAGGAAAAGAGAAACTTGCTTGCTGGAAAGAACCACAGGCTTAGCAGAAGGAGGAATTACTTGGTTGCGCTCAACTAGCAGAGACAGTGACCAGGACAGGGAAGAGTGAAAAATTCCTCCTCCCATGTTGTGCAGAAGAGGCTTGATTCCTCTCCAGCCCGCAAAGAGCCAGGGCAAACCATGTGCATGGTGAGGTGACATCTTTCCCTCTTTAATCTGCAATGTCAGCTTGTGAGGGAGGTGAGCTGAGTCTTGCTGATGACAAACTGGCTTACGCAGGTCACACAGCCAGTAAATGACTAAACCGGGATTCAAACCCAGACTTCTGGCAACAGGACACTGTTCTTTCCACAATTCAGATAATCCCAGCAACCTGGACTCTCCAGAGCTCCTTCCTACATATTCATGATAAAGTAGGTTCTTCCTAAAGATCCTGGGCCCAAGGATCCCCTCTCCTGAAGGCATTGCACGGCTCCTTGAAAAATGAGCTCTTCTCTGCCTTTCCCGGACTCAACACACTTTAAAAATATTCCTTTCCTGGTGATCATGATTGTTGTGGTCAGAAGGAAATGTCATGGTTTCCATGTATAAGGATAGAATGGTGGAATGGTGACAGTAACAATTTAAAGACCAGATACTAAATAATGGCTTTTTAAAATAAATGATAAAAATCACCATAAGCGAAGTAAAAACCAAATGACAAACAGGGAAAAATATTTGCAATCTATATCACAACAAAGTTAGTATCTTGAATATTAATATATATAAAACTTCAATAAATAGAGAAAGAAAAGTCCAACAATCCTATGGAAAAAGGTACAAGAGATACCAGAGTTCACAGAAAAGAAACACAATGGCTCTTAAATGTATGAAAAGGTGCTCATCCTTGCTAATAAAAGAAAATTGAAAAGTAAAACTGCAGCTAAGGAGAATGTCACACCTATTATGTTGGGAAAGAAAGCCCCCAAAAGTTTAAATATACATACACACACATACACTGCATACATGTATACATATTAAACATACATATATAAAACACACACACACATACTGTATTGGTGAGGTAAAAACAGGGACTTTGGTACTTGGCAGAATTCTCAAATGGCATACCTCCTATGGTGAGAAATTTTAAAACATCTAGGAATATTATATATGCCTTTTACTCAGAAATCCCAAAGACACACTGGAAAAAAATTGATATGAACAAAGTAATGATTGAAGCTCTATTGTAATAGTAAAAAACTGGAAACACTGCACATGTCCATCAGTATGTGGTTAGTTAGGTAAACAAAGTACCCCATTCCAGGTGGAGCATTATGCAGCTATTAAAAGGGAATAAATTATATCTGTATACTGCTATGGAGTGATTATTAGAAAATAAAATATTGTTAATTTTTAGAAATGCAAGGAGCAGGAAGCATGTGTAGTATATTACCTTTTATTTAAGAAACAGATGAGTGTGTGTGCTTGTGTGTGTGTTTGCTTATAGTTATAAAAACACAAGTACACATAAAGGCAGGAAGAAAGCAAGACTTCTCCAAATCTACAGTTTTTCAGACATGTCTTTGGAACCATGCAAATATTTTACCAAATCGAGTTAACAATTTAATTCCAAATAAGAAAAACTACTTTAAAATGAAAAACTAAGTGAAACAAATAAATTTAACAGTAAAATGTGAATCATCAAAGAGAAATTATTTCAAGTGACTTTAAAAAACAATAATTTGACAATGAGTTTCAAGTGGCTATATCTTAAGGTCGAAAGGAACCATAAATAAATATTTTTTTGAGCATTTATATTGTCAGTATGAACTTCTAATGTATTTTTTTTCTTAAAAATATGTTTTGTTCCTATAGTTGTAAAAAGACCCGTGCAAAATGACACCCCAATACAAACAGTCCCCCAGTCCCCAGGCTCTCGTCTCAAAATACTTTTCTCACTAATAGACAGTATCTACTCCTTGGAGAAATTCTGCTTCCAGATCTAGCACAAGAAATGTGCAAGATGAGCCCAGGACAGGTGGGAGCGTGAGAGTCACCAAGACACCTGTGTTACATCAGAAGGACTCAGGGGCCAGCCTGAAGGAACTTCCATTGGCCAAAGACAGGACAAATTAAGCATAAAAATAATATTCTCTGTCACTGATTGAAACACATCAATCATATTAAAATCTGCATGTTTATAATAATACTTTTAAAAATATTGGTGACCTCTGGAGAGTATTAGGGAAGGAACTTATTATTTTAAAAACCTCAAAATAAAGAAAAATAATTTTTTAATTAAAATTTTAAATTTTAAAATGTGCTGCTACAAATGACATTCATATAGAAAATGAAATTTGATCCATACTTTATAACACAGAAAAATGAATTCTAGATTAAATAAATGTATAAAACATAAAAATGAAAAAACTTTAACAAGAAATAAAAAAAAATACCTATAATTCAGCAATGTGGATTATTTCTTAAATAAGACACCACAAAGCACCAATCACAAAGACACTGTGAATTTTGGCTACAACCAATTTTTTAGTTTTTGTGTAGCTAAAAACACCAAAAAATTTTGAAACGTAAGCCATAAAGTTAGAGAAGGTGTTTATCTGACCAGGGGTTAGTATCAGAACACAAAACACATGTTTAATATTCTTCCTTAAGAGGCAAGCAACGCAACAGAAAAATTAGCAAAAGCCACACATATTCAATTCACAGAAAAGGAAATATGAATGATTAAGAAACATGAAAAGTTCCTTGACTTTTCTATTTATCAAGGAGATGTCATGGAAACAACTCTAAAGCACCACTTTACACCCAGAAGATTGGCACTATTTTTTTCAGTGACAATACCAAGTGCTGGAGGGACCATCATTGATGGATGTGTGTTTTGGCAATTTGACAGTATCTAGTCATGTTAAAGACGAGCAAGTGTCGCCAATCAATAACTCTGCTTCTCCAAGGTGTGTTTTCTAGGGAAATGCTCACACACATGCATAAGAAGAAATTAATAAACATGTTAATGGTTTTGTGAGAGCAAAATAAATAGACACATAAATAAGAGAATACACCTAAGTGTTCATCAAGAGAGAAATAGATAAATTATGTTATATTCAAAAAATGAAAACTTCAACACCTAAAATGAAAGAACTTGATTTATACGTATGTTGATGTTGAAAAGCAAGTTGCAGAAGGATAAGTACTGCATAATACACCACTAATGCATTTTAATACCCTATATTATCTATTGATATCTGCTTATGTAATAAATGTATCGAATTACAGAAGCGAAGGACACTCGCCCAGATATTAATATTCTCTGGGTTGGGGGAAGGGAAATGGGGCTGGTGAGGGGTATACAGGAGGCTTCAGTGATCTCTATCACATTCTGTGTAATCATAATTATGAAAATAAAAATGCGAAGCAAAAATGTCCCAATCTTAATCTTTGTTATTTCTAATTAATGATCAGGAGTCATTGTCATATTACTTCTATGATTAACTCACTTATATTCATGCTAAGTGCTCAATACATTTTGTTATTGGACTCTTGGTGGCAAGTTTAAGAAATTCAACTGAGCCAGATTAGACAAAAAGGAATAGAAGGAAAGGTTGAAAGGCCAAGCCCCAGGAAGGACACATTTGGGACCAATCTTAAGAATGATCTTGAACCAATACACGCGAATGCCACCGGTAATCTCTCACCAACTCTGGCATCTGTGTCTTCCCACATAAAATAATATGACCATAATTCCACAACTTCTACTGTTATCACTGCTGCTGTGACTACTAGCAGCAATGAACACTAATTATAGAGTGCTTGCTGTGTGCACATCAAGCATCTAAGTACTTTACTAATTGAATCCTCAGAATAATCCCATTTTGTGGGTGAAGAAACTGAGGCACAAAGAGGCAGAATGACTTACCCAACTCACACAGCTGGGAAGGAACAAAACCAGGGGTGAAGCCCAGGCAGGCATGTTTCTTGCTAAACACTAGAAATTGATGTTCACCACCTTGTAGAACTCTTGAGTATCAAGTATTTTTAATATTTTTTTTTTATCACATACTTTCCACTACTGGAGAAACACAGCAGTTCTTTCTGGTCTCAGGTTGAAAATCGAAGGGAAAGGTTGTGATTAGCCCGTATGGGGTCAGCTGCTCCTCCTGAATCAACCATCTGTTGCCTGGGAGCCGGGGAAGGGGCCAAGGGAGTGACATAAGGGTCATGGAACAAAATGGAAGTTTCTAAGAATCATAAAGTTAGACATTATCGGAAAAAAATAAAAGACTTAAATTCCCAAGATGGTGGGGAACAGTGAGGATGGGACCGATAACAGATGCCCAGTCCGTTTTCACATGGCATTAAATACGGTGTCCTCTGTTTCTTATCCTTTTCTGTTTCATCTAAAATGTGTACAAATGAGCATGTCCTGTTTTATAATCTAAAACATTAAGACTATGTCTCAGTGTTCTTTCGGTGGCAGCCTCGCCTCTGAATTCCTCTGCCTTGTTCGGATTCTGGCACATTGTGTTGGTGTATGAATGGCATCAATGTGTCCTACGCAGTCCCTGAATTCCTCCCGAAAAGCTGAAAATATGCTTTGTAAACATCCCATCGGGAAGAAACTAGGAAAGTTACTTAAAGGTCATGCTTCCATATTGTTTTAAGGGATTCATTAAATGTTTTAACTTCATTATTTTGGAATCAGGGTCAGAGAATAGAAAGAAACAGTGTGTTATAATCACACAGATATAGGTTCAAATCTTGGCTCTGACGCTAAGGGCCATATTGTTGAACTGTTTTCCTTACTCTTCCTTTTCTCAAATTCATCATTTTTAAAATGGGGTGAATAATGACACCCCATAGGATTGAGGGGAGGAGGGAAGAGTCTGGAAAGGAGAACATCAAAATGGTAAGAGTTTGGTCCAGGTGGTAAGGAAATCGTAGATCTGTAGGAGGATTTGTTGTCCAGCACATAGTGGTCTTCCCAAAATTTGTCTTGTAATTAGAGATGCATTTCTAGGCTATTCTTCCTCTTTATTCCTGGGGAGGTGTTGAATCACCTCAGCTATGCTCTGGCAGTCCCTCGCTAGGGGTCATTGCCCCTGGAGAAGGAATCTTCCCACGGGTCTTCACCCAGTGTTCCTGCCAGAGGACACGTATTTTTCATCCCATGTTTCTGCTGAAAAATATTTTCCAGCTTATCTAAAACTGGGGCCCAAGGAAGAGCCTCTTTTTGTCTTTCTCAGCTAAGATTCATCCCAAACGGCATTTCCAATTTACAAATTAGTGTCTTGGATGCTAATTTCTTTCTACTACATCAGAGGGGCAGACTAGATAGAACGGCACCTCTTCAAGGAAGGTTCAGGAAGATATCTGGAGTCCTGTATGCATTGTCTGTACATGTCGTGGCCAAGGACGAAATACAGAAGGATGCCCCTAGGAGGGAAGCAGATCCCAAACCAGAAGGATCTGGATCCTCTGTCAGCTAGAAAGGGACAGTGAGAACACAAGCAGAATGCTTGACTCACCTGTAACGGGGCATTCACCTTTTAGGTATAGGGGCAACAGTCTGTTTCAAAGACTTAACAGAAGTTCATGATTGGACTTAATCCTCAACCTGAGTTTTGGAGCAATCACACTGCTCTGGTGGGAGGGCCATTGAAAGTGAACGGAGACAAGATTTAGAAGGTGCCGTGGTCATGGCGGTGATGGGCATCCAGGAGTTCCAGTGAGGACAGAGGGAAGTGAGCCAACTTGAGAAACATCTGGGAGGCTTAATTTGTGGGGCTCAGAGATTATTTAGGGGTATGTAGCAAGGAAGAGGAATGTGCCAAGCATGAGTGGTTGGGCATGCGGTGGCACCATTTGTGAAAAGGGCATCTAGACCTGGTGGCAAGTTCCAGGGAGCAAGGAGCCCCAGGGATGGCTCTGAATACCTAAAGCAAGTACCCCTGCCCCTGTGGCAATGGAATTCCCACAGTAAATCAATGTATTGACCCTTGTCTATAGAATCATCTCTTGTGAATTCTGTCCACACAAGACATCCCTACACACTCCAGGTAAATTCATAAAATTGAGTCTGGGGAACAAAATTTTAATAGCTGGAATTACAGAAACCTCATTCTTGGGCTGCCCCCTCTGTGGATTTTGACACAGCTGCCAACACATCTCCTTCTTCATGTCTCTGTTTCATTTCAACGGGGAGCTGAGAGTTTAAGTTTCATAAATCACCACAAGAGAAGTGAGAGTAAGATGCTGAGGGAATTCAAAGAAGGGGCAAGTGACCTGCCTCTGGGAGCACAGGGGACATGAGCTGGGGTCCAAAGACACACAGGATTTGGAGTTTCAGAAAAGATTGGCATCTACTTAATTTCAGGAAATGATAGTCGGTATCAGAGGATGAAAACTCTGAAATAAAAAATGAGAAAGTCTAACTGCATAGCACTTAGCAAACAGTAAAAACTTGTTAAATAAGTCTTTGATCTGGGTCTGAATCTTAGCATCTCCTCTGTCAGAATATCACGTTCCTCCCTTGCTCACATCCACACTTGAACTTTCAGCCTGTAGTCTCATAGTTAACAAGGTCAGATTTTCTCAGCGCTGACTGAGATTTACCTTATATTGTCATTCATTTTTCTTTCAAATCCAGTAGCTCTTATTTGGAGAAGAAGAAATTAAGAGCCCACTATGTATTGGGAGGAAAGTCTACGGTAGCTCAGATTGGTCCAGAACAGGGGTGATAAGAGCGGGAAGAAGCAGCAAGAAAAGGAACAAAAGCTACTACATTTGTGGGCTACTCAGTTTCCTCCTAAAGAAACTCTCCCTGGCAGTGTGTCTGGTGCATAATAAACCCTCAGTAAATTATTATTGAATGAGTGAATCAGAGAATGAATTATAACAATGTCCAATCATTATAATAATAGCTAATATTTGCAAAGGACTTGCCTTGGTGACATCACTGCATACAATGATTTATATCCATCACTTCCTCTTCTATTTTCCCCATTTTATATGTGAGGATTTAGGGAACTTTCCTAATGTCACACAACTAGTAAGAGATGAAACCAGGATACAAACCCATAATTGCATTTATTTTAGTCTCACATTAATGCTGTTGCTATAAAATATTGTATTCCAGATAGTCATTCAATAGGCATTTATTGAGCATCTATTATGTGCTAGTCATATGCTAGATATTGAGGATAGAATGGTGAATCAGATTGGCATGGCCCCATTCATGAATCTTAAAGTGGAGGAAACATAAGAGTCAATGAAGCACTAAACGTATCTATAACCAATTGCATCAGCTACTGATAGTTGCTGTAAGAGTAAAACACAGGGGAAATGACAGGGAATGAGGGGTACAGGACTTCTTTTCATAGGGTGGTCAGGAAAGGCATCCTTGAAGAGATAACATTTAAGCCCAGACCTGAAACTTAAGAAGCATGTCACAGCTAAAAGCACCAAGAGGAAAAGGGATTTGTTATATCCCTAAGGAAAACAACAAAACAGTAAGCATTTCCATTGTAATCTTTAATTTCCCAAGCATTTCTGCATGCATTATTTCACTTCACCTCATTGGGACAAGCCTTTAGAAATTATTCCGCTTTGGGGTCCTTTCCGCAGCTTGTCCCCAGTTATTCATTCACATCCCCCATCACTATTTTGTTAGTTGCTTGGTTAATAATTGCAGGTCATCAGTAAGTCTGGCTTAAAGGTCAACCAACTCTGAGAGAAAGAAAATCCTGCAATTAGTTAAGAATCAGTGAAGAGTGATGCCCGGAACCAGGGTGAGGAGCACCAAAGAAAAATCAAAGGGAAAGCTTCCCCGACCATTGTCCGCCCAGCAAATGGTTGCTCTTTAGGGAAAGCCAAACTTGGCCTGCCTAATGAGCCCTGAAACCTTGAGCAAACAAATTCAGAGTCCACATTACAGGGAAACAGAGGGCAACAAAGAGGGGGGTCATTAAACACTCTGATTGGACGTTGACCTTCTCTCCATTGTGTAGGAGCTCAGAGAGCCCAGTGAGCCTTCACGGGGGAGATGCAGTCAGGATGGGCTGGGATATGCACCTCCTCGAGGAGACCTGCCCAAAACTCCCTTCCTATTCTTTTTCCATTTAATCCCTGACTCTCTCATCCTTCCTTCCACATTGGACAGCCAGAACAGTTTCTCTAAGAAGACTCAGAGATCATCAGTGTGTGCAGCGTGGACTGCCAGTATGAACAGGGCAATGATTGCTAATCCATCATGGCACCCTTTTCTCTGAGCCTGCTGGCAATCTCCAAATCCCTCTCAACACAACTCTACAGGCAGGTACTACTACCCAATAGGAATCAGAGCACCATAAGACATCCATATGGCAGTCTGTATTCTAAACCATTTTAATATCACCATCTCTCATGTCGAATGACCACCTAGCTCTCTATATCAGCTGAGGCATTTGAGATTATCCATCATAGTAATAATGACCATTTAGTGAGCACCTACTATACACCAGAGTGTGTGTTAATTCTCTACAGACTCTGCTAACTCATTCCCATAGCAACCACATGAAGTAAGAGATAATATTAGTCCTGTTTTACAAATCAGGGAAAAAGAGGGCAAGTAATTTACAAAGACACGGTGCCGGTAAGAGACTGAGCCAGAACATAAACCTAGACATGGACTAATTCCACACTTAGGGCACATTAGAGCACACCTTGGCATGATTACTTCTTTGAGAGACCAACATGGGGCACTTAAGAATAAAAACTTCACCAAGTTCTATCAACACAGACCAAATACTTAACAATAACAAGCCCTCTCCTACATGTGTTCTTATCTCTAAACTCAGACTCATGGCAACAAGATTCACAACAATGATGATTGAGACCAATATTCTTCCTTGTTTGATGCATTCTAAGAAGTAAAGCCCCTTTAAAAAGTCCCCAAGCCAACAAGCTGGAATGTGATCCAAAGTCTGGTAAGGTCAAGTTAGGTCTTAATATAAGACTGGAACACAGTTGGGTGTAGCCTTTCTTTCCCTTATTCCCACAACAAATGGTTCCTGGCTGCTCAGTACATACCAAGTCCTGCGCTAGGCGGTGATGCTGCAATGAGGAACCATATCCTGCATGTCCCTGGAGTTTACAAGCTAATGGATATAGACATTAAATAAACAGGTACATAGAAGATCACTTGTTTATAGTTGTCATCTCTCAGGGCCCTGAGAGAATAAAACAATGGACAGGTTAATTTTGAATGTGGGTGGGACGAGGTCAGAAAAGTCTTCAGATGGGTCTGAAAGGACAGGGCTGGTTAAGCATCTTCAGGGGCCTCCTGGGCTCCCAAGGTTTTGTGTGATTTAATGAGGCACAACATTACTGTGGGAGGTTGTTGAAAAAGAAAAGATGACTCAGCAAGTTGGTTTCCACCTTGGTCGAGAACTTGCATCAGAACCTGGGACCCTGGAGAGTGGTGGTTGTTGAACCACCCATTCCTTAGGCCCCACTCAGTTGGATCTTGGGCAAAGGAAAGAGCATCCTCCAAGATAATTACTGCATCCCACCGTTCTGGGACCCACCCCCCAGCCGTGGCTTTCCTCCTGTCCCCTGTGCATTAAAGTAAACACATCCTCTGCCAGATTTTCCCAAAACACCAGACGTATGTCTGCCATCTGCAGCGACAGGTAAACTGAAAACAGATAGGGACTAATAGAACTTAAAACTTTGCCAAATGATGACATTTTTTAGTGGAGTCCATGGATTATTTAAGTCCTAAGAAATACTTTGTAGCATCTTCCTCTAGGAAAAATAATGACTTCTTTAATACTTTATTCTCAACCCTGAGATGAAATGCTTACAATTGAAGCCCTCCTCAGAACTCCTTTCTCCAGATTTGGGCCTCACAACTAGATTCCAGCATTTTGTGTTTTATGACTAGAAAGCAACTATTTTAGGACAGAGGTGGTCATGGACTCAAGTAAATTTGGCAGATAAATCAGTGAAGAGTCTTGCAGGGGAAGAGGAGGGAAGAGCTCAAGAAGCTCCAAAACATTTTCTGGTTTCCTCAATGGAAAGACCAGAGATGTTCCCCAGATTCACTTGGACAGACTCACTTTTTCTTACAACATAAATTAAGTTAATATACAAAATGTCTAGCTACATGTAATTTTATAGATTGAATTAATGAGGATATTTTCCACTTCTGTCCATGTTGAAGTAACTAGTACTGTATTTTCTATGCAGCCATAAACAACTAGTCAATGAGATAAAACAAATGAAACGACTATTTTCAGACACTGAACAGACAGGAAATGAGTGAGGTAAGCACTGCAATTACCCCAGGTTTCTGCCTTGAGGCACTTTCTGGGCTGTGGCATAGGACAGGGAAACTGAACCAAAGCATGGTGGTATCACTGAGTTGAGAAGACAGAGATGAGTGCTCAGGAAGGTGGAGACAGGTTGAATTTCCAAGGCAGAGTACAAGAGAGGGAGCTATGCAAAGAAAGAGTTCCAGAATTCTGCAGAAGGGTACCGTAGCTATTTCTGGACAAAT
The DNA here is from genome assembly GCF_020740605.2 of Lemur catta. Classification (NCBI taxonomy): domain Eukaryota; kingdom Metazoa; phylum Chordata; class Mammalia; order Primates; family Lemuridae; genus Lemur; species Lemur catta. The sequence continues at coordinate 14,081,399 of NC_059147.1, read as the reverse complement.
AGCTATGCATACATAGGTGAAACTAGGAAGCTGTTAGTTGAACTATTCCCGGAGCTCCTGCTGGGCTAGGAGATATTAAAATTCTGATGAGTCAGAATGGATAGACCTCATTCAGAACCTGGAGATTGCAATAGAAACCCCAAAGGTAGTCTGTCTTAGAAGTAGAGATAAAGTAGCCTTAGAGTAAAGGCTAACCTAGACTCACTCTAAAATGATTAAAAGCAACTCACAAAATATCAGGCTAACCTGCCAATAACTGCCTGCCAAAAAAACTTCAGCATTCTTCAAAGGGAAGCAACAAAATCCAAACACCCAACCATGTAACATCACAATGCCCAGAATCTAATAAAAATTACTAGACATGGAGAGAATCAAGAGAGAAAAATCAGACAATAGAAATACCCCAGAAGTGAAAGAGATCTGGTATCAGCATATCAAGATTTTAAAAGAGTTATCAAAACCTATAAATAAAGAGAAAATAAAAGACATTTTCAAAAACTAAATGGAACTTCTAAATTTGAAAAATAAATTATCCAAAATGAAAAGGTCATAGGATGGGCTTAATAGTAGAATAGACAAAAGAAAATATTAATGAGTTTGAAGATGTGAAAATGGAAACTATCTAAAATAATACATAGAGGGAAAAAAAATCAGAGTTTCATTGACCTGTAAGATAATATGAAGCATCTAGCACATGTAAAAATTGAGGATGAGAGATAAAGATAAAACACTGGAAAAAATAGCAGCTAAACATTCTTCACACTTGATGGAAACTGTAAACCTATGAATCTAAGATACTTAACAAACGGAAGACAGAATAAAAACAAACAAAAATCACCTAAGAAAATATAGTCAAATCATAGGTCCTACAGAGAAAAATCTTAAAAGCGAAAAGTAAAAGACACATTAAATAAAAACAAACATAAGAACTATTACAATGTAAACCAGAATACAATGGAACAACATTTAAAAATGGTAAAAAAGAAAGCCAACCTAGAATTGTATGCAACCGAAATGTTAACGGTAAAAATTAGGCATTTTCAGAAAAACAAAAATGAGAAACCAGCGCCAGACCTGCAGTACAAGAAATGCTGAATGAATCTCTCGTGCTGAAGAAAACGGCAGTGGATGGAAATGTGGACCCACACAAGGAAATGAAGAGCACCAGAAATTATAACTATGTTGGAAAACATGAAGAAAAGCATTTGTTTCCTTAAGTTCTTTAAAATATATTACTCGTTTAAAACAAAAATATTATAATAACAATGTATTATGGGATTTATAACATGTAGAGAAATAAAATGCATGATAATAGCACAAAAGACAGGAGGAGGGAAATGGAAGTATATGACAAACATTATATATAAAGTATTATAATATTATTTGAAAAGAAAGATTTACTTAACCCTAGAGAAATCAGTAATAAAATCAAATGGGTAAATTCAAACCCATTTCAATAATTCCACTAAATGTAAATGATCTAAATATGCCATTAAATGACAAAAATATATTTTATAAAAAGCAAGCTCCACCTATAGACTAGCTTCATTAAAAAACTTTAATTGTAAAGACACAGGTCAGTTGAAACTTAAAGGATAGGAAAAGATATACCAGGCAAACATTAATGTTGAAAAAATTGGAGTGGCCACATTAATACCAGATAATGGAGACTTTCTGAAGGACAAGGAACATAACCATGGGCATAAGGGAAGACGTTAGGCTGATTGCAATGTACTGTATCTTGGTTTGTTAGCAGTTACGTGAGTACATACATTTGTTAAAAATCACTCCAAGGTACACTTAAAATGGTTGCGTATATATACGATTGCGTATAAATTGCATTTCTATGAGAATGATCTGTTAAAATGAAGTAGAATCACACTGCTAATATGGGAAGAGATTCAAGATATATTATCAACAAACAGAGCAAGATGAAGAATGCATTGTGTATATGTCTATATGTGTGTGTGTGTGTGTGTGTGTGTACAAAGGCATAGAGATATAAGTGTCTGCCCAAAGTCACACAGATATGACTCCAGATCCAATACCCATGAGCATTTCCTATGCTGCCCATGCCCCAATATTACAGAATGATACACTATATATACAACCTCTGGTGGAGCATCAGTGAGTCGTAAAGCATCATGTCTAGATCAGAAATCCCCAGGACAGATGTCCTCACCACCTCCTTTTCCATCTCCAGTAATCTGGCAGATGTCATTTGAATGCATGGTTGCCTTGGGTTGAGTAGTAACCTAAGAGCTGGCCCTGAGACAAAGACATGGATGCATCATATGTGAGAGGTAATCCTAGAAGCATAAATAAGGAGATGAGGGAGTGAAACAGGGAATGGAAAAAACTTAATAACTGTGGGCCACTGGGGCTTGTTCCCATGGAGACCCTCTTTGAAACCAGCTAGACCAGACCTCAGAGTTGAACACCTGTGCAAGAAGATCCTGGGGTATTTACCTACTGGCTTCCATCCACTATTGGCTGAGGGTTGACTTCCTCCACCTCCGAGTGGTACCCACACATAGCTGAGCAGCATCTGTCTCCTTCAGAGAAAGCAAAGCAGCAAGCTCATCCCCAGCTTCCTCTGGATGCAGAGAGGTTCAGCACAAGGGAACGTCACGTCTACTCCTTCCAGACTGGGCGTCCCTGTCTAACAGTCTCCAGGTCTCACTGACGAAGGTTCTGGTATTGGGATGAAGAAAATATGCATACCAGCGGGAATCCAAACTCCAATCAGTGAGTTTTTTTTAAAAGCTCGTATTTGTATATTTGATGTGCAACCTAATTAGACCAGAGCATCTTTAATTAAGTGTGTCAGCCCCAGTGGAAGCTGCAGAGTTCAATGCTAATAAAACTGATAAAGGTTTTTGTTTCCCAGACTTCTTTTATTTAATGCCTCAACCATGTTAAGCCAATCGGTAACATATGGGCAGTTCTCCCACTACGGATTTATCATTTGGGTGTTTCTTTCTGTGAATTAATGCAATCAAACTCCTGCCAGTGTTAATTATTTTTTCTCCAAGAAGCAAATCCCAGAATTTAGCAATAACCAGCTGTAATTTACTGCTGGCCGGGCAGCAGAATGATGGACTCTCGCTGTCTGCCACCACCCCGGGCAGATAGAGAGAGGCCTCTGTGCTCTGGGGCTGACCTCAGCTTTCAGTGGCTCCAGACACAGGCAGGATTCTTGGCATTTGCCAGCCTCACCACCCCTCTAACAGCATAAATCTTGTGGCTTGCAATAAGCTTCCCTTTTAGAAGTTTTGCTCGTCACTAGAAGACTGTACGCCTGGAAGATTTTGTTAGGTGGGATGTACCGCACACCCTGTCTGCCTGGACTCCTTTGTCAGGTCTTGCTATAGAATGACACTCTTCGAGATGAAAGTGTTGATCTCTGGGCCTTTCTAGTGTTCTTCCCAATGGCTGGAATACTCTTCACCACATTGATCCATAACTAGCAATCAGTCCTCCCCCAGGTCTTAGCTTGAATGTCACTTCTTTCTATCCACCCTGCTTAACAAAGTTCTCAATCACATCGAAATTCTTTCTCAGTCTCCTATTTTATTCAAAGCCCTTACAAGGCACATGATCACAATTATCTACTTTGTTTATTCATCTGCTGACTTGTTTACCCTGTGCCCCACCCCCACCCATAGAATATAAGCTCCCTAATATGGGGTCACGTAGCCTCAGTTAATGCTGCAGCCCCAGGTCCCAGCACATGGTGAGAGAAACAGGTACATAGGCAATAGTCATGTGATGAATGGATAAAGAAATCTCAAAGGGGTGACTGTGTGTTGTTTACAACCAACTCCTGGTCTGCATCAGGAATATTACAGGTTCCAAATAACAACAAGGATCATTCTGTCAATTGATTGGGAGAGTGAGCTGGCAGCCAATAACAGGACAGAAGAAAGATCAATAATAAGACAGAATATGTAGCCATACTTGGCCAAATAGTCAAGCAGATCAGGATTTAGAATGATCAAACTGGGATCTGAATTCTGGCTGTGTGACCTCAAGCAAGTCATTCACCCTCTCTGAATTTTTGTTACGTCACCCATAAGAAATGAACACAACCATCACCAAGGAGCCATGAAAGCATAATTGTTCAACAAATGATCTTTGAATCTGAATCGGAAGAAAAATAATCTCAAGAAAAGAAGCGATGTTGTTCTTGAAGATATCTGTATATAACAGTAAATAAACACCCAACTGAATTGTGAAATTCATGGCGGAGGCCCACATGCTTATATGGCAGACCTTGCTAAAGTGACTTTACCATAGCTTCATTGTGGCATTGCAAAAAGAACCCTATTTCTTGGTACCCACTTTAAAAAAACAAAAAAAAAAAACAAGACTTTCTTCATTTATCTTCATATCTCTTTTTTACTCTTTCCAGCATTGTCAATGCTAGAATGGCTTGGATGTCCATGGACGTGGGTCTTAAATGTCACGAGGTAGATTCACATCCCATAAGGCCCCTTTAGGCTAACAGATGAGTTTTGCAGCTGAAACCCAAGGACTGTGCACGTTGCTGTCTGTCAGTGTCAGAACGGGAGGAAACTCCACCGTTACCAGACAGCAGACAACTCAAAGTAGGAAGGAAACTGACACTCAGTGAGTATCCACTTAAAAACTTCAATTGCGCTGGGCACCTCACAAAGGTTATCTGTTGTAAACTAGCTGGAAGGGGAGAATGAAGAGCTGGAAAGTCGCTGTTGCACAAGGAGCAATGTTCCAAAGCCATGGCATTTTCCACTTATGCATCCATTCATCCTTTCAAACATTTACTCAGTTCTCATTCTGTGCGAGGCAGATTTCCCACCTGTTTTGCAAGCCCTCTAACACTTAAAGACAAGGGGAAGGCTGGGAAAGGAAGGTTCTAGAAAATAGTCCCCTCAGAGAACTCAAGATCTCAGGTCTGTTTCCCATGATAAAAGGCCCAGGAAGAAGAGAGGAGAGAACTGACCACCTCACCCCCTGCCGTGATCCTACATTAATGGCTCTCCCCACTCTGATCTCCTGATGGCTGGCGGGGTCTGGCCTTTCCGCCAACCACAGCATTGGGAGGCTGAGCTCAGGTTGGCGGTTCCACGCTGCAAACTCAGAATCCAGCACACCACTGCCCATGTAGACTTCCACAGACACCAAGTACCTGGAGGAATGAGTGTCTCATAGTTGCTTTTATTTGAAAGCTTGATGATTGGGAGTGTTGAGCAACTTTTCGCATTTGTTTATTGGTTTTACAGGGAATACATTGTTTGAGAAATGTGATTTTCTGAATCCACTGCCAGTATCTGCAGAAAGCCAGCCCCAGCCCACTCTTTCCCGGATCAAGCTATTCCTAAGAACGTTTCTGTGCATGACGTTGTGTCATCCCTCTCTCTCCCGGTGCATGGTAGCGCTGCTATTTCAGCCTCTCTTCAGGTTTCGGTGGCTTGACCCATTCTGCTCCCATCAGGAATCATGTTCCTGGAGTGCCCTTGGTCACTAACTCCCAAAGCCCATCCGATTGGCTGAGTTCTTACAGCAACCTCAGCTCCTGAATTAACTAGATCTTCTTTGTAACCCCCTTTCTTCTCCCCAGGATCCCAGAACTGGTCCCCAAGTACCTACCTACAGGATTCCATGAGTAGCTACTCTCACCAATCCTTTCCCCAGCTTTGTTCTTGGACTATATCCATGACTTCAGGGTGAATTCTGCCCCAAGATGATACAGTTTCCAGGGGTTAGGTGTGTCCTTGGACCTACGATCCACCTTGATGGGAGTCATCAATTTAAATCCAAAGAGGTTTTCAAAGAAATGAGCCCCTTCCAAATGCCCCAGTCACCCACCCTCCCAGATCCATCTGATGTTTCCCCAGAGCAGCTTATTCCTTGTTCTAAGAATCTTCTACTACTCGTGTGCATCTGTCTGGCTTCTGCATTACAATGTCAGTGCTTCAAGAGCAGGAGCCATATATATACACACAACATATATATTTATTATATGGATATATACATGTATTGCTAAAAACTAGCAATGTTTCACTGCCACCATGAAGCTTTTAGATTTTGACACATACACAGTGCTTAATCAATGTCACTCTCTTGAGTTTGAAAGACTGGGAGTAAAGGCAAAAGAATCTAGGGAAGCTGGTGGGAGAGGGGAGGGTTGTAAAGTCAACTGTCCCTGTGTCTGTACAGAGTATAACAGAGACATTAGAACACATTCACTCTTTTGTATTTACCTTACGTTTGCCTGCTCTCACGGGGCATTCAGAGTTCCCTTCCCTAATTTAGGGTAAGTGCAATGGGGTCAACTTAATTACAGGTTTGGGCTGGGTATTAATCACTACCTGGTGGCTGTTTATCAAGCTTAATTTGGAGTTGCCCATGGAAAGATCAGGGTAATGTTCATAAAACCCCCAGAGCTGGTGTCTGAGCCTGTTAGAAAAAGGTGTATCTACCGTGCATTCCGGAAGATGCACAAATGTTCTTATTAATGATTTTGTTCAGGGAGGACTAGTTTCTGACTGACAGTTTACCTTTGTCAGACAGAGATGAAACCCTACCCATGGGCACCCCATTATCACTCTTTTCCCAACACAAGACAGTTTATAGTGGAAACCATTATGACCCCTGCTATTTGGAACTTCCGTTCCTGAGACTGGAAGCTGAGATGGATGTTCCCTGGTTCTGAGGAGCTTGGAAAACATTTGCTATAATGTCAATCTGATCGTGCTGCTTACTGGTTTAAAAGCTCTCCATGTTGTCCTGCTGCCCATGAGATAAAGATCATCACTATTAACAAGGATCACAAAGCCCGGTCAGATGCCCACGGCCTCTACATCCCCCTCTTGTGCATTTCCTGGGGAATACACATATATACACACATCTCCTGCAATAATCCCATGAGAAATGCATATGTCATTATCATCCGAGAGACTGAATATCTCTCTCTAGGTCACAAACTGATGAGTGGTGTTAAGTGGGACTCAAAGCAAGGGCATTCAAAGACCATGCGGCCGAACCTTCAAACTATATAAGATTGTCACGTGGGTCAGAAAATAAATGAAATGAGAGAACAAAACCCTGATGCACTCTACAAAAACAGGAATATTATGACATTTTCTTAAATAATGAAAAAAATAAACAAGATTGTCCTATTTCAATTTTAGATAACATGCACTGTTTTTTTCTTCCTTCCCCTAGCATCTTCCATTCTGCATTCTGGCAATATGCAGCTAACATTCAAAGTTAAAGCAGAAAGAGCCGTCCACTTCTCAAATGTACTCACAATTATTTTTCTATTATGCCAGACACTGTGCTTGCATAAAGCCATCTCTAATGCATCTTGTCTTGGCATCGGTGACCTGGTTAATCTTCTCCCCACACCCTGTCTGCTCTGAGCCTTATAATGAAACCAAAGGTTAAATGTTTGTAGACGCACTCAACACCCACAACATTAAAACAATTGGATGGGAAATAATCTCATCTCAACGTGCTGGGGGAGACGTGCCGCATGCCCATTAGAGCTAATGGGAGTTCCAGCCGAAAGCAAGGTGAAGCCTCTGCTCCCAAGGGCACAATGGCAAAGAGAAGAACAGGGGAAGTTGAAATTGGAAAACCTGCACAGCTGCATACAGGAGTCTGGGGATCTGAGCACTAGACTTTGTGAAAAATTATGTATCTTGGAGAGCTGGCCTCAAGCCCTGGACTCAGACAAATGTGGGTGTAGATCTTCCATTTAGTAGCTACGTAACCTTGAAAAAATCATTAATCCCAGTTAGACCTCAGTTTATTCATCTTTAGAAAGGGCGCAAGAATAGCATCTAATTAATGCAATTATGATGGATTCTACTGGAAGGCGAAATGACATTATACATACAGAATGCATTATACAAAGTAAATATTCTATAAATTCGCTAAGGTTATTGTTGTTTTTCATGACCGTTATTACAATTAACAGCAACTTCATCACTTTTGAAGAACAGGGAATGTCTTAGGCACTAACTTTTTTCTCAAGCCAAAGGGCTTCCAAGAATATTGTCATCACAAACCACCAGGGCCACAATCACTGTCACCTGAATCAGACTCCACAGGTGGCCACAGAGTGTTGACTTTACACTCAGTCTCCGCTCCTCTTCCCAAAGCCTCTGAAATTGACATTATGCCCCTTTCACAGTTGGCAGGAATGGAAGCTGGAGAGGTTGAGCTGTGTTAAATAGGAGAGCATCTGTCATATCTGATAAAAAGCAGCAAGGTCAGGATTTTTACAAACCTTTACATAGGATAAATCCAAGACCATATATCCACGTCTTCCCATCCTGTTCCATTTTTTTCCTGAACCATCACCATAACCACCCACATTTAATCTATGGAGTTTACCCCCAATCAATTCAGAAAGTATTTGTTCTTTGGGTTTCTCAGAGGGAACACTGGGGGTCTTCAATAAGAACCAACCAATCAACATTTGAGACCCCCAGTTGGATCAATACCTCCAGAGAGCATCAAGGACTTCCCTTTGGACCATGAGTCAACCAGCACCAACACAGAAGGTCCAAATAGCAAACCTAGGAAAGGAAATGAGTTCCAACTCTTTTAAAGGATACCCAATCATAAGAGAAGAATATAAGATATTCAGAGAATAAAAAGGGATTTCAGATATATCTGAAAGTGAGGAAGTGGCTGTATACAGCAATGTACAGGAGAAATCTGGGGAAAACACACAGGTAGATTCAGCATTGAAATGTCCACTGACCTCAGGCTCTACTTCTTAGGCTAGGTCCCTGGGATACCTCACCCTAATTCTGTTTAAATATCCCCTCTCTAAGCTTTCTTAAGAAAAAACAGCCAAGATTTAAGGCAAACCCTCATTCTTCTTATAGTGCACATGGGAAACTGATTCTTTTTAGCTGTTTCTTTTTAACATTTTTGTAGGTCTGTTAAAGAAATAAATTACTTGTGACACTTGTTAAAGAACAGAAAGTAGACTTTATTTAGGACCATTGCATAGGTATAAGGGCCACTGCAATGGAGTCTTGCAGTCGGAGAGAGAGATTGGGCTCGACTCTGAATATAGCATGGACAAGAAAGAATTTATGATCAAGGAACACGGTGGGATCAGTGGATGAAAAATTCATAAGAAGAAACATGAGGGGGATTCTGGCTGAATGATCTAGCAGGATTCTTGCTGAAGACAAGCCAGGGTGACTGGACATCTCCTGGCAGGTGGGCGAGAGATGGGAAACACAATTATGGATCAAGGGTGATCAGATATTGAAGCAGGGGGTGGGAGGAAGTTCTGGTTAAACTGACTTAGCAGGATTCTTGCTAACATGGCCCAATGCAGAGAAGACCATGGAAGCCCAAGAGTCACACCTAGTTGAAAATTTCAGAAAAGATCAAATAGAATTTGGTCAAGGGGAAAATTTTTGTTATGTCTCCTACAACAATTCTCCTTTAAGGGAGCATTCTTTGCCTCTGAGGAGTCAGATGTAAGAGAGAGGTAGATAGTGAGCTCTGCAGTGTAACATAAAAGGAAGAAACCTGACCAAAGAACAGCAACAACCTGTGCATAAATCAAAGCAGGGATAGACATCACTGGACAGGAGGCTGTGCCCACCTGAGTCCGGGTCTGCTCTCTCGCTCTTCTCTGTCCCCTCCCTCCTTTTCCCACCACTGTTGTTTATGGAGGGGGTGGCCTTTGCTTTGAAATGTCACCCAAAACACAAAACATTTCACCCAATTTGAATTTGGGTAAACAGAAACCTCCATTACAAATGAAGAGCCAAATACCATCTAAACTGAGATATAACACCCACGGGGTCAGAGACAATCTCTTGGCAAGTCAGTCTGAGTTTCCAGATTTTAGCTGAATGTTTTGAGCAAAAGCCCATTTATTTAATCCTCACTACAGCGCTTGGGGGTGGGTAGTATCATTCCCTGTGCACAGATAAGGAACCAGAGGCAGGAGAAGTAAAATTAAAGTGCTCCAGGCCAGACAACGCTTCGATAGCAGAGTTGGGATTCACATCCAGCTCTCCTAGTTCCAAATTCCAAGGCTCTTTGTACTGTGTTTCCACCTTCTCCCCATATTTCCCCACCAAGGTAGGTCCTGTTCCAATATTGGGACATGTTCTCATTTTTTAATGTCTGAGGGCTCATGGTTAGCTTCACTTTGCTTTATCTAAACTACTCTTTCTTCACTGCTTCTATCCCCCAGAAACATTCAAGCTGAAAATGAAGGAAGCCTCCCCCCTTACATTCTCTGGTGGAAAAAAAAAACGGTTTTCTGTTGCTTTATTGGATTCACAGATAACAGTGGAGACACAGCACAGCCTCGGATCTCGGCTGCTATTGTCCTCGGTATGTTTTATTCTTTCACATACACCTTAATTTGCCCGGGAAAGAAACAGATATCTGATATGACAAGTGTATGTTTTTTTTTTTTCCTGGAGATCTGACTGTTCATTTTTCCCTTGGAAGGGCCAGAGTGTCTTTCAAAAGTTTCAGCCCTGGGTTTTTGAGAAACTTATCCGTGTGGCATGTCTGTCACTTTTCACAGTCCTCAAGTGAGTCTTGGCAATTTTCACATAATGGCATTTGTTGACAGGTTGTTAGGGCTGACAGTGAATATGTTTGAAAAACTGTCAAGCTGGTGAAAAAAAAAAATTAAAGAGAGAGCCTCCTTACATTTGAAACAGCATGTTAAACTGTAAGTACGTCCTCAAAATGCAGAAACCTCCATTCTCATCAAGTTACATGCTCACAGTGACAGCTCTGAGAAGGTAGAATCCCTAAAATTTAATGTCATCTTGTCACTTGAAAGGTCATAAGGCACATTACCACTAAACTCTATTTATCTGCATAAAATTGAGTTTGCCTTTAATGCTCAATAACAGGTGAATGGAAGAGAAGAGTCATTGCAGAAGCAGTCAGGGTGATGCAAGGTGTTTAATTGGGCAAGCAGAACTGCCCAGGGAGTTGGCAGGGAGCCCTGATATGTGGCATTGTGAGTCTGGTCACTTGGGCCACTGGGTTGGTTGATATTTAATCAATAGGTTGTAGAGGAATGAGTTAATTGATGAGCTGTGATGGAAGCAACGAAGGGATAGAGTGGCAATGTCAGTTACCCATCAGTTTGACAAAAGAAAAACCTACCCTGCCCTGAAGGCTTCCATTACTGGGCACATCAGAGGTCAAAGAGAATGACCTAGAGCCAAGTACATGGCATTTTCCTATGGCCATTGAAATGTGGTAATGATTAATTCTGACTGTCAAACGCGCATGGAGGGTCATTACGCTGCAGTGCTAGAATTGCCCATTCTGGGAAGCTTGCGACCTGGCCAGGAACCCGAGACAAGCGCTGACCCATGAAATCACGATACAACAGAATAAGAACACTTTGAAAAATTAAGAGACGTGATGGTGTCGATGTTGATGTTGCCTTCTCTCTGTTTATTCATCTCTCACCTATAGATAATGCTGGCATCAATTTCATCTGTTCTTCAAGTATGAAATTCACTGTACTTGTTGGCTTTGTGACACTCAGCTGTGGCCATCAAATAAGTATATCTAAAAATGCAGCTAGTCCTGAGGTACTTAAGAGTCATATGTCCGTGAGCAACTTATTTAAGCTCTCTGAGACTCAGCTTCCTCATCTGGAGGATGGAATAATGCTTCCTCTACTACTGAGTTATCTTGAGGATCAGATTTGAGATAATGTATGTATAATCATCATGCCAAGTCCGGTACATATTAGGTGCCTAAACATTGTTGCTTGGAAGACTTAGGTCCTTGAGGGAACAGAGGAGATCAAGGTCTCAGAAGTTTCTACCAACTTTGCTTGGAGCTTCAAATGAATGGCTTTCCTTTAAAGCTAACCAATCTGCCTGTTAAGAGCAAGGTGTCTCCCCAGCCATCAGTGGAGCATATACCAGCACCTGTGGATAAACATGTGCCCAAGCACACAGTTTGGAAACCCTTTAAGTGTTTGGTTCAGAATGTGAGCATTCCCTCCAGCAGCTTAGATCTAAACAATATCGTGGACTTTGCAAGCTTTGCAAGATGTAGAGTTTAATCAACCAAGAGCTCTGAGGGGCTGGCAGGGCACCATGCCTGAGGGGCAGGACTGCCGTTTCCTCGCAGCTCAGGGAAGATTTTGTCGTACGGGAGAGTCAAGTCCGATTTTACAGGGCTGTCTCTGAGATTCCCCAGGGCTAGGCAGAAAGCTGGCAACAGAGGAGTTCTAGAGCCCCGGGATTTGCCTTTGCAGTCAGAAGCTCCAAGTGGAACACTGGTTGCAAAGGCAAGAGAGTCCAAGCAGGCCCTTCTAGAGACAACTAATAAACAGCAGTAACAGCCATTTATTTTTAAGTACAAATGTTTTATTAAAGCATAACAATACACAGAAAAGCCCACAAATCATAAAGCTATCTTAGGAAATTTTCACAAAGTGCCTATACTCTGGTTACCCGAGCAGGAAAGGATCAAGAACGTGCAAAGTACAACCACCCACCCCCAATCCCCAGGATCTTCTGTTACCTCCTGGTCACCAGCCCCTTCCTCCCCCCCAAGGCAATCACTCCCCTAACTTCAACACATAGACTGGTTTTGCTTCTCTTTGAGCTTTACATAAATGGAATCACACTGTATGTATTTCTTCAAGTCTGGCTTCATTCATTTAATGTCATGTTTGGTAGATTCATCCATACTGTGTGTAGCAATCGTTCATTTTTCTCATTGCCAGATAGCATTCCACTGTGAAAACATAACACAATTTATCTCTCCATTCTACTGTCAGCAGACATTGGAGTTGTTTGGGGGTTTTGATTAACATGCATAGCACTTCTATGAACATTCCTGTGCATGTCTTTTAGGTCACATATGTATGCATTTCTGTCAAGCGTATACCTGGGGTGGAATTGGTGGTTACAGGGTATATGCAGATATTTAGTTTTAACAGATATTGCCAGTTTTCCAAAGCGGTTGTATCACTTTTCATCTCCTCAGCAGTATGTGAGAGTTCCAGTTGCTCCACATTCTCCCCAACACTTGGTGTTGTCATTCAGGGGGGTATGAGTAATAGCCACTTCCTCTTATTTTATCATATCCCAAGCTCTGTGTTGAGCAGCTTACATATTTTTACATGCTTAAATATTTCAGAAGTGATAGCCCCACTTTTCTGATTAGGAAACTGATACTCAAAGAAATGAAGCTATTTCCCCAAAGTTACCTCATTCTTATGTGTCAGAACTGGGATGACTCCCAGCTATGTATGATTTCAAAGATTGTGTTATTTCCATGATATTATGCTATCCTCAATTGATCCTTAATTAATTTAAAAGGCTTTTTTATTCATGAAAGGATTTCCAAACTTTTAGTCATAACAATGTGTCATTAGTCAATTCAGGCTGCTATAACAAATTACCTTAGATTGGATGGCTTAGACAACAAATATTTCTTTCTCACAGTTGTGGAGGCTGGGAAGTCCAAGATCAAGGTACTGACCCATCTGGTTCCTGGGGAGGGCTCCTTTCCTGGTTTACAGATGGCTGTCTTCTATTTATAGCCTCACAGGGGACAGGGAGGAGGAGGAGAGACAGGGAGGGGGGAGGGGGAGAGAGAGAGACCGAGAGAAAGTTACCGCCTGTCTCTTTTTATAAGGACACTAATTCCTTCAGAAGGTCTCCAACCTCATGGCCTAATGACCTCTCAAAGCCCCCATTTCCAAATATCATCACACTGCGGGCCAGGGCTTCAGCATATGAATTTTGGGGAGACACAAATATTTAGTCCATAGCACAATGTAATTGACCCAGGCACAAACTGTTCCTTATAAAGAAGGCAATTTGAAAACTAAGCCACTAAAGAGGGGAAATCACCGTGAAAAGTGGTCCACGATACACCCAAATGTGAAAATGTTCATGGTGAAATCTTGGACATTGTGTCCAAATATGATAAGTTTTCTCTGAACCGGCTAGACTACCTGGCCCTACACTGTTTTGTTTCATTCAAAGGGATCAAGGGGTAAACAGTTCGAGCCAAAACACAGGGCAGGATGTGCCCAAGGATCGAAAGCTGGTTTCTGGTATGGAAAAGAGACTTGAGCTGAGAAAGCAGACAAAGAAATATTTTACCCTCAGCATCGGTCTCCCAGTCCTGCTCCTAACTAAGCTGCTATTATAGATGATTGAAATGAGAAAATGATGACCTTGTCCAGCCTCTCCCTTAATCCAAATTTCTCATGATCTACATCAACCATATAAATTTAGCTCCTCCTCCCTTTCTAATATCCCAGGCTCTCTCACTCCCCTCATCTCAAGTGTGAGCCTCTCCCCCTTTTCAGAAAAGGCGGCACCATTGAAAACCCAGAGAACTTCTCTTTGGTTTCTCCTTCCTTTGCCCCAAGGCTCTCTTGCCAAGCTTTCTTCTGCGGCTCTGCTGTCCACCTTACCTCTGTCTTCTCTTTTCATCCCTGACCTGCCCTTCTTAGTCTAAGATTTCATCATGAAAGAAAGTTACAGATCTGTGAAACATGTCTCTAATATAGTCCAGCCTATTCCAAAAGCCCTTGAAAACTCTATTTCTGCTGAAGATCTTAGAGCTAGCGTGAAGATTAACTAGCATTTAATAAAAATAATTCAGGGTACCACTCTTGGAAGCATACAACCATGGAAGCAGGCATAGAAGCATCTTTGTAAAGATTGGTAATAAAGCGTGCATTTTGCATGTTTTTCTTTTAAGTATCAAAAAATGAAAAGAGTCAAAAGAACAAGGCTAGTACCTGTAGATTCATCCAAAGCAACAGCAAAATAAGAAAATTTTTAACGTTTTCTTTTCCAGGGTTACTGAGATCATTTGGTTTCTGAGAAGTTTAGCAACTTCAAATGTCACGCAACAAGTCAGGAGTAAAACAAAATCTACCCAATCTTTACCACCAAATTCCAGCAAAGGATTTGCATCAAAGTTGTGACCCTGGACAAGTAACTTAACCCATCATAACATTTGCCAACTCTGAGAGCTCTCTAAAAATTAAATTAGATAATATGTATTAAGAACTTATAAATCCCTGGGTACAGAGTAAGCCCTCAATAGATATTAACCAACATGATTATGACTAATTGTCCTTAAGATTATGTCGATGGTAATGATGTCTCCAATCTAAATCATGCCACAAGGCAGGCGGCCAACAAAGTGGCTGCCACCAATTCTGAAGGCAGAAAGAATGTACACACCAAACTCCCCTCTTCTCACTCTTTGTGTCTATGGTCATTGTTCCTTATCTGTTAAAAACACAAGAAAGAAATCTGGAATTAATTGTTTAGATGCGGCACAAGTGAGAAAAGGAGACATTGATGGTATTGGGAAAGACTTGAAATGCTGAATCCACTGAGATTTTGATGAAGGCAACTGAAAAACAAGCTAGGTGAGGCTAGCTATCTGGTGAGGCTAGCTATCTGGTGAGGCCCTTTGAGAGGAAATAAAAGCTCCACCAGGTAGCTCTCCCTCTCATGGTGGGCTGCTCTGGGAGGCTGTTTAGGCATAGTGGCTGTTTGGTTGCTCTTAGGCAAGGCAAACTCCCAGGCTTTGGAATCATCTTGAGAGGAAAAAGAGACAGAAGGTGTATCTGCAACACTATCCCTACCTTCCAGCAGGGCTTGGAATTGAGTTATGCCGCTCACCAGGGCTGGGGTGGGAGATAGCTTTCCTAACCAGACAGTGTGTGAATCATTCAACCCCTACATCGGATGGATGTCCGCCTAGCCAAATTCTGTAATCTACCAGTGAATCATCAAAGAATTCATCCAACTTGGAAATTCGTTCACCATCTTAATTCAATTCAAGAAATAGTGGATAGATCTAAGAGGGGAGATATTATATATAAAAGTTATCCCTCAATATTTCTTTAGAAAATCAGGCAGCGAATGCCCCAAGATCAGAGGCTTCCTAAGAATACACACCTATTGTGTGCAATTGATTTAACAGCCTTTGATTGTACAGCAAAAAGAGTTTGAAAAACTTTGTAAGTTTTTCCACTTACAAAGTAAGGACAAAAATAGTACATGTCTTAGAAGATGAAATGTTAGTGTGTATGTAAAGTGCCTGGCATTAATATGATGACTAACACAAAGTATACATTCAATAAATATCTGTTTCTCTCTCTTGCTCCGTGTCTTTATCTTTAAGCCCACCTTATAAATGTGAACTGAATCTCTCTGCAGAGCAAAATTGTCCTCAATGTCATTAGACTTGAGGGATAGAAGAATTGCTAGCATATTGTAGTAAAAGCAGTATATTCCTTGTATTTTAATATTTTCCTATCAATAGGATGCAAATAAAAACTACATCAAAATAAAGACCACACCCATTGTGACTGTATACAATCTAACAATTTTTGCAAAAAAAAAAAAAAAAAACAGTCTGCCTTAAGTTTTCAGCCTTGCCTTTAGCCACTCATGAAACAAGCCACACAAAAACCAAAGGAGTAAAAGCCATAGGAAACAGAACTTTATAGATATTCTGACAAGGAATAATCAACGTTAGCAGCAACAACCTCCTCAGAGCCACAGATTTCCTTGACTTGCCACTGTGGTGGTCCAATCCCCATCGTTAGCAGATGCTGTTTCAGGGGCAAAGTGGAATATTGATAAGGTCACAGGTTTTGAAGTCACACAAACCGTGGGTTCGCATGCCCGCTATGTTATTGACAGGCTGTGGCACCATGCACAAGTTACCAAACAACAGTGTGTTTTTCTCATCCATTAACCCTTCCCTAAAATAACTAATCCCAATAATGTATGTTGACCGAATGAATAAAGAAATAGATGGAGATATTAAAGCATGTTCCTCATGGTAGTAGTGTTAAATGGAATAATGTGTGTTTAAACACCTTGTAAGTCCCCAGCCTTTGGACTATTATACATCATTCTTGCTTACTTATTCCCCAGTCTGAATAGGTACTGCAGTGGGGATGCCTTATATATGGAACAGAATTCTAACACACATCCCTGAATCCTGAAACCATATTTGTTCTGCCTTGAAAGTAACACACACACACACACACACACACACACACACACACACACACACAAGCACACACCCCACGCTTATAATTATTAATATCTTAGAAAGCCAGTGTTTCTCTTAAAGAAAAAGCTGCGGGAAAAGGCAATTGTGAATTCACCAGTCAGTTCTGACTTTACCTCTCCATAAACTGACACTTTCCCACATGGGAATTGTGTCCCACCAAACACAGGCATCGGCTTCCAAAAATGCGCCCAACTCACACTGAAAGCACAACTGAATAGTCATTGAGAAACATTCCAAGATTTCCTCATCAAATCAGTAATTTTTTGTCATTCGTTGCCATTAACAAGTAACTTGTGACCAAATAAATGTCTCTATCCATTTTCTTTAATTAAAATAATAAATATTATACAGTGACACAGATTGGCATTTATGCCTTCGTTTCTGTGACACGGGATTTATAACCAAGGCTTTCTTTGAGGGACACCACAAATAAAGGTTATTAAGCTGCCACAAGATGAACACAAGCTCAAGTTAATGAAATTAGACAAGAAAGGGCAGTGATGAATGAAGCCCTCGTGCACAAAGGAAAAGGGAATCCCCACCCAAAGCAGGGAGCATTCTTGGGCTGGTGAAATGTATGTTCCATTTTCCTGGACAGTTCAACTCAAAATATATGTGGGGTGAACTCAGCGGCAACATTAATCCCACTGCCATCCCTTTGGGGTGGGCTGACATGTGGCCTTCCCATTCCCCCAGGAATCACTGCTGACCACTCCACAGTACCTTTCAAGGTAGGAGGAGTTTCCAAGTAAAGAAAAAACTACTCCGTCCTGTGAATCTGCTACCAGAGAAACAAAATGAAGTATTGTAATGTCCCAGTCACCTACTTTAAAGACACGGTTCTAGGTTCTAACAAATAAAGGCAGGGGGATGGGGAAGATTTGTCCTCTACAAAAAAAGAAAAATAAACAAAAAACAGGAAGATAAGCTTGATAGCATTTCTCAAAAGAAAGGATCTCTTCTTACCTCTGGGGCTGTGCTCTTGCTTAAAGTCATGACCCAAATCCAATGTTCTCAACCTGAGATCCATCCCTGGTTCAGCTCCATCCCCACCACTGGCTCAGATCCAGCCACCTGCAATATGCCAAGAGCCTGGAAATCCAGCTCATTGGAATGGAATCAAACTGCCTTCATGGGCAAATATTCTGACTGCTGTTGTTTGAAGCCTCCAAGAAGCACTGGACGAAGTGGGATTGCACCCCTACCACTGAGCTTGATCTCTGTGGATTTACCTACATCTCAGCACTGCAGACACCTCAACTAGCGTCACTTCACATCCAGCTGAGAGACACGAGGGAACTGGGCGGGCTGAGCAGCCCCAGCACAACTCCAGTTCCAGCTGTTTTTCTTAGCTATGGCTAAAGAGCACATCTGTCTACTTGAGGCTAAGGTGGAGATCAGATTGCTCAATTACCAGATATTTCAAAGAAAGGGAAGGAGGTACAGCAAACTCTCAGTTGGAGGAGCCTCAATTCTAGAAGTGACCAGAACTGAGTTCAAATTTTGGCTCTACTCCATGCTGGAGAAAATCAATACAGAGCAGAAACTCAACAAATATTAGTTCCTAACATCAAAAGAAAGCTTTGGCTTCTCATTCCCTCAGTGCCTTAGATAATCTAAAATAGTACATATGTGTATACACACATATACATTTAAAATATATATGATTAAATATATTTTATATAAATATTCACACATATATTCATAGTCTCTCTTATAAACAGATTACAGATTATATTTTCTTAATGAAGCTTCAGTGAAGGTACAGATAAGATACATTTACAGTCCCAAATTGATGCTCACATTAATATCAGGAAGGCAGAATTGCCAGAGTAGGCCACCTTCCCCCATGAAGGGCTCACATGCCCAGGATATCATAAAGCTTGAGCACCTGTAGACAAGAATCCTCCTCTCAATGCCTGGATAGTCCTTGCCTCTGAGACCCTGCTTCTCTGTTTCTTTTTTTATACACTCTCAAAGCCAACTAGCCCCAGTTCTAGAGACTCAGTACCCTTGGGTATTGAATATTCTCACTCAGGTTACAGATCACACCTGTGGAGTTGGAAGCCATTCCCCATCTGTAAATTTGACATAGTAACACCAATCTCACAGGGTCCTCTTGAGGATTTAAAAAGATAAGTAGATGATAGATGATGGGTGGATGTTTGGATGGATGAATGAGTACAAATGCTTAATAACTTCATAACTTTAGCTATTATTTTTACTGTGATTAAGGCAACAACAACTTTACAGATTTCTGTTCTGGTCCATCATGTATTGACTACATAATTAACTCTCTTGAAGGTTCTACCCTTATACCTCAAAACTCTGCTAGATACTGGCCTAGGAAAAGAATGTATGAAAAAGGCCCTAAGGCAATCATGGCAACAACAAAAATTAATAAATGGGATTTGCTTAAACTAAAAAGCTTCTGCACATCTAAAGAAACAATCCACAGAGCAAATGGACAACCTACAGAATGGGAGAAAATATTCACAAGCTACACATCCAATATAGGGCTGATAATGAGAATTTACAAAGAACTCAAGCAAATCATCAAGAAAAAGACAAACAATCCTATTAAAAAGTGGTCAAAAGATATGAACAGAAGCTTCTCAAAAGAAAAGAGACAAATAGCCAAGAAATATGAAAATTTCTCAACATCACTAATCATCGGGGAAATGAAAATTAAAACCACCATGAGATGTCACCTTACCCCAGTCAGAATGGCTTTTATTAAAAAGTCCAAAAACAATAGATGTTGGTGTGGATACAGAGAGAAAGGAACGCTTATACACAGATGGTAGGACTGCAAATTAGTACAACCTCTATGGAAAACAGTATCGAGATTCCTCAAAGAACTAAAAGTAGACCTACCATTTGATCCAGCAATTCCAAGACTGGGTATTTATCCAAAGGAAATTAAGTCATTTTATCAAAAAGACACCTGCACTCAAATGTTTATTGCAGCACAATTCATAATTGCAAAGGTATAGAATCAACCCAAGTGCCCATCGATTCATGAGTGGATTAATAAAATGTGGTCTATGTACATCATAGAGTACTACTCAGCCATAAAAAAGATGAGTTAATACTTTTTGCAACAATCTGGATGGAACTGGAGACCATTCTCCTAAGTGAAGTATTACAAGAATAGAAAAACAAACACCATATGTACTCACTATTAAACTGGAACAAACTGATGAGCACATAAGTGCACAAAGGAAAGTAAAACTCAGTGGAAAACAACCAGGGGAGAGGGGTAAAAAGGGAGGGGAAACAAAGCAACCTAATGGGCACTATGAACACTATTTGGGTGATGGGCACACCTATAGCTGAGACTCAAGCATTACAAAAACAATCCATGAAACCTAAAATATTTGTACCCCTGTAATATTTTGAAATAAAAAAATGGAAAAAAATAAATTAGTCTTTACATGCACAAAAAAATGGGGACTTATCACATATAGGCATAGCATCAAGAACACTGGATAAGGAGACATAGATCTCTTATAGCTCAAAGAGCACTGTAATTTCATGACTCTCATGATAGAAAGCCCACTTCTCTGTGAAGCAGCCCTTATTTTTCCAAAGAACTTCCAAAGCCCAAATTTTTCCTTCCATTGGTTTTGAGTTCACTTCCTGGTATAGTGTCAACCTCACTTCTCATTGACAATCTTTGGGATATTTGAACAATCATCACAGCATCGAAGGTGAGTCTAGTGCAGGGAAGATCTAAATCTGTGAGATGAAGGGGCAGTATCCTGTTAAAAAATACATTTCCTCTTGTCCCAACACACTTCCGGTCAACACGTTCATATCATGGACTTAAGCTACCGTCAGAACAGATATCCTTCTGTATGTGTTATCCTACATTTCTGCTTTCTGTCTCCGAATCATTCTTTCTTAGACATCTCTAGTTTCATTTCCCCGCTGGTAGCTCAATCAGTACTTGGTTTTCTGTTCCAAGTCAGTATTTACAAGCAGATGACATGGCGGAGTGTCACAGCGTACACCATCACAGGTGGAGGAGAACAAGGCGGCACTGACATGGCAGGCTGGGACCCGGCAATGCTCACTCCGGTCTCAGCTCCAAGCAAGGGCTTTAAATCCATCCTCTAGAAAACTGCAAGTTACCACAAGTGAAAGCTGAAGATTGCTGACAGGTAGCCAAGAGTGTGGATATCAAATACCTGAAAGACAAAGGAATCTGTGTTTTGAACACTCTCGACTCAGAGAGGTGTAAATGAGAAGCATTGATATTTTTCTCCAGTCGCTGGCCTGGACTATAGTCTGTTGATTTTCTGTCCATGTTCTCTGCGTAAACTTTTGGATGAATTCCAAAACATCATGCTCACTTTCAGTTATTAGAGGTTGTTTGACAGTCCGGCCCACCTGAAACTCCAAACGCATACCTGCTTTGGAATCCCTCTCTCTGCTTATCACCAGCTGGGCTTGTAGCTCAGGGGACTTGGAGGGGGGTTGCTTTCATTTTCACTCCTCCTCCCCTTCTAGAACTTTGAAAGGATGGAACCCCAAAGACTAGCTCTAAGGAAACTCCTCCCTGGAGTTGGAGACTAGGAGGGAAAATGGTGATGCATCCAGGGATGGAGAAGCAACACAGGTCTCACTGTGATCATCTGAGGACTGTGCTGCATGCCACTTGCCTTTTCCAACACAGTGGTTTCCAGCATCACAAAGCCCTACTCTTTCACATAGAGCCAAAGGACTACTGAGGTCCCTTCCCTGTGCTCTCTGAGGGTCACAAGGGCCTGGGATGGGGTAGTTTGCTCAGCTCTGTTCCCAGGCACATCCTGACTTCACAAATCTCTAGGGGTGAAGCATCAGCACCAGTGCCCCATCCCCTGTGTTCAGATACACTCCCACATTCCAGGGCACACATGCCAACGTGTCCCAAGAGCGTACCATGCTCTACCCAGCTCAAATGGCACCACCAGGCTGGGCCTGAAGGTTGCCAACCCAGCCATCACCCAGTGAGGTATGGCATGCCTAATTTTTGATTCTTGAAAGCATCCCAGTCTTCAAAAGTGATCTTGGAAGAACAGAAGGGGAAAATTCAAAAATCCACGGTATTGGAACAACTCCCAACACTGATGATTGCCCCCACAAACTCCCATTCCCCAGGCTTCTGCTAACTTAGATGAGATGGGGAGCCAGTTCTGCAGACCTCCATGAAGCTGGGGTGGGGCTGGGGTCTAAGACAGCATCTAGCTCCAACTACTAACAGCTCTCTGAAATGGGTGGGGTCCTTAGCACTGGTGATTCTAACTCTGAGGCAACAGGGAAGCCCTTCCTTGCAATATACTGTACCAGCAGCTTGTCCAGGGCTTTCTGTCTTTAGCATGCACACAAGTTACCTGGGGACGATGTTAAAATGTGGATGCTCATCGAGCAGGTCCAGGTGGGGCCTGAGATTCTCACAGCTCCTTGGTGGTGACGTTGCTGCCACAAGTCTGCAAACCACACTTCAGCAGGTCTATTTCATCTTCTTTCTCATGGTTTCTGAGGCCCAGCAAATCTTTATTCTCAAACTAGTAACACATTTATTGAGTGACTCGCATAGGGCAAACCTTGCGCTAAGGGTGTCGCGTGCATTATATCATTTAATTCTCAACAACTTTTTGAAACAGCTAGAAATCAGTGTGCTCATTTTAAACAGGGGGAAACTGGTCTTGAGAGGGACTAAGCAGCCAGACTCGGGCTTCAAGATTACCAACTGGCATAACTGGGGCTTGAGTCCAGGGTGTGTGTTCCTAACCATTTTAGTGGCAAGAACATGACACAAAATGAAGATTATAGTGAAGAGACAGAGATAACCGGCCGGGCGCGGTGGCTCACGCCTGTAATCCTAACACTCTGGGAGGACGAGGCGGGTGGATTGCTCAAGGTCAAGAGTTCGAGACCAGCCTGAGCAAGAGCAAGACCCCATCTCTACTAAAAATAGAAAGAAATTATCTGGCCAACTAAAAATATATATAGAAAAAATTAGCCGGGCATGGTGGCACATACCTGTAGTCCCAGCTACCCGGGAGGCTGAGGCAGGAGGATCACTTGAGCCCAGGAGTTTGAGGTTGCTGTGAGCTAGGCTGACGCCACAGCACTCTAACCCGGGCAACAGAGTGAGACAAAGAAAAGAGAAGAGAAGAGAAGAGAAGAGAAGAGAAGAGAAGAGAAGAGAAGAGAAGAGAAGAGAAGAGAAGAGAAGAGAAGAGAAGAGAAGAAAAGAAAAGAAAAGAAAAGAAAAGAAAAGAAAGAAATGGAGATAACCTATTGGAGGGTACAAGGAAACTTCATGAAGTGATGCTTATATCAGACTCGGACGTCCCTGAGCTGGTTGTCCCTGGAAGGAAAACTGCAATACTCAGCTCCCCAAATGGCCCAGGACACATTTAAGCACAGGTTTACATTGCAAACCCCATTACCTTCCTCTTTTTTCATCTACATTTCTTCTTTCAAGCAGCCTCTCCTATGTCGGGCGACCACATGAATAATAGATATGTCATTTTTAACTGTCAACAGCACACCTTGTAAATGGTGTATGCGGGCTTTTAAATAACCCAGCAAACCATTCCTCTGACATCATTTTTAAACCGTGTTTTGCAACTTAACTAGAAACGATCTGAAAAAAGCTCGTGCATTAAGCTACAGAGTCACACGTGCCCACATGTTTTTGTCTGCGTTGAATATTTCACTGGGTTCTGTTTTCCCCTCGTCCGCTCTGAAAACAGCCGTCTGCCACGGAGGCAAGACAATTAAACTATTTCTGCGCTTTCCCGTGGTTAAATAGGCTCATCCTTCCCTGTGACAGTCGGTTTATGGAGTCAAGAGGGGACCGCTGTCGTTCCTGTAAGTGACATCAGGATGACTAAGAAAAACAAACGGTTTCCTTCCAACAAGACCCTGGCTAGTTGTAGGTTGTGACTGTTCTGAGATTGGATGAGGTGACATGAATTTCCCACTCACCTGTAACGAAAGGGCAATTTATCCTACGACAAAATCTCATCGCAGATGCACATGCCTCTGTACAAAGTAAACCTTTGGTTCTGTTTGTTAGGTGATACGAGGGTGTTGGATCACTGAAAAAACAAACAAATCTATGGCTGCCCCCCAATCCGTCAAAAAGGGACTCAGCAAATGCCGGGTACATCGTGAGCACTTCACCAAAATTGAAATGGAATGAGGAAGTCATTAACCTAAGGAAATGAAGTATTCTCAATTATCTTCTTTTGACAAGTTTTTATTGTACAAAATTTTAAACACATACAAAAAGAAAGAGGATAACATTACAACACTCAAATGACCCACCAGCTCCAACGATTTGGTGACTCGGGAAAATCTTATTTCATTTCTACCCTCATCCACTTCCTCCCCACTTTGGGATTTTTATGAAGCAAATCTCAGACATTGTATCATTTTATGCATAAATCTCAATGATTTACTAAATACTGTCCAAATATCCTCTCATATCTCCATCCTCACTACCTGTTTTTGTTCAGACTCTTATCACTTATTGTAGTGGGTTAAACAGTGACCCCCAAAAAGATACGTCTAAGTCCTAACCCCTAGAAATTGTGAATGTGGTGTCCTTATTTGGGAGAAAAAAGGGGGGGGGTCTTTGTGCAGATTAATTAAGTTAAGGATCCCAACAGGAGATCATCTTGGATTTAAGGTTGGCACTAAATCCAACACCAAGTGTCCTTTTATGAGAAACAGAGAGAGAGAGAGATGAGACTTACAGATGCAGAAGGATGAGGCCACACGAAGATGGAGGCGGGGACTGGGCTGATGCAGCCCCAGGACGAGGAACACCTAGAGCCACCAAAATGGGGAAAGATTCTCACCTAGAGTCTCCAGAGAGAACTCAGCCCTGCTGAAACCTTGATCTCCAACTTCTGAGCTCCAGAACCGTAAGAGAAGACACTCCTGTGGTTTACTGAGCCACTGAGTTTGTGGTCATTGGGTATGGCAGCCACAGGACACAAACACGCCTGCCCTGGACAAACTCCACCTCTATGTCTCCTACCAGTCGGGCTCCTTCCCCCACTGACAGTCCCAAACACGAGTAACATGAATCTGCCTGTGCTACTCTACACTCGAACTCTCCAACGCTGTCAGGATACCACCTGAGCTTCTTTAGATTGTCTGGTCTGCGCCTACTTTTCAGCCACATTTCTTGCCTCTCCCCAGCCCTCGCGTCTGAGCCGTCACGCTCCACCCGAGGCAGCCAGTTCTCTGCACCCACCACGCCTTCCTTGCCCTGGACCGTTTCACCAACTGTCACTTTTGCCTGGAGCAGCGCTGTCCAGCAGAAATATAACTAAAATGAGACACAAATACGAGAGCCATGTGCAATTTTAAATTTTCTAATAGTCACATTTAAAAAATAAACAAGGAAAATTAATATATATATATGCATATATATATATATTTTTTTTTTTTAGACAGAGTCTCACTCTGTTGCCCGGGCTAGAGTGCCGTGGCATCAGCCTAGCTCACAGCAACCTCAAACTCCTGGGCTCAAGCGATCCTTCTGCCTCAGCCTCTCAAGTAGGTGGGACTTCAGGCATGCACCACCATGCCTGGCTCATTTCTTCTATATATGTTTTTTTAGTTGTCCAGCTAATTTCTATTTTTAGTAGAGACGGGGTCTCACTCTTGCTCAGGCTGGTCTCGAACTCCTGAGCTCAAACAATCCACCCACCTCGGCCTCCCAGAGTGCTGGGATTATAGGCATGAGCCACCGCGCCCGGCCAGAAAATTAATATATTTTAGTTCACCTAACATACCCAAAATATCATTTCCACATATGATCAACACAGAAGTGTTATTAAGGAGACACTTTACCTTGCCCCCCCCCCACTTTTTTTGGTAGTAAATCTTCAAAATCTGGAGTGTATTTTATACTTACAGCACACATCTCATTTCAGACTAGCCACGTTTTAAGTGGCTACTTAAATAGTCACAGGTGGCTGGTGCTACTGTATTGGACAGTGCAAAGTGTTCTTAATCTTTTTTTTCAGCCTGGTGCAATACTATCCATCCTTCAAAATCCAGCTGAAATAGCATTTTCTATGTGAAAACTTCCCTGATTATTTCTATCTCCCACCAATATGATCAATTATTCCTTCCTCCATCCTAGATATGGACCTTGGATATATTCCAACGTATCCAATGTTCACAGTGTGTTGTATTTAATTGTTGCATATGTGTCTTTTCTACTAGACAATGAACTCCTCAGAGGCCAATAACTCTCTTATTTATTCATCTTTGTGTCCTCGTATCACAGGAGTGCCAAACACAATGAAAGTCAGAGTGGTGCTAAATAAATGTTCTTGGAACTAAACACAGTCCCTTCCCATGGTAAGCACAAGAATACCTTCCAATGACTGGTGTCCCTGCAAAGTTGGTGGTCATATATAACCACACAACTGGCAAACGCACAGCACTCCACATTTGTTATCTCATTTTATCCTTATAGAACAAATATTTGTAGCCCCATTTGTTGGATGAGGCAAGTAAAGTCCAGAGAAGGGTTGACAATTGAATAAGGTCACAGAGCTGTTTACAGGCAGAGCTGAGACTTGAACTCAGGTCTCAGGACAGCCAGCCCGACTGCTCTCCCACACCCTGAGGACACGCCCACCTCCTGGCTCCCTCCACCCAAGTGAGGACAGTCAGGATCAGACCCCACATTCGTTTGCACGTCTGGAGAAGGACTATCTTCCGTCTCTTCTGTCTTTCAAGCCTCGCCATCCTTCAAGGCCTAACTTAGTGCTTCTTTCTCTTTGAAGTTTTCATTTTCTACCAGTCTCTGGTGGCCACAAGTACATACAGCCTGTCCTAGAAAACCCTTCTCTTACATAAGACCCCACGCTGTCTCGCTCCCTGTGGTTTCACCTTGTCTTTCTCATTAGACCATGAGCTCTTAGAGGTCAAGAATAATGTCTTGGTTCCCTTGTGCTGCCTTTCCATGATTGCAGGAGAAAAACCAGCTTCCTTACGAGCAAGTGCCTACTACGTGCCAGGCACGCTACTACATGCTTTTATATGGATGCTTTTATTTCCCCCTCGAAATCCTATTGTTCACACTTTTTAAATGAAGAAACAGAGACAGTACATTAATTGCCTACGGTCATTCTGACCTGCACACACAGAGGAACTCAGAGGAAGAGAAATTTCTAGGTCAAATGGCCTGACTCTAACTGGCCTGCACATGGAGTGGGGTCAGGGACTAGGAATCCCAACAGATATAATCAGATGGATACACCATTCAGCCTGCCAGCCAGAAGGAGATGGTGCTTTTGGTTCTTGTATCATGAACTGCTGTGCTGAGACAGGGCTGGGCCCAGCATGGCATCTTTCTCTGGCTATTCTACATCCGCCACCTTCTCACCATTAGGGACGTACCTGCACGAGTCAGGAAGAGCCCTGGCAGGACAGGACAGTTTTTGGGGATCCCCTTCATCAGTAGCTCCCACATCTTCCCTTCCTCTCCGTACCCATCATCAATGTCTTCTCAACACCCAGATGGCTGTGATTGCCCTACCTCTAGTTCCACACCTTCATCATCCTACCTACCACACTGCTCCCAGGAAGATCTTCCCCAGGGAACAGATGAATGTGGTATTCTTATGCTCAAAAATTTCAAAGGATTGAGTCGCTGAGACCACATAATTGAAATTCCCTTGGCTGACTGACGTTCAGGACCCTGCACCACCTGGCCACCACGCTTCAATCTTCTCTCTCACTATTTCTCAGCGTGCTCCAAGGCTTAAACCACTGCTCACTGCTATGGAGTCCCTGCATCTCCAAGGATCCCAATCCCCATTCTTTCCCCTCCTATCCAGCCTTTTCATTATAAGTATGGTTGGTGAGACTTCAGCTCTAGGACAGAGAGCCTACAGGCTTCACTGGGGAAATGGAAAGCTCTCCAGTCCAAGAGGAGGAAGGGAGGGGAGGCAGTGAGAATGAAGGGTGAACGGACACCCCTAGGGTGACTGAACAATATTAGGAAACAACGTACATGAATGAGCCAAGACAAGTTTCTAATTCTACTGAGAAAGACAATAAAATGAAGGGACCACCACATGGATGCACCAGACATCGTTAGAATGTAAGAGCCCTTGGACAAATTAAAGGGCCGTTGGTGGAAGAAGCAGTTGGTACATATGGCCAGCTTTGTGTTCCTTCACATCGGGCCAAGCTAGCTCGGTTGGGCTTTGTTCCCATGTCTTGATGAGCTGGTGAACAGACCATAAAATGCAGTAAACTCTATGTGAACTCTAATGATTACATAATCCTTCTGCACACCAGCGTGTCCCTGTTACTGGACTTATGGCTACAAATGAAGAGTCTTCTCATGGTATTGGGGCAGTGAGTTGTATACAACCCCCTTACCTACAGAAGAGGACACAGAAGTTCCTAGTGGCACGGTTCGCACTTTTCTCTCTCCTATAACACCCTGACTCCACACGTGGAAATCTCGCCTGTACAACATCTGTTTCCTGAAACCTTTCACTTTGTCCTTCTTCTTCAAACCCTCCCCCTCCTCCCTAGCTTCCACAGTACTTTATCTCTCTCACAGTACACGACACTTCCCCTGTTCTATTAACATTTCATGCTTTAATTCCTTCCTTTTTGCAGGGAAGACTCATTTCTTCACATCTGTATCCAACTCAACATCTGGCACCGAGCAGTCACTCCATAAACACGTACAGAACAAAGGAATAGATGAAGCATGATGTGTTACACACTCGAAACACCCATGATTTGTAAGACTTCTCCCATTCTCAATGGGATAATTAATTTTAGGTCTAGTGCATCGGTGTAAGTGTTCAAGGATCCTGGGGTGCCCCTTCTAAGTGAGCACAGTCTAGAACTTAACCCCAAATCAGCCACCCCAGCTCTTTCCTGGTTACAGAACACAATGATAGTTGGCACATACCGAGTGTTATTGCTCTAAGTATTTTCCATGCATTATCTCACTAAATCCTCACAACCACCCCGAGGCAGATACAATTATTTATAACCTCCGTCGTGCAAAGGAGAAAGCAGAGGTACAGGAAAGATTCGTATAAATGACACATAGCTCAGAAGTGTTAAGAAAAAGACTCAAAGCCAGACAGTCTGGCTTCAAAACCCAGTGTCTCACCTGCTCTCCACAGAAAATGGACCTGCAGCCAGCGTAAGACAGAACATGCTTCTCGTGCCACCTTGCCAGCTGCTAGGCCTTGGGTGTCACCTAATCTCTCTGGGTCTCAGCTTTTCTCACACCTAAAATGGGGACATCACAGGGCCCACCTTACGGGGCTGTTGAAAGGACAGATGGCCTGATGGACACAGTGACCAGGACAGAGCAGACACTCAAAAATGGAGCTATTAGTATTGACCAGGAATCGTTCTGTTGAGAAACCAGTTTACATCAGCTATAGGGAAAACAAGAATGTATTGGTTTGTGTAACAGAAAAGTCCAGGAGAGAGGGCTCTGCAGACATAGCTAATTAGAAGCTCAAATAATTTCATTAGGATGGAAACGTCTCTTCTCTCCACTTCTCAGTTACGCTATTCTCTTAGTTGTTTCATTCTCTAGCTAATTTGTTCTACATGGTGGTTCCTGTTATAGAAATTCCACATTTATATCCACAGCTTGGTGACTGTAGGGAGACAGGGCATCTCTTGCCCTAAAGGCACAAAATATAGTCTCTTTGGATCTTTGTGGGTCACCTGCCCTTCCCTGAACTAATTGCTGTGATGAAGGCAGTAGGCTTGTTGGTTGGCTGACCCCTGGAACCAGTAGGCCAGGGTTGGCCCCAACCACAATTGAGATGGGGTGGCCAGCTAAAGGAAAAACAAGATACTGTTGCCAGGACAAGAATGGATTCTGGGCAGGTAAAATATCCATTCACCATGAACATTTCCAATGTTCTCGTGTTCTAAACAGATGGGGGTCTCCTGGCCTGGTGCCCACAAACAATGGATCCCTCCAGCCTGCGTCCAACTACCAGTCTGTCTGACAAACTTCTCCAAGCCCTAAGAATGCATGGGCCTTCCACTTCCTCCCAGCTACTGCAAAGCTCAAATTAGTCACTCTGTGGGCCCCTTCTGAGGCATATCAGAGACCAGCTGTGCAAGGACCTGTCACCTTCTTGTCAGTGAAAGTTTTCTGTCCAAAGAACTTTCGTCATCACTTCTTTCTCAAGGAGCTGGATGTCACTTGAAGAGACAGCTGAAGTCACTCACAATGGCTGGTCTCAAATCAGCGCTCACTGGCCTTGTCAGTAAAAGCCTCACCCCGCAGCGAAAACTGTCACTGATCATGTTTAGATATGTACGCAGAGGTATTAGATTAGAAGAGAGAATGCACGAGATGGGAGTTTAAAAGAGGCCAAGTTGCAAGGGAAATCTTAATGGGAAGAAGTGAAGGCTTAAGGTTGCAAGTAGTGGGGGGCATCTTTTTCCAAAACCAGATTTATACTTCCCAGCAAAACCAACAAGAGCACACACACACACGTGCACACAGACACCAACAGCCTATATGTATACACAAACCAGTTCATACCGAAGACACACACACCTCTCACCAACATACTTTATAAATACCTGAACCTCAACGGGAGATCAGAAGATAGTTGCTCTATTCAGACCGTTATAAATGCCTAGTTTCACCTTCATATCAAAACACTGCTAAATAAGGTCAGAAAACAAATATTCACTCAAAAAAACCAATTATCTTTTGGAGTAAAAGGGAAAAGAATCTATATATTAATCAAATAGTATTTGTTGCCTTTCTCTGAACATACCCTTTATTTAGGGGAGGATTTCTCACCTTCACCATTACTGACATTCTGGGCTAGAGAATGCTTGGTTTGGGTGGCGGTGGGGGCTGTCTTGAGTTTCACATGACATTTAACAGCATCCCTGGCCTCCGCCCACTCGGTGCCAGGTGACCTCCTTCAGTCATTGCCAAATGTCCTGTGTTGGGGTAAAATCACCCCCCAGTTGAGAGCCACTAATTTAAGGACTGTAACAAATGCTGTCTTCAATCTTACTATGGTAGAATGATTGGCTAATTATTCATTAATATCCATCAGCTAGGGTTGTAAATTGTGCTTCAATTTTGGGGAGCTTTCATTTGGATTTATATCACTGTTAACCAATATTTATGACCCAAATGCTGATTATACCTACATATGTAGGTGGTTGACAGTCATTTATGCAACTGTTCTGCCTGAACCTTGGCAGAGAGCGCAGCATGGGTGGAAGAGAGCCTGGGCTTTCAAAGACTGGATTTGAATCCAGACATGGTACTAAGTGGCTGTGTGATTTGGGGTTAGTTTCTTATCTTCTCTAAATTTGAGTTTTTGCCACTATAAAATGGAGATTGTAATAAATAGTTATCCCATAGGGAAATGGTATTTTATAAAGAGTATCAAACGCTATACTCAAGAAGGCACTACCACACAAACAGATGCTCAACCAAATAAATGTTGGTTTGCCCTGAGAACACACTTTGCTCTAGGAGGGTTTTGCTCTATGATTAGAAACAAGCCTTCCTCTGTGAGAGTGATTAATCAAGCTAAGTAAAGGGCAATGATGATATTGCTCTGCCTGTATAGCTTTTTGTTTTTCATGGAGTTTTTTAATTACTTTTCTCTTCTCCTCCATCTGTCTTTATCAAATCCATAAGTTGTTCCAGTGTCTTAAGAACGTGTCAAAGCATTTTTCCCAAAAATCTCTCTTTTCTGGACCCTTCCATCCTTCTGTTTCAATCTAAGCAAATGGTGTGGTAGTAACACAGCCCAGCGACATCACGGGACTTTGCTCCTCAGACACCCCAGGTACACCCCACCTTGGGGCCAGGATAGGGCTGTTTCCTTTGCCTCGAATGTTCTTCCTCTAGATATCACACAGCTACTCCTTTCATCTGCCTTGAGTCTTTGCTGAAATCTCACCTCTTCACTGAAGGCTAATCTGGGCCATTTAAATCTGCAACCATGCCCCCATCTCTGATCTCCTTTGCTCTACTTTTTATTTCTCCACAGCACTCATGACCAATTTACTTATTTATCGTGTTTATTATTTACCGTGTCTCTCCCATAGAACGCAAGCTCTATGAGAGTAGCAGTCTTGGTTTATGGACATGTACCCAACATTTGGAACTGTGTCTGACATGGCAGATGCTCAAAGACTAGGTGTCAAATAAATGCATTGAACGACTCCATTTTCAAGACTCTTTCTGAAAGTGTTCTGACACCTCACACATGAGATGAGTTTATTGAAGATTTGGGATTGGCCAGACGGAAGCAATGAAAGGTCAAGGCAATGAGGCTGTCAAAAATGATGCTGAGGTAGAGACACATGGGGTCGTGTTGGTCGAGAAGTTAATATCAGCATATACGGTGCTTTGCTGTTTGCAAAGGAATCTGATAGCCTGAGAGAACAGAGTTGAGATGAGGAAGTGCAGGTCACCATGACGGCAAAAATTACACTCAAAGCGGGATGAAGAAAGAGGATGGGGTGGGGATGAGGGTTATGATCAGAAAGCGCCCTTTCAAACCAATTTAAAAATACTAGCAAATGGAAATAATAGAACTAATCAATAAAACTGATTAGCATATAGATCAAGGGGAGTTATAAGAGTGTTTCAAATTCTCAATAAAAGGGCACACAATGAGAATGGAGTATTTTTGGAACATAAAACACATGTAGCTAGTCTCCTAAAAAAATTCATCTTGAAGGGTGAGCAAAACATGCTGATTAAAACAAAAATAAAATACTACATTTACATATCGTCATAGGAAAGACTTAAAATATAACAACATCCTTCAGAGAGTGTAGTGAGGCAAACATCCTCACCCCCAAGGCAGAATATAAATGGGAGAATCCTTTGGAAAAGAAATTTATAAAATGAACCAAGAGCATTAAAACATTCTACGCTTTGGCCAGGAATTCCACTTCTAGCAATCTATGCCAAGAAAAATTCAGAAATATGGACAGAGATTTATGTACAGAGATTCAATGTAATGGAAAACAGAAAAAAAAACTAAAAATATCATAATTATTATATGAATAATGGCACATTTGTAGAGCAGAATGTTATGCAACCATCAGTAATTACATTTGTAAAATAATGTTAATGACATGGGAAATGCTCATGATATAAAGGTCAAATGGGCTGAAAGAGGGATGATGCCATAAATGGCAAATGGCCTCAACTAATATTATAAGAATTTATTGCAAACAAATTCATAAGTAGAGTCTTAAAAAATTTAATCTCTATTAGGGTTATCAAAAAATTTTATTAATTTGTTTTAAGAAAAATAAAAATATTTCCACTTTTTTACACAGAGAGAAATGAATGTTAAGTTAGGATTATATAATTTGAGAATGGTTGTCCATGTAGACCCTGAAGATGATTTTTTATGCCCGATGGTTCATTATCCATAGCTTTCATAAAAATAATTTTCTGTTTGAATGCATATTCACTTCTCTGGTCTCAAGTTTTCTAATTGTTCAAATGAAGCATAGTCTAGATCAGGGGTCAGCAAACCTTTCCTGCAAAGGGTCAGATAGTAAATATTTTAGGTTTTGTGGGCAGATGGTCACTGTTGCAACTGTTCAGCTCTGCTGTTGGAGCATGAAAGCGGCCATAGAGACAATGTAAATGAATGGCTATGTGCCAATAAAACTTTATTTATAAATGCCGGCAACAGGCCAGATTTCACCCATGGGCCATGGTTTGCCAACCCTTAAACTAGACGATCAATAGTGTTTGATTGACTGATGGCTCGGACCCTCGTGCAGAGATCTAAATGCCAGCATGCACCTGAGAAAAGAGAAGCAGCACAGCATACCGTCATGGGAACCTGACTCACTTCCTAGTTGTGTCTCTTGTTACAACATATTAATACTTTCATCACTATGATTCCTGGTGTCCTCTGTTGTAAAGTGAGAGCATAACACCTACTTCACAAGGTTATCCTATGGCTTAAATAAGAGAATAGAAGTCAAAGCCCAAAGTCCAGATCTCGTTAATGAGGAGTTCTCAGTGACTGGCAGATAGTCTTATTAGGAAAGCTCTGAAACGCTGAGCAGCACATACCTCCCAGGTGCTGAATGATTTGGGACCCACAGGATAGACAGGAGGGAGTGTTAGGTCTGCACCAGGCAACAGCCAGGATAAGCTAGGGTATGCTGCAATAACAAATCACCCTAGAGCCTTGGTGGCTTAAAACATTAAGATTTATTTTTTGCTCATGCTAACACGCCCATGGCTGGTCCTCTGGGGACTCTGCTCTACACTGTTCTTCCTACAGGCTCATCTGGAGCTTTACTGACTGTAGTGATTCAGGGAAAATGTAGGTGTCTGGATCATGCACTGGCTCTTAAATGATGTGCATCACTTCCACTCCCATTCCATTGGCCAAAGCAAGTTACGTAACCACACGTAATGCATGGGGAGCCTAGCTACATTGCTCCTGGAATAGGGACAGGGGGAGATCTGGAAATATTTGGTTAACTGCAATAATAACTGTACCATAGAAAGATAGGAGAATAATAGTTAACATTCACATGATTTAGCATATTCTAACACAGTACTAACCACTTTACTTACAATTTGGGAAAAACCAAGTCAGGAGGATAAAAACAGAGCCAGAAGTGAATGTGGTAAGACACTGGGTCTGGGGTTCCCTACGGTAAAACAAAATCAGGGGCACAGTGTTTCAGATAAGACCTACTTTTCCTGAAAATGTTTTCACCAACTCTCTCTCCCTACCACCATCCCTTTTTGTAGCTGGGCCTTATCTCCCTGAAGAAGGCTCTGATCAGAATCTCTAGTCTAAAATCATGTCTAATTCTCTGAACCCCAACATGTACAGAATGTTTGTGTCCCTCTAAAATTCACATGTTGAAGCCCTAACCCCCCATGTGTCTGTATTGGAGATAGAGCCTTTAAGGAGGTGACTAAGGTTAAAAGTGATCATAAGGAAGGAACCCTGATCCTGTAGAACTGGTGCCCTCAGAAGAAAGGGAAGAGACACCAGAGGCTTCTCTCTTCA
Organism: Lemur catta; assembly: GCF_020740605.2. Taxonomy (NCBI): domain Eukaryota; kingdom Metazoa; phylum Chordata; class Mammalia; order Primates; family Lemuridae; genus Lemur; species Lemur catta. The sequence goes on along the minus strand of NC_059147.1, from coordinate 14,046,228 downwards.
CCATGTGAGGACACAACAAGAAGGTAGCTGTCTACAAGCCAGGAAGAGAGCCCTTACCAGAAACTGGACCCTGACAGAGCCTTGACCTTGGACTTCCCAGCCCTCAGGACTGAGAAAATATATTTCTATTGCTTAAGTCACCTACTCTATGGTATTTTTGTTATGAGAGCCACAGACAACTAATACAAACATCTAAAGCAGAGAGCCCTTCTCTCTGGATTTGATTTTTCACATACAAACTTGGCTTGTTCAAAATGGCATTATGACATTGATGTGCAGGTCTAAGGAAATCCAAAGCTAAGTTTGGGTCACTAAGACAAAGATGCAGCCTTTAAAATCAGAAAAAAAAATATGTGTATTCAAAACCCAACTCTGCTAACTGAGTGGCCTTGAGCAAGTTGTATAAGCTCCCTGGTCCTCACTTTCCTCATCTGTAAGTCTCTCCCATGGGTTCCAAATGAGGTCCTGTGTAGGAACATGCAGCATGGAGGGCAGGGTTTTTTCCTTCCCTGCCCTCTGCCATCCTCATCTTCAGTACTGCAGCTCTAGGCTGAAAGACAGAGGCTCTTTGGACACGAACACTCACATGGAATGTGCTAAGAGAAAGTTAATCTCAGCACACTCCTCCCACCTCGCCCACCCACTGGCCAATTGGTCCCTCACTGACAACCCATGCCAAAGGCTGAGCTGAATTTGGGAGCAGGTGGACGTGAGCAAGGGAGTTAAAACACTGTCCAGACTCAGGTGGAAGGATGAGACAAAGTCAACTAAGCAGCCACTCTTTTGTCTCTACCATCTTGGATTTGGTTTGGGATATATAATTTAGACAAAATTCAAAACCTATTTTAACATTCTCATGGACTCCATGATTGGCCAAACATAAGAACTATCAGAGAAAGATTTGACCACTCCTTCCTTCTCCTGTGAAGAACATCCCAGGGTCAATTATAGATTAACCTAGAACATACAGATGCTCAACACGTATTTCCTTCACCCCTTTTCTCTACCTTACTATACTCCCAAGGTTTCAGGAATCTCAAAATTGGACACAGCTAAGATGGCAAATCTGCACACAAGGAAGAAGAGGAGGAGGAGGAAGGTAGCCAGTGTGTATACAGCAAGCACATTGGTACCAGGCATTTCCCAAACACTCTCATTTATACCAATATCACTATCCCACCAGGAAGGCACTATTAGAGTCAAGGTACTGTAAGGAAGGCAGGATGTCAGAAAAGGCAATTGGCCCCCACCTCACAGTTCATGTGACTGGGTTGTTGCTCACACCCAAGTCCACGTGGTCCAAATTCCTGGCTCCTTCACAAAGCATCTCATGATGTCCCTGGGGCCTAGAGTCTGGCCTGGCTTCATTCCATGCTACTCCCTGTCACAAAAATTAGCCAGAAATGGACAAAAGTCCCCAGAATATCTCTACCCTCTAGTCCTGCTCACTGTGTTCAGACCTGAAAGGACAATGTTGGCAAGAGTGATACAGGGACCCATTGGAGAAAGGAGGGGGCGGGGAATGGACTTGGAACAAGAGGCCAAACTTCTACTATAGACCCTACTAGCAATTTTCTGAGAGATGCTGGTCGAGTGTCTGCCTCTCTCTGGGCCTCAGTATCCCCGCATGTAACATGAAAAGGTGTTGAGTAAGGTTGTCGCAAGCCCCGGGCTCGAACATTTTATCTGGCTCAGTTTTCTAGACACACTGAGCTGAAATCTTCCGAGCCTACGTTTTTCAGATACTCGGCTCAATTCACAACTCTGCCCATCCACAGAACAGAAGCAATGGGCTTTCTTAGGAAAACTGAATGGAGACCTGTGGAATGCAGCCCCCAAGAAGGAGAACCACCAGCCAGATCCAGATTAGATCCTCAAATGGAAAATCACATTCTGCAAGTTCCTGGAGCGGGAGGAAGGGCAGGAAGCTGCTGCTTGCCGTAGGGACTTCATTCCAGAAATCCCATATAGTGGCCTCACCAGCACCCTGGTGTGATAAAGGGACGGCTATTTCGGTTGAGAGCATCAAGTCCTCCGGGAGAGGTGGGTGGAGGACGAGGCCAGAGCTCTTTCCAAGAGGAGTTGAGCTCAACTCTTTAAACGGAATATTGACTCTTCTGTGCTCAGTGTAATAACTTTAACCTGGTGGATGCCTTGCCCTGCCAAAAACCTGTCGCAGTTCAGTATGTTTTCAATTGGGCAATGGAAGCACATCGTTCCTGGCAGGGAAACAGGGGAGCAAATCTTTATTAGGGCCCAGGAGGTCACACCAGTATCTGGGTCTGTAACTAGTCCTGCTGCCAACACGTGGGAACGTTCGCCCTGCCTCTGAAACTCAGAATTCAGAATCAGTTGGAGGACACCAAGACCATTTTTTCCCCTCTGTTAATTTCTAGGTTAAAAAAATAAATGACCACCCCCCAAAAAAAAAAAAAACCACTCTTTTTCATTTTCAATTGAAAAAAAAATATATAAGCAATTCCTCTGTTTGAATTACTCCCTCTTTGACGGTTTTCCTGCTCCTGCCCATCTCTGAGCCTCCCACCCCCGCACCCAGGCCCCAGGGACAGAGTTGAATATTTATTCTATGTCATCGACACTGTCCCTTGCACATCCTCCCGGCCTGGTGCATGATCACGTCACACTGGCCTGTCTTCATGTGTGTTTTCTCCTGACTTGTTCTCCTGTAACCTTCCTTATTCCCTCCCTCTCTCTGTTAGACACCAGAAAAAATACGACATAATAGGAAGAGCTTCTATGGTGGAATCAGGTGGAAGAGATGGTTCTACCCTCAGCCCCACCATGAATAGCTCAGGGCTAAACGGTTTTACATCTCTGTGACTTTCCTCCTTGGTAAAACAGAGTAATAAGGACTCATCACAGACTTCTTCTGTTGAATAAATGGAAAAATGTATGTGAAGAGCCTAACACATGGAGATCACGAGCTGCTCTTTCTCCATCCTCTTCCAGGCATGCAGAAGCTTCTGTGCAAAGATGATCGTGGTGGCTCAGAGTTAAGGCAGGGCCCACAGAGGAAGCCACAAGAACACAGCATCGGGGAGGCTTCTCCCCCAGTCCAGGTGGCCTTAGCGCAGATTCTTAGAAGAAAAAGATGTGACACCAAATCTAGAACTTGGTTCTGAATGATAATTAGAAATAAATTCAGAGAAGGAGGCAATGGCAGCCTTGCTAAATGAAAGGGGACAATTTGACCAAGTATAAGAGAAGAGTGTAAACCCGAGGACACAGATGTGTGCATGTGAGGGGGCTAGAATGTGGTCAGGGATATAGGTCCCTTCTGTCACAATCGCTGGCACATAGAGGGTGCTCAAAAATATTGACTCTATTAGAAAATGAACTAATCGATCTAAAAAGGCCTCGTTTGGTTTGCCTAAAACCTTCTGCAGGCATAGTTTGAGCCTCTGCAACCCTTGCCAGGATGCAGAGAGGGAGGAATTCCAGGCTGGGATTCCTGCTGGAGTTTCTGTTCAAGCAGGGCCTCTGGCAGGTGGAGGGTCTTGCTGCTGTGGAGTGATGTCCCGGGATGTGGGAGTTGCTCAAACACAGCACCTACTCATCTGCCCTGAGCACCCTGCAAACCCACAGGGTTCAGTGACGCAGGTTCTGAATCAGAACAAATTCCTCTGCACAACCCAGGCACCATCATCCAGAGGCACCTGTGGCCACAGAGTCATCCCTCCTCTTGGGGTCTCACAACCCAAGTCTGAGAATAAACTGAATAAAGATTGAGGCGTAAAGGCAATATTCTCATCTAGTCCTGAATGTAGAAGTGTCCTGCGGCAGCACCCAGATACCTGTTTTAAAAACCACAGGGACACACCTCTGCACCCAGCCAGGCTGACCTGGGAGACAGGAATAAGCTCAAGTCCTAGATGTGTTTGCTGGTCCTCATGACCTTGTCCTTGAAACCTCATATTAAGAAAAAGAAGGAAAGAGAGAAAGCAAACATGGGAAGGAAGTTAGATTTGCATTTTCAGCTGTGCCTGATGCAGTACTCACGCAGCAAGGGAGGGCTTAGGGGCCCTTGTGTGGTCTCCAAGGATTTCCCAGGAGCAAATCTCCCAGGAGCAAGCAAACCTGGTGTGCGCTTTCGATGGCTGCTGACTTATGAATGAATGCATTTTCTTCAAAAAGTATTTTTTCAAGGTTTTATTTTTCCCGAAGCCATTGACTTACACCTGGCATCTGTAAATGACCAAAAAATAATGATAAATAAAAACTAGAGAAATTGTGCATAAGAAAGAGGGAAGAGAAAAAAATATATATATGTATACACACATACATACGTGTGTATATATGTGTAGAGGTGCATATATATGTGTAGGCATGTGTATATATGTATAAACATTGTTTTCTCTTGGTTTAATGCCAAGAAGATAACCATAATTTCTCATTCTCCTTATGTCAGGGGCCAGGGATCATGTGCTCGCCTGTCACAGGCCGCCCCTTAGGTTCCAAGCTAGCAGCGCCACTGCCTCTGCTCAAGTTCTTTATGGGAACATTGGCTTCACCCTCACAAACCACACAGGGAAAATCAGGCAACACAAGAGGGAAGGATTTTGTCATTGCTGGTGCTGGTGCTGTATACATAATACACAGTAATTACAGAAAGACACATAATGAGAAAGATAACATAAAATCCTGTCACCCAGCCTGCCACTATCCACGTGCCTGGCGGACACACTTCAGGACTGTCCCGTTGCACCCAGGCACACGCCTATGCACTGCAAACACACATACACACACGTGTGCATGGACATTCACATGAACACATGCACCATTGTCCCTGACAGATTCGTCTTTAGAGTCGTGGCACACATCGAAGGACCCCTGGGGCAGAGCCAGGGCACCCCCAGCCACGGATGACAACAGTGCAGTGTCCAGAGCAGGGGACAACAAACATTTTCTGTGAAAGGGCAGATTGTAAATATTGCAGTCTCGGTGGGCCGGAGGGTCGCAACTGCTCAACTTCGCTGTTGTAGCTGGAAAAGCAGCCGCAGATGATAAGTATTAATAAAACGAGTGGATGCGGTTCTGTTCTTACAGCTTTATTTACAAAACAGGAGGTGGGCTGCTGGCCCAAGGGCAGGTTGCCACGCTGTGGCTTAGAACACACCAGAGACTAGAAAGACTCGAGACGATGAGAGATTAAAGCTCATCCCCCACTGAAAAGCAAACTTCACTCCGGTGAGCCGTGCTATTCTATTGCAGCAAAGGGTTCTGCCCTAATGTGCGTTCTCTGATAAAATAACGACCACAGGTCGTTAGACTCAGTGAAATTCTCCCTTCTCCCCAGATAAGCTTTTCCAGATAGCCATTTTCACCCCAGTGTTCTAGTTCCTATTTCAGGGAGGGAGCTAGAACAAAAGTCACACCGACCTGTCAAAAACAATGTAGTAAGGTGAGGGGAGGGCGGTGTTCCACTCATGTAAAGCACCCCGGATCACACACAATCAGCAAATGATTTATTAAAGGCTACGAGATAAATACTGATAAAGTCTTCAGATAGAGAGGACCGTGACATGCGCGCGGGCTGAGAGAATCGGGATGATTAATAGGGAAGCAGACAGGCTGCAAATACAGAATGCCTTCCCCACCTGTGGGGGGATCCCGGAGAAAGCATTTCCCCGCTGCAAACAGCCTTACAGACGGAGGTAATAAAATACACCTCAAATAACAAAAGCCATTTCGCAACCCATTTTTCCCCCTAGGTTTTGAGATGTAATTCATGAGTCCTTCGTAGTGTCCCGATCTGCACTTGTACGGTGTATTCTCGACAGGCATCTACGGGACAGGGAGACTCTGCTTCTCCCCTTGAATCCTAATGACCAGGCGAATCTTAATGCACAGCCACCAGCCAGGAGGTTTTGAAGATGTTCATTCTGCATCCTCTGAGCCGGGCCTTTCAGGGATCAGTGCCTGCACTTAACTCAATGTTCTGCTCAGCTGCTCCCTCCAACCTCACCCTTCTGCAGACATCCAAGACATCTTCTGGGAATTTCAGCCAACAACGGGAGGTGATGCTCCCATTAAACCTTCCTCCGTGGCTTTCTGCTTCCCCCCACCCTCACAGCCACACGCACACACTCAACCATGCTGGCTGGCTAGCAGCCACCTACGGAAACACACCCTCTGTGTGCCTGGCTCAGTGTTGGGTCCTGGAGATAAAAGCATTAATAAAATGCAGTCAGCACTTTTAACAGCCTGCAGCCTATTGGGTGAGACAGATGTGGACGCAAAACAGTCAGGGTAATGCAACCAGCGTTGTTATCAGAGTCAGGGAAGTGTACTCAAGATAAGAAGACACACACACGCCAAAAACGCAACAGCAAGGAGTGTGGAAGGAGGATTCCAAATAGATAACAGCAGATGCCCCACTTCCCTCCCGCAACTGGGCTCAGGATTAGGGGAAGAAGCAAAGAGATTCTGAGCCTGTATGTGATGTTGGAGTATTTGGGGTTTTGTTTTGTTTTTTACCAAAAAAAATGTGCATAATGGCATTATTTCTATTATTATTCACTTATTTGTGCACACCCATGTGCGCACACACACACCTTAAAGCTACTCAAGTCTTCCTATCCTAGGGTCAACTTTGATGTCTCATCAGCAGTAGCTGAGACGGAGTGTCTAGATGAAGCTCACCATTATTGCTTTGCTCTAAATGGTGTCTATTTCTACCATCTTGAGATCCAAGGTAAATTATCTTGGCATTCCAAGGGTGCCACTCAGACCTCTTGTCTCTTCCTCCTCCATCGCTTCCCTGAGTTCTTTCCTTCTGGGGATCCTTTGACAAGGTTAAGTCATGTAATAAAGTTTTTTACAAAGTATACCAGACTGTGTTCCAAGTGCCTCACATTTATTATCTCATTTACGTTTCACAACAACCTAACATGTATATATTCTTACTATCCAAATTTTATAGAGGAGGAGACTTGGGGTCAGAGTGATTAGATAACTTACACCCGGGACTCTGAAGAAGTACTGAATGCCAGGCTTCAAACCCAGCCCAGCTGATGCCTAAGATTATACAAAACACCTGCTGGGGAGAATTACAAGTGACACCTGTACAAAGAGGCATGACATCGGTACAATAGAAAAGAGGGAAAAGGCCCAGTTTGCGGGTTCTAGACAAATAAGCCAAATAAGCTGTGCACTGCAAGCAAAGCTGGGCACAAATAGCACTGAGCAATGAATATTTACAAAGGGGCACTCACTGCAGCTCTTTGTCAACATCGGGTAAGTTGTAGAATTACCTCTGCGGTGGCTAAGGCTGAACGCTCACCTCGCATCCTTCCTCAGTAACAAATCAGAGGGTTTTGCCCGCATTCTGTTTCTACTCGCAGGAAATTCTCCCTGCAGTTCAAATATTGTGGGGAAGTGGTTTTGCATTCATGTTATAGAGGATAATTGTCGAGACTTCATCTACCAAAAAGCTGCTGATGGGCACATTCAGATAACAAAGAGAGAAATGAGTGTCAACTAACGCCCAAGTCTCAATTGTTTGACTTGTGTGCTGCAGGACACAGTTCTCCAGAAGCAGATCAAAACTATTAGCACACAATGGCTTGGGGATTTAGAAGTAAGGAGCGTCACTTGCCTTGGGTCAACCCTGAACAAATTCTCTATGCCTACAAGGGCGTTAAATTTCTACAGAGAAACGGGGCTGTCCTACCCTCATGCCAAAGACAGGCACACCGCAATCTGACAGAGCCCTCTGCCCCTGCCGGGAGACCTGGGCAGGAGGAGCAGGTGCCGGGGCACTGCTGCTGGAGAGATGCGGCCACTCTGGGCGATGACAAAGGAAACATCGCCATCTGGTGGCTCCAGGAGAGATGAGCCACAATTCCCACCCATTGTCCCAGGCAGGGGGGGAAAGTTAATGTAGCCAAGAAAGTCTGAATATTTAGAAAACAAAGGTCAACCACGCCTTTATTGGCAGCATGGGAGGCAAAATCCAGCCCAGTCTCATTCTGTCTGATGTGTGGCTAAGGGGGAGAGAAATGACAGTATGGTGACAGTCCTACCAAATGTGGGACCTTCTGGGACAGCAAAGCATCCCTCAGTTGGCCTTATGAAGGACCTGCTTCTGATTCAAGCACAGAAAGTCCTTTCAGACACAAAAAGGGGACCAAGACAGAGGTTATGGGATCATGTGACAGGCAGGAAAATGCCCCGGTGACGTTGGTAACAATGACTGCAAATAAGAAGTGCTTAAGATTTGCCAGGCCCTTTCCATGCATCAATGAATAATTAATGATTAATAGTTAATAATGAATAATTAAACAATCATTTAAAATGAACCCTCACAGCAACCCCATAAGAAGTAAAGTGCTATTCTTATCCCCACTTTACAGATGAATAAACTAAGCCCCTCATAGACAATGCAGCTAGGTCATCCAAGTAGCAAGGACTAGAGCCAGAATTAAAACACAAGCCTGTCCAACCCAGAGTCTCACGTTCTTACCAGCTACAAGGTAAAGCCCAGGGTAGAGTTGACTGTGGTTTGGTGTAGGTATTTGCTGTGGACATGGAAAGAAGTGGGAAGATTAAAAAGATAGAATCAACAGGTATTGGTGATTAATTGAATGCAGGGGATGAAGATGAGAAAGTTGTCATGGCTACATTCCCAGCTTTCCAACATGAGTACCTGAGTGTAGGTCATAACAGATAAAACAGAGAAGGCTGGAGAAGAAGCAGGCTGGGAAGTATCGTGTATCAGGGATCACAAGATGAGCTTGAGCGGTGGTTAGATGCGGTGCCTGGGATGCATCCACATGGAATCCTCCAAAATCGGAAGTTGGGCTTGAGATACAGCTGCAGGAGTCAGCAGTATTTAGAGGGTAACTGAAGTTATAGAGTGCATGAGCTTTCCTAGGGAGGACAAAGAAGAGGATCTGGGACCAAGCCCTAAGGAATGCTCATATTTAAAAGGCAGGTGGAGAATCAACTGCAGATGCTGAAATTAGTGGGTGAAAGTATGATTTGAAACAGGATATTTGCATAATTTCAAAGAATCTCCCCTCAAGGTCATTATTAACTACAGAGGGGAAAGGGTAATTTTAAAGTTGTTGCTACTTTAACCAGATAATCAAAATTAACCCCACAGCAATGAGTCCCAGTAACATCACGTGCCTCCTGATATGACACACTAAGAAGGACACAGCAGCACGTCTGTGATTTTCTCACCCAAAGTACATAAGCCCTGTCTAATCATTAAGCGAACATCAGAAAAACCAAAAATGAAGGATGTTCTACAGAATAACAGAAATCATGAAAGACAAAGAAAGATGGAGGAATTGTCCCAGATTGGAGAAGGCTAAGAAGATCTGATAACTAAATGCAAGGTGGGACCCTGGACTGGATGCTGGAACCAGAGAAAAGACATGAGTGGGCCAAATCTGCAGATCAGTTACCAGTACCATATCAATACTAATTTCCTGGTCTTGAAAATTATACTATGGCTACGTAGAATGTTAACATTTTGGGACGATGGATGAAAGCTATGCAGGAATTCCCTTGTAATAATTTTGCAACTTTTTGGTAAGCCAAAACAAAGAGTTTTTAAAACATAAAGTATAGGTGGAGGAGGAGGAAGAGCTAGCAAGAGATGGAAACAGTGATCAGAGAGGAAGGTGGGAATGGAATTGGCAAAGCAAAGAGCCACATTAAGGAAAAAAACGGATATTCAGTAAAGATAAATGCTGCTGAAAGTAAAAAAATTAAAAAAGAGCTTAAATGAGTCTATTGGATTCTATCTCTCTTTAGTTCAACTTTTTATTGACATTTAATGTAAAAACAGAAAAGTCACAAACCATAAATGAACAGCTTGGTGAATTTTTACAAAGTGCACACCTTTGTATAAAACTGAGTGTGTAAAAACACTCAGTTCAAGATACAGAACTTTAACATACCAGTAAGCCACCAGTGTGCTATCTCCAAGGTACTGTCCTCCTTCCCTACAAAAGTAACTGCTATTCCGACTTCTGTCATCACTGATTAGTTTTGCCCCTCTTTTTTTGTGAAATTTATATAAATGAAATCTTACAATGAGTCTGGTTTTTCTCACTCAATACCATGTTTGTGAAATTCATCCATTGTTGTTTCATGTTGCGGTAGTTCATTTTCATTCCTGTATTGTATTCCATTATATAAATATGCTACAATTTATTTATCCACTCTGTATGTTGATGGCATCTGAGTTGTTTCCACTTTGGAGTTACTACCACTAGTGCTGCTGTGAATATTCTTGTATATGTCTTTTAGCACATATATGGATGTTTATCTGCTAGACATAGATCTAGAAGTGGAATTTCAATTGAATTTTGCACTGTGGATTTGATAGGGAATAGCTATTTCAATGTGTTGGCTGATGAGTTAATGGGTAGTGTCAGCAAGTATAGATAATGCTCATGTTTCCCTAAAGCAGCTGCAAATGCCATTTCATACTTTACTCCCAGTACTCCTAAGTTTATTCATGAAAGTGAGAATTAAAAATAAAACCAAGGGGCTTCATTCCATGGGGGGAAAACAAACATATCCTGGAACAAGGAAAAGATCTGGGAGCCAAAAGTACTTGGGTTCAAACCCCAACTGTGCCTTACACACATTTGCAACCTAAGCAACTTGTTTCATTTCTCTGAATTTTGGTTTCTTCGGTTTTAAAATTGAAATAGTATCTCCAATTCCAAATGTAGTAATGCCTGACTCGTGGGAGAAATGTGATCGGTGCCCCTAAGAATAACATCTTCCTGGAAAAATCTTAATCCAGCTTTATCCAACTTCCCACAAAAATACTTATGGAGAAAAGATGAAAAGTTTAAATCCTGCAAACTAAGTCAACCAAGTGCTAGTATCTTTGATAAATCTCCACTATCTACAAGGTTAAAGGACCGAAAAATGGAAAATACATTTGATAGACATACCATGCTGTTGGAAATAGTCCGAAGCCTCTCTTCCGGGTGTAGAACATCCTTTCTTCTCTCACTATGGGTCCCCATTGTTCAGAAAAGCAGTCTATATCAAAAAGAAAACAAAAATAAAAACATCTATTGTGTCCACAATGCTGTTTGAAGCATCCAGGGAGGTGTTCCGTACCCAGGCTACCACTTTCAAGACTGCAAGACCCAGAAAACAACATCACAAGACACAGGGGCTGGGAGGTCTGCAGGTCACACATGGCTTCCTGGGGGTGTAATCTCCACAAAACAGAAATGACATGTCTGTCCCCAAAAGCAGAGACTTTTCATGTCCGTTCTTCCATTTCCATTTTTAAAAAAGTCAAAACGGGAGCTAGAAGATAACAAATCCAAGACAACAAACAGAGATTCAACCCAGGAATTATGGTTTCATACGAAAAAAGCAAAAACAACTGGAATAAAAGGTATTATCAGGTCATAATTAGAGTTGACCTGGCTGGTGGGGATGGAGGGGTCACTAATGATGTGGATTAGATGTGTCTCAACTCCAGGTAATACCCATGAAAAGATCGATCAGTCTGACCTTGGCAAATGTTTCAATAACAAAAATTATAGAGTAGTCCTATAAAAACCCAACCGGGGGAGAAAAGGCTATGTGTGAAGGAACAAACATTAAAGCAGGTATCAGACTTGGTGGCTTAAAACAGCACACGTTTATTATCTTACAGTTCTGCAGGTCAGAAATCCAAAACAAATCTCCCTGGGCTGAAATCACGGTGTTGGGAGAGCTGCATTCCCTTTGGAGTATCTACAGAAGACTCCTTCCCTTGTCCACCTTCCAGATTTACCTGAATTCCACGGCTCGTGGCCCCTTCCTCCCCTTCCACCGTCTCCCAAGCCAGCAAAATTAAGCCGAGACCTTTTCACACCAAGTTCTCTCTGGTTCCCTCCCTTCCCAGTCCTTCTTCCACTTAAAAAGACCCTTGTTATCACATTGGGCCCACCTGAACCATCCAGGATCCTCTCCCTAGCTCAACGTCAGCTGGAATTAGCAAACTTAATTCCACCTGAAACCTTTATTCTCCTCTTTTAGGTAACCCAACACATTCATAGGTTCTGGGGATTAAGATAGGAACACCCTTTGGGGGACCATTTTTGTGTTTACCACCCTGGGTATCATTAACTAGCTCACTTAATCCTCATCTCATTTGTATGAAGTAGAAATACAATTAATCCATTTTACAGATAAGAAAGCTAAGGTTTCAAGAAGATGCCTCAGCATCTTCCCAGTCAACTCAAATATCTTCTTATTGATGGAGACCTTTCCATCCCCATTGCTCAGACTTCTAATCCATTTTTGCTGAGGTGGATATTATTACCCCCATTTTACAGAAGAGGAAACTGAGTCCTCTTAGAGTTGAGTGACTTGGCCCAGGTTATTCAGGTAGCAAGTGGCAGAGGAAAGATCTGGACTCTGAAGCTAATAATTTCCCACTTCATGGTAGAGTTTTTCACGCTTTGTGTTCTCAATTAAAATCCAAGTTTCATGTTCTCTGAAAGGGGAAAAAAAATCAATGATGATTTTCTGTGTTTTGTTGTGGCCTCCTCACTGGAGCTTGGATGCTACAATCCCCAGTTCAGCCTACAAGCCCCAGGACCTTAGAATCACCACAAACTCTGCTTTTATTACTCACAGCACAGCTTCAACACAGCCCAGAGAACCAATAAAACAACTAATGAGACAGAAACCATTTCTTTTAGTTCCATCGTCTTCAGAACCTAAAGTGTTTGGTGTTGTAGGAAAAAGGGGGCTAGGGCTGTGGTCCTCAGAAGAACAAATGGGATTTGCATTCCCACAAAGGGAAGAGTGCATCTTCTCAGAAGATTCCAGAAAGGCGCAGACCCGTAAGCAGCCCATGAGAGCAATTTGTGGTTAACGGAGCGACGTGTTACTTTCATCTGACTCAGCAAAGGTCACCAGGTGCCCCTTGAAAAATACACAAAAATACTGTAGGATCTTTCCAGAGGTGAGTGTATTGAACAACCAGTTCAGAAGTATTAATAAGAAATGTTGCTAACCTATTTCTTTCATTTCAGGAAAAAGAAAAAAAAAAAGACAGCCAGATTTTAAAACTTCCTATTGTATTTTTACTCTCCCAAAACAACATAAAGGAGTCCTTCATTCCTTCATTCCTTCATTCTGGGTGCTCCAGATGGCCACAGAGTGGGGTGACTCAGGACACAGCCTATACAGTCTTACACAGGCTGGAGAATTCTGGTCCATACACTCCCTGGGTCATTCCATGAGGCCGTTATTCTTTAAAATATTGGCTAAATTCACTTTTGGGGAAAAATCCCTGGAATGCCTTGAAATTGAGTAAATTGTAGATCCATGGCAATTTAAACACCTAGTTGTAAATATACTTGATACGTCTTTACCTGTCACCCACCCTGCCTCTGCTGTTAATTCCCATTCTTCTATTCTCTTTTGTCATCATCTGCTTCGATGTTAATCAAAATGCAATACAGAATGCATCAGTCAGCTATTGCCAAAATAGTGCCACATAACAAAGCAGCCTAACATTCAGTGGCTAAAATGGTGATCGTCTATTCTTACAGTCATAGATATGCAAGTCAGCTGCAGCTCATCTGGGCTGGGCCACACTCCGGGCTCTGGAATCCAGGCTGTAGGCTTAGTCCAAGTCTGACCCATACGTTTTCTTTCTAGGCAATGAGTATGATCCACAAGTCTCATTCTCAGACTCAGGCTTAAGGTCCTTGGCATGTTTTCCTGGTCGGTCAGTGGATCACAAAAGGGCATACCTAAATGTGCAAGCATTTTTCAAACCTCTACTCATGTCACTTATGCTAGGGACCCTTTAGCCAAATCTAAAGGCCAACCCAAAATTTAAGGAGACAGAAAATATATTTCACCTTCCATGAGCCCTTGGAAAGGATGAGAATATAAAATACTTAGTGCAGGGTACTGAAGAACTCAGGCCAGTCATATAATATAACACATTAAAGTAGAATAGTAGATGACACTGTGAAGAAAAAACTGACTATTGATCCATGCAAGTTAACACAAAAACATGTTTTGTATCTGGGGGCAGGAAACAGGGTTTATATGGACCAACTGAATCTGGCGTTTGAATTTATGGTCTTTCCTACTTGAGTTAGGTCAGGGTTGATCAAGGTTTTAAAGGTCTACATCATGAGAAATGTTCAAAGGGAGAGGGTAATCCTAGCCAAATACATCTTCCAAATTCCACTAACATAGCAAAGTCAGAGGTCTAAACTAGAAGGTTCTCTGGAATCTCCTCCATCTCTATGTCTGCATGGTCCCTGGGATGCGCCAGACACCGAGGAAGACATCAGGCTGCCCCTAGATGGTAACAACCACACGCGCTGACTGACAGCGGCACTGCCCCATAGCTGTGCTCTCAGCAGCCAGCATGGCACTGTGCAAAGAGACAGGGTCTTGGAATCAGGAAAGCTGGAGTCACCTGTCAGCTGGACCACTAGGTCCTCTCTGGGTTGGGTCATCTATGCAGTGAGACAGATGGACCAGACAATGTTTATAACCCTTCTGGTCCTGTGAGCTTATGATTTTATGACAACTCGGCTGCACGGAGGTGTCAGTGATGCTCAGGTGGGAGAAGTGGCTTAGGTGAGTATCGTGGTCACTGAGAGGCAGAGAAAACTGGTGATGGGCACAGGCAGAGACTGAGTTCACAGCAACACGTGGCTGTGTTGTAGGGCTCTGCACGCCTCCAGATGGTTCCCTTGTCGACCATCCATCGTCCCAAGTTTCCTTCCAGATTCCACCTTTGGGGTTAAGACATGGTTTCTGGGGCAAGACTGGTCCTGGGAGAGCTTCCAACTCAAACTCCACTTTGCGGAGTCTCACAGTGCCCCAAAGGCCTGGGTTTCTGCAATTTTCTCTCCCTGAAAATGAGACCACAAGGGCTGTTTCTGCAGAAGCCCAGGAGATGGGGAAAAAATAATAACACACAATAATGGAATTTTTATACAGAAGTGTATTTTGAGGCTACAATGTAAGGTCCCTTTAGCAGGAGCCACAATTTTCTTAAATAATCATTCCCATAATTGGCTACTCGTGGGAACAACTCATTGTGCATGTAATCATTTGCCTGTACAACTCAGCACCAACCGGTAATTAAAGGCAGAGCTGTCCTTGCTAAATTTGGCTCCAGAAATAATAGTAATATTTCCAAGAGCCCAATGCCTCCCTGCCAAGGAACTCTAAGCCCCATTCAAACGAGTATTGTTACTTGGTAAAAAAAAACATCTGGAAAAGGACGACCTGCATCCTGCATCCTTGCCCAAAGCAAACACAGAGAAGAACTCTTCTGAATAATCCTCTGCTTGCGGTTATTCTGCCAGTCTATGTTGAACGTACATGGAGCATCTTCTATGTGCTGGGTCAGACCTTTCCCTAAGCTAGTATCTCCTTGGTCTTCTGAGCCTTTCTCTTTACCCACCTTCTCAAAGGGGGTTAGAAAAAAATCACCCAACTTTGCAAAAGACCCGCTTTAGTTAATTTCTTCCAGGCAATACAGTGAACACAGCTAAGCAGCAACTCCCACCCTCCCCAAGCTCCACCTGCCACACGACCACCATGTGTAGGCAATCTTCACTCACTGGGCATCTGGAAGCTTGCAGCAGCCTCTTAGCTGCCCCCCCCCCCACCTAGTTCCATGATTGTGCCTTTTTGGTCCAATCTCCTACCCCAAGAAAATAAGCATTGGTTGTAAATTAAAAAGCAGATCATGTTATGCCCTACATGGTGGATTGAATTATGTCCTCCAAAAAGATGTGTCCTTGTCCTAACCCAGTACGTATAAATGGGACCTTACTTGGAAATAAGGGTCTTTGCAAATATATTAAGGAGCTCAACGTGAAATCATTCTGGATCTAGGATGGGCCCTCAATCCAATGACTGGTGTCCATAAAAGAGAAAGAGAAGGAGATTTAATACAGACAAAACCATGTGAGGACTGAGGTAGAGACTGTAGGGAATCCTACAAATGCTGCCAGCCCCCTCACCTGCAAGCTCCCCTTCCATCACGCTGCAACCTCTAAGACTCCCTGACCCCAAACAAGCCTGCTCTGACCTCCAGCTAAGGCTTTGGGATTTTATCCTAGAGAGAGGCAAAGTCTTTGAAGGGTTTTGCATTGAGGGGAAGAGAACTGATTGGATTTATGTAGTGAAACAATTAATATTATAATGACCTATCTGGCCTCTATGCACAGCCTGTCCCCTCTCATCCTGCTGTCTATGCCACTAGGACCTTCCCTCTACCCCTTGAATGAGCTGTGCGCCCTTCTGCCACAGGGCCTTGGCATGTACCTGTTCCTCCCCACTCTTCCCCTCCCCCCATCCAAATCATTCTTCCCTTGCTTTTTGCCCAGATAGAAGGGGCAAAAGTCAACATCAGGAACCTAGGTAGGAGCTACTACAGCCACAGAACCTCATATTTGAAGTATTTCTCTTATAATCTTACAATAATACATAATAAACATTGTCTATATAGTGCTATATTGAGTTCAGTTTAAATTTTCCCAAAAACCTTAAGGTTTGGTAAAAGAACATAATGTTTTAGAGCAGGGGCTGGCAACCTTTTCTGTAAAAAGCATCTGATAGTACATATTTGTGTATTTTGATCAGTTCTACCCTTGTAGTGTGAAATGGTGACAGGCAATGCAGAAACAAACGGGCATGGCCGTGTTCCAATAAAACTTTATTCACACAAACAGGAAAAGGGCCATATTTGGCAAGGAGGCCAGAGTGTGCTGACTCCTGTTCTAGAAGAAAATACTTGAACTATCTAATGGTAGTCAGCTTCAGTTTTGGTTTCTCTCCCATCCAATCTAGCCAGCAAATCAGTCAATTGGCAAATGGCTCTAGCATGAGGATACAAATGTACATTGGCAGCTAGAGTCTGAGTCAAAAGCTCTAAGAAGAAAGTTTCAAAAGCAAAAACTTGCAAGAAGGTTTTTCTTCCCATTAAAAGTTAATATTTTAACTGATTTTCCCTTAAATAAATAGATCATCTTCTGAGCCAGCTAATCCTTAATAAATGAGAATCTTTACACCAAACTGAACTGTATTCCCATAGCTCTGTCCCCTCACCCCGGACCTCTTTAAAGATCCATTGATTACTGCCAAGCCTCCATTGGTGGTATTAATTTATGAACTTGTCATTACATTTCATTGATTAAAACATCCCTTCTTAAAGATTTAATTATACCCAAAGATAAAAGATCTGCTAATTATTGTCCTTTATCTAATTGAAGTTTTGTATTACAAATAAAGTTCAAAGGTTTAAGACAGTTGCCCTCTGAAACAGTTGGGCAAAGATGAGAATTTAATTAGAGACGAGACACCATCCTCTCTGATCTATTCTAATTAGGGAAAGACGTCGGGCCGGACAAGATGGCTGGGCAGAGCGGGAAGACCTGGAAAATCTGTTAACCTTGTTGGTCACTTAATGGTTTTTAGCAAACAGCTCCAGGCACGTGCATTGTCGAAACAACGTGGGTTCCCGGCACACGCAGAGTTATCCGCTGTGTAGAGAGCAGGAATTCTGCCAAGCAAAAATACTGTGTATTTACATTTTCTTTAAAATACTGATATGGGGGGGGGGGAGTGCTAAAAAAATAAAAAAGTAAAAAAATAAAAATAAAATACTGATATGGGAAAAAGTCTCCAAAGAAGACATCTTTTTCATAACCGCATTCCTAATATGTGCTGAATAGGAAATCAAAGTCGTTCAGTAAACAACCCACTGAGAGGCCGGGAAGCCTGTTCAAAGATGCAAAGACCCTGAAGTCAGAAAGGTCTGGGTTCAAGTCTGGAGGAGGATTGGTAGAGGTCCCTGCTTTTCCCTGGAATTGTGTCTCCGTGGCAAAGGATCTTCAGTGGATAAGATTCCCAGCATCTTGGCAACTGGGTAAAGCCAATCTATTAAAGTAAACAAGCTCTGGGAATTCATATCTCTATCTCCCTCTCTCTCTCTCTCTCTCTCTCTCTCTCTCTCTCTTTCTCTCTCTCTCTCTCCACTCTCCACTGCCCCCACCCCTGCCCAGATCAATGTGGGACAGTAAACTGCTCTTCAATCCCTAACTTCCCCTTGTCCCTTGGTTGGCCTCTTACAAAATCTTAACTCTTGAGAAGGAAACAGAAAAGAAGAAGGTGTCAACAAGCCCCGTTGGCCATAAATCTATAACCACATTTTCCAATTAGCTCGACAAAACTAAAGCTGTTTGACTCCTGGTCTATCTGTCAACTCGTTTTGAATTTGTGAGAGCAGGAAAATGTTATGTATCGACATGCTAAAATCTCCAAACTTAACAGCTAGCTGTGTGTTTTTAAATATTTGGCTTAATCTCTCTGAATTCCAGATTTTCCCCAACTGTTAAAGTGACAATAGTAGAATAACTTCCTTTGTAGGGTTGTTGGAAGATTTAAAATGCATTTAAAGCACTTAAGTATGGTGACTGAAAAGGTCAGGTCTCTGCCCTCAAGAAATTCACAGTGTAATCTACATTTTTGGAACGTTTTGTATACTGATAACTCCATCAGAATTTGTCCTTAAGAGGGAAGCAGGAAGCAAATGATATTGAACATCAAAACAGCTTCTTTTTAAACAGAATTCGTCTGCCCAGAGATGTCCCTCACCCATATCCCTGGAGGCTGGAATGGAATAGAGGCTTGGGGAGGGAAGACCCCTGTGTACTCAATGGGGAACCCATTGTAGATCAAATCACAAAAGTAGCTTTTTGTCTGGGGAGGTGCAGAGGGGGTGGAGCAGGTGAAGAGATGGGCTCAAAGCCATTCAAAATAGGTAAAAATGCAAGCATAGTCAGGAGAGGGCGAGCTGCATGAGGTGAAGAGAGATGACTGCTGTCCTCTGAAGAACAGAGAATCAGGGCCAAAAGAGTAGACTGAAATAGGAGCCAAGACACAGGCAGCACCTTTAAATTGCCCCAGGGCTGTCACGTGGCAGGGACCACATACATTCTGTGTTACGATGAGGTACACACATTATGGTAATCCCAGCTGACTTTTGTTGAGCTCTTTCTGCACACTTCATGTGCCTTATCTTGTTTAATATTCCTGGCAACTGAGGCATATTCTTTTATTGTGCCTGTTTTACAGTTGAGGAAACTGAGGGCCAGGGAGGTTAAGCCTTTTGCCCTAGGTCACAAGGCTGGTGAGTGGAGGGGCCAGGACTGTAGACTCAGCCTATCTGACCCTAGATCCCAGGTTCTAAAGCAGATTCTGGATCCTTGCACGGAAAAATATTTTACAATGGATTTTTAATAAGCTCATCAGTGGCTTTCTCACATAGCAAATTCCCAGCCACTGTCAAGTAGAGTCTGGACCAGCCCAAGGGGTGAGTGATTATAAATGACACCAAATGAAACTGGGTCAAGATTTTCCAAAGCTATAACCCACCTTGAGAGTCTGTGTCTCTGAATGTTTTCCTTGTTTCCTCCCCAGCAGAACTCAGGGGCTCAAGGACTATAATCCCCCAATGTCTTGCTGTCCTAAACAAAAGAAAATATTAGAAAGAGCATCACATCGATCAGCAGATGACAGGGTTGAATACACTTATGCAGTGGAACACTATTCAGCCATGAAAAATGAAAAGTTGGCTGGGCGAGGTGGCATTCGTCTATAATCCTAGCACTCTGGGAGGCCGAGGCGGGAGGATTGCTCGAGGTCAGGAGTTCAAGACCAGCCTGAGCAAGAGCGAGACCCCATCTCTACTAAAAATAGAAAGAAATTAGCTGGACAACTAAAAATATACAGAAAAAATTAGCCAGGCATGGTGGCGCATGCCTGTAGTCCCAGCTACTCGGGAGACTGAGGCAGGAGGATTGCTTGAGCCCAGGAGTGTGAGGTTGCTGTGAGCTGGGCTGATGCCACAGCACTCTAGCCTGGGCAACAGAGCCAGACTCTGTCTCAAAAAAAAAAACAAAAATGAAAAGTTATCCTCAAAAAATTATGATACAAAATAGACTGTGATGTATATACATACATATTCACACACAGTGAGAGGAGATGAAGAAAAAGGGAAGAAAGAAAGGAGGAGAGAGAGGAGGAATCTATATCAAGTTTACTATAGTGATTTATCTCTATATAATAGAATATGTGAGGATTTTGTTTATTACTTTATTTTTGTTATCTAAAGTTTCCAATTTTCTACTATTACCAGGTAATTATTTAGTAGGAAGGAAAAAAAAAAAAACACACATTTCAAACTAGGCAATTTCTCATTCAAGAACACAAAACAGGCCGGATTTGGGGTCCATTTTACACGGTCTGATCACTCAGCCGCCACACCTGGGGTGCAGAGCGACTTACTACTTCCGGATCCACGTACCCTCCACACCTCACAAACCGAGCTGTGGACACATTTGCTGCCCTTGTCACCAGTGACAGGACCCCCTCGGGCTGTGGACCTGAGAATCGTGCTGGCTGCTGTCCCCTACCTTGCACTGCCCAAGTCAGCCCCATGCAGGCCCATGCATGGATTTCCCTGTCGCCTCCCTGGGGCTTTCTGTCCCGGGTCCCTTCGTCGGGAACTCCCCTCCACCATGGCGGGTGTTCCAATCCCACTCTCCAAAGCCGGAGCCATCTGGCCTCAGACACCGCTTCCCAAGTCCAGTCTTCCAATGTCAGACCCTTTTCCTCAGATCCTCAAGAATCCTGCAGCCTCCAAGCCCAACTCCCCCGAAAGACTGGAACCCCTACGATCTTTCTGTTCCATCCCACCCAAATCTTTTGCTGTTACGATCCTTCCCACTAGCCTAAACCCTTGCCTTCTCTTTGTTTTGTTGTTGACTTGGGTTTTTTGCTGTGTGTGTTGATGCTGGTTTTGTTCTTTACCTCTGAGCACAACTCTACCCCACTCGAAAGAGGTGTAAAGGGGCCTCCCTCATTCACCTACAATGGAATGTCTGAAAGGAAAAGGACAATGAAGTCATGGATGGAGAAAGGCCAATGACTCCCTGCAATATTGAGGATTAAGACAACATTGTGGGAGCGTGTGAGAGAGAAAGCCCCTCACAAGACAGCACAGAGCTGGCTGTGCGGGCTGGGTGCGAGTTTGCACCAGCTGCCGGGGCCGATGCTCAGAGTGGGGACAGGGTTGACACTGCCCCTGTGTCACATGGTTCCTCCTGTGCTGCTCTGCTGGTGCGCTTGTCCCAAGAGTGTCTCTCAGAATGTTCTGACCAGAAGGGTCCCAGAAGACAATTATGACCCGCTATGGAAGCGCAAGAGGAGACCAGTCTGCGGCTCTGTTCCAAAGCGCTTCCTCTTCACACCAGCCTCAGATGCACCTGCACGCTTCCCAGGAGCCCTCTAGAGTGGAACAAGATCCATCCCTCACTCTCTGTCAACAGCCAAACACAACCTGGGAGAGCAGTGGCTGCAGAGCCCTTCACCCTGCCCTGTAGGATGTCCTTCTAGAACCTTCTTGACCTCAAACAGAGCTCAGTGCCCACCTGGTCTCCATCGGCAGCCCACAACTTCCAAAAGTGTGACAGATGTGCCCCGGGCAGTTCCACATCTCAGAACTGTCATATGTGTTGAGCCTATTGTCTTAACCTACTGAGAAAACAACTTGATATTTGTTATGAGTTTAAGAAACAACCTTATTAATGACATGAAGCTATTGAGCAGCACTCACTGACTGTCAATTTACATTATGTAACAGAATGTGAAGCTCGATTTCCTTGTGTCACATTCATAATGATTAAATTATCAACAGATGTAAAGTCGTTCTGAGCTATAACAAGGTCCTATAAGGTGCTAATTAACTTGGCACTTTTCTAAAAAAGGGAAATTCTGTCGCATTTTGATAGGAAACGCTGCCACTTGGGGATACTTATTGGTCCTCAATAGCACACTTAGGACGTGTTTTGGAGATTTTCCCTTTTTCCTTGATGCTAGTTCCTAGGAAGAATAATAATATCATAAACATACTGATTCTCCCATTTGGGTCTAAAATCCATACTGCAATGAACCCTATTGATTCTAAGATAGAAGAAATCACCTTCTATCAATGATACAGTGATTACTAACATTGGTGAGAGGGTCAAAAATTGCAGCTCAGGGGAACTCAGAAAATGTGTCTAAAAGTCCCCGGAACTTTTCAGTCTGCCAGGTGGGGGCAAATCACGGCTCAGAAATACTATGGGGCCCCTCCATAGACTTCACTTCTTTCCTTTTCATGATTTAGAATTTGTCAGACTCTTCTAATCCGTGGATGGAGGTGAAGGTCAAGATCACAAATCGTTCAGGCTCACACGTCATTATTTTATCAGTCCACAGCAGCTCAGTAACAAACCTCAACTACTACCTATTTTTTGTCTTTTTCCCCCCATTCAAAATGATTAACATCCTACTACAAGATTATTTTTAATTTTTAGGTGTGATAATTGTATGGTAGTTGTAAGTTTACCTGATGCCTTTAACATTTAGAAATACACATACTGAAATAGTTGTAGATGAAATTATGTCTTGGATTTGTCCCAAAAGAGTCCAATGATGAGGAGGAAGTGGAAGATGTAGATGAAACAAGATTACCCATCAACTGGTAATTGTTGAAGCTGGGTGCTAGGTCCATGAGATTTCATTATACAATCTCTATTTTCTATGTTTGGATTTTTCCATAATGAAAAGTTAAAATAAATTTCTCAATACAAAAAAAAAAGATCAGATTAGGAACTGATTTGTGATGTTTTGGATAAAGATCAAGAAAATATATTTAGGCTGACTTCTTTTGTAGTTAAGGCTGTTTCAAAGTGTATCTTAGGAAAGAATAGCAGGTATATATGACCCAACTTCAGATGCTGTTAACTCATCTGAACAAAATAACCCAAAATTTCATCCCAGGCCGTGATCAACTAGACAGATTCTGAAATGTTCACATGATATCTATTGCTCATGGACATCACATGTATAAAAAAAGCATCAAGAAAACAGCCATGAAAGGTTGTGTACTAAGCTGAAGTGAGCAGAGAGGATAGGCTGGTGTGGAAAAAGAGGTTTCACCTACAGAAGGAAGCACAATTTCAAAATAATGTGAGCAGCAGGTGGATCCAGGGTACTTACTCCCTTGGTATTGGACCACCTTGCATCTCAGCTCGCAAAGATGAGAGGAGGAGGAAACTCCCAACTTTCCAACGTGGTGGGTGGGTACTATGAAAATTGATTATACAAAATGGAATTATCTTTGTCACGCCCAACTAAAATAGAGTCGGGGGGCTATAGGGAAAAACACTCAGATCAAAAATACCTATTCCAGGAACTGTCTTGAAAGCCCCATCCAAAACCACAGCGGCCTGCTACAACTTTAAGATTGCAAGTTTTACCTTGTCACTCACCAGTCAGAACCTGCCAGCTCCTACACGACATGGCTGGTGCCAATGAACTTCCCTTCAACATAACTTACTTAACCTTCCTCTTTTCCCCCAATAAAACCCCAGCCTTTACCTTTGTTCTTCAGACACACCTAGGGGCTACTCTGTGTGCCCCAAATTGCAATTCTATTTCTTGTATATTATTTCCAAATAAATCCTATGCTTAGAATTCTTCTTTCTGTTTTTTTATGTTGACAGTACTAACATTCTAATTTTGCAGATGAAGAAACTGAGGTTCAGGAAAGTGAAAGCTTCCCCAAACTCATGAAGTTAGTAAGAAATAAAGCAGGTGTTCAAACTCAAATTAGGTTAGCACCAAAGCCCATGCTCTGTCTGTATCATGACTCCCAGAGCAGCCAGTTGGAAGGCAAAAGGAGGATACGGACACGTCTGTCCAGGCATTCCCAAATACAGAGACAGAAATCACTTTTCATGAAATCAGCTTAAAAGATGCACAACTCTTAACATACCGTAAGTAGAAGTGGAGGTAAGTGTGGTGAATTACTCTATTTAACATTATTTTTATATTCAAATATGGCTGGGAGACCACAGCAGACCCTGTATGGTATCTCGGATCAAGATCACTTCTTATGGTAAAATAAGAAGCCTGAGATACTTTGCCTCCAAGTGAAATAGGTATCTGAAAAGAAAAGATATTTCTGGTAGTCATTTAGTGAACAATAATGGAAGAATAACACATCTCCCTCTAGAAAACCAAGGAGTCAAGTGTTCCTGAGTGGATTCTGTGGAAAACAGGTCAAGAGATAATATATCCTCCTTTTGGAAAGTAGTAGATGAATATTAAAGGCTCTGAAAAGTCCTGTATTGAAGTTACAATTTCCCACAAACATATTTGTATTTCATCACAGAGCCATTTTGGCATATCACTTATTAGCACAGCATGAAACTACAATGTCTGCACCCTTCACAAAGGGCTGATGTATATCGGTGGGATTCCTCAAGAGTTATACACAGAATCTGCTCTGTAGTCAAAAGATCAGAAATGAAGATTAAAGTCCCCTAGCTCCAGATGCTACATCGACGTAGACCTTGAACCCAAGGTTCAGCTGTAATTCAAGTTAATGTCATAAAGAGATAACAAGCAGTATTTAGGCCACATGGTAAACTGAGGAATGTATTCAGAAGAGAACACATTCTGGGGCTTGATTCTGTTGGAGTATTCAGAAGTAACTATTTGGAGAGGGTAGACTTTGCCATGGGCATTAAAAGATGGGTAAATCCAGACAGTAGGAGAGAGAAGAGGAGAAAGGATTCATGTGAAGCAAGGACAACAACGTGCTCAAGCTGCTTTAGTCATTGCTGATCAAGCCATGTAGAGGAGTTATTTTCATTATCAGGTGCATTGAATTTAGTGTGTGGGTTTTTTTGTAAAATGGCAGGGCTCAGCTGAAAACAGTCCCATTACTCATAAGCAATTAGACAGAAACACCTTATTTTTCAGCCATTCTAAATACATAAGAGCATACAGTAAACATGATTGATTTTTCCCAACTTCTGCTGAGTGTGCCCTAATAGATTAAGTCAAAACTCTTATTAAAGGTATTATCTCTGTCACTCTCCCTGTGTCAACCATACTTATAACTTCACTTCAGGAAGATACTAAGGGAGTTTTATGAGCTAATATTCTCCCAGTACATTATTGCTTTGTGGATTTTACTCAGAGGGCCACAGTCTCATGGCTACAGTTTACAAATTAATTTTGGCCACTCGATAGCAGTACGGTCCTCCCTCAGTACCATAAGGGACAGGTTCCAGGACTCCCCGTGGACACCAAAATCCACAGGTGCTCCAGTCCCTGCTACCAAATGGTGTAGTATTTGCATATAACCTACGCACATCCTTCTGTATTCTTTAAATCATCTCTAGATAATCATCTCTACCTAATACAATGTAAATAGCTGTTACACTGTATTGTTTTGGAAATAATGGCAAGGACAGAAAGTCTGTACATATTCAGTACAGACGAAACCATTCTTTTATTTTCTTTTTGAATGTTTCCAATTCTCAGTTGGTTCAACCCACAAATGCAGAACCCACACATAGAGAAGGCCGACTGTATTTCCCTGTGTGAGAAGCCTAAGTCATTGACAATGTCCACTGTGAAGTTGTCTTGTATAGATATTTTCCTTAGGAAATTTCTCCCCAAGCCTTTGTTTATATGTTTCCTCTGCCTGAAAAGTCTTACCCACGTCACATGCCATCACCATGCCACCTGAGAATGCCAATGCATTCATCAAGACTCAGCTCAGGTGTTGTCTACTCCAGAAGCCTTTCTGTACTGGCAGACAGTAGGAATCTACCTTGAACACCTTAGGCAAAAAAAATAAGAGAAAAAGAAGGAGGGTCAGGAAAGGGGGCAGGGGAAGCCACTCATTGGATCGCGTAATGAGAAGTGCAAGGTCTAATGGCTAGTGGCAGGCATGGCTGGATCTGAGAGTTCGAATGCCAGTGTTAGGACTTTGTCCTTCCCTCCTTCTCTCGGTTCTGCTTTCCTGTGTTCTTTCATTTCATTCTTAGGCAGGTGCCCTGGCATTTCAAGACAGTGTCATCACTGTCACAGAATAGCACACTCTTCTGTTATATCATTACACTACTACCCTATTGTAATACACTCTAAAATTTAAGGGTATATTTTCTGATCTTGACATACATCTTTGCAACCAAACTTCCATTACCTTAGGTGGATTGGGGGAGGGTGTCCCATACTGGCCCTCAAAAAAGCCCCCGTTGGGTAAATACTCATTGAGTACTGTTCTAAGTACTTTACAGGAACTAATGTGCTTAGTCCTCACAACTACCTTGTGAGATAAATTCCAGCATCCTAATTGTATTTATGAAGACACTGAGGCAGAGAGAATGTAAGTAATTTGACTGAGGTCACAAGGATACTAAGTCACGGAGGTGAGATTCAACCCCAAGCGGTCTGGTTCCAGAGCCTGCATTCATGAACCAGGTAGGACCCCCACGCGACAGGTGTGCCTGTTATCACCTGCTCTGCAACAAAGCACCCCAACAGCTCACAGCTTAAAACAACCATTTTATGTGGCTCACAATTTTGTTGGCTAGGAATTCAGAAAGGGCTTGGCCGGGCAGTTTATCTCTGAGCCACTGGCCTTCAGCAGGGCATTTGGGGCTGAGGGATCTACTTCCAAGATGACTCCTTCCCACATCTGGGACTCCAGCAGGAATGATTGCAAAGGTAGACAAAGCTGAACCTCTGTCTCTCCATGTAGTCTTAAGCCTGTCTGCATGAAGGCATAAGGCTCCCACAACAAGCATTTTAAGAGATAAGAAATGGAAGCTGCCTGAAGCCTGGGCCTGGAAATTGGCTCAGTATCACTTCCACCTTATTGGGGTTTTTTTTTGGTCAAAGCAACCATGGAGCCCATCTTCGGCATGGGACCCCACCTCTCAGTGGGAAGTGTGCCAAAGAATCTGGGGCCATTTTAACCCCTCGCAATGGAAGTCCAACCCAGGTTGGAGATAACGCCCACCTACTTCACATGATTTTACTGACACCTTGTACAATACGAATAGCTCAGAATCATAGCTCTGCGGAAGAATGCTCTCCAACAAGAAAGCATCCATGGCATCCACACGTTAGAAGACCGTTTTGTCATTATGACAAGACGTCACCATTATAGAACTTAAAAAACCATTTCCTGATCTTAACACAAATCTTCACAACCAAACTTTAATCACTTTGATTGTGGGGGGAGAGGGGGTCTCTTCAGTCATTTTAATGTGTGTTTTATGTTTCCAGATGCTCTATCCTAGTTTTAGGAGGAAATGTTTCTCATTATCATAAAATTTACATGCTCATACATTTCATTGAAAGACTTATTCTTTCTAGGTGATAATAAACAATTCAGTAATTTGGAGGAAAAACATCACAGAAATAATTGAGCAATGGTAGTACGGAAATCTCCAGGAGAGGAGAGAGAGGCAGGATGGTTAACCAGAAAGGACAAGACTCTCTTCTGCTCCGAATTCATCCCACACCTTAAGGAGCTGGCGCAAGCCCTGGGAACCTAAGTTTCGCTTTATGTAGAGTGAAAGGCTTTTGTGGACAGCGTCCTCAACTGTGGCTCAAAACTTCTTATCTTGCTTGTGGTCATAATTCTACCAATAACTGGTTCTTTAAACCTAAACAAAAGGCATTTGGTCTCTTTGGATTAAATAATAATGGTGATGATTCCGGCAAAGACAGCTACCGCTCAGCTGATAGTCTCTGCACAGCCCCATGTTTCCAAACTCTCCTGCAGTTAGGGTTAGGGTCATATGATTAGTTCTGATCAGTAGACTGTGAGCAAAAGGAACGGTGTCACCTCCAGGCCAACACAGATGAGAACTTGGGTCTACCTACGTTTGAAGCCCAAATTTTTAACCTCTTCCTAATATAGCTTCCTTCATTTCCTTATCTATAACATTAGGAATGTGTTCCAATTGATCTATAAAACCCCATCAGATCTAAAATATTTTTTGACTATTATATTTTTTGTGAACAAAATGTGGAATTCAGAAATCGGTGTTCAATGCTCCACAGATCTACATTGACAATAAGAATAAGAGTAAAATTGGATTTATATTGATTAAAAAGAAATCACATCTAACTTTCTCCTGTTGTATCCATGCTCGAGTTTGGGATTTTTCCCTGCTATCGGTTTGATTGATTGATTGTTATAGTCTCAGGTTTTATAGATTCTAAGTCGATGGGTTTGAATCAGAGGAATCAGATGCAAACTCTTCAGATTTATTTCAGCTTTGATCAAAGTTCACTGTTCTTTACAGACACAATTCCTCCAGATTCAAACCTAAAGTTGATCTGGATAATGTGGCAGTGTTCCAAGTCTTGGTCATTACTAAAACACCCAGGTTTGCTTTCCTGGTATTTATTGTCTGTGAACAGTCAACGTGTTTGAATTTTACACTGGTCAGTAGGCATAGGTGTCATGCTCTTGAAAAATTCTGAGTTTAACCACTTCATCGTAAAAGAAGAAAACTCCAATGAGGCTTGGAATTCATAAACACCAGGACATAAACGAGAACAGGAAGCAAGGAAGGAAGTGGGGTTAGTTGAAGTTCTGCACGTGGACTACTCAACTCCCCGCCCCGTGCAATAAAAACAACTGTAAGAAAAAACAATAAGGACAGTTCCTATAAAGAAGGTGAATAAATGGAAAAACGTGGGGCAGCTAGCGTGAGTGTGGATGCGGAGATCCCTTAGGAAAGCATTGGCATGATGCATTCGAGGTTCCAAAGGAGAATGTACGGATTCCTGGTCTGCAAAGAGAAACTTGCCGATCAAGCACCCCATCATACCCACAGTTCCCACTGGACCTGCCTGTTGCCTTGTTCTTACCTGTGAATGAAAGAGACTCAACAGGCATTTCGGAAATGCCCGTAGCTTGCCAGAGAAAGAGCAAAATAAGCAAAAAATGTGATAACAGAATACAGAGATAGTACCCCAAAAAAACAAAAAAAAAAACCTAAACATTATCTTGGGAAAGTATTTATATTCATAAAATGATAATGAGATGTTATATAAGAGGAATAACCCAAGAACATAAAAAGACAAAGTAGAAGAAATGTCTCAGGACTCAGGACAAAGTAGCAAGCAGGGGAAACGTAGCAAGGAAGCACTTACTTCCCTCCATCCTTATAAATAAAGAGTCAAAGATCTGGATGGATCATATGCCAGACAGTGAACTACGCCCTCTGGGGAGTAGGATTAAATGGACTGAGGGTAATTCACATTTTATGCTCTATATTTCTGTATTATTTTATAAGTATTTATTAATTTATAAGTTAAAATATCATCCTTGCTTTAATCTCATTCTCATCAAACAATTTTTAAGAGCCCATATGGACCTCCCAACAGAGTGCAGAACAAGATGACCCTCTGAGAAGATACTCTTACTTCTGTTTATCGGCTGAATTTTTTGAGGATTCCATTAGACTGAATTAATGCTTCAGGTTAGAGTTTCTCAAAATGAAGTTTTGCCCATGCACTTACTGTAATATAATGAGAAATGTACATTTGGTCTCTGCACAGAGCTCACAGAGCTCCTAAGGCCCTTGTGATTTCCTGAGCAATAGGGGTGCTCGGAGAATCTTTTCTTCTAATATTTGGTCTTTGACCTGGTGCTTTACACAGATCTCTTAAATCCCTTGGAATTTCTTGGGTGACAGGAGCGTCTTGGGTTCTTGGATGGGGGCTGGTCGCCGGAAAGAACAAGCCATGATTAGAGGCTTGGAACTTTCAGCCCCACCCTTCATCCGCCTGGACGGGGAGAGGGGCTGGGATTCACTTAATAAGCAATCGCGCCTCCATGACGAAGCCTTTGTAAGAATCCCCAAACCACGATGCAGAGAGATTCCAGGTTGTTGAACAGGCAGAGGTGATGGGAGGATGTCATGACTGGAGAGGCCATGGAAGCCCCTCACCCCACCCACATACCGCACCCTATGCATCTCTTTCATCTGACTGTTCATCAGAATCCTTTGTAATAAATCAGTAAATCCACGTACAGCACTTTCCTGCATTCTGCGAGCCACTCTAACAAATGATCACACCTGAGCCAGGAGTCAAGGGAACCCCTAATTTATAGCCAGTTGCTCAGAAGTTCCAGGGGGCCCCTGTAGTGAGAGCCGGTCTTGTGGGACTGAGCCCTGAACCTGTGGGATCTGACCGTAACTCCAGGTAGATAGTGCCAGAATTAGACTGAATTATAGGCTGTCCAGTTGGTGTCTGCTCTAGAGTAGAACTGACACGGGGGGAAAAACCCACACATCTGGTGTCAGGACTCTTCTGTGTTGAGAGTGAGTATGGTAGGAAAAAACTGGTTAATTTGTCTTTCTCCTGCCTTTCCCTTACTAAACCAGAATCTCTAAAGACAAAGCCCCAGAGATCCTCTTTAATAAGCCTCTCTCGGGTGATGCTGGACACACCAAAGTTATGAGAACCACTGTGGTAGATTCCAGTTTTATCTGGAACCGATAAGATTGAGCCACCAGGACCCTGCCTTCCTTCTCCGGGAGGCCAGCAGCTGCCCTCCTAAACATTTTTTGGAGCTGCCACGCAGCTCTTCTGAGTTTCAGATCAAATTAACAGTTGCTTGACAGTGTCTGAAAATCTAGGCGTGCAGGCCATCTTAGTTTGGGAAGCTATAACAAAAATGCTGGGTGGCTTAGACAACAGAAATTTATTTCTCACAGTTCTAAAGACTAGAAGGCACAAGATCAAGGTGGTGGCCAATTCTGTTCCCAACAAGGGCCTCTCCCTGGCTTGCAGATGGACGCTTTCTTGCTGTGTTCTTACAAGGCAGAGAGAGGGCTAGCTCTAGCCTCTTTCTCTGCTTATAAGGACATTAATCCCATTGTGGGTCCTCCACCTTCATGACTTTACCTAAACCTAACAAACTCCCACAGGCCCTACTTCCTTTTTTTTTTTTTTTTTTTTTTTTTGAGACAAAGTCTCACTCTGCTGCCCAGGCTAGAGTGCCATGGCGTCAGCCTTGCTCACAGCAACCTCAAACTCCTGGGCTTAAGCAATCCTTCTTCCTCAGCCTCCCAAGTAGCTGGGACTGCAGGCATGCGCCACCGTGCCCAGCTAATTTTTTCTATATATTTTTAGTTGTCCAGCTAATTTCTTTCTACTTTTAGTAGAGACGAGGTCTCGCTCTTGCTCAGGCTGGTCTCGAACTCCTGAGCTCAAACAATCCGCCCGCCTCAGCCTCCCAGAGTGCTAAGATTACAGGCGTGAGCCAGCGCTCCCAGCCCCTACTTCCTAATACCATCCCATTGGAAGTTAGAGTTCCAACATATGAATTTGAGGGAGACACAAACATGCAGTGCATTACATAGACCTTGAGCTCCAGAGGTATTGGGGGGCTGAGGGACACATAAATATATATCAAATTTGGATTTTCCAGATAAAGAATACAGCAATGTTTGGGGACAGTTCAGGCTCCAGGTAGCCGAGGTCTAGCCTGTGGCTGGACGGCTAAACCACAAACTTCCCTTTTCAAGATTGGCATCATCACCTGGCATTGTAACAGAGACAAAACAGGCTTCCGAAGCCAACCTATCCTGAAAATACAAGCTCTTTAGATGCTGAGCTTTTGTTTACTCCTGAATAAATTCAATAAAGTGCAGTAACCATTATAATAAATGTAGATGTCACTAATTACAACACTGGATTTTAAGTGCAACGCTAGTGTCTCAAGTGGCCTTTAAAACTGAGTAAAATCACAGCCAATTCAAATTTAATTAAAACTATCAGTTTAATTTAGTTTGCTTTCACAATAAAAACTATACTAACCCATTAACTGCATTCCGAGTCCCCCCTTCCTGGGAGCAACCAGCAGCGCGCGGCCTCCACTTGGGTGAACAGTGCGACGCATTCATTTGCCTTGTTATCCAGCGAAGTTTCAGCTGCTCGAGATCCAATAAACGACCAGCTTTTGTCTTTGAAAAGGAGGCTTTTGCACACTCTCGGGTAACTCACCATGTAGTTAGAAGAGGCTTCTGTCCACCTTGCTGTGCTTTTGAAAATTCATCCCCATGGGGCATTGTGAGGACTTGGTCACGGTATCCACTCTTGAGCTGAACTCACAATCACCAAGAAGGGATCTTTGGAAACTTAATGAAAGACTCTTAGGAATCAGGGCAGTCCTGCTTGTGTAGGGGCTGACGTCTTGGAAAAACTTCATCCCTTTTCAGAGCCTCGGTTTCCTTGTGCGTAGCATTGAGGAGGTGGGAGCAGACTTGGGTTTTCAGAAGTTCTGCTTTCACGATTGTCGTCATATCCAGGTATTACCTGACAACACCTCTAAGTGATGCCCACTAAGTACAATCATTTTCTAAGGCACCATCTGCTTCAGCCTCATCCCAGACAATATTTATGAACTCACACAGTTCAATGTACCAGTTATATATACGTATATTTTCTAATAAGGTTGAAGTAAATACATAACAACTAAAATTATTTAAAATGCTCAGCTAACATCATCTTGCACACTCCCAGTGGATTATGCACCACATTTGGAGAATATTCGCCTCCCTGACCTCAGAGATCCTTTTCTGTTCCAGGGATCTTCAAGTGTATGAAAACGAGTTTTATCACTTTATTCAGGTGAGCAAATGCACGCACACAAAACAAAATGAACTGCCTGCAGGGCTTGTTGTGCTTCTTAGCAGAGAAGGTAGTTTTTGTTGAGAGAGAAGTGCTAATAGAAACGAAATTCGGAGGATTGTATATTTCACTTTAGGAAAAGAAAAAGGTATCCAGTAATTTTGCAGATATATGACAAGCTGTACAATCCAGCCAAATGTTGAATGAAGAAAGATGAACGTTGTACGGATGAAGAACCGAAGCAAGAAGAGAAAACAGACAAGCGTGTTAAAGTGTGTGCAATCTTTTAACCATGCATGAGAAAAACCTAGAACAACCAAGGAACCTGACCGGATGAGGTGCACCTGTGTTCACGAGGTGCACTCCTCAATGGGGCACCCTGGCTTGAGAATGCCTCTTCTGGTGATGAAACTATAATGAGAAAAATCACATGCAAAGGAAATAAATAGTAACCAGAGAAGAATCCACACGTGTTCCGGTTGGGTCCACCACATGGGGAGATCCGGGAAGGATTTGAAAGGAGATTAGGCTGCCAAGGATGAGGTCATTAGGACAAGAATTCCAGATGTACATAAACAGACTAAATTGGGCTTAGGTTTACCGAGAATCCGAGAATTAGGTCGTAGCTTCTCCTGCTGACACTGACTGAGCGTTGTGATAATCGGGTAGCTACAGATTCATTGTGAGCCACCTGCACTCCTCACTGGCATGGCTGCGTGGGTGGAAGCCCAGACCTGGAAGGGTCCCAGCGGCTGGTATAAATTGACGCAGATCAAAAGATGCTCTTCCATCCAGGAAGTGGCAGGGACAAGAAAGAAAGTCAGCAGTCACCTGCATAATGTGAGAGACCGAACGTCCAGACAGACGATGACCAGACCATATGTAACAACAGAACTCTGACCCACAGCCTGGGCAGTAGACATCCCAGGAAGCCAAACCACAATCCACCCAAACCAGGCAGGGCGTGGGCAGAAATGACTTGCTTCCCTAACTTCCGCCTCTGCTTCCAACTCAAAACCAACCATGTACTCACCAGCAAATTGGTTTCCCTGATCATCACCTAAGTGCACATTTGGGAATAACACCAATTGGGTATCAGACAGAGGTGGGGGTGGGGGGGAGGGGAGGGGTGCATACCTACATGATGAGTGCGATGTGCACTGTCTAGGGAATGGACACGCTTGAAGCTCAGACTCGGGGGGATGGGGAGGCATGGGCAATATATGTAACCTGAACTTTTGTACCCCCATAATAAGCTGAAATTTTAAAAAAAAAACTGAAAAAATAAAAAAAGTTAAATGTATAGTTACTATCTGATCCATCAATTCCACTTTCAGGTATATACTCAAAAGAATTTAAAGGATACATCCACATAGAAACTTAAAAAAAAAAAAAACCAACCAAAAAAGGCCAAATGTGTTCCCCAAATCAATCCTACAGGATACCTACCTACAGTTAGCCTGCCTCTCATCAGGGTACACCGAAAGCCTCCCCTTTTCTTGCTATAGGGCTTTCCCACACCTCTGCCTGTCTTTGAGTCTCTGCCAACTGTAAGTGATGCTGGCTGAGTCCCCTGGCTATGGCAAGCTCTGAATACACGACTTCTGTTTGTTTTCCTTTGGAGCAGGCTTTGTTTATGTCCACAAATGAGATGGCCCCTCATCCTGCTCCCATCAGAAGTTGCCTAAAATTGTGACTGGGACCTGCGTGCACCCCAAAGTCTGCAGGTTTAACCAGGAGATAGGCTGCCTGCCTTTGAGTTGTGCCCATCGGATCCACACGTAAGTCTCACATCACCCTTTTATTCGGGACAAACAACGTGATACACACACTCATGCACATGCAAACACACCACCGGGATTGGCTTGAATCATTTATGTGTGACATTGAATTATTTATGTTCTCATTTCAAGCGTGTTAAAGGCTTCCACCAAAGTTTACCCTGGTGTGTGCTGAGCCTACGTTGGGACATTTGCTTCGATGTATGTGACACCCCAGGGCACAAACCAAGTGGAGGCAGGACATTACCAAAAAGATTGAATGAGGGCACCACTGCCATTGTCTCTGCTCCCCAGAAAATAAATGACTATGTTTCTGATGGACTCAGCATACAAACCGTTTTCTGATGGTTTTGAGACTTTTCCCCAGGGGTCAAGAAACTATGACCTGTGGATTTAGCCACACAGTCTACAGTTATAATAAATAAGACACTCACTGCCCGCCAATAAGTGTCACTGGCCTTTTTGTTCTCTTCTGAGTCAATCTCTTTATTGTGTTCACTCCTTTGGTAGAGATTGTTTTAATGTGTTCCATTTATGAGCAAATGCTCTCAGCTCATCTTCAAAATTCTAAAATTCCACTTGGGTTCCCACCGGGGCCGCTATTTTTTAAATAAGTTTTATTGGTACACAGCCATACTCATTCGTTTCCGTACTGTCTATGGCTGTTTTACCCTACAATGGCAGAGTCGGGTGGCTGCAACAAAGACAGCATGTGGCCCACAAAGACTAAAATATCTGCCATCTCGTCTTTGACCGAAAAGGTTTCATGAGTCTCTTTAGCCTCTCCATGAACTCCAATGAACGGGTCTCCCAAGTTATCCCGCCATGTGATAAATATCCTGAAGCATCCCTTCGGTGCCAGCCTGAGCATCCAAGTACAAACAAGATATTATTCCTGCCCTCAAGGAGCTCCCAGGGCAGCCAGAGAGAGAAAGAGAAACATCATACAACAGGGTGATACAAGCGAAGAACAAAGAAGTGAGATCACAGGCAAGGCTGCAGGGAGGAAGTCAATGAACAAGTTACACAGTCCTTGTGCTGATTATTCTTCCATTGAACCCCACCCAGAGCTGTGATCGACCTGCCCTGCACTGCCCTGTGCCCCGGGGGCCCTGGCACACTGCATCTCCCTTGTCCCCTGGCCTGCTGGCAGCCAGCTGGGTTTGACCAATGGGCGTTACCTGCAGGAGATTAGAGGGTTGGAGGAGAGAGAAACGGCTCCCCCATATCTGTCAGTATCTGTGTCTCCACGGCCACAGCTCCTTCCAGCTGGTCTCCCTCCACATTTCCAGTTCTCATTGTGTTCCCAGAGTGCTGCATACACCCAGGGGCTGAAACAGCTTTCTATTATTGCTCAACTCTAGGGACCTCACTCATCTTCCCTTGTCCATTTTTGCAACCCTGCCCGTATCTCAGTGAATAAACTCCCTCCCCTTGAACCATTTGAACCCCCCATTTGAAACATCTGTTTCTTGCTGGGACCTTGACCAATGCAGCCCTTGTCTCTGTCTTTCAATAACTCACTTAGTTAATCAACTGGCCTAACCCGCTCACTCAGGACATAAGGTCAAAACACATTCACCCAACACATGTGTGAACACACAGCATTATATCAGAGGACGGCCATTTAGAAGCTGACATTTATATTCATAAAGATGTCTATTAATCAGCCTTGCTCAGTCCCATTCTGAGAGCGTACTTTAAGGACAAAAAGCTCTTTCCATGAGCAATCGGAGTTTATGTAAGGCCTCCCACCCATACAAGCAGATGAACATCATTATAAGCCCACTCTTGAGACTGCAGTGTTCCTAAACATTATGGCCACGCAGTCCACAGTTATAATAAGTGAGGCGCTCGCTGCCCGCCAATAAGTGTCACTGGCCTTTTTTTTTCTCTTCTGAGTCAATCTCTTTATTGTTTCGCTCCTTT
This sequence comes from Lemur catta, assembly GCF_020740605.2. Lineage (NCBI taxonomy): Eukaryota > Metazoa > Chordata > Mammalia > Primates > Lemuridae > Lemur > Lemur catta. The sequence continues at coordinate 14,009,962 of NC_059147.1, read as the reverse complement.
GGTAGAGATTGTTTTAATATGTTCCATTTCTGAGCAAATTCTCTCAGCTCATCTTCAAAATTCTGAAATTCCACTTGGGTTCCCACTGGGCTATGTTTGTTTATAAGGTCACAAAAGGTTTCTTTAAGCTAAATCAAGCTGAGTAGCATTTCTGTGCCTGAAGTTTTCTATAAGCAACATCTGTAGCAAGACAGGGTGGGTTTTAAATCATTTGTAAGAGATTGAGCTCTATGTCTAGGCTGACCCTAAGGACATTTCTTGCCTGGTTTTTTTTTATTTTTTATTTTTTTTTATGTTGAATGACATAATGGATGTGAAAGTTCTTTGTGAACCATAAAGACCTTTCTAATGTAGGGGATTAGGACAATGATCTCAGAGTTTGGGAACATCCTGTCTTCTCAGGTTTATTTTATTCCCCATTTTTCAGGGGTCATCAGATTCTAAAGGAGATCAGAGTCTTTTTCCAAAATCTCCTTTTTCATTTGGGATAGAATAGTTACCTAATTAATAATACAGCCATTCATTCATTTATTTACAAAATATTTATTGGATACTTTCTACGTATCAAGGCTTGGGCCAAGGTGCTGGGGATAAGATGGTATAAAAATCACAGTTCTTGTCCTCAAGAAATTGAACATTTGTTTGGTTCTCACTCTGTGCTGGGCACGGTGCTAAATACTTCACACATATTATCTCACTGTGTCTTCACATCTATACTAATTACATCATCTGCATTTTACAAATAACATGTAAAACCAAAAACCGTCATGTCAACGAGGAACATCTATTGAGTGTTGACTATGTGTCAGGTTGTGACCTAAATGCTTTATAAGCATTTCAGTTAATCCTCAAAATAGCCTTAAGAGGATTATACTATTTCTGTCTCCCAATTAATAACTAACATTTATTGACCACTTAACATTGGCAAGGCATGGCCCTAAGCACTGTACGTGCATTATCTCATTTAATTCTTTCAAGAACATCAGGAGAGAGATACCACTATTGTTCAAGTGCATAGGCTTAAGGAACACGCCCAAGTTTATAAAGCTGGAATTGGCTCAAACTCAGTTCTTTACAAAGCCCATGACCTAAAGCATGGCACTAGACTGCCTCTTGAGAACATTTGTTATTCCCAGAATAACTGACTCTTGGAGGAAAATCAAACAAAAAGATATCAAGGCACACATCACAGCCAACATTAAAGAGGGATGGTTGACAAATAAATCTAAAAGCAGATACTGCCTTTATTCACCTTTTTGGATAGTTGGTGGTCTCCAGCTTTAAAATACAGACCTCAATTTATTTTAATTTACTATAGAATTTGCACTGTTAATAAATGTAGTCTAATAGATCTCTAGCAAAGGAAAAAAAAAAGCTTTGCCCCTTGAATTTTCCCTAAATCATTGCTAATACCAATGCTTTCTAGATAAATCTGCCAAGCCCTTTAGGTGCAGCCATATGCCCTCCCAGGAAGTGATAACTTACCAACTGGTAATTCATTAAATTAATGGTTAGTTGAGGTTGGCATTAGATCTTTAAACACACACAAGTCTGAAATGTCACTCCAAAGCTATTGGCATAGTAATGTGCTGTAAATCCAAGGCAATTAGAACTATTCTGCAAATAATGGTATAATGTGGGGCCAGGAAGAAGAAGAAAATCACCTGAGATTCTAGAACCTTCTAGAAGCTTCCATCTCTTCACATTAGGTCTCCTGATGCTACTGGACATCCTGGTGTGCTATGTTGGCATGGGAACTGGACTGAGATTTGGGAAGTCTGGCTTCTACCTCACCCACTAGTTGAGTCACATTGCACAAACCATTCTTCTACTCTGTCCCCTACTTTCCAATTAGGATAAAAAATAGTGCCCATGTCATACAGTTGTTTGGAGCATCAAATCAGATAAATGTCAGTTATTACTATTATGACATTTATTGGTTGTTTCCCATTTACCAGGTAAAAGGATTATGTACTTTGTGTAGTAACCCCATTAAATCATTAAAAGAACTCTATGAGATAGGAATGATTTTTCTCCTTATGTTATACATACGGGAAACTGAGGTGAGGACATACACAGTAGTCGCCATGGGACGGAGATGGGATTGATAGAAAAACATTCAGAGATTTCGATAAGGTAGGAGCTAACACAACATGCTCTGAGATACAGGTGTATTATTCAGGTAACCATGGTCCTCGTAGGACACACACCAACGGCCATCACTCCCCAGTGGAGTAAGCATTCTGTTAAGTGCAATAAGCAGAACTGAGACAAGCCTCCAAAATTTAAGGGGGCACCAAAAAACTCAACAGTCAAGATAAACAATGTTTTAATGTAGTATTTTAAAGTAAAAAGTAATGCAAAAATATCAAAATGAATGAAAAAAATATCAAAAATTTAAATAAAGACAGGTTCTGTCAGCACAGCTAATTGGAACCCTGTTGATTAGTTGATTTGATTTTTTTTGCATTGCTTTTACCAGTCTGTCTACAGTTTTCAAACCTCCCTCTACCTCCTCTTCCCATCTCCCCACCTCCTGTTTGACTCTTCATGGTACTCTAGTTTCAGGCTGGCCTGCCCGCCAGGTGCAAGTAACCTGTGAAAAACATCCCAGCACATTCCAGTGTTTACTGAAAGTCTGCACAGAGCTAACATCAGCTTCCCAGTCCTGCAGCCCCTCAGCAGGCCCAGAATTAAGGCTCTTCTAAGGAGGGTTGCCATAAAAATAATATAGGATGCCCAGTTACATTTGAATTTCAGATGGACAACAAATGAATTTTTGGTATGGGTATATCCCAGACAAAATTTGGACATATTTATAGTTAAAAATTTTTGCATATTTGAAATTCAAATTTAACTGAGTTCCAATATTTTTATTTACTAAATCTAGTAAGTGTCCTTTTTAGGTACATTCCCATAAAGAGATTAGATATATCCTGTCTTAGTCCATTTGTGTTGCTGGAAAGGAATACCTGAGACTGGGTAATTTACTGGGGAAAAAAAAAGGAGGTTTACTTGGCTGACAGTTCTGCAGGCTATATGAGAAGCATAGTGCCAACATCTGCTCATGACAAGGGCCTCGGGAAGCTTCCACTCACAGCAGAAGGCAAAGGGCAGCTGGTGTGTGTAACAATCACATGGCAAGAAAGAAAGCAAGGGAGAGGTGGAAGGTGCCAGGCTCTTTTAACAACCATCTCTAGGGGCAACTGTCACAGGAACTAATAGAGCAAGAATTCACACCAAGCCATTGATGAGGGATCCCCCATGACCCAAACACCTCCCATTAGGCCCCACCTCCAACACAGGGGATCAAATTCCAACACAAGGTTGGGAGGGTCAAATATCCAAACTAGACTGGGCACGGTGGCTTACGCCTGTAATCCTAATACTCTGGGAGGCTGAGGAGGGTGGATTGCTAGAGGTCAGGAGTTCGAGACCAGCTTCAGCAAGAGCGAGACCCCATCTCTACTAAAAATAGAAAGAAATTATCTGGGCAACTAAAAAATATACATAGAAAAAAAAAATTAGCCGGGCATGGTGGCGCATGCCTGTAGTCCCAGCTACTGGGGAGGCTGAGGCAGTAGGATCACTTAAGCCCAGGAGTTTGAGGTTTCTGTGAGCTAGGCTGACGCCACGGCACTCACTCTAGCCCGGGCAACACAGCGAGACTCTGTCTCAAAAAAATATATATATATATATCCAAACTACAGCATATCCCAAATCAACAAGAAAAACTGAAAATGCCTGGCTGTGAACCCAGTTCTTTCATATTTCTCTATTATAGCATATTATTCTTTTCCAGAACAGCTGGTACATCGAACCTGACCAAGATCTGTTCTAGTCTCTTCTTGAGTTTTAGCTATTAATTGCAAATTATTCAACTTCACTGCTAAGAGATTTTTCTCCTTTGCCTTGGAACTTTTTAGAATCCATAAAGCTGATTCTGAATGGTGAGTTCCTCAGCCATTTTAGCATTCGATGTCCCAACTATATCATAAGCTCTTGAAGGCAAAGACTATTGAGCAGTCATTCAACACTTTCTGGCCACCACTATAGTGGACAGGTGTCACGGATTTGGCTGGCCAATGTCTGTACCCCCATTTTCTGACTGAAGAATTTCCTCATCTTGTGGGTCCTCCCATTATAGGCATTTGCATTCCCAGCTTCCCTTGCAGCTAGAGCAAGTATAGTCATGTGACCTGAGCTCAGCCAATCAGATGTGCCTTTACTGGAATTTGAATCCAGAACTACTGTTAAAAGTGAGAAAGTGTGAGATGATCACAGCAGGTTGGATGGCCAGTCAACATCTGAGACAGCAGGCCAAGTCCAATCTCTCATCCATGTGACCACCAGCCTCCTCCCACAGGGGATTGTTCTCAGGTTTATTTCTGCACTCTTATGCCAGCAGTCTAGCCGGCCACCAGAATAACACAGGGTGATGCATGGCAATGTTTTTTACCTCTGCCTTCAGACAGGCATATTTGGTTTTACTAAGACCTGGTATGCAAGTTCCTTTGTTTTGTAATATTCAAATTCACCCAAGATTCCCTCTGGAGTATTCCTAGAGAGGGCGCAAGAAATATGAAATTTCTGTCAATGATGATGATATCCCAAAAACTATTCCTCAAAACACACACACACACACACACACACTCTCTCTCTCTCTCTCTCTCTCTCTCTCTCTCTCTTTGTAACATCTAGCAAAATCCTTTGCATTAAGCAAGAATTTTACATGGCAGTGGAATTAAATAGAATGGAATGGGATGAACCAGAACAACATAGAATAAAAGTCATAAGTTCAAATGAAATGAGATGGCATAGAATAGAATGGTGAGTAATTAAATATCAGTGCATGGAATGGAATGGAGAAGAGAATGGAAGAGAGGACAATGAAAAGGAACCAGTGCCTGACATTTGGTTTGTTTCAGTGTAAAAATTTAAGTAACATTACAGGGTTTAAACCAAAGGCAAAGCGACAGAAACAGTGATGAGAGAAGTCTGTGTGCTTGGCTGCCAAGCAGGTGCTGTTTACAGACAATATGAGAACCTCAGGAGATGGGAAGGTCGAGTGTGTACTTCCCATTAGAACAGTCCAGGAAAGTCCCGTGAAGGAGGAAAAGTCTAGAACTGTCTTATAGGATTAATAATACCACTTCCAGGTCTATCCTAGAGGTCAAGAATAGAGATATACAAAATGTTGTTTGTAGCATTATTAGAAATATTGAAAGTTTGGAGAAAATCTAGATTTACATTAATAGGCAAAAGGGTAAAGCAATGGTATATTAGTCAGGATTCTTCAGAGAACCAATAGAACAAATATATTATATGTGTGTGTGTGTATAATACATATAGAGAGATACATTCATATATCACCTCCACTCCACCATCTTCCAAATATTGTGTGCGCATATATATATATACATATATATATATATATATATATATATATATATATAGTGTGTGTGTGTGTGTGTGGGGGGGGGGGGGGGGAGTTACCTATTATAAGAAATTGGCTCATGCAATTACAGAGGCTGACAAGTCCCAAGCTCTGCAGTTGTCAAGCTGGAGACCCCAGAGAGCCAATGGTTTCATTCCATTCTGAATGCCAGCAGGCTCAAGACCCAGGAAGAAGCAATGTCTCAACTCCAGTCAAAGGCAGGAAGCAATGGATGTCCCAGTTTAATGCAGTCAGGCAGGAGGAAATTCCCTCAGCCCTTTTGTTCTATCCAGGCCTTCAGCTGATTGGATGAGGCCCACCCACAGCAGGGAGGGCAATCTGCTTTACTCAGTCTACAGATCTAAATATTAAACTCATCCAAAAACACCCTCACAGAAACATCCAGAGTAACATTGACCAAGTAATCAAACCCCGTAAATATTAAACTCATCCAAAAACACCCTCACAGAAACATCCAGAATAACATTGACCAAATAATCAAACCCCGTGGCTCAATCAAGCTGACACATAAAATTAACCATCACCAATGGGTTCATTCATGCAGGGGAATACCATACAGCTATTTTTAAAAATGCAATGAATGCATATATTCCAATCTATGAGGATGTTCACAATATGTTATTTGTTTAAAATAAAAAGCAACTTGCAGAAGAGTATGTGAACTATGGTCCCACATGCATAAAAGAGAAAGAAAGCAAACTATATAAAACCACATACACATATGCATTTTTAAAGAACCTTTGTATAAACATAGCAAAAGTCTAGAAGGATACAGAGCAGATTCAGTGGTTTCCTACCTCTCTCCCTCCCACAGGGAATAGAGGAGTATGAGTGGTTGAGTGGAGACTTTTGTTTTTTATAGTAATCACCGAAATACATGAAGTGCTTGCTAAATGCTCAGCGCCATGCTAGCAGGCTACATGCACAGTGCTGATTAATATGCATCACCCTCATTTACAGGACATGGAACTAAGGCCTAAGGAGGGTAAATAACTGTCCCAAGTTCACGAAACTTGAATGCTACAGAGTCATGACTTAATCCCAGGTCTGTCTGACTCAGGACTGAGTTCTGCCCACGATGTACTGTCTCCACAAAGAGACGACCTTCACGTTAAAAAATAAATAACTATACATATTCATTCCTTATATATATATTTTATTCTTTAATAATATGGAATATATGTGTATATATGTATATAGTCAATGTACTGATGTTACTCCTAAATTTTTTTAAAGGATGAATTTTAATAGCTACTCCAAAACAAAAGAAATGGGTAAGATCTGGAAAAGGAGAAAGGAAAAACAAATCAAGTAGGAAAAAAGCTTTTCCTCCCCCACTGTGTGGGGTCTTTCCAAAGCAGAACCTAAGACGAGGCATTGATGTGCGTATTTGTTCGGGAGATGATGCGGGAATTCGGGAAGTCAAGATGAGGAAATACTCATACGCCGGAGCCCCTGCTGCAGACGGCAGGGTTTGATTCTGCCAGGATCTCTGAGAAGTGGCTGCAAATCACCTGAAAGAAGGATCTTTAGATAATTTTTTGTTTTTCTAAGCAGTTCTTTTTCTAAGAAAAAAAAACCAAAAAGGAGCACAGACTATCTGTTTCTGCCAGCCCGGCTGGAAATGCATTGGCGCGCATCTCTGCACGGACACAGCGAGGGGAGACGGGGCACGGCCAGCAGGTGGGTTTTCTGTGACCGGTTCTGTCCTCGCAGGAGGCCTTTCAGACACTCGTGCACCCCAGGAGCTCCGCGCTCTGAAGTGACTCGCAGAGAAAGGAACAAACGGCGGGGAGAGTTTCACATCAAATTGCATCTGAACTTTCAACTACGTTTCTCCTAACAGCTGCCTCGGGGAAGGGTCCTGGCAAGTGCTTTTTAGATTTTTTATTCATGCGCAGACAGGAGAGGAGGTGAGGAAACAATCCCGAGATGAAGAACTCCAAATTACCAGAAGAATGCCAACTGTCAATAATCAAAATAATTCTTCTCTGCATAATCAACACCGCGTCGGCACAGCTGCTGACGGGGAAACAATAAACACCAAGTAAAACTAAAAATGTCTCTCTCTCTCTCTCTCTGTTTTCTTTCATCCTACCTTACAAGGAAAATCTGTACTGGAGCAAGGCTTTGTGAAATAGTTCCTAAAGCATGCAATCAACATTTCCTTGAAATTACAGCTGGCATCTTGCATCCAGCAAACTTCTTTCTGCCCACGTTATTATTTATTTATACCTTGTAAAGATGTTTTAACCCTCAGTTGCTAGTGCCATGAGTTTGGCAGTCGGTTGTGTGCTGATGGCACACTGCACATGGGAGTACTGACACTATGTGTGTACGTGTGTGTCTGTGTTGTGTGTAATTAGAAACATGGAACCCTTGGCCAGTGCTGCAGTCATTAAACAAGATTCTCAGACTCACTATGTGTTTCATAATATGACATCAATCCTAGTTTGAAGAGGACAATCTCAGGTTTCTGAATTGCACATCACGGAGTCCAGAGTTATTAAGGTGAAGTATTGGCTCTGGGTTCGAATTACACTCCACCATTTACTAGCATGAGACCTTGACCACTGGAGGCCTCAATGTTCTCATCCATAGAATGGGAATAAAAACATTCCCTCGGGTGTTCGTGGTAGGGATCAAGTAAAATAATTTGTGTAATATGCTCACACCATGCACAGCTCACAGTAAATGCATCATCAATGTTAGCTATGATAACTGCTCTGGAGTTGAGAAATATTTTATTCCTCTATTCTGAATTTCATTTTGTAAAATAGTAATGGCCTACGCTCCCTCGGACGTAGAAGGATTTCTACTTTCTTCCTACATACTATATAATTTGGGTGTTTATTTGGTCATGAACTGCCCAAAGAGCTAATAATGTCTGGGTCCTTCAGGGTTTACGAGTAGTGGTATGAGAGGTCAAGTATGCCCTAGAGAAGTGAACACAAGTGTCACAGGTTGAAGGATGAAGTTGCACCGGCTAGATGATTTACTCCTTTTCTGAACATGTTTCCTCTGTGTGGGTGGCTACGGCGTGGGGTGGGTTGGCTGAAACTTAGATATGATGGAGAATTTTTCCCCTGGGGAAGATTTTCTCTTGAACTCAACTGGCCTTGGTCAAGAATGGACCCTGTAAGACTGGCTACCAAGGGCCCCATGGCAGACCTAGTGCTGTGTTTCTTCTTCCTGAGTGTCCCAAAAGACTACATTTCCCAGATTCCCCTGAAGTTAGATTGAGACCATGTGACAATGTTCTGGCCAATGGGGTGTAATTAAGAGAGACTTTTTAAGGCTGGCCTTAAAAATATCTAGAAATATTTCATCATGTCTTTGACGACCTTCTTTCTTGTTATTCAGCATTCTAGACAGAGGGAAGAGAAAAGGAAAATGTCCTAAGACAGAAACAAGGTGGTGTGTTACAAAAATCAGAAGGTCAGTGGATAAGGAGAGCATGGTAAATGAGCTGATAGACTTGGGCAAAGGCCACGTCAACAGTTTTCTGCAGTTACTTTCTCAGCTAAGTGAAGGAATTCATATTGATCCTAATTACAGCTTATCTTAGGTCCAGTGGCTCACCAGAGGACATGCTGGAAATTTATGGGGGTAGTTTGGGTTGTCACATGAGAGGAAGGGGACACTATGGCATTTAGTGGGCAGGGGCTTGGATATCTCACAGTGGATAAGAGAACAGTCTCTCTTCCCTTTCCCACATGCCGTTTCTATAGATGGAAAAGTGGTGTGTGTGTGTGTGTGTGTGTGTGTGTGTGTCTCTGACCAAAATCTGATTCCATTTTAGTTATAAATACAGGTAATGTTTTTGCATGAGGCTAATGTAAATAAATTCTCCAGGAAAGCAACTACTGTGTAAATCGAGCAAAAAGTATACTTAGTTTTACTCAGAACTTTAAAAGAAGTTATTCATCATGTGAAGTAATCAAATCATTTACAACACTGCCATTACTGGTACTTAAGTCACCGGAGTAGCTCAACTGCATTGGTCTACATTTGAGCTGCTCCAGTAAGATATTCTATGCCCAGGTACTAATATACCTTTTGAACCCTCATTTCAAAATGTCATAAAGAATAAGGGCCAACAATATTCAGTTGAAGACCCTTCTATTAAATCCAAACTAATTCATTATATCAGAGGCAAGCATTTGAGGGCAGTCAGTTCTGATAATATAGGTGTTCCTAAAAATCACCTCCCTATGCAAAATAGCGCAATAAAAACCACAGGGCTTATGCGGAAATTGGAATTAGAGGCACAATACTCAAAAACTTCAATAGTGCCACATTTTAAAGAAAGAAACTAATAAAAATGGTTGTACCATTTTACACATGTTAAATGGCTAAGAAATACATAAGCACTACAATAAATGCGGCATTTTACCTTGAAAAAGACTGGAAATTTTCTTGGGCACGTGTGGGCAGTGGAAAGGCTGCAGCTTGTGAGTTATTGTGAGATAGAGAAAGAAGGGCTGTCTGAATCGGAAGGAAAGTTACAACACCAGGTGTGGGTGGGTGCGGCTCATCCCACGCAAAGAACTGAGGTCGCTGGTAGATATTTGAGTTGTGTGTAAGTGGGCTCAGTTGGGTGCCATAGCCCACTTTCACCTTGCGTTTCTCATGGGTAAAACCATGTATAAGCAAACACAAATGCTCAAATTGTCCCCTTGTATATCAGTCATGCTGCAATAAATTTGCATTTTCAAAACAAGTATTATAACCCAACTGATCATATGTCATAATGTCTCCTAGTGTCATTTTATTTTTAAATTCCTTTTATTTTTCCTTTCTATTACATTTAGGGCAATACATTCATGTTTGGAAATTACATGTATAGGTAGTTTAGATCACCTGTGACATTCACTCCATGTTAATAAAAGCGGCATTACAAAATTTTTTTTTTTTTTGAGACAGAGTCTCGCTTTGTTGCATGAGCTAGAGTGAGTGACGTGGCATCAGCCTAGCTCACAGCAACCTCAAACTCCTGGGCTCAAGCAATCCTCCTGCCTCAGCCTCCCGAGTAGCTGGGACTACAAGCATGCGCCACCATGCCCAGCTAATTTTTTCTATATATATTTTTAGTTGGTCAGATAATTTCTTTCTATTTTTTTTAGTAGAGATGGGGTCTCACTCTTGCTCAGGCTGGTCTTGAACTCCCGACCTTGAGCGATCCACCTGCCTCAGCCTCCCAGAGTGCTAGAATTACAGGCATGAGCCACCGCGCCCAGCCTACAAAATATTTTATATCAAGGAGGTGTTGGTTTTGCAAGGCTTGAGAACCTCTGCTCTAGCCTCCTGAGGGCCTGTTAAAGAATGTCACTCTATGCATTTGGTATGTGTAATCCATAGATTGGTTAAGTAGGTTTCCCACAGTGCCATTCAGATTCCCGAAATGATTTTTTCCAGGACAGGAGTAAAGAAAGAGTTCAGGTCATGATGCTAGAAATCACCCTCTGATGCTTCCCTGAACCAGCCCGCCTTCATTCATTCAGTCACAAAAATGCCCAACCTTTCATCTATGTCCACTTTGTCCAAAGCTTAACAAAAATCAATCAATCAATCAATCAACCAATCACCTGCCCAGGGCCTTCCTAGGGTCCAGCCAGACCATGCTGCCTGCCACATACACATCGTCCTCTAGTCTAGAAGTCTCACCAAAGAGAGAAGCTCATGTCATTGGACTTTTCTGGAAATGACCCCCGCCTGCCGATGTTCCTCCTAGAAAATGGTGTCCTGAATGGAAACCTGTGATCTGACCAGGACAGGAAATATCAACAGATGAATATCACACCAATTTTGGCTTTGGTTTTGGTTTTTATAAATGGAGACATTTTCAAAAGAAAAGACAAAGAATTCTTGGGCTGGAGCAATGGTTTCCAAATCCTATCACCTGAGGAGCATTTAAAAATACATATCCCCAAGCCCCGCTCCAGATCCGCTAAGGTAGAATTTCTGGAGGTAGATCCTGGAGATTGGCATTAAAAATGATTTTTGCAGGGATTTCTCATGTGGAGCAGTCATACTCGGAAGCAAATATCTCAGTTATCATCTCCTTTAAGTAAATAACTAGCAAATGAGAATACATGCCAAGTACCCTGCTAGGGGCTGGGGCTTTAAAACCATGGTTTTCTAACTTCTAAGAGATACACAGTCGAATACCAAGCGATGATTGCCATACAAGAGACAAGGACTAAGATAAAGCAGGTGTTTCTCAACTTTCGTTTTCATTATCACCACCCCAATGAGCATTTTTAGATATCTTTTTCCTAATATCCTCCCACCATAACATTTTATATACTGTTTATCTGTTCATGTGTTGTATGTACATCTGTGTTTTATAAATAAAGAGAATCTTTTTTTTTTGTTTCCCAAGAACCAGTTTTTGCCCCCTTGGCGCAATATTGCACCCATGGAAGATGCATGTCATGAAAGTATATGCAGAGGATGGTGGCAGCACAGAGAAGGGGGCAAGGAACTGCCTAGGACAGTCAGGAAGGGCAGAGGAGGAAGGGACATTTGAACCAGGTTTTGCAGGATGAGTAAGAGTTTGCCATCTGGGAAAAGGGAGGGAAGTGGGTCTCGGAGGAACAGCTTGCAAGCACATGTGCTAAGTGTTTGCAAAGCAGCGTGTGCTCTGAGATCTATACATCCATAGAAGGAGCAGGGCATTTTAACCTACAAATTTTGAAATACAATTTTAGTTACAAACTGACTTTTATGAGGTATCAAATCCTGGAATCCTTTGCAGGTGAGGTGGCTACACAGGGAGCAGAAACTGGAAGAACATTGAGCTAGTAAAGGTAGCTATTTGGTTCCTTCAATTTCAGCCTATGTCTCAGATGGAAAGACTCCTGAGTAATAAATAATAGAACACACTCTGGGCATAGTTCATTCACTACACTTCCAGACACACTTCGAATACCATTCAAAGCGAATCGCGAACGCTCTGATTAATATACAACACGGGGAGCTCTCTCTCTACATATACTCTCAAGGGTAAAAATACTGCTGAAAAGCCAGTTCTTTTTAAAGCTGAGCATGTAACACCACCTTGTGAATGATAATAAATGGCAGACTAAGCCACAAGGTAGCCTGGCCCTCCGTCTGGGCCTGCAAATTTCACATACACAAAAACGCATCCCCGCTCTTGGGCCAAGAGACCACGAACATCTTCCGGTGAGATAAGATTTCCTGTGAGACTCCTGGTATTTCCCAATTCCAACTCAGTCAGAAATAGCAACCCCAACTCTCATGGGTTGTTTTCCCTTTTTTTTTTTTTTTTTTCCGGTAGTTCTCATTTAAGCAACACTAGGAATGTGCATCTATTTGCTCTTAAAATAATATGGCAGTTATTTTTCCTACGGTCAGAGAAGTTTAAAATTGTTCGACAGCTTCAAATCTTGCTGAGTATTTAGGGAAAAGATGTCTAGATAAGGGACTAAAATGTTACCATGAGAAAAAATCCATACACCATCATCTCCACCCTACCAGGCACAGACAAGGAAACTTTATATGAAAACGGAAACTTTTAGGCTAAGCGTCTTCAGAACGGTGCCATTGTGGACATTCTAGAATGGAACATGATGGCATCAGTTTTAGTGTGAGAGGACATTCTCCTCCAGGTGGTTCCCCCTGATACAGAAGTGAACTACTTGCTTCTTGATAATGATGTATTTCTCCTATTCACAGCAGCCTATAGCATGATGAGGTACAACAGAGCTCATTGGCAGCTGGGACATTGATCTTAGTGTACTTTGAAAAACCATCAAAGAGCACCCAACTGGGTGGTCTTATAGGACACTAGTCCTATTGGATTAAAGCCCTGCCCATATGACCTCATTTAACTTTAATTACCTCCTTAAAGGCCCTAGCTCCAAATTCAGTCACATTGAGAGTTTAGGCTTCAACACATAGATTTTGAGGTGGCACACAATTCAGTGCATAACAAGCAAGAAAACTAAATTTAATACACATGTTGTTGGTGCCTTCATTTGTGAATATTTACTGGAGAATTACCGTGTGCCAGATGCTGCACTAGGGGAAGAAGACAGAACAGTGTCCAAGACAGGCACAGTCCCTCCCCTGCGTCATGGAGCTCTTCATCCACTAAGAGAGACACGCGTTAAGCACAAAACTGCACAATTTCACATGTGATTACGGTGAGAAAGAATTAAATAGTATTAGACAAAGGCAACAAACATAACTCAGAACTTACAACGTCATGGGCAAATTGGGATGCTTGGTGCTGTGCAAGACACCCCAACACATAAGAATTTATATTGTCGTTGAGGAAAAAGAAAAGAAAACCAGTATTCATGAAAGAAATATGATCATGCTTGCCTTCTCCAACTCTAATAACTAGAACTCCATCCGTTTGAGTGAGCACCGTTCTACATTACATTTATTTATTTCTTAGTAGCCACCATGGGCCCAAACACCATTATGCAAGGATATTGCAGCATTGTTGGTATTAATAGAAGAAAGAGTAATAATCCAGTTGCCATCAGAAGTGATTGGGTACATGCCTACATAGTCTTCAAAAGACTAGGGGTATATATACTAATATGAAAACAGGCACGAAAAATACTTTTGCATTAAAGAAAAAGAAGTGTAGAATGACATGTAGAGTTTGGTTCCATGTGTGTGAAATTTCAGGAGAGTCATATAGATTCAAATAGGACTTGCATATACACAAACTATCTCTGGAAGACTACGCAAAACATGATGCGTGGTTGCCTCAGGAGAGCAGAGGTGGTGTACGAAGGGCAGGAGTAGTAAAGAGATCTATGTTTCATTACAGTTGGAAATTTGCCACGTCTGGTTAGAGAAAACAATGATCTAAAGCAGTATATAGGAAGAAAAGTAGCGTCAACCAACAAAGGAAACTGTTTATTTTGTAATCTGCCCACTATCCCGAGTGTGTTTGCTTAATGAGATTCTCTAAACATTTAGAAATAAGTGGAATTAGATGAGTAGAAAGCAAGGTTTAAATACTGCTGGGGAGAAGTTGGAATTTGGGGAGCAAAAAAAGAAGGGTGAAGAGTTCCTATGAGCAGCAGGCAAAGACACACGCTTGGGAGATAAACCTTTGATGGGAAACATGATTTTAGTGGTGCATGGACACTTCCTTGGGTAAAACTGATTTACATAATGAAAAAATTATTCCCTTTTCAAATTTTTTTTTTTATTGCTGAGACATAATCAAAGAGGAAGTCTCAGTCTAATCAAAGTATGTCTTTAAGACCACTGAACTCTTTCCTGGAGTTAAAATTCAATATTACTGTTTTGATTTAATTGTATTTCTTTTCACACATATCCTTCATAGGGCAAGGGACTCTGGTTTCCCATGGAGGTCCATGAAACAAATATTTTTTCTAAAATAAATGTATTTAATTTTTTAAAGGAGCCATTTTACATGAAAATTTTAAATAATACAGAGGTGGTGGTGAAAATTGTAAATGTGAAACACGAACGACCAGAGTTTAGGAAACAGTGACTTAAACGCAAAATCCTTCCCAGCCTAGAGTAGTGAAGCTGTACGTTTGCCTGGTTGTGATTGTTGTTGATTTTTTACTTCCATTGCACCAAACAAGCACTGAATAAAAACGAGGGAGATTTTTCGGGAAGCTGCAGTTTTGTTCTTATTGCCAGTGGTATTTAACAAGAATATCCTCAGTTTCCTAGAGTCGACTCTTTGAATGACTAAGACTACTTAGAACCAAAAACGCAGTCACAGACTCTGAAGGCCTAATTAAAAGTATGATTCTTGCCCCAGGCGCGTAACACTAACCCTTTTCTTAGCATCCCAGAAGAAGCACATTTTCCTACTTGCCCCCTCTCCAGTCCCGCTACTTTTTCATTAGCTAATCCCAATTAAAACACTTTGTTACTAAAGCCATAAATCTCTGCCACTCTCGATAAGCACAAATTATCTAGAAAATAATTGTACTCTATGTCTATCCAGCTTTTTTTTTTTTTTTTTTTGGCAGTCTTTGGGACTCAGAGCCACTAAGTCAACACTCCTGCTTTTTGATTTGGGTTCCCTCCCTAATCATTTGCCTATAAAGCTACATTTCTTTAGGAAGAAAATCACCACCAATGCCCTTCTCTAAAATTAATCATAAACTGTGCCTTTTATTCCTATTCATGAGCAATTTGAGGTCGTAGGAAAAGCTTGGTCATTGTGTTCAAATCCACCTCTGCTCTTAGCCAGTGGAATGACCTGGGACAGCCAACCTGGCTAACACCTGGGCCTGATTCATAAACTGGGGAGACGGATCTCATAGGATTTAGGTTCAACATTAATAAAAGAACATAGAGACTGTGTTTAGCACAATGCCTGGACCGAGTATGCGCTCCCACTGCATAAACCAAAGCGGTTATCTTGTTTGTACATTTCTCTCATGGTCAGCAGTTGCTTCACCCAACATTTCATATGTTAAACTAATAAAAAGAAACATACACCTTATCCTGTGATTGGTTTTCAAACTCATGTATTACTCATTTCTCTGTGGTTTAATTTAATTAAATTGAGTGGCATATCAAATATTGATTTTAATAAAATCTTGATTAAGATTTGAGCAATTATCAAACACAGTTTTCCGTACCATTCTTGCATTTCAATGGCACCAACCTCAAAAACCAATTTGCTTTTAAAATAAAGAAGTGATTTTTTTATATATATATACTTCAGGCCATTTTCAGAAGTAAAGAAAAAAATGGCCTCCTGTTCTTTTTATTAGCAAAGATAAACAGCAACGTCTGACGACGGTTTTAAAAAGCTTAATCCAGTAGTTATCTCATCCCCACCGAGTAGTAAAAAGAGAAAAAAAAAAGAATTAATTCCTTTGATAAACATTAATTCAGCTCCTACCCTGTGCCAGTTACTGTTCTACCCAACACAAGGAGAGGTAAAGAAGAGGTAATCATATAGGCAGACTTAATATGTGGGGAAAAATTTGGCCACACATAAAAGTCTTTAACGTCATTAATTAATAACCAGAGAAGTACACTTATTCCAACCCTTGAAATGACTCTGTTGTGTAATTTATGAATATAGGCTCATTATCAGGAAAATCTAATGTAGGTGTGATGGTATAAATTATCAATAGCATGATATTAGCAGTTAGCCATAAGACATTTAATAAGTTAAATATTTGGTTTGATAGTTAAGCGCTTTAAAGAAGTGCCTAGCCAATAGCTATCACAGCAGCACCACCTAGAGGATGCTGAGGAGTAACACAGGGTCATTTTCCCCAACTTGCCTCCTCCCTTAAAGACAGAGAACTACTACATTTAAACATCCTATGTCACTGAGAGCATTTAAATTCTATCAAGATCGTTTAGCGTCTTCTTAAATCTTGATGTTTTAATGGAGTACCCAAATGAAACTGAATAACCTCAAAATCACAATGCATTTGGGCAAAATATTCCATGTTTGCTCCTTGCAGAGGAGGTAGAGCTGGGTGACCACTGAAGCAGCCCAGGCCCTGGGACATTCTGACCTGAGTGAGACACAGGTGTCCTCTCCCTCACACACACGCTTCCCGTTTCTGTCTTGATCCTGGACACGGGACCGCCTAGGCAGACTGGACATCCGGTGACACCTCGAAGGCATATTCCTGAGCTACTAAGTCCCTTCCTCCAGCCAAAGCGAGTCAAATTCTGGAGGTGGGATGGAAAGAGAAACGGCAAAAAATCCCCAATTTTTAAGAGTTCTCATTCTCCCTTCCGTTATTTTTTGTAATTTTTCTCAACCTGGAAACTTCCTTGGAGACACGTTAAAAGGATTAAAATTTAGATAATAAAACATGTTAGCCCTTCATAGAAATGAGCACTGTCCCTGCATTATTTGGTTTTAGAATTTCAGCAGGCTTTGCTGACTGCCAGCCGACTGCAGCTTCCCAGGGGAATGGCAAAAATGCATATTCACTGTGCATATGAATTGGGGCCAGTGCGGCAAAGGGGACCACCCACTCATCTTCATTCCCACTCGTGGGCTCTGTCTGCCTGGGGAGGGCGGAGGAAGTCACATTTTGCCAGCGAAGGCATTAGATGCAGAAGTCTGCATTAACCTGCACCTTCTTGCCTCTGTACCTGAAGTCAGGGTTCCCTCCTGAGCACAGTAGTAAAGCGAACGCAGTATCTCAATTCGTGGGGATGCTCTGAATGTCAGGTAATGAACCAGTTTACCAAAGTAACACCAGGTTTTACCTACAGAAATATTTTCCCCATTCTGTATGCTAAGAAAGCCATAGCTAACGTCATACAGAACTGCAATAACTTTAGTTCTTTGAAACAGCATCCTTTTTTTACACATACTTCCCCTTCTGTTCCTCTCCCGTACTTACTTGCCTAACTAGTGTCTAATTCTCTTTGGGGGTTCAGCTTAGATATCACTGACTGCAGGAATCCCTCCAGGACCCCTCACACTGGGTTAGGATGACCTTCTGTGTGCCCATTTGCAACCTATACTTCTCCCAAGAGGAGGCTTCATGCACAGCTTTATGATTACTTGTTTATTAATCATATTCCCAGTAGGCTGTAGGCACCGTGAAAGCAGGGGATATTCCTACCTTATTTACACTTGTTATCTCTGCATCCCCAGAGTTCTGCCCCAAATATTCCATCAATTGGAATTTGGTTGTTGGAGGAAACATTGTCCCATATAAATGGGCTTCACCTTGGGAGGGACCCTGATACTCTGTGCATAGTCTCCATCCTTTCCCTTCAAAGCAGGTTTCTCAGCACCCTCCACTTTACTCTGACTCTTACTTTGTTCTCCTTGTCCCCAAAGCAGTCAGAAGAAGCGATCAAGATTCAATAAGGTGAGCTGTTTCTGGATAGTTGAGGCTTATGGCAGTTCCATTTGGCATCTCTTCATCATCTCCAGGCTCATTGTATTAGGCTGGTGCAAAAGTCATTGCGCATTTAGCATTGTTGGCATTTGCCGTTTGATATTGGAATACATTCTTAAATAAATGTGGTTATTTTATACATCATTTTAATGTGCATTTCTCGCTTTATGTTTTTTTGCTAATGACCTATTGCTTGCTGTTTATTTTATATTTATTTTAGACTATGGGACTGATGTTAGACAAAAAGCAAATTCCAGCAATTTTCTTATTCAAGTTCAAAATGGGTCGTAAAGCAGGGGAGACAACTCACAACATCAACAATGCCTTTGGCCCAGGAACTGCTAACAAACATGCAGTACAGGGGTGGTTCAAGAAGTTTCACAAAGGAGACAAGAGCCTTGAAGGTGAGGAGCGCAGTGGCCGGCCATCAGAAGTTGACAATGACCAATTGAGACCAATTGTCGAGGCTGATCCTCTTGCAACTATTCATAGCACAGATGGAAGACAGGGAGCTCAACTTTGTTGCTCAGCCGCTCACTGTGTCCATGGAAGGACTATGATATTTTGGAACCAGAATAACATAAGACCATAGAGAGTATACAACAGACACCCAGATACAGAGGCAGAGCCATACTCAGGAAAGTTCCAGAATGGTGTGAAATGAGATTTACCACTCCAGACCCTTATTTTGTCATTTGACTTCCTTGCCTCAGATTACATCTGCAAAATAGGGCTAAGATGGAAAAGCTCAAGGTAAGGCCAACTGAGACAAAGCACACAGAGATGCTTGGAAAACTGTGTTTATAGAGGTGTAACAGAATGCCCCACCATCCAATATCCAATATCCTTAGTTTTTAAAGGTCTGAGGAGAATATTTCACTGCCCTTAAATGTTTAATTAGGAAATAAAACTTATAGCAAAATTAGCCTAGCATGTATTAAATGATAACCAGTAGATCCTAAGTGTGAGAACCAGGTAGAGATCATTTAATGTACAACACAGGGGAAATGGCACATATAGCTGTTCCATTTTTGTTTTCATATTTATAATTTGTGTAGATGGGACTATGCATGCAGAGTATGATAAGTAAACATGTCGCAGCCAATTCCCTTAGAAAAGGCTCATAGTCTTTATTCATTCATAAAAACATTTTTTTTAAATTACTGGAAGCTGGCAAAACACAGGATGAGAATTTTCCAAAACAGACAAAAGACATTAATCCACAGTTTCAAGAGGCACAACAAACCCCAAGCAGTATAAACACAGAGAAAGACACGCATAATGAAACTGCAATGTGTGAGTGATCCAGTTTCTCTGCAGTCTTGCCAGCCTTCGGCATTGTCATTGTTTTTTATTTTAGCCATTCTGATAGGTGTATAGTGATATTTCATTGTGGTTTTAATTTGCATTTCACCAATGGCTCATAACGTTGAATATCTTTGTGTGTGCTTATCTACCATTGTATACCCTCTTCAGTGGAAAGTTTCCTTCTGTCTTTTGCCCATTTTCTAACTGGATCATTTGTATTTTTTTACTGTTGAGTTTTAAGTGTTCTTTATCCCAGATCATAGTCCTTTGTCAGACACATGGTGTGCAAATATTTTCTCCCAATATGTAGCTTGCTGTTCATTCTCTTAACATGATCTCCTGAAGACCAGAGGTTTAGGTTTTAACTTTGATGTAGTCTAATTTATAAGTTTTTCCTTTTATTGGTTGTGCTTTGGGTGCCACATCTAAAAACTTTCAAACTCTAACTCTAACCTTCATAGTTTTCTTTTTTCTCTTCAGTGTTATGTACTGTCTTTGTCTGGTTTTGGTACCAGGGTAATGTTAACTTCATAAAATCATGAAATGAATTAGGAAATTTTCCCCCT
Organism: Lemur catta; assembly: GCF_020740605.2. Classification (NCBI taxonomy): domain Eukaryota; kingdom Metazoa; phylum Chordata; class Mammalia; order Primates; family Lemuridae; genus Lemur; species Lemur catta. The sequence goes on along the minus strand of NC_059147.1, from coordinate 13,989,761 downwards.
TCTTCTATTTTCTGAAAGATACTGTATAGAAATGGTGCTAATTCTTCTTCAAACATTTGGCAGAATTATCCAGCAAATCTCTAGTGAATATTTCTTTTGGGGAATTTTTAAATTATGAATTTAATATATTTTGATTTTTTTTTTTAGGTTCTTTTTTTCTTGTAGAGATAGGGTCTTGCTATGCTCCCTAGGCTGGTCTCAAAGTCCTAGGCTCAAGCAATCCTCTTGCCTTGGACTCCCAAAGTGCTAGAATTACAGGCATGAAGGCATGACCCACTGCACCTGGCCCTTATTTATATTTTCTTTTTCAATTTTACTTTTTTTCTTTTTGGTAACGTTTTTCTAGTTTCTTGAAGTGACAGTTCAGATCTTTAAGACTTTTCATTTTTTCTAATGTAAGTAACTAGTGCTATAAATTTTCTTCTCATAACTGCATTAGCTGGGTTCCACAAATTTGATATATTGTAGTTTCATATTCTTTCAGTTCATTGTATCTTTTTAATTTTCCTTGAGACCTCCTCTTTGACCCATGAATTATTTAGAAATGTGCTGGTTAGTTTTTCAAGTGTTTGCAGATTTTCCTGTATCTTTTGTTATTGATTTCTATCTTCAATCCACTGTAGTCAGAGGACATACTCTGCATGATTTCTATTCTTTTAAATTAGTTAAGCTTTGTTTTACAACCCAGGGGGATGTGGTCTCTCTTGGTATATATTCTCTGGGCACTTGAAAACAATATGTATTCTGATGACACTGGTTGGAGTAGTCTATAAATGTCAATTAGATCTTGTTAGTTAATGATGCTATTAAGTTTTCTATCCTTGGTGGTTTTCTGCCTGGTTTTTCTATCAATTTTTGAGAGAAGGATGCTGAACTCTTCAACTGTCATTGAAGATGTGCCTATTTTTCCTTTGAATTCGGTAACTTTTTACTTTACATATTTTGCAGCTCTACTGTTTTTGTGCATATGCTTTAATATTTAGGATTGCTTATGTCTTCTTGGTTAACTGACCATTTTATCATTATGTATGTTCCTCTGTCTCTGGTAACATTCTTTGCTCTGAAGTCTATCTGATTTCATATAGCCACTCTTGCTTTCTTTGGATTAATGTTTACACAGTATATTTTTTCCATCCCTTCATTTTCTACCTGCCTATAATATTTGAAATGAGTTTCTCATAGACAACCTATAGTTCATTCACGTTTTTTTTAATGCACTCTGATGATCTCTCTTTTTATTGATGTATTTAGACTATTTATATTTAATGTAATTATTGACAGGCTAGGTTGGGGGTGGCAATCTGGGCTCCCCACATGATCTTCACAGAACCTTCTGGGGACAGAGAGCAACTAGTTAACACCCAGCAGGTGTGCAAGTCCCAACTCTCTATTGAGCATAACTACATTTCAATAAAATTATTGAAATAATTTTCAATAAAATTATTTCTCAAAATAGATGGTGAGCTGAATGTGGCATGTAGGCTATAGTTTGCTGACCCCTGGTCTGTTGTATTTACCTAGATGTTTTCTATTTTTTTCTTCTTCCTTCATTCCTGATATTCCACATTTCCCTCTCATATCATTTCACTTCCATTTAAAGAACTTCCTTTAAATTTTTTTTTTTTTTAGTGCATGTCCTCTAGTGACAAATTTTTGTTAATTTTCCTTCTTCTGAGAATGTCTTTATTTCCCCCTTTTACTAAAGGATATTTTTGTAGAAATCAAGCACGGGGTTGACAGTATTTTGTCTCAGCTCTTTAAACATACAGTTCCTCTCCCAGGTTTATGATGAGGAACCTACAGTCACAAGAATCACTCCTCTATAAATAATGTTTCATTTTTTCTGCTTCTAAATTTATTTATCTTCAGATTTTAGCATTTTGATTATGATGTGTTTGAACATGAATTCATTTTTGTTTATCCTCTTCAAGATTCACTGAGCTTCTTGAATTTATAGGCTGTCTTAAAAAATATAAACAATTTTTCACTATTACTTATTCAAATATTTTTTCTGCCTGGCACTGTTTCTTCTCTCCTTCTCAGACACTAGTGACAATTTTTGGATTTTTTGAGTTTTTGCAAAGTTCCTTGATGCTCTGTTCTTCCCCCCGCCCCTAATCTTTTTTCTCTCTATTGCTCAGATGGGATAATTTATTTTGAACTATCATCAAGTTCACCTACTCTTTTCTCTACCATCTCCAGTCTGCTATTTAGCTCACCCATTTTATTGTTTATTATAAAAAAGACACCTGCACCCAAATGTTTATAGCAGCACAATCCACAATTGCAAAGATGTGGAAACAACCCAAGTGTCCACCAATACATGTGTGGATTAACAAAACATGGTATATGTATACCATGGAGTACTACTCAGCCATAAAAAAATGGTGAACTATAAATACCTCTTGCACTCATCTGGATGGAACTGGAAACCATTCTTCTAAGTGAAGTATCACAAGAATGGAAAAACATACACCACAGGTACTCACCATTAAATTGGAACTAATCAATCAACACTTACGTGCACATATGGAAATAACATTCAACAGAAATCAAACATGTGGGAGGGGGAGTGGAGGGGATGGGTAAATTCACACCTAACAGGTACAGTGCACACTATCTGGGTGATGGGCACACTTATAACTCTGACTCAAACAGTACAAAAGAAATTTACATAACCAAAATGTTTGTACCCCTGTAATATTCTGAAATTTAAAGAAAAAAGAAGGGAGAGAGGAAAGAAATAGGGGAGGGAAGTAGGGAGGAAAAGGCTAAGAAATGGAAAGATGAGAATGAGGGAGAGAGGGGAGGAAAGGAATGGAGGGAAGAGGAGAAAACATACTAGGGAAAGGAAAAGATAGATGAAAGAAACATGGTTAAATAATCCACAATGGGCACCTGGTATGAACCAGGCATTTCATCCACATATCATTTAAACCTCCCATCAACTTCACAAATAAGGAAACTGAAGCTTTGGGAGTTCATTTTATTCAAGGAAACACACCTAGAAACTTCAACCCTAGCTCCAAATCCTGTGCTCTTAATTCCAACAGACAGGATAACCTTATGGGAAGTAAATATTTATGTTACACTTAGGTCATGAAAAGAATTACCCCAGAAGGTGCCTTTGTCCTAATAAGAATTAGAAAATGATTAATTTTCTGAAGTCTTAAATCTGTAATTCTCTAATTTTATATCATTGGGTCAGTCATGTGGAATATTTATTGATATCACTGACATCCTCTAATCCTGCTTTAGTATTAAGGGGCATTTTAGAAGAATCTAATGTCTATTTTCCAAAGGGAAGCAGTAGAGCACTGGAGAAGTTCTGTTTAAGTTGATCAACAATGTGTTACGAGAAAATGGCCACAAAATATATCCCATGGCCTAGTTCATACTATTTGCCTACTAGTAGGAATGCCAAAGATAGCTATTTGTGGTGGCATAGAAAATTCCAAGAGAAAACTCAACATCATGAAGTTACCTGGATTTCTTCAGACTAACCAGACAGCAACAGAAAATTATCAAGGACAAGAGAGACCCTTCAGAAGAAAATCATCTCATTTTGGCAAAATCATATGTGGGGAATTAGTGGACTTTAATGAATCACTTTTGGGGTTAAGTAAGAGTACTGCAAAAAATATTACTCATTAATACTTTCACTTAAGTTCAAAGTTACTTAATACTCATTGTGAGTCAAGAGAAAAGGTGAGGGGCTGGGAGGTTGGGAGGGTGCAGGGGGAATTCACATGTATCGAGGAGAGCAGGGAACACGTGAGACATTCCAAAGACACTTAACTAGCACAGCACTGAATATTCGTTAGTCTCCAAAAAAGGCATAAAAATTAAACCAACCTACCTCCAAGGAATAATTAGATGTGAAAAATTGATAAGGAGAAAATGGCTCATATTCTCCTCATTGATTTCCTGTGCACAGTGAGTCAAACTCGACTGTTGGTTGGAAGTCAGTTTGGCTACTTCTTATTTCTTTTTTAGCGGTTGGGCTCTCCTGTCAGTGCTTTTTATGCTGGAGTCGTTCTTTGCTCTAATCACAGCTGTCAGCTATTGAATGAGCTTGACACCCTGACTCCAGAAACGAGGGAATTCACACCCCATGCATATGCAGTTGGTTCCTTCATTAAAGCTGACTGACATATCAGACATGGTGCACCGTCGCTGCTTTTCATAAGAAAAACAAATGGCTACACAATCAAGTAGGGCTCTCCCTGATCTGAAACACCCAGAGAGGCCAACAATCAGTCTTTATTCAACTCAGCCAGTATTACTGTAAAGACCTCTATTTTCATTACAGCAAAATGGCGGATACAATCAGTGAAAAGCCAGATCTGTACACACACACACCCCCCAGATTCAGACTCCTTCCCCACAACCTTAGCTGTCCTTTCCAAATCATCTCAGTTGCAGTCCCAGGTGTTGAGAGCCAAGTGGGATTAGCTGGCTACTGGGAACTGGCTTTTTGAAAAGTGTAAATTTCTTGGAGGGAAAAAAAGCAGAGAATTACAGTGATTAGAATCACCCACACCCCGACAAAAAGTGAAGCAGAACGTGAGCTTCTCAGAGTGTTTCTGTACTTAAATTAATATCATAAAATGATAGACTCAGAGGTGAAACGGATCATCTAGTCCAAAACCACCAATGGAGTCCAATATTATTCCAGAGCATCCGTAACAAGGGTGAATTCAGAACCTAGGTGACATTCCTAGCAATTAAGCATGCCTTATTTAGTGGGACACTGCTTTCTGGAAACGGAAGCACAAAGTGAATCAGTATTATAGGAAGGCATTATGGCATGATACCTACGGAGATGCGTTTCCCAACTTACAATTTACATTCTGTAATCAATGTCCTTTTCAGACCCCAGGAAGTCATAGCATGACTCCAGCCACAGAATTTTCCAGCCGTGCTTCATACAATAGTTGGTCTCTTCCTCCCCTGCTACGAGGCTATTATCAATGTCCTTCAAAAGGTCAAGTGACGTCTGACCATCCCTCTTTACCTTTAACTTGTTTCCTCCATCAGGTTTTTACCCATTAGAATGCTCTTCTATGGCAATTTGTAGAACTTGCAGTACTACCACTTGCAATATTTCAGCAACTTAGATCTTTTAACCAAAAAAATGGCATGAAGAAAGATCCTAACGAATTAAGCAAAAATACTGGTTAAGTAGCATCTCTAACTGAGTTGAGAGCAGTGAGGGGGTGCTACCACTAGGTGAGAGCGCTTACTCACCGATTTGGCCGTGGGCAGATACACATAAATATACACACACACACACACACACACACACACACACACAGTTGTACTACTTGATGCTGTTGTATGTTTTCCTACAACATAAAAACTGCTGGGGCGGGGAGGGAACGTGCGGGCGGCGCCCAGGCAGCTGAGTCTCTCACCAACCACCTAAAGCAGCCCAACCCCGAAGGAAAACACACCCGCCCCCCCGTTTATGAGCTCGAGAGCACGTATCGCACTGGGGATGATGCTAGTTTGTCGCACTTTGTCCGCCTCCCCCGCTGGCGTGTCCCCGGGCCCAGGGGAGCCCGGTGCGTGCGGGCACTCAGGGAGTTCTCGCGCGGGTGGCTGGGCCCTCGGCGCGGGCGGCCCGCTCTCCCCTTCCCCACCTCCGCCCCATCGCCCCCAGCCCGGGCGAACCCCAGGTGAGCACCCGCGCCGCTCCGTTTCGAGAACCTTCGCCTGCGGGGGCCGGAAGGCGGCAGGACTACAGTCAGGGCGGAAGAGCCGCCCCCGAGCGACCTCCTGCCCCACGCGCGCGCGCGCGCAGGCGCGGCCCCGACGCTTCCGGGAGGTCACTTCCTCCCCGTCTCCTAGCAACGGTTGGAAGCGTTGTTGACATCGTGGGAGGCTGCGGCGCCGGACTGAGCCCGGAGTCTCGCCGCCCGCGCGATGGTAAATCTGGGGTCCCCGCCCGCGCCCCGCCGCTCCAAGGGCGCCGACCGCCTGCGGCCTTCGCTGCCCGGCTCCCGGGCAGTCCCGGGCCGCGGCGAGGGCCGGTGGAAGCTTCTTGGAGGGGCGAGAGGGACACCGTGGAAAGGGAGAAGATGCCCTCCAGATGGGGGGAAGCTATCTTGAGGGCTGATTTCGGGGGGTGGTACTTGGGGAGGGGTGATGATGAGAAAGGTAAGAGAGAGAGAGTGAGGGGATGAAAAATGCCGAGGGGGATGAGAAAGCCTGGGAGCCAGGAACGTTTGCCAACGGCAGGAGCGAGATGGAGTGGAGAAAAATCAGATCCCGAGATGGGCGGGACAGGGAGAGCAAGGGAATGGAAAGGGGAAGAAGGGGGGTTGGATATTGAGAGAGAAGAAAGGCAAATAAAGAGAAAGAAGGAAAGAGGGGAGGGAAGGGAAAGAGCGTCTCCCCGCCCCCACCAAGGAAAAAGTAAGAAATGGAAAGTAGAAACTAGGGAAACTGGGGAAAGCAAACAGCGTTAAGAGGAATGAAAAGGAGATTGGAGATGGGGATTAAGACATTATATTAGGAGGGCTCAGAAATCATAAGAGGAAAAACTGGGAGGCGAGAAGGGTCAGGGAGAGAAGAAATAGGAGTTTGGGAAAGAAGTAAAAAGGAGAAAGATAAATGAGGGCAGTGGCTCCAAGGAGCTGTGGACATCGTCGTAAAGATTACCAAAAATGCAATCAGTTGTTGATCCCCTGTACAATTATTACGCCTTAATGCAGTGTTTCCCAAAATGAGATGCAAACATTAGTTGCTACATAAGATGGCCCAGAAATGCCAAATAATAGAATGAATCACATCGTGAGAAAGTTATTCCTCTTTCATTTTGTTCAGCGTTGAGACTATGTACAGGAGAAAGTTTCTGACACTCTTAGGTCCTTAATGCCACTATCATTTGGTAATTTCCATTTTTTCACCTGAAGAGCAGACCTCCAGCTCAGAGCTTTCATTGTGGTAGAATTTAATAATATATTCTACTTTCTCTTCATTTTGTTTGTCTTTACAGTTGTTTCTGTTGGTGACAAATGATACCAGGTTTCCATTTGTGGTAGTGGTGTATAAATAAAATGCATTTATTTAAGCTTTTAGCAGTGAGATAATTCAAATAACATGCTAGATAAATAATATAGATGGTATTCATAATGGCAAAAATTGTGACTCTAGTACACAAATGCCTGAAATTCTGAAAACACATGCTATGATGGTAGCAGAGAGAAAATAAGTGCTTGTACCCACATTTGACTAAAGTAGCATAATGTTTACCTGTGGAATGTTGAGGGAAAAAAGAATGTAGCACACCCTCATCAAGACACTCTGCAGAATACTATCTGAATTCAGAATATCCAGTGATTGCTCAGTCATGAGCAATATACAAGTTTGGAAAAGATTACTTTTGATTTTGGCATTTCTAGAAGGGAAGAAAACTGATACAATACAGTCTATACATAGGATTCAGAAAGGTGAGTTTAGAACACAATAATGGATTCCAAACTAATCATCCATGGTTGAACACGTAGCTTGCACTGAGACCCAAGATACAGTTATCAAGAAAACCCTGGAATCCTGGAAAATGTTGTTTTCTTAGAATATCCTTCTGTAAATTTAATCCCCTAAATACCCAATTAGGTAGCATTAATGAAAATGAGATTTCTCATTAAGGACCACTTCTAGACAGAGGGAGGCCATGATATATAGCTCTATAAATGCTTAAATGACTATAGATGCAGAAATGCAGAAAAGGAATTTTTCATGTGAATGCAGAAAGTAAATGAGTGAAAGATGATCTGGGACAGATTTCTGTGCAATGTAAAGAATAACTTTCTAGCAAATGGAAACAGATAAAAGTGCAGTGAGTGCTTGTGAGGCAGTAAGATCTCTTTCTCTACAAGGTTCAAGCCAAGAGATTTGTCAGCGTTGTATGCAGGGGGTCTTCTATAGGTTTTTACGTGGGACTTGACAATTTCAAAGCTGTCTTTCAAAAGTCTGAGATATAGCACCTAGCACCTTAAGTTAAGGAGATAGAGGAGAAGGTATCTTTTAAAACATTATTCTCCCTGGGGTGGGGTCATCACAAAGACCCTTTTGGTTAACTGCCTTTTTGATCTCTTCCAGGCAGAGGTGGAGGAAACCCTAAAGCGGATCCAGAGCCATAAGGGGGTTATTGGAAATATGGTTGTAAATGCAGAAGGTAAATATGTCACAGGCTGTCTTCTTGACACACACAAGCCAACCAGGACCTGTTTGTTATGTCAGTCCTTAAGACAAACATTTTAAAATTGGAAATCAAAAGTATGTGTATTTTACCTGTGGCATTTACTTGTCAAACATCTATTGAGTATCTATTATATGCCAAGCATTCTGCTAAGAGATAGGGATATCAATGTGCATAAAACATGCCTTAAAATCTCTATATATTCCTAAGAAACACTTTATGTTGTCTATTATTTAAAGCTTTGATAATTCCCTTCCAACATTTCAAAAGTGCCAATAAAACTATCATTTTGAAGATAGGGAGTGTATTATTGCCGGCAGTTTCTTTTTGTTTTAACATTGTAAAGGGCACAGAGGTTCAGTCTTCATTTTAAGTGGAATTGATCCTTTACCACAGTTAATAAAACTCTTTGAGAATTAATTTAATATCATTTATAGTGTAGTCTTTGTGGATGCGGTATTAGAAGGGCCAGTACATTTCCAGCAATGAAATCCACAGACTTACCCGAAACTCGCTCTTGCTGCAGAAGCCTTATTAAGAATCCACATGGCATTTTCTCTGGCACATTGCTCCATGCTCAGCTGTGGTGGCGACCTCTTAAAGGTTCCTGCTGGTTTCATTGCTAATTCAGGCATTTGTAAGGACAAGAGGTGACAGAAATTCCGGAGCATTTTTTAAAATCAGAGTAGCTACTTCACATAATTCACAGTACAACCATGGAATTGGCATGTTGCCAATTTGGTGCCTGGGCAAAATCCATCAGTAAATATTGATTGAGTAACTATCAACTGAAAGTCTGTTTAAACTGTGTACTGAAATTCCTTGCCATGAAGAATGGGAAAATAGCCTCCTTTACTGGTGGTTTTGACAATTAAATGAGATAGTAATTGTCTAGTGCCTGACACAATACCTAACACTTAATAGAATTGCAATTAAATAGTTCTGAGAATGCGGAAATTTTGAATTCATTTGTACAGAGGAAACATTTGATTTGTTTTATAAAATTAAGAATAAGTCAATGCCAAATGAGTGAGATAGGCACACACATACAATAAATATAATAAATTCACCAAGCTTCAGTAATCGGTGGGTGGAGAGAGGACTTAAGATCAGCATTAACAGGTAGGTCAACATTTCCAGGCAGCGGTCCAGCCCTAGTGTGTGGATCTGGTTGAATTAATTTTATTTCCACGTATTTGCATACTGGGCTCTCCACATGATTTCATAAAGGTTCTGTGTTAGTTTCCTTTGGCCACAGTGACAAAGTACCACATACTTGGTGGCTTAAAACAACAGAAATTAATATATTCTTTCTCAGTTCTGGAGGCCAGAAGTTGAATTCAAGACATCAGCAGTCATGCTGTCTTTGAGGACTCTGCAGGGGCATCCGTCCTTGCCTCTTCCTAGCTGCTGGTGGTTGGGGTCAATCCTTGGTGTTCCTTGGCTTACATTACTCCAGTCTCTGCCCCCGTCATTACATGGCATTCTCTCTGTGTCCCTGTGTCTCTGTTTTCTTATAAGAACCTCAGTTATTAGATTAGGGGCCACTTTAATCCAGTATGCCCTCTTCTTAACTAATTACATCTGCAAAGACTCTGTTTCCAAATAAAGTCACCTTCAGAGGTTTAGGGTGGACTTGAATTTGAGGGGGCCACTATTTAACCCTGTACAGGTGCATCGACCTGTGACACCCAGAACAACTCCTCTAATGTGCTTGAAAGATCTTGGTCTAAAGCAGGTAATCCTGGTGATGCGCAGCAAATGTCTGAAAAATGTCCAATCCCTTCAATCTGTAACTCCACTGCTAGGATTTATCCTAAGAAGTGATAAAGAAAAGATTTAGGTACAAGGAGACTCACTAAGGCATCGTGTAGAACAGCCATAAGTAAATAGACAAGTAAATAAATCTATCCCAACAGTAGGGGAGTTTTTAAATTAACTGTGTAATATTTACTTGATGAACATTACTCTGTTTAAAATGTTGAAAAATATTTAGTGTCAAGGGAAACTATTCACAATATTAGATGAAAAAAGCAGAGAACAGAGCAGCATTCAGCATTGTCTAATCCTATACACAGCCAGATGCACAGGTATATTTCAAATAACTGCAGAAGGAAGGGTAAAGGGGCGTTACAGTGATCACCTCTTAGTGGTGGGACGAAACGTGATTTTTGCTTTATTTTCCCAAGGTTTCTCAATTAGCACTTCTCCAAAGGTAACGAAATATTTTTAATACCCATTAACTTCTAATTAACCTCTGCTAGGATAAAGTTGTATTAGGATCCAGGGCACTTTTCGAGGTTTCTGGATAACCCAGAGTTTTTACCTACAAGCCAAATTAATCTTTTTCCCAAAAATATAAATGAGGGGATTATTTTTATGTTCAGATTATTAATAACTAGAATGTATGACAAAGATGTTTATTAATAGCATACGATATAAATTGCATGGCCAGAATGTAATAAAATACTCAATTTCAACAGCCTACTCAATTTTAGATGAAAGTGCTATTTATTATAGTGTGCTTGTGCAGCTTTGGGAAGTCCTATGAAATTTTATGCCAAAAATATTTAACAAAGATGGTGTTTCCGTATCCTTGTTCTCTACTCGTGGTTTTGGTCTACTAATTCTAGGCAAATAACTTTAACTTATTTTCAGATTGTATTTGTGGTTAGGTAGGCCTGCTACCATGTTTATTCATTTAGGTATCATCATATCCATGTGAAATATAGTCCTTTGGTTTCACTGCTGTTGAAACATAGACTTCCTAGTCATGACAAGAAAGTAGACTTATCAGTTTAGCCCAGTGCTGAGTGGTATAGGTTTTGATTAGAGCAGATTTTTTTGTTAACATTGGTTTCCCATTTATAAAACCATTATTTACAATATTGCAACACTGATCATTGAATTAGATGCAGGTAAATATATATATTTGTCTCCCAGATAGCCAGATCTGTCATATATTATATATATAAGCCTGATTTCTGTAGGCTCTCAATTTTAAATATCCCTGACATTTCTAACAATCCATCATTTGAATTTCATTAGGTTTTATCAGCCATCCAGGCAATTCCTTTTATTTTGAAATACAATCTATCAACCAAAGTACAAATGTATAGTTGAAGATGATAAACTGAAATAATGAGTGCCAGCTTACTAGGATCATAAAGAATCATATTTTAAAGTAGTGCCATAAATTCAGCAATATCAAATTTTAAAATGCACATACTCTTTGTTCTAGGAGCTCCATTTTAGGAATTTATCCTACACATGCATACAAATGTGAAATGACATGCACAAGGACATACTCTGTAGCTTTGCTTCTAAAAGTCAAAGATTGGGAACAACCTTAATGTCTGTCGGGAGGATATATTAGTCAAGTGTGTTACAAAACATCCATTCAACAGACTGTTCTTCAGTCATTAACATGAATTACTTAGCTTTATATATACTGTATCAAACAATTTCCCAAGTGTATTAAATGAAAAAAACTTAAGGTACAAAATAGAGAATGATACCATTAAAATACAGAATATAAACGTATCTCTGGAAGAATACCTAAGAAACTGGGAGCAATGGTTGCATCTCAGAAGGGAAGTGGGTGAAGTTTATACCATGTGCTAAATTACTTTTAATAATTTTTTTAATGACCTCACATGGTACCAAGCAAGAACTCAATGAATACTAGTTGACTGATTTTTTTAAATGTCTGTGGTGAATACCAAAAACTCAATGTGTTTCCACATTGTGCACTTATTATGCAGAAAGGCTGTTTTATTTATTGACATGGATCATGAGTAGACTAATAAAATAGACCTGAGCATCTGATTCATACTCTTGTCATCTACATTTTAAATAACTTATTCTGGTTGTATTTCTTTTGATACTGAGCAATGCAGACTTAGTAGGTAGTCACTCTTAAAGATGCAAAATAAAACTATTTGTCAAAAGGTTCCCTTCAAAGCTTGAGTGCTTGCTACATTTCTGCTTCCTGCTTGTTAAAGAGCCATGCTTTGTGATCTTTCATCAGGTATGAAAGACAACTGACTGCCTTCTAGGGAAAAAGTGAACAAATTATACAAAAATTAACAAGGTTTATAGGATACCTTATTTATTGAATAGGTTCCCCTGTACATATTGTTCTCATAATGTTTAGCAAGACCTATTCTGGAGTAACAGTTATCTGTTTCAAGAAATCAATCTGTTTCAAAGTCAAAATTGTTGGTCTCCAAGAGCTGTATGAAAACTTGGTAAAATCCTAAGTTTGTAATGCTCTTTCACTCTTGAAAGTGTTCATATGGTTTAGCAGTTTCGAAAGCTACATTGTCAGAAGGAAAACCAAGAGCTACGTTAGACTCTTTAATTGATTGGCCTCAATACAGGTACCTAAGGAAATTGACAGCAACCCCAAATTCACCTTAATAAGTCTGCCTAAAGTAAAGGCACTTTTGCAAATCAAATCCTTGGAATTCCCTGGCTATCCGGTTGTTCTCAAAATACTATGAAGGCTATCTCTGATTAGATACAATACATGTAAAATACCTACCACAGCACCTGGTACATAACAGGCACTGATGCTGGGTGACCTGAATTGAGCTAGATTGATTTCAGCTAACTTGAATTATACTTGTGTATTTATCTGGCTAGAATTTTCCAGTTCATAGGTTGTTTTAAACTCATATAATAGAACACTCGAGCACACAAGTAGCCCAATGTAATAATTCTTTAAACCAAGAATGAGGGCAAGCCAGGGAATGCATAGCAAAACTACAATGTCTTTGTCACCATATTTTCTCAGTTAAAATTTTAAGGTTTGCACAATGTTGTGTGAGGAGTTATAAAGGAATTTTGAAAATCCCCTTTGATGTGCTCCCTAGCATGTGCGCTTATATCCCTTTATGTTTCTGGCCTCAGAGAAGACAACTAACAGCGTGTCAGAGCCCAGGCATTTCAACGCAGACTCGCTGTAGACAGGACACTTAGGGGAATGCGTTTCATATAAAAATATGTTAACTTAGCACTGAAATAATCAGTTAACAGCTTCCAAAAGAAGCTGCTGAAGGGAACCTTTTGACAAATAGTTTTATTTTGCACAAAAATGTCCCATCACTCCGTTAGCTATAAAAAACTGTAAAGTACCAAGTGACCAGAGGACTGATTATGATATATCCAGAAAATAGTAAAGTGAGCAGGGATTAAAAATAATGGGGATGACACTGTCAACAAGGACAGCTGGTGTGCTATAATTTAAATGAAAAATGCAACTGTCAAATTTGTAAATAGAGTTTGACTCAAGTATACTGAAAAATCTAGGTAGAAACAAAAAGATTGGAAGGAAATAAACTAAAATTGATAGCAGTAATAGCAGCCATCGCGTTTTCATCCTCTTTACAATTATCAGTGTTTTCCAATACTTCCAAAATGCACATATGACTTTTAAAATAAAAGAAATTAACCAAAACTTAAATCTCCTGATAGGTATTCCTATCCGAACAACCTTGGACAACTCGACCACAGTTCAATACGCGGGTCTGCTTCATCAGCTGACAATGAAAGCCCGGAGCACGGTCCGCGACATCGATCCTCAGAACGACCTCACTTTTCTCAGGATCAGATCAAAGAAACATGAAATCATGGTAGCGCCAGGTAATTTGGCATTTTGTTTTGTATTTAAAGCATCTTTCTACTTCATTGGATAAAAGCCTTGTTTCAAAGAATGGGGACTATGGATTTTAGTATATGAAATGAAACACTACTCATCAGTTACGAAATGAAGACATTTGACTCTGAAGATTCCAGTCCGAAAATTGTATGAAATTAGCAATTAATGTGAACTGTGAACAAGTTGAATGTTGCCCGCTTGCATTTATTAGTAGTAGTCAAAAAATTTAGGAGATGTGGGTCTCATTTTCAGTGAACATAGCACACAGACTCTGGAGGGTGCAAGAAATGTCCCCTGCCCTGGAAATAAGGTAGGGGGCGGGATCTCAGCTGAAAGGATCTCAAACCCTCCCTGCAGGGAAAGCACATCCACCCGGTCTCCCAGAAGACAGCAGCCACACAAACACTTCTTTCCTTGCAGGAATTACGTTCACAGTGTTAGTCAATGACTATAAAACATGACTTATGCTACTAAATCTAGTCTAGAACAAACTTCTCCATAGCACATGTATCAAATCAGAATTGCCTATAAACTAAATAAAGCACCTGTGTTCTCGCCCTGACTGCACACTAAAATCACTTGCAGGGCTTTTTACAAAAACTATCCATGCGGGGACCCCTCCCCGACCATCCCGGGGGCTGAGCACTGGGAGGTGGCTATTTTCTGAAGGCTCAGCAGGTGATCCTGCCGTGCAACCTGGGTGGGAAACCATGGAGGGTCCACGCCAGGTCCATGTGATGTTTTGAAGAGAAAAGCAGATAAGCTGAAATATCCATTTATTAAATTTAATTTTAGGGTGAATTAATTTTGTCCATGTCTCTCTGTAGATAAGGAATATCTTCTGATTGTCATTCAGAATCCGTGTGAATAGACCTGCAGCGGCGGCCAAGGATGTCCTAGTGACATGGGATTGGAACACTTTCCTATGTGATGATTACTAAAATTGTATTCCAATCCAGCTGACTCTTTGGACATTCTTTTCTACGTTTGCATTTAAACTATTCTACCTGTCTCATTTAGTCCCTTTTAGTTGTATTGTGTATTGTATTGTACTTTTGCTATATAATAAATGAATTCTGGTATGTATGCCTCTATTTTTTGTATAGTAGACAAAACTGAAGGATGCTAGTGAGAAGATAGCCCTCCTTGTGATAGGTCTTCTAGTCTACAAGTAGTTGTCACCAAGTACAGAAGCATGAAATTTCCATAACATAACAAGCAGATTCAAGGGAGCACTGTGGAAGCTACTAGCAAAGTAGAAAGTCTCCTGGCTCAAAGAGTGTTCGACACTTTCCCAGGTTGGACAAGGACACTAGGAAGTCAGAAGCATGGTCCTCAGCTGGGGTCAGCGCCTCCCCCATCCCTCAGACCTGAGGGGCAGCCTGAGGGGACCAGACACATGTAAGGCTGAGGAGATAATGCCAGAGGGTTCTGTTTTTACTAGATATTTCAAGCATTCAGAAAATCATCAAAGTAATATAACAGATTTCCATGTACCCTAAACCCATATAGAATAGATGTTAATATTTTGCCATATTTGCTTTATATCCTCCCCTTTTTTAACTAAACTTTTTATTTTAAAATAACTGAGGGCTCGTGAAGTTGCAAGAAATCACAGAGACCCTGCGTACCTTTTACCCAGTTTCCCCTGTAGCAACATCTCCCAAAGCCCCAGTACCGTAGCGCAAGCTGGAAACTGATGCTGGGCCTCCCCCACCCCCATTAACCTTCTGACCACCACTGATCTATCTCCTCCATTTCTATATTTTTCCATATCAAAAATGTTATGTAAATGGAATCATACAGTACGTAACCTTTTGGAATTGACTCTTTTCACTCAGCATAATTCTCTTGAGACCCATCCAAAAAATAAGCAGTGAACCATTACAGACCCAGCCAAAGCCTGCCTGTCCTTGTGCCTCTGTCCTCCTTCTCAGGGGATTCTTCTCAGGAGGCACAAGTCACCCTACGCAGGGGTCCACAGGCCCTTTCGCCTATGTTCCTGCTACAACGCCACAGCAAGCCGAGTGTGCACGATGGTGCATGGTAAGTTGTTCCACCACACCCACAGCCCCGGCTTGCATCCCACGAGGCTATCGCAGCCAACCCACAAAAGGGAAGGGCTGTGCAAATCCCTAAGGTTACAGGGGTTTACTCTCCAGGTGGTGCTGGGAGAGGACACAGGTCATGGGTGGAACTTACCCAAGGTTTAAGAGGCAATGGAGGCCGATGCCAAACAGCCAAACCTGTGCATGCGACAGACGTCTGAGCCTCCCTGCATAACCCAGTACCCCTGGGAGTCGGCCTGCACACCTACATTTTGCAAATGTTCCCCTGCTACTCAGTAGTGGTCTGGAACGAAGGTTTCGGAGCCATCGGTCCTATAATAGATTCTTCACATTCTGGCTGTGGCATTTGTAAGCAGTATGAGCCTCAGAGCCTCATCTGTAAAACGGGGTGATAAAAGAACCTAACCGAGGCCGGTTTGTGAGAATCTGTCGAGCTGGTGCAGATACAGGGCCTGGCCCACAGTGAGGCCTCAACAAATGTCAGCGGCAGCAGCAACAGTTGCTCAAAAATGGCTCTTACCTGGGTGGCGAGGAGGAGTGGCCCAAGACGCATGTAAACGAGCTTCAAGGGCAGCCCTGAGGTCCCTCACCCCATCAAGTCAGCACAGGTCCGAGGAGGATGCAGCCTGTGTCGGCAGAGAGGACAGAACAATTGCGGAAGTGAGCCTGAGGCATCACAGGTGTGAGTACTCCTTAACCTGCGGCTGAGTGAACACAGAGGAAAGGAATTGCAGGAGAGAGAGCCGACCATGGCGCACAGCTGAGTTTGAGCGATTCCCCGCGCTCTTTAGTTTAAAAGACTTCAAACATACAGAAGGTTAGAAACAATAGCATGATGAACATTCATAGAAGCTTCGCCCACATTCACCAACTGTTAATGTTTTATGACATTTGCATCATCTCTCTCTCTAAATACATATAAATAGATATTTTGTATATGGATACACACACATAACTTATCAAAGTTGTAGATAACCATAATAGCAGGTATTTCCCCCAAATAAGAATATCCTCTTACATAACCACTAAACCAATTTCATACTTAAGAAATTTAATATTGATACAATGATATCATCTAATATGAAGTCATATTTAAATTTCCCCAGTGGTTCCCCTAATGCCCTTTATAGGTTTCTTTTTTAAATCCAGGAGCCTAACAAGGGCCACACGTTGCATCTGGTTGTCATGTCTCTAGTTCTTTATTGTTTTTAGAAGCCCTTATGATCCGCTTCTCTACCTCTAGTCTAGGTGGTATCGTGTTTGTATTCACTCTCCCTAGAGTCCCCTTCTACTCCCCTCCAACCCCCCTTGATTGGACCAGACACGGCCTGTAACCATTGGAAACCCAGCCAAGAGCGGGTCTGCATCACAGGTGAGCGCTTGACTCTCATTCCAACCTCTTCCTTCAGCCCAGTGAGGTCTGAGTATCCCGATCCTCACTCATCTCTGGACGGCCTCAGCATCTGCTGACAGTTTCCAACATAAACCAGGTCTTGCAAGAATCCAAATGTCAACGAAATGCACTAATGCAGTCCATTCCATTTACAGTCCCAAATTTTCAGAGCTGGAGAGAGCCATAGAGACCATCTATCCCATCTCTTAGTTTTACAGGTGAGGTGAGGATTTCACCTGAGCCCGGTGTTGGCTGTCTCTAAATCATCAGGTATGTGAACTTGTACCGATCCTGTCATGCCCATGGAATTGGCACTTATGACCTTACTGGGGGCTCAAGCTCTTGTGAGAACCCCCTCCATACCTTCCCCTGAAAAACATTATTTTCAGGAGGTACAGAATAGCTCATTGTTTTAAAGTGCACCACAGGTAACATCTGATTTCAATGCCTAAATCTGTCTTCTCCCTGCAGGTCCCCAGCCCACCCAGAGCTCATCAGCAGACGCATGGCTGAGTGGTAAAGCCACTTCCTTCCTCCCGGCCCAGCCAGAAATTTCAAGCCCCATTTGAGACATAGCTGTGTGAGATCTCTGGCAGGTGCAGATGGTGCTGCCACAAATGCCAGGGCTCCACGTGGGCTCGTCCAGGGAGGAAAGCCTTTCCATCCCACTGGGCAGGGAACCGGCAGTAGTCCTGCCTGTACCTTTCCATCCGGAGGAGAAGGTGACCTTTTGTCAGGGCAGAGACTGTGGCAGCAAAAGGTAGAACTTGCCAGAGCCAGTTGCCACGGAGAAGGATGTGACCTCGGAGAATTTGCACCACGCCTCTCTGCCTTCAGACA
This sequence comes from Lemur catta, assembly GCF_020740605.2. Lineage (NCBI taxonomy): Eukaryota > Metazoa > Chordata > Mammalia > Primates > Lemuridae > Lemur > Lemur catta. The sequence continues at coordinate 13,971,588 of NC_059147.1, read as the reverse complement.
CACAGACCTTCACGTTTCCTCTTGGGTTCGTAACAGCATAGCTACTGGCCTCTGTTGAAAAGATGGCTGGACCCATAGACTGAAGATCCACACCCACCCAAGACCATTGGTGAAGCTTTCATTCCCTATGAGAAGTGCAAGCCCGGGCTTAAGTGGTACCTCCTCTTAGTCCAACTTGCCATAAATTTTACCTGAACAATAGGAAAGCTATTTGCAGAGTCTCTGGAGGAATATATTCCAATCATAAATATTAATGATAATGAACCTGGAAAGGCCAGCTTAATAAAATAGCTGAAATGCATTTACACATCATTAGCATTGCGAGCTCCCAAACCCTCATCTCTGAACAGCAGGACCACCCCAGCAGAGGATAAGCAGGAACCCTCCCGCAAACCCTTTAACTGGGAAAAGTCTGGCTTTTGAACTAGATCACCTGTCTCTTCCAAAGCCAAAATTACCAAAGACTAATAAGGCTTGGGTTTGTTTTTTTTTTTTTCTCTCCCTTCTTGGCTTTTGAAAAATTACAGCTCTCCCCAATATGTGTTTGATAAGAGGCAGAATATCCTTACGCTTTTGACATTAGAAAATGATGCAAAAAAAAAATGCAAACTATAGCATGTGTAGGTGAATTGGCCATAGATATTCATTCATTCAACCAGTATTTGGTGTTATAGTCCCTGTGTTTAAAAAAAAAAAAAAGGCAAGAAAAAAGTGGGTCCTGTTGGTGCCACAGCAGAGCTTTCAGAGCGGTGGTGACATCTCCAACAGGGACCTTACAGAAGATAAAGTGGCCTCTCCAATCCTGAGAATCACGGGGCTAGAGTGTTCCCTTAATACGAAATCATCTCTAATAATGGAAACTCAGGCGTTCCCAGGGCAGTTTCGAATACTTAAGGTTAGTAACTCCTCTCTGGTGTATTTGTTAAGCAAGATTTGACATTAGCTGTGCACCCAGCCATTCCTTGATCCCAGAGAAGGGTGAGCCTTCTTAGCCCAGGGAACCTCCATTCCTTATTTCCCTTTGTGTATGTGGCTTTAGGACTCCATTTATAGATGTCACCAACCTTGAACACACCCACTGCATGCAGAATCGATTTTAATATTCTCTGTTTTTTTGGTAAACTTTGCAACACGAGACACAATACAGTGCAGTTGGAGAGCATGAGATCCAGCCTCTAACTCTATTACTTATTAGCAGGGTCAATGAATCCTCCGAACCTCAGTTTTCTTGCTTACAAATGTGAACAGCGTGCACCCACAGTGGCCTTGCATCCTGAACCACACAGTGCAGCATAGATGCCAATTATTTTTATGGATAATAACAACAGCAGCAAAAGACACCAAGTTTACCACCATAGAAGCCATCTGGTACAAGTCACTATGGCCTCTTCTCATCCTTAATCATAAGCGTAATTAGATTCATAGAGTTGTAATCCTGTTAGGTACATAATTCTGTATAATTACTTATCAGTTGATTAGCATTTCCACCTTCCCACCTAGAGTTTATGTTGATGTATATTGATGTTTCTTAATATGTGAATGCAATTCCATCAAGTTGGTCACTAGTGACGATGTGGCCCAGAGAAGGCCAATGAGAGATGCTTCCTTGGTACTTAGTGAAAGAGAGTCAGAGAGAAAGTCTCCATGTGGCTGGACCTATGCACAAAAACACAGGTGCTGGGAGTGTCGTATGTTCCACATGCGAGTAGCAGGGGAAGCCAGTTCTCAAAAGGAGGGAATGCAGCAGTCATGCACAGTAACAGAGCAGGAGGTAGAGTGTACATTCCATGGGTTCCTTGCCATTTTCTGGGTCCTCAGCTGCATTTTGACACTTAGAATCTGTAAGATAGTCCTACAGTCTTATATCATAGTAAGTCTTTCCCTTTTGTGTGTACTAGCAGAGTGGGTTTCTGTTGCCTAAAACCAAAAGGATTTTAACTAACACATTTGGGCTATATTTGGGTCACCCCCGGCTGCTCTAGTCAGACACAGCCAAGACAGCACAGCCAGCCCAGTGGCTCCCCACGAAGTGTGTATTAATCAGAGGCCTGAGCAGATGGGTCATGGTCACCCACTCCCTGTGGCTTTGGCTAGACAGGAGGGTAGGGCACTGATAGACCCTTCGGGAGGCAGAGCTCTGGGGGACAGAGAGGCACTGGGGAGTCGCTCTCACGGGGAAGCGGAGTCTTTAGTTTATTTCCACCTGGCAAGTGGCCTCTGCCACTGTCATTGGCTAGAAGGAGAATGGACCACCTGGACTCTGGGCAGTTGCATTTCCAAAGCACCATTGCAGGTGGCTAAGGGCATCTGGAGTGGTGCACAGCCATGTGAGAGACAAAGGGATAAAGAAACACGGTAGAGACTAACCTGACTTCCTGCTGTCCCCTTGTCCCCAGGAGGCAGGATGGTGCAGAAGAAAGGACAGTGCTTTGTCCTGATGGCTCCCAGGCCTGCTGTCAATAATAAAAATAAGAAGAAGAAGAAGAAGAAAAACATTGGCGGCAGCAGCAGCTAACATCTGTTGATCATTTACTAAGCGACAGGCACACTGGGTTCTCACAACAGTCTCACTTTACAGATAAGAACACCAAGGCTTAGAGAGGTTTCCCAGCCTGCCCAAGGTCAATGAGGCTTTTAGGTGACAGAGGAGGCACTCAGTGCCAATGCTGGACTCCAGCACACCCACTTAGCCACTCCCTTCAACTGTGTATTCACCAGACACCTCTGATCCTCAGGCTGCTCACCTGTAAAACACAGACCACAACTCCTACATCGTAGGTTGTTGGAAGACTAGAAGACACTATGTAAAGCACCTGACACTTTGTAGATGTTCAGCAGTTATTGCTATCATCATCATCACCATCATCAATACTACCTAGAGAACCACTAAGCGTTGGGAGATGACCATAGCGGGAGCTATCAGTGTCATAATTTTGACTTTTGACGATATCCCATGGGGTTCATCTGATAGACTAGTTACTCCTGATCCTTTCATCAAAGCTCCTCAAATCTCCAGTAATCAACTATCCATCCAGGTCAACAGGCTCTCAGAACACCATTCCATTCATGGAATGCCATCATATCAGGAATTGCTGATACGATTAATTTTCCTGCTAAGAATGCATCTACTGTTCACCAAGCCTCCACGGTATCCCTCTCCTACTACGTCTACACATAGACTAGTTTGCACTATGCTTCATCCCCCCCCACTCTGCCTACACTTGTAACCAGTTTGAACCGTTCCTTCCTCCCATCCCCAGTCTGCCCACACATGTAACCAGCTTTTCTATTTAGTCTGTATTAATGGGTCAGATCAATCCATCAGACTGATTTCCTGGTCTGTATTGACGAACGGCATTGACTCAACAATCCAATCAAGAGACGCCGAATCGTCTGTGCATTTGGCAGTCCATTAGGCTTGACGACACAACCTGCCTTCTTCTTACCCCAGTACCTGGCAGAGAACCCGGCACGGAGTGAGTGCCCAGTGTCTCAGGGGTAAACAGTCAATGTCTCTACCCCTACCCAGTCCCTACTTCAGAAACACTGTTCCCTGAATTATGGGATTGGCCGAAAAGGGGTCCAACCAAGTTAATGCGTGCCTTTGAATGAGACATCGTTAGCTAAATCCCCTGAGAATACTCAAGACAGGATTCTGACCAGTTAGCAGCTTCAGAGCGTGACATTCTCAATTCATATTGCAAAATGAATTAAGTCAGGTCACCTGCTCTCATGGGCCTCCTTCCGCATCTGCTCCTGCTCAACTTTGTGTTTCCTGAACAGCCCCAGGGAAGTATCTGGGGCCTCCCGACCAATGCCAGGAGTGCGGAGAGCCCAGCTTCTCAGAATGGGCTCCACACTCCCAGCTACACCCTGCATACAGCGTGGATGAGAGGCCTGTGCCGGCAAGTCCCAGACCTCTGGGGAGTGCACTGGTGCCAGCGTCCTCAGCTTGCAATGCCCCAAGTGGTGCCATCAGCCAAATCCTTTATCCAACATGAACTTTAAATTGTTCACCAGCTCTGAAATTTGGGGTTGGGTTTTTGATCATATCTCAGGGGAAATGGAGGAAAGTAAATGTCTGTCTCCAAGAGGGAAAAAAAAAAAAAGCACAACACCATCAGTGAAGGCAGAAGGACAGGAAAAGAGATGTTATCTGAACATGTTTACCTGTGCTTGCCCAGCCTGGCAATTTCCGGGAGAGGCAGACAGAGATTATTAACCATTTATGAAATCTCAAATTAATAAACATGCTGGCTCCGTCTGAGGATTTAAAGGAAAGGAGGCGTGCTTCTTAATCAGGGGACCATTAACCAGGTGGCGCCCCATTCTGCAAGCATTTAACCATAATTACTTTATGCCAGGCACGCTCTGTGCCCGGGAGCAGAGGTGGGTGATGTCATCGCTACCCCAAAGAGCTCCTGGTGGAATAACGGGGGTAAGCTTGCAAAGACATACATTTTCAATACAGTGAAGAGACAGCAGCCAAAGAGGTATGCGTGGGGGACAGTGGAAATGCCAGTGCAGATAAAGGGCCGCTAACATGCACGGCGTTTAAGGAAGACTGCATCTGGCAGACATAACCTGAGCTGGACTTCAAAGGCTGAGCAGGAACTTCTGATGCAAAGAGGAGAGAAAGCGCGATCTGGACAGAAGGCACTGCAAAGCAAGGCGTATCCAAGCCAGGGGTTTTCAAACCTTGCTTTAGGAATAGCAGCCTCCGTGCACACAGAACCTCGATCAAAGGTGAGCAAAGCTGCTCTCCATGAAACAGCATGGCGCTCCGCTTCCACTGCATCCTCTTATCCTGCCCTTCGCTGGCCCACACTAACACACAGTGGTCCTCGAGGCAGAGTCCCATGGAGCCCCAAGGAAATGCAGACAGACTTAGAAATCCACTGAGCTGAGCAATAGAAATTCTGCATTTGCAAGGGTTGAAGCCAGAACGGGGAGGCCCTTTGAAAGTTTTGACACTTTCGGGCCACCCTGAATCCTTCCAGTTTTGCTCTCGTGGTCAAATCTGATGACTTCGTTCTTCCTTTGGAGGGGTCAGAGGTTACCCTCATGGGCACTTCCTGCAAAAGCAGGTAGGTGTGTAGGTTTCCATCTCTCTTCACGTCTGCAAATGCCTTACAAACAAGGATCTGTCTTCTCCCTGGGTTTCACCCCACTACAAACCACGCATTTTATTTAATGAATACTTGCACAGCACTCAAAATAGCTGGTCAGTGTTTGAAGCCTCTCTCGGATCTGACCACCACAGAGTAGACACTTGATAAGTACTTGGTAAGTTAAAAATCACTCTTCCAAGTCTCGGCTTAAATTTGTTGCTCAAGATGGTCTATTCCAGGGTTTCCCAAACTTGCCTGGTCATGCCAACAGCCGATAGCACTTCTTAAAAATCCAGATTCCCAGGATTCTGATCAGTATCTCTCGTGTCTTTCTAGTTCAAGTGTAGTCACGGACCAGCTGCGTCAGCATCCCCTGGGAGCTTGTCCAAAATGCAGAACCCTGAGCCCCCCCCAGACCTGCTCAATCAGAATCTGCATTTAACAAGGTCCCCAGGGGGTGCCTGTTCCCATTAAAGTTTGGGAAGGGCCACTTCAAGACAGGGATCTATTTTCCCCACAACAGGTGCCCTGGAGGGGAGGGCTATGACTGGGCAAGTTCATGAGTGTGGCAGCTCCAACCTTCTTCCCTTCATAGATCTCCTTCCCCTGCCAAGGCCAAGCCACCCAAAGCCATGGTCAATAACAGGTAATGAGAGAAGAAAAGGAGTACTGTATACAAGTTAAGGGAAGCCCCAGTCCTCACTAAAAGAAAAGGGTCTTGTAAAATCCACCTGGAGTAGGGGATCCTGATTCCCCAGCCAACTTTCAGACCCTGAGCATGTGGGAGTTGCCAGGGGTGCCTCAGGCCACCAATGAGCCAGTGCAGCCAGTCACCACGTGGCATCTCCACGACCTTCACCTTCACTTCCTCCAACCCACTTCCCTGGTCACTGCCAAGGACAATGCCACTTCCATCAGAACTACTGGGGTTCTGAACATCACAGACATGTCCTCTGGGAACCACCAAGCCACGGGCACCTCCAACTCACCTGCCACCACTATCTCCTCCCACACCGTGCACGACTGCCCCCAGCACTTGCCCGGCACTCAAAATAGCCGGACAGCATTCTAAACTTCTCACAGATCTGACCAGCATTTTGAAAGATTCACACCAAGGCATTAACGTTAACCTTAGTGATTCCTGGGGGAGCAAGATTATGCCTGATTTTATCTTCTCCCTTCCCACATTTTCACTTCTTCAATTTAAATTTGTATTGATGCACGACATGCTCACATAAAGTACACCCCCCGTAAGCACACAGCTCAAGGAGTTTTATCATTACAAACTGAACCCATCCATGAAACCAGCACCCAAGTCAAGACACTAAACATGACCACTTCCCGAGAAGTACATTTCGGGCTCCCTTTTGGTAACTAATGCCTCCCCAAGGCTCTCCAAGAGTCTGACTTTTATCACCAGGATGAGTTGTTGTTGTTGTTGTTTTCTTGTTGTGTACTTTGTGTAAAGAGAATCCAACTCTTTTGTGTCTGGCTTGTTTAAGTCACCAGGACTCTAGTGAGATTCATCCGTATTGTGTGTGAGTGGTAGATCACTCATTCTCAGCACCACGTATTGCTTTTTTAAACATAGAAAATGCAACGTAAATGTTTTCATAGAAAAAGAAACAAGAGACGTCAACACTTTCGGCCATTGGTCCCCAGATGCCAGGACTTCAGCAATCACAGTGTAGAGGAAAGAACAAACACTCTGGAATCCTAGGTTTAAATCCTGACTCAGCCACTCACCTTTTGGGGAATGTTGTTTCAGACTGTGACCCTCTGTTTCTTCTTGTGTGAAATGGTGACCCTAAGTGTTCCAGGTAGCAGACATTCGTGGCTTCCACCCAGGTGCCCTTGGGTGCTTTTTACTATTTCTCAGGCTTCTCTGCTGGCCTTGGGGGCTTCTGCATCCACCTGGCCCTGGGTTATTGGAGCCACTTTGTAGGCACAGATGGGAGCTACACATACCTGGGAGTGTATTCATGCTGAGACCCAGGCAGTGACCGATGAGTGCAGGGGACTTCCATACCCCTGGGTATCCAGGGAAAGTGTAATGTCCTCTCCGGAGTCCCCTGCAGGAGCAAACTAAACCTCCCTTCCATGGGTCTTGGCCTGAAATTGTAGGCTTGCTGGGCTTCTTCCCGTCTGCACCCCCAACGCTCTCCTCTGCCAGTCTCCCTGGGAGCTCTTCATTAAGACATCACACGCATAGGAGACCTGACACAGGGTCCATTTCTAGGGAACTGGGGCTCATACGCCCTAAAGATTGCTGCAATACAAATATGGATGGTTGGGTATAAATCACCTGGCACCAATAGGTGCTCACACCTGTTCAGTCCCTTCCCCATGTCAGCAGCACGCAGGCTTTGCTGTGTGGACACAGGCCTCGAATCATCAAATCCCTGGGGTTAGGAAGAACCCTGGACTGCTGGAGTCCTGAATTACCTAAATCACTCCTACCTCTCCCTGAAGAGTATTACAGTGGCTTCTAAATGAAATAACCAGGGAAAGCACCCCCCATCCCTCCCCCATAACTCCAGACTTATTGCACGACAATCAGCACAGCCATCTCGAGTGGAGATGAAGCCATGGAGTGAGGATATTAAAGCTCCCAGCTGCTCTGAGCTTCCACAGGTCACAGCTAAATTCCCCCACCGACTGTGCCATGTGGCATTCGCACCCTCCCCGTCCTAGCCAGGCTGGCTGGCAGGGGTGGGGGGAGTGGTTGGGGCTCTGTCCTCAGGTGGTGGTGGGCAACCCCTGTGGAAAGCAATATGGAGATACCTTAAACAGATTCAAGTAGACCTACCATTTGATCCAGCAATCCCATTATTGGGCATCTACCCAGAAGAACAAAAGTCATTCTATAACAAAGACACCTGTACCCGCGAATGTTTATAGCAGCACAATTCACAATCGCAAAGACGTGGAAACAACCCAAGTGCCCATCAATCCACAAATGGATTAGTAAACTGTGGTATATGTATACCATGGAGTATTACTCAGCTATAAGAAATAACGGTGATATGACATTTCTTTGGTTCTCCTGGAGAGAGTTGGAACCCATTATACTAAGTGATGTATCCAAAGAATGGAAAAACAAGCATCACATGTACTCACCAGAAAACTGGTTTCCCTGATCATCACCTAAATGCACATCGGGGAAGGATACCAATTGGATATCAGACTGGGATGGGGGGGTGGGGGGAGGGGATTGGTGTATGCCTACATGACGAGTGCGTTGCGCACCGTCTGGGGAATGGTCATGCTTGAAGGTGCTGACTCGGGGAGGTGGGGGTGGGGAGGGGATGGAGGTATGACTACATGGTGAATGCCAGGCGCACTGTCTGGGGAATGGACACGCTTGAGCTCTGACTCAGGGGGATGGGTGGGACACGGACAATGTATATAACCTGAGCTTTTGTACCCCCATGAAGAGCTGAAATTAAAAAAAAAAAACATTCTAGAATTTGATGGTGGTGATGGTTGCACAACTTGGTGAATATACTAAAATCTACTGAATTGGACACATTAAAAGGGTGAATTTTATAATATATTATTTTATCTCAATTTTTAAAAAACAATGTGTCAGAGGGGTATCCAGAGTCCTCAAGTTTACAGGAGAAAGAGGACTCCTTCAACGAAAAGTAATGCAACAGGCATTGGATTTCCCTCAAATTCCCCCGAACGGTGGCACAAGGTGGCACAATCTGATGGACGTGCGTTGGCCTGCGGGGATGGAGTCACGAGGGCCAAATGTATCAATGGTCCCAAACTTCCCATTTTCTTCTTGGAAAATACTCCATCTCTCTGTTACTGGGTCACAAGGAAGACACATTCCCTGTCATTTCTGTTCAGAATCACAGGAAGATAAAGCCCCGTAGTGATTGGTTTTCTACTTGAAATGGAAACTTTTTTTTTTAAATGAATTTATTTGGGGGAAATTGAGGTGGGCATAGAATACAGAACTAGAATATATTCCAGGGCCCTAGACCCTGTGCCAGGGACTGCCCACTGACCCTCTGCCCAATTCTGTGAGGTGGGTTTTGTAGCTCCCTTCTGCGATGAGAAAAATGAGCCTCAGAGAAACTGTGTGATTGGCCTCTAACCCACGTGACTTTAGACCCTCAACCAACCTTCACCACCATGTCTCCCTTGGGCATATTTATTCAAGGGCACAGCCGGACATGGGAGTAACTGAGTGTGGGGGCAGGGAGGGTAGGAGAGATCAAATGACTTTTAAGGACAGGACTGTTTCATTTTCAATTTTTAGTTGTTGGGAGTGTGGCCTCCCCAGACCTTTAGCCAAGTCTGCTGTACAAAGCAAGGTCTCAGTTAAGCGAGGAATTTTTTTTGGCAGCAGGTGTTTGATTGGTTGATAAAAGATGGTAAGTTTAATGTTTGTATCAGTGCTGGCAGAAATAAAGGAACAGAGATCAGATTCAGAGACGGGAACTTCCTAACAGAAGCCAGAAGTCAGAGCTAAATGTGAACTTAAGGTAGTAAAACCACCGTGGAGTTCACAGGAGTTCCAGCTATTCATAACTAGAGCTTAAGGGGCAAGGTAACCCTGGTTGTTATAAGGATTCCAAATTTCTTACCTCCCATGTTAGTTAGACTTTAAGCCCTTTTAGGCCAGGATCCCAATTTGATTCACCTCCAAAGTTCCACCATCTAGCACATAGTAGGGACTCCACAAATACTTAATGAATGAATAAATCATGGATAGACCACTTGTGAATAGATTGTCAAAAATTATATCTGCCTACAAGTGAAAGAACTGATTTCATAAGTACTGTATGTCACAATGTCACAAATGTGCTCCTATCATTCTGATTTTTCATCTTTTTCAAACATCCTCATGGTCTCAAAGTAGTTGCTGTGTCTCCAGACATCGTGTCCATGTCTAGAGGAAGAAGAGGGAACAGACCAGTGGTTTTCTTTGAGCCAGGCCTTAATGGAGAAGGGAAGCCTTCCACAGGAACCTCTGGCTACATTTCACCAGCCAGAACTATCTATTGATACAAGGGATACCAGGAATGTAGGTAGAGGGAGGCAAGGAAGAAGGGAGTTGATAAACAGGTGATCAGAGAGGAAGAATCTCCCTTGTCGTTTTTTCAGCCCAGCTGAAGATCTGGAATGCAAGCGTTGTTCCTAGCGTTGCAAGAGTGACAATGGCTACGAAAGGCAATGGTAGGGGTCTGCAAATGAGGAAACTGAGGCTTAGAGTGGTGGATTCGCCTTAAATTACACAGCTTGGGGCTCAACTTAGAAGGGGACTTAGAAGCCCAATGTCTTTACATCCCCTGGCTCGGGGCCCAGGGAGAGGGCAGCGTGGAAGGCAGACATGAGCGGCCTTGCATTCTCTTGGTCTCTCGTTCTCCGGGGTTTTTCCGGCGAGACCTGCGTGTGTTCCCTCTCAGAGGCCAGGCCAAGCCAGACCTCGCCGGCAACGCACTCCGTCTGGCGGCGAAGTCTTACATCAAACAAATTAAAGGCCTCTCAGCTCTGCAGCGCTGCTCCTGCCTCGAAGCCAGGGGAGGGGGTGGGGGTGATGCTGGGCCACGGGGACTCTGAGTCATCGCCAGGGGCTGGCGGCTCTGGACAGGGCAGCAGCAGACCTGGGGCAGCCCCGCGCTGCCGGGGAGCAGGGGCCTGGGCTGGGAAGGACCTGGTGTTATTGGGGATTCACGCAGCTCAGGACATGGACGAGGTCCCTCTGCCAGCCTTCCCGTGACCTCACTGTGCATTGTCAGAAACAGCGAGGTGCACAGCAGAACGGGGGGAAATGACTCTCTATGACTCATTGCAAAGGACCCGGACTCAGCGAGAGAAAGGGGGCGGAGGGTGAACGCAGGAGCCGCTCAGGGAAGCCACGACCAGCCAGAGAAATAGGTTTTATGTCACAACCTGGTGCACCTGCCTGTAGACACGCAGAGAGACGCATACAAAACAGAAGCACCCAGTCGTGGAGCAATCCTCACCTTTCCGGTACAGAATACACTGTGACTTCATGCTAACCTATTTTCTTTCTTTCTTCTTTGTTTGGTAAATGCTGGTTGTTCGTGACCCACAAAAATAATGTCATGGTTCCTTGAGGGGGAACCCTGTAGTTAGAATTGTGTTGACTTAGCACATGGACTTCACAAGACAACTGAACCGGGTTTGAACTTGCCGGCGTGTGCACCCAGCCGAGTGACTTAGCCCCTGGCATCGGGCCACTTTTCTTAGCCGCTAACACCGCGATCGCAGTTCCTGACCTCCCCCTGGACCACACCGCGGTCTCCTGGCCTCTCTGAAATGCACTCTGGAACCCCTGCACGCCCATTCCACCTGCAGCCGCAGCACGTTTGTAAGTGTGGACATGCCAGCCCTTGCCCAGCGCCCTTCGTGCCTTCTCTTTGATCTCAGGATAAACACAAAGCTCCTACCTTGGCTGGCAAAGCTGGCAAAGCCTGAGTGGTCTGGCTCCCGCCCGCCTCTCCCACACTCCACACTCAGCCACACAGCCCCTGTGACTCCCACCCCTCCCCTCCTCCCCCTCCAACCAGTCCTCATGGCTCCAGCCACACTAGTTCCTCCTGACAGCCTGGTCCTCACCATGCTCCTGCTTGCCACAGGGCCTTTGCACGTGCTTTATCCTGTTCGTCTTTATCTGGTTCACTCCTGCCCATCTGTCCTTCAGAGCTCAACTCAAAGCTCACTTCCTCAGCAAAGCCACCCCCCACCTCCCTGGCCAAGTCAAATTCCCCTAAAATCCCCTCTGCACTTCATCCCCCACCTCGCTCCCTGCCACAGCTCTGGTCAGGGCTGCAGTTTCATGCCCACTTGGAGAGTGGTAGAGTTAACCTTCCAGACCCCTACACCAGGACTTCCCAGTCCCACTGGGCATCACGATCAACTAGAGACACTTCAACAAGTGCAGAAGCCTGACAACCCCGTCCCTCCTCCCATAACGCCGATTCAAGTGCTCTGGGCTGTGGCCTTGACCTCTATGCTTCTTAGAAGCTCCTCAGATTATTTCGATGTTCAGCCGGGAACAAGAGCTACTGGGCTTTCATGCCTCACCGTGTGTCCCCCGTGCGTCCCCCGTGCGTCCCCCGTGCATGGCTCCGAGTCAGCACCGCTTACGGTTTGTGGAGGGAGGGAGGGAGGGGAGAAAGGGAAGAACGCAGAAAGGAGGAAGGAAGGAAAGGAGTAGGAGGAAGGGGAGGGAGAGAGGCCAAAATGCGACTGTGCGTGTAAGGAACTTAGCACCCTGCCTGGCCCAGGGTGAGCACCACTCAGCTTGGGGACCATCTCTGCTCCCAGGAGCAGATGTCGAAGCTGGTCGCTCAGAGAGGGCAGGTGTCCAGGCATTGGGGCGACATGGTCAGATCTGTGCTTTAGGAGCGATATTCTCTCGCTGGCTCCTCCTCTGGTCCATCCTTGAAAGTCCACGACCGGCTGCTCCTGCTGACACTTTCTTCCCCAGTGACCTCCCGTCCGTGGCTGATCGTCATCTCCAGGCTGGTGACCCCACATTTATACCACCAGCCCTGGCCTCTTCCCTCCACGCTAGGCTGGTGCATTCGACTGCCTGCGTGGCATTGCCCTCGACTGTCTAAGGGGCATCTCAAAATAAACATGGCCCCAAGGCCTGGTCACGACCCGCCCTCCCCCACCCCACCCCCCGCCCGGGCCTGCTCTCTCCTCCCATCCCGGTAAAGGGCCTTCCTTGATTCCTGGCTTTGCCTCACAGCCCACAGCCCCCCAGCAGCAAGTCCTAGAGGTTCTGCCTCAAAATAAACCCCCGGTGCACCCACTGCTCCAGCCCACGGTGCCAGTCCCACGGGCACCATCCCAGCCTCCATCGGGGCTCGTCTGCTGTGGCCGGCAGAACGACGAGGGCCACGTCCTCATCTCCAGAGCCTGTGAATGTGCAGCCCCCTGGCACAAGGGACTTTGCAGATGTGAGTAAGCTGAGGACCTGGAGATGGGGACATGATCCCGGGCTGTCTGCACGGTCCCAGCGTAATCAGGGCCGTCCTCACAAGACCGAGCCAGGAGGGTCAGAGTCAGAGGAGAGGTGATGACAGAAGAAGAGATCAGAAAGAGAGAGACAAAGAAAGTCAAAGATCCTGTGTTTCTGGCTTTTAAGATGGGCAAGGGCCGGGCGCGGTGGCTCACGCCTGTAATCCCAGCACTCTGGGAGGCCGAGGCGGGAGGATCGCTCGAGGTCAGGAGCTCGAGACCAGCCTGAGCAAGAGCGAGACCCTGTCTCTACTAAAAATAGAAAGAAATTATCTGGACAGCTAAAAATACATAGAAAAAATTAGCTGGGCATGGTGGCACATGCCTGTAGTCCCAGCTACTCAGGAGGCTGAGGCAGGAGGATCGCTTAAGCTCAGCAGTTTGAGGCTGCTGTGAGCTAGGCTGACGCCACGGCACTCACTCTAGCCTGGGCAACAGAGTGAGACTCTGTCTCAAAAAAAAAAAAAAAAGATGGGCAAGGAGCCACAAGCCAACATCTCCAGGCAGCCTCTAGAAGCCAAGAAAGGTAAAGACTGGATTCTCCCTAGAGCCTCAGAAGGACTGAAGCCCTGAGACACCTTGACTTTAGCCCAGTGAGACCCGTTTCAGACTTCTGACCTATAAATCCGTAGGATGATACATTTGTATTTTTTAAGCCACACAAAGTCTGTGGTTGGCTGTTCCAGCAGCAAAGGGAAACTCATCCCCCCCCCACTGCCTTCGCCTCTTACCTGGTCTCTCTGGGGTCCTGCTTGGACCATTAATCCCTTCTCTGCAGAGCAGACAAGGCGGGCTCTGGCAATCTTCTATTAGATCCCATCACTTTGGGACATAAAACCTTCCAGTGGCTTCCATTGTACTGAGAATAAAATTTCAACGCTTTACCACGGCTGGAAAAGTCCAACCCCTGCCCCTTCCGGCCTCCCTTCTCGCCCCCCATGTCTCTCGGGGCTCTCGTCACCCTGGATCCCTTTCTGTTCCTGGAGTCATTCGAGCTTGTTGCCACCTCCAGGCATTTGCCCGGCTGCCTCTCTTCTGGGAATATTCTTGTCACTTGTCACTAAGGCCTTGGCCTGAGGTCTTCCCTGGTGACACCCAAATGTTAAAGAAGCCTCTCTCCCTTTGGCACGACTTTGCCATGTTCCCCTGCTTTGTATTGTACCTGCCATTTGTAAGAAAGTGAAATTATATTGTTCATTTACTGATTTCTCTGCCTACAGTTGTGTGGGTGGCGGGGTGGGGGCGGACCCCCCCCAGTTGTTTCCCACTAACCCCGGCACTGTGATCATGACCAGCTGTTGAGTGTAAATACTCGATATTTATCTGTTGTCACGAATGAACGAGCCAATGAACAGTGTAGCAGCAGCCGGCACAGAATCAGTGCTCAAAAAAGGCTTTTAATTTAATACTATCCTTATCATGATGATCACTGTTGAGAAAGCGTGTTGTTGACAATGAGGCGCTACACACACGTGTGGCATCCTCGTTAACTGCATTAGCTCCCCTCTGCGGGGCGAGCCAGCTGGGATCACCTGGGGTCTCGGCTTCCCCAGAGTCAAGTGGAAGCCACAGGGGCCTGGGATGGGCTGCAGGAAGTCAGGGCAGGCAGGGACCCCGTCTGGTGGCCAGGTGTGAGGCCAGAAACGTCCTTGGAGGAGGCACTTGTGTTATCACAAGTGCAAACTCAGAGAGGCAACAAATGCCCACCTCTCAGTGCAAGGACATACACACACACACACACACACACACACACACACACACACACACACACACACACACACACACACACACACACTGCCCCGGCCCCACCAGGCCCTGCCAGGCAGATCCCGCAGACGAGGAACCTCTGGAGGGTGGATTTGCAGACGCCTCCCCGGGCGTGCCGTCTAGGGCCACCCTCCTGTCATTAAACCCCCGTGCAGCTGAGCACACGCTTTTTATTGGGATGAGTATAAATAAACAGCAACAGGAGCCTTGAAAGAAATGACCCCCAGAGGAAACCCGATCCTCGGGCAATTAGGGCACTTCTGTTGAGATAATTGTCAGCTGAAACAGTGAGCTGGGTGCCAGTCCTCCAAAGGCACCAGCACTGGCCACCCCAGGCAGATGGCGGCCCTGCCTGCCACCCGGGCCTCGCTGCCTTTGCTGCTCTGCCATGCACCGTTTTCAGCGAATCCGGGGGCGAATGTGGCTACGACAGGGGTTCTTCCAGGGGTGACTGTGCCCCCCAGGGGCATTTGGCAATGTCTGGAGATATCTGTCGTTGTTCTAGCTGACCCTGAGCGGGGAGAGGCCAAGGGTGCTGCAAACATCCTGCAGTGCCCAGGATGGGCTCCCACGACAAAGAACCGTCCAGCCCAAAGCACCAGCAGCGTTGCGGTTCAGAAACTCTGGTCTAGGGCAAGGAGAAGCCTGGAAGCGCAGCAGTTGCTCATGGATTCGGAACACCTGCCATGGGCCGAACGCTTTATCAAACATGAATCTCAATCATTGAATCCTCACAGCAGCATTATGAGATCTGACTACCACCCTCATTTTACAGACAGTGAAACTGAAACCCAAGGTGGTTTTTTAAAGACTTCAAGCAGCTTGCTCGAGGTCCCGCCGCTAGTCAGCACAGAGCCAGCCTGCAAAGCCGAACCGGCGCCAAAGCCTGGCTTTTGGCCCCGGGCTGGACCGTCCCTTGCAGTTAGAAAGCCCCTACTCAGTGCCAGTCACTCTCACACGCACCATCTTCTGGACTCCACGGGAAATGTGGGATGGTAGGAAAAACACGGCCTTTGGCTCCCTGTAGACCTGAATGTGATTACCTGCTCTGCCATTTTTATTGCCACAAAACCTTGGGCATCTTAGTGAAACTCTCTGGGCCTCAGTTTCCTCATCTGGAAAATGGGCTAATAATGTGACAGTGCCCAGCACACTGGGACCTCAGTGACAGTGGCTATGACTGTGATCGCCACTGCTGAGTTTGCAAGTCAGAGCCACAGAGGGGCTGGTTTCCATTCGGGAAGGGGGCAGAGGTGAGCAAAAAAGGGGGACTGAAGTGGAGGAAAGAGGGGAGGGAAGAGGGAGGGGAGGAGAGAGTCCTTCCTGTAAGCCGGGTCTACTGGAGTAGGCTGAGGGGAGGGCAAGGGACTTTACTGCAGCTCGCAGGGCCACCTGCCTTCCAGCCCATTGGAGATGGGGACAGGGGCCGGGATCACACCCACACACATACTCTGCCTTCCCTCCATAGGAAGAGAAGAGAATTAACACACCTTCACCACCTGTTCTGATACAATTTTGATATAGTTCATCCAATTTTCCCAATCCACAGACATGCCAAGACCTACTGTGCACCAGGTATAGGCACCATCCCTACCCTCCAGGAGTTCCTAACAGGGGAAGTGAAAGAATAGCAATAATCATGATATAATGACAGTGATGATGACGATGATGAAGGAAGTACAGATGAGATAAGAACATAGACTCGGAGTTGCTCTCTGAATCCGCACCCACATTTCACCACTTACTAGCTCTGAGCCCGTGGGCAAGTCACTGAGCTTCTTTGACCCTCAGATTTCCCTTTTGAAAAACAAGGTTAATAAAAGCAGGTCTCCCTAAGGTGGCCGAGAGTATGAAACAAGACATGTAATTTGCATAGCACGCACCCTGACACATGGGAAGGCTCGAATAAATGTTAGCTTTCATTATTATTTTTCACCACTCTTTATTCAGGGCCTCATATTATGTCCCAAGTTAATGCCTTACACAATCTCGATTAGTCGTCATACTAACTCTACTCTCATTCCCATTCGACAGGTGAGCAAACTGAGGCTCAGACAAGTTTAGAGGATTTGTCCAGGTTCTCAGAGCAAGGGGCAGTGCTGTGATTGGAACCCCAGTCTACGTGACTTCAAACTTCCCACCCTGCAGAGCTGCCCGGTGTGCTACGAATCGGAGGCAAGAAGCACCCTCAACATAGCAAGGGAGAAAATTCTGGTGCCTGCCACTCACCGGCTGTGCGATTTGCACAACTCACTTCACCTCTTGCAGCTCCAAGTGCCTCACCCATAAAGCAGGACCATTCGGGCCCGGGGTCAGCATAGCAATCCACGAATCACATGGGTCAGTCAATCAAGCAGTCCCTGTAAAAGCGCCACGGGACAGCTGGCACACGGCCACACTCGCTATCAGCTCACGGTATCGGTTTGTATTAATCATCCAGCACAGGCCTGGCCCACACCAGTACCCCACTAACTCCCCTCCGTGATGTTTTCTCACCCCCTTTAACGGCACTCAGACCTAACCTCTAAACCCCTTACCTGAGTAGGACACGGATTGTGACTGCCCGGCAAGCCCGGGCAAGGAGGCAGCAGCTCGTGGACGCCGGGGTCCTGAGGGTCGCGGCGCATCTCTGCTGCAGACCCTCCCCTGGCTATCGCCCGGGTGCATGGGCGTGCAGAGGCTCCACCAGGAATCCTGCAATTACCAACCAGCCGCCGCTGGGGCCAGAGCTGCCAGGGAAGGGAGAGGGTATTTATAAACCTGGCGCCGGTGCCTGAGCCCTCAGGAACCTGAGAGGGGAGCAGGTTTCCTGCCCTGCAGGGAAACCGAAGAGGAAAAACACCAACACGCTCCAGCTCTGGGCTGGAGTCAAAAGCCATGGCGGGTGCGTCCAAGTCCCCTTCTAAATTTAGAACGTTCAGCCAAACCAGTTCTTGAGCTCACGGGCGTCTTCTCTCCCCTTGGCCGGACCAGGACGTTCGTCTGAGAGCCAGGGATGCAGATGGGATCTCAGATCCAAACCCCCTGTGTCTCCATTTTTGTTCCCATCGCTCTGAGTCCGGGACCCGCAAGGCCTTTCTCACGTCTGAGATGGCACCGTGGGGCACAAAGGGATTTGAAGTCCGAGGGGAGGGTTCCATTGTGGGTGCTGGCTGCTGGTTCTAACCAGCCTAAGATCTCAGACTGGCGTCTGGTGCTTCCTGTATCTTGGTTACTTTGTCTATAAGGTGAGAAGAGCCTTGGACAAGTGACTTCACCTGAGCCAGGCTTCAGCTCTTCATCTCTTACAAGAGAAGACCAAGGCTTACTAGGTATCTTCCAGTTCCTGAGCCTCAGTTTCCCTATCTTTTGCAAGGGAAAATCATGCCTCGGAAAGATTCCAGGAGGATTAAGTACGCTGGCAAGGTGGGAGTGCCTGCCCCAGGGGCACGTGGCGGGCACCCAACGCATGTGGGTTAGACCAAGATGGGAGCTGAAATCTGGAAGTCTCCATTCTCAGCCTCTCTCTCCCTCTCTTTTGCTAAGTTCAACACAATTACTTAAGTGTGACCCAGCCTTACTATTAGTCTAGACATAAAAGCAGGGGTCACAGTAATTATAATCAGAAGGTATTTCTCCATCCCTGACTCTGCCACTATAGTCTAAAGGTTTGTGTCTCCCCAAATTCACACGTGGAAACCTAATCACCAAGGTGATGGTTTTAGGAAGGTGGGGACTTTGGGAGGTGATTAGGTCACCAGGGTGAAGCCCTCCCGAATGCAATCAGTGCCCTTATACGACAGGCCTGAGAGAGCCCCCTTGCTCTTTCCAGCGTGTAAGGACACAGCAGGAAGGTGCCACCTGAGGAAGTGGCCCTCGCCGGACATAGAATCTGCCGGTGCCTGGATCTTGGACTTCCCGGCGTACAAAGCTGTGAGAAATGGATTTCCATTGTTCATTGGCTACCCAGTTTCTGGAATTTTACTATAGCTGCCTGAACAGACTAAGGCACCCACATGCACTTGAATGCCATCTAGCCCATTTTTAAACTCCTCCACTATTTTACCAGCACCAACATCATTAAAAGTTCTAATAATAATACTAGCTAAAAGCAACTTACTATGTCCAGACATTGGGTTAAGGGCTTTACATGAATTATCTTATATAATAAAATAAATTATCATCAGTTGATAAATATATAGGTCAGAACCAATGTTCATTTGATATAAAAAAATATATAAAACCACAATACCAACACTTTAATTCTCTGATTTAATCTTCACATCTCAGCCCTGTGAGATGCTACCTTATCTCCCCGAGTTGAGTCGACAAGAGGCACCGTGCACGCAGTAAAGAACACGTCCCCGTGGGGTACTCCATGCAGCCCGCCATATATGTGCCCCTGCTTGCCGGTTCCGGCGCCATCTCTCCATGGCAACGCCCACTGCTGTGCACAGCGCCCCACTGCCCTGCACCGTGTCCTCTAGCTCGGTGCCGTCCTGGGCCCCCACAGCCACCCCAACTGGGAAAGTACCTGTCGCTTCGCACGCTGCATCCTGTTTCCCTGGTTACAAAACATCGCAGCTCTGGGCTCGCAACGCCTCATCAAGTTTTGCTATGAAGCAGCTCTTTGACTTTGTGCTCAGGTTCAACTGCAGCTGCCTTGCACGGGGGAGTCCCTTGGGCATGTGCGTTCCTCAGACAACAACCCCTGTTCTTGGACCAAGCTTCCTGGCCTGGATTCAATCTTCCCACAGAATGTCTCTTTCCCAGGAGCCCCCTATCAAATAGCCCCCCATGAGGCCACCCCCCACCCCATCCTCTGGACTTGTCCAGACATTTCTGTCTCCTGGGACGAACATGACGGTGTGTGCTACCCAGCTGAGACTCACGCTCAGAAGACCAAGCTGCTGGCCAGCCATGCAGAGGCTCGGCTCTTTCAGTTGTCTTCTTAGTACTGGGTTGGTTTTGCAATGACTCATCCACAGCCTCTGTTTGCTTTGTGTGAGAAACCTTGTGTGATGCGGAGATAACTGGGTAGTGTTACGAGTGCTTCTCTGCTCATCACGAGTGTTCAATAAATGCTCGATGATTTAGACTAAATTTTATTCATGCAGTCATCAAATATGTATTGAGCTTCTGCTCTGTATACCCTGGCCTGGCCCTAGAATGACAGCTGGGGACACCGTGATAAGTGAGACGTGGCCCTGCCCTCAGGAATGCACAAGCTCGTTGAGGGGGTCGGGTACTCACTCATTCACAAGCCAGCACAAGAGTGAACCAAACACAGAAAATCTCTTCCCTTGTGGAACTTACTTTTGAGTGAGATAAGTGAATAAGTACATGCGATAAAGCATCAGAGTGGAGCTGTTTCCAGAGGACTCTGGGGAGATACAACAGGGAGAAGAAGAGGAATGATCAGTCTTACCTGGGCAAGGGAGGAGGGCCAGGGAGAATTCCTGTAGGAGGTGACCCCTGAGGGAGGTTCTAATACAAGAATAGTTATTAATCAGCCAGAATGAGCAGGAAAAAGGTTTTGAGGACAAGGACCTGGTGTGAGCAGAGGAGTGAGACTGATGGCTGGTAGGGGAAACCAAGAGTGGGTTGTAGAAGTTGGAATATCAGGTGCAAGAGGAGTGGTGGGCGTCATGGGAAGAGATGAGGTCTGCAAAGACCTCAGGGTGAGGACCTCTTTCAGCCCACGGTTGCCTAGGAAACCGAGCCTGGGAGTGCAATCCCAGGGAAATGAGCAGAAGTGAGCGAAAGGGGGAATGAGGAAGAGAGGGACACAATGCAGAGAGAAGGAAGTCATTGCCCAGTTGGCCACAACTTGGTGACAAGGTGACCTGGTTGGCTTCACCCGGCATCTTTGCAGAGACTGTGTGAAGGATTGCATCTCTGAATCATGCACCCGAGGGAAGGAACATAGGGGACTTCATACACACCTCTGTAAGGCATGGGTGAACATTCCCCGCTTGGGTGGTGAACTGCATTTCTGACGTGCAAGCACCAGGTGGGCCCTGCAGTCCCTCACACCTGGAGTCAACAGGGAGCCGCTGGGCGGGAGAGGACCCTCCGCCATGCAGGCTCCAGGCAGGAGGGGCGCCCGTCAGCAACTGGGATTCATCACAGCAGTAGAGGCAGCAACAACCTGGTTACAAAACCAAGGGACCAGGACCAGACGTTGCTAGGGCTGCCCCGGTGAGAAAGCAACGCAAGCGCTCAGATACAGGATGGCTCCTGCATTGAATCTGGTACGAAGCCTTTGAAGGATTTTAATCCCGGGAGTAACATGTTCAAATTTGCATTTTAAAAAGACCACTCCTGCTGCAGGGTAAAGATATGGGTTTAGAGTTTTAGAAAGAGTGGTGACACCAACGGAGACATCTGAGGGTATTTTATGTTATGCACAGTTTTATTTTCACAGCTAAGTTTTTAAAAAATATATGTGTATGTGTATCTTATAGATATTTACAGTGCAATGTCAAATTTTATATGCTAAATGGAGTCAATGTAAACAAACAAATGTATGTGCAAGGTTGAATAGTATAGGTAGGAAAGAGACAGGGGGGACATCAGAAAGGTCAAGTTTAGGCAGTGCGGGGTGAGACCCGAGGGTGGGGGACCAGGTGGGAGACAGAAAGGAGGAGACGAGATGGAAGAAGCTGTCGCGGTAGGAATGAGAGGCTGGGATCCATGACAGACAGCAGTGCTGAGAAGGCCAGTTTCAGAAGATGTGGTCGCTACTTGGATGTGGGCGCCTAAGAGAAAGATCAGAATTCTACGATGCTTTAACAACAGGAAGGTAAAGGATTCACGTGAGGTCAGACCCATGATTTCACCCCTTCCACTCTGTGTCCCAACCCCACGGGCTCAACTCATCCTGAGTTGTCAACCAGGGACTCCGTGCACGTGTTGAGAATGACGATGCGTCCCTCGGTGTGGACCAACCACCATCAGCTGTGAGGACAGTCAGGCCCCGAGAAGGGCCCACGGGGCAGGCCACGGCGGCCACCAGCTGCCAAAATGTTCTTGTGGGAAAGAACCCAGGCGCTTGGCCCCCAGCCTGATGAGTCAGCACCCCTGGCTACCGCTTGCTACTCACCAAGAAATTGCATGTTTGGAAATTTGATGACATCTGGAGTTTCAGTCTTAATCAGGCTGGTTTTGGCGTTTCCTTTCCTGGCAGGGAGCTGTTGCTGGGTATTTTTCAAAATTCTCTATCTATAGGGAATGCCATAGAAAAACTCCTAAACCGAATCCTGCTACAACCACAGCTTGAAAATCCGTGACTCTTACACATTTATTTCACGGTTTGCTGAGTGTCCTCAACAAGAAAGACTGGACCCGAAACCACAAAGCTGGGAGCAGAGCTGCAACTGACTAGGCAGGAAAGTTCCCCTGAGCTCCACCCTCCATACCCACTGTGCCGTGGACCAGGTGTGACAGAGGAAAGTCACTTCTCTGGGGTTCTCTTACTTCATCTAAAAAAAAAAATGAGGGAAATATGATCAGTGAAGCTCAGTACTGATTTGGAAACACCTTATACTTGCTCTTTTATCACCAGTATTCCTCCAGCTGTCAGACTCTCTTACTCCTTGTAGATGAATCTTGCACCAGGGATAGCTGGATCTAGGAGCTGCTTTCCTTTGAGTCCAAGGCCCCGTCCTCACATCGTGACTACCTACCCGCCGATCTAGGATGGTGCCACTAACCCTGCAACCCCTAGAGAGGTATGTCCAACTCCATCCTCTTTGGTGCTCTGTGATGTGGAGCAGCAGTTCTCAAAGTGTGGTCCAGGTACCTCTGGGGGTCCCTTAGCCTTTCCCGGGGTCCTGTGAAGTCCAGCTATTTTCATATTGATAACACTAAGGTATTATTTGCCTTTTTCACTCTCACTCTCTCATGAGCTCCTGGTCGGAATATTCCGGAAGCTACATGATATGTGATATCACAATAGATTGAATGCAGAAGCAGATATAAAACCCAGCTATCTTCTATTAAACCAGACATTTAAAATTTTTGAAAAAATACAAAAGAATGCCACTCTTCACATTATTGTTTTTTATTTTCGAAAACAGTTGTTTTTCATCAAAATGTTGTTATTTGTGTTAATATGTGATGGGCTTATTATTGTCATGTTTAAGTGAGTTAATAAATATTTTTTTAATTTCTCGATTTACTTTCTAATATATCATAGATGTCACTCATACAAACATAACCTCTTTGGGATCCTCAATCTTTTTTTCATAAATAATTACATATTTCTAAAACATTAAGGACATTTTTAAAACTATAACCATGGTATCATTAACCATCTTAAAATGAACAATTCTGTAATATCATGAAACATTCAGTGTTCCAGTATTACATATTGTCACACACACACACACACACACACACACACACACACACACAGAGTTTTTTGTTCAAATAGGATCTGGAGTTGTCTACGTATAGCAATTCATAGATAATGTCGCCAAGGTTCCTTCATCCCAGTGATACATTTTTCTTTGAACATCACTTGGCAAAGACACCAAATGCTACTTTGTTGTGTGGTTTTCCACATTCTAGATTTGACTAATTGCATCAATGGAGCTTTGTTTAACATATTTCTCTGCTCTCTATATTTCCTGGATGTTAGAAGTTTAATTTGGAGGCATGATCATATCAGGTTGGATAATATTTACAAGGGTACTTTCCACGTGGTGTTGGGTGCTCTCATGAGAAGGCACACAATGGCTGGCTTTCTCCCTTTTGGTGAAGCTGAAGGGACGGCCTTCGTAACCTAAATCTGGTAACTCATTAGGGGATGCAGCTCAATCACTTTGAAGAGCATGAAAGGGTCCTGAGATCAAAGTATATGAGAAAAACCAGTACAGAGTAAAGATAACAGGTTTTAAAATGAGACAACCCCATACCACACACCCAGCAATTGCCATGTACTAGCTGGGACTAGTTATGGACTTTGGAAAGTTATTTAACTTCTTTGAGCTTCAGTTTCCTCATCAGTAAAAAGAGCATAATAATATCCCCCACTCAGTTGGTTGGTTGTAAATAGTAAAGAAAACAACAGATCTCAAAATCAATGTATGGCACTCAAGTTATGAAAGGTCATCAATTAATTATCTCTCTCCCTTGATAACAACCTAATTTAGAAGCTAACAGGGAAAACCATTCTGAGTGAGGCCCGAGTAAAAGAGTGTATAGAAGACTGAAGAGGGAGAGAAAGAAATTCTCCCTCACTTCTTCCAAGATACGGGAGCAACCCCACCCTACCTTGTGTTGGGGAGCAGAACTAATACAGGCTTGTGATGCAGACAGAGCAGGGGTCCCAGTATGACTCTGTCATTTTCTGGCTGTGTGATCTCTTGGAGCCAAAAGCCAAGTTCCTCGGAGGCAATAAGACATAACTCTCAGGTTCATTGTGAGGATCCGTGATGTATTCTTAGTACAGGTGTCACACTGACTAGGGACCTGATGTATCATAGACACGCAGCAATGGTACTGGTTGTTTGCACAGTGCTAATAATAACTGTATGAGGAACAATTGTTACAGCTATTTTTGGTGTTGGTGATGGGGACATTATTGAGGATTAGGGGAAACCTAACTGAGAAACACAAAGGGTAAAAAATTGGGATTTCAGGATTGAGTCATGAGAGCACAACCAACCATGTTCAGCTCCCTTGTACAGCATGACTAGAAAATCCCACAGGACTTCTGATCTACCTCCCATCCCCAAGTATACCCCCTCCTCCCCTTCCTCTTGTTTAGGCAGAGAAGCTAAAGAATGGCAGCTGTCCCTCCAAGGTGGCACACCCAATTCACGGGCAAGATGCACATTTTGTCTCTGGGCCCCAGTCAACAAGGCCCAGTGAATCCTGTGCTCTCACCGATCAGGGCAGCACCCTCCTCTCCCATGGAGAAATTTGAACCAGCCGTAGAGAGAAGTGCAAGTTGTCTCTCTAGCACTTCTGAGCCATTGATGGGGGTTCCTATGTTAACAGCAGCAGTGGGAACATAGGAGGGGGGAAAGAGCTTCCCCCTGCAGTATTAAAAATTTTAAAGCACTCTCTGTGGCGATAATCCAAAAAACTGACAATACCAAATGCTAATGCGGATGTGAAGCAACAGGAACTCTCATTCGCCGCTGGTAGGAATGTGAAATGCTACAGCCACTTTGGAAAACAATTTACCAGTTTCTTACAAAGCTAAATATAGTCTTGCCATACCACTCAGAATTTGTACTCCTAGGTATTCACTCCAAACATATGTCCACACAGAAAGCTGCACAGGAATGCTTATAGCAGCTGTGTTCGTAATTGCCAAAACCTGGAAGCAAGATACCCTCCAAGTCTATCTGATTCCAAATATCAAGCTCTTCCTGCTACACCTGGGCTGTCACTATGAGAACATGACGAGTGAGGCAAGACACTAGGAGGAGGAGGAGAGGGACCAAAACTCTCCGCAATCAAACAGGAAATGTGGCCAAGGTAGATACAATCTTGAAGACACAACCACAAGCTAAAAAAAAAAAAAAAAATTGCCAACCACACATCTATTCCACCAAAAACTGGCCCAAACATCTGAACTTTTTCCTCTTTGTCAGTTACTGTTTGTTACCAACCAAAGGGTAGTGAAAGCAGCTCATGCGTCTCTCTTTGGAAGTGAAAGTGTAAACAAGAGTGGCTGCACAGGTGGTACCCTGGGCCACTGTGTGTGCCACAAAGATGGAACCCCTCAGGTTCTCCGTCACTTTGAGACAGTGTATGCACCTGCCATCTGTCCTGGCAAAACCCACGGTAGCAGGAAAACTACAAGGACCAGGCTTCCTACTTCCCCCAGGAGGTGTGTCCCGAGTGTTCTATTTGTGTGTGTATTTGAGCGTGTGTTTCTCTGCACGTGGTGGCTAAACCCACAGACCCCAACCTCCCTACAGCTGCAGATCATTTTTAAGGCCCTGAATCCAGGAGGTTATTAAGTTACACCCCACAAGGCACCATCTGGCTGGGGATTTCCCGAGTGGGTGGGGTGTCCTGGCGCTTCTTGAATTACACCAGCTTGGATATCAGTCCCCAGTGACAGAGTCCCAGAGACTGTCTCTGCCTCCCTCTTTGCTCCCTACCCACCCTCACCCCTAAAAGCCAGGTTTCCATTGCTTTTAAGGGAAAAGCGAGGAGATGGATGTCAGAGAGAACATTTATGGGTCACCTACTGCAAGCCAGCCCCCGTTCTGGGCATTTTCTGCACTTAGCTCACATGAGCTTCATAAGCACCTGTAGTAGCTGTCATCGTGCCCACTGTAAAGATTAGGAAAGCTAAGTGGCATAACCAAGATTGTGTCATTTATCAAAGCCAAATCAGAGATTTAAGTACAAGTTTGTTTGACTTTGAACTATGTTCTTTCCACTAAAACGTACGAATCTCTAATATTCTTGCCTTTACTCTCTCCAGCCACTCACTGCTCTCAGCAAAATCTCCCCATACTTCTTACAGATCGGCAGTCCTAGAGGGGGAATTACCACTGGTTCATGCACACACTGGTGCCTCCCACTCACCTGGTTCCCTGGACGGTCCCCTCCCCATCCTTGGGCAGGACGGCAGCTGCCCTGCACAAGCTCCAGGATTCTCCTCCGACCTCCCATCCTGAGCCTCCCTGTGGTGGCATTTGTCCCGATGGTCCACTCTGTGCTGGGTCCCAGGTTTGGGCTCTTGGCTGGTCACTCCTGACTGATGTCACGGTCAGGTCATCTGATCCCGGATGCTGACTCCAGGCCCAGCTTAGGGATGCTCCGGGTCCCTTTCTGGTCCAATGTCCCCACCTGTGTTTCCAGAAAAGGGGTTGGGATGGTGGAGAGGCACAAACTTCATTAGAAACCTCAGGATCCAAGAGCTTCTGAGGGGGCTGCTCTACAGCACCCCTGGGGGGAAAGTGCACAGGTCACACACACGCTCAGTCTTCTCAACAGCCCTGGGAGAGGCAGTGCGAGCCCCACACACAGAGGGACCCAGGGGCCCACAGAGGAGGGGAGACAGGGTGCCACGGTCCCTCAGCCAGGGGGGATGATGCTCCACTTGCTGCCCGCAGAGACCCTGCTTGCAGTCCTTGTCTGGGAGACCAGGAGGGCTTTGCCACCTCATGCCCAGCTTTCTCCTGGGCCCTGCTTCAGGGGCGCCTAGAACTGCGTGTGTTCACACCAAAGCACCCCGACGGGCATGGCCCAGCTCTGCCTGTGGCATTCACCAGTGTAAGTACTAATATGGCCACCCCTGATTAGCAATACTGTGCCAACCACTATCCTGAAGTTACATGCATGCGTGTGGGCTTGTGTGTGTATATATGTATGTACCTATCTAATCTCATGTTTCTCAATAAATCTAATACATATATATAATTGCATGCAGATATGTAAAGCTCGTTTAATCACTACAGAGTGACTGTGCTAACAACTGGTCTAAGCATTTTATATATGGATAAAATCTCATGTAGCTAAGTATATAATCTCATTTAAATATGTATATATCTCCCATGAATTTGTGTAAATCTCACATACACAAAACCTCACATATATACACACATATATGTAAATCACATTAAATATGTGCCAACAACTACTAAAAATTATATATGACATATATAATCCAATTTATATGAATCTTATACATAAGATCTTGCATATACACATATATATGAAAATCTCACTTAATCATTAAACAGTGACTATATGTTAGCAACTGTTCTAAATACTATATGTACCCATTTATATATAAATCTCATGCAAATCTCATTTAACCATTAAAAATGACTATATTCCAACTTCTAGATATTCTATATTATAATCTAATTTTTAAACTGCACATATATGAAATTTCCCATATATACCTACGCACAGACTTATATAAACCTGTGTGTGTGTAAATCTCCTTCAATCACTCAAAAAGCCCCTAGAGGCAGGCACAGGCGTTATCCCCAAAGGCTGAGCAAAGCCAAACACCTGGCGCCTGTGATGCCAGGTCTCAGCTGGGGTCCTGGCACTCTTCCCCAGACCCGCTCCCCCAAATCCTAGAGCCATCCCTGCCTTGCCTAGGGGCGATTCCAGCTTTCTGGCTGCTCAGGCTCACCCTCGGCCCCCCTCTCCCTCTCCTGCTCCATAGCCCATCCCCTTGCAATCTCTGTCTGCCTTCAAAATCGACCCAGGGTCCCTCTCCTCCTTACCCACCTTTCTCACTTGACTAGACTCCAGGCTCCGTCGTGACTGGGGCTGTCCGAGCAACGTGCACATTCCAGCACCCGTGTAGCTCCTGAGACAGAGCAGGGCGCTCATGAAGGGTTGTTGGATGGATGGAAGAACGGACACATGGACAGACGGCTGGAAGGAAGATGGAGGGATGGAGGGAGGGATGGTTGGATGCTGGACAGACGAACAGACAGGATGGAGGGAGGGAAGGAGCGATGGTCTCGTGCAAATCACTTTCCCAGAATCCCAGTTAGCACAGCCCCCTGAAAGACCTCCCCTTACTCTTTTCCGCAGCTCTCACAACGTCTCTGCAGGGTCCTTCCTCATCAGGGTGCCTCCCCTCAGAGCCACGTCGTGATGACTGATGCAACAAGAGCACGTATGCACAAGGACTTTGCAAAAGTCCATAGCGACAAGTATCATCGTAGCTCACACGTGGTGGCTGGGATTATACGAGATCACGTTCCACGGAGGTTTACTGAGCAGGGAGCCGCCAGTACAAGGAAACACTCTGGGCCTATCAGGGAAGGGATAAATGCTGGTACCAACCTCCTGAAAAATCATTCCTGTCACCTCCAGTTCTGGGGTCCTCTGGCATCAAGCTGTCACCTGACCCAGTGACTGCCAGATCAGGGTGGGGGTGTCAGGTGCCTATGCTCCCCAGGAACCCAGATACAACCTAGAAATATCAGATGTCTTAACCCCCAGGAGGCCCCAGAAACTTCTCTGTTCAGAAACCACAGCACGTATTCCTGAATTGTAGGTGCAGCCTGCAAAAGGAGGAACGCAAGCAAATGGAGACGAAGTTTCAACCTTTTTATTCAAAGCAGCTTCTCACAATGTATAAATACTGCATATTAGCACACATGAAAAATACAACTTCTAAGGCACCCAGAAATGTGTTCATACACGTTACAGGACCATTCACAAAGAGAGTGTACAATTTGCTCTAGACAGTCAGCATTTGATAAATCAGAAGATTATTACCCCTCAGTACTGCACCCAGTCTCGGGAAATATTTACAGCGTGGTGAGAAAGGGTCAGCTGTACCTGCTTTATAATCCTATGAAGTACTCATACTTACAAATATTCAGAACTAGTTAAAGACTCTCCCATGATAATCTGGCAAAATAAAACAAGTAGCCTAATTTTGCAAAGGTCTCGGTGGATTTTGGTGTGTGTGCTACATCCATGATCAAATCTGAACACTCCTAGGGTGGGCTGGATACGTTTTTGGTAGCCTGCTTCGTTATCGGAAGTTTGGTAATAAGCCTTACCAGTAGAACACCACTTCCTCAGCACCAGTCACTTCGCAACCGGTCCATGGGTCAATGATTCCATCGCGAATGACAATGGAGCACCACCTCGTATGAGAACTGAAGAAAATGCTTCTCATACCAAACAGGAATTGGAAATGGGTCGATGTAGAACAAAAGGAGGCAGAAATTTGGCAATTGCAGGATCCTACCGTTCAGTGTAGACGTATCTGAAAAATAACACGTGGGAGGTTCATATTCAGATGGAAGAGTCTACACTGGCCAGATAACCCGGAGGAATGCCAGACCTCCCCTTTTTTATGACATGGATAAAGCCTTGGGACTACACAGCAGAAACATCCACCTGAGATCGTGAGTTTCAGGATTAGAAACTCATCTTTCAGAGCCTTCTCAATGTGACAACGAATCCCTCTGTATGGCCAGCCAGGGGGAGCGTGAGGCTGGTGGAAGTGGGCAGTTTCTCTGCACCATCAAGCGTACGCACATCTCTGTCTGGACGTGCCCACAGTCTATGAAACTCGTGCTTTGTTGGAAAAATGGAATTCTTTGGTCCTTGGTTTTATGAAAGGCAATATTGTCACAATCCTGTCAACGTAGACATTGGCAAATGACTTCAAGCTGGGACTAATGGCACAGGGACAAATTAAATACTAGATGGAAAACTCTACACCCTCTGAACTTCCCAGGGTCAACTTAATGAGCTCCAGCAGCAGGCCCGATGCTGGGTCAATGAGGTAAGGTCAAGCCACACAGTTACCAGAGGTGACGCTCAAAACTAGGTATCGGTTTCTCTGACTGCCATGCACACTGCGAACATCGGAAGCAGAGCTCCATGCTCATGGCTGATGAGTTGACTTTATCAACACTTTCTAGGGATGGACCAAATACCTTGACTTTAGCCTTGCTGTAGCCCTGGACTACTGAAGTGTGAACAACTAAAAGGAATCATCATTTATAAAGTTTAAGTCTAAATTCTGGTTGGTTGGATTAGATCCCAGACACAGCAGACCCACGGCAGATAAGCTCGGTGACTTATGTGCTCTTCAAACAGCCCTGGGTAGACTGACTCAGCTGATGTGTGTTTCTGCATCTAGTTTGCCTTTGCCCTGCTAACTCCAGGTTAGTATGGCTTGACACACACAGTTCATCGACAAGACACTGAGGACATATGGGAATGCTGATTGTGTAACTAAAATTGACTTCAGATTGTCTACACAGTAAGACTCATATGTAAACTTTGTTAGCATCTCTGAAGGAGAGCTGACCCCAGCCATACTGGACGTTTCCAAGTTATCTACAAGGAACCTGGGGCCGGAGCCAGGAACAGGGTCAGGAGCGGGAAATGCCATTTGTTCGGAACAAACGATGGACCAGCAGCCTTCCCTATGACTGTGTCTAAACCATGTGAATAGTACGAAGGTGGCTCCAGAAAACCTGTCCTTGGTCCATTCCTATGGCCAAAGACAATCACCAAGGTGTCTATCTGGTCCCTGCTGCCATCAACTCAACCAAACTCTTCAGATTAGCCATGAATTACAGACAGCACTGCGCCCATCAGCATGGCTTACGTTGCATGGAGGAAACAACCCGTATTACCCTTTTTTTTTTTTTTTGCAACAAGCTTAAGGCTCTGTTCACAAACTCCATCAACTGCCACACAGTGAGAATTTATGGGGAGATCTTAAACTACATATGTAGTTGCAAAGGTTGGAAAATTTACTGATCCTAATGGTAAGGCTTATTCACAAATTCAATACATTTCCAAATTATACTTCAAACTCAATGACTTCAATGAAAAGAAAATTAACCTGCTCTCTGACAATATAAGAGAGTTAGATTCTAATGGAGAAAAAAAAATGTTGGCACCAAACCAGTATGCTGTTTTTTGAAGGAACAAGTGATATTAATGGAAAAGATTGCCTAAAACGCATATCCTAACTTATCACAGAAATATAAAAGTTTATATTTTGAAAATATATACTGTATTAAAGTTTGTAAGCATTTCAACCAAAATTTGCAGAAATAACTAAGCAACACTTATCTACAACAAAAATATACATGCAAGACAATCCCAAATGGTTTCCCTTAAATATCTACAAAGGCAAAGTGTAGATTTTTAAAGATTATACAAAACCATTTACAGAAAATAAAACAAAATACTTAAGAAATCTCATTTAGAGTCTTAAATACTGTGTATATTAGTGAGAGTGTCTAGACTAATATATACACCAGATCTAAGTATCTGAATACAGAAACACAAAAGAGAAGCAATTCTGAATTTTAAATATTCACTTAAGAAGATCTGAAGACGTTTCTATTTGTTTCTCTTTGTTAAAAAATTTCCACAGAAACTAGATTGGAAAATCGCATGGATGTGACTAAATTCCAAATTAAGAAAAGTTTACAAAATCTTTTAAACCAATAATGGGAAATGCAATTCAGCATTCAGTCAAGGCTATTTTTAAATGTGGATATTCAGAGATACAGTTGCATTGTTCAAAGTCTATTGTGATTATTATTTCTCCATCTTCATACTAAACTTCATACGGGGAAAAAACATAGTTTCATGCTTCAGAGAGAACATTTCCTAGTTTAATCTATACCAAACAAGAATAATAGTTTAAATCAATTCTCAACTACTTTCTCACAGTTATCCAATTTCATCTTAACAAGTAATTTTGACGGTTTTTACCCACAGACATTATCATTTCTACGCTGGAAGGGACTTGTGAGTACATCAGTATTAGGGTGTGGCTTCCAAATGTCAAGGAGGTCTGATCAACTTACCAAAAGTTCTGCAAAAAGTCCTCTTGCAACGGGGCTGTTAACTCTTGACGGTTCCACTACAAGATGCTGGGAGTGAACCACCCTCAGGAGCCGAGGCAGAGAGGAAAGGGGAGTTTTCATGCACGGCTACGAGGATGGGGAGGAGAGGCTTGCTGGAAGGGTCCATGACTAAAGAGGTGCCCTCAACTCCCCACCCGCAGCTGTTCTTCCAAACTCAAAGGTAATTCTGGGATGGGGCTGCCAAGACCAGCCACAATTCCTCAAAGACCTTCCCAGGCTCTGGGGAGTGATATATGGGGTGGGAACAAAGGAGGGTGGAGAGAGGAGAAAGGCACCGAGACGGAAGATGGAAACTGAAAGTCTGAACCCTATTTCGAGAAAGCCATGGGGCAAACCCTGACACGATCACAGGTCTGGTGTTTTCCATCCCAGACGGACTGGCTGTAAGTTACTTGGGTTTCACCTAGACATTGTCACAACAACTACCCAGAAAGTGAAAAACTCAGTGGTTCCGTCTACCCTGTAGCAAACAGAGTGCATCTGCTTTGGCCCGATGGGTGGAATACCCTTATCGAATTGCCTGTATGCAGACAACCACAATATGGACTGTCTTTTTAAATGCCCCCCCGTTATATCCAGAACTTATAAATCAATGGCATGAATTCCACCTTAGAAATGGTTCTGCATTCCTACCTTAGTCATCAGAGATCCCTGACATGGCTACAGGTTTAGATTTGATGATACATCCAAAGCTAAGATATTTCTGGTTCTCTCAGCAGGGAACAAAGGTGAACATTGATCAAAAGGAATTTCTAAACACCTCCCTTCCATCTCCAACTAGAATCCTGATACCACTTCTGTAGATGTTGAATATGACTGCCCCCAACCAGACACTGAAGAGTTGAAACAAGGGGCTCTTTCTGCAGAGGACTTAGCAGTAGATAATCTGCCACGACACACAAGAACAGTGTTTATCTAAGCATTTTGGAAAGCACGCATTTGCTTGCTCAAAGGAGGAGACAAAACCCAGATGGAACTGTGACAACAGGCATTTGGGTGAAAGCAGGTGTTTGCCTGCAGTAATCCCTGTAGCACAGGTCTGCGGTTCCTACAGGATCCTACGTGGACAAGGGGTAGGGTACACAGGACTTCAATTCCATCTTCCTCGGCCGGATTCCACTGGGGTGGCTGTCCCTTCTGGCTCCCCATGGCCAGGATGGCACAGGCTGGAGCAGAAGGGAGGAGAAGAGGGGAGGTTTCCTCTTCTTCTCGATGCTCATGAACTCTACAGGAGAGAGGCTTCCCATAGAGGGAACCAAGGGCATCTTAAGGACCAGGTAAACTTGATAGTCACGTCTCTAGCTCTAGTGGAGACATTCAACCTGTTCTTTCAAACTCAAAGCTCAGGGCAACGAATTCCCTCCATCTGCCCTGCCCAGTGCACCTGGTCACCTGTAGAAGAAGATAAAGGACCAGAGGGAGAGATGGAGAACTGTAACCGTGATGCCCTCTCCTCCCAGCCCACCTCCCTCTTCCGGCTGTGCCCACCTCCTGCTGCCTTACTCCCCTATCTCTGAGGAAGGGCCAAGGGAGACAGACACCTAACAGGAAAAGAGAAGCAATGGAAGCAGAGGGCCTCCAGGAATACTCAGAGGTTGTGCTAGAAGAGGAAAAATCCACCATCGTGAGAGTGTAACTTCCTCTGGGTGCTGGACCCACAGCAGGTGTAAGCCTTGCACAGAACACGCCCCTTCCACATCTCTCTTCTAATCTTGATGTTTTTACCTTTCTCCTCACCAACCAAAGCCACGACCCAAACCCTTCCCTGTCCACAGCGGATCCAGGGGCTTGAGACTAACCGTCAGAACACAGCTACAGC
Source organism: Lemur catta (assembly GCF_020740605.2). Lineage (NCBI taxonomy): Eukaryota > Metazoa > Chordata > Mammalia > Primates > Lemuridae > Lemur > Lemur catta. Next base: position 13,937,536 of record NC_059147.1, on the reverse strand, counting down.
CCAGGGGCACCAGGGCAAGGAGACCTCCTGCCTGGTCATTGCTCCCTTAACATGAGTAAACAACTAGAGAAAAGACGGGTCATTCAGGCTTCTGACAGCAAAAAGATTCAGACCTTCTACAGAAAGCTCAGTAGGGCAGGGACTCTTCCCCACCCCGCGGGAAGGCCACCACCAGAAATCACCAACCATGTGGAAGAAATAAACTTCAAAATCCAAGTTCAGTCATTTGTCTCAAAGAAAAGCCTTACTCTAGACAATATGCTACCCCCAGGTAGGGCCTATACCCCACTCATTCCTGATGTCACACAATTCGGGACTGGCGTCTGTTTCAGGACCATTTATTGCCTTAAAGATGGCAGAGTGAAGAGAAAATTCTCCCATGATCTCTCCTAAGGATAAGCCTAAACAACTCGTATTATATTATAACAGCTGAGAACCGTTTTACACATCGAGGATTTGGTGTAGAGCTATTCCTTTTATCCACAGAAATCCATCCGTCTTCATCTCCCTGAATTTTATTTCTGTGTGGTTCATTGCTAGAATGCACCAAACAGCATGAACCTTGTATGGGATTTGGTCCAGGGCAGTATGAAAATAGTTTATCTGTGTGAACAACAGATATCACAATATATAAACAAAAATAAATAAATAAAATAAGTCCGATTAAAGAAAAAACATTTTCCTAGTAGTTTATGTTTTTTGCAAAACTAGCTTTACATATAATACACATAAATTATCAGAATTTCCACTTACATTGTTTTAAAAATATATATTTAACAAAACATTTCTAAATGTACAATATCTGGGTTTGTAAATCACTCAATTGGGTTTTAAGACCAAGCCCTAATAGTCACACAGGTTTGCATCGGAGAGGAGACTGAAGCTGGGTGTACACCATTGTTTTGCTCATTGGTTTGGAACTTCCCTAAGATTGACCATCCCCCAACACCCGATCTGAACGTGACCAGACAGCCATGACAGCCGAGTCTCCAAACCAGAGGCACTGTGTAGACACAGCCTGAGTCAGAAGGACGGGGGAAGTGGCCTTCCCCTTCCTGGACCATGACGGTGCATTTCAGCAAGTGGGGCAAGGACAGTGGTGCCCGGCAGAGCCCTGGGAAGATACAGCCCTCGAGAGCCCTCTGGCCAGGCGGGGCGGGGACACAGGGGAGGCCAAGTGTGCTGCGTTTCCCATCTGTTACACAAAATCAAACCAATGAGGAGGAACCAAACGACACGAGGAAATGGACACAACCCTAGGCATAAAGAGACACCTTGACAAACTCCTTGGCCGGGACAGACAGGTGCTCCGATTCCCGAAACACAGGGCAGAGCTGGAAGTCAGGTGCCCTTGAGCACTGGGGCGGCCGAACGGGGGGCCCTTCAGACTTCGTAAATTTTGTCCTGCAGGTAGCTGAACAGCGAGTCCAGGCCTTTGGAGGAGCTCCAGAGCTGCTTGAGCATGAGGCATTCCTTCTCGTTCACGTCTTCCAGCACCGATTTCAAGAAGCTCCGAACGAGGCATTTGGACTCTTCCAACACCTGCAGGGGAAGGTACGAGCCTGGTTAGCCGGGCCCCAGGGACTCTGCTCCAGAACCAGGTCCCGAGCCCGCGAGGCACTGGCCAAGCCCCGACGTTCAAAGGCAGAGCAGGCTGCCTCCTTTAGCCAGGCCTTCCCGGCCCCACCTGGCCGGCACTGCCAGGAAGGGTTCCACGTGCATCAACGTGTTGAGCCCCCGGTCCCTGGGGTGGCAGGTATGGCCCATGTTACCCCAGACCACGAGAGCCTTGTCTTTTACCCAAAGTGACATAAACAGTATCCTTCTCTATAGGTGTCATGAAAAAGTTTAGCTTTAACCTTTTTCATACCTCATGTTCATTATCTGTCAGGAATACCCATTTGCCCAGGACTACGGGGTTTCCCGGGATGCAGGATTTCCAGCACTGAAACCAGGAGAGGCCCCAGTAAAGTAGGACAAATAGGTCACCCCAGCCACTAGGAAGACGGAAAGCGCATCCATGCAAGGAGGTGAGCACAGCCTGTGGCCCACACGCGTGCTTGATAGCCACGCGGAGACCCTCAGCACCCGTGATGGCCGGCGTGCCAGTGCCCAGGAAAAGGCTGACGGGCCACTCAGAGCATTGTGACGGCCGGGTGGGGGCCGGGCAGAGGGAAGGTAAGAGGGGAGGGCCAAGGGTCTGTCTGGCCGCAAACCCAGCCGGCAGCCTCCTGTTTCTCAGGCACAGAGCGAGTCCGGGGCCTTCTTCCCCCAAAGCCCCCGTCTGGGCTCCGGGACTGGCCCCTTCCCCACCTTTCCCCACGAGATTTTCCTACTGTGCTCAGAGTGACTGTTGGGAGATAAAATCAACACTTAGTGAAAACCCGGCGCCTCTGTGGAGGTGTTATTTATTTATCTATCTCCACTGCGTCCTCACAGTCCGACGGCGATGTTCAAACGTGCGAGTGCTCGGTGGAGAGCAGACGTGACGTCCGGGGACACTGTGCTCTCTCCCGCCAGTCACCCCCGGCCCAGGTCAACGCTTCTGTCCCTAGTTGCCTTTGCTTCCCGTTTCTTTGAAAGCCATAGGTGTTTGTGCTCTCGTGTGTGGTCAGCACTTGCTTTAAAGCGGGGACTCGACCCCAGAGCACAGGTCTCTCCTGCGAGGTCCCCTGCCCGGAGAGGATGCAGGACACTAACTAGCTCCCGGCCTCCCTCCGGGTTAAGCTGTCCCTACGGAGAAGAGGCGCGTGCTAAAGTGCAAAGGGTCTTTTGCTTATTCCCTGCATGACCTCCGGCAGGTCAATCGGTCCCTCTGCGCCTTGCTGTCCTCATCTATAAAACAGGCCTACGACAGGGACGGGCACACGGGAGGCGGGAACTCACCACGGCGCTGCAGGACGCCATCTCCTTGACCCGAAGCATGACCTCCTGGCTGAACGTGGTGGGCCAGAAGACCTGCGACACCAGCCCCCTGCTGCACGCCTCCTGGGCAGTGAGCTTCCGCCCGCAGAACAGCATCTCGTTGGCCTGAAAAAGCAAAGGCGGGCAAGGCTGAGGGCGCGGAGCTCTGCCCACGTCTGTTAGCCCGTGCTGGGCTCGCTGCGTGCAGCTGTCCCCACTCGCCAAGGCGGGATTGTCGGCCTGGGGTCCAATAAGCTTTGGGAATGGCATGCAAACCTCTGGTTCTGTGTGCATTCTTCTGAGCAGAGGGCCCACAGCTTTCATTAAATTCTCCAAAGGAGCCACGTATCAGCCGTGGCTCTGTCTGCCCAACACCCCTCTCCACCTGTGGTGGCAGACCACGTGGCGGGCACGCATCCTGGGCTGGGCACATTTCAGTGCTGGTGACCCGGCTGGGACGAGGGTCTAGGGGAGAAGGAATGTTCCACCCTAATTAATAAAGCCCTTCAGTGGGGTTTCCAGCTGCAGGCGTGGGGGAGGAGTCTTTCTCCCTCTCTGGGTGCAGGTTAACGTCAGTGAGCCCAGGGGCCGCCCACGGCTGCGTCCCTGCTCTGAGGACAGGTGGGTCCACAAGGAAGACAGAGAGAGAGAAGTGATGGTGCTTGAGTCCCTGGGCCCCGTCTCCACTTCTGGAACTTCTGGACTTTCCAGTTGGGGGAACCACTAAGGTCCTTATCTTTTTGAAAACAAAATAAAACCAGTTAAATTGTTTCCCTCATAGGCCACTGAAGGTCCTGGATAGTGTCACAACACCAGGGCAGAGAGGCGCATCTCTGCCCGTGGCCCAGGGCTGGGCACAGACAGGCACTGCCCAGTCGTGAAGGGCACAAAGCCACCTTCCTTGGGCTCTCGTGGCCTGGGCCGCCTCTGCACTCCACTCCCCAAACAATTTCCTTTTGCTTTCAAATTTGCAGCTGTCACCCACGGGCCAGGAGGAGCTGCACGGACAAGGTCCTGGGCACAGACAGAGCAGCTGAACGCAGACAGGGGACCCTCACACTGAGAATTAGGGTGTAACAGTCACGTCCATGTGATGGGGTCCTTACCTCCTTCGGGACGAATCCCCGCCTCCTCCACGTGGCCAACAGCGTGTCCCTGCCTGTCCTCCATCAGCCCCCCCTCTTCCCTCCCCGCCCTGGGTGCTGGCGCCTCTTGGGCAGGTGTTGAAATGCCAGGCGCCCTCAGGCCTCCAGATCCACACATACGTCTCCACCCCGGGCTTCTGACTGTCACTGATGGGTCATGATGACCCAGAGGACGATCTCTCGTGCCAGAGTAAAGAAATGCATCAGGTCGGGGATAAGTCCACAGTGCGCGTTCGGTGAGAGGTTTGAACACAACGTACGCCCCCACGCTTACTGGGAAACACCTCGTCTCGGGAGGTGGAAGGGAAACGAATGAACACGTAGAAGGAGCCGGACACAGCTCCGTCAGCAAGAAGGTCACATCTCCATCAGCAACATTCTTGGAGTTTCAGAAATGATTGAAACAAAAGGGAGAGGAAGACAGAGATAAAACTGTACAATTTTACCAATTTTGGCGACCACGAAAGACAGGGAGGAACTGGAGTGGACCGGGAGGGGTCTGGGCAGAACACGAAGGTGCAGATCGAAAGTGTCTGCTTCCTGGCCTTGGCCTGTGGCCGCCTGACTTTCCTGTCATCGGTGAGACGGAGCAGCCTACGGCGGCCCAGGGTTCCCGGGTCCACATGGCCTTATCTGTCCCACCTGCCGAACAGAGAAGGTGGTGCCCGTGGGTTTGGGGCTGACGGTGGTCTCAGCAGCTCTCTAGGTTGCTCTTCTTGTTTCCTGCAACCACCCAAGAGCAATGAGCCCACACAGGAGGGGTACAGTGGGGTCCCCTATCCTTCCAGACCCACAAGGGAGTGCTCCCTCTGGGGGTCTCCTTGAACTCCTGTCCACCCCATGCAGGGCTGGATGTTGCCCTTTGGTGCCCTCTGCCCTCCTCCCCTCCGTACCTACACAGCCCTCAGATAGGCTAGGTAGGCGGGCACAGCTTTGCAGCTGTTCCCTTCGCAGGGAAAAGGCCTGACTCTAGAGCAGACATCCTTCCTCTGCCGTTTGCTCTGCCTGGGGATCCTATGCAAATCTCTTTGCCTCCTGAGTCTCAGTTTACTCATCTGTAAAGTGGGTACCAACGATCACCACCTCTTGACAACTGTGAGGACTCAGTGAGACACAAAAGTGGGGTCCACAGACTGCGCTCTCAGACAGGACTGCTGGGGATGAAGGCCGTGTGTCGTTCACCTTTGCACTTCTGAGCAGGTGAGACAACGCCCGACGCGTGCTGAGAGCTCAAAGAAGTTTGTCAGCCAAAGAAAGGAACAACACCCCCTAGTGTATCCCCTGAACACCCTGGGCCTCGGTTTCTTCATCTGTAAAAGGGAACAACCTAGCTGTGGGGATGCTGAGAAGAGCAGAGGAGATGATCACACGTGAAGATGCCTTGGTGTCCGGCATGTGACGGCAGCCCGGGCGGGCTTGGGGAGCCTCGCTGGGACAGCCTGGGCAGATCCTTGTGTCGGAGCGTGCATGAGGCTGTGGTGCATAACACAGCACTGTGGACACATTCCAGAATGGAGAGTATTAAAGACACAGCAGGAAGCAACAACAAAGCCGTCTTCCCTATGCAAAATCTCAGTACCACCAGGAACCCGCTAAGTCCCAGGTAAACCTCAAATCCAAAGGGCTTCACCCCAAAAGCCTCAGACTGGGGCAAGGGAGGCAGACGGAGGACCCCAGGAATCCAGAGAACCACAGACGTCCAGTCTACTGGGGTTGGGAAAGCAGGTGGTGCCGGAGCTGAGCTCACAAGGCCTTGGACTTACCTGGGCAGAGGGGGCTGGGGGCTGCGTAGAGAAGAAGGCAGCCAGGCCTGGAGGACAGAACTGAGAAAAGTTCAGAGGAAGAGCACAGTGTGCCAGGAAACCACAGACATCCTGGAGGGGCTGGGACGTGAACCTTGAGGCAAGAGACCAAGCAGGCAAAGTAGCAAGAAGGGCCATGCTACGGCCTGAATGTCTGTGCACCCCAAATGCACATGAATCCTCACCCCCACAAGGTGACGGCATTAAGATTCAGGCCCTTTCGGAGGTGATCAGGTCATGAGGGCGGAGCCCTCAGGCAGGGGGGTTCGTGTCCTTATAAAAGAGGCGAGGGGGCCAGCTGGCCCCACCCGGCCCCTTCTGCCCGGGGAGGAGGCAGTGAGAAGGCCACGCCTTTGAAGCAGAGAGCCGGCCCTCCCCAGCAAGGCCTGTGCCTTGACCTTGCACTTCTCAGCCTCCAGAAACGTGAGCGATAAATTACCATTGCTTATAAATTCGCCAGTCTAAGGCATTTTGTTACAGCAGCCTAAAAGGATTAAGACAGGCCACAAGCAAATGCTAAGCCATGCTGAGGAGCTCAAACGCAGTGCGGAGGACCCACCGAAGGGCTTTGTCAGAGACTAACAGAGATAAATTCCTGGAGGGTCAAGGAGATCCCCACCAAGCGGTGCTGGAGATATCAGGGAACGAGAGGGTCAAGGAAGGCGTCTGCAGCAGCCTCTGACCCAGCAGAGCAAGATGACAATGTGGGTCAACAATAAGCCCACTGGCGTTAACAATCAGGAGGTCACAGGTGTCGCCTGCAACAGAATGATGGCAGATTTGTTTCCTTCCTGCTAGGTGAGACCACCTATATCCATACATGTGGGCGCTGGGACTTCAGAACCCTGGAGTCTCTGGTTTAGAAGAGTCGAAGGTACCACGTGTGCTCACTCCCCTTCTCACGGGGACAAGCTGTTACAAGGAGTTGCAAGTTTTGCTCAGACAAACAGCAGCCACAACTGTGAGTTCTCAGGGCGGGCGTGCACAAGAACTTCCAACGCCGCACCCTGCTCTGAAGGCAAAGCTCTGAGATGACCAGCAAGGACTTCAGAAAGGAATTTGGGATAAGCAGACGGACATCAGTGACCAGTCACCACATGGGACAGGCAGGTTAACAGGTAGGGAAGTCAAGATTTCAACAACAAAAAAATAAAACTGCAGGCCTTACACGAAGACCACGGCAATGGAACCGTGGAGGGAGGGACGGGGGACCCCGGTGTGAAACCCTCTGCCCTTCTCCAAGGGAACCCAGAGCAACTGTCTGGCCTGGTGCCGACGATCGCAGCGCTAAGAATGTACATGGGCTCTCCTGGGGGTTGACCGGCAGTGAGGGTAAAGGTGGGGTGTTTACTTTCCAGTAAAATTGAGAAGTAAAAAGAAACATCCTGGAGTCTGTTCCAAAAAAGGAGCAGTTGGCAAGAGCCGTGTGGCCACGTGGGCTGGAGGGAGCAGCTCTGCAGGGCCCGGGGAGGCAGGTGCTCAGCCTCTCGGGGCTGCGGGGTTTGATCCCGTTGCCTGGGTCGTGCTTCTCCGGCAGTTTAGTTGAGGTCTCCAGTAAACGACAGCAGACGCCCCCAGCACACCCGGGCAGACCTCGCTGAAGTCTGCACTGCATGGAGCTCCCAGCACCTGCCCGGGCATGCGAGGCCCACGGTGCTGCCCGCCCCACGTCCCAAGGCCTGCCAGGCTCACACCCCACTCAGTCCTTCCACCTGTGCATCCCCTGCCCGGCGCTCTCGAGGCCATGTTCAAATGTCACCTCCTCAGAGGGGTCCTCCCTACACACGGCCAGACCCCAGCCCAAGATGCTGAGCAGGGAACGGGAGACCTGGGCAGAGAACGCGTTTTTCTGAATCACCCCTGAGCCTCTGGTGGGTGCGCAGAGCCTGGCACTTGGTGGCTTCTAAGGCTCTGCAGGAAGCCGACTGGCTCCCCGTCCAGAGCGGGCGGGGAGGAGGGGACGCCCCGAGAACCTTCTGAGACCCCAGCTCAGCCCTGTGCTCGCGAGACGAGGACTCACCCAGCAGAGCTGAGTTCAGAGTCTGTGGCGAGTGCCAGCCGAGGCTGGTCTGGGCGTCAGTGGGAAAGGCCCGTGAGCCGTGGCGGAGGCCCGGATGCAGCGGCATCGCCACCTCACACCCGCTCGGACCAGCTACACCTTCTGAGCCCCTCTCTGGTCCCAGCAGCACCAGTCTCAGACTCGCCCTGCAGACGCACGAGCTATTTAATAACAGGCTAGGTTAAGAGTAGAGAGCATGGAACCACACTGGTGTTCAAACCCCACCACTGCCATCACCATTGTGTGACTTCAGACAATTCACTTCACCTCTCTGAGCCTCAGTCTCCACATCTGCAAAATGGGAGTCATGGCTGTCCTATCTCACGGGGCTGTGGTGAGGATGGGCTGAGTTAACGCGGTCCAGCCAGGTGCTAAGTGCTGTCATTGCTACCCTCTCTGCCCAGACTGCAGACAGAATCTGACCCCAGCCTACCGTGGACCCCACCTCCTCCGTCGACACCAGCTTTGCCTACTGACTCACCCGGTGACAAGGCAAGCTCCTTACCTTCTCTGAGTTCAGCCTGCCATCAGCAAGACAGAAATACAAGTTTCCACACGGGGTGGAGACTGCTTTGTGAGCACCAGCATCTGTTCCCTCTTCTCCCTGGCCATGCAGCTAGACTACATCCCCGGCCTCCCTGGTGTGTGCGTGTGGCCACGGGACTGAGTCGTGGCCAGTGACGTGTGAGTGGAGTCACGGTGCCCCTCGCGGGCCCGGCCCGTAAAGACCTCTGGGCGAAGCCAGGCTCTCTCTCCTCACCCACTGGGCGGACGTGGAGGCAGATCTGCCGGATGGGAGACGCCTGGGTCCCCTGTCCCTGCGGGCAGCTCCTACACCTACGCTGGACCACAGAAGAGTGAGAAGGAAACTTTTTCGTGTAGACCACTGAGACTGTGGGCTGTTTGCTACAGCGCACAGCCTACCCTAGTACCCACCCTTAGCGGGCTGCCACGAGGAATAAATGAGACATTGTGCAACACGCTTGAAGTTAAGTGCCTGGCACATAAATGCACATCATCTTCCCCTTCTTAGGCTCAGCTGCTCCATCCGGCACTGACAGCCTGGGGGCTCTGAGGCAGCCCGGCCTCTGGGGAGGCTGAGGAAGCTGAGACAGACCCCCAGGACAGGGACAGGGACAAATCCATGCCTCGGCGAGGGAAGCTGTCTGGGAAGCAGGGGACTTACCAGCGCTACGCCCAGGATCTGGGGGAAGGTGTACGAGGAGCAGCCGGCGGGCGTGAGGCGGATGGTGGCGTACGGCGTCTGGAACCAGGCCTTCTCGCTGGCCCACACGATGTCGCAGAGGGGCAGGATGGAGGCGCCCAGGCCCAGGGCCGGCCCGTTGATGGCCACCACGATGGGCTTCTTAAACTGGATGAAGGCCTTCACGAAGTCCCTGGGAGGAGAGACAAGACCCTCTTTAACAGGGGCCCGTGGCCTGCCGAGCCCCACCGTACACCCCTGATTCTCCAGGGCGCCATGGTGCACCTTCATGTCGTCAGAGGTGAGCAGGTGCCAGGCAAGGGCCTCACTAGCCCGGATACTGAGCCACGGGCTGCCCAATTCTCAGAGGTGTGTATATATATATATATATATATATATATATATATATATATATATATTTTTTTTTTTTTTTTTTTTTTTTTTTTGAGACAGAGTCTCGCTCTGTTGCCCAGGGTAGAGTGCTGTGGCGTCAGCCTAGTTCACAGCAACCTCAAACTCCTGGGCTCAAGCGATCCTTCTGCCTCAGCCTCCCGAGTAGCTGGGACTACAGGCATGTGCCACCATGCCCACCTAATTTTTTTTCTATATATATCTTTTAGCTGTCCAGATCATTTCTTTCTATTTTTAGTAGGGATGGGGGTCTTTCTCTTGCTCAGGCTGGTCTTGAACTCCTGACCTCGAGCGATCCTCCTGCCTCGGCCTCCCAGAGTGCTAGGATTACAGGCGTGAGCCACCGTGCCCGGCCTTTCAGAGGTATATTGATGGGCTGCTACACGTCCTGGTCTTCCCAGATTGTCCCAGTGCACGCCCAGTGTCCCAGCAAGGCACCCACCTACCATCTCCTAACACTCCCAAAAGCCATGGCTCGGACAGGAAGTTATACGGACACCCTAGATATGAGAGAATTGTATACGTCCTAAGGAGGACACCCTGACTGTTGAAGTACAGAACTAGCAAAAGCAACAGAACCAAAAGGAGGGTGATACGGGGGGGGGGGGGGTGTTTCAATTCAAAGAGAGAAGGAAGGTGGCATGGGGTGGTGGCTTCGGGAGGTATGAATTCCTCATTCATACAGGTGTCCTAATTTTAGCTCCGTGACCGCTCTGGGTGATGCTGTCGAGGGAATACAAGCTTCAGATAGTGAGCACAGGTTGGGATTGATGACATTTAAAACTTCTTTGAATGCCAGGATGGTCTGATTCTGAATTACCTGCAGGGATGCCAGACTCATCAAAGATAGTTCTAAAATGCCCACAAGGGCTATGTGCTGGGATGGCTTTGACTAAAATTAAGGAAGGATACTGCACTCCCTTGTAGGTGTAAGACTTCTAAACTCATGGCCATGGGTTTGGACAGTATTTTCTCTCCCTGCCCTTCTGTGTTGAGCAAGGTTACAGCATGCATCTTTACCTAGTGAGCAAAGCCATCAGGGAATAACTTCCATTTCCTCTGCCTTCGAATGCTTTTTGCCTCCTCCCTAGTTGCTATATAAGATCTATAAAATTTTAATATTCATCTGGACAAGGAGGAAAGTTCGGGATGTCTAGTAAAGCCTGCATCCTTCACTATTCTCGGCGGGAAGGTTGGAAATTACCAAGAACTCACAAGAATAAAATCCAAAGGCCCATGACCTTGAGCTGACCTTGGCATGCCTTGGCTTACTTCTTCAGGCTTCTGTCACTTCACTCTCGCCCTTGCCCACTGGGCATGAGCTACACAGACCTCTCAGAGTTCTTAGAAAACACCGTTATCACAATTTGCAATTACCCTCACTAATTATTCTCTTGCTTGCTCGTTTTTGGATTCTGCTCCCCCTTTAGCTCCTTAAGGACACCCACAGGTCTGGGGCACCGCCAGGCACCCTGCTTGGCCTCCATCAGTATTGGAATTAGCACTCAGTAAACAGTTTTTGAATAAATACGTGCGTCTCCCAGAACAAGGGCAGAGGCACGGCAATGGCAAACCAGCTCCTCACCACCCTGTGTTCCCTAGCTCTAGGTCTACTGGTCGACCTCATTTCCCAGCCTCCCCTGCAGCTGGCTGGGGACAAGTCATGGTGCTGGCCAAATGGAATGTAGGTAGAAACTACATGCACCACTTCTAGGTGCACACAACCTCCCACTGTGCAGTCCTCCAAGCCTGTTCACCTGGACTAGCATGGCAGTCTTGGAAGACACGACTGAGCCACAAGATGGAAGGAATCTGGGTTCCCCAGTCACTACTGGGAGGACAGCCATGAGCTGATCAGCCATGTCTGTCTTAGGTTTACATATGCAAGAAGTACATTTCTATCACAATGGACCCATATTTGGGGTTTGTTTGTTACAGCAGCTAATACTTAACTAATACAAATGTCAAGCTGATTTATCCCTTCTCAATTCATACTGTTCCTCCCCGCAATGCTTATCAAAAGATGTGGGTGTCACAGTGATATGTTGGGATCAGATTCAACTGTGAGAAGACTGCTTAATATTCTTCTGAGCTAGGGAGTATCTTATGAGCTATGTAAGTCATCATCAAAGTACACACCTTTGACCCAGACTGGAGGCATCACATTGCCTGAGATGGTGGTGTTACCTCAGTCACTGCTGGCCCTACTGCAGCAGACCCCAAAAAGACATTGCTTCAAAGAGCGTGTCCTCGCACCAGGATGCTCTGATGCCTGGTTTTCCAGTGGCCCATCTCCTGGCTTCACTTCCTGACCTCATGGTTCGTTTCAGCTTAGGTCACTGGTTGTTGAAAGTGCTTTTTACCAAATCCAATTCAGAGTCTGCAGGGGACATGAGGATTCTTTGTAGGATCCATGCAACACCAGGGTTTGGGTGACTTTTGTCAAGCATCTCATTCTTGAGTGCCTTCATACAATTCCGGAATCTTGAATCTCAGAGCTAGGAGGGACTTTAAGACTCCTAGAGCTATGCCTTGCAGTCGGTGCAGAATTCCCTCCATCACATCCTGAGGATGCACCATCCTGCCTTTGTTGAACACATTCAGTAAAAGAAGGTCCATGTCTCTCTGCTGTGGGCTTCCCGTGGGCCTCTCTGATACTCCCATTGCCTGGGCTCTGTCCCCCACACGACAGCCCTTCAGGAATGGGCCACGGAATGGACCTCAGCCCTCAAGACCTTCCAGAGCCTTCTCCTTCGGGACCCCAGAGCCTCTGGTTCTGTGGTTTCTAACCTGAACTCTGCATAAGGGAATCAGGGACATCCCCCACCACCCCCACCAGGAGGGCAAAGGGGACCAAGATTGCAGAGCTCTGACCCTCCACCCGAGCCCCTCCTGTTTCATTCCAATCTTCCTCTCATTTCATCTCCTTGATATAAAAATGTGATGCGAAGACCCACCCCCACCATCCTTTTTCTCTCACTTCAGGCGGTCGATCTGTATCGCAAGGAGCCAGACGGCAAACAGGATATTGCATTACAGGCTCTGTGGCTCAGGTATCTGATCCCGACTGCAGTGGCCGGGCTGCACTCAGAGGTTGTCCTCGTCCTCCCCAGCATCCACGGCCACTGGGCTGACCCGGCCCCTGCAGTCTCCTCGGCTCAACCCGAGCCCTGTGGCTTCTGCCCGACCACGCTGCCGGGCTGCTCCGGCGTGGCAGAGGAGCAGGGACTTCAGAGTCTGAAAGACTCGGGTCAAGTCTCTACTCTGTCCCTAACTAGTTGGTAAGATCTTAGACAAGTTGCCTGGTGTCTGGAGCCTCATTTTCTCCCTCTGCGAAGTAGAAAAGCCAACGATGTCTCCCCATATCTGGGGCTGAGTGAGAATTAAAGGAAGACAGTCCACAGTGCCCGACACAGGCAGCACGAGGTCCCCGCTGCTTTCTCACAGGTAATGCACCTGCCGGGAAGGGCGGACGTAGCTTCCACTGGATTCTCAAAGTGATCTGGGATCCATTCTCCTAGCCTAAGGGAGTTTCAGAAAACAAAATTTTGCTCGCAGGGATGCGTGGGTTTCCCCTGCAGCACCTGGCGTATCTTTTGTGACCCACTTAGTTACCCACTCTGTTTAATCAGAGCCAAGAAGGGCAGCCCTCCCACTGCCAAACCTCAGAGCCAAGTCAGCCAGTACGGGGCCTGCGGGGATCGGATGCCCACAGCGGCTGCCACGCTGTCTCTTGGAGCCCATTCCATGCTCAGACTCAGCTTAGCTAGAACTCGTGGGCAGAAGTAACAGCAGTAGTAACAACAACAACAATAATTCCTTCTTATTCTAAGCGCTCATCATGGCCAGGAACAGCCCAAGCATTGCACATGGGATATCTGATTACTCCTTGGCCTAGCAGCCCACCACTGAGAACAGCGCTGTCACTTTGATTGTCCCCATTCTCCAGATGAGCTAATAAGGCCAAAGTGACATGCCTAGGGCTGCACCACCAGCAGGTGCAGAGGTGGCTTTGAGCTCAGGCAGCTTCCACACACCACGCAGGCAGCTGCTAGCCCACGCTGCCTTCTTGAATACCATGCCTGAGCAAGCCACCACGTCACCTACGACGATGTCAGAGAACGGCAGCCTCTCTTCTCGACAAGTCCCAGAGAGCGGCTTCAGCTGAACACATCGCCTGAGCTCTCCTCACATCTGCTAGTTCATGCATCAAATGTCTGCAGAGCGAACACGGTGCCCTGATCACGTGTGTGCAGGTTTTCTTTAGGCCAGGATGAGGAGGGGGTCCTCAGACGGTACAGGGCCACGTGGCATGCCCGGATCCTGGTGGCCAGCCCTGCCGAGAGCACGTCCCAAGACAACTGCAAGGGATGTCAGTCAGTTATATGGAGATGGGGACGGTTCTGTGTCCAAGAGTTGTTTCAGCCCCGGCAGATTTTGAATGAAGTTCGTTCACACGGGACTTCTCAGACCACAGATGTGTTACTACGCCTGGAAAGTCTGCAGGAGCGGGCACAGAACTTGCAACATGAACCAAACTCCGTCCAGCAACAGCGCCCTTCACTCGGGCACTTCTCTGGAAATCCACAAGATGCTCTCTGCAGAATGCTTCAGGGCACCTCGAGTCCCCGACTCTCGTGTGTGGCATACAAGGGGGCACCCGCAAGCTGGGAGAGCCAGGAACGCTGGCTATAAGGGACACTGGTGTTGATGGGCGAGCCGGGGTCTCTCGCTGACCCCACGGGCACTGTCCTCTCCACGCCCACATCGTCTGCACTCCCCCCACCCTCCCCGGAAGCTCTCGGCCCTCCTCAGGCCGCATCACCTCCTCCCTCACCCTCTTCTTCTCTCTCACATAGAAAGAAGGATCGTCTGTTCCTCCTGGTGTTCTCAGTGGTGCCGAACTCCTGGCTAGCACAGGGCAGGCGTCCTCCACCCTAGCTGCACCTGAGAACCACCAAGGGAACTTCAAATCAAAAGACGTGCCAGCCCCGCCCCAGCCTAAATTACTCACAGTCCCCTGAGATGCTGCCAATCTGGGTCTTGCAAACGCTCCTGCTCCCCCGTGCCTCCCTGTGCTGTCTGGGCTGGGAACCAGTGGTCCGGGGACATCCCTTTCCTGCTGCGTCCCTGCTAGCTCATAAATTAGCAACTGCACTCCCTTTGAAGCATCAGGAAGAATTCCTTCTGCCCTCTCGCCCCCTTCTCTGCCTGCGGGAAGCTCACCTGCCCGCTGAGACGGCAACTGTCTGCATTGCACTGGCCGCGCTTCCCCAGAGGCAGGGCTGGGCGTCCAGCATCTCCCCACACCGGGGCCCCTGCTCTGGGGTCCCTGGGTTACGCAGCCGGGAAAGGGTTACGAAACCAGTTTCGGCCCCAGGCCCCAGCCACGTCCTGCACTGCAGCCTCCTTTGGCCAGTTTCAGCCCCATCTGCCACTGACGTCTCTGCCTCCACTGATTTGGGTCTCAAGAGTCCAGAGGGACATCGCTGTCACCCACGCGACCCCCAACAGGTTGTGACGGGAGAAAAGGTGTCACCCCTCAGCTTTGACAGATGTGAGACAGACGCAGGAACAGGCCAGGGGGCGTCAGAAGCTACAGGAAGGAACAATTAAGTGGGGGCTCTGGGGAAAACCGCCACGAGTCCTGACCCCTTGCACACGCTGCCACCGCCCCTGTCCCCTGAGCTGGACAAGCCGTATCATGGTCAACCCAAGGCTGACCTGGGAGTCACACCTTATCTGCAGCTGTTGGGAGCTGTCTGTTAACGGATCCCACCCAGCAAACAAGAATAGTCACCACCAGGAGGAGTGGCCACTGGGATGCTGGGACACAGGCCAGGAGGGACGCCTGTCTAGGAGGAGAGCCCGAAAAGATGGGGCTTTCTGGGGTGCTAATAATATCCCCGGGGACTGTATTAGTGTCCTAGGGATCTGGAACAAGCACCACACACTCGGGGGCTTAAAACAACAGAAATTTAGTTCTGGAGAGCAGGAGTCCAAAGTCAAAGTGTTGGGGTTGGGCGTGCTGGCTCACGCCTGTAATCTCAGCACTCTGGGAGGCCAAGGTGGGAGGATCACTTGAGCTCAAGAGTTTGAGAGCAGCCTGAGCAAGAGCGAGATCCCGTCTCTATAAAAAATAGAAAAATTAGTCGGGTATAGTGGCACATGCTTGTAGTCCCAGCTACTTGGGAGGCTGAGGTAGGAGGATCGCTTGAGCCCAGGAGTTCGAGGCTGCAGTGAGCTATGATTGGGCCACTGCACTCTAGTCCGGGAAACAGACCTAGACCCTGTATCAAAAAAACAAAAAAAAGCGTTGGGAGGGTTGGCTCCTTCTGGAGGCTCTGACGGAGGGTGTGTCCCAGGCCACTCCCCGGCTTCCAGTGTTCCCTGGCTTGCAGCTGGGTCTCCCTAGTCTCTCCTTCTTCTGTCCCGTCACCTTCTCCTCTGTCTGTGTCTCCTCTTCTCTTCCATAGGGGAAGTTCTCTCTGGTTTTGGAGTCTACTCTTATCCAGGGTGATCTCATCTTGGGACTCTGAACTTAATTACATCTGTAAAGATGCTTTCTCCAAAATAAGGTCACATGCAGATTCCAGGGATTAGAACCGTGGCCATATCTTCAGGGAAGCCACAATTCAACCCACTGCAAGCGGTCTGCATGCTACTGCGCTGTGTGTGCATGGAGCAAAAACCAGGGGCTACAGCAGATAGGTTTCCCTGGGCTTCTGGAAATTCAGCTGATGCCGCCACTGAAATTCATAAACCAGATAAAGACCGTGACCACGGCTTTCCACGGGTCACAGAGATGGGCACTCGGTTCTCTGGAGTGGATTCTGGTGGCCCCATGAATGAGGACAGAAGCATACTGGGGGTCCTGCTGCTCCCCTCCACATGGGAAAAGGCAGTAGCAAGGAGACACAACTGGGACCATGCAAAGCGCTAACCACTGTGGACGTGGCCAGGGCTGGTCTGCACCCGTGAAGCCCGAGGGCAGCATAACCGTGATGCCCTTTCAAACAATGGTGTTTAGGCTTGTCCTGTCCCTTCTGGAAAGAATTCTGCAACAGGACGCACATGGGTATTTTGGAGCAGAGAATCCACTGGATGCTTCACCCTGAAGAAGAACTCAGAATTCCACACACAAGAGCACCCTGGCATCACCCTTTGGAGACACTGCATCCCCTCAAAGCCCCCCACAGCTAGGTAGGAATCTGCCCCCATGTGGCATTTTCACAGAGCAGGGACACTGGAGGGCCCCGGGAAATCCCCAACACATGGCCTGAGGCTCCGTGACACCCCATGGAATGAGTGTTCCTTCTCATGAGACCAGCGGCCATTCCTGAACTGTGACCCTTGTCTGCTTCCTAAGCAAGGTGCAAGAGTGAGCACGTCTGCCCTTTCCGGGGTAGACAGTGAGTGACAGCTTTAAACCAGCTAAACAGCCCTAGTGGCTAGAAATCACATTCACTTGCCTTTGACAGATCTATACAGGATGGGGACATAACTACCATCTGGGGCCCAAAAGGGATACTGATAGTTGGAAGTGACTATCACCCCCCAGGATCTCAACTTTTGTCCCAAAGTCAGTTCAAGAGGGGGACACACTCCCCACCCCATTGGGCCTATAGACACACAGGTGCGCAAGAAACCCCTCCCCACTGCAAAGCCATGGCAGCTCCAGGACACAGAAAAGTCCAGACAACCAGAGAATCCCACCACCAGGCAGAGGGTGGGAGCAGTGTGGATAAGACATGACTGCAAACTAGTGCAAGCCCTGTGGAAAGCAATATGGAGATACCCTAAACAGATACAGGCAGACCTACCATTTGATCCAGCAATCCCATTATTGGGCATCTACCCAAAAGAACAAAAGACATTCTGTAATAAAGACATCTGCACCTGAATGTCTATAGCAGCACGATTCACAATACCAAAGATGTGGAAACAACCCAAATGCCCATCAATACATGAGTGGATCAGTAAAATGTGGTATATGTATACCATGGAGTATTACTCAGCTATACGAAATAACGGTGATATGGAATCTCTTATGTTCTCCTGGATGGAGTTGGAACCCATTCTACTAAGTGAAGCATCCCAAGAATGGAAAAATAAGCACCACATGTACTCACCAGCAAATTGGTTTCCCTGATCATCACCTAAGTGCACATTTGGGAATAACACCAATTGGGTGTCAGGCGGATGTTGGGGGGGGAGGGGACGGGTGTATACCTACATAATGAGTGCGATGCGCACCGTCTGGGGAATGGACACGCTTGAAGCTCTGACTCGGGGGTGGGGAGGGCATGGGCAATATATATAACCTAAACTTTTGTACCCCCATAATATGCTGAAATAATAAAAAAAAAAAAAGACATGGGCCTACCAGACACAGGCCTTAATAGAAAATAAAATCTCCTTTTGATCAAAAGAATAAAAGTGGGATCTAACCTAGACAGTAAAGCATCCCTAAATTTTGGCAGAACTAAGGTTTTAGATAAAATGCAGGATACCCAAATAAAATTCCAATTTCAGATAAATAACCAACAATTTTTTTTTATTTAAGTAGGTCCCAAGTACTGTGTGGGACATACTTACACTACAAATAAAATCCTTTGCTGTGTGAAATTCAAATTTAACTAACCAAGCAGCCTATATTTGTGTTTGGTAATCCTACATGGGACCCCAGAGTGTCTGAACAGGGGCAGAGCTCACCTGATGGCTTCTGCAATCCGGGTGCTCTCCTTTCGCCGGTCGCTGGACAACCGGCCGATTAGGTAGGAATAATCCAAGCCGCTGCAGAACACGCTCCCCACGGCGCTGAGCAGCAGCAGTTTGCTGTCGTCGGTGGCCGCGTTGCAGAGCGCGCGCCGGACCTCCTTCATGATCTGCAGGCGGAGAGGAGCGTGCAGGGATGTTAGGTGTCTATCCTGGAAGCAGGGGGCTTTCAGACCGCGCATCGGCCAGAGGTCTGTGCAGCGAGCCTCCCCTGAGTACAAGCGCACGTCCAGCCCAAGGAGAGAAACACTTATCAAAACCCAAGCTCAGGCAGGGCGCGGTGGCTCACGCCTGTAATCCGAGCACTCTGGGAGGCCGAGGCGGGTGGATCGCTCGAGGTCAGGAGTTTGAGACCAGCCTGAGCGAGACCCCATCTCTACTAAAAACAGAAATAAAAATTATCTGGACAACTAAAAATATATATAGAAAAAATTAGCCGGGCACGGTGGCACGTGCCTGTAGTCCCAGCTACCCGGGAGGCTGAGGCAGTAGGATCGCTTAAGCCCAGGAGTTTGAGGTTGCTGTGAGCTAGGCTGACGCCACAGCACTCACTGTAGTCCGGGCAACAAAGTGAGACTCTGTCTCATAAAAAAAAAAAAAAAAAAAAAAAAAAAGACCAAGCTCGCCAGCACCGTCCCCAGAGCAGGCAGACAACTGCTGATCAGGAGGCGCTGTCCACGGCTGCAGACCCGGATGCCCGACATGGTGTCACTCAACCCCTGGAAAATCTCTGCAAATCTTCTGTCATTTGCTTGCTTAGCCCTTTGTAAGGTGTGGGAAAACAGTCCCATGCACAGCCCAGGGGAGGTACGTGAGCCTTCGCTAGACAGCTCCGTTTAATTCTACTCAGGCCCCAGCCCAGATGGAGTGAGACTCTGCATTTGCATGGGACCCCAGGGGATTCGTATGCATCTTACAATTTGAGAAGTGCTGCTTTAATACATGAACTTACTTAGCCTCAGGAGGGAGTTATGTTGTTCAAGTTCCATCTTATTAATGAACAAATCGAAGCACAGTGAGTTTGCGTGGTTTGCAGGTATGTGGTGGAGCTGGACTTGGACTCAGGAAGTCATGCTCTGGGGCCCACATCCTTCCCCACAGGCCAGGTGCCTCTCAAGGTAGCAGGGCCTTTTATCTAAAGCCCTCCATGGAAGAGCAGCCCGGCTACAGGAGCAGCAGTCTCTGCTCCACCAGACTGTGGAATTTATGATGGAAACAGGGTCTGAAGTTGAGCTCCGGCCACACACATGCTGGTGCAGAGGCCAAAGTATCACCCAGAAGCTCTAAGGCTGGGCACTGGCTGAACCATCCCCTGCAGCCCTGCACACACCTTGACTCCTTCCAATCACATTCCTGCAGCTGACACTGTCCCTCCTAACTACACAATCTCCCTTGGGTGCCTGGGCATTCATGATGACTCACGGCAGTGTGGCCAGGCTTTGGAGACGGGAAGTCTATGTTGGAATATGGCTCTACCATTAATGAGCACAGCCCCCCTGGTCCTTCTGCCACCTCTTCACTACACCACAGTCAGAACAAGCTGCTTAAACAATTTATTGTTGGTATAGGAAAAATCTCCCACAAGAACTTAAAACCCCAAGCCTGCCCTATACATGGATTTGAAGTTCTGAGTTACCATAAGCACATGCGGAGGAATATACAAGTTAAAAAAATTGACATGGGAATTGGACATGGGCTAGTGATATCCTTGAGGTCTCTGATAGAAGAAATAAGTGGAAAAGTACTCTGGAGAGAAACTGCAACCCAGACTGCATGAGACTTACATAGAAAAAAAAAAAAATCCCTGCTGAAGATGAGCTCACAATCAAAAGTTACAAAACACTTAAGGAAACACAAGATGGCATACTAAACAAATGAGAGGATTGCATAATATAACTTCAAGTAAAGCAATGATCTAAAAGAAACTGTAACATAAGAATGTTTAAAATAATCAGAGAGGAAAAGAGACACATGAACAATAAGGGAAGAACAAGAGAGTATGGGGAAAAATAGATTTGAGGGGAAAAAGAAACTTCTCAAAATGACAAACAATGTCATGGACATCTGCTGAGATTAACAACAGATTAGATGCAGCTAACGGGAGAATAAGTGAACTGAAAGATAGGAAGCAACTGCCCCAAATGTAGCACAGAAAAACAGAGACTGAAAATACAAATGGGAGGTTAAAGACAAGAATGATAAGACGAGAAGATTTATAATAGGTGCTTTAGGAGTTCTATCAGGAGTTGATAAAGAAGAGGGGAAAGGCAATATCTAAAGATATAAAGGATGAGAATTTTACAGAATTGATGAAAGACGCATTAGTTTCCTTTGGCTAATATAAAAAGCTATCACAAACTTAGTAGCTTAAAACAACACAGATCCATTACCGTATAGTTCTGTAGGTCAGAAGTCTGATGCAGGTTTATTGGGTGAAATCAAGTTGTCACCAGGGCTGTTCCTATCTGGAGGCTCTAAGGAAAAATCCATTTCCCTGCCTTTTCCAGCTGCTGGAGGCCACCCACGTTCCTTGGTTCATGGGCCCTTCCTCCACCTTCGCAAGTAGTAATGGCCAGTGAGTCTCTCTCACCTATTACTGTGTATCACTCTGACACTAACTATTCCGCTTCCCTCTTCTACATCTTCTGATGTAGAAGATGGGCTCATCTACATTGAGCCCATCCAGATAATCTAGGATAACCTCTTCAAGGTCAAATGATTAACAACCTTAATTCCATCTGAAACCTTAATTCCCCCTTGCCATGTAACCTAACATATTCATAGGTTCTGGGGATTAGGAGATGAACATCTTTGGGGGTGGCAGGAAATTATTCTACCTACCACAGACCTGAATCCTTAAATTCAAAAACAACAAAAAGCTAAGCAGAAGAAATAACAATAAATACATGCATAGATATATCATCTTTAAACTTCAGAACATCAAAGACAAAACAAAACCTTAAATACTTCCTTTCGGAGGCAGAAGTAAGCGTACCCAACCAAGGGCAAACATTCAACCGGAGGCATAATTCCAAACAGCAGAAACAAATGCCAGATGGTAACAGAAGAAAACTTTCAAAGTGCTCAGGAAAATAACCATAAAAAAAAAAAATTCTTCACCTCGCTAAATTATCCCTCAAAAGCCAGGGTAAAAAACTAGGTGTCTCCAGCAAAAGAATGCTTACCACTCTTAGACCTTCACTAAAAGAACTAAAAAAAAAGGATGTACTTCAAGAAGAAGAAAATGATATTCAGAAAGAAAAACCGATGTGCAAGGAATAACAGCTAGCAAAGATACCAGTGAATGTATTGTCAAATCAATATGAGGACTGCAAAAATCGTAATATCGCTATTGACTAATCTGAGGTAGAAGGCAGAACTCTAGCAGTGGGCAATAATATTGTGCAACGTTCTCACAAAGGAACGATTAGAGGTAGAGCGTGTCAACGTTACATGTTTAGAAGTGTTATGGAGGTAATGATTACACGTAGACTTTGCTGTGTGTACATAACTTAAGGAAACTTCTTACAAATACTTGAATTACAATGGATGATGGGAATAAAATAAAGAACACCCAATCATTTGATTGCTAAAATAAACTACACAGTAACAGAAAACAAGGCATGTATTTGCCTGGGTGAAGCTTGGAGTCTAACCGGGGAGACAATACATGAACAGGCTTTTAAAGGATCATCATTAATGATTCAATAGACATAATCACAGGGTGCAAGTGGGGGAGAGATTATGAGAATATTATCTTTTATATTATACTTTTAAAGGAACTCCCATTTGTGAAGCAACCTAGAAGTGTGAGGGATTGAATCAAGTCATTTCCACGTAATATCTGATTTCAAACAAAAGTCTGGTAAGGTAGGGAACAGTATCCCAATCTTGCAGGGGAAGCAATGAAGGCTCAGAGAGGTGCAGGAAGCTACCCAAGGTCACACCAGCAGTGAGAGGCAGGACCACGATTCAGATCTCACACCGACACCCTTTCACTTTCTACTACTCCGTAATAAATGGATAAATGTTAGTGGGAAAAACAGAACCGGAGATCAATCAGAATTAAGAACCTCCAGGCCAGTGCACTGTTGGAAGGATGGAAGAAGCACATTCCATGTTAACAGGGTATGAGCCACCACAGATATTCATTTTGAACATCAAAAAAGCTAAAAGGCCAGTATCTTGTGGGTCCTTTAATCCATCTGCCTCCAGAAATAGATACACTCTCACCTATATATGAACTCTATTTCTCTGAGAGGCAAATTGAAAAAAAAAAAAAACCCTGCTGTAAAGAGATGGACTGCAAATCTATGTATGACTCAGAGAGCAGCCTGCAGCCTCACTGACTTGTCAATTAGTAAAAACAGGAACCAAAAATCAGCCAGTTCTTTTATAAATTAAACTGAAAATAAATTTGTGTTGTATTGATACAACAAAAGTACAAACTATGTTTTTTTTTTTTAATTTAGAAAAAGTTTATTTATTTAGTGTATCTTTCCTTTGCCTTTCTGGTGCAGAGAATTCAATTTGGACAGATGGCTGAGGTTCTACCTTCTTGAAGGACCCCAAATTTTATAATGTAACTGGGTTTGTTTAAAGGAAAATGTTCTAAAACTACTCCACACTCTGCCTTTTGAAACAGAACACACTGCATGCACGTAACTACCCTCCATGTTCACTCATTGGCCTGTAACAGGTCAATCCCCCTTAGAGGCTTCTAGGGTGTGATTCTATAGTGAATAGTCCCAGACCACTGTGCACTACGAAGTCCTAAATCTGTCCTTTAAATTCGCTGCCCTCATTATGCACTTTCTAGCTGCCACTTGGACCTGCTGTTTGTGTCTTCTAGAGAGAAAACCAGATAACCAAATTCATTAGAATTTAGTATCACAGAAGAATAAACCAGGGTCCCTCTTGGCATTTCATTTGTACTTGCTGAAATCCAGTAGCTCCAGGCCCATCTCAAACACAACCACCTTCGAGAGAGATTCCCCCAAATCCCCAACAAGATGCACACTCTCCCCTTCTCCCAATAGCCTGGATACTTTATCCTTGCTGTGATGCTGGTGACAAACGCCCTTGTAGACTGTGTACCTCCCTCCCGCATCCTGCCTCCTGTGTGATTTAAACCCCTGCGGTAGGCAGCCTCTGAGACAGCCCTGCTACCTCCTTCCTCCTGCTACTCACGTGCTTCTATAATTCTCTCTACCATTGCGGGAGGACTGGACCTAGCGACTGGCTTCCAACCAACGAAGATGCCACCGTGATGGGATGTCACTTGAGATTAGTTTACAAAAGGACCATAGCTTCTGTCTTGGCCATCCTCTCTTACTGTCTCTCTTTCTCAGAGCTCTTGCTCTGGGGGAAGGAAGCTGCCATGTCTCGAGTAGCCCTAAGGAGAGGCCCACATGGCAGAAAACAGACGTGTCTGGCCAGTGAGGACTGGGGCCTGCCAACCCCCACGTGGGTGAGCTTGGAAGTGGATCGTCCTCCAGCCAAGCCCTGGTGTGGGACTGCAGCCCCGGCCTACACTGGACCACAGCCGTACGAGAGACCCTAGGCAGAAGCACCCAGCCCAGCCACGCTGGGATTCCTCATCCACAGAAACCATGAGACAATAAATGTCTGTTGTTTTACAATGACAAGTTCAGAGCAGTTTGTTACATGGCTATAAATAACTAATGCTATCCCTTAAGAGCTAAAATATCCTCCTCATCTGTATATCCCTTGTAGCATCTAGTCCAGAACCTTCCGTGTAAAAGAATTTAACAAATGTTTACTGAATTGAGAGAATGGCAGTCTTTACCCCTTCGAGAAGTTTACAGTCTAATGTTGGGGGAGAATCAGACATTTAACAAATCACCATACAAACACCTGCAGACTAATGACTGTGAAGAGTTCCAAAAGGGAGACACATGGCGCTAGGGAGGCCTTTGAGAGACAGCTATGCCGGGTCAGAAAGGGGAGGGAAGACTTTCCTGCGGAAGCGAAGGCCAAGCTGAGACCTGAAGGAAGAGCAAGAGTTAGCGAAGCAAGGAGGAAGGGAAGCCTGTTGCAGTCAGACGGGTAGGCACATACAAAGGCCCTGTGGCAGGTGTGAGCACGGGAGCAAGCTGGAGAGCTAGAGTGCAGGAGGAGATACGTGTGACATGGCAATGCAGTGATGTCAGACCGCACTGGCCTTGCAGGCCACACTGAGGGTTTCAACTGTTAACCACAGTGACCAAGAGCCACCGACAGGTTTGAGCTGTGTGTGTGTGTGTGGAGTGTATGTGCATGTGCACACACGCGTGTGCACACAGAGTTGATCAGACTTGCATTTCCAGCAGATCAGTCTGCTTGCCTGGATTACATGCAGGAAGCATGACAAGTGGGCAGACTCCTCAGTCAGCTATGACAACAGTCCAGACAAAATAGCCTAGTAGTCTGGACTCTAAACTGTTGGGATGGAAATGGACAGAAGTAAACATATCAGAGAGCTATTCAGGAACGAAAGTTAGCAGGCCCCGGGGCAGGTGGTATGGGGTCACGACAAGTGGGGCAGGGAAGGGAACTCCTGTGTCCGGCATGTTCCTGGGATGATGGCGGTGCTGTGAGGCCACAACCCTGATGGGAGGCACCGGGTCCTCTCCCAGCGGTGACTTGGAGGAGCTTTCCATCACGAAGACCTTGTGCAAGCTGCATTGCTGGCTCTTTCATTAAGGCGCATTTTCGTTCATCTTCTGGTTCTCTGCCGTGTTCCAGGCAGGAGAAATATTACAACACACCCGCTAGCCTCAGAGTCTAGTTAACGCATCCCGTAATGTATGAATTCCTGCCTGCAAGGTCAACCCAACCAATGTCATATATACAACTAGAAAAAGAATTCAAATTATAACCGTGAAAGTGGTTCTCCTTCCAGATCCCCTGCTAACGAGCAAGGCTGGGTCTGCCTATGGCCACAAAATGGCCTCTGATGCATCTTAACAAGGACAGGAACATTTATAGGATACCTCCTGTATGCCAGGTCCTCTGCGAGTCTCCTTGCAGACATTATCTCTAATCTCACCAGGAGGATATTGTGCAATTTCTATAAATGAGGAAGCTCAGAGAGGCAAAGTAACTTCCCAAGGGGACAGAAGTCGGTGGAGGCAGGATTGGAACCCAGGTCTGCTAGACTTCAAATCTGTATTCCTTCTCTAACACCGCCTCTTCATCTCAGGAGAATCTTTCTTTCGGGACCACAGTATGCAGTCGGCCAGCTCACCCACACGGTCAATCCGCTTTGGTTGTTAGGACAGCTGAAAATGCCAGATCAATAACTTGCACCATTTTTCTCCCATTCTGTAACTGATGGACACTGATTGGGAATGGAACCCTAATTAACCAAGCCCACAGCCCGACAGGTCTGAGAACCTGTGCACCTTAAATCAGTCGAATCAGTCGGGCACAACACGTTGTCTGTGACGACTAGTCAACAGTTAACACCCAAACCTGCTCCGACGACGGAATGTACTAGGAGACTCCACATCTATTTGATTTATCAGAGGAAAATGCTGTGCCTTTTTAAAGCATGTTTTTAAAAAGTAGTGAAGTGGAAAAAATCTAAGAAGAATTGGTCTCGTGCAGACATTTCATGAAGAGCTTAAAATAATGAGGTTTCCGGGTGTATAAACATAAGAAGAGCCACTTTGGGGGGAAAGCACAGGCTTTGGACTTCTTTGAATCCCACACAGAAGTCTACACAGCAGAGAACCCAGGGGATGCTTCTGCTGAAGGGGGAGGAGGGAGAGGCCCCCAAACACCACGCTTATGGAGGAGCAACAGCAAACCACCCGCTCTGCAAACCCCAAGGGCTCTGGGCAAGGCTCTTCCCTCACCACGTGTCAAGCCTTCCAGACGGCCATGCCCACAATCCCATAAAAGACCCAGAGTCTATACAAACAAACCATAATGATAAGATGCACAATCACAAGTTCAAGGACGTAGCACCTCCTGCCCTCCTCAAGGGCACTGAGATACTGGACGATGCCAGGCCATCCTGTCACCCAATCTGGGTGGGTGACCGCCCCTTCACTGTGTCCCCCAACACACACCCTCACAGTTGACCCTCCATGTCTCCATTGCTATTATGGAAAGGACAGTGCAGGACACTGCAAGGACAGGAAAAGGAGCTCTGGACACACTGGTTGACCTGTGAGACGCTAGCCCAGGTGAGCTCTGTAAGCCTAAATTTTCTGATTTATAAGATACAAAGCGTAACCATCCTACATCAGAAGAGAGGCGGTAGGATGACATGGGATAAATAGCAAATACCAAGTACAAAGAGCTACTGCTCACTGGCGCCATCACCGTTACTGTCATTTACCACTCTAAGTACGTCCCTGTCCCAGGTGAGCCTGCTGAGATCAGTGTTTTCCCACCTTTGTGCCATCAAGAATCTCCTTCCTGCCTCCCTGGCGTGCCCTGTATTTTGAATGATGTTATCTACCTAACCGCATTAAGTATTCATTGTTTCCCTATTTTATTCACCTAAGACACAAGTATGCTGAACATTAAAAAAACTAACACAGTAAAAGCAGATAGGCCAGGCGTGGTAGCTCACGCCTGTAATCCTAGCACTCTGGGAGGCCGAGGCCGGTGGATCCTTTGTGCTCAGGAGTTCGAGACCAGCCTGAGCAAGAGCGAGACCCCATCTCTACTAAAAATAGAAAGAAATTATATGGACAACTAAAAATATATATGGAAAAAATTAGCCAGGCATGGTGGCACATGCCTGTAGTCCCAGGTACTCGGGAGGCTGAGGCAGTAGCATCGTTTGAGCCCAGGAGTTTGAGGTTGCTGTGAGCTAGGCAGATGCCACAGCACTCTAGCCTGGGCAACAGAGTGAGACTCTGTCTCAAAAAAAAAAAAAAAAAAGAAAAGAAAAGAAAAGAAAAATCAGATAAATTGGACTTCATTAAAATTTAAAATTTTGTGTGTCAAAGGACACTATCAAGAACATAAAAAGTCAACCATCAGAATGAGGGAAAAAATTTTAAAATCCTATATCTGATAAACACTTAGTATCCAGAATATATAAAGAGTGCTTAAAACTCAACAATAGAAAATAACCCAATCTTAAAAATAGGCAAAATAGGAGACAGACAAATGACCAAGATGCACATGAAAATGCTCAACATTATTAGCCACCAGGGAATTGCAAATCAAAACCACAATGAGATATCACCTCATGCCCACTGATATGGGTACAATAAAAAAGATAGAAGATAGACTGGTGTTGGCAAGGATGCGTAAACTGGAACCCTCACGTCCTGCTGGTGGGGATGTAAATGGTATAGCCATTGTGGAAAACAGTTTGGTGGTTCCTTGAAAAGTTAAACCTACAGTAACCCTATGACCCAGCAACTCCAAGCATAGGAATAGATCCAAGAAAATTATATCAGGAATGAGGAATATATCCAAGAAACCTGAAAATAGACGTTCACATAAAAACTTGTATACAAATGTTTGTAGTAATGTTATTCCTAAAAATCAAAAGTGGAAACAACCCAAATGTCCATCACATTGAAAATCTGATAGACAAAATGTGGTCTAGCCATATGATGGAATATTATGCAGCCATAAAAAGGAATGAAGTCTGGATAAAGGTTCATTGATGAACCCTGAAACATGCCAACGGAAAGAAACCAGAGATAAAAAACCACATATTGTATGATTCCATTTATATGAACTGAGCAGAATAGGCAAATGCATAGAGACAGAAGGCGGACGAGTGGCTGCCAGGGGCTTGGGGAAGAGGAGAAGGGAAGAGACTGTGTAATGGGTATGGGGTTTCTTCTAGGGGTGATAAAGATGTTCTGGAATTAGAAAGTGGTGGCGCTTGCACAACCTTGTGCATATAGTAAAAACCACTGAATTGTCCATTTTAAAAGGGTGAAATTTATGGTGTGTGAATTCTGTCTTGATAAATACCTACATATACATATATATATATACATGAACTAAGTGAATATAATTCCATCTAAAAGCAAGGAAATTTGACATGCTGATTACAATGAAGTTTAGCTGGAAAAGCCCAAGGTATGATGTTTGGACCCTGGGTCTACACCATGAGTCTGTGGCCCGTGGTCTTCACTGCAAAATGAGAGAACATCACTACCTGGTCATAAAGACCGAAAGGGACAATGTAGGTGAAGTGATCAGCCAGCTGTGCCCCGTAGTCAAGTGTCTATGCATGCTGGTCATTCTCACCAGCTCCCTGGTGGAAGCAAAGAGAAAGCGACGTCTGTCCTGCACGAGAGGGGCCACAGCCCAGCCACGCGCCCCCGGCCACGCCCTCACCTCGGGCGTCAGCGCGTTGTTATCCGAGGTCTGACTGGACAGCAGGATGTGCGTGAACCCCTCTTCCTTCCGCACCACGATGTCTCGAAACCGACAGTTGCTTTCGTTCTGGCGGACGCTGTACCTGAGCCTCTTGTCGAAGACGTAGTCCTTCTCCGCCTCCAGCTTCCGCTTCACGGGGCTGTGCAGGTTCAGTGTCCCGTTGGTCAGGGCGGAGCCTTCCAAAACCAGAGAGACAAAGTGAGAGACCGGCAGGGGCCACCGTCCCACGCGAGCACGACCGGGGAACGTTCAGGTTACCACTGGGAAGGCTGATACGTGGCTGGGACACCCCCCACCCTGTGCCGCCCTCTGCTCCAGGGAGGGGGTGAAGGGCCGGGGCTGAACCCCCACATTTCCAAACCCAGCAGAGGACCTAGAGGGCTCTCTGCAAAGGCCCCGTGCAGCCCTCGCTCCCCACTCCCACGAAGCAGCCTGCAACACCCAGCTTCTGCCCGATGCCTTAGCAGCAGGGGACCCACGGGCCACAAGAGGCAGCCCTCCCCATCGGTGGTCACCTACGACTGACAGGGAATTATTAACAAGAGCAATACTCACAGCTAACCTTTATCTAACCCGGATTATGTGCTATGCACCATCCTGAAACACTCCATGGGCATCATCCCATTTAACATGAGAACCAGAGATGGGGCTCTGGGACCCCTGGTGCTTCTTTGGGGGCTGCTCTGAGGCGAGGGAGGTGAGTACCAAGTGAGCAGGGTCCTTCTGTCTCTTCCCTGCCTCCCAAATCAATAACAACGGCTCTGCATTTTTCTGTTTTACATATTAACATTCAGAAGTGGCCAGAGAGTGCCCTGCTAAAAAGGTGTGAAAACCGGTAACAAAATGATGCTGATTTAGGACGTTTCCTAATCTCCAGCCTCCCAAAGAGACAGGTCAGGAGCTGTTAGGAGTTGTGTTGTAAAGAAGGCATGCCCAAGCTCAGACCCCAACCTATATCCGAAGCAGGTCTGGGGAGAGACTCAAATGTGTATTTTGAAAATATTTCCCAGCCAAAAATAAAAAGAGAAGAGAGAGAGAGAAGATACAAATTACCAATATCAGACGTGAATGCGGGGTCATCACTATTGATCTTAGGGACATTAAAAGGATAATAAAAAAATATGATGAACTACCCTGTCCATTTATTTGATAACTTAGATGAAATGGACCAATTCCTTGAAAGACACGAACTTCCAAAATACATACAAGGAGAAATACATCATCTGAATAGCCCTATATCTATTAAAGAAATTGAATCAACAATTATCTTCTAAAAAAGAAAGCACCAGGCCTCAATGAATTATATCAAACATTTATGGAGGAAATAACAGAAATTCTCCACAATCTGTTCCAGAAAATAAGAATCAGAGGAACACTTCCTAATTCATCCCATGAGGCCAACATAACCCTAATACTGAAGTGAGATACATTACAAGAAGACAAAACTATGGATCATGATCTTTCGTGAACACAGATGCAAAAATCTTCAACAAAATATTAGCAAATCAAAGCCGACAAAGTATAAAGCGAATTATGTGCTACAAACAGGTATGCAAAGCTGGCTCAACATTTGAAAGAAAATCAATGTAATCTATAATATCAAGAGGCTAAAAAAGAAAAATCATATCATATCAATTGATGCAGAAAAAGCATCTGACAAAATCCAATAGAAAGGGGCTTCCTCCACTTGATACAGGACATTTACAAAATACCTATAGCTAACATCATACTTAACGGTGAGAAACTAGATGCTCTCCCCTGAAGATGTGAAATAAGAAAAGGATGCTCTCTCTCCCATTCAATATCACATTGGAAGTCCTAGCTAGTGCAGAAAGACAAAAATAAATAAAATAAAATAAATCAAAGGTTATAGAGATTGGGAAGGAAGAAATAAAATGATTTTTGTCCACAGATGACAAGGCTATCCACATAGAAAGTACCAAAGAATTGAAAGAAAAAGAAAACCAGCCACTCCTGGAACTAGTAAGCAAATACAGCAAGGTCACAGGATACAAGGTTAATAGACAAAAGTCAGTTACTTTCCCACATACCAGAAATGAACAATTGGAATTTGACATTTAAAAAGCAATACTAAGTTCTAGTATTTGATAATACAGTAGGAAGACTACAGTTCATAACAATTTATTGTATATTTCAAAATAGCTAGAAGACAAGAATTAGAATGTTCCTACACAAAGAAAAGATAAATATTTGGGGTGATAGATACCCCAATTATACTGATTTGATCATTCCATTGTGTACAGGTATCAAAATATCACCATGTACTCCCAAAATATATACTATTATATATCAATTTTAAAAACTTTATTTATGACAGCACCTAAAGTATGAAATACTTAGGTATAAATCTAACAAAATATGTAAAAAATATATATGCAGAAAACTACAAACCTCTGATAAAAAATAAAATAAAATCCAAATAAATGGAGAGACATTCTGTTTTCATGAACTAGAAGACTTAATATTTTTAAGATGTCAATTCTTCCCAACTGATCTACAGATTCAACGTAATTTCAATCAAAATGCCAGCAAGCTACTTTGTAGATACTGGAAAACTTATTCTAAACGTTATTTGGGAAGGCAAAGACCTAGAATAGCCAAAACAATACTGAAGAGTTAGAACAGAGTTAGAAGACTCACACTACCCAATTCCATGACTTACTATAAAGCTATGGCAATCAGGACAGTGTGATATTGGTGAAAGAATAGACATAAAGATCAATGGAACTGAATAGAGACCCTGAAAATAGACCCACACCAATATAGTGAAGTGATTTTTGGCAAAGAAGTAAAGACAATTCCACGAAGAAAGGATAGTCTCTTTCAACAAATAGTGCTGGAACAAATGGATATCCACTTGCAAAAGCAAAAAATGAACTTAGACACATATCTTAACACCTTTCACAAAAATTAACTCAATGTGGATCATAGGCCTAAATGTAAAATGCAAAACTACAAAGCTCCCAGAAGATAACAATACAGTTCACATAAGCGCTGTACCCCCGTTGACAAAGGTGATGCCCATGAAGGCGGAAGCTAACAACGCTGACCTGCTGTACCTGTGCACTGGATTGAATCATTAAGAAAATACATGGCAAATGGGAGGAGCCAGGTGTTCACCGTGGGAGTTTACAGATGAGCAAATGGGGGAGGCCAGAAAGATCCATGTGCTCACGGGTCAGAGTTGCAGACAACAGTGTGAACTCATGTTTAGCTTAATGCAGACACAGAAGGTTACCTACAGAAATATCTATACACAACTGTGTACGCACATGTGTAATTCCTTGCTCTGCCACCTGAGAGGGCCCAGAGTCAATGACATCTCAATAGCAAACAGTACAACTAGGGCCCTGATCTTGGTTTCTAACACCATTCTCAGCAAAATGAACCAGGGCACCCTGGAGAAATGGCTGACTTGAGGGCTGGGCAGGAAACATACAAGATAAGCTTGTAGAGCCAGAACATAAAGAAGTGCTCAAACAAAACAAAACAGCCACCATAATGATGGAGATATGTCACAAGGACACAGGAGCCAACGGAAAGAGCTCCCAGTGGCCAAAGATTTGAACAATTTGAACAATGAAATATAGTAGTATTGAGTTATAACTGAAAATATAAAATAACTATCCATGAGTCCATTCTGATATAAATATAAATATAAAAATGATTGAACAAATAAATAAATGCAGGAAAAGACACAAATCTCCCATGCAGAAGAATTCCAAATAACTTGTATAAATACTCCAACCTCAAGGCAACGGAGTATAACTCCTCATTCCTTAAGTGTGAGATACGACAGTGACTCACATCCCGAGAGGACAGTGTGGGGAGGAGGAGAGGACAGCACCTGTGCTGTGCGGAAACCTGACACGCACACCTCAGCCAGGTGATCCGGTCAACACCAACAGTGACAGGTCACGTTCCTCGTCTGTGTCCCTGATAGGGTGTGATGGGAGTGGCACTTTACCTCTGGGGTCTTCCTCCTCAGAACTCACAACCCCACTCTGATCATCAGGAAAACATCAAATAAACCCCACCTGAGGGACACTCTACAGAATACCTGAGCAGCCCTCCTCAAAGCTCTCAATGTCACTGAGAAACTGCCACAGTCCAGAGGAGCCTAAGGACAGATGATGACTAAATGTAACGTGGTGTCCCGGATGGGGTTCTGGAACAGGTATTAGGTTGAAAACGAAGGGAACCTGAATGAAGTATGAACTTTAGTTCCTAATAGTGTATTGATATTGGCTCATTGGTTTTTATAAAGGTATCATCCTAACGTAAGGTAACAGGAGAAACTGGGTGTGGGGTATGTAGAAACTCTTCATATTAGCATTCCAATTTTTCTGTGAATCTAAAACTGTTTAAAAAATATGCTGAAATAAGAATAAAAAATAAATTAATTAATTTAAAAAAAAACAGTACAGAAGAGGAAAAAAAAAAAACGGAGTATGGGATAGACTGATACATGTAGTAAATGAAAGAAAGTGCCAGAATAAGATAGCTAAATTATTGAGGGTGGGGTTTGGCAAATTTAAATAAATAAATAAATAATTTACAAAGGTGGTTAATATCCTATAGAGTAATAAAACTTAACATTTGTGATTTTAAAAAAAAGTGAAGTTCATTTTAAAGAAGATATTTTAGAAAACAAGTTCAGTAAAAACAACACCACCACCCCCCAGGCGATTCGGACACGCAGGCAGGTTTGAGAGCTGCGTCTGGTGGTTCTTACACCTGGGAGTGCGGCCGGATCCCTGCGGGATGGTTACAAATCAGCCTGCTGTGCCCACCCCACGCTGCTGCTGCTGCTCCAGGGACCTGGCCTTGAGAACCAGGGTCCAGACAACACGGGGACCCCCCCTCCGTGACCAGGCGCCACTCTGGGGGTGAGGCGGGAGCAGTCTCCCCCAAGGACGGGGCTACTTGCACGCTGGTGAAGGACTGGAAATCCTGTGGACTGTCACATCTGCCAGGCGAGGGTGAGCGACTGCCCCGTGCAGGATGCAGCTACATCTCAAGGGTGACCTCACTGAGCCTCGGGGGATTTGAGGAAGAGGAGTACAAGCCACTCAGAGGACACCTGCTACGTGCTAAGCACTCTGCCCGGCTGGGATGAGAAGGAAGTCACTACGGAGACTGAGACGCCAGAACCCAACCAGAATCCAGCCCCGGGAGGCCAAGCCTGCCCCCTCAGGAAGATAACTGTGTGGACACAGCATGGACATGCTCATTTTCTGATCCTCAGAGAGCAGGACATAAAGATCAAGTAAGATAACATATTTAAAGAACTCAGCATATAGCAAACAATGAATACATGGTGGCTCTTATTTGCTTTATAATCATCATGCCTGGCTTAGCACAAAATCAGTCTCATAATATTTGCAGCATTGAGTCCTGTCTCTCTAATGATACGGTGTCTTGAAGGCAGGGCCACTGCCGCGCTCACAGCCTGGGCCAGCATGGGACCCGTGGCACCCGGAAGCCCACAGGCACTGCTCCTCCGCACGCAGAGCCCCCGGCCCAGCTCTGGGTGGGCTCGGACTCTCCATGAGCCCCTGGAATCTTGGCATCCCAAGCACCAGGCCAAAGGCAGGGACCAGGAGCTGATCAGACCCAGCCCGAAGGGGATGCTCCCGCATCAGAGCTGCATGGCACAGAGGGGGGCCTGTGTCACCTCTTTTCTGCAAAGCTTCCTCCTCATTTTGTACTTTTCCATCACTCGAAGCAACCAGGCTTTTTCAGATATCAAGATGCAGCTCCTGACATCAGGTAAAATGACTCTATGAACTTCAGAAAGTAAACACGAGTGTTTAATTAAAAGGCTGTGCAGAGGGAGCTGTTCCTTCAGGGTCAACCTCAAACCTGCTGCAGCTCAGGAGGGCTCCCGAACTGGACGGGCTGGGCTGGCCGTGGTCTCTGCAGCAGCGCAGGCACACCCAGGCCACGCTCCTTTGTGCAGAGGTTCCACGCTACGGGAGCTGCTCTCAGCGGGTGCTGGCTCTCGCCTGATGCTCAGAGCTTGGGGACAGCCATGCTTTCTGGGGCCAGGTCAGGTTTGCATAGCACCCTCCTGCCTCTCAACCAAGTCAAAGTGCTTATTATATTGAAGGAAGCAAACTTGAGAGTTACCTTTTAGAGCAGGTCTGTGGTTGGCTCTAAATTACCCAACAGTCCTATGAAGCTGCCATTGTCACCCCATTTTACAGATAAGGAAAAGTGAGTAACTTGCTGGAAGCCACAGAGATTTTAAATGGTAGAGCTGGGATTGGAGGCAGCTCTCTTTTTACACATTCATCCAAAGTCTAATGATGTATCACCTCCTATGGGCAGGCTGTCACTTGAGGTGACAGGGATCCAACAGAAATTAGAGAAATAAGGTCCCTGCCCTCATGGGGCTTGCTTCAGGTGGGGGAGATGGAAAGTTAATAAGCAAACTAATAGCTAAAATAATTACAGGTAGGCAAACAATAGAGTGATACGGTGAAGAGCAACGGAGGGGGTGTCTGTAATTCAAATCCTAAGGCCTTTCCATTAGGGCACACAGTGAAGCAGCCCCCAAAGGGACAAGGCCTTTGGGACGAACTCACCAAATAAACCATAAAACCACCTGGGCTCGCACCTCCGGTGCTGACTTGGAAAGACACAACATCTCTGGGCAAGAAGGATCAGAGCCTCCACGCGTGCCTGGATTCACGTTGTGCGCAGCCACGTTACTTGCATTTCTGGATGTGAGTGGCTGGAATGTGGCCTCCAGGAGATGCAGGGGAAAGCGGCCTCCAGAGACCCTCGGACCCTGCCCTCTCGCCAAGCTGCCCTCGGGACCCCTCCCCTCCTGGAGCATCACGCCGAGAGAGAAAGACAGAGACAGAGACAGACTGCAACAAGCTGGCAGGGAAGATGCCATGGGAAGTAGAACATGCTGGAAGCATGGAAGTTTAGGGCTTTGCATGTCAGACAACATGGAAATCACAACCCTGCTAACTAGGAGGAGCCAGGAAGCCACGTACGCCCTTGAGCATCAGTCTCCTTGTTGGTAAGATGGGTTAATGGTAGCTACTTCTCAGGGCTGTTTTGAACTTGGTCAGTTGGAGAACAGACATGGATCAGCAAAGTGCCTGGCACATTCCAGGAGCCTCCCCAATGTTAGCTGGAGAACACCAAGACTCTGTTCAAAGAAAAGGAACTAACTGGTGAGTCCTCAACAACCATGCCTCTCCTACTCCCAACCCCAAACTCAGACCCCAGCCAAAGATGGGGCATTCCAGTTATGGAGGGGACTAATGGCCCTGCATGCCCAGAGGTCGGGGTGACGGCCAATCGGGGCACCACCTGCATTCAAACCCCCACATCCTTCCCATGGGCTGCAGGGCTGGGCACCTTGCTCACTCACCCTGTGCCCCAGTGTCCTGCATGTGAAATGGGAGAGACCATTCCCGCCTTGCAGGATTGCCGTGTAGCAAGGGAAGTGATGCATGCCGCATTTCTGAGACATAGGAAACCACCCCCCATCACGCTGGTTTCCTTCCTTTTATTCCCAGCATCCCATGTTCCTTCCTTTCAAGTA
Organism: Lemur catta; assembly: GCF_020740605.2. Classification (NCBI taxonomy): domain Eukaryota; kingdom Metazoa; phylum Chordata; class Mammalia; order Primates; family Lemuridae; genus Lemur; species Lemur catta. Next base: position 13,901,277 of record NC_059147.1, on the reverse strand, counting down.
CAAAAGAGTATTTCTCATTAAGAAGGCTCCATAAGCTCACACTTTGACACTGCGCCTCTGTTACAAACACACAGGAGCGACAGATAAAATATGAAAGGAGAAATTCAATAAGATGAAGCTGGGCTCGCAAACAAGATAATCATCTCTGTGTATGAGAGGCAGAACATCGGCACAAAGCAGTAAGTGGAGCGGGGGCGCGGTCAGGAAGTGGACTCTTCAAGGGCAACAGGGACTGAAAGTCTTCCCTGCAAGATGGGAGAGGGGACCCAGGCTCAGAGCTGAAAGCCAAGGAATGGAGTGAGCCCCCCCCATGAAGGCAGAACAACAATAACGAAAGGATGTACCACCCACGGCTAAGGCTTTATTGAGAGCTCTAGACCAGGTAGAGGCAGACAAAAAACTATTAGAAAGAGAGGGAGAGGGAGAAAACAAAGAAAAACAAAACAAAGCAGAAACTTCGCTCTCGAAATGAGCCTGCACACCAAAATTCCAAAGCATGGAGACAGCCCCTGCTTACAAAACAAGCCAACACTTGTGCAAAATCCACACTTGAAACATAAATTACTCCAAATAAAATTAAAAGAACATCATGAAGCAATCTGACAAGGACTTTAAAATAGGTATACTTCAAATGCTCTGAGTGGTAGATGCAAGAAAAACATTCCTTTAAAATAAACAAGAAATTTTCAAATGAAAGCAGACAGAAAGGAAACAAGGACAAGTGGGTAGGATAAAGAACCAATTAAAAAGCAAATAAGAAATAGGGTAAAACAGTTGCATATCACAAGTAAAAGGCTCATATTTCCAAATTGTAAGGAATTTTTAAACATAGAAGATAAAAAGGCCAAAAAAAAAAATCCTCCAGGAAAAAAATGGAAAAAAGACATGAACAAACAATCCATAAACATTACATAAAAATGGCCCTTAAACATAAGAAAAGATTCCAACTTCACTCAAAAGAATAATGCAAATCAAAACTCATAATAAAAAATGGAAATTAAAACTCCACTGAAGTACCATTTTTTATGCGTCAGCTTGGCAAAAATTCAAAATTCTGACAATATACTCTGCGAGAGAGAATGTGTGGACTCAGGCATTCTCTTAATTGTGGGTGGGACACAAAAAGGTACAACCGCTATGGAAGGGAGTTTGTCATTATCTGACAACACTGTTTATGCACTTCCTCTCAACCCAGAAATCCCACTTCTGGAAATTTAACAGGAAAATTATACCTCCAGCAGTACAAAAATATATATGCATAGCATTACTGCAGCATTATTGAGAATTGAAAATCACTGGAAACGACCTAAATGTCCACGTATAGATCTGTGGAATAAACTATGGTGTATCCACACAATGGAATACTATGCAGCTGTAAAAAAGAAAGAGCGCTATCACTATGAATATGGAGTGACTTCCAAAATATATTTTCAAGTGAAGAGAGGAAAGGTGCAAAAGTATTTTACCCATATAGCTGCAACCAACTGATTTTCAACAAAGCAGACAAAAACATACATTGGAGAAAGGACATCTTGACCTGTTCAATAAGTGGTGCTGGGAGAACTGGATAGCCACATACAGAAGAATGAAACTGGATCATATCTTTCACCATATACAAAAATTAAGATGGAATCAAGACTTAAATGTAAGACCTGAAAACAAAAGAATTCTAGAAGAAAGGTAGGAAAAACTCTTCTGGACATTGGCCCAGGCAAAGAATTTATGACCAAGACCTCATAAGCAGATAGAGCAATAACAATAATAAATAAATGAGACTTAATTCAACTAAAAACTTTCTAAACAGCAAAGGAAATAATCAACAGAGTAAACAGAGAACCTACAGAATGGAAGAACATATTTGTAAACTATATATCCAACATAGGACTAATATCCAGAATCTACGAAGAACCCAAACAAATCAGCAAGAACAAAACAAATAACCCCATCAAACAGTAGGAAAAGACATGAACAGATTTTTCTCAAAACAAGATAGATAAATGGCCAACATACAAAAATGTGCTCAACACCACTAATCATCAGGGAAATGCAAATTAAAACCACAATGATATACTACCTTACCCCCATCGGAATTGCCCTTATTAAAAGTCAAAAACAATAGATGTTGGCACAGATGCAGTGAAAATGGAATGCTTATATGCTTTTGGTGGGAATATAAACTGGTACAACCTCTGTGAAAAACAGTATGGAGATTCCCCAGTAAACTAAAAGTAGACCTACCATTCAATCCAGCCATCTCACTACTGGGTATCTACCTAAAGAAAAAGAAGTCATTTTCCAAAAATGACACTTGCACCCAAATGTTTGTCATAGCACAATTCACAATTGCAAAGATATGGAATCAACTTAAATGTCCATCAACTGAGGAGTAGGTAAAGAAAATGTGGGGGGTATATATATATACATATATATATATGCATATACACACACACACATATACCATGGAGTACCACTCAGACATAAAAATGAAATAATGTCTTTTGCAGCAACTTGGATGGAACTGGAAGCCATCATCCTAAGTGAAGTATCTCAGGAATGGAAAAACAAATGCCACATGTTCTCACTTATCAGTGGGAACTAAACAAAGGATATATATGGTCTTAAAGTAGTATGATGAACACTGAAAACTAAGAAGGAGGGAGGGCTGGAGGGGGGTGAGGGATAAAAATCTACCTATTGGGTAGATAGGTAGATTCTGGTGATATGTACATTACAAACCCTGACTTCAGCATTCTCTAACTCATCCATGTAACAAAAAACACTTGTACCCACCCCCTAAATCTATTGAAATAAAAAAATAATAAAAATTAAAAAAAATTGGAATGTGGACTATAGATTAGATAAAAATATTATATCGATGCAAAGTTTCTTGAATTTCATATCTGTACTGTGTTTACTTAAGAGAACATCCTTTTTCTTAGAAAATACCCACACTAAATATTAAGGGGTAAAGAGGCATAATGTATATAGACTACACTCAGATGGTTCGGAAAAATAACAATCATTTGTATATGTGTGTATCTATATACATATACATGTGCATATATACACATACACATGCAAAATGTTAAAAACTGGCGAATCTGAAAAGGGGTCCTTCACAATGTTTTCTCTAAGTTTGAAATTATTTCAAAATAAAAAGTTAAATACAGTTTAAACACAAACATCCTACAAATAAAAATCAAATTAAAATTCTATACAAAGGATAACTCTGAATATTGTCAAAGAGATGACACCTGAATATTTTCTAGAACTCAAAAATAAAAGCTTCTTAGTCTGAAAGAGCACTCTGAGTACAAAGCAGGATAAACAGACAAATAATAATGAAACTGTAGAATGTCATGAGTAAAGAGAAGTTCTTAAAATAGAGCATAGACAGAAAAATCATATTATCAAAAAGGAAAGAGAGACTGAAAACAGCAATAACAGAGGCTTAAAAACAATAAGCTACTATAAAAATAGCAATAATAAATGAACTTCTATCAACAAAATGCTCAGAGAAAATAACTTATCAACCAAGAATTTTACACCCAGCTAAAGCAGCATTTAAAGGACCAAGTAAATGGGCATTTTCAGATACCCCAACAGTAACAGAGTTTATCTACCATAGACTCTAAAAGAAATATTAAAATAAACTTTAGTAAATCAAAAAATTAATTAAGAAGAATGTAAGGGTGAAAAAAGTGGATAAAAATTTTTTACCAAATGTAAGTATTGGCTGTAAAAATAATAATCTTTGGAATTTAACAACATTGTGTGTACAAAACAATAATAAGATGTGGAAGAGACATGTTCAATGACAATTTAAAGCTAAGTAGAGGCATCTTGCTATACTCAGTAAGAGGACATCATATTTGTCAGAAAAAAAATCATAGTTAAGTATGTGCACTAATATTTGAAAATACCAATACAGTCTATAGCTGGCTTCCAAGTCAGCCCAGGGGCAGAAAATATGTAAAATGTACCAATCCAATAAAAAGCATGAAAAGGCCAGGGGACAGGGGTGGGAGAGGGATCAGAGAAAAAAAATGATAAAAGTGAAATGCAATATAAAATAGGAGAAATAATTGAAATGCATCAATAATTTTCATTCTGTGAAAAAATTACACTCTTATATTAAAAGACAGACATAACCAGATTGGACAAAAGTATAAAGGTGTGTGGAAGATTTCCTGAGGAGAAACTCTGAAAGACAGAGGTGTCACAACTCAGCTAACGAGGGAAGGAAATGTGCCCAATCAATGAAGAAATGCTGGAAGGATTCGACGAGCATCGAGAAATGGTGCACAGTGGTCAACGTGCAGTAAGAAAAGGTGTCAGGGAATGCACTGCAGTTTGTAAGAGGCACAGAGACAGAAACGTGTTCTTGAAAGATAAGGGGGCAGCTGTCCTGGGACTAGGGATGAGCTGTCTGGGAGGGCAGGAGGCAGGCGGCTGGGGTTGGGGGGCACACCACGGAGGACAGGATAAGGGGCGCAGCACGGAGCATTTCTACCACACAACATCAGTTTCAGAAGACACAGCCACTCCTGGCAGGGCCTGGGATCCATGCCCAAGTTCTCCACCAAGAACATTTCAAATGCCAGGCACAGAAGAGCACCAAGCTGCCTTGAGCAGGAAGGAAGGAAGGAAAAGGACAGATGAGCAAAGGATGCTATCTCAAACTGAGGGATGCATTATGCATGCTGGTTCCACAATTTGCACAGTCGTCCTTGGAAACTAGGGCAGCTGGACCAGGCGTGATGCACACCTGCCTCCCAACACCCTGACGTGGAGACTCCCAGTGCTGTTGCAGCATCTTCCTCAAAGTCCTTTCTTCCGATTGTTCTCTATAATGCAATACTTACAAGCTGTTGAGCACTTACTATGTGATTCACGTAGGTTACCTCCTTCAATCCTCATCACAATCCTGTAAGATACTATTTGTATTCCCATTTTACAGATGAGGAAACGAAAACCCAAAGGGATGCCCCTGGGAAGTACCAGCATGTGGGTCAAACTCAGGCATCTTGACTCCAAACTGGAAGCTGGGCTCAAGACTCTGAAACCTACTCCCCAGGGGTGGCTCTGATGGATGTTCAACTTTTCATCCTAAAAACCCAGTCTTTGCTGAACGAAGCAGGAAAGAAAACTTGGGCACTGCACCTGGCGCCTGTGTCACGTGACGCTGTTGCCAAGCAGAGCTCATTTTGCCGTGTTATCAGCATCCATACACCTGCCTGATGTCCCCCCAGACTGTGCACTCTCTGGGGACGGTAAGCCTGAGACTTGCTCACATTTGTGTCTGCAGCACTGAGCACAGTGCCTGGAAGAAAGCACATGCTCAACCAAGTCTTCACCAAGTAAATGAACAAGCAGACACATGGGGGGAACTCACTAGGGGAGCATACCCCATGCCAAATTAATAAGTGACATTCCCGACGTTGGGGGGCATTCCATATTCGCCCCACTAGCAGATCATGAAGCCTCTGTGCGTCAGCCCCACTTCCAAAGCTTTGTATTCATCTCATGCACGTACACATTTGTGTTCTGCAATTGAGCTGATCTCACACCTAGGTGACTAACTCGCATATGTCACATCTGACCCTCTGCCTCACAGCAGCCTAGTGAGATCTCACCTCTCAAAGACGCCCAAGGAGAGAACACAGAGTGCCATGAGTTTTCCTTTTCTTGCAAAGAAAGTAGTAACACCTTGTGTGGCTGGAGCCGTCTGAACACAGAAGGAAACTGTCCACTCTCCCCGGCTTTCCAACCACTAAAATCATCTCGGGAAGCAGATACAATTCATAATGAGAAAGGACTAAGACAAGGCAGTTTAAACCTGAGCACTCTCCGTCCTCAACTGTGTCAGGGGCCAGGGCAGAGGGAGGTGTTAAAATAAACCAAAGAGAACACTGAGCAGTTCCACAGTTGAGCAAAACCAGCCCTTTGTGGACTGCGGGGTGAAGGTTTTCCAGCAGCAGTTCTTAGAAGAGAAAGTGATAGTTCTTGTGCATGAGCCCCGTTTCCTGGGCTGTGGTTGACTAGCAGAAGATGCATCGAGCGTTGTGGACTGTTCTGGGGTGCGAGGAGAGGAGAGGTGCTGGTGCAGAGTCACAGTGCCAAGATCTGGCTCTGCCTCGGAACGGCAGGAGGAGACGGTGGACTGCCACCAGAGCCAGCAGCCGAGGACAGCAGCTTCCTTCAGTAAGAGTGGGCTGGCAGGTCAGAACCTTTAACCCTGGTGGGGAGGAGACGGGCTGAAGTTGGAAAACCCCTCTGATCACTTCACCCACTCGTGTCTTGAGCATTCATGGCGTGAGGCCAAAGCGCCCCGTGTGCACCCTCAGCTCTGCACTTTTGTGCTGTTATCTCACGGCCCGCCACTGTCCCAGCCCCTAACTGTCACCCTGTGCAGCATCCCTGATCTCAGGGCCTGAATTCAATAGCACAGCTCAGACGCACAGACGCATTCAAGAAAAGAGAAAAATCTTATCCACGGTTTAGCCATCATCTGGCCTCTGAATTTCGAGAAATTTTAGGTTTCAAGATTACTTAGAATTGCTGGGAATGATGATTAGATACATCTTAGGGTGTTTATTGTCAGACATCTGAATGTTTTCAACGACAGAGCAAAGCATGAATGCAAAATGCAAAATGCAAAATAACCTTTTAAAAGGACCTTTTTCTACAGGTCAAATCATGTCTCCTGCCTTAGAACATCCCCAAGGCCACAGTGACTCCAAAACCTCTATTATGCCAGAACCCTGGTACACGGCAAATATTCTGCAGGAACACTGTATATTCAAAGTATACAGTGGCTCCCTTTACAATTCATTTCATCACCTTTTCTTGCCACTCCTCCACTCAAAAACTTACTGCCTCCACCTTCTGGGCTCACCCCGTTTTCTAGCCTTAACTCCAACTCCTGCTCCTTAGAAACCCTCATTTCCAGGACTTGGAGGTTCTTTGAAACTCTGCATTTCCTGCCTCTGGGCCATTGCTTCGGCTGCACCCCTGGCCAGGAATGCCGATTCACTCCACCTCCACGCGCTTCTCCAGAACCACCAGAAACGCTCCCCTTCCAGGCAGCTGTCTCTTTCTCCCCACGTGCCAGGAACAGCACATCCGCAGGGCTCCTGCGGTGGCTCGTCCTGGTCCTTCCTGAGTGAGCACGCTCAGCTTTGCAGCCGGTCACTGGGGACCAGCTGATCCCTTAATCAGCCTAATTCGCCGTGAGTTCTTTGAAAGACCAGGCTGGTCAACTCTATACCCTTAGTTCCCAGCACACAGCGGGTGCAAAGTAAATGCCTCATTAACTGAATTACAGGAAAAAAAATGATCTCAAAAGGCTAAAAAGTATATATGTGATGTAGCTGTCCCCTGCACTCCCAGATAACCCTATCCCTCAAGAAGCAGAGCAGCAGCATTTGCAAATGTGGGTCTGGAACCAGAACAACTAGATCTGAATCCTAGAACAGCCACCTACTGACCAATAGACCACAGGCAAGTCCTTTCACCTGCATGTGCCTCAGTTTCCACATTTCCCTGCTAGGATCAACTGCGTTACCGTGTATACAATGCTTGGAAGAAGGCATGGCTTAGCAAGGGCTCAGTAAATATTGGCCTTTTTTTTTTTTTTTTGAGACAGGATCTTGCTCTGTCTCCCCAGGCTAGAGTACAGTAGCATCACCATTGCTCACTGCAACCTCAAACTCCTGGGCTCGAGCGATCCCCCTGCCTCAGTCTCCCCAGTAGCTGGGATTACATACAGGCACATGCCACCATGCCCGGCTTATTTTTCTATTTTCAGTACAGACAGGGTCTCGCTCTTGCTCAGGCTGGCCCTGAACTCCTGAGCTCAATGGATCCTCCTGCCTCAGCCTCCCAGAGAATACTGGCTATTTTGACACAGTATGGAAATTGTCACTTTGTTAATTCCCTAGTTAATTTGTTTTCTTCCCTAAACTGTGAGCATCTTGTCTTATTCATCACTATATTTCCAGAAAAAGGCACACAGTGGCCCACTTCTAGGTACACAGTGTTGGCTCAGGGTGGTCATTTAATAAGTGTTTGATGAAGAAAGCACAAACATCGTTTACTGATGATGTCTGAAGTATATGTCACACGTTTCCTACAAGTCTTCTTAATAAAATATAGTTCCTCCTGTCCAGAACATTCTTCCCTCTCCTCTTTGCCCGACCAACCTCCATGCACCCTTCAGGTCTCAGACGAGACACTGCTTCCACCTGGAGGTCGTTTCTCTGATCTCCTCCTCCCAGTGGGTTCCGCGTTCATGGAGGATGCTCCCACGTCCCATCATGTTTGTCTCTGGCCCTGGTTTTTCCCAGAAGAATACGAGCCGGGCCGTACCCGCAGCACCCAGCACCATGCCTGGCACACACAGGTGCTCAATAAACTCTGCAGCCAGTTGTTTCTCTTTTATCACCACCAAGGGATGTGAGGTCAGTGGTGGGAAGTCAGGCCAGAGAGGGGGACGTCTTGTCTGAACTCCAGGAACTCAGCACAGATCCTCTCTCTGCCGAGGTGGAGCAGTGAGATAGAAATGAGAAAAGAGGTAAAGGGGGTAAACCTACCAGAGCTCTTATATAACAGGAGAAGAAAGAACAAACTTGGAGCCAGGAATCTCCAACCTGGTGGCCTTGTCACCAAGACGGCAGGTGGAAAAGTCAAGACTCTCACTTCTGCAGAGAAGTCATGAAGTGACAGAGTCCGCTGTCCTGCAGCCCAGAAGTGGAGCCTCTCGAATTTGCCTTGCTGGTTTGCATAACAGAATGTTAATTAATATCCGAGCATCAGTGAAAAAGCAACAGGGCGTATTGGATTTGGGGTAAGAAAGCGTGCCTTTGAACGAAGCAGGAAGCTCCATGTGTAACAGGGTCTAACAGAGGGAAGAAGACAAACTAAGATTCACCGGGCACTGACTGCATGCCCGGACACGTTATTCAGTCCTTCGAAGCAGGATTGTTACTCCCGTATCACAGAGGTGAAAAACAAGGCTCAAGAGCCGGTCAGACCTGCCTAGAGCCACCGAGAGGCAGAGTCTGTGTTTGAACTCACAGACCCTCTGTCTCCAAAGCTTGCTCTTCCCAGTTTCTTCCCCACCACGCTGCCTCCAGGGTGACAGCGATTCTAAAGGAGAAATCTTAAACTCCTTCCTGGAACCGGCACTTCTATTAATAAGTCCCCTGATGTCATGTCCTATGTCACCGCCGAGGCAGACCATCAATCACGTGAGTCTGGCATTTTCTCCTCCATAGCGAAGGACCCCACAAAACACGGGCCGAGCAGACCCGAAGGAAACACGCCCTGCAGAAGAGCACACGCGATGCCCTCGATGGGGGAGGCCCAGGAACTTAATTAAGAGCCGGCCACACTGCGTGGACATTAGGGGAAGAGAAGCACGGCAAGTGGGGCCATCGTGGCAGCTGGCGATGACTATTGTCCGACAAAACAGCAGAGCGGGAATCCTCCAGTTGCTGCCAAGAGCCCTGACGAAACCCGGTAGCACGAGCAGGGCGCGTGATGCGAGCGCCCGAGACAACTGGAGGGGAGGGGGTGAGACGGGGACAGGGGGTGGGAAGCTCTGACAGATGCTTAGGGGGGTCTGCAGTGGGCGGACCCGGCCTCAGGACCCCCATCTTAAAGCAGAAACGGCCTCTTGCTTTTTCTCTCCACTCATTCACGCACGCTGTCGTCCGCAGGTGTGCCTCACACGCTGCGAGGTGCCCAGAGTCACCAGGTGCCAGAGATGCCGCCGCTGCGAGCAAAACCAGAGACCGGTCTTGCCCTTGCGGAGCTTCTGACCGAGTGAGGGAGGCAGGGATTATTCAAACAATCAGGCTGTGACCGTGACAAGCTAAGGTCCATGCTGTAAGTGCAGAAACGTGGTTCTAGATGTGCAAATAAAAATGGAAACCGACCTACGCTGCAGTCAGGGGAGGCTTCTAAGGGGAGGCACTGCTTGAGCGAGGCCCACAGGAGGAGCAGAGGTTTCGACTCACATGCGGGCTGGCAGGGAGGGGCACTCGGGCAGAGGGAGCCCCACGTGCGGAGCACTGACAGATGGGCTGGGGTGCCGGCTACCTGGTCCTTAAGCCAATCCTGACCACACAGGGAATTCCCCAGAGCTTGGCCTCCCCTGCAGGCTGGTATAGAACTGGCTGGACTGCTGTTTTCTTTGAGATGTAACAGGCACCCACCTGCTGTTCCTTGGCTCTGTGCCCTCGAATGTGCCACCATCGCCTCCTGCCATCCCTGCCTTTTCCTCACTCATTCTGGCTCATTCTATCAGATCCAGTTTATGTATCACCTCCTCCAGGAAGCCCTCAACCAACTCCATCCCCCTGCACTGGCTCCGGCGCCCTTGCTTACAGCTTCTGCATGTCTCCACCGTGGCGCAAGGCACCGCAATTATGTGTCTAAACAGTTCCTGGCATACAGCAGCCACTCGAGTATTCACTGACATATGTAACAAAGGATTAATATATGTACGCAATCTGTAAAGTGCTCTAAAAAAAAAAGACAGGAAAACACAAAGACCTGGTTAGAAAAATGGGGCAAGAATTGAAATAACTGCTAATATTTATCAAATGTCTACCATACGCCAGGTAACATTCTAAGGGCTTTGTATACATCAATTCACTGGTTCTTCACCCCAACCCCAGGAGGTGTGATTACCTGCATTTTGTAAGTGCAGGCTAAGTAGTTTGTCTGGGGGGACGTGGCTGAATGCTCCTGACCGCCCGCCACGCTGCGTTTGCACAGCAGGACTGCACTCAGGCCACCCCCAGGGACAGACACACGCCAGGCAGGAACTGGAGAGATGCTCACCCTTGTTTACGAACTAAGCTGAAAACAACAGGGCCGGCAAAAGCATGAGCAAGACCGGCGGTCGCCAGGCCTGGCACGACCAGGTGCCTTTCCAGGCAGCCCAGATGTCTACCAAAGAGGAACTGTTACGTCCCTGCACACCATGAAGTCCCAAGCAGCTAAAAAGAGGGAAGTGAATCTACACGGCCTAACCCAGAAAGAGTTCCAAGGTGGATTTTAAATTTAAAAAGCAAGTTGCAGAACAAGATGTTCTCACCACCTCATCTTTACTGAGATGACACCTCAGTGAGGCCTGGGCTAGACGGAGGGACAGCTGGGTGGACAGATGAGACTGACATGTATATGTATACACATATATATGTAATAATCTCAGAGAATAATCTGGAAAGATCCACAAGAAAACAAGAACAGGAGTCACCTCTAAATAGGATTTGGGAAGAAAGAAGAGGGAAACTTGAACTTTTAAAAAGCTTACACTTTGCATACTGTCTGAACTTTTTACAACTCGCATGTATTACTTTTGTAACTTTAAAGAAATACAAAGAAAGAAAAGAAGAGAAGAGAAAAAAGAAAAGAAGCATTTTGAGACTTAGATATTGACCCGTTTTGACCATATTGACACGTTTAACATATTTACTTCTTCTCTGTCTTGAAACCACTCTAAAAGGGCTGGATTTTTTTTTTTAAAGGTATAAATACAAGAAAAGGAAAGAGCAGGCCCAGTGGAATCACATGAGTCCTTCTGAGAGGGAGGCAGGGGGGTCAGAGTTAGAGAAGGAGACATGAAGGTGGAGACAAAGGTCAGAGACAGGAGAGGCCGCAAGCCAAGGAGTGTGGGCAGCCTTTAGAAAAGACAAGGAAATGGGGTCTCCCTAGGGACTGCAGAAGGAACACAGCCCTGCCAACCCATTTTAGACTTCTGACCTGTAGAACTATAAGGGAATAAGCTGGTGTTGCTTTAACCCATCAAATCTGTAGGAATTTGTCATGGCAACAACAGGAAACTAGCACAGTGCCCTTTGGTGCGCTAAGAGCACCTTGATTTCCCAGATGGGAGTTTGGGTTCAGGAGTGGGCACTGCGGTTCCATTCTGGCTCCACCTCCTGTGACACTTGGACAAACTCCAGCATGCCTTTGTCTGCTTCGAGCATCAGTTTCCCAGGGTGGGAAACGGGGGCTGTCGAGGAAATTAAATGCACAGCTCCTCAGACAGCACCTAGAAGGCACCCTGGCACGTGGCAAGCAGGGGACAAACGGCAGCTATTATTTTTCGCTCTACTTGCTATGTCCTTTTTTATAAAAACAGTTCGATTGAGATTTATTTTACATACTATAAAAATTCACTCATTTAAAGAGTACCATTCAGCGATTTTTAGCATATTTGCCAAGCTGTGCAATCGTCAACGTAATCTAATTCCAGAACATTCTCATTGCCCCCACATGCAATGCTGCACTGATTAGCAGTCACTCCCCATTTCCTCTCCCTCAATCCCTGCAACCACTAATCTGCTGTCTGTCCCTATAGATTCACCTATTCTGGACATTTCGTGTGAATGGGATAATATACTATGTGGCCTTTTGTGTCTTCTTTCACTGAGCATCACATCGTTGAGGTTCATCCACGTTGCGGCATGAATGAACTTCACTCCTTTTTAGACTGAGTAACACTCCGCTGTATGGAGAGACTATATTTTGTTTATCCACTCATTAGTTGATGGCCAGCTTTGCTTTTTTGTGTGTATGTGATTTCTTCTAGCATTGACAATTAAGGGAGTTCCCTCTATGATACATAGATGTGTCTGCGTGTATGTGAGTGTGTTTTAACCTAGGGCCCTAAGAAAATCACTGGGACCAGAGATCCCACCTCCCTGGAAAGCCGCGTCAGCACCTTTGACACTACCGAAGATGCCCGAAAGACGGGCGCGGTGGTGCCAGCCAGAACACTGCCCTCGGTACCTGGGGACGGTCCGCTGGCTTAAACCTGGATCCCTGAAGTGCCTTTGCCTTTATGAAACTGGTCACAGACCTCTTATGGCTTCAGTATCACCGGACCCAGCATCATACCCTAACCCCTCCCCTCAGTGCTGTGTCTTCACCTCTCTGCGCCTCAGTTTCCTCATCTGTAAACAAGGCTGATCACAGGTAAGGTGCAGTGTCACAGAACCACTGAGGGCACTAATCCTGTCTAGTGTGTCAAACACAAAGAACAAGGCTTTGCCGGCTGTAGGAGCCCAGGGGTGTCAGCTGCTGTTGCTACCACAGCCCCCACCGTTACCACGATCAGTAGTGAGGACTGGCTGTTTGTACGGGTGGGGTGGGGGGTGGGAGGCATGGGGTCCTCCCCAGTGGGGGAGAGTGGATTTTTACAGACATCGGTAAACCAATTTCTGTTATTGTTTTGAAACCCTCTGCAGACACTGTACCCCCTTACTGCTTGTCCCCAGTGGGGGCTCACTTCCACGCCCCACCCCAGTCCCCTTGGCTAGCCACTGATGAGCGGCCACGTGGAAACAGCTCCGAAGGCTTTTCTGAGGTAATTGGGAGAGGAAAACAACATCTGAGCTGGCAGAGAAAGCAACTGGCTGATTTCCGAACCTTGACAGTGGTCAAGATTCCACCAGCCTCTTTACGACGCCAGAATCAAATCCAGGATTCAGGACCCAAGTGGGGACAGTCGATGTCCCCCTTGCATTTGCCAAGGGCCAAATTGCTCCTGGTTGAACAGATGGATTTTCCATCACAGTCGGGCACTTGGCACATGCCTGGCATAGCGGCCAAGTCAGATGGGGGTCTTACCATCACCGCATTACAGGGTCTTAAATTCATTCATTAGCACAAGTTACTTATCTGCCACTCTTTGAAAGACAACATACAAAAACCCCTTAAGCTTTTGTTGTTATTAATTTGGAAAAATAATCTGCATTTGAAAACCAAAAAGGTTGGCCAAAGTGCGTTGACCGGGGAGCGTGTTAACAAGACAGCTGGGCTCGGGGAAACGGACACCTGTGTTAGCTGAGGCCGCCCGGCGACACCCGTTATGGCCTCTCTGGGACTCGCCGGACGGTGGGGGGCTGCTGCCTGTGAGTGTCCCCTGGGCCTCTTCCAGGACAAGCTGGGCACCCTGAGAAGCAATGGAAATTCTAAAGGTCATGGGCTGGGGTCACGTTCAGGACAAGGAGTAAGAAGTTTCTAGAATAGTCACAATTTTGAGGAAGTACTCAGGGAACTGTATTTTATTACTCTGTTCTTCAGCAACGCTGACCTGTAACTTTCCTTTCTCCTCCTCTGGTTTGGAAATCCAGGCTACACTGACCTCATCAGAGGAGTTGGGAGAATTTTCTCTTTCGGTTCTCTGCAACCATTTGGATCAGGGAGGGGCTCCCTGCTCTAGAATGTGTAGTTGGATGGACTGTTCTAGAACGTTTAGACTTGCCTGTAAAACCATCTGTGCCTTGTGTTCCTTCTTGCTTGCTTCCTCTGAGAGGTTTTTAACAACTAATTCAAGTGCTTTGATCGTTATTATTTCTCTATTCAGGTTTTCTAGTCCTCCCTTAGTCTGTTTGGATAAGTTGTATTTTTCTAGGAAATTGATCATTTTATCCAGGTTTTCAAATGAGAGTGAGTCCCAGTGTTTCAGGCTCAGGAGGACTGTCACCTTCCATCGATGAGCCAGGAGGGTGTCAAAGAAGTAAATTCCGTCCCACCGATGCTCCCCACCCCGAGTCAGAGCATATTTTTGTCAGTAATCAGGGCTAAGGAACTGCCTTTTACCACCTGGAAGCCAGGGCAGAGGTTTAGAGGCCAGCTCTGGAGTCAAATTGCCTGAGTCTCTCCTCTGGTCTCAACCTGGGCACTTATGACCTCAGTCTCCACCTTTGTAAAATGGGTAGAACAACAACTCCCTCTCAGGACTTGCTATGAGGATCACACAAAGTACTCTGTAAACACCAAGGCCTCATCTCAGGGAAGTATCTACACTCTAAACCCCTCAACTTATAAAGTTTTATAAATGCCAACTCCAGGTGCAGAGCATAAGGCACTTCAACTCTTCCCCGGTACCACCAGCTGGCACGCATGGCCGCCATGCGCATTTTCATCCCAGTCGTCGTGGAGCTGATCGGTCTAGAGAAGCGGTTCGGAAAGCGGGCTCCCCAGGCCAGCAGCAGCATCTGGGAGCTTGCCAGAAATGCCGATTCTCAGGCTTCCCTTGATCGACACCTGCTCAATCAGAGCCACAGGGATGATCCTGCAGGCTGTGTTTTAACACACTTCTCGGTGATTCTGACGCTGGATCTAGGTTTGGGAGCCCCGAGGGTCTCAAAAGTCACAGGGCATTTCCCATGCTTGTGCTTAGTCCCAGGACACTTTTAAAATGTGGTTCTCTGTTATGATCAATAAAGGGGGAAACAACAATCATGTTGAAAGAGCAAGTAGGAAGAGACAAACCTCTTAGAAGTGAACACTGAGATCATTTCAAAAGATGAATGGAGAGAAAATGGCAAACGTTGTATGTTTGTGGGGGGGTGACTCGTTCAACGGTAGGAATAATTCTGAAAACACTGAATCGGGCAATGTCTGAGACGCAACGCCTGTGCAGCAGACCACCATCAAGACGCAAGGAGAAAAGGATTCTCAAATATCAAAGAAACGTGGATGCCGGGCCACAGGGGCAGGACCAGCAGGGGACACTCAGCAGCCTCACGGCCATTTGGAGAACACCAAGAGGCTGTGTCGTCCTAGGGCCCAGGGAGAAATGACGGCTCCTAGGCAGGGACATTCCGCAGGTTAAAGGCCCAGGTGACTCCGTAAAGCACAGAGGCTTTGTCCTGTTTAGACAAGAGGGCGCTAAGCAGTTCTCCTGGGCAGAACCACAGGAGGGGTTGGCAAACCCAATAGCTTTTCCATACAGATGAAACCAGTGTCCTTTAGAAAACAAAAGGATACCCAGCAGAAAGTACATCAGAGAGGAGCAGAAACTATGTCAGGGTTTTAAAACGTTGAGGGACCGAATCACTTTCCTACTCACCAGCTTCAATTCCAAGTAACACCAGGTCTACCGACAAATGAGTCGATGAACCATCTCTTGCAACCAAACACGCCGGTGGCTGCTAACACTCAGCATTTAACGTGCATAACCCACCCCTTGCCCCCTGAGATCCCTGCTCATCCGACTGGGCTGGGGCCCAATTTAACAAGCTCCTGAGGGATACCGAGGCAGATGGTCCTCAGACCACAAAGCCGTTAGTCGTTACCAGAGAGGAATCAGAAGCGAGTGTGGTGCCGCGTCGCTGCGTACGCGTCCCAAACGCGGCGGTGGAAAAACGCAGTCTGAAACCAAAACACCACCCGCCGGAGCCCCGATTTAGCATTTGTTCCCACGGCAGATCAGGGAGTCAGCAGTAAATGAGTAACGTGTTACATAAGTTGCTGTTCTGCATGCAGAACCTTAACGCACCAAAGAGAAGTTGAAACCATATAAAAAGCAACAGCCCACCCCCAAAACAAATGCTATGTGAGTGCAGCCAGGCTCTCCCCATCCCCTTGTGCCAGGCAGAGACGAGCCCTCCTCTGTGCCGCATCCTCCTCCCCAGCTCACCCTTGGGCCCCTGGGAACAGGATGCCTCGGTCCAGGTCAGGGAGGGCAGGGTTAGGAAAGAAGGCACGAGGAGGATAGTCGGGGCTCCACGTGGGCATGAACACTGGCTTCAGCAAAGCTTCCCTCTGCCCAAAAACCTAAGTGGAGCCATGTTTTGCTTGACTAATGCTCTGACCCTTTGCTGGGAAGTTCTGGAACCACAAAAACCCCTCTGTATTGGATCTTGTCCAAGAACCTCAAACCACTCTCTTTGACATTACCTTTCTTCCTCTGGCAAGAATTCCTAGTCTTTTCCTGTCCCCAGTTCCCCCGGACCTGGATGATGAATTAGTTCTAACTAGAGTGTTGAAGGCTGACACTGGCCGGGACATTTATCACGCCAGTGACCACAGAAGCTGTCAATGTGGATATATGGCAAAGTCATGCATGTGTATGTAACATACATGTTACTCCTCCCGTGGAGCCAGCTTCAGGTGCTTTCTCAACATGGAGCCAGAGGCAGCCACTCCAACTTACTGAAGACTAGACTGTAAGTTTCAGAGGAGATGGCCTCACCTAGCTCTTTACTACTCTACTTCAAGCACCAAACGGGGTGACTAACTCTTAGGAAGTGCTCAAAAAAAATCAGTATTGAATTAAATTAAATGGACACCTGACGTGAAACTTCATTGCCACTCCCATTTTACCACAAAGCACGTCTCAAAATGCAGCAGCGTCACCCTGGGTGCTTGCTGAAAGCCCATCTTCTGGGCTCCCCCACCCCAGCCTTAGTAAAGCAGCCTCTATGGGATCTGCAGTTTTCACAAGTTTCTGGGTAATCCCATACACGTATAGTTTGAAAACCCCTGCCTTAACCTTACAGGAGGTTAATAGTATGGGATGTGATTAAGCAAAAAGGCTTAATGACATCTTTTTGGAACAGCCAAAAGAGAACTAGATGGAGGTAGGCGGCTTCCTCCTCTCCCTCCAGGCACGGGCCCAAGTGGAGTAGAGAACACACAACAGGCAAAAATGAGGAAGACAAGAGATCAGAGAGGAGGAAGGTCTAGAACAGCATTTTGGAGTTAACAGGATTACCATGGACCTCACCGGGCTGGTCCTCACCCATTTCCCCTGGTCGTGGGTTCCACGCCCCGTTGCCAGGTCATGGACCAGAGGCATCAGTGAGAGATTATGGCGGCAGCCCTGCCCCAGTGTGGAAGTTGCAGAGCACGAGAGGCGCACCTTCATCTGGACCTGTCTAAGAGTCCGGCTTCTGCCCTCGCAGTGCAGTCTGGCCGCGACAGTCAGCAAACTGCCCTCCTCATGCCTCCCCCCGTACTCTTGGGGTGGCCACATTTTGAGCAGGGCAGGAGGCCCCAAACAGCCAGGGTGCAGCGCGTCAAGCCTGGGCCTTGCCCCTGCACCCGACGAGTCCCAGAATCTCCCCTTGCCACCTTTCCTGAGACAGGGAACTCCGCCACTGCCGGCAGCTGTCACAGGAACATCAAACACGGATGTTTATGCCAAGCCTCATTTACACAAGCCTACTCCTCCCCGAGAGATGGATTTCTAAAACAAACAGCTTTTACATATGTTAGCAGGCACAGTCCCGTCAGCACCGGGGGATCCCCAGACAGAACTGTGAGTCAGTCTGGGGCAAAGACTGCTAAATAAATCGTGTTTGGGTGAAATTCCTCTCTCGGGAGAGAGAGGAACCTCGAAGCGGATTGCTCAGATTCCCCAGCAAGAGTCCCTAAAGATGGCACGCACTCCCAGTGGCACCTACTCCAAATATCCAAGCTCCAAATCCACCATCGTCACTCTGATGTGAGTGCACCTCGTCACCCCATCCCCCACCCTCCCGTGAGCCCTCCTGGCCGCGCCACCTGCACCCCAGCATCCCTATTCCCCACCCACTGCGGTCCCATCGGGGTGTCTGATGGCCCTGCTCTGTTGGCACAGGTTGTCCATGCTCACGCAGGATGTCCTGACATCCACAGGCTCGGGGCTCTGGCAGCTAAAGAGAAAAACGCCACCAGGTAGACACACAGGTGTCTGAGAGAGGAAGGAGCGCACGTAACTGGCACCAACAGCTAACCTCAGACTCGGGCCATGAAGGACTCAGTTAAGGAGCAACTGGACTCCTGAAGACACGTCAGGTTCGGCCGCTTCAATCACCTGGGTCCCTGCCTCCTCCTTCCTTAATTTTGCCTGCAGAGACTCGGTAAAAGGGGAGGAATTCCACAATCCAACACAACGCACACAAGCTGTGCTGCTTCCAGGGTGGAGCAAGAAGGTGCAAACCGAAAGGATCAGCGCCGCCCGGAGGGAGGGCAGCATGTAGGACCCGCTATGGTCTCAGTGTTGGTGTCCCCCCCAGTTCGTGTGTTGAAACCTAACCCCCAATACAACAGCAGGAAGAGGTGGGGCCTTTAGGGGGTGATGACGTCATGGGATTCGCGCCCCTTATAAAGGAGGCTGAAAGGAGAGTCTTGCCCCTTCTGCCATCTACGAGGAACAGGCCCTCATCAGACACTGAACCTGCTGGCACCTTGAACCTGGACGTCCCACCCTCCAAAACTGTGAGCAATAGATTTCTACTATCTATAAATTACTCAGTCTCAGGGGTTTTGTTATAGCAGCCTCATGGACGCAGAGAGGACCTAAGACAGAAACAAGCCCCATCATCATCCTAGCGACCGCTAAAGGGCCAGAGGCGTCAGCATACGGACTGGTCTGGTGCATTCCAACTCCAAACCGGGTCTGAGCGGGAGGGGCGGACCCCACCCCAGACCCCACCTCTCTGGGCTGCACTGCTCGGGGCATGGTGAGACTGCAAGCAGCGGCTCTGCTAGGTGCCCTGGAAAGGTACCAGCCCTCTGCAGACACGGGTCTCGGGTCCTGGGCGTGAGGACATTGAGCTTCCCTCAGAGAAGTGGCTCTAGAGTGATCACCATGGCTCTGGGAGTCACAAAGCACAGTCAGGAATTCCCAACCGGTTGCAGACCTCGGCTGGAGTGTCAGTGGCGTGGCCTCCCTGCATGAATGAGTGTCTGTAACCAATGCGGGCACAGGACCAAGTGCACATGGCCCCAGGTGAGAGAGGTGAAGAAAGAATTACCAGCTAGCTGAGAGTTGGGGACAGAAGTGGGGGTCTTAGTTAGGTATTTCCCTGGGATGCAGACAGAGCCCCCCTGGCCACCACGGCCAGAGCCAAACCCAAGAGAAAGAAAAGCCACCAACCGAGCCCGTTCTCCGCCAGCGTGGTGGCGTGGTTCACGTCACATTCGCCCACATCCTGCTCTCCGACGTGGTCATTCAAATCCAGGCCAGGCTGGTGGGACCCGTTTCCAAAGTGCCTCTCATCCTTCTCGGAGCCGGCATCCCCGTTTTCCACCCCGTTCTGGGCCTTCTTCAGGGGCATTATTTGCAAGCCACTGGGGGTAGTCCTGTAAGACACTGTCTTGGCGGCCCTGTCGCCTCCCGCGGGGGGTTTGCCTGAATACCCTTTCTTCAGCTTGGACAGGGGAGGGTTGATTCGCTTCCGTTTATGGGAGGTCGCCTTGCTCTTTCCAGGCTCTGAAGGTCTGTGCGAGAGCTTCTCGACCGACGGGCCGCGGCCATCCCGCAGGAGCTTGGAGGTGCCGGGCTGCTTCCCCGACTTGATCCTCTTATCTTTGGACACGTGCAGCCCGTTGAACTCGTCGATAAACTCCTCACAGTGCAGGAGGTGGTGCTCTGGCTCCCACGTGTCCTCCGTGCTCCCGTAGCCCTTCCACCGGATCAGATACTCCCATTTTCCCTTCTTGTTCTTCCTCTTGTCTACAATCCTTTCAACCTGCGGCACAAGACGAGAGGGTCAGAAAAGAGACAAAGAGAAGAAGAAAGTCAGTTCCAGGCAATGAGAACAGAACAAAGCCTTGGGGAGAGAGGCGTCCACCCTGGCCATGGGTGAGCCGTTCAATGCCAGAAGCCGACACTTCCAGGAGGGTTCAAGAAGGCAGGTTTATTTTAGGACATCACTGAACAGAACCAAAGGCGCGTGTGGTCATTTCCCGGGATGGCTTGTGACACCATGCCCGGCTGACGGCATCCACGTGTCCACCCAGGCTTACCCGTGTTTGAAATTGCATTGCAAGCTTTCACAAGAGATCTTTATTCTTTTCATTGCACCAAAGTAGACTCAGACTTTGAAAGGCTAATTTGGAATTTGGTATGGGTTTTTCATCATTACCTATAATAATAATAACACTTACAGAGCAATTAAATGGAAGGCACCATGCTAATTCATAGCTACGTAGAATAACACTAATGATTAGTAACATTCATTGGGCACTTAGGAAGCAGACACTATGCTAAATGCTGGGCGTAGACTCTCCTGTTTCATTTTCTCCTGACAACAACCCAACGAGGTTAAGTATTTTTTCTATCCCCATCTTACAGCGAGGGAACTAGGATTCAGGGAGATTAAGTAATTCAACCAAGTTCTAAAGATGGTTTAATGGGCAGACCTGGGATTTGAACCACTCTCACCCCGACCTCTTGTCTTACCCACTAGGCCATACTACCTCTCAACTGCAAAAATCTTCCATATTGACCACAAAGGATTTGAATCTAAAGAGCCCAATTCTCCCCATGCAGCTCCCCCAGCTGCAGCACACGGGTGCAACTGCTGAGCGCCTACTGTGCACTCTGCACAACCCCGTGGGTGTATACTATTAGGATTCCCATTTGACAGATGAAGAGATTGAGTGTGAGGCACCTACAATGCACGGCCAGCGGAGGTGGCACTGGAACCTGTACCTGGCAGGCTCTGAAGCCATGAGCCACTGTCTACACATCTTCAAAGGTAAGAAAATATCCCCTGTCTCCATGCAATCCCACAGGAAAACACATAGGAAAATGCTGGTCCTGGTGCTAATAATTAGTGCATCTAAGTGAAGGGTATCTGAGGGTTCACTGACTATTCTTCCAACTTTGCTGTGGATTTGAATTTTCTTAATTAAAATAAAATGGTGTAAAAGCCCCCCAAAATGCTAGATTTCAATGAAAAAATAAGCAGTTATATTCAAAAGTTTATTATTTTTCAATGTCAATATAATATAATTTATCAGAATGAAATTTTGACTCAATGAAATTAAGTAACAAGAATATGCCTTTGAAACTTACTAAAAGAAAAATAAAGTGAGTGGGGGAAAGTGGGTACAGTTATGGTTGATAATTGTTGAAACTGGGTAATGGATACATAGGGGTTCATTATATGATTCTGTTCACATTTACACGTTTGAATTTTTATTTGTTTAAAATTTTCATAATAAAAAGTAAAAAAATGTTGAAAAGTGGGATTGTCTCATCAATGGTTTATAAACTACAGAGGCTATGCAAAATAATTAAACAACTTTCATAGCTTTGCACTTAATAAATATGTAAATAGCAAGGCCATACTGCCTCCTTATAATACTGTCTCTTCATAGACAATTTTAATTGTTTCCTTAATTGATTTATCTCAACTCAAACTGGCCTACGTCTATTAAAATTTCTTCCCTTATATAATGCTCTGTTAACATCTGCTTTAGATTTATTACATAATTTTCAGAGGTACCACAGGAACTCTATAACAGTTTTTAAAAAGTAAAACCGTGCCTACCTAATCCAACTTCCAGCATTTGGGTCAAGGAATGAGGCTAGTTGAGTGTTCATTTGTAGCAATGCTTTGGAAATCCAAGAGTGTTTCTGGAAGAGCCTGCAGCTTTGCCCATTTTGAGGATACTGTAGGGGGAAGCCTTCTATAGGTTTGCTGAGGGAGGAAAGTGAATAAGCAACCCAGCACTGTCTGAAATAGCAGCGTGCCCGAGGACACCAATCTAGGAGTGTCAGAGCAAGCCCAGACATTTCTTGGGAGCTAAGGGATGTGTGTTGGCATGGAGGCTTCCAGCACTAGGAAGATGTGCTCGGCTCCCAGGATGGAGAAACTTATTCCCCAGGATGAAGCAGGGGAACATGTTAAACAAACACCCAGCACAGTGGGTAAGTGGGTGGGTGGATGAATGGATTGATGGATGGATGGATGGATAAATGGACAGATGGATGGATGCAGGATAGGTGAAAAGGTGGGTAGAGAGCTGGGTTCATAAACAGATGGGTAGATGAATGGATAATGGGATGGGTAGGTGAACAGATAGATGGATAGAGGGATAAATGGATGGATGGATGGATGCAGGATAGGTGAAAAGGTGGGTAGAGAGTTGGGTTCATAAACAGATGGGTAGATGAATGGATAATGGGATGGGTAGGTGAACAGATAGATGGATAGAGGGATAAATGGATGGATGGATGGATGCAGGATAGGTGAAAAGGTGGGTAGAGAGGTGAGTTCATAAACAAATGAGTAGATGGATAGATAGTGGGATGGGTAGGTAAATGGATAGATGGCTGGATGGATGGATAGATGTGGGACAGGTGAAAAGGTGGGTAGAGAGGTGAGTTCATAAATGGATGAGTAGATGGATAGATAGTGAGATGGGTAGGTAAATGGATGGATGGATGGATGGATGTAGGATGGGTGAAATGGGTGGGTAGAGAGGTGAGTTCATGAATGGATGGATGGCAGTCACTTATCAAAATGAGCTTAGTATAATATCTAAGAACACAGGCTTTGGAGCAAGATGATCTGGTTTAAATCCCCTGAAAAGCCTTTTAGCTTGTGTTCTTGAAGAAGTTGAGCCTCAGATGACTCATACAGCAAGGCGGAAGTTACAGCACCACCTCATAGGGTAGTCATGGGGAATATGCAAATACGTGTTTTTGCATTCCACAGTAAAGGTCACTTGATCTTGCATAGCCTCCTGTGACCACAAATCTTGGTGGTGTCTACAGACAGAATGTTTCCCCACCCTTCAGAATATGACCACTTAGGACAGTCAGTTTCTCCCTGGGAAGAAGAAAGTGCACCTACTTAGATTAGTCCTTTCCCGCATGGAAGGTGGCTACACATAGGCTGCCTGAGAAGCTGGGGGGTCGGCAAGGGCGCAGGGTCTAGATAGCTATTTGGAGCCACATTTGAGGGGGGCTTAGTTTTGTTCCGTCTAAGTTACTGGCGGTTTCAATCACAAAGTCACAAGTTGCTTTATGTGGGACATCGAGGCTACTGCTTCCACCTCGGGTCCCATCCACAAAGCCGCTGAGTGGCTTGACAACTATCTCCATTTAATTAACCCCACACCAATGATGAGCAATATTAACAGCAACATCTCTAAGAGCCTGGTACGTGGAGGGAACATTTGGCTCTAACTTTATCCCCATGACCCTGGGCAAGTCACCCAACTTTTCTGGGCGTTGGTGTCCCCGTCTGTAAAACAGATTAATAATAATAATAACAATGATAAATACCTGCAGGGTTGTTGGGAGAACTAAAAGGACTAAGACATGGGAAGAGGATCTTGAATACCACAAAGCACTGCAAGGAGATGGGGAGATGGCTTGTATATGCAACTTCAATTGACAGAAGTGCTTTAATATACATTATTTCACCCAGAGTTTAAGGCAAACAAACAAATAAGAAGTTTTTTCAGGTTCGGTAAAACAACTGCTTTTCCTGAAAGACCAGAATGCCCACAGGGAACTCAGAGGAAAGCTGGCTCCCAAGTACCCCACCACACGTAGATCTCCATCATCTCCCGGGACCTCAGCCCCTTCTGCACACCCCTCTGCAGATTTTCTGACCCTCTTCCCCTCTTCTCAGGGGCATCTCAAACAGAACCTGAATTCTCATTTGTTCTGTTGATAACAAAAGCCCAAGTCATTTAGGACATGATCTTGCATACGATTGCGACATTCTCTGTCTGGGAAATACTTTCTTCTTCTTAAGCTCTCTCAAACCCCCACTGCATCCTAACCCCTCGCTCCTGGCGAAAACAGAGAGTTAGTCCCCCTGGGCCTGGCAGCTCTATCTCCTGATGCACCCCCACCCTACCTGCAAAGACCACACGAAGCTCAGTCCTTTCAAGTAGAAACAATCATTAATTCCCTTCCCTTCTATTTGCACATATGAACAAATGCATGAATAATATTAGAAAATCTTGGGTGCACGCCCCCACCAACTTCTTTTTTCAAAGATAAGCAATGAGACGTTGAACTCTATTCCTTAGAGTTCAATCAACTCATTAATTAACATTTGCTGTCTGTTTGATCCCAGCCAATGTGAGATGCTGTTCTACGGCAGGTGGGGGCAGGAAAATTCTGATGCAATTAATACAGGTGCCCTGATGTCACCTTCTATGACTGTCTCATCAGGATTAATAATGGTGACAATCACCTTGATTTGGTACATGCTAAGCTCCAGGAACGGTGTTAATTACTTTAAGGTGTCAGGTTTCATCTTGATACCCAGCCTTTCAGCTGGACAGCATTTTCACCATGTGACAAGGGAAGAAACTGAGGCTCGGAGAAGGCAGGTGACTTTCCCTCGATCATACAGTCAGTAGGTGGTTAAACAAGATCTGAATTCAAGGTCGTCTGACTCTATGGACTAGTTCCTAGCCGCCTGGCCACATCTCGCCAGTGGGAAACCACCAGAACAGGGCAGTGCCCTGCAAAGTTACCAACCAGCAATAAAAGGAACAGGTACTAAAAGAGGTGGCTTCATGGAAGTCATTCAGTTAACGAGCCTTTAATGATCGTCAATGTGCAAGACACCGTGCGCAATGGGAAACCACACAGACCACCATCATGGCACTCACAGCCTAGCAGGGTTCACAGCCCTTAAAACAGTGAGCCTAAGTAATGTGTCATGACAAATTATGGAAAGTACTCCAATGGCCAAGAGGAAGGTGCTACGAGAAACAGTGGCAGAGGGGATGGGACGCTTCAAACCAAAATGGCCAGGAAGGTCACTCTGAGAAAATTTAAACTGGCAGCCAACTAGGCCTCCGGAGATAAGAACTGGACCAGAGAGGGACCCTTCCAGGCAGGGGAGGTTCTCTTGGAAGGGAGGCCCCTGCCTCCTAGCAAGCCAATAACATAACCACAGCAACAACACCTAACATGTATTCAGCGTTTACTAAGTACCTGACACTGCTGCACCTGGTCCCTATATATTAACTCATTTAATCTTCAAAATAACCCGACAAGGTAGGTGATTTCTTTTTTGTCAATGGAGGATAAAACTGAGGCACCCAGGGGTTAAGGACTTTGGCCAGGGTGCCAGGTAAGCATTGGAGAGCTAAGACTTGGTCCGACACATCTTGACTCCAAATCCCACACAGCATCATGTATACATCTCCCGCTCTGCACGGGAGGCTCAATCTGACCACGGCTGACAGTGTATCTGCGGCTTCAGACTCTTCCCCTCAATCCTGCCAAGTTCACTGAACATCCGTGGCATCTTCCCATGGTTTTGGGT
Source organism: Lemur catta (assembly GCF_020740605.2). Lineage (NCBI taxonomy): Eukaryota > Metazoa > Chordata > Mammalia > Primates > Lemuridae > Lemur > Lemur catta. The sequence continues at coordinate 13,875,448 of NC_059147.1, read as the reverse complement.
TAGTCTCCTGAGTGTGACTCTCCCAGAGCCCCCAGTGTGCCATAAGGGCTACCTCCCCTCTGCTGCAAAACTCCATCGGTCCCAACAGAAACAGACTAATCATCACTCATATTCCCTCTCCCAGCTTCCCACCAAACCAAGACAGCGTATAAAATGACAATAGCTCCAGAACCCTAGATTACCAAAGATCTTCCAGACTCTTGAAATGCACCCCTCCCCAAAAGATGGCACTGGATTGAGAAACTCTGGGTTACTAGTAAATGTCTTGGCCTCTGAGAACAAAGAGTAAGGCCGAAAAAAAGCATAAAGGAAGTTGTCCGTGCCTGCTGTCTGCCCACACACACACCAGAGAGGCTGTCCCCACGCAGAAACATAGCTCATTGCCCCGTCCCCAGACCTCAAACCCCACATCCAGGAGGACCTTCCTGTCTGCATCCTTTCAACATCCCGGGACATCTCCCTTGGGGGTGAAAGGGTACAGGCACCCCCTCCTTATAACATGGGGTGTGAAGTCCCAGGGAAGGCTAAAGACAGGGTGAGTTCTGGGAGCAACATGGAATGGGCAGTTTGATGATCTAGGCAGAGGGGGAGGCAGCAGGGGAGGCTTTTCCCCCTCAGCCCTGCACAACTGCACAAGAGAAATGGCTGTCGCACCAAGAAATTTATGTAAACCAAGCTGGCTTCTGGGCGAGGGTCTGACTGGGAGACTCTAGCATCCAAGTGGGGAGGGGAGCCAACAGGAATTCCCACACCCACTCTGCTGGAAAACGCCGCCCCGACAGCCCTCTCTCTGCTCAAGAACACACACACAAAACTAGCAGATCATCACAGGACAGAGTTACAAAAATTTCTAAAACACGTAAGAGCATGATCCTAACTAAAAATCCTCAGTAAAATCATACCAGCGAAAAGTACTCCTGCACATTTTTGAATAGCATTTGTGGTGTATTTTCCAGGACTACAGAAAATGTGACCTATGTTTTTTAAAAGACAGAGAGAGAGAAAGAGACACATGATGAAATGAAACCAGTAGGTTGAGAAGGAAGCTGAAATGAGAAAGATTCATTTACATAAGAAAGGATATAAGGGAACCAAAGAAAAAAAACGCAAGCAAAGGAATAAAATTCCCATCAGAACCTTTCCTGGGCAGAATCAACATGCAGAAAATCGTATCAGTGATGTAGACAACACACTTGAAAAGCTCTCCAAGAGAGCAGGAGAAAAAGACACAGATTTCAAAGACGCATTAAAGGAAATGAGAATAGACATCTAAGAGGGTTAGGAGAGATCCGGGCAATATAAGTCCAACAGATAGAAAAAAGTCAAAATGGGATAGAAACGCTTATCAAGGTGTAAAAGAAGAAATCTCTATATCTTGAGTCTGAAGGTCAAAAGAAAAGATTTCAGTGATGGGGAAAGGAGAGGTTGAGAATATATCAGTTTTATTTCTAGCCTTTCAAAACTTCTTCACATCAAAACATTAAACTTGTAGGGCAATATACATAACTTAAACATTTGTACCTCCATAATATGCTGAAATAAAAAAAAAAAAAACTTCTACCCTCACACCCCAACCCTCCCCCATCCACAACGGTAAGTGCAAAAATCAGGCTGACTTCAGAATAATAAATGCCCAAACTACACGTGCGGAAGAAATAAATATTCCAAACTCAAGAATTCTGTAACCCAGGGTTCCTTCAGAAGGAAGGAGGATGATAGCTCATGTCTTAGAGAACAAAATATATATTATACATTTACAAAAATGACTCTGACAGGTACTTCAAAGAATAATTTTAAACCGAAACTTTTTTTTCTTATTTCAGCTCTTCATGGGGGTACAAAAGCTCAGGTTATATACATTGTCCGTGTCCCACCCATCCCCCTGAGTCAGAGCCTCAAGCATGCCCATTCTCCAGACAGTGCGCCTGGCATTCACCTTGTAGTCATACCTCCATCCCCTCCCCCCCCATCTCCCCGAGTCAGCACCTTCAAGCATGACCATTCCCCAGACGGTGCGCAACGCACTCATCATGTAGCACAAGAAGGTAGAGTAAGGATACATATTAGGACTAATGCTGAACAATGATACCAAATGAGTATCTAGAGTTATGTCTAAGTAATTACTGTAATTATGACAAAACTGAAAGCAAACATAAAAGGATTCTTAAGGGATGACTTGCATATGTAATGTAAAAATAGAAATCAAAAATATAATAATGTGATTTTTTTCAATGTCAAGTTTACATTCACAAGCGTTGGAAGTAGCCTTACATGAAGGAGAGGGGAAACTTAACTGCATTATTTTTGCATCCTATCACTGCAGAAGCGTATGTCTGTGTATACTGTTAAAACAATTATTTACCTTCAAGAAAGGAAAACATGCCCATAAAATGACATGAATGATCATAGCAATTTTATTCATAATAGAAAAAAACTGAAAAATGCAAACATTTTAACAGGTGAATAAATAAACTGTAGCATATTCATGCAAAGGAGTACTACTCAGTAATATAAAGAACTGGACTACTGACATGCACTGACAACATGGAGCAAATTCACAGGCATTGCACTGAATGAACAAAGCCAGACACAGAAGAGTATGGACCAGGCAAAACTCATCTACAGTGATGGAAGTCAGACCAGCGGTGGCTAGTGTGGGGGTGGAGGACGAGGTGGTGGAGAGAGGGACTGCAGAGCCCATGAGGAAACTTTCTGGGGGAATGGAAATGTTTTATAATTTGATTAGTGTGGTAGGATCTACATCTGTCAAAAGTCTCCTTTCCACTGAAAACGTGAGTTTCACTGTATGTAAATTATGCCTCAATGAAGTTGTCTGGAAAACATACATGAAACACACAGAAATAAGAAGAAGAAATAGACATTTGCAAATCAAAAGAGAAGATGGAAATAAGGTCCATGTTGCAAGAGATAGTTTTAAAAAAGGAAATAGTATTAAAGCATAAAAGAAGCCAAAAAGCATTAAACAAGGAAGCAGAAATGAGAGCAAATATATTATTTACCAAAAAAAAAAAAAGTCCTGTATGTGAATGCTTACAGTGGCTTTATTCATCATTTGTGAAAACTGGGAACAACCACAATAACAGATACACAAACTGAAGCACATCCATGTAAGAGAATACTACTCAGAAATAAAAGGGAACAAACTATTGGTTGGTGCAACAACATGACTGGATCTTAAATTCATTTGCTAAATGAAAGAAGTCGGACCCAAAAGGCTATATGTTTTAATTCTGTTTGTGTGATATTCCAGAAAAGGAAAGACTACAGGAATAGGGAACGCATGAGTGGGTGCCAGGGGCCAGGGGAGGGGAGATAATTACCGATCAGTTACACGAGGGAATCTCTAGGTGATGAAACTGCTCTGCATGGTACTGTGGGGGCAGATACATGACTCTGTACATCTGCCAAAAACCACAGAGCTACAGACCACAAAAAAAGTGACCTTTTCTGTATGCTTTGTTTTTTAATCAACCCAGATGTCAGGGGCTCCCCGGGTAGAATGTAGCCTGTGACAACTGAATCTTCCTTCATTTACAAATGTATGATACAGCCTAAATGCAAAGAGGGGGAAAAAGGAGCTGACCCATGGAACTACGGGAAATGATGTTTTAACTGGATAAAACAAAGGCAAAGGACAAAAAGAACTGTGCACAAACACTGTACTCTGGTTGGTATAAAGTTGTTCCTCCAAGGACAAAGAACATAGGAATGACCTTACATAGACAACTAAATTTGAGCCAGTAAGTAACTAAATTGCAGGCAATGGGAGACAGGTTTTCTCACTGCTGGATAAAAAAGCAACAAACAAGTTAAAGGGGAAGACTAGAATGAACGCTGGGTACTGGATTAGTCAGAGACATCAGTATGAACTCATGTTTATTTTAATATATTTAGACGTGTCGACACAGAAATAAGGGTACATGTATTCACAGGTTAATATACACACATACTATATCCCACATCTTTCCTCTGAGAGGGTAAAGCAGCAGGGATGCCCCAGGAGCAATGAACACATCCAGCATGTAGATCGTGCTGGATATCTATTCTAAATATCATTCTCCTTTAAAAAAAAAAAAAAAAAAAAAGCAAGGCTCCTTAGAGAAATGGCTAATTCTAGGGCTGGGACAGAAAATATATAAGATGAGCCTGGAGGATCTTGTAGTGCCAGAAAATAAGTGCTCAAAATAAATAAATAAATGAGCAAACCCACAATGATGGGGGTATATCAAAGCAGCCAACTGAAAGAGCCCCCAAGGGCCGAACAATCTGAATAACAAAATAAATAATGACAGTACTGTATTATAATCCGAAGAATAAAATAGACATGAGTCCATCTGATGTAAACAAATGAAACAATCAGGAGTTGGCAAACTATGACCTGCAGGCCAAGTCTGGCTGGACGTCTGCTTTTGGAAATAAAGTTTTACTAGGACACACCCGTGCCCATGCATTTATGTAATATCTGTGGCTGCTTTCACACTACAACAGTGGAGGTGAGTTGTCACACAGAGTGTGTGGCTCACAGATATTTCCTATCTGGCCCATTACAGAAAAAGTTTTCTGACCCTTATCAGTACAGAAAACCATCAAACCACAAAGACAAACAATAAAAGAGGAAGAAAGACATAAAGGATACACAAAACAATGATAAAGTAATTAACAAAATAACAAGAGTAAGTCTTCACCTATAAATAATAACCTTGGATGTAAATAGATTAAATTCCCCCTTTAAAAGACATAGACTGGCTGAATGGATACAAAATAAGACCCAACTATATGCTGCCTATAATAAAAATAACTTAATCTGTAAAACACAAACTGAAAGTGAAGGGATAGAAAAAGACATACCACACAAACACAAACCAAAATGAACAGGAGTAGCTATATTTGTATCAGATAAAATCGACTTTAAGTGAAAAACTGTGAAAAGAGAATGTCATTGTATTAATATAATGATAAAGGGATCAATGTGACAAAAGGAGACAACAATTGTAAATATATCTGCACCCAGTATGGGAGCATCCAGATATATAAAGCAAACATTACTAGATCTAAAAGGACAGATAGAACTCAATACATTAATAGTCGAGACTTCCACACCCCACTCTCAGCATTAGACAGGTCATCTGGAAAGAAACATCAGCTTTAAACTGCACTATAAACCAAATGGACCCAACAGGCATTTATAAAACATTCCATCCAACAGTTGAAGAATACACATTCTTCTCATCAGCACATGCAGCATTCTCCAGGACACACCATATGTCACACCACAAAACAAGTCTCAACAAATTTTTAAAAACTGAAATCACACCAAGTATCTTTTCTGACCACAATGAAATAAAACTAGAAACCAATAATAAGAACTTTGAAAACTGTAAAATTCATGGAAATTAAACATGCTCCTGAACAACCAATGGGTCAATGAAGAAACTGAAAAGAAAATTTAAAAATTTCTTGAGACACATGAAAATAGGAGCACAACATACCAAAACCATAGGATACAGCAAAAGTAGTACTAACAGGGACGTTAACAGAAATAAACGTCTATATCAAAAGAGTAGAAAGATTTCTAATAAACAACCTAATGATACACTTCAAGAAACTGGAAAAGCAAGAATAAATCAAATCCCAAATTAGTAGAAGAAAATAAATAATAAAGATTAGAGAAGAAATAAATGAAATGGAGAAATAAAAAAATACAAAACAGCAATAAAACAAAAAAGTTGTTTTCTTAGAAAGATAAATAAAATCAACAAACCATTAGTCAGATTAACCAAGAAAAAAGGAGAGAAGACCCAAATAAATAAAATCAGAAATAAAAAAGGATATATTACAATTGACACCACAGAAATACAAAGCATCATTAGAGACTTATGAACAACTACATGCCAACAAATTGGAAAATCTAAAGGAAATGGAGAAATTCATGGTCATATGTAACCTATCAAGACTGAAAATGGAACAAATAGAAAACCTGAATAGACCAATAGCAAGCAACAAGATTGAATAGTAATAAAAAAAAGTATTCCAACAATAAAAGCCTGGGACCAGATGTTTTTACTGCTGAATTCTACCAAACTTTTAAAAAAGAACTCTAACAATAATTCTTACCAAACTCTTGCCCCAAAACTGAAGAGGAGTATCCAGGCATGGTACCATGCACCTGTAGTCCCAGATATTTGGGAGGCTGAGGCAGGAAGATTACTTGATGCTAGGAGTTTGAGGTATGTATAGTGAGCTGTATTGCACCTGTGAATGGCCACTGCACTCTAGCTTGGGCAACACAGTGAGACCTTACCTCTAAAGATATAAATAAATAATTTAAAAAAAAATACTGAAGGGAAGAGAATTATTCCAAACTCATTCTATGGGGCCAGAACTACTCTGCTACCAAAACCAGACAAGGACACATCAAAAAAAGAAAGCTATAAGCCAATATCTGTGGTGAACATAGATGCAAAAGTGTTCAACAAAATCCTAGCAAACCATATCCAGCAACATATCAAACAGATTACAGACCATGATCAAGTGGGATTTATCCCAGTGATGCAAGGATGCTTCAACATACACAAATCAATAAATGTGATATATCATATCAACAGAATGAAAGACAAACTCCATATGATCATCTCAACAGATGGAGAAAAAGCATTTAATAAAATTCAATACCCCTTTATGATTAAAAACTCTCAACAAATTAGGTATAGCAGGAACATATCTCAACAAAGTAAAGGCTATCTATGACAAATCCACAGCCAACATCCTACTAAATGGGGAAAAGTTGAAAGCTTTCCCTCTAAGAGCTGTAACAAGACAAGGATGCCCATTTTGCTCTCATTCAACATAGTACTGTAAATCCTAGGCAGTGCAATTAGGCAAGAGAAAAAAAATAAGGGGCATCAAAATTGGAAAGGAAGAAGTTAAATTGTCCATGTTTGTGGATGACATGATCATACATAAGAAAACCTAGATTCCACCAAAAAAACTCTTAGAACTGATAAATGAATTCAGTAAAGTTTCAGGATACAAAATCAATCAGTAGCATTTCTATATGCCAATAACAAATTAGCTGAAAAAAATCAAGAAAGAAATACCATTTACAAAAGCTACCAAAAAAAAAAACAACCTAGGAATAAATTTAACCAAGAAAGTGAAAGATCTCTACAATGAAAACAATAAAACACTGATGAAAGAAATTGAAAGGCCGGGCGCGGTGGCTCACGCCTGTAATCCTAGCACTCTGTGAGGCCGAGGCGGGTGGATTGTTTGAGCTCAGGAGTTCAAGACCAGCCTGAGCAAGAGCGAGACCCCTTCTCTACTAAAAAAAAAATAGAAATTATCTGATACAAAAAGTTAGCTGGGCATGGTGGCGCATGCCTGTAGTCCCAGCTACTCGGGAGGCTGAGGCAGTAGGATCGCTTAAGTCCAGGAGTTTGAGGTTGCTGTGAGCTAGGCTGACGCCAGGGCACTCACTCTAGCCCGGGCAACAAAGCGAGACTCTGTCTCAAAGAAAAAAAAAAGAAGTTGAAGAGGAAACAAATGGAAAGACGTCCCATGTTCATGGATTGTAATATTAATACTGTTAGAATGACTGTACTACCCAAAGCAATCTACAGACCCTATCAAAATACCAATGACATTCTTCACAGAATTTCATTTTGAAAATCCTAAAATTCATATGGAACCACAAAAGATCCCAAACAGTCAAAGCAATTTGACTGAGCAAAAAGAACAAAGCTGAAGGCATCAAACTATCTGACTTCTAAATATACTATAAAACTATGGTAAACAAACAGCATGGTATTGGCATAAAAAAAATAGACCTATGGAACAGAATAGAGAACCTAGAAATAAATCCATGTATTTAGAGTCAACTGATTTTTGACAAAGGCCCCAGGAATATAAACTGGAAAAAGGATAGCCTCTTCAATAAATGGTGCTGGGAAAACTGTATATCTATGTGAAAAAGAATGATACTAGACCCCATCTCTCACCATATACAAAAAAATCAACTCAAGATGGTTTAAAGACATAAATGTAAGGCCCCAAATTATGAAACTACTAGAAAAAACACAGGGTAAATGCTTCAGGGTATTAGTGTGGGCATAGATTTTATGGCTAAGACCTCCAAAGCACAGGCAACAAAAGCAAAAATAGACAAATGAGATTATTATATCAAACTAACAACTTTATGCACAGTCAAATAGTCAACAGAGTGAAGAGACAATATGCACAATGAGAGAAAATATCTGCAAACTATTCATCCGACAAGGTATTGATACCCAGAACATACAAGGAGCTCAATGCAAGAGCAAAAAAGACAAATAATCCAATTAAAAAATGAGCACATGATCTGAACAGACATTTCTCAAAAGAAGACATAGAAATAGCCAACATGTATACGAAAAAATGCTCAGCATCACTAACCAGGAAAATGCAAATTAAAGCAACGATGAGCTATCATCTCACCCTAGTTAGAACAGCTATTATCAAAAAGACGAAAAATAACAAATGCTGACAAGGATGCAGAAAAAAAGAAACTCTTATACACTGTTGGTGGGAATGTAAATTAGTACAGCCACTACAGAAAGCCATATGGACATTCCTCAGAAAACTAAAAACAGAACTACCATATGATCCATCAATCCCACTAATGGGTGTGTGTCCAAAGGAAAGGAAATCAGTGTGTTGAGGATACATCTGCCCTCTCATATTCACTGCATCATTTATTCACAATAGCCGAGATATGGAATCAGCCTAGGTTTCCATCAACAAATGAATAAAATATGTGGTATATAGTCACAATGGAATACTATTCAGCCATAAAAAAGAACGAAATCCTGTCATTCGCAGCAACATGGATGAACCTGGAGGACATTATATTAAGTGACATAGGTTAGGCACAGAAAGATAAATATTAACACCACATGTTCCCACTCAAATGTGGAAGCTAAAAAAGGTGATCTCACAGAAGTGGAGAGTAGAATGATGGTTACTAGAGGCCAGGAAGAGTTGGTGGGAGGGAGGATAGGAAAGGCTGGTCAACACATACAAAATTACAGCTACAGAGGAGAAGTTCTAGTGTTCTGTATCTATAGCACTGTAGGGTGACTACAGTCAAAAATAATTTGTTGTATATTTTCAAATAGCGAGAAGAGAGCCGTTTGAATGTTCCCAACACAAAGAAATGATAAATGTTTGAGGTGACAGATGTGCTAATTACCCTGATTTGATCATCACACATTGCACACATGTATCAACATATCATATGATACCCCATGAATATGTACAATTATTAGATGTCCATTAAAACTTTTTCAAAAGCTGAAATTTATATGGAAAAGCAAAAGAACTAGAATAACCAAAACAATTTTGAAAAATAACAAAATCAGAGATGTTACAGTACCTCTGAAAAATTCTAGATGAATTAAAAAAGGGAAACAAAAACCTAAGAGTGTATCAAATACAAAAAATGCTTTTTAAGCCTTAAGAGTGGAGAAGGTCTCTGAAGAAAAAAATCCAATGCCTGTAAAGAAAAGAGTGACAAGTCGCACTAAAGGAAAATTATAATTTTTCATTTAATAAAAGACATCAAAAACAAAGCTAACTGACAAGTAACAGACCGAGAAAATATTCACATTGGCCACAAGAGAGTAATATCTACAACATATAAAGAATTTCAAAGCCAATTAAAAGTTTAAAAAGTAAAAATGGGCAAAGAACCAGAACAATAGAAATTCAAAGAAATAAAAATTGGCATAAACATGTTAAAAAGAGGGTCAAGCTCATTGCTAATCAGGGATATGAGAATTAAAACAGTGAGAGAGATTGGCAACAATTCAATAGGTTGGTAAGATCCTATGTTGGCAAGCATGCGAGGATAAGAAGAGCTACATGTGCTCTTAGCATACGTAAACTGCTGTACCCTTTAGCAAGGGTAATGTAACAGATATCTATGCAAATTAAAACGCATAACCTTCTCCCCACCCCCTCCCACACACAGTACACAGGGTCACATCATACTAGCCAGTGTTTAGCCAATGTCTCTGGCCAACAGTCAGGGAGCAGAAGATACGTGTCACCTCTGAGCAGAAATGTTAAATTTCCGGTTCTCTCTCTTCCCTGCTACAGTAACAGAGGAGGCCACGATTTGCACATGATGCAGCTATGAAAGAGTTAAGCATCCACCAGCAGCCAAGGCCTCTGAGGGACCAGGTGGGCAGAACACCCCACCAAACTGTGTTGGACACACAGCATGGGTGAAAAATAAACCCTTGCTGTGTTAGCCACTGGGGAAAAATCTGCAAAAACCCTGGACCTAGCAATTTGACTTGTGAGTATCCATCCTGATTGTACAACCGATTCTAATGGGAAAAAGAAATAAAGATGGATTCTAGGTAACCGTCTATCAAAGGAGAATGGCTGAATAAATCAAGAGAGAGCTCTATGTCTTGATGTATAGTATGATCCCATTTATGCTAAAATATGCATATGCAAATGAATAGATAAAGGCCCAGGATAATTCACTGTTAATTGTCTATAGCTACTGCCTAATTATTAACAACTGTTTGCTCTAAGGCAGGGAGTAGGTCTACAGGAAGAGGCAAAAGGAAGGTCTTTCACTTTTATTCAAGTTCTTCTGTATTGTTTAACTTTTTTCAATGAACACTTAATATCTGCATAATATCTGTGCCATTTTTAAATCAATAAAAATATTTTTAAAAGTAATACAATTCCTATATAAAAAAATGACCAACTAGCACATACAACAGGGAAAAGAAATGAGCATGTTCCAAAAAGCAAACAAAAAACATTAAACTGCAAATGTTAACTTTCACAAGAACTACTGGAAAACTGTAAGAAGACAAACCACAAAATTCTACTGAGATATTTGAAAAGGCTTAAATGAATGGGGCTATAAGTACCACGTTTCTGGATGAGAAATATTAATATATTAAAGATGTTGGTTTGCAACAAACTGATTGATAAATATAATGTAGTTACAATTAAAATCCCAGTGAGTCCATTTTCAGAACTTTACAAAATGATTCTCAAGTACCTCTGGGAGAATTAAACAAAAATAGCCAAAAGATTTTTGAAAAAGAATAATAAGGAGGCACTTGCACAATTATATAATAAAACATAATATAAAGCCACCACCACTGTGAGTGTAGTACTAGGACAGGAAAAATAAACCAACTGAGCAAGACAGAAAGCCTTAAAACATCCCTTAGTATGTTAGGAGATAAAATCTGTAACAAAATAGCATCAAAAATCAGTGCCAAATGGAAGAATTATTGGATAAGTAGAACTGGGAAAATTAAATAGAAATAGAGTGGGAAATAAACACTCATTTCACAATAGAGGGATGAGAGTTTCGGGGTTTTTTGAAAATTAATTCCAAGTGGTTCCAAGAGTCAGAAAGCCTATAAACACACACACACACACACACACACACACACACACACACACACAAACTATGAAAACCTAGAAGAAAACAAGAAAACACAGGTAGACAGCTATCTCATTTTTTGATGAAAGATACTGCACGTTCAAAAAGAACATTTCACTCTGAAAACACTATATAAAAATGGAAACAAAATTAAATTCCACCAGATAAAATAGAAAAAAAAATCAAGAAATATATAAAGATCTCAGGAATATCATTAAGAAAAGTACACAAGTGGACAAAGTACGTAAAGAAACTTTTTACAAATGGAACGTACAAATGGATATGAAATACAGAAAACACTTTATTTCACTAATGATCAGAAATGCAAACAAAAACTGGAATGATGTTCTGGTTTTTATCCATCAAATTAACAAAGTTTTTTATTTTTTAAATCAATAATGCTTAAAGCTGACAAAGGAATGGCGAGACAAGCCCTCTTGATGCACCAGTGCACAGTGGCACAACTTTCTGGAAAAGAATTTCACAACATATAGCCTTAAAGTGTCATAATCTTTGACCTAGTAATGTCTTTTAAAAAAAATCGGCAAAGCCTCATAGGTGTTTACTGCAGCATCACATGGAAATAGATTAAAACCTAAATCTCTAACAAACAGGTTAAAATGAAATATCCATGCTCTAAATACTATATCTACAAATAGCTTCTAATAATGTGGGAAAGTGATAAAATATTAAGTTAAAAATTGGTTTTCATAGTTTCAGGGAATCCTCGATTGCTCCAGTAACGGCACTCCACGAATCACACTGTTCTGTGCCCACACCCCTCTGCAACGCCACCTTGCCTCTCTGCCCACCAACGGGCGGATTGTATTTTCCAATCCTTGAATTTGGACAGGCCTTGTGACTTGCCTTCACCAACAGAATGTGGCAGAATGGCAGAAGTGACTTCATGCAACTTCAAAAGCTGGGCCCTAAGACATACTATCACCTTCTGATGTCACCTCTTTGGTTTGCTACCCTGAGACCACAAAATAAGGAAGCTTGTCTGGCCTATTGGAGGATGAGAGGACATGAAACACCCCAGCGCAGACACTAGAGGTGCCATGGTGAATAAAAGAAACTGTGGACCTTACTCTCATGGAGCACAGTCTAGTGGGAGAGAAAGATACTAATCAACAATGTCACCAATCAACCTATGATAACAAACTGAGATAAGTGGTCTAAACAAAAGGAACGAGGCTTCCTGGCGGTGCGTATTAAGGCACCTCTGAGGAAGGGACATTCTAGCTGAGAATGGAAGGAAGAGTTGCCATTGACTGGAACAGGGAGTGGAGGAGGGGCTCGGGGAGAAAGGAGTGCCAGTCAAAGGGAACAGAATGTGCAAAGGCTCTGAGCCAAGGAGGAGTGCCGTCAGTGCAAGGAACAGAACAAGGGGCCATGGGGCTGAAGCCAGGAGAGGGACAGGGTCTACTGAGAGATGAGACTAAGAGGCAGGCAGAAAACAGACCCTGCTGGTCTTCGTGGCACCTTAAGAAACCTGATCTCCTTCTCATGCTAACAGCAAAAGAAGCGGCTCAGGGCTGCAGCGGATGGAGGAGCTGGAGAAGGTTGGGGCTGGAGGCTCCCCTGGTCCCTGCTCCCCTTGCTCAGTGAGTTCCTCCTGGGCAGATACTCTGTCTCATTCATGGCCACATCCCAACAGCTCACCAGTGTCACGTCTATGCTAAGATCTGTGTGTGCTTGATTGGCTCCACCGTCTCTCTGAGATAGAGAGTCCTGATCTGAATGCCCACCAGGGCAGGAGGGAACACAGGACATCTGGGACCGGGGTGGCAATCAGTTTCCTCTGGCAGGGCGGCTGCCAACACCCTCCTTTCTGCCTCTTTCTGCCTCTGCAGCCTTCCTCAGGCAAGACCATCCCTGGGGGGTCAAGTGCTTGGAGAGAGGCTATGGAGGGGTGGGCATGAACCTTCCTGTCTTCACTCTGGCCAAAGGCCACTTCTGAAGAACTATGGGTGACAGTAGAGTCCTAATGACATCAGGACACAAACTCACTGACCCCCAGAACTTGCCAAGTCCTCTGCAAGAACCCACTGCATCCTTCTGGAGAGCCCACCTACTTTCTGGAGTGCTCTGGAAGGTTTGGCCCAGGAGTAGAAGGCACAATGATGGAAAGCACACAGGTGTCCCTGGCAGAATCTGTCCTCCCCATCCCAGCAGAGAGCTCTTTGCAGGGATTTGTGCATATTGTGACTATTTTCCATATTCCTTCTAGTAGAAATAGCAATATTATAATTCAGTGGTCAGCTAACTTTTTCTGTGAAGGCCCGGATGGTAAATATTTCAGGCTTTGCAGGCCATATATATAGTCTCTGCTACAACTACTCAACTCTGCCCTTATAGTAAGAACACAGCCATAGGCAACACAATACAAAGTGGGTGTGGCTGTGTTCCAATAAAACTTTATTTATAAAAACAGGCGATGAGCCAGACTTGGTCTGTAGCCATAGTTTGCCAATCCCCTACATTATAACCTCTCTACTCCATGGTTTATCTAGTCCTCCTCTTTTTCCCCCTGAACATCACAAAATCTTCCTTTGTTTATTTACTGGGGGAGAAAAGCATATATACTGTATGCTGGACACAGTGCTAGGCACTGGAGGGGTATAATCTGAACATCACAGATGTGGTCCATGTTCTCATGGAACTTAGCGCCCAGAGCAGAAGATGCCTCGTGCAAAAGTGCTCACTCTTCTCTACCTGTATCGTCCCCTCAGTGTTAACACATGACCCCCTGCCACCAACTTGATCACATGCCCACATCAAAAGCTATTAAAAATTCTATAAAATATTTTAAGAAGCATAAATTAATTACACCCACTGGTTGCCCCTTGGCTACAGGCCTATTAACCTCCCGAGAACTTCAAAGGTTTATGTAAAACGAGTTTCCCTCCACCCTCTCACGACAGTATGAACTCAAAAACAAGACGGCAAATCTGGACCCACCCTCTCAAGGCTGGTGGTTAAGGGTTCAAGCTCGGGAACAAGTCACACCTGAGCCAAAATCTGGGCTCCCCCCACGTGTGAGGCACATGAGACAACGATCCAGCCACTGTCACCTCTCTGAGCCCTGTTCTCTCATCTGGGAGACTGGGAACAATGATCACATTATTGCACGTTGCAGAGATCAAATGAGGTGACATTTATAAAGAATTCACTATTGAGCCTGGCTTCTTGTAAACAATTACTTATCAAAGAATTGCCAACCTAGCTGCTAGGGACAGCCCAGAGGAAACCATCCCCTCCTCCTACACAAAAGTAATTAGCAAGGGAGCCATAAATGCTCCACAAGTTTATAGAAAAGGTTGAGAAGAAGGTTGAATCAGAGACCACCTGGAACAAGGAAGACAATTAGAAGAAAACAAGGGGTAAAAGAGAGGCAGGTTTGGGGCTGCAGCCTTCCTGCCCACAAGCCAAGCCTGGGCAATCAAAAATCTTCATCACAGGGAGGCACACGAGAGGCCTCCGATTCATGGAGAACAAGGGTAGGTGTTGGAAGGCTTGGCCAAGGGACTCAGACCAATCACCCCTACAGCCTTATCTCCTTGTCCATAACAGAAAAGCCTTGAACGGAAGCAGAGGTTTTCCACCTGTGTTCTGGGAAGTCCTACAAATTGATGGAGGCATCACAGAAAGTCACCTTGGAGCAGTGGGGACCAAGAACACCCCATGTCCAACTCAACCAAGAGCCAGCCCCCTTGCATTGGGTGTAGCCATCAGGGTTCTGCTTGACATTTCACACTGATTTTATTTTCAGACAATAAAATAAATGTGAAAAAGCTTGAACAAGATGATCCCTGTTCAAGGATCCTTCTGGAAGGCACCTTCCTTCGGGTTCAATGATTTTAAATGCCCCGGTTGGGAAAGCAGCATCTACTAGGCCAGAACATGGAGCTTCTTCAGGTTGGCCCCACCAAACCCCAGATGCTTAGTGGTGTCATTCTGAGCAGTCAGTACGGTGCTTAAGTCACAATAATCCCTTGCTAGTTTTTAACAGAATTCGTGTTGTACAAAAAAATTCCTGTTTGTAACAGAACAGCCAAGTCCAGCATCCAGAGAGGCAGCCTCATACAGTTGGGGGAACACGGTTTATCCGAACCCCAGAGCAGAACTGTTCCATCACTACGTGCTGGGAAGATTCTAATAAGAGACCAGGAGTGCCTCTTAAACCACAAGTTTTTTTCTTTCCATTAGGGTGTTGGGTATCTGTGGCTAGGTTGCCTTAAGATTACCCAGAAGCAAGGCACGATGGCTTCTGTGCCAGCAGAAGGGCTCAGAGGACCAAACCCCGAGGGCTGGGGCAAAGATGACGCCCTTCCCTCCCTCGCATCCCATGGAAGGTTCTGGAAGATGTGAGGTCAGTGGGAAAACCCCAAAATGGGATGGAGGGAGAGGAGCAAACTCACATGTCCCCAACACAAATTGGAGACGTCGAATCAGCTGTCTTGGTCCAGCTCCCCCTGTCCCTGTTGAGGATGCCAACACCTCCTATTTTCAAGATGAGGCTCAAAAATACCTCTGGCAGGGAGAAAACTCAAGCTGTCCCACCTGCAGCATAGGGCATCGCTGTGCCCAGCAGACAATCAGTAAATATCAACTGGTAGTCACGATTCCTTTTGAAAATGAATAAATAAAGACATGGTTTGTTTTTTTTTTTTAACTTACAAATGGAAAGTACTAGAAGCTCATTTTAAAGAGCAGACAGGAATCCGATAATGATGGAATCTTTATTAAAAAGTGGGTGCAATCCTTATCGAAAACATTTTAAAATATAAAAATTGCTTATTATAAAGCAAAATGAGGCAATTACCTAACTACGTTCCTATGTTTAAACGCAAAGATAAAAATGTTCTTCTGCCAACACAGCTCCTGTTTGCAAATTGAACAGAAGCGTAAGGCGCCCGTCAAAGGAGAGGAAATACAAATAGGAAAGCACAGTCAGTACTGCTTTCACTTGTTTTGAAAACACAAATTTGTTCCAACACAATTGATGTATTAGGGAACAATCTGAGTGTAACACAGATTCTGCATCAGCCTGTGCATGATTTCGTCCATGAGAAACACGAGGCGAATGCAGAAAGCCACATCCAGCCGCACAGGGCCAAGCAGGACTGCACAAGACACACAACACACACACACACACTCACCTCAAACACCCACCAACTGCCTCGGTTCACCCAGTGTGTTTTGGGTCACACCCATACACAGCTTTCAGACAACTCTCTTGCCAGGCCAACTTTCAGTCTTTTTCAAGGTAAAATGCCATGTAGCATTTACAGATGTGCAAAACTATGCTACCTTCCTTTTTTTTTTTTTTTTACTGTGCCAATTTTGAATGTTGCATCCCAACCCTACTTTTTCCGTAAGCCCTGTGGTTTTTTTATTGCATGATTCTAAACAGCACAGTGATTTTGGGGGGCACATTCAAGTCACAATACTGCAGAACTTACTGCTAAATGGTCTTCCACGGTTTATTTAATTTTTAAAGGAAATACACACACTATAAATTGGTACTACCCTTGTGGCAGTCACATAACAATATTTACCAAGTTATGTCCATATCTTTGGACCAACTAATTCTAGGACACTTACTTTAAGGACATAAGAAAAAGGGAACAAGATGTGTGCATTAAGATGTTCACTGTGACATTGATGTGTGTGTTTGTGTGCATGTGTGTAAGTCACCAAACACTGTAATTACAGACTATGTAACTAAATAGTAAATGACTATAATATATTGTTCAGTGAAAAAGGAAATAAAAATGTATGTAAACTGATTAAAAGTACAAAAACAAACTTGGGAGGAGAACAATGATATTAATTATATTATCACGATGGGACTGAAGGTGATTTATTTTACATCTTGGGAAAATTTCTTAATTGGATAATACTGCTTACACATACGCACACAGCGAGCTGTGTTTAAATTTTTTTAAATGCTAAGTCACCAAGAGGGGATTTGAATATGCTAATTTTTGGTTTTGTAAAAAATCAGAAATAGCTCTTCACTGCGTAGCACACACCCAGTACACTATTTATTTTGAGATGTGAAGGAAGTCACTTGAAATTTTAGTTTCGTGAATACATATTTTTGCAACAGTGCAAATCTGAATGCTGAACTACGGCTGGTTATCTGCAGTTTGTCACTAAAGCTAATTTGCAGCCCCTCTGCGTGCTGTAAATACGGAAACAGGAGTCCCTTTGTGACACACAAAAGTGCAGGGCAAAACACACTCATAGAAAGTCAAGGTTTTGTGGATCGACTACAAACCGGACAGACTCGCGTGCCGACTGCGCTAATGGGTGAAAGCCAGGTGGGAAGGTTAGTTTCAAGCAGAGCTGTTACCGGGAAGACAACTTTCTGGACAAACCACATGGCCAACAGGAAGTGGGGCATTTTGCTGTTAGCACAAAAGGAACCACCCAACAGAGTCTGTGAAAAATACAAAGTCTGTATCTTGAACCATTGGTGTCAGAAGCTCTGAATCAGCCCAAACTCCCATGCAGAGAACCAGAGGTTTACAGCTCACATAGGTGCAGACCCACCTGCGTGCACACCTGGGAGGGGGGAAGGCTGAGATTGCTCTGAGTGCTTAATGGGAAGTCCTGTTTTCATTAGCATTTCTAGTTATTAAGAGAGTTGGCTTCTCCCATATGAGAAAGCTTTCTCCTCCTCTGAACACCTGGGATGCAGAATAGAAGACAGAGCTCAAGCTCTGGATCCTGACAGCCCTGGGATTTCATCTGAGCTACTTGCTGTGTGACCTTCAACAAGTTATTTACCTCTCTGAGCCTCCCTTTCCTCTTCAGAAATGTAGGGATAACAGTCTCTCTCAAGTGGTTGTTCTGAGGATTAGATGTTTTTAAAAAGCAACACACCTGCCTTAATAAGTACTCATTAAATTGGAAGCTTAGTATTTCAAGAGCCACTCCTACCACCTAACTTCCAAATGTAACCTCTTGCCTGACGTACCCAGGAAGAGCACCATGCCCTGGTTGACCACACTCAACATGGCACTGAGGAACAGAGACTCCAACAGGATCCTGAATTACCCAGTACCCAGCCAACAGCAGATAAGGCCCCTTAGCTTCACCCATCCTCACTGTCCAAGCCATAAGTATAGGGGATGATGAGGCTGGGAGGTAAGAGGAAGAACATTTTAAAAAGAAATCCAAACCACCGCTCATTATAATTCCACTGAATGTAATCAAATTTGTGTGTTTTAACATAATGTCCAAAAAGGCCCTCAAAAATAACCACTCCATCACCTGGAGACAGTGCATGAAGCCGCTGGTGTAATTAGCACTGCCCGGTGTCCTCTCTGTGCCCTTGCAAACCTCTCTGTGGTTCATTCGTCAGTGTCACAAGGAGTGCTGGTCTCTGGCTCCTCCACATGTCAGCTGGCCCCTCGCGTCTCCCTGTTGCCTCAGCACCAAAGCAAGACACTGAGTACTCGAGGGCATGAATGAGGTAGAAATGATCCCATCCCCAGCAGCAGCGTGTGAGAAGTGGGCGGCTGGAGGCAGCAGGAAGGAGGGCTCTGCAGGGCTGAGCAGGGTGCGTGGAAAGGAAAACCGCAACGCCCTCGAAAGGCACACACGGTAATGCGGCCCAGAGCTACAGGGCACAGCTCTGGGATGAACGGGAAATGGATGTCTAAAAGAAAATGCAATCGACAAGGGCTGTGTCCCAATTGCTACCAGACTTATCTTTCCCTTCATCTGATTTACATAAGATGTGTGGCTGGCTCTCGGTTTTAAATCCATTGGGTGTTGCATGCTCAGTAAAGTCCTAACCCAGGAGGGCACCAGCCTCCGTGGTAGCAAATGTGGACTTTCTGCCAATACGTAACAGAAGGGACAAGAGGAGGTGAGCCGCACAGATATCCAAAGCCAAGTGCACCCCAGGTCCAGGGTGTGGCTTCATTTACAGAGTGCTCAGCTGCAGACAAGAGCTGCTCCATGGCCCTCAGCAGCGGTACTTACTTGTACAAGAACAGCTCTTCAGCGACAGAGCATTCCTTGAGGGTAGGGCCTGTGATCTACTGAGCCACGTGGCTTCTCCTACTTCTCCTGCTCACAATGCCCCGTGCAATGTCCGGCACGCTGCAGGCACTCAATACGACAAACACTCGGATGGATGGACGGGTAGCGGGATGAAGTTCTGAGACAAGCTATGATGGGCTGTCAGTACAGTGCACTGGGGGAAGAAGTCCGAAATCATTCAGGCGGCTCAATCAGATTGTCATGTGCCATTTATAGACACACATCAAGAAGATGGGCAGCATTTTTTTCTTAAATCAAATGGCCATTCAGATGCACTGTAGCCACAGCCATGGGATACTATTCGGGATGTTCCATTTGCGTATTGAAGCTTAATCCAGAGCTCAAAAGATCCCTTGGAACCTTTGTCAAGCTTTGATCAGAGATTCAACTGTCATCTGGGGTTGACCAGGACTTTGACACAATCTCCTCCACCATCCTGTGGCTGGACGTGGGTACTTCCCATGGATGGCCACATGAACACCTCCCCTCTGCTCACAATAGGACCTTGACCCTCCTCCCATCAAGTGGTAGGGTCCATGTCCCCTCCCTCTGAACCTGGGTGGAGCTTTGAGTCTGCCTCAACTAACAGAGTTCATGCAAGTGACCCTATGTGACTTCTGTAGCTATATCATAAAAGTGCCACTCATCTCCACTGTGCTCTCTTGGGATGTCCCTTCTTGGAACCCAGCAGCCATGCTGGGATGGGCCCACGTGGAGAGACCACGGGTAGGTGTTCCAGCTGATGGCACAGCTCAGGTCCCAGCCGAAAGCCAGCATCAACCACCAGACATGTGAGTAAATTTGCTTTCAGGTGACTCCACCTCCAGCCTTCAAGTCACCCCAGCCTTCGGGTCTTCCCAGCAGAGGCCCCAGACCGTGGAGCAGAAGCAAGCCATTCCTACATTCCCCATCTGAATTCCTGACCCTCAGAATCCATGAACATTAAAAAATATTTTTTACACCACTAAGTTGTGGGTGGTCTGTCTTACAGCAGTGTAAATTCTAATGCTGGAACGGAAGCGTTGTCCCAAAACCTGGACCACTTAGCTTGAGCCTTGACACTGAGCCCCTATCCTGTTATCCCCTTAACTGCAAGGGGGTCCTTTTCTCCTGTCCCATCAGATACACTTTAGGGTCTTACTACCTAACACCAATAAATCCAGAGAAAAGCTAGAAGAGAGGATTTTGAATGTTCACAACACAAAGGAATGACAAATGCTTGAGGTGTTGGGTATGCTAATCATGCTGATTTGATCATTATACATTGCAGACATGAACCAAAATATCAGACTGTATCCCATAAATGTGTGCAATCATTACATGTTAACCAAAAATAAAATGGAAAAAAATAAAAGCTGAAAAATAAATCAATCACTCTAGAGGCCGCTGCCCACCCGGCCTGTGACCCACCCTTTGTACATCTGTTCTTGTGTCTCCTGCATTAGCTCAGAAGTCCCTGGATTTGCCGCAAGTTCTGGCCACCTCAATGACACCAGTTCCCCTATCCCTAACCCCAACTCTCTCTGCTACCCCAACCATCCTGGTCTGTAAAATCCCAGCATAGCTCACATCAATGCCACCCTGGGAACCCTGACATGAAATAGCTCTGCATTCCACACTTACTCCAGCTAACTCCAAGGCTCACCTGAAGCTTCTCAGGAAAGGATAAATTAGCCCCCAAATAAGCTATCCTCACATTTGATCTAAAGCTCCATTTTTAGAGAACGAATGAAAGGTGAGCGTTTACAAAGCTCCTTTAGTGGAGAGGCAGATTTCACAGAGCAGGATCGATACAGAGTTTCCATCCATCCCACCAAGTGGGAGGCAGCCAGAGGCTCAGACCACACCTGGAGCCCCTGAAATCACTCCGGATCAGGAACAGAGTTCCCACAGAGAAACATCAGCAGACACTGAAAGGGACGTTCGGCTCATGCAAACAAGTGGACAAGTCTACCTACCCAGAGGCCAACTGAGATGCGATGGAAGTAAGTGTAACCAGGACTCTGTTCCACACTGTGAACCCAACCAAGGCCACAAGGATCAGGGGAGCAAAGAGAAAGAAATGTTGTGTCTGGCTCAGGGCCTGGTGTGGATTCCAGAGCACATGCTACAGTCCTGTATCGCCGGCATTAGGCTGAGGATACAGACATCCTTGCGGGACCCCACATCGTGATCCCGCCATAGTCAACAATGAGTGAGGGTTTTGGAAGCCCATGACCAACACCAACACCCCAACTACGCCACTCATCCAAGGGGAGCAGCCGTGCTGACAATCAGAGGGCCTGTGTCCTTACCACCTATACCCAAGACCTTCAATTTTACCTCCTGAATCTCCTTCAAAGACATTTATGAACATCCACAGTTCCCCACTGGCACCGTCCTGGTGTGGGCCACCAGCATTTCATAGCAGCCTCCAAAGGGACACACCACCCTGGCCTCCCTCCCTCCAGGGGGGGTTTCCCTAATAAAAATCTGATTGTGCCCCCCACTTTCTCTCCCTGCTTAAAACCCTTCAAAGGCTCTCCATTACTCAAAGCATAAAGTACAAAATCCCAAATATAGTCTATAAGGCCCTGCCCAGTTGGGCAGCTCCTATACCTCCTGCCCCTTCGCCCTCCCGTCTCCTCGCTCTCTGCCCTCCAGATACTCTCTGGAATCGTCCATGTCCCCGACTATCGCCTCACTGCCTGGCCCAGGGGCCCTGTAAGATGCTTTCATTGCCCATCCTTCTTCCCCTAAGGCCTCCTCAGCCCTTAGATGGCAGAAGTGGATTCTAAGCTAGATTTCCTGAGCTCAAATTCCGGCTCTGTCACTGACCTGAACCTCTCTAGGTCTCAGTTCCTCATGGGGACGATAATGATTCCTGCTTCATGGCGTCATCATGAGGATGAAGAGGAAACATATGTAAATCAGGTAAAAATAATCGCAATAGGGCTTAGCACATAAAAAGCACTCAGTAACTGTTAGCTCCTTATTCTCATCTCAGCTCAAATATCCCTTCAGCAGAGAAAAGCCTCTGGGGCTCCCCACTCTAAGATTTCCTCATTAAGTACTCTTTCCTTCAAAACACTTACTTCATCATAATTATATACCCTTCAGGGGGACTACTCAACTAGTGTACTTCCCACCCTCTGGTCACCAGAGCAGGGTACCTGTCTGGTTTTGTTCACGTTATATGTCAGGATTTACCAGGGCTCCTGGCATACTGGATGACTGAACGAATGGATGGATGGAATGTATGGGTGGGTAGGTGAATGAATGTGTGGATGGGTGGGTAGATGGATGATTTGATAGATGGATGGATGGAATGGATGTGTATGGGGTGGGTAAATGGATGCATGGATAGTTGGTTGGTTGGATGGGTCAGTGGGTGGGACAGTGGATGGATGGATGGATGGATGGATGGATGGATGGATGGATGGACGGACAGACAGATGGATGATTAGACAGGTGGGTGGATGGATGGATGATGGATGATTAGATAGAAGGATGGATGGGTGGGTGGGTGCGTGGGTGGGTAGGTGGCAGAGTGGCTGGATGGATGGCTGGATAAGTGGGTGGATGAATGGATCAATGGATGGATGGATGGATAGATGGATGAGTGGGTGGGTGGATGGATAATTAGATGGATGGATGGATGGATGGATGGATAGATGGATGGACGGTTGAGTGAGTGGGTGGATGGATGATTGGATAGATGGATGGATGGTTGATTGGGTGGCTGGGTGGATGAATGAATTGATGGAGGAGTGGGTGGATTGATGGATAGATGGATAGATAGGATAGATGGGTGGGTAGATGGACAGACAGATGGATGATTAGATGGATGGATGGATGGAGACAGCCCAGATGACACAGAGTGTGGTGACTAGCCACTCTCACTATACAACCTTAGTTCCAGCATATTCACCTTCAGGAGCTTCCCAGAGTCCTGGCTTGCCTTATGTGTCTTCTATGATGATCTTGAACATCAACAGTTATTTTTGGTGAGCTCTGTCTTACAAAAAGACAGCAGCCACTGCCACAAGGGAAGGCTGGTGGAGACAGAGGTAACCTGAGCTGGGGCAATCGAGAGTCCCAGTCTTCTTCCTAAGATTCCACTAGGGTGGCATCTAAGGAGGCTGTTTTACTCTCTTCAGAGCCAGGAAGAGAAAATCCCTGTGGCAAATTGGAGACTGAGCCAGATGCCTTTTCAGGTGTCCTCCACTGTCTGGGAGGCAACAGCTTTCATGAGACCTGCTAGGTACATGGAGCAGTGAGTGAAGTGGACATACACAGCATCGGTCCTTGGGGATTTAGCGAGGATATGTAGAAGACAGATAGGAAATGAATAATTAAAATTAGTGATTAATTAATTGCACATGTGCAAAGTACAGCACATACAAGTAAACACTGAAGAGGGGTGAGGATCTCCATCATATACTAGAAATTCCCTATCATGCAAAATGTGACATGGTTCTTAGAAAAGTTTTTCCACGTGGTTTCTAGAGGCAAAAGAGGGGGCACACTGAGCAGGTCTGTTTCTAATAAATGTTCTCCACTTGCAAGGTCAAGCGTGCTATGAGGCACATTCAATGTGCATCTGTTGTCTGGTTCATGCTGGGTGCTTTCCTGAGCAGTGTTACTGGATCACCCTGACAAACCCAGGAGGGGCTATTATCCTTACTTTACAGATGTAGCAACTTGGACCCAGAGGGGTTAGATGAGATCCCTAAGGTCACATGGCCAAGCCAGGAATAAAACCCAAGAAAGTCATGGCCGCCATGACATGAGGCACCTTATATGCACAACCCCAATTAATCCTCACAACAATGCACGAGGGAGAGATTACAACCATCACACCTGATTTACAGATTTGGAAACTGAGGCTTTGAGAGTTAAAGTGTTTGCCTAAAGCCCAGGAGTTGAACCTAAGCCCACCCACTCAGTGCCTAAGATCTGTATCCCTTGACCATATTCAAACAGCTCTGCCTTACTGCTGCATGACAAGGCAGGCTGGGTGATGGCCAGGCTCAGGAGCTAGAACCTGCCACTGTGGGGAAGGAATGCAGCCGAGGGAGCTGGAAGTCCAGTCAGGCCAGTGTAACCCGACACCCAGGCTACAGCAGGAGATGACAGGTGGTGTCCCACTAGACACAGTCATGGGATGGAGAACCCAGAATAACAGGCCAGAGGGCAGCATCAGGAAAGCCTGCCCAGGTAAGGGGGTCCCAGCCACCACACCTTTGTTGGAGACAGAAGCCCAGTCCCTAAGAAGGTCCTGAGAAGAGCAAGGGATGGGCTGGGGTTCTAGAGAAACAGAGAGGCTACTAAGGAAGCAAGGACTTAGGGCCAGGGAACAATGCAGGGACCCAAGGAGCAGAACCAGGAGACCAGACAGAATTGCTCTTGGCAACAAGACCAAAGTTGTCAGAACTAGGGACTTGATGCTCCCAGAGAATTGGGCAGGAGCTCCTGAGATTCCCAAGGGACTCCTTGGAAGAGACCGTTACTCATTCATTCCTTCAGCAAGAATGGACTGAACATCTGTTATGCACCTGGCCCAGCATAGGCCCTGCAGATTGAGTGACATAACACAGTTCCTGCCCCCTGGGAGCTCAAAGTCCAGGCAATGTTTCTCAAACCTGGGTCTGGGGATCCCCAGGAATGCCTGTAAAACTGCAGATTCCTGGACCCTGCCCCATACCTGGTGAATGAGGTTAGGAATAGGAGTCTGTGTGGGCCTTGAACGAGTCCTCTAACTTCTCAGGGCCTCAGTTTCTCCATTTGCAAACGGGACTAGGAACAGGAATGGCTCACAGGTTGCTGTATTACATGACCGTACTCAGCACAGAGTAGGGACCTGACACACGCCAGGCTCATCATGGTCTCCATCATTTTAATCTTCTGCATCAGCACGTAGGAATGGGGCTTCACTTTAAATGAGTCTTCATTTTAATGAGACCCCTAGTCACCTGTATGCACTAAATTTTGAGAATCACTGGAGTGTTTTCAGCTCTGCAGGCAGTTCCTGCTTTTCCAACATAAGGACTAGCCAACAACTCCAAATCGAGACAAACAAGCCTCTGTACCTTGGGCTGGTGGAGGAAAACAAGGTCACCTAGGACACAGATTCTGAACCCCTATGTGTTGCCGTCTCTCCTATAAACCCAGACACAGTGACAGGAAACAAGGCGGCTGTCCCCGCTGCGCTTCACGCTGTGCGGTCACGAGGACAGGAAGCACCTTGCTCACAGCTTGTGTCTGTCCGTGCAGACGTGATGACAATAGAATCAGCCCAAGGGGAACCAGAGACGTTGCCGGGGTCTGCCTTGGTCACCTACTGTCCCACCCAGGCCCTCCCTGGCATCTCTGTACCCAAACCTGGTTAATCAGGAAGGGTTTCAAAAGCATCACTGATGATCTCTGTGGCTGGGTGATTTCCCAACAGCGTCCCCTCTCCCATGCCTTGACACTGTAAAGCCACCAGCTTGTAATGATAGAGCAAACAAACTTTAGTCAGAGAGGGCAGGTAAAGAATTAGGGTGAGAACAAGAGAATCTGAGCCATCTCCCGGGCCCTGAAACTATACAACATCCACGTAGACCCGGGAGGCGAACAGACTCCAGCTTGTTCAGGGACCCCTCTCCCAGCTCCCCTCGCGGTTCCCCTCTCTGTGAACATGCCTGGTTTCCATGCTGGGTCCCAGAAAACACCGACAGTCACCTGAACTCCAAATGCCAGAACACCAATGAAGCAAGGAGACAAAAACTTGGCACAGGGTTTGCCCATGCGGATCTGATGCCAATCCCTGCCATGACTGTAAACAGTCACCACTTAGTGCCCGATAACCAGGCAGTGCAAAGGCAACCCAGCCACATAAATGCCCCTGACGAACTCTGTCATCCGTGTCAGTGGATCCCACCAGGAAATCCTCTGGAAATGAACACGTGGTCTTCTCCAAGAGCAAGGAACATCGTGCTCTACTGACAACTCTTTAAACGTGGAGGGTGTTTTGCCCAGAAGTGCCCACCCCACCCAACCCTTCAACATGGCTTCTGAAAGAGAAATCACTGCTGGGAAAACATGTCCCTGGCATTTCTTCCTGGGAATCAGGATGCATTTTCCCCTTGGCCCAAGGTGGAAGCGAGGGTAGGTTGCAGCGGATACGCTACCCATTTCTGCTCCCGTTCGGTAGCATGAGTGATTGAAGACTTCAGTGGGCTGGCTGGGGACCCAACCACCACTTGTAATGTTGTCTCTGGTTTAAAAATAAACCCTGAGAGCCAACTGCTTCAGAAATTGAGCATGTGTGGCTGCTGAAAGGCTTTCTTTAGAGTCACAAGTGGGGTAACTTATCTTAAATAAGAGAATAGACTAAAATAACCAAAGAGAACCCACATCATATCATTACAAGGAAGTGGCTACAGAGAGAAAATAATGTGCTCATCCTGAAGAGACCCCAAACACAGCAAACACACTTCCACTGAGCCCCAGAAAACGTCCCCTCCTCCCCGGCGGTTAGGGCCTTCCTTCTCAGCGTCCCCAGCGCTTGGCCAAAACCAGGAGTATAATAAATCACAGTGCTACTAAGAACGACCGCCGGAGAACGAGAGTGCTAAGAAATCAATCGCTGCTTTTTGCAGGGTGTTTGCTGTGTGTCGGGCCACATGCCAAACACATCACTCCCAGTCATTCATTTAACCCTCCTCACAGGCCTCTGAGGTTGCTACTGGTATCATTCCCACTTGACAGGTGAGAAAACTGAGGCCCAGAAGAGTTAAAGGGTTTGCCTAAAGTCATGTGGCTGATACACCCTGGGGCCTGGATTCAAAACCGGGACTGATTCACAACCCTGAACTCTGAGCAGGTTTGGGTAGCAGAATGGTGCCCTACAGGGGACCCATTATCACACTCACTGCCCCGAGAGTTAAACACAAGCCCAGGCATCCTTTGCAAAGCTGAGCCATTGGTGACCCCCTCCTTCTGGGCGGATTTAGCATCGGGTAGTGATCTGCCATATTCCACTGATTCTCATGGACACACAATTTCCCATTTTATCATCTCTGCCACTGGGATGGAAATCAAAGATGCCTTACACTGGCCCCCTCCCTCACGGGGTCCCTACCCTTGTCCTGGAGTCACGCATTCCCCACAGTCCTTTGCCTGTATGTCTATCCCCCCACCGACCGAACCCGAGCCCGGGAGCTGCCCATCTGCAACCTCGGGGACTGTACCCCCAGGCAGAGCAAAATCCCAGCCCCCACCCAGTTGCGGTGTCTGTCGGCTCCTACAGCATTCCCAGGAGAGAGCCTTCTTTGACAAGGAGGTGGTCAGGGGACTCCTCAGGAGCTGAGGCAATATCTAAAAGGGCTCCACAAACAAACTAGCTAATAATCCCCCGTGATGAGGACGCGCTGAGTCGTCACGGAACGGACAGTGGTGCTTCTTTTAGTGCAGTGGTTCTTAATCTTGCCCGTACAGTAGCATCACCCGGGAAGTTTTTAAAATGATGATAAAAAATAAAGAAATAAATGAATGAATAAAACCAACATCCAAACCCCAAATTACTGATGATTCTGGTCTAGAGCACAGCTTGGCCTCAAGATACATGAGAGCTCCCCAGGTGACTCTATTGTCTAGAGGTACATAAACTAACAGAGCATCTTATATTCGACGGCGTCTTAGAGTCAGTGAAGGCAAATGCCATGCTAAGCCCTGAGATGTACCCCAGGGACTCAGCCTAACCTTCCCAGCGTTCCTCAGCTCCTTTTGATGAGATACTTTATCAAGTAAACTGGCAAAGTCATCAACAATGGAATGGGTACACAAGCTTCAGGTATATATTTTATCTGAAATCCTCAGAACATACCTAAGACTGGTTTTAGTAGACCCGTTTTACAGATCAGAAAACTGAGGCTGAAGAAAGTCAAACTTGCCCAAAGTTACAGAGGAAGTAATTGGCAGACATCTAAAGCCTACACCCTTTATAAAACACCATGCTGGCTCTCCAATATACCATGTTCTCTCTATGTACTAGGAGCTGGAATTCAAGGATGGATAAACCATAGACCATGTACTCTAAAATTTCATCATCCACTGCAGGAGGCAGACTCATGAGCACACTTGTCACCCTGAGGGAGTCCACGAGAAGGGAAATTACTCTTGACTGGGGGATTCAGTCTCCACTGAGGAGAAGACTCAGGACTTGAGCCTTAGAGGACACGGAGGATTTCCATGAGCAGAGCAGAAGGGAAGGCAAAGGCAGAGTATGACAGAGGGACAGAGGCACAGAGGGGCCGAGGGCCAGGACCGCGCCCTGCTGCAGGGCAAAGGTGAGCTGCCATGCTCAGCAGGGCGCTTTGCACCTCTCTTCTCTGTGCCCTGTGCACACAGCCATTTGCTTCCAAGTGTACTTAGGTGTGTGGCTGAGGGCCAGGAATTCCTGGAGAGAGGCAGAACAGCCCCAAGAAGCCATCTCAAGCCACCTCCTCTTGGGAGCTGCTCCTCCTGGCACAGAGGCTGCATTCACGGATGTGTGGCCCCTACAGCAGGGAGCTCTGCCCAGAAGGGCTCTATCGATTAATCCCTGGCCTGGCCCCAAGTCCAGCTTCGGTCTCACGGTGCTGAGGACCTGAGCCGCAGGTTCGATTCACAGTTTGCATTCTGTCTGTGGCAGAATCTGCGGCTGCGAGATGGAACGTTTCCAAGCAGGAACCTTAACTCCGACTGCTTCCGAGCCCAGGGTCTCCACATGCAAGCCCCCCGCGTGCCACACCTGCTGCCCAAGAGCCAACACAGTCCAGGTGCTGTGACCACGCTGAGAGGACCAGGTGGGAGAGACACCATCCCCCCGGCACACTGGTCTCACTTCAATGAGACACTGATCCCAGAGGACGCTGCCTTTTGCTCCTCAGGACGGGGTCAGCAAACCACAGCCTGCGGCCGAATCCAGCCCACCAGCTGCTTCAGTAAATAAAGTTTTATTGAGAGCACAGCCCTGCCCGACTGCTCACATAGAATCTACGGCTACTTTCACAACCTCAGAACTAAGTAGCAGAGGCAGGGAGCAAATGGCATGGCCAAAAAGCTGAAAATATTTACTCTCTGGCCCTTTACAGAAAAAGTGTGCCACCCCCTGCTGTAGAAGACGCAGAAACAGAAGAAGAGGAGCAGGAGAAAGAAGAGAAGACCTAGAGAAATGATTTACGTCTTTGAGTTCCTACCACATGGCTCTTTTTTCTATGCCATCGGGGTTATCTCTCTAAAGAACAAATCCCGAACACTTTGGAGTGACTCTACTTCCTGCAGGATGAAGACAGAAGATCCGGACTCCTTATTGTGGTTCAAATATTCCTGTGACACTCTCCACCCACCTTGAGTGCAGAACACACATGACCCACACATGGCATGCCATGAAACACATCGATGTGCTTTGCCTGTAGTATGGCTTTATGAAGCATTTGTTTCACATACACATACACCATTTGTGTACTAGGCCCATGATGCAATGTATATTTCTTTTAGTAGGTCACAGTCAACAAAAGTCAGAAAGCCATGACATTAAAGCTCTATGAATTAGATCTCAAATCCACCCACTTCTCTGCATGGCCGAGTCACAAAAGCTCTCACCCAGACCTTAGCTGCAGCTCCCCAAGTGGTCGTTCTGCTTCCCACCTGGACCCCCCGACCATTGGACTCTTCACACGGTGGCCAGGGGATCTTTGAGGCTGTAAAGCCAACTCTGTAAGGCCCTGTCCTTAAACCCTTTGGTGTTTGCCCACCATGCTAAGAATAAAATCCAAGCTCCTCATCACGCCGCCTACTTGCCCACTCCTGGACCACACTCCGGGGGCGCTGCCTAGGACACGTTCTGCGCTTTCCCGCTGCAGAGCCTTTGTGGGTACTGTTCCCTTGGGCTGGAACACTCCAAACTCCCACACGCTTGCCCTCAACACACACGCATGCTTTGCCTCACCAACTCCTATTCACTCTTTAGGTCCTAGTTCAGTGTCAATTCCTCAGAGTATCTTCCCTGACATCCTACACAAAATTAGGGACCCCTATGTTTTAGCACTCTGCTCTATCCCTTCACAACACTTTCCACAATTGTAGTCAGTGATCTGTGTGATTCATGGCGACTGTCCACTTTCACCCCTAGGCCGCGAGCCCCACATAGCTGGGTCCACGCCTGTCCGACTGATCGCCACATCGTGGCATAGCACCTGGCCCACACCAGGCACTCAAGAAAGATTCCTTGAATGACTGAGTCCACAAATCTCCTCTTAGTCTACGAACTCAGTCTACAAATTTCACATTCTCATTTTCGTGTCTAAGAACTATATTCAGTCCTTGTAGCCTAAACCAGATGCACAAGTTCCAGCAGCACAAAAGAAATTCTGGCGAGGGGTATGTTTGACCGACCTGAGAAAACCTAACCCAGACTGAATTGAAAAATACTTGGCATATTTTGCTCCTGAAATCCAGCCAACCCCAGTGTGAGCCACATGCTTTACTGACGAGCACGCTCCCTGCTATGCGAGAAGAGTGGAATCTGAATTCTATGACCCGAAGGAGTGAATTCCCATTTTTTTCAAATTCTCACTCGTTACAAATATTGCTGGTGTCATTCAACTCACAAGCTTCTAATACATTGGGACGTGAAGCCTTCCTCTTCTGAAGTGGGATGACAATTAGTCACTCACTTGCTCTTAAAAAGGCCAACTGTTAAATGTTCCTCAGAATTGATTTAAGCTTCTTCCAATATGTATGTCTGAGTCAGAAAAGAAATGACATATATTTTAAGTTCAAAATGATTTGCTAATCCAGAAAAAAATGTCAGCTTTAGATGAAATAAGATTGGGCATGAGTTCAAACAGCTGGAGTGCAGTGATGGATTCATGAGAGTTTGGAATAAGAGTCTCTAGATTTGTGTATATTTGAAATTTTCTACATAAACACTGAAAAATTATTTGACCAACATTTAGTGACTCAAATCAATAACCATCCATATGTTTTCTCCCAAGAAAAATCATTTGTTTTTAAAACCAGCAATAAAATGAAGGAGTTTGTAAAATAAAGACATTGATTTTAGCACAATAAACAATAATTATATGATCCTACTGCAATTTAAGTATAACCCTTGACTAAAATAAGAGTAAATCATAAATGGATTTCTAATTACTATGTATAAAAAAGTGAAATTCTATTTAGAGCAAGTTTTAAATAACTCAAAATTTTATCCCAAGGACAAAGTTTGGCAGCTTTTCATTCAATACGTATTTATTGAATGAAAGACCAGCTGAGGCATCTTTCCCCATTAAATGCCAACTACTTTTTGGCTTAAACAAAAAGAAAAAAAATACATTAATGATGCTTAACATTCAGATCTTGGTTCTAATACCATTCTCCAATAAAAGGAACAAGGGCTTCTCAGAGAAAATATCTGATTCTAGAGTTGAAGCATGAAATACATAAAATAAGCCTAGACTATAGAGTATCTTATAGTGCCAGAAAGTAAGGACGTGACCAAAAAAAAAAAAAAAAAAAACCAAAAAGATGGAGGTATGACAAAAGGTAGAGGAACAAAACCTGCAAGAGCTCCCAGTGACCAAAACTAGAACAATGTGAGCAATAGAATAAATAATGTGGTACTGGGTTATAACCTGAATTATAAAATGAATTATCTATGAATCTACTCATACAAATAAATAATTAAATGAATTACATAATTAAATAATTAAAGAAATCTCCCACACAGAAGAACTGCAGATAATTTCTGTACACATTCTCCCCTCTAGAAAGTGAAGCTTAACGTCCCACCCTTGAGTGTGGCATGAGCTTACTGACTTACCTCCAAAGAACACAGTAGGAAAAGGTGTTTGGGGAGAGGTAAGTAACTCTACAGGGGAGACACTGGACAGATACTACCCCAGCCAGGTGATCAGGGTTAACAACATCCATGATAAGCCATGTCAAGAGCATGTGCCCTTGATATGATGAGATGAAAATGGCACTTTACCTCTGGGGTCTTCCTCCCTGCCAGAACGTAGAACCCAGAACCCAGAACCCAGAACCCAATTTCACTGTGAGAAAAACAGACAGACCCAAGTTGAGGGACCTTCTACAGAGCACCTGGCCCAGTGCTCCTCGAAACCGTCAAGGGTGTCAGAAATGGGGAACGTCTGAGAAACCATCATAGGCCAGAGAAGCTAGCAAGACACGACTGGCAAATGTAATGTGTTATCCTGGCAATCCAGGCTAAAAGGTAAAAACACGGGGGAAAAAACCTACCAGGAACATCAGAAGATGCACACTGCCAGGAAAATGAGACTTTACAGAATTAGTTCAACCCAGTCAATAAACAAATATGTAAATGACCAAACAAAAGCAACAAGCCATGGCTGGGGGGAAAGGGAATGAGAATCAGGATCCAGACTTGCTATAATACATTATCTAAAATGTCTAGTTTTCAACTGAAAGTTAGGACACACGAGAAGAAACAGGAAGGTGTGACCAACACACAGGGGTCAAAAGCAATCGATGGAAATCATCTTTGAGGGGGCCCAGATGTTGAACTTAGCAGACAAAGACTTCAAAACAGCCGTTAAAAATATGTTCCAAGAGCTAAAGGAAACCATGTTGAAAGAATTAAAGTATGATGATTATGACACATCAAATAGAAAATATCAATAAAGCGTTAGAAATTTTTTTAAAAAGGACCAAATAGATATCTTGGGGTTGAAAAGTACAATAACAAAAATGAAAAAAAAAATCACCAGCAGGGCTTAATAATAGATTCAATAGATTTGAGTTGGTAGAAGGAAGAAGCAGTGAACTTGAAGGTAAGTCAATAGAGATCATGCAATCTGAAGAATCGAGAGGAAAAAAGAATAAATAAAAATGAACTGAGCCTTAAAGAAACGTGTGACACCATTAAGCAATCACAACGTATGTGTAACGGAAGTACCAGATGGAGAGGAGAAAGAAAAAGGGAAGGAGAAAATAGAAAAGAAATAATGGCTGAATACATCTCAAATTTGATGAGAAATGCTAATTTACATATCCAAAAAGCTCCATAAATTCCAAGTGGAATAAATGCAAAGATATCTACAACCAGACACAACATAGTCAAATGTTGAAAACCAAAGATAAAGAGAAAAATCTTTTAAGCAACAAGAGAAAAAGAACTCATCACATACAAGAGAACTACAAGAATATTAATAACTGACTTGTCATCAGAAACAATAGATGCCAGAAGGCAACATATTCAAAGTGCAAAAAGAGAAAAAAAATATCACCTGTCAACCAAGAATCTGATAGCTAGCAAAAATAACTTCTCAAAATGGAGGCAAAATATAGACATCTCCGGATAAGCAAAACCTGAAAGTATTTGTTGTAAAGCCAAACCACTAAAATATCAAAACAAAATGTATAGCTAATATTCCAACTAATGAGATACACAAGTTTTTTAAAAATATTCAAGTAATACAAAAGAAGGTGGAGGAGGAACAATGTAACAATAGGACAAAAAGAAAACAAACATTAAGATAACAAAATTAAGCCTAGCCACATCAATAACATTAAATGTAAATAGTCTAAAAACCCCAATTAAAAGAGATTGTCAAATTGTATTAAAAAGCAAGAACCATATACTGGCTACATGGAAAAAGCTTTAACTATAGAGACACCAATCAACCAAATTTAAGATGATGGGAAAGGATACATCATGCTAACACTAATCAAAA
Organism: Lemur catta; assembly: GCF_020740605.2. Lineage (NCBI taxonomy): Eukaryota > Metazoa > Chordata > Mammalia > Primates > Lemuridae > Lemur > Lemur catta. Next base: position 13,841,182 of record NC_059147.1, on the reverse strand, counting down.
GAAAGCTGGAGGGACCACTTGAATAGCATAAAATGTAGATTTCACATCAAGAAAAAGGAAGGTTATTTCACAATAATAAAAGGGCCAATTCATCAAGAGGGCATAAATTTAATATATATGCACCTGATAACAGAGCTTTAAAATATAAAAAGCAAAACTAACAGAAAGAAACAGATCCATAATTATTGTCAAAGGCATAAATATACCTCTCTCAAAAATTAACAGAACAAGAACCCAGAAAATTAGTATATGTAAAACATTGGAATACAGAAAAATCTGAACACTACTATCAACCAAACTGGCCTAGTTGACACTTACAGTATACTCCACACAGTAACAGCAGAATAAACATTCTTTTCAAGTGCATACAGAATATCTGTCAATATACCCCGTGCTTTAGGCCAAAAAAAAACAAACAAATCTAAATAAAGTTAAGATTGAAGTCAAACAAAATATTTCTCTGACCAAAATGAAATTAAACTAGAAATTAGTGGCAGAAGGATCTCTGGGAAAATCCCTAAATATCTGGACATTAAGCAATATACTTATAAATAATCCACATGACAAAGAAGAAATCAAAAGGAAATTGGAAAGTATATTAGACTGAATAAAAATTTAAACACAATGTATCAAATTTGTAAGATATTGCCAAAGCCTATAATAGTAAAGAAGTAAGATCTCCATTACCTCAGATTCTACCTTAAGAAACTAAAACAAAAAACAAAAAGTAAATGAAACCCAAAGAAGCAGAAAGGAAAAAACAAAGATCAGAGAAGAAATTAATGAAATGAAAAACATAAAAACGATAAAGTGAAACAAAAAGCTGATTCAATGAGAAAAAAAGCAATAAAACTGACATGCCTCTAGCCAGACTGATCAAAGAAAAAAGGAGAGAAGATACTAACTAATATCAGGAACAAGGAAGGTGACAACATACAGATTCTATAAATATTAAAAGAATAGTCAGAGAATATTATGCTTTTAACTTTTTGCCAATAAATTTGACAACTTATATGAAATAAATAGATACCTAAAGTGACATAAAGGCAAGGCTCACTCAAGAGCCTTAATAAATAGATAGCCTAAATAGCACTATATCTATCAAATAAATTGAATTTGTAGTTTAAAATCTTTCCAGAAGAAAAATTTCACTGGTGAATGACACCTAACATTTACAAACAAACAAAAAAATCTACACAAATTCTTCCAGAAAACTAAAGAAAAGATAATACTTCCCAACTCATTCTATGAGAGCAACTTTGTCTTGCCACCAAAACCAGACAAAGACATTATAAGACCAGAAAATTAACTACAAACCAATATCTATCATATACATAAATGCAAAAATTCCATAATTTTAGGAAATACAATCCAATAATATATAAAAAGGATTGTACATCATGATGAAGTGGAATGTATCCCAAGAATGCAAGGCTGGTTTAACTTTTGAAAAAAAATCAATGTAATTCACCATAGCGAGAACATTTTTAAAAACCACACAACTAACTCAAAAGAGGCAGAAAAACAATTGACAAAATTGAAAAATCCATTCTGGATTTTTAAATTTCAGCAAATCAGGAATAGAAAGGAATTTCCTCAACTTGATGAAATGCATCTACAAAAAACCTACAGCTAGTGTCACATTGAATAGTGAAAGAATGAATGCTTTCCCCCTTAAATCAGGAACAACCCAAGGTGTCTTCTCTTACCACTTCTATCTGACATTCACTGGAGGTTCTATCTTGTACAATCAGGCACGAAAAAGAAATAAATGACATCCATGTTGGAAACCAAGAGGCAAAACTGGTTTTATTCCCAGGAAACATGTTTGTCTATGGAGATAATTAGATTGAGTGCTTAAAAAAAGCTGCTAGAACTAATATATAAATTTAGCAAGGCTGTATGACAGAAGATGAATACAGGAACAGCTTCTAAAATATAAGACAATAACACAATCAGAAGGAATACAGGAGAGGAAATATAAGAAAGAAAATAAGAAAGTGAGAACAGAGAAACCAAAAGGGAAGAAATCAATAAAATAATTCTGGAAAATTCCCACCACAAAGAATATAAGTTTCCAGATTCAAAGAGCCTACCAGGTATCCCACATAATGAACAAAAACAGACCTAACCCAAGGTACCTCCCTATAAAAAATTCAAAACTGGATTTCAAAAATAAGATTCTAGTATCTTCTGAAGAAGAAAATAAAGTTTTACATCCAAAGGACCAAGAATCAGAATGGCTTCCAATTTTTCAACAGCAACACTGAACACTAGAAGAAATAGAGCAATACTTCCAAAATACTAATGAAAATGGTTCCCAACCTAGAATTCTCTACTTAGCCAAAGCATCAATCAAGTGGGAAAGCAGAATAAAGACATTTTTAGAAATGCAAAAATCTAAAAAATGTAACTACCCATCCACCTTCCTCAAGAATCTACTTGGGGATGTGCTCCACCATGACAAGGGTGTAAATCAGAAAGAGAATACTTGGAACCCAGAACGTAAAAAATGCAGCACAGTTGAAAAAGGCAGAGAATCCCCAAACTGATGGGGAAGGGGATCCAGGGTAACAGAGGAAAATCAGTACAGATTGGAACAGGTTTGACATTCTCTGGCCAAGGATAGTGCAAGGCTCTATATTCACAGCCACTTTTCTCTCCAGCATAAACACATAGGCATAATGCAAATCACTAGAGCCATCACTTTTATGGATGAGATACGTAATGGTGACAGTATGTGGATGGGACGGAATAATGAAAACAGAAGGTATCATATTTCACTAATGCTGAGACTACTTCTTTCGCATTTTAACTTCTCTGAAGTTAGGACATATTTCATGACAACTGAGGGAGTATTACAGTTTAATTGGCTGCATATTGGTTTCTGTCTTAGTGGAGCCTCTTATCATTGACAATTATCTTAGATTCGGTAAAATATGGTACATTTCTTACAGGAGAAGTTACACTCAGGTTTGGAGCCACTTTTAATCAACATTTTGACAAGAGCCTTCCGATCTCCACAGGCTACAACACAGAGAAAAAAACCCAAGTCTCCCCAAACAAGAAAAAGGCTTCTCTATAATCACACAAGCTTGAATATGCACAGAATATCTTTGGAAGGATGTTCACGAAGCTGGTGACTAACTGTAGTCAAGTCTGGGAGATGTCAGAGGGAAACTACTTTTCCTATTTACATTTTTGCTCCTTTTGAATTTTGTACCGAGTGTGTTTTTCCTACCCAAAAAATAATGAATAAAATGTTAAAATACCTAAAATAACTAAGTAACTTAATGTATGAAAATATTTAGAAGGAAGTTTAAAAATCTGGACATCGTGAGATTTGAAGATGACTTGAACTGCCAGAGTACAGTGTATGGACTTCCTTTAGTTCCATTTGTTCTCAAAAAACTAAACTAACCTCTCTTCAGGTCCACACATTTTCTCTGGATTGGTTATAGACCCCCCTAAACAAGGGCCAAGCTGGGAATGCTGAGGAATGGAAAACACACCCATACATGCCTATTTTTTTAATTGTGTTACCTGCCTCAAGGTGTTGTAACCTACTAAAGGTGTGATAAAGCCATTGACTGAAACAGATTCATCCACAGAAAAGGGTGAAGGTTGTAGCAACAAGCCAACGTATCCTACACCTCCGGACAATGTTCTTCCTACAACCATTTCTACCCCACAACCTATACAACTTACGTCTCTTGTGGAAAGGGTTAAGGCAGTTTACTAGGAGGAATATGGAATTAGGAAGGGATTGAGAAAGCTGGATTCATAATCAGTTATCAAAAAAAGCTCTTAAGAGTATTCCAGAATCTCTGCTATGTGTATTTTAAGTTACCCCAAGAACCTCAAAGGGGCCATATTTGCAGTTGGCTGGGGAGTGGGCAGCGATGGAATGAGTGGAGAATCATTTTCTATATCTGCTAGAAGCACTCTGAATAGTTTCATAATGCCATTTAGGCTATGCAATGGCTTTGCCCTAATTCCAACATTCCAAAAATGTTGAAAATTCTGGACATTCTCCAAGTCTCCCTGGACAGGTTTATGACAACTTCCTTGAAGGCATTTGTGCCCTCTCTTCATATCCACTGGGAAGTGGCAGTTTCTAAATTCCCGTCTCTCTGGAGACATCAGCACTATGCCAGGATGGAGAAATGCCCATCTGAGCAAGAGGAAATAGAGCATCTTGGATGTGCCTTTGCCCAGTGCTTTGTCAATAAACTCAAGGAGAGCAGTTGTCACCACAGACCAGACTGCCCTTAGGTGCTCTGAAGATAAAGTAATGCAGCAGTGCAATTGTCAAGAATTTTAGAAGCTCTCCTAACACATCACACACCCAATGAGTACCTTTGACCAGAACTACTGCAACAGCTCCTATTTTCTACCTTCAGTTTCCCTCCTCCAGTCTCATCTCCATGCAGAAGTTGGGCTGAGCTTTCTAAACTATATATCTTATTGTCTTATTCCCCTCTTGAAATTCTGCAATGACTCCTCAGTAGGATTAAATCCATTCCTGATGGCAATACATACAAAGCCTCTCAGAAATTGTTCTGAATGGGAGACTGGCTTTGCTACCTAACTATTGCCAGGAAAAAGGGTAACAGATAAACAGTTAAAGTCAATGAACTTAATAATACCAAACCCTCACACCTCATTTAGATACCTGGGTGGACACGTCACAATAGTTATCCTCTGATAGACTGTATTAGGAAGTCCCATTACCCAAAGCACAATAGTTCAACAGTGTTACCTAGAGACCTTACTTGGCCAATTTGTAAGTCTTGCTGCATCTTCTGGATTGTAGGGAGGGGGTGAGCTTTCAAGTCAAAACCACGGTAGCCAGGCTATGTGGAGTAGAACTTCAGGGTCATGGTCACCTTTGCATCTGCACCATAGAGTTTTTGAGGAGCATTTTACATGGGCATGGGGCTGAGGCAGCTAAGATGTGGGCCAAGAAGACAAGGGAATGCTAGAGATAGATGCACGGAGGGTGAAAGCAGAGTTGGAAACCAGACACACTGTGGATCTCCAGTAGCTGTCATTAGAGGACATCTAGGTAGAAAGCAACTAGATAGAAACTTGGAAAAGGGAAGTAGGTTTGGGAAAGGAGCTAAGGGCAGTACTTCTCCTAGGAGTCGGCCTATTAAAGGCCTGTGGCTTGGCTCATGCATGCAATGAAGTTTACTGTATAAGCACCCCCTGTGTGAAGGCATTGTGTTGGGCCCTGGGGGTACAAACGTACCCACTTAAGTTTAGGGACGTATCCCAGGAAATGGGGTGTTAATGAATCACTGCCACATGTTACAGCACATTCCCTCCAGAACTAGTTCCCAATTTTGTAACCCAATGTTCCAGTTTCTTCAAGTCATGATGGACCTGCTACCATGATATGGCCCAACCACTGGCAGTCAGGCGTCTTGAAGGCTACAGTGACACTGTTGATGCCCCTCCATTTGAAGAGTTAGGAACCTAGGCACTGAGCTTCTCCTCTGTTTCCTTCACCAGTTCCATGAAGGTGCCTCTGCTTCAGGTCACCACAAACTTGCATCCACCACCCAACTCAATCCTCTTCCTTGACATGGGTCGGTTCTTCCAGCTATGACATTTGCTCACCTTCCGTCCATCATTGAGCGCAAGAACTCTTCAAAACAACACGAAATAGTGGCAGAAAGAAAGACCCCAGTGAAACAAGCAGACAGACTGAGATATGCCACAAAGGCGAGAAGCCTGGCAACCAAGAATACCGACGGTGTCTGACATCCTGTATGTGTCGATAAGCTACAGAGAAAATTTATATTGCCTGTACTCTTTGCATTATGGTGAGTCTCTGCATATACTTTCAAAAATATTTCTGAGAAAAATAAACAAAATACAGTGTGAGTCACACCCCTAAAGGGTTTCACAAGCTTTTCCCCTCTCTATGCATCAGTTTCCTCATCTGTAAAATGAGGTTAATAATGATGAGGGCGTTGTCAGAAATAATTCATGCAAAGCACTCAGCTCCACACTGGGCACACAACAGGCCCTACCCACTGAATGGGAGTGATGGTGATGCCCCATGTTTGATACTATAAGGCGGCAGTGACCTGGCTCGGGGGAAGAAAGGGAATTCCCAGAAGCATCACAGACCCCCCAAAGGATTGCCCCAGGCTCCAACTAGAGTTGTGGGGGCCTGGTCCAAAAAAGTACTCAGAATTTTTGCACACAGACTTTTTTTTTCTCAGGGATCTCACAGAAATAATCCCTGGACTCCCTACAGAGTGCTCTGAAGCCACGGCACTGGTTTCAGGCCACCCCTTTCCTTTGCATAATGTCTCCAAAAGAAACCTAAGAAACCTAGCCCTAAACCTCAGGGAGCTGCAATCACGTCCCACCTTCGGAGAAGGCATTTGACCCTGGCCAGTCTGCAACACAATCTGTCCACAGAGATGGCCACAGAGAGCAGGAGAAAGCAGGGACTTTGGAATCCTGGACACCTGAGTCTTCACTTTAGTAGCTCAGGGGCCTTGAGCAGGTAATAACCACGCCTCACCCCAGTCGGCTCTGTCCTCTGCACTAACGGTCACCTGCCCAGCTTGCCCTCAGTCACCAGCCCTTCACAATGTAGGACAGTGACCTGGAGACTGTGGAGGCCCCAGTTGTCACCACCAACCACAGGCCCAGGGGCAGGATGTGCAAACCTCCGCCTTGTGGGCTGTTCATCAGCCCCTCAACCGAACTGCAAATGGTGACATGTCCACACCAGCAGAACATTCATAATTCACACTGTTTCAGAGCAGCCCTTTGATGAACATTTTCTCATTTGTCTGTTCCTATTTCTAACAGCAAAGCATGACACATAACCGTCATGCACAGAATACTAAGACGCATAACCCTTTGCGTGAGTTTAGTTTGCAACACCGTCCAACACATGATATTCAGCAAACTAAGCACTTACTTTTTAAGTTATTAGCTTTTAACTGACTGAGCCTTTATTATGTGCCACACAACGGTGGGCAGCAGAAGAACAAAACTGAATCCCAGTCTCAGGCTGTGAGAAGGAGCGGAGAGAGGATACCTGCGAGAAAACACAAGGTTGCAGCGTGTTAGGGGGGAGGCGGGACGGCAGGGGTTGAATGCTGGGTCTCAGATTCAGACTTCCTGGGTTCAAAAAGTAGCTTTGGGCCGGGCGCGGTGGCTCACGCCTGTAATCCTAGCACTCTGGGAGGCCGAGGTGGGTGGATGACTCGAGGTCAGGAGTTCGAGACCAGTCTGAGCAAGAGCAATATCCCGTCTCTACTAAAAATAGAAAGAAATTATCTGGACAACTAAAAATATATAGAAAAAATTAGCCGGGCATGGTGGCGCATGCCTGTAGTCCCAGCTACTCGGGAGGCTGAGGCAGGAGGATTGCTTGAGCTCAGGAGTTTGAGGTTGCTGTGAGCTAGGCTGACACCATGGCACTCACTCTAGCCCGGGCAACAGTGAGACTGTGTCTCAAAAAAAAAAAAAAAAAAACAAAAGTAGCTTTGGGCCATGAAAAGACATGAGCACTAATGCTACATGCTACAACTTGGATGAACTTGGAAACACTATGCTAAGTGAAAAAAGTCAGACACAAAAACTACACATCATACAATTCGATGCGCATGAAAGTCCAGAAAAGGCAAATCTATAGCAACAGAAAGCAGATGAGTGGTGGCCAGGGCTGGGGGGGAGGTGCAGGAACAGGGCAGGGATGGCTAAAGGGTACGGGGTTTCCTTTTGAGGTGATAAAAATGTTCTAAAATTAACTGCGGCGATGTTGTACAACTGTGTAAATATAGTCAAAACCACTGACTTTTACACTTCGAATTGTATGGTATATGAACTGTATCTCACTGAAGTTGTTTATTTAAAAAAAAAAAAGTAACTTTGGACAAATTACTTAACATCTCCCAGCTTCAGTTTCCTCATCTATAAAATGGAAATGAAGATAGTGGCAAGTTTTAAATTCCTGTGAAAATTCACAGGGATGAACTCTGTAAAAAGTGCTCGCTGTCGTGACGACTGCTGTTAGCAGCTACAAGATCAGAGGATTATTTCCCAATAGCCACGACATTGAAGCAACCCAATTTTCCAACAACACATGAAATGAATGAACAAGATATGGCCTATACATATAATGGAAAATTATTCAGCCTTAAAAAGGAAGAAAATTCTGACATATGCTACAACAGAGATAAACCATGAGGACATTATGCTGAATGAAATACGCCAGTCACAAAAATACTGTGTGACTCCACTTACCTGGGGTCCCTAGGGCAGTCCAATTCATAGAAACAGAAAGTAGGATGGTGGCTGCCAGGGGCTGGGGGGAGGGGGAGTGCAAAGTCAGTGTTTAATGGGGACAGAGATTCAGTTTTGCAAGATGAAAAGAGTTCTGTTGATGGATGGAAGTGATGGTTGCACAACAAGGTGAATATACTTAAGCCACCAAGCGATACACTTACAAAAATGGTTAAGATGGTAAATTTTATGTCATGTGTATTTTATCACAATTAAACACAAAAAGACTGGGGAGATGCAAGAGGTGGAGAAAGGAACATCGTGGGGGTGGCGGGGATGGAGGGAGGATTTGGAGAAGGCATAGTATGACAAAAAAATCAAGAGTTAAACCCCAGCAGGGTAGATGCATGGAGCGGCTGGGTACCAGCAGTCCCAGGCAGCACCCAGCACACCAGAGAGCCCCGGCCTGCCTCCCCGGAGCCTGCTGGCTTCATGCCACTCTGCCACCCACATCACCACCCACAGCAGCCCACGGAACAAGAACGCCAGCTCAGAGCTCGGGGGCAGGAGGTGGGCCTGGAGTGAGTCACAGGAGCTCCCAACCAGATGCACAGGGAGGTCACTGCCTCACTCCACGCCCATCAAGGAAAACTCCCCAGAAACAGCAGCCCCACACCTGTGACCTCCCAGCTACACACAGGCCAATTACCCAGAAATGCTGATCTGGGTTCTCCCAACGGAGCAGCCCAAGTCTGCTGAGAGTGAAGCTGAGTCACGTGGATGCTCAGGATGAGAGACTTTGGAGCGAGGTCACCACTTGCCTTTGTTAGGGTTTTCCCCGTGTGGCTGTGTAGGGTGGTGGGTGTGTGAGGTGGGGAGGAGGCGCTGGGGAGAAAATACAGAGGACAGGAGAGCTGCTTATGGTTTCTAGCGTAGAAAAAGAGACTAACTTAGGTGGGATTGGAGGTTTAGTGTCCCTTGCTAACCTTGCTGCAATCCGTGGAATGAGCTTGCCCAGGAAGATGCAGCAAAACCCAGGGTGGTGTGTTCCCCTCTATAACCTCCACCATACAGCCCACGACCCTACAGAGATACATTCTCATTCTTTATCTTTTTACTTCTACAGTGGTAGACGCTGGAGAGTGGGTACAGAAACAGCCAGACAGATGAACCGACATATGGATTTGAGAAGCCTTTGGAAAAGGCATAATCCCAAAGTACAACTATGACCACCCACCCATCCAAGTTCTACAGTACATAAAATGTCACCATTAAAAATTCAAGCCTGACGTCCAAAATCATGATTTTAATATCATTTAGAACTTCTAACCAATGTAATAAGGCAGGAAACAAATATAAGAGGTAATCTGCACATAAGAATCTGAAACATATTATTTGCCTACATAATTATATATCTTAATAACCCAAGAGAGAGAACTATAAGAATTTAAAATGAATAAGAAACCTCAGAAAGCTGTCTGGTTACCAAATAAAGATCTAATCAACAATCAGCAATACCCAGTTAGGAAATATTGTAGGAAAAAAAAATCCTATTTATGGAGGCAACAAAAATATAAAATGCCTAGAAATATATTTAACAAGAAACGTGCAGGATTAAATGAAGAAATCCACAAAACTTAACTGTGATATATTAAAAAATGCATTTTACTAAATGGAGATAGTTCTATATTTGTAGATGGGAAGTTTTATTGCTACAAACATGTCAATCTTTTCAACTTAAAGCAATTGCAATCAAAATCCCATCTGGATTTTTTAAACTTGACAAATTTATTTTAAGTAAATAAGAAGAAGGAATAGCCTAGAAATTTTTAAAACAAAAAGAAATGAATTGAGGATGTGCACTCTGATTTATTAAAACATAAAGCTACAATAAAGTAGTAACTGTTATAAGAACAGACAAAAAATAGAATTACATAAAAAGCCTAGAAACACCCCTATATATACATTATATATACTATACAGTATATATATAAACACACATATATTAGAATTTTGTTTATCAGAAAATGGCATTTTAGATTCTAGATTCAGTACAGTGGGTTTGGGTAACTGGTTAACTAAAAGAAAATTGTGAAATGCCTACCTCATATTATTATCCAACATGAACCCAGTTTAAACAAGAATTCCATGTAAAAATACATACATACATACATATATGATGTAAAGAAGGTCTTTCTAAACTTACAGAAAAATTTAAATGCTTTTATTATGTAAATATTTTAAATTTTTATATGTCAAAGAGTATTATGATCTACATTTGAAAAAACATTATGGGGAAAATACTTGCAACTTAAGTGGTAAAGTTATTCCTAATATTGAAATGAATCTTAAGTTTCAGTAAAAAAAACAGATGAACACATTAATGGAAAAGGTTAGGAAAAAGAAGTGTGGGGGGGAAAACACATGAACTTACCAGTATACAAATAAAAGATATTTAAATTTGCCAGTAATAAAGGTATTGAAAAATAAAATGATGAATTGACACTTCTGATAAAATTGGCAAAAATTAAAATAACTGCCCAGCACTGGCAGATGTTCAGGTAAAATGGGCATTCTCCTCTACTGCTGGGGAGCTGCAAATGCTAGACTGATAAAATCCAGAAGGGCAATTTGACAATGCCCGTGAAAAACTTTTGAAACAGTCACATCTTTTTGTCAGTAATTCCACTTCCAGGCAACAGTCTCAGGAAATAACCAAAACTATGTTTCAACATCACCACCACATGTTGGAGTCACCATGTGCACTTATTTCTTATTAGGCACAGTCCTATGTTTCAAATAGATTGTGTGGTTTCACCCTTAAAAAATTGGGCCAGGCGCGGTGGCTCACGCCTGTAATCCTAGCACTCTGGGAGGCCAAGGTGGGAGGATCGCTCGAGGTCAAGAATTTGAGGCTAGCCTGAGCAAGAGCGAGACCTCGTCTCTAATAAAAATAGAAAGAAATTATCTGGACAACTAAAAATATAGAGAGAAAATATCAGCCAGGCATGGTGGCGCATGCCTGTAGTCCCAGCTACTTGGGAGGCTGAGGCAGGAGGATCACTGGAGCCCGGGAGTTTGAGGTTGCTGCGAGCTAGGCTGATGCCACAGCACTCACTCTAGCCTGGACAACAACGCAAGACTCTGCCTCAAAAAAAAAAAAAGAAAATTAGATGTTGGCTGGCTCCCACGACACCTAAGTGCCCACCTGCTTCAAAACCAAGCTCCACCAAAAGTGAGACAGTCCGAGCCCGAACATGGTCTCTGCATTGACGAACCGCACCTCTTGGGCCATGAACACCTTCCAGTATCACTTAGGAGTATATATTAAAAATTTTTAAATAAAATATTTTTAAAATCCACTAGTATAACAAAAGAAAACATACTTCTGTCAGCAAGGGTTTGTCCCAGAAAAAATATATTGATAAATTAATATAATCATCATATTAGCAAAAAAAATATTACATGATCTCAATAATTAAAACCAGAAATCAATTACAAGAGAAACACTCAATTCTACACAAAGTCATGGAAATTAAACAACCTTCTGCTGAATGATTACTGGGTCAAAGATGAAATTAAGATGAAAATCAAAAAAGTCTTCGAACTGAATGACAAAAGGGACACAAGCTATCAAAATCTTTGGGACACAGCAAAGGCATTCCTCAGGGGAAAACTCATAGCCTTCAAGGCCTACATCAAAAAGACAGAAAGGTCACAAATTAACAACCTACTGTTCCACCTCAAGGAAGTAGAAAAGGAAGAACAAACCAAACTCAAAGCCAGCAGAAGAAAAGAAATGATGAAGTCAGAGCAGAACTAAACGAATTGGGGGGAAAAATACAAAAGATTAACAAAACTAAAAGTTGGTTCTTTGAAAAGGTAAACAAAATCAACGGACCTCTTGCTAGACTAACCAAGAACAGAAGAGAAAGGACCCAAATAAGCTCAATCAGAAATGAAAATGATGACATTACAACGGATAATACAGAAATACAAAACATCATCCATGAATACTACATAAATCTCTACACTCATAAACTAGAGAACACAGAGGAAATGGACAACCTCCTGGAAAAACACAACCTGCCAAGACTCAACCAGGAAGAAAGAGAACTCCTGACTAAACCATTAATGAACAGTGAGATAGAAATAGTAATAAAAAACCTCCCCAAAACAACAACAAAAGCCCCTAGACCAGGTAGATTCTCTGCTGAATTCTATCAGACCTACAAAGAAGGCCTGGTATCCATAATGGAGAAATTATTCCATAACATTGAGAAGGAAGGAATCCTCCCCACCTCATTCTAAGAAGCCAGTATCACCTTGATACCAAAGCCAGGAAAGGATACAACAAAAAAAGAAAACTACAGACCAATATCCCTTATGACTATAGATGCAAAAATCCTCAATAAAATACTAGCAAACCGAATTCAATAGCACATCAAAAAAATAATCTACCAGGACCCAGTGGGCCTCATCCCAGGGATGCAACGATGGTTCAACATATGTAAATCAATAAATGCGATGCACCACATAAACAAAAGCTAAAACAAAAACCATATGATCTTCTCAATAGATGCAGAAAAAGCATGTGACAAAATCCAACACCCTTTCATGATAAAAACCCTCAACAAACTAGGCATAGAAGAAACATATCTCAGAATAATAAAAGCCATATATGACAAACCCACAGCCAACATTCATACTGAATGGGGAAATGTTGAAAGCATTCCCCCTAAGAACTGGAACAAGACAAGGATGCCCACTGTCACCACTTCTATTCAACATAGTGTTGGAAGTCCTAGCCAGAGCAATCACACAAGAGAAGAATATTAAGGGTATCCATATCAGGAAAGAAGAGGTCAAACTATTGCTCTTTGCTGATGATATGATCTTGTATCTAGAAAATCCCATAGATTCCACCAAGAGTCTCCTGGAATTGATAAATAAATTCAGCAAAGTCTCAGGTTACAAAATCAATGTAAATAAATCAGTAGCATTTCTATATACTGATAACAATCAAGCCGAGAGTCAAATCAAAGACTCAATACCATTCAAAATAGCTACAAAGAAAATAAAATACCTAGGACTATACTTAACCGAGGAAGTGAAAGATGTCTACAAGGAGAACTATGAAACTCAGAGGAAAGAAATTGCAGGGGACAGAAACAAATGGAAAAACACAGCATGCTCATGGGTAGGTAGAATAAACATTGTTAAAATGTCCATAATACCCAAAGTGATTTATAAATTCAATGCAATCCCCATCACATTATCCAAGTCATACTTCACAGATCTAGAAAAAATAATTCTACTCTTCGTTTGGAACCAGAAGAGCAAAAATCTTAAGCAGAAAGAACAAATCTGGAGGCATCATGTTACCAGATTCCAAACTATATTACAAGGGTATAGTAACCAAAACAACATGATATTGGTACAAAAATAAAGACATAGACCAATGGAACAGAACAGAGAACCCAGATACAAAACCATCTGCCTACAATCAACTGATCTTTGACAAACCAGACAACAATGTACACTGGGGAAAAGAAGCCCTATTCAATAAATGGTGCTGGGAAAATTAGACAGCCACACGCAGAAGAATGAAACAGGACTGCTACCTCTCTCCATTCACAAAAATTAATTCAAGATGGATAAAAGACTTGGATCTAAGGAACGAAACTATAAGAATTCTAGAGGAAAATGTAAATTAAACTCTCCTAGATATTGGCCTAGGCAAAGAATTTACGAAAAAGACCCCAATGGGCAATCATGGCAACAATAAAAATTAATAAATTGGGATTTAATTAAACTAAAAAGCTTCTGCACAACTAAGGAAACAATCAACAGAGCAAACAGAGAACCTACAGAATGGGGGAAGATGTCTGCAAGCTACATATACAATTAAGGGGTAATAGCAAGAATTTACAAAGAACTCAAGCAAATCAGTAAGAAAAAACAAACAACCCCATTAAAAAGTGGGCAAACGACATGGACAGAAGCTTCTCAAAAGAAGAAAGACAAACGGCCAAGGAACATATGAAAAAATGTTCCACATCACTAATGATCAGGGAAATGCAAATTAAAACCACAATGAGATATCACCTTACCCTAGGCAGAACGGCATTTACCAAAAAGTCCAAAAACAATAGATGCTAGCAACTATGCAGAGAGAAAGGAACACTTATATACTGTTGGTGAGACTGCCAATTAGTACAACCTCTATGGCAAACAGTATGGAGATTCCTCAAAGAACTAAAAGTAGACCTACCAGTCAATCCAGCAATCCCACTATTGAGTATTTACTCAAAGGAAAAAAATACTTTTCACCAAAACTACACCTTTACTCAAATGTTTATTGCAGCACAATTCACAGACGCAAAGATGTAGAATCAACCCACTGCCCATCAACTCATGAGTGAATTAACAAAATGTAGTATATGTATACCATAGAGTACTACTCAGCCATTAAAAAAAGATGAATTAATACCTTTTGCAACAATCTGGATAAAATTGGAGACCATTATCCTAAGTGGAGTATCTCAAGAATGGAAAAACAAACACCACATGTACTCACTATTAAACTAGAACTAACCAATGAGCACACCTGGACATAGAGGGAAGTAAAACTCAGTTGAAATCAAGAAGGGGTGACGGGAAGAGGGGTGGGACAAAAAACTACCTAATGAGTACTATGAACACTATTTGGATGACGGGCACACCTTTCGGTGGGACTCAAACATTACAAAAGTGATCCACATAGCCTAAAACATTTGTTCTCCCTTAATATTAATATTTTGACACAAAAATAATAATAATTTTTCAAAGGCATCTGATAATTCATTTCCTATTTTTAAAAATTAATAAACCAGGACCAGAAGAACATGCTTAGTCTCAGACTAACAGCAAACATCATACTCATGGTGATATAACACAGGCATTCCCATTAAAATCATAGATAAGGCTTCTATCACAACTAGTATTTAACACCAGTAAAGAAATGCTAGCCCATCAAACAAAGCAAGTAAACGAAATAAAACTTCAATTAGAAGGACAGAAAAAATGACCATTGTCTACTTAAGATATAATTGAAGTAAGAAAATATAAGCCAATCAAGGGCAGAAGATTAATAACTAATAAAAGAGCTGAAAATATATTAATAGTAGGTTATAAAATAAGTATTCAACAACCAATAATTTACCCTATAAAACTGACAAAAAATATAAAAGGGAAAGGTATATTTACAATAACAACAAAAGCAAAACAGAACAGAATATCTAGGAAAAAATGTAACAGGAATATGTAAAATCCACATGAAACAAACAAAACAAATTACTGCAGGACATAAATTAGACCCAGGTGAATTAGAGAGATAAGCTGACTGGACTATTATACATAAGTCCGTTCTCCCCAAGTTTAATAATAAATTAAATACCATTCCAATCTCAGCTACTGAGATTTTATTTTACTTGAAAATTGATTCCATAAATTCATATGGAAGATAACCAGGCTAGCATAGTCAATAAAACTTTGAAACAGAAGAATAAAAGGAAGGTTTTGCTATAAAAAAAATAAAATATACCAAAAAGTTATGATACTTAAAGCGGTACAGTATCTAAGCAACAACAAAACATTAGGTAACTGAAAAAAATTCAAAGTCCAAAAATAGATAAATGATTTGAATCACTGAAAACGGATTAGTCAGTAACTGCTGTTAGACAACTGGTTGCACAGTTAGAAAAGAATTTAGCTAAGTCATTTTAACCTTTATACCAAAATAAACTCCAGGTACAACTTAAGTGTAAAAATCATAACAATAACAACAATAATGAACAAAAGCATAAAGAACCTAGATGATTTTGTGAGGGGGGAAATGGGGAGGTTATTTGGAAGTAAGACTCAAAATCCCAAATGTGTACAAACACTGGATGCAGAAATTCCTTTTCTAGGATTTTAATATAAGTGAATAACCAGACAAGTGTGTAAAGATGCAAATACAAAGAGGTTTGTTGCAGCATTTTTAATAATATCAAAAAAATCAGAAATATTCTAAAGATTCAAGACTGGTTAAGGAAGTTACAGTACCTCTATATAATAAAATACTAACCAGCCATTGAGAATTTTGGTGTAGAAAAATATTTGACCCAGGAAAATATTTGAATAACATTGCCAAATGGAAAAAATATGTTTAGAATACTAAGATATATGACCCCCTATGTACATACATGGGTATAAATGTAATATCCACATATGTATATATGATTTGATATGTGTCTATATATAAATTACATGATATTTTAGTGTCTATCTCTGAGTGACAGACTTATAGATAATTTCTGCTTGGGGTATATTTGTACCTTTTTGGCTATTTTGCATTTTTCACAATGAATGCAGATGCCATTTTGAATTTGGAAAAATGTTAATGTTTTAAACTTTGTTAAATATGCCTGGAAAGTTTAGTCCTAACTAATGTGATTTCCTGGCAAGCCCTTCAATATGAACTGGACTCAAATGCGTAATTTCAGGAAACTGAATGATTTTAACTGCTGGTTAGAGTCGTGACCTACACACCAATTAAATATTATCTCATTTTAAAACAACATGCTAAATGAGAAGGCAGGAAAAACTAATAAATCAGAATCATCAATACTGGAGTAGTTTGTGATGATGGTTGTGAGTGCAACGATCAAATTACTCTTTTTGGTTTTGGACAGTGTTTGCCGCTTAGGTGGATTAGAAGAGGGAGTTACAACCTACCCTATCCTTGGAGGTGGCAAAACAGACCCCACTCAGCAGTGTGGGATGATACCTGGAAGCAAATGTATAACCATAAAGATGCAAGTGCATGAAGAGGAACTGCACTGAGAAAAAAATAAACACACACACTTACTATAATAATAACAAATTCAGGAACTGCACAAACCACTTCAAGCCTAACCACACTTGCAAAAGATTCCCTAAGACCAGGAAACTACCCGGGGAATTCTAAGATTCCCTGAAACATGTGGAAAGATCTTGAACTATACATTTTTTTTCCTTTGAGGTCATGTCCTAAATTCTATGAGAATTGACTCACACTATTTTGAAATGACTAGAGTTACTAGAAATTACTGTCTTGGGGTAAATTATCTGTAGAACCACAAAAACTCTGTTTGGATATTAGTGCTACAACCTGAAGGCATATTTCATTTTAAGGAAAAGGTGAAATTTAGATTTATAAACTGGGGGGTCACTGTTCACTTTACAAAGATGGTTTGCTATGGGACTCTCTTAAAAAGAGTAGGCTGCTCTCTTGCAATTACAGTATTATTCAACCTGAGAATGCATTAATGTATTGCACAAGGCAAGGCACAACTAAGCTAGGCAAGAACTTAACTGCACCAGCAATTGCCCCTAAGAAAGCACCTTGTTATATACTTGAGAAAGTTCATTGTCTCTGGCTCAACAGCAACATCAAATTAGTTGTATTCTTTGCAAGCACCTTCTCACAGCATAGGCTTCTAATATTGATGGGAGGATAGAATCCTTATAAGCTAAACAGATCACTAACTTCTACACTGGGTAGTTCACCTAGAATGCAGGAAGGATGGAATTAGAGCAAGAATATTCAGAGGTGGGCAGTTACCCAGGGCCATATTCTCGAAATCATAGAAACTTAGGGTCGCACTCACCCTGAAGTCAAGTTCTCTCCCAAAAGGTAAAAAGAATCACTAAGGACAGGTGCTTCTGTGGATTTTAATGCACAACGGAGACAAAACCAAATTAACTGGGCAGGTGAGAGCAATGGGAACCAAAATGGACCATGTCATATAGATTTTAGAATCTAGATGGCTGCTAATCATGAAGAAAAAGCCAAACGCTCAGTCCAACAAAGGAGAGAGGGTCCAAGGACACTGGCCTCACCTGGGAGTGTGTTAGAAATGCAGATTCTCAGGACCCACCGGGGAACTACTGAATCAGTAACCCAGGGGGCGGGCCAGGCAATCTGTTTTAACTTCACAAGTGCTTCAGAGGATCCTGGTAGTGGCTCGAGGTTGAACCACTTGTGGTCAGAGGGCAGCCATCTGGGATCTAATCTTTCACTTAGGAGCTGTGTGACTTTGGAAAACTCACTGAACCACTGTGAGCTTCCGTTTTCTCATCTGTGAATTTGGGCTCACTAAGGTATACATTTTCATCAAAGCATTGTTGCAAGATTAAAACATGCAAAGAGTTTAGTAAAAAGCTTGACACCTAATAAAAGTACATAGATGGTGGTGGTGGTGGTAGTCTTGACGGTTAACATTTTTAATTATTGTCATTCTTGCCCTAGCTGTCACCTCAGGTGGCTCCCAACTCCCATGCCACCCCTCCTGCCCGTGGAACTTCTTAAAACTTTTTAAAACCATTTATCCCTTGCGATTGTTGAGTTAGTAGGTCTGGGGAGAGGACAGGGAAACCATATTCTATAAAAGCTCCTAGGTGACTCAGATGTGAAAGCCCTAACTTGAAGAGAAGACTCAAAACATTTTGAGATTCAAAGGCTGTGTCTACTGAAATACGTACAACTATTACATATCAATAAAAAAAATACACAGAAAAGATACTTGGAAAACTACCTGGGATATCTGAAAGTTAACTATATTGGACATAAAATAGCAGGTAAATGTTCAGCTTAATAAAGGAAAAAGCCTGTAATGCAAGCACTGAGGTGGGAGGATTGCTTGAGGCCAGGAGTTCAAGACCAACCTGGGCAACACAGGAGACCTCATGTCTACAAAACTTAGCCAGTTCCATCAACATTGGAGCAAATGGATGGTTTATGGGTGCAAAAATATAGTTAGATAGTTAGATAAAATGAACAATATTTGATAGCACAAAAAGTGACTATAGCCAACAACAAGTTAGGTTATTAAAATAACTAAAAGAGTGGAATTGGAATGTTCCTAACACAAACAAATGATAAATGCCTGAGGTGATGGATACCCCATTACTCTGATTTGATTAATTCAAATTATATGCCTGTATCAAAACATAACAGATTACCCTATAAAGATATACAACTATTATGTATCATAATTATTAAAAATACAAATTATAAAAAAATTAACCAGGCGTGGTAGCTTATGCCTGTAGTCCCAGCTGCTCAGGAGGCTGAGGCAGGAGGATCACTTGAGCCCAGGAGTTCGGGGCTGCAGTGAGCTGTGACCACGCCAGTGCACTCCAGCCCGGGTGACAGAGAGAGACCCTATCTATTAATTAATTAATTAAATAAACAAATCAAATAACATTTCTAAGAAGGAGGAAAAAAAGACCATGTCTATCATCCAGAAGTGCTAAGAAGAAAGATGATTCAAATGAACTTTGGAAGGGAGCCCACAGTGAAATTCTTAGTATGCACCTGCAGGTGGTCCCACGGAAGAGAAGCAGGAAAGAATCTAAGGAAGAGGACGCTGGGCAAGGAGCCGAGCCTGGGCTTCAGTGGCAGGAGGTAGAAGGAGCAGACTGTAAGTCTGGTTGTTACCAAGAGCAGAGCAGCACTGCTCTAAAAAGCCTGGAAGCAGCGGGCAACGCTAAAACCCAAAAGGAACTCGTAACTGCCAAAAGGTTAGATGGCATCAAATCATTTCAAACCAAGGCATGGTGCAGGGACGGCGCCACTCTACCGCTTGGAAACGATGCTGTCTTGACACCAGGCAAACCATGCTCGACCCTCATCATTCACACACTCTGTATCTGCCGATTAACCTGCTCTCTAACACTTACTTCCAGTCCCAAAACCAATATTCTCGGAGGTCGTGCAGTCATTTGTGGACATACGAGAGCAATGGAAAACTTAAGTGTCCAGCTGAGGTCAAACAAGGTGACTGTCTTCTTGCTTGAGTTCACAGACCACAAACGAGTATCCTTTTCATGCCCGTTTTTCACATTTCTTGTGCTTTTTCTTGTTGATTTCACTGTTTAAAATGGTCCCTAAGCGTAGTGCTGAAGTGCTATCTAGCGTCCCTACATGTACGAAGGCCATGACGACCTCAGGAGGAAATGTGTGCATCAGACAGAGAAGCTTCACCCAGGCGTGAGTTACAGCACTGTTGGCCACCAGCTCAGTGTCAGTGATCAACAATGTGTATTAAATAAGGTGTCTTTAGAGAGAAACACACATAAAACATGGTCATATGTTATCCACAGTAGTTAGTTGCCCTGGAAAACTGAATTACAGAACATTGAACCATTGCTTCAGGTTCCTCTGAGCCTCTGCTCACATTTCTGTCACCCATGCAAGATATAACCCATACATAATGAGAGTCAACTGTAACCACTCAACACCGACTTTGTCCCCAGCATCTCCAACAAAGACTAGGATCTTCTAATCAGAAAAAGTGAAACAACAACTAAGAGAGGAAGGGAACACCTGCCAGTGTGAAAGTTCCATCAGTCTGGGCTCAGATTAACTACAGTCCGGAGTTCCAAAGCAATCTGCAGATTACTCACACGACAAATCGGGATTGAGGCATAGCACCAGGTGCCGTACCCAGACACATGGCAGTGGACAGACAAACAGCCCTACCCTTGGGGAGCCTGCATTCTACGGGGTGTCCATACATCAGTTCAAAAATAATAATATAAAGTATGTCAAAGAGTGTTAAAAAAAACTGAGGAGAAAGACAAAAGAGGGAAGGGGGTATAAAGTGAGAGAGGGGTGTTGAAAATGGCACAGGGCACCCAGGAAAAGCATTGGAGAAATAAGAGAAATAAAAGAAATGGGAGTTATAAATACTGAAAAGGTTAAGAAAAAAATACTTAAAGATGGTATGATGTAATACATTAAAAGACAAAAGAATCACGGTAACTGAAGGTAAAATTCACCTTGTTGTAAAGTGGCTAGGTGTAAGATGAATATATAAAAATCACTTTCCTATATTTCAGCAATAGCCTCTTACAAAACATGACTTTTAAAACATTCTGTACACAGTAGCCTCAAAAGCTATATAGTACCTAGGAACTGTCCTAACAAGAAATATACATGACCTATATAAAGACAACGGCAAGACTGTTCTGAGAGAAAAAAAGAGATCTGGACAGAGATCTAGAATATGTCTTATTCTAGAGAGGAGGACCCAAGAATATAGTGTCACAATCTCCTCAAATTAAATGTTAGCATTGATGTAATTCCAATCCCTATCTCAATGGGAGAGTAAGAGAGAAAATCTTTCAGTATAAGAGTAATTAAAAGAGACTAAAATATTTATAATGAGTAAAAGGCTATGTTTCTGGGATAAGGATAGACAGACAGAGCCGCGGGAAAGAACACAGAGGTTAAAAACGTGCTCGTGTGTACTGATAAAGTACAACGAGACACCAGCAGCAATAGTATCGAACATACCTTGTAGGAGTCATCTCCGACCAGAAGAAAGGCATTGGATCATGGATAGGATGAATTGAGGTCCTCATATAATATGTCTGAATTAATTCCATACTGATTATAAACCAAGAAACACTAAAAGAACCTTGCATAAATGATATCTCTTGGTTTTATCTTATCAGACCAGAGAAGATGAACAAAAAGGCAACATGTCAGTCTAGTAACAGGGAACTGTGCACAAACTTTGGACAGTTATGACTATTTCCCTTTGGAAATGTAAGAATTGGAAAAAAAAAGCATGCCATCTACCTTTAGAGTCTGACGGTCCACTTCTGTTTACACGTGCACTGAAGTACACATGATTCTGTTGTGGTCAGAACACTACTGTCATCCCCCTGAGTGACATACAGCAGTGGTCTGACCTTGACATCACATTTAGACCTCAGCTCTCCATACTGGGTTTTGGGAAGAAGTCAGGCAATGAGGAGCCAGCCCTGGATTCAGATGTAAAACGCCAGGGCAGATGTCAGATGCTTCCACAGAGAGGATCTGTGGGGCTGGGGCTGGGGCTGGGGGTGGGGCTGGAGGACTTTCTTAAAAAATTGACACCCCACCAGGGACTGGGTTGGTCTTAGCACCCACCTTGTTCTTTCAAGGATGTTCTGGGGACCACTTAACTCTCACAACTTCTCCCATCAAAACAAAACAAGCCACTGAAAAGAGGGCCCACGGCAAAGTCAAGGCCCACGCCCAGCCACCTCCATCCCGACAGCGCCCAGTGGGAGCACTGGCCTTGGTACTGAGGGTGGGGCGCAGGGGAGTGGGCGGCAGGCACCACCTCTACCTGTGGCATCTATTTAACAGAGCCCTATAAATAGGCCTCTTCGGCCTTTTACAAGTCTGATGTCAAGGGCCCACAATACAGAAACTCACCATAGGGTGGGCCAGGTGACTTGTGCATAAACCTGTCCGTATCCCACTCTGCAATGTGCATCCCTCCAAGCCTGTCCGTATTCCACTCTGCAATGTGCATCCCTCCAAGCCTGTCCCTATCCCACTCTGCAATGTGCATCCCTCCAAGCCTGTCCCTATTCCACTCTGCAACGTGCATCCCTCCAAGCCTGTCCATATCCCACTCTGCAATGTGCATCCCTCCAAGCCTGTCCATATCCCACTCTGCAACAAATATTTATCCAATATCTGAATGGTAAAGGATTTGTAAGTTTGAAATTGATGGAAGAAATGACAGCAGACAAAAATAGATTTAACTCCATAAAAACTGTAAAAACAATTATTAAAAAGCAAAGGTATTAAATGTTTTCAACAGATCTGACAAAAGTCTGACATTCCTAACATAAAAAGCATATAAATCGGTAAGAAAAGCACTTACACCCCAATTAAAAAACAATAGGCACATGTAGAAAACGGTTTGGCAGTTCCTCAGCGTTAACCCTAGAGTTACCTATGACTCAGCAGTTCTTAGGTACATACCTAAGAGGAATGAACACCTATGTCCACACAAAAACTTGTACACCAGTGTTTACAGCAGCATTATTCATGATAGCCAAAAAGCGAAACAATGCAAACAGCCATCAACCAATGAATGCATAAGCAAAATGCATTGTCTACTCATACAATGGAATATTAATTACCAATAAAAAGCAAGGACTGATACTTGCTACAACATGGATGAGCCTCGAAAACACTATGTTAAGAAGTTAGTCACCAAGGACCACATACTGTATGATTCCATTTATATAAAATGTCCAGAGTAGGAAAATCCAAAGAGACAGAAAGTAGATTAGTGGCTGCCAGAGGCTGGGGGAGTTGGGGTGGGACACAGGATGACAGCTCATGAGCACAGGAGTTTTCTGGGAGGTAGGGAGGGTGATGAAAAGTATTCCAAAATTGATGGTTGTACAACTCTGTAAATATACTGAAATCTATTGAATTGCATGCTTTAGAGGGGTGAATTGTACAGTATGTGAATCATCTCTCAGCACAACTGTCACTGGCAAAATGCACAGAAAAAGCTCACAAAGGAGGATATTCAAATGGCCAGTAAAATACAGAGGGAAAACTTTAATCTCTACTCCCAAAGAAAAATAAATGTAAAGTGAAAATCCATTTTTCACCTAAAATTTACTGAAGGCTAAAATTTCACCCAACTGCATTTTTTGCATAGAACTTTTCAAAGAACCCTCGGAGTATATTTTACTTTGGAGGCACTAAATATACTAAGCTGCATTTCTCCAGAAAGGGGAGCTTCATTTCATTTATGACTTTTAACAGGTGTTTAATGCAATAGGGAGAACCCCCGCAGCCATTTAATCTGGGATGGAGCTTTCACTGCATACAGATCCCTCCATGCGACTTCATTTACAGAAAACAGAACCTTCTACATCAAGGGCCATTGAGTGGTGATAAAATATGAGCACCTAAAGGAAAATAATTTGTTTTCTAATCATTTCTTTTGTGCCCAAGGCATCCCCTAAAGATTTTTCACATAATGAACAAGGTAGACAAGGCACGGGAGGTGGAAGTGGCCAAGGCTTCTCGTGCACTCTGCAAAAGCTTGTGTCTACACAGTTGCAGGATGCCAGAGAATGCAACTGAAATGCTGGCTTGTGCCAAAGAATTCATCCCACCAGTATTCTAAAAGCCAGGCATTGGGTAATCTCGATCTTTCACTAAAAGGTAGGAAAAGGAGCTATAGTTGAAGTTGTCACCAAATGGCCCCATGTTCACAGTAGAGTGTCAACTGGTCTGGCCTCTGTCTCATCCTGTAAATATTAGTGAAAATATTAGTCCCTTCTCTGCAATGTACCCAGGGCTTTGTGAATACTGAGCTCCTAACATGAATCCACCCAATTAGCCCTCCTACCAAGCCTGTGAGTTAGATCGTGTCTACCTTCCTCATTTCATACAAGATAATGCCAGGATTCAGAGAGGTGAAGCCCACTCCCCACTGTCACACTGTTAATGAAGGAAGGTGCTGGGGTCTGAACCCCAAACTGGATGACTTCACAGCCCATATCCTTGTTACTAAGTGTAGCCCATGAAGGAGACAGAGCACCCTAGAGACCCCGACAACATCCTCAGCTTGGGATTTCCCCTTCCTTCCCTCCCCTCCCCATGTCCACTGGCCATCAGACCTGGCTTGGGCCATCCATCACTATCCCCGGTGTCAATGCCTCAAGCATTCCTCACCTGTACTAACCAGTGGCCGTGTGTCTTAGTCTGTTTGCGCTGCTACAACAAAATACCATAGACTGGGTGGCTTGTAAACAGCAGGAATTTATTTCTCACGCTTCTGGAGGCTGGGCAGTCCGAGATCGTGGCCCCGGCAGATTCGTGTCTGGTGAGGGCTCACTTTCTGGTTCATATGTGGCACCTTCTCACTGTGTCCTCCCCTAGGAAAAGGGACAACTGAGCTCCCTCAGGCCTCTCAAAAGGGCCCTGATCCCATTTATGAGGGCTCCAATGTTATGACCTAATGGCCTCCAAAGGTCCTGCCTCCTAATACCATCACCTTTCGGGGTTAGGATTTCAACACCTGAATTCTGCAGGAACACAACATGCAGATCATAGCACAGTGCTTCAAGGCTTCCTGCGTAAGAAGCAGCATAAATCCCGGAAATCAGACTTCCCAGGTTCAAACTGTGCCTCCTCCATCTACAGCACGAGCCTTGTAACTTTGTTTTTTGGTCTCTTGGTGCCTCAGTTTTCCTATCTGTAAAAGATGGTTGAGGATTAAGAGAGACAATGCAGTAAAGCACTTAGAAGGGCAAGTGGCATATAGTAAGTACTCACAAATATGAGCTGTTATTATTAATATTATTCTCTTATATACGATGCCCATCAAGCTTCCTACATTAAAATCTGCAAAGGTTCCCTGTTACCTATGAATAAGTCCAAACCTCCTAGCAGGAAATAGGATGGCCTTCACCAAGCAGGCACCAAACACCCATTACACATCATCAACACATCCCCCCAGCCCAGATGCGACAGCTGTGCCCAGAGCCAACGGCTCCACGTTACATGAGTAAATGGATGACATGGAGGCATTTCAGTGCTTAAGAACACATGTACTCGGAATATGGTCACATGCTGATCAGTTGTCAACTATTAGGTCATTATGTGATTGAGAGGACAGGTCAAAAGGCTGTAAGACTAGAAAACTATTAGCAAAAGCACAAGCTGATGGACGAGATGGTGAAAACCAGAATCTACTGAGCACTTACGATATGCAAGTAACTACACTATAGCTTAACAAGCACTGTCCCAACTAATTCTCAAACTCCAAAAGGTATCATTATTATCTTTTAGTGCCGTCGCACTAAATAAAAGAAGATTTACTCTATGGCTGGCTCCTAACGAGGACAGCCAAGTCCTGAGAGAAGGGACCCTGCACCTGCTGACATCAGGCTGACCCCGTGAACATGGGGAGGAAACTTCAACAGAGATTGAAGGCTTCCGGTCATGTAGGTAGACACTATAAACCTCTTCTAGTGCCCTTCATCCCAGCCTGAAAGATCTGAACAGGAAACCAATACTTTTCCAGGTAGAATCTCAGCTCAACTCCCAACACTGCACAAATAAACATGCCTTTATACAGATGAAGAAACTAAAAAACATAATAAAAATCAGATATATTTTCACAGATAAAATTAAGGAGACTAAACTGAATTATTCATTTCCTAGTACTCAAAAAATTTAGAAACACTTTATACACTATACAATATGTATTCTCAATGATATTAAGAATATCACACCCATATAAAGGAAATAAGGGATTAAGAATAAGATAACTACAAAACTATAACATAAAATGGATTTTCCTGCATCATATTAGAAAGTATCAGGTTTTACAAAAACAATGAAACTATCTTGCAAAATAAAGGGAGTCAGTAATAGTTATTGCAGAAAACTGAATGAGTAAATCAGAAGACTAGCTAAAAAAAAGTCTCTGAGAATTAAAAATAAAGAAAAAAATGATAAGCAAAATGATAGAAATATAAAAGGCATATCCAAAAAAACTATAATATATCAACCCGTGCAACATGAATTAAGAAAGAAAGCAATAATCAATGATATCATTTTGAAGGACTTCACTACAGATTAAAAGATTAGGTAAAAACTCACATTAATGAAACTACATACTTGGACAAATACTTCTGAAATGTACAAATTTAAAAGATAAAAAAGAAATCTTCACAACCAGCCATTCTAAACATGGGGTTTTGTGTGTGTGTGTGTGTGTGTGTGTGTTTGTTTTTTTTTTAAGATGGGGTCTCGCTTTGTCACTTAGGCTAGAGTGCAGTGGTGCAATCATAGCTCACTGCAGCCTTGAACGCCTGGACTCAAGTGATCCTCCTGCCCCAGCCTCCTCAGTAGCTGGGACTACAGGCACATGCCACAACGTGCACCTAATTTTTTTTATTTTTTTGTAGAGACAGAGTCTTGCTATGTTGCTCAGGCTGGTTTCAAACTCTTGACCCTAACCAATCCTCCTACCTCAGCCTCCCAAAGTGCTGGGATTACAGGCATGAGCCACACCTAGCCCAAGCTAAATATTGTTGATGTAGGAAAAAAATACATTTTCTATTTTTAGATCTGCAAAAGCCCAAAAAGTAAATCACACACATATTGTTCCTGATGGAAAAAAAATAGAATTATACTACTGAGTACAAAGTGAATCAAAATGCTAAATTCAAAAATGGGTAGGTGTGACATTAAAAAATTCAAAATAAGTAAAAAGTAAAGTTTAGATTTGATGTCCAATTTTGTCAATGGAGCTATATAAAGGCTAATTCTTCATATTTTTAAAATAAGACATATAATATTTTTAAATCTATAAAAATGTATAAAATCCTATTATGCCAACAAAAACTAGGGAAAAGTTCACACACAAGACAACCACTAAAAATTCTGTTTCATTCTTGACAAAGTAAAATGGAGAATTAGGAGAATTAAAAAGGAATTGAACAATTACCCAGCCAAGATCTGTGAGAAAACAGAAAGTCAGGGAGTGAATCCAGAATTGGAGCCATTGGAGGACATTTCCTAAACCAGAAGAGTCAGCTAAGAAAATGACAAAAGTTGGGAATCATTGGGACCCTGAAGGGCTGCACTCTAGAAGCAAGGGTAAATGGTAAATAAACAAGCCTCATAAAGACCATTTCCCAGTTCTGATTCATCTGAATCATCCAGAAAAATCTCCATCCTTGTAAGAGGTTTGAGATGATCCTAAATTTCCCCAGTATCTCAGAAAAGCAGATGAAAATCCAACCATTTTAGTCCTCATTTTAGTTCTACAAGCATTTCTTCCAAATGCAATGCCAAGAACACAATTGAAAATAAATAGACACATGAGGAAAGAAGAGAACATTGAGAACTGGCCTAAATGTCAGACAACACAGCCCAGCAGCCAGTTAGTTGCCCCCAAGTCATCAGCATTAATTTGTTCATATTTCTCCCTGAAAATTCCTAACTGGTTGAACTGAGGAATGGCTGGGCTGAGCTGGTGAGGTAGAAGAAAATATTTGAGCTGTTTCCTTTTTTTGCTAAGCACATTTAGATTAGAGGGGATGGTAAAGGATAAACTGCTCTGAATTCTTCTGGCAATTTAGATTGATAGTCTTATACAGTAAGATGTTTTTTATTGTATTAATTCTGGATGGTGTTCTATTTCTCTTAGGTTAACCAGCACCCCATTTGTTGGAGGTGTTTAAAAGATGAATAGACTAAAACATTTTACTACCATTTATTTATCAAGTCTTTCCATGTATTTATGTCTTGCTCTCATAAATGAATATTAAAGTATCAATGATACCTTGCTTTAATATAAAAGAAAAACCAGATAGTACAGACCTACATGTGCTCTAGATGTTGAAATGACAGACACAGACTTTAAAATAACAGCACTTATTATGTTCAAGGAACTAAAAGACAACACTGAAATTTCAACATAGAAATGAAAACTAAAAAACTACACAGCAGATTTCTAGAACTAAAAAATACAATACCCAAAATTAAGGCCTCAGAGAGAGGGTTTTAAGGCAAACTAGACACAGATGATAAGAATTAGTAAATTAGAAGGTTAATTGGAATATAACAAGAATGAAACAGAAAAGAAACCGATTAAGAGACAAAGAGGACACAGTGATGGAGTTTAACACCCAATTAAATGGAACACCAGAATAAAAGGGAAGGGGAAGGAGAAAGAGAATGGCTGAGCATTCCCCTAAATTGATGAGAAATATCGGCTCCACAAATTCAAGTAGCCCAACAAACACCACAGCAGCCAGAAGACAATGGAAGTACATTTTAAAACCACTGAATGAAATAATTGCAACCTGTTAATTCTCTATTCAAAGAACAAATACCCTTAAAGTGAATGGAAATAAAGATATCTTTAGATAAACAAAAATGAAAGAAATTTCACTCAAGGTAATAATTCAGAATATTCTTTAGAAAATAATTTCAGATGGAAGTTTGGAGATAGAGCGAAGAATAAAGAGTCACACAAATGGGAAATAGGGGAAAGTCAAAAGAATAATAATAATGTCCTGTGGGGTTTACAATATACAGAAATAAAATACTAAAAAATAAGAGCACTTAAGACAAAAGAGGATAAATTAAATTAAAGATTTCTAAGGTCTCTGCATTGTCTGGGAAGAGTGCAAAATGCCAATTAAAACTACAATTTAATTCAAGTAGGTATATTGTAATTTTAGAGTAACCACTAAAAGAAAAGAAAGAATGGAATAACAAAATTTTCTTAGTCAATAAAAAGGCAAAAAAGAAGACAAAGAAAGAGGAACACAGAATAGGTGAGACAAAGAGAAAGCACACAGCACAATGACAGTTTTAAACCCATATATATGCATAATTACACTAAAGATAAATGGTCTAAATATTCCATTTAAAACATAAAGGTTAAATTACAAAATTTTTTAACTTAACTATATGCTGTTTGTGAAGATACAATTATTAATATACATACATATGAATATAGAAAAGGTGAAAGTAAAATGATGGAAAAAGAAATGCCCTGAAACATTATTGAAAGAATATGATGTGGCTTTACTAATATCAGATAAGATATTCCTTAAGTCAAAAAGCTTTACTAGAGTTAAGCAGAATTTTTTTAATAATGGTAAAAAGATCAATTTCCTAGGAATATATAAAAGTTATAAATTTGTATGTACCTAATATCATAAACTCAAATATGTAATGTAAAAATCAATAAAACTACATCAAAATATAAAATGTAAAAATTCACAAAATTACAAGGAGAAATAGACATACCCACCATTAGAAAAGGGATTTGCAGAGATTTCTACACACTCGTCCTAACAACTGATAAAATAAGCAGACCAAAAACTCAGCAAGGCTAAATATTTAAATATATAATTACTATAAAATTAATAATTGTTCGCCTAAAGGACATACATAGAACGCTGTGCCCAACAACTGCATGCACAAAGCACTTACAAAGAGTAGCCATATGCTAGCGATAAGGGAACTCTCAACGCATTTTAAAATGTCAATATCAGAGTATGTTCTTTAACAATATAATTAATCTAAAGCTCAATCTAAAGAGAAAAATAAAGATAACAGAAAATTTTAATGTTTGGAAATAAAGAAATATACTTCCAGGCCAAAATGGAAATTAGAAAATGTTCTGAACTCAATAATAATGAAAAAATTAGAACCTGTGGGATACAGTTAAAGCAGTGATTAAATTATAATGTAGAGTTTTAATTGATATATTTAGGGGTATTGGTGGGCTGAAATTTAATGAACTAAACAACCATGTCAAGAATATTTTACAAAAAGAGGAACAAACAGAAAAAGTAGAAGGAATAAAATAATAAACATAAGAGCAAAAATAAATGAAATAGAAAACATACAACAGAGAAACCCACAAAGCCAAAAGCTAGCTGAAACACTAAAAGAAAAAAATTAAACCTCTGACAAGAATGATCAGGAAAAAAGAGAAAGGATAAATAAAAGTAGTCTCAGGGAAAAAAAGAGTAAATCCCTACTACACTAGAGCCTAAAAAGGTAAGAGAATATTAAGAACAAACTTCATGTACATGGAGGCTTCAGGGTGCTGGTAGTACTCTGTAAAATGAAGACCTAATGATATTGAGATGGGTATTTACTTTGTAATTTATTAAAGTGTATATTTATAATTTTTGCAATAAATAAATGCATAATACAGAGTCATGGGTAAAACATATAAGGAAAATAGAAAGATTACTAGAAATGGCCAAAACAAAGCAGAATTTATTCAAAAGAGACTTATAGACAATGGAATACTATATAGCCTTTTAAAAGCACAAAATAAGGTAGTAGTAAGATGTGCACAGAGTACAGGATAGGAAGTACCAAAAGCATAGCAACTGGCTGAAGTTAGCCAAATATTAAAAGAAAAAAATCATCACCACCAAGTAGGACTTACTCTGAGATATGCGAGGTTAGCATTAAGAAATTTCTGACTAGATTATATCAAATCATCAAAAGAGAAAATTTATTTCCATAGAAATATTATTTTAAATTAGAGAATTATAACATGTTAAAGGAATCAGAAAATTGCCCATGCATAGTCCCCTTCTGAAAGAGCTACATGAGGAAATACTTCAGTATCATGAAACACAAGTCCAAGAAAAAGAAAATTATGGAATATATAGAAGAGAAGTAAGTAAAAAATACAAGTAAATTTATATCTAAATCTAAGTAATTGTTAATTATTTAAATATTATACTTAAGGAAATGTTAAAGATGCAATGCCTAAGGAAGTAGGTACAATACAAAACCACAACAGCAACAAAAATCTGTAAATAAAGTTCAAATAATTAGACTAAAAGACAAGGGACAGTAGAGATGAAATAAAAGTGTCTAAGGAGATTGCCTTGTTCAAGAAGGAGGTTATAACAGTTATTTAATTGTAGACATTGGTAGAAAAAAAATAGCTTCAAATGTTTGTAAAGGATTTAAGAACAACCATTACAAAAATAAGAAGTCTATGTAAAACTACCAGAACACAAAAAGAGAAAAGAAATGGTACAGATAATCAATCCCAAGGAAACCCAAAAGAAGAAAAACAGAAAGTGTGACCAATAGAAAATACAAAATATGATGTCGTAAGTAGTTTCAAACATATCAGTATTCATAACAAATATCATCTAGATGCACTGACATGGAAACCTATCCAATACATCCACAAGGAGAACCTAAGGCTTCAAACTAACTCTCATCTTATGACAAAACCAATAAAGATCTAAGGAATTTACTTGATATAATACTTAATAAGGTTTACTTGAGAGGTACATATCTAATTAACAATATGTATTTATATAAAACAAATATCAAATTTTGTGCTCTCCAAAGACTATGCGTTTTTCTGAAATATCAATAAAATACTGATCACTCAGTAAGTTGCAAAAAATTCAATAACATCGCAAGAAGAAGTTAACTATATGAGTCATAATCTCTGGTCATAATGTATAAAAATGAAAATAAAAATAAATTAAGCCTAAAAAGAATAAATATTCTAGAAATAACTTAGTGAATTTGATACACTAGGACTCAGGAATTCCACATCTAAGTATTTATTCTGGATAATCTTTGGCATGGACATATCAGAAGAGAGCTACAAAAAATATCCATAGCAGCCCTGTTTGTAATATCAAAGTATGGGGAAAAAAACAGTAAACTGAAATAATTCCAAATGTCCACTGACAATAGAATGGATAAATAAATTCCATATATCTCCATATATTTTATTTGTATGTTATATAGTGTAATTTCTGTATTTATTATATATTTTTAATATTTTTATGTATTTACATATATGAATATACATGTATATATTCTTAAAAAGAAATATACTCCAGTGAAAATGAACTAAATTAACATGGATAAACCTCAAAAGCATAATATTGGGCAAAAAGCAAGATGCAGAATTCATACAATTTGATTCCAATTCCATAAAGTTCAAAACCAAGAAAAATCAAGCAACATGTATTTTAGAGATGCATGCATATATTGTAAAATTACTTTTTAAAGTCAAGGAAATAATTAAGCAGAAATTCAGAAAACTATAATAATTCCCTCTTGGACAGAAGGAGGGGTACACACTGAGAAAGGAGGACACAGAGGGGGTTCTATTTTTTAAATTATGTGCCTAGTACACTCATGATAATACTGTTATTAAATTATACATGTACATTATGTCTATTTTTTGTTGGCATATTATATTTTATAAATAAAATTATAAAAAAGTAAATAGATGAAGGAATAAATAATAAGTCCGAAATTCATTAAAATACAGCAGGAAAAAAATGGAAAAATAAAGCTAAGAATTGATTTTATGGAAAAAATCAATATGAGACAAACTTCTGGGAATACAAAAAATATGTAAAAGAGGGAAAGCACAAATCTACAACCTTAGGAAAGGGAAGATGAATATAACCAAATATATCAAAGAGATACTTTGAAAATATAAGAGAAAAGTATTTGAACCTCTTCAAATAAATGTTAAAATAAGGATAATACGAATGCTGTTCTTACTAATATAAATTGCCAAATATTATGAAAGAAAAGAAAATATGAAAAAAAATAAATGGCCATTGAAAATGTTGTCAAAATTGTCTCAAAAAAAAAAAAAACTCCAGACACAGAAAATACTGTAACCAACTTATTTCTTTCAAAAAACATTCAAGAGAAAGCTTAACATGTTACATAACTATTCCTGAAAACAGGAAAAAAATAAAAGACTAATAACTAATTTCATGAAACCAGAATTATACCTTGACATTAAAACTTTGACTAAGCACGCACAAAAAAAGAAAATCAAAGATTAATCATATTTATGAATATCAATACTAAAATTCTAAACACTCAAAACAGCTGGCTTAACTCAGCATAATACTTTTAAAAATTGCCATCAAGTATGTATATTTTAAAATATGGAAAGTCATCCTTAGCAAATCTGTTACTGAAATATACTAAGTGATAAGGAAGAAAATTATATGATCACCTCAGAAGGTATCAAAAATGCATTTAATAAAATGTAATATCCATTCCTTGTTGAAAAGAAAAAAATAGTAAGCTAGATATAGAAATTTTAATTTACAGGAAAAATAATATCTACTTCATGTCAACAGCTACTACCTTAATCAATGGTGAGACAAAAAGCAATTTTATTCAATCAGAAACAAGGAAAAAAATATGATGAGCTATCACACCATAATTTGCATTTTCTGAAAATTCCAGCTAATTCTAGCTAATAAAAGAAAAATGTATAATGTTTTAACTAATAGAAAAGACAGGGAAGATGATATAATTTAAGGATTATGTGACTACCTAAAATTCCAAAAAGAAATGAATGATAAAATTCTATTCACAAAAGCAACAAAAATTTAAACTACCTAGTTATTAATAATAAACTTAGGATCTGCATGAAGAAAACTAGACAACTTTACTAACACATATAAAAGGAAGTCTTAATAAATAGGAAGAAATTTTATGTTCTTGTATGAGAAGACTCATTATGACAGAGACATTAACTTTACCCAAAGTGATGTATAAATTTTGTACAATTAAAAGAAGTATCTCATCTGAATATTTTATCAAGAGAAATAACCAAAAACATTTTGAAAAAAAAATTATGAAGGGGTACTTGAATTACCAAACAGTAAATTGTATTCTAAAAGCACAAAAATTAAAATTGTGGAAGAGATCAGAATGCCCAGAAACAAACTTGTATCAATATATGTTATAATTTCACCAGTGATAAATCTGACATTTCAGATCAGTGAATTATTCAATAAACAGATTGAAATAATAGATTAACAATGGCAGAGACCACATACCTACTTCACATGATACAGCAAAACAAATTCCAGCTATATTAAATGTGCACTTAAATGTGCAAAAATTATACCAAAAAGAAATAGACTAAAAATTGATGGTTAAATACTGTGACATGAGCATGGCTTTCCCCACCCTCCAAGGAAGGAAAGTAGGACAAAAAGAAGGAAAAAAAGAGGAAGGGAGGAAGAAAGAGACACAAGAAAAAACCATTAAAACATACACTTAATCTTTCATAAAAGTTTAAATTACTCTCCTTTTAAAAAGTCCACAATAGGTGAAATTAACAACTAACCAGTAAGAAAAATAAGTATTTCTGCTGATGTAATTGATAGACAAGAATTAAACACAAATACTTTTTAAAATCCTTGTGTATCAATAAGAAATGAAAAACACCTCTCGAATTGCAGTTTTTTAAACAATAAGACCAGTAGTGCCGAGAGCCTCATGAAATAAACATGTCTGTTATTGCTGGCAATATCCTTTCTGGATGGCAAGCACATCATTTCTGGAGAGTAATTCAGCAGTATTATCAAAAGTCTTTTCCAAGGACATACTCATTGACCTTCCACATCCAGAAATTTATCATAAGGAAATACCAGCAATAGATACAAAGATTGATAGGAAAAGCTTAGTTATTTCCCTATTTAAAATACTGAAAATTTCAAAACAAACCAAGTACAGAATCTAATATGCTACAACAAAGTGATAAATTATATGTGACAGCATATTAAAATTATGTTATAAATACTAGTAAAGAAACAAATACTTTTAATATATTATTGAAGAGTTACAAAATATTTTGTACAGCATGGCCATAATTTTGTATATTTGTAGTTAATACATATGCACTTGGAGATTCCTAAGTATAAAAAAGGACTGGTAGTACATATCAATTTAACAGTGGAAACTACTATATTAAAAAATTATGAGTAAAATTTTTTTCTTTTCTGTTTATTCTACATTTTTATTTTTCTGATAGTGAATATACATTTGTTTTAAAATCTATTTTTAAACACATTTATTAAGAAAATATATAACAAAAAGAAGGAAATGAGTCAAGATAGTCAAGATGACACATGAACACTTATTACTGCATCTGATTTCAAACCTCCAGACTCAATCTTATTACAAACTAAGGACCTAAAAACAATCTGATAAGGAAAGTTGTAGAATTGTGACTGGCATTTTTTTTAAATCATGAAAAATAAGAATTGCATGCAGAACAGAAACACCCTGGTTTTCCCATTCTACAAACTTCCAACTAAGGGGATTTCTATGAATTCCTGGTAAAAAAAAAAAATCCTAAAATGATGTTTTTAAAGGTTAGTTTTTAGGTCTATATACAATGTAGAGTGATTTATTTATCAGTAAAAACATGGAGTTATTATAAACAAATCCTTGACACCAATCTCATTTCCTCCCATAATAGGATTTTCAGGGTGGTACATAAGGAAAATGATATAGATGCACAATATCTTGAAAGCAGCAACGCATCTGACAAAATCTTCCATATCATTTAAAATAAGACTATAAAATATCAAAAACATAAAGGTAGTATCAGTAAGAATAGCAAACTAAGGGCCTCCAAAACTTCTCTCCTCCATAAAAGCAATGAGAAAACTTGCAAAGGTGTTAGAATCAACCCTAGAAGTTAGCCAAAGGCTTGCAGCAATTTGGAGAGTATTTATTTAAGAAAAATGACTGAATCTAAGAACGGTGAGGCTTGTGACGTTTAACTTATCGTATTTCACACTTGGTACCCTCTTGACCAATACACTTTTCTATCTTACCTATGTTAAAACTAAGAAATAAAAAGCCCACATACAATGGAAAGAGCATCCAATCACATTTTCAAAATATTTAAATAGGCTAAAAAAGTGGCATAGTGAAATTTAACAGATATCATTATAAAATCCACATTTAGGTTAGAAAACCAAAAGAAAAGAATGTGCTAGAACAGGCTCTAGATCTACTACTAGGAATTCAATGTGTGAAAAAAAAAATCTGGAAAGTTTTAACTGATTTCAAGATTCATATAACCCACCAAATAACAAAATGCTTTTTTAAATGTTAACACTGTTCAAACCATAGAAGAAGATACAGCAATTATAAACATATGTGCACCTAACAACAGAGCCCCCAAAATACATGAAGCAAAACTGGCAGAATCAAAGTGAGAAATAGATAATTCTGCAATAGTTGGAGACTTTAATATCCCACATTCAACAATGAATAAAACCAGACAGGACAATAAAGAAATAGATCACTTAAAGAACATTATAAACCAGTTAGACCAAACAGAGACATACAGAACATCCCACCCAACAACAGCAGAATATACATTCTCCT
This sequence comes from Lemur catta, assembly GCF_020740605.2. Lineage (NCBI taxonomy): Eukaryota > Metazoa > Chordata > Mammalia > Primates > Lemuridae > Lemur > Lemur catta. The sequence continues at coordinate 13,804,341 of NC_059147.1, read as the reverse complement.
TAAGTTCACAAGATATTTCTTCAGGACAGACCACATGTTAGGCCACAAAACAAGCTTTAATAATTTTTTTAAAAATTTGAAAAAAAATTGTAATAATACAAAGTATCCTTTCTGACCACAAGGGAATAAAGCTAGAAATTAATAACAGCAGAAGAATTGTAACATTCACAAATATGTGGTAATTAAACAGCACTCTCTTATATAACCAATGTGTCAAAGAAGAAATAACAAGGGAAATTAGAAAATATCTTAAGACAAATGAAAACAGAAACAGAACATACCAATACTGCCATAATTATGGGATGCAGTGAAAGCAGGCCTCAGGAGAAACTTTATAGACATAAACACCTACATTAAGAGGAAGAAATCAATAATCTAACTATATACACCTTAAGTAACTAGAAAAAGAACAAACTATACCCAAAGCTAGAAGAAGGATGGAAATAATAAAGGTTAAAGTGGAGAACAGAAAAATAGTAGAGAAAATCAAAGAAACAAAAGTTGGTTCTTTGAAAAGATCAACATAATTGACAAATATTTATTTTAGCTAGACTGACTAAGGAAAAAGAAGATTAAATCAGAAATTAAAAAAGGAAATCACTACAGGTTTTACAAAAATACAAAGAATTATAAGAAAATGCAATGAACAACTGCACACCAACAAATTGGGTAACCTACATGAAATGGAAAAATTCCTAGAAACACACAAACTAGCAAAACTGACTCAAGAATGAATAGAAAATCTGAACAGACCTATAACATATAAGGAGATTGAATCAGTAATCAAAAACCTCTCAACAAAGAAAAGGCCAGGACCAGATGGTTTCACTGATGAATTCTACCAAACATTTAAAGAATAATTAATGCCCATTCTTCTCAAATTCTTACAAAAAATTGAAGAGAAGAGCACATTTTCAAACTCATGTTATGAAACCAGCACTAACCTGATACCAAACCCAGATAAAGACACCACAAGAAAAGAAAACTACAGGTCAGTATCTCTGAGAATATAGATGTAAAAATTATTAATAAAATATTAGCAAACTGAAAGCATACCAAAAAATATACACTATGACCAAGTGGTACTTATCCCACTTGAATGCAATGAATGCAAAGGGGTTCACCACATGAAAATCAATAAATGTAATACACTACATTAACAGAATAAGGGAAAAAACACATGATCATCTCAATTGACATAGAAAAAGCATTTGACAAAATCCAACACCCTTTCATGATAAAAAATAATAACTCAGAAAACTAGGAATAAAGTGAAACTCTCTCAACATGACAAAGGGCATTTATGAAAAACCCAAAGCTAACATCATATTGAACAATGGAAGACTGTTAGCTTTTCTCCTAAGATCAGGAATAAGACAGTAATTGCCACTTTCTTCATTTCTATTTAACATAGTACTTGATAGTTCTAGCTTTAAATGTGACACCAAAAACAAAGGCAACAAAAGAAAAAATAGATACTCTGGATTTCATTAAAACTACAATTCTTGTGCATCAAAGGACACTATCAAAAAAGTGAAAAGACAACCCATAGGATAGAAGAAAATACTTTCAAATCATGTATCTGATAAAGGTATAATATCCAGAATATGTATTTTTTAAGAACTCCAACTCAACAACAAAAAGACAAACAACCCAATTCAAAAATGGGCAAAGGACATGAATAGGCATTTCTCCAAAGAAGATATACAAATTACTAATAAGCACATGAAAAGAGGTTCAACATCATTACTCATTTAGGTAAATGCAATCAAAACCACAGTGAGATATCATTTCACAACTACTAGGATGGCTCTTATCAGAAAATGGAAAATAACAAGTGTTGGCAAGGATGTGGATAAACCAGAATCCTGTGCTTTGCTGGTGAGAACATAAAATGTTGCAGATTTTACAGAAAACAGTCTGGCAGTTTCTCAAAAAGTTAAACACAGATTACAATATAACCCAACAATTCCACTCCTAGGTATACATCCAAAAGAACTGAAAACAGAGACTCAAACCTTGTAAGCCAATGTGCACGGCAGCAACATACACAATAACCAAAAGGTAGAAACAACCCCAGTGTCCACCAGCAAATGAATGGATAAACAAACTATGGTACAATACACAATACAATGGAATATTATTCAGCCATATAAAGGAGTGAAGTTCTGATTATGCTACAACATGGTTGAACCTTGAAAGCATGCTGAATAAAACAAAAATCCAAATCGAAAAGGACATATATTGTATGATTCCTTTATATGAAATATCCAAGACAGATAAATCCATAGAGACAGAAAGCAAATGAGTGATGGCCAGGGGCTGGGGAAATGGCAGGTGACTATTTAATGGATATGTAGTTTCTATTCGGGAGGATAAAAGAAAATGTTCTGGAACTAGATATTGGTGATAGTTGCAAACATTGTGAAAACACTAAATGCCACTGAACTGTTCACTTAAAAATGGAAAATGTTGTGTTATATTGTATATATTTCACTACAACAGAAAAGTAGTATATATAAGTAAATTTTTTACACCAAAAAGTGCTAATACAACCATTAATACACTTATTCCACTATTTTTCTTTTCTACTTTATTAATGCTTTTGCTTCTATTTCCATTTATTTCCTTCTTTATCATTTCCTTTCATTTTTTTGTTCTCTCTCTAACTTTTTAAGATGAATGCCGAATTTACTCTTTTTTGTTTTTAATATATATATTTCAGGTTATGAATTTCCCTCTGAGTACCACTTTACCCACTGCCCAGACGTTCTACAACTATTTTCATTCATGTTACTTTTTAAGTATTTATTCTGCAATCCAGATTCTAGTTTTTCCTGAGACTAAATCAATTAAAAGACCAGTGGGCAAATTATGAGAACTGATCTTTGCTGATGAACAGAGAATCATTCTACGTAATACATTTAAAGTAGGGAGTTAAACAAACTAGAGAATACCCATGAGAGAACAACCAGGAGGGTGAAGGGTTAAAAGACATATCTGAATAAGAGCAGAAAAAAAGATAGTGAGGCTTCATCTGGGGGAATTTCTATTACCCCAGAGCTTTCTGGAATACTTGAAAGACTTCCAGAAGGACCTCTTATGCTCTAGGTGCTGGAGACACAGCAGTGACCAAGACAGACATGATGCTGCCTTCAAGAAGATAGTCCTTAAATAACAAAAGAAATAACTGACCGATTACAATGATCAATGCGGTGGAGAAGCAGGGGATGCCCCGAAAATACGTAACAAGGAGGTCTATCCTGCTCTGGGCTCAGGGAAGGCGCCCTTGTGAATCAACCTTAGAGCTCAGAGTGAGGGTAAGAGGAGATCAGGCAGGGCCAGAGGAAACAGCCTGAGCAAAGGTGGTGAAGCGAAGGACATCTGGACGAACTGGAAGGAGGCAGTGAGTGTGGTGCACAGAGAAGAAAGGGGGGAGTGGTGTCAGCCAAGCCTGGAAAGGTAGGCAAGGGTTCGATCCTAAGTTTTGGGGACTTTTTCCCAAAAGTGATGGGCGGCCACTGAAGACTTTGGGAAGAAAGGGACATGTTCAGAACTACCTTTTCAAACCTTCATTTTGGATACAAAGTAGGAATAGAAGGTGGCGAAAAGGAAATGCCGGGAATCCTGTTAAGAGATGACCATTTCTTCCAGAAGACCGCAAGGAGTGCCTTGGGCTAGGATGGCGGCAGGGGAGACCGAGCTAGCCAGGGAAGGGAAATGACAGGTCTTGGTAAGTGAATTCACTTCTCCACAGGTGGAAACTGCACAGGAAGGCTGACTTTGGCTCAATACACCAAAGCATTTTCCAACAGGTAGCACTTCTATGCCAAAATGGAAGAGGCTGCCCTTCAAACTAGAGTGCCCCCTATCCTTGCAAAGTTTCCTAGGAGGTACTACGTGATCATATGTGAAGGACATATATGCTGGGTCAGGAATTAGACTAGATGGCATCTAAGATGGTCTGACCTCTAAGACTCTGTGCCAAAATCAACAGAAGGATCAGGTCACCTGGAAAACTCAATGTAAAACACCTAGGAACGAAATAAATTGTGTGTGTGTATATAAATATGTATGTATGCATATATGTGTGTGTGTGTGTGTGTGTGTGTGTATTATCTTATATGTCCATTCTCCTCTCTATTCAAGCTGAGTTTCTTACAGAAAAAGTACACTGATAAATTACTGTCAGCACTATTCAGTTTGTCACTCGGATGGTTAAAAAAATAGCACTGTGTATCTCTTTCTAGCCCTTTGCATTTCTTTAATTATTGGTATAAATGGTTCTACATATTTGAACATACTATATTAATTTCAGTAAAGATCAGTAATGTGTATGCTCTATTAATATTTTTTAAATGCCAAGCATGCAGACCCATTTGCTAGAATCTGGGAGTATCTGCCTCACCCATGGGAAGCCTGGCTGTTTTGAGCACAAAGCCACATGACCAAGGCATCACTGTCCACCAGGCACCAAACTTCACAATATGTGACAGTCAAGCAAAAGTTTCAAAAACACTATTCTGCCAACTCCAACCATAAAGGGAGGCAAACACCATGCCACACAAAAGGAAAAGGGGAAAAAGCACATGAAAAAAATGCACTCAGTCTCACAAATATGCTAAAAGGGCAAAATGAGACTGACCAAGAGATGTTGCCAACTGCCCTCAGAACCAGTCTTCTCACTGCTAATGCCTGAGCAAAGGCCAACCAACACCAAGACCACTGAAACCAGTTCCGCGATCATAATTAAGATGGGCAGAGTCATCACTTTGTGTGAGGCACCTTGACCTAAAGCAGTGTTGACAAACAACCCCTCAGACTCAAAGGGACGTTTCCCATCCTGATTAACTCCTTCACAAGGACCCTTTTACCTACCAACACGAAGCTGGCCTATGCCATCCCTCTTTTGAACAATACAACATAAACAACTACGTTTTGTGCCATAAGCGTGGAAGACCAGGAAGATTTTCTTTTTCCTTTTCTTTTTCTTAGTGCAGCACTCATGGACCTATACCTGGGATTCCACAGAAAGCAGGGGTGCAAGACAGTGCTATGGTAGAAGAACCAACTACCAACAAGAGGAGGGAAGTTAGAAGGGAAATGTGGGGATTGTATAATTTACAAAGAAATGATTAGCGACACCTAAGATGACCTGACTTAAATCTTGGTTCTACCATCTGGCAGCTATGAGCCTCAACTTCCGAATCTTAAAACTGAAATAATACTAGTACCTACCTCACAGGAAGGACTAAGTGAGATTACGCGTGTGAAGAATTTACCGCACTGTCTGGCAAATAGTAGGCATGTATCACATGCTATTATGACTTTTTGTACTACTATTATTAAGATTATTTTATACAAGAGGCATAAGAAGTATCACTTCAACAACCTCCTTATGCATCATCTAGGATCAGAGATTAGGTTTCTCCAAAAGACACATAGCGATTCATTAAGTCAGTAAGCAAATGGGACTTGCTCCAGGTTCCCAAAAAGTTACTACCACAGACGTGGCTACACAAGTGGGGAGAGAGGGTGGTAATAAAAAGAAAGAAATGCCTCAGGCTGTCAAAGATATTGACATCTCTGCCATGTTCGATAAGCAAGCTGAGAAAGCCATCTATGCTTGTCTATAAAGCACCAAAATATAAATCAATTAAAAGAGAAAATGAGGTCTACACTTTGAAGAAGACCCACGATTTTTCCTCCTAAAGACAGCTATCACGTGGTCCTCTTCTTTCTGTTAATATTAACTATAAGATCCTTACACAAGTCAGTTTCACAGGTCTCCATATATACCATATTCTTCAAAGTGAATGTGGTTTTAGGTGGCAACAGAGACAAATATAGCAATGGAAACATCAGGACATTCCAATTTTACCCTTCATGCTTTAAAGTAACAGATGCTTTGGGTTCCATTATTCGATCTGACTTCCAACAGTTCACAGGTGAGTTTGGAGTTTGCATTTCTTTAATTATTGGTATAAATGGTTCTACATATCTGAACATATTATCTTAATTTTGGTAAAGATTTAGGAAAAGTTTAGATGTCAGGTGCACCCCTTAACGTCAAGGCTTGTGATGTCAGTCACAGCAGGTCTTGGCTCATTCTCCATCACCAAGAGAACTAAACAAGACGCAAGGCTGTGCTGAAACACCCTGGGCTCCTTTGCTAAATTTTGCACAAGAAAGCAATAATGACGTCAAGATTTTCAAGGCAACTCTCTAGAACAGTCCAGGAAGATATGGGCTCTGTCTCATGTATAACACACTCAGATTTCAGTCAAAGTAAATAGCCAGTTTTAGCATCTCATGCATTTGTCTTCTTCCACAGATAAAAGCGACCCTCACTTTTGATCACCTGCTGGAGATCGTAGACTTAATGAAAAACTAAACAGATGACTTCAAAACTCCAAACTCCGAGATGTGGTAATCCTCTGAATACGAGACTGTGTTATCTTTACTAATAATATGAAGCTGGATGCTTTCAGTGAGTTTGGCTTATAGGAGAACAATGTCCTCGGATAACTGGATCAATAAAGACCCAGAAAACACGCTCCAGAGTTAAGGAAAACAGAAAGATTGAAAATGCCTTCAAGCATCATAGCAAACAGACTGCAGAGATAACAGAGACGATTTCAACTTTCACGTAAATGAAAAACCTGAATACATTAATTCTCTCATTAAACAGATGGTTTTTTGAGTCTCGCACTCTGCTACGTGCTGAAAACGGAACATGACGGACAGAATCAGTACCCTCACAAAGCTTACAATCTAGTAGGAGATTTAGAAAATAAGAAAACAAATTACGACATATTCAAGTGAGTGCTATAATGAAAGTAGAAGAGGATTCTATAGGAACCCAAAGAAGGGGTAGAACAACTTTGATGGGTTGAGGAAGCTCTGCAGAGAACAACACCTAAGCTGAGACCTGCAGTGTGAGTAGGAATTAGTCAAGCAAAAGTGTGGCCGCGGTTGCTAACGGAGAGTGTCCCAGCCATCTGGAAGGGTATGATTAAAGGAGAGCATGGGACGTTCAAGGAACTGGAAGCAGGGCTCCCGGGATAGGATGTATGCTGAACGCATAGAAACAGCAGGAGGTGAGAAAAAGTCAAGTCACAAAAAGCTTTTGCATCACTTAAAGGTATGTCATCAGGAGAGAGACATGATAAAATGCGGACTTTAGAAAGATCCTTTTGAGTACAGTAAGGAGAAAAATGAGAGTGAGCAGGACCAGATGCAGAGATACCAGCTGAGAGGTATTGGAGCGACGCAGGGAATGGGAGTTCTCTCCTGGATTAAAGTGTGACAGTGAGTATGAAGACAAAAGGATGGATTCAAGGAATATGCAGGATGCTGATCCAACAGAACAGACTTGGTGTCTGGGCAAAACAAGGGAGGCCGCATTTCCAGGTGGACAGAGGTATTACTGAGGCTAGGAACCCAGGAGGAAGGCGCAAGCTCAACTTTGGATATTGTGAGTTTAAAGAGCCCCAGTGGACTTAGATGGACAGTTCTGGAGCTCAGGAGAAAGCTCCAGGCAAGTGCCAGAGGCTCGGCAATCACCCACACGGTCACTACAGCACAATGAGGGAACAGAAGAGCCCTGGGACAAAACCATGAGAAACTGTGAAGTTTAAAGAACAGGCAACAGAAGATGGGGACACAAAGGCCACCGAGGAGTGGAGAACCATCCAAGGAAAATGTTTCAAGAACAAGGAGTGGAGACCCAGCAGAAGTGACAGCTCTGAAATATCTACCCGTATGTGATCCTGTGCTATGTGTTGCATGAGGGGTCAAAGGAATCATAAGCAAGATCCTAACACACAGCCAGTCTGTCCACACTCAGGCTACCCCAAGAAGCTGGCAAATGACAAATGAGGTCTTCACGGGAGGCACCAACAACCTAAAATACGACCAAGGAGACAGATGTGTGTTCTGGGGGATCCAGGGCAGCCAGACCACCAATCACTGAAGAGCATGCTCCACCCAGGTCCCCTTTTCAGGGTCGATGTGCCCGTCCCCACAGCCGCTAGGAACATCTCCACTGCTAAAGGCTCACAGATGTGTCCCTCAAAAGGAATTGCCCTCTGCAGCGAGGAACTGTCCTGCCCAAGGGCACACCCTCTCCCATGGAGCAGCCTACCAGCAATGACTGGCGGACACAGGAATACAAGGGCCCAGTTTCCTTGCCTCAATTTGGGACATTTCTAAAGGGCCCTCATAGCTCCAGAGATGCCCACAGGATCAGCTGTGACCCCAGCTGTAACCTCACTGCAGGTCAGCTTTGCCATCTGTCCAAGCCTACCTTCCTCAGTACCGCACAGGTGTGCCTCCCAAGAGCACTCTTCAGTAAACCCTCTGGATACAATTCTCCATTCCAGAGTCCGTCTCCAGGCAACCCAATCGAAAAGGAACAGCATGTACCCAACCGGGCCAAGCCACTGCGGCTAGAGCGGAGAGGCAGAGCCACGAATGGCAGAGGCAGATGCAAACCACAGGGCAGGCTTTACGTGTGCTCCGTGTGGAAGGGGCTCTATCACACACACGACTTAGCAGAGAACGGCCTCTCTCAATCCAGTCATCAACTGTTATGAGGGACAATGGCTTAAATGTTTCAATTTGCTTAAGGGACTTTTGTTGCCTAATAAATTTACACGAGTTCTGGTGGGAGGCAAAATGCAAACTCGAATTTCAAGGACAATCTGAAAGAATGTTCTTAGGAAAGGGAGAGACGAATGCCTTACAGGAAGCAATAAGTGAAGTTCACTGAAGAGAAGGCCAAGGTGGAAGGAAAGGTTTCAAAGGTTTTCAATCATTCATTCAATGAATATTTATTGAAAGGCTACTACCAGCCCAGCAATGTGCCACAAGCTGGAATACAATCTTGAACAATACAGACGCGGTCCCTGCCCTCACAGAGCTTAGAGTCTAGCAGAAAATGGTAGAGCTCAGCAATGGAATCATTTTCCCAACTAAAATTCTCCAAGAACCCTAACACATAAAAATGGATACATAGGACAATTTCTTAGCATAGATGTCTTTTGTAAGTTTAACTTATGATGCATCCTTATCACTGTTTTAACTTACAAGAGCAATAAAGCCTGTTTTGACTAATAGCCAAAATTTTTAATGAGTCCCAGGGATGTTCACTGCCTTCCTATAACAGCCTTAGCAGGCAATCTCTTTCTGCATTTTGTTTGCTTGTAAATAAAAAAAAAAATGGTTGATTTGATATGAAAATAGTTATAAATGGTATCAGGTTTGGTTGGGTTGGGTGTGATCATCTTGTCTTGCAATCTCAAGATATTCTTCATTTTAAGTGATTCTTCCATCTCTAAAATGTCCACTTTCTCCAACATTAGACTCCTCCTCATGTTTACACACTGTTCTTTGGCTTTAATTATAGCCCATATAATAATGAGTCCCAATCTCTATCTCCCTGCCAGATACACTCCTAAGCTTCAGGCTCACATGACCGACTGCTGGGGACATCTATAGATGTCCACAGACATCTAGACTCACTGTCCTTTCCACAGCCCCCACTCCCTTCAACTAATACCCTTTCCCAGTCCTAGCATCAGCCTAATGGACTAACACAGAAACCTAGAAATTATACCTTAAGTCCCGCCTTTCCCTTAATCTTTACATACTGTCAATCAAGTTCTATTTGAGGTGGCAAGAAGAAAGTACAGCTGAAAATTACATTGTCCCTCCAGCCTCCTTTGCAGCTAGGTGTGGTCATATAATTATCTTCAGGCCAATGAGAAGAAAGCAGGAATGTATGGAACTTCCAGACAGCTGTTTTCGGAGAGATGACTCAACTGTCACCCTCCCCTCCTTCCTCCATCCTCTTCTGAAAAAGATCACTAGAGCTCCATGGCCACCTTGGACCATCAAGTGACCTTTAGACAGAAGCCACTGATGAAGATGACAGAGTAGAGATAAAAAGATTTTGGTACCCTGAGAATGTCACAGAGCATCACAGCAACCCTACACTGCCTACCTCCAAGCTTTATTTCCTGTGAAGGAATAAATCTTGTTTAAACCACTGTTACTGTCTATTTTCTATAATATGCCACCAAACATAATCCTGACTGATATATCAAACTGCTGATTCTTTTTAAATCTTTCAATTCCATCCATTTCTCTCCATCCCTACTACCACTCCCTTAGTTCAAGCCACCATTATCTCTTGTTTCAATTACTGAATTACTAATTACTCTGTTTCCAGTCTTCCTCCAATCTAATCTACTGTTCGTTTCTGAAGGACAATCTGGGATTATGTATCAACAACATTGAAAAGGTTCACATTTTTCAAACTACAAATGACCCTTGAACAACATGGGTTTGAACTGCATGACTGACTTGTACGTGGATTTTCTTCCACCTCTGCAACCTCGGAGACAGCAAGGCTAACCCCTCCTCGTCCTCCTTCTCCTCAGCCTACTCAATGTGAAAGACAAGGACAGAGACCTGTATGATGACCCGTTTCTACTTAACGAATAGTAAATATATTTATTTGCTCTTCTTTATGAGTTTAATAAAATTTTATTTTCTCTAGCTTACTTTAAGACTAGAGTACATAATACATATAACATACAAAATATGTGTTATTCAACTGTTTATGCGATCAACAAGGTTTCCAGTCAACAGCAGGCTATTAGTAGTTAAGTTTCTGGGGAGTCAAAAGTCATACATGAATTTTCTACGACACAGGGAATCAGTGCCCCTAACCCAGGTGTTGTTTAAGGATCAACTGTACATGGCAATTTCACTTCTCAGAATTTATCCTGAATAAAATAATAAAATATGCATACAAATACATAATTATGTTTATGGATGTTCAGAACAGCAGTATTCATAATGGTTTACAAATGAAAACAATCTAGATGTCCAATAACAGGGGATTAGTTGCAAACAAAATGGTGCATTCAAGGGAAAATTAACCTGTCATTAAAAATTACGACACAGAATATTTTAGGTTTCAGAAAATGATTTTATATATATGTATATATATATATACATATATATATATACATATATATATATACATATATATATATATATATATATAGTTAAGTGAAAATAAAATAGGTTTAAAGAGTATGTACCCTATATCCCAATTTGGTCTTCTCAATTACATAAATATGTGTAGAAAACAAGTCCCATCTTGCCTTTGTATCTACACCAAAAAGCTAATATTTTAATTAATTCAGGTTTCACATTAGTATTTATTGAACATCAGTTATGTGCTAAATACATAACAATAGTTATCTTAGGCACTATAATTTTTTATTTTTTGCTTATGTTTTTTAAAGATGCAGCAATAAACATAAATTGCTTTCAAAAACAAAAAAGATAATAAATATTCTCAATTAGTCCTGCAACTCTGATCACTGTCATTTCCTAGTTTAAATCCTCGACAGCCATCACCTGCTCTGGGAAGCCGTCCCTCATTTCCCCAAAGCTGGATCCCATAGCCTCGCCAGCAACATGCTCCTGGAGAACCCCATCTTCCCCTATATTAACTCTTTCCCCACTGCACTGTAAATGGCCTGTTTTCTTAACTGCATCTCCCACTAGATTTTGAGCTCATGGAGAGTGTGATCCTCATTGTTTCCCTAGTTTCTGGAATAAATGTGGTGGTCTGTAAATGTGAAATGAACAAGTGGATATTGGTGCTATGTATTCAGCCACACCTATACCTCTCTTCACCACCCAAGAGATACAGAAGGACCTGTATCTTTAGAAAATAAATGTGTATCTCCAATACTTAAGATCTTCAATAATCACCAGGCCTGAACCAGTCCCTAGCAACTGGCCAGGTTGCAAGGAGCCCTATCAACTCCTTTCAAGGGCAGTTTAAGCCCCTGACGAAATGATCTTATGCAATAAGGAGTGACCAGACATAAAAGTCTACTTGAAAATTAGCTGATGTCCACCCACAAGGAATAATGTAAAATAACCTTCAAAAGGCAGGATAATCATGCATCCATTCCATACTTATTGGGTGCCTGCTATATATCAAGGAATCAATCCAACTCAACTGAATCAATCCAATTCAACTGATGCACTTTCTCTGAATATGTCTCTTCAAATGCTGGCACAGAGATTCAAGACATTGTATCACAGACCATTTGTTCCGCTAGCACACGTGTTTACTGACAGGAATTACCTCAGACGTGATTGGGAAATAGGAGATGAAGTCAGTATAACAAATTGTGTTGGTTCATACGCGATTCTTCCCGGCTTGTTAATATTTTGCAGCAGTCATAGGTTAAGCACTCTCACGAGGAAAGAGACTCAACAATGTACGAAGACCTTAGAACAAAGCTGGAAATGTGCTCAACTGCCCTTTTTTTTTTTTTTTTTTTTTTTGAGACAGAGTCTCACTCTGTTGCCCGGGCTAGAGTGCCGTGGTGCAGCCTAGCTCACAGCAACCTCAAACTCCTGGGCTCAAGCGATCCTCCTGCCTTAGCCTCCCAACTCTCAACTGCCCTCCTTTAACGTGAGTAGTGGCTGAATTAGTGGCTTTAAGAATCACTATCCTCTCCACTATGTTAACCTGCATGGTGAAACCACAAGAACAGATGAAGAAGCTGTGAAACCATTTCTCCCTACACAGATGAATGAAGGAGGCTGCACCCTGCACCAGACTTAATTTTGATGAAAATGGTCCCCATCAGAAGCGAACGCCCAGTGTGATCTACAGAGAGAAGGAGGCGCATGCCCAAGTTGAAGACTGCAAAGGCAGACCTGCTAAGGGCAAACACCAGCCACCGGAGATTCAACCGAGCTGTATTTTTAGATTTTTGGTTTTGTTATGTGCTGGTTACAAAGTTCCATAGCTTTTAAGTCATCTTTCTCAATCTTGTTCTTCCCATAACTCTGTTATTTTAGCGCATGATTTTGCAGAATGTAAGGTGCATATAGAGTTGGCCCTCCGTACCTGTGGGTTCTGCATCTGTGGATTGGACCAACTGTGGATCAAAAATATTCGGGGAAAAAATGGATAGCTGCATCCATATTGAACATGCACAGACTTTTTTGTCATTCCCTAAACAATACAGTATAACAATTTACACTGTATTAGGTATTATAAGTAATCTAGAGAAGATATGAAGTACACAGGAGGGTATCCGTAGGAGGACTTGGGCAGGGACAACTGTATAGTGCCATAGTGGAGACGTGTGTGTGTCCTACAACAGAATCCATTTTTAAATAAAGTAGATTTCTTCAAACAAAACTAAAATTATTCTATTATTATTTATTTTATTTAGACTGAAATGAAAGCAGTATTTTCTTATGTATGTTATACAGACATGCACATAATCACATGTATGTATATACAGATACATATGTATGAAGGGATGAATGCAGATCAATCCCAAAAGACATCACACATCCTAAAAGTATGTCGTCCTTTGGGGAGTACAAATAAACTGAACGTTGACACAGAAGGAACTGTCAAGTCCATCTCAAGAAGTTTCAACTTGGCCACTACCGACTTTCTCTGTAGACATACAGCATTCTCTTTGAACGTGTCTGCCAACTAAGTAGAGACCTCCACAATGTCAGCTAATCATAGGGGATGGGGTGTAAAGCCACTCAACAGTAAGACAGCCACATGAGTGAAGCTTAAATGCATTCAATCCTTCTAATGAAGAACAGTCTGGTTCTCTGATAAGGGACTCAGCCACAATTCCTTCCATGGGGAGAACCAAGCCACCCCTACACATGGTTTTACCACCACCAAGAGACCATGAGCTTAGGAAAGGAAAGAGAATAGAGGGTAACATCCAACACAAGGATAACAAAGGCCACGCAAGATACCTTGTGTATTCTGTTCACTGACTCAGTCACTCAGTAACTGAATGTGCAAGAAGGTGGGAACCCAGAGATTAAACAAGACAAGAAAACTGGGTTCCTATGCTACTGATTATTTCTTCCTGACACCCAAGTATCTTTGCAAAAGATTGACTAGAATCCTGGGTTTGGAAACTCTAACACCTCCTGGAGGCAGAAGAATAATGTAAGAATGAAGGAGAATGGGTACATGGTAATAGGGGACAGTGACAAACTAGAGATCCTATGCTCCATCTAAAAGTATTCAAATCCATTGTTCTTGGTGTTGGTGGTATAGTGGTGAGCATAGCTGTCCTCCAAATCCATTGTTCTTATCTACCACTGAAGCAAGGCAAAATTCATACACAGCCTAGACCTGGCTCACTCATGACCCCTGTGTTTAGCAGGATGTAGGCCAGAGAATCTGGATAAGGAATTTCACTTTGTATCCTGACTCTAAGACATCAACCAATATTTAAAATCACCTATGGGCGATGGCTATAATGCACCAGAAGATGATGAGAACTCTGCCTTAGAAGAAACAAAGCAGAACAATCTACCAAGATCCAAAATTTTGGAACCTAACCCTGATTCCGTATTTCTTCATCGTGACTGAAGAGTGCCATTACATGAACAAAGTTTTCGTTTTCTGGTGTCTTTAAAAATCAGCACCTCTTCCTAAAAAATGCTACTTGGGGAAGGTTCACTCTCAAAGAGAAGCTGAAGAATCTATACAATCCAAATCTCATCTTTACCATAAAGGGTCAAAGATAATGTCAGCAGACACACAAGTGAAATACATCAATTACAAATGTAAGAATTCTTAGCCCACTCAAAATGTGGTTTCTTGGTTAGAGGTTATGAGAAGCCATTTTATGTACACTTTAGTATAATATTTAATTAAGGAAATATCATAATTTAGAATGAGATCTGAGATTTTTTGCTTTCAAGGTCAGTCAATGTACTGGATATTCCAAAATTTTTTCATATATCAACATTCTATTTTTTTCACCCACGCAATGATTTTACAGTCAGAAATATATAAGCTAATGTACACTTAGCACTTCTTAATTGTTTTTAAAGCTAAATTTGAACAATAAATTAAATTCCTCAGTATGTGTGTTATGAAATGTAGACATAGGCTATAAAAATGTTGACATTGGTTATATTCTAGTAATGCAATTTAGCCCTTTTAGTAATGACTATGCAAATAATCAGCTACAGGAAAACCATTTTACATCTAGTACAATTACCTACTATCACAGAAGTAATTATTATTATTGTCCTGCTTATTGAACTTCAATAAAAACTCTTGAGGTGCTAAGATAGTTTCAAAGCCATTGTGAAAACTCTCCTCTTAACAGACTCCTCTGGCAACCATAATTACCAACGTTAAGGAGGGCAGCTGCAGATGAACATTAAACAAGAAATTATCCCCAGAAGGTTCATAAGTTCCAAACTTTAAATAGGAAAATACTGACAGCTCCTAATACATCCTCTTCACATCTTCAAGATGCAACTTTTCACTCAGGCAAGGTCAGCAGCTCTAAGATGACTCCATGTCAATGGGTAGAAAAATCCATGATCCCAGTGAGATCAATTTTGCCCTTGAACAATATCTACTTTTGGCCAATGTCGGGATAGTGCTGGTTATACTTCAGGAAGCTCAATCATACCTTCCATTTTACTGTGCTTCAGCTTTTTGTTTCAGGAGTTGCTCTGCCATCTTGAAACAGATCAAGGCACTTGGGTGATCCACTGGCCACTTCTGCCAAAGTTCTTCACTAGGACTCTATACAACTTCATCTTCTCTGTTAACATAGAGATGAGGAAGGTGGTATGGTAGAGAAGAAGGCAGTTTGCACCATTCTTTCAAGGAACGCTAAGATTGCCCAACCACCCCACCTGAGCCTGCTGGCTAGTGGTCCATGACTGGGCCTCAGCAAGTCCAGAATCATCCGCAAGATCATGGTCAGGCAGAAGGCCAAGATGCTAACTTCCTTGTTCTCCAGTCTTCTTTCACACTGCCAGCAAATCCACCATCTGAAAAAACTTCAGCTGCCCACTAGGGCCCAGAGGAAAAAGCTCCTTGTGGGGAAATCACCTCTGCAGTCTCTTGTGGGTAGATCACTCTGCAATGGCTGACCCAAATAGCTAATTCCACCCCTTTTGGGTGCTCATCTCAATTTAGCCCAAAGCCTTGAGAACCAGAGGTAGTGTCAACCAATTTATATTCAAAGAAGTCCAGTTCCAGGCTGGCCCCTGAGGCTGGTTTTTCCAAGGATCAACAGGCCTAGTTGAAGACGGCTGTTCTCTGAGCTTCTTTATCCTGAATCTTATCTTGGGGGCCAACACCTCTTGAGGGGCATTCTCCCCAGGGAGTGGTGGTTGTTTCTTCACTGGTCAGGAATCCAAACCAGAAACAGTCGTGTCCTGACCTAGCTAAGCCCTAGCTCCCCAGAGATATGGCTGTTTCTTCAACGTTTGGAAGATGCCAGACTCATGCCTTCCTCCACCACTTTTGGGACAATACCAAAGTAGCCAACGCTGGCCACTACCTGTGTGGACTTAGAGACAGGTAATCCGCCGAGGGTGACGCGGAGTGTTGGGAGCAGGTCTCACATGCGATGTCCTCCAGGAACGTGTTACCACCCACCTCCGCCTTCCATGTTCTAGTCCCTTCCACCAAAGGCCCTCTGCAGCGCCCCCTTTTTCCCCCAGTGAGCCTGACACCCTCAAGGACCGCCCCCACGCCAGAGCCCCAGGGCTTCCGAGCCGGTGGCCGGGGCAGCAGGTGGGGGGAAGGGAGGGGCCCCGGTGGCCCCGGGGCGCGGTTTGGCCGGCGTCTCCCAAAGCCCCATCCGGACGCCCCCTCCGCGGCCCCCCAGGACCAGCGTCGCCCCCACCGGGCTCCGCTCGGATCGCCCGCGCCCCCGGCCCGGCCCGGGCCGCACGCCCCCGCCCCGCACCCCCGCCGGCCGCGGCGCGGCCCCCCGCATTCCCCGCGCGTCCGGCGCCGACTTTTACCTGTACTTTCTGCACTCGAGGCGGCTCGTCGGGCGAGAAACACCTCCCCGGGACCGCTACCTCCCCCGGCCCGGCTCCGCCCGGCTTCCTCCTTCCCCTCCAAGGCCGCAAAGTAGATGGAGTGAGAGAGTGTGTGTGCGAGAGAAAGAGAAAGAGGGAGCGGGCGCGGGCGCCGCGGGAGGCGGCGGGCGGCGGGCGGGAGGCGCGCCCGGCCCCCGCCACCCTCCGGCCGCCGCCGCCGCCGCCGCCGCCGCGGGCTCGGCAACTCCGGCTCGCGCCCGGCCCCGGCCCGGCCCGGTCCCCGCCACCCGCCGCCGCCGCCGCCGCCCGCCGCCGCCCGCGGGCTGGGGCCGGCCCGCGCCCCCGCGTCCCCGTACCTCGTAAAGGTCCCCAGAAGCCATGCCAGGCTGCGGAACTTGGCTCGCCGGGTGTGCGCGTCTGCTCGCTCGCGCCCTCCGTGCGGGTGCGCGCGGGGGCCGGTGCGCGCGGGTGTGCGCGCGTGTGTGCGTGTGTGTGGTGTGTTGAGTAAACTGTGTTTGTGCAGAATGACAGGCTTGGGGGCTGCCTATGCGCAGAATCAGAGCGGGCGGCGGCGGGGCTGGCGTAACCGGCGGCGGCGGCGGCGGCGGCGGCGGCACGAGCGCGGGCAGCAGCGACGGCCGCGCAGCGCGCCCGGGAGGCACGGACGCGGCCCCCGCGCCCCGCGACCCGGCGACCGGCGGCGGTGGCTGCAGCCGGCAACGGCTCGCCCCGGCGCCGCCTGCAGGAAGCCGCCCCGCGCCCGCCGCCGGCCCGGACGCCGCTGCCACTGGGCGAGTCCCCGCCCCCCGGGAGCCCGGCCCGGCCCTCGGGCGGGGGGAGGGCGGGGGTGGCTGCCGGGCCGCGCCCCGGGGACCGGTCCTGGAGCCCGGGGGCGCCCGGGATCCGCTTGAGAGGCGGCCGGCGGGGCCCCCGGGGCTGGCGGGCCAGGTGCCCGCCAGGGGTGCCCGGCTCGGGGCCGCGAAGGGGCGGCCGGGAGGCAGGTAGAGGGTTGCGGTTGCAGGTCTCAGGGAAGGGGCCCCAGGGGTCCCCCGCCTCTGTGTCCGCTCCCGGGAGGGGAGTGGGCGTCGCCCTTGGAGACCTGTCCCCTTGGGGTTGCGCGGCCCCTCCCTCCAGGCTGGTTTGTAAGATGTGGAGGCCACGAGGAGGAGGGACGAAATGACCCATCCAGAGGCGCCATGGAGAGCCACGACAGCGTGGCCACCCCATAAACCCTGGAAAGTCTTTAGAGCCAGGAGTGGCCTTCCCTCAATAACTCTCCCTCACCCCCGATTCATTCACTCATCTGTTGTTCAAACACTTCCCAAAGTCTACCCAACTGCACAGTGTCCCTGGACAGTCACAACTGGGACCCTGCCCACAGGGGACTTTGAATCCGGTAGGGGAAACTAGACATTCCCAAGTGAAAAGGGTAATGGTGCATTCAGTTGGTCATCGAAAAGGGACTCCCACTTTGTGACAGGCTCCAGAGCTGGAGGGACAGGAGAAGCCCTCCCAAATCCAAACCCATTCTTTAAGGCGTCTCTTCCTACCAATGTGGATAAATGGTCACTCTTCTGCTTAAAGTCTTCTCCTTATTTAAAAATATATATATATATATAACCATCTCAGAACCTTGAGAAGTCAGACTGTTCTGAAATTGGAGGAAAGGTCATCTTCCTCTCAGCCCAAAAAATACCTAGCTGATCACACTCTCTCCAGATACGATGTGGACTTACCTTACATCCTCCCTGGGTCATTTCATATTTGTGAGACCATGGGCAAGTCACTTTACCCCTCTGAGCATTGCTTTCCTCATCTCTAAGTAAGAGATGGTGATAAGCTAAGGCGATGTGAGAATTAAACAGAGGATCTATGTATGCGTAGAGTGGCCTACCCATGCCAGCAGAACTCAGTCAAGGTAATTCGTGTCTGAGTCTGGACTCTGAACCACCCTCACGGAGTATGAGATGGCAAAGGGGCCAGAGGGATGTTTTAATCCAGAGGTGGTCAAACTTTTAAAAGTCACCAAATTTTTTAGTGAAAAAAAAAATTCATAGAATCTAGACCACAAAGTTTTCGTGTCTAACTCATTGCAGGACATACGAGTTTGCAAATGCTGTTCCCTCTGCCTAGAATGTCCTTCCACACTAAATCCATCTGGAAAACTCTTGCTCTTCCTACAGGGGCTTGTTTATCTTTGTATCACAAGCATCTACCACCATTACTCACAGAAAGTAGGTACATATGAATGTTTGTTGGACTATGCCAATACAACAAATTTTATACTGATTTCTAGTTTAAAATCCTGTATTAAAATGGTGAAGGAAAAAATGGTGATGACATGGAAATAATAAATAAGAAAGCATATTAGGCTTAGAAACTTGAGATTGTTATAGCAGTTCTTTTCCCTCTTCCTATTGACATTTTCCCCATGGCCATGGTTTTAAACAATAACATTAATAATAAGCAGTTCTCTTATCTGTAGGTAGCAAAACAAATTTTAATGATTTGTATTTGGGAATAAGTGCACCACCATAGCATGAGGATGTAATTTGGAAGTAGAAAACAAGAAAGAAACTGGGTTTGGAAATAATATGCACAGCCAAATTTGAGTATATAATCAGTAGCTTAACGAAAACACCAAAAACTTCACTTGCACTGGCCAAATACTCCCTGGGAATGTGAGCACAGTTTGGAAAACCCTCGTCTAGACGACATTCGTCCCCAGAGTTTGCAGAAGGGAACACTCACTGTGGATTGGCATGCTCAGGAAGTGTTTTAGGACTGAAGTGGATCTTGAAGACTCATAGAAAAAGAGAGAGAGTGTTTTAATTGGGGGGAAGAAGGAGATGGTGGGCAATTCTGCAATGGGAGGGGTCTGAGAAGACTAGGAGACTGGTTTGTGGAGGTCCCAGGACCCTGGATGGTGAAGGTGGGTCAGTTCATGGAGAGTCTTGAAACCCAACCTAAGAAGTCTACAACGCAGCAGGTCAACAGTGGGAAACTGGTGAAGATTTCTGAATCCATGGAAAGCAACAATCAGAAGTGTGCTTTAGAAAACAAATTCTGGAAGAAATATGAGAAATCGACAGCAGGGATTGAGGTTAGGGCCAGGGAGAGGAATTGCAGTGGTCCCTGGTGGTAGCAGTAGAAACGCAGAAGAAAAACTGGATTTGCGAGATGTTCAGAAGGAAGAACCCGGCTAATATTTGTTGTGGTTGCTCCACCTACTTCCATGAAGCATTTGATCCAGACCAGCAGGACCCGATGACTAACAGGATGTATGTGCATTGAGGACTGGGGGAGGGCCAGGCAACTAAGGAAAGAAAGGATACAGAGATGACTAAGGCTTTAAACTGAGTGACTGAGCTACCCATCGGTCACAACACTATTTTATTTTGAGCTTACCCCCAGACCATTGCTGGCTTCCGGAAAAGGCAGGTGCTTCCTGAGGGATGACGGGGGGGAAGGGTCTTTGCCTACTGTGGAGAGGTCAGCCCAACCTCTGACAGTGTGCCTCCAGGTCCTTCAGATGATGGAGAAGTATTGTTGCTCATGGAGAGTGGAAGACACTTGCCATCCTCCCCAAACTGGCATAGACTCTTCATACTGGTCATAACTCAAGGTCAAATGACAGAAAACTCAACCCTAACTTAAAACAGAGAGAATGTATTGACTCACATAGATCGGAAAAGGATGGAGTTGCTCTCAAGATTGGCTGGATTCAGAGTTTCAAGGGGTATAAAATAGCCTCTCTCACTCTCTCCTTTCTGCATATTGGACCTTTCTTGTTGAAGATAGGCTTCTTCCGTGCAGCCGAGAACATGGCACCTGGCAGCTCACTTCGTCCAGGTTTATAAATCCCGGAGAAAGGCTCTCCTTGGCCCTTGTAGCTCACATGGTCACAATTTGGTCCAATCCCTGTAGTCATTCACTGATAGTACACTACGACTGGCCAGGCTTAAGTCTCACTCCTATCTATGGGAAAAATATGACAACTGGCAGTTTTACAAGAATTACATGGTCAGAATCGGGGATGAGCAGAAGACCAAAGGATTAGTAAAAGGAATACTGAAAAGATGGGCATCCACTCTGTGCTAGAATAAATCCAGGACGGAGAGGGGACTTAGGAGCAAAGGCAGTCGCCGTCTAGAACATGGCCTTAATGATAGATCAAGACTGGCCTGTTTCAAATCCAAGGAAGGATAGTATCCCATCTGACAGTGGCATTAAAATGTAACAATATTCTCCTTCTGGTATTACTTGAGACACAATCTTGACCTCCCATATCATGTGGTGGCTGGACATGTGGGCTCTAGAGCAAGATGGCCTGGGTTCCCAATCTTGCATCATCACTACTAGCTGTATGGTATAAGCCTCTTTACTTAACAGCTCTGTCCTTCCATGTCTAAATATATTTGTTATTTAGGACTGCATAACAGCTCCAAAATTTAGTGGCTTAATAAAAGGCGTTTCTAATCTCACAGTCTTTGTTGGTTACGGATTTGAGAGTAGCTTCCTGGGTGGTTCTGGCTCAGGGTCTCTCATGAGATTATAATCAAAATGTTCTCTAGGACTGCAGTTATCCGAAGGCGTGGCTGGGGCCGGAGGGTGCACCTGCAAGACGATGCCCTCGCTGGCTGTTGGCAGGAGGCCTCAGCTCCCAGCCACATGGGGCTCTCTGTAGGGTTGCTTGAGTGTCCTCACACCATTCTCATCTGGGCCCCCTAAATCCAACAAAATAAGGCAAAACTGCCAAAGCTCCAACCCTTTCTAGCACAGAGCTACTAACTAATCTAATATCATAGTACGTGGCCACCTGTAGCCTTCTGTTTCCTTGGATTTGGTCAAAAGGCTGTGCTTAAGGAAATAGAAGGCCACATGTGGCCTTGAGGCCCCGGGTTCCCCACCCCTGGTCCATGCTAAGAAGGCTATTTGATGTAGAGGTGATTTGCAGCGTGTCAGGTTGAACAATTGAGATGTCATCTGATCCACACCCCTCACTTTAAAGATGAGAAAACTAAGACCCAGGTTGGGTGATCCAAGAGAGAGAAGGAGCAAGGAAGAAGTCACACAATACCTTTGAAGATCTAAGCTTGGGCACCAAATATAGTCACTTCCACCATATTCTGTTCTTTAGAACTGAACCACTAAGCCAAGCCCACGCTCAAAAGAAGGCAAATTAGCCTCCGCGTTTTAAAAAGGAGGACTATCAAAGAATTTGTGGACATAAACCACCAAACCACATCTGTAAATTGACTTGATAGGTACCCCATAGAGTTGTTTTGAGAATTAGATGAGCTAATCCATGCGGAGCGTCTAAAATAAGGGCTGAATAATGGTCTCTGTTATAATTACTGTCACAGCTACCATTACCAGCCTCAAACTTGATGTGAGTCACTAATGTCCTTGAATGTTAAAGATTCCTATGGAAAGGCATTAAGTCAAATAAAACCTTTAAAATGAATATTGTTCTCAGGCCATGGAGAAACTCTTATTATTAATTAAGCTTTATTTTCAGCATCTATTTTAAAATATTTTACTTCCACAATAATAATAATTAAAGCCATACTCATTCAATATCTACAATGTGCTAGGTATTAGTATTCTTGCTGAACAAAATAAATAATGCTCTGCCCTTATGGAGCTTACAGGACAGTGGAGGAGAGAACAAACCAAGGAAACAAAATGTATATACAATTTTATTTCAGGTAGTGATGTGAACGAGGAAGAAAAATGAAGCCAGGGGAAGAGACAGAGAGGAACTGAGATAGGTGTGTGCCAGGCTGGGAAGGGGTACTGCTTTAGGTGAGGTGCTTAGGCAAGACCTCACCAAGGTGGTGACATTGGAGCAGAAATCTGAACAAAGTGAAAGAGGACACAAATCCAATCAAAGGACCGAGAATGTCAGAGAGAGAAAATAGCAAGGGAAAAGCCCTGAGGCTGAAGGATTTGGTGTGTTCAAAGTCCGGCAATTAAGCCAGCGTGGCTGAACCTGAGCGGGCAAGTAGGTCAGCGAGCTAACCAAGGTCCTCGCAAGCCCAGGTAAATGATAGAGAGTCCTCCAAGTGATTTGAGAGGTCATTTGGGGGGCTGTGAGCAGGGGAATGATATGATCAGATCACTCGGCTGCTGGGTAGAGAATGGCATGAAGGGTGTTGCCAGACACCGTTGACAGAAGCCACCAGTGAGTCTTAGTGAGGTGGACTAAGGAGGAAGCTGTCAAGACAAAGAGACGTGGTTGGATTGGGGGTATGTAGGTGGATACTTGGGATATGAGGAAAGGAAAGGAATCCTAAATTTTTAGCCTGAGCATCCAGGGGAATGGAGGAGCTGTTTTCTGAGATGAAAGAAGTATTAGGGCTGCGGAAGGGGAAATCAAGAGTCTCGTATTCGGATGTGTTCACCGTGAGATAGGTGTTCAGCATCCAAGTGGAGACGAGGAGGCATTGGGTGTGTGAGTCAGGAGCTCAGGATGGACATGATTCGGGAGTGGCCAGTGTATCCGTGGCTAGGAAGGGAGACTGGCTCTGGCTGCTGGTGGGGTGAGTGCAGATCTGGAAGAGGAGAGGGTGCAGGACAGAGCTCCAGAGCCCGTCTGCATTCAGAGGTCAGGAAGGGTGTGAGGAGACAGCGAAGGAGCCTGAGAAGGAACGACTGAGGTAGGAGGGAACCGACAGCGTGCACTGTCCCAGATCCAAGCAACAGAGAGAACTGGTCATCCTGTGTCCATGGGAGGTTGGAGAAGAAGAGGGCTGTGGGATTTGGCAACTTGGAGATCAGTTTCGGTAGTGCAAGAAAGTTGAAAGCTAGAGTGAAGCACGTTAAGTAGAGCCTTGGCAGAGAGGAAGTGCAGATGGTGAGCCCAGGTGACTAATTCAAGGCCTTTTGCTATAAAGAGCAGAGAAGTGGGTCAGTAGGTGGAGAGGGCGTCAGACGCAGGAAGAGCTTTTAATATAGAAGCTATTACAGCATATTTGTACAATGACAGGAATGATGCAATAAATACGGGGAAATGGCTGTGCAATAGAGAGAAGAGAAAATTACAAGAAGAGTCTGAAAATTCCAATGGAGAGAGGGAATGCAGAAGGCCAAAGTGGAGGGGTGGGACCTAGGAGCACAGAGTCCACCTGTATTGGGTTGAATGGTATCCCTCAAAAATTCCTGTCCACACGGAACCTCAGAACATGACCTTATTTACACGTGTAATTAGTTAAGATGAGGTCATACCCAACTAAGGTGGGCTTAATCCAATAGCTAGTGTCCTTACAAGACAAGAAAACAGAGACACGAGAGCGAATGCCCCATGAAGCTGGAGGCAGAGATTGAAGTGATATGTCTACAAGCCAAGGAATGCCAAGGATTGGCAGCAACCAGCAGAAGCTGGGAGAGGCAAGGACGAATTCTTTCCCACAGCTTTGGAGGGAGCATGGCCCAGCCAGCACCTTGATTTCAGACTTCTAGCTTCCAAAGCTATGAGAGAATAAACTTTTACTGTTTTAAGCCACCAAGTATATGGTAATTTGTTACGGCAGCCTCAGAAAACTAATACACCATCCCTTGGAAGAGCAAGGAAGACCAAGCTCATGGCTGCAGATGAAGTCAGTTGGCAGATTGGATCTTTCCTCTCTAATTTCTGTATTCTCCATCAAATAAGCCATGAAATCATCAGATGAAAAAGGCACTTTCAGATGAAAGGGAGGAAAAAAGAGAAGGTATCAGATAGGGGAGTGTTATTTGCCTGGAACAATACTGGTTTAATCTGTTGTTCTCCGCCCCACCCCACCCCCAGGAAAAAAAACTATGAATAGAACTTCTTTTCACTCCCAAAGGTATCCAGATTTAGACAATATGCAAATGATTCTCCTAGTGTTAGATGTTTGAGGACAGATTAAAAGATATGAAAAGTCAACTCAGAAAAGTGAGTTGACTAGGAAAATATAATGGCATTGCTAGAAGGTCCAGAAGGCCCACTGGACATTTGTGGTCGTAAGTTATAGTCAGACCAGTCGGACCAGTAAGCACGGTGGTGATTTATCCAGTCCCATTCAGGTGTTCAGGGGCAGGCTGGAGTAGGTGGGGCATTGGGTTTAGCCAAGGTTGGGATTTGCCATGTTAGTTCCATAGAAGGAGAGAGAGGATACGTAAGGAAGTGATTATAAATGATGGAATGATGGTTGCTGAACATACGCTAGATAAGGAGGGTTGCAATGACATGGGGGTTGGGGTGGAGGTGATACAAACACAATTGTCGGTTAATGGATTGGAACAAAGATTGTTGAAGCAGGGTCACAACAGCCACGAGAAGGACTCTTGACATGGGACAGTCGGTGACGGCAGCTGCCACTCAGGAGCAGCTGCCCCAGGCTACACACTGTCCCTGTGTGACCATCTTTTGTTTCCTTCACCTCTTTCTTGCTCACCTCCCCCAGTCCCACTGTAAGGACCTGCTGCTATCCCACCAGGACAGAGGCAGGATTGATGTTCAGAACCTTGAGGACTTTAAGGATAGAGAGTAAATTTGGGGTGAGGACTCAGGGTGGAAAAGATCACAGATATTGGGGCCAGGTGGGGGGCGGTGAGATATAAGGGAGGAATAGCAAAAAGGAAGGACCTCCCAGAAACCCAACTGACATAGTCTTTGGCCTTAAATAAAAGGAAAAGGAAAGAAATGTGCTACAGTATCATGGTCACCAGTGGTGTCTGGTAATGAAGTCAACTTGTCATTCCTTCTAGGTATTGTAGGCAGAACCCAATGATTTTATGCACATTGTATCATTTTATCATTTCAACAAGGTGAGAAAGATTGACCCCATTTTACAGATGTAAGAAGGAAATCTCTTGACCCCTCGCACATGCTCTGGAAGAGACAGGTTGAGCTTCTGTTGCTTTAAGTAGGCCCAGACTCCCTGTTGGCTATGTGCCTGGGGAAAAGTTATTTCTTGCAGAGACCACCTTTGGAAGAGAAGAAAAGCCCAAATTTTTGTCCTCAAACCTTGATGAAGAACTGGTCCTTTGAAACCTTGGGGTGGGAGGTGGGTGAATGTTGGGAAGTAAACAATATCAATATTTTTAGCTGTGTGTTGTAAGAAGGAACTTGGATTTAAGTTTGTGAGCCCAACACTCCTTTGTCTAGGAATATCAAAATACAATTTTTGTTTATACATAGTAAATCAATGACATTATTGTGAAACATAGACGTGCCCCTCACGTAACTAAATTGCTGTCTGTATCAGAGAAGCTCGACTTTTTGGTCTCAGGATCCACTGACACTCTTAGACATGAGTGCAAACTCCAAAGAGCTTTTGCTTATGTGGGTTATATCTGTGGAAATTCAATGTATTTAAATTCATACTGAAAACAATTTTAAATACAGGAATACACACACATAAAAATAACACACAAGCACACATTCCATTAGCTGTCAAAACAGAAAAAGTTATCTAGAGTTGTGTAGCTTCTAGAAAACTCCTGTGTACAGTGGTGAAAGAATGAGAGTGAAAAAGGCAAAAGCATCTTAGTATTGGTGTGAAGATAGTTTCAACCATATGGATTCCTGAAATGGTTTCAAGGACCCCAAGTTTTCCTGGACCACTCTTTGAGAACTGCAGTTCTATAGAATCATAAAGAAGGCTGTCTAGATTTAGAGGCTTGATCATATTTGTGTTTGCTTTGGGGGCAACAGGACTTCAAAGCTGGTGGTGTAGGCTTCCATCCAAAGGCACATGATGTCTGTCTGTCTTTCTTTTTGTAATTTTAGCAGCCACTGATGATCCTTGCTTAGATTCATTATTTCAATAACAATTGCAAAGTGGTGATCATCTATCATTCCTTCCCTGCTTATCAGCTATATACACCTATGAAATCTTCCCTGATTTCCCTGAGGTTCATTTGTACAGGAAAGGCTGTCCAAAGGCTTCATCTTTTCCCTTTATTTATCAGTTTCCCAAACAATGTGTTGGTTCTCTAACATCCTCCAAAGGCTCATGAGGTATTTGTTTTACTGTCATCATGAATTTTAGCATCTTTAATATGTTTCTCCCCATTACCATTGTTCTTCTTATTGCTCAAATGGCTCCTTTCGGTGGCAGGTGCCTTTTTCAGCCAGCTCCTTAGTCTCTGACAGCATCCTTACTTTCTGGAGTGATAAGACACTCAAAGTCACCTTGACCATTTCCTCCACCAGACTTAGGGTCTACCATTTCACCAATGATTCCTAGTTCCTTTCACTGAGAAATGGCATTAAGATACCTAATGTCACCACCAGGTTGTGGCTATGGGTTGGTCATTGTTCCTAGGCCTTTTCAATGGACAAAGCTAGAAATTTTTTGTGGTTCTTTTAGAACTTGGGGTATATCCCACAAGAGCTGTCCAGTCAAATGACTTTGTTCTAAAGTCACTTGAAATAACTTCGTGCTTGGTGAAGTCACCAACTCACTTAGACATTAAGAATTATTTGTTTTCATATTGAATTTTTAGGGATTACATTTTAATTTGCACCTAATTTTTTAATTGTTTAAAACATTTACATGGTTCCAAAGTTAAATCTACAAACAAGGTATATTTAGAGAAGTTTAGCTTCCACCATTTTCCCTCTATCCTGTTCCTTCCGTCCCCTTGTGGGTAACCATTTTATTTCATGGTTTATTATTGAATTTTTAACATAAACAAATATACACATATATTTATGTACTTTCCTTTCTTAGCTAAAATGTTGGATGCTTTACACACTTTTCTCTACCCATCTGTTTTCACTAAACACTATATCCTGGAGATCGTTCCTTAGCATTAGTTAGGATTACTATTCCTTCTGACAGCTGCATAATACTCCGTGATGTGGCTGTACCATACGTAGTTTATTCAAGCGGTCCCCTCTTGATGAACAGCCTTTGCAACTACAAGTAGTACTGCAATAATTAACTTTATGCCTCTGTCTTTTCAAATTTCTGCTAGCCTATGGAGGGGGAGTTCAATTTTATGCTGAATAACTGAACTTCATAAAATGTACAAATGGCTGATCGTTACAATCTGTTGGGAGAGAGGGTGTCCAAAAGAAGCCCCATCCCCATGGGTAGGGCATTAGGTTGATTTTTATTTCTGAGAGGCGTGGCCGCCACCACTGTCAATCATCCTTTCAGGAACCAATCAGGGGACGACACACGAGAATTTGCAGAAGGGAAGGAAGCTGTCGCTCAAATAAAGGCAGGTGAGGGGGCCTCCACCAGAGTCGCCCCGTCTGGGAAGTGGCCCTGGCAGTGCCAGCTGTGGACTCGGGTGGAGGCACTTGAATCTGTGGGTTATCAGAATAACCCAGGCATTGGTTTTCATTTTCTCTGTGTTTAATTTTTCTTGTTGTATGTCACGATCTTTAGATGAGTTTTGTGAAGTGTTAGAGCCGTATCCCGGTTGTGCCGGCGGACAGTTCAGACAAGCTGTGCGTATGGTTGGAACGTGGCGAAAACGGAGAGGGTAACCGTGTCCCCACGAGGTTCTAAAACCCCTGCTCCCGACGCTAAGACGGTGGCAGCAGGAGCAGCTCCAGAGCGGCTTGCGCTTCCAGCAGGTGGCGAACGCTGGTCCTGCAGAAATCCCTGTGGCACCGAGAATGGTCTGGCGGGACCAGGAGACAGTCCAGTGCCACCGAAAAGACGCATAGACAAGCATTCCCAGATCTTTCCTTTAAAGTGGGAAAGGATCATTGAGTATGGGCTGAGGAAATAATCATGATATAACATTAAGTGATTTACAAGCAGGCTACAAAACAAGGAGGATGGCATATCATTTTTTCCAATTAACCATATATAAAATATAAAAGAATAATTTATGGTGTATAAACAGACACATTATTTTAATCTGTTTGGACGGTTATGACAAAATACCATAGACTAGGTAGATTATAAACAGCAAATTTGTTTCTCGCAGTTCTGGAGGCTGGGCAGTCCAAGCTTAAGGCAGATTCGGTGCTGGGGGAGAGCCCACTTCCTGGTTCCTGGACGATGCCTTCTTGCTGCATCCCGGAATGGTGATGGGGGGAGGTGGCTCTCTGGGGCCTCCTGTGTGAGTGCACTAATACCATGCATAAGGGCTCCACCCTCGTGACCTAATCATCTCTTAAAAGCCCCACCTCCTAAAACCATCACACTGGTGATTAGGTTTCAACCTAAGAATTTCAGGGGGAAGCAAACATTCAGACCATAGCACACATCAAAATGAAAATGACAGCAATGAAATAAGAATGGGTGATGAGATTGTGGGTTACTATTTTTTTCTTTGTCTTGTTCTGTGTTTTTAAAAGTTGTCCCTATTGAGTACGTATTTATTTTGAAATCAAAATATTATTTTGAAATAATAAAAAAACAACTTAGGGAAAAAAGGAAAAGGCATTAACAGGAAATATGAAATATAAATAGGCAATTAACTTAGGAAATAGATTATTCAAACATACTTGTAAATAAAAGAAATTTAATGTAAAACATCAATGAGATGTCATTTGAATTAATCAATTGATGATTTTTAAAAAATTATTCCAATACCTAGTATTGCTAAAGATGTAGAGAAAATGGCTCCTGTACAATTCTGGCAGGAAGCTAAATTACTGCTTTCTTTTCTGAAAGGAAGTTGGGCATTATTTGTCATACTCCTTAAAATATTTCTACTCTAGGGCCCAGTAATTTAACTTAACACAAAATAGTCTAAATTTTAAAAAATAAGATATGTGCATAATGACTTGTGTTTAGGAATATTTATTATAATTATTTTTAACACCAAGAATTATTAAAGCTTAAATGTTCAAAATTAGAAGTTAATATTCTTCAATTAAAATCATAATCTTTAAAAAAAATAGTAATTATACACTGTTGAGTAGAAAAAACAGATTAAAGACTATATGTCTGATATAATGACAGTTTTGTTTATAAAATTGTATGTATGTTTGTGTGTGTGAAAATGTTAACAGTGATTCAATCTAGAAAGAGATTTGGATTTTCTTCCATAGACATTGTTGAATTTTGCAAATGTTCTACAATGAACCTGTAATACACACACACTTGAACATAGACATGTTTATAGACTTTTTTTTAAGGAAATGTTTTTTAAAAGCACAATTCTGGAATGGGAGTCTACAGAGTAGCAATGGGAGAGGACTAAAATGATCCATGTGGGTGGGGATTGGAGTTGGATATATCAGTGTGAACACATTTCTCTTAACATAGACACAGATAGTTATGTACAGATATACTTACAGATATGTGTATATACATGGGTGAGTATATACACATTTCTTTGCTCTGTCAACTGAGAGGGTCTAGAAGTAACAACACCCCAGTGCCACTGAGCATACCCCCTGCCCAGATCTTCATTTCTAATACCTTTCTCCAATAAAAGGAACCAGGGCTCTTCGGAGAAATGGCTGATTCTAAAACTAGGGTGGGAAATACACAAGATGAGCCTGGAACATCTTATCGTGCCAGAAAATAAAGACATACATAAATAAATAAACCCACAGCGATGAGAGAGTATGCCAAAGGAGCCAACTGCAAGAGCTCCTGATGGCCAGAGCTGGAGCAATTTGAGTAACAAAATAAATGATGTAGTATTGGATTATATTCAAAGTATAAAATAAATACGCATGAGTCAATAGGGATATAAGTAACTGAATAAATAAATAAATGAGTGAGAAGAGACAGTTGGATTCCAAATAATTTATATAGATGCTCCAACCTCAAGGAGATGGAGCATAACTCCCCACTCCTTACATGTGGGCTGCACACAGTAACTTCCTTCCAAAGAGTACAGTATGGAAAGGGGGATGAGTGAGCAGTGAGTAACTTCACCTTGGAGAAACCTGACAAACACTGCTTCAGCCAAGGGATCGAGACCAACATCAACAGTGACAAGTCATGTTAATAGCATATACCCTTGATATGAGTGATAAAAAATGGCGATCTTCCTTTCAAAAACCTACAACCCCAGTCTAATCACAAGGAAAACATAAGACACATCCCAACTGAGGTTGCATTCTATGAAATATACCACCAGTACCCTAAGAACTGTCAAGGACATCAAAAGTCTGAGAAACTGTCACAGCCAAGAGGACTCTAAGGAGAAATGACAACTAAATGTAACGTGGTAACCTAGATGGAATCCTGGAACAGAAAAGGGATATTAGGTTAAAACAGAGGTAACTTAAATAAACTCCAGACTTCTAGTTAATAATAACATATCAATATTGGTCACTAATTGTGACAAATGTACCATACTCATGTGAGGTGTTAATAATAGAGGAAACTGGGCAAACAGTATATGGAAACTCTCTCTATTATCTTTGCAAATTTTCTGTAAACCTAAAAATATTTTAAGAAATAATACTCTTTTAAAAAATCAAGGTTCTGCAATAAAACACAATAACAGCATTTTCAGAAATTCTCTCTCCAAGATAGGAAGGAGGCCATTAAAGGCAAAGTTACTTCTGGAGAAAAGGATTATTTTATTGATTTAAATTAACAGCAGAGCTAAAAATACACACTAAAAGGAGTAATACTGTTCTCTTCATTAAGAATTAAATATTACATTTTTCTGATTATACAGTTATCTACAAGGCTGTAATTTCAGTATTCTTTATTACAAGGTAAGTAGGAAAAGAGGGAATTTATCTGAGAAATGTACACCTTCCAAACAATAGCAAACCCAGGAAGAACCTGCTTCTGAAGATAAGTTACTCCAAAATCCAAAAGAATAATTTTGAAACCTGGTTTGGGATCCTCATAAAAGGACAAAAAATAATAGACTTTTAAAAATAATGATAAGAGAGTCAAAGAAAGATTGAGATGAACAAGCAACAGAAAGAGATAGAAAAGGAGGTTAATGACACAAAAGATTTCAAGGAAACTTAAAATGTTGTAGCATAATTAAAATCAACATTGTAGACAATAAATGATAATATATGATATGGACAGTAAGCTTAAGAATACTAATCCCCACCCCCCCATGTTACAATAAAAGGACAGAGAGATTAAGATGAAGAAAGAAAATATAAAATCATGGAAGATGGAGAATAGGGAACAGAGATATAATAAAAAGTACAACTGAAGAAGAGAAAAGCTAGAACAGAAGCAAAATCTGCAGATGTGATAGAAGAAAACAATGATGAGCTAAAGATTTACCAATTTATATAAATTTAAACCTTTAAACATTTTATACAAAGAAAATAGTCATTTATATGTAAAGGCAACACAATAACATTCTAATATAACAAGAACTCAGAAAATATACTTTTCATGTGTTCTTCTTAAAAGAAATTACCTAATTATATACTCTAGTCAAAATTAAAATCTTAGAAATGGGATAGCAATAAACACTGAAATTGGTGAAAATACTTAAGTCTAAACTGTTTTAAATATAGTTTTAAAACTGAAAGGAAAAGTAACAATGTAATAATGATCTGGTACTAAAATCTGTAAAGAAGGGAAAAGTAAATTATATTAAATACTTTCTCTCATATGGAAGACAGAGTTGCACAGCCCAAAGATACTGCTTTCTTTCTGAACCCTGCAATTAGAAAAAGGAAAATCATAGAACAAATTTGAAGCATTACAGATAACCACTACTAGAATTTACATCGTTTATTAACCTCTAAAACACGGACATATATAACAGGAAAGTCAATATAGTTCAAAGAGCCTAAGATAGGAAATAAGACTCTCAAATTAGCATTCTTTGTTTTTGTTTTTGTGTTTTGTTTTTTTTTTTTAACTCTGTTGCCCCAGCTAGAATGCCATGGCATCAGCATAGCTCACAGCAACCTCAAACTCCTGGGCTCAAGCGATCCTCCTGGCTCAGCCTCCCAAGGAGCTATGACTACAGGCATGTGCCACCATGCCTGGCTATGTTTTTCTATTTTTCGTAGAGATGGGGTCTCACTCTTGCTCAGGCTGGTCTCGAACTCCTGACCTCAAGCGATCCTCATGCCTTGGCCTCCCAGAGTACTAGGATTACAGGCGTGAGCCACCACACCTGGCCAAGACTCTCCAGTTAGGCCCCCAAAATATGTTAGGCCAAGAACTATATGTTTTTCACAAAATACAAATGTAAAATAAAAGCGACATAACATATTTCAAAACCAGAAGAATACAGGAGACATGGTACAAATGAAAATAAATATTAGATGCAAAGAAGCCTAGACAAAAACACTAAATGGGACAAAGAGGGACATTTTATAGGAATAAGGGATATAATTCAAAATGAGGATACGATGCAATATTCAGCAAACACTTATCAGTGCTTACAGCTTTTCAGGGAAAAAAATTATATGAAACATTTAATGCTAACTACTACTAAAATTTAAAGTAAAATACATAACTTTTTGAGTTATTCTGTTCCTTAAAATATTCTATTTAAATACACGAAGAAAAAATGTTAGAAGTGCAAAGAAAAACTGACACAAACACTGTAATTTTGAGAACCTTAAACATGCCATTATTGTTCTGGGCAGATCAAAAAATGAACAAATACATAAAGGATCTAGATTACACAATGTTTTTAAAGTTTAATTTTTAAAATGAGGTGAAGAGACAGTACATTTTTTCCTGGCAATTATACACTATTTATAAACATAGAACACAAAATAAAATGCAAAAAATTACAATAATACTATAAATTAATAACAGGCATTACCTGAGGATAATGGATCCTGAGAATAATCCTCTTAAAGTAAATCCCCTTAAAAGGAAGTTCAAAATTTTAGAATAAGGAAGAAAAGCTACAGTGGAACTTTAACTTGAAAATTGAAACAAAACATTATCAAAGGAAGTCTATTTTATTGCATATTTAATGAAATTAAAGAACAAAAAATTAAACATTGATTTTTGGCATATTTGTTCTGACAAAATTTGGGATCTCATGATGTGACATCCTTCATGTTTAAATAATCAAAAGACTCATTTTTCAAAAAAAAAAAAATCAAAGCCTTTATCAGTTTCCCAAAGGTCTTTTTAATGCTTTTCTCTTTAGATATTTCTCCTCTGAAGCTATAATGTCATCGCCTTGTAGATTTTTCTCTGCTTTCAGTGGTATTCTGCCAGACCTTTATTTGTCAAAGAAATTTGGGTGATTCCAGCAGTTCTCCAACATCACCTTCATCAACTTTATAAAATCCTACAAGATCTCTTTTCAATCAAATCTCATGTGATTGTCTTGTTTTGTCAGGAAAAAATATGCAACAATCAGCTAGAGGTTCCTGGACAAAGAGATCTGACCAGACAGACAGGCATAGACCCTGGTCTTAACCAGTAAAGAAACCTTTAAGATCAGATCAATTTTATAAATGGTTAATTAATCAGTGAACATTTCATGTTATGACAACTCTGTTGTCCTATACAACTTAATAACTGTATGGAGTTAGATATCGAAGACCTCCCTTCATGGACTGTAAAACAAATTCTGTCCTATATAATTATGTATGAGAAGATATCGAAATTGCAACAATAGATTATTTAGAAGTTAATTACAATGAAAATAGATCATATCAAAACCAATGGAATACAGTCAAGGTGTTAAACAGTGGGGAATTTATGGAGGTAAATGCTTTCATTATTAAATAATATTGGAAATAAAGAAACTAAGCATTTAACTTTTTTAAAAAGCTGGAAAAGGACATGAAACTTAAAAATCAGAAATTAACAAAGATATAAGTATCAATCAAAAAATAAATCCCCCAAGGTCTGATTTTTTTGAAAAGACTAACGCATTCCAACACTAGACAAGAGAAAGGAAGAAAGGAAGGGAGGGAGGAAGGGAGAAAGGAAGGAAGGAAAGGGAAAGAGAGAGGGAGATGGAGAGAGAGAGAGGGAAGCCAGAGCAAGGCAATTATAAAACATTAGGAATGGTAAAAGGTCTTGTTCTCAAGAGATCAGGTTCTGGAAGACTTTCAAAGTCCATTTGTTCTTAAATCTAATGTAATGATATAAAGTGACAGCTATCGCCATCTGTTGGTAGCAGACAGAGTTGACACCTTTGCTCTGCCTTTGTTCCTATCTAAAAAGTCTTATGAATTGAATTTTCAAAATTGTTTTTAATTTACAACTTCTGAAATATTTCAAAAGATACAAAGTACCTAAGATACTATGTCAATTATTTTTTAAATCTTTATTAATGGGAAAACATTGCAAACTACAAAAAAACTAAACATGACTCAAGAAGAGGTAGAAAAGTCAAAACCACAAATGACCAGGTGAGTACTTTTAAGAAAGAGATTCATTCCTATATCCTTAAACTCTTCAAAAATGTTGAAACAGAGGAAGACCCAAATTAATTTTATAAAATCAGTATAACTTTCTGATACTGTTTTAAAAGCTGAGAAAAATACCTGCAAAAAGATAATTTGAAGACAAATTACAATTTCTATATAGATTCAAAAAATCATCTAAATAATTAGAGCAAGTTAAATACACCTTATAGTCAAAGAATATCACACTGTGTCCAGCAAGCATTATTTCAAGATGTGCAAAGATAGTTCAATATTATCATCAGTATGATTCAAATAATAGATCCAAGAAGAAAAATCCTATGATGATCTTGAAGGATGAAAAGAAAACCCTTTGAGAACTGTATTCTTGGTTGAACAATCCTACTGTACTAGGATTGGAAGAATAGTTCATAAACATCAGCAAGAGTCCCCCTCCTTCCAAAATCAAGAGTAAGAAAATGATGCATGAAATAACCACTATTTTTCAATATTCTCCTGGAATTTTTGGTTAGTGCAATGTAAGGAAAAGAAGTAACATGTAAACTACAACAATATACATAAATATTTGGTTTCAGAAGTAAAAGAGAATCAACAAAAAAACTATTAAAATAAATAAACTAGTGCAGAAAGGTAGCAAACTAGAATATAAATATGAACCCAAACAATAGGTTTCCTCACATACTAGCTACAATCACTTATAAAATATCATGGGGAAAATCATTTTACAAAAGTATCAACAACTATAAAATTTCTTGAAAAAATAAACTTTAAGACATGCTTTTTAAAACCCACAAAACTGTAAGAAAAATAAAAATAGAACTGGACAAATAAAGCAACATACTATGTTCATGGATGAGGAAGCAATATGGCAAACAAACCAGTTCTCCAAATGAATCTGTATATATAAATACAATTGCAACCTATATCTCAATAGGATTTCTTTTTGGAAAATGAATACAAGTTTTCAAAAATTGAACTAGAATGATAAACAGAGAACACCCAGGATTTTTTTGTTTAGATGAAAGGAAATAAATTGGGCCTTGCCTTAACCAGTTTTTTAAGTACTCCTAGTCCTGGTGCTCAGTGAAACCCAACAGAAAGTTCAGGAACAGAAAGAAAGACTTGTAAGAATGTGGTATGTGATAAAAAGCAGCACCATAGAGCAGTATGAAAAATCAGATAGATTATTAAGGAATGGTATTGAAGCAATTGGTTAAGTGGAAAAATATAAAGGTAGGCCCTACTCCAAAAATAAGGTGATTGTTCTTAGTTTTGAATTATCTGCTGCCTTTCCCATGACATTATACTTCCATGCCCCACTGACACCAGGGTTAGCCATGTGATTGGATTTGGCCAGTGAAATGTGAACAGAAGTGACACAGACCACATCGTAGCAGAAGGTCTATGTGCCATTGCATGTCCCCAGTGTTGCACCTTGTCCCTCTGCCAGGAGACCAGGGCCTGCCCCTTCAGTACAGGTCCCAGAATAAGCCACACTTGGGACAGCACCAAAGCTAACCTATGGCCAACGTGTTAAGGGAGTGAGAAATAAATAGTTATTATCACGAGCCATTGGAATTTGGGGACCATTTGTTTCCACACACAACTTTTAAAAAAATGTAGAGTGATATAAAAATAGAAATAAGATAAAATGTAAAAAAGAAACTACGAGGTCTACAGAAGAAAATACTGATGAATATTTATATAATCTTATGTCTAGTTAGCTATAACATGAAAGAACAACACTTAAATGAAGCAATTTAAAGACTTGGCTACATAAAAGGTTAAAATTTCTGGTCTACAAATATTCAGCCAGCCAATAGCAAACCAGGAAAATGTATTTGCAGTGTATATGCCAAAGGATACATACGTAAAAGTTCTTACAAGTGAAAAAATAAAAAAACTAACGTTCTATCGAGCCAAAGACAGACATTAATAAAACTCAATTCTCAAAAGAAAAGCTAAAAATAGCCACAAAAAATGTTAAAATATACTTAACTTCACTAATCATCAAAGAAATGTAAATAAACATTGAGATTGCTTTCACTATCTTATTAACGGAGATATGAAGTATGATCATGCCCAATGTTGGCAAAGGAATAGGAAAAGAGGCATTCTACACTGCTCTTGAGGGTATAAATTGATATAAAATTTTTTTTAAAAGCAGTTGGGCAAAATGTCAAAAGACTTAAAAAGTGACTCAGAAAGTCTACTTCCTGGAATTTATTCTTAAAAGGATTGGATAAATGGGCAAAAATATTACACATTTCAGTGTCATTTATAATAGGGAAAAATTCAGAGAAATCTTAAATGCTTAGTAAATTATAAATGATGATACATTTATACAATAGAATACTATACAGCCATTAAGGATGATTATGTAAATGTATATTTATAAGACATACATGATTTTTAAAGAGGGAAAAACAATTCATCAATATTTTGTTATTAACCGTTATTTTAAGAATATATAGTATATATTAATATAATATGCATCATGCACCACATAATGACATTTCAGTCAACAATGGACCACGTATATGATAGTGATTCCATAAGATTATAATGGAGCATACATAGAAAGCTGACATATGGCACTTGATATTGGCATTGTAGATCAAGAAAGGGAAATGATTGATACTTAGTGATGGTGCTGGGACATTTGGTTTTCCATGTAAAATATATCTATATAAATAAAAATATATGTACCATCTAGGTTTGTGTAAGTACTGTACCTGCTATAATATTTGCACAATGAAATTACCAAAGGATTTATCTGTCAGAACATATTCCCAGTGTTAAGGAACACATGGTTGTACATATACTTAATGTATATTTTAGTTGTTGTGTGCGCATATTTTTATACATATGTAATGTTTTTAATATCTAACAACTGCAGGAATAGCTAAATAATTTGTCTTTTGCATGAGTTTTTTTTTTCTTTTCATTCATATGCATTTTTGAAAACCTCAACAATGTATTTTAACATTATTAACAATAATACATTTTAAGAGGATATTCTAAAAGGCTGTGTTGTTTATCCCCATTGGGGATCACAGATCTCTGGGAATATACTCAAAGCCATTTATTGGCTGGCCATGAAAATGCACACGTGCAACCAGATATTGAATTCTGTATAGATTCCAGGGACTTCTCTTTCTTCCCGAACAGGATCCAAGGACATCATACGAAGAACACTTGGCACAGAAGCACAGCACATCTGATTTTTGTCTACTCTGGAGGTCATAACTTTGGATCCACTCAGTCTGAGTCTCTGTAGTGAACAATACTAACGAGTTATCTTAGTGTTTCATTAAGTTGGCAAAACACGTTTAGTGAATGAATGATTCCAAGGTCTGTAATGATAAGTGCATCATTTATTCTCCACCATTAGCAACATCACACTAGGAGGCATATACGGGGTTCCTGAGCTGACTGCATGTCCTTCTGCAGGAATGCAGCCCGTAACCAGGCAGGCCGAGAGAAGCAGGGAGACGTATTCTGCTCTGGTCTGGTCTGTCCCCTTCCCACGTCCTCTTCCCGTGTTGGAGGCTCCACTTGTCTCGTGCTGGGGTATTTGTTTCTTTATTCAGAGATCTGCAGATTGTATATAATACCAAACTGTCTGCAAATGCTTCAAGCTCACTTTAAAAACGTCTTTACGGAGACGTCTCTTCCTTTCTGCAAATTTCTAGTTGCCTGTTTTACATGTTAGGTGAGTGATGCTCCAGCTTTCTCACCTGAATTTTGTCCTACATCCGTGTTCGCTTTGCCTGTTCTGTTGTCTTGCCATGTTATTCTTTCTAACAGAGAGGTGACAGAGGGGCTATGTTCCTCCCCCTGCCATAAGAGTATCGATATTTGAGGTCCAAACTGAAAACCCGTCACCTCCCTCCCTCGCCAGGGCTGTAGCAGCATCAGCCCTGGGGGATTATTATGGAGCCAGTTCACACTTTCTCATGCAGGGCTCTGAAAGTGTACTCATTTCCCTGACAGCATTCCAAAGGCTCCTGAGACCACCCACCCAACTAGAGCCACTGCTGTCCCTTGGAAGTGCAGTTGCATTCTCTTAAGTGGGACACAAACTCTCGAAATTGTAAAAGCCAAAAGATTAAATGAATGAAGTTGCAATGCTCAACCGCTTGTATAAGTAAAGGTAAGTCAAATCGATAGGACTTTACTCCGCGTCTGTAATGGTTTCGCTTTGTAGGAAGTGTTAGCAGCGATATGAATTAAGAATAATGTAGGAAGACGATCCCCACACACATGAAATGTCTAGGCAACAAGATTTCATGTTTATCCAAATATTTAAAGTGAAATGCTCCAGATATGGAAAGCTTACAGTTTTCAAGCAAAAGCTTAAAAAAAAAAAAAAAAAAGTATGGAACTCTTTCAAAAGGAGCTAAAACATTTCTCTGCCTTAGGCAGAATATACAGAACACAGATTCACCTTCTCTGTGCATCTCCAGATGATCGCAAATGTCAAGTATCATGCTATGCTGTGATACACGGATCCCCGGGGGATCTTCACGTGTACAGGGTGCTGCAGCCACACTAGATGACTTAGAGCGACTCTAACGTTCACTTCGTATTTTTGCTTTTCATAGTTTTCTCTGTCTCCCCTTACGTTGCCATCACTTTCCTGCTTTGAGCAGGCTGCCAACCCCCCTCCACTTTAAACACGCTGTAGGCTGAAAACTATTTAGCCAAGTTTGGATAAAATTGTATCCAAAGTAAGAGTATATAAGCTATGAGCAAGTCTGGAATCAAGGTGTTCGCAGGCCACGTTGTCTCCAAAGGCTCCGCGAGAGAATCTTTTTCTGCCTCTTCCAGCTTCTGGTGGCTCCTGGCATTCCTTGGCTTGTGGCAACATCCCTCCAATCCCTGCCTCCACCTTCCCTGTTATTCTGCGTGTTCTTTTCTGTCTCTTATAAAGATACTTTCATTGGATTGAGGGCCCATCTGGATCCAGTACGATCTCATCTCGATCTTTACCTTAATTACATCTGCAAAGGCCCTATTTCCAAATGAAATCACATTCTGAGGTTCTGCATAGATACGGATTTGGGGGCAGGGGAGAAACTATTCAACCCACTACAGGGATCCATGACCGCAACTAGTTAAGAACCAGTGAAATACAGGATAAAATCCTAAAGTCCTAGGATGCCATTCCAGGGCCTTCAGGCTCTGCCCCGACCCCAAATCTCTGACCTCGTCTTCTGTAGCCACACTCCAGCCCACCTGCTGCTTCCACCTCCCAAACTACTGCCCTAGTCTGCTTCAGTACTGTGTTCCTAGAGTCGACGTTCACTGGGACTTCTTTAATTCCTTGAGTGTGCCATCCCATGTAGTTACTGCCTATGAGGTGGGTACTATCATTAGTTCCATTTTACAGGTGAGGGAAATGAGGGTTAGATAAGATAAAGAATTTGGCCAGCATCACAGAACTAGCAAGGAGCAGAGATGGGGATCAAACCCAGATTCAGCCAAGCCCAGAGCCTGTGCTCTTGACCATGAAGGATCAGCTTAGCATGTTCAAATAGCAGAGAAGACAGAGTGACTGGAGCAAGGCAAAGAGTGGTGAGAGACAGAAAGGTAAGGAGACCGGCACCTAATCAGGCACGGCCTTGGGTGTCTGGGAAGTCAAATAGTAATTCTGAGTGTAGCGGGAATCCAATAGGGACACTAGGGAGGATGAGATTTAGGAAAGACCATTAAATGTGTTTGTTATAAAGAGAAGTTTTACTTATGCATTCCTTCAGCTGTTCATTTATTGAGCACCTATTATGTGCAGGACATGGCTGCAGATAAGAGGGATACCATGGTGGGCATGTCAGATGAGATCTTGGTCTTCCTTGAGCTTATATTCTAGTAGAAGGAGAAAGACAACAACCAGGTAATAGATTAAACACAGCAATGCAGGTAGTGATAAGTGCTATAAAAACCACTGCGGAGTGGCAGAGAGGCGGGGGAGCAATACTCCAGACTCTTCTAGAAGGTGGCGTCTGAACTAGGCTGTGAGCAATGAAGAACCAACTGAGTCAAGATCTAGGGGAAAATCCAGTGGAAAGCAAAGGGAAAGAGGCTGAAGATGAAAGCATTTAGGGCTGGTTTAGTGTGCAAAGGCCAAGGAGAGGGAGAAGTTGATGGGACCCAGAGAACAGCAATAATGCACAAAAGTGCTATTTCTATGGCTGCATTTCAACATCCTTGGTAGGATCTGGGCAAAGGTGAATTATTGCCATCGGGACACTCTGTGACGGTTCATTAATACTCCTGACTAATGGAAGATGATGAAGATTGTGCAAGAAAAATGACTGCAGCAAATGCCTTGGCATCTCCGACACATCACCTTTGGCAAGGAGCCTCCTCAACAGATCTTGCACTGTGTTTGGCAGCTGGGCACTCTCAGAACTGCAAGGAGACACAGCAGACATGACCTTTGCAATGCCACAAAACCAAGAGAGCTTCAGGGGGACAGACCCCCAAAGACGACAGAGAATTCATTCATCTTCCGAAGCATGTGCTGCCATTGGAAACCTTGGCACCAGCCCTTGTGACCCCAGTCTACGCCACCGCAAAGCCAGCTCCTGTCACATCTCCCTTCGTCTCTTTCCTGCAGCCAAGCTGGGCAAGAAGGGACTAGACTCCAGCCCCTTGCGAAAGCTTCAGGCTGCATGTGTCACCAAAAGACCTTGAGAAAGTCATGAGTAAGTTTCTGAAATCTGTGTAGAAAACATTTGCCCAAGGAGACTCGTGACAAGGCAGGGCTCACGTTGCAGAACTGGCAGATATCACCATGGCTGGACAATTCTCCCTGACTCAGTCCTGTAAACCAGATGTCCCCAGGCATACTCCAGCCTGCTGAGGGCACTTTATTTTTTTTTTTAATTATCCAAATAAAAATGGCTCAAGCTCCCATCTCATACACGATGAGAAGTCCCAGGACCTTAGCAGTACCTGAGAGGGAGGAGTGGGTGGAGTGAGACTTAGACTCCCACTGGTCACCCCTCTTCCCTGCTTCTCCTAAAACCC
The DNA here is from genome assembly GCF_020740605.2 of Lemur catta. Taxonomy (NCBI): domain Eukaryota; kingdom Metazoa; phylum Chordata; class Mammalia; order Primates; family Lemuridae; genus Lemur; species Lemur catta. The sequence goes on along the minus strand of NC_059147.1, from coordinate 13,762,169 downwards.
ACTCATCTTCCTTCTCCTGCCCCCCAAACAATGCTCTCCCAAGGCTGTTGTGCGTGGTAACCTTAATGAGCCTTTTAGGGATAGCAGAAGTAGTTTCTACACAACCACTGCTTCACAGCCAGAATAACACCTGATTTAAAACTGCACCATTCTCATATACTTCCCCGTAAGTCCTCCTCCACAGAGAACTTCTCACAGCCTCGGTTTCCCCCCAGGAGCTGCCTACTGCCACATTTCTGGGGCCCTATTCTCACATGCTGGGCCCATCAAACCCTCGTTCTTGGGCACAAAGAGTCAAAACCTTCACTTTCCAAGTGGAAGCAGCCAAACTTCCTGACTTGCCCTCGCAATCAAGGCTTTGCCCAGAAGGAGGTAGAAAAGCAAGACAGAGGCTCATCTTCATCAACCACTTAGTCTCATCGAGGTATTTTACTCCATCAAAGAGCCATTTGCCTCTGATAGTCATGCTGTTCTTCCCCTAAAAGGTAGAAACTTGATACTCATTTTTGTTTTTTTACTAAATAGCAATTTTTTTTTCCTTCTGCCACACTGCCTCATGATGCTATCAAGATACATCAAGGTGAGCACCAGCAATGAATTCTCTTCCCTCCACGATACACTGAGATGACGCTTTAATGAAAAACAAAACAAAAGAAAAACCCAGAAATAAAATCGGGTCATTTGGAGTTTTTGAATTGGTGAAACTGCACAGTGGCAACATATGGTGATGTCCCAGATTCAGTTCTATGGCTAATTAATGGCCGTAGTGGATCCTCGTGGCCTTGCGCAAATCCTCCAAGACGTCTGGGCTGATTAGCACCCATGCAGTGGCCAACTACATTCCCAAAGCACTGTGCATCCACCATCATTAAGACGAGCCCAACTCCAAGCATAGAACTTAGGCGAGCCCACGCCCACACCACACCAGCCCAGGGAGCACCAGGCATTGCAGCCTGGGTCATAACCACGGTCTTGGCTTCTCTCACTTTTCTCCTGCTTTCGATCCTCACCTCCAATCCTCCAGGATCTGCCTGTGTCCTGACTCCTTGGCTTTGCTTCTATGCAAGCCCCATACACCTCCCTTTCACCGCTGACCAATTTTTGCTCCCCTGTGTTTGACATTCAGCATTCTCCACCGCAGGGCTTCTCAACCTCGGCACCCTGAGTGTTTGGGTCTGGATAATGCTTTGAGGTGCCTTGGGCATCATGAGATATTAAGCAGCATCCCTGGCTTCTTCTCTCCAGATGCCAGTGGTGCCCCTTCTCAATTGTAACAACCAAGACTGCCCCCGACATTATCACATATCCCCGGGGTACAAAATGGCACCTGGTTGACAAACACTGATCTACTGAACTTGCACTTACCATTTGTCAGCCCCTGGATGCCATGAGAAAACACCCCACAGCAGCTCCAGCTCTCCAAAGGAGAGCAGCGTGGACTGGGTATTCTCTGCATCTTAGTTCTCCCGTGAACCTGGGTGAGGTTCTGGCTGTCTAAGAAGCACTCTCTCAAGCCCTGCCTGAAGAACTCTAGTTCAAATACAAAAATTGGCTTCATTTGGCTAACCAAAGCCAAAACACCTGCTTGAACATTAATTTACCCAATTTTTAGCATGCTAGCAAGCACCAGTGATTCAATGGATTTTTTTTCTTCTTTCAGTCACACGTGGGGGCTTTCACCCAGCCCAGACACCAGGAAACCAGTAGGATCAAGAGGACAGAGTTGAAGTGAGGCATCAATGAGGAGAAACCAGGCTGTTTAACATCTATATTGAGTAGCTTATCAAGTCATTAAACCCTACAAACTTCCCTACAGACTTGGTCTTAACAGGGCTGTTCAAGGCCAAGGGTTCTCTAGTGCGGGGCGGTTCATCTTTAAAATTTTGAGATCCTATCATAATGCCATTGCTTCTGAAAGGAGGGTCATGTTTATAAAGGATGTGGTCACAAATTGATCGCATCCTTTGTAAAAATAAGATTGGATAGAAAGGAAAATGGGAAGACTACAGAAGTCTGGTAGAATATTAGAAGGAGGCATTTTTAAGGGGGGGATGGCCCAGAAAACTCGCCTCCTTTCCTGCTTCTCCTAGAGCAGCCCTGCTTGTGTCTATTCTGTTGCCTGGGCCATCCCTTGCAGATCTCCACATTCTCTCTCATTCATCCGTTCCATGAATATATTGACCGAGGACTCCTCTGAGCTATGGCCTGTGTTGGTGACTGTAGATTCAAGGATGAGTAAGTTGTGGGGAAGCAGAGCATCATGGGGAAGAACTCAGGTCCCAGAATTAGATACATCTGAGTTCTCATCAATGCGCTGCCACTTACCAGTTCATGCATCTCATGTCCCCTTCCTGGGCCTCCGTTGACTCTTCTGTGAAATTACTGTACAGTTTCAATGAGACAGTGATGTAAAGCTCAGGGCTTGGCACATAGCCCAGTGAACTACGAGTATTAAAGATAACAATGATGGTATAATGATACTTATTATCACTATTCTCAGGGAGTACGAAATCAAGTGTGAGGGGCACACGGGGAGGAAAGAAAACAGTCAACTGTAGCCAAGTGGGCTGGGGGCTGGGACAGGAAGCTCGTGGAGTGCAGTGGAGGCACATGAGACAGAATGGTTGACTATACCTCGAGAGAGGAAGGCGGAAGGAAGGCGTCCTAGAGAAGGTGACCCATGAGATGGCACCAGCGTTATCCTGTCATTGCTCTTCTCTTCAGGAACGTTGCCTTGGCTAAGGTCTCAAAGTAACTCCACTGGAGAACCCAAACAGTGGCCCTTGGAAGAGCTTCCAACACGCCTATGCAGGCTTTTCTTGAATAGAAAGGGTGATAAAGTCGCAATTGGCTGCACCAAGGGAAACAAGTCAAAGCCACGGTGCAGGACAAGGTCAAGAAAAGGTGTAGGGACAGGAGAGCTTGGTCCCACACAAAGCCCCCTGGTTTAACCGCTACACCACTATTCCTGTTTCCACTCAACATCTATTTCAATGTTCACAACCCAACAGTGAGAAAACCAGAGAAAGGAGACAAGGAGCTACTCTGTTTCCAACAACCAACATGCAGCGTTCACATAGCCTTGAGTTTTCAGATGCCCCAAAACTCTGGAAAGGAGAGAGAGTCTGGAGAGGAATGACAAGGGGTTTGTAGAGGAAACCTGTAGTTGGTGTTAGAAGAATTTCTTTGCACAAATTAGAAAAGTGCGAAGTTCTCATGCGCATACGTTCTTGTAATTCAGATGCCTACTCCAATCTCCAGGTGGAGAATTTATAAAAAATAAAGAGCTTAATTAGCAACTGAAACTCAAGGTACCACATTTACTCAAGATGCTCTTGTGAAGGGCGCTCTAGTTACCGCTAAAGTTTCCAGAGCAAGGGGAGAGGGCAACAGGAGAATTGCTCGGCTATTTCTAGAGCATGATTGTTGCCTTGGGAAGAAATATTTTGTTCTTTTTTTTTAAAAAAAAAAAACTACATCTGCTTTGAAGATTTTCCTGTTTTGAAATCCTATCAGTTCTAAAAATCAAGATATTTCCTCTAGCTTATTTATGTTAGAAGAAAGTTCCTTATTGATAATTCTTTCACAAAGGCATTGAGAGTCCAGGGATAAGAAGTTACTTCAAGCTGCCTGTTTTGGCAAATGCTTTGCCATTGGTCTTTTTATTTCGAGTCCTTGAAAAGGAACTTTAACACCTTGTTCTGACTGGTAGAGTACACATGTCAGTTACCAATGGCAATGTAAAAGACTGCCTACATTTTTGAAGATCCTGATTATTTCTTGTGCAATTATGGGTTATGATTTGATGAAATAAAATTAAGTTTGCTTTTTTTGCTTTTGCAGGGTTCTTTCCCTGTGCATCCCACTTAAATTTTCACACACTAATCCCAATAGATCATAAACTGTTATGAAGCGATTGGGTAACAGAGAGGTTTAAAAGCTTGTCTTCATTTTAAAAGGGGAATGCTTACTTTAAAGATTTATAGGCATTGAGCTTCCTGCCTCTTTGATAAGAAAATCATGCATTGTGAAAAGAGATTTTAAAACAAGCCACTGATTCTTCAACTGTTTTTCTATGGCTTTAACTTGCCTGGTTATTTATGAGTCTGCAGTCATTCCAAGACACCATTGTAAATGATGTAAAATCTGGTGACAGTTTTTAGGGTCAAATGCATAAATGTAAATAAATTATGTTCGTGCCTCCAGCAACCAGTCTCCCATGCCCTGATGGACTAGAACTCAGTTGGTGCCTATCTGTGACCATCGAGAACTTACCTTTTTGTGGATTTAATCTTTCATTCAACTAATATTTATCAATATCCTATTATGTGCTAGGTACTAAGGGACACAGCAGTGAACAAAACAAGCTATGGTCCTGGTCCTCATGGAGCTTACAGTGGAGGAAGAAAATTATAGGTAAAAAGGAAACACAAATAAGTATGACATTAAAAGTACAGGCAGGTGGGGTTGGGAGGAAGGAGTGGGGGGTTCTCAGAGAGCTTCCCTGGGGGAGCAACCAGACCACAAAACAGGACTGGCCAGGACAGCCTCCTCCCTCTGATACCCAACTCCAAGTGCCACCACCTCCTGCATCACAGAGGACAGTACCAAATCATGTGTCCTCCAGTGACATCCATCCTAAAATTAAGTGCTTCCCAGCTAAACACAAAGTGATTTACTTTTTTCTGCAAAGAAAACAGAAGTTCCACCTGTTGCTTACTCTCCAACCATCTTCCCTATGTTCTTTCAAATCATCATTTAACCATTTTACTAGACACATGATGACTTAGAACCACTGTAGCATCTTATCTTCCAATGATATCTGGGTAGACTAACAGTGAACCACTTAACATCTTTAAAAATTAATACTATTTTTAATTGGCGAGTCATAATTTTATTTATTTATAGGGTGTACATTGTAAGATGCCACAGATAAACCAGCTGCCTCCACAAGGACTTGTCTTTGTTATAAATTATCTTTTTCATAACACACACTTGGCCAATGCTCCTGAGTGAGTGAATGATGGGCCTCCCTGGCCTGTCCCAGGGCTGTGACTGGCATTAAGGCTTCTGACTCCACTTGGCTGGCCCTACTTTTGGAAACAGCTTCCCCACTCCAGATGTGAGTTATTGGGGGCTTCCAGTTCTGTACAAAATAGGCTCTCCCTCCGGGACCTTACCTCCTCCCTCTCAAGACACCTCTTAGACTTAAATCTGTTAAACTTCCCAGACCCCTCCTCTCTTTCTGCAAGACAGAGTGAGGCTCGCTGACTTTTCTCCTGGCTTCATTTCTTCTTCTTATGAATCTGCCTTGCCCCTGTTTCTGTCAATTCAATTCAACATTCACTGAGCACCTACTACACGCCTGACTCTTCCCTGGGGCACGTGAAGATGGGACAACCAGCATTCCCAAGGAACTCATGTCCTTTTATGAGAAATCATTCCTTCCAACTTCCAAACAAAATGCCTCAGTTCCCATTTTCAGCCTGATTTTCCAACTAAACTTATTTGCTTATTAGGCTACAAAGATTTCCCGAAACTGAATTCTTGGTGGTTGTGTAACTAAAGTTCCTTTCTTCTAAAAGAGTCTTGCCTAACAGAAATATAATTCATACCACAAACATGATTTTTAAATTTGAGTAGCCACAGCAAAAAAGTAAAAAGAACAAGGTGGAATTAAATTTAACAACATATTTTATTCAACCCACTATATCCAAAATATTACCTTTCAGTAGATAAGTGCCCTATCTCCCCAACATCAGTTCTTGTTACAAGCCAATAAACTGGCATCTGTTCTATGCTTTGGTCTCTGAGGGCTTTGTTCGTAGAAGTCTGTGATCCTGGGTCACATCAACTCTGGTACAAAGGAAGATCTTACTTCTTCATCGGCAAAGATGAAGGAGATACCCCACAAAGTAAGAGATTTATCAAGGTCAATCAAAGACACCTCCGTGCCTGGCTGTCATTTCCTAGGGGGACATTTTTCTGGTTTCTGCACACTTTCCATGACCAGAGAACAACTCTAGAAGAAAGATAAAAGCAAAACAAAAACTCAATTTCTTTTCCAAGTCTCTATTTTTTCTCTCTGTTTTCAGAAGACACCAGCAAAACACTAGTTCTAGCGTACTGTCCTAAAAATGGGTCCATGTGCCCCCTCGTGGCAGACATAAACGGATTCCGCAATTACCCACTTACCCAATCCTTCCTCTTCTGAACTCTCTCAGGAAGAGGAGTTTTTTGTTTTAATTTTTTTGTGGAGATGGGGTCTCACTATGTTGCCCAGGCTGGTCTCGAGCTCCCGGCCTCAAGTGATCCTCCCGACTCAGCCTCAGCCTCTGGAATAGCTGGGACTCCAGGCGTGAGGCACCACGCCTGGTTCTAGGGAAAGGAATTTTTAGCCCTTCCCCTCGGCATGGCGGAGCTCATTTACTCTTAGGACACGAGCATCAGCTCCCCAAAGGCAGCCTGGAGCTTCCCAGCCTGACCGGGGAGGCCTGGCTCATCTGACACCTGCAGCGAGGGCCGCGTGGGCTTTATGAAGGATTTCGACAGTGAGAGGCCGTGCCGCCTTGGCAAAAGAAGGAAGAGATTGGGAGCCCACTGGGAGAAGCTTCTTGAGGATGTCTCTCACGTTTGCTGGACATATACCATGGCCTCGGGGCAAGGAGTTGGGAAGAATGAGAACACTTAGCAGACTGTTAGGACGGTGTGATGACTCATCGTGCCCTTTGCCAACCCTAGAACATGCCATTATCTTCACTCCTCCTTCACTCCTGTGCTGCGCACTTGCCTCCTGCCCTCTGGGTCTCCCTCCCACGCCTGCCTCGGCCCCAGGAGGCTGATCTGTGTGGCTCCCTCGCCCCCTAATGTCCTGTTGGGTACAGCCAATGGCAGCCACCTGCAGAGATCTGAGGGCAGCAGGAGGATAAATCAGGGCAGTTACGTCTGGGCCTGTCCCTACCCGGGTGTGTCTTCGTCCCCGCATGGAGGGACGTACACAACCACCTTCTCCATGTACCCACGATGGCTTCCTCCCCTTGCCCTTTCAGGCCCAGGAAGGTCGTGTTCCAGGTTGTCACTATCCCCGGTCTGGTTCCCTTGAACTCTGCCCACAGCTTTGCAAGCAGTCATTCTCCTTGAACTATCCTTGGTCTCTCCTTGAACTATCCAGATGACATGTGCCATGTCCTTCCCACAGGGACCCTGAGCACGTGCTTCTCCCGACCCGAATGCTCCTCTCTGGCCATCCCTGCCTCGTGAGCTCCCACCGATACTTCGAGGAGGTGCACAGACGTCACCTCCTCTGTGAGGAAGTGTGGTAAGTAAGACACAGTGTTGGCTGGAGTCCCACAACCTGCGGACACGTCCTGGCTCTGCTCTGCGACCAGGAACCAGTTCCCTTCCCTGAAGGCGGAGGTGAGGGTGCTCACCTGAAGGCTGTGCCGGGGGTGACGTGTTCCCGTCCTCATGGCATTGGCGATGATTCATCTGTTTTCTTTGCTCTCATGACATTTTGCTAACAGCTTGATTGAGGTGTCATTCCTAGACCATACAATTCGCCCATTTAAAGTGCATGACTCAGTGGCTTTTAGAATATTCACAGAGTTGTGCGTCCATCACCACATCCATTTAAGAACATCTTCATTACTCCAAAAAGAAACCCTGTTCCCCTTGGCCGTCGCCCCCACATTCCCCCTCCCGCACCCCATCTCCCAGCCCTAAGCAACCACCGATCTACTTTCTGTGTTTATAGATTTGTCTGTGCAGGACATTTCATATAAATGGCGTCATGCAGAAGACAGTCTGTGTGACCAGCTTCTTTCATTAGCATGATTGTTTTTAAGGTTCATGCATGTTGTACCACGTGTTAGTACTGCGTTCCTCATTATCACCAAGTATTTTCCATTACATGGATAGATGGCATTTTGTTCCATTCATCAGTTGATGGACATATTGGTTGTTTCCACTTTTTGGCTGTCACAAATAATGCCGCTCTGAACATCTTTGTGCCCCCCAGCATTCTGTACGGACCTAGACTCAATTCCTACCACACTGGGTCCTATCATTTGTTGACATGTCTGCTCTTTGTGCCATTCCCCAGCGACTCAGCAGACGGTAAGCTTCCTGCGGGCAGTGTGCACGCTGGGGTCACTTCTGGCACACACCGGAACTAGCACAGCACCTGCCACGTAACAGACATTCTCTCATGTCTGTGGAATAATGAACCAACCATTCCACCAGTTTTGACAGCATCAAAAACACCCATGGCCACATCAGAATCTGGAGGCTGAAGAGGCAAGGGGGGACATTTCTCCAGCCTGACCCTTCCTTCAGCCTTCTATGCGTCAGAACCTCAACAATCTCACCATCATCTTTTAAAAGCTGTTGGCCTCATGATTCCTCATTTCCTAAAATGAAGCTCTATTTACAAAAGCCTTTGCTTTTTGCCTAGGTGGTCTGAATGTTTGAGAAATTTTATTAAACATTTGTTGTGCATCAGTAACAGCAAGACCCTATACACAAAGCCACTATCGACTTCAGCTATGGGAGAAGGTATCTGCCAGCATCTGTATCCTGGAGAGGGTTGGGGACAGTACTAATTGCTCTCCAACACTGGATCTTGATATATCACTGTACGTTCAAGAAGTTGTAGACAGAAAACAAAAATCAATGTAGAGTCTGATGGGCATACGGATCAAGACAAAAAAAACAAAACAAAACAAAACAAAAAAACAGAACACTAAGACAAGAAGGTATTTGGATCTGGTTAAATATTACATAGGGAAAATAGACTTTGTATGAGGTTCTGTATATGGTGACGATGCATGTAGGGAATTATTTAGAATGTAATGTTGCAATGATTGAAAGAGAATTCCTGAATCTGAATTAGATAAATGTCACAGTTTTTTAAAAAATGATGTCATAGTTAGAAAAACCCCTGAGGCTGAGGGTCAGATAAAGAATGCAAATGCAGGCCTGGCTTGGTGGCTCACACCTGTAATCCTAGCACTCTGGGAGGCTGAAGCGGGAGGATCATTTGAGCTCAGGAGTTCAAGACCAGCCTGAGCAAGAGTGAGACCCCATCTCTACTAAAAATAGGAAGAAACTATCTGGACAACTAAAAATATATATAGAAAAAATTAGCCGGGCATGGTGGCGTATGCCTGCAGTCCCAGCTACTTGGGAGGCTGAGGCAGGAGGACTGCTTGAGCCCAGGAGTTTGAGGTTGCTGTGAGCTAGGCTGATGCCACGGCACTCACTCTAGCCTGGGCAACAGAGTGAGACTCTGTCTCAAAAAAAAAAAAAAAAAGAATGCAAATGTAAATGGAAAAGAGAAGTGGGGGGAGGTGTGGTGGCGTTTGGGAGGAGTTTCTGCAGCTGACAGATAATAAACCCTTTTCTGGACAGGTAAAAGGGCTAGATTGAGCCTGTATGCTTGACAGTGCCTTGGCGTGGTATCTTTTTCCATCTTTTTGCTTACGCTTCTGCAAGTATGAAACCATCCATGTTGACTCACCTCTCTTGCTTAGGAGCTGCACTGTGTGAAGAAAGTATCGGACCATGAGATGATGAAATCACTTGTCTGACAATTTCTGGATGTTGACTGGTGAGTCAGCCATGGAGATAGCCATTGATTGCTCTTCCTGTTCCTTGCCACAACTGAAAATGGTGGCATCCACCTGAAGAGGCTCTGATAAAGAAATCAAGAGATACCATGAAACTTAGAGGAGTAAAGTGCCAAGTTTCAAAGATTTTCCTGTAAAATAATTTTACAGTGAAGGGTCATTTAGCCAGAATGGCCACGATCTGACCTCTTACAAAATAATACAATATTTCCAGATTTACATATCTCAACCTCAAACAAACACAATAAAAAGAAGAAAGGGCTCTTAGAACATTATGTAGAACCTATAGTATAGTAAAAAATAAATTAGTTTTAAAGGCATCATATATAACCCAGAAGAAGGGTTTAAAAAAAATTTTTTTAAGAGACAGAGGCTCACCATGTTGGCCAGGCTGAACTTGAGCCCCTGGCCTCAAGGGATCCTCCTACCTCAGCCTCCCAAGTAGCTGGGACTACGGGCGTGCACCACAGCACCTGGCCTCTAGAAGAGTTTTATCAAACATAAATGCATCATGCAAAGTAACTGACAAGGGTGTTAAATATAAGTCATCATTTGCACCCATAAAAAATCTGAATTAACTTGAAAATGAGAAAAAAAGACATACATCTAAATATGTAATAATGGAAACACACAAATCTATTTTACTTATCAATTCTCATACAGAGAGAATGTGCTTTGCACTTGTTTCCTTTAGATAAAAAACACATACATGAAAATGATAAATTACTTTTTTAAATGAAGATTTTATTTTCCAGGAAATCTGTGTTGATCTGAAGAGACACGATTCAATGTAACAGCAACACAGAACTTGAAGAATGGGACGGCACCATGGCGTTGATGAAAAGATCTGTCATCTGCTTTTTCCTCCTCTGCTGTTCTTTTTCAGGTTTCTCTTCCAGCTTCTACATCTGAGCCATCGCCTCCTGTTCAGTAATAAATGACATTTGTCCCATAAAATTTATGAGCTTTTCACAGTGTAAAATAGCATCGGGTAAAGGCATTCTTCACCCATCCATTACAACCCTGCCCGCCGCTGGTACAGCTCAATGGAGCTCACCATCCCCATCAATGGACCATTCATTTCAGGAAATCGCCCTTGAATTATCACAAGAAATGATTTTCAAATGTAGACAATGGTTTTTAAAACGAATATAACAAGCATATAACAATTCCATCATACACTCTTACATGTAGACTCCCAGATAAATGATCTTCTACTAAACTTGATGAAATGAAAGAATAGTTCATAAAAGATCTACTTCTTACATTGAGTAGGATATGAGGGATATATTTTCTATGAAATAAGAACAATCTGACATAAACTGTCGATCCATATAAAAAATTATAATTAAAAAAAACAGGTGGATAGGAAATGATAAAGGAAAGACTGATGCTGCCAAAACATGATTAAATGATGCAGAGAATTAATTTGAGAAAAACTAACAGAATTTTAAAAAATCAATTACTAAAGAGATATGGAATAAAAATAAAAATGCATATATTAGAGCAGGGATCCCCAACCTTTTTGGCACCAGGGACTGGTTTCATGGAAGACAATTTTTCCACTGACCGTTGGGGAAGATGGTTTGGGGATGATTCAAGCACATTACATTTATTGTGCAGTTAAACCTCTCTGCTAATGATAATCTGTGTTTGCAGCTGCTCCCCAGCACTAGCATCACTGACTCAGATCCACCTCAGATCATCACGCATTAGGTTCTCATAAGTAGTTCACAATCTGTACCTCTCAGATGCACAGTTTGCAGTGGTGCCCGCACTCCTATGAGAATCTAATGCCCTGCTGATCTGACAGGAGGCGGAGCTTATGCAGGGATGCAAGTGATGGGGAGCGGCTGTAAATACAGACGAAGCTTCACTCACTGGCCCACCGCTCACCTCCTGCTGTGTGGCCCAGTTCCTGATATCAGTCTGTGGCCTGGGGGTTGGGGACCGCAGTATTAGAGGAGTTGGCAGATATATTGGATAGATTACAAACATCCCACAAATGAGTGGATGTTTCTGCAGGAAAAAGAGCAAATAGATCAAAGCAATAATCGAAAGTGTAATAAGAGAAAACTTATACAAACTAAGCATTTTTAATGTTTGAGAAAGAGATAACCAACCATATTTCAGGCAAAATTAACAAGCAAATATCTATGCCAAAGAATACCATGGTCAAATTTTCAAGGAAAAATAAGGGACTGAAAAGTATCCTTTGGCCTTGGCAACCCAGAAGTCATGGTAATAGCTGAACTTTATGACAGATGTCTACTCTCATGACCTTCATTTCTTTATTCCAACTTAGTTCTCAACCAATTCATTATGACTTCCACCTTTCCCACTGAAAATTCTCTCACCAACAAAATCCAGAAACTTCTTGCAGCTAAGTCTAAGGACATTTTCTAACCCTGGTCTTGTTTGATCCGCTGGCAACATTTGTTGTTATTGACTAATCTTTTTGAGAAATATCCTTTTCCTTGGTTTCAGAGATGCCATGCTTTCCTGGTTTCTCTCCCACCTTTATTCATTCTCCTTTCCTGGAGCCTCCTTTTCTCCATCCTTAACATTAGACAATCTTCCAGGGTCTGTCCTTCTGTTTGACTCCATCTACACAGTTTCTCCGCAACTCCACCTTCTCCCTGAGCTTCCGTTATCATTGATATGCCAACAACTTCCAAATCCATGTCCCCAGCTCAGTCCTGTCCCATGAGCTCCAGACCCATATGTTTTATTTCCTGAATATGGACAGACCTGAACTCGTAACTTCTCTCCCTTCCTCTCCCGCACCTGTTCCTGTGCCACTATCCCCTATCTCAATAAATGGTGCCATCATCTATTCAGTTGCTCAAACCATAAATCTCAAAGTTATTTTTGATTCTTCTCTCTCTCTCTTGCATACACTCAAAAAAACCTAGTCCTGTTGGTTCAACATGTTAAAGATTTTCCACATCTGTATATTTCTCTCCATCTGTCACTCTTGTCCAAGCCTCAATTATCTTTCAATCACACTTCTATATGTCAACGAGGCCTCCAGTCTGGCCTCCTAGCAACTAATCATGTTGCCACATCCACCCCCAAATCCATTCACTCTGCAACCAGACAGATCTTTCTAATATGTCACCTAGCCAAGCCCACTACCCATAGCTATTTACTTTCAATTTGGCTTTTCTTTTAGAATAGTATCTTAAAACTCAAATATTATTAAAGAACTCTCCTTCCTTCCTACTTTAAGTATCATTCTCCCCTTTGCTCATTATCCTCCAGTATTCCTTACTGTGGCACCTGCTTCTCAGTCCCTTGCACTCGCATAAAATTTTCCCCTTTGTCTATACGTTTTTCTTTCCCCCTCTTCCCATCCCTCAACCTAGCCAATGTTAACTCATCATTCAAGTTCACTCTTTTGAGTTACCACTGTCCCCCAAAAAACTTCTCTCTTCTCCTTAGCTGGATTAAATTATTCTAGCTGCATGTGCACCATAGCCCTCTGAATGTCAATAAAGTTCATGACACTCTTAATTAAGCATTTAATATCAGTAGTTATAGCACTAGGAAGGTTTAAGCTCTGACTTTCACTGCTGTGGCCTCAGGTCTTAGAAAAGTGTCTGATACTGGTAGATGTTCAATACGTACGTGTTGAGTTCAACTGAAAGGGAAAATATTATATAAAAGTGTTTGACCTGAAGAAAAAGAATAAAAAGAAATAAAAAGAAGGTCTACAACAAATTTCTCCCCTACAGCAATACATGCCATGAGATAATGAAATAGTGGCTACAGAGCTTCAAGGAGGAAAAAGGTTCACGGCTCTGACATTTGGATTCATAATCATCTTCATGTGTTAGAGACAAGAGAAAGAATTAGACGGTCAAGTGTCAGGAAATAAGTCATTCAAGTATCTTTCCTCCAGTATTGTTTACATATATAGTTGGTGTTATATATATTAACAATGTCAAATACATATATATAAATATATGCACAAAATGATATAGATTTGAGATGTTTGAAAGCAAGAACTAAAAAGCTGGGAAGGTGCAGCGGAAAAGTAGTGCTGACCTTTGAAATCAGCGAAAGGTCTAAAAATCACCGAATCAAAGCACGAACCCGTGGTGAGAGAAGGGTGAACGCGATGCACCCACACTGCAGGCAGGTGGGCAAGGGATGGGGTACCGGGGAACAGGAATAACGCACAGTTTAACCCAACCTTATCAGCCAGCACTTTCCAGAATGGGGAGAGGAACTGGCTTGGAAGAGAGCACAGTCTGACCTGGGAAAACGACCGGATGATGACCGGGATCTTGGGTCAGAGCCGGTCCCCACAGTAACGCTTGCAATTCTGTGGATAACAGTAGTGTCCTCCCCTTCTAGTTAGGACTTTGCAGAAAGCACCCTTTTCCTCCAATCTATATTCTAAAGAGTCCTTTTGCACTGCCTGGAGACTGTGGGGTGGGATCACACACTCCAAAAAAGGAGCCGGCGTGTGTCGGGAACCGTGCGAGGACTCCAAGTCCCAAGGGGCCCTCCGGCCTGGGAACCGCTATGTCCCATCTGTGGACACTTAGCGAACAGCAAGAGGGCTCTGGGCAGTTCTCAGAAATTACTCATTCAGTATAATTACTCATCATGGGAGGAAAACGGGACTTATAACAAAAACGTGGTGGCCAAGAGAATTCTGGCCTTGTATTAATAGTGTTCCAGTATGAAAATAATGAAATCTTTCCCATAATATAGGCTTACTCCATTACAATATGAGGGAATTTTGAGGAATATATACAACCACATGTAGGAATGTGCCGGTCTACCAAATTTAAAGGGATTGGGAAAACTAGAGAAATAAGATAAGAAGACTTAACCAATCTTTAAAATATCTAAGAATATGGTAGCAGAAATTAAAATCACACTGGAAGCAATTTTAAAGAGTGTTTATGACACTGCAGAGAATGAAATGAGTAAAGTGGAGAACAAAGATGATAAATACTCTAAGAACACATTTTAAAATATATAAAAAAATACGAGAGAATATAAAAACCTAGAAGGCAGATCACAGAGATACAACCTAAATATATTGGGTATGTTTAGGAAAGGAAAAAAACAATTATACTGAAAGCAATAATAATATATATTACAAAATAAAATTTTATAGACTTAATAAAGGGTTTGATATTATAGATTGGAAACGTTGACCGTATTCTAAGACAATTTAGTACATAGAACATATCAGGGCATATATTAAAAATACATTCAAATTTAAGAACTGAGGGAAATTTCACAAGTATACCAGCAGAATAAAAAAAAATCTTATTACCTTCAAAGGAATTAAAATCATGTTTGTCTCATACTTCTCATTTGCAATAATAAATTCTAAACGTCAGTAGAGAAGACTTTTAAAACATACAACACAGGAACACTATATCAAACCAAAGTAGTCATTTATGTTTAAAAACAACAGGATGATATTCTCATCTTTAAAGATCTAAGAAAAGTTTCCGTCCAATCATACTATTTTGACAATACTACTTAAAACTATACTCTCCTGAAAATAAAAAAAAAAAATTAACTCAAAAGAAATATAATACATAACAACTGATATTGACTGTGATTCTATTTCTTAGCTGTAACTTCATCTAAAAATATACCAAGAGGTCAACTAGTAATGGAGAAAGTGTCCTAATTATTAAGTCTATTTAACATATTTAAATATATCATCCCACCCCCCCCAAAAAAAAACGAAGAGCAAAAAAAAAAAAATAGAAAGATTTTTGCTTTGTTTTAAATTCAAAGTTAGTGTTTCTACACTATATCATAATGAAAGATTAAATAGTGTTGCCCAGTGTCACTTTGGGCCTTGTTGAAGTAATTGGTACCAGACTTGGCCTCCCACCATAAACACATAGAAAACTGGAAAAATATGAAACAGCTGGATACAGATGTTGGACAACAGGCCATGCAGGACTAGGATACCTCAGGGAGAGAAAGCAAACAGGGACTCCAGCTTTCTGTCTGAGGGCACCTCTAGACTGTAGTGCAGACAGAGGGAAACCAAGGTGGTCCTGCGGAGCTGAGGTCAGAGAGGTTGGGTTTTAGGGAGGCGGGGGCAGCTGTGATTTGAAAGTCATTCATCAAAAATGAGGAAGCTACACAGAGAAAGAGCGAAACAAATCTGCATAAGGGTCTTTTTGTGCATGTCAATGAATATTAAGCTGTGCATGTACAGGGTGAAATTATTAATAGTGAGCTCTAGGTTCAAACATTCCCCAAACTCAGAGATTTTCAAGTTCCAACTACCAGAACGAGAGACTTTGTAGAACATATATATCCACTAAAAAAAAAAAAAAAAAAAAAAAATCCTTTAAAATAGAGAGAAAATAAATATTTTTTCAGACATACACAACATGAGAGAATTCATCTGAAACAGACCTGTACTGCAAGAAAGTTGAAAAAATGAACTTTAAGCTGAAGGAAAATTATGGCAGATGGAAAGCCAGATCCACAAAAGGGAATGAAGAGCACTACCACTGATGATATGATCTTCTATCTAGAAAACCCCAAAGATTCCACCAAGAGACTCCTGGGATTGGTCAATAAACTCAGCAAAGTCTCAGGTTACAAAATCAATGTACACAAATCAGTAGCATTCCTATACACCAGTAACAGTCAAGCTGAGAGTCAAATCAAAGACTCAATACCGTTCACAATAGCTACAAAGAAAATAAAATACCTAGGAATATACTTAACCAAGCAGGTGAAACATCTCTACAAAGAGAACTACAAAACACTGAGGAAAGAAATTGCAGATGACACAAACAAATGGAAAAACATCTCATATTTATGGATCGGTAGAACCAACATTGTTAAAATGTCCATACCACCCAAAGTGATTTAGAGATTCAATACAATCTCCATCAAAATACCAAAGTCATATTTCATAGATCTAGAAAAAATAATTCTACGCTTCTTTTGGAACCAGAAAAGAGCCCAAATAGCCAAAGCAATCTTAAGCAAAAAGAACAAATCAGGAGGCATCGCATTACCAGACTTCAAACTATACTACAAGGCTATAGTTAAACAAAAAAAAAAGAAAGAAAGAAAGAAAAAAAAGAAATGAAGAGCACCAGACATGATAAATATGCAGATAAATAAAAAATTTGTTTTTCTTATTTTTTAACTTCTTTAAAAACACAATTAACCATTTAACACAAAAATAATAGCAATATATTTTGAGATTAATAAAATATGTAGAGGTAAAATATATGACATCAAAAGTACAAAAAACAAGAAGAGGAAATGAAAATATTCTGTTGTATGGTCCTTATGTTATACATAAATTATTATAATATATTAATGAAAAACAGACTGAGATAAGTTTTTAAAATATATATATATAACTCAGAGAACAATCTCACTGTAAAAATAATAAAGACGTATAGCATAAAAGCCAACAGCAAAGATAAAATAGAATACTAAATAAATAAATAAACCCCAATTAATCTAAAGTGGGAAAGAGAAAAGTTAGAAAGAAACCAAGAACAAAACTAAAAAACAAGTACCAAAATGAAAGACTGAAAGAGAGTCATATTAATAATTACATTAAATGTAAATGCTCTAAACACTCCAATTAATGCAACTGTCAGATTGAATAAAAAAGAAACTTCAACTATATGCTACAAGAAACTGTATCTCTATAAAAAATGAACTTTATAGCAAAGAAAGCCTCTATGTTAATTAAGAAAAAAAATTAACTTTAAAAAAGACATGAACTTTAAACATAAAGATACAGATAAGTTAAAAGTAAGAAAAAAAAGAAGATGAAAAACACATACAGTGCAAACACTAATCATAGGAAAGGTGGAGTGACTATATTAATAATAGACAAAGTAAACTTCAGGACAAGGTATATTTCTAGGGATTAAAAGAGACATTTCATAATGACAAAAAGGTCAACTCACAAGGAAGGTAAAACAATTACAAATATGTACAAAATGACAGAGCCTCAAAATACATGAAGAAGAAAATTGACAGAACTGAGCAAAGAAACAGATATGTACATAATGGTAGTTGAAGTTTACAATAACTCCTTTCACTGCTTGATAGAACAGAAAGAATATCACCAAAGATATAGATGAGTGGAATGACATCATCAATCAACCTGACCTAACTGAAATTTACACAGAACTACATCCAACTACAGCAGAATACACATTCTTTTCAAGAGTACATGGAACATAGCCCAGATAGACGATATGGTGGGCTATGTAAAACCTCTTGATAAATTTAGAAGGATTGAAATCATTAGAGTACATTTTCTGATCATGATGAAATTAAACTAGAACTCAACAGAACATCTCCACATATTTGCAAATTAAACAACATGCTTTTTAAAAGTCCAATAAGTCAAAGAAAAAATTACAGAGGAGATTAGAAAATATTTTGAACTGAATAGTAATAGAAACAAAATATATTTTTAAAATGTGGGATGCAGATAAAGCAATACTTAGAGGTAAATTTATAGGTTTAAATGCTTATATTAGAAAATAAGAAAGATTTAAAATTAATTATTTAAACTTGATTTAATCTTAAGAAGTTAGAAAAAGAAGAGAAAATTAAACTCACACCAGGTAGGAAAATGAAAATGATAAAGATAATAAAAGAAACAAATGAAATAGAATATAGACACAAACTTGAGGAAATCAGTAAAACCAAAATCTAGTTATTTCAAAAGATAAATTAAAATAATAAATTCTAGTTTAACTGATCAAGACAAAAGAGAAGAAGCAAATTCCAGTATCAGGAATAAAAAGAAGACATTACTATAGATCTTACAGGTCTTAAAAGGTAATAAGAAACTATATATTAACAGCTTATGTCAATAAATGTGGTAACCTAGATAAAATAGACAAATCCCTTGAAGGACATAAAATACTAAAACTGATGCAAAAAGAAATATAAAATATGAAAAACCATTTTATATCATATAAATGTAATTCATAATATAAAACATTTCCACAAAGGAACCTACAAATCCAATGGTTTCACAGATGAACTCTTTTAAACACTTAAGTAAAAAATAATACCAACCATGCATAAATTCTTCCAGAAAAAAAATGAAGAAGGGAACACTTTCCACAACATTTTGAGGCCAGCATTACCCTTATAGCAAAAGAAGACATTACCAGGAAAAAAAGTACAGATCATTATCCCTCATGAAGATAGAAAAGAAAAATCCTCAATGAATATTAACAAATCAAGTCCAACAATGTATAAATAGGATAATACAGCAGGGCCAAGTGTGCTATATCCTAGAAATACAATGTTGGTTTATCGTTCAAAAAAAATCAAACAATGTAATTAGCTATTTTTACACTTTAAAAAATAAAACCACATGATCATCTCAGACAATGCACTTGACAAAATTGAATACCCATTCCTGACAAAACCTGTGAGAAGTCTAGGAATAGAAGAAACTTTCTCAAACTAATAATAATAATAAGCATATATGAAAAATCACCAGCTACATTATTCTTAATACCAAAAGGTTGTAAACTTTTTCTCTATGATCAGAAAAAGAGCAAGAATGTCTACTGCACAACTCCCAGGCAACATTTTAGTGGTGGTCCTAGCCAGTAAACCCATTATAAGTCAAAAATATTGCAAGTTGAAATGCATTTAATGCTGGCAGCAGAGCAGACAGTTCCCAACTTATGATGATGCAACTGATGATTTTTCAACTCTACAATAGTGCAAAAATGACATGTATTCAGTAGAAACTATAACCCTACCATAAGACATAAGGAGGTCCTCAACTTATGATGGAATTATGTCCTAATAAATTCATTATAAAGTTGAAAAATCATAAGTCAGGGACCATCTGTACACAGATGGGCCTTATTTCAGTAGTGAGGAATAATTAATACTAAACTTAGTGTTTCTCCATAATTGCCTATCAAATATTAAAAACAAGAGACATAAAAACCAAACTGTTTTCCAGTAATTTTCTGCATCCCACAATAAAGCTCAATAATATCTATAGGAATACAAAATATACAGTACCCAACAAGGCAAAATTTACAATGTCTAGCATCTAATCAAAAATTACCAGGCATACAAAGCAACACAAAACATTACTCAAATTCAGCATGTAATCAAATCAATTGAAACCTACTCAAAACAGACATAGGTGTTGTTATAAGCAGATAAGTACAATGAACCAGATATGATAACCGTATTCCATATGTTCAAAAAGTGACAGACAGGGAAGATATAAAAAGACCGAAATCAAACTTCTAGAAATGAAAACAACAAAGTGTGAAATGAAAACTACACTGAATGAGATTAATGGTAGATTAGATATGGTAGAAGGAAAGAAAGAGTTGTGAACTTAAAGACACAGTAATACAAACTATTCAAAATGAAACACTGACAATTTTTTAAAACGTGAACAGTCCATCAGTGAGCTATGGGACAACTTCAAGTGCCCTAATATACATGTAATTGGATTTCCTGAAGGAAAGAAGGGATCAGGGTGGACATAAAATAACAATTTGAAGAATAGTGGCCAGGATTTTTCCAAATTTGTTGAAAACTATAAACCCAGAGATCCAAAATGCTCAACAAATCTGAAACACAAGAAACATAAAGGAAACTGCAACAAAGCACATTACAATGCAATTGCAGAAAAGCAGTAATGAAAGAAAAAAAATTTAAAGCAACCAGAGGAAAAAACACTCATTGCATACAAAGAAATAAAGAAAAGAATATCAATAGGTTTCTTATCAGAAACAATGCAAGCAAGTATAGAGCAGAGCAACATCTTTAAATGACTGAAAGAAAAGGCTCTCAACCTAGAATGCTATACCTAACAAAAAATAAGTTTCAAAACCAAAGTTGAAATAAACACATTTTCATACATATAAGAGCAGAAAGAGTTCATCAGCAGCACTACATAGAGATGTTAAAGGAAACCCTTCAAACATGATACCAGATGGATACTTGGATCAACACAAAGGAATGAAGAACACCAAAAATGGTCACTTTATCAAAAAGACAACTGCACTTGAATGTTTATGACAGCACAATTCACAATTGCAAAGATGTGGAATCAACCTAAGTGCCCTTCACCTCATGAGTGCACAAAGAAAATGTGATTATACACACACACACACATACACACACACACACCATGGAGTATTACTCAGCCATAAAAGGAATGAAATAAGGCCATTTACAGCAACATGGATGGAACCAGAGACCATTATCCTGAGTGAAATATCTCAGAAATGGAAAAACAAACACCGTATGTTCTCACTAATAAGTGGGAGCTAATAGATGAGTATACGTGGGCACAAAGCGATATAAAGGACATGAGAAACCAAAAACAGGGGAGGGCAGGAGATTGAGTGTGGGATAAAAACTTATCTGTGGAGTACAATGAACACTATTCTGGTGATGGGCACAACAAAAGCCCTGACTTAAGCATTATACAAGATATCCATATAACATAAACCTTTGTACCCCCCTTAATTAATATTTTGAAATTTAAAAAAGAATGGAAAAAAACCCACCACCTTGCACAAAGTTCATCACAACCTTACACAAAAAATACTTCTGCAAGGACATCCTCCCAGCAAGTGCCTGTCCAACCTCGGCCTGGTGCCACCCTTGTTACTGATCCTTGTAGCCAAAGGTAATTATATCAAAACAATTATGTAATCCTCCTGATTTCTCCTCTAAAAACCTTTGTCTTTGTTTACCTCCCTGAATATGCATATTCCCATTGCAATGCTCTATTCCCAAATATCATTTCATTTTCAGAAAAAAAAATCTGCTTCTCAGAAAGGTATTACTTTAAAAAGGAAAAGAAAAGCCACAGACTGGGATATAAAGAACTTATATCCAGAATATTCAAAGAGTTCTCAAAATACCATAATTGTTTAAAAGCCTAATTAAAACCTGAGCAAAAGATTTGAAAAAACACTTCACCAAAGTGTTTTTGTAATGCAGTTTAACAAAACGGTATAGTTACATTTTGTGTGATTTTGAACTAACTAAGTTAAATAATGGGATATAAACATACTAAGAAAATTTTACTTTATGTGAAAATTTTAAAAATAATGCAAAGCCCAGCACTTTTAAAACTTGAAAAACAGCAAAATTATAGAGCTATTTCTAGCCAAGTGAATTTTAAACAGTGGAGAGAAACCATAGCATGGTAGTTAGGAGTTTGGCTCTAGGGTCAAGCCACTTGGGTTTAAATTCATCTCTGCCATTTATAAGCTGTGTGACCTTGGGCAAATTGCTTTACCTCTCTGTGCCTTGGTTTCTTCAACTGCGAAGAGGGACTAATAATTACAACCATGCTATATGATGTCACAAGTATTAAAAGAGTTAATATATTTAAAGTACTTAATATACAGCCTGGCATATATAAATATTGCCTAGCATTTGTTATGACAATGATGATAATGATGATGATGATGATGATGATGATTGATGTTGCCACTTGATGGCACTACATTAGCAGAAAACAAATATATCCACTATCCTTTGTCATTATCCCAAGACTCATATTGCTGTTAAATGCCAGAATTTCTACAGCTGATTTTGAAATGTACAGAAAAGCACACATTTCAAAATCTCTGATTTTGTTGGGCATTTATTATTTTAATATGGTATGCAGTAAAAATAATAGTTTACAGTAAAAAATAATTTATAATTTAAACTATTTGTATGTTTATAAGAATTTTCAATAAATAATACAATTACTGTTGCTGAAAGGATACCCCTAAATCAATAGCTTTAAAACAGAAGTTAGATATGATACACTATTATAAGAAGGGTAAAAAGCCATCATGATATATTATGCCCCTCAAAAAACATATCAGAATAATGCCGAAAAATAAAGAATCATTAAAGCAAAAAGACTACAGTGGTTGAATGAAGATTTATGCACACCCAGAATACCCTCTCTCACACACTTTACATTTACTCCAATGAGAAAATCAGTCTTGGATTTTCAAAGTCTTCAGAAATACTTCCCTCACATAAAATACAACTATGTGGTAAAGGCAGACCAACAAACACAACAGTAAAGACCCTTTATGTGCTAGCATCACAATACATAAAGCAATTACTATAAAAATTTCAAGGAAAAACTAACAAAAAAAGTAGACTAACACACTTGATTTCAATAATACACACACACACACCCCAATCATCTACTAGTCTACAAGAAAAGTCCCAAATTTTTTTCAAAAATACAATTTGTATCCCTGGTGCAGTGGCTCATGCCTGTAATCCTAGCACTCTAGGAAGCCAAGGTGGGAGGATTGCTTGAGCTCAGGAATTCGAGACCTGTGTGAGCAAGAGTGAGACCTCATCTCTACTAAAAATAGAAAAATGAGCCAGGTGTCATGGTGCAGCCCTGTAGTCCCAGCTACCTGGGTGGCTGAGACAGGAGGATTATTTGAGCCCAGGAGTTTGAGGTTGCAGTGAGGTACGATGATGCCCCTGCACTCTACCCAGAGCAACAGAGTGAGACTCTGTCTCAAAAAAAAAAAAGGAAACTGAATCCCCCTCCTCACTCCCCCTTTCATATTAAAAAACATTAAAAATTAGAATTTGTACAGACCATATGATCTCACCACTCCACCACTTAGTGAAACAATAAATAGTACATTGCAAAGAATGTAGTCAAAGCTGTATTCAGAGGAATAGTCATAGTCTTAAATGCTTTCACTATTAAACAAAAAGTAATAAAAATAAACATTACTATAGACTTGTAGTAAAGCTGAAAGTACTGGCACGAGAACAGGCATATAGACTTTTGCAACAGGACTGAGAATCCAGATATAAAACCATCCTCATATTGTCATCTAATCTTTGAAAAAGCAGACAAAAATATACATTGGGGAAAAGAATCCCTATTCAAAAAAATGGTGCTGGGAAAACTGGATAACCACATGTGGAAGACTGAAACTGTATCCCCACCTCTCCCCTCTCACAAAAAATCAACTCACTGGATAACAGACTGAAACCTAAGGCATGAAACCTTAAGAATTCTAGAAGAAAATGTTGGGAAAACTCTTATAGACATTGGCCTAGGCAAAGAATTTATGGAGAAGACCCCCAATCACAGCAGCAACAAAAATAAATAAATGGGACCTGATCAAATTAAGAAGCTCCTGCACAGCCAAGGAAACTATCATTAGAGTGAATAGACAACTTACAGCATGGGAGAAAATATTTGCATGCTACACATCCGATAAAGGGCTGATAACAAGACTCTATATAGAATTTAAGAAAATTAACAAGAAAAAATCAAACAACCCCATCAAAAAGTGGGCAAAGGACATGAACCAAAACTTTTCAAAAAAAGACAGAATAATGGCCAGCAAACACATAAAAAAGTACTCAACATCTCTAATCATTAGGGAAATGCAAATCAAAACCACAATGAGATGTCACCTAATTCCAGTGAGAATGGCCTTTATCAAAAAGTCCCAAAACAACAAATGCTGGTGTGGATGTGGAGAGATGGGAACACTCTTACACTGCTGGTGGGACTGCAAACTAGTGCAACCCCTGTGGAAAGTAATTTGGAGATATCTCAAAGAGCTAAAAATAGAAATACCATTAGATCCAGCAATCCCACTACTAGGCATCTACCCAAAGGAAAAAAAAACATTCTATAACGAAGATATCTTCACTTGAATGTTTATGGCAGCACAGTTCACAATTGCAAAGGTGGGGAAGCAACCCAAGTGCAAAGTTCCAGAGATGGACAGTGGTGATGGTTGTGTCACAATGTGAACATACTCAATTCCACTAAACTGTACACTTAAAAATGGTTAAAATGGTAAGTTTTATGTTATGTATATTTTACCACAATAAAAAAAGTCAATACTTGGATTACCTGGAGTAAGGCTGGCACTATGTGAATGTTCAACAATTATTTTTTAAATGTATGACTAGTTTTGAAAAGTTAATGGGAAAAAAATATTCATTCACAACAGAGGTGGAAGGAAGGAGAAAGGGAGGGAGAGGAGGAGGCAAGGATGAGAGAGAGAGAGATATAGGATTCCCATGAAGCTAAAAATGTTTTTAAGGTACATTAAAGACAATTTGATTTTTTTTCAAGAAAAAAGCTACATCATATTTCTGGATGAAAATATTCAATATTCCAAAGAACTAAAATTTCCCTAAATTAATCTTTAAATGTAATTCAATTCTAGTCAAAATATCAGCAGGATTTCTCTTTCAGAATTTGACACAATAATTGTAAGGTTTATCTGGAATAATAAATGACTGAGGACAGCCAAGAAGACTTTTGAAAATTCATAACCAGGAAGGAGGAGCCATACAAGAAATGCATAATGTGACATACAATTTCTTTTATTTCCTTCCAGAAAACTAGAAGTTTGGATTTTTTTTTTCAGCTTATTCACAGTTGTCCAGAGAAAGAAAAGGACATTACTGCAAGCTGCCATTTATGTTTCTTAATGGCCAACAGGAAATTTACTTTTTTCAATAGAAATATCTTGCTTTCATAAATTATATAAGAATACATGAATATCTTTCAAACTCAAAGCCCAAAATCACAGATTATGAAAATATTGGGTTCTGTTAACAAACTTCAGTTAATTTATATAGCACAGCTTTTCTTTTCATTTCCAATTGTGGTGTTCTACTTTTAAAATACAAATATACAACGTATTAATATTAAAAGCAGGTCAAAAAACACTTTTTCATTAAAAAATGTGAAAAACATAAATCAAGAACAATTTTTAAAAGGGTGATGGTAATGATATCAAATAAACCAACATATTAATAAACAGAATAGAAAGTTTAAAACTGGCACCAAGTATCCAGTGACTCCAGTGGAACTGGGAAAATGTCCTACTGTTAAATATCAGGGGTCTAGTAACAGGGACTCCAGGATTAGGTGACGTTTTGCTTTCCACTTTGCATTGCTTTGATCTGGTGAACAGAGCCACCAGGTGATGACCTTTGACTTCCTACCTTTCCCTTGGTGATAGTAAACCTTGGGTGGTTTCCTGCATTCCTTTAAAAAATATTTGGTGGAAAGGTAACCAAGCAAGGTAATCTTAGTTTCTTTGACATTTATGGGCAGATGCTGAGGACAAAGACCCAAAAGCTCACAAGAAGGTACAGGGGATCTCCCAGAACAAAGGGCAAATGTAGCAATAACGAGATAATTGATCCTGCCACCCCAGATAACATTCTCTCCAATGGCAGGAAAGAAGAGAAATTCAGCTTAAAAATAAATGAATGCATAAGTCAGTCTTTTTGTGCTTGGACTAGGCTATCACCTGACAGGTATGGTGTGAGGTGTGGCCTGCGGCCAATAAAACTGCCTCCAATTCCACCTTCCAATTGTTACTACCCTAATTGACATGGTGACCATAACACAGACATCAAAGGTTGCACTGCACAACCGGTTATTTTATTACTTTTGTGATGATGCCAGAGAAGTCCAGGCCAAGAAATTCATAGAACACGCGATCCACCCTAACAACACCAGGGGTCACATGAGGCTTCCCTGAGGACATTTGAGAGCTCTGAGGGGGCAGCAGAAATTAAGTAGACAGATTGGCTGGGGAAGAGGGTGAGCATGTGCAGAAAGGCTTGGCACAAAGGGGCATGTAGTTCGGGGAACCAGAGGATGGCAATGGGGCTGGAGTGCAGAGACTGGGTGGGAGATTGGGGTCAAGGACACCACTGAATGTGGTGGGGGCAGCGACCCTGAAGGGGCCCATAAGTCATATTAAGAATGTTTATCTTCACCCTCGGAGCAATGAGAAGCCACTGAAAGACTTGAAGCAAGAGGGTGATGTAACTAGACTCGTGTTTTGAAAACATCACTCTGGCTGTAGACCAGAAGGAGGCAAAGGTTGGGAGACCAGTAAAAAGTCCACTGAAGCACGATAAAGAAAGGTGGGGGGGGGGGTTACACAAGGGCAGGAGAGAGAGAGAGAGAGAGAGAGAGTGCACAAAGAGGTCAAGGATATTTCAACAGGACTTGGGAGTTGATGTTTGTTGGACCAGACCCAGAGGGCAATGGTACAGAGGACCTAAGGTGCCTAGTAGAGCCATTCCATATCACAAACATGGGAGAGAGGCCACGTTTGGCAGAAGGAGGACCAGAGATGTAGCATGAGTTTGGTTTTGGACTGATGGGTTTATTTGGCAGTGTTTATGGGATAGCCATGGGGAGATAAAAAGGAAGTAGTTGGGTATTTGGTCTTCAGCTCAGAGAAATGTCTGGAATGGAAATGTAAACTTGGAAATCATCAGCTCAAAAATGGTCATTGACATCACAGAAGTAGATGAGGTATCCTAGAAAGAGAAGATAGAAGAAACCAGAACTGCTGTAGGAAAAGGATATAAACTGGCAACCCACAAAAAAAGAAAAGAAAAGAAATGACCAATTGGATGTTCATTCTGGGAATTTAGCCAATGGAAATAATTATTTGGACAAAGACTTAGACACATCAATATTTATTACAGCAAGGTAATTAAGAGCCAAAAAACTTTTAAGAATAAATTTCCAACAATAACTGATTAAATAAACTGTTCCCATTCCTACAACAGAAATACACTTTAGCCATTAAAATGATAACAGAAAAAATATTCATTAATAGGGAAATATTTCATTGTGGTTTTGATTTGCATTTCTCTAATGATTAGTGATGTTGAGCATTTTTCCATGTTTATTGGCCATTGATCTATCTTCTTTGGAAAAGCTTCTGTTCATGCATTTTGCCCACTTTTTAATGGGATTTTTTTTCTTGCTGATTTGCTTGAGTTCTTTGTAGATTCTCGTTGTTAGCCCTTTAGCAGATATATAGCATGCAAATATTTTCTCCCATTCTGTAGGTTGTCTGTTTGCTCTGTTGATTATTTCCTTGGCTGTGCAGGAGGTTTTTAATTTAATCAAGTCCCATTTATTTATTTTTGTTGTTGCTGTGATTGCCCTTGGGGTCTTCTTTGTAAATCCTTTGTCAAGGCCGATATCCAGAAGAGTTTTTCCAACATTTTCTTCTAGAATTGTTATGGTTTCATGTCTTATATTTAACTCTGTTATCCATCTTGAATTAATTGTTCTGAGTGGTGAGAGATATGGATCCTGTTTCAATCTTCTACATGTGGCTATCCAATTTTCCCAGCACCACTGATTGAATAGGGATCCTTTTCCCCAGTGTATATTGCTGTCTACTTTGTCAAAGATCAGATGGCAATATGTGGATGGTTTTATACTGGGGTTCGCTATTGTTCCATTGGTCTATGTCTCTAATTTTGTGCCAGTACAATGATGTTTTGGTTATGATAGCCTTGTACTATAGCTTAAAGTCTGGTAAGGGACAATGTACAATATCTGGGTAATGGGCACACCTATAACTTTGGCAGCTATAAATTGTAAGCAGTACAAAAGCAATCCATGTAACCAAAACATTTGTACTCCCATAATATTCTGAAATAAAAAATAATAATAATATGGAAAGATATTCACAATGTATTACTGAGGACAAAAGCAAAATATAAAATAGTATGTATAATATTATTTCCTAGAAGGTAGGTATAGAAAAATGAGAATGATATAAACCAAAATATATATATGGTAGCATAAGTTGATTTTT
This sequence comes from Lemur catta, assembly GCF_020740605.2. Taxonomy (NCBI): domain Eukaryota; kingdom Metazoa; phylum Chordata; class Mammalia; order Primates; family Lemuridae; genus Lemur; species Lemur catta. The sequence goes on along the minus strand of NC_059147.1, from coordinate 13,733,896 downwards.
ATTTTTCTTGTTTATCTATAATTTCAAATTTTTCTACAGGACAAGGGTATTGCTTTTATTTTCATGGCAAATAATAAAATTCTTCTAAAACATTTAACATAATATGATAATAAAAATAAAAGTTTTATCACAAATAAGTAATTCAAAATATTGTTCAAGACTGCCAAGACATTATACAATGGTATTTGATATTTATTTTAAAATACCACCACCAAAAACAAAAAAGATGAGTGTGTACATGCACACGTGTGTTATTAGTGTGGCAGGAACATGGAGGTGCAGGAGACAAGAGGGATAGATAAAGCAAGATTGATAAGATGTGCTAATTGTTGAAGCTGGATAATAGATTCACGTGAATCTATTATTTGTACCTTCATGATTTTTGAAAAATTCCATAATAACCAAAAGAAAATCTAAGAGACCAGAAAAAAACTGATATATTCAAAGGAAGGAATAAAGATTTCTTTTGACAATTAAGCCAACCTATAAATAAAATGTTGCTTGACCATTTAAAAAATAAAAATTAAAAATATTAGATGCAAAATGACTGGAAGCAAACCATACATATTTCAAAATGGGAAAGTCATTAAATGTATTTTCATATACTGAATGGAATTATTGTCAGATAAATATTTTGCTTATGAAGAATCTGTAATATGGAAAAGTGAAGTGATTAAACTACCCAGATTTTCCCTCCCACCCATCCCCACGTGTCATACTTTGATAATTAATTTCATATGTCAACTTGACTGGGCCCTGGACTGCCCAGATGGCTGGTTAAACATTATTTGTTGGCATGTCTGTGAGGATGTTTCTGGAAGAGATTAGCATTTGCATCTGAGTAAAGCAGATGGCCTTCCCCAGCATGGGTGGGCACCACCCAATTTGTTGAGGGCCTGAAGAAAACAAAATGGCAGAGAAAGGTTGAATTTGCCCTCCCAGTGCTGACTGCTTACACTGGAAATCAGTCTCCTGCCCTCAGCACTCCTGGTTCTCTGGCCTTCAGACTAGCAGTGGAACCTACACCATTAGCTATCCGGTTCTCAAGCCTTTGAACTACACCACCACCCTTCCTCGGTCTTCAGCTTGTAGAAGACAGATTCTAGGATTTCTCAGCCTTACTTTATACATCTAATTTGTTCTGTTTCTCTTGAGAACCCTGACTAGTACAGATTTCTTAGTTCAGACGGCTGGAACAAAATACCACAGACTGCGTGGCTTCGACCACAGAAATCTTTTCTCACAATTCTAGAGGCCAGAAGCCCAAGGTCAAGGCAGATTCAGTGACTGGGGAGGGCTGTCTTCCTGGTTTGCAGATGACTGTCTTCTCGTTGCATCTTTACACAGTACAGAGCAGGAAAAGTGACCATCTCTCAGCTCTCCTCCTCTAGGAGCACTAATCCCATCCATAAGGGCTCCACCCTCATGACCTAATTACCTCCACAGGCCCCACCTCCAAATACTATCACACTGGACACTTGGGCTTCCACATAGGAATCTGGGGAGGATACAAACATTCAGGCCTTTGGCACAAACCTAGTATTATACTTTCACTACACATCTAGTTTCATTTTTTCCCTTCCGCTGAGCCATGACATCATGTCTCTCTCTCATACTTAAATCTTTACCTGTAAACTTTCAATAGCATTTTTCAACACTTGAAAAAATAATATTATGTTATCAAATTAAGAACAGGATTGTGTCCAGAATAAACTACAGGTTGGCTACCCAGGACAGTTCTGCAGAATTCTGCCTTTCTTGACTATAACCTTATTCTAACTCAAAGTCTGATATCTGAGAGGGGAAATAAACGGATTCATTAATCTCTTTTCAAAACTCTATTTAAATTATGTTCAAAATGTCCTATTCTTGTCAATTCAGAAGAAAAAATGCAAATGAGTAATAAATATGAAAAAATGTTCAGCACTCAACTAATCAAAGAAATGCAAATTGAAACAAGATAATATTCTTTTCATCTATCAAATTTGCTTTTTAAATGCCAATACCAGACGTTGGAAAGGTGAGATACAACTCACATAGTAGTGCTCATGGTAGCCCAAATTAAAAAAATGTTTTCACGAAATAGAACAAGAGGCTTAAAAACAGTCACACCCTTGACTCTGTAAATTTTCTGCTAGAAATCTACTGTAAGAAAATGATGTGATCAAAGATTTACGTACGAAAAATTCACAGCAGTGGCATTATGACAAAAAACTGTGAACATCCTACAGCTGACAGCTGGGTCATAGTTTTCAAGTTCTGATCAGTAGAGCCCTAGATTTAAATGCAGGAGGAATCAGTGGGGCCAGAAAGTAGTCAAGTTAGGTCTCTGAGTCAAACACTTCTGCTTTTATCTGCTTTACATATTGAGTTCCAGTTAAGATTCACACTCGGTTTGTTTCTTTTTCTTGTAATCGTCAGTCTACCCTGACTAGAATGTAAGATCCATGAAGAACCTGTTTCTGAGTGATATACTCTCACCTTCTCAAAACCAAGCATGGTGTTTGGCGCATAGTAGGTACTCAATAAATAGGCGATGTTTGTTGTGGATTTAAAGGTTTTTTTTCTGATTAAAAACAAGTTTGAGCTCCACCCATTCATCTCTCCCTTCCCCCTGAGACCTGGCAACTACTGATTGGATTTGATCCAGCAGAACACAGAGGATCTTTAGGATAATGAAACCACTCTGTATGATACTGTAATGGTGGATATTTGTCCAAACCCATAGAATGTACAACACCAAAAGTGAACCCTAAATTAAACTATAAACTCTATGTGATAAGGATGTGTCAGTGCAGGTTCATCAATTGTAACAAATGTACCACTCTGGTAGGGGATGTTGATAGTGGGGAAAGCTGTACATGTGTGGGGACAGGGGTATATGGGAAATCCCTACACCTTCCACTCAGTGAACCTAAAACTGCTCCAAAAATAATAATAATACTAAAGTCTATTTTTAAAAAATAAAACAAGTTTGAAAAGTATCATAATTAGGAATTTGTATAAAGACCAGGGGTTGGGAAATTATAACCTGTGGGCCAAACCTGGCCCACAGCCTGTTTTTATAAATAAAGTTTTATTGAGACACAGCCAGCCACATTCATCATCTACATATTGTCTATGGCTGCCTTTGTGTTGCCTTGGCAGAACTGAGTAGTTGCAACAGGGACTGTGTGGCCCACAAAGCTGAGAACCAGCACATCTCTTCCCAACTCCATGTTCAGGGACAGCTCACTGGTAACCTGAAATCAACAATAGGAGTATTTCTACTACAGAAACTGGCAAATGCTACAAATCAGGGCTTGATTTCTCGCTTTGTTGATCATCAGGCTTACGAAAGTGCTGGAGAAAAATGTTAACAATGCAGATTAAAATTAAACGCATGTTGTGTCTATAGTTGTAATAGCACAAAAATTAAGGAAATAGTCTTCAAGTATTCAAAAACGATTATCCAATTCAATGAAAGGGGCACTCCCAATATTGACAAACTAGCCAACATACATCTTTGGTTTGTTTTATTTTCTTCTCATTAGTCAAAATAAAGGAAAACATCCCCCAACATTTATGTTGGAATTACACTTTTTGGCCAGTTGCAATGATAGGTTGGCCATGGATTCAAGAATTGGACACAAATCAGCCAAGCTTCCTGTGAAAATCATCAATTGGCTATATGGAATTGACAGGGAAGAGTAGTGCATATTTTACCCTTATTTGTAAATTGTGTCCTACACATCGTTTATATCAGTAATATTGATAACAGACATGCATATATGTGCGTACATTTTCCCAGAAAGCTAGTTGTTAAACATTTACCAGCACACTGCTGCCTAAAAACATTTTTTTCCTCAGTAGAAGGAGGTTACCAAAATAAACACGATTTGCAAATGTAGCCACAGCTGAAGATGTCAAAGAGCTAATGGGAAGGGACACGCAGCAAAACTGTGAAGGTAAAGTGAAAAAGTCCCTCTTACTAACAAGGGCCCAGAGGGAGTAAGCAAGTGATGTTTTGTGCCCTATGTGGAGGGAAACCGTATGTGGCCAATTCTTCATCTTTCAGATTCTGCCACATGGAGAGAAAGAAAGAAATTTGAGAGCAAGACGGTCAAAAGATGTCTCTATAATTAGCTTAACAAGCAAATGAAGGTGCACAGACTTCTGGTGGCTAAGACAGAAAGAAGCCTACAGCAGCCACCAGATTCTCTGAACCCTCTGCTATTCATCTAATAAATTGCACCCTTTCTCCCCTAATTAGGTTGCAACTTAATGTGGTAAACCTGATTTTCCTTGCATGGAAACTATGTTTAATAATTTTCAGATACGACTGTATTATTTTCTCACTTGATGCCACAACAATTTTATGAAGCAGGAATGGCTACGTTTTAAAGGGGAAAAAAATTCTCAGGGAAAACTTCGGGGGGTTTTTGTGCGTTTAATATAACCCTGGTTCTAAAACCAGGCTCTAGAAAGCTGCTTCTTTCAAATCACCTGTGTTTCTTATGAGCACACTCATATCTGGTTCCTTAAGCATTTCAGCATGGCTTTGTTTCTAAAGAATTTGCCCTTTATCGTTCTTCCTGGGAAAGAAGACAAAATCAACTGATTATAATTAACTAAAGGGCAACCACTAGTTTTTTAAACCCAAGCCTCTGCCTTTCTTATGAAAACTTCTGAGAGGTAGAGAGACAGTCTCTTGTCTAGTCCTTGATCTTAATTTTCCTTAGCACAGAAACTTGTACACAGTAGGTACTCAAGCAAATGAGGTAAGAATGGTTTTCCCAGCTCACCTTAGGTTTACATGGCAAGCACGACACTGGAAGGAGGAACACTGAGTTGCACACTGCTATAAAATTCCCAAGCAGCCTTATAAAGTAGGGTGATTCTCAGCCACTGAGAAAATAAAGTTACCTACAGTTCCTTCTCAGAGGGGAGGGATGTGAAGAGAGAATAGAAAGAAGGAGAAGGAAAGAAATTACTGACTGTCCGCTCCACGTTCCAGGAACTTTCACAGACTTTATCCACTGAATCTTCAAACAATCTGACGAGGTTGTCATTAGTCCCACTTTACAGATGACAAAACTGAGATTCGGAGAGGTTACCTGCTTGATGAATAACAAACTAGCTGGAGAGGTATCTGTGGCTTCAAAGACCATCCTTTATCTCTGAACCAGTGATTCTCAAAGCGTGGGTCCCAACCAACGTCAGTAGTATCACCTGGGAACTTGCCAGAAATGCAATTCTCACCCCAGACCTTCTGAATCAGAAACTATAGAGTTAGGGCCCAACAATTTGTTTTAAGGAGCCCCTCAGGTTATTCTAATAAACACTGAAATCTGAGAACCCCTGCTCTACTGCATAGGTCAACAAACGCTTTCTGTAAAAGGCCAGACAGAAAATAGTTCAGCCTTTGTGAGCCAGATGGTGTGTGTCGCAACTACTGGATGTCACTCTTGCACAACAGCAGCCACAGACAACACGTAAACAAATGAGCATGGCTGTGTTCCAATAAAACTTTAATTATGGGCAATGAAATCTAAATTTTATATTATTTTCATGTGTCATGAAATATTACTCTTGTTTTTTTTTTTTTTTTTTCGTCCCCGGTCATTTAAGAATGTGAAAAACCATTTTTATCCCAAGGGCTGTACAAAACCAGGCAGCAGGATGGATTTGGTCTGTGGGCTGTAATTTGGCAACCACTGCTCTAGAGCTGGACTATGCAGTAGTCCCTACGAAGTGGGAACTCTAAGCAGGGCAATGACACAAAGATAGGCAGCTCTAACACAAAGTAAAATGTGAATTACAAAACTGGCCATGGTCCAGTGGAGGCCGACAGCCCATTTGGTTCTGGCAATTTGGAAGGCTTCCATGAAGAGGTGACAATATGTGCGGGCTTCACATGATAGGAGTTTAAAAAGTAGAGACAATGACTTGGACAGTGGGGTGAAGACTGGGCACCCACTCCAAAATGCCTACTTCTACCCAAAATATTCCAATCTCTGGAGCTAAAAATGCTTTGAAAAATTGTATTATGTAAAAAGCATTCCGATGCTCCTTTGAGTACCAACTGAACTAAAGCATTGGGAAAGAAACAAATTGCAACAACCGACATAATAGCTTTACATGTGAAAATCATTATCAGTGATCTAGTCTTCTCTCCCTACAGGCCAAGGGTTGGAGGAAGGGTGTTTTATTTCCAACAACAAATTATTTCCGGTAGCAAATCCGACTGTATAAAATATGCTCCCAAGTATCATACAATTCAAGAAACAATTCTCTTGAGATATTTTCCAGTTATACAAATTAGTTCCCTTGAGAATTGCTTTGTTTTCCTAATTCTTTACATACCATCCAATTGAGCTGTTGGTTATTTTCAAACACAAGAAATCCCTTTATGATCATAAATTACTACACTTTCAGAGAAATTTTTTTTTCAAGTTACACATTTCCATTAGATTTGCTTTGATACCAGCTATTAAAAGGAAAGGCAATCCGGTCTGTCAATATTTCTCAACTTCATATAGCAGGGCAGTAAAGAGGCCAAGTTCTGAAGTCCAAGTCTCTGGGCTCAAAGCCCTGCTAACCCACTTAACAAGCTGTTTGACCTTGACAAATTACTCATCTCTGTTTCCTTAACAACAAAGCAGAAAAAAGTAATAGTAGCCACCTCTGGTTGTGTTTGTGTTTGCAAAGTACAGAAAAGGGACTTGGTAAACTTTAGTCATCATTATTTCCCCGTGATTTCTTTCCTTCAGAACCAAACAAATCTGCCTTTTTTTTAAGCTAAAATATTCCTTTTACGCCACCACATGATATGATGGCAAATTCAGGACAGGACCTGACAAGTGAGACCCTTCATTTTCCTCCCTCCACCACTTACACCCTGGAGAGTTCAGAACCTGCTCCCCAAATTGGGGAAGACAAAAGGCAGAGAAATTGTAACCCCAGAAAACCAGTCTGGCTCACCTTTTACATAACAAAGTTGTAAGTTGTTTTTCATTTCCCATGGACCCCGAGGTTGAAGGTCATGTAACTTGAGCATGCTCAGATAAACCAAGTGTGCAACCATGGGGGGAACCTAACTGATTGGACCAAGGAGTGGGGGACTGAATTAAGAGGTGGACACCACGTGGCAGGATCCAGTCAGAGCACGTTTCCTGGCATCACCCCATTCCAAGATTCTATCACACCATAACTCATTACTCTCTAACTATAAAACCAGCCCACCCCTCTTGTTCAGGGACACATGCTTTGGGAACTATCCCCAGTGTACTGCTTACTCGTGCCAAATAATAAGATCCCCTTGATATAGCCAACGTGGCTATGTCTATTGACTTGATATCCACCAAGTGAACAAACAAAATAGACCACACAGCTGCAGGCCTGGCTGGGGGGAGCAGTTTGGAAGTTCCACCTTTAGGGAGATCTAGAGTTTGGATCCTTCCACCGTATAGGACATACCAATGACTAAAATGAGAGTCCTCTGGGACACATAGTGAGCAGGGTATTTGTATTATCTGAGAGTGGCTGCAAAGCTTCCACCCAAGGGCAAGAGAAGAACTTGCCCCACGATGTGGGTTGGAGTAGGCAGAGGGGAGGACAAAATACAGTTGATTTTGCTCACACTCTACAAACCTGATTACATTGGTACGTGCATAGCTCGTCTGTGCGTCTCCAGTGGGTGGGAGAGACAGTGGAACTGACTCAGGCCTTACAGACATAAAGACCTGAAGCTCCAGCACCCAGTAACCTCGTTGAGGGGCAGTTTTCTCAACTAAATATTGGAGACAAGGAGTAGTGAGGTAAATAAGCTGAAGGATGCAGAGTTTTTGCGCCGTGCCTGCCATCCTGCAGACCACGCAGCAACTGTTCTTGCATACCCACAAGTACCATGCCCTCTCCCATTCAGTGGTCACTTGCAATGTCACTTTAATATTTACAAATGGCCATACCATTTTACAGGCAGGGCTTTGATCTGTCAGATTTCAACCCAGCACAGCCTGCTGGTTGGGGTCCCCTCACCCCAAGTAACATCAATATTGACATTCCTTTGCTCATTACCATTCTCTCAACTGACTAATTGGTCAAGAATGGCAAGCTCCCAGGGCTTGGGGGAGAGTCAGGGAGAGCACACACCCCAACCCTGCTGGGTCTGACATCCCTCTTAGGTGCTCCATGACACCTGGTACTCCTTTCTTAGAAGTATCACACTTTATTGCAACCCTCTCTTCAATCAAACACTTTCTCCACTCTCTGTGAATTCCTTCAGAACATGGACTGAATCTTTCATCCCTGGATCTTCACAGCTCCGGGATTTCCTATGTGGCTTAATGATATTATTTACTAAGGTACAAGAATAAGCACCTTATTGAAAAATACACCAGCGTATACTCTGTATACACCAACATTTGTAATTGTAAGCGTTCCCACAAGGCCATCACCCTAACCAAATGTTTCCTCATCGATCCCTTTCATTTGCCCAGGAAGTATCACAAAGACCCTCTGCACCCCCAACACAGAATGTGCCCGCTAACATTCCATCATGTCAAACAAATCCAGGATGCTCCCTAAAATGTCCTAAATCATGTCCCCCAGTGGCCAGAAAAAGGCACTGCCATGCCCTAGTACCTGCCTCTTTTTGAAAAGACTTCAGTGAAGGAAGGAATTGGTTGCATTCTTCGCAGTAGAAAACAAGGATGCAAGAGCAAGTCTACACAGCCTATTCATTTTCTCTTCCAGATCTGCCTCCAAATGAGGGTTTCATACCGTCCTTGAAAGACACCTCCCCACACCTTGTTATCCTGGGTGGCCCATTCACTAACTAAACAGAAGGACCCAAGGGCACGAGAGCCTCCACATCCCTGAGACAATCACAGCCAGACGGAGTCATGTCACGGCCTGCCACATCGCCTTGTCCCCAGCTGCGGCAGGGCAAGAATCCTGTTTCCAAAGCAACTGCGACATTGTGCTTTACTAATGCTGCAGGCAGGGAGCCCCACGTGCACACACACACACACACACACACACACATACACACAAGCAAATGCAGTCATACACCAGCATGGGCACAGACACACTTAAAGACACACGTGCACAAAACCCAGACACAACCCCCTGTACTGTGGGAGAACATACCACTCTTTTAAAAAGAAAAAAAAAAAAATGTTGTCTTATTTCTTATTCTGGCCAGAGAAGTTAGCTTTCCAAGGACATATAATATTTAGTTGGTTTCACAGCTGTTATTTAATATTTCTTACAGGAACTTGGGGGAAATTGAAAATCCAACGCTCTATCTCTGTTTGTGAATGTCCGCTGATGCTGTTGGTCTGACTTACTTCCCACGTTAGCTGCGAAGGGCCGAGAGGGTAGGGATTATATTTAGTATCTGGCCTGAGATGTGCAGCCTCTTTCTCCCAAGGCTTCGGTTAATGATCTCCAATGGCTGCTCATCACTCACACTCTTTCCTCCTCTTTCTTCCCTTTCCCACTCTTCTCTCTTCCCTAATGTTCTGCACTTGTTGGAATCCCCTCCCAGGAAAGAGAAACCTGCAACCGCCTCCTGGTGTTAGATTCTGGCAACCGAGTGTGAACCTGGGCTGGAGCGGCGCATGCCCGTAGCTTTAGGATGTGGGGCAGAGAGAACCATGCTGGTCCCCCAAAAGCCCAAATCTAAATGGGGCAGGCCCGGGGGCAAAGATGGGCTCTGGAGGGCTGGGCCTCCCGCAGGAGGAGTAAAAATCAGGGGAGGCTGCTGTGCGTGAGCAGTGCAGCAGGCCACGCCAGCCCTGGGGGCGCCTTTGCAGAGTCGGAAAAGGGCGCGGCCTTGGGGCTTGACATAGGAAGTCCTGCTGGATTTCAGCCCCACCACCCTCTCGGGGTGGCCCTGGGCGAGCACAGAGGCTGTAAGAACCGGTTGGCAGCTTTGCCCACGCCCCACGCTGCTGTGAAGTGCCAGCTCACACGCGACTCTCTGGCCAGGCTCTTTCCTTATGCTTTGATCCCCCGACACCCAACATCCTCTCAACCCGATGAGTCAAACCAGGGACCTTCAAGGGAGCTCAGCTCTGTGTGTGAAAACCCAAAGAACAAATAGGACTTTTGAGAGGCAGCATGGTACGGGCGGGAGGCACCCCGAGTTCTCACCCCTGCCTGGTTATTATGAGATGCTGGGCAAGTCACCTCCCTGAGCCTGCTCTTCCTCATCGCACAAGGGAGAGCTGATCGTTCCTGCTCCCCGGTGTGATCGTGAGGACAAAATGCCACCATATACAGCAAGCACTTAGCACCTGGCACACAGTAAGCACTCAGTAAATGTTATCTACTACTATCCACCTGAAACAACTCCAAATACAACTAAATTTTCCAAAGTTACTGGCTGCTTTGTTTTCCTGTGTATAAAATAAAGACGTGCTCTTTTTCCTGTCTGCCACCCTCAGCACAGATTTTTAAGGCACTGGTCCTATAGAAAGTTTATGGTCAGTGTCCAGGAAGTGGGGCTAATGGGCGAGGCTGACCTTGGGGGCTTCCGGTCGAAGCTTGATGAGCTTATCCATTAGGACGCTGAAAAACGTCTTGACTCTACAGAGTCAAAAGTCTTAACTTGAGCCAGGCATGGTGGCTCACACGTGTAATCCCAGCACTTTGGGAAGCTAAGGCAAGAGGACTGCTTGAAGCCAGGAGTTCAAGACCAGCCTTGGCAACATAGTGAGACCCCCCATCTCTACAAAAAGTAATTTAAAAATCAGCCAGGCATGGTGGTGCATGCCTACAGTCCTAGCTAATTGGGAGACCAAAGCAGGAGGGGCCCTTAAGCCCAGGTGTTCCAGGTTGCAGTGAGCTAAGATTGTGCCACTGCACTCCAGCCTGGGTGACAGAGTGAGAAACTGTCTCAAAAAAAAAAAAAAAAAAAAATAGTCTTAACACTATGACATAAAGACTCTTACAAGTGAAAAAGTGACAAGCAATTCACTGACATTCCTCTTTTAAAGGCTGCCAATAAAGAGATTTTGTACCAAGCAATGAAAAGAAAAAAAGCTGAGTAAATGTCTTCTCCTGTTTCCTTATGTCTGGTGCTATCACGGCATTTGCCTGTATGAGAGACACACGGTGTGGCTTGCAGCCAAGGTTAATGCCAACATCAACCAGCCCTCCCTGCCTAATGTCAACATTCTGTAGGCCCCATGCATATGGCATTTCTTCCTGCAACTTTCCCTCAACTTCCAAGTCTGGATTAGTGGTTCCTCTTCTGTGCTCCCGTCCTTCCCTATTGCATCAGTGAGCACGTGTAGATCTGTAATTGGCCTGTAGTCTGCATTAGCTTGTAGACTCTCCGCTCCAGGGTGGCAGGGCCATTGCCTCCTTCTCGACACTGTGCCCTTAGCCAAGTCCCTGGCACACAGCACGTTTTGAGATTCTTGTACCGAATGAATGACAGTAAGAAAAGGGATGAGGCAGGGGTTTTGAGAGGATTTCAGACGGATGTGGGCACTGAGGGCTGTGTAGAAGTACGAGTCCTTGGCCCTATTCCCAGCCAGCTCTGGGCAATCAGACAAGTAGTCACTTCCACTCAAAGACAAGGAAAAGAGGGCTCTGGAATTTCTCAAAGTGGGGGTGCATATGTTAATGGCTCCAACAAACCAATGTGCAAAAGAAAAATCAATTTACAGACATTTCCAGAGTCCATATCCACAAAGGTGAGTATGCAAGCAGTAACACAAATCCCAGCTGTTGGTGCATGGCTTGGGCCAAGAAACTCTGCACATGCGCCTTGGCCAGGGCAGAGAAGTCAGAACAGGGAGACCAGGCTGGACCCACTGCAGGCGGGTGGGAGACCAGTGTGGATTTAAGCCCGGTGCCAGCATTCACGGCCACGCCTGGCTGCTGTCCTCCAGGCCTGCAACTGATAGGATGGGGGTTCTGCACTGATGGGGCTGGAGGCTGGGTGCAGGCAGGGCTGGCTGCAAAGGCTCCCGGGAAGCAGGAGTCTCCAGGCAGTGATGGGGGTGGGGTGGGGGGAGGCCAGTAAATAGGAGGAAGTTTAGACAGCATCGTTCCCTGGGGCATTGGCAGCTTCTAGGTCACAAGTAAGAACCACTAGCAGAACAGAAACTTGGCTGTGGGGGAAAAAAAAGGTTTTGAAGCTGGTGAGTGAAGCTTGCATCTTTGCGTGCAGCCAGTTCCTTTACTGTGGTCTCAGAATGGCCGTGGGCAATTTCTGTGCTGTCTTTGGAGCAGCATTCTCAAGGCTATGGCCACTGGACGGAACTGGAAGTGGAGGTCATTCGGAGACTTCTTATGGGAGGACATTTTGCAGACACTCAGTCAATCAACAAACGCTTGCTGAGCACCTCAGTGTGCTGTGGATGCAGCTGTCTGGAAAGAGGCTTCATAAGCAGTTGGTGGGTCCAGGCGGGAAGCAGCCAATGAAGGGTATAAGCGAAGCCCATTTGCCCACTGAGCCTCCCTGGTGCGTGGGTTGTGTCATGTCCTGGATGCTGTCACTTGGCTGAAAACATCCACACGCAGACCCTTCCTCAATTTCCTTTTAAAAACAAAACCCAACAAACGGCGCTAAGGTGTGCTTGGGACACACACTGAAAGTTTGGGTGGGGTGCAGCAAAGCAAAGAACTTAGAATTAAGCATCAGATATCGTGTTCTTAAGATATTCCTTTGCCTCTCCATCGGCAGAATTCTCAGCAGTCACTTTGCTCCCTGTGGAAGCCCCTGGCAGAGAGACTTGGGGCTCTCTGTCCTCCTTCCTTCTTTCTCCCCTCCCCCTCACTTCCGGATTACCCTCAAGAACTTCAAACTCCCTTCCTTCAATCTTGCAAAATAATGAACTATCTCCGGTTTCCACTCCCACACTCAGCTCGGGGACCCCCCCATTCCCCCCTTGAGACCTGCACTCAGCTGAAGCTGGCCCACGCCACCACCCTCAATGCAGAAGTGGTTGGTTAATGACATTGGTTCTCCCCCTCACACCAGAGTCTATGACCTCCTCCCTGGGGTCCCTGCCTCCAGACTCTCCCTGATGATGCTAAACCCGCTTTCCTAAAGCATCACTCTTACCCGCTCACGTCTTGGCTGCTGAGAACCACAGCACATCACCATCTCCACGGAGTTGCTCTTCTTCCCACGTTCCCAGACTCACAAGCATCATCCACATGCCCCAGCCACAGTTCCAGGTGTCATCCTCAACGCCTCGCCCCTCCATCCAATCAGCCACCAGAACTGCTAGAGTCTCCCTCTGAAATGTTTCTTGGTGAAGAATAACAGTGTGGGGAGTGAGTCAGATGATCCTCTTGGCAGAAGGAAGGCGGCTGCTACCACTGACAGCCCTACGGGAAACACATGGGACGGGAGAAGAGAGGTTTTCCAGAAGAAGGAGGATGGGTGAGCAAAGCCACGACAGACCCCAGAAGGCATGTAGAACACAAAGATGCAAGGAATCCAGGGGCCATGATAGTCACAGGTCCCGAGAGCCAGGCCATCATCACAGGTGGAGTCCGTACACCAGCCCCTGGGAGTGGGAGCGGAAATAGCAGACCGAGCTGGGGCGTAATCCGAGAGAAAGATCGAGGCAGAAGCCGTTTGCTAAGGCTGCCATAATGAAACACCATAGACCGGGTGGCTTCAACAACAGAAATTTATTTTCTCACAGTGCTGGAGGCTGGAAGTTCAAGATCAAGGTGTCGGCAGGGATGGTTTCTCTTGAGGCCTATCTCCTTGGCTTGCAGATGGCTGCCTTCTTGCTGTGTCCTCACATGATCTCCCCTGTGTGTGTGTGTGTGTGTGTGTGTTCTAATCTCTTCACATTGGATTAGGGCCCATCCTAATGACTTCATTTGAATTAAAAAGGCCTAGCTCCAAATACAGTCACGTTTCTGAGGTCCTGGGATTATAATTTCAACCTGCAAATTTGGCAGGGACATAATTCAGCCCATAATAAGGTCTCACAGTCAGGACCGAACTGTCAGCAGCAGGAACAGCCTGGTGATGAATCTCAGAGTGGAGAAGCCAGAGCCACTAGGAGCCTCCTGTGGCCTCCAGCCAGTGATGCTCCCAAGTCACTTCTCATATGTGGCACTTTTCTATTTTATTGACTGACCTCTGAGCTGACCATCCATCGAAGCTGGTTAGGGCCTCCGAAGCATCACCGATGCTTAAAGCAGAATTAACTTGGCCACTCCAAATTCGACTGAAAAACCTTCCCAGGTCATCTATCCAGGTTGCTTTTGCCACTGTAGTGAGTTGCCTGGAATTGCAAGCTTGGTTTTGGGGTTTTTTTTTTAATGCCACAAAACTCCAAATTTGGGCAAACCTGGGCAATATATTCCTCCCTATGATACAAAACTTATAGCTGAAATTTTTAGGTGACTTCTTCAGGCCCTTAATGTTCTATTATTCTGATGTAGGTTTGATGGGAAAATAGTAAGTTCAGATTCTTGGGCCTCTTTGCTTGCATTGGCAGCATGAACAACTGGATTTCTCAGAAAAAAAAAAAATTGTTTTCACCCCGTGACTTCATGTGCAGCAGTGGAGCCCCGAGCATATTAGTGATGATATTGATGGCAGTGCAGGTCTCTACGGCAACCACGATCCCTTTGTCCTCCCCAGCCCCAAGTACTGGCATCCAGGGAAATTCTGCCATATCATCCAACCACCACTGGGCCAGCCCTATTCCCCAGTGACTGGACTGGATGTTTCCGTAGTGCCCCTGCTCCGTGCCAGGCTGGCTTCTTTGAATAATCTGCTTCTGCCATTTCTGCCTGCTCTCTCTCCTTGAGCAGAACCCCTATGGCCCTCAACACATGCCCCTGCCTGGCTGCAGTGCAACCTCAGTCCCCTTCCTAGGGCCACTGCTGGTGACTCCATTTACCAACTTTCCTCCAACCCTCGGTTCGGCCCCCGTCTTTGCTTCTAGCACCCTCCGTGGCATGGAAATAGAGGTTGGTGGATTAGAACTTCCTCTTTTTTCTCTACCAGAATGCACAAGAGAGAGGCGGACCCCATGGTTGGAAGTTCGGCACTGAACAAGCGTGTCTCAATGCCTTAACTCCCACCCCAGAGTCACCCGTGACATTGACGGCACGTCGGGCATGACGTGAGGCCAGGCCCCTGGCGCTTCTGCAAGGAGCCACTGCAAGAGCAGGCCTGGCTGATGTGATGTCATTCTGATTAGGGCATCCAATTAGGGGTTCATTTCCTCTCCTCTCTGCACCCAAGTATTGTCCACCTTGACAAGACACACGCATGGAACTGCCCTGACCCAAACCAAGCCCCAGATCCAGGTGCAGAGGTCTGCAGGGATGTCACGGGCTGGTGGTGTTTCTCTCGCATTTTGTTCCTCGGAATAAAGAGTAGCTTTTTCCCTATTTTCGTCAAGATTCTTGCTTAAAGTGACAAAAACCTAATGCGAACCAACTTGGGAGGGCAGTGAGAGGACTTGATTGTCTCATGGTGGCAGAATTTAGGAAAAAGCAAGCTTTACGGGGGTATACTGGGTTGAACAATGTCCCCCCAAAATTCCTGTCCACCTGGAACCTGTGAATGTGACCTTATTTGGAAATAGACTCTTTGCAGATGTGGTCAAGTTAAGATGAGGTCATGTGGGATTCAGGTGGGCCCCAATCCAAGGACTGGCATCCACATAAGGAGAGGGATATTCGGACAAAGACACTCACCCAGGCAAGAAGGCCCTGAGACAGCAGAGGCAGAGACTGGAGTGATGTCCCTAGAGCCAGGGCATGACAAGGACAGCGGTGACCACCAGAAGCTGGGAGAGAGCATGGAACAGATTCTTTCCTGGAGCCTTTGGAGAGAGCGTGTCCCCACCAATTGCTTGATTTCCGACTTCCAGCCTCTAGAACTGCCAAAGACTAAGTGCCTGTTGTTTTAAGCCACTCAGCTTGTGGTTATTTGTCATGGCAGCCCTAGGACACGGACAGTGGATG
Source organism: Lemur catta (assembly GCF_020740605.2). Taxonomy (NCBI): domain Eukaryota; kingdom Metazoa; phylum Chordata; class Mammalia; order Primates; family Lemuridae; genus Lemur; species Lemur catta. Next base: position 13,717,945 of record NC_059147.1, on the reverse strand, counting down.
CTATGATTACCCCCCCATTCTAAAGATGAGAAAACTGAGGCACAGAAGTGTTCAGCAATTTGCCCAAGGTCATGCAACTCATCAGTGGTAGAGCCAGGATGTTTTCTAACAGCTTTATCGAGGGATAATTCACATACCAAATGATGCACCCATTTAAAGTGCACAATTCAACGGGTTTTAGCATAGTCACAGAGTTGTGCCTCAGTTCCCATTGGAGCAGGGACTTGAATTCAGGCAGCTTGGCTCCCAGGCCACGCACTTGCTTCCCAATGATAGAAGAAAGAAAAACATGTTGGGCAGACAAAAAGCAATAACTGTCCCCAACAAGCCTTCTACGGAGTGCTTTTTGCAGGGATAAAAAGGCACTCAGTATAACTCACGTGTCTTTTTACCTTATAAGTTCCAGATTCCCTTTTGAAGGCCAAGTATAGTTAGATGATTAGATGCCGGCTGGAATTCTTTGCTTTTCTCTATTGTCACAGTACAGTCTGCATGCCAGCTCTGTGCACTTGGTCCACTCAGATTGCACATGAGCGAGGCCACCTGGGACTCTGAGGAGGACCCCCGGTAGCAGGACAGTGGGAAGTCCTGGGCTGGAGTGGTGAATATCTCATGCTCAGAAGCTTCCCAAGAACCTACAGATATGATTCACACTGGGAAATCAAAAAGGATGCCCTCCAAAGTACCAAGGTAATAGACGCAAAATTAAATGTTTATGGAACGTAAACTTTCAGACTGTAACTTGGATGTAAACATCATAGATATTAAGTTAAATGTCTACAGACTGTGAACTGCATTCTAGTCATCTGCAACTCAACATTTATATATGAATTGCATATCATGCGGGATGTGGGTACTTGTTATTATGACTGATGTGGTGTAAGAAGAGGCTTCATGACTACGGCCATATCACCCCGAAAGCGCCCGATCTGGTCTGATCTCAGAAGCTAAGCGGGGTCGGGCCTGGTTAATGCTTGGATGGGAGGAAGGGGCTTCACAAAGCAAGAGTGCCTAGGGCCTACGGACATCTTAAGGAGACCTGCCCTGGCAGCTCGGAGCCTCCATACCAAGGGAGGATTCCAAACACAATCACCCTCACAGCCTTTGCATTCAGTGGCTTTCAAAGCATGCCTTTGAGGGCTGCCTCTAGACTCCAGTGGTGGCATCACGGAGACTCGCAGACAGAAAGTCCTAGGTACCCTGTCCCTGGGAGGCCTTGCACATTGATCGCTTGGGAAAATGTGTCCCATTGGAGCACCCCAGGACAGAGCTGACGTGAGGGCAGAGAAGAGCAGGCAATGGCTGGGGACAAACGCCTCTGTGGGGAGCAGCGAGTGGCACTTGGAAGTCACAGCTCTCACCCAGCCCCCTGGAGGGCGAGAACGGGGCGTGCTGCGATACCACATTACCCTGTCAGTCACAGGGAAGCAATTCTTCAGGCTATCAGTCAAAAGCCTCCTTGGAAATGAGAAATGAGCCTGAACACCAGGCTGTTTAAAAAGATATTTATTGTGAAATGTGGAGGCAGCAGCGTCTTCCCCGAGACGAGACAGGCACTCAGCATGAATTACGCCAGGTAAGTCTAGAGAAGCAGGTGGCGGGCACCTGGCTGTAAATAAGATACGACCTCGGAACATCACTGCAAACAGCAGCCCTGGGAGGACGGACCACTCACACGGAGGGCGTCAGCGCCCAGGGCTGAGAGAGGGTGCAAATGCCACCCACTGCCCGGGGCAGACTACAGTCCTGGGCGCTACGGAGGGAGCCTTTAGCCCTGCGTGAACAGGAATGAGGCTAACCCGTTACCGTGCAAACTGAAGATGACCGCAGACATGACCTGTTGCCTGAAATCTGCTTCAAAATACTCCAAGAAAAAAGAAAATCCGGGGGTTGGATGGGAAATGAGATTGGCAAGACATTGGTAACTGCTAAAGCTGCGTGATGGTGACTCGGGGCTCCTTTCTACTTTTGTGTCTATTTGAAAATTTTAATATTGAAAATTTTGAAGAACATAGGTCTTCTTCCCATGTTCATGGGTCTCATCTCTGCGCAGATACATACTCTGGAGCATGAGCCAGCCACATTTTCTAGGCCCCATGATCACCTGCAAACTGTAAAATTGTATTTTGAATATTATTATATACACGCACCTATGCACATATACATACATACACATACAGTATTAGGGACACACACATACCAAAATTATAATTGCTACATTAATATTTATGCTATATGGCATGTCAGGTGCAGCGCATACCATTCTGTGTGCATCTTAGCATTTCATTTTCAAGACAATCCCATGAGGCAAAGGACTTTTAAATCCCCCAAGGTCAAAGAACTAGTCAATGCCAATACCAGGTGTCAAGCCCACCACTGTCTGACTCTAGGCCTGGAATCTTACCCACTCCATGCTACTAACCCACACTCACTGGTGCTACAAAAGTCCTCACTGTACGATCACAAGGCCAACAGAAATGGCTCCCATCTATCAACAAGTCAAGGTCAAAGGATTTCCTTTGACCTTGGCTGGTTCTACTCTCCCTTTACGAGTCTCACATCAACACACCACCCCCTTCTGAAGTGCCCCTTGGGCAGATGTGTATGTACGTGAGGCCAAAGAGAGTCATGCAGGGGCAGCTCAGCACAGAGGGCCCGCTTGGCATCATGTGCCCGGTCCCTCTCCTATATCTGCATTTGGCTACACAGTAGGCCCCTCAAACTGAGTTTGGGGGCTGGAAATATGGGAGGGGGCAGATTTTCCAAGTAGCCAATGCTTTGTCATCTTTTAAATAAAATTAACCATGTTTGATTTTTCTATTTGCAGAGATAATTGAGTTCCAGTGGAAGCAGATCTTAAGGATTTGAGTGCAAGTAGTTTTAGAAGGAGCATCAGCAGGAAGGTGTAGACATGAGTCAGGGAATGGAAGGCAGCCAGTAAGGGGGTGCGTTGCTGAGCAGGCGAGCGCCATGGGCCTTGGGGTGAGATTCCACCGGGAATGTCGGCGAGACAACAGAGAACGTGTGTCAGAGTCTTCCCACCAGAGAGGCAAGGACATGGTGGCAGCATCCTCCACCTCCCACTCACCCATAACCCTTGGGCACTCCTAGCTTGTCCCCTGAGCAAGCGCCAGAGCAGGCCCTTTGGTGGAGAGGCACCGACATGGCAGGAGGACGCCCTTGGCAGGTATCAGAATAGTGAGGCCAAGGGACATGGGCAGGGCATCAACAGCATTTGCTTCACCCACAGAACTTTCAACCCCCCTTCACCTAACCACTTTCCAGATTAGCCCTGTTCTCCAACCCTCTGGAAATCTGATGGTGCCCACTGAACCCTTAAATCTACTGCAGTACTTCCTGGTGTGCCCACACACGTCTGCCTCCGTCTCAGCTTGCCAGGAGCAAGTTGCATTGGTTCTCCACTTTAATTAACTTTTTAATTAACCAACTATCAGTTCAGTACTGTCAGATGCCAGGGCTTTAACAGGGGGAGGGGACCTGTGGCCTTGGGGCCACACACGGCCTTCTCGATCCTTGAATGCAGCCTTTTGACTGAATCCAAATGTTACAGAACAAATCCTTTTAATAAAGGGGCCACACGTGGGGATCTGGAGGGCCACATCTTCAGTCTGCCAATGCCAAAGTCACTAATAAGAGCAATGCCAGCAGACTAGACTATAAGCTCTATGACCTTGTACATCACCACTGCATACCCTCACCTAGAATACAGGCTGTCACTGTAGAAACACTCAGCATATATTTACGGAATGGATTAATTAATGCCCAGAAAATGCCTTGGTATATAAATCCCTGCCCACAATTATTTCCTTAGGGTTTCTAGAAGCAGAACCACTGACTCCTCTGTCCAAGAATTTAAATATCCTGTTTATATCAATATCAAAACAACGCTTACACCCTTCCCAAGTAACTGGTGCTGCCACAAAAACTTTCCTTAACCCCTAAAATCATTGTCCCCTGTACATATGATCTTGGCTCTCATTGTGTTGTTATAAGAAGTAGACTTGTACATTGTAGCAGGGATGATGTTGAGAAAACCATTCTACAAGTTGCCCTCACATGTAGGCCCGTGTGAGAAATGCTCCTGTTTCCAGCTGCCCCTATAGAAATGACATAATTTTCTAAAACCTTCCAGATAAAAACTATGCAATTAACAGTGTCTCCCTTTTTCTCTTTGGCTGGCAGGAAGCTCAACATCAAATTTGAGGATGATTCCCCATTCTACATATAATTTCTTTGGGTTTGATTTATTTTAGTTCTTATGTACATTTTTCCATGTTTTTCTATGGTTTTTTTTTTTGTGAGCTGATTTAAAATCCTTTGTAGAACACAGCAGGATATAAACAACATCAGACAAAGAGATAACAGTTTCCTATTCTGCTAGGAGAGAGAACCCCACAGTGGGTTCTGCAGTCAGTCCTGAGGAGCCTGTCTGCTTCCTCCACCTGCAGGCCCTCAGCTCTCTGCTCTGGAGAAAAGGTGCACAGAGTAAAAACAATGTCACAGACTCAGGGATTCTCAAAGTCCTAGTCCTGGCCCTTTTGCTCTGTAACAAGTCGTCACTGGACCTGATCTCAAAGCCTCTACTTGCTCAACTGGACAGCAAGGAAGTCCCCCTGTGACCTCAAAGAGCCCTTCCAGCTGCACGAACATCTGCTCAGGTTGACTTCACAGAGCAGATGGCCAGAATTACTCCCACGGCTTGAGTAATTCATGAGCAAGACCGTGCACATGTGACCGGCAACAGACACGTGCCCTGTCTGGTCCCACGGTGTGGCGGGGCTGCCACTGGGGTGGCCAGTGTCCGGCTCCCCGGAGCCCTCAGCCTCCTCCGCTCTGAGTGACTCCACTGGTGACTCAGCACAGGGTTTCCCAAATGGCGAGTGACAAAAACACAGGTTCCCAGCCTCCTCTCCTGGAGATTCTGATCCAGCAGGACTGCAGTGGGCCCCAGAATCTGATTATTAACAAGCACTCCGGGAGATTCAGAAAACGAAGCAAGGTTGAGAAACAATGACTCAGCAGAACCACGGAGCATGAACATGGGGGTCTTATTGCCTGGTAGCCACCAAGAGCCATTCAGTTTCCATTTTGGTCTAGATCAACCCATTTACCAATTACACAATCACTCTTCCCCACCATCTACCATTCCCGCTACCAGCTGGAGCAGGGTTTCTCATCTTTGGCACTGCTGACATTTTAGACTGGACAATTCTCCGTGAGGGGCTGCCCTGTGCACTGTAGGGTGTTTAGCAGCATCCCTCACCTTGACCCACTCGATGTCAGGGGCAGCCCCTCGGCCCCAGTCGTGTCAATCAAACATGCCTCCAGACGTTGCCAAACGTCCAGTGGGGGTGGGGGTAGGGGGAGTGGTGAGCAAAATCAGCCCCCTGTTGAGAACCACTAAACCACAGTGACCAAGCATCCTAGTTTGCTCAGTTCTCTCTGGCATCAGCACTAAAAGTCTACATCTGGGAGATTCCTCAGTCTCAGGCAACTAAGACAGGTGCTCACCCTCAAACACAATCCCCCTGGAGGGCTAAGTGTCACACATGTGCCACTGACAAGCCCCAAATTCTTCCAGGCACCCAAGTCCAGATCAAGATGGTAGGAGACGGTAAACTGAGGCTGTGGATAAGAAGCTCACTAAGACATCCCACCTCAGGGGCCCAGGGAGGTCAGAGCATTCGGCCTGCTAGACTGTGAGCTCCATGAGGGCAGAAGACCAAGTGTCTCCTGCCTCGGTGATACCCCAGGGCCCTGCATGGAGCACATGAAACCTGATTAGTAAGTAACTGCTGAATGGGTAGGCGATGGATGGATGGATGGATGGACAGACAGACCAACGGATGGATGGAAGAATGGGTCACCAGATAAATAGAGGCACAGATGGACCGGCGGGCAGATGGAGGTACTAACTCTGACTAATGGACCACAGATCCCCCAGTCGCTAAGCTGCATCACTGATGTAGATAATGACACCTTCTGTGCGGGGCCGCTGGAAGGATCAAGTGAAAAACTGAACCGCCGTGTGCGGCTTCCCAGATGAAAGCGCCTGATGCCAGCCCCCCTTCTTCCTTTTCTGGGGCTCAGAAGAACTAATTAAATTTAATTAAATGATTCTGAAAGATGAGGAAAGGTAGGCGAGGCCCTCACAATGCCCGCAACACAGAGAAGCCGGGGCGAGGAGGATTGTAAACACTCTTATCTTTTCTTTCTGTCTCACGGTCATAATTTCAAATTGTTCCTAATTCAGATAATGGATCCAATAAATGAGATTCCACAGCGTCCTGCCAAGCGCTGTGTCCTGCGTGCCCTGGCATCTGGGAGCCTTTAATAACCAGGCCCCTGTGCGTGAGGCCGGCTCTGCCTGTGGGTCCCCTGTCGCCGTGCAGCTCGCTAAGTGTTAATCCTGCCGCCACCGCAGGCCAGGGGAAGGCAGGAGAGCGGAAGGCAGCCACCCAGCCTTTCTACTCAGCACTTTAAACCCCGGGACTTGTCCCTGGGCTCAGCCAGGGGGCCCCTGACCCATGTCCTTATCAAGCTCAGCAGGTGACCTTGGGCTGGCGACTTCTTTGAAGCCTATTTTCTCTCTCTCTCTCTCTTTTTTTTTTTTTTCTTTTTAGTAACTTGGTTTTTTCCCCTGATTTTATTTCTTTTTTTTTTTTTTTTTTTCAGTTTTTTTGAGGTATAATTGCCAAATAAAAATTGTACATATTGAAGGTATACAACATGGTGTTTTCATATCCATAGGCATTGTGGAATGACTACCACAATCAAGCCAGTTGACCCGTGCATCACCTGACACATTCGTGTGAGTGGGATGAGCACATTTAAGATCTACTCTCTTAGCAAATCTTAAGTATACAACGCAGTATTATTAACTGTACTGACTCAGCCTGCCACACATGATATCTCCAGAACTGAGTCACCCTGCTTCACTGGAACTCTGCACCTTGGACCAACATCCCCAGCCCCGAACCCTGTTCTTTAGACAAGGGATGGAGAGAGAGGAGACAGACAGACAGACCTGCGCGAACTGGTCAAACGTGGATTGAAAAACAACTTCAGTGACCCTCACATCTCGGGACTCAAGGAGGTGGGACAAGAGAATGGCCACATGGAGATGGGGTGCCTTGCCAGTCTCCTGGGAGAGGCCCCCCCGTGGCCCCCACCTGCCTTGGGAGCCTCTCTCTGCCACCCCCCCCCCCACCTCCCCAGCTTCCTCCTACCTCAGGGCTTTCTGAGCCTGGAACTTTCCCAGCACAGAGTATGTGAAACACGTCACCTCCTCACCCCAGGGGAGCCTTTTCTGACCCCCCCACCCCACCCCAGACAAGGGGCATCAAGTACTTCTTCTCTGTAGATTTTACTATATCATAATTTTAAATGTTTGTGGAATTATTTGCTTGATGTCTGCTATGGGCTAAGTTGTATCCTCCCAAAATTCATATGTTGAATCCCTGACCCCTACTGTGACAGTATTTGGAGATGGGGCCTTTGGGTGATTAGGGTTAGATGAGGTCATGAGAGTGGGGTTGTCCTCATGATGGGCTTAGTGCCCTTGTAAGAGGAGACAACAGAGAGCTTGAACAGAGAGCTTGCTCACGTTATCTCTCTCTCCCTCTCTCTCTCTCTCTCTCTCTCTCTCTCTCTCTCTCTCTCTCTCTCTCTATCTCCTCTTTCCACCATTGTGAAGATACCTCAGGAAGGTGGCCGTCTAGGAGCCAGGAAGAAAGCACCCACCAGAAACCAAGTCAGCCGACACCTTGATCTTGGACTTTCCAGCCTTCAGAACTGAGAGGAAACAAATTTCTGCTGTTTAAGCCACCCAGGGTGTGGCATTTTGTCACGGCAGCCAGAGCAGACTAAGGCAGTGTCTGTTACCCCCCAGACGGCCACATCTGTCTCCTTATTATTCCTCTGTCTCTCCCAGACCTCGCAGGAGACTGAATGGCCTAAGTGGAGGAGGGTTTATTTACACAAAGCGGTGGGCGCAGGGGCAGTAGGCACAGTAACCAGCACTTACCGCCTGGGCGGGGGAGAAGGGCGGAGCTGGTTAGGGGAGCCACGCGGGAGAGCTGTGCAGAACCAGCCCCTGGAGGGGACCGACCACTGACTGCCAGTCACGCAGGGCGAGCACACTAGAGTGTCACAGTCCATACAAGTCAGCCTTCTGGGGCCAGAGCAAGATGGAGAAGGGAGAGAGCACAGCCTGTCTGAATGGGCAGAGGGGAGCTATCTGGAACATTCCCCAGCACCTGATACAGACCACAAGTGCACAATCACTCTTTGTTGAATGAATGAAGGAATGATCATTCTGACCCTGAACTTTCACTCCATGCCTGGAGTCTGGCTACAGAGGCAGGTCTTGGGGACTTTGTGTACCTTCCTCCTTTGCTTGAAAGAGGAAGGTGCAGAAACGATTCCCATACTCCTGTCTTGCTACTATGTAACCTGTGACAATCAGGCTGTAATCCCAGCACTCTGGGAGGCTGAGGCGGGAGGATCACTTAAGCTTAGGAGTTCAAGACCAGCCTGAGCAAGAGTGAGACCCCATCACCACCAAAAATAGGTAAAAAAAAAACAAAACAAAACAAAACAAAAAAACATTAGCCAGGTATGGTGGCACACACCTGTAGTCCCAGCTACTTGGGAGGCTGAGGCAGGAGGATGGCTTAAGCCCAGGAGTTTGAGGTTGCAGTGAGCTATAATGACACCACTGCACTCTAGCTAGGGTGACAGAGCAAGACTCTGTCTCAGAAAAAAAAAAATCTGTGACAATCAGCACCATTTTAGTGACCCACAGGACCCAGGGCAGTCTGGGATTTAGAGTTTGGTGGCCACAGAAATGCATCGCCCAGATCTCCCGCTGCAGGAACACAGCTGACTGACCTTCACCCTGAGCACAGCATGGCACAGTGTCAGCCCCTTCCCACAGGATGTGGGGCTCCTCGGGGGTGACTTTGGCTTGAATAGTCCTCCTCAGCTTGGTCAAAATGTTCTCAAGCCTGTGCTGTAGTCTGAGGCTCTTCCTGCCCAATCCCCTTCCTTCCCACTCTCCTCTCACAGGTGTCAGCCCTGTGTCCAATCTGGAGGCTCGTTCTGCCTCTTCCTGCTTCTCAGAGACCTGAGCTGTCACACGGAGCCAGGCTGTTTGACAAATTGGATCTGCTATTGATGCCTGCAGTCAGGTGTTTGCAACCATGTGGCTGGAGCGGTTGCCATGGTGACTGTCTTCTTACCCCACATTAGGAGCCAGTTTTCAGCTTGCACAGGAGGAAGGGAAATGGCCAGAAGTTGAAGGAGCTGTGTTCAACAAAGACTGTTTGAGAAACGGGGCACAAGCAGCCACATGACCACATGTGATAGAGAGTTAGGAAAAAGGACAGCCACACTCACAGCAGGCCACAAACCACAGTGCCCCAGCAGCAGTAGCTATGCCCAGTGGGAAACTGTCTTCATTGAGGATTGTATCAAGCAGCTATTGCTGTGTAACACATAGCCTGAACGCCCCACAACTCAGTGGCTTAAAACAGCAATCATTTGTTGTCACTGACACACCTCCAGGTCAGCTGGAGGCACCTCTGCTTCACATATCTCTCATCTTCCTTCTTGTCCACCCCTGAGACAGAAAGACCAACCTTTCCTCTCCCTCCTCCTCCTCAGTGTACTAGACATGAAGAGGTGAGGATAAAGACCTTTATTTATGTTGATTCACTTCCACTTAATAAATAGTAAATATATTTTCTCTTCCTTAGGATTTTCTTATTAACATTTTCTTTTCTCTAACTTACTTTATTATAGGAATACAGTATATAATGCATACAACATACAAAATTTGTTTAATCAACTGTTTATGTTATCAGCAAGGCTTCTGGTCAACAGTAGGTTATTAGTAGTTAAATTTTGGGGGAGTCAAAAGTTATATGCAGGTTTTTGACTACGTGGGGGGGGGTCAGTGCCCCAAACCCCACACTGGGAATCTTTGCAAAGGGTAAAGGACTATAACATACAAGTTAGTTTGGCATAATTATGAGGAAAATTATTCTCTTATGAGAGTACATTTATCTAGCACATTGGTTTCTGGCAATGGCTAGTTCTATATTTATTCTCCCCTAAAAAGGGAAATTGCTTCTTGAGTCTTTGTTAGGATGTCACACCCCCTACAAATGTAGGGGCCAAAACCTCCCTGCGTGACTTGACGGTAAAGCCGTTTCAAATGGAATCGCACAAAGTATCCTATTCTGGGGACGGTTTGCACCAGTCAGAAAACCTGTCATCAGTGACCTGTCTGTCACCTGTGTCTACAGTCCTCTTTAATAAATTACACAGGTGTTGAAGCCACAGGCGAGCAAATGTTCAGTGCACAATGGGATCAAAAGGGACCAAGCAAGGGGCTGGGTTGGTCCCAAGCAAAGGCCTTAACTCAAAACGGGTAAGCAAAAAGGGCCACACTGACACGAAACGGAAACCACCAGGGCTATGGCAGACCGAGGCGTGGCTGGATTCCGGGACTTGAACAATGTCACCAGCTTCTCTCCACCTTTTCCTTCTGCTGCGTTGTCTAGAGCTCAGATTTTCTCCTCACATCCGCCAGGTGCAAGCCCACCAGGAAGAGAGAGAATCTCTTTCGGGTAGTGCCATGGCAGGTCCTGAATTTCACTCTGATTGGACCAACTTGGGTCACATGCTCATCCTTCAACCAATCCCTTGGCCCAAAAAATAGAGCAACGCTGATTGGTGCACTTCTAGGGCTCAAGCCCATAACTGAAGGAAGAAAGATGGTGCCCCCGCCAAACTCCTGGCCTGGGGATGGGGACAACGAATGGAGCCCAGACAAAAATCAGGGACTCCTGTGAAGGAATGATGCTGGGAATTCCACTATAGACAGGCACAAAGGGACCCCTCGCCAGCCCACCCTTTCGCCTCTCGTTCCAGTTCCAGCTTCACCCCAGCTTTGGCCCCACTTCCTCCAACCGTGCCAAAATCAAACACATCCCCATAATAATCATTTGCACTTTCAAGTAACTTCCCCACCCACTAGTCCCGTCGCCCTTCACACTAACCATGGGCAGAGGAAATGTGGCTTTCCAGAGAAGTCTCCTGACTTCTAAATGTTGGCATCTGTTCTTACTCTGTCTGCCCTTCCACCCCCTTCTGTCCTGACACCTTCCCGCAGAGGCTAACTCCACGGACCACATCACAGGGTCTCTTACTGAATTAGTGTCCTGTGACTGCTGTAACAAATGATCACAAACTTAGTGGCTTAACACAACACTGATTTATTCTTACAGCCCTGGAGGTCAAGAGTCCAAAATGAGTCTTGTGCGTCAGCATCAAACTTATGAGTCTTACATTTGTGGGGGGTGTGACATCCTAACAAAGACCCAAAATCAAAGTGGGAGCAGGTCTGGCTCCTAGAGATTCCCGAGGAGAATCCTCCTGGGGAGAATCTATTCCTTGCCTCTTCCAAATTCTAGAGGTCACTGATTCTTTGGCCTTTGGCTACTTCCATTTTCACATCTCCTTCTCTGACCCTCCCTCTCCTGAATTCCTCTTTCTCAAATGACCTTTGTGAGTACATCAGGGCACCCAGATAATCCAGTTTAATCTCCCCATCTCAAGATACTTAATTACATCTGCAAAGTCCCTTTTACCATGTAAGGTAACATATTCACAGGTTATGGGTATTAGGTCATTATTCTTGCCACCAAATTACACTATAGTTGTTAGTTGGGTTCAACCAAGGAGAGGCACCTGCAGGTAACCAGAGGGTGGGAGGAGAGAGATGGCATCCTGTGCTCCCTACCCACGGGCCAGGTTTGGGTGTGGCTGCATTCCTCTGTGACCACACCTCTTCTCTGTTTGCACCATAGTCCCAGCCTGCATGGGGTTCCAGCACCCTCCTCCTTCCTCTTGCCCTTTCAAACCCATGGATGGTAACAGCTTCCAGCTGTTGCTAGTCTCTGGGTGCCTCAACTTCTCTTCTTGCTTCTCTTCACCCTAACCACACCTCTAAAACTAGTCCCTTTATTCAAATGTCTTAGCCATTTGAATTGGATTGTTTCCTGCTAGAACCCCAACTGAAACCATCTTTGAAACACCGTGCCTCAATTATTTTCTCTCATCCACATCTATCATATCTCCCACTCTTTTCACTCTGCCTGTAAACTAGATCAGGCTTCCCCAATAAAGCAACCTTCTTTCAACCCCCTCAAAATGCCATTTCTTCCTTCCTTACCCTGCTGTCCTTCTGAAACACATGATCTGCATGCACCGGCACACTACGGCTCTTTGCATCTGGTGTCTTCTCCCTGAAAGCTTTTGAAGCTTCCCTTGAAGGGCACCCGGGACATTCTGTTTCTCATTTCCCAGTCTCTGTCTCCACTTGTGACTCTTCTACTTTCTTGGTCTGAGATGTAGAATTTCACCTGCATCTCACCTCCACCTCTGTCTGTTCCTTATACATTCAGGCCCCTGAAGGGCGGATCCCATCCTGCCTCTTGCTTCATCACACATCATCATCTGCGAGCTCCAGACTCTTGTCTCTGCCTGCCCATGGGGTCGTCTCCACCTGGACGATCCCCAGGGCCCTTAACACCTCCCGGATGGGACTTGTATCAGTCAGCCTTCTCCCAAGAAATAGAAGCAATAGACGTATAAGATTTATTATGGGAATCAGCTCACATGATAACGGAGGCCTAAAAGCTCCACGACCTGCCATGGGCAAGCTGGTAAACCAGGAAAGCTGGTGGCATAACTCAGTCTAAGTCAGAAGGACTGAGAACTAGAAGAGCCAATGGCATAACTGCCACTCTGAGGCTAAAGACCTGAGAACTGGGGAGGGTTAGATGGGGGATGCTGGAGTATATCTGGGAATCTGAAGGCCCAAGAACCATAAGCTCTCAGGTCTGAGGGCAGAAGATGGATGTCCCAGCTCAGCAGAGGGAATTTGCCCTTCCTACTCAAGCCCGCAATGAGCTGGATGATGCCTGCCCATAATCTTCAGTAAGTCTCCTGATGCAAATGCCAACCTCTTCCAAAAATGCCCCCCCCACACACAGAAATAATGTTTTACCAGCTATCTGGGTAGCCCTTAGCTTGGTCACCATCACAGAATTTGCCATCACAAAATTCTTGTTCATCTACCTGTTCCTTTCCCAGGTTGCTGGTTTCCATCTGGGACATTCCTGGCATTTTATGGATGTGATTCCCCAGGGCTAAACTCTCCAACACTGTGGCTTCTCTCCTGGCTCCTCTTCCTGCAGCGTGGGTGTGCTCTCAGGTGGATGTGCCACCTGGATAATAGTTGACAGTATAAACCTGTAGTTCCCAAACCTAGCGGTGGCGCAGCCAAATCAGCAAGGGAGGGTTTTAAGAACACAGATTCCCGGGCCTCATCCAGCTGCCACTAAATCAGAATACCCAGGAAGAAAAACCAGATATCCGTATTTTTATCAAGCTCCCAGGTGACTTGTATGTGGCACTCGGGAAATCTTGGCTTAAACAACCTGCAGAGATAGTTTCAGCAGACTTTTACACTAAATTTTCTATCCCATTAAATTTTATTTTATTCCATTGAATAAAAAAGAATGAAGCATCAAAGTAAAACAGTTTCTGATCTTTTAGACTGGAACCACTACCCTTATGTGAGATGGCATTGATTTGATAAAACAAAGTTTCACACACATCAAGTGCACATCTATTTAAGTAAACTGCTGTGGTCTTCTCAACTGGCCCATTTTGCAAAATAGCAAGTTCACAGGCCACAGCAAATAGAGAAAAGGGCATATTGGGCTGCGAGGGAGGAGAAATGGAGGAATAGAAAGGTGTCAAAAAGATATAATACTAAATTCCTAATTTTTTATCAAAACAAAAATTCTGTTCTTACTAAGATAAACAGAATTCAGGGCAAGATTTCAAGATATATAAGGATCCGTGTCCAAGCTGGCCGGCCACAGGCCAATTGGCTAGTTTTTCTAACTAGAATTTCCTGGCTCTCAACCCTTTTTAGCCTATTTTTGTTTTTGTTCTCCAGGATTTACTAGACATAATTTCTCCCTGTGAGCCACCCAAAAGCTTCAGAATGTTCTCAGGCTTACTTACAACGTGTTCGTCTTGAAGATTATATTCCACTGACCATCTTTTTAAGTTCCCGCTTCAAACTTTTCTCTGTATAAATAACCCAAGTGGACTTTGGTACCTGCTCTCAGCCTCTCAGCAAGAAACTTCCTACTCTCCCGTCTAATGTCAATGGTTGTTCTCCCTCCAGGGTTTAGACAAAAGAGAGGAGGGAAAATCTCAACGCAGGTGTGTACATGACCTCTAAGACTTAGACCTCTAACCAACTCCACACTTCAGAAATGGGAGCTGAGACTATTCTAAGCTGGTTAGAAGCTGGTTAGCACACAGTCAGCCCTCTACCACCAGCCTCTGGCAAGCTAACAAGGGGATTGTCTACCTGTGATTTGAAGGCCTGGAATCCACTGTCCAGCTTGATCTCCTGATCAAAGCACTAACATGAGCCCGGGGCTCTCGGACACCAGACTGGGCAAATAAAGTTTGGGACACACATCTGCATGGAGCTGGGAGCCTGCCTCTCCTGGTCCCAGCACAGAACAGACCAGAAAAGGATTCTGGGGAAGCTGGTGCTACCGCCTCTCCTGCAAAGCCCCAGGCAGCACTGGGCTCCCAGCCAGCTTCCGTGTCATTTTGTTTGCCTTTTGCATGCAATAGATAAAAAGCGCTGCTCTGACAGAGTCTGACCCATCTCTGTTTTGTAACAGGTGAGAACTGCCTCCAGTGCTGGAGAACTGGCTGTCCCTGAGTAAAACACAGTCACTTTTCTCTTGCTGGCCTCTCCCTCTTGAATGGTTTCTCTCCAACACTAGTCAAGCGAAGCTAAGGAATTCTAGAATGCCGGTACCAGATAGAGCCTTCAAAACCATTTCCAATAAGGGACAGAGGCAGGACCAGGGCTCCTGACTCTCAGCCCAGTGCTCTTTCCATAGTGTATTAATCAGGGTTCTTCAGAGAAACTGTACCCGGCCTTAGAGAAAGAAATGCTTGCTGTTATAAGCCACTGAGTTTGGGGGTGTTTTCTCATGCGGCATTATTGTGGCAATAGCTGACTGAGACTCTTGGCTGGGCGCAGTGGCTCATGCCTGTAATCCCAGCACTCTGGGAGGCTGAGGCAGGAGGATCGTTTGAGCTCAGGAGTTTTAGACTAGCCTGAGCAAGAGCGAGACCCCATCTCTACTAAAAATAAGAAAGAAAGAAGAAAAAAAAACAGATTGCTGGGTCCCAGGTTCAGCCCTGGGTGGGAGAGGGAAGAGGACACATCTCTGGCAGGTGTCTAGGTGATCCTGACGCTGCTGGTCCGAGGCCCACACTTTGAGAACCACAGATCATCTACACCACCCTCTCCCCCGCTCAGGCCCAGGGTGCCTGCAGACCCCATTCGGAGCTCTAATCTCTCAGTTCAGCTTATTTCCATGCTACTAGAGGGAACCCGGCAGCCTCAGGCCAGAATCCTTTGCCCTTTCTTTGGCATCCCTCCTGAGACCCAACTCGGGGCAGTCAGACAGCAGGCACTTAGTTTACAATGTCCCGTGTGACTCCCGTAAGTTATCATCACATGGCATATAATCATTTATCATCACGATTGCAAACATGAGGTGTGGTGGTCAGAAACACGGTTTCTTTGGGAAATTTGATCAGCATAAAATCTAGGGAGATAATTCTTCCTGGTTCCTACAGACCAGGCGCTGCACAAAAGACTAGCCAGAAACTCATGTCCATTTCTTGTGATTCCAGCCTCTGTGGGCTGGCAGGGAGAAGAAGCCATCAGTGCTCCACCCAAAACTTACACAGGGACCCTCTAGCTGGACAGTTCACACTCCCCTTGCACTTTCTGCCCAGACCGGATTTCCCATCCCTGAAATCATGTTTCTGCTCCTCAGTCATCCTGCCTGTCTTCCCACAGGCAAGAAGGAGGGCTGGGACTCTCTGGGGCGTTTGCATCAATAGGAGAGAAAGCAAAACTAAAGAGTGCATTGATTTTGGCATCAGACACATTTGAATTCTATTTCAAACTCAGCCAGGGAGGAGCTGTGTGCCCTTAGGCAAGTTACTTAACCTCTCTGAGCTTCAGTTTCCTCTTCTATAAAATAGACAACATGAGGTATCTTATAGGCTGTTGGTGTTGATTATCAAAACCATCAGAACTGTTTGTTATATGCCCAGAGTGAAAGATGACTCGCAGAGTTGTTTATTCATTCATGTAACAAATATTTATTGAGTCCCTGCTATGATCCAGGCATTGCCCTAGGAGATGGGGTTGCAGCAGTCAAGCAAACAGACACAAATTCCTGCCCTCCTGGAGTGTGACTTCTGGTGGGAATAGTCAGACAATTAGTGAAAAATAACAATTATTAACACATTATATTAAAAGGAGCCAAGTTCTTTGGAGCAAGGACAGGGACTACCATGGGAGGGAGATTGTAATTTTAAATAGGTTGGTCAGAGAAGGCCTCATGGAGAAGATGTTCTTTGAGCAAAGGAGGTGGGCCGTGGAAATCCCTAGGGCAAGAGCGCTTGGGGCAGGGGAACAGTAAGTGCAAAGGCCCTGAGGTGGGGCATCCTGCATGGCTCTGAAGATCAGCAGAGGCCGAGGGGCCAGAGCAGAGGGAGTGAAGGGAAGACAATTAGCAAGGAGGTTAGAGCCTAATGATACAGGTTTTATTAATGGAAGTTATAAGCCAAAGGTAAGTCACAGTTGCCCTAAGTCAATTCCCCTGGTGACAGCTACCTAAAAGTCACGTTTTTAATATTTGCAACATTTTCATGACACGACAGCTCTCTGTAAGCATATTCGTGTGAAGGGGTCTTCCCCTATCTTGCCAGCTGTAATAAAAGGCATCCTTCATTAACACTGATAAAACCCAGATTTCTTGAGGGTGGAAATGCAAAATGAATCTCAGTGACTCTCCACACGGGAAAGGGTAGCTGGGTCCCTAAACTCTTGTTCCCCAATGTGTCTTGCTTGTGGGATCTGTCACAGTCACCAGCGTGCTGGCCGCGAGGGGGCATTGCTTCCCATCTAACGCCCTCCTGGCCTTGGTGAGGAACCCCCTCTCTTCCATAACGCCCCTCAGCATGGCTGGGTCAAGGCTGAGATCATTGCAGATGCTAGGGCAGAGCACAGGGGAACCAAGCCCTGGAAAGGCGACCATCTGGCCAGCCCTAGGAGCAGCTCTCAGCCAGCCTCTCTGAGCCGTGCACCTGTAGCATGGATTTGTTATTTTAACACATCTCTACTGAGTGAATACCATGGGCCAGGCACTGTGCCAGGCAATGAGGCTATATTTTGAACAAAATAGGCATAAATTTTATACTTAACAAAAGAATCAATACATAATCTCAACGTGGAAGAGGCCAATAAAGGAAATGAACACAACGTGGTGATAGAAAATATCTGAGCCAAGTTAGGGTAGTCAGAGAAGGCCTCTTTGAAGGGGTGCCCTGCAATCTGAGACTGAAGAGGAGAAGCCGGTCCTGCAAAGACGGAAAGAAGATGGGATGGAGCAGGCAGAGGGGGATGGTCCCAGGCAGAGGGTGATGGAGCAGGCAGCGCGGGATGGAGCAGGCAGGGCAGGATGGTCCCAGGCAGTGGGGGGATGGAGTAGGTGGGTGGGATGGAGTAGGCAGGGTGGATGATCCCAGGCAGGGGGGGATGGAGCAGGCAGGGTGGGATGGAGCAGGCAGGGTGGGATGGAGCAGGCAGGGGAGGATGGAGCAGGCAGAGGGGGATGGAGTAGGCAGGGGGTGATGGTACCAGGCAGGGTGGGAAGGTCCCGGGCAGGCTGTAGCTAAAGAAGAGAGGGCTATTGTTGGCCTTCAAGGAACAGCCACCAGGGGTGGTGGACCAGGACTTTGACGTGTTAGAGACCCAGAAAGCAGGCCAGAGGGGCTTCTCAGTGGGCAAAGGAGAGGGGGCCAGGCTATCTGGCACGGTGCTTGGATTTTATCCCAGTGTAGAATGGAATGTCATTGGAGACCTCTGAGCAGGGGAGCTCCTAAATGACCACAAGATCTCCCAGCCAACGTGCTGTTACGATGTGACAGGCACACTTCTCCCTGCTGAGAGGTTTTCGAGCATATGTTATGCTGCATTAAGTAACTAGAATAAACAGCTGTGTAGAGAATGAATTGGCCAGAGGCGGAAGCAGTTTCCTAGACATTTCAATTCCTGGAAGTCTAGACCCCAAAGAACAAGACCCAGAGATAAAACAGGCTGCTCTTTCTCTTCCACCTGAGATAAAACTTCCAGCAAGCTCTTCCTGCCTGAGGACCCACTCGCACCCTGATGCCCGTCCTGGGGGGACCGTTTTCATTCAGGCAGGAGGCGCCTATCCACAGATGGGGTGGGTGGGAACTCACGTTTAAGGACCACCCAGAAGAAAGGGAACACAGCCCAGCACACGCGCGGAAGCTCCCCCTCCTCCACACGGAGCACTTTCAGCTTGTTCATCCAAGGACACGTCCACCTTAATTTCATATTTGTAACAAGTATTTGTCAAAATTCATTCATTTTTCCATGATATGTAGCATTCAGCCCCTTCGGAGTGTTTCTGCTTCCTTTTAAATGTCATTTGTTATTTTGCCTACTTTTAAAGATTAAATTTTTTAGCCATTTCATTCACATGCATCTATCTTAATTGGCTAAAAATCCTTGAAATGCTGGAATGTAGTTAAAAGCAGCCGGAGTTCAACTGTCTCCTCTTTGTGATGCAGAATGCAAAATGTATTCTTTATAGCAATGAAAGGACTGAGTCATTTTTTCTTATATTAGTATAAAATAAATATATGTTGATTGCATATGTTTTAGAAAATACATAAGCCAAAAGTATCGGGGAGAAGGGGGCAGAGGAGGAGGGAAGGAGCCGCAGAGAAGGGGGAAAACTAGAATCAGCCCAATATCTCATTACCCAGAAAGCCATCATTTCTCATTAATGTTATACATCCTGGCATCCTATAGGTCTTAATATGCTTAATATGCTTGTGCCAAGCCAATTTCTCTCGTTTTTGTTCATTAGTTCATTGTATAAACATTTATGTAGCACCTACTGTGTGCCAGACAGGCTCCACTCTAAGCAATGAAGCCAACACAATGAAGAGGCAATTCCAATACAGACCAACACTGCTCACTGCCGTGAGGGCGCTATGGTCCCCTACCCTGCCAGCTTTGGGGACCAAGGGGTGATGTCTACCTAGACTTAAGGGATGGGTAGAAATTAGCCAGGCAGTGGGAACCGGATGAGCATCCGGGTTGGAGGGGAAGTACAGGGAGTGTGGCCCACGCGTTGGAGGAGGTTCATCCTGGCTGGAGCTAGAGCGCTGAGAAGGAAAAGCCAGGAGAGAGCTGGGGAAACTCACAGAGGTGAGATCACGAAAGGCCTCTATCCTCAGAGCATGCAGACCATCCGCGGCCTGTGTGTGATCGGGTTTGAGGAGGGGCAATAATAAAGGCAAGGAGACCACCACGGAGAACTCTGCACTGGCTGTGCTTGGCTGAGACACCATAGGGGGTGGGGAGGAGGGGAGGAGGGACAGCTTGGAGAGCCACTCAGGAGGCAGGATCAGCGAGACCTGGTCACTGACCCCACAGGAAGGTGAGGGGAAGGGGGACGTCAAAGGTGACTCGTGATTTTGCAACAAACACGTAGATATATTAGTGGTATTAGTCACGAAGAGAGGGGACCGCAGGGAATATAACAAGTTCAGTGTCTGACATACTGAGGTCCAGGTTTCTATGGGATGTCCAGCTGCAGGGACCAGTGGGGAGGTGAACGCAATCCTGCTTCTGTCACTTGTGGCCGGTTCCCAGGTTCTCTGCAAAGCATTTCTCCCTATCAAACTTCCCCATGCTGGTAATTAGCTGTTTCTCCACTTGGACACTGGGTTTTGGATTCTGGGCTTTACCTAATTCTGAAGCAAATGGTTACAAAGAGAAAAAGCTAAACAATTTGTTTTGCCTACACAATATCAACATTCCAAAAAAAAAAAAAAGCCTCCGACAAACTAAAACTGAGTTATGGATTCACACAGGTGTTGGGCTTGTACAGTCTCTACCCACAGCACCGGCCAACACAAGGACGTGGTCCCCTTCCTTTAGCCAAGGTACCCACTTCACCAGCTCTGCATCCCCACAGGGCTCAGGAAGTCACACTGTGGAGTCAGCGTCACCCAGGTTAGACTGTGAGTAACAATCCCTGACCATAACCCCACATTCCACAGCTGGCTACAAGACACAGTACAAGGAAGAAAGGAAGGACAAAGATGGGAAAAGAGGCTTTCAGGACCAAGAGATACATTCAGGAGACTTGACAGCGTTTGACTCAAATAATAGCCCAGCTGGCAACACCTTCTTCTCTGGGTCTCTCAGGCCCTCCCACCACCCCATCTCGGGAGGGGAGCCCCCAGGCTGAGCCCAGCTTTTGCAGCCTCGGCTGTCTGTGTGAACCACAGCACACGCTCCCTAACCCGCTGGGCTAACTCCACACGGTGTATCTGGGCATTTCTGAACCCCCGCAGCTCGGGTTTGTTTGTGTTCACTTTTCATGCAGCTCTTTGGCATTTTGGATGCTGTGGCCAAAAGCTGCTCAGGTGACTCTACCACCCCCAGCACGAGGCCTGCCTGCCTGATCCATCTCCCGCTGCACTGGGAGGGGACCCTGGCCAGCTTCCTGAATGCATTTTTGTGATGCATGCCTTTGTAGCTTCAGAAAACTAACCAAAAATTCATTAATTTGTCCATCCATCCATCCATGCATTTAATAAATATTTATCAAAAAACTACGCTCTGAGGGTACCGTGTTAACAAAAACAGACACAGCCCTTGCCCTTATGGAGGTTATAGCCAAGTGGTGGTGACAGCACTAACCAAAAAGACCATACAAATGAATACGTAATTAGAAACTGAGACGGGTGCTTGGAAGAAAAGAAATTTGTTCTATGCGGCAGGAAATAAAAAGATCATGACATAGAGCAGGGGCGCCGGGAAGGCTTTGCTGAAGAAGTGTCTGGTTGAAGAAGGCTAAGACTGCTGTCGTAGCCCAGACTCCCCCCCAGAACCATCCCTCCCCCAGAGGGAGCCCAGGCTGCGGAGCCACAACACGGAGGGTCTGCAGCTGGATGGGAACTAAACCAGGTAACGGTCCCCAATCTGCACAGGCAAGTGATGGGGGTTACAGATCTCTTCCCTCCCCAGAGTGCCCAGGTAAGGCAGGTTAGCACCACCCTTCCCTGGAGTCTAATTCTGCGCAGGATCCAGAGGGAACCCAGAGGCACCTGCTTCTCTTTGAGGGCCTGTGGTTTCCCAGGATTAACAGCTTAGGAATACAGGGGCCTGAGGACCCTAACATTAATGAAAAAGAAGTCTATTATTCAAGCAGCACTGGAATGAACTCAAGTGAAGAAAACTTGGCCTGGCACAGTGGTGCACAGCTGTAATCCTGGCACTCTGGGAGGCCGAAGTGGGAGGATCGTTTGAGGTCAGGAGTTGGAGACCAGCCTGAGCAAGAGCGAGACCCTCCCCACCCCCACCCCGTCTCTACAAAAAATAGAAAAATTTAGCCAACTGTGGTGGTGCGCCTGTAGTCCCAGCTACTAAAGAGGCTGAAGTAGGAGGATCGCTTGAACCCAGGAATTGGAAGTTGCAGTGAGCTATGATGATGCCACTGCACTCTAGATGGGGTGACTTTCTTTTTTCTGTCTCAAAAAAGAAAGAAAGAAAGAAGAAAAGAAAGAAAGAAGGAAAGAAAGAAAGAAAGAAAGAAAGAAAGAAAGAAAGAAAGAAAGAAAGAAAGAAAGAAAGGAAGGAAGAAGAAAACTTTAATTTTGACTTCTTCTCCATTCCCTACCAGCTATCTAAACTAATCTCAAAGAAGAGAAATGCAAATGGCCCTACATTTACATAAAAACTTCTCAATTGTTAACAGCTAAGTGCTTTAGGATACCTTTGCTAATCTTAGAGCTCCCGTCCCTCTAATTAGGAACCAAAGTAACTGATTTGGAAAGTCAGGTACTTTGGATCACCCTGTTGAAGTTCATGCCTAAGCCTTTTAGGTAAGATTTCAAATCATGTACATTATTTATTCATTCAATAAATATTTACGAGGCCAGGCGTGGTGGCTCACCCCTGTAATCCTATCACTCTGGGAGGCTGAGGTGGGTGGATTGTTTGAGCTCAGGAGTTCGAGACCAGCCTGAGCAAGAGCGAGACCTCGTCTCTACTGAAAATAGAAAGAAATTATATGGACAGCTAAAAATATATAGAGAAAAATTAGCCAGGCACAGTGGCACACACCTGTAATCCCAGCTACTCAGGAGGCTGAGGCAGGAGGATCGCTTGACCCCAGGAGTTTGAGGTTGCTGTGAGCTAGGCTGACACCACAGCACTCTAGCCTGGGCAACAGAGTGAGACTCTGTCTCAAAAAAATAAAAATAAAAATAAAATAAAATAAAATAAATATTTACAAGCGCCAACTATGTGCCAGGCACTGTTCTGAGTACCAGGGCTACAAGCAATAAGCAGGTAAATAAGTACCAGGGGATGCCGAGTGCTATGAAGAAAAACCAAAGCTGATAAGAGCTCAAACGAGATCTCCACCTCTTGTCCTCATGGTCTCCATTTAAATGTCACTTCCTCAGAGTGGGCCTCCCTAATCCTCTCTTTAACTCTATCCCATCAACACTGTTTAAATCCTCCACACGACTTTATTATTATCTGATATCTTATGTGTTTGTTGTTGGGTTTTATTGTGTCTCCACCACCAGACTATAGACTGATAGCAGAGACCTTGGCTATCCTGTGCACTGTTGAAATCACAGCACATATTATAACGGTGCCTCTCTCACAGTTGATACTTAAGAAATCTCATCTGAATGAATGAATCCATCGCCAAAGGCTAAGACTAAGACCCCCAGGTGTGCCGGAAACTGAATCCTTTCCCGAAGTGCCTTTCCTTACGTGGATCGTCAAGGTGATGGGGGTGGCAAGAGAGGGTCCTTGCAAGGGGAAAACCTAGCATAGCTATTATGGGGACTTATAAAACCTTCGTGGGTGGGCTTGGGGGGTGTTGGAGCCCACTCACGCTTGACTAGCTAACAAGAGCTGATTGTGCTCGTCTCTTTCCAACTCTGTGTTGGGTGATGTCATGCTAGTAGCCTGAAATTAGCCATGGTGAAAGAATTTACACCATGGAAGTAGGCACATGCTACAAACTTTGCAAAGAGTCCCTATGCAAGTCAGGTCCCAAGAGCACTCTACTTCTCCCACGTAGCTCCAAGGAAGCTGTGCCAGCTCAATCCTAATGACCGCCTGGACGAGGAATTGGAAAGCATCTATCAGCCGCTTTAAGAAGTTGCCAAGGAAAATGTCTGATTACTTGGGTATTCAACTGATATAAAAACAAACCACTTCCGTGAATTTAAAGCAATGTTTACTCTGAGCATGCCACAGTGTCTCCACCAGGTGAACTGTGGGAAATATATTTACATAACTAAAAAATATGGGTGTTATAAACCTGGAAAACTAAAATAATCATAATGTAACTTTTAAAAAATCAGGAAACAAAGGAAAAGTTATAGCAGGAAATGTGTAAGTATTAATGCTCTCATTTTTCTTAACAAGGATTAATGATACTAGCTAAAACTGAAACATGTAACTTTTTAAAACCTCCAACCCCTTATTCTCTCTCTTTCTCTCTCCCTCTCTCCCTCTATACCTCCATTCCCCCTTCTTTCCTCCCTTCTTAAGGAACATTTCATCATATCTCTTGTAGTAAAAACACACAGATTTAAAACTCAACAATTCTTCCCATGTCACTATATTGCAGTTTCTTTTTAGTATTGAAGTCAAATAAAATTATTAAAATGAATGCTTTTTAAATTAAAAGGCATCTACTTTATAGACTCATTTTATAAAATATTTATCGTCTATTTATCTAGCGTCTGACCGTATATGCACATAAAAACACACCTGCCTAACGTCCATCGGGTATTAACAATGGCTATGTCGGAGTGGCAGGACTTTGTTTTTTTCCCCACCTGTGAATTTCTTTGCATCTTTTGATTTGTTTTAAACAAGCACGTTACCTTTTTGCAAAGACAACAGACTGGTGGTGGCGTTTCTACCGATAGCAGAAGTGAACGTGCCGAGATGTCACGGGAGAGAGGGGACAGCGAGGGAGGAGGGGGTCGGGCGGACGCAGAGAGGGGCCGGAGCGGAGGGGACAGGCCCGGGAGAGGCAGGCAGCGCCGGCCGCGCAGTGACCTACTTTTCCCGCCGACCCGCCAGCAGCCAGGGCGCGCGCGGAGCCAAGCCGGTCCCGGGTGAGCCGCGCGCAGGTCGCGGAAGCCGGCCGGGCGTCCTGCCACCCTCGCCCGGGCTTGGCAGAGTCGTGCACCTCGCGTCAATCCCCCGCCCCCGCGCAGACGCCTGGCCGGGCTTCCCCGAGGACGACCAGCGGCTCTTGAGCCTGAGCCGCCCCGCGGGGTGTCCAGCCCAGGACGGCCTCCCCTCTCCGCGGGGGAGGGCCAGATCCCCCCACCCCCACCATGGCCTGCAAGGCCAGAGGGGGACCCACGTGGTGACGCCCGCGCACTGCCCGGTCCCCTCCGGGATCACCGGCATCCGCGGCAAGGTGAAAAGAGCCCCGGACTGGCTGTCACCTCGCCTCTGCCACTTTCCACCCCCTGTCCTTGGGCAAGTCACTCGATGCCTCAAGGCCCCTTTTTTTCTCATTTTTTAGATGGAGAAAATGCCAGCTACATCTCAAGGTCAGGGTGAGGCTTATAAATAAAACACATGTGTCCAACTCTGCTTTGCCATCATGACTGATCTGTGAACATGAGTGGGCTCTGGTCATGAGTGATTTATGTCATCATAGTTCCCGATGCCAGGGGGACATGCCTGGGGATGGGCCTCCTCTCTGAAATACTGCCTACGAAATAGTCTGGCCCATGCTACTACCTGAGGAACTACGTTGTGGGTTATTAGTGTGAATAAAAATAGCAAACACTGCCATACGGACAGAGGGTGCCAGAGCTTTGGGTGAAGTCACTCGTCAGCCTCTCTGCAGTGCTATGGGCTGGTGCACTCAGCACAGGGACAACTGAAGCTGAAATAAACAGTAGAGTAACAAGTGGCCTCTTGTCATTTTGGTGTTCCTTGGCATGCATTCCCTCTTCATAGGCCTAATAGCTTGATTTCTTGTGGGGAAATACCTTGCACCTACTGGGCCATCTTAGGTGGCTGAAAATCAGTCTCTTGCTCTCCTCAAGCCAAGAGTGGGCCCATGACCCACTGGCCAAGTGGACTTGGAAGAGAAAAACCTTAAAATCCACATGTCATGCATCAAAATAGAAGTAAGGGGTCAACTGGAAGAGGCAGAATGGCCCTGTGGCGGGCAGGACTTGACTGCAACCTAAGTGAACAAAGCCTCACTGAGGGCGTATGTCGTGCCAAGGTTACTTGCTGTAGAACGTGTCCATCAGAAGCAAGGCTGGTCAGACACAAGTGCCTGGACAAAAGAGGGTCGTGGAGGAAGAGTCAGCTGTGACCATCAAAGCACCATCCAGGCTCAGTGGACACAAGTATCACCTTGCAAGGTGACCCACTTAGTGTGGGGGCTCTGAACCCAGGGCCCCACAGCTGGCTTCCTCGAGCTTTGTGAACCTTCTGACATTGTGTGTGTGCCGTTGTGCATCTTTCCCAGGAGAGTGTCTACGCCACCTGCGTTCATGATACCAAGCATGTTAAGAATTGCTAACGTGGCAAGTGAAAGTGCTTCAGGCATCCTGGCTGAGAAACCCCTTCTTAAAACCACCCAAATCCTTTTGTACAGCTCAGTCTCACTGTCAGGATGCTACCCCTGATAATCCAGTTCCCTATGTGGCTGGCCACCAGGAAGGGAAGAGGGTGAGCTACCGATGGGGGCCCTTGGGTCCACTGGACGGCTGCATTTCTCATTGCAAAGCAAGAAACATGGACGTCGGGGCAAGGTGGGGCGGGGGGACACAGCATGCCCAGGCAGGCCCAGGTACAAGTACAACAGAACTTGGGGAATAATCACTTGCGCTTGTTAGGCATACGTTCCCGATGTTTTCGTATGTTACCTCATGTCATCATAACAAACCTGTGAGGGAAAAATTATCAACTCCATTTTTATATGAGGAAATTAAGGTTTATTAAGATGAAGAAACTTCTTCAGGGTCACATCCACCCTCCAAGACCATGGGTTTTTCATGCTGCCACCAACTACCACAAGTCACCTTAAGTCCTAGTAATCACACATTGGTCTTTGCGGTGACTTTGGGTATGATGCGACTCTCCTGATACTCCCTCCACATGTTTCTAGCAATAGATTCGCCTCCATCTCTGGCCACAGGGTGCGTGAACCCCAGCACAGGTGTCTGGGGTGCCCTCCTGAACAGAGAGATGGATCTAGGGATGGAAACATGACCCAAGTGAGGCCCATCGGAGCTCTTCCCTGGATTATTGACCATGGAGAAAGCATGGAGGAACCTTTGCCTCTCGGGCCGTGGAGAAAGCTCATCTACAGGAGAAGGGAGTATGTCCATTGGAAACCAGAAGAGATGCAAGCTGGGCAGCGGGAGCTCCAGCAGCACTGGGCCTCCAGGTCCAGTTCTAGAAGTTCTTCCTGTCATTCCGTGAATTTCCCTCATAACATCCTGGACAGACAGAGTCCATCAATGCGTAGGAGTGGCATGACAATAAACATCACCGCTACCTTGTGTTGCATTCATTCCTCACATCAAAACTCTGAGGTAGGTTCTACTCTTCGCCAAAATGAGAGCAGTAAGGGGAAAATGGTAGAGCAAGTCGCCCAAGGTCACACAGAGGTGAGTGGAAGAGACTTTAGGAGCCAGGGCTCCCACTCAGTGGCCATGTTGTATCCCTGTCCATCAACAGGATGGAAATGCAGGTCAGTATTTGGATCCTGTCAGTAACAGCAAGGTGAGGCTACATCTCAGTTTGGGGAGGGAGCTGAAAGCAGTTTAGGTGCCTCCACTGAGCTGTGTTTGCCCCAGGAGATGCAGGGACTCCTCCTGGCCTACCTAGAGAACTGACGTAGTAGTCAGTATTCTGTTGTAACAAACAACTCCAAAGTCTCCGCGGTCTACAACAAAGGCTTACTTCTTGGACTCATGCCTGCAGCTCAACTGCATCTCTACTCAGCTCTGCTCCACAGGTCCTCTCACTTCAGGACTCAGGCTGAAGGAGCAGCCACCACCTGGGACCTGCGGGTCTTATGGCCAAAGGCAGGATGACAAGAGGCCAAGCCCCACGAAGAGATTTTGCTGATCTCTTCTGCTCAGACAAGACATAAATCAAGTCCACTCACATCCCATTAACCGAAGCAAGTCACATGGCCAAACCTGCCAATAAATTCCACTTACTGGAATCACTCCTGGAAGTCACGTGGCAAAGAGTGTGGATGTGTAATACCCTCCCCGGGAGACAAGAGATAGTTGCAAACAATAACACAATGGAGCATACCAAGAAACAAACAAGGGCTGAAACAATGGAACTTGCATCCACCTTTGATCACAGGGAGCCCTCCAGCAGGGCTGATGGGACATCATAAAGCTCCCAGAGCTTTGAACTGAACAAAGACAGTCTCAGCTGCAGACAGGCCAGGTGCCCGTGGCAAAGACAGAAAGTGCTGGGAGGCAGAGCTTTCAACATCTAGAGCCCAAACAGGGACTTAACAAAAGGTCAGAAGACTATGACCCTAGGGGATGCCTGGTGAGTGTATCATAAGAATAAACATTGTCTCAGGGCATCGGGTTATGAGTAATTTCCCCTTCTGTTTTCTATTGCGTTATTGTGCCACTTTCGTAATTAGAAAAATAAGCATTAAAAAGAAAAAAAACATGCCCTTCCTAAAGCCCAAAACAGCATGGGGCGGCAGAAGCGACTGCTTTTCCATGTCAAACCTCACAAGGCCGAGGAAGGTTTGTGTGTCCAGTGATGCACCAAAGGTGTGTGATTTCAATCCCTTGGGGCAAATGGCCCTGCCACCTACTGTAATGACTGACAGATGGGAAGGCAATAATTAGGATAATCTTTTCCTCGGGCTTCTTTTTTTTTTTTTTGGTATTTTAGGGGGTTTTGTTGTTTTTTTTGTTTTGGTGAGCAAATTGGACTCCACTTCTGAAGTCCAGACGTTCCTGGAATTTTCCACACTCAGATTCTGTCTGGATTGAAGAAGAAGAAAGGCCACGGTGAGTTCGGTGTCCAGGAGATCTGGGGCTTCTTCCTGGCCTAAGAAGAGAGATTAGGCAACGTGGGCTTAAAATATGTCTTAGCTGGCACCGACTCTGAGAAGTCAGCCCAACTGTGGTTCTGGAACACTAGTTAAGAAGGAGTTTCGGCCCATTTGAGCCCAGTTGGATGCAGCATGGGTAAGGACTTAAGCCCCGTTGGAGTTAGACAGGCCTTGGAACCTGGGCCTTGATCTGATGCTCGACAGTTTGCAACTGTGGGCAAGTAAGTTAACTTCTCGGTGCCTCCACTTTCTCCTTGAAAAGTCGGAGAATGATCTACCTCACTGAGATGTATTTTTAGCATCTACCTCATTGGGATGTATTTTTAGGATTAGATACATACCTCTAAAGCTCCCACGGTACTTGGCATGCAGTCAGCCAATTTCGGTTATAAATACTGATGTAATAGGAACCAACACGATGACTATATCATTTTGGTCCAAAATGATGGGCATTTGTAACTTTCCCCCCTTCGTCTCCTATTAAAGAAAAGCCGATACTATTTGGTCAGCACATCCTCCTTCTGCTCCTCCTCCCACGCTGTCCTCCAGTTTGGGGGGAAACCCAGCTAATCTGTGGGAGAAGAACCAGAGAAACAGGCACGGGGCTTTGCAGCTGAAAATGCTAAACAGAAGCATAACAAGAACAAATAATAAGAGAGAGAGAGAGAGAGACAGAGAGAGAGAGAGAGAGAAAGTAGCAGAAGGAAAGGGGAGAAGTGGGTGGTACTTGTGAAAGTTTTGAAGAAGGGAGAATGAGAAACAGGATGAGAGATTTCGAAGCTGTTGCATCGTGTGAGAGAAAATCTGGGGAAGGAGACTGGATTAGTTATCTACTGCCGCATAATAAATCACCCCAAAACATAGCGGCTTAAAACAAACATTCATTATCTCGCTGTTTCTGTGAGTCAGGAATTTGGAAGAGGCTTAGCTGGGTTATTCTGGCTCAAGGTCTCCAAAGAGACTGCAGTGAAGATGTCAGCTAGGGCTGAAGTCATCCAGCAGCTTGCTAGACTAAAGACCTTCTCTCAGACAGCTCCCTCAAAAGGCCTGGGATCCTCACCGCAAGGGCACTGCATAGGGCTGTGTGAGTGTCTTCAAGGACATGACAGATAGCTTCCAAGAGAGATCAAGGAAGAAGCTGCAAGGCCTTTTGCCACCTAGTCTTGGAAATCACAAACTGTCACTTCCACCACATTCTATTCATTAGAACAGAGACGTTAAGTCCATCCCATGCTGAAGTGGAAGAAAAATGGCCGCCATCTTTTGAAAGGAGGAGAGTCAAAGAATTTGTGGACATATTTTAAAACCAACACAAGGATTTTAGGGAGTGTTGCTGTGGATTGTGAATTTTGGATCTGATTCCCTTGAATATCATTGAGGGGCTGCACGTAAGGCTTGGAATTAGTTTTGCTTTTGGCTACACAATTGTTTTTCTTGTTGCTTTAATGTGACATGGTCCTTAGATCAGTCTATGTGGTGCCCATGGATTTATCTGGATAACAATAATAAATTTAGATATTATTATAGATTGATGTATAGAAGGAAAGATTTCAGGTAGTTTACCATCTCTAATAATCACTGGGAACTTGGAACAAGGAAAAAAATGGCTGGGCCTTTTCCCCTGCAAGCAAAGGCTTCCAAGATTTCTAGGCATGCTCATCTGAGAATATATTAATAGTAAGTCCTCACTTAACAAACACTGTCAATAGGTTCTTGGAAACTTGGACTTTACGCAAAAAGACATATAATAAAATCAATTTTACTGTAAGCTAATTGATATTCCTATGGCAAATTGCTGGTCGCAAAGACATCATCAAGTTTCTAAATAAAGACCCAAAACACTTCCAATATTAAACTCTGAAATAAATGTGAGCTATACATACAAGAAAGAGTAATAAAAACAAGTAAGATAATGATTTACCCAATTTTTGGTGAACCGGTGAGTGACAGCAATTGCATCGGAGATAATTTAAATCAAGAAATAAATGTTTGCAAAATAGAATTATAAGGAGCACCTTCTACTACCACACAGTTCAAAAACAAATAACAAATTTGGCGGGCTCATTGAGCACTTTCGTAATGCATCATTTATTGTTGTGCGTTTGTATGATGGTTGTATACCTGTTTATTTATACTTGCTTCTTTCATTTTTTTCTTTTCAGTGTCAACCTATCTGTGTTTTAATATTTAAAATGCATCTCTCGTAGATAGCACACAGTTGGGTCTTACAATAATCTCTTCATTTTAGAGTGTTTAGTCCATTTACATTTAATGTAATTACTGATACGAACAGGCTTAAGTATAAAAACTTGATATCTATTTTCCATTTGACTCTTCTGTTTTCTCTCACTCTGTTGCTCCTTCCCTGACTTTTTTGGGGTTACTTGATTGTTTTTTAAGTGTTCAATTTTATTTTCTCCATTAGTTTCTATACCTCTTTGGGGTTTTTTGTTTATTTTTTAGTTATTGATACAGGGCTAACAATATGAACTTCAATTTATCAGAGGCTACTTATAATTAATGCTGTGGCACTTCCCACTTCACACACATACAACCCATATAATGCAATTCATCCGTTCTCCTCCACCTTTTCTGCAACTATTGGCATGTCCCTTACTTCAATATACAGTAAAAACCCCATCTCACAGTGTTGTTGTTATTTTGCTTTAAGAAGCCAATTGTCTTTTAGAAAAATCACCAAAAAATAAAAAGGAAAACATAATTTTATAGTTATCTACTATTTACCATTTCAGTTTCTTTTCATCCCTTCCTATAGATCCACATCTCTATCTAGTACCACTTCCCTTAACCCTGAGTGATATCCTTTAGCATTTCTTGTAATTCAGGTTGGCTAGTGGCCAGTTTTCAGACTCCTTTTAGAAAGATATTTTCACTGAATATGACACTCTGGGTTGAGAGTTGTTTCAATACTTTAAAGACATTATTTTGTTGTCTTTTGATCTCATAGTTTCTGATGAAAACTCAGCATTCCTATCCTTGATCTATAGTATGTAATGTATCTTTTTGCTCTGGCTGCTGTCAAGATTTTTCACTTCATTTTTGATTTTCAAGTTTGACTATGGATGGGCCTTGGTGTCGCTCTCTTTATATTTATCCTGCTTGGGGTTCTCTGCTTCTTACACCTGTAAGTATATGCTTTTTATCAGATTAGGGAAGTTTTAGGCTACTATTTATTCAAATTTATTTGTTTGCCTCAATCTCATTCTTTTATCCTTTTGGGACTCTATATACATATATTTATATATTATATATTTATATTTTTACATATTACATATATTTATATATAAAATTATTTGATATCTTCCCACATATCCCTATTTACTTCAAAAAATTTTTAATCTCTCTGTTCTTTAGATTGCATAATTTTTATTGTTCTGCCTCAAGTTCCCTGTCTTCTGCCATCTCGAATCTGCTGTTAAATACCTTCAGGTATTGTTCATTTTTTACCTTTCACTTGTAGAATTTGCATTTGTTCTTTTGTGTGTATTTCTAGTTTCCATATCTTTGCCAAGATTGCCTGTTTATTTCTTTAATTTATTGCATATATAATAGCTGCATTAAAGCTTTCATTTTCTAAAGCTTGGACCATTAGGGGTTTAGTTTTTATTGCCTTTTTTTTTTTTTAGAGTCAAAGTCTTGCTCTGTCATCTAGGCTGTGGAGTGCAGTAACGTGGTCATAGATCACTATAACCTTGAATTCATGGGCTCAAGCAATCTTCCTGCCTCAGCCTCTCAAGTAGCCAGGATTACAGGTGCGTGCCACTGTGCCCAACTAATTTTTTAACTTTTTGTAGAGATGGGTCTCTATGTTGCCCAAGCTGGTCTAGAACTCCTGGCTTCAAGTGATCCTCCCACCTTGGCCTCCCAAAATGCTGGGATTACAGGTGTGAGCCACCACACCTGGCCTGCCTGCTTTTTTCTTGACTAAAGATGACATTTTTCTGTTTCTTTGTCTATCTAGCGTTTCTCGATTGAAAAAATGGGCATTGTGATTAATACATAGTAGGGTACGTATTATACATATTATTGTACACATATCTGGATTTTGTTATCTTCTCCTGAGAAGTATTGATTCCATAATTTAGTTTCTAATCATCTTGAGCTTATGTAAATTTAGTTTTATGATTTGTTGGTATCAATCTCTGGAAAGCCCAAAGTGTTTCCCAAGGCCCTCTAACTTAGTAGGGCTCAACTTCTAAACTCTGCTCACACTGCAAATCTTGTCAGGAGTTTATTGTGGGTTTTGTTAGGTAAGATATAAAGTAGGTCTTACTGTAGGGCAGTGATTCCTAACTGAAGGCAATTCTGTACCTGGGGGACATTTGGCAATGCTGGAGACATTTTTGGCTGTCACACATTGGTTGTGACCTGCTACTAACATCTAATGGGTGGAGGCCAAGCATGCTGCTAAATATGCTACAGTGCAAAGAACAGCCCCCACAATAAAAAGCTCTCTTGTCCAAAATGTCAGTAGCACCAAGGTTGAGAAACCCTGCTCTAGGGCACAGTCTTATTCCTAAGACGTGGTCTTTCTGGCATCTCGGCTGAATGCCAGCGGTATTAATGCCATTAGCGATCTCTCTCCCCTCTGGCAGGGCTGAAAACCCAATGTGCCCTGCGCTGCTCTTCCCCAGCACTGCCCACCCTCTGGTACCTACATTCCACTCTCAACCCTGAAGCAGCCGCTCTCTGGTGAGCCTCAGAGGGGATCTCCACACAAGCTCTCTCTGCGTAGCACCCTCCTCTCTGATATCCTGTCCCACAGATCCTAACTTCCGCTCTTACCATGAACTCCCATCTCTTCCTCCTTCAGTCACCGGGACCTTGGTGCTCCGCTCAGATTCCAGTTCTTTGTGCCACAGTTGGAATACTTTCCCCAGACAGGGAGCTGGACTATGGAAATCAACCCATGAATTTCCCTTCTCTCCACGATCAAAGTCTTGCTAATATCTGTTGTCCACTGTCTGGGAAAAAAAAAAAAATCCCCTATATTTTGTCCAGGCCTACAGTTGTTTGCGTTGGGAGGACTAATTCATATCAGTGACTCCATCATGGCTAGAAACTGAAGTCCAGCTGGTTTATCTTGACCTCTCTGTTTCAAGTCGAAGTCTTGTAGTAACTGGCGAATCTGAAGGAAGTGTGATAACACACCCATGCCGCAGGTGTTTCCAACCTGCCTCTCACCGAAGACGGTTCTAGTTCAGATTCTCGTTCAGTGGAAATGTCCTGAGCCCCTACCACGGGGAAATTGCACTCACAGAGGACCAATCAGTTTATCCTCATAACAACCCTGAGAGGTAGGTAGGTAGGCATCCTGGTCCCCATTTCTGTGACATAAACTTGTGTGAAGAAGCACAACTTTCCTAAAATTTAGAGGAGATAAAGCAGATTCAGGGAGAGCACGTGACTTCCCCAAGGTCATATGGAAAGATGTCTGATTTGGGTCTGATTCCAAGTCCAACGTCCTTTCTTTCCTTTCCAGCATCCACAGCTGTCCTTCTGGGATCCATCCACTACCTCTCAGAGGAGATTAAACGGCCTCACAACGTGACTAGTTTTTCCCTTCTCACGCCCATCTGTTCTCTGAGAATTTTATTCATATTTCCCTCTTCCAGCACCCCTGAATCTGATGCTTGGCCTCTTTGTCCACATTTGTCCTGGGACATGTCTGAGGCTGAACTTAGCCCCTCTCCTAGGGAGCCAGGAACTTACACCGTCACGAACATGTCATCCAACATTTACATCACACAATCTTATTTCCTCTATTAAAATTAAAAAAAAAAAATCTTCTCCCATGTCCTAACTAAGCAGTTATCCAACTTGGATAAGACAAAATTTAATGCTTTCTGTGGAGCTCCAGGAAATACTAATCTATTTATTCCTATTTGTATGAATCAGGAACCACTGTTTACATTGAAAATAGGACCATGTTATATTTGCACCATAAAATCACAATAAAGAATTATGTTGTAGTTGGTTGAATGGTGGTGCCCTATAAAGATATGTCTACACCCTAATCCCCAGAACCTGCAAATGTGGCTTTATTTGGGAAATTGGACATTGCAAATGTAATTCAGTTAAGGATCTTTTTTTTTTTTTGAGACAAGGTCTTGCTCTGTCACCCAGGCTAGAGTGCAATAGCATCATCATAGCTCACTGCAACCTCAGACTCCTAGGCTCAAGTGATCCTCCTGCCACAGCCTCCTGAGTAGCTATGACTACATGTGCATGCCACCACACCTGGATAATTTTTCTATTTTTTTTTTCGAGATGGGGTCTTGCTATGTTGCCCAGGCTGGTCTCAAACTCCTGGCCTCATGCAATCCTCCCACCTTGGCCTCCCAAAGTGCTGGGATTACAGGTGTGAGCCACTGCATTGGCCAAGTTAAGGATCTTGAGATGAGATCATCCTGGATTATCCAGGTGGCCCTACATCCAATGACAAGTGTCCTTATAAGAGACAGAAGTGGAGAGACACAATGACACAAGGAGACCACATGAAGATGGAGGCAGGGATTGGAGTGATGCCAACAGCCACCAGAAGCTGGAAGAGTCAGGGAATGGAACCCCCCACCCCTACCAAGCCTGTGGAGGGTGCACAGCCCTCCCAACCCCTTGATTTCAGACTTCTGGCCCCAGAACTGTGAGAAAATAAATTTCTGTTTTCTTAAGATACCTAGTTGTGGCAATTTGTTATGGCAGACACAAATGAATACAACGGAAACTAACACACATGTTCTCAGAAAAAGACAAGTAACCACATTGGACTTTTCATGAATTTTTCCCATTAAGATTTGGTTTTCTGTGTTCATGGCTTTCCTCAAAGGCCAACTCTTGCTAGTGCTGATGGTCAGTCCTTAGAGCAGGTGCAAATGTTTAAGTAAAAGTAGGAGAAAAACTTAAAATGGAATAAATTAAGAAACACCTAATTTTCCTGCTGATTAGTAAACGACTGTTGTGTGCTTCCATAGCAAGCTGAGCTGTGTGGTACAGCTAGAATGCTTTCAGCTGCAGGACAATGGAAAGCCCAAACCAAAGTCGCCTCAAGCTCAAGAACATCTCCCAGCTCACATTCTGGAAGAGCAAAGGTGGGGCGGGCTCAGTGCCAGGTGATACAGTTGATATGGATTTGATCGTCCCTCCACTCTGCCATTCACTGTGTTGGTTACTTTCTAAGGCTGTTCCCCTATCGGAGGAAGGCTACCATGGCACGCAGGGCTACACTTTCTCTTTTAGATCCTGCAAGGAGAGACAGGGAGGGAGGGTAGAGAGTGGAACCAATCACGGGCAACGATGATGGGTCATCCTTAAACTAATCAGGCCCAGCACTTTGAACCTGACGGTGGTTCGGCTTCCCTAAGTCCCCATAAGATGAATAAACAGATGCGTAGATGCCTAAACAAAACAGAGGTTCTGTCAGGAAGGATGAAGACGATGGATGGTAGGTAGGTATTGTAGATCAGTGATAATGCAGTAATACAATGTGCCCACCATCTCATCCACTTTAAAATATAAGATACTTATGGTGGCTCAGGCTGGTAATCCCAGCACTTTGGCAGGCCAAGGCAGGAGGATTATGTGAGGCCAGGAGTTTGAGACCAGTCTGGGCAACATAGCAAGACCCCATCTCTACAAAAAATTAAAAAATTAGCCAGGCATAGTGGTGTGTTTCTGTAGTCCCAGCTACTCAGGAGGCTCAGGCAGGAGGATCATGTGACCTCAGTAGTTTGCAGTTACAGTGAGCTATGATCAGGCCACTGCCCTCCAGCCTGGGCGACACAGTGAGACCCTGTCTCTAAAAAATAAATAAAATCAAATACAACCATAGTTGAAGATCCCTGCATTCCCCTGACAATTATATCCCCTCTTCCTACTCTGAGCTACCTGCTCATTTGGAATGAGCATTTAATGCATTCCCATGCATTTTGTTTTACTTTTACTGTATGTTTGCATGCCTGAGCAATATGCTATCTTCTTTACTATGTTTTTAAACTTACTATAAATGGGATCATATTGTAGACACTACTCTGCCACTTCTTTTCCTTGTTCATCATCAGATTTTTGAGACACACCCATAGGAATATGTGCAGTTCCAGGCCACACATTCGCACGGACGCATTCCAATGTGTCAACGTGCTACAGTGTATTGGTACATTGTCCTGTTCATGAACAATTTTCTTTCTTTCTTCCTTAATTACTACAAAGAAAGCTGCTGTGGACATTCTCAGTCTATGACTCCGTGTATTTGTAAGAGAGTTTCTCCGGGGTATGTAAGGAGGAGTGGTGTGACTGAGTCATAAGATATGTACATCTTTAACTTCCGTTGTTCTCAGTAGAGGCTGTTCCAATTTATATCTCCACCAACCACGCACGCGCGTTCTACCCCCTACATCCTTGCCAATGCGTGCTGGGTCAGATTTTAAAATGTGTTAATCTTGTAAATGTCCTTTCAGTCGTCTATTGCTCTTGCTGGTCTCTCAACTCCACGTGGGCAAGGATTTCCCAGGCCCCAGACAAGGCTTGGGCTTGGTAGGTTTCACGAGCAAGAGAACAGGTCAATGAGTTTGTAGAGGGCAAGGTCCCAGCCTCGCTCCTCTGTGTCACTCCTTTGCTATGTTGTCAACAGCAAGAAGGGAGGGAGGGTACCGTTGGTCTACTGAGAAAATCTTGCTGTTCACTGACTCAGCACACACGGAACCTACCCCAGGGATCGGTCTCATCGGGGAGTTCTCCTCCCTTCCCTCCTTCCTCCCTTCCCTCCTTCTGCCACGGTGCTCTGGTCGCTCAGCCCCTCCTGGCCAGGGACCTCCTCAGCCTCTGCTCAGGCCCATCTGGTTTACCCTGGGAAGGAGCTGGGGGTCGGGAGGAGGGTGGGGTTGAAAGGAGAGACGGTCCCGGCCCAGCCTCAACCGGGAGCGTCTAAACACACCCACTGTCTGCCAGGATGGACCATCGCTCAGTGCAGGACGCTGACACGTGCATTTCATTTTCCCTCTTCTTTTTCAGATACCTACTTCTACCATCCTAATTTAGCACGAGCCAAATTCCTAGACAGACAAGTGTGCGCCACACGCGAGACAGAATTGGTGGGGGCTCCATCCAGCCCGACTGACCTGTTCCAAGTTGGTCTTTCCAGCAGCGGTTCTCACCTGGGGGTGCAGCGCCCCCTGGAGGCAGAGGGCGCGCATGGTCACTTCGTTAGAGGTCTCCCTGCTCGGGCATTTAGCGGAGTCAGGCCAGGGGCACGGAACAGCCTGCGATGGGCAGGACGGGCCCCACCCAGGGTGAGGAACTGCCTGGCCTAAAATGCCCACGGTGCCATCGCTGAAAGCGCTGAGGGTCCTGGGAGGCCGGGGTGAGGCCTGATGTGTTCGCAAGCGTTTCCCAAACGTGAGCCCAGGGCCCGGCACAGAGCGGGAGCTCGCAGGACGCTTGCTGCGCGAACGAACACGGGCACGAACACAGTACCGCGTGGCACCAGCTCAGAACGCAAGGGCCTGCAGGGACACACTCCGCAAACCTGCGTGTTAACCCAGCAGTAAAAAGCAGACTAGGAATGCAAAGGAGAAATATCCCCTTTAAGGGAAATGTTCTTTGGATGTGGAGGAAAGATTTTGTTCTCTATTCCTGGGAAGCTCTCAAGTCCCATCTAGAAATACGGGGGGGCCGGGGGGGTTGAAGAGATACAGTCGCAGGAAAAAATACACAAACGCTCAGACGCCACGCACCAGCCAATGCCTTATTATGCACATTAATCCCTCTAGGGACGGCGACCATGACTGAACACAGCAGAGCAAAATTTGCCAGAGCGGTTGGTGCCGTGGGCTCTCGAGAGAAAGAGGGGGGAGAGCCCGAGCCTGTCTGCTTCGGGAGGGGAGGGCGAGCGACTGAGAGCTGGGCTCTACATCCACGGCGCTGGGTTCAAACCTCGGCTCTGACAACTAGGAGCTGAGTGGCTTTCAGTATGTGGCTAAGCTTCCCAAGCCTCAGTTTGCTCATCTATAAAATGGGGACAATAATACTTACCCTATAAGATGGCATACGGATTAAATGGGATATGCGAATTAAGCACAAAGCACAGTGCCTGGCACTCAGTAAACTCTTATTATTACCATCAGTATTAATTCTTTGAAAAGCAACCCCAGACTAACGTCCAGCAAAGCCACTGACCACCTCGGGGAACAGAACAGACACTTTGCCATTTAACCCAAAGACATGGGCAGACTGAAAGAACATCATGTTCTTAAGATACACAAAGTAATTTTATTTTGCCTCTAAGTCACTTGTTCCTTGGTTGAACAAGACAGTGTTGTGACTCACACTTTAAATTATAATTGTGTTCTTATATCCCTCTGGTTATAAATATTTCATTTTTAGGCCTCTCTTGCAAAAAAATGAAGGTCTTCCAGCCAATTTATTTCTCATTCAAACATTCTTCCCCCTTCTCCCCTCCCCATCCCCACCCCAGGGCCTTTGCGGGCATTTTGCTTTATCAAGAAGTAGATTTGTGTTTTATTTCAATAACTTTGAATAGCAACACTGATGAAAACACATGGCATCTGTTTTCTGTTGAAATGTGAATGCTTCAGAGCAATATTTACAAAACCCACTTCCCATCCACTGCTCTCAGATTTGATTAAGTAACAGTAAAACATGACATTCCAAATCAGAGTTACAAGCTGTTCTTGGGTGGTGTCAAGGCCAATCCTTTATATTTTCAAATTTATGAATACACTACTAGAGAAACATCACTAACCCAGCAGATCAAACAAATGTTCTCTCCTCTCGCTCAAATGCAATATAGCTTGGGTATTCCTGACTCAAACCCCAATCTAAGTCCCTTCCACACATTTTGGAGATTGGGGAAGATGTGAGGAGTAATTCAAATATTGGTAGATTGTGCAGTGGGGCACATTCATGAGTTAATCAACCTTTTAGTAAAGATGATCTGACATAAATAAATCAAAGGGATTCATGGTAAGAGCAGGGAAGGGATTGGTCTCCATTTTTTATCAAACTCAGGTTTCCATTCAGAACGCTGAAAAAATTCTCCCCTGGAGAGCCAGGCGGGCAGACAGCAACTTCCACACATCCAATGACATAGCCACAGTATTTTATCTAAAGCAAATACACTGTATTAATAAATCTTATTAAGCCGGGTGCAGGGGCTCATGCCTGTAATCCCAGCACTTTGGGAGGCTGAGGCCAGGAGTTCATGACCAACCTGAACAACACAGTAAGACCTCATCTCTACAAAAGAAAAGACAAAAAAAAATTAGCCAGGAGTGGTGACATGCGCCTGTAGTCCCAGCTATTCAGGAGGCTCAGGCAGGAAGATCGTTTGAGCCCAGGAGTTGGAAGTTTCATTGAGCTATGATGATGTCACTGCACTCTAGCCCAGGCAACAGAGCAAGACCTTGTCTCTAAATACATACATATATACATACACACACACACACACACACACACATACATAAAACTACTAGAAGAAAACCAAGGGAAGCTCCATAACACTGGTCTGGGCAGAGAGTTCTTGGATATGACCCTGAAAGCACAGGCAATGAAAACAAAAATAGACAAACAGGATTGCATCAAACTAAAAAGCATCTGCACAGCAAAGAAAACAATTAATAGACTGAAGAAACAATTCACACATTGGGAGAAAATATTTACAAATCACATATCAGATAGGGACTAATATCCAAAATATATAAGGAACTCAAACTACTCAAAACTACTCAAACTACTTCTTGTTATTACAAGAAAACAAATAACCCTATTCAAAAATGGGCAAAGGACTTGAATAGACATTTCTCAAAAGAAGACATATGAATAACCAAGAGGTATATAAAAAAAATCCTCAACATCTCCAATCATCCCAGAAATGCAAACTAAAACCACAGTGAAATATCACCCCATGCCCGTCAGATTTCCTATTGTCAAGAAGATGGAAGATACCAAGTGTTGGTGAGGATGTGAAGAAAAGGGAACCATTATATACTGTTGGGGGTATTGCAAATTAGCATAGCTATTTTGGAAAACAGTGTGGAGGTTCCTCAAAAAATTAAAAATTCCACTACTGGTTATATATCCAAAGGAATTAAAATCAGTATGCCGACAAGATGTCTGTGCTCCCCATTCATTGCAGCACTATTCCCAACAGCTGAGATGTGGAAACAACCCAAGGGCCCATCAATGGATGAATGGATTAAAAATGTGGCATATATACACAATGCAACACTATTCAGTCTTTAAAACAACAGAAAATCCTGTCATTTGCAACAACATGGTGGAACCTAGAGGGCATTACGTTAAGTGATAAGCAAGGCATCAACAGACAAATACTGTACCACCTCACTTATACATGAAATCTAAAGAAATCAAACTCAGAAATCAAACCACTCAGAATAGTGGTTACCCCAGAGGCTCGGGGTGAGGAGAGAAAGTGTACGGGGACAGGGGAGACACTGGTCAAACAGGTACAAAGTTAAAGTTAGACAGGAGGAGTAAGTTCTGGTGTTCTATTGCACAGCAAGGTGACCACAGTTAATGATAATGTATATTTAAAAATAGCTAAAAAGGATTTTAAATGTTTGAGGGGATGGATATGCTAATTACCTTGATGTGACCATTCTATAATGTGTACATGTATTGAAACATTACATTATACCCTACAAATATATACAATTTTTGTCAATTAAAAATAAAATAAGGCCAGGCACAGTGGTTCATGCCTATAATCGCAGCACTTTGGAAGCCTGAGGTGACAGGATCACCTAAGGCCAGAAGTTCGAGACCAGCCTGGGAAACATATTGAGACCCTTGTCTCCATAAAAATTAAAATACATTAGCCAGGCATGGTGGTGTGTGCCTATAGTCCCAGCTACTCGGGAGATTGAAATGAGAGGACTGCTTGAGCCCAGGAGTTTGAGGCTGCCGTGAGCTATGATCATGCCACTTTACTCCAGCCTGGGCAACAGAGCGAGACCTATCTCTGAAAAAAAAAAATTAAAATAAAAATAAATTTTAAATAAAAATAAAATGTGCCCTTTACACCACCCCACCTCTTTTTCCTTCTTTCCTTAAGATATACAGATATGCCTGAGCCTTCCTTTTTTTTTTTTTTTTTTTGAGACAGAATCTCACTCTGTTGCCCAGGCTAGAGTGCCGTGGCATCAGCCTAGCTCACAGCAACCTCAAACTCCTGGGCTTAAGCAATCCTCTTGCCTCAGCCTCCCGAGTAGCTGGGACTACAGGCATGCACCACCATGCTCGGCTAATATTTTCTATATATTTTTGTTTGTCCAGCTAATTTCTTTCTATTCTATTCTTTCTATTTTTAGTAGAGACGGGGTCTCACTCTTGCTCAGGCTGGTCTCGAACTCCTGAGCTCAAAAAATCCTCCCGCCTCGGCCTCCCAGAGTGCTAGGACTATAGGCATGAGCCATCGTGCCTGGCCGCCTGACCCTTCTTGAAGATACAGCTGGGTCTTGCTCATCTGTGTCATCCAGGTGGCAGCTAGCTGTGCCCGCCTCAACCAAAGGTCCTCAGCCTGGTTTTCACGCCTCATTCCTTCACGGGGGTGGGGGAAGGCTGAGAAGACCCATCAAGCACATAGGGAAATGAGACAAATATTTGGAATTGCACTTCTGAATAGTCAACTCCAGAAATAAAGGAATTGAGTACAGATTCACTTCAGAGAGTGATTCCTTATGCGGAAACAGGAGGTTATGCACCTCCGTTGGGACAGGGTTCTAAAGGTATTTGTCCTCATGTGGCCACGTGGTTGAGTTTCCAGCTTTCTCATACGTACACCAGCTAAGACTCCAGACTCTCACGGTATTCCAAGCACATGATAATTTAAATCTCACTACAACTCTATAAATACTGTAATTATTCCCATTTCACAGTTGAAAACACTGAGGTTCTGAGAGTTTAAGTAAATTTGCCTTCCATCACCATGGCTCTAGGTGACAAGAGTTGGGATGTAAATATACGTCTGTCTGATTCCAAACTCCTAACCATGGCAGTATGCTGCCTCTCAAGAAATACTAAAATAGACAGTTTAGAATCATTGAAATTTGTCATAGAAAATGAGACCCTAGGGAGAAAAAGCCTTCAAAATAGTTATGAGTACAATCCTATGTGGGCATATATATTTTATATTTTGATCATATTCCTATTCCACTCCTGGCAATTCCGTTGCCAACATTTGTCTTTTTTTGAAAGACTGCCCTCTGTGTTTAGCAGAAAAACCTAGAACTCTTCAGAATCAAAAAGACCAAAATAAATCTTAAGCATGTAAGAAAGGGAAAACCAGCAATTCTCAATCTTTTTCTCAGAAAAGTACATATTCTGACAAGTTACATTTCTAGACAAAATTGCTTCTTGACTCTAAGAATCTAAGAGTCTTTTTGAAAAAAATTATTATGAAAATTTTCAAGCATTCATTAAAGAGAGAAAAGTATAATACACACTTATGAATCTATCGCGCAGTTTCAACAGTTATCAACTCATGGTCAATCTTGTTTCATCTAATCTCCTTACACCCACTTTGTTTGCTGGTATTTCAAAGTAAATCCCACACATCTAACATTTCCCCTGTAAATACTTCAAGGCATCTTTAACTGATAAGGGCATTCTTTGAAACATAATCACAATGCTATTATCACACTTAACAAAATTACAGTAATTTCTTAACATCCTCTGAAACCCAATCAGACTCAAATTTCTCCCACTGTCTCAAAAATGTCTTCTTTCAGTTGTTTGTTAACCATGAGAATCCGAAAAGATTCAAATGTTGCATTTGGTTAATAAGTCTCTTGATCTAATGCAGTTCCCCCTGCCTCTTCTTTTTTCTGGCATTTGTTTGCTAAAGCAACTGGGTCATTTGTCCTACAGAATGTCGTATATTTTAGATTTCTGTGGTGGCTGTGTGACTTGTTCCTCTAGCCCTCAGATTCCTGTAAATTGGAAGTTAAATCTAGAGACTTGATAAGGTTCAGAAAAATAGGATAGGTATTTCATATTACATTTTTTAAAAGGAGGCATACAATAGACGGTAGTGTCACTTTTAACAATGAAAGAATTTTAACACTGATCACTGCGTCCAGGGTTCATTGGTCTGACTCACTCATTTCATACTTCCTCATCAACCTTTCTCTTTCACCTACTAGTTTCAAACACGCACTGATAATCTTGAACATCACTGATCCATTATTGTATTGGGGGCTGCAGAATGGTGCTTTGTAACTAGTTTGTTTACTGGCTGGAATTCCTGAAGAAAGAACTTTCCCTATGACTCAGCAATAAAAAGGAAGGAACTGCTGACACAGGCTGCAATAGGCACGAACCTTGGAAACATGCTTGGTGAAAGAGCCAATCACAAAAGATCACAAATTGCACATTTCCATCTACATAAAATGTCCAGAATAGGCAAATCCATGGAGACAGATAATAGGTAAGTGGTTGCCAGGACTGGGGAGGTGGAGGAGAACGGGGGTGGGGGTGGCTGCTAAAGGGTGCAGGGCTTCTCTGGGGGGGAGTAATGAAAATATTCTAAACTTAGGTTGTGGTGATATTTGCACAATTTTGTGAATATTAATAAAAAATCAAATGGGTAAGTTTTATGGCATGTGAATTATACCACAAGAAAAATGTTACAAAGAACTTTCCCTCAGTCAACAATTTGTTTTGAATAC
Source organism: Lemur catta (assembly GCF_020740605.2). NCBI lineage: Eukaryota > Metazoa > Chordata > Mammalia > Primates > Lemuridae > Lemur > Lemur catta. The sequence goes on along the minus strand of NC_059147.1, from coordinate 13,673,844 downwards.
ACTTTACACAGGAAAGTCAGGATAAATATTTGTCTCTTTCAGAATAATGAGTTGGGTACCCCAGCAACCTCCAATGATGATAATACCTTTAAAAGTATTTTTATGAACTCATGTATATTTATATATGCAATGTATATAAATCCATTGTATTCACTATGCTTCTTAATGCCTACATTGCCCCATCATTGGCCAGTGGGTGCTCCTTCAAGTTGGCTCCTGTGTTTTGCTGATGTGACTTAGTAGTCTTTGACAATTTCCCTGCTTTCTGGCGTATGACCCCCCCCAGGCTCAACATTTCCTATCCAAAAGCTGGAATCAACCATTTCTCCAAAAAGGCCTGGTTTTCTGTTAGTGGAAAATGGTATTTAGAAAGCATAATCTGAGTGCTAACGGTGCTGATACTGACTTGTCATTGCTTCATAGGCGTTTTCAGTGGATAGAATTAGGAAATACTCTTTTTTCAGAAAGAGAAAAATAAATCATGAATTCAAAGCAACATTTCCAAATCAAATTTTTAATATTACAGTGTTTTGACCTGGATTTTATTCTTGTATCTTGCTTTGCTCTTCTGTTGATAACCCTGGTTTCTACTGATACTAACAAAATTACTTATTTTATAAATACATTTTTTAAATAACAATTTCAAAATAACAGTACTATTTTTATTACTATCAAATAGTCTCACATTCTTTGCAGTTCTTTTTATCTTCAGGATATGTCCCCTAGGGTTGTAGAGTCAAAATACTGTGCCTGAACAACACTTGACACAATTCTTTTCTCTCCGTGGTTACACAACCAACCTGATATATACTTAGAGCTATTGGTTTCAGTTTGCTTTCAAGTTTTAGGAATTTCGTTTTCTTCTTCATAGATACAGATACCACTACATAGTCACACACACACACACACACACACATACTCTCTCTCTCTCTCTCTCTCTCTCTTCATTCCTTTTTACAGCTCAATACCTCACCTTCCTATAAATGCAACATTGTATATTCAACTAGTGCCCTATTGGTAGACTTATAAAGCCCTACTTATTTCAACTGCAAATGGCCAACAATGTACCTACAAGTAATCTACAGAAAAAGAATAAAATGCACATTTTAAAGTTCTTCAGGCTAATTCAACACCTCATTTATTCATTAATTTATTCATTAAAACTTAATTCATCCAGTCCAAAAATATTTACTGAGCACCAACTATGTGCCAGCCACTGCTCTTAGGGCTGCAGATCCAGCAATGAGCAAGAAAGATAAGGTGTCTGTCGACAGGGAGCTTTCATTCCAGCAATAACCTCAATCCCATGTATCATGGACATACTGATAAATTATCTGCTAGCTGACCTACACTATAATTCTAGAAGGTAAAGCCCTCCCAGCAACTTATAGGATCTCCAGGGAATCCCCCCCCCCTTTTTTTTGAGACAGAGTCTCACTGTGTTGCCCTGGCTAGAGTGAGTGCCGTGGCGTCAGCCTAGCTCACAGCAACCTCAAACTCCTGGGCTTAAGCGATCCTACTGCCTCAGCCTCCCGAGTAGCTGGGACTACAGGCATGCGCCACCATGCCCGGCTAATTTTTTCTATATATATATTTTAGTTGGCCAGATAATTTCTTTCTATTTTTAGTAGAGACGGGGTCTCGCTCTTGCTCAGGCTGGTCTCGAACTCCCGACCTCAAGCAATCCACCCACCTCGGCCTCCCAGAGTGCTAGGATTACAGGCGTGAGCCACCGTGCCCGGCTAATTTCCCCCTTTTTTAAAATTGATTTTATCTGTTTTGAAAGTATACCCTTTTATATTTTGCAATATTCCTAGGAAGTCCAATCAGCAGATCAACAATCAAGGGATGCAGGAAAATAGGCTGGGCGCAGTGGCTCACGCCTGTAATCCTAGCACTCTGGGAGGCCGAGACGGGTGGATTGCTCGAGGTCGGGAGTTCGAGACCAGCCTGAGCAAGAGCGAGACCCTGTCTCTACTGAAAATAGAAAGAAATTATCTGGCCAACTAAAATATATATAGAAAAAATTAGCCGGGCATGGTGGCTCATGCCTGTAGTCCCAGCTACTCGGGAGGCTGAGGCAGTAGGATCGCTTAAGCCCAGGAGTCTAAGGTTGCTGTGAGCTAGGCTGACACCACGGCACTCACTCTAGCCCGGGCAACACAGCGAGACTCTGTCTCAAAAAAAAAAAAAAAATGGATGCAGGAAAATAGAGACGCTCTGTGTGCAGAACAAACACTGCAGAGAAAAACAGCCAGGTCTAAAGCTTTCTATGCAGAATTACAGAATTCTTCACTTTCTCAGTTCTCTGCTCTCCAGAGGTGACAAGAAAGCAAATGCCCTGAGAATTTCATAATGGCTTTGCTCTAAAATTAAGTAAGGTTTTGCTATCGTATTCAATGACAATATATCATATTAGCACTTCCTCAACATAATATATCGCCAGTAAGAACTTTTCTCGAAAACAATCAACACAAAAGCTATTTCAGGGAAGTGCTTAAAAACTAACTAGAGAGAAAGGACTAAGCTAGAAGTGCAGACAAGAGTGAAGGAAGGGCCGGGCACGGTAGCTCACGCCTGTAATCCTAGCCCTCTGGGAGGCCGAGGCGGGTCGATCGCTCGAGGTCAGGAGTTCGAGACCAGCCTGAGCGAGACCCCGTCTCTACTAAAAATAGAAATAAAAATTATCTGGACAACTAAAAATATATATAGAAAAAATTAGCCGGGCATGGTGGCACATGCCTGTAGTCCCAGCTACTCGGGAGGCTGAGGCAGGAGGATCACTTGAGCCCAGGAGTTTGAGGATGCTTTGACCTGGGCTGACACCACAGCACTCGCTCTAGCCTGGGCAACAGAGTGAGACTCTGTCTCAAAAAAAGAAAAAAAAGAGTGAAGGAAGGTCATTAACCCCAAAGAAGTAGTCAACTTATGGAAGGTAGTTACATCAGAAATGGTCTAAGTCAGTGCTTCTCAAATTTTTATATGCACACAAATCATCTGGGGAGTTCACTGAAATGCAGATTCTTAGCCAGTAGGTCTGGGGTGGCGTCTAAGACTCTGCATTTCTAACAGGCTCTCTCAGGGGACGCTGAAGCTGGAGGTCCATGGACCGTCGTCTAAGGAGCAAGGGGCCAAATGCAGATCAAGGCATCTGAGAAGAGGCTGCTCCCTTGCGACTCCTCTCTTTGCCATGCCCTCCCCAACTCTCATCTTCCCAACCCCTTTAGCCCTCCTCTCATCCCCTAGAAATGAAGAGTTAGTCCCCTAACTGTTGAAAATACAATCGTTCCTAGTGGCAGAGTCTTTTCAAGTTAAAATTTTCCGTACAGGACATCTGTTTCTGGTAATATGGCTTGTTAGATAATCTGAAAATCCTCTTTCAAAGAAGCTATCTAAAAATACTAGATAGCATCTATCAGAAGTATTTTTTTAAGGCACAGTTGAGCTTACAAGAAAGTTAAGAAAATCCCTGTGGTTTGAGAACAGAGGTTAAGGTAAGTGCATGAGGCCTGGACCAGTTCCAGGAACCCAGAAACTGACGTTCTCATTCACACACTGGAAAAAGATAGAAGATGTTGGGTCTATCCAAGCAATGGTGTGGGAATAAGAATACCACATAGAGCCAGGACCACTGAAGGGTAATACTCTAACAAAAGGTACTGGAAAACATCCACTTACCAGCCTAGGGAGTGAGAGTAAAGCCTGTGTGATTCATCATGGGCTCTGAACAGAATAAACTATTTTCCTAGAGTTCAGGACCTCAGATCTGCCCTTATCTAAACCCAAGTAATTTTCACTACTCAAGTGGTCCCGGGATCCCTAAACTGCAAAATTAACATAAAAGGTGGTTCTGAGTCAGAAGACCTTTGCCTAGCAGAGACAAACACAAGACCTCTCAGTGGAGATACACCCTCAAGCTGGGCTGCACAAAGTCCAATTAAATAAACCCGACTAGGGCTGGGCACGGTGGCTCACACCTGTAATCCCAGCACTTTGGGAGGCTGAGGTGGAAAGATTGCTTGAGGCCAGGAGTTCGAGACCTGCCTGGGCAACATAGCGAGGGATGAGAAAACTTCATGAACAATTCCCAAAGCCACACTGCAATTAGGAAGCTGCTGGCTCTACAACCCCATCACCTCTGCTACGATCCACACCAGCAAAGTAGATGCTTCTTGCCCTGCCTCTCTTTCAATGTAAATCAACTGCAAATTCAAATCTCACTGATCAATGTACATTAATTCGTATCTGGAATCCCAACTGTAAAGGAATCTGAGAAAATGCAGTATTTTGCTTTCCAGCTTCGGCAGTACGGGAAGGCACACTCGAAGGACGTGGAATCGAGGCTGAGCAAATCTATCTACAACATCTACCATGAAAAGGAACTTCCTTAACAGGAACACTGTCTATCAGAAATCTACTGCAGGCTTGCTACTCATCAGTGAAATGTCGGGATTTAATATCAGTAACAAGATAAGTCTGATGCATCTATTAAACATTATACTGAATGTTCTAAGTACAATTTTTAAAAATAAGTGTAAGCATTGGAAAGGAAGAAATAATTCAATACTATTAATAATGAAAAGTGGCATGATTGTCTACATAGAAAAATCTAAGATAATCTACCATGAAGACCATCAGAATTAATAAGTTCAGCAAGCTTCCTGGATATAAGATCAATATATAGAAATTATTTATACTCCTATATATCAACAATAAAAAATTAGAGTAAGTAATTTTTAAAATACCACTTAGGGACAAATCTAGCAAAAGATGTATAAGATCGTTATTTTAAAATCATAAAATGTTGTTAAAAAACATAAAAGACTGAATAAGTTGAGAGACACACTATGTTTATAAATAGAAAAACTTGATGTCACTAAGAAGTATTAATTAATAGTCTAAAGCCATTTGAGGTATAATTTAGCAACTTCTGGTAAGTCTGAAAATGCAAAGCTTACAGCCCAACAATTACATCCTAGGTTTATACCAAGAGACACTCTCCCAGACTGCACAAGAAGACATGTAAGAACACTAGTGGAAGAAATTTATAACAGAAAAACCTGGATATCTACAAGACCATCAACAGGAAAATGCATAAACAAACTGTGGTATAGGAATATATAGACATACAATAGAATACTATACAGCAGTCAAAATGAATAAACAAGAGCTTCATTTATCAACATATTTGGTGGGGTGGGGGAAGCAAGCTACCAAAGACTACACACATCATGATGCCTTTCAAGTATCTAGACATGCATGCAAAATAACATATTGCCATGGATACCAACATATACATTAGAAATACGAAATCGCACATGGGAATGACATATATCAAAGTCAGGGGTAAAGGAAGAAGGGGAATGAGTTCAGGGTGAGAGACACAGGAGTCTTCATTCACTTTTGTAATGTATTATTAAAAAAAAAACCTTAAACAAGTATGGCAATATATTAACATTAATAAAGCTAGATCACAGATAGCAGCTCTGTGAATATGTGTATTAGTCTTTATACTTTTCTATAAATTTAAAACATTGTTTTTAAAAACAATGGCAATATTGGCACAAAAAAGGTCCTTGGCATGACGTGGGTTCTTCTCTCTTGTCCTTGTTTCAGAAGTGGTACACACACACCAGACCAAGTTCCATTCTCTTAGTGAGAGAAACTCAGCCACCTTGCTCTCTGCTCTCCCCTCTACCAGCAGCCTAGTTTCCTGTCTCCTGTCTGCCCATGTGACCATGTGACCAGCTGCCAGGGAGGTCACACTGGAGCTCAGGGAAGGAAACGGCCCCACAGGCCTCCAGCCCAGGCCACCTGCTCCATCTCTACTACCAGAGGTAGGGGACCAGTGACATAGTGCAGTGGTGAGGGAAAGCATCTGTTTGCTTTTCCTTTTCACTATTATGTACTTACCTCCTTCAGTGACCTCTAGGAGAGACAGGCATGACTGTGGATTAAGGTAGATTCCAGATACCTGGCATACCTGGATCCCTGGATACAACACCATTTAAAGGGAACCAATTTCAATCTCAGGGTGTGGTGGAAAGGGCAACTCCCTTGAGACCATGGGGCTTTTTTTTTTTTTTTTTTTGCTAAGCACAAAATGATCTCTGGTATGCCCACCAGGCAGGTCAATGGCATAATTTCTTATTTGGTTCGGCCCAAGTTCTTTCTCCAAAAAACTAACTCTGTGCTTTGAGCTAAAAACTCCGTGGAGATTAACCTGATTTTAAACTCCATTTATTAAAGGTCAGAAATAGCTCGACTTCCTATCCTCACTCTTAAGGAAAATTGTGTTGTGCTTCTTGCAATAAAGCATTAATAAATTTGTTGTGACCGGAGCAACCAAGGCTTACAGCGTTCTGCAAAATTAGATTTCTCAGGAAAAGCTTGGCCTGAGCTTTTCAAGAGATGGTCCCTTATGACCGGAAGGCACTGGAAGTCGACTACGGGCGAAGTAAATCCATTTCTTCACTCTGCACCCTGCACAGACCTTACAGGACCTCCCACTGCCCTCGGAAAGCAAGCCAAGATGGTCCTTCCTGACATGAGCCTACACTGGCACCACACCCAGCTCGTGCATCACTGTATCGCCAGCACCCAGCACAGTCCCAGGTGCTTGACAAAGGCAAGAAGACACAGGGCCTCTGCCCCTCCCCACCCCAATCTCCCTCTAGCCTCTACTGCAAGAGGAAATTGCTTTAGGTACTTGGGAATCCTCAGGAGGAGGTATGCTTGCCCCAGAGACGGAAAGTGTGAGATTTCACTGTGATCCCCTATAGGCTGGGGGACATCAGACTGGAAATGAGATGTAACCAGAGGTGGTGTGACAAGGGGAAAAGATACAGCCACTCCTGGGACTGGCTTCCTCTGTGGAAAGGCGGGATGTACCGGGAGCCACTGAGTAGGGCCAGGCTGGGATGACTCCTGAAGGCCTGGCTCTTCCCCCTGCCTCATACCAAGTCCCCTCACCCCTTGGACCCCTACCCCATCAGCTGGGGCCCTGCCCAAATGGGACCAGCCCAGGTGATTTGGGGCATTCTACCAAAGTGCAGGTGAAGTGTCTCCAGTACCCCAATTTGGATGCACTTATTAGAATAACAACATTGAGAGGGCCCTTACTTTGTGCCAGATAATTTTCTACTGCATACATCTCAACAAATCTCCACAGTATGACGAGTACTGTCACTAGGTTGAGTTAGTTTAACCACAACAATTCACCCAGCAACCAGAAAGATCTTTATGAGATACAGATAAATGAGATCATAACCAATCCCTACTTAAAACCTTCTAATGGGCCGGGCGCGGTGGCTCACGCCTGTAATCCTAGCTCTGGGAGGCCGAGGCGGGTGGATCGCTCAAGGTCAGGAGTTCGAGACCAGCCTGAGCAAGAGTGAGACCCCGTCTCTACTAAAAATAGAAAGAAATTATCTGGCCAACTAAAAATATATATACAAAAAAAAAAAAATTAGCCGGGCATGGTGGCTCATGCCTGTAGTCCCAGCTACTCGGGAGGCTGAGGCAGTAGGATGGCTTAAGCCCAGGAGTTTGAGGTTGCTGTGAGCTAGGCTGATGCTACAGCACTGTAGCCCGGGCAACAAAGTGAGACTCTGTCTCAAAAAAAAAAAAAAAAAAAACCTTCTAATGGTTTCCCACTACCCTCCAAGTCCATCCAAGCTCCTTGCTGTGGTTTCCAAGGCCTGCATGCCCTTCTCTCCTCAGCTCCCTCCACCCTCTCTCCCCTGCACAGTGTGCTCCAGCTCCATAGCATTTTCTTTCTCAAACTCCCTCCCTAGGAGGATCCAGAAAGGTAGATCAAGCTCATACTGCCACAGCCCTGAGTGTGTGCTTTATTCTGTAGGGAGCAGGAACAGCTGGAATATAACAGCAGTGGCTTGGGGTGGGAGGGGGCTTCCCTGGCAGTGCAGAGGGCTACCTGGATGGAGGTCAGCCTAGACAAGGAAGAACAGTCCTGAACAGGATGTTGAGACCCTCCACTGAACCACAATACTCCTGAAGGGTAACTGATCTACTCCTGTTAGTAAACGTGGCTCCCAGCAGCCACAAGAGATGTGAAGACAGGAAGCTGTGGCCTAGATGGGATGGAAAACACAAAGCAACAGAAACACGCAGGCCAAATTGCTCTCACGTCATAGATTTGTTTATGGCAAAAGAACATTACCTCCTACTGATTATTCGGTGCTTTGACCTGAAGTACTATGGATCTATGGATTCAGTGGTAAACAAGTCAACTAGTCCAGCAACCTCATTTTATTTCTTTATTCTTTCTTTGTTTTTGAGATGGGGGTCTCACTGTCACCCACATTGAAGTGCAGTGGCATCATCCTAACTCAATGCAACCTCAAACTCCTGGGCTCAAGCGATCCTCCTGGACCGACCACCTGAGCAGCTGGTACTACAGGCGTGTGCCACCACACCTAACTTTTCCTTTCTTTCTTTTTTTTTCTTTTTTGTAGAGACAGGATCTTGCTATGCTGCCCAGTAATCACATTTTAAAAATAAGAGTTGAGTCAGGCACACCATCTCATGCCTGTAATCCCAGCACTTTGGGAGGCGGAAGCAGGAGAAGCACTTGAGGTCAGGAGTTTGAGACCAGCCTGGGCAAAACAGGGAGACCATGTCTCTAAAAACAAAAATGAAAAAAATTAGCCAGGCATGGTGGTATGTGCCTGTAGTTCCAGCTGCTTGGGAGGCTGAGGCAGGAGGATTGCTTGAGGCCAGGAGTTCGAGGTTACAATGAGCTGTGATCAGGCCACTGCACTCCAGCCTGGGTGACAGAGTGAGACCTTGTCTCTAAAAAAATAAATAAAAAGATTTGAAATCCAGAAAGGCTAAGCACCCTGTCAGAAGTCACACAGCTAGGTGACAACTGAAAGACGGCCCATGCAAACTGTCCGAGATGGCTATCAAGGTCACACAATTAAGAAGCATGGGGTAGAAGGCAAGAGACATCTGAGCTCCTGGGGCCCAAGTCCAACCATCATGGCACAGGCAGGTCCCATTTCCATCCTAAATCCACCTGGTGCGTGGTTATTCACTCTTCTACAAAATGACATGCCCCGGCAGCTTCAGCTGCTGTCACATTAGTCACAACAGCCATGCTCTAGTGTACACCACAAGGTGCAGGTACTTCCGACCAACAAACATGCTGGAGGTGGGAAAGGTAACTGCCAGTGGGAAACCAACTGACTCAATGCTCTGCGGTTCCCTCCACAGGGCAGGGGCTGTGGTGGCTGCCTGGAGTCAGCTGGCGCCAGCTCGGGACGGCCCACCATGTGCGTCTCTTGCCAACTCCACCTGCAGTGACATCAGGTTGGTAGTTTGAAATCTGCCATGGTGGGAGTATTTCCACCATGGAAAATGGTAAATGCTACAAATAGTGCTTTTTTTTTTTTTGAGAGCGAATCTAGTTATTAAACATTCACCAAGATATCACTGGTTATGGGTGACCATGTTAGTGTCTGAGATTTTGGTCCTCAAAGAGCAGAAACAGAGCTTGTGCTCTTAATTCTTTATAGAAGAAACAGCATTGCATCCTGCACAACTAAGTAGTTACTGCTCTCTAAAAGGAATACTTTACATTTTCCATAATGCTTCAGGTGTTCAGGTTCTTATCTGTTTTCAAAGTAAAATAAATTGAGGTCAGCATGGGCTCTGAACCTCATCAACATCACTCCATAAACTAATCCCTCCTTTTCTGGCATATTCAACATACACCCATTTCCAAGTGCCACCCACCTTTTTCTTTTGACTTTGTAAGAAGACCCTCTTGAGCTACACCATCCTTCCCTACAGAGACAAGCATTTTCAAATGTGCAAACGCCCTCCAGCTCCACTTCAGCTTCCACTCCCTCCTCACTCAGATGGCTCGAAGGTGACAGATGACAGAGGAACCACCTCAGCCCTGACTGTGATCCAATGACACTTCCTCCTCCGAAACCAACCGCCTTGGCAATCTATGGCACCATCCTCTATAGTCTACCTTCTGTTTGTGTGTCTGCTCCTTCTCCTACATGCGGGGCTCGGCCTCCTGTCCCTGAATTTAAACACACAGAAGACCTACCCAACTGTCAACTGTAGATACTTCTGGGGAGTCAAGGGATACTGGGGTATGAAGGATGATACTAACCTTTTACTCTATAAAACTTGTAAAGTTGTTTGAATATCCCATAAAAATGTACTCATATAATATAACACTTACCTAATTTCTTAAAAATTAAGTCAACTCCAAAGTTTCATTCTGCTCTATAAAACAACTCTCAGTCAACTGTCGACACTGGCCTACAGGGCTTTACTACCATCTGCATGCTGACAGCTCCCAATTCTGCTCTAGTCCAGGCAATGCTAATGAGCTCCAGACCTGAACACCCAGCGCACCCCATAAGCCATCTCCACCTGGACCTCCCCCCAATACCGCACCTCTCCGGTGCTCCAGCGCTGTCGAGGAAGGGTGCCATCAGAGTGCAGGCGCAAAGTGAACGCCCAAGACACCCTAGACTCTTCCTTAAATCCTTTACCCAGTCAGTCACACCGATCTTCTGCCCAAAGCCAGTCATTCCTCTTGATCCCCAAAGCCACATCTTTAATTCAGGCCCTCAACTCTAACTTAAGTTAGGACAAAACTCTAATTGGTCTCCCTGGGTGTAATCTTCCTTCCCTTCCAATTAATCCCCCAAACTATACCAGAAAAATCTTACTAAAATACAAATTGAAATATAGCACCCCGCCAACTAACCCCTCTCCCCAAATCCCTAATCACTGTATTAAAATCTGTAACTGGCCACCACAGCATTGAAGATATTATTCCCACAGATTTCAAAGCTGTTTGTGATCTTCCACTACCAGCTCCCATATTCCAGTCATGCTAAATGGCTTAAAGTTCCCTAGAATGTATCCCATTTACACTCGTTTGTCAAAGGTCACTAAGGACTGGGCATGGATACCCTTTCTATGTTTTCCATGTCACTTGCCTAATCATGGCAATTCATGATTAGAGTTGACTAATAATCAACTTGTCAGTTTACTACAAGATTCTAATGGCCAAATGTCTGTACCTGAGTGTACTGCCTGACACTCAGGGAACTAAAATATTCATACAATCTGTCTTGTGAGGGACCTCAGAATTAATTCTGGGTCTTTCCCCACCCCTTCATTGACTGTGTTATCCTCTGTAATTGCCTTGCTAAGTGTAAATGTCCAGCTTCTTGAACACCTTCTGTGATGGGGAAATCCACTTACTAAATGCTGACACCAACAAGGCCTCATGCTGGACATCACACACAGAATTCCACTGGAAGGAGCTCACAGCTCAGTCTGTTCCTTGACACCTACCTGACACAAAGACCCAACTCCTGCTGTGGTTGTAGCTGCAAGTTGCTGACTTGCAGATTGTCACAGGCCTCAGTAACACCTGGCAGAAGGAACACTGGCGAGATGACTGCTAGAATTGAGCATGGGAAGAGGAGCCCTGTACGCAGCAGAGGGGAGACACTGGCTCAAGGTTAATGCCCAGGAGTTAACTGGCACTTAGGGTGGGCACATTCAACCACATGGGGAAGCAAAGTCTGCTAAAACTTAAATCCCAACCAGATGCAATTTTATCAATATTAAATATTTAATCTTTTAGAAAATCATTCCTTAAAAACAGTAACATTAGAACATTTTCATATAGTTAATTAATACTCCTGGGATTTCCCCAGAAATCTTTTTTGCCCTAGTGTATGTCTTCAATGTCTAAGCTTTAGAATCATCACATTGTCAAAAAGGGAAGCCAAAAGGCACCATTTTGCCCTAATTCCAAAAGAGTCTAAGAGAAAAGGGAAAAAAATATTTAAATAAATTATTTTATTGAGGGAGATAAGTTACTTAAATGTTAACTGGTTGTAAACAAAGGGAAGAAACATGGTAGAAGTCAGGTTTGCTGGCAGAGGAGGGATGGTACTAAAGGCTCTTCCCAACAGATATTCAGAATCCAGGGTTTTCATATTTCTCCATAGTCCAGTTTCTCATGGGTCACTTTCCATTCAAAGGATTCTAGAGACCAAATAAGACAGGATTCTTTCAGCTATCAACCAAGAATCTTCTCTTAGCCAAGGCATCCAATGGAAATATAATTTATTTTTCAGATTCCTCTGGAGGATTAACAAGTCTCTTTCGCATCGCTTCACCAAGCTCCCTGCTCTTGGTCCTCTTTTCCATGTACTGGAAAATAAAAGGAAGAAGGGGGAGAGAAGAAATAGCAGATTATGTCACCATTTATAGTTAAATAGTTAGAAATATTGGCAAAATAAAAACGTTTTTACTGACAAAATTCTTGTTTATCTTTTATGTCACTGACTCTGAGATCTGAAACAGTGACCTTTGAGGACATCTAGTATAATTTCATTCAATACAGTATAGCACCTACATCCTAATAGGACCCAAAATATTTGCTGAATCAATTTCCTCCCAAAATATGAATTCAGTAAGTATTTAAGATGGATGAGTTCTGTCCCTGTTCTTAGGGGCTCATAGTGCAGTAAGTCCTCTAACTTCTGCTGAGCACTTCTACTTAAGAGGGGCTCGCTACCTTGACAGGTAACCTGTTTAACTGTTGGACAGTTCTACTTGTTCCAAAGTTTTTTATGTTGAACCAAAAAGTGTTTCCCTGTAAACTCTCCTACTGCCTTCTATTTCTTCTTGCCTGCTATAATTTTCAAACATCCAATTACAGATAACCACTCATTACCTCTTTTTCAGGCTGAACACTGCTGGTTTCTACAACTGTTCCACAGAACATGGCTTCTGTCTTCTAATATCTTACCTACAAAATGACTTTTATTTCAAATAGCACTTTAACATTCATGGCCTGATTTAAAAAATAAATCACAACCACAATTGAATACAGTGCTCCAGACATGGTGATAGACATGGACTCGAGTGGGCCTAGATCTTATGACTTTGTCACATTATATTGCTATAGAAATTATCGAAAGAGTAACTAACTGGCTCTTAGCAACCATGTCATCCTATCACCTCATATGGAAACATACAGTCAACTGATCTTCCCAGGACATTTTCATTATAAACAGTCATCAAAGCTGATTCTCCCCAAATCCTGTCTCTATAATCAGTTGCATCTACATACAGTTTTCAACTAAGAGATATTCGGCCTAGTTTTCTGGTCTAGCCAGCAGGTTACAACTAACAAGAAACACAGAGCCTAGCATGTAAAAAGCACTTAGATTTTCTCAAATGGTTACCTTTAAAGCAGAGAAACTGGACTATTAAGTGTTTCTATATGTATATATTCATATGCTTATAACATATATACCAATACAAATATATTTTAAAGGTAAATGAATATTTTTCCCCTCAACAGAGGGGCAGAACAGTAAAAGTAAATCCAAATTGAAAAACCTGAGTATATGTGAACAGTTGAACATCAAAATCCTTTAGGAGGCACAGATATGGAAAGACAGGCCACAGAAATGAATGATTAGTGACAGAGAGCTAACCAGGGAACATGGCTAGAACCCCTTCCAGCACCCCTGAGAGAAAGCAGTGTGGAGATGTGTGACTGAGTTACTTCACTCTCCAGATCCAATAACGTCACATATACGTTGGGCTAGACAATCTTAAAGAAGTTTTCTAGGTCAAAGGCTTTGACTAAAAGACTCTTCACATAGCTTCTGGAATGGTAGTTTTCAAACTTTTTTTCCTTCCTCATCAAAAGGCTATTGCAAATTACAGACCAAGTACCAGGTCCCTTCAAAGTCATTCCTTTTACATGTCATATGTTAAGTTTCCTCATAAAATTACTGGGGGGACAAAAACAAAAACACTACTGTAGAACATGGAGTGTCTGGAAAACGACAATGCACTTTGTACTTTGGTCATTTGCCCAAGTCGAACCAGGTCTAAAACCAGGTTCAGGATATGACAGTCTTCCCAGACAAGATAAATCAGATCCCCATGGCTTGTACAAAGCCTAACTACAAACAAATTCAAAATGTTAAAGCTGGAAAGAGCCTAAGTCTAGCCTCCTCAATTTATATATGGAAATTGAGGCCCATAGAGTTTCAGTTACCTGCTAATCAGCAAATAGCTGATTGACATAAGTCTTTCTGCTGACCAGAGATTCAGTTTCCCAAACCTTAAAATTCATCCAGATGATTTATAGTGATTATAATAAGGAAGCTGTTTTCATCATCTGTGTGCATGGCAAAAAAAAAAAGAGAGAGAGAGAAATGTTCTAAAACTGTATCCAGAAGAGGCTTTCGTTTCTCCTCTTGGTTTTAGAAGGGAGAGCATACATGTGAATTTTCTGTGATACTAAAATCTGGAGAAAAATTCAGTAATGGCAAAAATACGTAATATTCAAAAATGTTCTGTTCTGTTCAACCATTTCCATCCTTTGACAATATTCTTACCTCTTTGTTCAAGCATTTTCTCATCTTCCGATCAAGATCGTTGCAATGACCAAAAAATTTCAGAATGTTGTGCTAGAAGGAAGAAAGGGAGTAAAATATTTCATCCCATAATATATGCCACGGTTTCTGGCATGTAAAATTTAAATACTCATAAAGAAATGAGTTTACACTGTCGCTTTGTTAATGAGCTAGTAACAGCTGAATCACATGTATAAAATACAGTTGACCCTTGAACAACACGAATTTGAACTCTTTAGTCCACTGATACATGGGTTTTTTCCTACAAATATATTGGAAAATTTTTTGAAGATTTGCAACATGAAAAAACTTGCTGATGAACCACATAGCCTAGAAATTTTAAAAAATATATTAATAAGAAAAAGTTAGGTATGGCATGAATGCATAAAATATATGTGATACTAGTCTATTTTATCATTTACTACTATGAAATATACATGAATCTGTTGTAAAAAGTTAAAATTTATCAAAACTAACACACACACTTACAGACCATATATGGCACCATTAGAAGTCAAGAGCAATGTAAACAAACATAAAGATGCTGTATTCAATCATAATTGCATAAAATTAACTATAGTACCTACTGTACTACTGCAATAATTTCATAGCTACCTCCTGTTGCTATTGCAGTGAGCTCAAGAGTTGTGAGTATCCACTTAAAATGCTACGTGATGCCAATCATCTTGTGAGCAGTTCATGTTTAGTGTAAACCTTGAGTAACACCATGAGACCCATACAAAGTGCCACTAGTGATGCTGGAAGTGATCCCAAGAAGCAGAGAAAAGCCATGACATTACGAGAAAAAGCTGAATTGTTTGATATGTACTGTAGATTGAGGCCTGCAGCTACAGCTGCCTGCCATTTCAGACAGATGATTCACTTTATATATGGATCACATAAACTTACAGTATTGATAAACACAGTACAGTACCGTAAATGTATTTTTCTTCCTTATGATTTTTACTCTAGCTTACTTTATTGTAAGAATACATTATATAATACATATACATACAAAATATGTTAATACTCTGTTTATGCTATTGGTAAGGCTTCCCGTCAACAGTAGGCTTTTAATAGTTAAGTTTTGGGGGAGTCAAAAGTTATACATGGACTTTTGACTGTACAGGGGGATTAGCTTCCCTTACCCTCAAGTTGTTCAAGGGTCAACTGTATACAAATAAACAGGCTTATCCTGGTCCTTCTTACAAAGGGAGGAATAAATGTTCTACAAGTAGCAACAAAGATAAAAAAAAAAAAAGACCTTTTCCTTGATAAAAGGGAAGCCTGCTAACACACCAGAACCTCACAAAGACAATGTAAAAGTTTTATCACCTAATAACCCTTTCTTTAAGGGGCACATGAAAATCACAGCACAATCTCTTCTCTAACACAGGAAGTGGTGTCAAGCTGCAGTGTGGCCACGTTGACATGAGTAACTTACTTCTCTAGCAAACACCCTGTCCCATAAAAGAGCCATTCAGTAAACACTTGGTACCAGAGCCATTTTCTCATTTGCCTCCATTCAAAATGTCACCAAAATACATCAAATACATGGCACTGTATTAGATGCCCTATACAGGCCATATAAATAAGCCACTAATTTACAATATAGGAAATTTATGTCTGAAGTTCAAAGTCTGTTTTGCTTGAAAAACAAAACAAAAATATCCTAGTTGTTTCAAGTCCTATACCTATTATCATGGCAAAAAGTATGAATACTCTCAAGCAGGTTAAGATGAAGCCTGAAGTTAAGAACCCGAATTTTAGTAGGGCCATAATTAGTGTGTTTGCACTTCATGATTTTCAAGGGTGGGTGAGACAGTGTGGTGATCTGCTATAATGACATGCCATAAATGCTGAACTTACAGTTGTAATGAAAAGCACATCTTTTCCTTTTCTTTCTAATTAAGGCTTTCATAGAAACCAGACAACACATAATTAGTAAGCTATGTCTCATGCTGCTTCCTTTTTTCCTGTTTCACCACCACTTTAAATGTACTTTTCAAGTCCAGACTGAATAAGTGGTCAGTTTTTCTGGAAAGCATTTAAGATAGACTAGAATCTCCCATTTGTTACCTAACAACCTTTTCTGGATAAATATTTCCTGTGGGTTTTTTCTAAACTACTTCCTTGACAACAAATAAACAGGGACAACACATTTTCACCCCTTCTATCTAGTCAAGCAGAAATAACAGAGAAGACTAGACTTTCCAAGCGTAAGACAGTATTTCACAGCTTAGTTTAAATTTATTCATATCATTCCATATACATACATCTTCATTTTAAAAATCAATGACAAAAACTAGTTTATGTTTCTTCACCTCAACATTATTAACTAAGCCCAAATGAGAATTATACTCTTGTGACATTATGTGCAAAATATTACACCCAAATGCCCCAGTGAAATTGGGGTACAAGAAATGCCTACAGACTGCAATTCTTTCCTACATACACAGTGAAAGTCTCCAGTGCCTGATGTCTATTTCTTGAGAACCGAACCAACTAAGTAATTGAATAAGTGAAGCAATCAATAGCTATCTGAGAACCTTTTACATGGAGAGCAAGGTTCCAGTCCCTAGGGATACAGCAGTGAACAAGGTGGCTCTGGGCCCTACTCTCACAGCACACAGTCAGAGGGAAGGAGACAAATAATGTGACTGCCATAAAGCAGTGGTTTTCAAAGTGTAGTCCAGGGACACCCAGGAGCTCCTAAAACCTTTTCAGGGGATGCACAAGGTCAAAACTATTTCCCTATTAATACAAAGACCTTATTTATTTTGTTCACTTTTATCCTCTTACAAGGGTAAGATGGAGTCTTCTAGAGGCTATACGACAGATTGAATATAAAAGCAGATATGAGAATCCAGCTATATTCTCATATATTTTCAGACATAAAAGTGCAAGAACTGTCACGAAGTAGGAAATGTATTATGTATGATGCTACTGAAGTACAGAGTGACTGTACCAAGAGAATCTAGGCCAGGTTAGAAGAAAAGGGAGAGGAAATGACCAATTAAGAAGAAAACCTGCAGGATGTAAAACCTAGTTTTGCAAACAGTAAGCAGAGATAGTGAGAAATACTCTAAGTTAAGCAAAGGAAAAATCAAGTATAAAGGCTTACAATAGAAAAATAATATTCTCCAGTATAACTGCAAATAAGGGCATGCAGGAGTGAGGGACAGGGAGTTGTGGGAGAGAGGTGAAGCCTGAGAGCTACCTAGGGACTAGTTTCATGAAGGCCTTGAAACACAAGGCAGAAATTTAGATTTTATCCTATAGGTAAAGGGAGCTATTTAAGGGGAACAAGAACTAAATTTATTTTTTTATTTTTATTTTTTTTTTGAGACAGAGTCTTGCTGTGTTGCCCGGGCTAGAGTGAGTGCCGTGGCATCAGCCTAGCTCACAGCAACCTCAAACTCCTGGGCTTAAGCGATCCTACTGCCTCAGCCTCCCGAGTAGCTGGGACTACAGGCATGAGCCACCATGCCCGGCTAATTTTTTCTATATATATATTTTAGTTGGCCAGATAATTTCTTTCTATTTTTAGTAGAGACGGGGTCTCGCTCTTGTTGAGGCTGGTCTCGAACTCCTGACCTCGAGCGATCCACCTGCCTCGGCCTCCCAGAGTGCTAGGATTACAGGCGTGAGCCACCACGCCCGGCCTAAATTTATTTTTGAAAGATCACTCTAGATGCAGTATGGAAAGTGGATCTGGACAAAGAAGAGGACAAAACGGTCAGGAGACCAGACAGAAGTCATTTACAGGTGGTCCCAATAACACTGGCACGGACTACGTTGGTGGCACTGGCAAATGAGAACAATGAGTCCGGAGATACTTGGCAGAGAGAACGGGCACCACTTGGTGACTGTTCACATGTAAGGCAGACAGAGGAATTAAAGACAACACTGGTTTCTGGCTTGGACAAGTAAATGTCATTCAATAAGACAGAAAGAAGAGGTTTTAAAAAAAGATGAGATGAACTGAGTTTATTTGTGGAATCATTAAGTCTACCATGTAGTTGAGAGAAACAGACCTGAAACTCAGAAGAAACAGACACCAGAGATAAAGATTTGAGAGTTACTGAAAACATGGGAGTGAATGAACGTTTCCAGGAAGAGGCAGCCTGAAAAACAGGCATAGGGTAGAGGAGAGTCTGGTGAAGAGACCAAGTGGCCAAAGAAACATAAGGGAAACCAGGGAAGAGAAAAGTACAGTGAAGCCCGCGGAAGAGTGTTTTGAGAAGGAAGCAAATGCCGCCTGGGAGAAGAGTGAGGTAGCTACCAAAAACACCCACCGAATGTGGCAACAGTGCAGTTATTATCAACTTTAGCAGTTTTTGGATCCTAAGAGAGGGTAGAAACAAAACTGAAAAGAGGAGAAAGCAATATTCTTTCAACAGTTTGCTCTGAAAGGGAAGCTAATACAGGAAACCAGAAGGCTGAGAGTATCAGAAGGGATTTTATATATTCATTTGCTCAGGATGGAAAAGATGTGGGCATTTTAAAACGCTAATAGGAAGAAGACAAAAAGAGGAAAAATATCAAGATAAAAAAATGCTGGATAAACCCAACTGTCAATGACTTTATCTCTGGGTAGAGGAATAAAAGGCAATTTTTGTTTGCTTTACACTTTCCTAGATTTTTTACACTATCTACAATGACATGGATTATTTACTTATTACTTTTATAAATCAGAAAAAAAAATACATAAGGACTTCCAAGTAGCTTTGAGGAAAACAGCTATTCTAAATTCTGTATTTTACCTGTAGACAGAAAGAGTATCTGCCTCTTGATGACAAATGTAGGCAAAATAGGCCAGTAGATCAGAAGCAGCCCCTAGATACTGACAGCCATAGGCAAAAACCACAGAGCTATAAAACATGGAAAGAATGACAAAAGCACAGCAAGTTAGGGCTACATGGAGATAAAACAGTCATGTACTTCAAGAGGGTTAGAGAGCACCGCTGCATGCGAGCACAGAAAGGGCACGCAGAATGATGGACTAAACAACAAAAAGATCATAATGTAGAATAACACAAATTCAAGGCCAGAAGACACCTTAGGTAATTTAATGCATTCATTTTATCGATTAAACACAGTAATGCTGCGTCCTTCTCAATGTATCACATCAAGAGACACATGGCAATTTGTCCCATTACTGGTGATGTTAACTTTGATCACCTAGGTAAGGAGTGATCTGCCAAGTTTCTCCACTGTAAAGTTATTAGTTTTGCCTCTATAATTATTATGTGCAGATACTTTGAGACCATATAACTATCCTGTTATTCCTCAAACTTTTCACCCATTAGTATCAGGACCTATTAATGATTTTTGACTAAATCAATTTTTACTACAATGGTTACCATACAGTGATTTTCTAATTCTAGCATTCCTTTTATATTTTATTAGCTGGCATTCTACCGTAACGAAAACTTTTCCTTTTCATCCATATATTTATATGAGTTTGGACTCATAGATTCTTATTTAACTGATTATGTTATTTTCATTATTTGATGCTCTGTCCCATTTTTGGCCAGTGGGAGCTCAAGCTGGCCCCTGTCCTTTTGACAGTCCCCATCATTCTTCTATGTCTTACTTCCTGGTATGAGACACTTCAGGTTGTTGTTCTTGCCCAGCCCTAGCCCTAGAAGTAGCCATTTCTCCAAGGATCCCTGTTCCTGTTTCCTGGAGAATGGTAGTTAGAAACCAAAATCTGGGCACTAGCTATGCTTGTTGCTACAGGAAAAGATATATTTTTTTCTGTAAAAAAAAAAAATATACATACATACACACACATATACATACATACATATATATATTCTTCACCTAATATATATTAAAAGACATGAGTTCACACTGACATCTCCAATTCCAATCTAACACCACAGAATTCATCCTAGCCTTTCCTCTTCCATATTTATAGCAGTAAGAAACCTGTTTCTTCTTATCTAAAATATTTTACTTATTTGCTCAACCCTAGAATACACAGAAGCCAGTTTCAGATTGCTGATCCATGCCATTGCAAAACCCAAACTCTACTAACCACAGCTCTTTTTGTCTTTAGCCTATGTTCAAATTATTAGGGTTAGTTCATTTTTACCTTTAGTGTAATTGGATGGCTCATTTGAAATAAAGTTAGGTTCATTTGGTTTTGCTTGTATTCTATTTCTGAGTTTTCTTCCCATCCTTGCTTTCTGAGCATGTGAAACATTAACGAGGCTCAAAAAGCAAGAACTATACAAAAATATAATTGAAAAAGTGTCACTCCTTCATTCTTTCTACCCTGCTCCTACTCATCCCAGAAGGTAATGAATGAATCTCATTAGTTTCAGGTTATTTTATTTATTTTTTTTTTTTTGCACAAATGATGAGATACTCTTCCTGCTTTTTTACACAAACTCTAGGGTACTAAAAACATTCTTGCACTTTGATTTTTTCACTAAATATATCCTAGAAGTTATTACATGTCAGTTCATAGAAATTTTCCTTTCTGTTTTTTAAACAGCCATACATAGGAGCCAATTGAAAGACTCCCCAGTGGCCAAAGCTGGAACAATTTGAGCAAAAAATAAAGTATAATAGATTATAACCCAAATTATAAAATGAATATACATGACCCCATACTAATATGAGTAAATAAATGGGAGAAAAGAGACAAGTCTCCAGAACAGAATTCCAAAAAAAATTACATAGATATTCCACCCTCTAGGAAAAACAGCATAACGCCCCAGTCCTTAAGTGACTTCCTTCCAAAGAGTTATGAAAAGGAAGGGAAAGAATAACTTTAAAGAAACCTGACAAATACTACTTTAGCCAGGTAATCAAGGTCAATATCAACAGTGATAAACTATGTTGTAGTATGTAGCCTTGATATGATATGATGAAAATGACCCTTTACCTCTGTGGTCTCCCTCCCAAAGACATATTCTACCAGTCTAACTATGAGAAAAGCATACGACAAATTCAAAAAGAGAGGTATTCTACAAAATACCTGACCATTATTCCTCAAAACTGTCAAGGTCATCAAAAGCAAAGCATAAGGCCTGTAATCTCAGCACTTTGGGAGACCACGCCAGGAGGACTGCTTGAAGCCAGGAGTTTGAAACCAGCCTGGGCAACATAGTGAGACTCCCATCTCTACAAAAAAAAATAAAAATAAAAAATTAGCTGGGCATGCTAGCACATGCCTGTAGTTCTTTCTAGCTACTCAAGAGGTTGAGGCAGAAGGATCCCTGAAGCCAGGAATTTGAGGTTACAGTAAGCTATAACTGTGCCACTGCATCCCAGCCTGGGAGATCAAGACTGTGTCAAAAAAATAAAAAAATAAAAATAAACAGGGAAAGAAATTGTCACAGCCAAGAGGTGCCTAAATAGCCATGATACCTAAGAGTAATGTGTATCCTGGATGGAATCCTGTAACACAGAAAAGACAGTAAGTAAACACCTAACATGAATAAATCTGAATAAAGCATGGACTTTAATTAATGATCATATATCAATATTGGTTTATTAATTGTACATTGTTATTAACATCTTACACTGGGAAGTTTATTAATTATACCAGTGTAAGATGTTAGTAACAGGGCACACTAGGTGTGGGGTATATGGGAACTCTGTGTACTATTAATACATTCACAATGTATCTATAAAGCTAAAACTGTCCTTAAAAATGATGTCTATTTAAAAATAAAAATTAAAAAACAGCTGTACAGTATTCCATCCTGTGGATGTCAACCACTGTATGTTGGGAAAGGTTGTTCCCAACATTTTGCAATTTCAAACAATGCTGAAATTAATAACTTTGTACATATTTTCATACTGTTCAAGTTATGCTTTTTTTAAATTTTATTTTTTTATTATTATTTCAGCATATTGTGGGGGTACAAAAGTTTAGGTTACGTATGTTGCCCTTGTCCCCCCCTCAGTCAGAGCATCAAACGTGTCCATCCCCTAGACAGTGCACAATCGCACTCATTATGTATGTGTACACCCATCCCCTCCCCCACCCACATCTGCCCAACACCCGATTAATGTTATTCCTGAATGTGCTCTTAGGTGATGATCAGTGAAACCAATTTGATGGTGAGTACATGCGGTGCTTATTCTTGGGATATGAAGTTATACTTTTAAGATAAACTCCTAGAAATGGGAATGATGGGTCCAAACTTAAATACACTGCAGTTTTGCTAGACACTGTCAAACTCTTCTCTATAAAAGCTCTACCAATTTGCAATCCCATTAAAAATCAAAGAAGAGTAACCTTCTCCCACCACCTCCCCAACAGAATATACTATCATACTGTTTAAATTTGCCTCCCTGAGGATAAGGAATGGTATCTCAGCATATTTAATTTGTGTTTCTCTAACTACTAAGTGGGCTGAACTTCTTTACATACATTAAAGGTCATCTTTTCTCTTTTTGTAAATTGTTCATGCTTTTGCTCATTTTTGTCTTTGATATTTGGCCTCTTCTTCCCCTCAATTTTTAAGAGTCCTGCATTTATAGTATCAGGACTATTATCTCATTACCTGTGTCATATGTTACCAATAATGTCTCCAGTTTAAAAATTGGCCTTTTGACTGTGCATTTTTTGTACTGCAAATAATGCAAATTTATCAATCTTTGATATTATTGCCTCTGGAATTTAGAGTCCTCGTTAAGCAGTCTTTCCCTACACTTAGGTTATAAAGGCATTTACCCATGTTTTCTTAGTAACTGTATTACTTCATTTTTGGCATTTAGATGTCTGATCCATTAGAAGTTGATTCATATGTTAAGTATTTTAACTTTCTCCAAATGGCTCTATTAATTGTCCCTGTGCCATTTATTTAAAAATCCAACTATAAAACTTCTGTTTCTGTCCATGAAGGAATAACTGGTAAAAACTAGCCCTCCCAACTAGAAAACTGGATAAAATACATGCAACATTGGGAAAACAGACTGTGCAGGACTGTGATACCTGAGAAAGAAACAAAACAATGTAAACCCTACATTCACCTAGCTTTCTACCTAGGGGCAATTTCCAAACCATGTAGCAGGGAAAGAGAACTCAAGAAGAGAATGGTGGTCTCACTGAGCTGAGGCAGCTGGAATGTGAGGTAGAGATACACAGAAAAAAAAAAACAAAACAAAACTCCAGAAATCTACATGGGGTTCCCTTGAGTCACTGAGCATTCATTCATCTGTACATGTGTTGGAAAAAAGTTCACAAGGCCACAGTAACTACAAAGAACAACTACAGCAACCGTAAGCTGGAAAATGCAGAGAGCTACACAGGGATGGCAGTCAATGAAGTTCTTATGGGCCAAAGTAGAGAGCTCACTGAACACTCAAGTCCATCAACAGAGAATCATGAAAAATCATGCTTTAGTAGTGGGCTAAACTAACCCCAGAGTAAATGCTACTCCAGACATGCCCTAAAAATACTTAAAAACATGCCTAAAGAAAAGGATCAAACATTTCCTGCCAACAGAAAAGATAAAATCCAAGTGGTCAATAATATTCAGCCTCTTATGAAAACTAGTAAACATATTTTTTGTAGAAATTGACAAGCTGATTCTAAAATTAATATGGAAATGAAAAGAACCTAAAATAGCCAAAACAACTTTGAAAAAGGACAGAGTTGGAGGATTTACATGATTTGATTTCGAGACTTACTGCAAGGCGACAGTAATCAAGACAGTGTGGTACTAGTGCTAAGAATAGAAATATAAATCAGCGGAACAGATTAGAAAGCCCAGAAATAGACCCACTCACATACAGTTAATTGATTTTTGACAAAGGGATCATGTAAATCAGTGGGAAAAGAATAGTTTCTTCAACAAATGGTGTTGAAACAACTGGATATCCACAGGCAAAGGTATACCTCATACCACACACAAAAATTAACTTGAAATAAATCATAGACCTAAATGCAAATGCTTAAACTAGAAAACTCTAGAAGAAAACACAAGGGAATATACAAAGACCCTTAGGACACAGGAAAAAAATGGTTATAAAAGAAAAAAAATGAATTAAACAGACACCATGGTATGATCCTATCCCAGCTACTCGGGAGGCTGAGGCAAGAAGATCTCTTGAGCCCGGGAGTTTGAGGTGGCAGTGAGCTATAATGACACCACTGTACTCTACCCAGGGTAATAGAACAAGACTCTGTCTCAGGAAAAAAAAAACAAATAAATAAATAAGACTTGATCAAATATACACAAGCTGCTCTTTGAAACACATTCTTAAGAAAATAAAAAAGAATGCCACAGACCAAAAAAAATATTCATAATACACCTATCAGACAAAAAATTTGTATGCCAAATGATAAAAAGAATGCTTATAACTCAACTATAAGACAAACAACCCAATTTTTAAATAGGGGCAAAAGATTCTATGTGAATGGCTAATAAGCACATGAAAAGATGCTCAAAATCAATAGCCACCAGGGAAATACAATTAAAAACCAAAATGAGATACTGCTACATACCCATAAAACGGCTGAAGTTAAAAAGATTAACAATATCAAGTGCTGGTGAGTATAGGGAGCTGGTAGGAATAATGCAGAATGGAAAACAGTTTGGCAGCTTCTTATAAAGTTAAACATATTCTTACCACATGACCTAGTAATCCCATTCCTAGGTATTTATTTACCCAAGAGAAATAAAAAGATGTCCAAACAAAGACCTGTACATGAATGTTCATAGCAGCTTTATTCAAAATAGCACA
The DNA here is from genome assembly GCF_020740605.2 of Lemur catta. Lineage (NCBI taxonomy): Eukaryota > Metazoa > Chordata > Mammalia > Primates > Lemuridae > Lemur > Lemur catta. The sequence goes on along the minus strand of NC_059147.1, from coordinate 13,648,678 downwards.
ACTGCAAACAACCTAAATGTCCTTCAATAGGCAGATAAACTGTGGCATGTCCATATAATGACATACCATTCAGAAGTAAAAATGAATGAACTAAGGACACACACAACAGCATGCATGAAGCTCAAAAACCTATGTGAAGCAAAACACAAGAATATGCAACGTAGAGTACATTTATAACAAATTCTAGAATAGCAAAACTAATCTATACCAACAAAAAGTAGTTCAGTGGTTACCTGGGCCAGAGGTGAGGGTTGAGGACTCAATGCAAAGGAGCACAGGGACCTCTTTGATAGAAATGTTTTAGATCTTCAATGTGATGGTGGCTGTATGGGTATTTATATTTGTCAAAACTCATCAAACTGTACACTTAAAATAGATGCATTTTATTACACATAAATTATACTTCAAAAAGGTTAATTTTTTGAAAAGTCCATCTTTGGTGCCAATGATTTGAGATGTCACCTTTATTATATGAAATCCTTTTGAAAAGGGAAAAAAAACAATGTTTAATTTGATTCCAATTTAAAGTAGTCATGGACCAAAAGCCAATATCCAAAAATAAACATGTAACAAAGATTACTTAAAATCAAGGATTGAAAAACTCTGGCCCTTAACCTAACTTAGTAAATAAATATGAAGAGATAATATCCTTTTTATGCCTAGCATTATGAAACACACAACACACTTCTAAGGGCTGTAATGGGCAAAATGCTCAATGACAGACTGAAACATTATTCCACAAGTCCCTCTCTCTCCACTGTGCCTCTGTCGGTAGACCCTCTCCTTTACTGTCTCTGCCTGTAACAAATAATATACAGAATTGAAATATTGTGCATTAAATCAATACAAATCAGTTCCTGTTCCTTAAAAAGTAAACATTTATATTTTTACTCTAAAAAAATCTACAAGTTACATTTTACTAGTCTGGCTCATTTTTCAGTTGAGTCAGTAAGTCAATGTGTGAAAACTCCCAATTCTTGAGTTAATGTATGGTGAAAATAGATAGCCTGAAGTATATTGTCATTGATAACATTCCTTGAACCGGTAAAAATATCTGACTTCACATGTTATTAGTATTACTTACCACCTTACTTTTGGTCTCTAAATTTTACTCACTTAAGTGACACTATTATTATAATTTGATATATCTAGAGTTTATGAATATCTTGAGAAAAATAACTAATACATCATGCAAAATTACCAAAAAACCACAAATGCTTCTCATAACAAATATGTCATGCATCAAATATATGGAAAAAAGCTAAATATTCAACAGTTATAAAAATATCAGCTTGATTTAATGCATTCCAAATATGGGCTATTTTTCTATTTGGGTTTCAACCACGGAATTTTACTTCCATTCTACTAAAAATTAAGTAAATACATCAGATTAGGCCAATTATAAATCAAATCTAGTTAATATCTAACCACATAAAATGTTTCCATTACCATTAAACACAGAATGGTAGCCATCAAAAAGCAAATGATCATGGAATAATTTCACTATGATCAGAAGAGTCAGAGGTGAATATAATTGTTCTAGTTTAAAAACATGGATTCCAACTATCACATACCATTTCAGAAATTCCCTAACAAACTACCATCCTTAATTTTTACTAATCATAAAAGGAGATGTTTCTGAAATATCACCCACATCAATTGCTAATCTTTACTAAGTTTAGACCCATTACTAAAACAGCATGATTCCCTTCCACTAATGGAGATACAGTAACATTTTACATCACGGTGTTATACCTAAGTTTCATTTTGGCTTTATAGTCATTTTTCTGAACTCTTACATTTTTGTGACATTCCTTAAGCAAGTTAATCAAGATGTTGCATTCTTCAGTGTGCAAGTGTGGAGATAAGTCAGGATGCATCTTTGGAAGGTGATGGATCACGGCAGTGCAACCTGTGGATACAAGAGTGTCTTGAATATACATGATTATATTTGTTAATGCCATTTAAAAGCATTTTCTATAAGAACCCTCAGTGACCTGTATCAGAAAAGAATGTTAACCATTAACCAGCTGTGTGTTGGCTGGGCACAGTGGCTCACACCTGTAATCCTAGCACTCTGGGAGGCCGAGGTGGGAGGATAGCTTGAGGTCAGGAGTTAGAGAGCAGCCTGAGCAAGAGTGAGACCCCGTCTCTACTAAAAATAGAAAGAAATTATCTAGCCAACTAAAATATATAAATATATATATATATATATATATATATATATATATACACATATATACACACAAAAAAGTAGCCGGGCATGGTGGCACATGCCTGTAGTCCCAGCTACTCGGGGGGGCTGAGGCAGTAGGATCGCTTAAGCCCAGGAGTTTGAGGTTGCTGTGAGCTAGGCTGACGCCATGGCACTCACTCTAGCCCGGGCAACAAAGCAAGACTCTGTCTCAAAAAAAAAAAAAGACAAATAAAATTGATAAAATTTTAAAAAATAAAATAAATAAAAAAAAAAAAATCACACACACACACACAAAAACATACCACAGCTCAAGATCACAAATCAGGTTGTTACACCCAGCTAAGTAGTTATTTGAAACGGAAAATGAAAATGCAGCCAAGTTCAAGTTTTCTTTGCCTGCCACTGACAAGGTCCTTTCAATGACACAAATTTTTTGTCTGAGAAAAATAAAATTTCATACAGTTCGGCAATTTAAGTCATCTGATATTATACCAATATTATACAACTACATTTATGTGTAGTATTAGCTCTCTGGTTTCTGCCTTGATTCCCTTTTTTTTCTTTTTTCAGACAGGGTCTTGCTCTGTTGCCCAGACTAGAGTGCCATGGTGTCATTACAGCTCACTGAACACTCCAACTCCTGGGCTCAAGTAATCCTCCTGCCTCACTGCCTGCCCCCCCCCCCCCCCCCCCCCCCCGCCAACCCAGTAGCTGGGACTACAGGTGCGCACCACCAAGCTTTGCTAATTTTTCTATTTATATAGACAGGATCTCACTCTTGCTCAAGCTGGTCTGAAACTCCTGGCCTCAAGCGATCCTCCCACCTCTGCCTCCCAGAGTGCTAGGATTACAGGCGTGAGCCACCGTGCCCTTGATTACTTTTTCAGAAAGAAAATGTACCTGGTTTAGACACCTAGAAAATGTTAACGTTTTATTTTGTAAATGTATTTGACAAAATATTTGCATATTTCTGTCAATCAGCAGTCAAATTCATGCCTTTATAGTCAGAAACAAGCTTATGATATACTGAAATGACTTCTTTAATTGGCAAAGTAAATACTTGAGAAGACAGTTGGCTGCTGAGATAATACATACATGCACATTGTAAATAAGCACAAGTACATACAATGACATACATTTTCCTCTCTCCATAACAAAAGTTTACTTCAAATATGTATGCTAGCATAGACCCAGCTAGGATACTAGTAAGACATCTTCCCTTCTACTTATTTAATTTTATTTTTAATTGACAAATAATAATTGTATATATTTATGAGGCTCTTCTACTCTTATCCAAGATGAGTATGTCGAACAATAAAATGGTTTAGTTTTCTTTTCCTATTCTTCTTGGTAAGAAGCTACTCCTTAGCTTAAAGCTCTAAATGCTTACTTTATCCCTTACCTAACATATTCCTTGCGTCCCCAATCATTCCCCTCTCTCCTCCACCATATCTTTTGAGCTAGATAGCCTCTTCCTCCCCTTTCCCTATCCATCCTTCACCTATACTCCCTTCCATCCATGCTGTGTCACCTGGCTTTGCCTAAAAGTTGGCGCATACACAGATGTACTGCTATATTCTTGAGTGTAATATAAAACCACGACTATAAAACAATGGCATTTTTCTGTCAGAACACATTTAAGTAAGTGCTGATAACTTCCAGTAGCCACCTTTAAAAGCCTATTCTAATAACACTAATATAAGTCAAAGTATTTTTTATGAACCAAAGAAAAGCTAAATATATAATACATTCCATATTCTTACTTTTAAAATTCCTTCAAAGCCATAAGGAGACTTCAACATTACTGGTTTAGAAAATAATTTTTTGAACTCTTACCAAGAGCTACGCATTAGTGGTATAATCCAACAACCTTATGAAGTGAGTACCCTTTCCAATTCAGTTGAACCATAAGAAACTGTCTTTTTGTAGGTCAAAATTGGCATCACTCACATCTTCACAGACAAACTAAGCCCCAGGTTACACAGTAGTAAGTGGCAGAGTTACTACCCAACGTAATCTCTAACCATGACAGATTTTTCCCATGTTCACAATGGGAAAGACATGCCTTGGCAGCAGTTTGTGAATGAAATAAATTCAGATGGAAAAATTATTTCCCAAAAAGACTCTGGCTACAAGGCCTAAGTTCCAAAGAAGTCAATATACTATTATCCTGTATTATTGGAAATAGAGGGTCTGTCTAGATTAAAAGAACAGCATTGTACATGTCACTGGTCAGCTATTCACAAGTTATGTCACTTCAGTTACTAATCTAAGACCTAAGTCTCTTCTTCTTTAAAGTGGAATTAACTCTTGACCTCTATCTTGGTGTTGGCATAGGTTTAATATGACATATGTGGGAGTATACGAAAGAGTAAATAGTGAGTGTGACATATGTAAAGTATTATTTGTAGATCTGAAATTCTCAGTCATATGCTAGGAACGGCTAAACTGAATTTACTCTGTGATGTGTCTGAGGACAGGACTGGAAATCAAAGGGCGGAAATTGCAAAGGCAGATGTTTATCGTCTTGGATGTCCAACAATGAAACAGGTTGTTGGGTGAAGCTCTGAGTTCTCTGCAGTTGTAACTTGTCCAAAAGAGATTGGCTACATCAATTAAAGATGTCACAGAGTATATTCTTACATTGCATTCTTAACTTCTCAAATCTAGTTCACAATTTAATTATTTTAAGCTATTCCCTGAAATAAAATGCACATGCAAAGGATAAATACTTGGTGGTACTAAGAATAAGGAAAATAATTTCAAAAGGGCAGTCCCAAGGTAATTATGAACATTAGCAGCACCACGGAAACAAAGTGAAAGGAACATAAGACCTCCTGCATGGGTGCTTCCATTAGGAGCGGGACGAAGAGGGATAAATTCCATCAAACTGCTATTATTTAGTTAAATACAAGACTTCAGTCCCACCTTTACACAGACATTTAGAAAACATGGAAAAGGTACACTTGTCGCAAGTACACCACCTCTCTCCCCGTGCCAGCCGCACTCACTTCCTCAAGTATGCACACAATGATACCAAAACAATCCACTGAAACTCTTTAAAATTTTCAACTGTGAAAATGTGATGTTTTGATTTCTGGTTAACAGGCCCCTAACAAAGAAATTTTAACTTTTCCTTGGGGCTTGGCTGGGAGAGTAGAAGGAGTAGGGTACTATCACTGAAGATATAAAAATTATAGTCTTATTTCATTCATTCCTTCACCTTAGTCTACATACTCAGAGGTAAAATTTCCCTAATGAGTATTCTATGATAGACAGCAGATTTCAACCACCAGGTGGCACAATTTTAGAAAATAAATAAATCAAGAGCAAGCAATATACTAACTCTAGCCAAAAGAAAATGGGTAAGCATTCTAATAACACACTCCAGCAGATCTATAATCACGGGAGAGAACCTTATATTTTAATGCCACTTGGTTTTTCTTTAGACAGATTTTGCTATTGTGTGCCTGCACAGGAAGAAATTTACACTACAGTTATAATTTCTAATGCTGTTTTAAAATATGCAAAAAAAAAGGCTGGAAGAGTCTGTTGTTCAGTCTGAAGAACCCGCTCTACGGGGGAAAAAAAAAACCTGTAAACTAATACTTTATGCTTTCTAACACATATTTCCAAAGGGCTACATTTCAGAAAGCTCTGGTATTATTTAAATCAGTATTTTCCAACTTTTCAAACTATGAACCATGTCACAGCAGAGGTAGTAGACACACCAGGAGACTGCCTACGCCACCCACTTCTTATCGCCCCACAAAGTGACCAAATCTAAACAGTTGCTGCTGATTAAGTGTTCTCAAGGAACCCGCGCACGTTGTTGCTTTCCTTGAACAAACATTTATGAGTACTTACAAGGTACTTAGCACTCTGCCAAGTCATGTCAATTTCAAAGAAAAACAAAAATCGGTCCATATACCTCAAAGAATGCACAGGCTAGTGAATGAGTATTCTTGTAAATACACATAGTAAATACCCAATAAACGCTTGCTGAATGCTGAATTCATGATTACCAGAGACTGAGAATTAGTTCAGATCTCAACACAGTAAAAAAAGGATGGAAAGAGGCCCATTTTAAATCAACTAAAGAAGTGCAAACGTTTGTATGTGTAAGAGACACAAAAGGCATCACGCAGAATTCCTTTGCCATTGCAAACTTCTGTGCATTTAAAGTTTTAAATGAAGATTCCCAAAACTTTGACTTATTTACGACTCTACATAAAACACCTGTTGTGAAAACACAAGCACGATAGTGTTTAAGCCCAAGAAAAGAGATGTGAATGTCCACTTTCCTTGAAAAGTGCTCTAACGGAGATCTTAGAGGGCTCTCACATCCCCGGACGGATGAGACAACTTTCACCGCCGCTGAGACGCGCGGTAACAGAGCCCCACTCTCTGCGCGCAGGTTCGCAACTCCCGGGTAAACAGTAACGACAGTACACTTCACCGAGCGCTCAGCAACTCAAACACTGGGTTAAAGGTTATGCCCATTTTACAAGCAACGAAGCCAAGGCTCAGAGAGCGGAAGAGCCGCCCAAGGTCACCAGGCTAGAGAGTGGCGGGCGGATTCCAACAGCGAGTGACACCCGAAGCCTGCTCTTCACCACCACAGTGTTCCCACCAAACGCCAGAGGGACGACCTCGGGATGCACCTCCAGCCGCCCCGGCGAACTCCCTGGCGCAGCGGCCCGATGGGACCAGCGGGAGCGAGGACGCGGGGCCGGCTTTTCCCGGTCCCGACCTCCGAGGGCCGGCGGGCAGCCCGGGCAGGACGTGGTGCCGCGGGACGCGCGCCCCCAGGGGACCAGACGAGGGACACGGGATCGCTCCTCATAACAGCCCAGACTCCCGAGACTCACCCGACTCGCGGCCACCCCGGGAGGGCCGAAGCGGTCCAGCGACGGACACTCCTGCGCCGAGAGCCGCTTGCCTGCGAGGCCAGAGCCCCCTAGCTGCGCCGGCGGCTGGCGCCCCGGCGCCCTCCACAGCCGACGCAGCACACCCGCCGCCCGCCGCCGAGGCGCATGCGCCACCCGGCCCGGACGGGCCCACTTCCGTGCACTACTTGGGGGAGAGAGCGAGCGCGCTGAGGCACCGCGGGCCTAAACAACCAACAGAACCAACAAGCCAAGTTTCGTGACTGACAGTAAACTTGACTTAAACAACCTTCTCTGCTGAGGAGAGTGACGCTGGGTCTCGGCGAGTTTCACTTCCGTCGCTCCCTCCAGGGGACCCCTGTGCGCAAGGCACAGTCCAAGCATTGGCCTCCGGGGGGCGGAGCCTGGAGGCGGCGGGCACTGCAATTGGTGGCTTCGAAGACGCGGCGGGCGGGAACAGCTGCTGAGGAGTGAGAGGCTGGAGATGTGGGCCGGTAAGGGAGTCCTCGGCCGTATGGGATTGGGGCCCGCAGGGTGGCGGGAACCTTGAGGGAGCCAGATCCCACGTCTCTGAGGCCCCGTTTTCGTGACTGGCGCGCGTCCTAAGGCGGAGGATCGGCGCTAGCTCTCGGGGTGGGGGGGAACTACGGTAGACGGTGAGGCGAGAGCGGGCGGAGACGCTGGGGCGGCCGTGACGTCACTTCCGCCCGTGGTGGGGCGGGGCCGAACTTACGCGGACGCGCGTCTGCGCGAGAGCGTGTCGGGTCGTCAGGCGACTGGCTGCTGGGTTCTCAGAGCCTCAGGTTGCCCCGTTGCCCACAACTGGGGTTTTGTTTTGGTCTTGAGCTCATCTCGGCTTCCTTCCTTTTTGGTCTCTGCACCTGTCGAGTTATTCCTTATGCTGCCTGTTCCACTCTGCAGCGGTGTGTGTCTACAGGCCCTTCTTTGTCATGCGTTCAGCGAGTGTGTCTTTGTGCCACGCTCTGTACCAAAGCGCCGGGAAGTACAAAGAAGGTTTAAAAATAGTCACAGGGGAAACGTTTATCATAGGGCTTCCCGACTTTATTGGTGAAATTGGGCACACCCTCCCAGATTTCTTTAGAATGGGGTTCTGCAAACCTTACCCAGAATGCTACATCTCAAACCCTATATGCGCCCTCCCTCCAATTTAATCTTCATTTTAACGGCTACCCCAACCCCAACTGTTGTGAAAAGTGTTGGTTTGGCCGGGCGCGGTGGCTCACGCCTGTAATCCCAGCACCCTGGGAGGCCGAGGCGAGAGGATCGCCCGAGGTCAGGAGTTTGAGATCAGCCTGAGCAAGAGCGAGACCCCCGTCTCTACTAAAAATATAAAGAAATTAGCCAGACAATTAAAATACATAGAAAAAATTAGTTGGGCGTCGTGGCGCACGCCTATAGTCCCAGCTGCTCGGGAGGCTGAGGCAGGAGGATCGCCTGGGCCCAGGAGTTTGAGGTTGCTGTGAGCTACGATGATGCCACGGCACTCTACCTGGGGTGACAGAGTGAGACTCTGTCTCAAAAAAAAAGTGTTGGTTTAATGTTTCACTGACTTAATCCTGCCCAGGTTATCTCCGCAGGCCTACTGCTTAGAGAGAGTATATAGTCACTCATTCCACAAGCATTTATTAAGTTCTTGTGGTCCCCAATCCCCGGGCCGCGGACCAGTCTGTGGCCTGTTAGGAACCCGGGCGCATCACTGCCCGAGCTCCGCCGCCGCCCCCTAAGCCGCCTCTGTGGAACAATTATCTTCCATGAAACTCAGGAACTGGGTTGCACAGCAGGAGGCGAGCGCCAGGCTAGCAAGGGAAGCTTCATCTGTATTCACAGCCACTCATTGGCCGCATCACCGCCTGAGCTCTGCCTCCCTCCCCACCAGCTTCGCCTCCCCCTCCCCTGTGAAAAAACTGTCTTCCATGAATCCGGTCCCTGGTGCCAAAAATGTTGGGGACCCCTGCTCCAAAATATATCTAAATATTTGTATACAGCTTAAGGACAAAATAATTAAATCTTCATGCTGAAACTGTTTGCAAAGTGGCTCAAAAAGGTAAACATTTGGGTGTTTGACTTACAAATCAAAATCCCAGCTTAAAAAATAGGCTGAAAAATGTTGTATTTGGTTAATACTTTGTTGTGCTGTTTTTGTTTCATTAAAGTGCCAAAGAGATGGATGAGACTGTTGCCGAGTTTATCAAGAGGACCATCTTGAAAATCCCCATGACTGAAATGACAACAATCCTAAAAGCGTGGGATTTTTTGTCTGAAAATCAACTGCAGACTGTAAATTTCCGGCAGAGAAAGGAATCTGTGGTTCAGCACTTAGTTGAGCTGTGTGAGGTAACAATGTTACAAGTGATTAGTCTTGAACAGCGTGCTAACCCTTTGGGTTTTTCTTTCTTCTAAGTCCAAAAGGGATGTAAGCTGCTAAACTGTGAAGTGATGAGGGCTGTGTATTACTGTAGTGTAGCGAATGTTTAATTGGCTTTCTCAACTTGGAAAGAGTGTTTACAAATCAATAAGAAGGAAAAAGTGAATACCATGAGAGAAAAAAAATCAATGCAAATTAAAATAATGAGCAGTATTTTTTCCTTATATTTTTAACCTAGCCAATTATCAAAGATGAAAAGATAACACATGTTGGCAAAGTTGTGAAAAAAGAAACACTCTCTCTTTTGAGTGTATTTATTTACTTATTTGCTTTTTGTTGTAATATGTTTTCAGATTCTCAGAAAAGTTCCACGTGTAGTACAAAGAATTCCTATATTCCAGTGTACCCTTCCTTCAATCATACTTTTTGACCTAGCAATTCCACTTCTGGAAGTTTATACTGAGAAAATAATAAAAAAATAAGGAGGTATATATAAATAATCCTATAACTTATAAATATTTATATATTTATAAAATTTTCATATATACTTACATTTAATATATAAATATGAATATTTATGTATTTGATTTTCAGATACCTATTGACATATTTATATTTAAATAAAGATGTCAACTGTAGCGTTGTTTTTAAAACAAAAAATTGGAACAACTGTATGTAGGAGACTGGATAAATAATGATATATCCAATAACAAAATAATCTAGATCTTTGTATACAACATTAAAAGAAACTACATAACATACATACATATAAATATTTCTATGTAGAGCTGGAGCTCTATGTTCTCAGCTGAAGCAATTTTGTCCCATGTGAGACATTTGACAATGTCTAAAGACGTTTTTGGTTGTCAGTACTGTGGGGGGGGGGTTGCTACTGGCTTCTACTGGGTAGAGGGCCAGAGATGCTCCTTAACATCCTAAGACAGCCCTCCACAACATAGAATTATCTAACCCAAAATGTCAAAGGTGCCAAGGCTGAGACACCCTGGTGTAGAAGTCTAGGATGCATAGCAGACTGTTAAATATGGCTGGCCTAGGGAGCATGGTGGTAAGAAAGAGAAGTATTTCACTTTTTACTATGCACACTGCTATACACACTAAATATTAAAAAAAAACCAAAAACACAACTTTTCATTTAAATATAAAATTCTTGCAGAAAAGTTATTGTCTAAATATATGTATTTTCACAAACTGAACACACCCATGAAACCAATACCCAGATCTAGAAACATTACCATTGCTATTGTTCCCTACCCCAACGGTACCAACTACGCTGACTTCTAACAACATAGATTAGTTTTGCCTGCTTTTGTACTTGACATAAGTGAAATCATACCTTATGGTTTTTTGTATCTGGCTTCTTTCACTCAACCTTAAGGTTGTGATATTCAGCCACATTGTTGCACGTAGTAGGTTGTTCACTGGCATTGTTGAATTCCATTATGTAAATACATGAGTCATTTATCTACTGTTTATGAGCATTTTGGTAATTTTAAGTGTTTGGCTATTAGTACTGCTGTGAACACTATGTACTTACCTTTTGATGAATGTATGTACTCATTTCTGTTTGGCAAATAACGTAACGGTGGAATTGCTATTTTCTAGGATGTGCATATACTCAGCTTTAGTAGATAACACCAAAGAGTTTTCCAAAGGGGTTTTTCCAGTTCATACTCAACAGCAGTATGGAGTGGAATCTTTGCATCAGTGAGAACAAGCATACTGCGCTTTGGTAGATAACACCAGACCGTTTTCACAGGGAGTTGCACAACATTGCACTCCCACCACCAATGTATGAAAGTTCAGCTCCATGTCCTTGTCATAGTTGATATTTTTCCATCCTTCTCATTTTAGCCCTCTGGTAGGTAGGTAGAGATTTTTCACTGTAGTTTAATTTGCATTTCCCTGATGACAAATGATGTGAAGAATTATTTCATGTGTTTATTAGTCATTTGGATATTCTCATTTGTGTTGTCTGTTTAATTATATGCCCATTTTGCTACTGGATTGTCTTTCTTACTGAGTTACAATTCTTCATATAATCTGATTAAGTGCTTTGTCAGATAAATGTATTGTGAATATTTTCTCCCAATCTGTGTTTGCCTTTTCACTCTCAGTGATGTCTTTTCATGAACGTAAGTGTAAATGAACTTTTTTTTTTCTAATGAGACAGAGTCTCACTCTGTTGCCCGGACTAGAGTGCAGTGGCCCAATCATAGCTCACTGCAGCCTCAAACAGCTGGGCTCAAGCAATCCTCCTGCCTCAGCCTCCCGATTAGCTGGGACTATAAACACGTGCCACCACACCTAGCTAATTTTTCTATTTTTTTGTAGAGACAAGGTCTCACTCTTTCTCAGGCTGGTCTCAAACTCCTGGCTTCAAGCAATCCTCCTACCTTAGCCTCCCAGAGTGTTAGGATTATAGGCGTGAACCACTGTGCCCAGCCTTATATTTATAATCATAGTTCAACATTTTCCTGTAAAATATGGCAAATTAAACAGGAATTTTTGTTACACTCTGTGAAAACCTGATAAAATAGCAATAAAGGATTATTTTTTAAGCATAAATCCCCAAGGCCAAAGAAAAAAGGAGACTACAGCAGATAACAGATAGCAACAAAATTTAGGATGCTGGAAAACAGAACAAATGGTCATTGAATTAGTAGAATAGAGAAAGTGGAAATCTGACTACTTTGAATTCCATATACTCTTCCAGAAAAGCAAAGAGAAGGGAATATTTCCCAACTCACTCTGTAGGGCCAGCATTCTCCTCACAACAAAACCAGAAAAATACATTACAAGAAAAGAAAAGCACATGTCATTATCTCTTACAAACATTGATATAATTGTTCCCAACAAAATTTTAGCAAATCAAATCCAATATATTAAAGAATAATACATTATGACCAAATGGAGTTCATCTTAGGAGTGCAAGGTTGGTTCGACATTTGAAAATCAATCATTCTAATTCATCATATTAGTAAATTAAAAATATATATGATCATCATTATAGACACAGGAAAAGCATCTGATGAAATACAACATCTACTCCTTAAGAAAACTTAGCAAATGAGAAATAGAACTGATAAAGGGTATGTATTAATACAAAAATCCTATAACTAACATCCTGCCTAATGTGAAGAACTGAATGCCTTCCCTTTAAAATCAGGAATAAAGCAACAATGTCTACTCTTGCCACTTCTGTTCAGTGTTGTATTGGAAGTTCTTGCTGGTGCAGTCAGGCAAGAATAAAATAAAAGCCATCTAGATTGGAAGGGAAGAAGTAAAACTGTTTTTATTCGCAGGTGGCATGGTCATCTACGTAAAAACTCTAATGGAATTTACAGGAAAAAAAGGAACTAGAACCAATAGGCTTAGCAAGATTGTAGGGATATATATATATTTATATAATTTATGATAGCATCAAAAAGTATGAAATACTTAGGCCTACAGCTGACAAAAGATGTGTAAAACCTACATACCAAACCTAGAAAATGCTGCTGAGAAAAATTAAAGAAGACCTAAATAAATGAAGAGAGACTGTGTTGTTCACACATCAGAAGTCTTGATGTTGTTAAGATCTCAGTTTTTCCCAGATTGATTCTGAAATTTATATGTAAATGTGAAAGGCCCCTAATAGTTAAAATAAGCTTGAAAAAGATAAAAGCTGGAGAACTAAGACTACCTGAATTCAAAATGACTTATAAAGCCAGTGTCATCAAGACAGGGGGTATCTGAGTCCATTTTGTGTTGCTATAACAGAATACCACAGACTGCGTAATTTATAAAGGAAAGAAAGTTATTTCTTACAGTTCTAGAGGCTGAGAAGTTCAAGGTCTAGAGGCCCAAATCTGGTGAGGACCTTCTTGCTGCTTTATAACATGGCAAGAGAGCACATGCACATGTGAGAGTGTGAGAACACACGTATGACCGGGCACAACCACATGTTCGAACTGGCAAAAGGAGCCAAACATCCTTTTGTCAGGAACCCACTGTCGTGATAACGGCATTAATACACTCATGAGGGCAGAATCCTAATGACCTAATCGCCTCTTAAAGGCCCCACCTCTAAACACTCTTGAATTGGGGATTCCTTTGGGGGGCACATTCAAACCATAGCGGGACGGTGTTGGCAAACAAATAAATCAAGGCAACAGAACAGGGTCCAGAAGTAGACCCCCATATTATATGGTTAACTGATTTTTTACAAAGCTACAAAAAGCAATTCTGTGAAAAAAGGATAATCTTGTTCAACAACTGGTGCTGCAATAATTGGATACCCATATTCCAAAAAATGAACTTCAATCCATCCCCAGACCATATAAAAAAATTAACTCAAGGCCGGGTGCAGTGGCTCATGCCTGTAATCCTAGCACTCTGGAAGGCCGAGGCGGGCAGATTGTTTGAGCTCAGGAGTTCGAGACCAGCCTGAGCAAGAGCCAGACCCCGTCTCTACTAAAAATAGAAAGAAATCATATGTACATCTAAAAATATATATGGAAAAAAATTAGCCAGGCATGGTGGCACATGCCTGTAGTCCCAGCTACTCAGGAGGCTGAGGCAGGAGGATTGCTTGAGCCTAGGAGTTCGAGGTTGCTGTGAGCTAGGCTGATGCTACAGCACTGTAGCCCAGGCAACAGAGTAAGACTCTGTCTCAAAAAAAAAAAAAAAAGGAAAAATTAACTCAAAAATGCATCCAATACCCAAATGTCATACCTAAAACTATAAAACATGTAGAAGAAAACAGGAGAAAGTCTTTGTGACCTTGAATTAGATTAGATACAACACCAAAAACACAATCTATAAAAGAAAAATTAATTGATAAATGGTACTTCATGAAAATAAATAACTTCTTTTCTTTGAAAGCTACTATTAAGAGAAAGCTACTAGCCACAGACTAGTAGAAACTATTTCTAAATCATTGTATCTAGAATATATAAAAAAATAAGAAAACAACTCAATTTAAAAAATGGGCACAAAGTTTGATTGAACACACACTTCCTCAAAAAATACATGTGGATGGCAAATAAACACATGAAAAGATGTTCAAAATCATCAGTCATTAGAAAATGCAAATTGAAACCACAATAAGATATCCCAACAGACTTATTAGAATGGCTAAAATTTAAAAGATTCATCATAATTAGTGGCAGCTGGGATGTGGAGAAACTAGAGCTCTCATACACTGCTGGTAGGAATCTAAAAAGGTACAGCACTTTAGAAGTCAGTTTGGCAGTTTCTTAAAAAGTTAAGATGCATGTTTACCATGTGATTCGGCCCGTTCCCCTTCTAGGCATTTACCCAAGAGAAATGAAAAATGTACTCTAATGGTCATAGCAACATTATTCATAATAGCCCCAAACTGGAAACAACCCAAATGTGTATCAGCAGGTAAATGGACAAACAAATTGTGATACATCCATACGATGGACTACTACTCAGCAATAAAAGGAATGAACTCTGGTTGCCTCAGGACTAGGGGTTGGGAGGGAGAGAGGTGGAGGCAAAAAAGGGTGCAAAGGGGAATAAGAAAGAGGCACGAGAGAATTTGGGGGGACTGGTGGGTATGTTCACGATTGTGATTGTGGTGACAGTTTCATGGCTATATCCATAAGTCAAAACTTAACCAAATTGTATACTTTAAATATGTGCAGTTTAATATATAACTACACCTCAATAAAATTGATTTTAAAAAACCAAAAACTCAAAAGCAATAAATGAGGAATAAATTGTGGGAGGATGGTTGTGAGTGCCTGGACTGTGACATGAATCAGAAGGTATACCTGTTGGTTAACAAGAGGACATAGATCCGAGACAGGTTGTCAGTAAATTACTGAGAGGGTGCTAATAATCTGTTCTCACTAATCCTAAAATGTGCTTTAAATGGGGTAGAACCAAACCTATCACCACGATTACTAAATAATTTATCCTCTTTTTCAGGAAAACAATGCAAGTCTCAATGACGCGGCCCTTTTAGACATCATTTGTAAGTTTTGGCAATGTGTACTTACAGTGCACAGGGACAGTTTTAAGCCAGAAGGATGGTGGGTAGGGTTGAACTTGCTGACTTCCTAGGCCCATTTCTACTCTAAGGTACTCTCACGTTTGTAACTCCTGAAGGGTGTTTTCTATGCCATATGTTTATTCATTCGTTTGTTCGTCAGACATACTGAGTGCTCGCTCTGTGCCAGGCAGTTAAGTTTAGACTGGAGACAACAACAGTGAACAGGTCCTTCATTTCAATAAGAATCTAACTGGGGAGACAGGCAACATATAGATGAACATCTGAGTATACAATGTGACCTCAGGTAGCGATGAGTCCTCTGACAGGAACTAAAGCAGGGCGACCGGGGTAGGGTGGACAGGGTGGGCCACTCTGAGTGGATTGCAGAATGAGGTGCGGAAGGAGGTGTGGAAGGAACTAGAAGAGTCTCCAGGCAAAGGAACGGCTGACGCAACCATCAGTCACGTGGAGCCCAGCATTCCTTGTCATGCTGGGTAGACGTGGCATTCTATGGAGCAGGCTTATGGGGAAATAGAACAAATGGGCCAACTAACATAACAATAAATGCTAAAGCAGAACTGTATTATCTAGGTCAGTTGAATTGAGTAGTTACGATTTGTTTTATTTGTATGAAGTAAATTTAATCCATATAAAGTTTATATTTTTGAATAAAAATCTGTATACCTAATTTGTGAATTACTGTTATTTTCCCCAGTTTTATATTATTAAAAATATCTATTTATAAGCACATTACTTCAAAGTTCTATGATATCATACTAAGTAGTAATATAAGCCCTTCTCGCCTCTCAGATACTCAACATCATCGGCACCGGAAAATTTGGGATGTTTTTCAGATGAGTAAAGGACCAGGTAATATTTTCTGTCTTAACTTGAATACTTGTATTTGACATTTTGGCAATTTAAAAATGAATAGCAGTATGTCCCTCTTAAATCTCTTTGCTTTCAAAATGAGGTGATTATTTATGACTCATTTAAGCAAAATCAGAAATATATGTGGTAGTGCCGTGTCAGAGGTCCTAGCAGCATTTGTGTGACTTAATCATTATGGCTCTGGAACTAGATAAAACGCTTAGCTTCAGGGTTCTTTGCAAATGTATTTATTAAAGACAGTGTAGCTCCCTTAATTTTTCTTTTTTTTTTTTTCCACTTTGACAGGTGAAGATGTTGATCTTTTTGATATGAAACAATTCAAAAGTTCATTTAAGAAAGTTCTTCAGAGAGCATTAAAAAATGTAAGCATAAAATTCATCTGAATTTACATGAAATTCAATTTAATGACATCTGTTCACATAAAATTTGCTACTATCTTGTTTTTTCATTTGTAAGAAATTCAGTTAGTAATATTCCATACTGTTCTACTCCATATCAAAGATATACTCTAAATAGTATAAAAATTTCCCCTCTTCGCTCACCCATCCATTCAGCATTCAGGGCCTGGTGCTTCTTTCTCAAGAGCAGTGATGTCCAGTAGAGCTCTCTGCACTGATGGATGTATTCTTTTTTATTTTTTATATCTCAGAGACAGGGTCTTGCTCTGTTGCCCAGGCTAGAGTGCAGTGGCCCAGTCATACTTCACTGTAACCTAACACTCCTGGGCTCAAGCAACCCTCCTGCCTCAGCCTCCCGAGTAGGTGAAACTGCAGCACACCACGACGCCCAGCTAATTTTTTTAAAAAATGTTTATAGAGACAGGGTCCCACTGTGTTGTCCAGGCTGGTCTTAAACTCTTGGCTTCAAGTAATGCTTCCACCTCAGTCTCCCAAAATGCTGAATTTACAGGTGTGAGCCACTGCACCCAACTGGAAATGTTCTATTTCAGCACCGTCCAGTAGGCTAACTAGTAGCCACATGTGGCTACTGAGCACTTGAGAGGTGGCTAGTGTGACTGAGCACCTGAATTTTTAATCCTGTTGAACTCTAATGAATTTAAGTTAATTAGCCACATGTGGCTAGTGGTTCCAGTAATGGTCAATGCAGCTCTGAAGTACCCTTGATTTTATAGGCATTTTGCTTGTATTTGCTTTTGTAATGTGAAACAAAGAAGCTATGCAGAGTAAGACCTTCCATTCAAGCCCGTAGAGGCCCACCAAGCACCTAACGGTGCCAAGCTCTGTGCTTGTCACTCGGGAAAGTCAGACAGCCCTGCACCTGCACGCCCCAGACTGGGGAGCCTTCCTTGTCTGCTGCACCAAATGCATTTGGAAAAGCAGCTAGATAAAAAGTGGGCAGAGTTTGTAGTGCCAGCAACCACCATAACAACCCACTTTTCCTGGAGTAAGATCCGAGAGGGAGGAAATAAAGAGACGTGGGCAAGCCAAGTGCACCTGTCTCAAGTTCCTCCTTTCCAGGATCCTAGCTCCAAGGGGAAGCTGAATCAGGGTGAGCTGATAATCCAGGACCAGGCTATTAAATTCCAGACCAACTGGCAATCATATTTAAAAGTTTAGAAAGGCCTGTATTTCATCCACAAAATGGAAACCAAATAAAACGTCCTGTATTCTCACCACATAACATTCCTTTAGAGTAGTTTTTAGCTTCTGAGCTAAATGCACAAAAGCATTAGTGTTAGTATATTTTTAAGCCCATTACTACATAGAAATCTTACTGTTAAACTTTATAGTGCACGCTAGGTCTGTACTAGGTGCTGAAAAGGCTTCATTATAAAACAGGTGTCTCATTTATAAGGCTGCCTTCATAAACTCCTCCAAGTGGAGGAAGAGTTTTCAGGACAAGCTCAAGAAATTATTGAAAGATGTTGATGTCATACCCTGATGGTAGCTTTTTAAAAAATTTTTTCTGACCAGGCACAGTAGCTCACGCCTGTGATCCTAGCACTTTGGGAGGCCAAGACAGTAGGATGACTTGAGCTCGGCAGTTCAAGACCAGCCTGGGCAATATAGTGAGACTCTGTCTCCACAAAACATCAAAGAAATTAACCAGGCGTGGTGACACATGCCTGTAGTCCCAGCTACTTGAGAGGCTGAGGCAGGAGGATCGCTTGAGCCCAGGAGTTTGAGGTTGCAGTGAGCTATGATGACATCACTGCACTCTAGGCTAGGCAATAGAGCATGACTCTGTCTCAAAAAAAAAAAAAATTTTTTTTTCTTCCAAAAGACTCTGCAAGGCATAAATGTGTCTTTATAAAACAATCACAAAACATTTTCCCAAAAATTCCTAAAACACTGTCATGAAAAGTAGGAGAAAATGTTGCCAGGTCTCAACCTGTGTGCAAAAATATAGTAACATTGTTTGCCCCTAAAAAGCACCTACAGTTGGTGCCATGATGAGATACTAATTAAGAAACTGAAATCTTTCTTTCATAAGGTAACAGTCAGCTTCCGAGACGCTGAGGAAAATGCAGTCTGGATTCGAATCGCCTGGGGAACACAGTATACAAAGCCAAACCAGTACAGACCTACTTATGTGGTGTATTATTCCCAGACCCCATACGCCTTCACTTCTTTGTCCACGCTGAAGAGCAACATACCCCTTCTGGGTCAGGTAGGAACAAGCTATTGTAAGCTATAATATTTTATTATCCTTATCTCAAAGGTCTATGTAGGTTTAAACTGTTCAATAAACCTTTGATATAGAATACCACTTTTAATTTTTTTCTTTTTGTTCTTTTTTTTCTCCTACTTTCTCTCCCGTCTCTCTCTCTCTCTCCCTCTCTCTCTCTCTCTTCATTAATTTTTAATTCATATTCCCCTAAACTACGAGCAGGAAATGTTGTTATCTATAATTGGGAAGGTGCCGTAAGATATTAGTTTGGAACTATTCTTTATTGTCTTTTAATCTATAAGTAATGCATGCTTAACGTAAAAAATACAACCATTAGCCGGGCATGGTGGCTCACGCCTGTAATCCTAACACTCTGGGAGGCTGAGGCTGGAGGATTGCTTGAGGTCAGGAGTTCGAGACCAGCCTTAGCAAGAGTGAGACCCTGTTTCTACCAAAAATAGAAAAAAAAATTAGCTGGGCCTGGTAGTGCGTGCCTGCAGTCCCAGCTACTGGGGGCCTGAGGCAGGAGGATAGCCTGAGCCCAGGAGTTTGAGGTTGCAGTGATACCTGGGTGACAAAGCAAGACTTTGTCTCAAAAAAAAAAGTTAATCTTCAAAACTTCATACCCCTTTTCACTATCCCATTCACCTAAAATAACTACTGCTAAAGTTTGCTATTTCCTTTCAAAAGATGTTTTATTACAAAAGGCAGGGTGGCACATATGATTTTGTAATTTCCTTTTTTAACTTAATAGAACATTTCCGTGTGGTTACATATGAAAATACCTCATTGCTCTTTCATGACTGTATAATTTTCCTGTTTTCTTTTTTGGAGACAGAGTTTCACTCCATTGCCCTGAGTAGAATGCTGTGGCGTCAGCCTAGCTCACAGCAACCTCAAACTCCTGGGCTCAAGCAATCCTTCTGCCTCAGCCTCCCGAGTAGCTGGGACTACAGGCATACGCCACCATACCCGGCTAATTTTTTCTATATATATTTTTTAGTTGTCCAGATAATTTCTATTTTTAGTAGAGACGGGGTCTTGCTCTTACTCAGGCTGGTCTCAAACTCCTGACCTTGAGCAATCCTCCCTCCTCGGCCTCCCAGAGTGCTAGGATTACAGATGTGAGCCACCACGCCCGGCCTAATTTTCCTATTAACGAACATTATTTTCATCTGTACCCATTTTCCCCACATTCTGTGCACAAGAAGACTGCTGTACCATAAGGACCTGTCCAGAGCCTGCTTCTCTTTATGGTTCTGCCTTTGGTGTCACGGGCTTCCTGGCATCCTTCCCCAAAATAAGCCATCCTTAAATTGGTCTGGTGACTGCTGCTATTACTGTTAGCACTCACAACTACAATGGCACCTTAGAGTGGTTCCAGAGCTACCACTTCCGCTGGTTGTGGGGCCCCTCGGCCATCCTGGCTTGTCATCTGTGCACTCCTATGTCTCACAGAGCTGGGTGGAGCAGCAAGCACTGTGTTGTTGGGACCAAGTGAGCTGCGGGGTGCCTGTGGGTGTATTTGCTTGTCATTTGAGTGCCTTGGTTATTGAAATGTCAGAAAGACTGATGCTCACTTCTCTTTCCCTTTAACACTTAACACTACTTCTTTACATTTGGGGTCTCTTCCTCCATGACACAGGGTGGTCTTTCAACCACTTACAGCCAGGTGAGTATACCCTGCCATGGGTAGTTTAAACATTACCCCAAAGGCTAATGTTCATTTCTAGTGTGTATCTTAAGACAAACTTATCTCCATTCTCTAGATCCATGTAATATCTTATCCTAGTAATTCTGTTTCAGTCTTCTAATTTGTTTCCAAAATGACAGGAAGCTTTTATAAATTACATTTAATACACACTTTTTTCTTCAATGTTTTCCCTAAAGCATACATATTTGCGTGTTTGTGTGGCAGTATCATTATAGTATTAGATGACTGGTATTCTAAAATATTAACATTTTGAGGATTCATTGTTTATTCCTAAGTCTGAACATGATTTATTGTAACTGCTAACTCTAAACAGAATCACTTTTCTGTTTAAAGGTAGACAAGACTGCGTTTATGAGACTTAATGCCATTAACCACTTTTTTGTTTTTGAAGCTGAGTAACAGGCTGTAAAATTAAATTTTCTGGATTTCTTTTCACTCTTAAGTTGAAACTATTCACTGACTGCAGCTCCTACATTTTACTTTGACAAATATTATAAACACAGAGGCAGAAATCCTAATAATAGTCTTGCTAATTTTCATTTCAAGGCACTGACAATTGCTAGCAAACACCATGAGATTGTGAAACTGGACCTGAGAAGCCGGTATCTGGACTCTCTTAAAGCTATTGTTTTTAAGCAGTATAATCAGGTGAGCCAATCAGTGACTCTCTTTAAAGTTAAATCTTCATTTTCTCTTTTACACAGGAGTTAGAAGCCACCGAGAGGTAAGAAAGTCCACCTCCAGCAAGAGATCACTTTAGGTATTATTGTGTGGAGAAAGCTCTCAATTAGTTAACATGAAAAGAAACAAAATAATTTCTCAATATCATCTTTTTTTAATCGTATTATGTTTTATACCACTCATTAGTCATTGGAGTCTATGTTATAGATCCCAGTTTCCAAATCAGCTATTCCAGTTAGTATTTATTTTCTCTTTAGAATAACTTGACACTATCTTTTGAAGCTAAATATATTATTCTATTTTGCCAGAGAGAAGTATAATTAATTTTTCTGTCCCATCAGTCTAGCAGGTGATATAGCAGTTGGAATTAAAGGGGAAAGCATTGGTTTATTAAGTCCCACAATTTATGTATTTGTAAAAACATTTGGATGTGTTGTTCCTCTCTGATGACAAGAATGGCTCTGTCCTTACTCACAGGCTCAGGGATGTTTTTTCCTCTATATGGCAAATGTCTGCTCGTGTGTTCAGACCCCTGTACGTGGATTGTTAGTGCTCTGTGTATATCTTTGAACCCTTAAAGATGTTATACTTATGTATTTTCATCTGTTCTAAGTAGAAAGAAGTGATGGCTCTCTGCAAGTCCCTCTTTAAAGAAAAAAGTCTAACAGTAAGAAGTTAGATAATGATTTGCTCCCCTAGCTGCCCCCTCCCACCGAATTGATACAGATTGTTCTGCTATAATGTGACAGTTGCATGCCTAGGAAAATTCAGATTATTGAGCACTTAATTATAAAAACAATGGCTTCAGTGGGGGAACATGGGAGAAGGGATCCAAGAGATTCAGAATTACAGTAGGAAAGCTATTGTTAAAAAAAATCTGTTTTTTCGGGTTATAAAGATACAGCTGTGAAGCTGAAACATCACATTGCAAATCCTGCCTTTGATTCCTCTAGCTTTTGCACTCACCATCTATATTCTTCCAGATCCATCTTTATGATAACAAAGTACAGAGCTCCTCAAACAAAACAGCCATGCTGCAGGGACAGCAGCCTCCTGTCAACATCCTGCTCTAGGAGAAATGCCCAACTCCACCAGGATGTGGCCTCGAATGTCTCTTTATCAGAAAAAATATTTTCCATACTTTTATGTACTAAAACCAGTTAATATCTATACTTCAAGATTTACCAAATTAGTAAGACATTCACTTTTTTCTTCTTTTTTCCCTAGAACTTTGAAACTCACAACTCTACAACACCTCTACAAGAAAGAAGCCTTGGGCTACATGTAAATAGTATGTGTGTTTTAATATAAAATATAAAACTGAATTTTGGAAGTACACTATTCCCTTATAGATTGCTGTCACTCAGTAAAACATATATGTACTGGGATCCTAATTCAAAACTATTTACTGCTTTAAGAAAAATTGAAAATTAAATATCTGTTGAAGGAGAAAAGCTAAGCTACCATAGGTCTCCTTTAGAATTTACTAGAATGACAATAAACAACAAAACAATAACAAAAATTAGCTAATATTTGTTGAGCATTTCTTTTGTGACAATCACCATGCTAAGATGTTTATATAATTATTTCCTTAATCTTCACAGTAGTGCCATCAATAAACACTATTCATCAGGAAACTAGGTTTCAGGGAGGATTGCTAACTCTGTAGGCAAAGTGACACAACTAGGCATGGCAGCACGAGAAGTGAAATTTGGGTGTCTGAACCTGGATCCCAAGATCCAGATTAAGGTGCTCTTAATGGGCTGGATAAACTTCTTGAATAAGCAAGATTGTGACTATACTGCTACTCACAGATGACATGAGTCACTCCTAGAAAACCCAAGAGAAAAGGGTATAGAACTACTAAAGTGAATTAGAAAGTTCATAAAAGTGGTGGGGTGCAATATAAACTTAACAAAAAATGAAAAGTTTCCTATCTTCTA
Organism: Lemur catta; assembly: GCF_020740605.2. NCBI lineage: Eukaryota > Metazoa > Chordata > Mammalia > Primates > Lemuridae > Lemur > Lemur catta. The sequence goes on along the minus strand of NC_059147.1, from coordinate 13,625,324 downwards.
GTAGTGATTTGGCAATAAAATGAAATGGTACAGCAGTTATAAACTAAACATTTTTATGATTTATGCTGTTGATTTCATGTTAAAGAAAGCAAGGCCAGGCATAATGGCGCATGCCAGCAATCCCAGTGCTTTGGGCTTTGGGAGGCTGAGGTGGGAGGATCACTTGAGGCTAGGGGTTCAAGACCAGCCTGGGCAACATAGCCCAGTCTCTACAAAAATCTTTAAAATTTTTCTAAAAATTAGCCAGGCAAGGGGGCATGCACCTGTCGTCCCAGCAACTGAGGAAGTTAAGACAGGACAATTCCTTGACAGGAATATCATGCTACAGTGAGCTATGATCATGCCACTGCAGCCTGGGTGACAAAGCAAGACCCTGCCTCAAAAAAAAAAAAAGAAAGAAAGAAAGAAATTAAAAAGTAGGATACAAAATTATATGTATTTTATGATCCCAGTTTTAAAAAATACAGCCAGCATAAGCAATATAGCGAGACCACATCTCTACAAAAAATAAGAAAAATTAGATGGGCATAGTGGCACGTGCTAATAGTTGTTAGGTTGAGGCAGGAGGATTGCTTGAGCCCAGGAAGTTCAAGTCCAATACTGGCAAAATAAAATATACACACATACACACACACACACACACACACGTATACACATATGGATCTTTAGTTTTGCTTATTGTAAAAAGAACTAGACAGAAATATACTAAAATGTTAACAGTACTTATCTCTAGGTGTTAGAATAATGGGTGATTTTTTATTTTCTCTTTTATAAGCATGTACTTCCCAACTTTTCTACAATAAGAAATTATTACAATCAAGAGAAGAAACAGTAAACATTATTTTTAAGTTATACAGTTTGAAAGGTTAGGAATGAAAGGAGGATAGTTTTAAGGATAAAATATATTCCTAACATCTGTTTTATTTGAAATCTTCCACCTATAGTGGATTCAAGGATCATTCATGAAAACGCAATAGAAAAAGAGAGAGTCCAAAGAGTAACTCAAGAAACTTTTGGTGACCATCCTCAACCACAGCTAGAATTTGCACAATATAAGGTAGGACATTGTAACAAACATTAACTATAAGTTACCGACATTAAAAAAAAAAGCTGTAAGTGGAAAACAAGACTAAAAAACTGTTCCTTTTTCATTTATCACTTCAATTTTATATAATAAATTTTTGAGTTAAGTGGACCTCTTTATTGTAGTATAGGTTCCCCTGTTAACAAAGGAGATCTTTGAAATTGTGGATTTGCCTTTTCATTTCATCTGATATGTTAATTTAGTAATGTATAACCGGCTGTGATGTGTATATTTGAGGGGAAAAAAATTGTAGGTGATGCCTTTCTAGCCGATCTGCACCTAGAACGGTACTTGGCACATAGGAGGTGTTCATAAATACTTGTTGAATAAAAGAATGAATAAATAAGTCTTGCATAGCCCAGTTGGCATCACATGGAGAAAAACCAGTAACCTAGACACTACTACAAAAGTAGCTCTTTCCAGAAGTATGCCACTGCCTACCGGGAAGGCCAGGTGGGTGCTACGGGTGTTTAAGCAAGCCCATTGCCACCATTAGAAAAACTTGAGGTTTATATATATTATCATCGCTCTAATCTGAGTCCATGCTCATACTCGTAACACCCTCCTCCTCTCAAACCCTCTAATAAAATTCTTTCTGTTTAGCCTTTTCTACAGCTACAGGTGACACTCTGAATCTGCCATTGATATGCTCCCTTTGGCCCAAAACCTGTTTGGTTTGATTTGTTTGTTTTTTTTTTTTTTTTTCTTTTGAGACAGAGTCTCACTTTGTTGCCCAGGCTAGAGTGAGTGCCGTGGCATCAGCCTAGCTCACAGCAACCTCAGACTCCTGGGCTTAAGCGATCCTACTGCCTCAGCCTCCCGAGTAGCTGGGACTACAGGCATGAGCCACCATGCCCGGCTAATTTTTTTGTATATATATTTTTAGTTGGCCAGATAATTTCTTTCTATTTTTGGTAGAGACGGGGTCTCACTCTTGCTCAGGCTGGTCTCGAACTCCTGACCTCGAGCGATCCACCCGCCTCGGCCTCCCAGAGCTAGGATTACAGGCGTGAGCCACCGCGCCCGGCCTGGTTTGATTTGTTTTTAGTGGGAGAAAGTGACTGACACCTTTCAAGTTGGGTTCCCTTAATGGCAGATATTAACCCCAATCCTTTAAACACCTCTGAATCTAAGAGTGGTTCTCAAAGTGTGGTCCCTGCACTAGCAGTATCAGTATCACTTGCACTAGCAGTATCAGTATCACTTGGGAATGGGTGAGAAATGCAGATTCTTGGCCCCACCCTAGTCCTACTGGATCAGGGAACATGGTGCCCACCAATCTGTTCTCACAAGCCCTCAAGCTGATTCTGTACACTAAAGCTGGAGAGCCACTGGTCCAGGACACAGAAGATGGATACAGGAGTTTGATTTGCAGAACTTCCCTTTACACATCTTAGAATGGCTTTATTCTGTAAGTCAAGATGCACATTTATTCATCCCTGCAACTAATTTTTCTCTACCTTTTCTATTTTGAAAACTGTCAAGGGAGGCCAAGGTGGGAGGATTGCTTGAGACCAGGAGTTTGGGACCAGCCTGGGCAACATAGTGAGACCCTGTCTCTACAAAAAAATAAAAAAATTAGCTGGCCACGGTGGTGCACGCCTGTAGTCCCAGCTACTCAGTAGGCTGAGGTGGGAAGAGTGCTTAAGCCCGGGAGTTTGAAGCTTCAGTGAGCTATGATGACACCGCGGCACTACAGCAGCCTGGGGGGACAGAGTGAGACCCTGTCTAAAAAAACAAAAACAAAAAGAAAGAAAGAAACAAAGAAAAGAAAAATGTCAATCAAACCTTCAGCAAGAATAGTACAATGAACATCCACTTCTCTTTGCGTCAACTCACCAATTGTTAACATTTTGCCACATTTGCTTTCTCTCTTTCTTTATTCTGAACCATTTGAGTTAGCCGCACACATTACTCATCCACCAAATATTTCAGCCTACTGCCTCTAAATTTGAGGGATCACTAAGTTAAAAAAAAAAATTGAAATTTAGAATCTAAATAGCCAAGTACCTATTAAAGTACCATCACTTGGCTACTTGGGAACAGATATTAAGGAATTGTTTTAGGTATGGTAATGGTACTGGGGTCCAGTTTTTAAAGAGTCCTTTCACATCTCTTTGATACACACTGAAATATTTACAGGGAGAATGTATTGGTATCATGGATTTCCTTCAGAATAGTCCAGTGGGGGTGGGCAGTAGGGAATGGGAGGGAATGGAGGATAACAGGTGAAACGAGACTGGCCGCGAGCTGACAATTATCTCAGCTGGGTGATGTGCATGTGGGACTCATACTGTGCTCCTTACTTTTGTGTATATTTAAAATCTTCCATAATAAGAAGTTAAAAAGAAATCTTAGCAATAACTCAAAAGATGTGGTATTTTTACATTGATATGGTAGATTGCAAAAGGTAGCACTAGTTTTCCACTAACTGTAAAGAGCATCTAAGGGCAGAACTGACATTCAATACCTTTTCTGCGTCAGGCACCATGCACGCTGGCACTTTGTGTGGGATATTGTTTAATAAACTGGTTGCCCTCTAGGTTTGCAGTTAACAAATTGAATGGTCTCTACCCTGTTAATCCCTGTATTTCTTGATGACAAGAATTAAAATGAGATTAACAGAAATAAAAGAATTAATGAAATGTGTGATCTGATTTTATATTTTGCCATTCCAACTAATATATTTAATAGTCACTTATAAATATATTTGTCTCTCTTCCGCATTCTTTCCCTCTCTCCCTCTTTAAAAAAAAAAAAATATATATATATATATATATATTTGTTAACAGCTTGAAACGAAGTTCAGAAATGGAAGCATCTTGGCTGAGAGAGAAGAACCCCTCCGGTGCCTAATAAAATTCTCTAGCCCACATCTTTTGGAAGCATTGAAATCCTTAGCACCAGCAGGTGAGTCGTCAGCTTATTTTTACACGCTAGAAAAATTAACAACATACCTCCATTCAATCCTCTCTGCTGACTGATTACTTTGGAGTCCCCCCCGTGCCTCCAGTCTGTACCCCTCATGTCCTGTCTTGCATATTCTGCTTCTGTACTTAATGGGGGACAGAGGGAGTGAGGGGGGCCCATGATCCACCATCTAATCTTGACCATTTTTAAACTGACTCAAATCCATGCCCTTGTGATTATTTTAATTTTATTTTTTTTTAATTTCAGGTATTGCAGATGCACCACTTTCTCCACTGCTCACTTGTATACCCAACAAGAAAATGAATTATTTTAAAATTAGAGATAAATAAGATGTATGTGATTTTGTACGCACAGCAGTTCCTTGACTATGTTGCACACATTTCAGTTAGTGGCTCACTCTACACCTTCTGTCTATAAACTTGCATTTTATAAATTAATCCTTGGTATTAAAAACTTAGAGATGTTCATATAATGTTAATTGTTGGGACTGATTCTTTCCCCCTCCACAATATCCCCCCTCGTCGCCATATTCTGCTAAATGTAGCAGTTGTGGGCATTTGAGATGTGACAGGACATAGACGTACATGGCTCCACGCTTGATCTTGACTGCCTGGTGCTCTGAAGTCAAGCACATGGCACAGTGGTTGAGAATGCTAGGTGTCATGTCTGGTGTCCTTTTTTCCACTCCTGCCTCTCTGCGATCCTGGTGAGGCCTGATTCCAACTGCTAGTTTCCAGGGATTTTTTTTTCTTAAGCCTTGGATCACGTAAAGAGGCACCAAGAAACTATACCCAAGTCAATACTTTTTAGGAGAATCATAAAATTGGTCTGTTCAGAGCATAGAGTTGGATCCATTAAATTATTATTGCAGGAGTTGCATATTCAATGACACAGTTATATAAAATAACGCTCTCGTTGTAAATATGATACTTTTCATAATCTGTTTTATCATACAGGTAACATTCAAACTGACCAATATTATACTGATTTGTGAATAAAGACATTGAAAAACTGTACTTCACTTCTTTTGATGAAAATCCTTCAGTGATCATCACTGAATAGCTTGTATTTTTATAATAATATTCTAAAATCTATTCCTAGGCCAGGTGCAGTAGCTCACACTTATAATCCTAGTACTCTGGGAGGCTGAGGCAGGAGGATCTCTTGAGGTCAGGAGTTTGAGACCCCCATCTCTACTAAAAATAGAAGAAATTAGCCGGGCATGGTGGCACACACCTGCAATCCCAGCTACTCAGGAGGCTGAGGCAGGAGAATTGCTTGAGCCCAGGAGTTTGAGGTCGCTGTGAGCTAGGCTGACACCACGGCACTTTAGCCCAAGCGACAGAGAGAGACTCTGTCTCGAAAAAGCTAAAAGAAAATAAAATCTCTTCCCTATTTTGTTCCAGAGAGGCTTGGCGGTGATAAAAACATATAATTATAAAATTAAAAGTTGAAGAAATCTGGGCAGATGGGAGGACATAAAAAGAATAGACCAGAATAAAGCTAGGGATGAGATTACTACCTAAGAATGTACTAGTGCCTCTCCAGCTGGCAGAAGATTGAAAATTTAGCATGGAGCCTGCCAGTGGTCAAAGCAAAGAGAAAATACCAATTTGTGAATGAATATATTTTAAAACTGGCACATCACTTACTTTTGATGAAAATCAAAGAGGCTTAATATACAGACGGTATGAATACCTTCAGAAAAGGGGAACAAAACAATGCTTTATAATATAATGGTATTGTCTACAGGTTCTAGGTCATCTTATATGAAAAGCTGGATGCTTTTAGATTTAATTTAATTTAGAAATGGCATAGACACTTCAGTTATCCCCGAGTGAGTCACTGAGTCTGCAGGGACTTGATGCTAATTTCTTTTTGACAGTAGTCACGGTTTGGGGCATCTTTCCCCACGTGCACACCCTTAGCAGGTCCTTCTGCCCAGTGCCAGAATGCCTGTGTTAGGTCTGCACAGGGGCTCTGTGGGTTCTGGAATGGTTTCTCACAGGCTCACAGCCCTCCCTGGTGCTTGACAGGAACGTGTAAATGGAGTCTGAACAGGAAAGACACTCGTCCTGTGATCCAGCCTATAGTGGTACTACGTGAGGCTGCACCCCGTGGCCCTCCCAGACACAGGCTCCTGCTTAAGGAAATGAGGACCGGTTGAGAGCTCACTGAACTCTTATCTCTAATGTATTTTAAGGCCACATTCAGATGCAGCTTGGGAACAGATGCCACAGCAAATGCAGAGCCAAGGACTTCTACAGTCAAGGAATTACTCCAAAAATGAATAACAGCTCGTGTTTATTGCATATTTACTATGTGGCAGGCATTGTGCTAAATATTTCGTATGTATTATTTTCATAACAATCCGATAAGGCAGGCAGCACTACTAATCTTATTTTATTGAATAAAGCTTAGGCTAGTAAGTGGCTGAGCCCACAGTAACTCTGGGCAGTGAGACTTGTAGCCTGCACTCTAGACAACACGCTGAGGAAACAGTACCCACGATGCCATCCACATGTAGAGAGGTGTCGTGTTTGACCCACAGTACTTTTTAAATCAGAATCAGCTCCTGTGGTAGGCAGAATAATTGCCCCCTCCTCAAAGATGTGCACATTATAATCCCTGGGATTTCTAAGTATGTTACACTGAGGGGAAAGAAAAAATTTCAGTTTCTCCTACTATACACTCAAAACACAACTTCTGACACCAGGTGTGTCTTTCCCCACACGTCAAGCAAGTGTGAAATGTGATACACAAAATGGCATCACTCTGGTTCAGGGCTCTAAAACGGAGTCCGGAAGCCAATCTAAGGACTGCCTGCACGACCTACAACTTGCAAAAAACAAAAACCAAAACCACGTTTTGACAATGACCACAACATGCTGGAAAACACCTGAATTCCCATGGAAATTAAGGTTACTAAGAGTTCAAATTAGTTAATATATGTAAATAAAACCACTCGATATAAGAGAAACAATTCTGTATACAGAATGTAAAAGGAACATGTTTTTGGTAAAGAAGGTAATAAGACATGAGAATGTGGCTTTATTAATAGTTAAAGGAAAAGTAATTTTTTTTTTTTTTTTCAGAGATGGAGTCTCACACTTGCTCAGGCTGGTCTCAAACTCCTGAGCTCAAGCCGCCTTGGCCTTGGTTTTTATAGAGGCTTCATTACATAGGAGCAATTGATCAACTTAACTTTCTGGCCCTCTTTCCCTCTCTGGAGGTTGCATAGTGGGGCTGGGAGTCCCAACCCTCTAATTCCAACTTGGTCTTTCCAGTGACCAGCCCAGAGTGCTAGGGCTACAGGCATGAGCCACCATGCCCAGCCAAAGGAAAAGTAACTTTGTCTAGAGGTTATATAAAGATTGTTTTAAATTGAAGGAATAAAAAAAGAATGATAGATTAAATGGATATAGAAAGTTGAGGAAAGAAAGATTGGGAAAACTATAAGATGTTATAAAAGGGTTATGGAAATCTTAGCATCGTCAAAGCTGATTGAGATTGGATGGATTTGTTCATAAGATTTTGTTAAAATTAGCTTTACCATTAATAATACACTGATGCAAAGGTATTATAGAATTTGGTTTTCTCTTTTAAATAAGATTTTTGTTTAGTATTAATAAGAAATAGTAAGAGATTTTTGTTTACCTTTTGAGTAAACTACAAAAAAAAAAGTGAGAGTTTGCCTCATGCTGTCTTTATTAGATTTTCTGATTGAAAAGCTGAGCCCCTCTTTATCAAAGAGTAAAGGGTTCTTTTGCCTTTTGAAATCTTTTAATTATCATTTTGGCTAAATGACTATTATTAAAAAAACAAAATAAGTAAAATTAAAAACAAAAGAATTCTCTACATTCCCCATTTTCTCCCTCCCCCATGAAAAATGGTATATAAGCTTCTGTATCCCACTGGGGGATTTGGGGCAATCACTCTGTGATTTCCTCCCCTATCTATCCCATGCACGTTAATACAATTTGTATGCCTCTTCTTTTAATCTGCCTTTTGTCAGTTGATTTTCAGCAAACCTTCAAAGGGCAAAGAGAAAGTTTTCCCTTTGCCCCTACATTTTTGGCACTTTGAGCAGGATACCAAAGCTGTTCTGCTCTTCTGGAAGCTGCAGTCAAGGAAACTCATGCCCTGAAAAGCTGGCAGAAAGACTTGTACCATCTGTATTTCCCATTGCTGCCAGACAGCCCAAGATGTTAAAATCACAGTGTCACAACATTTAGACATGGTGAATCCACCGTATGCCTCTCCTGATATACAGCTAATTGTCACAGACTAATGCAGGCCTTCTTATTAAAATGCTTCCCTTGTTACTCAAATTTGGTCAATCTCTGAAGCCTTGGATGCACATTCACTTTTGACAACCTCCCTCCATAAAACAGGACACTCTAGAAACAAGCGTTTCTAGCTCCAAGGGAAACATACCACATCTGTGGCTGACCAACTGATGATTGATCATCAGTGCTTCCTCATGTCAAGAGATGGAAATGTGAAACATGATATACAAAATGGCATCACTCTGGTTCAGGGCTCCAAAATGGAGTCAGGAAGCCAATCTAAGAAGGACTGCCTGTGTGACCTGCAACTTGAAAACAAAAACAAAAACAAGAACAGGAACTTGTCTTGAACCTTTGAACTGCAACGACCACAACATCCTGGAAAACAGCTGAATTTCACCAGCGCTGCAACCCCTGAACGACAATCAATGACCTGTGGACTCGTGTACTAAACCAGTCATCTCTACCAGTTATATTTCTTTCAAGATAATTTGTGTAATCACCATCAGCTTCCTTTTAAAAAACGCTACTCCCCTCCGTCTCCTCAGAACATGATTGTTGAATCTGTGTTCTTTCAAATTGTTCTTCTAGTTGAATCTGTGTCTTTCAAATTGCAATTCCTAAGACTCTAATAAATGCTTGTCTTACTGCTTTGCGGTATGGTCTTTTCACCTCTTCTTGGTTAACACAAGCAATCATTTCTACAGTGTCCTGCAATTCAATTCCAAGGCTAACTACCTGGAGATAGCGTCAGATCCCACAGGTTGACTGCACGGTCCCACAGACTGCCAACCACTTCCGATGCCAATTGCAAGCCCCAGCTTTTTTACCTGACTTCTGACCAACCTGATATAAACTGGAGTTCTAACAACCCCCTCCTTGGGTTCAATTAATTTGCTAGAGCGGCTCACAGAACTCAGAGAAACCCTTAGGTTTACTGGTTTATTACAAAGGATATTACAAAGGATACACCTGAAAAGGAGCATAGGGCAAGGCATGTGGGAAGGGGCACGGAGCCTCCATTCCCTCCCCAGGTGCACCACCCTCTAAGAACCGCCACGTGTTCAGCTATCCAGAAGCTCTCTGAACCCAGTCATTTTGGTTTTTTATAGGGGCTTCATTACATAGGAGCAATTGATCAACTTAACTTTCAGGCCCTCTATGGAGGTTGGGTAGTGGGGCTGGAAGTCCCAACCCTCTAATCCTAACTTGGTCTTTCTGACCAAGCCCATTGCTGATGCTACGTAGGGACAGCCAACCATCAGTTAACTTATTACCTAACAAAAAGACATCACTTTGAAGATTCCAAGGACTTTGGGAATTGTATGCTGGGAAACTGGAGGAAAACCAAATATATATTTCACAATGTAGTTACCTTTGCTGATGCTACGTGGGGACAGCCAACCATCAGTTGACTTATTACCTTACAAAAAAACATCACTTTGAAGATTCCAAGGATTTTGGGAATTGTATGCTAGGAAACTGGAGGAAAACCAAATATATATTTCACAATGTAGTTACCTTACAGGACAAAGGGACTCTGCAGCTCAGGAAATTATCCTGGATTACTTGGATGGGCTCAGCGTAATCACAAAGGTCTTCAAGAGTGAAAGAGGAATAGAAGATTCAGAGGGAGACGTGACTACTGAAGAAATCAGAGCCATGTGATGTGACGAAGACTCTATTCACTGATTTTGGAGATGGTGGAAGGGGCCTCAAGCCAAGGAGTGCAGGCAGCCTGTAGAAGCTGGGAAAGACAAGAGAACAGATTCTCCCCTAAAGCCTCCAGAAGGATCACAGCCCTGCCAACACCTAGATCTTAGCCCAGCAGGTTCATTTCAGACTTCAGACCTCCAGAGCTGTAAGATAAATTTATGGTTGTTTTAAGATAGTAAGTTTGTGATCATTTATTAACAGCAAGAGAAAACTAATACAACTGCTAATATGTAAAAGTTTGAGGTAGTCACATAAAAATCTAGCAATACCAAAGATGAGTAGCAGCTGCCCCCTTTTTAAAAAGGACGTATTTCTAATTTCACTGCAGTCCTCACTGCTCTCTTTAGTCTACCCCAAGCTGCCTATGCCCATTTACATGACCTACCTAGTCTAAGTATTGTCAATGGAAAAATCCAGACTCTAAAATAATTTAAAGAGGTTTATTCTGAGCCAAATGCATGACCATGGCTCAGTGGACAAGTTCTCAAGAGGCCTTGAGAAAATGCACCCAATGTGGCTGGATTACAGTTTGGTTTTATACATTTGCAGGGACAGGAATTACAAGTAAAACCATAAATCAATACATGGAAGGTATACATTGGTTTGGCCCCAAAAGGCAGGACATCCTTAAGGCGGGGGGTGGGGGGGTGGAGGGGAGCTTACAAGTCATTGGTGGGTTTTAGGGATTCTGTAGTTGGCAATTGGTTGAAAGAGTTAAACTTTATCTAAAGACCTGGAGTCAGTGTAAAGGAATTCATGAGTTAAGATAGGAGTTTGCTAGGATGCTTGAGTTAAGGTAAGGGGGTCTTTTATCTCTTCTGTGATGCTATCCATGTTGGGAAGTAAATCACAATATATCAGGTTAACAAAACCTGTTTAGTGAGATTTTTTTATCCTTCATAGGTGTGACTCACCAGGCCTATTAGAAAAGAATTTGAACAAAAGAAAAAGGTCAGAGTTCAGTTCTCAGTATTTAAGTTTTGGAACCATTCACTGAGCTACACTGTCTCCCAAATAGTAATAAAATTTCAGCAGTTAAAATACAGGCAAGAAAGCCCAGCCTCCCTAAAATGATTAACTTTGTCAATTATAACAATCCTTTCTTTGTATAGTGTGACCTAGAGCAACGTAGTTAATTCCTATAAGCCTAAATTTCCTTCTCTGCACAATGAGAGGAAATTTACAGCCATACCCTCCACAGTCGTATTTGAAAACAAAATGAGATACTGAATGAAAAGTGCATCCCCCAGAGCCCGGCACGTGCTAAGCCCTCGGTAAATGACAGCGGACCTTAGTGTGCTGTCGCCTCCCCAGCCCTCGAACATTTGGGTTGTTCCTACTCTTTGGGAAGTAGAGCATTGCTGAACGCTTTGGTTTTTCCTCTCTCCAACTGTTGTCTACGGTCAAGTTCTTAGGAAGGCGGAGAATGGACCAATCGTGGGGGCGGGAGGCGATACCTCTTACCTGCTGGTGGCTGGTCAAGGCTGGCCTCCCGCGGCCCCACCTGACGTCGGCTCCCTGGGAGACGCGCCCTCTGCGGCCGGCAGGCGGCGCCCGGGCCCGCCGGATGCTAATAAGCCGGACGGCCCCGCCCCCCGCCGGAAGTGGCTGCGGCGGAGGCGGGGCCTGGGAGCGGGGCCGGTGCCCGTGCGGGAGCCATGGCGGCCTCGGAGGCGGCGGTGGCGGGTCACGCGGCTCTGGCGGCGGGAGCCCCGGCCGTCCAGGCGGCCGCGAGGGGAGCCGCCGCCGCCTCGGGCCCGTGGGGGCCCCCGGGAGCCCGGCTGAGGGGCAGCCGGCCTCGACCCGGGGCGGCTATGCAGCGGCCCGCGGCCCCGGCGCCGCCGGCCCGGGAGCTGGTCCAGCCGTCGGTGAGCGAGCTGTCCCGGGCCGTGCGGACCAACATCCTGTGCACCGTGCGCGGCTGCGGCAAGATCCTGCCCAACAGCCCCGCGCTCAACATGCACCTGGTCAAGAGCCACCGCCTGCAGGTGAGCCCGACGCGGCGGCGGCCGGGGCGGCCGGGCCTGGCTCCGACAAAGCGCCCAGCGCGGCGTGCGAGCCCGGCCCCGGGGGGATGGAGGGCCGGCCGCCGCACCTGCCCTGCCCGCCGCCGCCCGCCCCGGTCGTAGGTGGCTTTCAAACACACGAAACGGGCCGACGAGGACGGAATCCCGGCCGGGGAAAGGGAGAGCTAGCGCGCCCGAAGACCTGATGGTGGGGAAGCACTGTGTCACGTACTCGGTGTCAGGCTCCCACAGGCCAGCCCTTGCTGGCCTTGAATTTCGTGCCAGGCACCGGCCCGGGCATTTCACACATTTTGTCTGATTAGTTCTCACAACAACTTGGAGAGGGACTTATATTACCCCATTACACTGATGAGACACAGATTATGCAACCTATGTGTTGTGGGGATTTAAACCCGGGCCTCTGGTTCTGAATGAGGCCTGTGTTCCTTCCACTACACCCACACCGCCCTTAGGTCCTGCCCAGTGTGTTGTACATTTCAAAATAACTGCAAGAGAGGATTTTGAATGTTCTCCCCACACTAAATGGAAGAATGTTTGAGGTAACGGACATGCTACGTACCCTGATTTGATCACTACACAATGTATGTATGTATCAAAACATCACACTGGGCCGGGCACAGTGGCTCACGCCTGTAATCCTAGCCGTCTGGGAGGCCGAGGCGGGTGGATTGCTCCACGTCAGGAGTTCGAGACCAGCCTGAGCCAGACCCCGTCTCTACTAAAAATAGAAATAAATCATCTGGACAACTAAAAATATATATAGAAAAAAAAATTAGCCGGCCATGGTGGCGCATGCCTGTAGTCCCAGCTACTCAGGAGGCTGAGGCAGTAGAATCGCTTAAGCCCAGGAGTTTGAGGTTGCTGTGAGCTAGGCTGACGCCACGGCACTCACTCTAGCCCGGGCAACAAAGCGAGACTCTGTCTCAAAAAAAAAAAAAAAAAGTCACACTGAACCCCATAAATATGAATACTTATGTGTCAATCAAAAATAAAATTTTTTAAAAAGTTGTTGCAGGTTTGGCTCTAAGCACCATCTGTCACAGTTTCACAGTGTCGCTAAGATCAGCTTTGCTCAGGAAGACGACTTAAGGAAACTTCCTCCCATGGCTCTTCTTTAAGAAGGGACACAGTATAACATGACAATAGTCTGAACAACAGCTCCACATCATCATGTTAAATGGGGCAGTAATTTTCAACCTTTGGTGCACATCTGTGAGAAGCTTATTAAAAATCCAGATGTCTGGCCCCACCCCAGACCTATTAAGTCATAATTTCTCAGTCATTACAATAGGAAGTTTCCTTCTACTGCTCTACACCACTCTGCCAGCAGTGACATAATTCGAAAGCATAGGTCACTGAAAGCAATTTTGTGAATATGTAGCTTTTGATGGTCTGATTTGACTCAGAAGTAAATTTAGATTACCCAGAGTATTTCATGTTCTGTCTGCCCATCAGGTAAACCCTCCTTGAGAAAGGTTCCTGGGAATCAGGCTTCTGATAAGAATTTAACAGCAGAAACTTTGGAGTTACATAGTCTCTAGTAGGACAGATAAAAGTGTTGCCCATGAAGGATGATCCACTTTTACCACCAGCTGAGCCAAAATGCACCAACTTTCCCATGAAGATCAGGGAGCCTAGTCAGGAATTGCATTTGGAGGTGTGCCAAGGAAGACCCTGCAGGTGGGGCCACATTGGTCCTTAGAAGAGTTTTGGGTTTCTCTTAGCACACAAGTGCAACTCTGGAAATGGTCTTCAATGTATTGTTTTCTCTTTCCTACTAAATTTTAACTAAATCCTTCCTTGACCACATCCTATCATGAGTGCATGAACTATATATTTGTGGGGATTCTACAGCCAAAGCCATTGGTTCTTTGTAGCTGGTATATAGCAGCCATCGCCCATGTTGTCCCCTCACTGATGGCTGCTGCAGATGTTACATCTCTGAGGACACAGGAAGCTGCCAGGCTGCCCAGGACCCTCCTTGGTGTTGGCTAAACATCACTCTAACAAGGATTTAACAGTTTATATTGTTCTTTTTCTGGAATTGCTGCTAGGAGCTCTCTCTTGCTCTCTCTCTCTCTCTCTCAAGACTTTGATAAGCATCTTTTAAGCATAAAGGTACCACTTACTCTTCAGGACTGGTTAGTATACAATAGGTTTATTTCTAATTATTATGCCTTTAAAATATCTAAAGTCCAGGAATTCACAAGATACCGATACATAAAATATAATAGGCCTAAGAAGGAAGAATATGTTGGACAAATATAAATTTTGACAGTCAGATCTTTACTTGGACTTTACATTTCAGGCTATCAGTGTCTTCCCTTGCTTAGAACCTGTTTGACGTCATTATTTCAATTCTAGTCAGGTTCATTTTTCAGATTTCTCTTACCTGAAGACAGCACAGTACACTCACAATTTCTTTCTGAACTGAAAACATTGAAGAACAGAAAGATGGACTGTTCTAAGTTTCCTTCCTAGGTCACTGGGGCAGCCTTTTTTAGCAGGAATTAAACCTCCCCCAGCTCCATCACTTTCTTCTCAGTAAGCAGGCTTCCCTGTCCTGTCTTGTCCTGCCGTTCTAACCAAGGTGCCCAGCAGTCTCGGGCATCTGCTGTCTTGGTGGAAAGGAGGCTCATTTTCTTTAACAAAGGTGGTCTGTGTGACAACATAGCCATATCCGTGCGGCAGTGCCCCAGTACGGTGGATCTGTACCCTCAGACTGGTTACTGCCTAGAAGGCTCTTCAGTTCAAGAACCATCCTTGACACTTCTCAAACTACTGGAAGGAGGGTGGAGAAGAGAAAGGCATGGGGCGGGGAGCTGGCTGGGAAGCTCCCTTGGATTCTGCCCTGAAGCTACTCTGAGTATATCTCATTGGCAGATTTTCTTATATTCAGTGGAAATTTTTATTGTCTTGGTTACCGCTACTTCCATAATTCTAATTTCTTTCATTGCTTATATATTTTCTAGATTATGATAATTTATTCCCTTCCCCATTAGTTGCTGTGTGGTTCTTATTTTATTCTACTCTTTCTTCATAAAACACCCCGCCCCCAGCCAAATATTCCTTTCTTAGCATAAATGATGAACAAACCCTTCTGAAGGACAATGGGTGGGAATGGGGAATTGAATTGTGAGCTGTAGAGTGTGTGCTGCCCTTTGGTTTTATGTGGGTTCTGAAGATGTATGTCCATACTGCATGTCCTATAAGGAAATCCGGAAATAGCCCAGCCTGGCCTATGGTGGGATTCATGGAGATGTGAAAGCTACGATGATTCAGGGAAAGGGAGAGGGGGCGTACATAGGCATTTTTTGATTGTTAGAGATTCTTTTGTTCCTCATGTTTGAAAGCAGTGGAAGGGACAAGAAGGCACTTAAGAACCTCTTATCAAGCATTATTTATATTTTCAAAACATGGCTTGGAGGATTTTGTATTATGTTCAGTCCAGGGGTTTGCTTTTAATGATTTGCCAGAACATTTTTTAAAAAGGGAAGGAAAGGTTCCAAGTTGCTCTGTAGACCATATTGTGCAGAGACTTCTAATTTTAAATTCAGAATGAGATGACAAAGCAAACTGGTTTCCTTCTTGGATGCTTTCTGTGAAGGCAGTCAGCTTGCTAGAGTAGCTACATGCTGTTTTCCAATTTTGCTACAGCTCCTACAGGCCTTTCCTTTTACCCTCTACTCTTCAGCTGTGTCCTTCCTTTTCCTTTTTCTTCTTTTGTCTGTTTTTTTCCATCTTGTTTTTGGATTATTTCCTCTCATAGGTTCTTTTTCAAATTCTGTCACTTAAAATAGTTCATAAACATGAAGTATTTTTGTGTACTTTTTAAATTATGTACACAAAACATACAGTACCAAAAGTCTGGTAAGTTTTATTCTCGATGTATAGAGAACTTCAGAACAAAGATACCACTTTCTCACTGCAGTTCCTATTTTATTGTGCCATTGCTATTTCTTACCCTGCCATCCTACCCTCGAGCTTATTGTCTCAGGACAGAAATAGCAAGAAGGCCCCAAAACTGGGTGGACTGCTCTGCTGGGGAAGTTGAGGAGCTGGCCCTCGGAAAGCAGGAGCATGGACAGTGTCTGGTCCTTGCCATGGCCTGTAACAGTGGCAACAGGATGTTATTAACCTCCAAGGCATGACAACATTTTAGCTTAGGCCACTTGAACATATTCAGTATAATGCCACAAGTTTTACTGAACATTTTCTCTGTTCAAAATACTCCCATATGCAACAGTAAGATACAAATAAATCCCTTCCCATGAAAAGGTTTGGGGAATTACAAGGAGTTCCGTTAAGGGTAAAGGAATAATGAGAGGTGGGCTCACGCCTGTAATCCCAGCTCTGTGGGAGGCTGAGGTGGGAGGATCACTTGAGATCAGGAGTTCAGGATCAGCTGGGCAACATAGTGAGATCCTGTCTCTACAAAAAATTTTAAAAATTAAAGAAAAAAAATGCTTGAGTGCGGTAATGACATGATTGAAGATGAATCTGATAAAGTTTGAGTGAAAAAGAGATTGAAGGTCTAGAAATTAGGTTAAGAGGTTGATGACAAAGTCCAAACAGAGAATCAGGAGGACTTGACCTAACGAACAGTGGAAAGGAAAGGCTGGGATATGGTAAAAGGCATCAGAAGGACTCAAGCTTTTGTACTCTGGGGCATGCAAGGGAGTTTGCAAGGGATAATAAAAAGATCACCAAACATCACTGAGGATGAGTTAGAAGTGAGCATGAATTCTGTAGTGATCCAATCAGCAGTTTTTTGGAGTATTTGACAGCCTAGGAACAGATAAGGGGGATAAATTGGCTAAAAGGAATTTGATAATAGTCAAATGGATGAAGGATTTCAGAGTCTTAGTATCATTTAATCTCTTCAAACACCCCCTTATTCTTTTTCTGTCACTGATAACACTAGATGGAAAAACGATAGATTAATTAAAAGAATTTCATAAAAGTGCCCATTTCAGTCATGTCCTGTTTGCACCCCAGCCTGCTCTATTGGTTTTTTGAAAAGAATTATTTAAAGTAATTTTCCTTTTGTAGGATGGCATAGTAAATCCAACAATAAGAAAAGATTTGAAAACCGTACCGAAATTCTACTGTTGTCCAATTGAAGGATGCCCTAGAGGCCCTGACAGACCGTTTTCTCAATTCTCTCTCGTAAAACAGGTATTTTACTCCTCTTAAGTATCGTTCTCTGACGTTGAAATGCAGATGATATAAACCTAGCGTGCATGCTCGTTAGTGGACATACCTACAGAATCGAGTAGAAAACTGCTCGTGAGAGCAGGTGCCCAAGCATCTCCCAGCTGGTGTGATGCGAGTGGAGAGACGCACGGCTTGTTCTGGAGGGAACATGTCTACAAGTGGGTTCAGAGAGAAAGGAAAGCAGACCAGTTCAGCAAAGAATGAGAAAGTGTGTGCTTGCAGATCTCTTGGGTGAGTCACCTCCAAGGGCAGAGCACAAAGAACTGTTCTCCCAGGGGATAAGAACCTGCAGAATCCAGGAAAAGAAGAGTGTTGGCGGTATCTTAAGAGGAGGGATGGGCCCAGTGACAGGAAAGAGGCATCTGGAATGTTTCCCTGAAGGTCTGCTGGAGGTGTCCTGAGAAGAGCATTGCAAAGACATTGTTTTCTGCCTGCAGCATTTACTTGTAGATCGAAGTCTAAACGCTGCGTACTGTGCATTGTTTCCTAAAGTCTCCTCAGTTTTCACAGGGCAAAAGTGACAAGAAGAGGCACACGATAAACTGCAGTTTGCCTCCTTTTAAATTCTCTTGACTTGGACTGCTGTATTTGGTACCTGTGAAATCATTGTTGATTTCGGTAGGTTGATGGTTTTGAAATGTGTTGAACAGTTGCTGTTCCTCATCTCTGTGCCTTCTGTCTTCTTCCTAGCACTTTATGAAAATGCACGCTGAGAAGAAGCATAAATGTAGTAAGTGCAGCAATTCGTACGGTACGAAGTGGGACTTGAAGAGGCACGCGGAGGACTGCGGCAAGACCTTCCAGTGCACATGTGGCTGTCCCTACGCTAGCAGAACCGCATTGCAGTCCCACATCTACCGAACTGGCCATGAGATCCCTGCAGAACACAGGTGAAGGGAAAGAACTGATGGCACAGAAGTCAGTAGCTATGGGAAGAGTTTCAAACGAAACATCCTGGAGGGCCAGTAGTGCTGGGAGAAAACAAGACTCATGGAGAAAATATGGGTCATGGAAGAAGGGAGCTGCTGGAAATGGCAGCAGTACTAGCAGAGGACCCACGTCTGGGCCTGAAATCTTGACCCAGTTGTTCTTTTTTTTTCTGCCAACCCTTTCTCAGGGTCCCTCCTTATTCCCATGTTAAAGTCTCCACTTCCAGCATTTTCCTTTTTTTTTTTCTTTTCTTTTTTTTTTTTTTGAGACAAGAGTCTCACTGTGTTGCCTGGGCTAGAGTGAGTGCCGTGGCGTCAGCCTAGCTCACAGCAACCTCAAACTCCTGGGCTTAAGCGATCCTCCTGCCTCAGCCTCCCCAGTAGCTGGGACTACAGGCATGCGCCACCATGCCCGGCTAATTTTTTCTATATATGTATTTTAGTTGTCCATATAATTTCTTTCTATTTTTAGTAGAGATGGGGTCTCGCTCTTGTTGAGGCTGGTCTCGAACTCCTGACCTCAAGCAATCCACCCGCCTCAGCCTCCCAGAGTGCTAGGATTACAGGCATGAGCCACTGCACCCGGCCCACTTCCAGCATTTTCTATTAGAGGGATATCAGATTGCTGATGAGTAAGTTTTATCATGAAGCCGTAAAGATCAAACTTATATTTAGTATAATAGCTTCCTGCTTTAGAAATGACGAAACTTGCATTATGTAAATCTTTTGGCTTCTTTTTGCTTAAAAAGCTTAAGTTGAGTTCTAGTACTCAGAGCTTAACAACAACAAAAAAAGGTATATTTCCTCCTTCCCTGTCCCTCTTTGCATGTTTCTGAACAATCACCTACCATAATAAGCCTAATTCCCAGAGTTGCAAGAGAAGGAATTTATCTTCCCTGGGTTGAATGAGACCTCTGCTATAGATGGGGGAAATCGCATTTGTGAGTAAGCAAAGATACAGTGTCACGGTCGAAGAAAGCTGCGTTTTAAGATTGTTTTTCTTTTTGCTCTGTCACTGTTTTCAGGGATCCACCTAGTAAGAAAAGGAAAATGGAAAACTGCCTGCAAAACCAGAAGTTGTCCAATAAGACCGTTGAATCCTTGAGCAACCAACCAATCCCTAGACCAGACACGCAAGAATTAGAAGCTCCAGAAATAAAGCCAGTAATACCTTTGGAAGATTCTTGCGGCTCTAATGCCAGAAAGCAGACACTTACCACACCTCCAAAATATCCTCAGAAGTTGCTTTTACCAAAGCCCAAAGTGGCTTTGGTTAAACTACCTGTGATGCAGTTTTCTCCTATGCCTGTCTTTGTGCCTACAGCCGACTTCTCAGCCCAGCCTGTGGTGTTAGGTGTTGACCAGGGCTCTGCCACGGGGGCTGTGCACTTACTGCCCTTGTCAATAGGAACCCTGATCCTCGGCCTCGATTCAGAGGCCTACTCTCTCAAGGAGAGCCTACCTCTTTCCAAAATCGAGCCAGTTAGTACAGGTGTTCAAGTGAACTTGGGTAAAAGTCCATCTACTCCTTTACAAGAACTTGGGAACACATGTCAAAAGAACAGCATTTCTTCAATCAACGTACAGACGGATCTGTCTTATGCCTCAGAAAACTTTATACCTTCTACACAGTGGGCTAGCCCCGATTCCTCTGTGTCGTCTTGTTCCCAGACTGATTTGTCATTTGATTCTCAAGTGTCCCTTCCCATTAGTGTCCACACTCAAACGTTTTTGCCCAGCTCTAAGGTAACGTCGTCTATTGCTGCTCAGACTGATGCGTTTGCAGACGCTTGTTTCCAGTCGGGTGGGATCTCCAGAGAAACTCAAACCAGTGGGGTGCAGAGTCCGACCAATGACCACATGCAGATGGACCAAGCTGGAATGTGCGGAGACATTTTTGAGAGTGTTCATTCATCATACAGTGTTGCTACAGACAATATTATAAGCAGCAGTTTAGTAGCAGAGACGGTAACTCATGGTTTGTTGCCTCAGAATGACCCTAAAACTTTAAATCAAGATATTGAGAAGTCTGCACCAATTTTAAACTTCAGTGCACAGAATGGTATGCCTCCTTCACAGAACATGACAGATAATCAGACCCAAACCATGGATTTATTAAGTGATTTAGAAAACATCTTGTCAAATAATCTGCCTGGTCACACATTGGATAATCGTAGTCTTCTGTCTGACACGAATCCTGGACCCGACACCCAGCTCTCGTCTGGCCCAACCCAGAATCCTGGGATAGATTTTGATATCGAAGAGTTCTTTTCAGCTTCAAATATCCAGACTCAAACTGAAGAGAGTGAACTTAGCACCATGAACACTGAACCAGTCTTGGAATCACTGGACATAGAGACCCAAACTGACTTCTTACTAGCAGACACCTCTGCTCAGTCCTATGGATGTAGGGGAAATTCTAACTTCTTAGGCCTTGAGATGTTTGACACGCAGACACAGACAGACTTAAACTTCTTTTTAGACAGTAGCCCTCATCTGCCTCTGGGAAGTATTCTGAAACACTCCAGCTTTTCCATGAGTACTGATTCATCTGACACAGAGACCCAAACTGAAGGAATTTGCACTGCTAAAAACATACCTGCTCTAGAAAGTAAAGTTCAGTTGAACAGTGCAGAAACACAGACCATGAGTTCTGGTTTTGAAACCCTGGGGAGCTTGTTCTTCACCAGCAATGAAACTCAGACAGCAATGGATGACTTTCTTCTGGCTGATTTGGCCTGGAACACGATGGAGTCTCAGTTCAGCTCGGTAGAGACCCAGACGTGTGCTGAACTACACAGAGTCTCCAGCTTCTAAAAGTGGACTCCGTGTATGGGATGGCATTTACCATTTCTTTCTGGATTTGGAAAATGGGGAACAGGGACAACAGTATTCTGTTGAATGTAGTCAATGATGCAGTTGATTCGATTCTTTGCAGTTCTTGCCTTTTGTACTTGTAAACATGAAATGTGTGTATAAATGTGAGTGTACTATAAAGTGTAAGATGTTGATCTAAAAATAATTGTTTTTGTGTTGCCTACATTTGCCCTTTCACAGCTAGTCTTTCCGTCTTTTAAAAAAAAATGTATTTGACACCTGTTAAACCTATAGAGCCATTTAGCTGAAGCCAAGCTTACCAGGTACTAGGGTACAAACTTATCAAATCTTCAAAACATTTTAGTTGCGTGTAACGTACTTAAATTGCATAGAAGATATTTTTGACAGTGCTTGTTAGAAATTCCTGTTTCTCGATAGTAATATCTAAAGAAATCTGATGCTGCCACCATCAGATTTAAACAACAGTGCTTCTGGTGGTTTTAGACTCCTGCTGCCTGCAGTTTCTTCTGCTTTGACATCTCTTTTCCGATTTGAAAACACCCAGGAAAACTACAGCTGTCTTTAGCTTTTTAGGTAGTTTTCATGTAGCCAATGCTATCCCTTCTCTACATGAGCTCTTATTGATACAAATGTTAGTGTGTGGTGCTTTCCTCATAAGAGGTTTGTTGCTGTAAAATTACTGCTTCAAGAAAGAGCAGCAAGCATAGTGTAAATAATGATCCTGCTAAATACATCGAAACCATGGAAACACAGGGTTGCCTATTAGTTCATCCTGGAGTGTGCTCTGTGATCGTCCTGTCTGCTTTCCACAGCAGGCCGGGGTGGAGCCCTGGAGCTGTTTCCCGAAGTGCACCCACAGGCTGGATCTGAGTTTTGTCACTCTCAGTGTTAAAGAAAAGTGAGAAAAGAAAAGGACACTCCCCCCTTAGATTTCAACACTTTGCACTTATACTAAGCTTGGTAGGGCAAAAGTGTAATCTACCATTATTTTAAAGTGAATTTTTCTTCCGTCCACCACTTGTTATCTTTCCCTTGAATAAGAAAAGACATTGGTCTAGCAAGGATATTGTTTGTGCCTTTGAGGCTAGCAATTATAGAACAGATCCATCTAAAATACGGTATTCTGCATTTTGTTGCTTTATTTTTTAAAAGAATAATACCACAGTCTTCATCAAAGAAAACAAAGGTGAACTATTTTAATAAGAACATTTACTATGTTTTCAGATGGGAGCACAATCAAGTATGCTTTGGGGGTTTTCTGTATTTGGGAAATCCTGAATTCTTAATTGTTGGCCAACTTTCAGGCAGCCTATAAGTTCTCTAAGTTTATGGGGGGAAAAAAAAAAGCACACGTGTGCTGCTGAAGGCTAACTCCTCAAAATAAAACCTAATGATTCACTAAAGTAAATTGATGGTTTTGCTAGTAATTCCTATCCCATACATCTGATACAAAAGAAGTGTTGGTAATGGATAAATAACATATCCTAGGCAGATGAACTCAACCTAGTTGGTAAAAGTTTGCTTTGGTCATAGTTGCCCATGAATATGGGTTTCAAAACAAACAAAGCCTTAACTTAGAATTTCACTATGTTTTAGAACTGTCACTGCCTTAATGTTCAAACATCTATTTAAGTCCTCCAAATAAAGGAGAAATGCATGTTTGTGGCTTTTTGTAAATATATGTGCAGTGATCTATGGCTTTTAAAAAAAATACCATTTTGTTTCTGTGACAATGTTTGTTAATCTATCCAATATATTTGCAGAAAAATGGAGCATGTAATAGTCTTTCATGTACAAGAACTGTTTCCCCCTCAAAACCTTAGTTACCTGAACTGATTCTTTGTAAGAACTGAAATTCAGTGATTAAAGAAAAGCTAGAATTCTACCTTTTCTTGTGAATTCTTTGACCTTTTCATAATGTGACATATTTTGTTGCCTTTTCACAAACTTGTCTTCTGAAAGTCACATGATGAAATGATTTCATTTCATTTGTTCATAAAAATGTGCTAACAATTTTCCTAGAAAGGACATTCCCAGTGACATCACCAAGACACCCCCACAAAAAAAGGACCAAAGGAATGAATAAACAAATACACTTTGATTAGAGTGTCTGAAGGAAAGTGCTGGAGTACAACAGGGGAGTGGCTGAGAACCTGTGGGGCAAGGAGATGAAACACCCTGCCTCTGCCCAGCCAGGATCAGCTCAAAACCAAGAGGGACTTCTCCCAGTGGGGAAAAGGAAAGCAGGAGCCCCTAACCTCAGAAGTTCCCACTAACAGCACAGACACCTGCAGCCACTGCTGCTGGAGAATTCTGCAGTCCTCACAGGCCATGAGCCCAGTTTAGAAAGCTGCCTGGCGTTCGCATGGCTGCATTGCTCCAGAAAAGCAGCCACACTGTGATCCAAGCTGCTGCAGCGGGACACCGTTTTCAAACTGGACCCACTGCTATGGAGCATCCTGCTCCAGGGGACAGTGGCCACTGCATCTCTCATCTCTGCGGCATTCAGTGGCTCAGGCCAGGCATGCTGCTAAACATCCCACCATGCACAGGACCACAGACAGTGATTCTGCCCGAAATAGCAATAGTGCCCACATTAAAGATAGGCTAGTTGCTGGGATGGAACTTCCAGCGTTGCTGTAAATGCAGTATCAAGCCGAGCCATTCAACCCTCTAAGAAGTTATGTTGTTTAGAAAGTATATGTTAGTAGAGGTTGAGTCCTCATAGTCTTATGTAGATTTAAAAAAAAAAAAAACAACTCTTTAGAGGTTTCTTTATCAGCAACTTTTGCAATGTATAAATTAAAATTCACTTTTTTGGTTTTTTTAAACTTTGACACTACAAAGGCCAGGATCCAGAGCAAGTCTGACTGAAACCAGGGACAGAAAGAACTGTTTACCATTCTGAGTTTCTAATAATAATGAGTGCAGGCAAATTAGCCATGCTAAAATGATAGAATTAGGAAGGACTTTAGGTATTAATTCCCTTATTTTTAGGGCCAAGGCAGCAATGCCCAGTGGCAAAACTGGGATGTAAAAAACCCAAAACTCCTAATGGTTCTCAGCTCCTAGGTGTGAACCTGAAAGAGCCAGTCCTTTGAGATGCATCCTGAGTGTCTGACAGGGCCTAAATTTAACACAGAACCAAGTGGCCATTTGCCGACTAGAGGTCACACACGTACTCTGCTTGCTCAAAAAACCCACAAGCTCGCCTAACTTTGGGACATTGATATCTCTGTTCCTGTTCACACCACCTCAGTCACTGGCTGCTGGAAAATCCCATTTTGCCTCGTGGACCTAACCAACAGACGAACCAATAACCAAGCATTGACCAATCAGAACTAGACCCGTTTGCATCCCTGATTTGCATAAGTGGACCAGGGTAGGAACCCGGGCAGAGACTTTCTCTGTAAAAATAGCCCCTTTCTTTGTTCTCTCAGAGCACACCTTCATTTTGTACCAAAGGCTGTGTCTCCTGGTTTGCAAACTGCTGGTGGAAGTCAAGTCTCTCTTAACCTAATTCTTTCTCAGTAGTTTTGTTAACATAGGAAAAGTGGAAGATGGTTCTATTTTTACTTATTGCAGTGGATACTGGATTTAACCTAAGACTGTTCAAGAAACTATACAGTAGCTTTGATCTGGGAGATTGAACTTGAAAAGTAGATTTTGTCCTAGAACGCCTCAGGATCACACAAAATCAGTACACGCACCATGGTCTGGATGTGCAGAGCAGTGGTGTTTAGACTGTGCAGCGGAAACACAGACAAAACAAGATGAGGAAAAAGGCCGGAGAATTAAGATGGATTGACAGGAACCCAAGCAAGGAGCTGTAGCTGACAAGCTGCCAAGGTAAGTAAAGACCCACCAAATGTCCAAATGACAGCTCCACATGTCCACATGATTTCTATATAATTTTAAACAAGTCATTCATTAGAGGGAAATTACCCAGCTTTTTGTATTTGATCCCATCAATACATTCAGGAAAAACACAAATCTCTGTTGGAGTTTAATATACATTACCTGATCATCTTCAGCACATCCTGTCTGAAAGCTGTTCCCATTTTACAGGAAGAAATGACATTCTTGAGCCCTCCTTTTGCCTTACATGATTATTTTCCATCCAGTACCCCAAATGTCCCCCAGTACCCCAGATGTCCCCACCTGTGAAATATACTTGAGCCTCCAGGTGCTCAGGCCGCAGACCCTCACGCTGGCCTGACCGAACTCAACCCTCTGCTGATCAATTTCTCCTTGGGTCAAAGGAGGAAAATGATCCCTGATTCTCATTCATATGCTCAGGATAAAAAGAGATAATGTCTGGGAAGGGAAGAAGCTTTGTTTTTTTTGTTGTTGTTTTTTTTTGAGACAGGGTCTGGCTCTGTTGCCCAGGCTGGAGTGCAGTGGTGCAATCATCGCTTACTGTAACCTCAAACTCGTGGACTCAAGCCATCCTCCTGCCTCAGCCTCTCGGGTAGCTGGGACTACAAGGTGCCATCACCATACCTGTCTAGAGGCTTTGAATTCCTAGAAAGAATGACTTGCACATTCAAGTGAAATGACTGTATAACTTTACTGGTTACTAGGACTCAAGGATGAGTTTCGCTTAGTAATTATGAGCATGCCATTGAATCCCCTCCTGGCTCCGGTGGTCCTAGTTTGCCTGGCAGACGGCAGAAGAGTGTTCTCTGTGGTACCAGGGACAGCCCTCTTCTTCTATCGGTCAAGAAGCCCCTCTGTTTCTTTCTTCCCTGGCTTGCTTATGAGTAACCCCTAAATGACAGCACCAAAGTTGCACTGGACCCAAGCCCAGACATCCCGAAAAGCCCCAGATGTGAGGCCTGCAGCCAAGCAATGCAACTTCAGTGCTCTCATTTAGCTGAGATGAGCCGGGGCTTCTGCGGTCTCTGGGGGTCCTAAAGCTCCTGAGCTCAGAGGGAGAGACCAAAAGCAAATTTGATTCTGAGTTCAAATCAGTGTGTAGCATGGTCTTTGAAGTACAGGTAAATTCCCCTATAGGGGGCAAAGTACAGAATAAAAAGGATAAAACTAAAAATTAGGGAAAGTCTTTCAGAGTATTTGTCCAAATGGAGCCAGGCCTTATTCTGATTTAAAATCTTCCCGCTGCCCTTCAAAGGTGACACCCCTCATCTCTCTGTAAGGTTTGAACTCTGTCTGCTGCGGGTGAGGGGTTCTCATCCCTCTGTCCCTGCCTCACCTCATCTGGGCCTCAGCCCCAGCCTCACCCACTAGGTGACCTCAGGCCCTGCGGGAACCCTGTGTGGGATGCTGCCAGAACTCCACTTGGTCACTTTTTTTTTCTTTTGAGTCAGAGTCTCGCTCTGTTGCCCGGGCTAGTGTGCCATGGCGTCAGCCTAGCTCCCAGCAACCTCAAACTCCTGGGCTTAAGCGATCCTCCTGCCTGAGCCTCTCGGGTAGCTGGGACTACAGGCATGCGCCACCATGCCCGGCTAATTTTTCTATATATATTTTTAGCTGTCCATATAATTTCTTTCTATTTTTAGTAGAGACGGGGTCTCGCTCTTGCTCAGGCTGGTCTCGAACTCCTGAGCTCAAACAATCCTCCCGCCTCGGCCTCCCAGAGTGCTAGGATTACAGGCGTGAGCCACGGCGCCCTGCCTGGTCACTTTTAAGATTTCAAGAAAACAGGAGTTTGGAAAGTTTTACTGATGAGCTCTCCAAATATAATAGAATAGAATGAGGAATGAAACGCAGAACTCTCTGTGCTGGGTTTGGAGAGGGCTAAAGAAACCAAAACCTAACTGAGACCATCACCTTGAGGTAGGAAAGGCTGTTAGCACCCACATCACAACGCGCTTAACTCTTAAAATGCAGGATTCACCTTACATGTGTTGTTGGTGACTCAGAATCCCAGTGGGAAACTGCACTCTATTAAACATTTAACCTCTATCTAGACTTGGACAGCAAAGAACCAGCTTGGATGTCCTGAACTAATCTGAACAAATCTGAGACAGCGACTTTATCCACGGAGGAACAGACAAAGCCTGGGCTAATGCAGTAGATACCAGAGGGACTTTATCGGGTACTTGAATAACTGCTAAAGCAAAGAGATGCCAAAGGGAGAACGTTCGTAATCTGTTCACGAAGGAATATTTAGTCAATATTTTGTTGGCCAATTATTTGCTCAAAAAGGATACCACAAATCTGCAGTAAATTTGGGCCCTACCTTTGTTCAGACTGGTCCTCCCCTTAATTCTAAATTATTAATATATTAATACCAAAATCTACAGAATTTACATTTCTTATCTGAACAAAAGACTTTTTCTTTAAAAAAAAAAATTCCATTGCAACTTAGACATGTGTTTTCAAACTGCCTCAAGCTCTCAGAAGGTAAGTCCCTTGGGATGGGCCCTCCCTCGGTAGGTGGGCACTCTCCTCCAAACACACACTTCGGACTGATGACACACTGAGCTTAATTATTCTGCTGCTTTAAAAGGGTGGCTTGAAAAACCATTGACTAGATGGGCAGGCTGCCAGAACCCGAAGGTCCTCAGACAGTACCGGGTCCAACACCCCACTGTCCAGAAACAGTGGGAAATCGGGCCTCCTCTTTAGGACAGAATCCAGATGGTTTCTTTTTTCAGGGGAGAAGGGGAAAAACCTTAAAAATTGCTTCTAGATTGTAAGTGTCCAACCTCAGTAGGCAAATACACCTTCTAATGACTGTTGAATTACAGCCATTCTAACATTTCTGGTGTTTCTTAAAAACAAAAAAACCTAGGCTAACAGACAAGACATTATGAAGACCAATTATGGGAAGCATGTTTACAAATACAGTCATATAGCCGGGCACGGTGGCTCACGCCTGTAATCCTAGCACTCTGGGAGGCTGAGGCAGGAGGACTGCTTGAGCCCAGGAGTTGGAGGTTGCTGTGAGCTAGGCTGACGCCATGGCATTCTAGCCCCTGGCAACAGCGTGAGACTCTGTCTCAAAAAAAAAAAAAAAAAGTGTTACAAATACAGTCATATATTCTGTCCCCTTCATCATTTAGAGGATGGAAAGTCCAAAGTTCAAGTACAACCTACCTTAGGCAAATTCAAACTATGCAATTACAAAGCAGCTTAATGATTACTCATATCACAGAATGGTTTGTCAGAGCATCTGTCTACAAAGTAACATCACTGGTATTTAAAATACAACTCAGGCCGGGCACAGTGGCTCACGCCTATAATCCTAGCCCTCTGGGAGGCTGAGGCGGGTGGATCGCTCAAGGTCAGGAGTTCGAGACCAGCCTGAGCGAGACCCCATCTCTACTAAAAAAATAGAAATAAATTATCTGGACAACTAACAATATATATATAGAAAAAATTAGCCGGGCATGGTGGCACATGCCTGTAGTCCCAGCTACTCGGGAGGCTGAGGCAGGAGGATCGCTTAAGCCCAGGAGTTTGAGGTTGCTGTGAGCTAGGCTGACACCACGGCACTCACTCTAGCCCGGGCAAACAAAGTGAGACTCTGTCTCAAAAAAAAAAAAAAAAAAAATACAACACATTCACAAACGTTGTTTAATTTGGATACAACTTCAGGAATATGCACTGGGGTAAAGTAAGAGGCAGAGGGAGGAGAGAAGGGAGAAAGGAACAGCCCCGTTCCATAAATGTCTGGGCTTGAGGGTTTCAAATATGAGCTGCAAGGTGAGACCAGAGGCAGCATGTGGGGTAATGATAATCACTGTGACTTTTTTTCCCAAAAAACTAATTCTTCTTACCCTGCTTCCCAGGCTGGATTTTGTAGAGCTTTGGCTAAAACTTCCAGACATAGAGATTGGAGTGAGGCTGCAATACGAGGACATGACACCCTGGACACACAGGAGATGATGGACAGTGTGTATCCATGGAAACAATAGGAGGATGTGGCACCCTGGATACACAGGATACATGATACCGTGGACGTGTGGACACAAAGATATTCACTTGGACACAGGCTGGAATTTTTTAGTAAAGTGATGCTTCAGATCTTTGTTGCAGAAGAAAATGAGGCAGCAGACAGACATCTGCCTGGTTCAGAAGATCAGGAAGCAACTGGGCCTAAACCAGCCCCGTGTGCTTAGCTTAAGGCAGTGGGGTGGGCGGAAGCAGCCCCTGCCAGACAGCTCTGGGCTGGCACGGGGGCAGCACAGAGTGAGTCCCCACGTATTCCCCACCTTTCCTGCGGCTTCCACTTGGAGTGGAGGTAAGGCCGGCAGAGGCTGGGCGGGCGTGGCCAGCTTGCCTTCTGTGAATGGTTAAGCAGCAGAATCGCATGAATATGGTGTTTCAGAGAAAAAGTCAAAACCCATCCAATGACCTTCAATTTCCTCTGCTTCCAGTAAAAAAAAAAAAAAAAAAAAAAAACGATGAGAGAGAAAGTGGGGGAGGAAAGAAGACAAGAGAAGAGGAAAGAGAAAGTGAGGGGACCAGGGAGAACAGAGAGAGAGAATGGGGGAGGTAGTAGGAGAGAGAGGAGAACACGAGAAAGGATGAATGAATTTCAGAATTTCAAGCAGGGCTCGTTCCCAGGGAATTCTATTATGCCGACTCAGAGGACCCTGTGGGTGGCGATGGGAATGACTCTGCTCACTGTGAGGGACGGCAAGAGAGCTCTTGGGCTTGGGAACACTTTGGTGTCCAGTGTTTGGGGCCTGTTTTCCTGGTTGGCCTCTGTGAGAACGTGCTTTTGGGTGTTCACAGGAGGTCTCGGCTCCTTGGCTTTGAATTTGACTTTGCCGTTTTGCACTCCCTGTTTCTGCAAAAGCTGCAACGTGGCGAGATAGCGCACGTTGCTGGGGTTGGGAGGGAACGCCGGGTTTTTCTCAGGCAAGAGGGAATAGGGCAGGCAGCACTGGTGGGGACTGGCCGGCAGGCGTGTCCGCTGGGCCACTGGGGAAGGGAAGGGCAGCGTGCCTTTGCCCTTAAGGTGCTTGGCCAGCTCAACAGGTCTCTTTGCACCTTTTCGGTCAACTGTTTTCAATCTATATGCACAAGCCACACACTCATCCTTTTCCACACCCTCTCCTGACTGCACCTTCTCTTCTAACTGCAAGAAAAAGTTCTTACTCTTCTTACCCAGAACATCCAAGCCACTGGGGAGTGAAGGTTTCAAAGGGGGCAGAACTAAGAGGGCCTTGGTGGTCAGGGCACATGAGATGGAGAGTCCTCTGTCAGCGCCGCCCCCGGGACTCCTGGGGGCCTTGCCCCTAATGGCCTCAGGGACGGCCCAGTCTCGTGTGCACAAAATAAACTCCTTGATTTGCACACTTTTTCTCTCTCCAGAAATGTAGGTGGGAAAGCAGATTTTACTAATCTCCCTAGAAGCAGTGCTGGAGCCCTGGAGGGACCCCTGGGTCAGGGAGAGGCTGTTCCGATCCTTCCCCAGGCCGGCCTCTGTGTCAGCCCCTGCCTCTAATGTCCCAGCCTCTGTAGGAGGCCTGGCCTCGAGGCTCCCTTGGGAGAGATTCACACAGACTAAGCAGCCACTGCTGGCACTTTCTCCTACCCTCGCCTTTTTTAGTTTCTTCCTTGGCCAGATGCAGGCAGTTGGAGAAGTCCTTCCCCAGCCTTGGACCTGCAAATAAAGAACATGTTACTTTCTAGCCAAGGTGCCCAAACTCTAGTTGCCCCAATTTTGGCCATATCCCCATTTTGGCAGTCTTATGTGAACTAATATTTTTCTTAAAATTGACTCACTTAAAAATTTAAAAACCTTTTATTTATTTTTAATAATAAAAATATTATTAATAAATAATAAAAATAAAAACATTGGTCTTGCTCTGTCACCTGGGCTAGAGTACAGTAACTCGAGCATAGCTCATTGCAACCTCCACCTCCTGGGCTTAAGCGATCCTCCTGTCTCAGCCTTCTGAGTAGCTGGGACTACAGGTGCATGCCACCATACCCGGCTAATTTTTTAAATTTTTTGTGGAGACACAGTCTCCCTATGTTTCCCAGGCTGGTCTTGAACTCCTGGCCTCAAGCGATCCTCCCGCCTTGGCCTCCAAAAGTGCTAGAATTACAGGCGTGAGCCACTGCGCCCAGACAAAAGAAAACTTTTAATACCTATTTTAGCCTCATACTAAGTAATAATATTTGTAATAGTATTTGTTAATCCTAAATACTAGCAATAGTATTTGTTAATATTAAAATACTAAGCAATAGTATTTGTAAATTATCCCTCTGATGTGTTAACTATATTTCTTTTCAGATGTACATTCAAATCAGAAGTATAAAATAAAATCAAAGCTGTTTATATTTGTCCCACCTACAAGGATTTCCTGTACCACCAGTCTCTGTTTGCCATGGGGAAGTCCTGGGGAAGACTGTTGCTTTTAGGTGCCGGAGGGAAAGCAATGAGCAGAGGCAGGTCCTGGGGTGCAGAGGAGTCCTGCATGCCCAAGGCATACCTGCCCCCTCCATGCCCAGAGTCCCCTGGCTGACCTTGCCATAGGTCACCATTAAAACAGGGTTGCCAGATAAAAATACAGGACCATATTTGTGATACATTTATACTAAATAAGTTAGGTATTATTTATCTGAAATTCAAATTTACTGGGTGTCCTATATTTTCATTTGCTTAATATGGCAATCTTGTTTAATCACTGGAAAGACCAAATTTCCTTATAACTTTAAATTTAGGATTTATTATTAATTCTAAGAATAGTTTAAGAAGAAGCCCACAGAGTTCTGAGTAGAACCACCAGGGCAGAAACCCCAGTTCTCACAGGGAGTTCAGCACAGCCATTAAGGAGCTCAGGTTCTGCAATTCGGAAGACCCAGACTCTAGTTCTGCCTTGGCCACTTCTGGCTGGGTGATCGTGGGCATGTTACTTCATCTTTTGGGTGACTCGGTGTCCTTATCCAAAAAGTCAGGCACCTGCCTTAGATGGCTATGGAGAGGCTGAATAAATTAATGTACGCAAAGCATTTAGTACTGTGCTGTCCACATACAAAGTGGCCAGAAATACCTAATAACAGGTGCTGCTATTATCATCAATAACATTTGACCTGTGTTCTAAGAATTTCTATATTTCATTGATGCTACGCATTTTGGTAATATTAACTATTTTTTGAAAAACAAAAAAGTTTTGCATCAAAACGTTGATGTGCAAGAGACCTAACTCAAGAAGGTACTCACTGCTTCTTCCCATCCAGTCCCGATGCTGAACTCAGTGGCTTTTTCATCCTGTTCAAGTGTAATGTCACTGATATTGAGAAGACAACAAACATGATTCTTTTCACTTCTTTCATCTGGACAAGTACAGGTGAGCTCAGTTTCTTCTGTGCTTTGAATTTCATTATTTTTACCATTTTCTATATCAGTCTCATTTTTCTGACAGAGATCCATTACTGTGACGGTTGCTTAAAGTTTTTAACATCTTCTTGCAGTCTGAAAATGCAGATTAAACTTAGTTTCTAATATGAATTTTTTAAAAAAGCAATTCAATAACTCAGGTGAAATACTTTAAAGACATCCAGGAATAGACTAAGAATAAATATTATGAAACCATCCATTGCAACCACTGGCATTATAAAAGATAAGGCTTTCCAACATTCCGTCAGGCTTGGAAAAAAAAAAAAAGGTAAGGCTAATTTTAACTAAAGACTAATGGATTGGCCGGGCGTGGTGGCTCATGCCTGTAATCCTAGCACTCTGGGAGGCCGGAGGATCGCTCAAGGTCAGGAGTTCGAGACCAGCCTGAGCAAGAGCAGGGGAGACCTGTCTCTACTAAAGATAGAAAGAAATTAGCTGGACAACTAAAAATATATATACAAAAAATTAGCCGGGCATAGTGTCACATGCTTATAGTCCCAGATACTTCAGAGGCTAAGGCAGGAGGGTTGCTTAAGCCCAGGAGTTTGAGGTTGCTGTGAGCTAAGCTGACGCCACGGCAACAGAGTGAGAATCTGTCTCCAAAAAAAAAAAAAAAACAAAAAGACTAATGGATTAAATTAAAGTCTGACATTAGGAGTGAAGAAAAACCAACAGGAAGACACTAGCACAGCCTCTATCTCTTGTGATGGGGTACACAGCATAGTAAGGAATGCAGGTTCGAGCCTCCCTACCTCTGACTCCAAAAATGTCCAAATGATATTGTGCTACCCCTGAGAGAACTGTAGTGAATATGTACGATTTATGCACCTCCACCCTCCTTGCCTTCCTCCTTTTCCCCTTCCCAGCAACCCTTGATTTGGCTTGGGCATCCACAATCTTCTTGGGAACCTGGTGGGGCATGTAGTCTAGGCCATGTTGATCAGTTCCTTGCCTTTCCCACACCTCTACCTCTCTGCTCCATTACCCAGAATAAACACTGGTTCTCAAAAAAAAAAAAAAAATCAAAACAACAAGTGTTGGCAAGGATACGGAGAAACCAGAACCCTCATTCGTTGCTGGTGGGAATGAAAACTGGTTTTTGGAAATGTCTGGCAAATGATTAGGTAGCTAATCAAAAAATGAAACAGAATTACCATAAAACACAGAAATTCTTGCTCCTAGGAATATACCTAAGAGAACCAAAACAGGCATTCAAACAAAAACTTGTACATAAATGTTCATAGCAGTATTGTTCATAATAGCCAAAAAGTAGAAAAAAAACCCAACTGTTTATGGGTAGACAAACAGATAAACAAAATGTGGCATATCCATGCAAAGGAATATTGTTCAGCCTTAACGCTATTAAACAGTTCCATGTGCTCTTCTCTCTTCTAGGATACCCATTTCCAGCTCCTTCAACTATTCCTCATGCACCATGGGAATATATGAAATCTGAGGGGACACCAGATAGTATATATAGAGAGAGGGACAGCAGAGGCCAAAAGATATGATACTGGGTAAACCTGTATTTTGCAGTAGAAATTGAACCCAGTGAGGGTACCAGAAGAGGCTCTAGTCCCATTCTATTACAAAGTAGCAATATAAACCCAGGTAACAATAATAATTTAATAAAAACACACACTGTAATGTATCTCTTACTATGTGTCAGGTGTGGTTTTATACACTTTACCTATTTCTTATAAACACTACATTTTTATAATGAAGAACAGGAATTGTTTTAAAAAAAAAAATGTGTGCTCTCTTTGATTCTAACTGATGCTATCTGCTTCTCTAAATATGGCTTGCTAGCTTGGCGCTTAGCTTAAGTGAAGCCATGACAGGCTTCACTAAAGTTAAGAAAAACAAGGCCCCGGGGAGATAACCGCAAGTTACTTTCCTGATAAAGGGCTGGAGGGTCCCGGGGCCCTCCGATCAACTAACCAGATAAGAAGGGCAAGGCATGATCAGCGCATGAACAGCTTGTGCATGGCGTATGTTCCCAGTATCACTTGTAACCAACCAATCAGGAGCCAGTCCCGCGGCTTGGAAACCAACCAATCAGAAGCCAGTCCCGCGAATTAGAAACCAACCAATCAGGAGCCAAGACGATCAGCCACTTTTGAAGGAGCAAATGAACTAAGGGAGGAAGGGGGGATGGTATGCCCAGTGCATGTAACCTGCTGAAAAGTATAAAAGCTTAGTTCTTACCCTAGGGCGGGGACCTAGTTCGTGGAGAGGCCACTGCGTTGGTGCTCTGGGACTTGGGCCCTAGCTCGAGCTAGCCAATAAACTCCTTTGCCTTTTGCAGCCTCGGTGACTGCCTCTCTGTTCCTGGGGCCGAGAGGAACCGGCTCTAACAATAAGTGCTTTACTCATGTAATGGGGGTTCATGAGAGCTCTATTGGTGCCTCCTAACCCAAACTAAGAATCATCCCTGAGTCAGTAAACACAGAAATATTAGTCAAAATGTCAGATGACTACATACCAGATCACTAGATGCCCCTTCAGAACTCTGGTGTTCTTCAAGCAGGATAAGGATGCTCCACTATTAAAGGAGAATATTGGTGGTCTTTTCCTAATTAAAAAGAAATTCAGTTAGTGGATAGAACAGTCTTAATTTTAAGCTTTCCTCCTATAAATGCACCTTTTTTTTTTTTTTTTTTTTGAGACAGAGTCTCACTTTGTTGCCCAGGCCATCAGCCTAGCTCACAGCAACCTCAAACTCCTGGGCCTAAGCAATCCTCCTGCCTCAGCCTCCCAAGTAGCTGGGACTACAGGCATGTGCCACCATGCCCAGCTAATTTTTTCTATATATATTTTTAGTTGTCCAGATAATTTTTATTTCTATTTTTAGTAGAGACGGGGTCTCGCTCAGGCTGGTCTCAAACTCCTGACCTCAAGTGATCCACCCGCCTCGGCCTCCCAGAGGGCTAGGATTACAGGAGTGAGCCACTGCGCTCAGCCTATAAATGCACCTTTATTACCAATTCTTATCTTCTAGCTCATGTTAGCAGATGACAAATAGAAATGTACAAGAAGCAAAGATCAACTAAGAGAGTGGATGGCTGTGTGATTCTTGCAAATTGTGTGCGGTTTTACTTTTATGTTGGAATGCACAAATCTGCATTCATGTAATATTTTCTGATAGTAAAATTGTAGGGACCATCCCTGGGCAAGAATTGGCTTGAGCCCAGAGTCAGTGAAGCTGGACATGCTTCTTGGGTCCAAAGGTCAATAGGTCCAGAATGCTCCTTGAGGCCAGAAGTCAATAGGTCCTGACACGGCCTATTGACTACTGAATGCTTCCTGGAGCTAGAGGTCAACGGCCTATTGAACAGACAAACTGTTCCCTATGGAAAATAGCCAAGGGCCTTAGGTCCTGCACACAAGCCAAGGTATGTCTCATTGTCCTGCACACGGTAATGAGGTCCAAAGGTTAAGATGCAAATGTCTACCTTCCTTTAGCAATTTCCATAAGAAATGGAACATGTCACCTCAGGGCTCTAAAGACAGTCACGTACCAGAAAGTAGCTGCTGGATAAAAGGAGCATAAAAATAAAGCGACTGGTGCTTTTCGGCACTGCAGTCTTGTACTGTCTTTGTGTGTCTGTATGTTTCTTTCTGTGTTCATCCCCCGTTCTGTAATCGGGCCGCTACAAAAATTGTGCCTAATTTACAGATTTGAAGTCAATCAGGAGCTCATGCTATCCATTTCTTGGCTTCCACTGAGCTTTACAACCTGATTCAGCTTGAGAACCATGGGTTTAAAGCATACATCAAAGTCCATACTAATGTTTTCCACCACATCAAGAAAATACAAAGATCACAGTGAAAATGTTGCCATGGGAAATGCATTTGCAGAACCAACTATAAAAATGGATTTGAAGTACAAAGCAGGAAAGCTCACAGATGTAGGCCAGACGGTATTAAACTCGATTATACAAGCTACTGAAGTAACTGGAACCAAAATGTACAAAGACATTGTTGACTGAGCTCTAAGTCCCCAAAGTACATGGATAAACAAGAATAAACCCAAAGAAAATTGATCAAAGAACTTAAGATATTTGGGAATGAAATAAAGGAAGTGAATGAGGGTCTAAGAAATACAGCCTATGGAAATTCACTATGATCCAGAAAATATCCTTTCTAGTAGCATTTAAAGACAGAAACACAACAGAAATGATTAGCCAAAGAACTGTAAGGTGGTTTAGTTTACCAGTAACATACGCTGTTATGATTTGCTTCAAAATAATCCTGCTAGGTAGGGTGTGAGGTTTTGATTAGGGAGGGAATAATGAAACAGAAGTGCCATGAGTTCTGTCTGTTGTACATGGACATGAGGACATGTAATTGCAGATTAACTGTACTATTAGAGATTAATTGTACTATTGTCTCTACTTTTATGTGTGTGAAATTTTCCATAATAAATTTTTAAGCCATTATGTTATCAGAGGGGTTCAAGGAATGAAATGTGGAATAATGGCAGAAGCCAGGGTACCATGAAGTTTGACCTTGAGCAAACCGAAATAAATATATTAAAAGATGGATAACATAGTTTGTTTAAGTTGGAGTAAAGATCTTGAATAAGGACTTACTGGAAAAAAACCAGGTGTATAAGAAAGGCATAACAAACCAGCTATCAGTGTTCATGAAGGTCATTTAGAGGAACTCCATAAATAATTGTCCAATTATTTGTAAGTTGGTACACAAGGCCTCCTGATGGAATTTAGTGAACTGCCAAGAAACACAGAAAAAGGGCTGGGCACAGAGGCTCACACCTATAATCCTTGCACTCTGGGAGGCCAAGGCAGGAGAATGCTTTGAGCTCAGGAGTTTGAAACCGGCCTGAGCAAGAGCAAGACCCCATCTCTAACAAAAATATAAAAATTAGCCAGGCATGGCGGCAGGGGCCTGTAGTCCCAGCTACTCTGGAGGCTGAGGCAGGAGGATCCCTTGAGGCCAGGAGTTTGAGGTTGCAGTGAGCTATGATGATGCCACTGTACCCAGGGTGACAGAGCAAGATTCTGTCTCAAAAAAAAAAAAAAAAAAAAGCTATAACCCAATCTTGATTAATACTGAGCTTGAGGTCAACTACAACCTCTAGACATTTTTCCCACATGAATGGCTAAAAATCTCTGTCTTCTTCAGTCTATATCCTCCATGCTGTTGATTTTCCTTTTTTCTTCTCTTTCTTTTAGCTAGATGTAGACCTACAAACATATAAGATCCTTGTAAAATCTCCCCTTCTTGGTTTTGGACTATCATCTAACCTGCTTAAATAATTCAGAATCTGACTCTGACATCCTACAGTTTGGCCATTCCTTCCTGCTTTAAGACTCCACTAATTCCATGAGCATACCTTCTGTATCTTCATCTATATCACTGACAAAGACATTGAAGAGGACAGGGTAAGCCCAGGCGCGGTGGCTCACGCCTGTAATCCTAGCACTCTGGGAGGACGAGGTGGGTGGATCATTTGAGCTCAGGAATTCGAGACCAGCCTGAGCAAGAGCGAGACCCCATCTCTACTAAAAATAGAAAGAAATTATATGGACAGCTAAAAAAAAAATATATATATATATATATATATATATACACACACATATATAAATTAGCCAGGCATGGTGGTGCATGCCTGTAGTCCCAGCTACTCGGGAGGCTGAGGCAGAAGGATTGCTTGAGCCCAGGAGTTTGACGTTGCTGTGAGCTAGGCTGACACCATGGCACTCTAGCCCGGGCAACAAAGTGAGACTCTGTCTCAAAAAAAATGAGGACAGGGTAAAGGACAATGTCCTGTGGATATCCCTTCCACTGGGACACTTACTAATTATTCAACAAGCTGCAAATTAACCTCACTATACAATTATTTGGTCTACACTTCTAATTCTCATCTAAAGGTGTCCAGATCCATCAATTTAGGTAATCCTAATTTAACAAAACAAGGAACCTATGAAGAGTTGTGGAAATTTATATTTATATTGATGTCTCAATTTCTTTACATGTATTCTCTATATCAAGTAGAAAAGAACAGGTTTCAAATTGTCAATTCCAAGCAGTGTGGCTACCTAGAGTGGTATGTGGAGAAGCATGTTAAGACCTGACCACAGCAGGAAAAAGTTCTATGCTGATTAATGGTGTCTGCCAGGAAATAAGTAAGAGTAGTGGCACAAGTAACACATTTTTGCTACTGTCTATACAGTCAGGTCACAAACGCCTTACCCTAGATTCCTACACCTGGTCAACACATTCCCAATCTACTAATGGTGGGAGGAATGTTGATGGTCCAGAAGAGGCCAAAGCCCAGTCAAAAGCAGGCTGTTTATGTCAAAAGCAGGTTGTAATTCCTGAAAACCCCTTATCACCTTGCCCCAACTTCTCATTGGCTCTATGCTGTACCCACATCCTCATCTTCCTAGAAGCTACAGGTTTAAAGGAATCTTCAATATATTGTTAAAATTTCAGCCAGGGGCGTATTCTCTTGGTGGAAAAAAAAAAAAGAACTTCAGCCAGGGAAAAATAAGTTTCTGGCAACCTCGATTGGAGATGGAATCAATGTTCCTGTAGGTCCTTCACAATATGTGTTGAATGAAGAAATAAATGAACAGAAACACTGATAGCCATGGTGGAAATTAAGTTTCTTAATACAGAGCTAATCGTCACTCATATGAACCAGTTAGATAGGTTTTGAAGATCAGCCCGGGCATGCTGATCACTGGTAACGTAGTTTCTACACGAAAATGCAGCTGGCAAGTCCTATTTAACTGACAGTTTTGGAACACACCGGACAAGGAGTTGAACCTTTGCATCAAAGTTAAGCACATGCACCACCAACTTGCACAATTTTTTCACATTTCCAAGAGTATAAATCTTATCTTCCCATGTTAAATTGTTCGTGTCTTGCTTATGACATGCCTAGAGGGCACAGCACCTCTGATTAAGTGTTCATAGAAAGATCCCTAGGAGCACGGTTTCTAAACCATCCCTGCTCCAGTCTCAGTCTTCAACTCTTCCCCCATTTCAACTCACACTAATTAATTCACTAAGTGCCTAGTACTGGGATTAAAATAAAAAGCAACACCCGTCTTCTCAGCTCTCATACAGCTTACAGTCTCCAGGAAAGTGTAAGTCATCAAACACCTACACTCCACCTGCAGCGCCTAAAGCACACCTGGCTGCTCCTCCTCCTCTAACAGGCCCGCCCCTTCCCTGCAGGCCCAACCCGTTTCCCCATCAGGCTCCTCCTCTGCTTTCGTGGTCCCATTTCTTCCTCATACAGCTAGCTGTTTTTCCTCCAGCAGCTCCTACCGTGCAACAAAGCCCTTCTTCCAACAGCTATCCCATTCGGGACAACGTCCCCGCTTGTCCCACCAATCTCCTCCCCTTCCTCCATTGGCCACGCCCCACAGCCAAGAGCCCCCGCCCCCAACGGCTCCTCCCGCCGCCCCGCCCACCTTGGTGCCGCCCCAAGTCCTCACTACCGCGTCCCCTTTGCTTCCCCAAGTCAGAGGGTCGCTTCCTTCCGAACGGCGCAGAGGGTCGCTCTCTCGCCCGTGCAGTGGCCGAGGGCCTTGCCCCGGGTGCGGGGAAGCGGCCTGTCACACCCGGATGAGGGGCTGGGCGAGGTGGAAGGCCCCGTGCCAGCTAGTCCCGGCCAGCGGGCTAGCGCTACGAGCAGACGGCGGCCTGCCGGCCGTTGCCTGGGTTACGGCCGCGCTGGGGGCGGGCCCGCGGGCTTCGCAGCGGAAGTGACGTGCACCGCCCCGCGCCACAAAGCCGAGCGCGGGAGGCGGGTGTTGCCGACTTTGAAGGCGGGGCGAGCTGGCGGCGGACAGCGGAGCGCGCGCTTCCTCGCAGCTCCTGGAGACTGAGGGCTCGTTAGAGAGGTACACTTAGCCGTGACGGCAGTCCCGGGACCGGGACGCGAACTGCGGCTGCTAAGGCAGCCGTCGCAACCTCGTACCGCCGGCGTCTGCGCGCGCTAGTTCCGTGGGGGACTCTCCTGTGCCTTCTAGGCTGCACAGCAGATGCCAGACGGCCTAAAATGCCCCCAGATTTTGCCAGCTACTCCTAGGGGCAGAGTCGCCCCCGCCCGCCCGCCTTGAGAACTGCCCTGCTAGTTTCCCACTAGCGCAAACTCAAAGGCCGGAAACTTCGTGGCAGCGTCCGTCACCTGACTGGGACAGTACTAGGTTGAATGTAACGTCCTATGAGTTGACAATTTGGTTTGGTTCTCCTTTAATTCTGTTGAATACAGAGAGTTTGAAACTACCCGATTAACAGAAGGATTTGGCTTTGTTACTCAGGTCATAAAGCTACTTTCTCGGTTTCCGGGGAGTAGCTTAACTGAAGTTCACTAAATGAATATTAAACAAGTTGACTAAAGCACATTCTCCTAAGTACGTGTGGAAGTTGAAAGATCTGGAAACCAATTTCCCTTCGCGCTAATTGTGTCTGCATAACCCCAGTGTGAAATCTGCTGAAGACCACTTTTGATATTTAGCAGGTAAAAGCCCGATAGCATGATTGAGTAGAAACGTTAAGGGACAAGTGTTTGGGTAGTCAAGCTTATAAAACGCCAACACAGAGATTGAATCAGAGTACCAGAAACTAGTGGAATAAGATCCCAAATAGCAAAAGGGATGTTTCAAGAACAGAGAAAGATGGAGACAGGGAATATATGGAACTGTACTGTACTTTCTGCTCAATTTTGCTGCGAACCTAAAGCTGCTCTTAAAAAAAAAAAATCTATTTAAAGAAAAAATAACAGGAAGGACTGACAAGGGTAGGAGGTCAGTAGTAAAGGCCCTTTGCAGGGAAGACAGAAGAATTTAATCAGTGTAAAGCGGGCCCTCTCTGAGGATGGAAAGTGTGTGATTCAGTCTGAAAGAATACAGTAAAAAGGGCATACTTATAGTTAGCATAATTTTCAAAAGTTAAGGTGGGCTGTACTCTTCCTTGTAGCTTCAGAAAAACCGTAGAAATGCGGAAAAATTCAGAAATTCTGATTTGCTGAGGAATTGATCTGAAACACTAGCCTCATTTTCACACTAGCATGCCTATGCAGAGCCCTCTAGTGGTCTTTATTAAGAACCTAAAATCATCAACTGTGAAACACTTCAAACTACCTGGAAGGTGACATAAGAAAAAAAGAGTAACCTATTCCATTTCTGAAGGTTTAGTTATTAGCATCCTTCAAAAATTTTATTAAGCCATTAAGGCCAAAACCATTCAAAAGGAATATGAGGTCGAAGAAATCAAATGCTATTGATTCAGTCAATTTGGAGGGCCATTCAAAGCCTTTTTGGCAGCACTGTGACAGAAATGGCAGTGAACTTGGCTCTGTATTCTAAAATGAAAGAGCAAGTTGCCATATGTTCTGCTCAGAGTGGTTGTTACAGAGCAATTGTGTCTTTGGGAAGGGAAAGTAAACTGCCCACCTTTTCTAAAGACTATAATCACTGATGTACTTTCACTCTGGAATGGCCATTTCTGCTTCCCACCTTTAGAACGTTCATTTCCCCCCAACCCACCCCTGCCAAGATTACCATTTATGTACTTAAAATAATTTTTTTTAAAGAAATGAGGTTTTGCTATGTTGCCCAAGGCTGGATTCAAACTCCTGGGCTTAAGCAAAACTCCCACTTCAGACTCCTGAGTAGCTGGGATCACAGGCAAGCACCACCATGCCTGGCCCATTTAAGTATTTTTATAGTAACACTTGCTAAGGGACTGATAAGAGGAGACCAGGAAGTGTAAAAATCCTTACCATGTTCCCAACTATTTAGCAAATTTCTTATCTTCTTCCCATCACCTTATCTGTGAAGTGGTTGTAGTAGTGGGTATGACCTGCCTAACTCTGGCTGTTGTGAAAATTAAAGATGGTATTATATGAGAGCACCTTCAAAACAAAAGGTTAAATCTTTAAATATATTTCAGCAGAGTCCTGGAAAGAATGGTTTCTTCTGCTGAGGAACAGTAAAGATTTGAATGTTATTTATCTACTTTAAGTTCTCATATTTGCTGTTTAGTCACCACCAGAAGGTGGTAGTATCTGAATACTTCTCTTTTTCATATAGGAAAATGCTCCTCTTGTTTTATGTTGTATGTATATATTTGCATGTATGCATATATAACCCCACCCCCCAAAATATCAGCCTATTACAGTTGGCTAAATTAGAGTCTGCTATATTAGTTACATGAAGATACCTTTTGGCACTGTAAATATGCTTAAGCATATTCAAAGAATATTCACCAAGTCAGTATCTGAGCTTATTATATAAAGCCTCACTGTGTCCACTTCTCCCATTACTTAAGTAGCAGTCTGACTGTGGTTTAACTTCGTAAGAATACTGTGTGCTATGCTGATCAAAACTTTCACCTTTCTTTGTTTTTTCTCTTTTCTCTTCTAACCTAGCATGACAGGAAAACAAAGTCAGTGATATATTTTTGATTATGTTATCGCTTAAATTTCCTTTTAAAAAACAATTTTCCATAAGCTAAGTTAGCATTTTTACAAATACTAGCATAGTCACTAAATGAAATATTAACATCAAACAACATGATTAATAAAGAAGGTGAATATTTTATTGTTTTGCTGCAAGGCTGTTGCTCACTGTATAAAAATAGCACCAGCAAATGCAGTATATTGCAAAATTAAGATAATAACGTTCTTCATTTGATACTGTACAACCAAGAAAGCTTCTTCACTCCTAGTTATTTCCAGTGGAAAGACCATTAAGTATTTCAACCCCAATCCTGGTATGGATATAAGCAAGTTACAGTATTATATAAGGCTTAAGATAACAATGTTATCCTTGAATTACATAATTTTTATAACTAGTTTTTTACCACAGATAATTTGATGAATTCTGAATACTAGCCTCTAGTCTATAAAAATCATAGGGTATTACGAAAAAGATG
This sequence comes from Lemur catta, assembly GCF_020740605.2. Taxonomy (NCBI): domain Eukaryota; kingdom Metazoa; phylum Chordata; class Mammalia; order Primates; family Lemuridae; genus Lemur; species Lemur catta. Next base: position 13,582,047 of record NC_059147.1, on the reverse strand, counting down.
CATATTTTGTTTATCTACAATCATTAGAAAGTTAAGGAGTATTTTCTTTCATTAGCAGTGTTGAGAATAGTTGCTATTTTAAGTCGTCTATCCATCACTAATTTAAGACAACTATGCTGGGTTAAGTTATTTCACACTAGTTTATTTAGGGGTTCCATTTTCACTCCTCAATAGATTTTATGTATTTCTCATATGCTTCTTCACTCATTAGTTCATCTAGTTCTGAAGGGTTACTCAGTGTCATCTTGATCAGCCAACCTGCAACCAAAAAATAATCTTATATTCCAAATTAACTTTTTAAAAAGTCATATTCATCCAAAATGTAAAGTAAATTTCTACATGCCTCAAAATTAATCTAGTATTCTTTACATAAATCATATATAGTATTTGTTCATGAAACCTTTAAATTTTAGCCTTCAGAATTAAATTAATATATATCGAAGCAGAATAGAATTATAGCCATAATGGATTGAGAACTCTTGGCTTATAATAAGCATCAACAATTGACATTTAAATCTTTAAGTAATTCAAATATACAAGGCAGTCGTATATTCCTTAACAAAAGGAACACCAACACACATTGAGATTAAGGGCATTAGAAATCAGGAGTAGAAGAGTTAGAAGGGCTAGGTGATAGGCCAGGGAGAACTACAACCTAATCCTAACTTTGCCATTTACTGGCCATGTGACACAGATAAATCCTTTGGAGCCTCTATTCATCTATAAAATGGAGAATACTGCTGTTAGCTTACTCACTACATTATTATTACATAAAAATGAAAATGTGAGAAAACAAAAAATTAATGCAATATATTTTATTTTATCACCACCTACATCAAACAATATGTGTGGATGGTTTACGTTTGAAGAGGTAAATACTTTGCAGGTGTTTACACCATAACAACCAAGGAATCTGCAACTGACACTAAAAACAAGCATCAATTGCAAAATAAGGCAGGCAATGTTTTTATTGTCAGAGATCTTAAATATAACCCTATGTATTCAGATAATCTTTTTTTTTTCCTTTTTAAAGCAGAACATCTGTATTTAATACTAAGAAGTAGAAAAAGATGAAGTCACAATCAACTAAACTTGCTTTAAACTCTAGATTAAATGTTAACCATAGCAGTAATCCCTTGAAAAATATCTGGCAACAACTTACCATCTTCATAACAAGATTTGTTAACAAGTCCAGGGTTTTCTGCCAGAGCTTCATTAATTTCAGTTACTTCTCCTGATAAAGGAGAATAGAGTTCACTAGCAGCTTTCACACTTTCCAGAGCACCAAATTCATCTAAATGGAAAAAATTAAAGAAAATATTAAATGTTAAAAGTCAATGACTTGGCCGGGCGCAGTGGCTCACGCCTGTAATCCTAGCACTCTGGGAGGCCGAGGCAGGCGGATTGTTTGAGCTCAGGAGTTCGAGACCAGCCTGAGCAAGAGGGAGACCCCGTCTCTACTAAAAATAGAAAGAAATTATATGGACAACTAAAAATATATATAGAAAAAATTAGCGGGGCATGGTGGTGCATGCCTGTAGTCCCAGCTACTCGGGAGGCTGAGGCAGGAGGATTGCTTGAGCCCAGGAGTTTGAGGTTGCTGTGAGCTAGGCTGATGCCACAGCACTGTAGCCCGGGCAACAGAGCAAGACTCTGTCTCAAAAAATAAAAAAATAAAATAAAAAGATTATCAATCACATCAAGGGTCTTAAGAAATCAATCTAGGAAGACCTACAAAAAGAGATATGATGTTTATTATATAATGGCCAAACAGGATATTCAGAGCTAGGAAGCTGAAAAAGTTCAAGACATACAATGTGGAAAAAACTAAGCAGAAAAAGATAGGGCCAATACTATCAAAGACATTTAGAAAACAGATACTTAAATTCTGTAAGACTATCTTATACATGTCAAGGACCTCATGAATAATATTCCTGATACTACCAGCTAACATTTGTCCAGCACCGCTCTTATGCTGGGCCTTCTACTCATTTAAGCCTTACAGCTACTCTCTAAGTATCCTAATTTATAGATAATACCTAAATTAAGTAATTTCCCCCAAAGTCATACAACTGACAAGATGTGGGGTCAGGATTTAAGACCAGGTTGATTCCTGAGCCCATGTTGTTTCTGGATACTATCTACTGCCCCCCCCCCCAAAAAAAGGCTGATTTTACTTTTTAAAACTTAATAGACCTCAGCTGTATGTGCAGGAGCTGTTAAGAGCCATTTTCCTTTACTTCCTACCTTCCATTACAAAGTTTGAAAAAACTCTTCAGTCTCCTTCCACCATCCCTAATAGCTAGAGATGGCAGTACAGCCCAGACCTGGCTAACGGAATGTAAGGAAATATCTGCCAAGAGACTGATGGTTGACATGTTCTTTCTCAATAGAGAAACAAGAGAGCTTGCCCCTCCCTTTCTACTTTCGGATATTATCATTTCAGAATGTGATTATTGTGGATTTTGCCACCATCTTGTGACCTCTGACACACTGAGGCAGAAAAAATACAAAAAGAAATTGTGTCCTTGATAACCCTCTATCTTTCTACCTATCTTTGGACTGCCTGTATAAGACAGTAACAAACCCCCGTTGTTAAACTACTTTTATTTGAATATACTGTTACATGAGTCAAAAGCACTCTAATTGATCCTGGGTGCAAATAAGTTATTCAAGGTAAAGGTCAGGTAAAGAAAATTCATGGCATAAATCATGGCATTCTAAGATGAGAAAAACACTCACCTTGTTTGTTTAATTTTGTCCCAACTTCAGGCAGACTACAGTAAACAACATCTCCCAAAGCTTCCTAAATAAAACAAGACAAAACAAAACCAAAAATCTTTAAGATACCAAATTTAAACTCCCCAGTAAATGGGAACAAGCCAAACACTGAATCCCCTATAATTAAGATAGCACTACATATTTTATACTTGAAGGGCCACAGCTGTTTTCCTTACACCCCTTTAAAAAGGTAAAAACTATGCTTAACTAAGAAGCTGCAAGAAACAGGCTGCCAGCCACACTTGGCCCATAGGCCATAGTGACCCCTGTCACAAACTACATTCCCCAAACAAGATAACTGGATCTTCTGAGCACAAACACACTTTGTGCTTTTCCACCTCTGCAGTTCTACTTACACAATTACCCCTCCTGCATTTGCTGAAATCCTACTCATTCTACAAATCATAGTCCCCATGCCTTGTAGTCCCTGAAGACCTTGACTTCAGAAAGAAGTCTGTCAGGTGAGTGAATTAGGGCTCTTTGTACTACTCAGGTGACATCTACTGTGGAAAGTTTGTATGTCATTTCCATGCAGCTGATTCCCCTCATAGATAAACTCCAGGAGGTAAGCACGACATCTTATACAATATTTCACAGACTACCCTGCCCTGTACTGCACCTCAGAGTAGGTACACAGATATGCCAATGAACAGGCAATTGTCAGAGATTCTCAATACCCAAGAACCCAACATTTCTGAAGAATTGTGTGCACAGTCACACACACAACATAATGATGTTTTGGTCAATGACAGACTGCAAATACAACAGTGGTCCCATAAGATTATATTACAGGTTGAATATCCTTTATTCAAAATGACTGGGATGAGAAGTGTTTCAGATTTTGGAATATTTGTACTATACTCAATCGGCTGAGTTGAGTATAGTACAATGCAAAAATCTGAAAATTTCCTTTGAGCATCATGTCAGTGTGCAAAAAGCTTTACATTTTAGAGCACTTCAGATTTTTAGATTACAGGTGCTCAACCTGTACCATATTTTTACTGTTCCTTTTCTATGTTTAGATGTGTTTAAATACACACTTACCATTGTATCATAACTGCCTACAGTATTTAGTAACATGTTATACAGGTGTGTAGCCTAGGAGCAATAGGCTATACTATGTAGGCTAGGTGTGTAGTAGGTTATCCCATCTAGGTTTGTTTAAGTACACTCTGTGATGTTCGCACAAGGATGAAATCACCTAATTAATGATGTATTTCTCAGAACATATCCCTGTCATTGACACATGGCTGTATTGCCATCAGTTAACATCCCCTTTTGCCCTTCTGCCTCACCCAATACATACATCCAGTTGAAAATCACTGACCCATGCTATTCATATCTGGCTTCTCATTTTCTTTTAAACAACATCTCAGTATGGACTCAGTGGAGATAGGGGAATTAATAGAGAAAAGATAGGCTGAATAAAAGGTTTCCCCTGGTGAAATCTGGCCTATTTACATCTTCCTTCATGTCCCTCTGGTCCAGTACGTATGTATCAGTGTACCCACAAAATGCTGGTGACAGTCCAGCCCTTTGGCTTGCTCTTTTCTTCCTTCTTTAACTGCCTGGTATAAAACAACCACATTTCTTTCTTGAATAAGCTATGTTTCCTACTTTAAGTACTAACCTTTCAACATCTCTTAAAATACCACATAATGCCCTAACTAAATTATGTTTTACCTCTCATTTATTTTCCTTTGAGTGTCTTTAAGGGGCCCAAAGTACAGACTAAACAGATTCAAAGGTAGATTAAACAATTTTTAAAAGGTATAGACAATCCAAATTATTTGAGAGCACTCACAAATATTTTAAGACAATCCAATACCTGCGCAAAATTGCTGATTCCCACTGTTCCAACACCATTTTCTGTTGTTACCCATTCATGTTTCTCTGTAAATTTACGAACTAAAACAGAAGACAGGTATTTCAGAAAAGCAGTGACATCACATCTTAAAAAGCACTTTTCATTATCATTGCTGACTTTCCCAGTATTTGTGTTTGACTAGTTCACACTGCCTATCAATAGTACACTGCCCAGGAAAGCACAAAGATCATGTGTAAAGATGGCACATCTTCTAAACAGTGGCATTTAAGCAAAATTGCCTCGATTTGAATACGTTGGGCATTTTTTGGAAATTATTTGCTTTAACATTACTTAGCCTAAATCACAAAAAATTTGGAGCACATTTCAAATGCACAGTTAACTATTATTGGTCTGGACTGGGCACACTGGCTCACACCTGTAATCTCAGCACTCTGGGAAGCCGAGGTGGGAGGACTGCTTGAGGTCAGGAGTTTGAGACCAGCCTGAACAAGAGCGAGATCCCGTCTCTACTAAAAAATAGAAAAAAATCAGCCGAGCATCATGGAGCGCACCTGTAGTTCCTGCTACTCAAGAGGCTGAGGCAGGAGGATCACTTGAGCCCAGGAGTTTGAAGTTGCTGTGAGCTAGGCTGACACCATGGTACTCTAGACTGTAGCCCAGGTGACAGAGCAAGACTCTTTGTCAAAAAAAAAAAAACAACAAAAAACAGGCACTGAAGTTAGGGCCTGGGATCAAAACCTAACTTTAATTAAAAAAAAAAAAAAAAGAATTAACAAAAATTATCAGTCTGTCCTGTGACAACAGATTTGGGGTAAAAGGGTTTTGGGAGGCAGCATAAAGACTGCTCATATAAGAAACTATTTGACCAAAATAACAATAATAATAATGATATGACTCTTTAAGTAGAGTTGACCTAAGAGGGCTTCACTGAAGCTTGGTTGTAAAGGGAAATTTCACAGGAATGAAACTGACCTCCTAGAGTAATTATAATTTGACTAAGTTCTTAAAATTCTACTTTAATCAAATTTAAGCCTGCCCTTGAATAAAGTGTCTACTGTCGTTTAACAAGAAAACTAAGATCAGAACTCAACAGGCACCTCAGAGCTAAGCCACTAATTGGTGCAAAGTCACGCTCTGTTCAACATTTGCCGGACAGGTCAGCCTCTGACTCTATGAACTTCTCTTTAAAGATATGGTCAAACTATTCAGGAATTCCTGGAATAAAGACTGCCAATGTTCAAGAGATATAAAAAAAAGTTATTTAGGATTTAAAGTTAAAAGTACTTGCTTTAATGAATTTTTTTTCAAAAAAGCATATGCTATATTCTTATATGTATTAATATTTCACATTCTGAAGCCAAGTATTTTTCCAAAAACAATGCAACAGAAGTTAATAGGAAAATGGTTCATTAATTCAAATACTATTTTAAAGTAAGCCTTGCTGATTCATTCTTACCCTTTACCCAAAAGATAGTTGTTATTTAAAGCAGCATTAAGTTGCTTTGATTACAGCTCTGACATGCAGCAGAATGTAAGTGTATAAATTATTATTTATGTCTTTTTCCCCTTTCTAAATTCTATACCCTTCAGTGGAAGAAGTTACAACATCTGTCACAAAGAAACTTACTTTGTTTCATTCCACTAATAACTGAATGCCTCAAGTCAATCTGGTGTTTAGGTAAGAAAGGTTGCTTTGTATATAAGGTTGGTTTTTTTTTTTTTGGATACAGGATCTCCCTGTCACCTCAGCTATAGTGCAGTGGCATCATCATCACAGCTCACTGCAACCTCAAACTCCTGGGCTCAGGAGATCCTCCCACCTGAACCTCCCGGAGTGCTAGGATTACAGGCGTGAGCCACCATGCCAGGCCCATAACGTTCTGACTGAAACATTCTCCCTACCACCTATTCTAACTACTTCAGGTCTCAATTTAGAAGCCTTTTCCTGCCCAAAGACGTGTCTAACCAAGTCTGGGTTTTTGGGCCATTCATCATGCTCTCACAGCACCTTGCACCACTCCCTCCCCATCACACCCACCCCAAACACTCTTGGTACTTTACATGCTATATGGTATAGACCATTTGTCAGTTTCCCCCAGGAAGAAGATTGTGAGTGCAGAGCCAAAAAGAGCAGGGTTTATCTCGTTTTCATTTGTATTCCCAGTTCTAAACACAGTGCTTCGCACATAGTAAGCATTCAAAAGTTGGAGTGAAATAATTTTTTAAAGTTTAAGAAAAGTAGATTCTGAGCAAAATAGATGGTATAGTTATTTGGCTACAAGACTCAATTCTTCTCATTCTCTTGCAATGCTAGAACTGTCTAATCACATTACCACTTATGAGCAGTTTAAAGCTAATATACTTTTTGAAAGTAAGGGCTAGACAATTATAAATATTACGACCTCTCTGAGACTACTGTCCTGATTTTGCCCTTGCCACCTTGCCTAACTGTAAAGATAATCTTAGAAGTAAGGTTGCTCTGACACTCACTTTAGCAACTGAGCAACCACAAGTTTACAGAAGCCAGCACCATTACTAAGCTCAGGGCACCTAGGTCCACTTGACTTCCAAGTCCCCAAATCTTTTTTTACTAGGCACGCTATTTAGGTTAAAGACAATGAATTGTACAATTGCCCTTTAACCCTGGCCAAACGGGAAAAAGTGGACAGGAGATTAGGTAAATAATTCTTAACTAGACCTTGAAAAACATGATTTTGGGCCCTAGAAAATTAGTTGTGAGGGATTCATGAAAATTTTGCATTTTCCTCCTTTCAAGGTCACCAGTCAGATAAAATATATTTTATATTAATATCGGTCAGTTTTTTCTTGGTACACACTAATATTTGATAACCAGTAACATTTATCAAGTGCTTATTATGTACCAGGCTGTATGTACACCAGTTACATTATTTCATTTCATCCTCCCCAAAACTCTGTGAGGTAGGTATTATAGCCACTTTTCTGATAAGGAAAACAGATTCTGAGAAGTTAAGAGACTCTAAGATCACATAGCTCATAAGAGGAAGAACCAGAATTGGAAGTGGGGTTTGTATGCTATTACAAACCTAGTTGCTTAACCAGATCATGGGCATTGATATTTTGGTCAATATTTAACTAGATATCTAGAGAATGCTAACAGCTAGAGACAGTGCAACACCCAGTAAAAATAAAACAAAAACCACAGATTTGGAATTAAATTCTTATCTGGGAAATGCTTTTATCCTTGTATTCAAATTGGTTATGTACTGATACTGATATGTATCACAAACAGAGCTGAGTGAATATTAGCAAGAGAGAAGTAAATCTTTATCCATCAAACTTTGCAATAAATTAACAATTCCAGTTCAAACAGGTTTCTAAAACAACGAATTTAATGAGACAGCAGCCATCACAGATCTATGCCCGCTGAGAAGCCTGAGTTCTTACAAGGCGCAGTTTGTGTTAAGGATTTGCTCATAAAGAAAGAAAACTGTTTTTCTGCTGCGCTAATTGTGCTAAAGTAGCACAAATGGACAAGACATTTATGGGCAGGTCTCCCAGTTATTTCAAGTCCATTTAAGTTAGGCCTCACTTCGGCTCCAACAGACATGAATGACTCAATATAAACTTTAGGAGAACTTCTGTAGAGTCCAGACGACTTTAATTTGTTTTTATGAAAATGGCTGAGTCTTCAACGTTATGCTAGTTTTAACTAGTAAAAATCTAGATCCAGTGCTTTAATTTTAATAAGTGCTTCTGCTTTAATTTTACTTCGGTGTTCTCAGTAGCGGTCCATTTAGCAAACTAAAGACCTCCCCATTTAGGGTCCCCCGATGCACACAAACGCAAGATGACCTAAGGTCACTGAGAAGCTTGCCCGGGCCGGCCTGGCTACTGCCGCGCGAGCGGCCGACTTCCCTGCGGGGACCAGCCCGCACGCCACCGCCAGGGTCCTGCAGGCCTCCCCCTCCCACTCCACGTACAAAGACCGCTCGCGTCTCCGCACGCCTGTTCCAGAGGGGGAAGCGGCCACACATCTAGGGATCCCGACAAGAAACAGAAGCGTGGGGCAGGACTCGTGCTCGCTCCGCGCGGATGGCAGAGGAGTGGGAACTCGAGCCTTTTCCATGTCCAGCCCTGCCCCGGCAGAGCCGGCTCAGGCGCGAGGGAGGAGCCCGGCTCGCCCACGTGCCTGCTGCGCTCACCTGAGAGCAGAGCGGGTCCAGTGCGCAGCGTGCGGACGGCGCCCGCCCCCAGCCGCCAGGGCCGCGGCGGGCAGCGCGCGGTGGGCGCCGAGGCCGAGCGCAGGCTGCAGGCCACAGCCCGCACGCTCCGCGCCGCTCGCAGCGCCATGTTCGCAGGGTACCGAGGGTCGCCGCGCAGCGCCTCGGCCACTCGGACCACAGGGGTAGTGCGCGTCCCGGGCGGGGGGCGGGGCCCGGGCGGGGGTGGGGGGGCCTGGCAGAGCCTAATTGGGCAACGCTCGGGAGGGCGGGGACTCCCGGGCCTGGCGCGATGGCGGATAGGGCGACGCGAGAGAGGGGCGTGGACCTGTGGACGAGCCTGAAGCCCGGATGAGGCAGCACTGAGGGGCGGGGACTAGCGCGGAGGGCCGCAGGGAGAAGGGGACGGGGCCTTGCTGCAGGCGTCGGCTCTGGGCGAAAGTGCGGGGTCAGCAGCGCCGGGGTCCATCCGGCCCGCGGGCTGTGCCGAGGGCTGCGTCATCACCGTCGCCGGGAGGACGGCTCCAGGCAGGGATGGATGCAGCCCGACAACAGAGAATCGAGGTCACCCAGGGCTGAACTCACAGCCAAGTCCAGCCCAGAATCATTACGCCCGCAGATGGTCGTTGGGCGTTGCCAAAGTCGCGCAGACCCACATGCAGTTCTTCTGACTTTTGGAAATACTGTAAACAGCCCAGGAGCCCACGTTATTACTTTACAGAAGGGGACAGACAGAATCAAGAAGCTTATAGAGAGGAAAGGGCTTATCCAAGGGTCAGGAGTGACTTCTTGGTGGATGCTAGACCAGAGCCAGTCTCTAATGCAGCACTGTTCAAAAGGCAGAGTTGAGACCCGGCGTGGACACTTCCTTGCTTAATCAGCCAGCCCCATGACCAAAGCCTTCCGAGAAAAGTCAAAGTCATCATCCTGCTCCAAGTAGTCAGAAGAAAAAATAGGTTCTGGGAAGACCTCACCTTCAACACAGATTTTTTTTTCTTTTTTTTTTTGAGACAGAGTCTCGCTTTGTTGCCCGGGCTAGACTGAGTGCCTTGGCATCAGCCTAGCTCACAGCAACCTCAAACTCCTGGGCTCAAGCGATCCTCCTGCCTCAGCCTCCCGAGTAGCTGGGACTACAGGCATGCGTCACCATGCCCGGCTAATTTTTTCTATGTATATTTTTAGTTGTACAGATAATTTCTTTCTATTTTTACTAGAGACGGGGTCTCCCTCTTGCTCAGGCTGGTCTCGAATTCCTGACCTCCAGCGATCCACCCGCCTCGGCCTCCCAGAGTGCTAGGATTACAGGCGTGAGCCACAGTGCCCGGCCTCAACACAGATTTTATGGAGCGGGCATGAGTCAGCAAGGAAACACCTCAAACTCCACACCTTCAGTACCACAGGGTGGGTGTTTGGGGGTCCCATACGTTGTTGCACTGAGCTTCATCCTGCTTCTGAATTTAGGGTTGCCAGCACATCTGTGCAGCGGCTTGCAAGGGCTGTCATGCACCATTGTCCTTTGAATAGATTATCACCATCTGTTGAGCCCTTGCTATGTGCCTGGCCCTTGCACACCTTATCTTTTTAATCCTCCCCAAAACCCTTTCTGGTAGGCATTACACTCATCTGATAAATGCAGTGCCGAAGGCTCAGAAAGGTTGAGGAACTAGCTCAGGAGTGGAATGGAGGAGACGTTTTACACCTTAAGTAGCTCCTAGGTGGCAGTAGTAGGACTTAACCTCTAGGCTGACTAAGCAGCTGCTCTTAAACTCTGTTCTTGCCTCTGTCTGGGATGCTGAATGGATTACACTGGTCTACCCTAAACTCCAGATCTTGCCTACCTTGTATAATGTCACTACTTCTATAATGTCACAATTATATGAAACAAATGGTTTTATGTAATGGAAATGGATTACCATTACTAAGACTCATCAAGATTGACCTTGTGGTGGCTACTGGTGGCCTTCCCAGGGGTCATGTGGGGGAGGGGCAGATGGCTACCTGAACAAAGTCAGGTTTCTCGTAGTAAAGAGGAAAGCATAGAACGGATTAGGGGCTGGGAACCTATAGTATCTGCAACAGTGGGCGTGTGAGGAGGAGGGACAAGACAGGGTGAGCTGGAAAAGATGCTGGAAGCTTGTCCCCTGTGCACTCATCTGCGCTGACACTTGGAAGCCCTTGATTATCTAGACTTTTGGGTCTCAGAATTTAGAGCATGGTTATCAAGTCTGACTGCACCTGGAATCACCTGAGGAGCTTAAACAACACCTAGGGCCCAAGCCCAGTGATTCTGATGTATTGGGATGAAGTCTGGTGACTCTGGCATGCAGCCAAGGCTAAAAACCAAAGTATCATCTAAGGAACCCTAGCCCTGAGTGGGGTGCTTCAGTACCTGATACCTTGGTCAGAGGAGTTCGGAAATCATTACACGCTTCATCTCTCATGCTCAGGGAGACTGTAGCACACACCACACACTGAGCATGTTAAAAACTCTGGCAATTTCATGCTAAAGAACTTATGTAAGCAACCTTTATAACCCGGTATTCCCTACCTTCATTTGATTCAGAAACTTTTTCGGGAGGATGACACTAAACTTTAGGGGATTGAATTGTGCCCCGTAAAGAGATATGTCAAAGTCCTAAGCCCCAGTACTTCAGAATGTGACCATATTGGGAAATAGAGTTCTTGCAGATGTAATCAGTTAGGATGAGGCCATACTGGAGTAGGCTGGGCCCTAGTCCACTAGGACTGGTGTCCTGATAAGAGAAGAGACAGGGAGGAGGACACGTGACAAGATGGGACTGATGCTTCTGCAAGGTGAGGAACACTGAGGCTTGCTGGCAGTCGCCCAGAGCTGGAAGAGGCAAGGAGGATCCCTCGTTCGAGCCCTCGGAGGGCGCCTGGCCCTGCCAACATCGTGATTTCAGATTTCCAGGCTCCAGAACTGGGAGAGAATAAACTTCTCTTGTTTTAAGCCACCCAGTTCTTGATACTTTATCCAGGGAAGCTAATACACCATCCATTAGCATCTCTCAGACACCGTTCGAGAAGCCCTGAATTAGAATAATTTAAAAGCAACCCCTGACCAACCAAAAAGATGAAATAATTAGTCTGTAGAGATTTTTTTTTTCCCAAGCTCCGTACAATATTTCTTTTATTTCTAGGAGGAAAGACATTTGAACAAACTCTCACAGTAGTGGTGATTCAATGTATGTCTGTGTTATTCTAATTGTTTTACTTGCTGGGCTTGGTAACCCTTCTGCAGACACAAGACACGCGACCTGGAGAGACTATAGAATCACTGGTGAGCACAGGCAGGAGGCTGTGGCCTTCCCCACCCGTAGGTGGTGGTGGTGGTGGACAGACAGCTGAGACTTTAGGGAAAGCTCGTGGGGGTTGAGGGGGCCGAGCCTGGGACAGCGCCTCGGGCTGCTCACTGCTGCTGTGAGGATCTTCTCTTTTGTGTTTAATGCCCAGGAAACTGAGTATTTTCATCAGCAGCAAGTCTGCAATCTCTCCTTCTTCCGACAGCTGCAAGAAAGAAAGAATCAATTGATGTATGTAGAACCCTCCTTTCTGGGGGCTTTTCTAAGGGGAAACCATGGCTTTTTTGTCCAGTTTGGTCTCAGCCTAAGGTCACTCCACTGTTCAGAGTCGTTTTGGGTTGGGATGGCCTCTTAGGAACCCCAAGGCTGTGTGCTTGCTCCTTTAACCTCAGTGGGCTCTCTCCTCTCTGCCGAGGATGCCTGGGTTTTCAGGGCAACGCTTACATTCTCAGAGCCTTGGCTGGGCTACTGAATCTGAATTTAGGCAGCACTGATAGCATGGGGACCCACTTCTCAGATGACTGCCACCTGTTTCCCTCTAGGGCAGAGTGCTGCTAGTGGCTCTTTCTTTTGATCCTTCTTGTTATTTCTTCTGCTTTCCCAGTTTGCCTCGTGGCCTAGCCCCTGGGGAATTTAAAATTAAATAGATGTTTCTCTCTAGCTTTCCCACGTTTCTCAACCATAGATAGATTGATAGATTTAAAGCAAGGAATAAACAATTTCTAGGAAACAGGAATGGCTGACTGCACATAAAGGCTGTAGGTAACAAAATGTCACATTTAGTAAACTGGTCAGAAAATGCGCTCTACCATCCCCAGCAGAGGCTGTTAAGAATTTATGTAAAGGCCGGGCGGGCGCGGTGTCTCATGTCTGTAATCCTAGCACTCTGGGAGGCCGAGGCGGGCGGATCGTTTGAGCTCAGGAGTTCGAGACCAGCCTGAGCAAGAGCGAGACCCCGTCTCTACTAAAAATAGAAGGAAATTAGCTGGACAACTAAAAATATATAGAAAAAATTAGCTGGGCATGGTGACGCATGCCTGCAGTCCCAGCTACTCAGGAGGCTGAGGCAGAAGGATCGCTTAAGCCCAGGAGTTTGAGGTTGCTGTGAACTAGGCTGATGCCATGGCACTCTAGCCCGGGCAACAGAGTGAGACTCTGTCTCAAAAAAAAAAAAAGGGAACCCACTCTGCAAAAGTAATTTCCACTAAAGGTGTCCATCTAATTGCCTGTGACCCCACCTCCAAATTAAGGTACAGTTTGAGTATGGGTATCAGACCTAGCAGTGCTCTCTGCTTCCCTGCTAAAATGAAAATGTTTCCCAGACACTACAAAATCGTTTTCGACATGTCAGAACTTTGTAGGAGAAGTGCACTGTGGTATAATATGAAATGTATTTGGTCTTTGTCTCTGGTTCTTTAGAATTTCCTGAGTGTCAGGAGTGTCTTTTACTATTCAGAACAAGCCATTTTTTTTGATCCCACCAGATGTTATGCTAATGAGGTGACTTAGGGTGGTGCCCCTATAGATGGCCTCAGGGTGGGGGTGGTCACCAAAAGATCCTCAGATACTCAAGTCCCTGATATAAAATGGTGTTGTATTTGCATATAATCTAAACCATCCTCTCGTTTATTCATTTATTTATTTTTTTATTTATTTTTGTTATTTTTAGAGACAGAATCTCTCTCTGTCACCTAGGCTGGAAGCACAGTGCTGCAATCATAGCTCACAGCAACCTCAAACTCCTGGCCTCAAGCAATCCTCCTGCCTCAGCCTCCCGAGTAGCTGGGACTACAGGCATGCGCCACCATGCCCGGCTAATTTTTAAAAATTTTTTGTAGAGATGGGGGTCTCACTATGTTGTCCAGGCAAGTCTTGAACTTCTGGCCTCTAGCCTCATGTTGGCACACAGGAGCTCAAAAATTTTTGGATTTTGCAGCATTTTGGATTTCTGATTTTCAAATTAGGGATACTCAACCTGTAAAGGACACCCAGCTGCTGTCCGCTGGAGAACCGCTTGGTGTGTAGGGAAAAATCCCCACAAATCTGGTCACAGAAGTGTTCTGTGCTGAATGAACGTATAGTAGGGAAAAAAAAAACAATTTTCATTTTCCTTTTCAGGCACAGATCCAGGACACACACATTACAAGTGTGCTAGTGACCATCAGCAACAAACAGACGAGGGGACGAGGTGAGGGGCTGTCATTCTTTCATCCTGTGGTCAGTAACTTCCTGGCTTCCAGAAAAGTACCTCTCTCTTTCAAATGATCCTTTCACATGGTGAAGTACATCACCTTTATGTAACATTTTGCAATTTTGAAAAACACCACCCTGAAATCACTGCTCTTGGACAGAAATGAACAAATCAAAGGGAGCGTGGTGGGAGACAGTCTTCTGTGGGTGGAAGGTTGACTGCGGGGGGCCCAGCTTGCTGCTGTCTGAGCCCCACCGACAAGGGTTGAGGTTTCAGAGCTTAGTGCCTTAGGGCCTCTTGACCTCGGCTGTACATTGAAATCACCTGGGGAGATTCCAAAACTACAGTGCCTGGATCATTCCCCCAGAGACTCTGTTTGTATTGGCCTCGGGTGGGGCAGCAGTGGTTTGCAAAAGGCCCCCAGGGATTCCAGTGTGCAGCCAGGGCTGAGAACCACTGGGGTAGGGAACAGAGTCCCACACCGGGAATCAGGCTCTGGTCCCAGCTCTCCCGCTCACTTGCTTGTGATCTTGGGGGAAGTCATTTCCTCCTCCAGTGCCTCAGTTTCCCCTCCTGTGAAATGAGGGCTTTGAGCTACAATGGTCTGTCAAGTCCCTCTAAAGTCTGAGGCCGCTGCACCGGCCTCTTCCTTGTTGAAGGTCAATGGCTCAGGAAGAATAGCCCCGAGGGACTCACCTGATGGCAGTTTTGCTCATCGCTGAAGGCCACCAGGATAACAGAGATAAAGAGATTCAGCACCACAAACGTCATGAAAACGATGCAGGACCCAATGAGGAAGGAGCCGAGCACTGGGCTGTAGTCCAGGACCTGCCAGGAGGAAAGCTAGGGCCATCCGGGGTCCTGTGTCCTAGAGGCCACCTCCCCCACTGGTCCTCAGTCCACAGAGCCTGGAGTGGGAAGGGCCCAGGGGCTGAGGTACGGGCACCTGTGGGCTCTAGGATGGCCTGGAGGAGGGAGAGCAGGCCCCGGGCCCCAGGGATGGCATGGGGTCCACGTCCCCACCCTGTTACCTCCTCGTAGTTGAAGATTCCTAGCTGAAGGCTGATCAGCGTTTCTGCCGCATCAAAGAGGGTTTTGTAGGAACGGAGTTTCCAACCAAATATTAAGTTTGACTGTCATGGAAAGAGTCCTCATGAATAGGGGAAGAAGCCGTGAAGCCCCCCAAAGCCTGTTGTTCGACAGTAGAGTCAGTGGTCTGTGTCAGCCACCCCTTTGGCCTGGCCTGACAAAACCATCCGTACCTACGGGGGGCACGCTAGTGGGTGTGTGTACACAGCCGGTTTTGCATGGGATGCGTGTGCTTCTCTCTGCGGGCATGTGTGTTGCAAGGTCACATGCGTGTGCTGATGCGAGTGTGCGTGTGTACTTCTGTGGGCATCGGCGCCTGCGTATGTGCACTTGTGTGTGTGTGTATGTGTGTGTTGTGCTCTGGAAGTGCCTGCCCGAATGACCTCGTCAGGGACCCTTGCTATGATCCCAGCCTGTCTTGTGCTGCAGCTGCCACCCAAGAGAGTGCTCAGGCAGCCACCTGCTAAGCCACTGCTGCGTTCCCCAGATGGCTCCCCAAAGACTCAGTCATGAAACTGGACTTTCAGAGGCCTCTTTGCTCTGCGGGAGTTGGGCTGCACGGACAATGGGGTTCCCCTACCATGACACCCCTCCCCTGAGACTTTCTCAGGGCTGTGGTGTCAGAACGAGGCCCAGCACCACCTGGCTCTGAATTGGTGACTTCTGGTCCCAGGGGATGCTGCAATGTCCCTGCAGCCCCTGCACCGCCCCTACCAAATAGCCTTGGCTTCCATGGAGACCAGCCCCGAGGTTTTCCCAAAGGAGCCACTCACTGCAATGGAGTATGCCAGGAGCATGGTGAGGATGACAATGATGAAGCCTGAAATATCACCCCAGGCACGGCGTAGGGCTGATGTGATCATGTTCATTTTGGGATTCAGCCTGAGCAGATGCCAGAGCTTCACCGTGGACAGGAGTACCAGGAAGGCAATGATGTAGCCAAGGGCAGCGTCCGCTGCTGCTGTCTCGCTGAAACTGATTCCCCTGTGGGACAAGATGGGACGGCTGGGTCTCAGAGACTGTGAGCAGCTCAGCCGGACCTCAGCGGGATGCAAGAGTAGACTTATCACCATCTCAGGGTGGAGGATGAGACTCGCCATGGCCTCAGAGGCCATCGTGTCCAGAAATAGGTCTGGGAGACAGCGTCCCAGTTTGCCCAGCCAGGTGGTGATGATGGTGATGGTGATGATGGGGACGAGAGTGATGATGATGGTGATGATGGTGGTGATGATGATGGGGATGAAAGTGATGATGTTTATACTGATGGTGATGGTGATGAAGATGACAGTGTGGTCACAGGGACTCAGTAGCTAGTTCATGGGGCCATTAACTAGCAGTCTTTTTTTATTTTTTAAATTTTATTTTATTTTTGAGACAGAGTTTCGCTCTGTCACCCAGGCTAGTGTGCCGTGGCATCACCCTAGCTCACAGCAACCTCAAACTCCTGAGCTCAAGTAATCCTCCTGCCTCAGCCTCTCAAGTGGCTGGGACTACAGGTGTGCACCACCACTCCGGACTAATTTTTTTTTTTTCTGTTTTTAGTTGCTCAGGTACTTTCTTTCTATTTTTTAGTAGAGATGGGGTCTCTTTCTTGCTCAGGCTGGTCTCAAACTCCTGACCTCGAGCAATCCTCCTGCCTCGGCCTCCCAGAATGCTAGGATTACAGGTGTGAGCCACCAAGCCCGTCCTCTACGAAAATTTTAAAAATTAGCCAGGCATGGTGGCACACACCTATAGTCCTAACTACTCAGGAGGCCGAGGCGGAAGGATCACTTGAGCCCAGGAGTTTGAGGTTGCTGTGAGCTATGACGTGGCACTGCACGCAGCCTGGGCAAGAGAGCGACACTCTGTCTCTCTGAAAAATAAAGAAAGAAAGAAACGTAATGATTCCAAGTAAGGTAGAGGATCCTGGAGCCATACAAGCTAGGTTTGAATTTCTTCTCTGCCGCGTTTTAGCTGTGTGGTCTTGGGGATATCGCATTACCTCTCTGAGCCTCAATTTCTTTGTTACGTGGGGCAGTGATAACCTCTATCTCTGTCAGTTCTTAGGGGATTCACTGAGTGAACAAAACCAGCCTGGCACATAGTGGACCCTAGGTAAATGGGAGCAGAGGTGACTTTACTGGTCATGAACACTCGCAAAAACCCTCTCCAAAGGGCTTCAAGGGACCTAGGCAGGATGCCACACGGTCCTGCATTTTGGTAAGATTTGCAGAAGTCAGATGTTACATTAAAAGAGTCCTCTCCAATTGTACACACTTCAGGCCCCAATCCCGAATCTAGGTGGCAGCCACAGTGATTTCCACTAGGAGCGCTCCTTGAGCCACTGAGGGTCCCGACATTCCAAAGCCTGGCTCTGTACCCTGGCCCTCAGAGCTGGAGGAAGGTGGCCAGGGGGGGAGCTGGGGCCCGAGGAGATAGCCACTTACTCCTCCCGGTGGGTCCGGCAGCGCTGGATGTCACGCTCAGCCAAGATGGCCCTCTTCACAAACACCGCCAGGGCGCTCCAGCTGGCCAGGATGATGGCCAGTTCCAGAAGATTCCATTTGCTGCAGAAGTAGCCCCACTTCTGCGTCATCATGAGCTTGCCCTGAAAAAGGAGCCTGAGGATGTAGTGACGTCTGTCCCCTCCCCTGCAGCTGCTCGCTCACCACCCAGGAGGACCATTTGGCAGGGCATTAGGGACCCTGGGGGGGCTCCCCAAGCCCTGGCCCCACAGGCACAGGTAGCGTGCCCGGGAGCCTGTCCCCAGCCTTGTGCACAGACCCATCTGCACCCATCACTAAACCCGGCTACAGGACTTGTAAGAGTAAATATGATTACCTACTTATCTCTGGTGCAAAAAGGGGGGGGGAGGGAGAGAATCCCCCCAACCCCTCCTTTTTCATTGAGCATTTACTTTAGAAACTATGCCATTGTCAATTCTTTCTCTGCCCCTTTGAGATGCAGGTAAATCTTCTTAAAAGCTAGACAAGCGCTCTTGCCAGTTTTACAGCACAGGAGCGTCTTTCTCGAGGACCTGGGGGCCATCTCTTGGCAACGTAATTGTCAAGGACGAGAGCGCCCCATCTCCCAGTTTCCCCAGGAGGGTAGGAGCCTAACTTCGGCAGGCACCTGGCTTTAAGTTGCAAGACTACCTCCTGTCATAACGATAGAGGTTTATTTTTCCTTTTGATGAAGGCAATTAAACACAGGTGGCCACCCAATTACCAGGTGAATTTAGGATGGACTAAGGTGACAGAGGGTGCAGCCAAGTCTTCTTACCTGAGGATTCCTTATCATTTAGCCTGAGAACATGCACGTAACGTGTTGTGTCCTCCTGGCTATATTAAAGGGTGAGACTGCTTCCTGTCTTTGCAATCGCTTTATTGGATTGCCTGTGATGCACATCACACTCTGCTGTGATGCTTATTCAGTGACGGAAGTATTTTCTTTTCTTTTCTTTTCTTTTCTTTTTTTTTTTTTTTGAGACAGAGTCTCGCTCTATTGCCCGGGCTAGAGTGAGTGCCGTGGCATCAGCCTAGCTCACAGCAACCTCAAACTCCTGGGCTCAAGCAATCCTTCTGCCTCAGCCTCCCGAGTAGCTGGGACTACAGGCATGCGCCACCATGCCCGGCTAATTTTTTCTATATATTTTTAGTTGGCCAGATAATTTCTTTCTATTTTTAGTAGAGACGGGGGTCTCGCTCTTGCTCAGGCTCCTCTCGAACTCCTGACCTCCAGCGATCCTCCCTCCTCAGCCTCCTAGAGTGCTGGGATTACAGGCGTGAGTCACCAGGCCCAGCTGAAAGTTGTTTTCTTGAGGAGGAACAGGGCGTTATTGTTTAAGGAGTGTGGTTTCAGTTTTGCAAGGCGAAAAGAATGCATCCATCCGGAGATGGATGGTGGTGACTGTCGTTTAATGATGTGAATGTGCTTACTGCCACTGAACTGCGCACTTAAAATAGTTAAAATCGTCAATTTTATGTGATGTATATTTACTACAATCAAAAAAATAATTTTTAAAAATGAGGTTATTTTCTTTTCTACTCTTTGGAGAGGTTTTCTGGATTGGCAGGAGACTTTGTTTTTAATTCTATTTTCCCAGCAGGTGTCACAGGTCAAAAAGGATTATCCTGTGCGTGTCCCCAGCCTCCCTGCCTCCCCTCCTCTTCTCTTCCACTCAGGAGAATCTCTCCTTGCTTCTTCCATGCCCCTCGTCCTACCGTCTCTTAAGGAAGGACTTGTGTTTGGTGAGAGGCTAAGTTCGCCTCCATAACAAAGGGACGGAGAGAGGGGAAGATTTTTTAAACTGCTCAAGCAGTATTGTGAGACAGATTTGTGCGGTTTGGAGACTGACTTTGCAAAGCAGCTGCAGCCAGAGTGTGGAGGTGGGTGGTGCATTGGTGTCCTCTGAGGTTCTTAGAGAAATGCAGACTTCCGTTGCTCTTGGATAGCTGTTGGCGGTGGGGCTTGCACCGGCAGTGCCCATAGCCCACGTGCGAGCCTGCTTTATGAACCTGGAGTGTGAAGGTCAGGGGTCAGGCTCTCTGGGTTCAAATTCTGACCTTGGATCAATTACTTAATGTCCCTGGACTTTCGTTTCCTACACTGCAAGTTGGAGCCAATAGGACCTTTCTCCTGTTGTTAGAGAGAAGCCACGCAGTCAGCACTCAAAAATATCGTCCTTGCTTTAAAGAGGTTGCTGGAGTGAGGGGTGGAGGGCCAAGGTGCCCCTTTAAGGCATCTGGTTTGCATTTTTGGTGGGAGGCGGCAGGGGGCATATAACCAGCTTCAGTTGTGTTCCCAGAATCTTCCAGCCTTCAGTGTTACCAACACCTGCACCCGCGTGGTGTGACGTGGCCATAAAGGTGGCAAAGGGGATGTTGCCTAATTCCCGGGGATCATGGGCGAGAACAAAAGATGCTAAGAGCCCCCACAATCTCAGTCCAGAGGTCCCCCAGCTGTGGGGACAGCCACCCTCCCTCTTCCATCCCCCTACTCTGGCTTTTCGGAAGGTCTAGGTTCAGCAGAAACAGGGCCAATGATCCTCCCCATCCCACCCAGGAGGGACCACCCTGTGAGTCCTCAGCTCCCGAGAAGCGCCCGCCTTGGGTCCTTCCCATGCCTGAGGCTGCAGACAGCAGCCTGGATTAGCCCTGGAGACCAGCAAGGACCAAAGGTCGCCAGGGCAAACGCCTAGGGCAAAGCCTTTTCCCTCCCTTCCCCGGGCCTCATCCCATGGAACAGGAAAGGGTGAGAGAGGCCAGGCACGCCCCCACCTCCAGCCCTGCCCGTGGAGCCACGAGCACACCTCTTACCTGCACCACCATGTAGTAGAGGAGGAAGAGGAAGTAAGCGAGCTCGGCCGCCACCACGAAGGGGTGCCAGCCGTTGGTGAAGGGGTACAGGCGGAGGGTCTGCAGGGCCGCGTGAGCAAAGAAGGTGCCTGGGAAGCAAAGTGCATTCTGCTCGTCCCCGAGCCACTGCTCGGAGCAGTGGCTTCTGCCTAGAGGCCCTCAGGTGGGATGTCTCCCGCTCAGGCCCTTCTGAGGGCTGGCGGGGCACAGGGGACGGTGACAGTCCTTCAGACTCAAAGACCTGAAGGACTAAATGTAGACACACGGTGGATGCCAAAGACAGTGGACACACCAGAAGGGACAGAGGACACTGCAGTGGAAGGTCCACCCCTACTCTCGGCATTGGGTGTCACCATTTGGGCACATAGTTACCTCCAGCCAAAGCCCCCACTTAATGACAAGTCACTCCAAGTTGGCTCATTTAAAGCTGTTTCATCTAAAGACACTTCACTGAAGATCAGTTCACCTAATGGCCAATATGCCTAAAAAGTCAACCTTCTTTTGAATCGTTTTCATCCATTCGAGTGTCTTTTTTCTTATTTTTTTGTTTTGTTTTTGTCTTTTTTTTTTTTTATTTCAGCTTATCATCATGGGGGTACAAAAGTTCAGGCCACATACGTCATTTTTGTTTTGTAATAATTTTTTGGTAATGTTTTAAACCAATTTGACTAGTAAGGCTATCGCCCACGAAGACAAAGCCAGCCCCAAGGATGACAACAAAGAGGTGGAAATAATCTGACTCCTTGACCACATCAGTGATCTGCTGAATCAGCCAGACCCGAAAAGCCCACCTCATACTTCCAATACATAATTCAATCAGGTGTGGTTTTGGGTGAGTTGTCTAAGAGGCTAAGTTATTTAATGCCAAAAAGGTGGCTGACGCCGCAGCACTCACCTGGGCAACAGAGTGAGACTCTGTCTCAAAAAAAAAAAAAAAAAAAAAAGTACAAACATGTATCAGTTTTGTAATTAAAAATGTAATTTAATGTTTTTTTTGAAAGTTATGGTTTTTAATGGAGAGGAGGTTGCGTTTTAAGCAAATTGATCATTATTAGCTGAACAGGGTTTCGGTTGACATTTTCCAGTAGATTGTGATAAGCATTTGAAAAAGGGGCAGAAGGGAGAAAGAGAAAGAAATAGAACAGAACACAAAATATGAGAGTTCATCACATGCAGTTAAGGTAAATGTTATTTGTGAACCTTTGTCCCAGTTGTGTGTGTGTGTGTGTGTGTTGGATTATGATAAAATGTGCTTTGCACTGTAGATTGATGTACCAGTTGGAAAATATTATTTGAGATGATGTTATCTGTTACCAGGTTACCCTCTCTCTCCCCAGCCCTCCCTGCCAGCTCCCTGACCCCACCCCAGTAGAGTGGGAAGCTCAGGAATAGGCCATGGATAAGCTGCTTTCAGACCCCAGGTGGGCTGTTTTAGGAAAATCTGGGAGTCAAGGCCAGAGAGAAGTGGGGAATTAGGTTGGAGAAGCCCTCATGTGTTGCCTTTGGGGGCCCAGGGATCCACAGCTGCAGGGAGAACCAAGACCTGCCCCCAAATTTCCCAAGCAACAATCTGCCCCGGAGCTCTGGCCCTGGGGTGGCCGGGCTCCGCTGGGTCAGGGACCCTCGCCCAGGGGAAGGGATGTCCGTCTTCTGGGATGCTGCAGGGGGGTCCCAGGCAAGGCTGCCCACCCAGCGCACTTGTCTCCAGCGTCAGCGTGACGATGCAGAACAGGTTGACGTTGGCATTGTAGACAGTGAACTCCACAAACACGGCTCTGGTCAGGGTGTCCAGCCAGGTGTTGTCAAAGAGATACCGGAGAACTCTGTGGGGAAGAAGGACATCTCGGGCATCTCCACCCTGCAGAGGCTCCCTGTCCCCTCAGCCCCTTGATGAGGCTGGGGCTTCCTGTCTACACTTCTCTCTCTGCCTCCACTCTGCTCCCTGGGCCACCGGGCCACTGAGGCTGCCGCTGGGAGAGGTCACAGTTTGCAGCCTGTGGTGAGGTTCTCAAAGTGTGGTCCCCAGACCAGCAGTATTGGCATCATCTGGGAAATGCAGATTCTCGGGCCCATCCCAGACCTCTGAGTCCGAAGCTCTGGAGTGGAGCCTGGGATGGGAGCTTTGCTGTGCCCACCCCCACCCCCCAGGCACTTCTGATGCTTTTTAAACTTTGAGAACCCTGGTGTTAGAGGAAGCACGTGAAACATCAGGGGCGTAGGCAGGCAGCAGCTGCGGCATGGAGGTCCCCCCTGGGCAGGCAGCCCCCTGTGACACCAGTTCCTGGGGCTCCGTAAGCCTGGTGTGGCAGGAAGAGCATGTGGCCAGAGGTGGTGGAGGCACGTGGGTTCAAATCCCGGATGCCTCCTGGGCAAGCTAACAACTTGTGCAGGCCTCAGATTCTTCACCTATGAAGGTGCTAACACCAGTGCTTCGGGATCACTGTGAGGAGAGGAAATGGGATAGTTTGTGTGCATGTGTGTTGTTGGGGGGGGATTATTATTCCAGTAACGTTGTGCCCCCCAGTGGGTCTGCATCCTGCTTGGTACACAGAAGCCGAGAGAGAGGATAGCTTCAGAAGCAGCAGGAAAAACACCTCTTATCCTGAATCAGACCTATTCCTGGCCTGTCCTTAACCCCCAGGAGACCCATTACTTGTGTCTGTAGACAGGATACAGGCTCGGCTGTCACAAACAACCCGAGTGCTACAAGCGTCCAGTGGAGGAAACTAATGTTCACACAGGTCCACTAGGTTTCCTGGGCTACACAGCTAGAAGGAGCAGTGCCAGGGTTCCAAATCCAGGGCTCTCTGCCTCTAGGGCATGTTGAGAGAGTCAGTCTGCACGGGCCCTGAGCGTCAATGCACATTCTTACTGGGTATCCCAGGAATGCACCACCCTGGCTGGGCTTTTCCCAGGCCATTGCTCAGGGCTGTGTTTGCAGGAGCAACCCTGAGGGATGAGGAGATGTCTTCCTTTGAACAAAGAGCAGGCTCGGTTTGCTGCTATAAAAGCAGTGAATGCCCCAAGCTCAGTGTTTCGGCACATGCCAGCATGGCCCTTTGCAGCGACTCACTCAAACCAATGTGATGTTCTGTCGCTGCTTTTGCTGTCACAAAATCCTTTGTCTCTGACCCGGGAGTCTTGCATTTTCTGCCAGCATCCATGAAGTAGTAACAGACTAGCTTGTTGGCTTACAAGTAGGGTCAAACATCACACTTTGCATAATTCTCGACAGAGCATTAACCACTTTCTTCTTGTCTGATGGTGCCCACATTGTGTGGTAGTGAGCTCCCCATCTCTGGACTGGCTCTAGCAGAGGCAACCAGGCTGAGAATGCTGGAGATGGACTTCCCTTCCAACTCTGAGATGGGACAGTTTCTAGGGGCCTGAAAATATGACCTGAATGATTCTGAATCCCCCAGCCCCTCCTACAAGGACATGAATGAACTTGGCTTAGCCTTGTTTTGAAGGCTGCATCCCCCAATGAGATATGGACTCTAGCAAAAGGCTTTACTCAGCTGCAGAGGAATCAAGTCAGCCTTACCTTAATGCACTTTGGCGATCAGTCCCCAAGGGGACCACGTAGCCTCCTCCCCGGTACACAGTGAGTTTGCCCCAGATAGGGTACCCTCGGCGTTGGTTCTGGCTCTGATACTGCCAAGCCTGGGGAAAGCCATTGCTGCTATTGAGGGCGGAGGCATTCCAGCCTTCCCCATAGTCTGCCAGGTCTTCAACATCCAGGGAATATGGCGCACGGCATCCATCAAGAGAAGCCTGCAACTGTTGGGCAAGAGGGCAAGAGCTTTGCCGGACCCTCACTTGGCGAATCTGGGCGCTGCCAACCAGCTTGGAGTTCCCGTCGGTGACAAAGCCTAAAGATGAAAACCAGGAGAGTGAATCTAGCATGTCCCATCAGCTCTACTTCTTCCACGTTTCATGCGCCATTCCCTTCTCTCCCTCAGCGCTGTCCCTTGTCCCTACACAGCCCCTTCAGGTCTCCCCAGCATCCTAACTTGGCCACGCTGTGCTGCAACTTCCCTGTGCTTCCAGAACAATCCTTCTTACGCTGAATGAGATCTATGCTAATCGCTCATGTGGAAACCTTCAACGGCGCCTCCTTTCCTTGCACTTCTGAGGTCCCTCGTGATCTGGCCCCTGTTTATCTCCCCTGCTTTGCTTCTCACTGCTCCTTAGTTTAAATCCTACATGGCAGCCACACTCGGCTCCCTGCAGTGCCAGGAACGTGCCATGGTATCAAGCTGGGATTTCCTCAGTTGCTCCTTCTGCCCGGAAAATTGGTTTTGCCTGGCTGATCCATGCTCAGTTACCTCTCATTAGAAAGTTCTCCACTCTGCAGGGGCGAGGAGGGAGGGAGGGGGAGGGGAGAGGAGGGGGAAGGAACCTCCCTGTGCGCATGCACAGCCTTCTGAGGGTCTCTCCTTCAAAGCGTGGGGTCCTGCAGTGGTTGGTTTTCTTATGAGGCTGAGGTTGGCATCAACCACATGATGTTGCCTTGCTGTTGCCCCACACCTGTCCCTCAATAGGAGCATGCACGAGGAGACCGGCACACGGTCCCAGGGCGAGGGGACTGTACCTGGGAGAGGACTGTACAGGTTGCTCACGAGGGTGGTGTTGGCCCATTCAAAGAACTCTTGGAAGCTCAGCACGCCTGAAAAGCCTCTGGTGAAGCTGCGCTCGAGGTGCCTGTTGAAGTGGTAGGTGCTGGGGTCCCTCTGCCCGTAGGCCACCAGCAGCAGCATCCACAGGAAGCCCAGGTACGCTGGGGAGGCAGGCACAGCCCCCGTCAGGCAGGGCCCCCGACTTCCACCCAGTCCGGGGCAGGAAATGTGCTCAGGACAGTCGAGGCCTTGTAGACCAGCCCCTGGCCCCTCTGGTGACAATGGAACCAATGCTTATGGAGGTGGCAGAGAGGCATAAAGTCACAGACCACGGGGCCTCCTGCTTGGGTGCAAATCCGGGCTCTGCCGCTTCCTATCCAAGTGCCCTTCACGAGTGCCTCCAACCCTCCGAGCCTCACTCTCCTCATCTGTGAAATGGCCGCAGTAACTCTATGACATGGGCTTGTGACGAAGGCATTAGTTAACATCCCCTTTATAAGCGCGTAAAGCAGTGCCTGCACAGCGTGTGTGTCATGTAAGTTTCTTAAGTAGAATTTTTAAAAAATGGGGCATTTGCCATGTTACATTGCAGAGGATGCCGTAGGGAAGCAGACATGTTTCCTGCCCCTGTGGTGCTCACCTGTCCCGCTGGACACAGGCGAGTGGGGCGTGAGGGCCTATCAGGTGCAAAGATTTAGGTTAGGGGGCTGGATATCACAAACCACACGGCGGGTGCAGGTTCCTGCTGAACCAGAACCTCTGGGCCCGGGGCCTGGGAATCTGCATTCCAAGAACCCCTCCCCCAGGGCCTTGGGTGGATGCCAAGGAGCAGGACCACTCAGGGGTGTGCACTACACGCTCTCCCGTGGTCCCCACTGCCCACCTGGCACCCACCTGTCACACACCTTGTCCTGGTTCCCTTCCCCCGAGCACATCCCAGGATCACCTCCCAGATCAGCTGCCTGCACCCAGATCTGCTTCTGGGAGACCCAGACTCAGATGCACGTTCGGGTTTGCATGTTTCTGGGCAGGGGGCCACGGGAAGCCTCTCCAAAGACACTGTGTTTTGGCTCAGATTTAAAAAAATCAGAGGAAATAACCAGAAGAGGAGGTGGGGAGGGGGTGAGCACCCCCCAGGCAGGTGAAATTTTACATACTGAGCAGAGGCCAGGGGTCAGAAGCGTGCCTGGGTCTCCGGTGTGGCAGAGGCCACTGTGACTGCCGCTCAGGGCACAGGAGCCCAGAGAGGGCACTCGAGGTGGCTGGAGCTACTGGAGCCACAGTAGGGAGTTTGGACTTTGTCCTTAAGGACCATGAGGGGCCACTGGAGGATTGTACATGTAGGGGAGAAGCTGGGGTGTGGGGACACCTAGGGAAACCGAGGCCCAGGGCGGCGTGGGGGCTTGTGGAAGGTTGCGCCGTGCACGTGTCTGTTCCGGGCTGGGCTGAGCGCAGCGGGCGGGAGGCGGCATACCCAGGATCTCCCTGACCAGGGCAAATGCTTTCTGTTCCTTGAGGCGGGTGGTTTTCATCTGCTCTATGGCGGCGGCCAGAGGTGGCTGGTAGACGTCCCTGCTGCTGTTTCTTCGTGCGCGGAACACGGCGTAGGGGTCTGTGGAAGCGAGGACATCAGGACAGTCCCCCAGGGGCGCAGGGGAACCAGGCTCCACCTCTCCCACCAGGTGCAACGGGCTCCCCCTTCCTCTTCCTTGAGGGTCGTTTCCCACCTCTACCCTCCGCGCCTCTGCTGTGCCATCCCAGGGCGCGGAGTCACCTGCCGTCCCCACTGCGGGTTCTCCCATGCGGAGCCACAAGTGCCCTCTCCTCCCTGAAATCTTACTGGCCCCGGGACATCCTCCCTGACACTTCCAAAACTTTGACGGATTCAAGGACGAGGGTGACGAACGTGTCAAAGTCCTGTCGTATTTATTTCCGAGTATCTTCCTTTCCTATCCACTTTATCAAGTTATCCTTTTATAAAACTCATCCACTGGAAGTCTACAGTGCAAAGATTTCAGTAAAGCGATATCACCACCATCCGGTCTTAGGACATTTTCAACAGCCCAGAGGGTTCCCTCGTGCCCCGGGGAAGTCAGTGTCCCCTCCCCGCCCCCTGCCCCCAGCCCACACAGCTGCCTTCTCCCTGCACCTCATAGATAGATTGGCTGTCAGGGGAATCACACAGCAGGTCCTGTCTCGTATGTGGCTCCTCTCAGCACAGTGCTTTGGAGTTTGTCCACGTCGTTGCGTGTCTTCGTGGTTAGTTCCTACGTATTGCTGAGGAGTATCGTGGGGTGGATATACTACCCTTCATTTATCCATTCACCAGTGGAGAGGCATTTTTGGATGGTTTTAGTTTTGTTCATTGTGACCAGTGCTGCTATGAACATTTCCATACAAGCATTTGTGTGGACACATATTTTCATTTTTCTTTTTTTTTTTGAGACAGAGTCTCGCTTTGTTGCCTGGGCTAGAGTGAGTGCCGTGGCATCAGCCTAGCTCACAGCAACCTCAGACTCCTGGGCTTAAGCGATCCTCCTGCCTCAGCCTCCCGAGTAGCTGGGACTACAGGCATGCGCCACCATGGCCGGCTAATTTTTTCTATATATATTTTAGTTGTCCAGATAATTTCTTTCTATTTTTAGTAGAGATGGGGTCTCGCTCTTGCTCAGGCTGGTCTCGAACTCCTGAGCTCAAACGATCCTCCCGCCTCGGCCTCCCAGAGTGCCAGGATTACAGGCGTGAGCCACCGCGCCCAGCCTCATTTTTCTTGGGTACTTTCCTAGGAGTTGCTAAATATCTTTTGGCTATTACAGAGGAAGCTGCTATGAATGTTCGTGTACAAGTTCCTACCTAAAAATAAGTTTTTATTTCTCTGGGATAAATGCTCAAGAGTGCAATGTCTGGGTCTTCGGGTGAGTCCATTTGTCAGTTTGAAAGGAACTACCCAACAATTTTTCAGAGTGGCTGTACCATTTACATTCCCGCCAGCAACGTATGAATGCGCCAATTTCTCCATGTCCCTGCCCCCGCTGGTGTTCCCACTGTTTTTCTCTTTATCCATTCTGACACGTGTGTGTTGACCCAGCTGTCTTTGGGATCCATGCCCTTCTGTGCATGCTTCCCTGCCCCTATACCAGCATTTGTCACCTCCTGCCTGGACCACTGCAATAGCTTCCCTACTGGCCTCTCCATTGCCATTTTTGACCCACAACCTCTGGTCTCCAAGGTCAATCACAGTAACCTTTCTAAAAATCACAAAACAGATCATGCCACTCTCCTACTTAAAGCCCTCTAAAATTCCAGCATTGCCCCGGCTCCTCCACTGCCCTGCGTGGTCTATTTCCCACCTACCTCTTCACCTTCACCTTGAACCATTCTCCCCCTGTCCAATTCACCACGCTCCAGCCACACTGTCAGTAATTGCTGTCAAATGACAAGTTCCCACCCCAGGGCCTTTGCACGTGCCTCCTTCCCTTCCCTCTCCTTTAGGAGACGGCTTAGGTTCTGCTTCTGCAGGGGCCTGCACTCTCTTGTTCTTCCCCAACCTTGCTCATCATAATTCACACTTCTTTGTCTACTTGTGTATTTATTTGCTTAATGTCGTCTCCCCGGATGGGCTGTTCATCCCAAGGGCAGTGACCTGTTCCATCCAGTCAGGCAGTGCTGTGTTGCCTGGGGCTGGGGGTGTGAACAAGGATTGACTCCAAATGGCTTAGAGAAAACCTCTTGGGGTGATGAAGGTATTCTAAATCTGAATTGTGGTGATGGTCACATAACCTATAAATTTACTAAAATCTACGAATTGTGCACTTACAATGGGGTGAATTTTATACAAATTACCTCCCCAAGCCATCACACTGCCTGGCACCCAGCCCTGAAGAATTGCCAAAGGAATGATTGAATGAATATTTAATTGGTCAGGAGGCTGGCATCTCTTTAGAGAAACATTACGCTTTTGTCTTGAGAAGACGTTAATGGACCTCTTGGGTCTGCAAATCCAAAACCCTCTCCTAGAATGGAAGAATACAGGCCCAGGAGGAGGTAACCCCACTGCACAACGATGTATGTGCATGAGCTTTTTGTTTCTTCCTGTTTTATTTTCCCTGAAAGTCAAGATCTCTGCATCTTCAATTATCAGACTATTGATTGTGTTTTGTTTGCTTGTTTGTTTTTATCATTCTCTTATCATCAGCACCCTTGGAAGTTTGGGCTGGAAAGTGAGAAGTCAGGTTGGGAAGAAGGGGACTGACTGGGGCTGATAGCAGGACTGTATTCCAATGAAACTTTATTTACAAAAACAGGCCGTGGGTGAGATTTGGCTCACTGGCTATAGTTTGCAGACCTCTGTCCTAGAAGTCTAATTTACAGCCACTTTTTGCAGCCCATCTGCAAACTGAGTCTTTTTTCGATTTTCATTCTAAAGCCCAGAGCCCTGAGTCCCAGAGAAGAGAGCTGCTGCGTGGAATTCCACAGAGACGACAGGACTGCCCATGTGGACAGCTCAGCCCAAAGATACTTCTGGCTGAAGGGTCGTGCACGGGTGTCAGGGGGTAAGGCTGGGGAGGGAAGGGACAAGGCTGCTCGGGAGACAATGACGGAGTCTTTTTTTTTGGCTGTTTTGGGGTGAAAGGCTGATGGGGAGCAAAGGTCTGAGGATCCAGCCTCAGGCCAAGACCCCCCCACCCTCCACCCCCCAAGTCTGCCGGCCAGGTGAGGCACGGTACCTGGGCCCGACAGACGTCCTGGCAGGGGGGCCGCAGTCTCCTCCTCCTCGTCCACTTTCCTCAAGACCAGCGCAAAGAAAGCAGCGAATCCCAGCACCTGAAAAAGACCCAGGGGGACCCCACGCCCACACTGGTGACTCTCACAGCCTGGTCCGAGGGTGGTGGTTACAAAGCGTGAGCGACAACACCCTTGCATGGCGTGCTGAGCCACCAAACAGACAGAGGGGCTGGTGAGTCCTTGAAGTCCCCAAGCCTCCCCAGCTGCCGCTCGCCTGACGGAGGTCCCCCATCTCTCAGCAGGGAGCATCTGCCCTTGGGCCCCGTCCCCGTCCCCCTCGCTTTCTTTCTGCTTCTGTGTTAATAATTGTTAAAAAACACAGGTGGGTCCTGTGGTTTGGCCGAGGAGGGAGAGGCTCACCCACGCCCCTGTTCTTAATATGCTCCCAGCCTGGCGTTGGCGGGAGGTGTCAGGAGTTTTTGGGGTCTCATGATGACGGCTGTTCAGGGCACAATGGGGGACCAAGGGGATTTGGTGACATCCCATAAGCATAAAGATTTCTATCTTTCTTTATTTATTTAGAGACAGAGTCTTGTTGTGTCACCCAGGCTGGAGTGCAGTGGTGTCATCATAGCTCCCTGCAGCCTCGAACTCCTGGGCTCAAGTGTTCCTCCTGCCTCGGCCTCCCAGAGTGCTAGGATTACGGGCATGAGCCACTGCGCCTAGCATGACCATGACTTCTTAACCTCAAGTTTTCTCACCTATAAAATGGAGGTGAGAATCTTGAGGGTGACGGTGACTGTGAAATGCCAGTATCCCCGTAAAGCATTAAGCTTGGGTTATTAGAGCAACTGGCCTCATTCTACTTCCTGCCCCAGGGGCTGCACAGAGGTGGCGCCTCAGTATGTTTGCTGAATGAATAAGTGAATGAATGGGCAAAGCCCAAGGACAAGACTGTTAGCGGGAAGGGAAGGGCCGCCACGTCGGGTGGGGTTCTGACCTTTAGGGGCTGGGTGACGAACACGCTCTCCACGAAGGAGACAGCCATGGAGAGGAGCCACCTGAGGGAGCTGGCCCGCCCGTAGTGCAGGCCGTAGAGCATGGTGAAGAAGGCCGCCACGCCACTGGTGGCTGCCACCAGGAGCCAGCCCACCAGGACGCACCACCAGGGCAGGCCACCAGGGGGCCTGCTCACCCGCAGGGAACTGCAAAGGAAGCAGACGGACATAGTCAGTGTGGTCCCAGCGGGCTTGGGGTCAGATCCCACTCTGCCCCCACCAGCTGCTTGATCTTGGCCAATCTCCTGGGCCTCCCAGACCCTCTGTTTTCTCCTCTGTAATCTGCACCTACCTTGAAGGGCAGTTCTATAATCTACTGAATGCAAAAGCAGTCATATTTGTTCCATGCTTGCTAGGGGCCTGTCCTTGTGCTAGCTGCTTTACACAGACTGGCTCTGTTACTCCTCATGGCAAGCCTAGAAGGCCGGCACTGTATCATTTTTACAAGGTTTTTACGATGAAAATTTCTCATCATACAAAAATTAGTAAACAAAAACTCCCAGGCATTCATCAACTGGTTTCAACAACCATCATCACCTTGTCATACTTTCACACTGATTTCACCTGCCCTCAACCTCTGGGTTATTTTTCTAGGGGGAGGGGCTGAAATACTTAAAAATAAATTCCAGACATAATACAAAATCATCACTAATTACTTCATCACAAAAGCGGTCATTTTCTTATTAAATTACAATCCTGTTGTCACATAAAATGAACAGTCATCCCTTAATGTCATCTAATAACCTGTCTGTATTCAAATTTAGCTGGTTATTTAAAAATTATAGTTTAAGTTTGAATCAGGAGATAGGCATTATTATTCCCATGTTGCAGATGAGGAGACTGAGGCTCAGAGAAGTTTAGGGACTGGTCCCAGGGTGCACAGCTAGGACACAGCCCACATGAAAACGGTTATGAACTAGAACGTGCTGAACGAAGGGCTCTAAGTGCCTTCCAGCAAATACCCCTGTTCACACCTGGTCTCCCTGAGTGTTCGCAGGAATCCTGCACCATTTCTGCCGGGGGAGGTCTGGGTGGACGTCCTTCAAAGGTTGTTCAGGATGCGCTTTCTGGCAGGCCCCAGGCGGTGGAGGGCAGGTGCCCACTCAGCACCCAGGGCAGAGGATTACCTGGTGTGCGCTGGGGCCAGGGTGCCCGGCTGTCCCCCGAGGCAGCCCTTCAGGGCCTGCAGCTGCCGGAGGGCCCGGGGGTGGCTGTGGTGCTGGGGGAAGCCTCGGGGTCCCACCAGCCGCAGCTCTTGCTCCACGTGCTCCAGCTGAAGGTAGAGGCACTGCCTGTAGACACTGTCCTTCCAAGGGCCCCTGGGCGCCACCTCGGGCTTGGGGTGCTGCGTTTTCTCTGGGGGACAAGGGGGAGAAGGATCCGCTTGTGCTGATTCACAGAGCAAACCAGCTGCAATGAAAATGACAGTAATAGTAGCAGCTTTCAGGTATCCAACACTAGCTACATGGCAAGGGTCACAAGGCCAGTTAGGAGATGAATGTTTCTCTTGTAGACTTTTATCAGGGACATGCTCGAAATTTCCTCCCACATCGAGAGTGGAGAGGAGAATGGCACACCCGTGTCCTGCTGCAACAGTTACCGACATTTGGCCAATCTTGTCTCATCTCTTTTTTTTCCCCCTGGAATATTTTAAAGCAAATCTTAGACATACTATTATCTCATCTGCAAATACTTTAATATGGTAAGATTTGAATTGAAACCCTGTTTTGCCTAGTGCCAAAGATAACGTAAGCCTTAATCTTGGGTGTTTAACTTTTTCTTAAACTATTGAAGATTTCAAACATACAAAAGTGCAGAAAATGATGAGATGAAGCCTCACAGCCTTAAATGATCAACTTGTGGCCAACTGCCTCACCCACCTCTCACGTACCCTCTCCATGTGGATCATTTTGAAGCGAATTCCACAGCTCATATCATTTCACTAAGTTAACCATGATGGCATTATCATTTTTTTTCTTTTTTTTTTTGAAACAGAGTCTTGCTTTGTCACCCAGGCTGGAGTGCAGTGGTATCATCATAGCTCACTGCAGCCTCAAACTCCTGGGCTCAAGCAAATTCCTGGGCTCCTCAGCCTCCCGAGTAGCTGGGACTACAGGTTCTCACCACCACATCCGGCTAATTTTTCTATTTTTAGTAGAGACGGGGTCTCACTCTTGCTCAGGCTGGTCTCAAACTCCTGAGCTCAAGCAATCCTCCCACCTCAGCCTCCCAAATGCTAGAGATATAGACATGAGTCACCATGCCCAGCCTAAAAAAAATTTTTTAAAACATCTTTCTTGTTCAGCTGGTGGTCAGGATGAAAGACAAAATAAAAATAAAAAAACAAACAAAAACTCATCTTTTTTTGTTTTAAATTACAGAGGTAACACATATTCATTGTAAGAAAAAAAACCCAAAACACATTAGAACAGGCCCTGTGCCTTTTAAAAGAAACTCGGCCTCCGTAAGTGGAACCAGGCCTGGGTCCGGGGGCCCTGAGCTGGGAGGGTGGCGTCCAGGGACATGTTCCCCTGTGGCAGCAGGGCCTGGCACTCGACCAGCATTTATCTTCCCGAGACGTGTGTGAAACTGTATGTAAAACATGGCACGATGGAGCCCCCTTCGCCTAGTCACCAGTGCGGGGCGAATAAGGAAATATGTGCGTGTAAGGAGGGCTGTGGCCGCATGTTTGCATCTCTGACCCTGACTCTGACCGGGTCACATGCTGGTTAAATGCCCACAGCAAGGTCAACCCCACCCCTCTCTGACTGGAAGCCTCGTCCTGCACCCTCCCGACCTGGGCCTCCCTTACGGAAGCTCCGGCTGCAGATTCCAGCATCAACACCCTTTGTTTTGCAAGGTTTCTGCTCACGTTTCCAGAAGATACCGTCACTGCCAATCGTAACACACTTCCTGAACACCTGCCTTGTGTCAGGCTGGGGTCTAAGCATTTTACATATCTCATGATCTGATTCAGTCCTCCCAACAAGCCAAGGAGCTAGGCAGATCGATAGCCCTATTTTATAGGGGAGGAAACGAAGTCTCAGAGAGGTTGAGCAACTTGTCTGAAGTTGCACAGTTGCTGTTGCAGCTGGGAGATCCCAAGGATCTGGCCAACTCCAGAGCTCTCGTACTGAAGGTCTGCAGCCCGGGCCACTGTGTGCAGCTGTGACTGCCAAGGCCCCCAGACTCAGGCCAAGTGCAAGCAGAGTCCTGCAGGGACCACCTTCACGGGCAGCCCATGCTGTAGGCTGGGAGGTTTGGGCTGCTCCCCTGAGGAAGGGACGCTTAAGCCAAGACTAAAGATTGAGCAGGAACTGGCCAGGCGAAGCGAGGAGAAAGAACATTCTAGACTACAGGACCAGCATGTGTGAAGGCTGTTAGTGGGAAGGCAGCTGTGGCCCAAGCAGGGGCTGGTGAGGGACACTCGGGTCTGGCTTCTTGGCCCCCTAGTGATGCAGACACGGCCCCTCGCCCTGTCTCCACCTGGCCCCAAAGTGCCACTTCTCTCGGCACAGAAATGTCCGGGACTCACCTTTCACTCGGAAGACCCCAACAGTGGGTGTTACAGGGTCCTCTCTCTCTGTGGGCTCCTTCCAGAACACCTGCCCTGCTGTGCTCTGTGGACAAATGACGTCTTCCACCAAGGCCAGGAGGTAGTTGATGTCCATCAAGTTCACCGGGTCCCAGCCCGAGGCAGGGGGTGGCACCTTCAGGGCTTTGAACAGGGAGCTGACAAGTCTCCGTACATCCTGCGAGGCAGCCCGGGGTTGAGTGGATGTGAGCCGAAGGTCAGGGGTGCAGCGCAGGGGCCACGGGCATGCCCCGGCCAGCAGTCTGCACGGGAGCCCGCACTGCCCTCCCCCTGAGCCCCGAGATCGGCCTCCCCGAGCTTCCCTCTGTCACCTCCAACATCCCTCTTCTGGGGTCTGAACTCATTCCAGGCTGTATTCCTGTGGCACATAGTAGGTGCTTAATAAGAGCTCATCAAGTGTAAGCAGTCTCTTCTGTGGGCTGGAATATTTCGCATAGTAGGTACTCAGAAAGTGTGTGTGTACGTGTGTGTGCATATGCGTGCACATGCATATATGTGTGTGTTCTTGCATGTGTATGTCTGGGTCTGTGTGTGTATGTTTGCATGTGAGTGTGCACGTGTGTATGTGTACGTGTGCACGTGTGCGTGTGCATGCATTTGTATGTGTGTATCCACTTGATACATCCTGACAGCTGATGCTGTCAGACCACGCGGGGCTGCCAGCCCCCACGCCCCACCCACACCCCACTTCTGCCGAGGCTACAGCACACTCCCAGCGCTAGCTGTGCTTGCAGACATGCCTTGGTCACCGCTTCAGGCGTCAGGAGACCATCCTCCATGGGCTGTGGTGAGGGGGTCAGGCTGGGGGCCCCCCTGTCCCCTTTCCCAGTGTTCTGCTCCTTTGCGGCCCGAGGACGGGCATTTCGGAAGATCTGAACGATGAGGAGGTTGATGGGGAACATGAGGATGGAGCTCTCCAGACCAATCATCACCTCCTGCCACGTGAATTCAATTTCACCTGGGGACAGGGAGGGAAGGGGTCAAAGGGGAGGGGCCACCCCCCAGGCCCAGTCCCCTCTGCCCCTCCTAGAGGTGGCTGTGCAGTGAAGGGTTCACCCTGCCTAGTGCCTGGGAGGTCACCTCTAAGCCCTCAGGTGTCCTGCCTGGTAAGGGTGTCTCTGTTTGCCTGGGGCCTTGGGCCAGGCCAGACAGTCTGTGCTAAGGGTGTGATTTATGGTAGGGCCTGGGCCACCTGGTGTCAGCTCAACCCCTAGAGGGCTGGGGGCTAAGGTCAGCCCTGTGGGTGGTCAACCACGTCTACATGACGGAGCCCCAGTGACGACTGTGGACACCAAGACTGGGGGAGCTTCCCTGGCTGGCAACAATTAATGTCACACATCAATGTTGGGAGAAGTTAGTGCTACCCATGGCTCCACTGGGAAGGACAGCTGGAAGCTCACGCCTGGTCTCTCCTGGACCTCTTCCCTTTGCTGATTTTAACCTGTATCCTTCTGCTGCCATAAACCCTAACTATGAGCGCACTGGCTTTTCTGAGTTCTGTGAGTCCTGCACTGAATCATGGAACCTGAGGGTGGTTTGGGGACCCTGGAGTAGCCCTGGCATTGCTGGCGAGGCAAAGGCTCATGTCCACCAGCCACTGGCCCTGCCCACCACAGCACCGGGTGTTACCCAAGTCCATCTTTTGCTCAGCCGGGTCCTGGGGGACGCCCCAGAACATGATGCTGGTGAGCATGGTGCAGAGCAGCAGGGACAGGCAGCAGGACGCCCTCTGCACGCGGGTGAAGTTGCTCCGGGCCGAGCTGCTGAAGACCGAGTACCAGATGTGTCCGTCCCGGAAGCCCGCAGACGTCTTCGTGAAAAACAGGTGGCTTCGGGCAGGCAGAGAGAGAGGGACAGGCATTTAGGGAGACAGGAATGGGGAGAGGTTGGTCTCTTTGGAGCAATCCTGGGATGAAAAGGAGGGATTTGCTTCTAAGATTTATCGTAGAAGAAATACACGTGACAGCAGCATCACTTAGAGTTGAGGATGGAGACTCTGGAAAGAGCCGGATTGGAACCCTAGACGCCCCTTTTACCGGCTGCGCGGCCTCGGGCAAGTTACTTTCCTCTTTGTACCTCAGATTACTTGCCTGTAAAATGGGGATAATAACAGAGCCCATCTCACTGGATGGTTACAAGGATCAAACAGATAACTTTTGTAAAGCATTTGCGACAGTGGCTGGCATATCAGTGATCGTTCAATCAATGTTAGCATTATTATTGTTGCTATAATTTTAATAGAATAATTATTAATATAATGTAATTGCTTTTGTTATAATTAGACCATTAGAGTACAGTCATTAAAAATCCCAGGCTCTGGGTTCAGACTCAGGTTCAAACCCGGTTCAATTTGAGAGAATAAAAATCACAGGGCAGGATCTCTGAACATGACGCCACGTTCTCTGTAAGAATTATTTCCCTAAGAGCAGAATGTTGTTTAACCCTAGGAGACACTCAAGGGCCCAGACAGTGCAGACAGTGTGCAGGGCTGACATTCCCGGCTAGCACCTGCCCTGATTCGTCACGGCCAGCACCCCTCAAGGCTGCCCAATATTTTGGCCACCACTGTGGGGTGCGTCGATAAGCTGGACTTGGAGTAGAGGTACACAAAGATGGAGGAGGCCAGTTTCCAACATCAGTGACTTTTCATGTTATCATTCTAGACATTCAGCAAATCCTTGCTGAGCCTGGTGCTCTGTGCCAGGCAGTCTGCGGGCACCCGAGATTCCTGGAGGGGTTGCCGTGGTCCTGCCTCGAGAGAGCTCCCGGGCCAGTTTCCAGGCATCACACGTTTTGATGCAACAAGGTGATACTATTTGCTGCTGTAATTGAACACTTCCGCTGAACCACGCACTACACTAAGCATGTTACACCCATTGTTTCATGGAATCTGCACAAGAGCCCTTTGTGGTCGGGACATGGAAAAAGTTATTTGTCAGAGGCAGAGGCTGAGCCCTGCAGAGGTTCTTCATTCAAGGGCCATGCAGCAAGGCAGTGGCAGGCGTGTTGGATCCACAGGCCACGCCCATATTGGTATTATACCTTTTTGGGGCCTAAGTCTCTTTCATTCAGACTTTTTCCCACTTGGAGGCTGAAGTGGGCAGCTGGGAGGAGAAGTCACCTGAATAAATGCATCCAAACAGACTTAATGGGCCGGGCACAGTGGATCACGCCTGTAATCCTAGCACTCTGGGAGGCCAAGGCGGGAGGATTGCTTGAGCTCAGGAGTTTGAGACCAGCCTGAGCAAGAGTGAGACCCTGTCTCTACTAAAAATAGAAAAAATTAGCTGGGCGTGGTGGTGCACCCCTGTAGTCCCAGCTACTTGGGAGGCTGAGGCAGGAGGATTGCTTGAGCCCAGGAGTTTGAGGTTGCTGTGAGCTAGGCTGACGCCTCGGCACTCTAGCCCAGGTGACAGAGCAAGACCCTCTCTCAAAATGCCCAGCGATATGAGAATGGGTGAATTAGTTGTGGGACATCCATACTATGGAAGCCAATAAGAAAACCATTTTATAACCACAGAACCAGTCCAATCTATTTCAACTCTGGCGTAATAAAATGGTGAGTTGTTTTTCAGTTGCCACGAATGCTCAGGTTGCAGGTCAGGTAACCTGAGCATGCCCAGATGAACCAAGTGTGCCCAATTTGTGACCCCAGAGCCAGCGGGAACTAGAGAGTCAGCTACAAGCAGAACCAAAGTAGTTGGATCAGGGAACGAGGACCAAATTAAGACATAAGCATTGGCATCAGCTCATGGCATGAGCCAATCAGATCACACCTTCCTGCATCACCTCATGGCATGAGCCAATCAGATCACACCTCCTGCATCACCTTATTATAAGATCCAATCAGATTACTCCCCATTACCCTCTCCCTATAAAACGCGCCCCAGCCCCCAGCTCAGGGAGACATATCTGGGCATTGCCTCCTGTCTCCTCACTGGTCAACTCACAGCAAAGCTTTTCTTTTCTCAAAAGCCAGTGCCATGGTGTTGACTTCTATGTGCATCGGGAAGCAAGCCTTTGCTTCTCAGTAACAGTTTGACCCATATACTCCCAAAAGGATGCTCATGATATATTACTAAAGGAAAAGGCGACACATGTAATGTGTAATGTGCACTTAAAATGATATAAAATGAACAACCGTCCACGGTGCTGAGTGTGTGTGCACATTTGTACCTGCTAATGGGAGTTTGGAGACCAATGTGGAAAGCAGGAACATGGCAGCAGAGAGTATGGATGGGGAAGTGACTAACCAAGGGAAGCATTTGCTGAAAGGTCCATCTAGGGTAAAACATCACCAAAAATGAGCCCCAAATGGCCAGGTATTGAACCACCATGCAAATCAGTCTGTTCACTAATATAAAAAACTTTATTCAGCGACATTCATAAGGAAGGAAGGATAACTGTGCCTACCATTCTCACCACCTGGACAGTTTTGTTTTGGGGGACCCACACCCCTCCAGGCCCTCATTCTTAACAGGAGAAACTGATTGGTCATTACTGTCACAAACTGAAACCCACCCAGGCCTGCTAGCTGAACGTACTTTTATTTGGCTGCAACTGAATTGCGATGCAACTTCCCTTGAGATGAAAGAACAAAGTAATGAGAATTTGCTTTTTTTTTTTTTTTTTTAAAAGTACCTGAATTGTTTCCTGTCCTGCTCCGTGGCCACTGGAAATACCTTGTTGAGGACACAGTCTCCAACATCGACGGACAGCCACGAATTGCAGAGGAAATACCACTTCTGGTCCATTGCCAGGTCATAGACCAGTACCCGGCTCACGTACCTGGAGGAGGGACCCACAGATCTGAGGACAAGGTGCGTGTGGAGGGGGTGTATTGGGGACGAGACTTCCTTGGACCCCATGAAGGCAACACCTTTGCAAAACCCAACAACAAGAGCTCCTGGAAAAAGACTGTATTTTTTCTTCATTGTTCTTGGTGCCTGGATCAAAATTGGCTTCAGGCAGGAAGTGCAGCTAGTACAGAGAGCTATCTCTGGGAAGCTGGCACATTGTCACAAATACACTGCAAGTGGGAGCCTTTGAAACTATTAACCCCTCTACATGGCACCAAGCCCAGGGCCAGTGTCCAGGCACGATCAAGCAAAGCCAAGTTGGATACTGGAGTGCACAAAACATGGTCCTCGCTTGAGTTTCTAACCAGAGAGTGAGCCCACCATCTACCTGGGGCTCAGGACTTCAAGGGCATCATCTGACCTGATTTGGATCTTTGAGGCATGGGGAAGAATTGAAATCATCTTGCCTGTCCTGGGATGCTGCAATAGCCACTCTTTATTAAGTGTTTGCTACATGTTGGGGACTAGGCTAAGATGCCCTTGCCATGCATTTTCTCATCTCAGGGATCACAGCCCCATGAAGGATGCAAAAGCCACCTCTGTCAAGGTCACGTGTTATCCTGAGGTGGCCAACATCCAGTGATGAGGTGCTTGCTGTTATCAGGACCTGGGCATGTATGTCCAGCTAGGGACAGTTCCAGAGCTCCCCCAGGGGTCAGACGGACTGTCCTTGGGCTGCATCACAGCCCAATCTCTCCCTCTGCCCATCCTGCCTCCCTCCCGCCCTTCCCAGGTGCTGGTCCCAGGTGCCTCTTAATAAATGCCCTGCTTGCTCAACTCCATCTTGGAGTCCACTTCCTGGGAACTGACCTATGGCTGAGGCACTTAATGTGTTAACTTTAATCCCTTGGGTGAACTAAAGACAGCAGTATAAATGCTGTGTCTTTCTAAAGCTGCCAGCTGCTGATGGGTGGTCAGACTGGACACCATTCATCTGGGTCACTAGTTTTGGCCTCAGACAGAATAGGGAAGACCTTGCTCTGAACTTGCCAGCTGTGTGACCTTAGGCAGGTCACAGATTGATGCACAGAAGCACCAAGAGTGAGGCTGGCACCAGACCGCAGGGCTGCAACTTCCAGTCTTTCTCCTAGGTACTGACCCAGTTTGTGTGGACTATGAAATACAGCGGGCCTCTCTGACCCTCGGTTTCCTCATCTGTGAAATGGAGATCCATTCTATGTGTCTTACAGAGGCTTGTGAAGATCAGGAAGGCAGCAAATGCAGAGCGCCCAGCCCTGGGTCTAGTGCTTTGTAGGTCGTCATGGTTCGCCTGCCCCAGACTCACCAGGATGGCTGATCCCCTGAGTTGTCATGCCATAGCCTGAGGCTCTGCAGTTCCCCCAGGGGGAACAGGGTGGAGAGTAGGAAGGCATCCACTCCTCCTCGCTCAAAAACCGGGGTGTCAGGGTCAGACAAGTGGTGGGGCTCACTCTCTCCATCGAGGCCATACAGAGTGACAGTCACCTGAAATCCAGAGTCGACTCCACTTGGTAATCGAGCCTCACTGGCCCTTGCTGCATTGGAAGTGGCCAAAAAGCTATGAAGCACGGCCCCTTTACCCTCTCCTCCCACGATGGACCTGCTCAGGTTATTTTTTCAGTTGTCTGCAGATTTGGGATGACACTATCTGCATTCACACCTTCAAAATCACCTTAACTCATAAAATGCTTCCTGGAGACCTCTCCAAACTCCCCGCATATTTATTTGCAAGGGCTACAGGGCAGGCACTGGTTCCCCTTCCCCAATAATTATATTCCCAGTGGCCCTCAGGGTGCCCGGCACTGCGAATTGTACAGTCAGGCACCTTCGAGGATGTGGCTGCCCCTCGCCGGTGTCCCGTGTAGACCGTCACCAGGTAGTGGTACTGGGCAAAGGGATCGTTGTCCTCCAGCACTGTGACCTTCACCTGGACAGAGCACAGCATTAGAACAGCCCTGCTCAGGTACTTGTCCATTGCACCCCAGATGGGAGTGAGCTGGGCATTTGTGACAATTAAA
The DNA here is from genome assembly GCF_020740605.2 of Lemur catta. Classification (NCBI taxonomy): domain Eukaryota; kingdom Metazoa; phylum Chordata; class Mammalia; order Primates; family Lemuridae; genus Lemur; species Lemur catta. The sequence continues at coordinate 13,540,441 of NC_059147.1, read as the reverse complement.
GGGCCAGACCCTTTAATTATGAGTGCTACTTATTCGTCAGGTGAGAGCTGCTCTTTACAAAAGCAGGATTTCAAGTAAAAAATATTGGCAAGATAAAAAAGCACAAGTGCATTCTTCTTTTTTCTTTCTTTCTTTCTTTTTTTTTTTTTTGAGACAGAGTCTTGCTCTGTTTAATTTGATGAGAAAGAGGCTGAGGGGCCAGTTTGCCTGAGACAGTCCCAGGGGTCCAGGCCTCTCAGCTCACCACCTGGAGCCCCTGCAAGGGGACACCCCCCGCTCCTCACTCCCCTTCCCAGGGACCGCACAACCTCACCTTGGCCTGATCCTGCGCGTCCTTCCGCCGCGCCCAGATCACCACCAGCACGTAGACCACGCAGAGGCAGCCCACGGTGGTCACCACCACAGGGTTGTCCTCGAAGGTGGCAAAGAGCTCAGCTGTCTGGCGGACGTCGACGGCATTGGGCATCACCAGGAAGGTGCTTCCGAAGAAGGTGAGGTGGTCGCAGAGGCAGTGCACCTGGGAGGGGCTGGTCCTCGGCCCCACCTGCAAGCCCCGCAGAGGCTGTGGCTGGGGCGCTGGGGGCTCATCCCCGGCTCCCTCCAGCCCCGGGGAGGGGAATGAAGTTCTCCTTGAGGGAAGGACACTAGAATGGGGCGTGGTGGGGGGCACTGCGGGGACACCAGCTTCAGGATGGCCTTTTGGGCTTTTTAAATTAAAAATTCATTTTCAGGCCGGGCGTGGTGGCTCACAGCTGTAATCCTAGCACTCTGGGACGCTGAGGTGGGAGGATCGCTCGAGGTCAGGAGTTCGAGACCAGCCTGAGCAAGAGCGAGACCCTGTCTCTACTAAAAAATAGAAAGAAATGATTTGGACAGCTAAAAATATATATAGAAAACATTAGCCAGGTGTGGTGGCGCATGCCTGTAGTCCCAGCTACTCGGGAGGCTGAGGCAGTAGGATTGCTTAAGCCCCGGAGTTTGAGGTTGCTGTGAGCTAGGCTGACGCCACGGCACTCACTCTAGCCTGGGCAACAGAGTGAGACTCTGTCTCAAAAAAAAAAAAAAAAAATTCATTTTCAAACACAGAGAATATAATTTATAATAAATAACTTTGTATCCGTCATTCTCAAAGGGCAGCGGTGTGCATTTTACCAATCTGCTTTGCTTTTTTCAGGTAAGAAGAATTGCAGGTCAAGTTGGGGTCCCCTTTGTCCCTCACCCCCCTTAAGCAACCATTATCACAAATGTGGTATGTTCCCCTCCAGTCCCCTGCGCCCCCTGGAGCCCCATGATGGGCTGGGCGCTGAGAGGACGTCACAGTGACCAACTCATCTCAGTTTTTCTAGGACTTTCCTGCTTTTCAAATGGGAAGTCCCGAGTCCTGGGAATTCTCTCCGTCCCGGGCAGGTTGGGATGGTTGGTCAGCCTACGCTGGAGAGTGAAATGACTGGGGGAACCACGGGAAGAAAAGGGAAGAAAATGGAAGGACAAGTGTTTGATCCTAAGCTGACGTCTCAGCACCGGGAAGGTGCGGGTGGAGCTTGGGCGTGTGGTCCCTGGAGGTGTGGGGTGCAGCCGGGCAGGGAGGACACAGGAGGGACCAGGGCAGGGACTGCCACCTGTGCTCTTGCTTCACACCCTGCTGCCGCCCCCAGACCCCTTGGCCACCTCTCAATTACCCTCCAGGGCCCTCTGGTGGATAAAGAGGATTTAACTCAACCCCACAACGCAGCCCTGCCTCTGCCTCCCCCGCTCCACCAGGAGGCAGTGAGGGAGGGCACAGAACTGGCATCCAGAACATTCTTCTCCGCTCGAGCACCTGGGGAGGAGGAGCCTCCTGCAGCCCAGTCGTGCCCCAACAGGCAGCTTTGTCCCTTTCCCTTACTGAGCCGCCCGGCAGAGGCTCACCACCACCTCCACGGGCCTGGTGCCAGCGCTTCTTAGGAATTCCAGGTGGGTCTTAGTTCCTTGTTTGCTCCCTTGTTTTTGTCACCGTTTCCCAATCCCCGGTCGGCATTTGGCACGCAGCTGCAGAGCTTATGGGAACACCTGGCCCGCCCGGAGGGGGAGCAGGGCTGGTTCAGAGAAGTCGCCCCAGCAGGGGACCTCAGGGCTGGGAGCCAGCAGCCTCTTTGTGAAAAACAAAGACCCTGAGGCCAGCGGCCTCCCTCACCTTTGCTGGCATGAGGGGCCCTTTGAACAGCCGAGATGAACCTGTGGACCCCCCTGTGGCAGCAGCTGCACTTTTAGTACCTTTGAGAAAATACCTATGCAACGAGACAGGTTCTCAGACCCCTTGCAAAAATTTTGCCTGTGCCCCCGATAAGGGTCTCTGTCCAGAGAGTTGGAGCTTTCTTTTCTGTCGTGGTTTTCCACCCCAACTTGATGAACCATTTACTTATTTATGGCTTCTCAACGAACTCTGTATGGTGATCGCTACATTTCTATATCTCAGTCTTAACCTGCGTCTAAATCTATACATGTGTGTCTGCATCCATTATGAGCCTCAAGTATACCGGAGTGGATTAGTCATAATTTCTGTTCCATGACACAGTTGTACACATGACCTCTGCACGTCCCTTATTTATATATGGGTGCATTAGGAGGTGCATATTTTTTTTTTTTTTGAGACAGAATCTTGCTCTGTTGCCCAGGCTAGAGTGCCGTGGCGTCAGCCTAGCTCACAGCAACCTCAAACTCCTGGGCTCAAGTGATCCTCCTGCCTCAGCCTCCCGAGTAGCTGGGACTACAGGCATGGGCCACCATGCCCGGCTGATTTTTTTTTTCTATATATATTTTTAGTTGTCCAGATAATTTCTTTCTATTTTTAGTAGAGACGGGGTCTCGCTCTTACTCAGGCTGGTCTCGAACTCCTGAGCTCAAGCGATCCTCTTGTCTCGGCCTCCCAGAGTGCTAGGATTACAGGCGTGAGCCACCTCGCCTGGCCAGGAGGTGCATATTTTTAATAATATATTATAACAAGCACCTGAAAACCCACCACTGTACTCAAAAGCTAGAAACTTCCCAACAACTTAGGTGCAGCTACGGTGGTCCTCCTCCAACCTGTCCCCATGCTGCCCCGACCCAGCACCACCCTGAGCCCACGTGCACTGTTGCTGGGATTTCCATTTCACACGCGGTGTTGTCTTCCCCGTACTCAGAGGGTTCGACACGCAGTCGCTCTAATCTATAGAGCGCTCACTATGTGCCAGGCGCCACGCTAAGTACTTCCTAACCCTAATCTCATCCAAGCCCCACCCCTGCTGTACGTGGTAGCCATCCTTTAGCAGTGATTTGGGATGGGAAGGCTCAGAGAGGTGGGGTGACTAGTCCAAGGCCACCCAGCTAGTATCGATGCAGTGGGACTGACCCTAAGTCTGTCTGGTGGCATGGCCGGTGCCGCCTGGGAACTCTAGAGTACGTCACACCTGGGGCTTGCGAGCCAAGGCATGAGAGGGGACGGGGAAGAGTTGTACCCCAGACACGGCTCTGATGGCCCCAAAGTCACCATCTGCCCACAGGACGCTGTCACAGGCCTGGGCTCCGGGGGCACAGGGCTGAGCTGAGATAGGGATTTTATTTAAATTAACAAAGCCAAGTGTCCCCAGCAGTCCTGGCCAGGCCCTGGAGAGGCAGAGCCACCTATGGCGAAGGTCGTGCTCTGGAGACAGACCTGGCTTCATGTCCCAGCTCCTCCATTTATGAGGTGTGGGATTTGGGGCCAGTTAGGTGAGTTTCCTGAGCCTTTGTTTTACCACCTGTAAGATGGGAATAACAACTACCTTGGAGATCACTGTGGAGACTGATGAGCTAACGCAGGCAGAGCGTGGAACATGGCACCTGGCGTGGAATCAAGGATGCACCTCTGAGCGCATTTCCTTGGAAATGACACCCTGGCCTCCCACAGTGACCCAGAGTCAGCAGGGCTTCCTGAGTCATTCGTCCACTGGTTCAATGATCATTTGTTCCCAGGGGTGAACAAAGCACATTGTTCCTGTCTCCCGGGACTCCCAGTGCACCGAGGGAGACAGACAGCATCTGAATGATCTCGTGCGTGGGTGTAAAACGACTGCTCTGGGTAGGGCTGGGGGTGAGGGCTGTACGTGCTCTGGAGCTTACGACGGGAAGTGTGACCGAGGCAGGGACTGAAGCACCGTTTTCCTGAGGAAGCAAAGCTTAGGCTGGGGCGGGAGTGAGTGGGGGGCAGGTGTTCCAGGCACAGGGAACAGTATATGCAAAGGCCCCGCGGAGGCACTAAAAGGACACCCACACAAGCTGGACGTGGCCTACCAAGCCACCTTGCCACCTTCTTCACTTCTCTCTCCTCACCTGGCAGCCCGCGTTGTCCCAGGTCTCCTGGACCTCATCCCAGAACACACAATGGGACAGGAAGGTGGTGATGCCAACTGTGACGTCCTTGCCAGGGGCTGGCTCCAGGCCAGACTTGGGGACCACAGTCAAGTAGTAGATGCCTTCTCCAAAGTGCAGGTCCTGTGGGCCCAGGATCCAGGTGGGCAGCTCATCTGCGGGACACGGGGCTCCGGGTCAGCCTGAGCCGCATTGAGATGGGGGCTCACAGCACGGCGGAGGGGAACCGAGGCAATTTGGTAGGGGAGCAGACTCTGGTGGTCCCCCCCGCCCCATGTCCTAGTAGTACCGTCTCCCCCTGAGACCAGGAGCACAGAAGAAGGGACATTCCCGGTCAGTGTGCGGAGCCAAGTCAGACAGACAAGGGCTCAAGTGCTGATTCTGCTCCTCATTGGCTGTGTGATCTCAGACCAGTTACTTAACCTCTCTGTTCTTATCTGGAAAGTGGAGGGCTGTCATGAGGACTGCAATGAGGTCAGTTCAGTAAGTGCTTGACAGCTGCTTCTTCAGGGCATATAGTCAGTACTCACCTAATATTGGCCAATAATAATAATAACACCAATAAAAATAAGCCATTGAATGTGCCAGGTAGGGTTTTTTGGGATTTCGTTTTCTTTTTCTCCTATGGCTTCTGATTCTCGCGTGAAGCTGGTCACAGCCCAGGAAGCAGCTCAAGACCCGACCGGGGAGGCCTACCCGGAGCCGTTGTGGGCAGGAGGTGGGTCTGGGCGTCGTAGCTGGTGACGTTGGGGTGGTAGCCATAGCCCAGGCTGAGTGTGAGCGGGACGCCGGGTCCCCGGTGCAGCTGGATCCCCAAAGCCGCCTCCCCCGAGGTCACATTCACCCGCAGAGCTTCAGGCCTGGTCAGGTCCAACACGGTCGGCTCGCTGTGTCCTTCTGAAGGCCGGGGCAGCAGGATCTGCCACCAGAAACAATCGTGTCGAGGGCGTGCCGGGAAGAGAATGCCAGCCAGGGGCCATACAGAGCCGTGCAGCTTGGAGTCCACACTGGGCTTTGCTCACTGCATTAGCTTCTCGTGGCTTCTATCACAAACGACCACACGCCATGTGGCTTGAAACAATATGGATCTGTCAGTGCTGGAGGCGGAAGTCCAAGATGAGTGTCACAGGGCTGCCCCCCTGCTGGGGCTCTGGGGAGAACCTGCTTCCTGGCCTTCTGCGTCCCTCGGCTCACGGCCCCTTCCTGACACCACCCCAGCCTCTCGCTCTGTCATCAGATCACCTTTTCCTCTTCTGTAGCCACCTCTCTCATATAAGGACCCTGTGGTTCCCTTGTGCCCACTGGATAATCCAGGATAATCTCCCACCTCAAGTTCCTTTTTTTTTTTTTCCTGAGACAGAGTCTCACTCTGTCGCCCTTGCTAGAGTGCAGTGAGCTCACTGCAACCTCAGACTCCTGGGCTCAAGCGATCCTCCTGCCTCAGCCTCCCGAGTAGCTGGGGCTACAGGCACGCACCACCACGTCCAGCTAATTTTTCTATTTTTAGTAGAAATGGGGTCTCACTCTTGCTCAGGCTGGTCTCAAACTCCTGACCTCGAGTGATCCTCCCGCCTTGGCCTCCCAGAGCGCTAGAATTACAGGCCTGAGCCACCACGCCCGGCCGCAAGAGCCTTAACTCAAGCATACCTACAAAGTCCCTTCTATATTTAAGGTAACATAGTCACAGGCTCCAGGGATGAGGACGTGGACATCACTAAAAACTGTTATTAGGCCGGGCACGGTGGCTGGGAGGGGAGGGAGGGAAGGGACCAAAAAAGAACCAAAAATCTTAAAACAAACTGAACTCACATTGCACCATGGAGTGCTTACGTTTTTGCTCATCTTTAAAGAAAATCTAACTAGACATTTTGGAGGCTATGTTACAAAGGTGGTTTATGCAATGAAGATGATTAAACTCAATCAACATATTTACGTAACCAGGAAACCTTCTTGGTTATACACCTAGAGCTTGACAAATGAACATACATTTATACTTTTAAGATAAATGTAATGTTGAAGCTAATGTAAGGATCATTTTGAATGATTCTCTTCTGTAACCATTTTTTCTTATAACCAAACGACTTTTGGTCCCAACCAAATAGAAAAGAAAGGCAGAAATGCCACGTGACCTCTGGTGACACCCCCAACTTCTACCTCGATATTCTCCGACAGATTCTTCACAGGTATGAGCCGTCCACTAGGGCTGGTCAGACGGAGGCCACCAACGGTTCCACTGACGTCAAAGTGACTTTGGGCCTGGAAGGGGCTCTTTGGGAAACTCACCATCTGAAACCAAGAACGAGGAGTGTCGGCCAAGGCCCCCGTGGGGCTGGAAGGCTAACAGGCCCCTGGATGAATGATCAGGTCCTAAGACTGGGCAGATGAGCAGCCCTTGCCCTGTGGGGTGACCAGGGGCCCTGCATTCAGCTCCTGCTGGGGTCCCTCACGGCTGTGGCCTCAGAGAGCTGGCCCTGGAGAGCCCCAATCAGACTTGCTTTGGCTGAGCAGTTATCACAACGTAAACTGTTCCAGTCTTTCCTCCCAAAGAGCCAGTATGTGTCCGAGAGAAAGATGTTTATCTACTTTTATTAAGGCTCAAGGAGGAGACAGTCAAACGTGCCAATGTGGGGACAGAAAAGAGCCCTGGGTTGGCCATTCCCGAGCTAGGCACTAAGCCAGAGGAGCCGGATTTCCAATGAACTAAGGCGGCTGCAGAAATTTTGCAACACAGTGGAGGGAGGATGCATCTGGGAGCCGGGAAGTCCAGAGGGGCCACTAACTTGTGGCTTTGGGCAAGTCCTTGAACCTCATCTGTAAAATGGGCACAATGATACTCTGTAATCGACAGGGCTATTAAATGAACAAATATGAGCCAGAGCACTTTGCAGACTGTAAAGGGCTGTCCCCAAGTTATTGCTGGCATTACCCTTATGTCCACAGGCTCCTGGCCATCCTCCAGACAGCCCAGGGAGGAGGCGGTGGGCAGGGTGAAGGTCGCAGAGTTGGCATCGCCGACGTGCACAGAGGAGCCTCGCCAGCTCCACGGCTGTATTCTGGCGACGGGCGAGGACGGGTGTGGGGGAGAGGGGAGAGAGTCAGTGTTGGGGGAGGATCCCCCCAACCTCGCCTCCTGCGCTACAGGGAGCCCGGCTTTCCCTGCAGAGTGGGCGGCTGTATCCCCCCCCTCCGCCCCGATGTTTCTGCAAGTTTGGATCAGCAGAATCGGCATAAAAGGCAGCCCGTGTGCCCTGTGCCAGGGCAGAGGCTCCAGGAGGACGGGGCTCTGCCAGCTTTGCTTACTGCTGTGTCCACAATGCACCAATAGCACCTGGCATGTGACGGGGGCACATATTCCCATCAAGTGAATGATGAGCTCAGTGCAGACGTTTCTCCAGGGTTATCTCCAAACCTACCTCGACCTCGGATGCCATGGGCTTCGGGTGCCATCTTTTCTGGTCAGATTGGGGACCTGGTTTCAGACCCCACCTCTGATCAGGATGCTGCTTTGGGAAACTGCCCCTGGGACCCAAGTGGGCCACCCTGGCCCTGGGGCTTGGTGCAGGGCGTCCCCGCGGTGCCTGCAGCGTCATGCAGACCCTGCTGTCCACATGGAGGAATGGAGGGTGCAGGGCATCCCAGGTACAGGGCAGCACTCAGAGAGAGACGAGCCCCCTGTGGAGAAACTCCACAGGCTTGCGGGGCAATGGCTGCCAGACAGCCCGGGACACGGCTAACCGGGGGCTGGTCCCATTCACTCGGCCCCTTTGCCTGCACAGTTCTGATGCGACCTGCCTCTCAGGACTCCTTCAAGTAGCTCCAACCCTGGGCTCAGCATTCAGCACCTCCCTTCCTGTGCTGTGCAAACGCCCCACACGGCAGGCAGCAGGGACCATCTCCAGGGGGAAGCCCCTTCCCAGTTCCTGGTGCCACCAAGTCTCCAGCCCCAGGGCTGGTCTCCCGGGCTCTGCCCAGCACAGGTCCGGGAGTGTGCGTGTGGAGTGAGCGAGGTTAGGGGATGAGCTTTCTTGGGGACCCACGGGGCAGCCCTTACCTGTCTGTGTACACAGCGATGGCGGGGGTGGCCAGTGTGGCTGGCAGGCCCCCGGGCAGCTTCCCCAGCAGGAGGGCGGTCTGCACACGCTCGGCAGCTGCCAGCAGCCGGGGCACGGTGGCGGTCTGGGAAAGGAGGCAGGAGAATACCGCTATGGACCCATCTCTGTATATCACCCTCGGTTACTGTCACCAGGCTAGAGTGGGACTTTCAGCAGGGACCAGGAGAGGACAGAGGAGTCAGGGAGAAAGACAGCCCTGCAGGCGGCGAGAGGAGCAGGCACTGATGAAGATTCCAATGCCTGACTTAAGCCAGCCTTTTCCATCCTCACGACAACCGTACTCGGCAGGTGCTTAACCACGATCAGACAGCAGTTGGGCAAACAGAGGCACAGAGAGGATGGGAGACTTCAGGAGGTCACACGTTGATAAGGGGAAGAGCTGGACCAGAGTCCCTGCACTGAGCTATCACGAGACGCGGCTCTCTGTGCTGCCGACACCCACGTGAGGCCTAGTCCAGGGGCTTAGCCCAGGGGAATCGCAGAGCCGGGAGCAAGGCCGTTTCACAGGTCCCCGGGGCTCGGACTCCGCTCCCCACCCATCCTAACCCCCAGATGAGACGTGTCCTTGCTGACACCAAGGCTGCTGTGGGGACCCAGGAGGGGCTGGATGTTTGCACAGAATTCCTGTTAGGGCACAGACTGTGCGTGCACGTGTGTGCGTGTGAGGGTGATGTCACTGCTAGTGTGAAGTGTGTGTGTGTGTGAATGTGTGTGTGTCTGAGTGCATGTGAGTGTAGGCCTGAGAGTGTGTGTAAGTGAGCATGTGCATGCATGTGTGTGTGTGTGTGATTTTGTGATCATGGAGTGTGGCGACCATATGTTTGCAAGAGTATGTGCCTGAGGCTCTGCGTGAGGATGAGTGTTTGAGTTAGTGTGAGTTTGCATGAGTGTATGTCTGACCGTGTGTCTGTGTGTGTTTGTGGGGTTGTGAGTGCGTGAGCATGAGTGAGTGTGTCTGAGCGTGTGAGCGTGTGCATCTAAGCATCCTTGCAAGTCCAGCGTCCTTCAGTTCTTCCTGGCTAGAGTGACGGCCCCACGCAATGAAGAATGTGGAGCAGCAAGAGTGGGCTCTGCGGCTCCATCATGATGACATCTGCGAGGCTGTGTCCCCATCAGGGTGCTGGGGCCACCTGAGACGGGGCTGCACCTGCTCCTACTCTGGGCAGCAGCCTCTCCTCTGTGTCCTTGGAGAAATGAACCAGGATTTTACCCAGACTCAAACGGGGGTCCATCTGACCTCTCCAACTGCTCATTTACATGGATGAGGCCGAGTGCCTCGATTTACAGATGAGGAAATGAGGCTTAGAAAAGCTCTGTAACTTGCCCAAGTCACAGCCTCCTGACAGGGGCAGGATTCAAACTCAGGCTGCCTCGTTCCAGAGCCTGTGTTCTGTGCCACACCACGCTGCCTCCCAGAAGCTCTGCCCTCTGGAATTTTTCTTCCAGCTCCATGGGCAACACTTTAACCTCTGTGCCTCAGTAGCGCCATTTGCAAGACGGGGAGGAAGCTCCATCCAGAAACACTGGTGGAAATGGGGCACGTGATGGGTGTGGGGTCTGCATCCGACCTGGGAAACCCACCTGGCTGCCTTTGGCCTCCGCAGGCTCCTCCAGTCTGCTGCTAAGGGAAGCTTCCAGCACGCTGCCCACAGCCTGAAACAGGTCCCTGGTGGCTGCCTGGCGCCTTTGGTCCTCAGGATGGGCCTTGGCACTTGCTGCCAACAGGGCCTCGCTGACATGCTGCAGAGCCCAGCTAGCCTCCCGCTGGGCTCACCCAAAGAAGGAAAACCAGTGTGAGCCCCTGCTTGAGATAGACCCTCTGCTGTGCCATCCAAGGGACAAGGGCTGCATGGAGGGGAGCCTGGAGGGGCACATGCCAGGGAAGAGCCGGGCTGGAGCCAGCAAGCAGCTGCCTGTGTCCCTGACCAGAGGCCAGGTCCTCCCTCCTTGCAGCACTCGGAGTTCCTTCAGCACAGTGTCCTGGTCTTTCTCTGCATCCTTCACAGAGCACCCTGCACAATGCCCAGCAGGCCTTCAGGGACACTCAGTGACTGGGGTGGCTGGATGCATGGATGGACAATGGAAGGATGCATGAAGGATGGATAAGTGGGCGAATGGATGGATGGGAGGGTGGGTGGATGAATAGATGGGTGGGTGGGTGGATGAAGGATGGATAGATGGGTGGATGGATGGATGGATGGATGGGAGGGTGGGTGGGTAAAGGATGGCTAGATGGGTGGATGGATGACAATCAATGAAGGATAGATAGGTGGGAAAATGGATGGATGGGCGGCAGGTGGATGAATGGATGGATGGGTGGGTGGATGAGGGATGGATAGATGAGTGGATGAATGACTATCAATGAAGGATGGATAGGTGGGAAAATGGATGGATGGGCGGGCAGGTGGATGAATGGATGGGTGGGTGGGGGGGTGGATGAAGGATGGTTAGTGGGTGGATGGATGAGGATGGATGAAGGACGGATAGGTGGGTAGATGGATGGATAGGTGGGCAGATGGATGGACACAGCACTTTTTCCAATTTTGTAATAAATATTTGTGAAATTATTTGTTTAATGTCTGCCTGTCCCAGTCGTCTGAAAGTGCCATGAGGGCAGAGGTCACATCTGTGTAAGTTGCTGCTGAATTCTCACCAAGTTGCACGGCACCTGGCACACACTAGACATTCAGGAAGCACTAGTTGGATGAATGAATACATGAACGCATGCACACATGAATAGAAGGATGGAGACAGGATGTCTGTATTAATAGGTGCACGAATATACAGTGTGTGTGCACATAAAATAGCTGGGTGAGCACGCGGGTGTGTAAATGGAAAGTGTCACATCGGGGCACCCATGGCCCCTGAGGCAGAGACCAGTCTTGCTGGCTTCAGGTGGATTCCTGCCAGAGCGGGTAGAGCAGAGCCAGGCAGGTTCCCTAGAACTGTTTCCATGGCTTCCTTTTTAACCCTTGGCTGCCATGACCCTGCGAACGTGGGGTTTGAATTCGAGCTCTCCAAGAAGCTGATCCCGAGGCAAGGATCCCAGAGCAAGTCGTTTATTCAGAGGTGATCTGGGGAAACATGCTAGGGGGTGGGGGTGAGACAGGGAAGGGTGGAAGCCCTACGGGGGTGTGGCCATGCCCGTTTCCTGGGGCTCAATCCGCTTGGGATTACCCATCAAGAGGGTACAGGTGCCCCAGCGCCATTAGCCACCAACACTGCATGAATTCCCTGCCTGGTGGGTAGGTAGAAGGGAGTCTGGGGGCTGGGGAAGGCCCCAGGCAAGGAAAGGCAGGAGCCGGTGTGTGCCAGGGTGGGGGACACGGGCTCTCAGCAGCGGTGTCTGGACCTGAACTTGGCCACCCATAGATTAATTAGACTCAGTTCTCTCTCAAGTTGCTCACCGGCGGGCGGGGCGAGAGGGTGTGGGCAGACAGCCCTCGCACCCAGCGTGAGACACCCTCCCGTGCACCACCCACGCAGGACCCCTGGAGAGAAGACGGCAGAGGTCTTGGTGGCCTCGGGAGAGCCCCATGACTGAGGGACCCCCTTCGACCTACGCTCAGCTGGGCTGTCACCCGCCGCCATGGAGGAGTGTGTCCCATGGCGGGCTGGGCGGGTGGGGACTACGCACCTGGGCCAAGGGGGTGAGCTCCTCACTGTGTCGGGTCACCTCTCTCAGCGCCTCGGCCAGTCCCTGCACCCGCTGCATGTCCTCCAGGCTGGCCATGACCGCAGACAGTGACCCCAGCACATGCTCTCTGACCTTGGCACAGGGCGAGAAAGGCGGGGAGAGGAAGTGTAACCCCAGTGGCTCCATGGAGCCGTTTCAGAAAGACATGGGGTCAGAGGAGCGACCAGGCTCATCCGGGGTTTTCTGAAGCCCTGCAGACCTCGGTTTGCCACGTGGGTGGTGTGGTAGGCAGGACAACGGCCTTCCAAAGATGTCCCCATTCTGATCCCCAAACCTATGAGTGTGTTACCTCTGCACCTTGGCAGAATCACTTAGGAGCCCTAGGCCAGGCCTTCCTGTCGCTGGGGCCACAAAGCATGAGTGAGGGGCTGTGGCCGGGTGAGGGAAACCCTAAGCGTCAGACATGGCCCCAGGCGAGCCACTACAGTCCCTTACCCGCCGTTTCCTCATCCATAACATAGACGGGGACCTCACCTTTTACGTCATAGGGGGATTACACATCCATGAAGCCCTAATTCAGGGTCTGGCAGCTCATGGAACGTGCTCAATAAATGTTACTCTCTGTAAGCAGTAACCATGACAACCGCTGCTTCTGATATTGAGTACTCACCTCGTGTCCAGCACCGTGCTAGAGTACCGTCCTGCAAACCCTTCAGGGACCAGAAGTCTTTTTTCTCTTCTACATGCCCAGCAGGGGTGTCTCTGTGTGTACATGCGTGTGTGTGCACACACGTGCTTATTCACATGGCATGTGGCGAGAGTGGAGGTAATTGTATGTTCTGCGATAATTTCATACCATTAGGTTGTAACATACAAAATGGCCATCTTGTGGGTTAAAACTGGTTGCATGTTGCCCACTTTTCATAGTTCAACCTTTAGCTGCAGTGATTGTAATTCTTACTTAACTGTCACCACCACTTTATGAAGAAAATAGTATTGTTATCCCTCTTTTCCAGATAGGGAAACTGAGGCTTAGAGAGGTTCAGTCCTTGGCCCAGGACAATGCAGATGGTGGTAAGTGACAAAGCTGGGACAACATCTAAGGGCCAACCCAAAACCATTACCCATATGACCGGAGCCAAGTCACTCTTCTCCTCCAGGCCTTGGATTTGTTGTCTTTGATACGAAGGGATATTTAACACTGAATATGGAGGATGCTCTCTGACTTCCTTCCAGCCCCAGAAGTCTGTGACTCCACGAAGGCCAGCCAAGAAAGCAGGTTATCAACGGAAAAGCCATTTTCTTCACTTTGTGTCACTCACAGGGACTGAGAAGGGGGGATGTCAACCACTTGGGAGGCACCACAGGCTTCTCCTCTGATCCCTGAACCCCACCCCCAAGCCCGAACGGCTGCATACAGACCCTGGGGCCCCAGCAAATGGGTGTGAGGAACCCGCTGCACCTTCCGTCTCACGTCCGTTCTCAGCTGGGGCCCCGAGCCCTGGCCCTGGCGCTCCGCGTTCAGCATGGAGGACACAGACTTGGCCAGCTGGAGGAGCCGCTCGGTGCCATGCTCGCCTTGCAGAGTGGTGGCGATTTTCTCTGACACGGCAGCCTGGAATGCCCCATCCACAACACGTGTGTCTCCGAGTCTCACCTGTCGGAAAACCAGGAATGTGCTCTGTGGTCCCCGTTCAAGAACCTGGGGCCTGAAGTCACGGGTCTTCACGTGGGGAACCAGAGCAGGCCTGGATGCCGTAGGCCTGGCACGGGGGCTCTCGGGCACTTCCTGAGGCTGGAGGGCAGCTGGACCCGCTTCTCCCAGGCAGCTGATGGCCACCAAAACCAAGCCTCGGTCAACTCACGCCTCAGGCAAGTCATTGTTTCACTGCTCACTGCCCTCCTCATCTTGTTCTCGATCCCTTCTCCTCCACCCGGTTTCTGACCCTTGAAATCTTCTCGGGACTTTATCCAGGCTCTGCTTTGTGTCCCTGAGGGCTGCTCTTGGTCCTCCTTCCTCTGAGCTCTCTGGAGACACTAGCCTGACTCATGCCAGGATCCTTCTGTGCCATCCCTGCCCCTGGCTCCCAAGACCTTATCCCTATCCTGGCCACGAAGTCATAAGATCTGCACAGGTAGAGACGACTCCGGCCGTGTCCATGGCTGTATTCCCAGGACGTGACACATAGTAGAAGCTCTGTCAATATTTGTTGAAGGAATGAATGAATCAATGATTCACCTGGCTATGCCTTTGGCTGCCTGTCACCAGGCCACCCTTTTGGGGAGGTTCAGATGGCTCAGGAAATTTTTTCAGTAAACAAACAACGGGCACCGCCACCACCTACCTTAACTGCTGCATGGGTCTGCTGTCTGTCCCCCGCGTGATTGGTGACAGAAATGACCACTGTCTGCACAAAGTCATTGTTTTCTTTTCCAAGTGGCAGATAAACTGATGGGAGGACAGGTTCAGGGCCACAGTGTAGGCAGGAACCTGGCAAAATAAAAATTGACTGGCTAGGGGGGCATCTCCAGGCCACAGGGACACTGCAACCCACTCAGGCAGAGCCTGGTCACCGGGACACAAAAGCCACTGCTCTTGAAGGCAAGACAGGCACTTGGTGATTCCATGCTTTCAGAGAGTAGACAGCCATATACACTGGTTTACTGTCTTCTCTAACTAAACGCAGGTCACTGTAACTTTGCGAGAATTTTACTAACGCCCATGAAAAATTGCTGAAAAAAATCCCCCATTTTTCCTGCCAACCTCTCTCGAACATCGAGAACATTCTTTGCAGCTCCCAGAGCGAGATGGGCCCCCCTGTTCTTGGAGGGGATGAGCCCAGGAGCTGAGGGGAGAGTGGAGTTCTCAGGTGGTACCTGACTCCAGGCAGAAGCAGTACTGCAGGGCGCCCAGGGCCCTGGAGGCGGTGCAGACGATGGAGAAGCTGGTCAGAACAGTGCCCTCCTCCGGGGCAATGGCGCAGGTGGGCACCTCGGGGGGAGGCAGGGTGCTGATCACATAGGTGTCCTCCCCGTAGGCGTGACTCGTCAGTGCTGGGATGAAGACAGATCGCGCTTAGGGGCCTGTGTAGGTTCTACAAACTCGACCACACTTCAGGATCACCCAAGGAGCTTGTTAAACATGCAGATTCCTGGGCCCCTCTCCAGAACTGGAGCCTCAGACCTCTCTGGAGATTCTGGGGCAGGCCCAGAACTGTACATGTCTGACAGCTCTCCCTGAGGCCGGGCACCCCAGGGTCTCGCTTTGAGAAACTGGGCGGAGATAGTGGAAGAGAATCAGACAGAGCTGAGCTTGAAATTCAGTTCTGCCATTTATTAACCAAGTGACCGTAGACTTGGTTGGTCGGGTCGCTTTTTAATTTTTAAAAGTTTTTTATTTTTAATTATTATGGGTGCATAATAGTTCTGTATCTTTATAGGATAATTTTTTTTCTTTTTAAGACAGGGTCACTCAGTCACTCAGGCTGGAATGCAGTGGCACGATCACAGCTCACTGCAACCTCAATCTGCTAGGCTCAAGTGATCCTCCTGCCTCAGTCTCCCAAGTAGCTGGGACTACAGGCTCGTGCCACTACATTCAGCTAATTTTTCTATTTTTTTTATAAAGATTGGGTCTCACTTTGTTGCCAAGGCTGGTCTCAAACTCCTGGCCTCAAGCAATTTTCCTGCCGCAGCCACCCACAGCGCTGGGATTACCAACGTGAGCCACCACACCTGACCAGACAGGTGTTTTTGAGAGTCAGTTCCTCATCTGTAAAATGGGGCTAATAACAACAGCTTCCTTTCAGAGAGTTTGTGAAAAGGAAGCATTTTGGGAAAAACTAACATGTTTCAAGATCACTGAGCCAGGAAGGACAAGAGCCGGGTTCCGGAAGCAGGCTGATCCCACCCCAAAGCCCACGCTCTTCCCAGGCCCCCGCAGCTGACCTGCGGCAACATCACACATCACCTGGTGCAGTCACCTGGTTTTTCAAAAAGAGCGTATGCCTGGAAGAGCTGGGCATAAAGAGAATTTTAATCCATTAAAAAGAATTCCTTGGCCTAGACTCAGTTCAGAAGGTTTGGGGTGCCTATGGGCCACTTCAGGAAATATAGTGCCAAAGGAATCCTTCCGGCCAGTCATGGTGGCTCACGCCTGTAATCCTAGCACTCTGGGAGGCCGAGGCAGGAGGATCACTCGAGGTCAGGAGTTCGAGACCAGCCTGAGCAAGAGCAAGACCCCGTCTCTACTAAAAATAGAAAGAAATTATATGGACAGCTAAAAATATATATATAGAAAAAATTAGCCGGGCATGGTGGCACGTGCCTGTAGTCCCAGCTACTTGAGAGGCTGAGACAGTAGTATCGCTTGAGCCCAGGAGTTTGAGGTTGCTGTTGCACTTACTCTAGCCCAGGCAACAGAGTGAGACTCTGTCTCAAAAAAAAAAAAAAGGAATCTTTCCTAAAAAGAATACCCCTCCCGCCTATTATTTCTCTTTATGAGAATCGACATCTCCCACCCTGGGCTCGTTTTCAATGACAAGCTCTGAATTACCCTGGCAGGACACGCAGGCCGCACAAGCCCAGAACGACCTGCTTGTGCCACGGATGTCCTCTCACTCATCCTGAGTGCTAACGATTCCGAGGAGGGGGGTTTTGATTATCCCCAGTCCTCGCGTAAGGAAACTGAGGCACAGAGAGGTTGCATCCTTTACCCGACGTGTCCCTCGTGGCGGGATTCACGCCAGAGCCTGTGCCAGGGCGGCGCGTGAGACCAGAGCCCCGGATTTCGGTGCTTCTGTGCATCTCGGGTCCCTGGCAGGCGGGGAGAGGGAGGCCGCACACCTGTGGCTCTGATCCTGACGACCTCGCCCCAGGGCCGCAGGAGGGAGCTGCGCAGGCGCAGGGCGGAGGTGTTGCTCTGCAGCCGGGTTAGAGAGCGGGGCCAGAATCCGCTGAGCCCGCAGGCCTCCGGAAGGGGCTCGGCCTGAAAGACAGCAGCGCCCAGGGCCCCTGAGGCTGCCGTCCGGCCACTGGACCTCAGGAGGACAGTGGCTTCTGACTGCTGGGGGGCCTTTCAGGTTTATCTACGGTGAGTAGAGGGCAGGCACCTGCTGCCTCCCGGGAGGCCGGCCTGGAATGCCCAGTCTCCAGCCTCGTCGGGGTGTTTGTCTGAGGCCAGTTCCCCAGGAGCACAGCCGGGGATGGGGACCTGTGTGCAGGTCATTTATGGGAGGAGGGCGGCCAGGGAAACCCCTGGGAGGGAACAGGGCGGAAGGAAGGGAGGCAGAGAAGTGGTTCCAGGGGGCATCAGCCTGGCTGCCAGGAAGCTCTGAGCATAAGCTGCACCACGGAAATTGCCTTCCTCGGGGACAGGGAATGGGTGGGCTCCATCCTTTGTTGGCCAACAGCTGCTCCTCGGCTGCTGGGACAGGTGCGTCAGCCTGGAAAGGGGACTTGGCTGGGGCAGCGGTGGCATTTGCTGCAGGGTTTCTCCCAAGTTTTTGCTCCCTTGTGTCCATCCTCCCTGCTGACAAGTCCCTGACTCTCCTCTACAGCTGCAGTCCACCCCCGACGGCCCCTCCACGGGCTCTGAGTGGGGTCGGCCCACCCCTGGCTCAGCACAGGGCTTGTGAGTCGGGTCTGGGCAAGCAGTGTGGGGGGAGATCTCCCGTGTTTGAGTGTTGTCCACGTCCTTACCTTCTCTGTCGGGGTGCTGTCTAAATACCAGCTGAACGTGGCCCCCGGGGAGTCATCTCCCATGGAGACCCTGAGCAGAACGTCTTCACGGGCATTCACTGGCCCGCAGTTCTTCTCGCAGCTGAAAGGCACAGAGGACAATGCAAGGAAGCGCCTTTGGGCGTCACTGTGGTTTGGATGTTTGTCCCCTTCCAACCTCACGCTGAAATTTGATCCCTTGTGTTGGAGGTGGGGCCTGATGGGAGGTGTTTGGGTCATGGGGGCAGATCCCTCACGAATAGATTAATCCCCATTGTGTGTGGAGCGGGGAGTGAGTTCTTGTTCTATTAGTTCCCTTGAGAGCTGGTTGTTAAAAAGAGCCTGGCGCCTCCCTCCTCTCTCTCTTTCCTCCTCTCCCGCCATGTGATCTCTGCACATGCGGCTGCCCTTTGTCTTCTGCCAGGAGAGGAAGCAGCCTGGGGCCCTCACCAGATGCAGGTGCCCAAGCTTGAACTTTCCAGCCTCCTGAACCGTGAGGCGGACTCTTGCTCTGTCGCCCAGGCTGGAGTGCAGTGGTGTCATCATAGCTCACTGCAACTCACTCAAACTCCTGGGCTCAAGCGATCCTCCTGCCTCAGCCTCCTGAGTAGCTGGGACTACAGGTGCACGCCACCATGCATGGCTAATGCTTTTTTATTTTGTAGAGATGGGATCTTGCTATGTTGTCCTTGCTGGTCTGTAACTCCTAGCCTCAAGCAGTCCTCCTGCCTTGGCCTCCCAAAGTGCTGGGATTATAGGCATGAGCCACCACACCCGGCCATTTTTTCTTCATAAGTTACTGAGCCTCAGATATGCCTTTCAGGCAACACAAAATGCGCAAAGACAGATGTCTTGAGCACTCGCTTGGTTTTTTGCCTGGTTCTTTTCAAGTCTTTTGAGAGAATGGGAAATGGCCTTTTTTCAAATGAAAGGTGGAATAAAAGCCACCCCTGCCCCAGCCAACACCGGAACATAGCCTTGGTCATGAAGATGGAGTGATTCACAGTCTGACCAACTTCCCGTTTCGTTCACTGCCAGGGTGAGAATGTGGAAAGTGCATGAGGCTGAGACAGGACACTGGGTTCAAATCCTGTCCCTGCCACTTATGAAAGGTCACCTTGTGCAAGTCACTTAAACTCCCTGAGCCTCAGTTTCCCCACCTGCAAAGTGAGAATAAGACCAGAGAATTTCTGTGATTATTTTTAGTTCTAATAATAGTAAACTAGTGCTATGGTTTCATGGCATGTGTGCCCTGTATGAATGACTTCCGTCTTTCTTAGCTTGTCCAATGCTTACAACTCTGTGGGTGACGTATCAGAAACCCCATCCCACAAACGGGCAACCCAGGCTCAGAGAGCTTCTGTGATTCGCCCCAAGTGGGTGGATAGAACATGGACCACCATGTCTGGATCCAAACCCTGGGCCTTCTCTAATGTCCCACCCCTCCCTTGAGCCAAGGAGAGGTCACTTTGGCATCTGCTGTGTGTCCAGTACATCCCCCAGGATGGCTCTTGAATCTTCCTACTTCTGTCCTCCTATCTGTCCTAGTTGACGTGTGTGGAATGTTCTCCATTTGCCCCCCTTTCCCTTCTCCACCAACCCTGTGCTCTGTGCCCTGGAGACTGTGCTCTGCAGACCACTCCCCCAGCTCCACACCCTCTGCTTCCGGTCGGGTGCACTTATAGAGGCTGGGAGGGTGTGAGCTGAGCGGTCAGGGTGTTTATTCACTCTCCCTGCTCCCTCCCTGACAGGCCACAGCTGGGAGAGGCTGTGCTCCTCCCCCAAGGTCACCTGTCCCGTTGGGAGGTCCCTCTCCTGCAGCAACAGCTCCCAGGGGCCCCAGTAACACTGTCCCTGCTCTCACCCCTGCAGTCCTGGGAGCAATAATGGCTTCCCCCTGTTGTCATCCTGCATCGTCACCCCTGATTCCTTCCCTTATCCCTGCCCACACCTGTAAACAGACCCTGCATCCAGCTCTCGTCTGTTCCTGGTCTGAGGGAGCCGCCTGCTTCCTGCAGGGATGGGCTGAAAGGCCGAGCCACCTTGACCTTCCACCTCGGCTCCTGCAGGGGCCTGAGCCACCTCCCTGAGTCCTCTCTTGCAATCCTTTGGCCCACTCTCCACTCGGCCACCAGAGCATTTTAAAACAACATGCGATCATGTCCCCCACCTGCTTAGAACCCTTGGATGGCTCTCTCTACAGAGCTGTCAGCGACAAGACCAAAATCTTGGCAGGCCCTGCCTGAGCCCAGCCTTGCCTGCTCCACCAGCTGCTTCTTGTCCCTCTTTTCTCCGTACTCAGGACACCGGCCTCTTTCACTTCCTGTTTGCCCACTCTGCTCCCTCTCTAGCCGCCCTTCCCTGCCCACCTTCATTCCTCCTCCCCCTTGACATGTTGCTGAGGGACATGCTCTCTGATCTCCCAGTCGAGGAGGTTGTCATAGAAGTCGCTGATCACCAGCTGGTAACCCCCATGGGAACAGAGACGGGGCCATGTCTGCCCACTCTGGAAGCCCTGCCCCTAAGTCAGCACCGGCAGCAGTTGGCTCTCAGGACAAGTTGGCTCTCAGGACAAGTTGGCTGAATGAATGAATGACAGCCCTGGAGGGATGTGCCCACAGGCCCCACCTGATTCGAGGCCTGAGTTCCAGAGGAGCAGACACGTAGAGGCATCGTTCCGCCTTATTCTCCAGCTCCGGGCCTCTGAGGATAGCCAGGCGCAGGGTGACAGCAGAGTTGGGTGGCGGCAGGCAGGGCGGCGGCAGCACCAACTCCCTCTGGTCCGTGTGGAGCAGCCGCCTCTCAACGCAGTCGCTCCACTGAGCCCAGCAACGCCCTGCAAGAGACGGGCGGACGCTGTTATCCACCCAGGAACCCGCCTTCTGGTTTGGGGCTTTTAAAAGAAAGGGGTCATGAATAACAACATTGGCTCCAAATAGAGATTTTTTTTTTTTTTTTGAGACAGAGTCTCACTCTGTTGCCCGGGCTAGAGTGCCGAGGCGTCAGCCTAGCTCACAGCAACCTCACACTCCTGGGCTCAAGCAATCCTCCTGCCTCAGCCTCCCAAGTAGCTGGGACTACAGGCATGCGTCACCATGCCCGACTAATTTTTTTTATATATATATTTTTAGTTGTCCAGATAATTTCTTTCTATTTTTAGTAGAGACAGGGTCTTGCTCTTGCTCAGGCTGGTCTCGAACTCCTGAGCTCAAACAATCCACCCGCCTCGGCCTCCCAGAGTGCTAGGATTAACAGGCGTGAGCCACTGCACCCGGCCTCCAAATAGAGATTTTGATTTTTTATTTCTTTTTATTTATTTTTTATTTTTAGACAGAGTTTCACTCTGTTGCCCTGGCTACAGTGCCGTGGCGTCAGCCTAGTTCACAGCAACCTCAAACTCCTGGGCTCAAGCAATCCTCCTGCCTCAGCCTCCCGAGTAGCTGGGACTACAGGCATGCGCCACCATGCCCGACTAATTTTTTCTGTATATATTTTTAGTTGTCTGGTTAATTTCTTTCTATTTTCAGTAGAGACGGGGTCTCGCTTTTGCTCAGGCTGGGATTTTTTTTTTTTTTAAAGTCACTTTCATGCAGGTGCAGGAACAGTGTTGCAGAAGGATGCTTCTGGGAAAATGACCCTTGCTTCACCCAGACGCTGTGCAAACCTGCAGGGTGTGCCGGGCTTGCCGTGCGTCAGTGACCTGCACTGGTGACCAGGCAGGCACGTGGCAGGAGGAGCTACAGCCCTGCGAGACTGTCCAGAGCAGCTTCTTATTCCTGGTGCAATTGCCACTCCATGTGGACGAAACTGTCACAGCTCTGTGTCCCTAGGGGCTACTATGGGGACCTGGAAGGTTGCTGTGTCATCTCCTTCTTTACGTTAGCTGCTCCCTAAATTCCTTTATTCTCTGCCCTTCGTCTCTGTTGATTGATGTTTCCCCATCAATCCCTCCCTCCCCGCCACCTCCAATGCAGTGGTCACTCCCAGATATGTCCAGGGGCCAGGCTCATCAGCCATCACCTCAACTCTCCAGCTGTATCTCTGTATTCAAAGAGTGAGAACTGACATTCAGAAGGATGTCATGTCCATGTAGCAACTGACCTCCAAAGCCTTAACATTTTGCATGACTTTTGACCCAGTTATGCCACGTGTAGGAATTTATTTCTGAAAGTAACCCCAGATGTAAACAAAGATTGCACTCTAAGGATGTTCATTACAGGGCTATTTATAAGTGCTATTTCATTACTGCTTTTAAATTCTCTACGTTCCCTTGTTGCCGCGTCCAGGGGAAGCCGTACCCTGGTCTGCCGCTGCTCTCCCCACGCCCCATTCCCATGCAATTTGCAACCTCTGCCACGTGCAAGTTACACAAAGTGTCAGGCGTAAGTGCCAGCGTGAAGGGTAAGAAAAAGAACAGCAAGATCTGACCACTATTCATTACTTTTTTTTTTCTTCCTAATGTTTAGAACCTGCGACTATTCATCACTTCTGAGTGAGAGCTGCAAGACCACCTACCACACGACCACTGGAAGCGCAAATCCTCGTCCTTGTCCCGCCAGCCCAGCGTCACTGTCGTGAAAGGATCCGTGTAGGGACCAGGTTTAATGTACACCTCCACATTGCTTTTATCGTTCTGCGGAAAAAGCAGCCGGCTGGTGAGACACCTCACTACGGTTAGCTCAGCCTCACTGCGGGGCGCCCTGCACCCCAGAGCAATTTGCACCACTAGTGGCCACAGAGAAAGGCATGGAATGGAGACAGACCCTGCCCAGACCACCCGGCTTCCCCTCGTGGGGCGTCCACTGCATTCTCAGGATCACTGGGTAAGTGACTTTGTTCTAAGTGTGGGCTCAGGGTCCACCGTGCATTCGACGGTGTCAGCAGAGGCCACTCCGGGCGGGGCCCTGTGCTTGAGGCTGGAGATGCAGGAGCAGAGACTCAGCCCCTGCCCTCGCCTGCGCGGAACGTGGGGAGGGTGGGCCGACCGGCCATGAAGCCAGAGTGGTGACTGTGGCAGAAGAGGGGCCCAGGGGACCATGAGAACGCAGAAGGGGGAGGCAGTAGGTTCAGAATGTAGGCGCTGAGTCCAGCCAGATGTCAGATGGTATCGTTAGCCCTGTGACCTTCGGCCAGTTTCTCAGGCTGGGCTTCTGTTCCTCTGAGGGTTTGATAGCAGCTGCCCCTGCAGTTGCTGTGCTCCAAGCTGCTAACACTGTGTCTGGCACAGAGCAAAGGCGCAGGGTCGCTACCTTTATAAACCAGCTGGCAGGGGTCGGGGGAGCTGCCCCAGAGGACGGGCTCCCAGGGGAGAGGAGGAAGGGTTAGCTGGGCAGCAGTAGAGAGCACATGGCTTCTAGGAAGAGGGGATAGCAGGGTGCATGGTGTGTTCTGGAGTAAATTTTGGTGGCACCTGTTAAACAGCTCAGGCTGTGAGCCTCTTATTCAAGCCTAGAAGGCTTGGCCTGGAATAACACGAGGCCAAAGTGGAACTCAACCCCCTACGGCCTCCCGTGGCCTGAGAATAGAATCCAAACTCCTTGCCGGGGCTCCTAAGGCTGTGTGGTCTGGCCTCTGTCCATCTCTCTGTTCTCTCCTGCCCCCTTGCCCCACCAGGCTGCAGCCACACTGGCTTCAGGCCATTTCCAGCCTCCCCCAGTTCTCATCCCACCTACCCAGAAAGCTCTCGCTCTGCTTCCATCCTGGGTGTCTTAGCTTCCTGTACCCACTTAACGGTCACCTCTTCAGAGGCCTTGTCTGACCACATTAGCCAGACCCCCCTCTGTTAGTGGCTGTCACTGCACCCTATTGGTTCTTGTTACACGCTTATCAGAGTTCCTAATTATATGCTAATTTGTTAGTCTCACCCAGTAAGCTTCATGAAGGCAGGGACACACCTGTTTATTCACCATTGTATTCCCAGCACCTAATATCATAACTTGAATGTTGCAAATTCAGAATAAGTCTTTGTTATTGAATAAATGCACGCATGAACAAAGTTAACAGCAAGGAATTGAAGACCAGTCTTGTTATAAAAACTAAGAACATGGGCCTGTTTTCTAATATAAAGCTATATTAGAAAGTTATAAATTTCCCTCTGAGCACAGCTTTAGCTGCATTCCACATATTTCCGTAGGTTATATTATTATCATTGTCATTTAGTTAAAAATGTTTATAGTTTCCCTTGTGATTTCTTCTTGACCTATTGGTTTTATTTTTAGAAATGTGCTGTTTAATTTTCAAGATGCCTAAGAGATATCTACATATCCTAGATATGCATAATTCTGTTGTGGTTAGAGAACATGCTTTGTTTGATTTCAATCCTTTTGGGTCTCTTTTCAAATGGAAGAAGTCT
The DNA here is from genome assembly GCF_020740605.2 of Lemur catta. Classification (NCBI taxonomy): domain Eukaryota; kingdom Metazoa; phylum Chordata; class Mammalia; order Primates; family Lemuridae; genus Lemur; species Lemur catta. The sequence continues at coordinate 13,516,254 of NC_059147.1, read as the reverse complement.
TGGGGATTCCTAGTGCTCAGACTATTAGTACCAACCAACCAAAACTCAAAACTAAAACAGAGTGCTTGGACATCTTTTCCTTGTGAGGTTACATTTTTTTTTTCTTTTAAATACTCACATTCTTTTCTTCAGCATTCATTCCAGATGGTTCTTGGAGACTGGCAGGGGCTGTGAACACAGTGGAAATGGGTATCAAGGTTTGGCTGAAAACCTTGTAAAATGTTGTCAAGAGGCAGAGTCAGAAGGTCATGCTGACATTCCCCAGGGGCATCCCCTGATCTTTGGAAACGGTCTGCGAGAACACAGCAAACATTCAGGTCGTAGGGAAATGGGTCAAAACCAAACCGTCATGTCCACCTTTGCGCTAAAGATAGTGATTAGCAGCTAAGAAGGAGGCAGCTGCCCATGCAGATAAAACATGGGAGTTAAAGTCAGATAGAGGCAGCTGTGTGCTGCTAATGCTTAACTACCGGTGGAGAGGGTGGGAGAGAGGAGCCCTGAATTGCAGTGTTTGCTCGTGTCTGTGCTGTAGATGTTCCCACCGGAGAGGGTCTCGAGCTCCCAAGCTGACGTTACTGAGTGTAGGGTGAGGAGAGACGGACACAGTCAGCTCCGGCACGCGGGTGGGAGCCGGGGTGGTGCACCACCGTGTGTTGCTGTACCCTCTTATTGGCCCCATATCAACTATGTTCACTGGACAGGTTGGTTATTCTTTCCGAGTCTTAGTTTTCCCATCTATAAAAAAGACCAAAGGCGATCCTCGTATTAATATCTTAGTGCTTCAGGAGGCCTGAGGGCTACGCTGTTGAATACTGCATTGTAAACTACATATGCACAGAGAATGCTAGTGTGCCAAGGTAAAGAAATGGAAAAGGCACACTCAGTCGATGTCTCTGAGGATATTGAGATGTTAATATGGTGAATGTCTAATTAAGGTGATTAAGATAGGAACTTAGAGTTACCCCATATGATTCACAAGGCCCCAGTGACTTGCATATATTAAGGGCTGGGACAATTGAGAATTAAAAAAAAATTCTCTCCCAGCGAGTTGTCATTCACACAACTATACCTTCGAAGGGCTGCAAAATTATACAAAGCAAGGCTGAGATGCCAGACAAAGAGGCCTTTCTTAATCTTAAGAAGGCAGACAGGCAACCTCAAATGAAGAAATTAGGAGGAATAGTTGCTGCCTCTGATCCTGCAGTGAATTAGCTGAGTGACTTCTGCAAAGTCCATTAACCCTTCTGGGCCTCAAATCCTGTGGAATTTGGAACACATGGAACAGGAGGGCTGTCACATGGGCATCTGATTGTGTCCCCCACCCCCCAACCCCTGTCTAGACATCCCTGCCTCCTCCCTGGGGTATCAGCACCTGTGGGTGATATTTTCGCTGGGCAACCATCCCTCCACCACTCTCAGCCCTTGGTCTGGGTGACGCTGCCCCTATATCATGCTCCAGCATGGGCTCGTGCTCCTGACCTGCCCAAACTGAACCCACTTCCCCCTGGTCTCAGCAGCTGATCCCAGAGGGAAAATGAACTGAGCTTGGGCCAGCAAGAGCTAGCCTCAGGACTGCTGCTTGGAAATAGCCACCAAGAGGTGCTCTCTCTCCTCTGGGCTTAAGAATCCAAGCCTGGGGCCATCGTGCACTGCTTGGGAAGAGAGAATCAGAGTGAAGCCAACAGAAAACCAAGAGCTGGAGAGAGGCAGATTCTGAAGACACTGAGTGTTGATGGATCCGGCTGGACTGAAGACCAGGTGCACCCCCTGGACTTCCCATTTTCTCAGCTGATGAAATTTCCTTTTGACTTAAGCTAGTTTGAGCTGCTTTTCTGTCCCTTGCTACTCGGAGAGTCCTGGCAAACACATTCGAGGTGAGCTTTAACTCTGGTGGCTACTCAGCAGCCGTTATTCCATCCCCCCTCCCGGCAGCCAGAGTCCACCTCTTCCCATGGAGCCTGGAAACACTGGATACCTGCATTCCCAGCGTCACTTATAGCCGGGCACCTGACCCCACCCTGGCCAGGGGTATCCAAGGTGAAGATTGCAGGGAACTAGTGGGAAAGATTTTCCCTTTAATAAAAAGAAGTAAACAGGAGAAAGGCCCTTCTTCTGCTGCTGGATAAGGCTGGGTTTGCATGCAATGTCTGGAACTGCAGCAGCCACTTTGATTCCAAGAGAAGTAAGCCTAAGGACAAGGACAAAGCTCTGAGGATGGCAGAGCAGAAAGACAGACTGAGCCTGGGTCCTTGCTGACATCACTGAGCCACTGAACCAACCCCAGAACTATTTACCTCCTAACTTCTTATTATATGAGATAAGAAAATCCTGAATTTAACCACTTAGGTTAGACTTTCTGTTACTTGCAGCCAAAGCATCATAACTAATACTAACTTTCCTGTTTTAGAATTCTGTATCATCAGTGGTTGAATGTTGTACTGTATATATCACTGTCTCTTTGGAGTAACCAGAGAATTCATTTTTTTATTTGTTTGTTTTGTTTTTGTTTTAGAAACAGAGTCTAGTCTCACTCTGTTGCCCAGCTGAGGCTGGAGTGCAATGGCATGATCACAGCTCCCTGCAACCTTGAACTCCTGGGCCCTAGCATTCCTCCTGCCTCAGCCTCCCGAGTAGCTAGGACTACAGGCATGTGCCACCATGCCTGGCTAATTTTTAACATTTTTTTTTGTAGAGACAGGGTCTTACTATGTTGCTCAGGCTAGTCTCTGACTCCTGGCCTCAAGCAATGCTCCTGACTTGCTTGGCCTCCCAAGGTGCTGGGATTCCAGGCATGAACCACCACACTCAGCTCAGAGAATTCTTAATATTTGTAGAATGAGATACGTACTGAGAGCCCTGTTTTGAAGGGCCCCTCATTAGATCCCAAGCAAGTACAATGCCCTGGACTCTTGGTAACTGGTTTTATACCCCCTTGCAGAAACGCCTTGCCTGTGACAGTGATGCTTCCGATTTCCAAACTCAAGTTGGAGAGGACATTCCTCACCAGCACGGTGACCAGAAAGGTGCCTGCAACGCAGAGAGCAGAGAGTTACGGGCGTTGTCGGTAGTTGTTTAACTTGCACTGAGACGACTCTCCCAGCTTGTGCTTCTTCAGCCCCCCAAGAGAGCAAGTTATCTTTCACCCTCTGAGCATTTAATGAACCCCTGCTGTATGCCAGGCACCTGGTGCAAGGCTCCGGGGACGCAGAGATGAAGTGCCATGGTTCCTGTCCTCAAGGGTTTTATTGTCCAGTGGAAACGCAGGGCAGTTAAGTGGCAAACCATGGTAGGAACTGGCCTGTGGGCGTTGTGGGCACGGAGTGGGGTCACTTCATGCTCAGGAGAGAAAGAAATGGCACATGGGAGGGTGCCAGGGCTAGAGCTAGATCCCAAAGGATGCGTGAACGCTCATTAGGTTAGACTGGGGTCCCGCAGAGGGAAAGACATGGCAGGATTGTACGATGGGTCGAGAGAGCAGAGAGGGATGAGAAGGGTCTATAGATCCATCTGGAGAGCCCCTGCTAACATGTGTGTCCCCACCCCTTCCCCACGAGAGGTGGGTGCTACCTTCTCCTCTCAAGTCTGGGGAGAGGGTCTTCAGAGGGGACCCTTCCCAGGAAGCTTGACCCGTGCTCTTTGAGGTTTGAGAACCGCTTACTCATGCCCTCGAAGGAACAGTCTATGGGGGAGTGGGAAGGGGAGTAGAGGGCTACACGTCCGGGAAATAACTTCATTCGGCTGGCTGGAGGCCACGAATGGGTGAGAATTTTCTATGGACCAGATGTGGCCCTTGGGGAGAAGGGTGCTGAAGAGGGCAGGGAGAACGAGGCGAGTCCAGCAGACAGAGGGGAGGTGGCCCGGGAGAAGCTCCAGGCAGGTGTGGCCAGCTGGAGGGGACACATCGCCCCCATGCCAGAAGCTGTGGTCTCAGGGGCCCAGCAGGGGACCTCAGAAATCCAGAGATGCTCCTATAAGAAAGAGCCAGCTTCAAACCTCTGCTGGGCCCCAAGTGCCAGGCCAGCCAGGACCGGGCCAGTGCTGCCAAGTGCACACGCCCATGTCCTATCCTGTTCCCTGTCCTTCCTCCCACCCCCGGAACCCCCAGAGTAGTCCAGATCTGTTGGCTTTAGGGGGAAGAGAAGTCTGTTAATCATCTAAGAGTGAGCAAAAAAGTCACGAGGCATTCAGAGACTTTATCAATGAGTAAGGCATAAATTTCCCTACTGAGCAACTTCCATAGGAGTTACTGACATAGGAGACAAAACTGAATTTGCATTTGGATCCTCGCCTGTGTGCTGTGTGTGTTTTCTAGTTTTGGCAACATCTGGGTTCTTCCTGTTCCAAGCTGGACCCTTGGTACCTGGTAACGTTCCAATGGTTTTCTTCCCAAACCCGTTGCCCTTTCTGCTAACTCTTTTGTTAGGGCATGGTAACCCCACACCTGCCGAGCTGTCACCCACTGTCCATCACTCCTCTGAGATCCCCGGGCAGCTGTGGGCAGGTCCCAGGTGGGCTGGAGACTCTGCGATTCCCATCGCATTCCTGCCTGCCGACCTCATCACACGGCCCTCAGGGACTCTCTGTTCCTTTCAGATTAAATACAAATGTGTGCTGTGGCCTGCAGCCCTGGCTGGTGCCAGCCAGTCTGTCCCCCAGCCAGCATCATGGCGACACTTCCTTTTTCCATCCCCCTCTCTTCCACTCTTCAGTTTTTACCTCTCCCCGACCAGGGAATGGACTGCTGTTTCCCAAGCCACTCTCTCCTCTAGAGATGCTGGAAGAAGCCTCATACACCTGCTGTCTTCCAGTGGTTCTCAACAGGGTGATTTTGCCCCTCTGGGACATGTGACAATGCCTAGCGACATTTTTGGTTGTCATGGTTTGGACCACTGGTGCTACAGGCATCTAGTGGATGCTGCTAGATGCCAGAGATGCTGCTAAAACTCCCGCAGTAGCGGCCCCCAACTGTACTGAGGAATTATTCAGCCCCAAATGTCAGCAGTGCCAAAGCTGAGAACCCCTGCCGCTGTAAGCCTCATGAAGGCAGATAATATCTGTCTCTCCCTGAGTTTTTGATCCAGGCAGGATGCCATGAGCCATGTTTGTGCCCAGGACACACTGAAAAACTGACTGGCAGGACCTGGTACCAAGTCAGGAAGGGAAGAAGAGGGAGGTCTGGGAGGTCTGGAAGGGGAGCCACCAACCCCAGGTACCTTCAACTGGAATGGCCACGTGGTAAATCCCAAATGGCTCCCCGGAGCTCACTTCCTTGTGGGAGAAGGTTGCACTGTGTCCTGCCACCTCAAAGGTCAATTCCTCCGGGGTGCCCTGAGCCACCGAGACATTGATCAACAGGTCCTGTCCAAGCTCCAGATGGTCTGAAGCCCAGGAGGCCTGCAGCCCTGACAGCAGCTCCACGAAGTGGACCGTGATGTTGCTGGAGGGCGTGGAGGCGGTGCTGTTGCTGATGGCCCGGATCTCCAGCTGGTGCCTCCCGGGGCCCATCAGTTCCTGGGTTTCTGTGTCCAGTGTCACATTGTATGGCAGTGTGCCCCGCTGGGTGGTGGACTCAGCCAGGGTCATGTTCCCCAAAAGCACAGCATAGGTCACCTCTGTTCCTACGTAGGGTAAGAAAAATGTAAGAATGTTAGTGACAACCATGCAGTTGATAACACTATGGTAGTTCAGTCTCAGTCTCTGAAGCCAGATTCCGCATATAGACACGGATATGGATATAGATACAAAGAAATATGTAAGGATGTAGCCCCCGCCCTACATATTAACAGCAATTACCCCTGTGGATCGGGTTAATGAGTGATTTTTTTCTTTTTGGGTCCTCTCTGTTCATTTGCATGTTCTAATTTCTTTATACTACACATGTGTTACATGAGATCTTAAATGTTTACAATAAGTAAATTAGAACATTTTGTTGCTGGGGATATCCTTAGGGGGAGGAAGGCTGAGAAGGGAGCATCTCTTAAGGATGTGGGCTGATTTTACGCGCCATAGGGAGCCTCAAGTCATCATTGTGGCAAGAGCAGGTGCCTGCCTGGAGCTATGTCTACACGAGAACTCGGTCCATCCACGGGAAGATGGGGGCTCCCTTGCAGTTTGCATGTGGCTGTTCTAACTGGATGCTACAGATTGCAGTTGACTCTTAAAATCTGATTTAAACCAACAAATTAGGATTCTTTCTAGTAGAAGCCAAGCTAGTATATTTAAGAACTAGGATTCTTGTTTGGATGAAGATGGTGATGATGATGATGGTGGTGGTGACAATGATGGTGAGGATGACAATGGAAGCCTCGTGAGGTCAGGAACCCTGACTTCTGTATTTGCTGCCTCCCGGCACCTGGCAAAGAGCAGACACTCAGTTCTATTTGTAGAATGAGTAAATACGGCAAGGGTGGTTTTAAGTTTCCTCAGGTGCACCTGTCAGCCGTCTTTCCCCAACAAGCACACGAGAAGTGAAAGGCATCCTGTGAGCTCTGAGTTAGAGCCCGTGACAGCTTCCACCAAGTCATCGGCGTGTGAGGTCACCTGAGCCACCTGCTCCTCTCTGCAGCTCCCTGCCGCACCGTTCACACCTCCAGGCCCCGACCCGATCTCAAACTGGGCCTGGCTTCCGGAAAGGTGCAGCCCTGGGTGAGGATGGATCCTAGCCAGGAAGGTCTCTATTGACAGAAGGGCTGATAGTTAAAATATTTAACAGCCAGCACTTCATGGGCACCAACCCATTATAATAGATGCTCTGATGCATTGGAACGGGTACTGTGACCAATCAGGATGGATGCTATGGGCAGTCAGCATGGACAGCTCGACCAATCAGAATAGACACAATGACCAATCAGAGTGGACTCTGTGACCAATCGGAATAAAGCTTAGCCATAGGTAACCAGGGGCATGGCTGTACCAGTGGGTGCATCTGAACATCAGCCCCGAGTGGGTGTGACTTGGCTGTGCCAAGCTGGTTGACACTCGCTGTGCTGAGATGGGCCCAGCTGGGAGCGCTCCCAGTCCCACCTCATTCTGCTCAGATCCCCCGACAGGGAGTGGCTTGGAAGTTCATTCCTGTGACAGGGCTATGGACAGGCAAGGAAGGGCCTTCGGAAGGCTAGGGGCTCTCACTAGCTTACTAGCCTTGGGACTTTGGGCAAAGTTTTTAACCTTTCCATGCCTTCATTTCTCCATCTGTAAAATGGAGATAACACTTGTATGTATTGAGTAGGCTGTTACATGCAAAGCACTTAGAACAGTGCCTGGCACACACTAGGTGCTAAGTAAATGAATAAATAGTAGCTAAAAAATGAACTTAAGGGACTGAGGTTATTATTTATTAAAGCCTGGGAGTTGGATAGATTTGGAGGAAATTAATGATGTCAAGTTGGCCTTGATCTGCCCAGGTGTGTGGACTCACCTCCATCGAGCTCCACCTGGATCCACAGAGGATCCCCGAAGACGGCCCGGCAGAGGGGGCTGGCTCCCGACTCGGACAGGCCGGGGCACCCGGTCACTCTGAGTCTCTCCATCTTGTCTTGCACTGTCACTTGCTTCTGAGCTGTCACGTGCCACTCGCTGGTGGTGCACTCAGCAAACACAGTGAATTCCCCGGGGGACGTGAACTGATGGGTCACATTGCTGGACAAGCTGCCGGCCACAGTCAGAAGCGTTACCAGTGTCAGGGACACACAAACACACACATTCACACATGCACCTCACACCTTCCCTGCTCTGCAAAAATGAAAAGATGAAGACAGTGATGCTACGTGACTGAGCCCGGCTCTCAGTGTTGGGGAAGGTTACACTGAGGTGTCCACAAGTGGCTACGGAGAGGTAGAAACTGCCTGATCAGGGAGGCAACTTTCGCCTGCAGGTCCCTTTGCTGCCATTTACCCCTCTGTGGCTTACACAGAGCATGTCACTGCGCGCTTCTGCGTCGTCTGTAAAATACTGTACTCCAGACTACCTTTCTCTGGCTTATCTTCCCCACCTGTAAAATGGGACCAGATTCCAAACGTATCAAAGTTATAGGTATGTTTTGGCTCTCATTTTCCTCAGGGGACTAATTAAAAATCTCCTATATGGCCTGCATAGACCTTACCCTCCCGACCTTCAGGAATGAAGGAAGAGCACCAGAAATGGTCAGTATTTGGATAAATGTATAGACTATATTTCTCTTCTTAAATTATTATTATTATTATTATATTTGAGAGAGAGTCTCACTCTGTTGCCCCTGGTAGAGTGCTGTGGCATCAGCCTAGCTCACAGCAACCTCAAACTCCTGGGCTCAAGCGATCCTCCTGCCTCAGCCTCCCGAGTAGCTGGGACTACAGGTGCACACCACCACACCTGGCTAATTTTTATATTTTTTAGTAGAGATGGGGTCTCATTCTTGCTCAGGCTGGTCTCGAACTCCTGAGCTCAAACGATCCTCCCACCTCAGCCTCCCAGAGTGCTAGGACTACAGGCGTGAGCCACAGTGCCTGGCCTGTTCCTAAATTCTTTAAAATATGTATGATTGTTGAGATGGGTTTTCAACATATTTAGATGTCATACATATAGCAATTATAACATAAAAGAGTATCAGTAAAGAGACCTGTGTTCTAATAAGACTTCAATATTTTACCTGAAATAGTAAAACATTACTAAAAAAAAGGAATGCACAGAGATATAGCCAAAAAGCCAAAAGATAAGTTAAAATGTAATACTAAAAATATTCAAATAATCCAAAAGAAGGCAGGAAGGGGAAAACAGAAAACAACAAAATACCAGACCCAAATCCAACTAAATCAACAAGTACCTTTATTGTAAATGGTCTAAACATACCAATTATTGTGCCAGACTGGATTTTAAAAAATGAAACCCAACTACATACTGTCTCTGAGAAGTCCACTTTAAATATAATGATATAGATAGATTAACCAAATAGAGCTTCTGGAAATGAAAAAATAATTTGGGGAAATACAAAACACAGTGGAAAGTTTTAAGAATAGGCTAGACCAAGCAGAAGAAAGAATTTCAGAGCTTGAAGACAACTCTTTTGAATCAACCCATTCAGTGAAAAATAAAAAACAAAGAATCAAGAGGAATGAATAATGTTTACAAGAAATATAGGATTACATAAAATGGCCAAATATAAGAATCACAGGCATCCCTGAGGATGAAGAAGAAAAAGCAAAAGGCCTGGAAAACCTATTGAGAGAATAATTGAAGAAAACTTCCCTGGTTTTGCTAGAGATTTAGACATCCGGATACAAGGAGCTCAACAAACACCTGGAAGATTCATTGCAACAAGGCCATCACCAAGGCATGTTGTCGTCGGACTGGCCAAAGTCAACGTGAAGGAGGGACCCCTAAATATAATGATATAGATAGATTAAAAGTAAAAGGATAAAAACATCCAAAAAAAAGTTGGAGTGGCCATTATTATTATTATAACATCAGACAATGTAGATTTCAGAAGAAAATGTAATAGTAACTCTATTGTGAAGATGGCTTTGAATAGCAAAGTTTAGTCTATCTTTCAGTGATCTGTCTGGAGGAAGTAATTTATTCCATTCTCTGAACTCTGGTATCACCCGAAATTGCCCAGGACTAAAAGGCAGAGAAATGGATCTTTCTTGATTTCTCTCCCAGGGATCTCACCCAGGGGAGAAGACCAGTAAGCGGTTTTAGACACTGTTGCCAGCAAAGAAGAGAGATGCTCGGAATACAAAGAAATGAAGACAACAACTTAAAAATTCATCCTATGATGCTTTGACCCAGCAGTTCTATTCCTGGGTATACGTTCAACAGGAATGTGAACATACACACCCCACAAGATATGCATGTGCTAGAATGTTCACAGCAGCACAATTTGTAATAGCCCCAAATGGGAAACCACCAAAATGCTTATCAACATTAGAATGGATAAGTAAATCGAGGTATATTCACACAATAGCATGTTATATAGCAGTGAGAAAAAAGAAATCATAATTATATACAATATGGATAAACCCTCAAAGTGTAATGTTGAGCAGAAGTCAGACGCAGAGTTTATACTTTATAATCGTATTTATATAGGTTCCAAACAGAGGTCACACTGATCTATGATGTTAGAAATCAGTATAGTGGTTATCCTTGGGGGTGGGAGGCTCCCACAGCTCTTGCCTGAGTCACTGTATTCCTAAAAAGACAAGTGACCCAAGTCCTTGCCTTTTCCTACACATAAGAAAACGTCTGATGGGGTTAAGTGATTATGTTTCTGCATAACCAGATGGACTTCAGTCATCTGTAACCGGATTTACTCTGGCACCCAAACTCTGATGTGATTTGACGCGGACGGACCCTCCACAACCTGTATATAAGCTACGAGCTGAAACGCAGTTTCGCAGCAGCCTGCCAGAACCTCCCTGAAAGACTCCTCCGGGCTGTGGTCCTCGGTCTATAGCCCTCTGTAAGATTTCGGAATAAAACTAACTTCAATTATTTAAAAAGGTTGAATTTTTTTTCCCTTCTGTTGACATAGCCAACCTACATATTCTCCTGAGAAAAGTCTCCTTACACTGGCTGGCATCAAAGGCTCTTCCTGACCAGGCCCCTGCGGAGTCTTCCAGCATCTTTCATTTTCCCAGACCCCAAACTGCAGGTGTGACCAGGAGCTTGAGGTTACTCAAACATGCCACATGCTTTCAGGTCTGTGCTGTTCCCTTTTCCCTAGATCCGCTGCTCCTGCCTTATAATTCTGGCTCCCTCGGAAAGGACTTTAGCCTCCAGATCACTATAAGGCTTGTATTGTCTTGTGAATTACTGGTTTCCAGACAAATCCCCTAGGCTCTGAGTAACTGAAAAACAATGTCAATCCCTAGATCCAGCAGTAGGTGGCGCTGAGCCAACCAACGCTGGACTTGGACACATTTCACCTTGTGTAAATCATTCTATAAAGCCTATGACACTATTTCTGAAATGGAGAACGTTTTCCATGACAAGCAGGAAAAACAAACAAACAAACAAACAAACAAAAAACAGCCCACCATGCAAATGAACGCAAGACACGGAGAATGCAAGATGAGAAGGAACCTCTAAAGGGGAAATGGGCCAGGTGTGGTGGCTCAAGCCTGTAGCCCCAGCTTTTCAGGAGGCTGGGTGGGGAGGATCACTTGAGCCCAGGAGTTCGAGGCTGCAGTGAGCTATGATTGTGCCACTGCCCTCTAGCCTGGGTGGCAGAGCAAGACTCTGTCTCCAAAAATAACAATAATAAATAAAGGGGAAATCCTTTGACTTTTATTATGCTGATTTTATTTGAGGTTGGATTCTCCCTATGAGCTCATATTCATCTAGGATAAACACAGAGAGTCTGATTTTAAAATCTCTGCCTCCTAGACTAACAAGGAGTGAAGCCAAAGTAGGAGTCTGTACAAACATAAAAGCACAGTGGCATTTACACAAAGTCTGTGGCTTCTCTATACTTAAAATTCATGCTCTTTTCCATTTTGTAAATTGGGTGTTGGGACTGCTAGTGTTGATGAGAAGGCACTAGAAATATATCCCCCCATGTTAATAAAAATGACAGACAAAGGTGCGAGAGTAGTTTCAAGGTCCAACAAATCTTTAAAGTAAAGGCAATTGGATTGTTTGGGTGGGGTGAAGGGGGGCCACCCTCTATTTCTTTTGAAAGAGAAAAACATGCCAGTGGCTCTTGCCTGGGAGAGATTGCAAATGTAAAACAGTGCTCGTTGTTTCTAATGTTGTAATCACACAAAAAATTCCAGACTTGGACTCACCACCCAGAATCAACAAATATTAGCATTTTGTCCCTTTTGCTTCACTTTTAAACCACGGTTTGTTTATCACTGGCAAGTCCTCATGTAAGCGGAAGGTGTTAGCAGAGCTACTTATGATCAGTTTTGACTTATGCCACATGCAAGCTGTATAAGATTTGGGGGCTGAGAGTTTGTGTAGCTTACCAGCCGTGGTTTTCTTGATAAAACGATAGAAACATAATTTCTCATTTTACTCCGTGAAACACTCAAGACAGCCATCAATATAAATGTGACAGGGAAGGAAACAGAATCCCAGCAGGACAGGGTTGCCTCAGAGTCACATGGCATTCGCAGCAGCTGGGACTAGAACCCCAGCCTCAGGACCCCCAGGGTGGCCCACTGTAATTGGTGTCATAGACGCTGCCCGTGCAGGGTCCCCATGACCTTCGAGGGCTGCTCAGTTTGAGACCTGAACTCACTGGGCCAGATCCGGGCTGTGGCCAGGGCTGGCCCCATTTGCCCCACCCCACCCAGGGCTTCTGGGAATCCAGCACCCCGGGGGCTGGATCCAGAACCTCTGGCTCCTGCAGCTACACCCAGAGGTGTTTTCGGGTTAGGAGAGAAGCTTATGGCCAGGGGAGCCTGGGCCCCCTGACTGAACTCTGAACTGTTGGGAATCGGGTTTAGCATCTGTCAGGTTGTGGAGGTGACTCTGTGCCCTGGAGGATGCCAGGTGCAGTGTCGTCAGGCCCCAGTGCCGCACGCTGTGCTGTCCCCCGCCCCCGCCCCCCGCGAGGCCAAGAGCCTGAGCTTGGATGCCAGACAGTCGGGTTTGCACGGCCGCTCAGCCACACCCTAGCTGTGTGACATGGGCAATGCTACCGTACCTCCCTCAGCCTCAACTCCTTTGTTTGTGAAAACAAGACGACGATCTTCTAGCACAGCCCTGTCCCATGGAAATACGTGAGCCACATGTGTAGCTTTTTATTTTTCCAACAGCCACATTGAGAAAAGTGAGAAGAAACAGCTGAAATTAATTGCAATAATTCATTTTCTTTAACCCAATATATCCAAAATACTATCATTTAAACCTGTGAGCAATATCAGCACATCATTGGTGTGATATTTTGCGTTCGTATCTGGGAGGGGGCTAAGTCTTCAAAATTCCGTGTGTATTTGACACCTACAGCATAATTTGGTGGAGAACAGCCACATTTCAAGCGCTCAGCAGCTCGTGTGGCCGGTGGCTGCCACATGGACAGCACGGCTACAGCTCTAGGGTTGTTGTGAGGATTAAATGGGATTGTGTGTGCACGCTGCTTAGCTGGACTATTATTAATATTAATGTTACTCCTATTATTTTATTTTACTTTTTTTTTTTTTTGAGACAGAGTCTCAGTTTGTTGCCTGGGCTAGAGTGCTGTGGCATCAGCCTAGCTCATAGCAATCTCAAACCCCTGGGCTTAAGCGATCCTACTGCCTCAGCCTCCCGAGTAGTTGGGACTACAGGCATGCGCCACCATGCCCAGCTAATTTTTTCTATATATATTTTTAGTTGGCCAGATAATTTCTTTCTATTTTTAGTAGAGACGGAGTCTCACTCTTGCTCAGGCTGGTCTTGAACTCCTGACCTCGAGCGATCCACCCGCCTCGCCTCCCAGAGTGCTAGGATTACAGGCATGAGCCACCGTGCCCAGCCTAAGATGAGCATCTTGTTCACCCCATTCCCAGCTGAGCTGAGATTCTGCACAGAGTGGAGCCGGAAGGACCAAGCTCTTTCTTGTGACTTTCCATGTAGCCTTCATAATGAGAAAAACTACGTGGCAGGGTGTTTGCAAACACAGCAGCAGTAGTTCCTGCCACCCCTGCCCATGTGCCCCTTTGCAGTATGGTGCCACACTCCTATCGTAGATGGAATCTTTCTCTACCTCTTGAATCTGGGCTTAGCCATGGGACTTGCTTTGACCAATGGGATGTTAGAAAATGTGACACAAGTAGAGATTTGAAAAATGTTTGCACATTAGTTCTGGCTCTGACTCACTGCTAGGAAACCTTTGCCACCACGCAAATGAGCCTCTGAGAGTTTGTTGGGTGATGGACAATATGTGCCCTTAGCTGACATCTGGTGAGGCCTTGCTGGACCAGCCAACCCCAGCTGAATTGGCCCAGGCAAGAAAATCTACCCAGCTCTCCAAAGAACCATGAAAAATAACAACTATTGTTTTAAACCACTAAAGCAAGGGATGGTTTGTTATGCAGCAAAAACTGACTGATACAACCTGACCCAAGGCTCAGAGATTTCCCCTTACCTGGGAGGGTAGTAAGGATCAAAAGTGTGGCCATCTCCCGTACTAATTATACAGGACAGGTTTCCTATGTAGGGAGACAGAAGCCACGTCAGGGAGACGGTGACGTTGTCAAAGACGAAACTCTCGTTGGGCACCTCCAGCTGCAGGCCTGCAGGTGAAAACACAAGATGCTGTGTCCCTTCACAAAGCAAAAGTGCATATTTCTTTTTAACGCCTATTCTCTTCCATCTATCCGTCCCTTATTTTTATGTGGGGCTTTTAAAGTTTTTAAACTTTTTTTTGACTTTTGAACGTTCTTTTGAATTTTGTTTTTCATTCACAGGTAATACACAACTGAGGTGCAGAATTTGAAACATATAAAAGGGTATGGCCCTCAGCCTCTGGTTCTGCTGCCCAGCCGGCCAGTGTCACCTGTATCCTGGGTCACCTTCCATAGATACCTATGCATACATGAGCACATATGTACTTTGTTATTTACACATGTTTTTTCACTTAGTGTATCTTGGGGATTGGTTTATATGACTACAGTTAGGGTTGCTTTGGTCTTTTTAATGGCTGTGTAATGTACCCTAATACCTGTAATCCTAGCACTTCGGGAGGCTGAGGGAGGAGGATCGCTTGCTGCCAGAAGTTCGAAACCAGCTGGGGCAACAAAGCGAGACTCCCCCGTCTCTACAAAAAATAGAAAACATTAGCCGGGCATGGTGGCACGTGCCTGTAGTCCCAGCTAATCAGGAGGCTGAGGTGGGAGTATTGCTAGAGCCCAGGAGTTTGAGGTTGCTGTGAGCTATGATGACATCACTGCACTCTAGCCAGGTGGGTGACAGAGTGAGACCTTGTCTCAAAAAAAAAAAAAAAAAAAAAAAACGTGGTGGATGAATGAGTGCACTGAGTGCACATTAAATTTTATAAGACGAACTTCGGAAGTTGGCATGGAGGATGGGGTGAGGGAAGTAGAATTTGCTGGGCTTCATGTATTCTTGGTTGATTTGTGCAGCACAATCTTTCAGATATAAGATATTAAGAAGCTGAATGCAAATGAAAAGGCCTTTCTTGAGCTGGTCAGAGAGCTGTCACGGTCCTGCTTCACAGCTTCCCTGAGGGTGCTCACGATGCCACGAGGCCTTTCTGGGCGCAGTCGCCAGGGGGCTGGATAAAGTCCCTCCCTTCACACACCAGAAACGGAGTGTGATCGGAACACGCTGGCTCACAAGGGGGCAGGATATTTGAAATTGGGGTTGGGCCATCAAATACGGTCCAGGTGACCGCCAGACCCAACACACCCCTGTGCCCTAAGCTACACGTTTTGGTGACAGTAACGCTGTGGCTGGCAGATCGCCACAGGGCACCCTTTGTCTATGAGCAAGTCCCACAATGGAAATTGCTGCCAAAACACATGACCCGCTCTTCCCAGAAAACAGAAGGGAGACATTGCATTTGCAATGTTTCACCCAGGCGTGTCCAGCAAACTAACGCTGCCAGTAAAGATGGTCTTCCCTCCACCCTCTGCTTCCTGCACGCTGTCGTCTGTGGGCCTCCCTCCTTCTGTACCCGCCAGCCTGCTCTCCTGGATGGCCCCTGGGGACCCCAACATTCCCTGACTCATCTTTTCCTTCAGAGCGCCTGTTCCTATTGCTCGTGTCCTCAGTCGAAGCTGCTGCTCCAAGCGGTTAATTTGGTTTCACAGCCTTAGGGGAATCAGTGAGCTCAGGGGCTGTTCGTAGGAATCTAAATCAATGCGGCCAGTTTGGAGGGCAGTTGGGCAACGTCTATTACACCGTGACCCAGCATTCGCACTACCGCGCATCTCTCCTCTAAAAATAATCCCAGGCATAAGAATGAACACTGCAGAGTGGCACATAACAACGGAAAGTCGGAAGTGACCTAAATGTCCATCAACATGGGAACTGGTCACATAAATCATCATCTTAGGGTGGAATACAATGCAGTCAGTAAAAGAACAAGGCAGCAGCTTGGAAAGATGTCTAGAATTTATTATTAAGTGAAAGAAAATTGAGTGGTAGACCCACATGTTAACATGATTATATTTTTATAAAAATATGCATATACCCATGTATATGTATACAAAGCCATGTCTACATAGTTATTTTAAAAAGCAGGGAAGAATTTATTTTAAATAATAATTAACAGTGTTTCCTTATGGGGAATAGGTCTGTAGAGCTGAAGGGAGGGATTTTTTTTTCTCCTTAATTTATAAAACTTTTATACATCATGGTATTTTTACGGCTTTCAAGATTCAGATTTTTAAAAACTGCCAAACGTTCCCAAATGGCTGTCTATGCGCAGGGTGGTGGCTGAGCAGGTGCAGGGTGTGGGGGATCCTGGGACTCCTTCCAGTCTCTGCGACAGAAGCTTGAAATGCTTTACCCCAAGGGGCTGAGTCAGGTGGGGAGGAGGGACTGCAGGGGAACTGTTTTGGGAGAGGAAGTCTCTTAGCACACAGCCATCAGCCCGTGTGGGCGGCTGCTGCCTCTGCTCCCAGAGGAAGCTGCACATGCCGGGGAAATAAAGGGAGATTCCTACACCCGAGCAAGCTGGGGACTCACCTTCCTGGCACTGGTACTGCACCCACAGGTAGCTGCCCCGAGTCGGGCACAGGTCTCCAAAGTAGGTCCCATCTGCTGCCACCTGGCATGCCTGCAGCCCCTGGCAGTGGCCTGGGAAGCAGGAACAGGGTATAAGACAAAGGAGGAAACATTCAGCAGAGCCACACAGAGATGAATTACCTCCCATTCATTCATTTATTCATTCATGGGTTGACCCACGATCAGCCCAGCCAATATCGGCTGCCATCTGTGGAAGACCAGGCCCTGGGCTACGTACTCTGGGGAGAGACAAAAGTAGGCTTCCTGCCCTCAGGTAGCTCAGGGTCCAGCATATTGGTTCTCTAATGTTAGCATGCACCACGCCCCCTGGAGGGCTTGTGAAGACACCGCATTTCAGACCATTCCAGACCATTCCAGACCATTCCAGCCAGACCCAGTCCCCAGGGATTGGGATTCAGTAGGTGTAGAGGCAGCTGGAGAATTTGCATTTCTAACAAGTTCCCAGGGGATGCTGCTGGCCCAGGGACCTCATTTTGAGAACCACTGGTCTAGTAGCATTTAGTCAGGTGGCCTAAAATAGAAATCGACACCCCAAGACCCAGCAGAGAAGGGGCAAATTTAGGAATCCTGGGACTATCAGGGATGCCAGGTGCCCCCAGAAGGGAGGAGGGTGGAGCCCACACCAACTTCAGGGTCACTCAACACCTCTCCCTCCTGCCCGTGGAGATTAATTATACCTGCAAAGTACCTTTTGCCATGTAAGTCAACCTGTTCATAGGCGTGGTATCTCATTATGCCCACAGTTCCAGGGATTACGGTGAAAAATATTAGGAGCCATAATTCTGCAGATGCGGGACGGGAAGAGGTAAGAAGCCAAGGTGCTTCTCATCCTGCCTCTCACAGCAGTTCCCCCAGAGCTCCAGCTCTCTCTGGACAGGCCCTCCCTAGACGGTCCCAGCTGCCACAGGTCGGCCTCTGCATGGCCCTAGCACCTGCTGGATGGCCCTGCCTTCTGGTTTGGGGAAGACCATCCCTTCCAGCTGTGCCTGTAGCCTGTAGAAGTGGTAGCAGCTTTCCGTTGCTGCTCACGTCAGGTTTGCAGCATCATTTCATGTTTGGCTTCTCAGCGCTTCCCTGACTTGGGAAACCAATTCCCTGCATTAAATTCCCTCTGTTGAAAGACCTAGCATGATGTCTGTTTTCCTGATGGGACCTAGTTGGAGAGATCCCAATCTGAGTTGCTTCTACTATATGTGTAGCACTAGACTGTAATCTCCAAGAGTGGGAGGGGTGTTTTTGCTTTCGTTGTTTTTTTTTTTTTTTTTTTGAGTCTCTTCCCCTCCTCTGCCCCCGGCAGTCCCCTAATAGACGATCCAGTTAACAGGCAGCCCTCAGCATTCAGCTATGGTCACCAGAGCATGCAGGAATGTAAACTGCATTTGCAGAGTGTGTACAAGATTCTCCTGACCCTCACAGGAGCCCTGGGAAATTTAGAAAGATTCTGCAACTTGCCTCAGGTCATCCAGGGATTTCAACCCAGACCTGCCACCCTCTTGCTGTGCGCACTGCTGCCCACCTCCTGGGGGGTTCTGCCCTGTACTTGAACGTGGTCTAAGCAGTCTACACTGGAGATACCAGTGGGGCTTATAGCACAACCCACAAACCACACCATGCAAAACATCCAGCATCCCCTTGGAGTTGATAAACTGCCTCAAGATGCAGAGGCCATGTCCCTGCTGTGTGTTTTTTCCAACACTGTCGGTATTTGGCACAACAATTCCAGGTTCTCTCTCTGTCACTGTGGTCACACTGCAATCTAAACCCCGGGCCTGGCACCGTGTCTCCACCACCCTGCTCTCAGCCATTCCATGCCCAAATCCTGCACTTCCCCAGTAGCCAGACTCCTGGTCCTGGCCCAGGAAAGCCTTCCTGGACCCCACCTCCACCCCATGAGCAAGGGACCCTCTGTGGTTAAACAGGAATCCCAGCCACCCCCATATGTCTGCCTTCAGGCTAAATATACTCAAAGAGGAGTCTAATGCCCAAATCTGTGTTCTTTCCATGACCCCCTGTGGCCTCATATAATCCACTTAAAGAAAAATAAACTAAATCCAATCTAATTCCAGGATTTAACACGTCTTGCAGACAAACTTAACGCCCCCACCCCCACCCAGGGCACGGAAACGCCTCGCTGCTCCGACTGTGGCCACAGACGGGCAGCAGTGGCATCGCTGGAGAGCTGGCTGGAAAGCGAGTGGAAGATTTTTAAACATTTTTTGTCCACTGCTGTATCTCCAGCACACAGAACCGCACCTGGCACATCACAGATACAAAATGAGTTTGACACAAGTAAATAAATAGTACCTTCGACTGCCCTTGGTCGCAGCATTTATCACACTGTTAGGTGACCACCTGTCTGTGTCCATCTCCCTATTGGACCGTGGGCTCTTTGAAAAACAGAGTATGTTTGATTCATTCTTGTACCCAGAGCCCAGGATGGTACATGGCACGATGTTGGTGCTCAATAAATGCTTATTGGCCAAATGAATAAGTGACCAAGGGACTTTAGAGATGGACCCCCCCCCCCAGGGCCCCTCCCAGATCTTCTCCTCTGACCCTGCCCAGGGGGGTACAGGGCTGTCCTCTAATCTGCTCCCTGGGCTGTGGGTGCCACATTTGAGAAACTTGCAGCTGAGCCTTTGAGGGAGCAGCGTGCCCGGCCCCAGCAGTGCCTGGATGAGGGAGGCACATCCGTCTGGCCTGGCCTTTCCTCCTCAGAGGGACCGTGGCCTCAGGAATGCAGGAGCAATGAAGAGGCAGCGCACACTGCCCGGCCAGTGTCAGCGCCTCCTTTCCCCACGCCTGCTCCAAGGGAGCGAGGACAGTGTGGTCGGCACGGGGAGGGGAGAGGACCCGGCCTCAGTGCCAAGGGAGGGGAGGCTCTGGAAGTACCAGGCACCCCTCTGTGAATCTTCAAAGGGCTTCTGGGCAGAGGAAGAGGCTCAGAGGGGCAGAGGCTGAGAAGCACAAGTGGGGAGACTGGCCCTGAGGCCTCACAGCTCCCAGCCTGGGCGCGAGTGTCCTCACTTAGCCAAGAAGCAGCAGATCACCTGCCCTCCCAGGACCCACCCTGCAGGCTGGGCCGTGGCCACCCAGGCTGAGAGAGAGGGCTCCCCAGTGTCCTGGACGATGGAAGCCTCTGAGGACTTTGCACCTTCCAGGAGGGTGCAGGAAGCTCCCGCAATCCCTGAAATTGAATCCTTGGCGCTGGGCAAGTGCGGCTCAGAGGCTCCTTTAATCTGATTTGGAAAAACAAAGCCCCAGAGAAGATGTCCCACACGGATGGGAGACAGCACCAGCAGCATCTGTCTCAGCATGATCCACGGTAGCCACGATTAAGAAAGAGCCCGTACGTCCTTCGACAGGAGAAGAGGCAAATCATGGCGCAGTGATGCAATAGAGGAGACAAATAAACTAGAACATGTATCGAGACGGATAATACAGCTCAAAACATAACGTTGAGCAAAACGCAACAACAACAAAAAAAGTAAACAAAAGAAAAAGAGAAAAAAAGCACATTGCAGAATGACACATACAATATACCATTTATGTAAACATTAAAGCCTGTCCAACAGCACTCCATGACGTTTGGGGATGCATGCAGGGTGAAAAGGGAGACCCGCGCGTGTCATCAGCAAACACGGAGTCCGAGACGGGAACCGGGCCGAGGAGAGCCACGTGGGAGCCACGTGATGTACCCATTTGTTGAACAAGGGGACCTTAAGCAAATGTGGTGTCGTGTTAAGGTTTGACAAAGGTGGGTGGTGGATCTGCGGGAGTGCACATTGTTTTTTATTCTTGTCTGTATGTTTGGAATATTTCAAAATTCAAAGAATTAAGTTTTTAAAAGTAATGTTTCCTGCTCAGGGAGCAAAATGCCCACCCGATCCACAGGCCACAGACCCCCAGCTCTGCTTCCCGCTCAGTGCCGTGGTCAAATCAGCCAGTTTTCCCAAATGTTGAAGGCCCAAGGTCAGAGAGGAAGATTGTTAGAACCTTCCGGAACCCTTTGCTGGGCACAGAACACCAGCAACTGCCCTCTGCTTGCAGCCAGAGCTGCGGAGCCCCTGAGCCCTACCTGCCACCTCGTCCTTGACGTCAACCCAGCTGCAGTCCTCCGTGACGTCCGAGGGATGCCCGGCATCCCGGGTGCAATAATGGGGCGTCTGGCGCCCGTAGAAGGCGTCCTGGACCCGGATGACCTGCCCGGAGCCACAGTGCATGGTGGCGTTGAGGCCCTCGCAGGCCAGGCTCTGGCCGACCCCTGTGGCAAAAGGAAGGTGACACTGCAGAGGGGGTTCACAGCTACAGAGGGGCACATGCCAGTTTTGGGGAAGCAGGAGGGTTTTGGGGGTCAGGGCTGTGAGATGCCGGGACCCGGTTGGAGCCAGCTCAGCGGGGGTGAGAAGTATATCCTTTTTTTGTTTTGTTTTTGTTTTTGTTATATCCAGCAAGCTCAGATTTTCTTTCAAAGCAGTGAGAAATATAACACAGTCATCAAGAGTGTGGCTCCAGAGCCAGGCTGCCCGGGGTGAGATCCAGCCCAGCCTGACACGGCTGTGTGACCTTCAGCAGGTTAGTTGGCTTCTCTGTGCCCACTCTGTAAAGGGGAACATCAACACTAAACCTCGCAGGGTCGTTAGGAAGATCGAGTTTGTACGTGTAGAGTAAGAGCTGCGCAAGTGGCAACGGTTATTCTGCCTATTTTGAGTGTCGACCTTGAACATGGTCTCATAGCAGTGCCTGACCCCCAGCAGGCAGGCGGCTACAAAGGGAGAGAGACAGAGAAGGAGAAACAGAAAGAGTTGGGCCAAAAGAGGAGAGAAAGAAAGACCAAGAGAAAACTGAGATAGAGAAGGGGAGACAGAGAAAGAGAAGGCCAGAGAGAGATGGATCAGGTGGCAGGCAGGTGACAGGGCGGGCAGGCAGCTCACCAAACTCGCAGACGAAGGCGAAGGCGCGTGTGCAGTCCCCAGAGGCCGCCCAGGCCGAGGAGGGGCCCCTGGCGATGTAGCCGCAGGTGGCAGGGGTGGCCGGCCCTCCAAGCCAGTTGCTGTAGCTCACGCTCGAGGTGTCCAGCCAGGTCCCCGGACCTGAGAGGGCAACACGACCACCAGGACTTGGCAACTTTCCTCCTACCCCCTTTTATAAAAATGCAGGGCCTGCCCCAGTGTAACTCCTCACGTGCAGTGGTGCCCAATCGATGCTGACCAGTGCAAGGGCCCTTCCCCACTGGTATCTTCAAACGCTCCACCGTAAGAACTGGAGCGCCCAGTTGGGGAGCCCACAAAAAGTGGTTTGATTAAATAAATGACACTTCCAGCTCTGTCTAACCATAATCTAGAGAGTGACCCAAAAGTGTGCCAGAGTGTGTTTGAAGGTGTCCCCTACTTCCCTATAAGCAGGGTCCCTTGTCAAATATATCTGGGCAGGCCGGGAACGGTGGTTCACACCTGTAATCCCAGCACTTTGGGAGGCCGAGACAAGAGGATTGCTTGAGGCCAGGAGTTTAAGACCAGCCTGGACAATGTACCAAGACACCTGTCCCTACAAAACAGAAAAATTAGCCAGATGTGGTGCCACACCCCTGAGGTCCCAGCTTCTTGGGAGGCTGAGGCAGGATTGTTTGAGCCTAGGAGTTTTGAGGCTGCAGGGAGCTATGATGATGCCACTGAACTCTAGCCTGACCCTCTGCATCCCCCAAAAGATACATATATATACACACACATATATATGTATCTGGGCAGTGCTGAGTTTAAATGTAAGCAGTTCTTGTTACTTCAGGGCTCTTCAGACTTTGAAAACACTAAAGAAACTCTTGAAGAGGTGTTTGTGTGTGTGTGTAAAACAAGAGCCCTTTGAGGACACCAGAGAGCTAAAAAACACTAGATATAAAAATTTGCTATGAAGACTCAAAAATATAATTATTAAATTTTTAAGAGAAATTCATGCAAATGGTTTTTTTAAAAATTCAAACAGTACAAAAGGGTCTAAAATGAAGACATCATCCTTCTTCCAACCTCTGTGTTATTCCCATAATTGTTAGGTTTCCTGTAAATGGTTCTACGCTGCATTTTATTCACATTTTAGGAATTGTGAGTGCCTGAAATCTACTCGCACTGGTGCCATTGTAGTGCACACAGTGTCTGGCCCTTGCTTCTTAAGTAACATTAAGCATTGGAGGCTGTTATCTGTCAGCCTGGTGAGATCTATTTCATTTTCTGTGACAGCCACACAACATCCCTTGAAAGATTGTAATAGACATGACTCATGTTCAATATAGAGAAATTGGCAATTGCTGCATCTCCAAGTCAAGAAACCATTCAACAGATGTTGCCTGCAGAGGTGTCTTAAGAATTTGTGGCCCCTTGGCTGTGAGTTTCCCTAAATGAGCTTCCCCCGTGGCTCCTTGGTTAAGACATTTCCATGCACACTGCTATGTTTCTGGAGGTGCTCAGCTCAGACCAAGTTACTCACTGCTCAAACCCAGTAGCTTCTACAGGGGCAAAGAGAACTTCGGGCACCAGTGTGGCGAACAGGGCAAATCAGGCTTAGGAATCACTCTGGCTGTCCTGAAACTCCACTGCCCTGCATGAGCCGCTCATCTTGAGCAAGTCAGCTCCTTTTCTCTGGACTTAATTTTCCTCATACATAAAAGAGGAGTAGCCATGCCCAGCTTATAGTGTCGGTGTGAGGATTAAATGCAAATGTCCCTTTGTCCGTTCTCTCTTGTGTATAGGCACTGGGAAAACAAAAATGGCCAGAATATGGTGCTTTTCCTTGGAGTGCTCATAGTCTAGTGGGGAGACAGACACCTAAATCATTAAAGCCACGCCAAAAATGCTCTCATAGATGTGGAGGGTCCTACCTGGCTGGGGTGAGGGATGGAGCCCTCAGAAAGTAAAGGGGAAATAAGAGTTTTCAGGAGACTGTTAAAATCAGACTTTCTAATGCAAATGGAGCTGTACTGAGCACTTGACTTGCTTTAATCTCATAGTGAGTGGGAAAGACATGTGGACTAAGCTGTTTAAAAATAGCACAGTCATTATTTTCTGTTCTCATCTGTAAAATGGAGACAGCAATAATAATTTTCCCATTGGTTATTGTAAGGACTCAACGTGATACTGGCCATGAAGCACTCAGGATAGTGCCTGGACTATTCTAGCAAGAGCTGAAGAAGTCACAGTTAGTATTATTATTGGGCGCGTGCAAAGAGATGGAAATTTCTAGAGTGTCAGCTATGTGCTGGATTCTGTGCAACATACTGCACATGAATTATTTTATTTGATCCACAAAACAACCAGAGAGAAGGATATCCTTACCGTGAGAATTGGGACACGTTAATTCTGTGCTGCTCTGGATGAGAAGTGATGGCTGTCCCAGCACCTACCTTCTGTGGTTCCATTTGGTGCTGGGTTCCCCGTGAGTCCAATCCACCACTCCCTGTCCTGGGAGATGTGCCTCTGCAGGAACCGCTGGGTGCCTTCGTCACGGATGAAGACCAGGTGGCCTCCTTGCCTCTCACACCAGCTCTGGGCACCACGGAAGCTGCGTCCAAGTGGCACAAATTCATAGCAGGCATCTCTGAAGGCCACCTGGCTCTTAGAGCAAAAGTTCCCTTCCTCTGGCTCAGTGGTGGTGGCCCTAAACCTCAGAGCGAGCCCCAAGAGGACCAAGCCCACTGCACCCATGCTGGGGCCCGCGGTGGGGCTTGCTCCGGGGGCCTTCATATCCTGGAGCCTTCACAACCACCTGCCATCCATCTTCCCTTCTCTCTTCGCATCACATCATAGCAGCTGCCTTTTGTGTAAGAAACAAAAGGCGCAGGTTGACAGTGTCTGTAGTTTTATGTCATCCAGCTCGTTGTTCAATCGCTGTCCCAAAGCCCGTTACCAAATGGCCTTCTAGAGAGAGATAAAGTTGCTGGATCACCTGTCTGCTTGTGTGGACAACTGTGAGCGTCCGATAAAAAGTCCTTACTATTGATTTTATGTCGTCACCCTGCGGGCCAAATGTTTCGTGAGAAGCCATCAGCATGTGGGAAGTGTGTGATAAAAGACAAGTGGCAGGAAAGTTAGAGTTATGGGATGGAAAAGAAAGGCTATCCAACCCTATTGTCTAGAGTGGCGACTGTGCTCGCACGATAATCATTCTCTCGCCAGCGTGGCTGAAATCCTAATGGATGTTTGGTCTCCTCTCTGATTCATCATGTTATCACTCATGCCTGCTGGGGAATAAAAATTCCCTAAAACAAATTTATTTTATGTCATCATGAAGATAGCGTTTATTCAAAGCTCAGACCTGCCCATCGTTACCCACCACCTAAACCCTCCAGTGGGTTTCCATAACCTATGGGTCAAGTTCAAACTTCCTAGCTTGGTATACAAGGCTCTGTATGGTCTGGCCTCTGACAATATTTCTAAACATATCCCCCCAAATGTGGGGAAATGGGCTTTCTCATCCCCTGCTGTTGCGAGTGTAAATTGGTACAATTTGTTTCTTTCTTCTTCTTCTTCTTTTTTTTTTTTTTTTTGATCTCTAGTCTTTTGTTTTGTTTCATTTCAGGATATTACTAGGGGTACAAACACTTTGGTTACATGTATTACCTTTGCACGGCCCAATTCAGAGCTACCAGCATGCCCAGAACATGTATACTGCACCCATTAGGTGTGAATTTACCCATCCCCTCCCCTCCTACCTGCCTGACACCCGATGAAGGTTACTTCCATATGTGCACAGAAGTGTTGATCAGTTAGTGCCAATTTAATGGTGAGTACATGTGGTGTTTGTTTTTCCATTCTTGTGACACTTCACTTTGAAGAATAGACTCCAGCTCCATTGTGGGCAGTGTGACAATATCTATCAAAATTTAAAAAGCATAAACTCTATAATGGGACAATTTCACTTCTAGAAACGATACCGACAGATACTGATTTCATACATGTGTGAAATGTCATTTGTATAAGGTTTTCCATTACAGAATTTTGTAAGAAGGGAAAATTGGAAACAAACTAAATGTCTATCGATAGGAAATTGGTTAACAAAATTTGATACATCCCACATACCTATTAAAAAATGAGCAAATTCTTCCCATACAAAATTGGAAGGATCGCTAAGATTTTTGTTAATATTTAAAAGCAAAGTATGAGACATTGTGCATGGTCCAATCTCATTTGTATAAAAACATATGTAAATGTTTATCTGTATGTGTGCAATGTATCTCATAAAGAACATAAAAGAAACTGGCAACAGTGACATCTTGGGAGGAGAACTACTAGGCAGGGAAACAGAGGAGGGAGGGAGACTGGAGACTTTAGTTTTGTTGAGTACTCTTTTGCAACTTTTTTATTTTGTACCAAGTGAGCATAATATGTGTTCAAAACTAATAAATTCTTTTTTTTAATTTTTAAAGACTTTTTTTTGTAGAGAAGGGTCTCACTATGTTGTCCAGGCTGGTCTCAAACTCCTGGCTTCATGTGGTCCTCCCACCTCGGCCTCCCAGAGTGCTGAGATTACAGGCATGAGCCACTATGCCCAGCCAGCAAAACTAATAAATTGTTTTTTAAAAAAAAATCTTGTGAGGGATGTGGAGCCAGCCTGCCCCACAAGCTCAAAGCCGCAGCTCCTTCTCACTGTCATAGTGCAGTGCCGTGACCTTCCCTGCCACGTCTGGGCATTGCTTGCGCTCTGCCCTCTGCCAGGGACGTCTTTCTCCCCAGCCCTTCCCTGACCACTTCCTTATCTTTTAAGACTCAGCTCAAATGTCCCTTGTTGGCGGGGTGTGGTGGCTCATGCCTATAATCCTAGCACTCTGGGAGGTGGAGGTGGGAGGATCACTTGAGGTCAGGAGTTTGAGGCCAGCTTGACCAAGAGTGAGACCCCATCTCTACTAAAAAAATAGAAAACAAATTAGCTGGGCAGCTAAAAATAGAAAAAATTAGGTGGGCATGGTGGCATTCACCTGTAGTCCCAGCTACTCGGGAGGCTGAGGCAGGAGGATCGCTTGAGCCCAGGAGTTTGAGGTTGCTGTGAGCGAGGCTGACACCACTGCACTCTAACCCGGGCAACAGAGTGAGACTCTGTCTCAAAAAAAACAAAACAAAAACATCAGAAATGGCCCTTCCTTTGTGACCTTTGTCGAGCCTGCCTCATGTAATATGCTTCTCTCTTCTGTAAGTTTCCTTTTTTTTCAATAATAGCATTACTGAGCTATGTCTCACAAAGCATACAGTTCACTAATTGAAAGTGTTCGATTCAATGGTTTTTAGTATATTCACAAGGTTGTGCAACCATCACCATGATTGATTTTGGAACATTTTCATCACCCCAAAAGGAAACCTGTGCCCGTTAAGCCGTTATTCCCCATCTCTCCCTCCCTCTGTCTCCTGACAACCACGCATCTGCTTTCTGTTTTATGAACTTTCAGAAAAGATGTCAAGTAAATAGTTCGTCATGGCAGGGTGGCCAGACACTTCAGAGAACACAGTTGTCTAATATCTGGTTTCAAGTTGTTAACTTGCTCTGACATAAGTCACTTTTTTTCTCCCCCAGCCCCTGGCCACCACTAATCTATTTTCTGTCTCTATGGATTTATTCACTCTGGATATTTCACGTGAATGGAGTAAGACAATATGTGGTCTTTTGTGTCTGGTTTCTTTCACTTAGTGTCATGTTCTCAAGCTTCCTCCATGTCGCAGGGTGTATAAGCACTTCATTCCTTCCTGCGGCCGAATAATATCTCACTGTATGGACAGACCACATTTTGTTTATCCAACATCAGTCGATGAGCATTGGGGTTGTTTTACCTGGTGAGTTTCTTGGGGGAAGGACAACATGGCTGAATCTCTGCCTATCCCATGCTGGCTCGTAGCAGAGCTCAGCGAGTATTCACCAGCCTGGCCCCATCCCTTGAGCTCTTGGCAATGACCTTTGGCCTCCCCTTCCCTCCCTTAGAAACCCTTTCAAGCCCTCTGGAGTGGTCCTGTGGGACAGGGAATGGGGAAGGCCTAGAGCCCAGGACAAAATACAGTGTCATCGCTGACTCACAGCTGGAACCCAGGCTGGGCTGTTATCTCTGGAGCCCAAGCTTCTAATGACTTCCATTAGCAAACTATGTGGAAGGCCACACGCAGTGATAATGTATCTCCTGGGTAAAGGCTTCATTTATGTCCCTAATGGAACATGCTTAGAGAGATTTGATAACAAGTGCAGATCTGCAGGGTAAATTCCATGTCCACATTCTTTACAGTCTGATAAACTGCAGACTCCGGGGCACAGAATTCCTCTTGGTGACATCAGCTCCAAATGTCCCTTAACCTCCGTGTACATGAAGCTCCACTGAAAGTCAGCAGGCCATGCTGGACCCGTGTGAGTGGGTCCCCGGTGATCCGACCCAGCTGTCTGAGCCTCTGAGCAGGGCCAGCCACGTGAGGACAGAAAGGGCGGGTGTGGCTTAAACAGGGCATTGAGTCCCTAAAAAGAACCGTAAAGACATTTACACCCCGTGGTCCAGACATTCCGGTCCAGGGAAGATACCCATTTTAGTTTGGGTCCCCCCAAAAGTGACCGAGCCCAGAATTCAAGCGCAAGGAATCTACTTCGGAGAGGATCCAGGAAACGCTGGCAAGGAGGGGGAGTACGTCTGTCTGCAGGAATCCGTGTCTTTATTGGTCCTAGTGGATTGGTGAATCTTTGCTCTCCTGTATATTGGAAAAGTGACACAGCGAAAGAATTCTCAAGGTCCCATCACGCTAATGCATTTGCATGTCCTTGTGGTGCCTTCCCATGCGTGTCCCCTGGAAGACAGGGGTTTACCCAGGCGTAGTTGTAATGCGTGTGTGACTCCCTCCTGTTGTACCCTGCCTGTCGCGCTCGGCATTAGGCAGTGGCTTTTTCCATGTTGCTGCTGGACTTTGACATTGGCATGCGGGGAACTGAGCCTCTTTTCACTGAATGGACGTTTACTAAACCATTCCCATGTTGCCAGACACGCCGTGTGGTTTTCAGTCATCCGTTTTGCATGTGTTTGGCTTTGCTCTTCTGGTCAACACTGCAGTGAACCTCGTGCATGTCCCCTGCAGTCGGGGCTGCATTGTCTCTTGAGGATCACAGCCGACACTGTGGGTGCCCACCCTCAGCCTCACGCCTACCACGTGGGGCTTCGAACCACAAGCACCTGCGGCTCTGCCTCCCTCTGCACCTGTGGGACAGGATGGAAGGGCCTGGAAGTTAGCCTCTCTCGGGAGAAACTCCACCTGGATTGGCCAGAGCTGGTGATCAATGCCCCGACACCTCGAGGTAGGTCTGAGGCACGTTCACCCTGTCTCCCAGGTCCCCAGCCAGCCTGGGTTTCAGTTGCTCATGACAGCTTGATAATGTATTGTGGCTTTTTGTTGTTGCTGTTGTTGTTTCCTTTTAGAGACAGGGTCTCACTCTCTCACCCAGGCTGGAGTGCAGTGATACAATCGTACTTCACCGCAGCCTCTGACTCCGGGTTCAAATTTCAGCCCGATCACATGGTGGCAGAAGGAGAGGTGGATTGGAGGGGACTGGGGGCAGGGAGGGGCAGGACTGTGAGGAGGCTGCTCCCAGCGGTTAAAAATAATGACAGTGGCTGGGGGCTGAAGGAAGAGGAACAATCTAGAAGATTATTTAGGAGGTGGTGATGTCAGGACTATAGTCCAGTCTATAACCTGATAGTTTTTAAATTGGATTTTCATCAAGCATCCTCAACTGGGCCCTAAGGACTTGGTGGAAAATTGTAGTTTTCCAACTCCAGCATCAGGAGACACTTGTGTTTTGCTTTTACCGGCAATGGCCTCTGTCTTTCAATCTTGTCAATTCTACCTCCTAAGCGTGGTGTATTATTGTTTTCTGAATTATAGCAATCGTTGTTTGCCGTCCTATCCTCCTTACTAGACTTTGAGCTCATGAGGTCAGGAGCTATGATTCTCCATTTTTTAATCTCTAATACTCAACATGACCCTAGTCCCTGCTGCTCGGTAGGACTTTGTGGAATTTATGAACCTTCTTACATGTTAAAGGCATAATGTATGGTCTCTTGTTTAGTGGTGAGGTTTGCTCTCCAGGAGCCCAAGGGAGGCTGTCTGACCACCGACGTTGTTCTCCCACGGCGGGTGGGGGGTGGTGGTGCAGTTGCTACCCTTGCAGGGACTTTGCCTACCCCCTTGGACACTGCTATCTAAAGATTTCAACATTATACGTCCAGCTTATCATCCTGGCTAATTGGAGGCATGATTTAGAAGCTAACTTAATTGGAGAAACTGCAAAGTAATTTAGATATGATAACATTATCTCCAAAAAGGAAACATTAACCCATTTTAGGTAATAACTTTGTAAGAAGAGATATAATAGAATTGCATAATAAGGCTTTTGATTTTTTATAGCACAGAAACTTTTGTTTTTTAATTCAGCTTTAACTTCTTAACCTCATGACTGTTTTGTAGGCTCTATCCACCCACCGTGTGGGACAAGTGGCCTCAGGGAAAGAAGAGTTTACATGGAGTTAAAATTTACTTTGAAAGGGTCAAGGACAGATCCTGGAGAGGAGAGGGCGAGAGGCCTCGGCCCAGCTCCCCTAGCACCCCAGCCAACGCCAGCTAACTTGCAACCGTACAAAGAACCCCAGCAATGAAAGCAGAAGAACTGCCCAGCTGAGCCCAACCAAACCACAGACCCGTGAGAGGTAATAAAAACGGTTGTCATTTTAAGCCACTAAGTTTTTGAGTGGTTTGTCACACAGCAATAAATGACCAAAACTCTTAAATAAGCCGTGCTATTTCCCTCTGCATTGCCATTGCCCTGTTCTCTTACGCACTGGCCAGTTTTCAGCCCCATTTTAAGGCAGCTAATACATTAATGGAAGTTGTCTGTGGAACTCACT
Source organism: Lemur catta (assembly GCF_020740605.2). NCBI lineage: Eukaryota > Metazoa > Chordata > Mammalia > Primates > Lemuridae > Lemur > Lemur catta. The sequence continues at coordinate 13,485,674 of NC_059147.1, read as the reverse complement.
TTTGCTCTCACATCTACTCCTCTTCCCCCACCCAGCAGCTCTGAAAGGTGGGAAGCATTACTGTAGAGTGGGGAAGATCGTGCACTGATTAGCTATTTAGTTTAACCAAGTTACTCCACATCTCTAAGGCTATAAAAATAAGATTGCTAATGACTTTCTTGCAGGGATGTGGAGGGATGGAATGAAAGACTGCCACGAGAACAGCTGGCACAGGACTTGGCACATGACAGCATCCAGTGAGTAGCATTGATCAGAGGCTGGAGAAGAGCGAACAAATCCCACGTCCCACTCTCTCCACGTTAGTGCAGACATAGAAGGCAGTGGTCAGCCTTCCGTGGGTCCGGAGCAGTGTCAGAGCTTCTTGGGGGAAGAGAGATTCTGCTTCGTGGTATCTCTGTTTACAAGGAGGGAGGATGGGCGTTCAACATGAAAGCAGTCGCTCAAACCACTGCAGGACCCCTAGCCATTTGGGAAATGGATATCCAGCCTTGGCTCCTAAACATAAAGAACATCATGAGAGTCCAAGAAGACAGCGACTAGGGCCAGGTGTGCTGGCTCACACCTGTAATCCTGGCACTTTCGAAGGTCAAGGTAGAAGGATTGTTTGAGGCCAGAAGTTCAAGACCAGCCTGGCAACATACTGAGACTCCCATTTCTACAAAAAAACTTTTTAAAAAATTAGGCTGGCATGGTGGCACATGCTACTGGAGAGGCTGAGAAAGGAGAATTGCTTGCCGCCAGGAGTAGGATGCAGTGAGCTATGATTGCACCATCGTACTCCAGCTTGGGCGGCAGAATGAGACCCTGTCTCTAAAATAAAAATTTTTGGCTGGGTGCTGTGACTCACACCTGTAATCCTAGCACTCTGGGAGGCCAAGGCAGGAGGATCACTTGAGCTCAGGAGTTCGAGACGAGGCTGATTAAGAGCGAGACCCCGTCTCTACTAAAATAGAAAAAATTAGCCAGGCATGGTGATGTGCGCCTGTAGTCCCAGCTACTCAGGAGGCTGAGGCAGGAGAATTGCTTAAGCCCAGGAGTTTGAGGTTGCTGTGAGCTGGACTGATGCCACAGCACTCTAGCCCAGGCAACAGAGTGAGACTCTGTCTCAAAAAAATCATAATAATAAAAATAAAAAATAAAATGAAATAATTTTTTTAAAAGATAGAGCCTGGGTCTCATTAATCACTTATATACCCTCAGAACTTGGGGTGTAGTAGGTGTCAGTTCCAAGAAGGCACAGAATTGTTTTGTTCATTACTGTGTCCTGTATATAGTAGGTGCTCAGTAAATATGTGTTGTGTGAATGTGAGAATGAATGTTGCACTGCCTGTAGCAGACACTGTCAGTTGCCTATCCCAAGCCATCTCCTCCTTTTTTCTAACTAATGGACTCCTGACAAGAACCAGGTGGCAACGTGCCACCCCAGGGAAGACTCAAAATTAGTTTAAGGAAGTTAAGACTCTCCTGTTCCTCTTTGCCAGGGATTGATTGGTCAAGATGTGGTCATATGACACAGTTCAGCCAATGAGACATAAGAGAACATCTGCTCCTGGAATTCTGGGAAAGATTTCCCTCCAGCATAAAATGAGAAAAATCGTTTATAACCAGAACTAAACAGACCACAGATGAGAAGCCAACCCTCTGGGGATGGGAGTGAAGGAGCCCCGGCCAGAGAATGACCCAGATGAGCTTCTGAGTCACCCAACACCTGACCTCCAGGTGGCTTGATGTCTGAGATAAATGCATATCTTTGGGGTTTCAGCAGATGTTCCATTACTTGCAGCCAAAGTGCCTTCCCTTAATTCATTGTGCCTTAGTGATATTGTTATGGGCTAAATTATGTCCCCCCACCAGAATTAGTACACTGAAGCCCTAACCTGCTACAGAATGTGACTGTATTTGGAGTAGGGCCTTTAAAAGGGTGATTAAATTAAAATGAGGCCATTAGTGTAGACCCTGATCCAATATAACTAGTGTCCTTGTAGGAAAAGGAAATTTGGACATGAAAAGAGATACCAGGGATGTGTGCACACAGGGAAAGACCATGTGCAGCAAGCCGAGGTGAGAGTCCTCGGAAGAAACCACACCTGCCACTTTGATCTTCCAAACCTGACACCTTCATCTTGGACCTCTAGGCCCCAGAACTGAGAAAATAGATTTCTGTTGTTTAAGCCACCCAGTCTGGAGCATCTTGTTATGGCAGTTATAACAAAATACTTACAGCAAATAGCTACAATAGCAAGCTTATGCACGAAAGGTGGTCCTACTAATAACCTATCTAACAGAGAAAAATAAACAATCAAACAGAAAGTAAGGGAAATAAACTCACAGCATATAACTTCCCCTTTGAAGGAAAAACTCACAATATAGCTACCCTTTGTTTAATTAAAACACCTGTGGTCTAACAAGTTCTTTCTCAGCCTTGAGGAGCCCTGAGTGGACAGTAAGGGTACAAACTCCCTGCTCTAGCTCTCTGCCTCAGTTCCTGCCAGAAACAAATTTCAAAGACTCAGATAACCCGGCCCCACAGGGAAAAGAGAAATTAAAGAACACCTTTGGCAACTTCGCTGCCACTTCTGTGTTCAGTCTGCTGAAGCAGAAGGAAAAAAAGCCATTTTTACCCTTTAAAAGCACCGGGCAGCTTTTTCTCAGCTGCCCTTTTCACTCCTTCTACTGTGTGCATAGCCACTGCCTCCTTGACTCTTTCTTTCTCTATCGCTGTCTTTCTTGAGAAAATGAATAAACTTTTACTTCTGTATATCCTAATCACTGCATGAGAAATCTTTCTCCCCTGCATCAGGAGCACCTAGTGAGTTTTCCACCCTAACATTAGAGATATCTATTGTTATATTCAATTTATTACCACCATTATCAAAAAACCTTTTTCTCACTATGTAACTGTCCCTGGGGTGCAGCTGGGACCTGGATGAAAGAGCCTATCCTCGGTGTTACACGATAAGGCAATGACACCAAGCCCAGACTGGCCCTCTGGGGGCCCATTCACCCATCGACACATTCATTCATTATTTCATTCAATCAAATCCAGTAAATGCCCATCACGCATGGAGCAGTGCAGATTGTCAGAGTACGTGCTGTGAAGTCAGGCTGCCGACTCTGCTTCCTGACTCCATGTCACAGTTGCCGTGAGCCCGAGGGCAGGCTCGTTATCTTCCCTGAGTTCTCTAATCTCCAGAGCGTGCTAGGAATACACGTCTCATAGCATCGTGCAAGGCCAGAGCGAGCTGGTCCAGGCGAAGCGCTCCACGGATGGGGCTTTCGCTTGTCTGAACAGACAAAGATGGACAAGAAAGGGGATCCCAGTCCTGTTTTCACTCATGTGATTTTATTGTAACCCTTCCAACAAGCCCTGTGACAGAGACATCGCCGTCCCCATGTTGCCGAGTGAAGTGAGGTTCAGAGAAGTCACATGACAACAGTCACAGCGTTGCTAAATCTCAGGGCTGAGACCCAAACCCAGGTCTTCTGACCTCTAAGCCCTGAGCTCTTTTTTCCACGCCTGGTGTTGTCATTTTTTTCCCCGAGCTCTTGGCGTAGGCCAGACATTCTCATTTAATCCTTCCAAGAACGGAGCTTTCACAAGCTGGGAATGAAGAACTCTGACATGGATACAAGTGTTTAGACCAGACAGCAGGGTGAACTGGCACAGGATTAGCAGACTTTCTGGAGATGTCGGCCAAAGCGAAGTGTCTTCTAAGGGAATGGGAGGAAACGGGGGTGGGGGGGCTGACATTGACGGGGAACTGCTGGGGGCCAGATGCTTTTGCTAGACCCTTAACGTACAATAGCCTTGAAATTCTGGTATCGTTATACCTCCTTTCACAGTTAAGGAAAAGGAGGCTCAAAGAGGGCAACACGGCCCAGACACACAGAAGGACAAGCTGGAATTTGAATCTACTATCAACCCAAACCTGTGGCATCTTTCCTCCAGACCAGGGCTTCTCAACTTCTTCTGCACACAGCAGAAGCATCTGGAGATGTTTTTCCACAGACTGATGGCTGGACCCCATCTGCAGAGATTCCGAGTCAGTGGGTGTGGAGTGGGGCCCAGAACTGACACCTCTAAAATTCTCAACCAGGTGATCCAGAGGCTACCAGGGGCGGAAACACAGCCAGAGCACACTGCTCTCCGGAAGGAGCAGCTCTGAGGTCTGGAATCGTGGTCTCAGCCCGGACCTGACAGTTCTTGTTCTCAGCCAGGTTGCATAAAGGCAGTACCGGCCAGGCACGGTGGCTCACGCCTGTAATCCCAGCACTCTGGGAGGCCGAGGCGGGAGGATTGCTCGAGGTCAGGAGTTTGAGACCAGCCTGAGCAAGAGTGAGACCCCATCTATACTAAAAAATAGAAGGAAATTATCTGGACAACTAAAAATATATAGAAAAAATTAGCTGGGCATGGTGGCGCATGCCTGTAGTCCCAGCTACTCAGGAGGCTGAGGCAGGAGGATCGCTTAAGCCCAGGAGTTTGAGGTTGCTGTGAGCTAGGCTGACGCCACGGCACTCACTCTAGCCCCGGCAACAGAGTGAGACTCTGTCTCAAAAAAAAAAAAAAAAAGGCCAGTACCGCAGCCGTTTCTCACTCTCCCCATCGAGGGAATGGCTGGTTCTTTCTTCAAGCAAAATGAGTTCAGATGAGTTCATTGACTCTCCACCTAGTGTTCATAGCGACTTGAAGACGAATTTTAAGCACTAACATTGCCTCAAGATACATAAATATAGGGACACTCTAAAGTCAAATACAGGCATTGTTTCCCCTCTTGATAGCCCAGTAAGTTGAACTGAGTTTGTTTTTTACTATTCTTCATAGTTACTGAGAAAAATCTTTGGTTCCCTGTCTTTATTTTTTAAATGGCTACATGAAACATTTTTATATCTCCTTCTTCCAAAAAGAAAACAGGAAATTAAGTTACTCTTTACATACAATTTTTAGGGGACAGGATCGGAAGCCTTTATTACATACAAAACAAAAAACATAACACCCTTCCCATCTCTAAGAAGTTCCCTGCGGCACAGGTCGGGGCGCGGGCGGGTGGGGGGCCTAATTCCTGGCATCTGTGATGGTCCCGACCCCTCTCTTCTTGTCCTGATTGATCACAACCGTCTCCAGCCCTTGGGTTGGATTCTTTCAGACAACATAACTAAAAAGAATATACTGGATTCTTTCCACCCGTGTAGAACCCAGGCAGAAACAAGCTTTTCTGGGTTAAGCCAAAAGTGAAACGGGAGAGGGAGAGGGGAGGGAGAGGAGAGACAAGAGGATTAACGATTAGTTATGACACATGGCTTGGGAGCTGACCTTTGACCAAACGTCTTATAAATAACACCAGCAGCACGGCTTCCCCGAGTGGGAGACACCAGGCACCCGGAGAGGGAAAAATCAGCACCGGCCAAAAGGCAAAAAGCAAAAGGGTGAAGCAAGTGACATCCGGCAGGACAGAGATGTGACGGAGGGAAGGGGCAGGAGAGCAGGAAGGAGACCCCTGCGCGATCGTCTGCTGTCAGTGCCCGTCTCCCCGGCGCCCCGTGCCATGGATCTAATATTTGGCAGGAATAAGAAAGAACAAGTGGAACCCGTGCGGGCCAAAGTGACAGGTGAGCATTTTGTATAAACGTTTGACTCTTCCTGGACACTTGGAGGGACGTTTTTTTTTCCTGATTATAGACTACTTCTTGTAAATTATTTTTGGAAAGTCTGGAAAACGGCATACAGGAAAGAAATGACCCACAATCCAGACACACACTCTGTGAAAGTCTAGATGTGCATTTAGAGATTATAACTCAGATTCTGAGGGGGGAGAGTCATCCTCTTACTGTTGGCAGGAGGAAAGTGTCGGCAAGGCTCCCGAGGGCACAACGATGGGCTTAGTCTGCAGAACGCGTGATATATTTGTGCAAAGGTGTGGTTTCTAAATTGATTTCAAAATAGGAAGAGAAGCGTGCGTGAGCGCCCACTTGTGCACGTGCACACTCGCAGGGTGTGGCAGAGTCACCTGGGATTTTCTCTCAAGTCCCCGCAGGTGGGATTGCAGCAGGTGGTGCTCACGTCAGACAGACCCAGAGTGGGACCTTCTGTAGGAACGATCCTTTAAGGGCCCTGTGTCTGGCTTTCTTCATCTGTCATTTCTCTTGCTTTCTCCTCCTCTTTTGGGCTGTTGCTTTGCTGGTATCATCTTGCTTAGACGCTAAAGGGCAGTCCCCGGTTCTGAACTCGCAGGCCCCCAGGGTTGGATGGTTCTCGCTCAGCTCTGAGGATGGCTGGTGGGTCAGCTCAGGCCCATGGGCATTTGCACCTTCTGCTGGATGGGCCGGGTATTTTCCATGAGGGGAGGATGACTGTGAGTGCTCTTCGTGAGAAAGGTCAGGTTGGAGCTTTTCAGCTGAGGAATTGCCTTGGGAGTCTTCGAAAGCAAAGAATAGCTTTCGTGTCTATTTCTCCTGGTTACAAAGGTGATGTGCAATCTAAATGTACAGGTGTGTGTATATTAAATTACATAGAAAGTTTGGAAGTGCAAATGAGAACATGGAGGAAATTAAAATCAGCTCTAGGCCTTTTTGTTGCAAGAGGCCCATTCGCCATTCTGTGGCGAACGCATCTTACTCTGTAAATCTATATCTTACTCTGGCTCTACAATCCTATCTTTCTATCCTCAATAAACCTCATTTCATGCTTACTTTGAAAAAAAAATCAGCTCTATTTCCATCTCTTAAGCACTCTTAATATTTGGGTCTATTTCCTTTAAGTTTTTGAAAAATAGGTAGATCAACAGATAGATTTACTATATATATATGAATATTTTTTAAAAAAGCAAATGTATACTTCCTATTAATTTTTTATTTATTTTTAATTTTTTCCACCTGGTGGTTCATCTGTAAATTTTTTGTTTTTATAAAAGGGTGCCTACAAGGCCTACCCTTTTGTGGTCTGGAACGCCATGAACCTTTCGACATGTCGTGATACTTCTCTTTATGCTTCGTGTTTAGTGACTGCATGGAAATCTCTGGAAATGTTAGCACACAAGAATCCTAGAACCTGAGAGGCTAAAAGAGCCCCAAAGATCCTGTAGAGCAGCCGTTCTCAAAGGGGGGTGCTGAGCCCTGCAGCATCTGGGCACTTGGTAGAAACACCCATTCTTGGGCCCTACCCAGACCCCCAGGGGTGGTGCCAGGCACGTGGGTCTACATGAGCCTTCGGTGACCCCAGGTGTGAGAAGCACCCCTCTAGGTCAAGCCTCCCTCCTTGACGTGTGAAACTGAGGTGAGAGACGGCAGTGACTTGCCCAAGGCCAGGTGGCCGGCTAAGGATAGGTCTGCTGGCCTCTGTCCAGGGCTGGATTGAGCCTGATCTGTCGGTCACGTCCATTGGCAGAAGCCTGCACCTGGGTTGACGTCTCGGCGCAGGGAGCCCACGCCAATGTTCTGGCCTCATATCCAGCTGTGCATTGATTCTGAGACCCCTTTGGCAAGTTACTGAAGCATTTCCTGCCTCAGTTTCCTCTTATGTCCAATAAAGTTAGCATGGTACCTCCCACGAAGGGTTGCTGCAAGAACTAAATGATTCAATCCACCTAGAACACAGTGCCTGGCCTAGACGTGATCAGTAAGTGTCTGTATTCTATCGAGGGCTTTAATAATACACGGGTTCATCCTCCCTGCTCTGCCTCGAGCCTGCCCCTTCTCCTGTGTCCTGGCTCTCTGGGCTGTGTGCGCCACTCACTCAGGTGCCCCGGGCGGGAGACTAGGCTGTCATTCCTGAGTGCCTCCCCGTGTTTAGGCACGTAGAGCCCTATCGGTTCTGAGTCCCCCGTGTCTGTCTGTTCATCCATCTCTCTCTGTCCCCGTGGGCAACCCTGGTCCTCCCCCTGTTCTTCCTGCCTCCCCAAGTCCACAGGCCACACCACAGTCAGGGACAACCTTTGAAACCGGACTCCGATCATACTGCATTTATATCAAATGCCCAGAACATCACGCAAATGCACAGAGAACAGCAAGTAGATTCATGGCTGGGGGAAGGGGAGAACGAAGAGTGACCACTAATGGATACAGGGATTTCTTTTTGGGGTGATGGAATATTCTGGAATTAGACTGCACTAAAACTACCAAAAACTCCTGAATACACTTTACAATGATGAGCTTTATGTCATATGAATTTTATCTCCATAAAAAAATTACCAAAAAACCATCTGATCCTGTCATTCCCTGTTATAACCATCAAAGGTGTCCCGTTCTCAGGGTCCCATCAGGACCTGCAGTGTGGTCTTGTCGGCCTTCGTGACTCGGCCCCTGTTATTTCTCCAGCCTTGTTGCTCACAGTTTCCTGGCTTGAAAATTATGGTCTAGTCTTTTTCGTTTATTTTTATTTTATGTATTTATTTATTTATTTTAAGCGTGGTCCCAATTACTAAACAGCTTACACATCTCCTGGTCTCCATCTCTTGGTCTGGGTTCCCCTAGAGGTGAGAATTCAGGTGTCAGTAGTTTATCTGGGATGTGATTGCCAAGAAAAAACACTGTAGGGAAATCAGGGAAAAGAGACACAGAAGGAAACCAATCAAAGGGGCATTTAGGCCGGGCGTGGTGGCTCATGCCTGTGATTCTAACAGTCTGGGAGGCCGAGGTGGGAGGATCATTTGAGCTCAGGAGTTTGAGACCAGCCTGAGCAAGAGCAAGACCTCCGTCTCTACTAAAAATAGAAAAAATTAGCCGGGCGTGGTGGCACATGCCTGTAGTCCCAGCTACTCGGGAGACTGAGGCAGGAGGATTGCTTGAGCCCAGGAGTTTGAGGTTGCTGTGAGCTAGGCTGATGTCACAGCACTCTAGCTTGGGCAACAGAGCGAGACTCTGTCTTTAAAAAAAATAATAATAATAAGACTCGGCCAGGTCACTTCCTCCAGGAAGCCGTCCACACCCCGCTGCTCCCAGCCCACCCTGCGGTGAGGTTCTGTTTCACGCAGCACCCTTGCGGGGTCTGTGGCATTGCCTTTGTCACAGTGTATTTAGGGTGTCTATCGTCTGTTTCCTCAGCGGTCGGTGGGCAACTGGAGGACAGGGAATGACGTCTGTTCATTCTGGTGATCCTCAGCGCTAACAAACCACCAGGTATATTACACACTTTCCGGAAACAGCTGCGGAACAAACAAACAGGTGCAGTGCGTGGCCCTGGGGCTAGAGGGCCTCCTTCCTTCCCACGACCATTTCTTCCAGCGTTTCGGTTTGGAGGTAGAAACTGGAAACTAAACATTCTCTGTTTTTACAGGCAAGATTCCGACATGGCTGCAGGGAATGCTGCTTCGCAACGGGCCCGGGATGCACACGGTCGGGGAAACGAGGTACAACCACTGGTTCGACGGCCTGGCCCTGCTCCACAGCTTCACCATCAGAGACGGTGAGTGCGCTGCACGAGTTTGCAGATCCCAAACTTACAGGCCGAAAACCGCGCGAATCTATTCTCGTACGGTTCTGGAGGTCAGAAGTCTAAATTGGGTCTTGCTCAACTACAATGAAGGTGCTGGCAGGGCTGCATTCCTTCTGGAGGCTCTAGGGCAGAATCTGTTTCCTTGCCTCTTCTATTTTCTGGAAGGTGCCTACATTCCTTGGCTTGTGGCTGCATCTCCATCTTCAAAGCAGCAGCAACATAGCCTCTTGCAACCTCTCTCTCTCTCTCCATCCTTGTAGCTCCTTCTCTGACTCTGACCCTCCTGCTGCCCTCTTACAAGGACCCTGGTGGTTACGCTGGGTCCACTCAGATAATCCAGAATAATCTCCTCTTCTCAAAATCCTTAGTCACATCTACAGAGGCCCTTTCGCTATGTCAGGTAACATAGCAGGTTCTCAGGATTAGAATATGGATATCTTTGGGGGAGGTGACTTATTCATCCTACCACAAGCACAAAGCTCTCTGGAAAGGTGGCCAAGGTTCTTTTTCAAAGAGTTCATCTTGCAAAATAATATGCATTCCTAACAAGGTGGGCAAGAGCAGGTGGAAGACTACAGGCTTTGGAATCAGACACGTGTAAAGTCAAAGTTGGAAGAGCATAGAGTGGAAAAGAACAAAGCTGAACCGGGAGAGCCGTGCCACTCACGCAGTAAGTTGAGTGGGTCTCCCTGGATATAGGGCAGAAAGGATAAAGTACCACAAATAAGGTGAAATTCTGAGTTCCGGTGTCTGGCTCAAAAGGTAGAGTGTAAATTCTTTGTTTCTGGCCATGGAGGTGGTTTATGTCACAAAAGAAATAGCTGATTCTTAAAGAGGTCCAGGGTCACTTAAGGCTTCAGAAGACTCAGGGTCACACAGTGGATAGATTTGTGTCCAAGTACTCCAGGCTTCACAACATTTTTCTTTAACTCCTGTGTTCCAAGATGAGTGAACTGTGGGCACTTTAAGTCCCTCAGCTTCAGTTTCCTCTTTAGTCAAATAAGCTTGATCCTCCTCCCCTGGAGAGCTGTTGGGATCATTAGGCGCACTGGGCATTCTTGCAAGGGCCTGACACCTGGTAGATACTCAACAGATTAAAAACCACCATCCCTGTCTCTGGCTTCAAATCCCAGCTCCACCTCCCTGGCCAACATGCACCTAAATCGTGTGACATTGGCCAAGTTACTGACCATCTCTGTGTCTCAGTTTCCCCATCTGTGAAATGTAGATATCAGTAGCATATCTTGTAGAGTTGCTGTGGAATTTAAATGAATTAATATGTGTGATGAGCTCTCTATAGTGGCTGGTGCATAGTACATGCTCAAGAGGTGTTCGCTGTTATTTTCACACAACTATTATTTCTTTGAAGCCAGTCCACAATTTTATTTTGAGTGCATACTCTACACCTGTGACTTGCCCTGACATTTCATGAATAGAGACACCGAGGATGAAAGTCATGAGCTCTGAGTTGGCAAAAACTTAACAGATTTTGCTGTGATTCAACCACAGTGTGGGTGGTTCTATATTTGCTGACAACGCTAAGCCTTGACGATTCCCTCCTCTTCTAAACGGAAGTCCCCAGTGATTCCCAGGGAAGTAAATGCTGTTCTGGATGAGGCGCACTGAAGGCAAAAGCCCCAGTGGCTCCTCTGTGGTCTCTTTCTGGGGCCCACGTGGACACTGCGTGTGGGGTAGTCTGGCCCCCTCTTTGCAAAGGTGGAAACTGAATGTTTAGGGAGGTTGAAGACTGATCCAAAGTCATTGAGGTGGGGCTGGCATTTGAACTTGTGTTGTCCAGGGTTAAAACAAAATAAATAACCTCTCTGAGTAAGTGTTTTCCTTGAATATGACCCTCAGTTGATTTCCCCCTTATGTTTCTACGGCACTGGAATTATGTGCGCTCAATGAAACTCACTTCCCAGCATGAACTCTTCGATCCTTAAACAATTCTCTAGATACACAGGTTAGAAAAGAGAAAAGACAGAAAAATGGCTTCCAGCCTTCAGCAGAGGCCAATATAAGTCCATGCTTTAAAGAAAAAAAACAATGATTTTAATAAAAGAGCAGATTGGAGAGGAGGAAGCTGGGTGATGGGTTATAAGAACTCGCCTTTCTGTTTAAGTCTAAAATTACTTCAAAATACCACATTTTTGTAAAGCAGGCACGGAGATGAGTGATTCCAAGTCTCCTTCAGTAAGGATATTCGATCATTTTCTTATAAGTGGCAAAACTGTTATTCCACCAGGATTTGATCATTAAAAAATATATATATACTTTATATATATATAAAATATCTCCCTTCCCCCCCCAAAAAATCACACTTGACCCAGTTCTAGAAGGCCCCAGGCAGGAGCACATCTGTTTACTTTCGTCCCCTCCAAGGAATGTGGCTAATTGGGCTCTCCCGAAAGCAGGGTAGTAGGGAATGCACAGCGGCCCCCTTGTTTAATCTCAGCCTCAAAGTCCAGTGTCAGCCTTGAGCAATTCCAGACACACAGTTTCCTATGGGCTCCGGGCGCTCTGTGTTTCTAGGAAATGCGTGGGCTGGGCTGGGTGTTTACATTTCAAATGAACAGAAGTCAGCATTTCAGGCCAGGCGCCTGTGGGGCCCAGAGCACCTTAGCCAGTGCCTGTGGGTGACCAATCTCAGACAGAGGGCTCAAGGGAAGGCCAGGGCGGCCCTAATGTGGGACTCCGCTTCTGCACAGCAGGTGGCTGAGAATCAGTGTGTGTGTGGCCTCACTGACCCCCAGGTCAGTCTTCCTGCCACCAGGACTTTGTCGGACGATTCAGAGTTTCAGCAGCTTTCATCAATCAAGTGCACGCTGTGAGCCACTGGGCCAAATGCTTTATTTCAGCTCATCGTGTTTAAAACTGCCCACCCAAGCTGGGGAGGATTATGTGATCCCCAACTTTCGGTCAAGGAAACTGTGGCTCAATGAGATTAAGAGAACCTGCGCAAGGTCACTCAGCTTGGATGGGGTGAGCCCTAGAGCCAAAGCCTTGACTACTCTGTCTACTGCATCTCGACACTGTATACCATTGCTGGGAATGTGTTCTGTAGGGCGGTAAATAATCAACATAATATCATTTGCTACTTAATAGCAAAATTAAATAACACACTACTGCCCCCCTCCCTGAGCCCACCCGGAGGTTTCAAAGTACCCACCAAATAAAGCTCAAAGGCCTGCAGACCCAGGAGTCTCCCTCATCCCAACCCATTCCCCAAACTCATTTCACTCCTGCTGCTCCCACCCCCCTACCTAGTGCTCCTGCCCAACCTGACTCAGCTCTGGCCGCAAGTGGACTGCATCTTCCCACCTGCGGGCCTTTGCGTCCAGGCTCCCTGGGGAGGGCGCACCGGAAAGCCCCACCTCTCTCCTACTCCTGCCTCCTAACCTATTGCAGTCGAATTCTGCTCATCCTTCCAGGGCTATTTCAAGCACCATCCTCTTCATGAAGCCTCTCCTGAGACATTCCCAGCTGGGAATGACCACCCCCCCCCCACCCCTACCCTGGGAGGAACCTGGGACCGTGTTATTTTACGTAGCAAAAGAAACTTTGCAGATATGATTAAATTAAGGGTCCAGAGATGGGAAGATTATTCTGGATTACCTGGGTGAGCTCAGTGTCATCACAGAGGGAGTGGAGGAGGCTCAGCCTCAGAGAAGGAGACGTGACAATGGAAGCAGGGGTCACAGTGATGCAGCCACTAGCCGGGGAATGCAGGCAGCTCCTAAACACTAGAAAAAGCAAGAATGGATTCTCCCCTGGAGCCTCCAGAAGGAATTAGCCCTGCCCACACCTTGATTTTAGCCCTGTAAGATTCATTTCAGACTATGTCTTCCGAAACTGTAAGAAAACAAGTGTGTGTTATTTAAAGCCACCATACGTGTGGCAGGTTGTGGCAGTAGCAACAGGAAACTAACACAGGTCTAGAACCATCTGGTATCTTTTCGGGTTGGTCTCAATGGACTGGTCAAAAGGCTCTGCTTTGATACAATGAGTTAGATTCTCTCCAGAGTCTAGATGAATTAGACACTAAGCAGGGTACTGAGCCTCAACTGGTATGCAGAATCTGTCATTAGGTCACCTCGTGGTAGCAGTAGATAGCAAATGTTACTCCAGCAGGGGCTGAAATAATGGTCAACGTAGGCTTTGGAAGGCAGGGCTCCCACGGCTGAACGAGGCCCTGGAGAAACCCCACCCACGTATGCAGTTTTCTGGACCAGTCCCCCAACTCGGCACCTTCCCTGGAGGGACGCAAACATAGTGGAGGGCTTCCCGTGGCCTGGGTCAGCACCTCTCGGCTGCGGGACATTGGACAAGGACGTTTCTGAGCCTGAGTTCCTTCCTATGGAAAATGGAGCTAAGAATAGGCGTACTAACCTTGCCGTGTTGTTGTGAGTCTCAGGCGAGGACGTGTGTGCATGAAACCGTATTCCCAGTGCCAGTGGTATCAAGCACGCATACCAGAGGAGCCCATCCTGGTGACCTAACCCCCCCACACCCCCGCCTTCCCCAGTAAAACCCCTGGAATAGCTGGAATGGATGTTAAAGCCCTGCAGAGCCGCCAGCCTGAGACTGTTCTGTGCTTCTCTTCCAGGTGAGGTCTATTACAGGAGCAAATACCTGAGAAGTGACACCTACAGCGCCAACATCGAGGCAAACAGGATCGTGGTGTCGGAGTTTGGAACCATGGCCTATCCGGACCCCTGCAAAAACATATTTTCCAAGTAACTGCCCGTTTTGAATCTGACCACATTTCATGCTTTCTGATGTCCTTGATGGTCCAGACAACAGCCTTTGCCCCTCTGACGATTCTCTGTAGGGTGGATAAAAACTCCACGACTGTCCTTTGACCACAGGTGCTACGCAGTTCTCGATCACTGATGGAAGGCACGAGAGGCAGAGAGCGTTTGACAAATTATTAGATACTCTGCCGTATAGCTGGTGGAGAAGCTGTTTGGAACTGTCTATCAGAATTACAAAGGCACGTTCCCTTCAGTCTAGGGATATACTTCCTCCTGTCTGAAATGACAAATGTGCAAGGTTATTCATGGCTGCATCATTTGTTATAGGAAGAAAATGAAAACAACCCCAGTGTTCATCAACAGAGGGGTGGTTAAATAAATAACAGTCAAACTCCACAAGAAAATACCACGTAGGAGTAAAAAGGAACGAGGATGTCTCTATGTGCTGTTTGGCAAAGTTTCCAAAATATATTAAGGGAGGGAAAAACCAAGATGTAGAAATAGCATATACTATGCTATATTTTGTGTGACAAAGCAGGAGGAAGTCTAGATTTATTTTTGCTTGTGCATGCCTAAAGAAACTCTCCGGGGTGCTTGAGGGAGGAGGAGCATGGCAAAAATGGACAAGGGGGATGGGAGAGATTTTTTACTGCATGCATTTAAAATCATCCGGGTTATGATGCCTATGAATGTGTCTGAATGAATCTGCCACTTAAATTCCGGGCCTGCCATCACGGTCTGCTTTCTGATGCTCTTTAGACAAAGAAGAGTTCTGAAAGGGTTAGTGGAAGACCAGCCCAGAGGTGGAAGATTACTTCTGCTTTTCCAGAACTGA
Organism: Lemur catta; assembly: GCF_020740605.2. Lineage (NCBI taxonomy): Eukaryota > Metazoa > Chordata > Mammalia > Primates > Lemuridae > Lemur > Lemur catta. Next base: position 13,470,655 of record NC_059147.1, on the reverse strand, counting down.
CGTCATCTCTCCATTCCCTGAGGGCTGAAACAGAGAGAGCGCTGAGCTCACTTTTGCAAGCAGGGAGGAGCAGCGGAGGAGCCCGTGGGGACAGGGGGAGGGGAGAGGATGAATGTAAAGTGCTAATACGCGACGCCTCCTTGCCATTCCACTATCGGTCAGTAGGAGGCGTGCTACCTGATACACAGATCGGGTGTTTGCCAATTTGACCACCAGTCAACTTCTCTGGTTTTTCTTTCTTCTTGCTTTGAATGTCCCTTCTGATTGAATGAACTATGTGTTCTTAACTCATAATTAGTTTGTTTTCCTTTTCTTAAAAACTAATTTGAGATAACCTGTGTGGACTCACATTGCTGCCAGAGGGGGTATTAGCTACTTTTCTAAGCTTTGGATGCCATCGTGGGTGTTCAGAGTGCTATAGTTTCTGCAGAGCTTCCAGAAACGCTTCGGAACAACCCACCAGCTCTTGCTGGCTCTGGCGCTGGAGACCTTTGGAGTTTTGAGAGCCCGGGAGGGACCAGCTGGCGGCCCGTCCTGGCTGACCCGACAGGGGGTGTCCTTAGGGAACTTGAGATCTGCATTCTCAGAATTCCTCAAGTGACCCATCGGACCGGTACCCTTTCTTTCTTAGTTAAAGTGAAGCATTTTTAAGTGGTAGGAAAACTAGAGCCAGCAGCAGAGCAGGACTTCCCAGCCGGGTGGACGCAGCCGTCGACTCTGTTGGTTTGCTCTTCTCCCCAGAGCCTTCTCCTACTTGTCCCACACCATCCCCGACTTCACAGACAACTGCCTGATCAACATCATGAAGTGCGGGGAGGACTTCTACGCCACCACAGAGACCAACTACATCAGGAAAATCAACCCGCAGACACTGGAAACCCTGGAGAAGGTATCAGTGAACATACAGCTGGCATCGGTTCCTGACTCAAGAAAGGGACACTTGGGGACCCCCTGGGTGAGGCTGCGTGGCCTGCAAGGGGCTCAGAGGAGCCCCTTCTCTAAGGCCATTCGGTCCTGGGCTTCCCCAGCACAACCTAGGACTAGAGGGCAGGGACTGTGTCGTGTTCATCTTTGTGTCTATCTCTGTTCCCCGGGGCTGCTGTTCCTCTGTCTCAGTTTGGGGGCTCAGAAGTGTGAGATGAAGGCATTGGCCGGGCCACGCTCTCTCTGAAGCCTCTAGGGGAAGGTCCTCCTTTGCTTCTTCCAGCTTCTGGTGGCTGCCAGCAATCCTCCATGTCCCTCAGCTTGTAGATACATTACTCCAGTCTCCACCTCCATCCTTATGTAGTGTCCTCCCTGTGGTCTGGGCGTCCAAATCTCCCACCCTTTATAAAGACACAAGTCATTGGATTAGGACCCACTCTAATGCGGCATGACCTTATCTTAACTTAATTACATCCACAAAGACCCTAGATTTTCTAAGTAAGGTCACACTCACAAGTACCGGGGATTAGGACTTCAACGTATCTTTTTGGAAGATGCAATTCAACCCATAAGCGCGTCCCTATTTCTTGGCACCAAGGGAGCCCAGTGAGGGTTGGAATGAACAGCTATGTTGGGCCGCCCACACCTCCCAGCAGCCCTACCTTGCACTGACCTGAAGAGGGAGGCATTAGGCAGTCAACAAGAGCACAAAAATAAATGCCCACGTAGATACCTTTCCTGGGAAGAATCGAGTCAACATTTTGGTGAAAATCAATAGAGCCACTTTCAGTTTTCTCCAGCTGGCTGTTCAGAGCCCCCATGTCTTTGTGATACATTTTAACGATCTGTTAAAGGGATGAGGCTTTTCTTAGCTGTGAAATTACGTCCAGCTCCTTTTAAGCTAGGAGGCATGGGTCCAACCGATACAGGCTCTCCACAGGGCTGCAGAGAGGAAATGCTGGGAGAGAATGGCGTGTTACCTGACTCTTGGCTGACTGTTGGCCGTGCTATTCTGGGGGAGGAAGGGTGGACGGTTGGTCTCCGGCCACCCCATTGTTCTGCAGTTGTGACCTGTTCAGAGTGGGGATCATTATTCAGCTTGCGAGTCAAGTTTTGCTTTGACCAAATGTTTTTATAACCTCCCCCTTCCCAGAATAAGCCTATTAAAGAGGCCCAGAGATTTATGCCTCTGTGGAATGCAAAAGGGGAGAATTTAAATGACTTAATCAGAAGGACCCAGCGCAACAGCCAAGGTGAAGGCTACCTTTCTGCCCCGGTCATTGCTTGGAGCTCTCTGTGGTCAGGTCTCCTGTCTCCATGCTGAGGACACCCTCAAGGGTGGGATGGGAACAACAGCCACAGAAACACCGGCTCCCCACGTCCCCTGCAACCTAGATGCTATAGCACACCCCCCGGTGCCCTATATGAGGTTGTATTGGGTCACAAGAGTAAACATCTTCCATAAAGGCAAATTCATCTTATTTTTAGATCAGGAGCTATACAAAAATATCCATCATCTCTCTGAACCTAGAATCGGTCAGGTTTACACAGGATTTCACCCTTTCTCGTTTGAAAAACGAGGTGGTCATCCTATTTTGCAGGTGGATTATCGTAAATATGTGGCGGTAAATCTGGCAACGTCACATCCTCATTATGATGAGGCTGGAAATGTTCTCAACATGGGCACATCCATTGTGGACAAGGGGAAGACAAAATATGTGATATTTAAGATCCCTGCCACAGTGCCAGGTAGGTCATTCTGGGGAATATAGTAAAACACAAACAGCCAAGGGTGGCTCCTTCAGAAGAGTTCCGATTTTTGTTGATTAGATGAGACTCAATGGGATACTTTCCCCTATAGATTATTCAGATGACTGTGAACTCAAGTCTTCTCCTGTAGGAGAAAACAGAAGTTGCTGGGATTCCTTTTGGAAGAAAGGGAATTCCTTTACTATTCTAACCTCCTTTTCTTTAGGCTTCCATGTACCCACCCATCCATCCATCCATCTACCCATCCATCCATCCACCCATCCATCCATCCAGCCATCTATCCACCCACCCATCTATCCATCCACCCATCCATCCATCTATCTATCTATCTATCCACTCATCCACCCGTCCATCTATCCAACCATTCATCTACCCATCCACTCATCCACCCTTCTATCCATCCACCCACCCATCCATCCATCCATCTTTCCATTCATCTATCTATCCACTCATCCACCCCTCTATCCTTCTGTCCATCCACCCATCCATCTATCCATCTATTCATCCATCCTTCCATCCTTCTATCCATCCATCCATCCATCAACCCTTCTATCCATCCTATTACCCATCCATCCATGTATCCATCAATTCATCTACTCATTCATCCACTTACCCACCCATCCACCCATCCATCCACCGATCCATCTATCAATCATTTTTTTTAGTCTCCCGACAAACCTTTGTATGGCAGGGTTGTGCCACCTACTCTCATCCCCAGCCCCTGAAGCCAGACTTCCAGGGCTATTCAGGGAGCTCAGCCCCGCTGGAATCCACTCCAGATCCCCACCCTATTCTCTGGGCCTTCTGGACCTTCTCCATTTAGGGCTGGGATCCTGGAGCAAAGCCCAGGCTGACTGTGATTGCATGTTCCTGAGGGGGAGGAGGGCGAGGCTCCTTGCCTATATTTGTCCAGGACCCTCCTGGGAGCCACACCCAGGAGACTAGGCCTCTGAGGGCAGCTGCATGGGACTCAGGAGACAGTATAGAACTATAAGGGTGCTCAACCTGACCTTCTGGCTTAGGAAAACTAGTTTCCATCTGTGGTCCCTGCTGATTCCCTACCCTCCAGTCCTGTAGAACCCCCTGAGCAAATTACCAGGCTGTGTGGAGAGGTGTGAGCCTCCGAGATCAGAAGGCACAATGAGTTTACTTAATAACAGAACTCCCCTTCATTAAGCCGATAAAGCCAATGAGATTGAGTTCAGAATCCTAGAATGTCAGACTTGGGGATCATCTAGGCATTTGGATTTGCCACCTGGTATTACAGGGGAGGACTGTGAGGCCCTGGGGATCAGGTGACATGCCACAGTCACACAGCCTACAGGAACCACCAAATTCATGGAAGGAACCATCCTCTGAGCACCTGCTCGTGCTGGTGCTTGCCCTGGGATGTGTGGCCCATCTCATGCCTCCCAGGCCAAGGTGCTTTTCATTTCAGTTTGCGTTGTGCTCCATTTGTTTTGGGAAGAAAAACATTAGCCCACAACCCCACACCATACCTCCCACCAGCCAGCTGTTTACAGCGTGCCCAGGTGGCCACAAGAGAGGTGGGGATGTTTGCAGATAACTCATTATAAGGTAGCCCCAGGCCTGGGTGGGGAGACCTTTGGCCAGCGAGTGACTCATCCTTGCAGAGGAATCAAAAACCGAACGTGTACTGAGCACCTTGCGTGTTTGGGCGTAGAGCGAAGTACCTGACGCCTTCGTTACTTTGTCCTCTGCTCTACCGTCACTCTCTGAGTGTCACAATCCTCAATGACAGAGCAGGAAGCCAAGGCTAAAGAGTCTTAACCCTGGGACTCTGCCCATAATGGTAGCCCTTTCCACCGAGCCTCAGTTTCCCATCTGTAAAATGGGCATCCTACAGCCCAGCCTGATCGTCACAATATATGTAAAAGCCTCATGGCAGTAGGTACCTATTTCCAATCCCAGGTGTTTTAGGGTGGGCACTGCTGAGAGAAGTCCATGGAAACCCTATGAAATCCATATCAAATGATGGTTCCCAGAAAAATACCAGAGCTCAAGCCTGGGAAACTCGCCCATCCTTTGGGAGCTTGAGATACATGCAGAGTCTCAAGCCCCGCCCAGCACAGGTCAAACTCCACATTTCATCACGATCCCCGGAGGAGGATTCATATGTACATTAAAGTTGGAGAAGCGCTGCTCCAGGGCAGGGGTCAACAGACCTTTTCTGTAAAAGGACCAGATAGTAAATATTGAAGGCTCTGGGGACCCTCTGGTCTCTGTCACAATGGCTCAGCTCTGCCAAGTGTAGCCCAAAAGCAAAAGCAGCCAGAGACGATGCACAAAGGAGTGCACGTGGCCCTGTTCCAAATAAAACTTTATTTACAAAATCAGGTGGAGGCAGGGGTTAGTCCCAGGCTGCGGTGCAGGACCCCTGGCCTGGAGGCCACCTTCTGTGGGTCGGTGGTCCTCAGGTTGCAGACCACGGATCCCCAGGGGGCCGGGCCTGAGTGGGAGGGTCTCAGCCTGGTCCCCTGCACCTCTTCATCTGCCGACTTCTTGGCTCTTGCTCAGAGGTGTCTCTCAGCAACGAAGTCGGTTTGTAGGTGACAGTGGTGTCTTCTGGGGGACCACCGCCTCCTGCTCGAGTCCCTATTCCCGAGGCTTGCTTTTCTCTAGACGACAAGAAGAAGGGGACGAGCCCTTGGAAGCACACGGAGGTGTTCTGCTCCATCCCCTCCCGCTCCCTCCTCTCCCCGAGCTACTACCACAGCTTTGGGGTCACCGAGAACTACGTCGTTTTTCTCGAGCAGCCTTTCCAGTTGGATATTCTCAAGATGGCGACCGCGTACATCCGGGGAGTGAGCTGGGCCTCCTGCCTGTCTTTCCACGGGGAGGACAAGGTGAGGCCCGCCAGGGACACTAGCCCAGCAGGGGCTGGCTGACCCCAAGGGGCAGACTCAGAGGGAGGTCAGCACACAGGGGGTTTAAGGGACGGAAGCAGCATGGAGCAGGGAGGGAGCTACCATACAGTCTCCTTGGAAGCATCTGCCAACCTTCTAGAGAGTTCTGAAGCTGGGTGGTCCTTCGGATTGGTCCTGAATTAGGGCGAGGGGGCCAGGGCTTTATATGCCCATATCCATGGGTCACTGGACACGGAATGTCCCAAGAACAGGGTGTCACCTGGGCCACGATGGCTGTCCCTACATACCTGCAGCAAACAGACTGAGTCCTCAGTCCTGAGGGACAGCTGGGCTCCTCACTGCCTCCACTCTGTGCACAAGGCCCCTTCTAAATGTCTGCGACTTCGGTAATGTTGGGGGGTGCCAGAGGTTACTTAGACATGGCAATGGGAGAGCGTTCCTCCAGATGGTTCTACAGAAGCATCTCCTTCAGTTCAGGTACACCTGAGCACACAAAGTATGTATGTGTATATGCATGTTCGTATGTATAAATGTATGCCTGGATATATGTGTGTGTGCGTATATGTGCATATATTTACTATTAATATTTATTTATTTGCTGTTGTTACTTTACTTTTAAAAATATGAAGTAATTGTCAGTGTTACCTATTGAAATAAAACACAAGCATAGCGGCCACATACAAAGTCCCCTCCCCTCCCTGTCCACTCCCCTATCTGTGGGGAAGCGCCACTATTCATCTGACACCTTTTCCTCTTTCTACATGTTCGCATGCACTTTTATGTACACGTGCACATGTGTGTCCCGCTTTGCAACCGACCATTCCCTTTCAGGCCTGTCCTTTCTCCTCTCAGGGCAGACAGTAAGGTGGTGAAGGGGACAAAGGGGTGAGCAGTTACAGGAGGTCCCTCCTCTGCTCAGAACCTTCTTGTGGTTTCCTGTCTTCCTCAAAATAATATTTAAAGGCTTTCTTCACTTCCTCCATCCCACATGCCCTTGTCCCGGGTCCTCACATGCCCTTGTCTGAGCCACTTGCTCTGTGCTTACTCCAAGCCTCCTCCTGGGTCTCTAATTGGCCAAAGACGTTTCTGCCCCAGGGCCTTTGCATGTCTGTCCCCTCTATCTGGACCAATGCTGATCCCCCAGACAGCTTCCTCCCTCGGCTGACCTAGCCTGGGCTCCACGGCCCCTGCTCTCTGGGCCTTCCGTGATGAACTGTCTCTAGTCAACACCCCTGGTTTTCTCCATCCCTGACTCTACCTTCTTAGGAATGCCCGTCATCCTCGGCATGTTATACACTTGATTTTTGTTGTTTGCTTCACCCCCACTAGTATATAAGCTCCATGAAAGCAGGGGCTTGGTCGTATTTTGTCCCTCTGGTTCCCAGAGAAGTGTCTGATGAGTGGTAGACCCTCAATAAATGTTTGTGGCAGGAATGAGCAGGGACTCCTCCAGCTCCACGGCTGAAATTGAGTTCACCCGGCAGCAGTTTCCCCAAAAACGGCTGGGGGGGCTTCCCTCCTGCAGAAGGTGCGGGGCCCTCTAAGCTTCCAAACTGCGACCCTGGGGAGTCCCTGGTCCTCAGAGAGTCCCATGTGAGACCAGTTAGAGCCCACAATGGCAGAGCAGGTGGCCCCGGGAAAGGCTTTGGACTGCATTTGCAAGAGAACTTTCTGGAAAGTCCATGTGACTGGCCCAGGGATTGGGGTCATGGGGAAGAAAAGACCTAAAATAATCACCCCCCTCTTCACCTCTCCATCCTGACCACCCCCACTCCAACCACACTATCAAAGCCCTCTTCTTCTGTAAGCCTTCTTAACATCCGGGGCTTGATTCTGGGGAAGGGGAGCAGGTGGTGAGACAGCAGCCTGGAGTAGGCAGGCCTCCCTCCCTTGCAGGAGGAGGTGGTTAGGCCAGAGCTGCCAAGAGAAAGAAAACACTCCCCCCACTTTGGATTGGGCAACGCAGGCTGCAGATAGGGCTAATTACCACCCAGAGCAATGCTGGCCTGTGACACCCAGAGAGGTGTGTCTGGAGGCCTAATGAGGTGAAACTCCCGCGTGGGCTCGTTAGTGAGGACCCAGGGTCACTCCACCTGCAGCCCTGTGGGATAGGTGGGGTTGCTGTGACAAGTGCCTCTTGGCAAACAAGACAAAGCAGGAAGTGGGCTCTGCGGTGAAGGTGGGGGGGGGGACTCCGAAGGACGGGGGTGGGGTTAGGCCTTTAGGGACTCCAGTCTTGGATGGATTCTGGCACCTGGTAGGTTCTCCCCAACTTGGTCATTGCTGGGGAGCTGGTGTGTCACCACCCGCTAAGAGTCACAGTCAATAGAACGAGGGGAGAGTGCACCCTGGGAAGTGTCCCCAAACTTCCCTGGTGACTGCAAAGACCCAGGCAGCAAAGCTTCCCTCCTCTCCATCACAAAGATACCATCACAGAAATCCAACAACAAACAACTTTCATTTCCTGGGCGCTTTTGCCTGCCTGGCTCTGTTAAGCGGACACAGAATTCAGAATGGGGCTGGGCGCGGTGGCTCACGTCTGTAATCCTAGCACTCTGGGAGGCTGAGGCGGGAGGATCGTTTGAGCTCAAGAGTTTGAGACCAGCCTGAGCAAGAGCGGGACCCCTGTCTCTACTAAAAAATAGAAAGAAATTATATGGACAACTAAAAATATATACAAAAAATTAGCTGGGCATGGTGGCACATGCCTGTAGTCCCAGCAACTTGGGAGGCTGAGGCAGAAGGATCGCTTAAGCCCAGTGAGCTAGGCTGATGCCAGGCACTCTAGCCAGGGCAAAAGAGTGAGACTCTGTCTCAAAACAAACAAACAAACAAAAGAACTCAGAATGGGGAAGGGACACAGTCCCTGGCTAGTGCCTGGTGGGGCTGGGTTTTGTGCAGTCCCCGGATGCCACAGTGGGGGGGGGGGCCCGCAGAGGGAGAGCTGACCACCGGGGGTGCGTCTTCTTTCAGACTTACATTCACATCATCGACCAAAGGACCAGAAAGCCTGTGCCGACCAAGTTTTACACGGACGCCATGGTGGTCTTCCATCACGTCAACGCCTACGAAGAGGACGGCTGTATTCTCTTTGACGTCATCGCCTACGAGGACAACAGCCTTTACCAGCTCTTCTACCTGGCCAACCTGAACCAGGACTTCGAGGAGAACTCCAGGCTCACCTCGGTGCCCACGCTCAGGAGGTTCGCCGTGCCCCTCCACGTGGACAAGGTAACGGCCGCAAGGGGGGGTTGCTTTATTGCGAGAGAGACGTGAGCCCAGGTAGGAAGTTACTTTGGCACTTACTTTGGTTGATGTGGAAATCCAAAAGGAACTGTGCTTAAAGAACAACAGAAAATGGTTTTTATTATTTTTCCAAAAGACGTACATATTCAGAGTAGAAACTTAAGAAAATACAGATACGTGAAAAGGAAAACAAGAATCCCCGTAAGCCTACCCCCCAAGATGATCATTGTGCATATGTTTGTACGGCCTCCCAGTCTCTTGTGTTCTCTCTCTGTGCTAATTTTAATCATATTGTGCGTAATTTTTAACAGCTTCATTGAAATGTCATTGACATACCATCTAATTCGCCCATTTAAAGTGCTCGATTCAGTGGCCTTTGGTGTATGCACGCAGCTGTGCATCCAGTCCCCCCAAATCAATTTTAGAACATTTTCATCACCACGGAAAGAAATCCCACATCCTCAGCCATCACCTCCTAGTCCCTCCCTCTCCCTGCCCCAGACAGCCACTCATCTGCTTTCTGTCTCCATGCCTGTGGCTCTTCTAGACCTCGTCTATAAACGCGGTCACGCAATAGGTGTCTGGCTTCTTTCAGGTAGCACCGTGTCCCTGAGATGCGTCTGCGTCGTAGCCTATATCGGCACTCCATTCCTTTTTATGGCTGAATATGTCGCGCTGTTCTGCACACTGCTTTTCTCTCCTGTTTGCACATCTAAACATCTCTCTGTGACATTAAATAATTCTCTGAAACATCACTGCAAATATGCGCCTAACAGCCCGTGGCAGGGATTCGTCACCGTTTGCTTGCACAATCCCTGATGATGAACAGCTCTGTCCTTGTACTAAAAATGACCACGGGGCAGACGTTATCCTCCGTCAGGGCCCCGAGGCCAAGGCTCTGGGCTGGACGTAAGGAGGCTACGGAGGCTTCTGGCTCCAGAACTCACTGACTTCATGGCTTAATTAATTTAAATGGAACCAAATTCAATTCAATTCCATTTTGATGGCTCACATTTGCTAAGTGCACACTGTGTGCCAGGTACTTTGCTAAGCGTTTTGTTTTTGTTACCTCACTTAATGATCGGAACAACCTGTAGGAAAGCTCCTCATATTAGGCTCATTTTACAGATGGAAAAACTGAGGCTTAGGCCGGGCGTGGTGGCTCACACCTGTAATCCCAGCACCCTGGGAGGCCTAGGCAGGAGGATCGCTTGAGCTCAGGAGTTGGAGACCAGCCTGAGCAAGATCAAGACTCTCGTCTCTACTAAAAATAGAAAACATTAGCCAGCCATGGTGGTGTGAGCATGTAGTCCCAGCTACTCTGGAGGCTGAGGCAGGAGGATTGCTTGAGCCCAGGAGTTTGAGGTTGCTGTGAGCTAGGGTGACACCACAGCACTCTAACCCAGGCGACAGAGCGAGACTCTGTCTAAAAACAAAAAAAGCTGAGGCTCAGAGAGGTTAAGAAATGTGCCCAAGGTCACACAGCTCAGAGTGGCAGAGCTAAGACTGGAAGCTGCCCCAGTCTGTCTCTGAGCCCCTATGTGTAACTGTTAAGGGGAAGTGACTCAGTGACTCTGCTGTGCTCCCCAGAAGACCTAACTCCTGAAAGGAGTGTCAGATGGGTCACTGACTCCTCTGGGGGCTCTGTAGGCCTGGGGACAGGTCCCACAGTACACAAGGAGCCTTCTCCCACCCCTCCCCCGGACTCCGCAGTGCAGGGGTGCAGCCGTACTCCCTACCCGTGAGCAGGGGAGCCAGCGTTTGAACCCAGGTGTGTGTGACTGCAGAGGAGGCCTCTCTCCCATCCCGCCAGCCTTTCCCCAGCCACAGTCATTCGTGCGTCTCTGCCATGGTCTTTACCGTATTTCCTATCGCCTCCATTTAACATTTAAAAATCCTTTTTTTTTTTGTTTCAATCAACTCACTCTTTACTTAACTCACTTGAAAGGAAACCACCCAGTGGCAAGCTGGTATTGCTCGCTGCACAGAGAAGACGAGCATGAGACCAAAACAGTGGACAGAAAGCAGAGGCCTTGAGCTCAAGCCAGACGCTTGTTGTTTGCCAAGACCTGATCTCTTTGTGCAAAAAGAAAGTTTTAAAAAGTATTAGGTGTTAAAGACATCATGGCACCCAACTGAGACTCTCTAGTTGACCCAGTGAGAAAGATTGGAAGAGAGAAAGGGACTCAGGGCTGTGGAATAATGGCCATGTCTCATAAAGTCATCAAATGAGCCACAGGCATCCGCACCCCCAGCTCCGGGAAACACCGCAGTGCAGCACCTTGGACTGTCTGCTGGTTCCAGGAAGCAATGTGGCTGTCACAAAGCACTCAGGGGGCAGAATCACAAGGCCGACCTCAGCCCAGGGATGGTACACAGACAGGAGCACACTCCCTCCCCCTGCCCACACCCTGCAAGGTTTTACAACCTTTTTATCACGCTGGAGAAATGGTTTGCTTCCTTGGGCCCAAGCTAAGAAGGTTAGCATGCGTACTTTTAAAGGCCATAGGGTGAGCCGCCTGCTGCTTTGAAACTAGCAGAGATCAAGCTCTGGGGTGGGTAGCACCGGCCACGCTTTTTAATTGCTATTTATTGCCCCTTAAAAATGTCTTCTTACTTCACTTTCAAGTCACTCTACCTGTGTATTGAAATCAGAGTCAGGCAGGTGGGTGTAGGCTCATGTGCCCAGATCGGGCGGCTCAGCCTCCTTCCTACCCAGGGGCTTCTTAGAGACGCGACCTCAGGGAGATGTTGCCCTGCCTTAGATGCCCTTTTGGTCTGGGGCCTTTGCATGACACTGCAGTCCCCTCTGCCTGCATCCCACCTTCCCCGCTCCTTGCACAGTGGGGTCACCTGGAGAGATTTGCCGCCACACCCAGGCCTGGGCTTCAGCCCAGAGCAGCTCCAGGGCAGGGGCCCAGGCCTGGCTGTGGTCTCAGGGCCCCCCAGGTGATTCTAACCTGCAGCCCTGGGCGAGCACCTCTGAGTTTAGCAAATCCCTGCTCATCCTTCAGGCCTCGGCACCATGACCTGCTCGAATGAGTCTGCATACTCCAATGGCACCTCGCTGCTCTTTCTCCACGTTTGTCTCAAGTGTGGTGACCTTGCTCGGTCCCTCTGCCTGCTGGAGCGTCAGCTCTGAGGAGCAGGGACTCTGTGTCATCAGTGGTTGATCCCCTGAGCTCAGAGGGAGCTCCTTAAGCTCTTAAATATTTGAAACGAATGAATGATGAATACATGAAAAATGTAAAGCAAGGTCTCTGCAAGAGGACAAGGTCTCCCTTTAGCATCCGGAACCTGTCCAGGGTGAAAAGTGCTTCCCACACAGAACGAGCGAGAGTGCATTAGACTTAAAAGCCCCGGATGTCTCAGCTGCCTGGTTCTCTTGCGTTTGGGCCAGCTGGGGTCAAAGGAAAGTGTGGCACGGCAGGGCCTCTTGGCGCCCTGGGCCTGTTTATGTAGGGCAGCGGGGGTGCCTACGCAGGGGGCAGGGCTGGGCAGGGCAGGGGAGCGGCGGGAGGGGTGTGGGCGACAGTCACCCTGCCCCGGTCCTGAAGGGCACTGTGCTCTGCCTTGGAGGCGAGTTCCCATGCAGCTGACGTCCACGCCTAGGCACAATCGCAGGAGGAAGCACTGTGGACCCAGAAGCAGCAGCTTCAGTGACTGAATCGGTAGATTTGGTTTTTGTCTCCAAACGCAAAAATGCAGACATGATAACCAGAGACGTCACCATTTATGGAGAGCTCACCGTGTGCCAGACCCTGAGTTAAATGTCTCTTCTGCTCTTACACCCTGGCAACAAGGGCCCCTGCTCTGGGCTGGACACTTTGGAGGGTGCTGATGTGGCCTTCCTTTCTCCAGCAGGGCCCCCTCTCCACAGGGGAAGGTCACAGCCCAGGGGTCCTGCTCACCCACAGGGTTGCTCCCACCCCCAGCCCAGTCGTGCTCTGGACACCTGGGATCCCCAAATCCCCTGCCAAAGGGCCCAAGCCTGCTTCCAGGGCCTGCCTCTGTCTTCCTACAGGCCGACTGTGCCACTGGTGTGCCCACCCCAGGCCCACGAGGTGACCAGGGCTGGCTGTTGGCTTGGCTGTGCTGGCCGGGACATCCATGCAGTTAGGGATGGAGCCTGGCATGAGAAGGGAAGGGAGCCAGGGGCCAGAGGCCACCTTATTCCAGCTCAGAGCTCCAAGGAGTCCTGGAACTCTAAATTCACACTCATCCTTCCAGACGAGCAGGGTGCATTGCTGGAACATTCTGTGTGTCCAATACAGTAGCTACTAACCACGAGTGCTGTTACATATACACTTGAAATGAAGCTAGTGCAGCTGAGAAACAGAATTTTTAATTTTACTTAATCTGATTTTAAAATTCAATTGAAATAGCCATCTATGGTTAGCCATTGCCGCATTAAACAGCCCGGTTCCACAATAGTATGAAAGGCTGTGTGTCAAGGTAGGGACAGAGATGGTGTTTTACTTAATTCGCTTGATATATGTAGACATAGGGTCAGTGGGCCTCCACTTGTACTCTTGTCCTGGGTCCTGCAAATTTTAGGGACTATGAAAGGCTTTGCTAATCTGCATCGCTATGTTCTAAGTTATTTATGATCCCACGTCTACAGATGAGAGCGAAAGTAACTTGCCCAACATCGCAGAATTATCCCTGGGATTTGAGCTGGAATTTGAACGCACGTCTGTCTAGCTCCAAGTTACTGACTGCTGTGTGTCTGGCCCTGGACCAGGTGTTTTCACAACCATTATTTAATTTAATCCTAACATAATCCTCAGATGCAGGTAGAAGCAACCTCACTTATACCCCGCGCCGCTCCAGAAGTTATGAATCACCACCCCAATTTTACCGACAAGGAAGCAGGCACAGCAGGGCCCTGGGGCTGCTCAAATTCACTTAGAAAGCCACAGATCTCACAAAGAAAGCAGCCTGGGTGGTGGGGAGGGGGGTGTTACTGAGATTACTGCCTCTGATGGGGGTTCCCTGAAGTGCAGGGGTTTGTTTCAAAGAGACCTTGCAGGATTTTTGAACTTTGGCTAGAAAGTGATTCCTTCCCAAAGCTGAGCATGTTGCCGAGTCATGTTGGTTACTGCTGTGTGTGGAAAAATTTCGCAGTTTATCCCTCAACCAGTCTGACCAGTTTCACGATGGAGTTATAAGACCTCTCTGCAGACCAACTCCCTAAGAATCAAGGCGTGCCCAGAGGCCTGTTGTTGTCACATGCTTGGCAAGGCAGCAGGTAGAGCTTCCCACTGACTCGTGGTACCGTGCAGGTGGAGGCATTTAAGGTTCAGAGTTTCTGTTTATAAGACACCACCGACGTGCCAGGGGCTGAGCTCTTTGGTTCGTGCTCTTCGTGCACTTCATCTCATTTAATTCTAGAGCCACCCTGCAAAGCACGTGTTTTGCCCCTTGATGGTTGAGGGGAAAGATTACTGAGTCGTGCATGCACTCGTTTTTCCAGCAATTATTTTCTGGTTACTAAGTGTCGTGCACTGAACAAAATCTGGTCCCTGCCTTCACGGGCCAGGCAAGCATAAAAGAAGGGAACAGCTCCATAAAGGAGATGATTATAGCTGGGGACAAATGCCTTGGAGACACTGCAGATTTAGACTATCGGGCAAGGGGGTGTTTGTTCTGAGACCTCCAGGGTAGGAACAAGCCGGTCTTAGGGACTTTCACCTGCTCTGCCCTCTGCCAGCAATGCTCTTGTTACTGGGCAGAAGAATGGCAATGCCACAGCCTAGGCCCAGGCTCTGCTGCTCTCTGCATGACTTTGGACCAGTCACTGTCCTCTGGATGCCAGTTTCCTCTTCTATAAATCGTGCGACAGAACTAAACAGATTTCTGAAGATTCCTGCAGTTCAGCTGCTGATATGTATAATAGTAAACTTTTCCCCCTTTCCAGCAAAATAGCTGCTTATTCCTGAAACAGGTTGGTTTTAATTATGAAAGCCATTTCGGAAAACTTGGAGAATAGAGAGTTTAAGTGAGAGGTCACCGTGACAATAACCTTCTGTGGTCTCGTTCTCCACGTCTCCCAGTGTCCAACCTGTCCTCACCCAGTAGTAGGGGCAGCACTGTAATAATAATAAGTAGTAGTAGTAGTATACGGTAATAATACCAATAACATAACAACGTGATGTCATCGTGGACAAAAGCAGCTAACATTTATCTAGCACTTCCTGTTCACCAGGCATCCATGTCAACCATCTGTGAGGACGCGCAGTAACTCACAGATGCACGTACTATTGTTATCCTCGCCGTGCACATAGGGAAACTGAACCACAGAGGGGCTGAGTAACTTGCTCAAGGTCCCATGGTTAGTATGTAGGGGGAACAGGGAGTAGCGGATGTGCGATAAATATTTAACCCTGTAAACTCCCTCTCCTGGGTTATAAGGATGACAGTAAGGGAATGAACACAGCAAAGTCTGGTTGTAACTTTAGACCAAGGAAAATCCTTGAAAGGTGATTTTTCTCCCAGGTAATTTTTGTTGCATGTCTGTTTTCATTTTGGCAGGGATGCATTTTCATCGGAGAAAAGACTGACAATACAGAGAAGTGTGGAAAGAGAAATTAAAGTCCCCCATAATCCCACCGTCTGCTGCACGGTTGATACTTGGTCTATTTCTCCCAGTCTCTTTTCCATGTAACTTTTATACTGGCTGAGCTCAGAATGCAAATGCAATTTGCTCTGATGCCTTCTCACCCCATGTTATACTGTGAGCATTTCCCGTGTTATTGTAATCTCTTCAGAAGCATCCTTTTAATGACTGATGCAGCTTTTTAGAGGTGAATCATGTAGCATTTTAAAAGTGAGAACTTACTCACAGAAGCACATTAATTTTCCCTGTGAGGGATGAGGCAGGTCAGAGTGAGATGAAAGAGCCCTGGGGTTGGAAGTCCTGGTTCTGCCACCTACCAGGTATGTGACCTTGGGGGAGTCCCTTCCAATCACCAATCCTCATTCTTTTTTTAAAAGCCGAGAATAAGAATAACAACAATAAAATAGCTGTTTCCCATGGTTAATGTCAGACTAAAACAAGAGGACATACATTCAGGTATTCATTTAATGTATACAGTAAGGCAAATGTTTGCTCTGGATTGCAAGTTTTTATATCTTTTGAAAACTGATTCTTTTCAGAATGCAGAAGTGGGCTCAAATTTAATCAAAGTGGCATCTACAACAGCAACAGCCATGAAGGACAAAGACGACCAGGTCTACTGCCAGCCGGAATTGCTTTATGAAGGTGAGACGCATCCTCCCTGGCTGCGTTTGCGGTGGGGAGGTTGTCGTGGAGACCCCTCCCATTCATGGGCGAGGGGCAAACAGGGAGAGCTCTTGGGATGCCCCAGAGAAAAGCATTTGGGGACATTTCTCTTTCACATATCTTCAAACACCTCAAAGGAAGGCACTGGGTTGTTGGACCAGACGACTTCGGCAAATGCTGCGACTTAGTAAACATCGGCTTATTGAACAGGCACGATACATTCATGTTTCTACCTCTAAAGGTTCACCCTGCAAAATAGTTGTTTATCGGCCCGATTTTATAGAGGTGACCTGGGCCTGAGAGACGTTGAGCTACACACAGAACATACACCCATTAGAATAGGAGTCACGTTCACTGGAGCAGGGCTTCTCAACCCGGGCACCATGGCCATCTGGGGCTGGGTCATTCTTCATGGTGGGGTCTGTCCAGGGCATTTTACAATATTTAGTAGCATCCTGGCATCTACCCACTAAATTCCAGGAGCACCCCTACCCTGAGTTGGAACAACCAAAAATATCTCCAGACATTGCTAATGTCCCGTCAGGGGTACCATCACCGTGAATGAGAACTACTGTCCTAGGACGTTAGCCTGTGAGGTGGGGATCATGTTTCTGAGCTCACAGCACATCTGCCACACATGATGCGAAGTCTGGCACATTGGGGTGTGTATTTAACACTTAAAAGTGCAGAATGAACAGGCTTGCCC
Organism: Lemur catta; assembly: GCF_020740605.2. Lineage (NCBI taxonomy): Eukaryota > Metazoa > Chordata > Mammalia > Primates > Lemuridae > Lemur > Lemur catta. The sequence goes on along the minus strand of NC_059147.1, from coordinate 13,453,836 downwards.
AAGGACACGCAGCTAGAGAGTGGCGGGTGTGGATTTAAACTGAGAGCCTTGTTCTGGCGGCTGCCTCCTGCCAGGTTCAGGCATCTAGAAGGGCACACAGTCCTGGGCACTGTGCCAGGATGACCTTGGCTTTGCCCTGAGAATCCACTTCCGTGACCTGCATCCCACGGACCCTGTAACCAGCTCTGTGGGGCACCTCGTTCTCCTGGAAAATCCTCCAGAACAGGCCGATTCTTAAGGCATTGGTCTCCGTCCCACTCACCACCGCATCACCTGGACAGATGGAGGCTTCAAACATTGTGGTCTTTGGCTTTTTTTTTTTTTTTCCTGAAAAGACCTTTCTTGTTTATTGTAGCAGTATTGCACAATACTGAAAAGTGTAACGATAGACAAGTCACTCGTAATCCCTCCCCCGGTGACAACTCTTTGGAATATCCATCCAGTAGCTCGTCCCGCATGGATTGTGTGGCATATGCCCTGCCCTCCTGGCAGCGTCTCAGACATCCTCACATCTCACCCCAGCAGCCTCATCCTGCTGTCGTGGACATGAGATTTGTCTGTGCATCTAAAGGGCTTTTAGCCTGGGGCCTGGCCCATTGGGACAGTGCAGCCAACGGCATCCGATACTAGAATGGCTTTGAGAGACAGGTGCTGAGGAAGGCAGGCTGGAATAACTCGGCTACTTGCCAAAAGGCAGGCAGCAGAGCCTGTCTGACTTTTGACCTCTGCATTTATACTTTTACAACGTGCACACCATAGTATCTAGAATGTTCTGAAACGGCCTACTGCACTTAATGAATGTAGCCTGAGTATTTTCTCACATCCTGAAGGTTCTTCAAGAGTGTGGCTTTTGGTAGCTACACAGAACGCACACGGATGAGCCTTACTTTATGTAACCAAGAGCTTGTGATTGACCATTTACAGGGTGTAGGTTAGGGGGGTCCCAGACCAGGTTTGAGAGGGGCCCAGGAGCATCACGGGAAGTCTTGGCCCTGCTTTGGGGTCGACTGTGGGTGGCATCTTCTTACTTAAGTTTGTGAGTGGTTCCTCTGTGTCACATTCTTCTTGACCTGACCCTTGGAAGTTTCACGATTACTCATTCGTGGGATAGGGCATCTCCTTCCCATCTCACTAGGCCCCTCTACTCCCCACTGAGCCTGATAACCATGAAGGCCTAGGGGTCATCTCTAGGAGGCCGCCATGCGGCAGAGGTATCCATTTCTGCTCCCTCTTTCCTTGGACGTGACATCTTCAGCAATTGGCTCCAACCACCTGGAATATTTCATTCATTTCAGTCTTCACACCTAGAAATTCAATTAGACACAGCAGACATATGTAACTATATACATTTCCATGGAAAAAATTTAAGTTTTTTTCTACCATGGAAGTTATAGGTATAATAAAAATTTCACATAATGAGAAACTTAGAGTCTAGAATAGAAAATATAAATGCTAAGGCAGTTGTAAGCCTAGAAATGCTTCTAAACATCTGTTCATTTGTAACAGTGAAGACGTGGTCATTCTGTAACCAACTTTTCTACTTAATCAGTGGTATGAACACTGGCCCATGTTATTAAAAGCCTTTGTAAACATTAGTTTTGCATAATGTTACTATAGAATTCACCAGATTTATTTTACTGTTCTCTATTGACACTTTTGTCCATGGCATCCAAAGTTTCTCTTCAAACACACACACACACATACACGTACATGTGCACACACACATACACACACATGCACACACACACACATCAATACTTGATTTAAAGAGCTTTAAAAAATTGCAGTAGCCTCTGATTATAATCATGCAATTCTGTTTGATTTCTATCTTGGGTAATTAAAGGTGTTTATACACTTAGAAACCTAGGTCCATGCTACCTTGTTCCTGAACCTTCTGATAGAGCCGAAGTAATTATCAAAGGCTCCATCCCCTGCCTTTGACCACCTTTGATCCAATCCAGGGTCTAAATCAGGTTCAGGGATCTCAGCTCAGGAGCTGTTTCTATGGAAAGGATGCCCCGCCTGGCGGGAAGGGTGGATGCTCCCAGGCCCAGTAACAGGGACTTCATCGACTGTCTCACTTCTCTCTAGGCTTAGAGCTACCTCGAATCAATTACGCTCACAACGGGAAGCCATACCGATACATCTTTTCGGCTGAAGTCCAGTGGAGTCCAATCCCAACCAAGGTACCGATCCCTGTGTGATCACAGGCTGGCTTTCCCTGCATTGACAGTGTCTGTCTGCAAAGCTGAATTCTCAGATTTTGAGACTGGTGACCTTGATCAGAAAAGAGGAGGTCAGAGGGGAGGTCAGTCTGGGATGAAATACACTTGAAGTAGCCACAGACCCTCTAGGAGAGGGAGTCACGCCTACCAGGCTGAAGCTCGGGTAAGAGCTCATGGCTGGAGTTTATTCATTGATTTCTCTATTCAGCACACATTTATTGAGCACCAACTGTGTGCTACAATGTGGTAGGCACGGAGGATAAGGAAGTCAGCCAAGGGATCCCAATCCCTGCCGTCAAACAACTCACCCTCTTAAGCAGAGAAAGTCTAGCTGAAACTTGGAGGATTTATTTTGGGTTTTTTGAGGGGTTTTTGGTTTTGTTTTGTATTTTTTTGTAGAGACAGGATCTTGCTATGTTGCCCATGTTGGTCTCAAACTCCTGGCCTCTAGCAGTCCTCCTGCCTCAGCCTCACAAAGTTCTGGGATTACAGACATGAGCCACCATGCCCGGCCATTTTGTTTTTTAAGCTACTATTTGTTGAACACTTACCATGCCCTGGAAACTGTGCTAAGTACTGTATAGACATCACTTTTCCTTAACATCTTCATTTTTTAATAATAAAAATGAATCTTTTTAAAAAAAAATACAAGCAGTGCAGAAATGTAAAAAGCCAAAACTACCGCCCCCCCAGGCATCCCAAGCCATTCCCCCCTGATCCCGTACCCTAAAGGGAAATGGCCTAGAGAGGCCCAGGGGCTTGCACTTTTAAAGCAACAAAGAAATTGTATTAGACTTTCAATGTTTGCATTGATTATATTAGTTTATTCAACACATACAAAGTTGCATTGTAGCACCAAATATGAGATACATTTGGGATTTTAATTTTTAAACGAATTCACCAAGCAATGTCAGCTATGTGGTAGCCTGAGAACCGATGTTTAAAATTAGAGGAGGAAAGTTAGCTTCTTTCATTGCTGTGGTCGTGCTGACCAGGGGTAGATGTCATTTGGAGATGATGTCAAAAGTCCACATGTGATGGGCTTAATCTCCTCTCTGAGTGGGTCTCGACACCTTCCTGTTCCCATGTTCTCAAACAAGTCCCTCCCGTGTTTCTCCTGTACAGATAATAAAATACGACATCCTTACAAAGTCATCCTTAAAATGGGGAGAGACATCCTGCTGGCCGGCAGAACCGCTGTTTGTGCCCACGCCAGGTGCCAAGGACGAGGACGATGGTAAGTAAGACTCAGAGGGCAAGCCCACACGCCGCTAGCGATGCCCCCTCCCACAGAGACATCATCCTCTGGAGACGGTGGCCCCCCCAGGGCACCCAGTTGGTGGAGTTATGCTTTGATGTCTAGATCCGTCGGTGTCAAAGCTGCAGGGTTAGGGAGTCCCCAAGACCACCCTCACTTCTGATGCCAACTGCAAAGTTTGAGGGTCCCCAGAACCGCCTTCAGGCCCAGTAATTCATTGGAAGGACTCACAGAACTCACCGAAAGCTCTTACACACACAGCTGTGGTTTATTGCAGGGAAAGGTTACTGATTAAAACCAGTGAAGGGAAGAGGCACACGGGACAGGGTCCAGGTGTGAACTTCCAGCTGTCCTTTCCCAGTGGGGTCACAGTGCTAACCTGTCCTGACAATGGTGTGTGACAATGTGCACCGAGTATTGCCAACCAGGGTGCTCCCCTGAGCCTTGAGTCCAGAGTTTTTACTGGGGCTTGGTCTCATAGCCATACTTGGCCACCTGTGTGACTGACCCTTGTGGTCTTCAGCCCCTCCAGAGGTCAAGCTTGGACTGTGTTGCCTGAGGCCCCACCATAAATCGCATTATAAGGGTAGACCATCTGGGGGCCCAAGGCCCCAGGTAGACAAAGACACTTGTATCAGGCAGGACAAACCAAGGGCTTTGAGGTGACCTCCCAGAAGCTGAGGGCAAAGGCCAGACCTCTCTATGGGCACGGGGTCAAATTCTTTACTACACAAAGCCTGTGTCCTTGCCACTGAGCGACACTAAACTCTCTCAGAATGTAGAATCTTGGCTTTAAAATTCATTGCAGGCCGGGCATGGTGGCTCACGCGTGTAATCCTAGCACTCTGGGAGGCCGAGGCGGGTGGATTGCTCGAGGTCAGGAGTTCGAGACCAGCCTCAGCAAGAGCGAGACCCCCGTCTCTACTAAAAATAGAAAGAAATTATCTGGCCAAGTAAAAATATATATAGAAAAAATTAGCCGGGCATGGTGGCGCATGCCTGTAGTCCCAGCTACTGGGGAGGCTGAGGCAGTAGGATCGCTTAAGCCCAGGAGTTTGAGGTTGCTGTGAGCTAGGCTGACACCACGGCACTCACTCTAGCCTGGGCAACACAGCGAGACTCTGTCTCAAAAAAAAAAAAAAAAAAAAATTCATTGCAATGGCTGCACCCAAATGTTTCACTACCAACCGGTGTGTAAATTTCTCATGCATCAGCTAGCAGTGTGTGCTTGTGGCCCACCTCTCTTCTCCAGGTTTCCACATGACAGAGTGGCCCTTTCCCTCCTGGGTTCTCAGAAATGCCTCCGATATGCCCTGCCCACAGCCCTGGGGATTCTAAGCAGGGTGACTAGAACCATGGGTGGGGACGTCACCTGGCCAAGCCAGAGACGGGGCTGCCCACACCTGCGGGGAGGGAGCGCTGCCCCGCCGAGCCTGCCAGTTTCTTCCCTCGGGTGACAAGGGAGTGGTTCCCACCTGGGCCTTGTCTTCCTCCCGATCATGGCATGGCTCGCAGGGCCAGGGACCCCGAGTCACTGTCATCTCTGAGGTTGGGGGCTGGTGGCATCTCTTCCTACTGAGGCCAGTGCCCCACCCAGCCGGGCAAGTGCTTCCTGTCCCTCCTCTCAGTGGGCAGGGAGTATCGTTGTCTTCGTCTTACCCACGGGAGGCTCGGAGAGTGAGAGAACTTGCCCAAGATCACACACCCAATTGTACAGAGGTAGGATTTGAATCCAGGCCAAACTGACACAAATGTGCTCAACCACTCTACAACCCAGGAGCCTCAGGAGGAATCGTATTTGCAGGAAGTTTATGTACATTATGTCATGGTACCCCCATCCCCCGAGAGTGAATGCTGAGAGTATGTCCATTTTACAGAGGGGAAAGCTGAGGTTACTAGGGTTGCTATATGGGCAAGAGGTGAATTTGGCTCATTCAAATGCCACGAGTGCAACAAGTCTGCATTTAGCTGAGTGATGTATGTTAGCCTAAGTGCAGCCCTGAAGCTGATTCTCTGTAATTGGAGTTTTTAAGCAGTAGGAATAGCTCTTCTTTGATCCTGGAATAACTTGCAGAGTGCTTTCATGATCCACCCAGCAGCCCTGTGAGGGGAGGCAGGACTATCCCCACTCTGCAGATGAAGAGACTGAGGGTCAGAGAGGTAAAGGGACTGCCCCAGCCAGGGCTAGGGCCAGGTCCTCTGATTCCTAGTGCCAGGCCTTTCCCTTCTGCTCAAACAGAGGATCAGATTCGCTTCCCTCCTGTTTGGGTTGGATACCTAATTTCAAAGAGGGCAGAGAGACATGGCTGAGAAATTGGTCCCTCCAACTGGAGGAGGTTTAAGGTTGCCCTTTTACAAAATGTCTCTTTTTGTTTCCTCAAAGGAGTCATCTTATCAGCCATTGTCTCTACTGATCCCCAAAAGCTGCCTTTTCTGCTTATTCTGGATGCCAAAAGTTTTACAGAATTGGCTCGTGCCTCGGTGGATGTAGAAATGCACCTGGACCTCCACGGGCTGTTCATCCCGGCCGCAGATGGGGCCTCGAGGACGCAGCCTCCTGCCGAGCAACAGCGGGACAGGGCTTCACACGGCCAGGAAGCCCCACAGACCTGACGCTGGTGGGCTTGGGCCCGGGGAAGGGGAGCTCAGCTGGCAGGACCCTCGGGACTCGAAGCTGGAGACCTTTCTTTGGGTGGAGGGAAGGGCCCCCATTTCAATCTGCACTCTTCTTTCTGTGGGTGCTTTGACAAGGGCACGGAGAGAGAGCTTGTCAGTTTCTTTTCTGTCATTTTATTTTGGCCATAAAAACCTTGTTTGAAAGTCAGCTATTTATTGATCAGCTCAGGTACTTCTAAGAAAGCTCCTTTCCTTTATGATAAAGACCTTGACCGTGAATCAGAAATTGTCTTAAATCATATTATCATCGTTTTTAGAATAAGCAACCACTAACATCTTAGAGGAGAGACAGATAAATATTCGTCATTGCTCCTTCCTCTGTCTCTTTCTCTTTCCTTCCCTCCCTCCCTTCTTTCTAATGGACTAAACTGTGCACCTGGGAGTTGTAGCTTTCTCAGCCAGGCTATGCGAGTGAGTTATGTGGCCGGGAAGGCACGTCGTCTGTGGTCATTCCATTGCAAGGCATGACATAATATAAAATAATAAAAACTTTAAAGCCTATTCAGACCTTATTTTATTTTTACATGGCTTCTTCCTCTGAAGTTCTTCTAAGGCTATAAAATAGAGTTGCAGAGCTTGATGGTTCATAGCCACCGAGATGCCTCATCGTACAATCCGTGGGACTGACAGATTGGTGTGACACTCCCCTTTGCAGAAGGGAGTTAAGGGGCTGGACATTGACCTGCCTAGCCATGGCCGAGGGGCTAGAATCCAAGATTGAGTCCTGGGGCCGGGGCTGGACTGAGCAGTTCTTGCTGCTGCTGAGAACTGGGGCAGTGAGCCATGCCCATGTCCCTAGGGGAAAGAAGATTCTCCAAGCCGTGTGTGCTGCCAGGACAGACCAGGTGTTCAGGGCAGGGTGGAAGGAGGCTGGTGGCCCCTGAGCTAGGGGACAATGGAGATGGAGAAAGTTGGGAACACGCCAAGTGGGGTTCCATGCAACTACTGGGAACCCCATGGCACCTGAGTCTCACCTTTATAATCCAGTGGGTGCCTGATTCATGGTTTAAAGAACCAAAGGCAGGCTGGATAATTCCCAGGTTCCCATGTGATGGGATCCAGGGAGCTGGGATTCACACGCTTATTCTGCACTTGGCGCCTCTCCTGAGTCTGGATGTCATTCACTCACCGAGGAGGATTCAGTGATGTGTCTGAAGATTGGGAATGAACCTCCGGTGCCAGAGCATGGAGTACCCCAGAGAGGACAGGCCTCCCCGGGATGGTCTTGGCTTTAGCCCTGCAACCACCACGGAGCCGTACTTAGCTACTGCTAAAATGTAGGCTCCATGAGGCCAGGGAGTTTACTTTTTTCTTACCTGAAAATTTTATTGAGATAATTGTACGTGCACGTGCAGTTTTGAGAAAGTATCCAAAAGCATTCCATGCAGACCTCACCCAGTTTCCCCCAGTGGGAACATTCTGCAAAACTATATAGTACAACGTCACGGCAGAATATTGACACTGACACAATCCACCAATCTTATTTAGATTTCCCCATGTTTACTCATATTCGTGTGTGTGTGTTTGTGTGTGTGTGTGCATGTGCGTGTGTGTGTGTTTAGTTCTAGACAATTTAATCACACACATAGGTTCCTGGATCCACCACCACGGTCAAGATGCTGAACAGCACATCAACAAAGCATCCCTCCTCATGCTGCCTTTTTACCACCAAACCTGCCTCCCTCCCACCCCTCTCCCATCCCTAACCCCTGGCAGCCGCCATTTGTAAAATTTTGTCCATTCAAAACTGTTACATAAACGGGATCGCACAGGATTAACCTTTTGGGATTGGCTGTTCTCACACGGCAGAATCCCTTGCAGAGTCGTCTAGTTGCGTGTGCTTATCCGAGTTGCGGGGTGTTGGGTGTGTTTTATGCACCGCGTCATCCTCAGCACTTGTGCCACGGCCTGGTGCCGTGCAGATGCTCGATAAATATCTGTTGCGTGAATGAGTGACTGAATCCCCCCAGCGAACAGGTCACCTGCTCAGGACACCAGCAAGAAATGGATGTTTCACTGAAGATCTCCTGGGAGAGCAGGGAGAGAGACCCAGTGATGACACGTGGAATTCCCCACGAAGTCCCCTCTCTCCTGCTGTCCCTGCTCCCTCCTCTCTCTCTTCCCTTGTTGGGCCCTCAAAACCCCTTCTTCACCCTGAGCATTTCCACTGTCACCCTTATATGCCCCATTCAACAAAAACACATGCCATGGGAATGGCAGAATGCAGAGCTCGCTACTCTTCCTCGGAATCTCCTTTGGGAATCTCCAAAGGTACCTCCAGCCTTTTCAAGATGCACTGGGGAGAAATGTCAACCGTGGTGGCCTAAGAAAGGTGGCACGGAGGCCTGCATTTGGGTGGCAGGCATAGAGGCCAGTTGGCAAAGGTGACAGTCACCTACTCATTCTACTTTAAATATCTGAGCAGAGGGTGAAATTAAAAAACGCCTCCCCACCCCCATTCTCCTCCAGTCCAGTCGCCACACCATACCCAGACCTAATCATGAAAAAGGGTGCAGCTCTGCGGGGAAGAAAAATATGTCCGTGGTTTGTTGACCTTGTTTAAGATGACAGGTGGAATACCAGACCGATGAGGCAGGCTGGCACGCCACATCTTCCTTTCTCAGTTTCAAAAACACCAAAGATTGATGCCAAGATATTCGACTTACTTGAATCCTCAGTTCCAACACATTTCACACACGGGCCGGGGTGGTGAGCTCAGAACTCAAGAGCTACAGTGCACACCCCTTTCTTGAAGGACCCACGAGACAGTCCGTCTTACCCTCCGAGCCTTCCTTGTTTTGTCTCATGTGGGTGTAATATGTGAGCAGGAAGTTCTGCAGGAAAGATCACCCTGGATTTGTTTATTGCTTTGCTAAAACCACAACATTCCCCAAGTGCTCTATGCCCTAAGTGTCAGGTACGCAGCAGGCACTCAAATGTCTGCTGACCCACTAAATTTTTCCACCAAAGGTTTCTCTAATTTGATTCCAATTCGGAAATACACTGGAGATATATTTGGGCAAATCAATTCACAAGCAATCGAAGTGCAGTTGAGCTACATCTGCAATATGTGTTCGTACATTTCCTCCTAACCCATGTGACTGAGGCCGGGCTGACTCCTTTAAGAACGTTGCTGGTCCAGGTGAAGTATAAACACCTTTGATCACTTCTTAAGCTGTTTTAAGACTGTTTGGATGGTTTTTAAATGGCCGGGAGAAGTCTTTCTCGTGGCAAATCAGGACATGCAAACTGAAATGTCATGACTATCCTTCTTGATGTCCAACAATGATGGGACATGTGGCCTCAACATTTCCTTCCAGGGGTTTAGACTCAGAGACCACATACAGAACCATTCAGGGCCGGCTGCACTGGCTCCTGGGCCACGCCAGGAGCATGCGGGGAGGTCCAGCCCCAGCAAAGGGGCAGGGTCTTTCCTTGGACACAAGCAGATGTGTGGGCACTGCGCTTGGGCAAGGTGGGAATGAGCAAGGCTTCTTCCTTCCTGGTAATTAGGAAAGGCTTCCAGGCGGGGTGGGACTTCAGGACCTGCCTGAGTGGCCACAGGGAGCACCTGGCAGGAGATTGATCATCGCAGGCCGAGGGTGCAGCTCGGGACAAGGGTTTGGAGGTGGATGGGGGCGGACTGAACAAAGCAGGTGTAGAGTGAATTTCCTAAGAAAGAGCAGTGGCAAGAGAGACTTAGGGGATATTTGTTTTCTGTGAGGGTAAAATTCATGTATGTTTGTTGCAGAACACCTGGATCAGTTAAAGAAAGAAATGAGAAAGACACCTGTAGTCCTATCACCAAAAGGAACCACTGAAATCATTCAGATGCATTTTTCTTTAGATGTTTGTGTGTGTGTGTGTGTGTGTGTGTGTGTGTGTATGTTTGCACACAGTTTACATATTGGTGATCAGTTTATAACCTACCCACCAGTTTATAATCTACTTTTTTTTCCCACTTAACATATGATGCAAGCATTTTCCCAGGTCATTAAATTCTTTTAATGGGTGCATATTATTCCCTCTTTGGGCCATGGTGTTAGGTATACTACCCTACTGTTGGACATTTAGGTTATTTCCAATTTTTGACTATTATAAATAATTCCCTGATAAGCAACTTTGTGCATAAAATTCTAGAGTTCATCCCCTACTCTGTATTCAGGTGGTTGTTATTATTTTCTTTGGCTAGATCCCCAATTTGGGATTTCTGAGCCACAGAGTAGAAGAACAAGGTGCGGGGTGTTTTCTTGAAAAGCCAAAGGTTTTAGCTTGATTCGTGAGACTGCAACTGAAAAGACATTCTTGGATGTTCGAGGCTCAAATGGTCAGAATGTCTGTACCGCTAAGAAAATACACTGCTCAGGAAATAGGGAAAATGAGTACATAGTAATTTAACCTCAGTCTAAATCCTCCCTCCTTCCTTTTCCCTATTCTTTCCTATTCTCCAGATCCCTCCACTCCGTACAAATGCACATTCTTTTTCAGACATACATTCACACATTCATTCATTCATAATCAAGTCTATGCTCACACATAGTGCTGGAAAAAAAAACAGTGCCTCACCTGTCCTCAGCGAGGATGTAGGGTAATGAACAAACCAACCCAACATGATGGGATGGTGGGGGGAAGGGGAGCACCCCAGGGAGCTCCCTGTGCTGTCCTGGGAGGCAGAGATGGCCGATGTGAAGAAGGATGGGAGCAGGTGGGTGGGTGAAACAGGTGATCCGGGTAAAGGAAGGGGCACGTGCAAAGCCCTGGCGCCAGGGGAGAGCCTGGGGAGTTTGGAAAACCTCAGCTGTGGGGCCGACGGTGGGCCAGAGCAAAAGACAAAGTTTCAGGCACGTCCCCACTTCATCTGCACTCAGGTAAGAAATGAAATTGGCATTAACTAAAGAAAACTCCCCAATGGTGGCTTTAAGGACAGTCAAAGGCTGAGAAGTCATTTTTTTAAAAGACAATAGCTTTTTCGAGGTCAAATTCACATGCTTAAAAAATTTACCCATTTAAAGGTACAACCCAGTGGTTTTTAGTATATTGAGAGTTGTGTAATTATCACCAATATCTAATTTTAGAACATTTTTATCACCCCCAAAAGAAACCCTGTACCTATTAGCATCATTCCCCATTCCATACCCCACCCACCTGGGCAACGACAAATCTACCTTCTGTCTGTATGGATCGGCTTATCCTAGACATTTCATGTACATGGAATTATAGAACACGTGGGGGTTTTGTGACTGGCTTCTTTGATTTAGCATAATGTTTTCAAGGTTCATCTATGTTGCTGCGTGTATCACTACTTCTATCATTTTCATGGTAGACTGATATTTGTTGTGTGAATATACCACAATTTGCTTACCCTTTTTATCAGTTGGTAAACACTTGGGTTTTTTCCTCTCTTTGGTTATCACGAATAATGCTGCTGTGAACATTCATGTACAAGTTTTTGCGTGAACATATGTTTTCATTCTCTTGAGTTTGTAGCCAGGAGTGAAATTGCTGGGTCCAATGGTAACTCTACGCTTAACATTTTGAGGAACTGCCAAACTGTTTTTCAAAGTGGCTGCACCATTTTACAATCCCATCAGCAATATGTCCCCATCCTCCCTAACACTTGTTATTGTTTGCCTTTTTGTTTTAGCCATCCTGGTGGGTATGAAGTCATACCTCATTGTGGTTTTGATTTGCATTTCCTTCGTGACTAATAATGTTGAGCATTGTTCCATGTACTTATTGACCATTTGTATATCTTCTTTGGAGAAATGTCCACTCAAATCCTTTGCCATTTTTCAACTGCAGTATTTGTCATTTTAGTGTTGAGTTGCAAGTTCTTTACGTATCGTGGATGTAAGTCTTTTATTGAATATATGATTTTCAAATATTTTCTCCCACTCTGTAGTAGTCCTTTCAGTTTCTTGATGGTATTCTCTGAAATACAAAAGTTTTTTTTTTATTTCGATGAAGTACATTTTATCTAATTTTTCTTTTATTGCTTTTGCCTTTGGTGTCATATCTAAGAAACCATTGCTTCACCCATGGTCATGAGGAATTACTCCTGTTTTCTTCAAGTACTTCTACAGTTTTGGCCCTTATATGTAGGCCTATGATCCATTTGGAGTTGATTTTTATGTACGGTGTGAGGTAGGGGTACTACTTTATTCTTTTGCATATGGATATCCAGTTGTCCCAGCATAAAAGTCACCACTTGGGGTTGATAAATCTTTCAGGTAGAAAAAAAATGTAGCCCCTTTCCTTCCATCATTCTCCAGAACAGGGGTCTCCAACCAATGGTGAGTTGTATAATTACTTCATTATATATTACAATGTAATAATAATAGAAATAAAGTACACAATAAATGTAATGTGCTTGAATCATCCCCAAACCATGCCCCACCTCCTGGTCCATGGAAAAATTGTCTTCCATGAAAATGGTCCCTGATGCCAAGAAGGTTGGGGACCACTGCCCTAGAAGATGTTCCCTTTATTCAGAGAGAAGCAGTTGTAGGGCCACTCTGTGGTGGCCCCAGCAAGGCCCCCGTTCAAGGCCAGGAAAGCAAGCTGGGTGCCCCAGTGAGTGGTAGTCCCGTGGCTCTTTCTGCAACAGAGATTTAAACAACTTTCTCTGTCTTCATCGCTGAGTCGTGATGAAGTTCAGTTAAGTCCACCATGTCTGTGCTCAATTTTTTTTTTCCAGTCCATCTTTTAATTTTTTTGAAAAATTCCTGACATTACAGAACTAAACTGAAATGTATTAATATTCCACTCTTACATTTCCATGACAAACAGAAAATTCATGAGCCAAAACAAAACAAAACAAAACAAAACAGGGAGAAGCTTATAAAACTAAATATGGATCTCAGCATTTAACAGCTGAACAGAGAAAGGAATTAAAACGCTTTAATTAAAAAATCACGAGTGGATGATAAAGTGTGTACGTTCTGGTGGGAGTTACCAGTGTCACCAGTGTTTTCTTTGTGTAAGTACAGCCACTGAGGATTGAAGGTGACGGATGTGCCTGTAGACCCCCCAACCCCACGTTAGAAGGTGGGAGAGCTGCTGGTGGCTTTGGGACTGGTGAAAGACCTGGCTTGCTGGAAGGTCATCGTGACATTTTGATGCTGTCTTCAGCCTGTCACTGGACTTGGGCCAGCAAGAGGCCCTGGCCTCGCTCAGGGATCTTTGCATTACCATTGGAATGAGTGTGGGAGGGCTGGCGATGCCCACACTGTGCATCCTCTCCAGGCAAGGGCAGGAACTGAGCATTCCTTTTATAATAATTACAACAATAATAACAGCTAATGAGTATTGACAACTCACGCTGGGCCAAACGCTGTGCTTAAGCCCTTCTTCACCTGAGCAAGGGTTTCCTACGACTGCTGTAACAAACCACCCTGAACTTGGAAATGCCTTACAACAACACAAATATTCTCCAACAGTTCTGGAGGTCAGAAGTCCAAAATGAGTCTTCCAAGGATAAAAACCAGGGTGTCAGCAGGTCTACTTCCTTCTGGAACTTCTACAGGTGAATCTGTTCCCTTGATTTTTCTAGCTGCCTCATTCCTCGGCTCCCGGCACACATCCCTCAGCCCTCTCCCCCTGCTTCCACGGTCACGTTGCATTCTCCCCTTCTGCAGACAAATCTCCATCTGCTCCCCTCTTAGAAGGGCCCCACGATCCATTGAGCCCACTGGCTAATCCAGAGCACTCTCCCCGTCTCGAGATCCTCAAGCACATCTGCAAAGTCCCCTTTGCCATGTAGGGCAACACTCACAGATTCCTGGATCAGGACCTGGATATCTTTGAGGGCCATTATTCAGATGACTGCAAGCACCTAGCTCTCAGTGCACTCAGTAAATATTTGTTGAGTGAATGCATGAATTTTAGCTGTTTGGTATCCTTGCTGGCAGCATCTTGGTTCTGCCCTTTCAGTACTATTTAATCTCCTCTCCTTCAGATCTCACCCAAATCTTTTCAGTGGGGATTTCCTGACACCAATTTAACATTATAACTTTCTCCTCCACCATACACAACCCTAATCCCCTTATCCTACTTAAGTTTTCTTTCTCCCTCATAGCTTTTTGTCTTCTAATATACTGTATAATTTGCTTAGTGTGTTCATTGGTATCACTTGTCTTCCTCACTAGCATGGAAGTTCCATGGAGCAAAGATTTTTCTCTGCTTTAGTGTCAGATACATCCTAGGGGCCCAGGACAGTGCCTGGCACACGGTAGGTGCTTGATACACATGTGTTGAATGGACATAAGAACCGAGCAGCCTCACTGAGCCTTTCTCAGCCGCAGGTCTGGTTCTTTATCTGCCGTGGCTGATCTTGGCTTTCACGGCGACGGAAGGCATTGCCTGTTGTGAAGGCAACCGATTCTAGGTAACCTGTGGATTATCAGGGTCACTGGTCTCCACCCCCCTCCCTTCACACACTGGCAATTGTGATCTCTAAAACACAGATAACCGCAATTCTCATCTCCACCGAGACTTGCGAAAGTCTGGGAGGAAAATAGACAATTTTTGGCTTTGAATATTTGTTGAAGGATAAACCTTTTAGAATTAAAATGATTACAGAGTTGAGATGCTAAGTTGTCCCTGGCTGAAGCTGTCAGTGGTTTGTTACATTGGACAATACTGTTTGCGCCGTCTGTCTGAAGGTAATGAGTCTGTGGTTTGTGCAGTTGGTCAGGCTCAGGGTGTTCATAGTAGAGGGGTCTGGAGCACCCGAAGAGGCGTAGTGGAGGGCTTCAGGGGGCACACAGGCTTCCTGAAACTGCATGTGAATTCCCATGTGCATGTGTGTTCTCGAGGAGAGTAGAATCCACAGCTTGCAGCAGATTCTCAACAGGGAAGGGGAAGCACTTCTTAACTGCTGCAGCTCCGAGGGCTCTGTGATTCCATGGCTGACGGTGTACAGCTGACACTAACAGGCTGCACACGGCTCAGAAGGAAAGACAGGAGTCTGAAAGGTTTGCTCCTTCTTCTCGTCCTTACCCCACAACAAACCTATTATGTTAAAAGGTGCCAAACCAGGTGCTGGTTCAAATCTGTAGCTGGCTAATCTCAATTTTTGCAAGACTCCAGGTGTTTCTTGAGGCCTCAACTTTTCTCATCGGTAAAATAGGGATAGCTCTAGTGTCTTTGATTTTTGTGTAAATATGAAAGTGCTTTGAGCATACAAAATGCTATAGAATTGCAAAGTATTAATGATAAAGGGAATATAAGCCCTTTTCTTGCTATGTGGGAACAGACTGTCTTATTCCCTACTCCATCCATTCCGTAAATATTGATTTCCTCACAATAAGTATAAAAGCTACCATGTATGTGACAAAAGCTTTATATAAAACACTAATATCCTCACAAAAATCATGAAAAAAACTGAGGTTCAGAGAACTCAGGCCACTTGATCAAAGTCACACAGCTGGAAAGGGATGGAGCAGAGCTTGCACTGAGAATCTGAGTCTGTCCGATGTCAATGGCAATGTCTGTCACTGTCACCCACCAAAGCACTCCTAATGGTGGACAAAAGGAGGGCCACCTAGGAGGAAGGTGAGGAGCTGTCTACCCAATACGGCACCTTGAAATCTGTGGTTTACCTGAAAATGTCTGCACAGGTTTGGTGTCCTCTGTATTAGAGCTGCACTTGTTTTAACATCAAAGAACTTCCCACCCATCTTTAAGTGCAGTGATGCTTTGGGGAGGGGGTGCCCCAGCGCAGGTCTCTCCCACCCCCTCAACCTCACACCCCATTTTTCCATATCATATGTTTGTTGTTAGTGTTTGAATCTTATATTTTGTTGGATTAGAAGCTCCTGGAGGGCAAGATCTGAACCTGATTTCTCCTTTCTCCCTCCTAAGGCCTGGCCCACAGCCCAGGATGAAACAGGTACACAGAGGGTGAATTTGGCAAAGAGTTATTGAACCCCTGCTTAACCAAGCCAGGTGCCATAGGAGACACAGACGGTTACAATGGGGTCCTTGCTCTCAAGACATTTAGAGTAGAGCTGGACAGGCCTAGCTTCCAGGCTCTCCTTGGAAAGGATCTTCCCAAGACTTTTGGCACACGGTTTTAAAAGCTTAGGACCATAATAAAGCAATAGAAGAAATGGCAGGTAATTAGACACCAAACAAAGTTTCATTAAATGGGACAAATTTTGTGAAAAGTAACAACCTGTTCCTCTGGAAAGACAGCATTGTGTCAATTAAAGAGCACACCTTGAAGTCGCAAAGTACCAATTATTGATGTTGAAACCACTGTTTCCCAAGAGGGAAAGTTGAATACAGTCAGCTGCGCTAGATGCTATCTGCTTTGGCAGAAATTCTCAATCTTGGATTGATTGGACCTCGAGCTCAAGGGTCATGTTCAGACCTTTCGCAGCCCAGATAAACCCATGATCCTTTCTGAAACACTTGGGTGGGTTCTGGGTGTATCAGATTCAATTCTATTCATCAAATATTTCCCAAGCTCATTGTGTAGGTGCTGGGATGCAGAGAGGCAGCGACATGTGATGAATGGCTCACACACTTTGCAATGAGGCAAGGATCTGAAATCCCGGCTGCTCCGTGAATTAGCGGAGGACATTAGCACGGGACAAGCTTGCACCTCTGTGAGCCTCAGTCTATTTAACCGTAACATGGAGATCCTGATACTTATCCTGCAGGTGGTTGCAAGGATTCGTTGGGGAAACAGACATAAATTCCCTGCACAGGGGATTGCACTGAGTACAAACTCCACGAATGGGCCCTAGTAGAAGAGGCAATCAGAGAAAAATTAAGGAAATGATCTCTGATTTCAAGAAACTCCCAGTTTGGTGAAAGGACCAATATGTTAATGGATAAAGGTCATTAGTGTGATGGGTATGACTGTTTTTTAAAAGTAACGTTTACCAAGCACTTACCATGTGCCACCCACTGCACTCCACAATTATACCTGGATAATTTCATTCGTTCTGCATATTAATAAAATTGTATATAGCAGGAACCACAGTTATTCCCAATGAGGGACCTGAGGCTTGAGCAGTTTAAGTAACACACCCAGCCAGGGTCACAGAGCTAGGAAGTGACAGAAGCCAGATTTGAACCTTGACTTCTGCCTCAAGAGGTAGATTTCAATGCACAAACAATGAGACATGAAGAAACCAGAAGAGGCTTCACAGAGGTCATGCAGGGGAGGCAAGCAGGAGTTTTTCAGGCTCCAAAATCATGGGAGAAGGAGTCCAGGTAGGAGGGAAAAGGAGATGTGAAGAGCTAGTAGCATGGAACAGCTCCTTCTGTTCAGGAAATGAGGTGGGTCAGAGTAGCGGGTTTGGGATGGAGGAGGATAAGGATCTAGAAAATGAATGAGGGGCAACAGGGAGAAGGCCAGGTGGTGGGACACCTCCAAGGCCAGGCACATGGACTTGGACATTTCCTGGAGTAAAAGGGGACCAGTGAAGGGTGTTAAAGACAGGATCACTGAATGTAGAGCATGTGTTCTACCTGCCTATGTTCCAAGAGGAGGTTACCCTGGGCAGTATATTTGAGTAATCAGCCTACATCCTATTTTCCAACTAAATTACTACTTTCTAGATACTGTTCATGTTCAAGCCTCACTCCCTCCCCTACTAGCAAATAAGTTCCTTAAATTAAATGTTGATTCTGATTGTTTTTGGTTTCCCCCAAGTGCCTGGCATATGTTAGGTGCTTAAATTTTTTATTAAATGAATGAGTGGTTAAAAGCATGAATGAATTCACACGTAGATCTATGAGCCTCTGAAGAGTTAAATTTTGAGCTGGATTTAAGAAATTGTGTGTATTTGAAGTAGATCTTATACCTAAACATGAAACGGAAAACAAAACAGCTTCTAGAAGAAAGCATAGGAGAACATCATCATGACGGAAAGATTTCTTAAACAGAAGATGAAAAACATAAGCCATAAAACTGTTAAGTTGAACTTCACGAAAATTAAGAATGTTCATCAAAGACACTATTGTGAGGGTGAAAAGGCAAGCCACAGACTAGGAGAAGAAATTTGTCTTTATATATACATTTATATAATAAAGAACCTCCTTAGAATTAATTTAAAAATCCAAGTTTTAAAAATGAGGTAAAACCTCAATAATTACATAACCCCAAAAATCAGCAATGGTAAAAAAAAACATACACAAAGTTGCCCCACATCATTGCTCATTAGGGAAATGCAAATTAAAACAAGACATCACTCCACACCCACCAGAATGTATGTAATTAAAAGATTGATACTACCAATTATTGGAGCATGTGAAGCAACTGGGACTCTCACACATTACTGGTGGGAGTATAATTTGGTACAACCACTTTGGAAAACTGTTGGTCAATATCTACTAAAGCAGAAAATTGTATGTTCTGCCTCCCCTACGACCCAGCAATTGAATTCTGGGGCACAGAGTTTTCCCCTGGAGAAAAAAGTGCATATATCCAACCATATATTTTTAAATGTTCTTAATGGCTTTATTATTTATTTAAGCATGTTCACACACCATTATTACAGTAGCCCCAAAATGGAAACAATCCATTATCTATCCATAGGAAAATGGATAAATAGATTGTAGCATATTCACACAAGAGTATACTCACAGCAGTAAAGAACCAACTATTGTTACGGCAACAAAATGGAAGAATTTCAAAGACATTATATTGAGTTGAAGAAGCCAAATACAAAAATCCAAGACCAGGAAAAATGAAGCAGTAGTGACAGAGGTCAGAACAGCAGTTTCCTCTGGGTGGTATAGATTGGAAGTGGCCTGAGGGAGCCTTGTGGGCGACTGGAAATGTCTTGTGATCTGGCTGGTGATTTCATGTGTGTATCCACATAGAAAAATTCATTCAGCCATCCACTTAAGATTAATGCACATTACTGTGTGTTATACATCAATACAGAGATTTTAAAAAGATAAATGTATTAAACTATTAATTAGTTTCAAAGCTTGCCAGTTGAAGAAGAGGCCTTGTATATTTCAGAAAATATTAATATAGGAATGAATTTAAATGGTAAGAAAATAAATTAAAGGCATGGAACATGAAATAAAAGGTATAGAATGGGATGTTTGAAGACCTGCAGTAGAAAACAAAAATATCAGATGCAGTTAAAACTAGATAGAATTCATTCCAAAGCTCAGCATTAATGTTAAGGAGAAACAAGCAGTGAGGCTGTCAACCCAGAACTGGAGGAGCGGTAGCTGGTGGGCCCCTGATTGTAGAGATGAAGAAACTAGATTTTGACTTGAAAGTCAACTAGAAGCTAATAATTCCCAAACTGGACAAGGATACCCTTGAAGACAAAGATGAAGCTGGTGATGATGATAACAATATAAATGTAACAGCATGTAGCATTTACTGAGCACCTACTATGCGCCAGCCCCTCTTGTCAGCACTTCATCAGTATCATCTCATTTAATCCTCACAACCACTCTGTGAAGACTGCTATGATTGTTCCAGTTTTATAGAGGGAGAAACCAAAGAAGCAACTTACCCAAAGTCTCCAAGCCTAGCAGGAAGAGACCTGGAGGGAGGCGGTTAGGAAATCCATTGAATTAAATGAATTTAATTGACTTCACAGACATTTAAACAGACCTAAAGCAGAGGCAAATTACTTACATGATATAAATTCTTCAGAATAAACCAGCACATTGTACACCTAGCAGCACATTGGCTAGAATTCTAGGGAAAGGATAACATTTGAGCAACTTTTACATGCTTTCGGGTATATAAACATGCTTTGGGGTATATACAACACCCAAACTAAATTTAAAAGGTAGAAAGTGCAAAGCAGTGCACCTTGATGGGGGAAAATAAAGGTTCCAGCACTGGACCTTGTTTGAAAGAAGTTATTGGGCAACCTGTGCCCAGAGCTGTTATATTGTGAACTTCTAAGGTTTGGGATTTTCCATTTCAGGTCCTTTGACTCACTCTTGATAACTCATCTTCTTCCAAGTTGGCAATGTCAGGCTAGGCAGTGAGATATGAAAAGGTCCAGGAAAATATTCAGTCATTCATTCATTAAGTAAATGTTTATTGAGCACATACTATAAGCCAGGCTTCATTGCAGAGGGTAGGGATACAGTGATAAATAAAATAGGAATCCTTGCCGGGCCTCATGAAACCTTATCATAATCAAGGGGACGCACAATACACAAGTGAACACGTATAATGTTAGGTAGTGATTATGTGCAGTAAAGAAAATGAAGCAGGCTAAGGGGAGGTATTATACAGGAGGGTGCGTGAAGGCCTTTCAGAGGAGTTGACATTTGAGCTCCTATTTAAGCAGAATGAAAGAGCAAGAGGAAAGAGACTTCCAGGCTGAGAATTAGCCAGTGCAAAGTCCCTGAGGTGGGAATATGCTCTGCCTGTTCAAGGAAAAGCAAGAGGGCCGGTTTGGCTGGTGCCTATGGAGGAGGGGAAATGGTAGGAAATGAGGCCACCAAGGAAGTACAGGACCAGATCACATAGGGATTTGCAGCCCACAGTGAGGGCTTTAGATTTTTTTTCTCCGTAAGTTTGATGGAAAATCTATGGACGCCTTTGAGCTGGGAAATGGACTTGATCTGATTACCTTATGAGGACAAAGAATTCATAAGGGGCCAAGAGGAAACACAGGGTGAGCAGTTAGGAGGCTGCTGCAGGAGAGCTGAGCGGTGGCTGGGTCAGGGTGGCATTGGTGGAGGTGGTGCGAAGTGGCTGGATTCAGAAGACAGTCTGCAGGAAGAGCTGGAGGATTTGCTGGGGAATTGAATGAAGGGCGTGAGACACAGAGGTCAAGAAGGACACTAAGTTTCTGCCTCTGGGTAAATGAGTGGGGCTGTCATTTATTGGGGGAATGATTAGGTTTAAGGGGTAAAATTGGGAGTTTATTTTCCAACGTGTTACATTCCAGATGTCTATTAGATATGCAACTGGCCGTGTCAAGCAGGCTGTTAAATATACCAGTTTGGAGTTCAGTGGGGAAGTATGGACAACAGCATGTGAAATAACCCCTTGTAGATAGAAAAATCTCAGTGCTGTCTCTTTGCATTTATTCATTCAGCTAGTTATTTATTGAGCACCTACTGTTATGTCAGGCACTGTGCTGGGTGCTGGGGGTGGAGTACAGCATGTATTTGGAAAGAAACAGTCACTATCTTCATGGAGCTTCATTACAATGTAATTAGTTCACTGGTTTCTGAGACACTTCTCTGAGTACTGTGTAAATATATGGAATCCTGAGCATGATAAATACTGAGATGTTCTCTGAGTCAGCGATTTGGAAGAGCTTAGATTTTTCGGAAAGAAAAGAGCTATATATAGATTTGGACAAACGTCAAATTTACCCAGTAAAATATCTGAAGACTACCGTACAATGAATCAGAAGAGACTGTCTCAAGCAAATTAATGTGTATGACGAGTCAACTTGGTGTAATGGAAAAGCTTACAGGGCTGGAGGGCAGATCTGGGCCTCAGTCTGTTCCACCCTGACCAGGTCACAGGCATGACCTTGACTGAGTCCTCTGCTCACTTGTACTTCAGTTTTCTCTTCAATAAAATGAATCCATTGGATCTGATGTTCTCTAGAGAGTTTTTAAAATATTAATTTTTTTCTTTGTATTACTTTTACTGGACTCTCTAACAGTTATTAAAAACTAAAAGCCCAAACCACCAAGGGCATTCTTCTCTTGAGGGTTCATTTTTCCAAGCAAAAGAAAGCTTTTTTTTTTTTCTTTTTGCAAATGGAAATTGCTTCTTTTTTATGATTGTAGAAAAGATACATGATCAATGCAGAAAATATAAATAGAGAGAAGTATAAAAGAGTAAAAAGCCTTGATAATACCAGAGATAACTATGTCTGCTTTCACCATCTGCAGCATGTATCGTATAGCAGGTACTTAAACATTTATTGAATAAACGATTACTGTTAATATCTTTCAAACATCCTTTTTGGTCTTCAGACTAGGGGTGGGGGGTAGGGAAGCATCCTTTCTCCAGGAGTTGTTTGCCTCTAAACCAGAAGAGTCCAGTATAGTCACCAGAGACTGAAATTCCCAGGATGATGTTGGATCTCTTAGATTACATGTTTCACAATGACAGTTGATATCTGATACCTATGGAATGTAGAGAACAATAACATTAAATATACCGTTCTGATGGCCACAAATAATACCAAGGGCTGCTCAGTTTGAGCAATGTCAAGAAAGGCTGCACAAGAGTTCACAGCTCTTGCCTCAAGCAGGATTGGCTCCTGCAGCATCGGCAGGGTGGGTTCTGCCTCCTGAATCCTTCCTCCCACCCCTTGGGCCCTCCTCCTCGCCCCATCACCAGGATGAGCTTTCCTGGGGCACCTGAATTCCACTCAACACTTTTTATTGGCAACCCAGCATCCTTTTGATTGCCAACTCCCTTTTCAGTAAACTAAGATGGTTTTCTGATTACCTCTGAAAATGAATTAAAGTCAGATCCTGTCTGTAGACCCATACTACATCTTTCTTCCCAAAAGAATTAGTTGCTAATGTTGAAAAACTGAAACATACAACATGTAAAGCTGAATTTTCACAATCTCTTGAAAAATTGTTAGATCTGGCACCACTGGGCCCTTATCCCACAGAGCAATCAGCTGGAGCTGAGGGGCATGTTCTTCAGCTCCCATAATCCCCACATAGCCTTATTGTCTGACATCCTACACCCCACTGTCGGTTTTGCTCATTTACCTGATTTGCTACCTCTAATTATGTAAAACATTCAGGGGGCACCTACTAAGCACCAGGTACTGCGTAAGTCCTGGGCAGATGGGTGGATACAACACAGCTCCTACCTTGGAGGAGTTCACAGTCCTGCAGGGAACAGACTTACAAACCAGTAAATTACAGTGCAGTGTGTTAAGTACAGCACAGAAAGCACGAACACAAAGGGAGCATAGAGATGGCTGACCCACTCTGTCCTGGGAAGCTGGTCAAAGATTTCCTGATGGTCATGTTTAAGCTGGGTTTTGAAGGATGAATAAGAGTTCACCAGGCAGATGAAGTGGTAGGAACATTGGAAACAGTGGGGGCGGTATTAAAAGTGTATATGTCTTCTGCTGATTAGTTGCCTGTTGCACAGGTGACCCTCTCAAGCCAGCAACTACCATTCTCTTTATCGGTATCAGTCTGTCTATGAGCCTCTGCCAAGGTCATTCCATTCCTTCTTTCTGTCAAAACAACAGATAAGGTTCACCTCTACCGGGAAGAGCCTGCCTGACTAATCCCCACTCACTTCCTACTTAGTTCAACTAAGGGAACACTCCCATTCTGGGATAATTGGTTACCTGACTATGATTTTGTTATTGGAGCTCTATGTTTTATTTTGGAACCTCTGATATTTGAAGAACAGACTTGAACGCCAAGCAATTAATAAGTATTTATCAAATATCTACATTATGTAGAGAACTCTCCCTCCCATAGATATCATTTCTGACCCCAACAACAGCCCAGCTGAGAAAAAAGACAAACACAAATTAAGAACAGAGACAATTCAGAAAACATTTATTAAGTGCCTGGTATTCACAGTGTTTTTGTAACCCTTCATCCACCCAATATTCAGTGAGCACTACTATGTTCCAAGCACTGTGCTTGGCACCTGGAAATCGTGCCAAGATACAATAAACATACAAGCTACCAGGTGACATGGATAAATAAACCCATTACAATAAGTTTCCTGCCAAAGCAATGTTCAAAGTACAGCAACTGCTTAGAGAAAGACGTGTCAACTTCTCCCAGGGACACTGGGCAAGTATCACAGAGAAGATAAGCTTGAGCTGCTCATCTTGCTTGATTTTTCCTTTTTATTATGGTATTTTTCAACATATACAAAAATATAGAGACTAGCACAGTGACTCTCCACGTATCTATTACCTGGCTTCAACAATTAGTAATTCGTGGCCACTTGTGATTCATCTTTTTACCCACCTGCTTCTCCCATCCATTTGTTTTGTTTTTGTTTTGAAGCAAATTCTAGACATTTTCTATCACTGCATCAATGAATACTGAGCTGCATTTGAAGACGGAACTGAAAATGTGTGGATCATCCATTAGTAACATCCTTCCTCCCCTCCTATTCTTCTGCCCTGAAGGCAGTTATATACTAATTCTTACTAGTGACTCCAAAGCCTTGGTTGGTTCAGGGTAAACACCCAGGACTTTATTGGAGCCTTTGTATTAGCTGAAGGAAAAGATTGAGCTGATCCAGTGAAAACTCCATTCTGCCTTGTCTGTTATGCTGACCACATTCTTCTGATCCTTGGTCCTCATAAAATTTCTAACTCTTTTGAAGTTTATTGAGCACCTAATATTTGCACAAAACGATAGCTCTATTCCATACTTCCATGTGTCCTCAGCAACCTCCAGGGAAACTTCGGACAGTGTGGGGCTTGCCCTGCCAGCTGAGCTGACCCAGAGTTGCTTCCTGTCACAGCTTTGATGGTCCCTGGGTTGGGAGCCCGGTTGAATCTAAACATCTGGCCTCTCTACCACTACCCCTTCAGCATTTCCTGTCTCTCGTGGAAAGGTACCAACATCCATGCAGTTAGTTACTCAACCTAGAACATTTATCTTTGACTCCCTCTCCCTCATAATTCCGTCTATTCTTTTCAAGCAATCCACTATTGTTCCCTCATCATCATACTTTCATCCCGGCTACCATTCGCTTTTCTCTGCAATATCTAAGCACCTATCTAAACTTTAGCACCCCCATGCCTGCCTCATTCTTCGGGCAGCAGCCGAGTGGTCTTTATAAAACCCCCTGCTTAAAACCCTTCCATGGTTCCTAACACCTACAGGATCAAGACCAACCTCCTCACCACAGCCAAGGAGGCCCTGCAAAACTTAAGGCCTCTCGCATACTTCTCCAGCTTCATCTGCTACCTCTCTCCCTAGCCTGCAACCAAACCATCTTTTCAGGGTCTGTTTTCTCGGGTCCTTGTGCTCTCACCTGGGAAGCTCCTATTTTCCCATAAATAAAGAAAGTATACCTACAGTGCCCTCGCTTACAGGTGTTAACTCATACGAGTCCACAACAACATTAAGAAGTCGTTTTCATTTTGCAGATGAAGAAACTGAGGATGAGCACCTTACCCATGGCCACACAGCTAGTAAGAGGAAGAGCTGAGTTTAGGATTCAAACACGCAGCTCCAGAGGCCACGGGCTTAACCAGAGTCCTAGCGTGCCCGCACATCCTTCCACCGCAGCGGCGATCACCACTCGCAGCCGTCCACACCTCCCCGCGGAACCCTGGCAGCTACCCCGCGTGGACCAGCCCGCCTGGCGGAAGAAGAGAAGAAGGCTTCTGATTGGCCGCCTCCAGCGACCAAAGGCGAGAGGGAAGGGCGCGGAGGCGTCGCGGAGAAATGACGCAAAGCCCTGACTCCTTAAAGGCGCCGGCCCAGCGCGCCGCGGATGGCGCAGGCGCGTTCCGGGGCTCCAGCTTCTGCTCTGATCGCGGAGCCGGGTCGGGCGGGCGCGCGAGCGGAGCGTGCGGACGGGGCGCGCGGGACGCGAGCAGCTCGGGGGTCCTGCCGGGAGGCGTCGGGAGCCTGACCCGGCGGCTGAGGAGCGGGCGCCGCGATGGCCGAGGGGAGCGCCGTGTCCGACCCTCAGCACGCCGCGCGGCTGCTGCGAGCGCTCAGCTCTTTCCGCGAGGAGTCCCGCTTCTGCGACGCGCACCTGGTCCTCGACGGGGAGGAGATCCCGGTGCAGAAGAACATCCTGGCGGCGGCCAGTCCGTACATCAGGTGAGGAGGGGGCCGCGGCGGGCGGGGCCGGGCGTGTCCCCAGAGCTCCTGGTCCCCGAACCCCCGGCGCCGGGGTCCCCCACGTCACCGCTCCGCGCGGAGTCCCTCCGGGCAGACACCCCAGCCGGGCCTCGCTTGTCGCCGACCCCCAGGGCCCTTGTGGCCTCCGGGCCGGGCCCGTGCTCCTCACTGGACCCCCGCGCCCCTTGGAGTTGTTTCCAGACCCGGTCCGCGACCCCTCCCGGTTCCCACAGCCACGGCGACCGCCCGGGCCTCGGAGCCCCGGAGCCCCGGAGGCCCCTCAGACG
This sequence comes from Lemur catta, assembly GCF_020740605.2. Lineage (NCBI taxonomy): Eukaryota > Metazoa > Chordata > Mammalia > Primates > Lemuridae > Lemur > Lemur catta. Next base: position 13,427,611 of record NC_059147.1, on the reverse strand, counting down.
CGGTCCGGGCCCGGCCCAGGACCCGCACCACGAGCTGGGCGGGGCCGCGCCCGGGAAGAGCCGCCCCCTCGCCCAGGCCCAGCCCGCGGATCCCCGCTGAAGTTTGCCGGCCGTTCGCCTCCAAATCGTCGCGCAGAGGGCTGGGCCGGACGCAGCCGCCGACGGGGCCGGAGCGCCTCTCCCCGCGGGGAACGGGGTGGGGGCAGAGAGGATCTTCTCCTTGGGATGGGCGAAATCCGACCCCCAAGGCCGGAGTTCTTGTCTAACGTGACGTTTCCCCTCCCTTGTGGGCACTCTATTTAAAGGAAGAGTTGTGCGTTATAGACACACGTGAAAGTAAGCTGTAGCGAATTTTAAAACTTACTGTAATTCTCAGGATTCAGTTACAGCCCAAGGACCGTGAGAGTCTAGCGACTAAGGGCATTTTAAAACTTAGGTAAAACAAAGCTTAACCTGATTTGCCAGATCAACTAACCAGGATAACTAAAAGGTGCATGTACAAGTGTATCGGATCTTGCAGGAGGCTGCTTTCTTTTAGCAACTTTGTTGCAAAGTAAGTTGCTCTTTTAACAAAAGGAAAAAAAATGCTAAAAGCTGGAGAAACTGCCCAGTAAGCTGGTTAAATATAGACTAACAGTAGAAAATGTCACTAGAATTGACAGGTCAGAAAAAGCAAAATCATGTGTACTGTATTCTTAGTGCTTTGTCCCAGCAGAACTCAGCAACACAGATTGCACTGTAACCTTTGCGTTGGAAGACATTTGTGCTAACCTAGAAGCAGTTCAAGTGCTCTTGTAGTTCTGCCTTCTCCTGGCTCTCTTTTGTAAATCTATTTGCACCCTTTCTTTGTGGATTTAAAGAGGGGCGGGCGTGGTGAGGATCTTTGTTAGTATGGAATTTAGGTTGTCAGTGTGACAGCTCATAGCTGGCAGTTCAGAGAATTAAACAGTCGATATCAAATTGGAAGCAGCAGGCCAAAGTCTTCCCTGAATCCAAAGTATTCTGTGTTTGGGGAAATGCTTAGGAAAACTACTTTAGATGCATTATTGTTACAGTTCTCTAAATGGCATCTCTTCAGCTTGAAAGAATTAAATTGCAAATCACTGAACACGTGTTCCCCATCCCTGATCATTTTTCTCCATAGCATTCACCACTATAATGTACCCTGTATTTTACTCATTTACTATGTTGTTCTTTCTCAGCCACAATGTAAGCTCAATGAGGCTGTGATTTTTCTTTTGTTCATCACTGTACCCTCACACTCAGAATGAACAGTGCCTAGTGGTTTAGTAAATGTGTTGAATGAATGACTGCCTTCCTTTCTACCACAGCAAATTGGACATTAGAGGATTGGCCTCAGGTACATGTCCATGTGAGCTGTTTAGTTATACCTAATTGAGAAGAGCACTGGACTGAGAGTTGGAAGACCTGCTTTCTGCTTCCAGGTTTTACTTGTATTAGCTGTAGGTTGTTGGTAAATAACTTATTCTTGTCTTCAGCTCAGTAGTCTGACAAATAAGGAATAAAATCATCTCATTTGATCTTTGACCCTCTGGTGAGGAAATGTGTAATAGTGTTTTGGTCTACAAAGGTAGTACCCGATGAATTAAAAAAGAGCTCCTAGTCCTATGCTGTCACTTTCTAAATAAGAAAATGGGACCTCAGTGGGCATTAGTGACTTGTAGTGAGAGGTTATTTGTACTTAACTGGTTGAACTAGGATTAGATTCAAAGTGAATGGTACCTAGTCTCCTACTCTTACCATACTAAGTTACAGCATTACTTGTGTTTAACTGTTCTTTGTGTAAACTCTACCACTACCTGGCATACAATATGTTATAACTAAAATGCCTATCAAGCACTTTGACATACTGTCACATTTTGATTTTCATTTTCAACCATCTTGTGCAGTTGGGCAGATATTTTTTATTTTTTATGAATAAACACGAATCTCTGGATATGTGTTTCATCAGGGACAGATTACTTGCTTTAAGTTTGTTTGTCTATTGAAGTGGTAGAATGTCATGGGATTTTTTTCAAATTGTCAATTTCAAAGCTGTTTCAGAGTAATTTGAAAAATCTATATTACTATCTAGAAATGAACATGCTGGTTAGTAATTTGTAACACCAATAATATGGGGCTTTTACAATGTATCTTTTTTGTTTGAACAGTACTTGAGGGAATTATATTGAAACAATGGATTTGTATCTTCTAACACTTGATGTTTCTTTTCTTTCCCTTTTGAAGCATAAGCATTTAGATTTGTGATATCATTAATATATCAATTTGATGTTCAAAAGTTTGGTAATCTCTGAAGTTTTATATAAATCTAACATTGTTTCAAGAAAGTCTTTAGTTAGCTTAGTTTTGGTGACTGTCACAAGTGGTCTAAAATTATATGGTTTTGAAGCTGTGTTACATTTTGCTTCCTGTGTGTCCGACAAAGGGAGCCAGTCCAGCTTTGTCACACTAGGATTTAAAGCAACTGTTTGGCATACTTTCTACTTAATAAAAAAAAAGTTTTTTCACCTAACATATTGGTTTAATTTTTTCCTGTCCTCTATCTTTGGTCTAGCATTTGTTTTATCCTCCTGATAGCCTTAGCAATCATCCCACATTATAAGATTTTAAATATAAAAGGAAAAAGCCAGAAAACTCAACTTCAGCATCAAGACCCTCACAATAAGCTGAAGGAAGTCTGACATTTCTGGGTTGTGTAGAGTATGTGTCATGCAGCCTTAGGGTATAGGTGCTCCAGCCAGGAGGCAGGGTCTCCTATAGTCTGTCGTTCAGCTCAGTACATGGGATGCTACTTTCCCAGCATGCCCTTTCCCCAAAGCTTCTCCTCATTCTGATCCCTGGATGACATTTTTTCCTTTGGTTTATTGGGAAAACTAAATTTAAAAGCAGCTGACAAACTTTAAGAATGATAAAACTGAATTCATAGTTATAATGACCCACAGAGTTTTCCCTTTCTCAGCAACTCTGAGGCCTTCTGGGAAAAGCTCACCAAGGCTTATAGGAAATTTCCCTTTCTTTTGAATATTGCAGTTTGTTTCATGTCTGAGGCTCTTCCGATTCTGGCACAATCCCATTGATCTGATGCAAAGTTCAGACCCATTTCTCTCCTGGGCTGTGGTTCTTGGGGAGTGATGTAAGTGAACTGGATTTGAAAATGAATTGTTGTGTGCTTCTACAGTGACACTATAGTGGCTCTGTACAGGTTCCTGGTCCTGTGTTCACTTGTAAAAGTTTAGGCTTTTCTAGGGACCTATTGCAACATTAGTTTGTTTAGCTTTCAGTCCTGGAGAGTAAAGGAAAGAAAGAGACCCAAGATTTTTAAATCCTTTGATGAGTCAGCTCACAATGTAAACAACTTTTTAGTTCTTGTTCTTATTTTTCGAGAGAAAGCTGACTAGTGAGGGTGGAGTGAAACATTGGGCCTCCAATCCAGCTTGGTCATCTTGAACGACTTTTCCGGGACTTAGTTTCCTTATCTGTGAAGTGAGGTTGGTTGGGCTGCATGAACAGCAAATCCCCTTTAAGTCTAAGTTATGTAGCTCTATGCTATTTTGGTTTTGTTGTGCATGTTGTAGAGAGGAGTGTCTGTTTCTATTTTTGTAGCTTTATTGTATCATTTAAAGTTTTATTATATATTGATGTTAAAGCATTTCCCTTCCCTGTCATATAGGACTTCGTTGGGTATTGTGCTGCATAAAGTCAGCCCGGTAGAGTTGTGTCATAACAAACATTTATTTTATGCTGTTAATCTGGGTATCTTCCAAGGCCTAATTATCGATGAGCCTTTTTTGCCATTTAAATCTAAAATTTAAGATGATTCTGACGCAACTACTTAAGGAGACTAATATGATCTTGGTAGGAGGTCCAGGTTTCATTGTAACATGGAAATTGTCATTATCCTTTTTTTGGATATCTGAGCTTTACACTGTAATTTAATGTTACATGGGCACTAAAGTCCATGGGTATGGGGGTATTGTGTACTATGTGCAGAGCATGCTCTTAGTCTTCAATTTCCTTTTCTTGATTAATTTGTGTAAATAACTGAACAACCTCTTATCAGATTCTTTGCTTCCCTGTTAATGCTGAGAACGCACCATGGAGACAGCAGCATCCACTAAGTACTCCCTGGTATTGAGGAAAGGCGGGTCGGGAAGCAGTAATTTCAGAGTAATGCTCAGTTAATAGTATTTTGCTTTCTTTACAATATTTTCATCATCTTTTTTTCCACTTGTGCTTTGCATTTACAGTCTTCCATATCTATAGCAGCTGCTGGATGATTGTTGTAAGGATTTTGAATAGTGATTACAGCCTGTGAAGTTTCTTGTTGCTCATGGGTTCAGTTAGAAATTCTAATTTCTTAGTCTTACTGAATCCTGAGCAGTATTAAAGTCAAATTGACTTACCTATCTCTTTCATACTCTTATGGTGATGGAAAATAAGTTGGACCTGAATATCTTTTAATAGATCTTGGTCTTTCTTGTTTTTATCCACCTACCATAAGGCATCCCTAACAACTGCATAAAAGATGAAATCTGTCCTGAGGGTCTTACAGTACCTTGGTTTAAAATGATTTTCTTTCTTTCTTTTTTTTTTTTTTTTTATAATTACAGTCTTGTTTGATTAATCCCCATTCTTAGTTTTTCAAAAGTGATATTGAAATATGTTCAGTTTAAAAAGAGCAAGGAAGTATTTTGTTTAGACTTCTAAGGTAAGCACTTGTAAATTGGAGCTCTATTTAAGTTTAACACGGACTGCTCATTTCAGCTTAAAAATATTTGTTTATTTAAGACAATGGTTGCCACTATAAGTAGCAGTGAATGTTCTAATTCTGGAGAGGTTTTTGAAAGGTTTCAAATGATGAAACAAATCAATAAAATGCTTGTTAGACTAGTCACTCTAACATAAAGGGCAGTGTGGAGTGTTTAGATTTATTGTAGAACTTTCCTAAAGATTGTTATTTTGAGTAACAGTGATTTATTAGAAGTAAAACCTAGCTCTAGTTAATACTATTTGTCTAGTTGGTAAGTTATACCCTTTTAACTTTTACCTCTTCTTATAGTATGTATTTTCTCCTGTAAGTCCTCCTTGATCTTAAATTAATTTTTAATATATAATTTAGAGATTCAAGTAAAGTGCTTTTCCACATAGAAACTCTGGTTCCTTAGAATTTAGATTTGGATGATATAGAGTAAACATCCAGTTTACAAAACCACCATATCCACTGTTTAAAGTGTTAATCAGTTCTCATGATATCAAAGTAGGACTTAAAATCTATTTATAATTCATAAAGAAAACATAATTAGGACAAATAAGGAGTCATTTGGCTTATGAGTGCCATGCAATAAGTCCTTTAGGGAACTGCATCATCCTTCTGAAGGATACAAGACTATCATTTTGTGTACTAAAGCTATAATATAAACGAATAATTTGTAAGTGAGAATTCTGAGTTAAGGGTGGAGATGCAGGGGTGTGGGTGTGACAAGTGACAGGCTGTGGTTGCAACCTTGAATTTGAATGTTTCCCTTGGGTTCTCTGCTTCCTAAGCCACAATGAGTCCAAAAAAGGAAGGGGATCAAAGACTCAGGTAAAGGTGGCAGCTCCAGCTCTATAGAGGGTAAATATCCTATGTCCACTAAGTGCCCTGACACTCTGCCAGAGTTGTTGACCCTAGTGCTCGGAAGAGCATAGTTAAGTCATCTTCCTAAATATTTATTGCCAAATAGTGACGTAGCCATAGGACGATGGCCTAATGTTTGCTGCTTTCATTTCTCCACAGGAATATATGGTGAATGACCTAACTTGTCACAAATGATAGGAATAATATGAAATTGAAATATATAGTACTTTGCCATTTGCTCTTGCAGGGAAGGAATTTGGGTTTTTCCTCTGTTGAAAGATATTAGAAAAATGGAATACTTGAGGAAATATTTTCCCAAGTAAGATCTTGGGGAAATATTTTGTGAGTCTTCAAGCAGTAAAGCTTTGAGAGGCAATGCATGTCATAAATGGAAGACAGGAGGACTGGTTTTTAGAAATTGACCATTGGCCGGGCACTGTGGCTCATGCCTGTGATCCCAGCATTTGGGAGGCCGAGGTGGGAGGATTGCTTGAGGCCAGGAGTTTGAGACCAACCTGGGCAACATATCAAGATCTCATCTTTATAAAAAATAAAAAATTAACTGGGCATGGTGGTGCACTCCTATAGTCCTAGCTACTCGGGAGGGTGAGGCAGGAGGTTGGTTTGAGCCCAGGAGTTCAAGGTTGCAACGAGCCATGATTGTGCCACTACACTGCAGCCTTTAAAAAAAAAAAAAAAAATTGACTGTCGAATAATGGAATATAGACCAATAAAATATCTTTTGTCTTCTTTTTTGGAGTTAATATGCTAATTTGTGTATATTTACTCATGTATTTACTCATATATATTATATATTTTTACTCATAGATACTTTGTGGTTCTCCTAACTACAAATTATTTCTGTATCTTTTGAAGAACAATTTTAAAGACCATTTGGCACTTGTGATTTTTGTGTTAGCATGGTGACATGAGTAGATACATTTTGAAACGTAGTTTTATAGTTATAGTAGCATTCATCAGTAACCAATTGCCTATGTCTCTGAATAATCATAAATTGTTGAGTATTATTAGGCGCAGCACATTTGCATTTTTGTCATTTAAATTGTTTAAATTGCTCAGTCCCTGATTTGGGAGTTCATGTTGAAACCTCACATTTAGGATGTGAGCTTGGAATGAGTCTAAGAGAGAACATTCATTCGAAATGAAGCCAGAATTTTGAGGACAGTGCCATATTGCAGAGCACTGAGAATCCTTAGAAAGAAAGGTCACTGATAATCGTGTTGGCCATTCTTCTCTCCATGCAGTAGCCCACCTTCTACCTCAGGGGTGGAACTGGGGGCCCGCAGGACCCATTGGCTAACTGTTTAGTCTTCCATTTGGTTAGTAGAAAGAACAGTTTCCCGCAAACTTCCAGCTTCTCTTCCTACACGAAAGCTAGTACAGGGATTTTAGTTACTGTAGCAAATGAGAGACTTCTCTCTGGGTGTGTGGTGCATTGATTTGTTCTCCTGCCTAGCCTCCTTAACAGCTATTATGTGAACAAAACTACCCATTTTGTCTCCTGCCTAAAAATTATAATCCATGTTGTCGGTAGGGAGGAAGTAAACTTTTCATTTTTATCACCTCTTGCAGTGGGGCAGGAGCCAAATAGTTGCCTTTTCCTTTATTTGCAGGCTTCTTTCTTATTGGTAGGAGGAAAAGGGTTATGAAAATATTCACCGCTGTCACAGCTGTTGGTACATTCTTTAGAAATGTCATCACTGCCTTAACCATATGCTGTGGGGTTATGTTTACCAAAAGCAATTCCAGGCGGAGAATTAGCATTGTCTAAAATTATTGAAACGTATTGTGTATTATTTCATCACAGATGCAGGTCATAGTACAGGGACCTTATATGTCAGTAGTGTTGGTTGTTCAGGGGTTGATTACGGGTTTAGTCATTCATTCAGCAAATACACAGGAGGTGACGCGGGAAGTCTCAGCAGCTGCTCGGTGCTGGTGAGACCGTGGAAAGCCACAGACAGGCAAGGTCACTGCCCCTCTGGAGCCTTCGTGTCAGGAGTTTACAGAGTGTTACGCCTTCTGGGACCCCATTTTCTTGTGTGCTGCCTACCATTTGAGCGTGTATTCGGTAGTCTGCCACAAACAGTATCAAAACTAAGACTGGATACATGGAGACCTAAGGCAATCTATTTTTCTACCTCTGTGGGGCAAGAGAAGGAAATAAAAATAAAACTAAAGATTTTAAAACTATTTTTGATGTTCACCTAATTTTGCAGTATTGTATATCTTTGTGTTCTGGGTAGTATCAGAGTCTCAAAAATGGGGAAAGAATAGATTGGCTGTATTTGTTGGAGTAGACACTGCTGAAAGTCTGCTAAAAGTTTATTTAATTGGCTCATTTGACCATTTACTACCAATTAATCGCTTTTACAGAAATAACTTTAAGTAGAGAACATCGATTCTTGACTAAGGTTCTCTAATGTGCTTGATCGTTCACTGCCCTTTGCTTGAGCCTTCATGTGTGGCCCTGCCTGGGCTAGACAGGTGGGTTTCCGGGTCCACGGAGCCTAGCTGGGAGGCGGGCAGTGAGGAAGTCTAATTACAGAGCGATGTGAGCGTGCTGAAGGAAGTATGCAGAGGATGGACGCACCGGCAGCGGCTGCTGAGGGAGCATTGCTCTGAGTGGTGCCGTTGAAGCTGAGGCCTGAAGGAGGAAGCGGCCGAGGCACAGAGAACAGGTGCGCCTCGCTGGGGAGTGGACACCAGCAGGCCTGGAGATAGCGAGTGGAGGGTGTGATGGCATCCAGCCAGATCAGGAGTGGGCAGGTCTGCGGTCCCTGAGTTCAAATGGCCTTTCTCCTGCCTCCAAATAAGGTTCAGCTTCCGCTGTAACATTTCCCGGAGGAGCTCAGTGTGTATTGGGAGCTGGCTGGGGAAGAGTGGGGTATAGGAAAAGGACAAAAAAGCAATTTTACATCATAGTTTAGTCTGCATTAGAGAGTTTAGGTTTTATCTTAAGTTATGGTTGTGCTTAAGAAGGGGAATATATAATTTTGTTCATTTTTTTTTAGGTCACTCTGTTGCAGTGTTAGATCTGCACTATCAATGAAGTCAAGAGTGGCAGCAGCGGCCATTTAGGAGGGAAGTGCCCTGGCCCAGGGTTTGGCTGGATTAGGGACATAGGCACAAGGATGTGTTGAGAAAAAGGAGAGACCCAGGTTGGTCCCCAGGTTCACTGTCAACTTCCTCATTGTGCTAGGCACAGTGGTTTGTGCCTATAATCCCAGCTGCTCAGGAGGCTGAAGCAGGAGGATTCCTTGGGCTCAGGTGTTTGAGGTTGCAGTGAGCTATGGTGATGCCATGGCACTCTACCCAGGGCAATAGAGTGAGACCCTGTACCAAAAAAAAAAAAAAAGAAAAAAAGAAATTTGAGGGAACGAATTTCTTCGTTCCCTTTGTATACACACCTTAATTACACTGTTCTAGTACTTGACAGCTCTGCAGAGTGCTTTCACATGTCTTTGAATGTGTTTCTCTTCTTGCATGTGTTTCTTGTCTCTGCCTTTGTTGACCTCCTACTCTTGTCTGGCAGGTAAATTCATATTCATCCTTCAAGACCTAGTTCAAATATCCCTTCATCTGTAACATTTTTCCCACTCTGCCAAATAATCACTCCCTCCAACAGGCTCCTTTCGAATATGGTGTGTACCTTCAGCATGGTGTGTTATCAGTCTTTCTTCTTTTTTTTTATTTTATTTTTTAACATTTATTTTTTAATTTATTTCTTTTGAGAGAGTCTCGCTCTATTGCCCGGGCTAGAGTGAGTGCCGTGGTGTCAGCCTAGCTCACAGCAACCTCAAACTCCTAGGCTTAAGCAATCCTTCTGCCTCAGCCTCCCAAGTAGCTGGGACTACAGGGATGTGCCACCATGCCCGGCTAATTTTTTCTATATATATTTTTAATTGGCCAGATAATTTCTTTCTATTTTTAGTAGAGACAGGGTCTCGCTCTTGCTCAGGCTGGTCTCGAACTCCTGACCTCGAGCGATCCACCCACCTCCGCCTCCCTGAGTGCTAGGATTACAGGCATGAGCCACCGCGCCCGGCCATCAGTCTTTCATTTAGTGGAGAGAAACAACAGATAGATGGATTGGATGCTTTTAAAGTCCACCATCTTTTATCTCTGGGGCCAGGGGTACTAATTCCATAAGTGAAACTTTTGTACATGAGAGAATTGAGTTGACCAAATCTGTAAGTCACAGTCACGCATTGTTTAACAACGGGAAGTGCATCGTCCCATAGTTTCATCATTGTGCGAACATCATAGAGCGGTGCTTACATAAACCTAGATGGTCTAGCCTACTACACACCCAGGCTGTGTGGTGTAGCTGTTGCTCCTAGGCTACAAAAATGTACAGCATGTTAACTGCACTGAACACTGTAGGCAACTGTAGCACAATGGTAAGTGTGTATCTAAACATAGAAAAGGTACAGTAAAAATGCAGTATAATGTTATGGGACCACTGTATATGGGGTCTGTTGACTAGAACTTTGTTACGTGGCACGTGACTGTACTGATGAAGAAATAAAAGATCAGAGTTCAAGATGCTGTACATACTACTTCCAAACAAGGCTAAGCTTTTTGCTGTAACGTTCACTGTATAGCTGAATATGTATTGCGGGTTAGGGGAGAGGGACAAAATAAACCATCTTACAACAGAGTTTAACCAAAAAAGTCTTAATTTTGTACTGCTTTAGATGGCATGGTCGGCTCCAATAAATTCAATTTCTGGTGCCAAGAAACCTGGGAGAAGAAGCAACGAAATTCTTTATTCAGAAATAGTAGCTCCAATGAGAAGGCTTTTGTTCCAACATGACTAAAGAATTAATCGAGAAGCATTCATTCCCTTGACAACATTTTGGAAGGCATTTTCAGCTTCAAGTCGTTTGGAGAAGTTTATAGGAGTGGATTATAAATTAGGGAGCCTCCAAAAGCAAAAAGGTAGTTTTAAAATTGAGCTTGAAAATGATAAAGGGAAGTTCATCCTGGAGCTGCCTTTCATTTATTAATTTATTAAAGGGAACTGAAAGGAGGGGTGTGTTTGAGGCTGTGGTTTTTGTTTTTCCCTACTCCCACTATCTGCTTTTTAAAAAAGAAAAAAAGAGACAGTTTTTTAACATTCACTTAATTCTTTGAACTACTTTGAAAGGATGAATACAAAGACAGTAATAAATTTGTATAAATTTCTACTTTCCCTTTGGATTTATTCTGGAGGTCTTTTCTTTGAAAAGGCATAAAACTTTCCTTCTAACTCTTTATATTGGGAAAGAGAAAATGGAAAGTGAGTAAAAATATGAACCTGCTTCTGAAATATGGAGGTTCTGTAGTATTTAGTGTCATTTGTACACTGTAGCAAAAAAGTCCAGATAAGCCAGTTTTTAATTAAAGAGGGAAAACTGTAAGAGTGCCCCCCAGAATCAAAGGGGCTTACTCGTGAGGTGATTACTTGCATGGGGTCTTAAGGTTATAGAAGAAGCATCTGAAAAATAATACCTAAGTAGAAAATCTGGAACTGTTGACAGGTTGTGGCATGAATGTCTGTCTTTTATGTGCATTTCCAAAAGGTTGGGGTGTGACCAGAACAAGGAATCAGGCTTGTTTCATTCCAGAAGAATTTTTGCTTCACAAGTAGCTGCATCATGAGTCTGTCTTTGAATGCATCTTAAAATTTTAACATGCATTGTCAAACCTTGTCTTTTAAGAGGTAAATTTTATTGACTGCTTTACTTTCAAAATTAGAACTAGATTTAAATTTTAAAAACCTATTTTAAAAACAAGCTGGGCGTGGTGGCGTGGGCCTGTAATCCCAGCTACTTGGGAGGCTGAGGTGGTAGGATCGCTTGAGCCCAGGAGTTCAAGACCAGCCTGGGCAACATAGCAAGATCTTGTCTTTAAAAAAAATAAACTATTTTATATGCAAAATATGGAAGATCACATGAGAGCTTAATTATTTATGCCCCTTAAATTAATTTCTGGTTCTGAGCAGTATATTTAATGTATAGTTATAGTTGTAATCTGTATCTACATATTATTTATGGTTCATCTTTTCACTTAAAGTCATTTCAGATCTCTTTTCTTATATTTCAATGTAATACCCACAGCCCTCATTTTTACTAGCTATTTGTTTTTACATCATATTGCTGTTCTGTGTAATTTGCTTCATCATTCTGTTTGACACTTTAATTTGTAGTATTTTTTTTTCTTCTGAATGATAACACTATAAACAAATCAGAAAAAAAGTTCTTTATATATATTGTGGGTACAGGTAAACCAACTTTGGAAACAATATCCCTGGTCAGATGATAGAAACAGATTTGTTATTCTTGTTATATGAAACCAGTTACTTTCAAGAAGACTGTCTTATCATGCAAAGACCCTGACAGTGTGTATCTGATTTTCTTTTAGATCTATCACCATTACTTTGTCTCTTTTGGAAATGATTTATCAAAATCATTATTTTGCATATCTGATAGACTAGATTTTAAAATGTTATGTTTATTATTGTAAAAATGTCCAAAGCAGGGATTGGCAGACTTTTTCTGTGAAGGGTCAGAGATATTTTGGGCTTTGCAAGCCACATGTGGTCTCTGTAACATATTCTCTATTTTTGTTTTAACAACCTTTTAAGAATATAAAAACCATCTTTAGCTCAAAGTCCACACAAAAACAGGTGGCAGGTTATAATTTGTCAACCCTTAACCTATGGGATTAGATTTTTAAAAATTTGGGCATATAAATATTTAACTCTGAAGATCACTTTTAATGCTATTTAGATGTAATATAATGGTTATTTATATGTGAGTCTTCTATAGAGCAAAGATTGACAATCAAGGCTTATTCCTGGCTCTCTTACCTCCTGTTCTCCCACCCATATTCTCCTGTTTCTTCTAGGATGGTGTTCTGTTGTATATCCTCTGCCTTCTCTTCTATTTTTTTCCTTTCTCTCCTGGTCCCCTGGGCTCCCAGCATGAAAGTCTTCGTCCGTCTTTCCTAGTGCCTGGCATGTAGGAGATGTGCAAATGTTGAATGAGTGCATCTGCTAAAAGCAAACAATAGGAGCATATATTCAGGGCAACCTGAATCTACACACCTGAGTTGCAGTCCTCAAACTCTCTACTTATATTTAAAAAAGAACAAACGAACGAATGAAAGAAAGAAAGCAAACAGGCTTTTGCGTCTTCTTCCAACAAGTACATGATTTCTTTCATCTCGTGCACACTCTCACCTCCTGCTTTGAGTTCGCTATGCAGTTAGGCTTGTATCTCATCACTCCATTAAAACTGTTCTTTAAAAAAGTGTGAAATGTAATTGGCAAATCAAGTGAAAACTTTTAAGTGTTTATCTTAACTCGACCTGTCCGCCGTGTTTATCATTGTTGATCATTTTCTTGGCACTTGCTTGGTCTTTCCTGGTTTCTTTGGCAACTTTTGTCCCATTTCCCCTCTAGTCTGCTTTTCTGAATCTCCTTTCCATCTGTCCCTATGCCTTGATTAGGCACAAGATTCTGTCCCGTCCCTGCTCTCTCTCCCATGGTTATCATCTACTCCAGAGATGCTGCCGCCTCATCCTCTCTCCTGAGCCCTGGGCCTGTGGATCCCACAGCCCACTGTGTGGCCACCTTAAACCCAGTCAGCCCAGCTCCCTCTCCCCCAGGAGGTTTTCCTTCATTGCCTGTGCCAGTTACGTACTACCAGACTCCCCAGGAGATATCTGGGAGTCGCTGGAGTTGCTGCCTCCTCCCTTACTTGTCAGCATCAGTCGATGCCCAGACCTCTCATTTCCACCTTTCAGACCTCTGGAGTCTGCCTTCTCTTCACCATCACCACTGCCCCGCTGAACTGCCAGCTTATATCGGCTCCGAACTGTGACGGGACCTCTGCCTGGGCTGTCTGCCTCAGTGCGCAGTCCCCATTAGTCTTCCACGCTGCCACCGCCAGAGTGATGTTTCTAGAATGTAATTGGATAATACTTAAAACTCTAATGTCTTCGGAGACATGGCTGATTCAATGCCAGGGCAGGAAAAATACACTATAAGCCTGGAGCATCTTGTGCCAGAAGGTACAGAGGGGCTCAGAAGAAGATAAGAGGCTTTTTGAAAGGACACAGGAGCCAACCTGAAAGGACTCCCACTGGCCACGGCTCCAACAATTCAAGCAAGAAAATAAATGATGATCATATTGGATTATAATCTGTAGAATAAAATAAACATCCATATGTCTACGAATGAGTGAATGGATGGGTGAATAAACTAATGAGAGGAGACAGGTGTTTCTTATAGAAGAATTTCAATTAATGTAGGTAGAAAGAATAGAGAATAGAGCATCATAATTGAAACACCACAGTAATAATTGTTGCAGGCAAGATCTGATGGATACTAAAATTAGAGGATGAGAATTTGAGGAGAAAAAAGATATATGCATATTTTCAAATTATCTCCTCTAATATATTAATTACAAAAGGAAAAACAGTAACTAAAACAATGGAAAACCCAACAGGCACTGCCATAACCAAGTGACCAAGGTTAATAGCACCACTAGTAATAAGACAGCAACATCATGTTCTCCTTAATATGATGCGGAGAATGGTACAACATCATTTCTGTAGTGTTCCTGCCAAAAATGCATAACCTCAGTGGAATCATAAGAAATTAAACAAACTCAGGTTGAAGGCCGTTGTGCAGAATAATTGGCCAGTACTCATCAAAGTGTTAGGATCATGAAAGACAAGGAAAGACTGAAAAACTGTCACAGATTAGAGACACAACTAAATGCAGTTTGGGACCCTAGATTGTATCCCAGAAGAGAAGAAGGACATAAGTGAAAAAACTGGTGATGTTCTAATAAAGTCTATAGTTTAGTTAATTGTACTATGCCAATACTAATTTCTTAGTTTGATAATTTCTGGATGAAGGGTATATAGGAATTATGTACAATTTTTTTAAAACTTTGCTATAAGTCCAAAACTGTTTCAAAATAAACAGGTTGAAAAAAACCAAAGTCCTAAGAAGCAGCCCCATTTCCTTCCAGGTGAAGTCCAAGTGTGTATGATGTTCAAGTCCTTCTGGAGCTGGCTCTTCTCACCTTCCCTCCTCCCCAGCTTCCTCCCCACTTCTCCCCCATATACATACCTACACTCTGCTCTCTAGCCTTGCTAAACTGCTTGCGTTCTCTCACTCTTTTGTCCAGGTCAAATAAAATGTAGAACAAATCTCTAAATTTAAAACATTTTATTTGGGAAGCAAGAATTGCAATTTGGGGCATACACAGAGACTACGTAGTCTTTGTTATGTCTGAAGAACAAAGTGAAGGTTGGAAGTTTTGTTAGAAAGACAAATGATATTTATTGTTTTGAAAGAAAGCTCATTGGCACTGGAGAAGCTTTTGGGAGCTGTCATGCTCTGGTGAGTGATGGCGATGGGTGGAACCAGTCTTATCACAGCAGGGCATTTGAGCAGCTACTAGGTCAAACTGGTCTTAGGGTTACAGCAGGCTATTTCAGCAGCCGGGCTTGCGGAAAATTTAATTCTTGGGGCAGGTGCTATGTGCCCCGAGTGCTTTTCCTCTGGTCTTGTCTCAACAACTATAAATGCTTTTCTTCCGTATAGATGAAATTCTTGGATGGCAGGAATTGTGAGATAGACAAGTTCCTGTTTTCTCACCCAGGAAAGTATGCTGTAAAAAGACCTATTTGAGAGGTTATTGGTTGA
Source organism: Lemur catta (assembly GCF_020740605.2). Lineage (NCBI taxonomy): Eukaryota > Metazoa > Chordata > Mammalia > Primates > Lemuridae > Lemur > Lemur catta. Next base: position 13,412,243 of record NC_059147.1, on the reverse strand, counting down.
TGAAAGCATTAACTACAAATTGATATTACATTAAGTTGATTGGAGACTTAGATACTTTTTTTAAAAAAAAAATATTTTTTAGAGCAGCTTTAGGTTCACAGCAAAATTGAGAGGAAGGTGTACAGATAATATTCCCTGTGCCCCTCGCACATGCATAGCCTCTCCTATTATCAATATCCTGTACCAGAGTGGGACATTTGTTAAAAATCACGGACCTACATTAGCACATCATTGTCACTCAAAGACCATAGATTATATTAGGGTGCATTCTAGGTGTTATACATTTTATGTGTTTGGACAAATGTGTAATGACATGTATCCACCACTATAGAATCACAGGGAGTGGTTTCAGTGCCCCAAACATCCATTTTCGATGTGCTTTTAGGAGCTTGTGAAGATTAAAAAGGAGCAGGGGGCATCTGTAAAACAAACTTCCCACAGGAATATAAATTACTAGCTTGGCGTGAGGGCAGATGGGGTGGCCAGCACAGACGCCCCTTCGCGTGTCTCAGAGAGCCTGTTCCTGGTAGCTGCACAGCTCAGGGTGACATGAATCATTGGAAACCATATGAGTAATACCCATGAATCACCCAAAGTCTCTATAAATCTTGACTTCTTGAACATTGCATTCTCTGGCATTCTATTTGAGTGTGTTTCTTTGCTTTTACTGGAGACAAGCTTTTGCATCAGACTTACTCTCTGTCACAATTACATCGAATCCCATTCAGTAACGTCTGAAATGATTCTTGGAAGAAGAGATCAGGCCTGATTGTCTGGGTTGTTTGTTGTGGCATTTAGAATTTAGACATGTTGAACTTTTTCAGCAATTTGGGAATGTGTAAGAAGAGGACTATATGGCTTACTTTGGCTCTGTTATAGTTATTTAAAAGTTATAGACTCCCTTCCCATGGATGTAAGACTTTGTATCATACCAACTTCTTTATTAGATAGTAGCCAACAACTTTTTTCTTACAAAACCTTGTTTCGGTGTTGTCAAGAAAAAGTAAAATTGATTGTTGTTTCACTTCCTGTTCAACTTTAATGGAACAGAAAATTTTAAAATGCTTGGCCAAAGGATAGGAGATTGGAGGAAAAGTAAACTTACACTGCATAATCCGCAAGAAACATATATAAATCCTAGATAACTGAATGAGCTGACGGGACTTCGGCCTCTAGGACCCAACAGGGTGTGTGTCAGGGCTGAGTCTGTGCAGGATCTCAAATCACCTTATTTAATCTCTTCTATTTAGAAATGAGAAAACATGGGCAGAGAGGGGAAATGTCTTGCCCTAGAAACAGAAAACTAGGGGAGAATGTGACAGGCATGAATATTGATATGTGAACCCCTGAGGCCCATTTTTATAATACTCTCAATTGTTTCTAGTTTGTTCCCTCCATGAATGTTGTGAAATTCTCAGTGATATTTTAAGACTGCTGCATTTTCTAGGAGAGAGTTTGTAAATTGACATCACATAATAAAAAGGAGGATATTGTGACTTCCAACAAATTTACATATGACCCTATAGCTTGTGGGGGGCGGGGAGGGGATGGAGAACATAGAAAGGCCGCCTCTAGAAACAAATTCTCAGTTATTAACCCTTTAGCTTGGCTCTTTTTAATTATTTATTAGCTCATTCTGTACAGTTCATTGAATTCTCAGTGATACGTGGCAGAGATAGAAATGATGTGCAAGAGATGAGAAAATTCCAGATGAAAAAGAGAAAGCTAGGGAGAAAATGTTTTGGTAGATATTAGAAAAATTAAGCTATATGGAAGGAAAGAAATATAAAACAGAGTGGAACAAAAACTAAAGGTATATGGAGATTTGAATTGAGGAGTTGCAGGGGAGGGGAAAGTGAAGACAGTAAGAGGAAGAATAAGACAAGTTTATGGGGCTACTGAAGTGGAAAGGAATGGTGACTATCCAAGGAATGCACGAAGGAAGTAGTTGTGAATCACAAGAGGCTATGAAGCAAGACCGTTCCACAGTAGACTTGAGTGACTCTTACAGTTTAAGATTGGAAGGGACCAGAGGCCCTGTTTTCCAACTTCCGTTATATTCTTGGCAGACAGATACTCATCCAGCCTGATGCTGCTACAATGTAGTCTGCAGACTGATCTGCAAATTGTCACCTGTCCATGCTGATATAAGTACAGACGTTGAGAGTAAGAGTTTAGAGACTCTTACAGCAATTTGACAGAGTAATTCTTATCCGTTAAATCTAATGATAAAGTCATCGGGGCCTGTATTTTTTTTATGTCTTTTTAATTTCATTTTTCTAGTAATTTTTATGATATTTTACAAAATGTTCTGGGACGGATTGGAAATATAAAAACATACCACAGATAATTTGAGAAGCACCAGTGAGCCCCTTGCTACTCAGAGCTAGTGGTCTGGAGACCAGCAGAATCCGTGTCACCTGAGAGCTTGCAATGGATGCAGACACTCAGTCCTCACCACTGACCTTCTGAATCAGAAACATCTTGTTTTAACAAGATCCACGGATAATTCCTGTGAACATTAACGTTTGAAAAGCATTGGGCCTTAATCCTGTTAGCATTGGGCAGATATATTTATTAGAAAGTTCTTCCTTATTATTGATTTAGCTTATTGTACCTGAGGTCTTCAGAAAAGGTCTTTCATGTGATAGCATTTCAGACATTTAAAGACCACTATCAGCTCAGAAATCTATTTTATTGATAATTATTGAGCATCATCTCCTGTAGACTGGTGGGCTAGATTGCAGGATTACAATGATAAAGAGGACTCTAGCCTCAAGGAACTTAGAGTTTAGTAAGGGAGGTGGTACAGAAATGCCATAATAAAGGACAGAACTTGATAATCTCAATATGTCCCAGTAAAGTTATTGATAAAGTGCTGGGGAAATCTGTAGCAGGCAGGAGAAGTTATTTTTACCTGCGAAGAGATGAGAAGGAGGTGCAGTCTGTGACAGGATGGAGGCATCTGGAAAAAAACTTGTGGAATGACTGACTTTGGAACTGATCTTCAAAGATGGGTGGGAATTGGGTGTGCAGTGGTGGTGCTGGAGGTTAGAGGTGGGATAGGGTGATGGGAACGTTTGGGGGCGGGTGTAAGGATATGAATTCAAACCATAATTAAAATTTTGTCATTTACCCTTCTGATGTTTAGAGACTTTGAGTTTATACCAATTTGTTTGTTCATGGGCTTTGGAAAGGGTCACGTTTTATAGATGTGTACAGTGGTTGTATTTAAAGCAGTCTTTTTTCTGTCCTCTTAGCCATTGGCTATACTCCACCACCTGCCGAGAGAAAACTCTTCTTGACAGGGATCCTCGTTTACTGTGAAAACATATGACAGTACAGTCATCTTTAAAATAACCATAATAAAACCAGTCCAGTGACATGGGTCAAAAATTAACAAGGGAAACAATAAAATGTGTCCTTTTGACCTTTTCCCATTGGTCCAGTTCCCCTCATCCTGCCTCCGTCTCCCACACTCCTGCAGGTACAGCTGTCTCCTATTTGAACATGGGTTACTTTAAAATAACAACTCTAACCCCTGCTTGAAGCTCCTGTATCTGAACACACTTTGGAGAAACCATCCTTAAATAGGTTAGCAGCTTTATCAGTCTGGGTCCAGTCAGGAGAGAAAACCATACGATAATTTGAATAATATTTAGTAATATTAAGAATTATTAACTACAATAGAAGATGAGTGTAATACAGCATTGGCTAGTAAAAAGTAAAGAAAACTTTAAAAACTGTAGGAATAGCAGATATATGGAACAGCTACTACCCCTAGAGCTGACCTCATTACATGGTACACCCATGGCTCTCTGGAAGGCAGAAAAGCCACATTAGTGGAACTTGCCAGAAATCTGTCCTCTGAGGTGCCCGAGAAAGCTTTCATGGAAGGCACCTGAAGGAGGCTCTGGGGAAACTGCAGGGCGCTGCTGGCAGCTGGGCACTGCTGGAGCCTGATGCTGGCAAAGAAGGCTGTGTCGTAGGAGCCTGCCAAGCCGCCACACCAGCACCAGCAAGCACAGTTTTCCTCCTGCAGTGTCTTTCCACAGCCTTCGACTGCAAAGCTTAACATCATGCCAGTTGACAAAGGAAAATTATTTAAAAGGATCAGATCCCTTTTCACAGAGCAAGCAAAAAGGGTGAATTTGGAGTTGAGAGGCAATACATTGATAACCAGCACAGTGACTAAGAAATACAAATAGTCATGACATCCTAAGTGAAACATTACTAGGAAGGCACATCTGGTGCCAAAAAGATTATATGATGCATTTCAAAGCCAAAATTTAGGTATTTATTCTTACCACTTATCCTGTTTTTTCTCTTGATTGAGAATGGATTGAAATTTTTTTGTTTCTTTTAGTGAAAGCATCAGGCATATAAATAAACCTAGAGTACAGCAAGTGGAGATGAAGTGCCTTTTGAGTAAAACTGTTAAGTTCAATAGAAACTGTAAAGGCAGGAATAGTAGATATGAAATGCAGAGAGGAAACATAGTTGTCTAAACATCTTCTTTATTTTTTTTTTTATTTTCACTTGGCTTGTCTGAAAATAAATATCCTTTTTATGCTTTCATGTATATTATATAGTCCATCTTCTTAAGGATCTATAAGGGCCTCCTACCTGCTCCAGAATGGACTGGCTTCCTTCTATTTGTACATAGCTGTTATCCTGGGATCCTCCTTCACCATTATCCTGCATTCCCTTCACTTCTTTCCTGTGTTGGATTGTGTCTTTTTTGTATCTGGAATTTCCACTTTCTTGGTTTACTCCTTTGGGTGGTTGGGGCACATTGTCTAACAGCAGTATTAGAAAGGTTCCATGGTAAGTAAATTGTTTTGTGACTTTGTATAGCTGAAAATGTCTTTATTCTTTCCTTCCACTTGATTGATAGTTTAACTGGTTATAAAAATCTAGGTTGGAAATAATTTTCCTTCAGAATTTTGAAGTCATTTCCCCTTTGTTGTCTAACCTTTATTTACAAGTATGAAGTCATTCTGGTTCTTTTTCCTTTCTATGTAAACTGTTTTTCTTTCTGAAAGCTTTTAAGAATTTTTCCTTTGTTTTTAGTGTCCTGAAGTATTCTGATGATATGCCTTAGAGTGGCTCTGTTTTCATCCATTATTATGAGTATTTCCTTGGTAGTCTTCTCTTTTTTGGTGGGGAGGACATTACTGTTGTTCAGATGTTCAGCCTTCTAGTCTGATCTTCCAGTTTTCTTATCTCTCCTATTTTCTACCTTTGTCTTTTTGCTCTGTCTTCTAGATTTCCTCCAAATTTTTATCTTGACTTTATACTTAAAAAATAATTTTTTGCAATCATTAAAATTTTTTTCTCTGAATGTTCCTTTCTATAGCATCTTATTCTTGTTTCATGAGTGCAACATCCTCTCTTTTCTCTCTGGGAATATTAATGAGAGATTTTCTTTTTCCTTGAACTTTGCCTTTTAGCATAATCTTCACTTCCTCCAAGTTGCATTTTTTTTTCTGTTGATTTTGGTTTCTGTCTTTCTTAAATGTGTAGTGACTCCTGTTTGCTCAATTTTAAGAGTGGGGCTCTAAGACAGTTTCTTAACCAGTGTACCAAAAAAAATGTGTTGTGGGTATGTGAAGACACTGATGGTGTCAGTCTTCAGAATGGCTGCACAGCGTCCGAAGAGGCTGGGGGCTCTGCTAGCCCCTAGCCTACAGATGACCTCTGTTTACCCCAGAGTAATATTACATTTTCTGTGTGTGATGTGACATGAAAAAATTTCAGAAGTGCTGCTTCAAAATGTACTAGAAGCTCAGAGCCCATAGGTTAGGCTTGTTGATCATGGGTTTCACTGTGTTGCATGATCAAACTAGATTATTTTCTTGGGGTAGATTGATGGCCATGCCTCTTTAGGGCTGTATTCTTGGGCTGAATAAATCCTCCAGAAGAATCTTCATTTCTTGCTTGGAGAGTATAGGTCTGGCTTTCAGCCTTTTAGGAGCAGGATTGGGGAAGACATAACTGCTGGTCCAGCATTCATTTTGTAAACATTCTCTTAACTCTGTCCCTTTTTTATATGATACATCTACCCTCAAATGTGCCTGGCAGCCCCCTCCAGAGACCCTTAATTTTGTTCTCTTCAGAATATAAATCACTTCTCTTCCACTGGAGGTGGGGAGTCTTACTGAACTGTGCACAGGAATCGGGTATACACGTGGAGGGAGAATGTGGAAATTTAACTGTTTCTTCAGACTTTGTCAATAGTTCTATTTTTAGCTCATCTTTTAGCCCTCCTTCCACAGCTACCCTGTATTACCAGTTCTTGAGCCATGGGGAGTCTTCAGTGCAATTTAGGTTGTTTCTTGGCTTTGTGCTCTGCTAAATTAGCGTTTAGCATCCTCAGATATTCCATGTCAGTTACTCTTGTCTGTTTTCTAGCATATGAAATTTTGTCAATATTATTAATATTATTTCCTGTTGTTTTTGTATTCAGTCTACCAAAAGTCTCCTCCTTTATTGACTTTCTTATAGAAGTCTGAACACAAAGGATGAGTTTAATTTTTGTTTCTAAGTTCTCCCTGTAACTATTACTACTTGAGTACTATCATTTGGAAGTGTGCTTTTCTGTTCTTAGAAAGCATGGTTATTAGGTAGCAGTTAAGATGATGCCATTTGTGAGATTTAACATATTTATAATTCATATCAACAGCAAATTTTAAAGTTACTTTTAAAATTACTTTTAAAATTTCACTTAAATATTTTTTTTCAAAAGCCTTCAATTTTCTTAGTAAAAACGTATTGGGAATATCTTTTAGACCTTACATAAGGTACAGGTTCTTAAACAAGATGCAAAAACATTGACTGTGAAATATTGTTCTTCAAATTGCTCATGACCTTTAAAAAAGTGTTAAGTCTGCCAAAAGATTAATATCAAGAATATATAAAAAATGCCTACCCCTTAATATGAGAAAGACAGTTAATAAAAAATGAGCAAGAGACATGGACTGAACAGGTGTTTTGCAGAAGAGGAAACATGTGGCCACAAACATATGGAGAGATGTTCAGCACCTGAGTGATAAGGAAAACGCAGATGACAACCAGAGTGAGATGCCATATTTTACTCATTCGATTGGCAAAACTTAAGAAGTGTGACAGATTTAAATGTGGTAGAGTTTATGGATCCACAGATGCTCTTACACATACATCGCAGAGGAGGCTGTAAACTGCTCTACCTGCTTTGGAGAATAATTTAGTATCATCTCCTACTTTGTAGAATAATTTAGCATAATTCCATTCCCAGGCATAAAGCAAAGGAAAGTTCTGCTACATAGTATAAAAGGAGACATATACCATAATAGTCACAGCAACACTGTTCACAATATCGAAAACCTGGAAACAACCCCAGAGTCCCTTCACCAGGAAAGTGGGATATTATACAGCAGAAAGAACAAAAGAAGCAGGGTGATATGCACACTTTTATAAAATTGAAAACAACTTAAAACTGTAAAGATACATATTTCATGGATGCAATCATAAAAGAGAAGGCAAGGGAAAACTGAATATAGGATTTAGGATAATAGTTACTTTAGATAGTGGAAGCAGAGGAACGGATTGGTGGGGAGGACCATTTGGTTAGAAGCAGGTTATTGTGAAGGTTGTAGCTTTTGTCTTGAGTGGTAGGTCTGTGGAGTCCTTGTTATATTATCAAAAATAGATAATTAAATACACAAAAAAATAAGCTTAAAGGGACTAGACTTTCCATGGTTATATAGAGATTCATGCTCATGTGGATCTTAGTTTTTTGGCTGTCTGTTTTGTTTTGTTTTTTAAGTAGCATTTTGAATCCTGGGACCAATGTGTTTTAGTTGCAAGTTATAAAAATATATAGATCTAAAGTTAACAAGCTAAATTTTCTAGGTGGGGGTTCATATACTGGATAAGTATCGTATACTTTATAGAGTATTTAGTGCGTAAATATTTATAGCTATTTCTGTTCTTTCATAGAAATTTTACATTTTTTTTCCCTTTCTTAGGACAAAGTTAAACTATAATCCTCCAAAAGATGATGGATCAACTTATAAGATTGAACTTGAAGGGATATCGGTAATGGTTATGAGAGAGATCCTGGATTACATCTTCAGTGGGCAGGTATGATGAGAAACAAAGGAAGGAAGACCTAAGTAGAGGCTTCTCAAGCTCAGGGTGAGGGTCTCCTTTCATCCATTATATGACAAAGTAACACTGTCATCTTCATCTTCTGTCATTGTGTACTTTGACTAGCGTCTCCTACTGGTTGGTAATAGTACCCCATGTGTGTTCTTCCAGGGCCCTGCTCCTAAAAGAGAAGCAGGCGAAGTGAGAGCTTAGCCCCAAATTGCAGTTTTTATTTGTACCATTCTGAGCTCCACCACCCAGTATGAGATATGAAGAACATAGGATGCTGCCTTCACTGCTGTGTTTTCCATTTTTGTTTTTGAATCTTGAATCCAATCTTGTTTGTATCCACGCTATTTAGGAACTTGCTGTCTCCATAGCATGCTTTGGGCAGTGGGAATTATTTTGCAGAAATAAAGAGTTCCTTATAGATCATTCCTAAGAAAGGGGATTCCCACAAATATCAGGCACCCCTGTGATATTCATGATGCTTTGGTCCTGCTGCCTCAGTAGTACCCACATCCCAGCCCACCGATTCTTCCTTCCTGATCTCTTTTTCCTCTTTGTTCCCACTTACACTTCTGGAAATGTAATGATGCCTTGGGAAAAACGTGATAAGTGATGAGACTTCTTTTTTTTCCTTCGCCTTCTTCTGACCACCCCACCCCCAGCCCCCATTATATGATTTCAGGTAAAGCATGAGGAACCTTAAGAAAAATCTCAGGTGTGAATCAGGGCTGTTTGTTTTTTGTGTTTTTTTTTTTTTAACAGAAAGAAGAGGCAGTGTGTCTTACATTTGGTTCTGTGAGAATGCATTTTATTTTATTCTTTTTGAGATCTTGTTCTCTACTCTCTCCTTTGTTCCTTCTTCACCACTCTTGTTTTACTTTTCCTTTCCATAAGGACTGTTTCTCTTACAGAATACATATAAGTATTCTGAGTGTGTTGCTTTCTTTGTCTCAATATGTTCGTTCTGTCCAGAGTTGCGCTTAGTGATTCTCATCCTTTTTGGAGTTTTTGGTTTGATTTCACATTATCCTTTCTCTTTTCTCTAAACACTAGGTGGTAGGTATGTATATGTATTATTGTTAAAGATAAATGGATTTAAATTAATTTGGGGGCAGCCTTTAAAATACTGGAGATTCTCTGTAGCATCACAAAACCAGGCCTAAGACCAATGTCTTGTCTAACTTGCAAAGTCAAATCAGCAGCAATTATTAGTGTAACAAGTTATAAGCCAAAAAGAGCCTATTCATGTTCAGGCTTGGATTTGAAACTTGAAACCTTATTTACAGATTGACATCTGTGATTTTTTCCCCATTTAAATTTAAAATCCTAGTTGCAATGTAAGTTTTAACAAACTCCTGAATTGACAGTTTAGTTTTATTGAGATGCAATTTAGTGTTTTTTCACATGCCTATATTTGAATAGTCCACAGCTGTCTGCTGTCTTGTGGCTGAATGTAATGTCATATAAATGGAAAATTTTCCTTTGCTTGTAGCTTACTCAACATACTACTTTCCACATTTTTGTTGCTCGGTTTCTAAGACGACTGGCAGTTATAAATTGTTTTGTGTCTGTGGTAGAAAAAGTGTAAACTGTGTTGCAAGTGTTTCTTGCTGTACTCTTCATGAAGTCTCTCCTTTATCTTCTGAATGTAGGTGAGGGACCCATGCTCTCAGGGACAGAGTTAGACTAAAAGTGCCACTTGGGATTGTGGCAATATTTTATAGGCCCATTTCTTTATGGATGCATGAAAAAACTGCAGAATGGGTGGAGGAAGAAACATCAAACAGAAAATATAAGAAAATTAAGGAAAAGTAAACACTCACAATGAAAAAAAAAGCCCTTATATTAGAGATTTATTCTACAAAGTAGTTTTAAGACCAAATTGTATCTGTTGACCAAATTGCAGTGTGTACAATGTTTAGAATTCAGAACGAGACTTCTGAGGCAGCATAAAGCCCACTCCCTTCAAGGGGCTGGCATCCAGTTTGTCATGCCATTCAGCAGAAGAGTGACCTTAATGGATTGGGAGGCAAGGTTTTCAATGGTTCTGGTGCTAGAATTTAAAGAAGTCACCTACATTTTACCACAGAATGCAGAACTTTCCATTGCCTAAGCTTTTCAGTCATTAAGGTTTTTATCTAAGTTATGGAAGTGAGCAACATGGACTGTTCACCTTAGAAGGGTTATTGGTAGTTAATGTACAGCAAAGGAAGAGCTGGGAAAAGTTAACCAAGTACATACTTGCTTATGTTCGTAGAAGATTCCTTGGTGCCCTCAAACTCTTGGAAGAAAAGTGCTAGGTTAAACTATATAAAATCGCCAATATTCGATCATCTTTGATCTAAAAAAAAATGGAAGTTTCATGTGGCTCAGCCTAATAAATTGGTGGTTTGGGTTTTAAATATATATACTCAAATATAAAATATTTATGATTCTCTTCCAGATCAGGCTAAATGAAGATACAATCCAAGATGTTGTACAGGCAGCAGACCTGCTACTACTGACGGACCTTAAAACTCTGTGCTGTGAGTTTCTAGAAGGCTGTATCGCTGCCGAGAACTGCATCGGCATCCGTGACTTCGCACTGCATTACTGCCTTCATCACGTGCATTACCTTGCCACAGAATACTTGGAGACTCATTTCCGAGATGTGAGCAGCACAGAAGAATTCCTAGAACTGAGTCCTCAAAAGCTTAAAGAAGTGGTTTCTCTTGAGAAGTTAAATGTTGGCAATGAAAGATACGTATTTGAAGCAGTAATTCGATGGATAGCACATGATACTGAAATAAGAAAGGTACCTGTCCTTTATAACATGGTCTAATGTTGCCTTTTGAATTTATTTATTTTTAATCCAAATTATAGTTGTTTTACCTCTCTCCTTCAACATGAAAGATTTACAAAGGTGTGATTTAAAAGATATCTGTAGAACATGGCCCCATATATCATTGTCAGTCTGCAAAAGCCCATGTCACACACACAGTATGTCACTGAAAATAGTAACACTTAGAAGGAGTATAATAGCCTTTGTTTTTGGTTTGCTTATTAATCAAAAGCAAGCTGGAGTAGGAGCATAACAGCCTTTCTATGTTGTTTTTAATGGGAAAGTGCATTTCAAGCTAAAGCAGAAGATTGCAGAAACCCAGCACCCCCACCCTTGCTTTCAGCAGCCTGTGCTGCTGCATTGTCATCATCGGGCCAAACCCCACTGGGACTGGGTTGCACATGGAGCTCTGGCTGAGGGTGGGGAGCTTCGGATGTGATTGACACCATGTGGAGAGAGCAGGCGGGCCCTGGAGTCTGTGTGGCAGTGCAGCTCCAAGAGGGAAGGTCTTAGAGAATGTCAGCCTTCAGAGCCAAATTGTGACTACGTTAGGGGAGGGAGCAAAATCACAGGACGTGGTTGTTATGTCTGATCTTTATAAATAAGACGGTAGCTTCAACAACTGTTTTCAAAATAAGAAATGTATTAGGATTTAGAGAGTGGATTTCAAAATGTGTGACTGTGCTGTTAATTGTTCTTGGTAACTGTTAATTTAAGAGTTAATGGTTATCTTACAATTTTTTGAATTCTATAAGCCTATAAGTATATACATTTAGAAACCATGTTTGTAGTCTTAGTCTTAGGATGGGTAGTGTTGTGCTTTCCATGTTAGTTGGGTAAATTAGGAAAGGAGATGGAAAAATTTCTAGTTTGCTCCTGTTCACCGAGGCTGCCGTAGGAAGCCCTGTGCTGGCCTCTGCCTTGCCCTCCTCTGGCCTTAAAGGGAGGGGGTGCTTGGGGGCCACTGGTCGCTGAGGAAATGAGGCACTTCTTTATCCTTCGGCCACTCTGAACTTTAAAGACGGTTGGCTTTTAAAACTCAGTAAAGAAGAGTATACCCTAAAATGACTATTTCAAACCAGGAATAACCTCCTAAATATACCAATTAGTAAACTAGTCATTAAAGAGTTTCATATTATTTATGTAGAACACTCTAGTCAACTGGTTCAAATTTAATGATTGAGCAACAAAATTATATAATGCATATTAGACATGTTAGATATTTTCAGATTGTAATTACTACAGAAGTGATTAATACTCAGGATTTTTTCGAATTTGGTTTTCATGGATTTTTCTTATAATATTAATGTTGATACATTATCTGAGCTTGCCATATTGTGTTGAGCTATTACTGTGTATAATTCTGTAAACATGATTAACTCACAACACATCCAAATATGTGAAATAAAGCAAACTATAGACTTTTTTTTCTCACCTCCTATCAGAATGGGAACCTTTAAGGTGTAAAGAAAGCTGCTTGAAACCTTGCAGTGATACCTCAAATAAAAAATAAACTGATGGTTTTTAAAACTTAAACTTTTACGTATCAAGACTATGGGAAGTAGGAAGGTAAGGGGCCAGTGAGGCACATTCCAGCAGTACCAGCACGTCTCTCTTGCCTGTTAGTAGTCTGGCTGTTAGCAGTCTACTTCCCGTGAGGTGGAAAATATATATTCTAAAAACCATGTGTTGCATTTTCTATTTTTTCTTCCCATCCTTTCTTCCCTCTCCTGCAGGTCCACATGAAGGATGTTATGTCAGCTCTGTGGGTTTCAGGGTTGGACTCCAGTTATTTACGGGAACAGATGCTGAATGAACCATTAGTACGAGAAATTGTCAAGGAGTGTAGCAACATACCACTCAGCCAGCCGCAGCAAGGAGAGGCCATGCTGGCGAACTTCAAACCCCGGGGTTACTCCGAGTGCATCGTGACTGTTGGTGGAGAAGAAAGAGTGTAAGTGTGGGTGTGAGTTGTTGGAAAAGCGGTATATGGGAAGAGGCAGTGCTATGTAAACAAGAATTCGTAATGTTTTTCAGTATCTAAAGTATAACAGCAATTGGGTTTTTTTAAATATTTTAAATATTCTCTAGCGCTTTAAAGCTAGTAACAGTTACTTATAAGCAGAACTATATAAAACACATTAACCGCTGATCAATTATTTATTTCCTTAGTTCACGGAAGCCAACAGCAGCGATGCGATGCATGTGTCCTCTCTATGACCCTAATAGGCAGCTTTGGATTGAACTGGCCCCGTTAAGCATGCCGAGAATTAACCACGGAGTTCTCTCAGCAGGTACCGTTCTGTGGGTAATTTTACTTACACACAATATCAAGTAATACGGAATTTTAGGATTGTTCAGAATGACTCAAAACCTTTTAGAGGTAAAATTGTATTATCTCTACATGATATTTTAGTGTAGGTCCAATTTTTGAGACTATGGTTAGGACAAGAATACGTAGCCATTTTTTAAGAATGGAGTGGAAAAATTAAGCTGGACGTGGTGGCAAGCGCCTATAGTCCCAGCTTGGGAGGCTGAGGCAGGAGGATTGCTTCAGTCAGGGGTTGGAGGCTGCAGTGAGTTATGATCAAGCCACTGCACTCCAGCCTGGGTGACAAGAGTGAGACCCTGTCTCAAAAAAATAAATAAATAAATAAAGAATATACTGGAGGGGCATTTAATTGATGACTTAACTGTTAGAAGAACAAACTTCAAAGTTTCTTACCCCTGATAAAGTGTTAGATAAAAGCAGGTATTCTTTGTGAGGCTGTAGGAAATATTAAATTAGCAATGACTTAAAGTTATTTTGTTACAGAAAGTATGTTTTTCTTGACCTTTACAAGTTTGAGAACTCCATATTATTGACATTATTGTCAATAATGAAGAGCTGAACAGAGTAGGGTAGCCAGTAGGGTATGAGCCTAGTTTCCCTATTGTATCTTTTCAGAATTAGCTCCCTTACATTTTCTCCCTATAATATGTACACATATCCACAATTTTCACACGTACACACCTATCACAAAGTTTCTAAATCACTGGTTTTTGAAGGTTTCTTAGAGGAGTTGGTGTTTCAGAAACCAAACAGTGAAAAGACCAGCTGTGTACAATTGTATAGACTGAGATGGAAATCACTAAATAATTCCTTTCCATTTGTCTAGCCTGCTCTGTTTCTTTCTTTTCTTGCCTTTTTTAAAATTGATTTTGACTATTTTTTTGTCATTCACGTTTTCCTTTCCACAAATCTGGAAGTTTTATACTTGTTTCTGTTCCTTTGGGGAGGTTTCCTTAGAAATTACAGCCTGTGTCTTAAATTATCAAAGTCTAAAGTTAGTAAATTTATTCTCCTTCAGAATAGTTTTTCTTTATTTTTCATGTTCCATGGTCTTATAATATTAAAGTAAATTATCGTTAATAAACAAACATATACAGCAGTCCCCATTTACCTGCAGGGGACATGTTCCAGGACCCCTGGTGATGCTGAAACTGTGGATAGTGCCAAACCATGTATATACTGTTTTTTCCTATTCATACATATCTATGATAAAGTTTAATTTACAAATTAGGTACAGTAAGAGATTAACAACAATAACTAATGATAAAATAGGACAGTTATAACAATATATCATAATAAAAGTCACATGACTGTGGTCTGTCTCTTTCTCTCTCTCTTTCTCTCTCAATATCTTTTTTTTTTTTTTTTTTTTGAGACAGAGTCTTGCCCTCTTGCCCGGGCTAGAGTGAGTGTCGTGGCGTCAGCCTAGCTCACAGCAACCTCAAACTCCTGGGCTTAAGTAATCCTACTGCCTCAGCCTCCCGAGTAGCTGGGACTACAGGCGTGCGCCACCATGCCCGGCTAATTTTTTGTATATATATTTTTAGTTGTCCAGATAATTTTTATTTCTATTTTTAGTAGAGACGGGGTCTCGCTCAGGCTGGTCTCGAACTCCTGACCTCGAGCGATCCACCCGCCTCGGCCTCCCAGAGTGCTAGGATTACAGGCGTGAGCCACCGCGCCCGGCCCTCTCTCAATATCTTGTAGTGGACTCACCTCCTTTCAGACCGTAATTGACTCTGAGCAACTAAACTTGCAGAAAGCAAAACCATGGATAATGGGGCTACTATATGCATAATGTTTTTCTGATAGATGTTTTATGTATGCATGGATGGATAGATAGTGTTCATTTAGATTTACTACTTTCTTTGTTCTTCTTTCCTTCTTATACCACAGACTTTCAACCCAGGATCATTTTCATTCTCTCTGAAGTTCATTCTGTTGAATTTCCTTTTATGCAGGTCTTTAGGTGAAAAACTCTCCAATTTGTTTTTCTGCAATTGTCATTATATTGCCTTCATTCTTTAAGGAATTTTTCGCTAGGTATTGAATTTTAGCTTATATTTATTATTTTTCAGTACATTGAACATGTCTTTCCACTGACTTCTGGATTTTTTTGTTGTTAAGTCAGTTGTCAGTCTAAAAATCTTTCTTTTCTCTGGGATATATTTAAGATGTTCTTTTCTTTCCCCCTTCCCCTGCGTTTCACTGCAGTGTGCTTAGGTGTACGTTTTGTTTTAAATTTTATCAAACTTTGGGACCATTGGGTTTCTTACCTCTGTGGTTTGGCCCGTCTTCACCTATTATCTCTGCTTCATGCTCCTGTCTCCTTCTGCCTTTGGATCAAACACTGCTGGACCTTTTTACTCCATCCTCTGCCTTCTGTCTTCTTTTTGTTATTTTCCATCTTGTTGTCTCTCCTTGCTGTTCTTTTGATGATTTCTTTGGTTTATCTTCTATTCAGTGAATTTTCTCTTTAACTCTGATGAATCAGCTATTAAATCCATCCATTGAATTTTTTTTAATTTCTAGAAGTTTTCTTTAAATCTTTTTCAAATTTGCTGTCATTTCTATACTTCCATGTTTTCTAGAGTTATCTTCAAATTTGTCCTTTTTAAACGTAAGCATTGTTGTATCGTCTTTCTGATTACTATGATATTTGAAATCTTTGCAAGACTATTTCCTATTGTCTGCTTCTGCGGCTTCTTTTCATAGAGTCTAATTTTTTGGTATGCCTGAGTATCTTTGGCTGGATGCTGGTCATTTTATTAAAAATTATGTGTAGGAATAATTTGATGCCTTAAAGTCTTAGAATGTTAAAATCTAAGGCCTTAGATGAAGGCACTTTCTTCTGCAGAAGTTTTGTATTTGTTTCTGCCAGTTGCCTAAAAACACTACTAATTTGGTAAATCAAGTTCTAGGCTGAGGTTTCCTAGACAACGAGGTTTAAATCTGAATACTAATTCTAGTTGGCCTTCGTCTTGATGGTGCAGCACTTTGGAGAGGATATCTTGCCAGAAGCCACACCTTCTTAGGCCTGGAGCTTAGATTTCTGTCTTTTTTATCCCCTGGACAAAAGGTTTAAATTTTTCCAGGTTGGCAAATGTCCTTAGAGCAAAATGGTTTTCATGCTTGGTAACCTCTCTTAGGTCCCACTTTTCCCTTCAGTTTTGCCTTGTTGTCTTATTGGCTTCTTCTCTTCTACGATTATTTTTTTTTTTTAGTGTTTTATCCAGCAATTTAGGTGTTTTGCAAAAGAATAACCTAATTCACCACTACCCAAAATAGGAAGTTCAACAATTACTCTTAGATCCTGTTTTGAATATAAAGTGCTTGCAGGTGCCTCAGATCTGCGTATTCCTGGGATCTTGAATGAGCAGATGTGGGCTGTGGTTCAGAAGTTGTATGAGAATCACAGAGGCTGGGGAATAGAAGAGATGAACTGAGGTGACCCAGCGCTGCCTGGTGACTGAGTGAGTGGTGTCAGTCTTCCTTGTACGCTGCAGGGTGGTGGGAATCCTCTCAATGATAGTGATGAGTGAAGCAAAATGGTCAAAGTGACTCACAAAATTTGACTTTATCACCAAGGATCAAATGAGATGTGATCAAAGTCCTGAATCCAAAGAGAAGAGTGTTGTCAGAGAAGGTTTCTCCAGCTGCTGTCTCTACACTTCATGGTATTTATAGGTGTTGAAGACTCACATTTCAGGTTTCTTGTATGTCTCCTTTGATTTTTGCAGAAGGATTTTTGTTTGTATTTGGGGGCCAAGATGAAAATAAGCAGACACTGAGCTCGGGAGAAAAGTATGACCCGGATGCAAACACATGGACTGCATTGCCACCCATGAATGAGGTAAGATACTGATTTTGTTTATTGGTTTGATATGTTTCTTTCTCCCCTTAGCACTTTTCTTTGTTTTGTGTTCAAGTGCAGGAGCAAAAGCCGTGGCCCTGCCAAGCCCTGGCCCGCTGCGCTCCAGCCTGCCCCTCCAGCCCCTTTCTTGCCCCTGCCCATTCTGGCCTCCTTGCCGCTGCTCGCACCTTCCAGGAACGCTCTGGGGGCCTGTGCGTTTGCTCTTCCCCTCCAGAGCCTCTTCCCCCAGTGCCTGAGCAGCTTGTTCCCTCACCTCCCTCCGGTGTCTGTTCCTGTAGCACCTTCTCAGCGAGGGCTGCCTCCTGCCGCTCAGCTGCCCCGTCCCCTCTCTTCACACGCTGTGTCACCTTCTCGCAGACTAGGCAGAGTTTTTTATGTAAGCTCTTTGATGGTTAGTGTTTTATCTTCAATGCTAGAATCGTGCTTGGCACGTAGGGGCCACTAAGCAAATATTTGTTTATGAATGAATGTGAAATTCACAGGGCTTCTGTAACTCCAGACAGCCTTAGCTTGCCTTGTCCTCCTGCTGCCTCCCCCAACAGTGGCCATTCGTGTGGCTGTGGTTCTGGCCCTGTCTTCCACACGTCAGCTTGGAAACACTTATTGCCCGTTGCTATACAAAAACAGTTTTACTAAACCAGAAGGTAATAGTTCTTTTTCTTGTTGTGAGCTATTGTGGATTAAAAGGTAAAGATTTTGCTGGTGAATTCACCACATATTTTATAACCTTGTTCTAAGAAATTACTAGCTTTGTGTTCTCTGGCGATCGTGCTAGAAGGAAGGGTGGGCTGCCAGGGAAACCAGAAATGTTTAAGAAGCGTTCCTAGGAGAAATGGTTTTGAACATGGTACTAGCTTTCAATGTGATCGTTGACCTTCTGTGTACAAAGATCTTTGATGTCCTTCCAGGCAAGACATAACTTTGGAATCGTGGAGATAGATGGGATGCTGTACGTTCTAGGAGGAGAAGACGGTGAAAAGGAACTGATTTCCATGGAGTGTTACGACATTTATTCTAAAACCTGGACAAAGCAACCTGATTTGACCATGGTCAGAAAGGTGAGAATTGTATCTTGCGATAACTAGTTTGTGTACACATTGGATTTTAAAGTTAATGTTTCTTCATTTCCTGAGTATGCCTTTAATTCAACTGATAGTGTTAAAAGAATTAACGTAAAAGGATTCCATCTTTATTGGTAGCTTGCCTTCACTGTCACCCGCCACATACATACACACCAAGTGAGTGTGCATGAGTCTATCCTCACGGTGGGCTATGTGGGGCTTTGTGATCACACTAACCTCGGGAGCCAACAGAGCTCCCGACTGATTTTCTTAACCATCTTGCTGGATTGGGGAGAAAAAGGAGTCTATAGGTAAAGAACTACTGTTGCTTACCAAGTAGAGTGAGAACAAAATGGCTCACCTTAAATGTTCAGAGCATGGTCTGTGTTTATATGTATTCCCTATTGTAGGCGGGGAGTTACCATCAAACCAAAGCTTTGCCCAGTGCCATAGGTACTTTACATCTTCAGGTGCTAGGATATACTCATGTTCTCTCACAGTATGTGCCCTTTCAACTACATTATTTTGGACAGGAATTACATGGCATCTTATTGCATGGAATCTAAATCCTGGAGTTTTCAAATAATGGTGAAAGAATAGAAAGATTGGAAAGCGCTTTAAGACATTAGGATTCTTATCTCACTTAGTGAAATAGTATTGGATGGAGTAAGAGCTCCTTTTCTGAGGATTAACAATGTGTGTATTACCTTGCTCTTATTTTTTAAAGTGCTGTGCTGTAATATTGAAAAACACCATTGTTTTGCTGTTAGAAATCACATCTTTTCCTAAGTATCTTAAAGTGCTCTCTGGACAAGTTAATATTTGTTCGTGTAACCTTAATAATAAATTTTGCCTTCCCTTGCCATTGTTTCCGCCTTTCAGATTGGCTGCTATGCAGCTATGAAAAAGAAAATCTATGCCATGGGTGGAGGATCATATGGAAAACTTTTTGAATCTGTGGAATGTTACGATCCGAGGACCCAGCAATGGACGGCTATCTGTCCACTGAAGGAGAGGAGGTACATGAATGTGGATATGGACTTTGTGGATTCCCTTACTGTTCACTGGGGCTGAAGCCCCTTACCGTGGCTTTTGCTTCTCTTTTCTTTCAAAGTAACCTTTTATTTGACTTGGTATTTCCTGGAAAAGGAAGGCCCACAAAGCCATGAAACACTGAATGTTGCAGAGTTAAAGCAAGTGTAAGAGGAATTAGGGAATCAGGTCTTGAGTTGTAAATTCAGTACAACTAACATGCTATGTGCGGCCTTCCAGATTTGGAGCAGTGGCCTGTGGAGTTGCCATGGAACTGTATGTGTTCGGGGGAGTCAGAAGTCGTGAGGACATCCAGGGTGGTGAGATGGTCACTTGCAAGTCAGAGTTCTACCATGATGAATTTAAAAGGTAATTATGAGTGGTTTTACATAGCTTCTACAGCTTTTTTTTATGCTTTCAGGGTCATACTTAGTTTTGTTTTGTTTTTAAGTTACTTCATTGTCTATTTAAAAGATATGTGTAATGTATGCTAGATATTTATTCAGTGACTTTAGAAGTATTGGTAACTTAAAGGAAAACCATAGAAAAATGTCTCTAAAACGTAGATCAGGTTTTGACAGTTGCTTAAAATCATTTATTGTCTCCCTAGGCCTTTTTTTTTTTTTTTTTTTTTTTTTTTGAGACAGAGTCTCACTCTGTTGCCCAGGCTAGAGTGCCGTGGCGTCAGCCTAGTTCACAGCAACCTCAAACTCCTGGGCTCAAGCAATCCTCCTGCCTCAGCCTCCCGAGTAGCTGGGAATTCAGGCATGTGCCAATGTGCCCGGCTAATTTTTTCTATATATTTTTAGTTGTCCAGCTAATTTCTTTCTGTTTTTTTTAGTAGAGACGGGGTCTCGCTCTTGCTCAGGCTGGTCTCAAACTCCTGAGCTCAAACGATCTTCCGGCCTTGGCCTCCCGGAGTGCTAGGATTACAGGCATGAGCCACCATGCCCGGCCTCTCCCTACAGCTTTTAGAAACATGTTTAAGCTGCCTAACTTAGCACGTACGGACCTTTGTGGTCAGCCTTAGGTTTACTTTTTCTGCTACTGTCTGACCCAGATGCTTCCCACCGAGCCAGTTTTTCCCCCAGACATACATGATTATCTCAGCTCTGTTTGTATGCTATTCCTTTTACCTAAAATCTCCTTTCCCAGTGTTCAGCTCGTTAACTTGGCCTTTTTTCCAAAACTGCTTTATGATCACTACCTAGAGAAAGCCTTCTCATGTCCCCAAGTCTGATTTAAATTCCTCAGTCTGTGACTCTTTCTGGGGTTGTAACTGTTAACTGTAAGCAACTGCAGGACAAGGTCCAACTTAGTAGACTTTGTATCCTACCGTCCAGCATCCTATCTAGCCTGTATTGGACACTCGGTAAAATGTTGTGGATGAGAGGTGTTGCCTGAGATCCTTACAACATCTGATGAGCTATTGTGTAGGTCTTCCAGAGTAGCTAACATCCTTCTCAACCCCCCTGTCCTGCCCTCATTCATTTATCGTTATAATCACTAAATAGTATTTTTATTGCAGGAACATGTTCAAATCCTGAGGGGAGATTGCTACGCTAAAAATAATCCTGTTGGAGTATTTCAGTTGTGTTACCAGAAGGGGGTGCCATAATATAATGTTTCATTTCATATACTATTTTTGATTAGGGCAAACAATGAACAGTTACCAGAATCTTAGAAATGCATAGAAATGTTACCTACCTTTTAATACATTTTATATTTGGTATATTTGCATAGCTTCTTTTTTCAATTATAGGGGTAGACTATTTTAGAAAAATGTATTAGACAAAGTATGAGAGCAGTTTGGAGCATATTTGCAATGGTGTGGGTGGGAGGCAGAATTTCAAAGACTTTTCTATATTTCTCCTTCCTTAATATATGACTGTGAGGGCTGACTGCCCAACATAGGAAGTTTTAAATTCGTTCCCTGCCCAAATGAATCTCGAGATAGTCTGTCCAACTTCATGAGCAAGCAGTAGCCAGTGTGTTTGGTTTCTGATAAAATATTGATATAAATTTTTTTCATAATGATGGAATTACTGTTTGGACAGTGTGAGTGAGTGTCTTTTGCTGGAGGAGTCAGGTCTGCTTATGTTTTACCATTGGCTGTCCCTGTTTTGACTGTGTAGGACTTAAATCTGGCTGTGACGTTTCTCAGCCTGTCCTTACCATGTTATACGTTGTTAGAACCTTTATATTTCTATCAGGTTGTTTCATATTTGTAGTTGATGGGCTTTAAATATAACTATTACTTGCTTTAAGTTTGTAATTATTAAACATAAGAGTGTTGCTCCTTCCTTGCTATTTAAAAGCACTTTCAAATAAAATTCGTGTATCTTCCATTTCCTTATTTCCAATGTTTGCAAATAGAATGAAGAAAGCTATTAATTTCTTTTATCAATATAATATATATAGGATTCTTACATGTTTAGATAGTAAACATGTGTACGACACCTCCCAGTGGCGTGTGTTAACTCATTGAATCTTCAAAACAGCACTCTGAGGTATAGGTACTGTTATTACTCCTCTTTTACATACGAGGAAACTACAGCACAGAGAGGTTAAGTAAAGTGGCCAGGGACACATAGGTAGCAAGTGGCAGAGCTAGAATTCAGACTCAGGCATTCTGGCTCCAGAGTCCACCTTTGCAGCTACCACGCTGTATTGACTTAAAAGTATAGGCTTTCCCATGAATACCTGTAGAACAAAGTAACACGTAGGAGGAGTTTATTTCTCAAAAGGTCAGATGTTTCCAAGTGTGTTATGTTTGCATTCTGTGGAAACTGTTGCCAGATGAGCAATCTGTATTGGATTGCTGAGACCAGTTTAAATTGTTTTTAAGTAATCTCTTGTCTTTCCTGTCTTTGTTTCCTATTTTTAGGTTAAGACTTTCCTGGAAAAATGCCACATCTCATTATTTTCTTTGTTTCTGAATAAAAGTAAAACTGTTTGAGAGAAAGCAAAGAAATTGCCATAAATTATTACCAAGTCATAGTAACAACTTAAATACACCCAAAATGACAGTTTATCTATGTCTGTTCTTGTGTCCCCATTATTAATGCCACCATCCTCCTAGTTATCCATACTCACCAGGGGTCATCATGGGTTCTCTCTTGTGCATCGCAACTCATTGGTTGCCAAGTCTTGTCTTTTTTTAAGCTCTGTGGTATTTTTCACACTCACCCCACCTTCAGCCCTTTGTCCTGCCCTAATGCAGACACTTCATCTGTGCAGTGTCATTAGCCCAGTCTTCACTAGTGCAGTTACCTACTTGTGCTTTTGAAAGATCAATCTGACACTCACTTTGGTCATTTTATTCCCCTGCTCAAAATTCTTCGCTGTTCCCCGTTGCTTACCAAATGAAGAGTATTTAGCCTCCTACTCAGGGTCCTCCGTGATCTGAGGCTAAGAAAACTTTTCAGGCTTTTTCAGTTTCTTTCTTTCACATGTCCTACACTCCACTTCATTTCTTTTTATTTATTTATTTAGTAGTTAAAAAAATTTTTTTAGACTAGTCAAGTGCAGTAGTGAGGTAGGGGGGAGAGTATCCACTTCACTTCTTACAACCCTCCTGTGTTTTGCTGCCTCTGCATTTGCTCAGCCTAGATGCTCCCCCCCCTTTTTTTTTACAGCCTATAAATTGTTAACTTTTCTTTGGAGTTGAGATCTATCAGTTTCATCTTTTGATCCCTGAATGTATCGTTGGAATAGACATTCTTGACTACTGACAGAACCCCATACCACTCTCTGAGCCGTGGACTGGGGGCCATTATGGCAGAAAGGGCTAAGTGGAAGTCCCTGGAACTTGCCTTCCATGCCAAGGTAGAAAACCAGAAGCAGTATTCAATCCTGGGGGAATTTGTGGAAATTATGCCACCACCAAAGACTAGGAAATGCAGGAGTGGTGGTATGCATCACTTCCCCACTTAATTCACTTAGAAAAGGCAGAAAATTCAAATGGATCTGGGAAAATGACTGTGCACTTTCATAAACTTAATCAGGTGGTCCACAGGTCCTGCCCCAGATGTAGTATCTTTACACAAATGTTGTGTCTTTATAGCACCGTCCCTGGCCTTGGTATGCAGCTGTTGATATAACTAATGGTTTTTCTTCATACCAATTTTCAAGGATCACCAAGAGCAGTTTGCTTCACCTGGCAGGGCCAACAGTACACCTACACAGGTGGCTCAGGGCTGTGTCAGCCCTGCTGTCTGCCCTATGTTAGTGCATAGAGATTGAATCACCTTGATGTGCCACAAACTGGCACGTTGGTTACCCCATTGACCACGTTGTGCTGTTTGTATGACATGTGAACTAGAGGATGAGAGATGCACCCCACTCCTGACCACGTCTGTTTCAGTCATGGTCCAGTGAAGAGACAGAAGCCACACCAGTAATTTGAATAGGGAAAATGTAATCTACATTATTATTAACAAGTAAGGCGTGATCAGCTACTAAAGGGGGTGAAAGAGGACTCTGAAGAATATAGGATAGCTAATGTAGGAAGCACAGGGAAAGGAACAAATGGGGAAGAGTCCTCCCCACCCCACAAGGCTGAGATTCATCCCACTGGAAGCAGATGTGCTGAGGTCCACTGGAGGGCAGAACACCGGGGTGCCAGGGGCTGGCGAAACCCTGGAAAGTATGCCCTGGTCTCTTGCACATTGGTGGGCAGTACAGCAGGAGGAAGAGGAGGGCGACTGACCCTGGGAGAGTGGCCCTTTCCTCTCCTGGCCTTCTGCACCCTCTGTGGATGAAGAACTAGCTGCTCATTTGGTTCATTTCCCCGTTGTGTTTTCTGCTTCACTGATTTCCATGCTTATCTGTATTATTTCTGTTGTTTTGCTTACTTGGTTTATTTTACTCTTTTCTAGCTTCTTCAGATGGAATTTTAGATCACTGGTGGTAGACCTTTTTATTTTTCTAATACGCACAGTTGAAGCTTTAAATTTCCAACAGAGCACCACTTTAGCTGTGTCTCAGACATTTTGGTATTTTATTTTCATTCATTTTGAAATAAATTTTTTCCTTCTTCAGATTGGATGATTTCTTTTGATCTATCTTCAAGGTTGCTGCTCCTTTTCTTTGTTATCTCCATTCTGTTGTTATGACCATCCACATCCAGTGAATTTTTTATTCCAAATATTATGTTTTCAATTCTAAAATTTTTTGTAGTTTGTTTTTAGGGTTTTTTTCATTTCTGTGCTGACATTTCCTATCTTTCCATCATAAGCACATTTCCCTTACTGAGCATCATTACGGTAGCCGTGTTCAAGTCCCTGCCTGTTAATCGTGAGTCATCTCAGAGTTGGCATCTATTGACTGTTTACTCCCTTGAGCCTGGGTTCTCATTTTTCTGGCTGTTCTTTGTTGAGTAATTCTGGATTGTGTCCTGGACAATTTTAATATTATGTTGTGGAGGCCCTGAATTCTCTTGTATTGCTTTAGAGTGTTGCTCAGAGAGTGTTAGTAAGCAATTAACTTGGTTAGGCTTAAACTGCAGGCTGTGGCACCTGCAGCGGTGGCAGCTCAAACCTCAGTTCAGTTCTTTGAGCCTTTGTTGTGAATATACATGGTCCCAGGGTCAGAGACTTGAGATGAGTGGATGCACACAAGTTTAGGGGTGCTTTTCTATCTCTTTTCTTTCTGGGGTTCTCCACTCGCACTTTGGCGATCCTGGTTGCCCCAAGAGTCTATCCTAATTCCTGATTCCTGTAGCCAGAAAGATGACCAAGTTTCCTTCAGGGGTTTAGCTACCCAGAGCTGCCTCCCTCGTGCTGCCTTCAGAGACAGCTACCAAGAAACAGGAAACTCACTCCATGTGGGGTGCTTGCTCAGCTTTCAGTTCCTTTCCAAAATCTGCCTGCCTTTGTTCAGTTTCCAGAGCTTTCAGGTAGCTGTATTTTGTCCCGAGTTTTTAGCTGATAGTTGGAGCAGCAGCAGCAGCAGTTGGTTAAGTGCTTCATGCCCCATGTTGGGAGTGACACCTCACTGAAGCTCTCTCTTTCTTTCCTCCTCCCTCCTCTCTAGTTAATTACCCTCCTTCCCCCTAGAGTTCTTGCCCTTCCTACTTTCCTCTCTCCGGAGTGCACTGCTGTGATCCATTCTGTACTGTAAAGTTTCATTCTTAGGGGACAGTCTTAATTCTGAGTTATCAGAGGACACATCATTGTAGCCTCCAAGTACTAATAAGCAGTGCACCCATGTTTGAAACCATTGTTAACTAAAGACATAATATTGCCTTTTTCGTTGCAAAAATTACTATCATGATTTTTAATTTAATTTTTAATGATATCTACTGTGTACTAGAAACTGCAAAAGACTTTACACTGGCATTTCATTTCATCCTCCCAACAACCATTTGAGGTTGATGGTGGTATCTGGTATCTCCACTTTATGGATGAGGAAGCAGAGACTAGGTTAGCTAAATTGTCCAAGGTTAATGAGTTGATAAATGGCATTCAAAACCACGTGCCTTTTATACCTGCTTTGTAAGCAGTAACAGCTAAATACATGATTCAATTAAAATTTCAAATATTTAATTAGAAGCCTCAGAATTACATAAAATAGGTCACCTAAGCTTATTTTTCTGAATCCCAGGAACTCTGCGTCATTGAACTGCTTAGGACCAAACTTGGTAGATAATCTACGTAGTCTAGTTTGCTCAGCTTCATATAATTATTACAGGGGTGAATTATGGTAAATTCTCAACTCTATAAAGTTATTCCAAAACATCAATGTGTTCTGACGTGCTTTTTCAATAATCTAGTCATGTAATGTCTTATTTAGAGCCTACACACTGTCATGTTCATGGGTTTGTCAGAAGAGTTGTGTGCTTTCCCACTGGGGTCGGCCTGGGTGCTCTGGTTCAGCTGTAGACAAGACACAGTGAGATTGTCAGCTTGGATTCAGAACTTGGGAAGAATTTAAGTGCTGAGGTTCAGTTATTTATGTTTAGCCCCAAAGACATGAAATGTGAATAAACTAGTATTGTAGTTTGACATTTCTCAAACTTCTTCTTTCAAAGACCTGTTCAGGGTCTCTGTTTTCACTTTCTTTTTTTTTTTTTTTTTTTTTTGAGACAGAGTCTCACTCTGTTGCCTGGGCTAGAGTGCTGTGGCATCAGCCTAGCTCACAGCAACCTCAAACTCCTGGGCTCAGGTAATCCTCCTGACTCAGCCTCCCGAGTAGCTGGGACTACAGGCATGTGCCACCATGCCGGGCTAATTTTTTCTATATATTTTTAGTTTTGCAGCTAATTTCTTTCTTTCTATTTTTTTTTTTTTTTTTTTAGTAGAGACGGGGGTCTCGCTCTTGCTCAGGCTGGTCTCGAACTCCTGAGCTCAAACAATCCTCCCGCCTCGGCCTCCCAGAGTGCTAGGATTACAGGCGTGAGCCACCGCAACCCGGCCTCGTTTTCACTTTCAATGCAAGCTCTTATAGACTTTTCCCTTTTCCTTTTTCTTGGGGGCATTTTGGAGGCAGGGGCCAAAATCTGTATTCCCAGTCCCAGCACACTACCTTATACCAGTCAACATTCAGACATTAAATGAATCGAGCGTTAGATGAATGTATTTAGAAATATGGTAGCTTAGCTTTGTTTCTGAGTTGTTATACGATGTTGGACAAATCATTTTGCTTCCATGTGTCTTACTTAGAATTCAAAATATGAAGCTACTTACTACTTTAACAGTCTGGGAAGAGTATTCATTAAAATAAAGGTGGTATTCTTTTTTACATATATATGTAACATTGAGATGCCCTAAACCTGAGCTACTGGCCTTTTGGCTGCTTCTTGCATAGTTAGGGATAATGAAACAATGTCTGTACATCTGTGTGTTCCAATAATGGGTGCAAGCCTGGACATTAGTAGCTTATAAGGCTATTTAGATACATTCCCAAACTCCTGCTGAAATCTGCTGTGACCTGGCTTTACCTGTTAGCTATTAGCAGGAAGTTGTTTTTTCACATTACCCTGAGTGAACATTACATAGCAGGATCTAGATTTACTTTTTTTTTTTTTTTTTTTTTTTTGGTGAGACAGGGTCTTTCTCTGTCACCCAGACTGGAGTGTAGTCACTGCAACTCTGACTCCCACACTCAGGTGATCTTCCTGGCTCAGCCTCCCGAGCAGCTAGGACTACAGGCATTCGCCACCACAACTGGCCAATTTTTTTTTTAAGAGACAGGGTCTCACTGTGTTGCCCAGGCTGGTCTCAAACTCCTGGCTCAAGCAGTCCTTTTGCCTTGGCCTCCCAAAGAGCTGAGATTACAGGTGTGAGCTACCGTGCCCAGCTTAGATTTATGAAGGGAGGGAGGAGAAAAAAACATTTACTTTGGAGTAATTTTAGACTTGTAGAAAAGTTGCAAAAATAGTCAAAAAGTTCCCATTTCCACAAGCCATTCACTCAACTTCTCCTAATATTAACATCTTACATAACCATAGTATAAAACATCAAAACCAGAATATTTGTTGTCCAATATTGTTAAGTAAACTACATATTTATTGGAGTTTTGTCAGCTTTTCCGCTCACATCTTTTTTTCTGTTCACAGATGCAGTCCAGGATCCTACTTTGCATTTAGTTGTGTTTCCTTAGTCTCCTTTAATCTGTGACGATTCTTCATTCCTTCCTTGTCTTTCATGGCCTTGATACTCTTGAAGATTATTGGTCAGGTTTTTTCTTGTTGTTTTTTGTTTTTTGTAGAACATCTCTTAATTTGGATTTATCTAATGATCTCTTGTGATTAGACTGAGGTTGTGCATCTTGGCAATACCCCAGTAGTCATATTACAGCCTTCCCCACATCATATCAGGAAGAACACGTCGATACGCTTTGTTGCTGGTGATGTTAACCTTGATTACTTGGTTAAGGTGGTGTCTGTTGGGTTTCTCCACTGGAAAGTTACTTACTCTTTTTCCCATTGTAATTAGTACATATCTTGGAGAAGATAATTTGAAAATATGCAAAACTTGTTTCTTTCTAAACTTTTGCCCACTAATTTTATTATCCATCAGTAGATCTAGCCCGCAGTAGTTGTTACTATGGCATTTGCCTAATGGTGATTTCTGTTTCCCTCGTTCCTTCTATGCTTATTTATTAGAATTCTTCTGTAAAGGAAACCTGTCCCTTCTCCCTGTTGTTAAATGTTTTAAAATTATTTATAGTAGTATGTATTCATATTTATTTTATTCTCTGAGTTATAAATCCAGTACTGTCATTATTTATTTCCTTGCTCACATTGTTCCAGCCTCAGCCAGTGGGAGCTGCTTCATATCGGCTCCTGTGGCCTTTTGACACGCCCCTGTCCTTCTTTAAGCACTTCCTGTCTGGCACCATGAGATGCCCCAGGTTCATCTTGTATTTTCTCTGCCTCAGCCTTGGAATCAACCACTTCTTCATGGAGTCCTGGATCCTTTTAATGGTTATTAAATTGATTTTCAATGAAGGTGCCAAGGCAATTTAGTAGGGAAGAAGAGCCTTCAGCAAATGGTGCTGGAACAGCTAGCTATCTGTATGGAAGAAAGCAAACTGTGACTCATAGCATGCAAAAAATTAACTGGAAATGTATCATAGACATAAATGTAAAACCTAAAACCATAAAATTTCCAGAAGAGAGCACAGGAGAAACATCTTTGTAATGCTGGGATAGGCAAAGATTTCCTAGAAGAACACAGAAATCATGACTTTAAAAAAAAAAAGGATATATTGGAATTCATCAAAATTAAAACATTTTCTTCAAAAGATTCTGTTAAGAAAATGAAAAGGCAACCTTTATGCTGGAAAAAATGTTCATAACATGTATCTAACAAAGGACCTGTATCCACAAAAATATAAAGAATCTTGCAATTCAATAATAAGAAAGGAGACTGAATTTTTAAAATGAGCAAACCTTTGAACAGACATTTCACAAAAGAAAATACATAAAACAGCCCGTGAGCACATGCAAAGATGCTCAACATCATTAGCTCTCAGGGAAGTTCACACCATTAAAATGGCTAAAATGAAAAAGACTGACAATACCAAGAGCTGACAATAATTCTGAGCAATTGTAATTCTCCTACGTTGCTAATTGGAATGCAAAATGGCACAACACTTTGGAAAGCAATGGGGCATTTTCTTACCAAGTGGAATATACCCTTACCATTATAACCGAGCAATTCCATGACATAAGTCCACAGGAAAGACTTGCTCTGTAATGTTCACAAGAGCTTTATTCACTATAGCCCGGAACTGGAAGCTACCCAGATGAACACCAATAGGTGAATGAGTAACAAATTCTTGCACATCCATATAATGGAATACTACTTAGAGATAAAAAGAAGGCGAGTGACTAATGGAAGCAACATTACGGATAAATCGCAGAAACCTTGCACTGAGCAAAAGAAGCAGATTGGAAAGTACATACTCCTTAGGATTCAATATTGGTTTCATTCTAGCACAGACAAAACTGATACCCATAGTGACAGGGAGCACAGCAGTGGTTACCTGGCAGTGGAATGTGGGGGTCGCAACTGGCACGGTGCCTAGGACTATGGATGACTCACCAATTGTTGTCTCGGTCTCCCTAGATGTTGTCGTCATCCTTTTGATTTCCTTAATTCTGTCCATTGTCTTCGTTTCCAGGTGGATCTATCTTAATGACCAGAATTTGTGCATCCCCGCCAGTTCTTCTTTTGTTTATGGAGCTGTACCTATAGGAGCCAGTATTTATGTTATTGGAGATCTCGATACAGGTAAGAGTGTTAGGGTGATTTTGTTGGAACTGTTTGCTTGTGATTTGGAGGCACACTGTATCACCTTTGCTTATTTTCGTGGTTTAGGTACCAATTACGACTACGTGCGTGAGTTTAAAAGAAGCACAGGAACCTGGCACCACACCAAACCACTCCTTCCATCTGACCTTCGCCGCACAGGGTGTGCAGCCTTACGTATTGCAAATTGCAAGCTTTTCCGCCTGCAGCTTCAGCAAGGCTTATTCCGTATTCGTGTTCATTCGCCTTGAAGAGGAAGCAGAGCAGAGAGCAAGATACTGACCCAGGAGCACCATAACATGGCTTTACATAAGGGAGGACAGAGATGGCCGCTGACACTTGCTGTGTGCTGGGCTTTGGAATGGTAACTCTCTGGTGGTTTTATTATGCTTACAAGCTTGAGCTTCAGCTCTTCTTTGGGAGAACACGTAACTATTGCAAAACTACCTGGGAGGAATCAGCTCCTCCAGTTAGATAATGTCTGTACACAGTGGAGGCTAGTAAGTATCAACAGGAAAAGGGAGTGGGAACTGGTGTCATGTAAAATATTGAAGTTAAAATACTAAGGTGCATTTTCCCTGAGGGGAACTCACATCTGACTGACTGCTGTTTTCAAATATGTGGCTTTGGTAAACAAACAAAAAAATCCATATATGCAAATCAACATATCCAAACATGCCAAGATTGCTTTTCTACTGCACTTGGAAGGATATATCATACTTAACCCTGCCCGACAAATTAAGGTTTGTGCCTAAAATGTTAGATTGGACTATACGCCAGTTAGTCTCCATTTATTACTAATACTCTGTCCTAAGAATGTTTTTAAAACCATATTATGATGAACTGAAGATAAAATTTCTCTTTTATAACATTCTATCTTAGTAATGTAAAGTTTCAGTCAATTGATGAGTCAGGTTGCAGCCCTCATATGAACTTAAAGGAAGTTGCCAACCTCTGTGTTGATTTAGATAATGACACGTCATGCCGTCATTTCTGGGGTAATACTTTTGGAGTTGTGAAGGATCTCGTGCAGTGCCATTCTTCCTTTTCAGTGGATCAGAACCATTTTATAAGTATGAGGATATTAGTGAGTAGGAGATTTTATAAAAG
The DNA here is from genome assembly GCF_020740605.2 of Lemur catta. Lineage (NCBI taxonomy): Eukaryota > Metazoa > Chordata > Mammalia > Primates > Lemuridae > Lemur > Lemur catta. The sequence continues at coordinate 13,381,114 of NC_059147.1, read as the reverse complement.
AAAGACCTGAGTCAGACGAATAATAAAGGTCTGCTATGGCTTAAAAAAACAAACAAACAAACTGTCCAGAGAAAATATATAGGGATCAAAAACTTTTTGATATAATCTGTCTGAAAGCACACAAAGTCTTGTTTACTACTGTTTAGAATCTGAAAACTTGTCTTAGAACGAGAGTCTGTGTTAAGAATCTAGTTTTTGTAATAGAATTTTCCCAGTGCCGTTCGCTAGCAAGTTTTAGACAAATTATGAGTGAAGTTTGGCTGGTAGAATAAACTACCTCAACTTAATTTTATTCTGTTCATAGTAGAGCAAATCAGTCTTTTCCTCTGTCCTTCCTTTCCTCTCTCACTCCCACCTCAACTCACTCTGCCCTACTTCTCAATGGGAGAAAAAACATCTTTCATTAATGGGACTTATCTTGTAAGATATTTTGTTTTCCACTCAAATTACACCACCATAGTGCAAAACCGGGGACTTCAAAATGCTTGATTACTTCGTAATTTGAATTTTATGCACTATCAAATTTCTAATTTAACATAGAGTACTTCATTTTTAATTGTTTTCTACAGCTTTTTTTTTTTCCTCTTAGAATATGGCTATGAGAAGCAGCATTTGTCTTAATGATTAATACATGTATAAATGTATCCTTCAGTTGTAAATTTGAGAACAGGAATTTCTTCTAGAAATTTTCTATATGGAATGTTAGTGTGCTGTTAACATGCATAGGAAACATCGCTTATGTTCTCCCACCTGTGGACGTAAAAAAAGGGTGAGCTGTCTGCAGTTTCTTTCTTACACCTCTGGAAGTCAGCACAGTGCCACAAACGTTGCTACAAGAGGCTGGGGGTTCTAAAGAACATTGTGTGTGCTACCTTAACTCTTCACAGTGGCCAAAAAATACTCGGTAAGACAAGGATTAAGGCTTTTAGCTTATATACCAGAGGCAGGGGGCCAGATGTGCCACACAGGGGGTGTAACCCAGTCAGAGTTGGTACATCAATCAGAGTTCAGCTTAGGATTTCTTGCGTGCCAGTCAGCCGCTGGGTGTACATTTTCACAGGGATCCTTTGGACATCTTTGAATCAAAGCAAGCTATGTGGCCTCTGCAAAGAAAGAAAGGTTTTTCTTTTTACATCTAGGTATTAGTTCTATAGGAAACAAATTACGGAAAGAGTCACTTTGCTTTGGTGAAATACCCTGTACAGAGCAGGAGGTCGGCATTCAGCAGCTGCAGCTGGGGACCAGTAAAGTCGTAACTGACATCCCGTTAAAGCCATGAGAGTCAGCAATTCTCCTTTTTTTAATTTATGACATTTAAAATTTTTTCCAGTTTACGCCAGACCTCTCCAAGGAGACAGTTCATTATTTGGGAGTGAATGGGTTCCTATTAAAATATTATCAGTACCTGCATGACTCGGTCAATTCATTTTATAAAGTTTTTTTTTAATTCAGTTCATTGACACTGTAGCTACAGAAATTAGATAATGTTTTATAAAATAAATTTGCCACATAATATGGGATGCAATAACCAACAAAAGCTGCTAAGTGCCAAACTGTTATTTTACTGTATATAAATATAAAAATACTGTGTCGAAGCATAGGGGTGTATTTAATTTTATTATGTTCCAAAATTAATCATGACTTTTAAAATAAATTACAGTTATTTCAGTATTGCAAAATAAATTTTAGCTCATCTCATGCAGGTTTGTGTTTTAACATTCCACTTAAGCCTTGAAACATATTTCCTGATAAATTTTTGATACTTCTTTCTCCATAAGGCACTTTTTACCAGGTGTATGTTGAGTTGGTGGCTCAGGATAGGTCTTAAAAATTTTAAATGCAAATATCTGTGGGGGAAGTGCAATTTATTTTCAGAAGGAAAGTTGTCTCAGGTTAGAATAAGTGAATATTTAAAGGATCTCCCCTAGGCTACAGTCTAAAACAGGTTTGTTTGTTTGTTTCTTTGTTTAACACATCCAAAATAGAGACTTTTCAGAGATCTAAGCATTTAATTTAAAATGAAGTGGGCTTTTTTGTTTTTGATAGTGCTCATATCCCGTGAGAAGGGAAAGTATGAGAGATGAGTGAGCGCGTGCATGCACAAGTGTGTGTGTGTGTGTGTGTGTGTGTGTGTGTGTGTGTGTGTGTGTGGTGCCGTGTGACATGAATGTATTTACATATGTTTACGTTCTGGGGTGTAGTTCCAAACTACATGTATTACTGTCTCCTGGTGCTTCAGATAAATTCTTGAGCCTGTTGACCTTCCGTTTATACTACTGTGTTAAACTCATATTGAGTGTAAATATTGAAATATTTGTAGTTTATAATAAGTTTTACTTGGTATTTGCATTTCTCCTCTTGAGCAGGATTAAAAACAGTGTTTACCAACTCATAGCTGGTATACTGTAAAGATTTGGCCTAAGAAACTTCTGAATTCATTGTTTAGCTTAGTATTTCATTGCTGTGAGGAGGTGATAGCTAATGGGTAGGCTTTTTTCAAACTGTGTAACAACCAAAAAAGAATATTTGGTGGTATGTCAGAGGTATATTGTTTGTAATGAAGTGTTCTGTTATATTGCACTACCACTTTAATGATGATACTTTCTTCATTGATGGTTTAGAAGTGTCATTTTTATAATTTATAAGTGGGGGGGTCCCTAGGCAATGTATAGGAAATGCATTCTTTGTATTGACATGGTGCACAGAGGACTGCCCCTGCTGTGGCCCCTGAGTTACTCATGGGTAGTAAGTTAGGTTTCTGGAGAAGTAGCTTAGCTACCTTGGTACATTAGGGTTCCATTTGGTACCTTCAGTGTACCAACCAAGGAATTCCCAAACGTTTTCCAAGGAGTGCTAAAAACACCATAGTATTACCTTCCGGAATGTTGGCTTTCTTGATTAAAGAGGCCTCCTGTGGTCAGGTGAAGACATTTGATTATTTGGGGAAAGAGTGAGGTGGCGCTTTCACTATATCAGCTTGCAGGTGCTAGAACCCCCTGAAAAACACTCCTGTAAGAAGAGATGGAGTCAGGGCCACCATGGGGCCACCACCGTGGTTTATTGACCACCTACCGGGAACTGAGCTTGCAGTTCCGGGAACTTAACAGTGAGGCAGATGTCACACCGCCTTCCCTCTCGAGACTGTAAACTCGTCATGGGACAGGCAAGGGCCCTGTCTTCATCATCTGCCAGTCTCATTGCTTGCACACGGTAGGTGGTCAATAAACATCTGACGAGTGGATATAGTTTCCTTGTGATCAAACTGTTGTTGTCACTGGATTGAAAAGTGCTCTCCATGAGTGACTGATTTTGCTGGATTTTAAATGAGCAGCTTTGTGCACAGGTGGGCTGGCCTCCTGTGTGGAGTGGGAAACTAATATAGAATGAAAAAATGCAAAGTGCCTGATATATACAATGCACAATGCTGTGGTCTGCATATGTTCTGTAGGATCTTTGAGACCCTACACTCAGCATACCTAATAGTGTTTATCATGTTTAACGTTAGGTTTTATTTATTGCTTTTCACAGGGGGCTCAGAATCTTCTGCAGGACATACTGCTTTGATCTGCACATCTCTGAGACAGGCGAGGTACTCTCCCCATGGTAGAGAGCCGTCTTTGAGGCCTGGTAGATGCGGCTGCCTTTCTCTCTTTAGAAGTGAGTAGGGGCCAAGAGCAGAAGCCAGGGCTCTGGTTTATCCATTCACCAGTCAGCCTACCAGACCAGCGGTCCCCAGCCTTTTTGGCACCAGGGACCGTTTTCATGCAAGACAATTTTCCACGGATGGCGGCTGGGGGTGGTTTCAGGATGATTCAAGCGCATTATATATATTGTGCACTTTATTTCTATTATTATTATATTACATTGTAATATATAATGAAATAATTCTACAGCTCACCATAGGTTGGGGACCCCTGTATTAGACTATAACTTGATTTTTCTAGGCATGCAAGGATTTTTAATCATAAAATAATCATTTGTGGTACAATTTAAATTCCCAAACATAAACATATCCTTTGCAAGTTGCACAGATATAAGCTGAAAAATATTTGGTTTTCTTTGTTAGTTAGCTATAGGAAATGTAAGAATTTACTAAGGTCCTAAGAATAGAAATAATAGTTTTTGTTTGAAAGAGAAGCTGTTTTTACTTTCAAAGAGCCGAAGCTTCATTTATACTTCCTTCTCTTACCGCATATAATTAGTAAGGGAAAAGAAACTATGTCTTAGAATGTTGGGGGAAGTATTTTGTTACCTTTTTAATAATCTCTGAAGTATTCTTTACAGCTGATTTAGAAATTATAGAAATTGATGATGTAAGGATAAGAAATGCCCCATTTGCCCATATTTGAGAAGAACATGAACTTGGGTTGAGTGTCTCACACCTGCTGGCAGTTAAGTTTCAATATATGGAACGTAGACTTGTTTGTATTTTTTGAAGTCAGCTGGTAAAACTTTTGAAGGTTTTGTTTTTTTTTCAGAAGTACTTCTGTTATTTCAATTTTAAACGTATCTCAGCAATGTCTCATTATAATAGTTCCAATAATATGACATACGAGGAGTTCAATCATACTTCCAAATTCTTTGGTCCAGTGCATACCGTTTAGGAAAGTTTGTTCTTTTTCAGTTTCATCAATGAAGTTCTCTAAGTGACTGGATTTTTAAACTCCTTGCCTTTCTCATGAAATCAAATATCTAATAAATAAAACTATATTGTATAATTGTTCAGTCAGAAATGTCTGTTGCCCTCTCTTTTCTATTTGAGATAAGAAGTAATCTTTTTCAGATGCCACTCAACTGAAATTTGGCCCAGTTATGAATTTTGGTGTTGAAGTCCTCATGGCTCAGCAGAGTTGTTGAGCTCCCAACTCTCAAACATCAGAAGCAAACTGTGAACTGTCAATTCTTAAATCACTGTGATTTGAATTAGAGAAGCTATGAGTAGTAAGACAATGACAGCCCACAGAGGCTGGGGACACACTGCCTAAGATGAAGTGGAAAACAATTATCCAGTTAATAGGATCCATATAAATAAATGGCCATTTCAAATAATTCAAGTCCCAAGTAAATGTAGATTCATCTTTCTTCTGATTGGTGAATTATATTTATTACAACCTTATTTTTAGCATTTCAGTGCAAATAGTAGGTTTGGGTATCTTATTTGTATTTTTACTTATCAGTTACAAATAAGGTATACCTTAGAACCTTGGGTTAAATTTCTTCAAGTTATACCTACCAGTGAACTTGGTTTAAATCCGACTATAGTAACTTGCTTTATCATGTTTCCTGTTTAATTGGATGAGAATTACATACATTTATTCCCTTGTTCTTTGTGTTTATAGGAAAAACTCTGTTCTCAGCTACCTCATTATGTGTTGTTGTGCTTGATCCCCTGCCAATCTAGAAGAATTCAACACATTCTGTTCTTTAACAAAAGCCTGGAAGCAAGCGGTAGCAGCCTTGAGGAATACAATTCTCTAAGGCCTATTTTCCATTTTACTACTTTTTTAAAAATAGGCACTTTTAATCAGGAGGAACAATAATTCTCCTAGAGCTGCTGCAAAGTGATTACTTGAAACTCAACTTGAACTTTAAAGCGTCTTTAAAAGGCTATGTTTTCGTGAGGCAGGAAAGTAGCGTATTTAAACACCACTGCTGTGTAAAATAGAGGGCTTGATCTCCATCCTCGTTAGATCAGACAGGAAAATGTGTCTATCTGTAATTTGGCTCAGTATTTGGAATTTAGATGCTTCAGACTACTATTTTTTCATTTTCTATGAGGTGCTATTGTTTCCTAAGAATCTTTCATTTTGGTGAAAATCTCGTTACTAGGTTCCTGTTTGGTTCTGGTAACCGGGGTTATTAGGACCAGACACTGAAAGTGTTCCCTGAGTGTGGAGTCGAGGTTGGCCGCGCTACGCACGTAGAGCCGCGTGAACGTCACGGGTGATCTGACTCGTCCACGTGTCAGTGGCTCTGCCCTCGACTTCCTCTGTGTTTGCTGTCTCCACCCCACGCGACGGACCCCACCCTCCCCGGCTCTGTCCACTTAGCTGGTCACTGGGTCAGGAGGAAGGGGCTGAGAAGGCCTGTCGATTGCAGGCGAGACCGTCCCTTCCAGGAGTTGTTGTTGTGAGAATGACCCAGTTTCAGGCGACAGCTGGACATGGCCCACTTAAATGGAGGACTTCAGTGATGCTTCCTAAAAAGCCTCGCATGCTCGGTATAGCTGAAGCACCAGGTACAAACTAAAGCTTAACTGTCCTGTCGTTATCTGTGAGTAAGATTTAATTTTTATGCTTGTGCTTTTCAGAATAAAGGGCTTGCTCCTGACAGTAGAATGGCAAAGCCTCTCTCTCCTCCAGTGACAATATATGAGCACCTCGCAGATGCAGCAGGTACGAGACAGTTCCTGGAAGTGGTTTCCATGAGAACTAAGACTTACCCCTTTAACTTAAGCCCCAAATTCTCTTATTTATATTGAGGAAATCATCTGTAAATATTTTGTATACTTTCCTGAGCAAACCCAGTGGTTGAGAACACAAGCTTTGGTGTCAGGTGAATCTGGGGTTGAAGATTCTGCCACTTAGTGCTCTGTGACCTTGGGGAGCTCCCTAGCCCCAAGGCTGTTTCTTACATGAAGAGGTAGGATCTCAGAGGAGGTTCACCTCTAAGGTGGTTGTGAGGACTAACTGGAGTGATGGCTGTAAAAACTTGGGATGGTGCCTTGCACACGGTGGTGGCTGTCACTGCCTCCATTGGTTATGTCAGCCGTCAACACGGGAGGGGCCTGGAGGCACCGTGGTGGGTGGGGCTGCCTGCTGAGTGTCCCTGGCCTTCGGCACTCTCCATTCTTGTGTCTGCCGCCATACGATGCGCAAGTGCTGTGTTCATGAAATTATTTGCTTTCTGGATTCAAGATAATTCTAGATAGCTGAAACATCCCAAAAGATGTGTTAGAATATTTAGAGTTGTTATAAATAACTCTGTTCAGAATTTGCCCAGTGAACTTCTCTAGTAATACTTTAAATACTTTACCAAAGTTGAATTTTTCTTTTGTTTTGCTAAAATAGCAAAGGTAGTAGTCTATATAGGTCAAATAAACTAGATTATTTTCCAGGTCTCTATTTGACATCGGTAGACCTAAACTATGCTTTCTTAACTTGGATGTTATATGAAACTTAAAAACAAACAAACAAATTTGTGTTACAAGTACTCAAGAGAGAGTGTGTGTGTGTGTGTGTGTGTGTGTGTGTGTGTAAAGGACTTTTGCACCTTCAAATAAAGAAGGTTACTTAACAAAGTGATACAAAAAGTGAACTATTTAATCCTTCTATGATATCACTTCCTTTCCAGTTCAGATTACAAGACTGGTGGAGGTAGCAGTATGTGACATGCCCAGCTTGTCTTGATTTCATTAAGACATTTGGTAAAAGTCATTCTTGATGTCTTTGTGAATAAGAAAAGGAAGTGGAACTAGTCCTTTAACAAAGGACTGAGAAACAGGTTGAATACCCAGATCGTGTTGGCAAGAGTGGAGTGAGCTACTCTAGCAGCATCGTGTTGAACACTTACTAGTGACTTGTGAAAACACAGAAGGCCCAGAAATGTGCGGGGCGGGGTTACGTGTTGGCTGATAGGGTCTACAGTGCTCTTCACAGTCTAATGGCCAAATATAAAGTCTTATACTTAGGTTCAAAAAAGACATGAAAGAACAAGGTGGTAGGGGTGGGTTATTGGAAACTTGAGCATAAACCAGCTGTTTAAAAAACTAGCTGTGTCCGAGTGTGGGACTGGTGTCTAGAAAGGCCCTGTTCTTCCGTGTCCCGTGTGCTGGCGTGGACTGGCCACCGGGGACTGTGGAGCTGCCAGTCCCAGGCAGCCTGCGTGACCCTGGAGGCCGTCACAAGATGACAGTTCAGGGTGGGTGTGGAACTGTCACCAGGACCCAGTAGATGTGTGTGCTCCGGAGAGCCTGGCTCAGGCCAATAGGCAGAAATTATAGAGACAGAATATTTTAAGATCATTTTTAGAACTTGCAAATAGAAGTGCCTCGTGATAAAGCGGGTACCTTCTGCCGTACCAAGCACCCAGCTCTGAGCAGCCCACGGGGCCGGCTCCTTTCAAACCAGAGGTTCTATGAAAGACATTTAATAAAAAAGGAATAACAATGATGTATGTACTTTAATTTTTAACTTGTTTTTGAGAAGAAGAATCCGTTCCTTCTTTACCCTGTTCCTTCCTCCTTCCTCTCTGCCCGTCACCAGGTGAGTCTCTCGTCTGTGGCCAGTGGCCCCGGACTGCTTCACCATTTGCACCTAGGCATTTCGATTCTAATAGAACTTTCAGAAAGACTCACATTTCCAAAGATTGTCCTAAAACCGTATTGTCAACTAGAACAGTGATTCCTGCTCTTGATTACTTTTTGTTTTAATTCCCTCACTGCCTCTACAGACTTAAGAAGGCTCCTAAGTGGAAATTGAGTTCTTTCCAGCAGGGCCTTGCTGGCCCCTGGCCTGGGCCGCTATCGGGGGGTCCGCGCTGGGGACTTGGGGGACTGACGTTTTGCGCCCTGCCCGCTCTAAGGGATCGGCAGCCTTGCAGACAGTCTCCGGCTCTTCCTCTGAGTTTCCAAGGATCTGATTCTTCTCAGGTTTTGTCTTGTCCTCGCGGGTGAAATTCCTCTGCAGTTTTCCTCAGCTCTGGAGGAGCTCTTTCTGACCCCCACCTCCCACCTTCTAAAAGATCTGCCCAGAAGTAGGAGCAATGTCCAATCACCACGGTAACTGATCGGTAAACAGGGGGGCCACCCAAGTCTTCCGAGCTGGCCTCTTTGTCTTCTCCCTGTTTTCCAAACTCAACTTCGCCTCCTAATAACCTTTGAACTAGTGTTGGCTTTTCTCTCTGGGTCCTACTGCAGCTGCCCAAGATGCCACTAAATGGAATCTCTGAGAAAATAGGGAAAATAGGCCCTTCACAAGGTTGGCACGTCTTTCTCTGCCAGTTCAGGGGCTTGTGTCAAGAGGAAAGGTATTTGGCCATGTGTTCAAAAGTTCTCTTATTTATGCACTTTTCTTGGGATCGATTGCCCACCCTGCCCTCTGTTCATCCATCCCACACCTCTCCCGGCCTGTTTTTTTAACTGCTTGAATTATATAGCAAAAAAAAAGTGCGAGGGTTGGGAAATAGCTGTTCTGGCTCCCCAGACCACGCGACGCCTGTTGAGAAGGCGTTCTTCCCGAGCCCTGGTGAGGCCCTGCGAGCACGTGAGAGAGCCCGGCCTGCGAGTCAGCGCTCAGGAGGCCCCTGAGGCACCTGTCGCTAGGACAGGAGGCCGGCAGGGCTCCCCTCTGGGCCGGGACGGGGGCAGGCGCCAGGCCGCACGCACTACCTCAGCACCCAGCACGGCACTGTGCGCCCCGTCACCCAGCCGTGCGGCCGGGACCCCAGAGCCATCTGCAGGGCCACTGTAGGACGTCTCCACGCCAGCGTTCACTAGAGCAGGCGGGGGCTGTCGCTTCCTTCTGTCCTGTTCAGGGCCGGCTTGCACACTGCGCTCCAAGTTGCAAATAGGGTCAGAAGTTAGAACTGCTTGTTTACAATAAGAGACCATTTCCTTGTTTTTTTCAAAAAGAATTTTTCCTTCAAAAGAAACTTCAGAAAATAAATTTATTATTAGTAATCTAGCATATGCTCATTGCATTTGACTCTTACATTTGTAAACAAAAAATCCTGTAGGATCTGGCATATGGGGCAATAGGGCGCCATCAGCTTAAAAAAATAAAGAAGCAGACTTTTAGTTTATGTAGGTTATAAAATCTTTTTCCTATAGGGTACCTCAAAATTCCAGTTCTACATGAAAACAGCAAATCCGAATTCCCGGGGGTAAATAGTTTTGTACTGGGAACTGCATCAGGTGGCCTTTAGTTGAGCAAAGCACAGGCTATTTAGCAAAACTTGCTTCATTAAATAATCAGTGGCTTTTTCTGCCCGTGGGGTTCTTGTCGTTTTGAACTGATTCGTAGCACGGCTTTTGTTCGGTTCCTTACTCCTACGCCCATTCAGGTCACCAGTGGCAGGCACAGTGATACTCCTTTTGTTTAGTAGCACACGATTTCTGGATTGTGACAACCATAAAAAAATGTCTGCAGCAGAAATTCTGAAGCACCGCTGCAGCCAGTGCCGCGGCAGTGCTCCGACACCCCGGGCGGGCGGCAGCAGGCTTAAAAGCACCCCCATCCTCCTCATTTCAGGGCTGTTCTGTTCACGGTGGGCCCCGGTCTGGCAGAACGGCCAGCATCGCTCCTGTTGACTTGGGCCGGTGCTATACCAACACTTAAATATGTCACTGTCACCCTTGTCAAGAACCAGTTTTTAGCACATTCTTGATTTGTCATTTTGATGCTTTTAATACTATAAGGAAAATTCCATAAATACTGTACCAAAACTCATCTGTTTGGTTAACATAGCTGTATTCTCTTGACATGGTACATGCAGAGTCATTTTTAATTTCAATCCCACAGCTTTTACTATTAAGTAAAATTCCAATTTGAGAAAGTCTTCTTACGCGCGTATTCAGATAAGGTTGTATGGTGTGATAAAGTTATCCTATCTTTGAACAGCGTCCTACCACTGAAAAACAAGGATTTACAATGAAAAGACGTAAGCTGAATGAAAGACGTTATATAGAAAGTTCAAAATATTTGAAGTCCTGGAAGGCTGCAACTTGTAAAGTCGTACTCCCCAAGTTCAGTAGGATAGTAGAGAAATTGTGCTAACTTGATTTCATTGAAACGTCTCCCATCCTGTGGTCTAGATGTATTTGTTCTGTGGGGTAATTTTCTATTCCTTTGCTGGTATGAAATTTAACAGTCAGAAGTAATTTTTAATTAGTAACCTTTCTTACAAAGTTGCTTTATGGTTTACAAGTAATACTGATGCAAAAAGGGTATGTTAACTTTCTTAAATTAAGTAGCACGCACTTTGTTTACATGCTTCGTATCTTGTGGGGTAACCATAGGTCGATCCCTTCTCACGAGCACGGATCTGTGCTTTGGGAACAATTGCCATTGTGCTGTTCTCCTGTATAAGGATCAGTGAAAGTGTTTTATCTTTTCTATGTAGTTTGTATTGACTGGATTTTATAACTGTAAGAAAACAGAAACAGAGTGTTGTATTTTGATCTGAAATTTGTGTATGGTAAAGTAATTTTGTTTTATGTATTGGAAGTTCATTTAAAACTTGAAATATTTTCTAGAAGGGTACCAAACAAAATGAATCGTCTTTAAGCTGTTTAATTAACCTAATAAAATCATTTGATGGGGAAGGCATTCGGATTGTTTCTGATTTTTAGAGTGGTTTGTCAGTCGCTGGACCCTCACCTGTGATGTCAGACATGTCCCTTGACAGCCACACTCCACGTCACCGCCTTGGTCTCTCCCACCCCTGTCAGAATGAGTCTCCATCGCTGTCTTCCCAAGACGCTGCTTTGAATTTGCTTTCCTCAGAAGAGAGAGGGAAACTAGATTTAAGAGGAATGGAGAACACTGATAGTTATATGCTGCAGAATTTCATCTGTGGAAAATAGATCTTACTACCATGTCCAGACACAGTAAACCTGCAAAGATTGGTGGTACTTATATATATGTTTTTGAAGGCGGATCTCTAATGCAAGTAAGGGGCAAAGACCTTAGAGAATCTACTATAATGTCCAAGTTAAGTAAGAGCAAGTATGTGCACTTGAAGTCTTGCAGACTCACTCCTAAAATCACATGGAAAAGGAGAAATGGAACATTCATTTGATCGTACAGCGCAGCATTACATGGGTGTGGCAATTGGGTTTTACTTTTTTCAACCTTTCATAGCAAGGCTCTGTGCCCCAGTGGTCTGCAAGCTCTTTTATCTTGGTGGGTGGAAGCGCTGCTACGGAACACTTTGTTTTAAACACATTCTTGGCCAGAAACCAGTGCCCAAGATAGATGGGCACATCTGTCTGTGGGGGAGGGCACTTGGCTGGTGTTGGTGCGAGTGTGGGGCGAGGGGCTGACCATCCTGACCCGGTTGACCGCTCCAATAGGGATACAGACCTCCCCTTGAACAGCTCTGGCACAGGGACCGTCTCCAGCACCTCACATGTCTTAACTCACTCTGTCATGACGACAGCCCTAGGAAGAAGGCGCTGTTGCTTTCTCCATTTTACGGCCAAGAAAACTGAGGCGCGAGAAGTCACTTGGCCAAGCTGATGGGCCCTGCCTAGGTGGCAGAGCTGGGATTCAAGGCCAGTTCCAGCGTCCACACCCCTGATGTTGTCACAATACAGCCTGTCTCTCCAGAAAGGGGACAGACCTTGCTGAAAGCTGCTCAGGTGTTTACTTAATGGCCAAAGGTGGAAAATCAGTCACCGTGTGCTGAAGGGAAAGCTTGCAGGCTGGAAGCTGACTCAGGACGGCCGTCTTTCAGCTGGAATAGAAGCTGGTGAAAGCCAGGGTTTGTTTCTTGGTTGGTTGGTTTTAACTAAGACCAAGTTTGAGTTTTTGTGTTTAAAGAAACCTGTAGTTCCCTGGAGAACATAAGGGGGTTTGTTCACGTGACCTCTGCCTGTTTGCTTCAGAGTAGCCTCTGAAACTGGCGCGCGAGTGGGTCGTGCTCCTGGTTGTCCCCACCATTCCAGGGCCAAGGGCCAAGGGCCAGACTGGATTCCTCTAAGGGCTGGGCCAGCTGCTTCCACTGGCCCCGTCCATTTGTGCCCAGGAATCCTCTAGCAATGGCACAGGATGTGCAAAATCCTTCCCTTCAGCTGGATCAGTAGAGGTGGGGTCAGGGTGTCTTAGCTCTGCTCACAAAATTGAGGGATAAACGCTTCACACTCTCTAGGATGCTATAATTTAAAAAAAAAGTTTTTAATAAAACAAGTATCGGTGTGGATATGAGAAACTAGAACGCTCGTGCACTGCTGGCAGAAATGTAACGTGATGCAGCCACTGGGGCAGACAGTTCGGAGGTTCCTCACCAGGTCAAACACAGAGTTACTGCAGCACTGGCAGTTGTCCCGGGTGTGTCTACCCAGAAATGCAACAGGCACTCACAAACTTGCACATGAATGTTGCTAGCAGCGTTATTCACACGCATTAGCCAAAAGATGGAAACACCCCGGATGTCCATGAATAAACATAAACAAAACGTGGTCCGTTCACACAGTGGAGTGTTATTCAGCCACATCAAGGACTGAAGTACTGACATGTGCCACAACGTGGATGACCCTCGAAAACGATGCAAAGTGAAAGACGACAGTCACGGAAGGCTACATACTGTATGATTTCACTTACACAAATGCCGAGGACGGGCAAGTTCCTAGAAACAAAAAGCAGGTGACTGGCTACCCAGGGCTGAGGGGAGGAAGGAGAGAGCAGTGACATTGGGCACAGGGTTTCCTGCGGGTAGTGAAAAGGTTTGGGGCCAAATGGAGGTGAGGGTCGCACGACATGGTGAATGTGCATAATACCACTGAATTGTTCCCTCCGTCATGGTTTACGTCAGGAGAATTTTACCTCAATTTTAAAAAGTGAGGGATAGAAGATAGGGAGTAAATAAGAAAAGAGATCAACACCCCGGTAGCGTGTCGCTGATAATATTGAAGAAATGGGAAATCAACTTTTATACCCAAAGCGATGTTACCTGTAGGCAGCTGGGGGTAGGTAGACTCTGGCTGGAGAGGCGTGGGTTAGAGGTGCCTGCAGGGGGCGCTCTGGAGTCGGCCCACCCACGTGTGCATCAGCGAGTATTCACCACGATCACCTATCTCTCCCTGGCATCAGGGAATTGGAAGAAGCCTTGTAAGGCATCTCCCCAGCCTCTGAAATTGCATTTCTGTAGTTTTTCTATTTTTTCTAGGGATGGCAGTTGCCAGAGTGGGTCTCACTATGTTGCCCAGGCTGGTCTTGAACTCCTGGCCTCAAGTGATCCTCCTGCCTTGGCCTCCCAAAGTGCTGAGATTACAGGCATGAGTCACCACTGTGCTGAATTAGATTCAATAGGAAGCTGTCTTCCAGTTAAAAGCCCAGGTCCTGGAGCCAAACTTGGGTTCAAATCCAGTCTCCACCACTAACCCGTCCATTAGCTAGGTCCCTACCCTCTCTACCTCGGGTTTCCTGGGGACAGTGGCAGGACCCACGGCCACAGGTGGTGGTAAGAACTAAACCGGTTACCATGTGGTGGAGCTGAGAGCCGTGGCTGGCATGTGTTGAGCCCCTGTGCTCGGTGTTGAGCTTTTGGCCCCGAGCCCCATTGGTGCTGGGAGTTTAAACTACCTGTGTCTACACTCTGTCGCCACTGCCAGCCCAGGCGCCTCCTTCCCCAGCTGGAGCAACAGCCTCCCGTCCCAGAGCATGGAGCTGGGTAGGGAGGGACCCCTGGCCCACCTGCAGGTGCCCACTCCCGAGTCGTTTCTAGGGCAGGCAGGGGAGCGTGTTCCCCGGGCTGGAGGTGGGGTGCTCAGAGAACTCTTACTGTAAGGGTGGAGGTGTTTTTGCCTGGCAGGAAATACTTATCAGCTATGACCAGAAAACGGGAAACACAGTTCCAGCTTGGCCAGGGAGCAGCCGCCACAACTGCCCGTGTGTGCCCAGTGCAGGGACGAGGAGGGGGGTGTGGCCCACCTTGGCTGTCTTCCCTCCTGTCCTCTGAGCTGCCCAGAGACCATCCAGGAAACACCTGCCCTCCCAGGCCCCACAGAGGGTCCTTTGCACTTCTGGTTTTTCCAAAGAAGCTGGAAAATCTGGAAGTTTACATGAAATGCTCTGGTTTCTGCATTTAAAGTGAATAAGATTCTTAAAAATTTTTAGTTTAACACTGTACAGACCAAGCAAATAGGTCTGCGGGCCTGTTTCTGATTTCTGCCCCATTTCCACACCCAGTTTGTTTCCTGGCCTTTGGTAGATTGAAAAACATGGCCATATTATTTTATACCTGCTCCCACCAAAAAAGGGGAGTAAATTTTTTCTTTTCCTGATTCTGGGCTGGTGTTGTGACTGGCATTAGCTAATGGGAGGGACATGGCAGAAGTGACATGGTGCTAGTTCCAGAGCCTGGGCTCCAGATGGCCTTGCAATTTTGGCTTTGCTCTCTTGAAACCTCCTGACCATCATGTAAGGAGATCCTCAGGCTAGACTGTTTAGGCAAGAAGAGGCCTCACGGAGACAGAGGCCTAGCTGACAGTCACACCGAAGCCACTGACACATAAGTGAGGGCACCCAAAACCCCTCAATCCGTGTTGAGTCACCTGGCAACAGCCTCTGAGTGACCTCGGGCAAGACCAGCAAAACAACCACCCAGCTGAGCCCAGCCCACATTGCAGTATTGTGAGAAAATAAATGATGGTTGTTTTATGCCAAATATTGTGGAATATTTGTTATGCAACAATAGATAAATGATACATGGCCCTTATCACAACCTATCATTGTCTTTGTTTATCTACTTTTTTGTTTCTCTTCCCTACCCATCCCCCTCCCCACACCCTACTGGAATGTCAGCTTCATTAGCCCATGCACTTTGTCTGTCTTGTTTCCTGTCCAGGTCCTGGCACTCATATCATGCCCAATAGGTGTTCAATACATATTTGTTGAAAGAATTAATAAATAAATGTTTAAGTTCATAAACATTTGCAGCACCAACTCCTTGTTACAAGACACCAAGCTAGAGATGAGAGTGATCCAATCCCTCCATGAGGAAACTCGTACCTTCCTGGACTTGTTCCTCATCTTCCATCATGCAATTTTCAAGAAACAATTTAAGGCTGGGTGTGATGGCTCACGCCTATAATCCCAGCACTCTGGGAGGCCAAGGCAGGAGGATAGCTTGAGGTCAGGAGTTCAGGACCAACCTGAGCAAGAGCAAGATGCTGTCTCTACAAAAAATAAAAAAATTAGCCAGGCACAGTGGCGCACACCTGTGGTCCCAGCTACTTGGGAGAGTGAGGCAGGAGGATTGCCTGAGCCCAGGAGTTTAAGGTTGCTGTGAACTATGATGACACCACTGCACTCTAGCCTGGGCCTGTGAGCGAAATTCTGTCTCAGAAAAAAAAAAAAAAAAAATTTAAGGAGGCCCCTTGGGACCCTAGTTTACATTTCAGCCTCCTCTCATTGTAGCATGCAAACAGACTAGAAAAGATGCAGCTTCACACTCGGGCAAATGTGAGTTTGGATTCTGGAGCACTTAACCCCTGCAAGCCACAGTCATCTTTAAATGGGGTCAGAGGTTGGTGCTGGAAGGGCAGCCGGGAGGCTCACACAGCACCATTCTGAGCATGGCGCTGAGTCCCCACCTCATGCAGCCCCGCCCCGCGCTATTATATCACCATCCTGAACCTGGGAGTTACTTTCAAATGAGGAAACGAAGACCCAGAGAGTCGTTAGAAGTCATCTGTCAAAATAGTGTAATATAAATAGCCAACATTTATCATCCTTTCAGGGAGAGGGATTTAAGTGACTTGGAAGGGAGGGGTGAGCAGGAGCTCGGTGGCCTCTGTCTGCCCCCACGTCCCTGCTGGACCACAATTTCTTTTTCTGGCGCATCCTAGGAATCCAGGGACCAGCAGCGAGTGACTTAGAAACAAACAGGGCGGGTCCCTTCTCAGCTCAGTCCTGAGCGGAACTTCCAGAGCCCTGGGCAGAGAGGCAGGGCTGGGGTGACTTCATGTGTGGATTAGGGACTTTCAGGGTGGGACAAAGCATATCTTTATTTCAGGGCCGATGACCTCGGTCTGAGTGGGTGACCTCCCTCCTAACCAATGGGAGATGAGATCCCAACTCTTGATGCCGAGTAAAGAGTGACAAAGACACAAAGGCCATTCAAGCAGCCCTCCAACATTTCCTGATTTCATGACACCTGCCAGGTGCCACCCACTGTACCGGGTGCCCAGGACGCCACCCCTGCCCTGGGGGCTGCAGCCTGGGGCTTCTCACTTTTGCTTGAACATCAGAACCAGCTGGGGAGCTCCGACTTGCACTGAGACCAATTAATGACCAATTAAAGCAGGAACCCGCACCCACCGCCCGCTGAGCCCGCACGTGGGCATTTGTCCAAAGCGCCCACGTGGATTCGCAGCCGGGGCTGAGAGCACCTCGCTGGTGAATCACGAAAGCCCGTATTTTGGGAGCAGGTACCTTGTGCCAGGCTCTAAGAATTTTATGTACGTAAATGTTACTTCCTTTCTCTTCACATGAGCCCTCCAAGGTAAGTGCTGTTATGATTCTGTGTTACAGACGAGGAAACTGAGGCAGAGAGCGGAGGCGAGCGAGGGTGCTGGTATATGAGGCAGGGCCTGCGTCGCAGCTCCGCTGGGGACCCGCAAGGTGAAGACGAGAGCCCCAGCCCAGTGCTGGCTGAGGGGCTGCGCTTGCAGAGCTGTGGGCTTGGCGCTTAACCTTAGGGGGCCTCAGTTTTCTCATCTGAGTAATGGGCTTCAGGATAGACGTGAAGATTAAACCTGGCAGCGAAGCACAGGCCGCTCCGTAGGGAGGCTGTTGGGAGTCGTTCTAGCCATTCAGATAATTTTAATCCTGTGATTCTCGTGGGCAGCAAAGACTCCTAAATCAGTGATGCCCTAAAAGACAGCCTGTGGGCGCGCTGCGGTCGGGGAGCTGGAGGTGCGGTGGGTAGACCCCCGTTGTCTCGGGCGCAGAAACTGTGGAATGAAAAGCACCGGCTCCTCCGCCTGGGTCCTGCTTCTCACGGCAGGGACCGGCCCTCTGCTGCCCGTGACTGGCTCCCCCTCCTCCCTCCCAGGCCCCCGCTGGGCCACAAATCCCCAAATGTCCCATTCCCGAGGCCGCTCCAGGCAGCCGAGGCAGCAGTGAAAACGTCCGGCAGAGGGCGCCCCAAACCCACCAAGGCTGGTGGCTCTCGGCGGGAGGGGCCAGGGACGGCGGGGGAGGCAGAGGTGGCCCTTCTGTCCCCTCCCCCCAGCCAGGTCGGTGCAGAAGGACCGCTGGACACTGGGCAGGGCTGGCGGCGGTGGGGAGGCACGATGGGCAGGGCCCTCTCCGCCCGTCGTGGCCGCGACTCAAGGCTGCCTGTGACTGTCGGAGGCCAGAGGCAGCTGTGTCTCCCCGTTCAGGCCACCTGCCCCCGAATTACAGCACGAGCAGGTGTGAGTTCGGGGCTCCGGGCTGACCGGAAGGACCCAAGTTCTTCGTCCGTGGGTGAGGTGGCCGGGGCGCACTGTGCCGTCCTGCTGCAGAGGCTGGAGTCCCAGCTCTGTGACCTGGCAAGGGTGTGAGCTCTCTGTGCCCTCGTCTGTAAAAACGGTGACAATGATCACAGTGGACCTCGCAGAGAGGTTTGCTGGGAGGGTCGTGTGTGCCTGGCCTGGCACGAGGCTACAAAGGGGTTGGTGGCATGTGACTGTTTTCCTCACTGCCCCTTTATTTGTCCAGGTCACTGTCACGTCTTCCCCCTGCCCCAAATAAGGCCCAGGCCACCCTCAACCCCAGCCCACCCTGGATGAATCAGACCATGGCTGTACCCTCCTGGGCAGTCCATGCCACCATGGCATGCCCTCTGTGTGACCCGGGCCACCAAAGTCCTCCCCCACCCCCCAGTGTCCCCAGCAGGCTCCTAACTGGCCTCCCTGGCGCTGGTTTTGGCCCCTCCCACCCACTGTCTGCCCTGTGGCCGGACTGATCTTTCTAAAATGCAAATCTGATCACATTACTCTGTGTTTAACATTCACCGATGATTTCCCAAGGAACTCGGGAAGAAGTTCAATGCCAAGGCCTTTGGTGATCTGGCCAGTGCCTGGCCCTCCAGCCTCACTCCCTCTAAGTGACAGCCGGGGCCCAAGCACAGGGGACCCAGCCAGGAATTCTGACACCCCAACACTTGACTCTTAAATATTTGCACATTTATCGAACAAGGAAATGACTTTTTAAATTATTGATAGAAAGGACATTCCTCTGTCTTCGGGTGAGAACAAGGGCTGTAGGACAGGCACTGTATCAAAGTAACCTGGTAACTTACCAGGAAGTGTCTCTCATTTGACGTCTTCCTGCCCTCACCAGCAGGTGCACTTAGTCACTCACACTCCTTAAAGGATGACTGTAGCTTACGTGGGTTCAGGTTCAAAGTCTTCTCCTCTGTGAACAGCCTCAACCTCTCCAGCCGGGTTCTGGGTTGGCTGTGTGCCCACGGCCTCCCCTCGGGACCGGACCCTTCAGCCCCTGATGTGCCTCTGGGCACACAGGTGCGTCTGCCCCGGGCAAAGGTGCTTGTTAAGTTGCCACCTGGAGGAGGTGGCACAACTTTCGGTCCCCTCTCCTGATTCATCCCCACGTCACTGATTCACTCCCGTGGCATGTGTGCTTCTTGCCCCGGCTGTCCCGGGCTGGCTGGCTGCTCCGTCGCCAGCTCACCCGTCACGAAACCATTGCCTGGACTCCGGACGCGGTCACTTGCAAATGTTCAGACCTGCCGGCCGCTCTTTGCATGAATTTTGTATTTTGTATTTTGTGATGTGCCTTTCTACCCTGAACTTGAATTCATAGGGATATAATCCACCTATCCATGTGATTTCAGAAACACCCATATCTGCCCTAGTTATAATATAAAGGAGGATTAAAAGGAAGGTAATTTGTCATAAAATCGTATGTGGGGACACTGGACCCTCTCAGAGACATAAAGAAGTCCGACGCTTGCACCCCGTTCAAGAATCCCCAGGAAGGCTTCAGCCACAAGTGGAGACAGCCACAGGTGTGCCCTGCGGGTGACTCAAACATCACAGGCAGGGAGCCTGCGGGTGATGTGATTTTCCAAAATGGCGACCAAGGCTTGTTTAATGTCCACATGAAACAGAGAACAGCCTTCCCTCGATTTATACAGTGGTTGCACTCCTGGAGAACTCTGGGACTATTGAAACTGAGCAGCAATTAAAATTGCATTTACGTGTGCAATGGAGTTAGATTGGGGACGCAGATAACTGCAAGGGTTTTGCCCACCTGAATGCCTGGAGAGGCCGCGGAGCATCCTGTGGGACGTGGCCCTTTCCTCCCCATATCGCGCTGTCCGGCACACTGCGGGACATCTAGCTCTCCTGCCCACTGCCACCACCAAATGCCAGCGGCTCCCACACACGTTATGGGGACAAATTTCCAACTCCCGTAGGGACAATTCTGCCCCCAGGGGAACAACGGGGCTGGTGGGTCGGGTCATGGCCCAGCCCCTGCCTGGTCTTCACTGATGTCGTTCCCTTCCTCGCCCTCCCGTCGGGGCACCTCCTCTTCCTGCAGCTCCCCTTGCAAGTTTCACTCCTCCAGGAAGCCCACCCTGACCCCTCCAGGCTGGGGAAATGCCCTGCCCCACCCCCACAGCCCCACCCCCCACATCTTGAGAACCTGGTGACTCTGTGCCTCTCCCTCCCCACCCCTTCCCCAGGGGAGCCAGAAGTTTCACCCTTCACCATCAAACCCCACTTCAGCCTCAGCGCCTGGCATTCAGTAGGCACTCAATAGATGTTTGCCAAAGATGTAACTCCCGTGCTGCCACAATCCCACCCTCCCAGCCACAGCCAGCACCTCCCCGCTCCCTGGATATTTTATACCTTTCCCCCGTGCTTCTGGGCCTGTGCACTTGGGGTTCCCTTTGCCTAGAAGAATCCCCACCCCTTGCTCTCTGCCCTGTTCTTCCTTCCAAACCCAGCGGAATGGGGCAGAGGCTGAAAGCAAATCAAGTTCAGGGCCAGTGCTCAGTGTCCGCAGCAGCCGTGGGAGATGCACGGCCCCCAGTTCCCACCCCATCGTCCCTGCCAAAATCCTGTCTGCTGCTGGAAAGCTCCTGGGAATTCCTGTGTGCGGACTTTTTTGTGCTAAACACAAAAGTTCTTTTTCTTTCTTTTTTTTTTTTTCTTTTTACAGACAGGGTCTTGCTCTGTCACCCAGGCTGCAGTGACAGAGTGAGATCACAGCCCACTGCAGCCTCAAACTCCTAGGCTCAAGTGACCCTCCTGCCACAGCCTCCTGAATAGGTAGGAATACAGGCACGCACCACCACACCGGGGCAATTTTTCTTATTTGTTTGTAGAGATGGGGTCTCACTGTGTTGCCCAGGCTGGTCTCAAACTCCTGGCCTCAAGTGATCCTTCTGCCCTAGCCTCCCAAAGTGCTGGGTTTACATGCGTGAGCCACTGTGCCCAGCCACAGAAGATATTTTTGGGTCCCTCCATATCAAAACATTTTAAAATGAAGTGCACAACCATTGATAGGGGATCTCCTGCCCCACCACGTTTTTCAATGTTATTTTTCATTTTTAAAATTTAACGTATAACTTATCATAAAGCAAATAAGTCGTAAGTGTTCAGCTCTATGAATTTTTATATGTGTTCACCCTGAGAAACCACCATTGGGCTTAAGCCATAGTAGAATCTGAGGGCAACTCCCAGCCAGTGCCTCCCAGGTCTCCCCTATTCTGATCTCTGTCACCATGGGTCAGCTTTGCCTGTTCTTGAACTTCAGCTAAATGAATTCATGTCGGGCTTTTTCCACTGTATCAAACTACTGAACAAACTTGATGGCATAAAACAACAGAAAGTTGGCTGGGTGTGCTGGCTCGTGCCTATAATCCTAGTACTCTGGAAGGCCCAGGTGGGAGGATCACTTGAGGTCGGGGGTTCAAGACCAGCCTGGGCAAGAGCAAGACCCTGTCTTTACAAAAATTTTTAAAATTAGCCAAATGTGGTGGCACATACCTGTCGTCCCAGCTACTCAGGAGGCTGAAGCAAGAAGATCGCTTGAGGCCAGGAGCTGGAGGCTGCAGTGAGCTGTGATAACATCACTGCCCTCCAGCTTCATGGACAGAGCAAGACCCTGTCTCAAAATTAATTAAATAATTAAACAGGAAGTTATTATTGCCCAGTTCTGGAGGCCAGAAGTTTGAAATCAAGGTGTCAGAGGGCTGTGCCCCTCCAGAGGCTCTAGGGGAGGCTGTTCCTTTCCTCGTCCATCTCCCGGTGGCTCCAGGCGTCCCTTGGTTTGTGGCAGCACCACTCCAATCTCTGCCCCGACTTCACTTGGCCTTCTGTTTCCTGTGTGTCTCTCCTCCGTGCGCCTCTTATAAAGACACTTGTCATTAGATTTAAGGCACATTCTATTCCAGGGTGTTGTCATCTAGATACCCACAGTTACACCTGCAAAGACTCTTTTTGCCAAATAAAGTCACACTCACAGGTTCCAGGGGATTAGGACAGGGACATATCTTTTGGGGGAAAGCCATTCAACCATGACAGGTGTCAGATGCATGAAGTCCCTTCTCATCCTTGTCTCCCAGCCGCCCATTCCCTTCCACCGAGTTCCCAGATAGTTTCTGCATATATAGAAATGTATGTATGGATGTCTGTGTCATTTTTACATAAATTGTAGCTTATTCTATACTGTTCTGCACTCGCCTTTCTTAGTTAACGCACCTTTGCGATCATCCCTGGCCAGGGACTTTCCAGCTGCCTCATTCTTAACAGCTACTTAGCACCCCACTATATGATTGAACCCGTTTTTATAAAGGTGTTTTTTTTTTATAAAGGTTTTTTTGTTTTGTTTTGTTTTGTTTTGAGATAGAGTCTCACTCTGTTGCCTGGGCTAGAGTGCCGTGGCATCAGCCTAGCTCACAGCAACCTCAAACTCCTGAGCTCAAGCGATCCTCCTGCCTCAGCCTCCTGAGTAGCTGGGACTACAGGCATGTGCCACCATGTCCGGCTAATTTTTTTTTTCTATATATATTTTTAGTTGTCCAGATAATTTCTTTCTATTTTTTAGTAGAGACAGGGTCTCGCTCTTGTTCAGGCTGGTCTTGAACTCCTGATCTAGAGCGATCCTCCTGCCTCGGCCTCCCAAAGTGCTGGGATTACAGGTGTGAGCCACTGCGCCCGGCCTGAACCAGTTTTTAAATTTGAACATTCCCCTCCTGATGGCCATCCAGGTTGTTTCCAGTCATTCGCTGTTTCCGCCAGTGTGGCAAAGACCATTTTGCAAGTGATGTCTTTGTCCACACGCACGAGCCTAAAATTCCTAGCTTCCCTTCTGTGCTTTTTAGATGAAAATGTAATGGGATTAAAAACCATTTGTAATCTCTAAAAATCTACATTTATTCCCACCATACCCACCCACTCTGTATAATCCTTTCTGGCCGCATCCTCAATCGGAAGCATTTTGCAAAGTTGCAGGCACAAGGCACACGATCATTTTTATTGCTCCATAAGATTCTATGTTGCTACACAGACATCAACGTTACATTTTCAGTGTGTAACAATGTCCCTGGGCAGACAGCTCATCGTGTAGGAAGCCACTGCCCTACCTAGGCTCTTACTTTCTCTTCTAGGTAATACTGCAGAGAACATTTTCCTTCCAACTGCTTTTTCATAAAAAAGAAAAGAAAGGATAATTTCCTTAGAATAGATTTCCAGGCATAGCCTTACTCAGTCAAAGACGATGAACAATTTCACGGCATTTACTACAAGTTGCCAAATTGCTTTTCCAAGGAAACGGTCGGCTCGATACTGACACAGGCGCCGACTGGTCCTCCCTAACTCACAGTCCTGACCTAGCACTGAGCATCAGCTCCTCTGATCCAAAATAACACCTGTGGGGGCTCTGTGGTCTTTGATTTGTCTGTCTTCCTCGCCCCGCCGCTGCAATATTGACGGACTTGGCTTTGAACCCTGGTCAGCGATTTGGCCTTGGTCCGGTCACTTTGCCTCTCTGATCGTGTTTCCTCATCTGTAAAAAGTAGGGTGACCAATGTCCCTGTTTTCTCAGGATGGAGGGGTTCCCCAGGATGTGGGACTTTCAGTGCTAAAACCAGGCAAGCCCAGGCTAACCGGAACAAGCTGGTCTGCCCAGTAAAAAGGTGGACGAGTTCTATCTGCCCCAGAGATTTGCTGCGGGCAGAACATGAGCCGACTGGATTGAGAGGCCACTCCTTGCACGATGGGCCCCTCCGTGCTCCACTGCTGCTAACGGCAGATGGCAAATCTGCAGCTGTCAAACATCAGGGATCCGTGACCCTTCACACACAGACATACCATGTCCTCCAGCATGTGGCTCCTGAGTGCCTAGAATCGGGCCTGGCACGTAGTAGGTGCTCACCAAATAGACACTGAGTGAATGGATGGCTGGCTCAGCTCCTGCTTGTATGTAAACTCTTGTTATCTGGTTCTACCACGTCTTCCTAGTATTGGGTGTTATCATTCAAGAAATTGAACATAGAGTAAGATGGTGCTTTCAGCTTAGCTTCTCTGATTGCTGGTTAACTGCCCCGTGGCTGCGACACTCACGAATAGTGTTTGAGACCCTCACTGGGGACCTCCCAGCATGATCAACCCCCTCCTGCCTGGTCTCATGCTCACACTCCAGGCTCCTGGTGACTCTGATGGTGGCTTGCCCCCTCTGACCTGTGGGACTCCCCTCTCTCCTGGCTTTCTGGGTTGGCCAGCTTGGATCGGAACTCCCAGACCACGGGAGCCAACCCCACCCTGGTTCTCCCAATGACGTGTGTATGCGAGGGTAGGTGGGGTGAGGTGGGGATTCTGGCGACTCTTGAGGTCAAAGCTTTTTCCATGAATTTGTTTACTCTTTGCATTTCCCCGTGGGCTTTCGTGGGTTTATAGGCTCTGGGATTTGCATGCCTTGTTCGCTGGAACTGGGTTTGTGTTGTCTTGCTGTCAGTTTCTTTCGTGGTATATTTTTGTTCTTTTCGATTACCAGGATGTGAAAGATGGATCTGAATTTTCTGTTTCTTTATGGAAAAGAAAAAAGGAAAAAAAGAAGCAGGGAGAGAAAATTGCTATGTTGTGTTGTTCTTTTTGAAATCTGTGTGTGTGTGTGCGTGTGCATGTGTGTATATGCTCGATCACAAACATGGGCAGACTGCTGCTTGTTGAAACTCACCTGCGTGTGGAGAAATGCTTATAATGTTTGGTGGGGACACAGGGACGATATGCGCCCAAAGAAGGACAGTGAAGCATTTATTGGACTCTTGGGTGCAAATTTGCTTGGGTCCCAGCCCTGCCCCAACTCGTAGGCACTCAATTAATATTTGTTAATTGAATGAATTCCGCCTTATTCTTTTCTATCTTTTTAAGAAATATAACATTGTAGACGCAGCTGAAACTCCTGACCGCAGGGGGTTCTTTTGTATCTAGGTCTTCTCGTCTCTCTCCAGGGACCTGTCACCACTCTCCAGATAAAACCTGGTGTTTCTCTTCCCATGCATGTTTCGTGTTATTACTACTCACGTATGTTTGCAAAAACTGGATATAGCATTTTTATGTTTTCAGACTTTAGGTAGGTGGTACGGTGTCCCTGTCACTCTCATAGAGTGTTCCATCAGGGGGATGTACCACATTTAATTAGCCATTCCGTGCTTGACGGCTGCGCTGATTTCCTAGGGCTTCCGTAACAGAGTGCCGCACACTGGGTGGCCCGAACAGAAATGTGCTGTCTCACAGTTCTGGAGGCACAAGCCGAAATCAGGGGTTGGCAGAGTTGACCCCTCTGAGGGCAGACAGAGGATCTGTCTCCACCTCCCCCTGGCTTTGGTAGGTAGCCTCAGGCGTGCTCGGCTTATAAATGGCATTTTCCCTGGGCCTTCCCGGCCTCTTCCCTCTCTGCGTTCCTGTCTCTGTCCAGATGTTTCCCTTTTTATTTGTTTTTTTTTTTTGAGACAGAGTCTCACTCTGTTGCCCAGGCTGGAGTGCCGTGGCGTCAGCCTAACTCACAGCAACCTCAAACTCCTGGGCTCAAGTGATCCTCCTGCCTCAGCCTCCCGGGTAGCTGGGACTACAGGCATACTACTACCATGCCCGGCTAATTTTTCCTATATATTTTTAGTTGTCCAGCTAATTTCTTTCTATTTTTTAATAGAAATGGGGTCTCACTTGTGCTCAGGCTGGTCTCGAACTCCTGACCTTGAGCAATCCTCCCGCCTCGGCCTCCCAGAGTGCTAGGATTACAGGCGTGAGCCACCGTGCTCGGCCTCCCTTTTTATAAACACATCAGTCATATTGAAGGAGGGCCCACTCTAATGACCTCATCTCAATCTGCAAAGACCCTCTTTCCAAATAAGATGACATCCACAGGTACTCCGGGTTAGAACTTCAACCTCTTTTGAGGGTACACAATTCAACCCCTAACAATGGCCAAATAGATGATTTTTGATTTTTTAAAAACATTCAGAAATGCTTCAGTGACTATTCCAAACTGTCACTTTGGGCACTGATACAGGTCGCTCCCGGGAGCAGCAGTTCTCACGGTGTGGTTGGTCCTGGGGCCGGCCGCGTCGGCAGCATTTGGGAACTCGTTAGAGAAGCACGTTCCTGGGCCTTACCTCACACCTTGAGTCAGACGCTCTGGGGTGGGCCCGGCAATCTGTGTTTAGCAAGCCCTCCCGGGGGTCCCAGCTCTAGTTCGAGGACCACTGCTCTGGGGTGAGTGGCTGTCATACTATGTGGGGGGAGAGGGGCGGTGAGAAGCAGGTATGGGTGTACATGGGCGCATTTGGGGGACTTAGTAAGACTGCGAAAGCCACATCCTCGTCTACCCCAAGGTGCCTGGGCCTCTGTGCGCTTTAGGGGCTCCCTGGCTGTGACTCACTGGCTGTAGGACAGGGCTTCTCAATCTTGTCAGCAGTTTAGAATCAGCTGGGAGTTTTTAAAAAATCCCAAAGCCCAGGCCCCAACCCAGAGAGCCTGATGTAATTGAGTTCGGGGAGAGCACAAGTATGTTTCTCCCGCCCGCTACGGGCTGGGCTGAGAACCTCTGGCTCCTTGTTCCTCAGAATGTGTTTGTCAGACCCGCTGCGGCTCCAGCCCTGGGAGCCTGGGAGAAATGCCGGTCTCAGGCCCCGGCCCAGACCTTCCGAAACAAAAGCTGGATTTTCACGAGACCCCCAGATGATCTGTGTGCACCTTAAAGTCTGAGAAGAACCACTCCTTAAAAGTCAAAGTTAAATGCAGGTTCTGATGCAGGAGGTCAAGTTGGGGTGAAGATTCTGCATTTCTGACGAGCTTCCAGGCGATGTTGCCGCTGCTGGTCCAGGGACCACACTTTGAGTAACGAAGGACTAAGATTTATACCTGGGAGTTACACTGCAGGGAGGAGGATCGGAGATATTTAAACTTGACCAGACGTATTAGGGTGCTAGAGCTGCCAACACAAAATACCACAAACTGGGTGGTGTCAACACCAGAAATTGCTTTTCTCACACTTCTGGAGGCTGGAAGTCCAAGATCAAGGTGTCTGCAGGGTTGCTTTCTTCCGAGGCCTCTCTCCTCGGCTTGCAGGTGGCCGTTGTCTTCCACCTGCGTCATCACACGGCCGTCCTTCTGTGTGCCTGTGCCCTAATCTCCTCTTCTTATAAGGACACCAGTCAGATTGGACCAGGACCCGCCATATGACCTCATTTTACCTCAATCACCTCTTCAAGGCCCTGTATCCACCCTGTCTCGTTCTGAGGTCCTGGGGGTGGGGTCAACATACGTATTTGGGAGGACACAATTCAGTTTGTAACACCAAGTGAGTCAAACATTTTCCAACCTGGTTACACCAAGGTGCACCTGCCAGTGGGGGCTTAGCCTCTGCCTCTCCATGTCCTCACGGGTCTTTGGCTGTGTCAGACTTTTTCACTTTCTGCCAGTTTGGTGAAGAAGCAATGGTGCATCACTATTGTTTAATTTGTACCCCTCCCCCCCTTTTTTGAGATAGAGTCTCACTGTCGCCCCAGGTAGAGTGCAGTGGCATCATCGTAGCTCACTGCAACCTCCAACTCCTGGGCTGAAGCGATCCTCCTGCCTCAGTCTCCCGAGTAGCTGGGACTACAGGCACATGTCACCATGCCCGGCTAATTTTTCTATTTTTAGTAGAGATGAGGTCTCGCTCTTGCCCAGGCTGGTCTCCAACTCCTGAGCTCAAGCGATCCTCCTGCCTTGGCCTCTCAGAGTGCTAGGATTACAGGCGTGAGCCACCATACCCAGCCCCCTACCCCTGATTTTCTAGTGAGCTCAAGAATCTTTGCCTACGTGATTGCTTCTGCTTTGGGAAATTCCCTCTTTATATCTTTCTTTGCCCATTTTACAGTTGGAGGTGAGAGTTGATCTTTCATAGCGATTTGTAGGAACGCTGGATATTAACTTGCATTGCAAGACTGTTGTGCTGGTCTGTACCTCATCTTTCTACTTGTTTATAGTATCCTTTGATGTACAGAGGAATTTTTTTAAAATTTTAATATAGTCAAAGGCTGCAAGTTTCAAGGCTCATCTTGTTTAAGAAATCCCTTCCTACACCAAGGTTATGAAAATATTGTCGTATATTTTCTACTAAATATTTTCAAATCTTGTTTCTCCCATGTTGGCCTCAATCCACCTGGAATTTATTTGTGTGTGTGGTGTAGGAAGGAATGTAATTTTAGTTTTCCAAGTGGACAGCCACTGACTCCCCCCTCCCCATTTCTTGCTCTGCTTCCCTCCGTGGGCTGCGGCCCCCACTGCACACCCAAGTGTTCCCTTCTGCAGCGTCAGGCACCCAACCCAGGGGCGCCTCTCGCCTGCCCTGGGGATGGGCCCAGCGGGGGCCTGCAGCCGTGCCTGCGTTCTTCCGGAAGGGGCTGCGGAGATGAGGACTGCGTTAGTTTCCTGGGGCTGCCCTAACCAATTAGCACAAATCCGGTGCCTGGAAATAACAGAGAGTTATTCTCTCCCAATTCAGGAGGCCAGAAATCTGGATCAAGTTGTCAGTGAGGTTGTGTCTTCCGGAAGCCCTGAGGGAGAATCCGTTCCGTGCCTCCCTCCTGGCTCCTGGGAGCTCCCGGCAATCCTGGGCTTTCCTGGGCATGTGGACGCGTCGCTCCAACCTCTGCCTCCATTTCCCATCACCTTCTGCTCTGGGTCTGTGTTGTTTCCCTTTCTCTTCTATTGTAAGAACTTGTCGTTAGATTTCGGGTCCGTCTGATCCGGATGATCTCATCTTGAGATCCTTCATGACATTTGCCAGAACCTTTTTCAAAATAAGGTCACGTTCACAGGTGCCAGGTGGACATATCTTTTGGGATGGGGAGGAGACCATCTGTGAAATGGAGGGAAGAAGAGCTCCTGGTCACAGAGTGGGGGAAAGACCACACCTTCAACAATCGTGTTCTCTTGGCCGGCGAGGTCGCTCTCACCTGTAATGCCAGCATTCTGGGAGGCTGAGGCAGGAGGATCACTTGCGGTCAGGAGTTCGAGACCAGCCTGAGCAAGAGCGAGACCCCCGTCCTACTGAAAATAGAAAAAATTAGCCGAGCATGGTGGTGGGTGCCTGTCATCTCAGCTACTTGAGAGGCTGAGGCAGGAGGATCGCTGGAGCCCAGGAGTTTGAGGTTGCTGTGAGCTAGGCTGATCCCACGGCACTCTACTCAGGGCAACAGAGTGGGACTCTGACTCAAAAAAAAAAAAAAATCATGTTCTCTTGACAACCTGCACTTCTGTCTGTCTCCTTTGGTCAATGAATGGTGACCAATCTACCATTTTCTTTCATTTCCTCTCCCTGCCCCCAAATCCAGGGATGAGTTATCCCACTCCAGGAAATTTATCTTAAGAAAATGATTCATTAGCAAGCATAGGAAAAAGGCACAAACACACACACGCTCGCACACACACAAACCTCTCTTTGTTGTGGCTTTGCTGTTTATATTGAAAAGTTGGAAACAACCCCCAGGAGAGGAGGTAATTACTTAATGACTTCAACAACATCCATTCATGCAACATTAGCGAGAGGCCGTGAAGTAGACGGGGAAGGGAGAGAGCAGAGAGCAAGAGACGGAAGTTGCTATTCCCCATGAGAGGGGACATTCAACATGTGATGGCCCAAACCATCACAGGGTGCCAACCAGGAAGTGGGCAGGGAGGGGAATCCTGGTATTATTCAGGGCCCTTGGCTAGTCAGGGACGAGTCCCTGGAGTTGTCCCTGAAACGGGAGTCGTGACCAAGCACAGTCGAGAAGGAGGTTCCAGGAGGAGGGCAGCCCCCACAAAGATGACAGGGACCTCTCTACCTCCTGAGACCCACGTGTGGCCATCAAAATGACAAAAACATGACCATAGGGAAAGGCTATGGTTAGGTGAAAAATACAGAAGAAAAACTGATTCAAAGGAGTGCCTGGGAAAATAGAAGTGCCCTATGACCCTGCAGTTCCCCTGCTGGCTGTCTACCAACCAGAACTGAAAACAGAGACTGGACTCCAGGAGACAGGTGTACACCCACGTTTATGAAGCAGTATTTGCAAAAGCCAACAGGCAGAAACAACCCAGATGTCTACTGATAGGTGAATGGATAAACAAATTGTGGTATCCGTACAATGGAATATTATTCAGCTGTAAAAAAGGAAGGAAATTCTGACACATGCCACATCATGAATCTTGAAGACGTTATGCTAAGAGAAATAAGCCAGTCACCAAAAGCTACGTATTGTACGGTTCCATTTAAATGAAGTAGCTAGAATAGTCAAATTCATGGAGACAGAAAGTGTTTGGTAGAATGGTGATTGTCAGGGGCTGGGGGAGGGCAAATGGGGAGTTATTGTTTAATGGACATGGAGTTTCAGTTTTGCAAGATGAAAAAAGTTCTGGAGATGGATGGTGATGATGGCCACATGACAAGACGAATGTACTTAATGCCACTGAACTGCACACCTAAAAATGGTTAAGACAGTAAAGCTTGTTATGTGCATTTACCAAAATAAACAAAAAAAAGGACATCTAGTACAGTAGCTGATTGGAGGAAGAGTGTTCAAATCCCAGATATACCTCTCTTTTCGTTCCTTTGTTCATTCAAGGAATTTTTATCCTGTTCAGGCACCAGGTTCAGGTGACCAAGAAAGTAGACGAGATGGCTGCCCTCCTGGAGGTGACAGCCCAGAGGGAGGAGCAGGTGTTAACAAAGTCAAGTCACATCGTCAAATATGTGCATGATTGCATAGCAGTTATTAGCTCTGTGACCTTGGGCAAGTCACTTCTCCTTTCTGAGTTTCCTTCTCTGTAAAAATGGGGACGATGACATTCACCTGCTAGAGTTGCTGGACGATTAATGAGGCTCCTGTAAGTCACACAGGTGAGTTCTTAGTGGCGAGTGGGCACTCCATGTGGTCAGTTCCTGTCCCATAGCTCTGCATCAGAAACGTCGGCTCAAGGACACACTAACATCATTTGTGTTGCATGGAAATGGAGTCAGGCAGTGTGTATATTTTTAAATCAAAGTCCTTTCATATGCATAAAAGATCTAGAAGGATATCCACCAAGATAATAAGAGGGGGTGATGGGATTACAGATAGAAATTTTTTTTTTAAATTCAGGGGTGTACAGGCTCGGGGATCTTGGGCCAATGACCTGACATTTCTAAACCTCAGTTTAGTTTCCTCAGCTGCAAAATAATAATATTTATCTCCTAGGGGTTTTTTGCCTTCAATTTTTTTTGCTATCAGAATTTTCAAATGTTCCCAAAAAAAGAAGATAAATTGCCAATCTTGTTTCATCTCTACCTCTTATCCCCTCCCCTGCTGGGTATTTTAGAGCAAATCCCAAACCTAGAGACTCTGTTAAAAATTTAAAAATCACACAAGACCATTAATGTACCTAAAGTTTTTTCTGAACAATTTCCTAATAGTATCTAATATCTAATCAGTGTTCATTTGTCCTTGATTGACCTATAAGTGTCTTTTTACATGTGATTTGTTTGAATCAAGATCCACAAAGTCCACACATTATGTCTGGCTGATATACCCTCCTCCCACTCCCAGCATTTTATTAGGATAATTTTCAAACACACAGCGAAGGTGAATGAATTTTACACTGAGCACCTGTATGAGCCCCTGGGTCACACCTGCTTTGTCGCGTCCATCCACCCACCTGACCTTCTACAGCTGGTAATACTCCTAAGTTCCATTTTATCTAGAATATGATCCCCCACTCCTGTTTCTTTCTTGCCATTTTTGTTGAAGAACCTGTGTCATTTGTCCTGCAGAATTTCTCTTTGGTTGTTTTGAGGGTCAAATGAGCTAATAGGTACATGGTGCTGAGAATATAGTGGGTACTTAATTAATATTCATTATGGTTTATCTCTTTCTTCTTATTTTTTCCAAGTAAAAAATATGTCAATTTTGGAAAACAAAAAAACCTCAAATTTTTAAAAGTTCCTGGACTTCCCGCAGCCACACTGGTTTGCAGCCACATGGAGGGGGGCGGTTTTCACTTTTCGGGGTGGCCCCATGCAATCAGCGCTGGGGAGGGTTTGCCAGCACGGGGCGGGGGCAGAGGCGAGGGGCTCCATGGGAATGGCTGGGGGGAAGTCGGAGCAGCAACAAGGGGTGGAGGATGGTGACATCGGGGGGAGGCCCAGAGGAAACACGGGGAAAGGCGTGGAAAACAGGAGAAATCCCAAGGAAGGTGGAAGCCACAGCAGGCATCATTAGGGAGCAAGAGGGAGCGCACAGCTGGGTTTCGAGGGGCCGGGGCAGATGGAACAAGAGGAAAATGAGCCTCCCCAGGGATCTGTCACCACAGACTCGGACAACAAGCAGACAGGTGAGGAATACACAGGTCTTTGGTATACTCCGTGAGAGGCTGGAGGAAAAGAATAGGAGATTGGCAGGGGGAGCTCTGGGCCTGGTTTTGCCACCCATCCCCTGTGTGGTCTTGGGTAAGGCGCCTCTTCCCTTCTCTGAGCCTCAGTTTCCCCTCCTGCAAAATAGAAGGGCAGACCAGAAGACACCTATAGTTTTGTTTTGTTTTGTTTCTTTAAGCTCTGGTAAGGCAAACGTTCCATCTTGCTGACGGCTCCCTGGCGCTGAATGAGAGGGACACAGTTGCTGGAGTTTGGATGTTGGTGGCCCCGTTAGTACTTCTCCTTTCAAGGAGGCAAACACCGGTTACAGATTTAAAACCGCGAGTCACCAGATCAAAGCACAAAACGAACGCAGACTCTGGTGTACATGGGCCTGGATCCCAGACCTTGCCCCATCACTCGTGGGCCTGTGGCCTCAGGGGTTAAGTCCATGACTGGTTGGTGACATCCGCCATGGCCAAAGATGTGGCACGAGTCACCTTTCCCACCTGCACCCGGAGCCGGGGCTTCCGAAATGCAACTTACCCTTGCAGTAGGTTTGGCTAGTTAACCTCCCAGTAAAATCTGCTTAAGATTTTTAGCCAAACAATATAGAAAAATGAATAAAAATAGGAATAAACCACTTGCCTGAATCCTGGGCCCAGGACCCAGCCACCTGTCAGGCACAGCTATTGTGGAACCGCCGGGGCAGAGGGGACACCAGTCCGCTTAGATTCGTGGGCCATTGTCGTCCACGCTGGATGAAACTCATTAGTCCATTGTGAGCTGTTCAGGTTTAACGCCTCCAAAATTGCCTGATGGAACCGGAGCATGGTGGAGACGTGCAGACGCCGGGCTGTCGTGTGAACAGAGCCTTCCCGAGGGCTCAGCCCGGAGTTGAGTCACGTCCCGCCCATGGCGCCCGGCGTGGAGCCTCAGGGTCACCACTGCTCCCTCTGAATGTTCCGGTGTGAACTTGAGGACAGTAGGGCCGACTTGTGTCCACGCTTGTCCCAGATAAAACAGCATGAGCGACACCCTCCAGGCTGAAAGGAGGCCCAGAGCGCAAGTTCCACTGCGGTGACAGCTGGCTGGGGACAGAGTGAGTGGCGTCTCTGGTGGGCTTTGGGCTCTGCTGTGGGTTGAGTTGTGCCCGCTGCGAAAGAAGTGGAAGCCCTAACCCCCAGTCGCTGAGGATGGGACCTTGTTTGGAAACAGGGTGGGTGCAGATGTAAAAACTGAAGACGAGGTCACACCGGGATAGCGTCGGCCCTAATCCCATAGGACTGTGTCCTCATAAAAAGAGAAAGTTTGGACACAGACACACGCAGGGAGAACGCCTTGAACATGGGGGCAGAGATGGGGGTGATATGTCTGTCTACAAGCCAAGGAACGCCAAAGTCTACCCGCAAAGAGAGGCACAGAATAGATTCCTCCCTACGGCCCTCATGAGGAACCTACCCTGCCGTCACCTTGACCTTAGATCTGCGGCCTCCAGAACTGTGAGAAAGTAGATGTCTTATAGTTAGGTCCTCCCACCCCCAGGCTGTGGCCGCCCCAGGAAACTGATGCAGAAGCCTGGCTTTGAGGCCTTCTCCCCGGGAGACCCGGGCAAGTCACTCTCCTTCTTTGAGCCTGGGGCTGGGAACCCGAGACTCAGGGGCCTGAATGCCCCACCTGGACAGTGAAGGTGGGAAGCTAAGAGGGGGTGACCCCTCTGCCCTGGGCCGCGGGGCTGAGCCAGACACAGCAGCAGAGGCAGCCGGTCGGGAAGTGGGGAGAGCAGGGAACAGGCCGGAGAGAGGGGGCCGTCCACAGTCCCACGCGGTCCCTGCTCCCCCCGGGCCTGTTTCCAGCCTCCGCTGTGCTCTCAGCTCCTCATTCTTCCCGCCGACGCCGTCTTTGCTGATCTCTTTACCTGGCTTTGGAAACTGCAAAGTGAGGTACACATTTTCTCAGCAGCAACAAACTTTATTGAGCACCTGCTGTGTGCAGGCGTGGGGTACCATGGCTATGTGCAGAGGCTATGGGTCCTGGCCCCGGGTGGTCCCAGGCCCATGGGAGTGTCTCAGGGCTGCAGGAGTCCCCAGGAGGCTCTGAGGACACTACCAACCTTCTCCCCAACTCCAGGTCCGAATAAAAACAGTGAGATGACCAGCAAAGTTCCAGCATTTTCCACTGTTGGTTGGTAAATGCTTTTGTGAAATGTCAGATCTCAAATTCCTCCCCTTCTTCATCTTTTTCCTCATTTTGAGAGATGTGGGCTAACAGATACATTATAAAAAATATTAATATTATTGAGGCTAAAATAGGCAACAAGATGTGGTGGCTGAGAGAGGGGGTCTGGTACCTGATTGGTCCAGTTCAAATAATCTTGGGCAAGTTGCTTAACCTTTCTGTGCCTCAGTTTCCCCATCTGTACAATGGGCATCATAAACTTCATCGAATTTTTATAAGGATTAATTTAAAGGAGTCAATACATGCAAAGTGCTTTCTTCCCAAAGTGGCTGGCACGTGGTGAGCCCTAGATAAGTCTGAGCTATTATTATTAACACAACAAAGAAATGCACAGGATTGGGGAGCACAAGGGAAGAGGTCATTCGTTATTAGTGGTAATCAGACACTTCCTGGTGGGCCTGCCCAGTTCACAGGGATGCACTTGACTGTCATTTTCACCTCTAGCAGTCGGTCTCCAGCAATGAGATTGGTACTGCTTGTCCCAGACACTGGCCCAGGCTGGGCCCACCAAGTCCTCCCCTTGGAACTGGACCAAAGAGATGGTCTCTGGAGTGGCCACCCTCCGTCATGCCGAGGCAACACAGTGAAGAAGGTCAGTCCTATGCAGAAAGAAACAGCAACATGAAGCAGGGACAAGGTCCCTGGGTCCTTGGTTTCCGGCCCATTTTGAGTCTGGCTACCTTTATGCCCCCGGGGCTCCGTGGGGCACCCCTGACTCCTTATGCTCCATGCCCATGCTTTGTTTAAGCCCCTCTGAGTGGTTTCTGCTGTGGCCGAGGCGTCTGCATGCCGTGGCCTGCCTTCTCCTGCCTTCTCCGCACCTCTGAGTCTCTGCTCCCTGGAGCTACGGGAAATGTCCACTCCTCTTCCCTCAGCCCAGGCAGGCTGGAGTGAGTTCCAGCTTTGTGCTGTGGTTGAGAAAGGAGACCAGTGGTTGGGAAGGCATTTTCCCTGCCATTTTTTTTTAATTTTTATTTTTAATAGAAACGGGGTCTCACTCTTGCTCAGGTTGATCTTGAACTCCTGAGCTCAAGGGGTCCTCCTGTCTTGGCCTCCCCGGGTGCTGGGATTACAGGCATGAGCCACCGTGCCCAGCCCATTTTCCCTACCATTTATTGAGCACCAACTTCGTCGTAAGGCTTGTCCTGAGCACCTTGGTGCATTATCTCGTCAGCGCAAACGCATCACAATTCGATCTCTATTGCACAGCTAAGAGACTGAGGTTCAGGGAGATTAAGAGATTTGGTCAGCGGGACCCACCTAAGGAAGATGGAGACCTGCCATTCAAATGCCAAGTCTGTGCTCCCGATGTCTTTGTTATTCTACCTGGAGTCCCTGCATGGTATTCCCCCACTCCCTTGCTGGGGGATCTGAGACAAACCCTAGTGCTTGCCTCAGTTTCCTAATCTGCAAAATGGGGCAATAGCATCATTCTTGCCTGTCTGAAGATTATCTGGACCAGCTGATGCAAATCGGGGTGTGTGTGAGTTTTGGAACATCAGTTCATGCTCTACACGCCTAACACCCCTCCTCTCCAAATTTCTTCTTTTCATAGCTTGTTGGCAACTGACGCAAAGCGGATGGAGAGGAAAGAAAGGAGGTCACACGTAAATTGGTCAATTTGAGCAGCTTCACGGCAAAGGCTGGTGTGGGAGAGAGATGCAATTAATCTGAAAAACACAGTGGTTTTTATTTTTAAAAATATGATCCATGGCCTTCCATTCTGTGTGGCTGTGCAGCCATGAGTCAACAGCAGCCTGGCATTTGGGCTCTTCGTAAAGTGCCTCTGACTTTTTTAAAAAAATGAATGGCATTTATCTCTTTTTAATTACAGCAAATGGAAAACAAAATTTACTCATGAGAGGTACATCCATGTAATGGATATATTAGTTAGCAACAAAGAAGAGCAGACAACGGTACAAGCGCCAACATGGATGAATCTCAAAAACTGTTACTGCTGAGTCAAAGAAGTCAGAACAAAAAGAGCATAGGCTGGGTATGGTGGCTCACGTCTGTAATACCCGCACTTTGGGAGGCTGAAGCGGGAGGATAGGTTGAGGCCAGGGTTTGAGAACAGCCTGGACAACACAGCAAGACCCTGTCTCTACAAAAAATAAAAAATAAACAAAAAAGTAGCTGAGCATGGTGGTGTGTGCCTAAAGTCCTCAGGAGGCTGAGGCAGGAGAATCACTTGAGCCCAGGCATTTGAGGCTGCAGTGAGCTGTGATCATGCCATTGCACTCCAGCCTGAGCAACAGAGTGAGACCCCATCTCTAAAACAAACAAACAAACAAACAAAAAACAAGAGTACATACTCTTTTATTCTATTTTATTTTGTCAGCCTCTTTATTTTTTGAGACAGGGTCTCACTTGGTTGACCGGGCTAGAGTGCAGTGGCATCATCACTGCTCACTGCAACCTTAAACTCCTGGCCTCAAGCGATCCTCCTGGCTCAGCCTCCCAAGTAGCTGGGACTACACGTATGCACCACAGTGCCTGGCTAATTTTTTAATTTTTGTAGAGATGGGGTCCCACTATGTTGCTCAGGCTGGTCTCAAACTCCTGGTATCAAGCAGTCCTCCCACCGCAGCCTCCCAAAATGCTGAGATTATATACCTGAGCCACTGAGCTATTTATGTGACATTCAAGAAAGAGTAAAACTCTCTGTAGTGACAGAGGGCAGATCAGGGATTGCTTGGGGCTGGGAGTGGGTGGCTGTATCAACTGCAAAGAACACAGAGAAACTTTTTTGAGGCTGCGGAAATGTTCTATGGCCATGTCTTGATTGAGGTGGTGGTTACATGGGTGTATACGTTTGTCAAAACTTATCAACCTGTTCTTTTAAAATGGATGTGCTTTATGACATGTAAATTGTACTTCAATAACATTGATTTACAAAGGAAAAAAATTTACCTGTATTCCCACCTTTCCAGAGATAACCGCTATTCAAGTTTTGGCATCTGTATGTAAACCAATCAATCAATTGATCGATTGAATGCAAGAAATATTAGTTCCAGAAAAATGCTCAATCCTCTATAATCTTTATGATCTGCCAGCTTAATTATTTGGTGACAGTGAGAAGGCGAGGGGAAGAGGATGGCACTTCATGTTCTCCTGCTGCCTCCTTTGTCTCCTGAAAGCAGAGAAGGTGGCGTGTGCCGCAGGAGTTGTCACACCGCTACCTGGTAGCACGGGCTGCTGAACACCAATCACACGTCTTCTCCTCCCTCCCCACCGATGGAGACTAGGAGAAGAGGGAGAAGGATGTTCGCCAACTTCCTTATACAGGGAAAGTAAACACATTTTATTATTTCATCAGTACATTAAATGCTATTGGTACAGAATGTGTGTTCCCTTATGCTGGTAACTGATGCCTGTCGAAAATGAGCTTTGGGAATGCTCTCCTGGCTGATGTAATTTTCAGGTAGAGTTTTCAGGAACGGGTTCCAGAAAATTCCCCCAAAGCAACAGCACCCAGGGTAGCTACAAAATCGGGACCACTTAGGAACAAATAGTTTTGCTGCCTGCTTTTGGTGCTTGGCATTTTATTACACACATGGATGGCCTTACACCATTAAATAGGCTACAAAAACATGACTTAAAACAGGTTATACCTAATTCTCTCCTATGGGTCCCCGTGTTCCTTGACAGTCTGACAGAGTTGGCTGTGAGTGCGTTTGCTCCCAGACCCCGGAAGTGGATTCAGAGGAGGAGCATGATGGTCCCCAGACTGTGACGTATGGGATGGCTCAGAAGGATGTGGCTGACCCAACAGCAGCTCTGCCAGCTTAGAGGGAGGGAAAAACATCTTCCTTTAAACCAGGGGTTCTCAACTAAGGGTGATTTTGCCTCCAGGTGACATTTGGCAAAGTCTGGAGACATTCTTGGTTGTCACAACTTGGGGATGCTACGAAACATCTGCAGCGTGTGGAATAGCTGCCTGCCACAGTCATCCAGCCCCAAATGGTAACAGCCCCAGCATCGGAAACCCGCTTTCAACCCTGAGGGGATGCTGTATTTTGTGTCTACACCCAGTTGTTGGGCAAATGGGAAAGATTCAGGGAAGTGGACCAGATGGAGGCCCATTGTCGGGGTTGTGTCAACATGGGCTCTAAAGTCACAGTGGTGTGTGACAGCTGACACTCTTAAAAGTGCTTACTCTGGCCTGGGCTATGAGGGAGATATTGATCATTTCATTGAATTTCTGTGACTTGAGAGGAAGGTACTGTGGTGACCTCACTTTGTAGTAAATCAACCAAAGATACACACAGCTGATAAAGGGAAGAGTAAGGAGTTTGTTTTCTTCTTGGTATAGTCTTTTTTTGCAGGGGTGTGTGGCTGGCTTCCACACTTGACTGAGCTCCGTGAGGGCAGTATCTGTGTGTTGGATCCGTAGTACCCGACAAAGCCCCTGGCATCCAAGTAGGAGCTAATAAATAGGTGCTTATGGAATCAAATGAAAGAATGAATGAATGAATGGAGCAAGGCAGTGTAGCTCGGGGGTTAGAACATTGGCATTGTAGTTAGAGCCAACCATTCAACAGACAGCCATTGTGCATTGACTTGGGGCCAGACCCTAGAGAAATAGCAGTAGTGCGCTGTGGCTGACCTATCATAGCTCATGACAGCTGACTGCTAACTTTTTAGAAATTTTTGCAAGCTGGTTGTCAAACAGCCATTAAGAAAAGATCAAGTTATATAAAGTTACAATGAAATAAATTATATTTTTAAAAAAAGGTAATAAAAACTCGTCACTTCCTAATTATTTCACTACACGTTGCTAGTATCTCTGTTCTTGAAGTTATTTATGTCTGTCGTAGGGGTCGCCAAACTTTTTCTGTAAAGGGCCAGGCAGTAAATATTTTAGGCTGTGCAGTCCACGGGCTGAATGTGGCCCCGGTCTGCTGTATCTGTGCGGTGGAAACTTTACAGTGGGAGACATCTCTTCCTAACTCCGTGTTCAGTGACGCATGTTGGTAGCTTGTAATCGGCCACAGTGGTTGTGTTTACACCAGGAAAATTGTCAAATGCTATAAATCAGGGCTTTCCTTTTTTTCGGCAGGCTGAGTCTTGAGCACTTACCAGCACATCATTGCATACGGTGATGAGCAAAACCGGAATGAAGCCTGCCCGCTTGGAGGATACAGTGTGTTGGGGTTTGTGCATCATTTCCTGGGGGGGATGCAAGGAGGGAGCTGCGCACGGGCTGGCAGATCTCCACTGGAGACCAAGCTGAGAGGGGGGAACATCCGCCTGCAGGTGTGGCTGCTGGAAGTGGCTCAGCTCGACCCCTCCTGGGCTGCCCATTGGCCTCGTGCTCTCCTCCCCATCAGGGACTGTGCCACCTCGTCAGATTCCTTAATCAGCAGCCTGGGTGGCAGAGGCGTCTTCCCCTTCTGAGTTCACTCCAGGGGAAACTTTGGAGAACCAGGAGTTGAGACTGTGAGCTCACGAAGGCAGCAGAATCCCCTGTTCACGATGGTGTCCCAGCTCCTAACATGGAGCTTGGTACACAGTAAGCCCTCTTGAACCAGCATGCTCTTGAACCACAGTGCTAGTTCGCAGTGAGAGCAGACCTGGCTCAAACGAGGAGGCACTGCCAGCAAAGAATTCAGAAAATGACAGGTTTCTCTGGTGAACTGGACTTTGTTTGGTGAACGGGCCTGTAGGAGCCCGAGGGGAGTGAAGGCTGCATGAACTGCTGTGCACTTCCTGTTGCTCTGTAAACCTCTTGAGTTCAGTGTTGGAAGGGTAGACTCTCAGGAGCCTGGACCATGCTTTGGAGGGTTCTGGAGTCCCATGGCATTGAGGGACAACTGGGGCACATAGTCCAGCCACAGAAACTCAATGGGCTGGTGTCTCCCACAGAGGGTGGGCAGTGCCAGGGATGGGCTTCTGCTGGAACATGACAGTGGGGTTCAGATTCATTTCTAGGTCAGGAACCCGGGATAATGGGAGGTGAGGACTCTGCTATGAGTGACCTCAC
The DNA here is from genome assembly GCF_020740605.2 of Lemur catta. Classification (NCBI taxonomy): domain Eukaryota; kingdom Metazoa; phylum Chordata; class Mammalia; order Primates; family Lemuridae; genus Lemur; species Lemur catta. The sequence goes on along the minus strand of NC_059147.1, from coordinate 13,340,290 downwards.
TTCTAGTCCTAGAGGCTGGGGACTTGACTATCACAGACTGAGTACTAATGCCATCCCATCTCGTCCTGTCCCAACTTACTAACCCAATCCATCTTGTGGCTGGCACTTTGCAAAGCACAGGGAATATGTGAGTTTGATGATCAATCATTGCATATTTGTTGAGCACCGGCTACGTGTAGACACTGAGCTAGTGCTGCTGTCAACCAGACACTTCTGGTGTCTTGGGGGCTCTATCTCACTGATTTCAAACTAAAATCAAGAAATATTATTATCTAAAGATGACATCCATGGAATCCAACATTTTCTTCCTGAGTGCCTGCTCAAGAAGATGTTACAAAGGAAGACAGTTGTAATGTCTCCCCAAATCCCCATATGAGTGGGAAACACATGGGATTTGAGGTCAAACAGAATCTCAGGTTCAAATCTTGGCTGGATCCTCATAGCTGCCTGGCCCTCAACTTCCCCACCCTTCAGGTGGGGTTAATAATAATTCCTACCTCCTGGGTTGGTGGGGAGGAATAAATGCAAACAAATATGTAGAGTTCCCAGCACAGAACATGGCCCTTGGGGACTAGTGTTGTCCACTCTGCTGGGTTAGGCAGCTCCTGTTCCCAAGCATAGTGTAGTCACTGTGTTTTTACATTGTCCTAGACTCTGAGCTCCATGGTTTGTGCTTGAATCATGAGCTCTGGAGTCAGAGAAACCTGGGCTAGTTAGCTAAGTGAGCCTGGAGAAGTCATTTAAGCTCTTTGTGCCCTCATTTGCAAGAGTGGATAGGGACAGCACCCATGTCATACGGTTGCTGTGAGAAGAAAATGATGTGTGCACACAAAATTCTTAGCACATAGGAAATCTCAGTCCACCGTGGCTATTATAGCAATTATACTACTATTAGTATCAGTGCCTGGCCTGCAATTGGCATACAGCAGGAGCTCAATAAGAGTCTGAACAAATGACCTAATTCCACCCCTTAATGGACTGGGGGTTTCTTGGCCACAACCATCCTCCACACCCAGATCTCTCGGGTTTTCTCCTTCTAGTTTGATGATTTTCTGGAGGCTGTTGAAGTTCTGAGCTTGAAGGAAATGCCAATAAATTGTGGGGAGTCAATGAATTTCTAATTTTGTAACCTGACTGTACTCCCCCTACCCCCTTTTGCCCATGAGGGATGCAGGCTGGGACCTGCCTTCCCCGGCCTGCCTGCCCCCAGCCCTGGCCAGGCTCAGGGGAGAGGGTCCTGGGGGAGCGTCTCCATGCTGTCTGCTCTTGGGAGAGAGGGAGGTGTGAACAATTCCCAGCGCAAGGACGCTGTGGACATTCTGCGGCACTCACGATTCAATTCAACACACGCTGCACACGTTCACGTGTTCACGACAGAGGCACCTTCACTTCACACAAAGGCAACAATCTGGGGGTTTAATGTTATTAGCTGCAGGATGGAACGGAGGGAAGAAAGCCTGGCTGAGGAGCTGGCCATTGGCTAGGTGGCCTTAGGAGCTGCGGCTTGTGATGGCAGAAAGGGAATTTTTCGCTTCCAGGCTGGAGGCTGTGACACTGTGGTTGATTCCACAAAGGCCCTTCCAATACGATTCTCTCCCGGGCTGGTGCTGGGCCTGGGGACCCAGAGAGGAATAACCAGGTCCGAGCCAAGCGAGGGGGTGGCTGTGTTACCTGGGTTCCTAGAAGAGGCTCTGTCCCCAGGGACAGAAGGAAGGAGGGGGCTCTCTCTAGCAGGTGTGAGCAGCCCCCAGGCCAAGGGAACATCTGTCTTATGGCCCCATCTGGCCAGCCTGGTGGGCAGCCGGGGCCACGGCGGAGGTGTCAGAGGTCAAGTGGTCCAGCTTCCCCCCACCCCACCCCAGCCCGGGCCCTCGGGCTGCCACCTGGCCGCACCTGGGCCGTCGTGTCCCCTTGTCTTCCCCCCGAGTCCCGCGGCGGGCGTCGGGGGTGGCGGTCGCTCCGGCCCGCGGGCCGCCCGGCTCAGCACCCGCCTGGGCACCGGCGGGGGCGCGGCCGGAGTGACGTCACGCCCCCGCCCCCGTGGCCCCGCCCATGCCCCATCCGGGCGGGGCGGGCCGGGGCCTGTCGGGGCTCGCCCGCCCTGCCCCCTCCCGGCCGCCCCTCCCGTCGGGCCGCGCCTCCCCCAGTCCCCGCCCGGCCCGCGGACTCCGCCCGCGAGAGGCCGAAACCGCGGCGGCCGCCGCCGTTGCCGCCATTGACGTCAGAGGGGCGGGCACATGACCCCGCGGGGACCAATCGCGCGGGCGCCCAGCGGCTCCTGCCGTCGCTCGGCCGAGCCGGCCCCCGCGGCCCCCGCCCGCCGCACACTCGCCGGGCCGACGCGCAGCCACTCGCACCGTCCACACGCGCGCGGGCGGCGCGGGGCCCCCGAGACACGCCCGCGCCCGCCGCTGCCGCCCCCGCCCCGCCCCGCCCCGCGCCGCCCCCCCCCCCCCGCGGCCGCCGGCCCGCCCCCGCCCGCCCGGTCCCGCGGCCGCGAGCATGCACCCGACGAGCTAGGAGGAAGCGGGAGCCCCGCAGGAAGCGCCCAGGCCGGCCGAACCCGCCGCGTGCGCCGCCCCCGCGGGCAGCGCCCCCTCCCTTGCGGGCTCCCCCAGCCCCACGCCCCCCCACCTTCCTGGGGGGCGGGGGGGTGCGGGCCGCCGGACCCCGGGGCCCCCGCCGCCCCAGAAGCCCCGCGCAGCCCCCGCTCCCCGCCCCCCGCCCCGGCGCGGCCATGGATCTGACCAGCAGCTCGGGCGGCGGCGACCCCCGGCAGATCGAGGAGACCAAGCCGCTGCTGGGGGGCGACGTGTCGGCGCCTGAGGGCACGAAGATGGGCGCCGTGCCCTGCCGCCGGGCCCTTCTGCTTTGCAACGGGATGAGGTACAAACTGCTGCAGGAGGGCGACATTCAGGTCTGTGTCATCCGGCACCCGCGGACCTTTCTCAGCAAGATCCTCACCTCGAAATTCCTGAGGCGCTGGGAGCCGCACCACCTAACGCTGGCCGACAACAGCCTGGCGTCCGCCACGGTGAGTCGCTCTGGCGGCTGCACCCCCGCGCGCCCCTCGGGCCGGGCTGCGCCCCGCGGCCGCCCCTCGGCGCTGCACCTGGAGCCCGGGGCCTGTGTGGCACGGGGGGTGCGGGGGGCCGCGGAGAGCCGGGGCGCCCCGCTCCTGGCCTGCTCCCGGGGCTGGATTTGGGCATCTGAAGCCCACACGAGCCCGCGGGGCTCGGGGGAGACCCTCAGAACGCTGGAGACGTGTGGCCCCCCCCCTAGGCTGGATGTCTGGGGACCTTGTGCCCCGAGCTCTTGTGTTTCTGATGGCGGGGGCTTTGGGATCGACCCCGGGCTGGGCCCCGATGGTGGTGGGGGTTCCCTCTCTGGAAGCCCGTGGCCCATCTGGATCTGAGCTGGAGGAGAAAACAAAACACGACCCAAAAATTAAAAAAAAAAAAAGCAAATCAAAACCTCAAAACCCCCAAGCCCCAAGAATTTCCAGAAGCTGGTTCCTTTCTTAGCTTTACCCGTCCTTTATTCTTTTTCCTTCCTGGGGCTGGCAGGCGAAACTGGGTGCTTCCCTTTCTGAAAATCTCATTCGCACATTGGGAGGTGGAAGTGGAGGGGGAGGGGGCCGTGGGCCTGGAATATCTCCAGCCCGAGGGGGGGTCGGGTTCTCTGTGGAGCCTGGTTGTGGAGCCTTGGTCTCGCATTGTCTGTGGAGTGTGTGTATATACGTGTGTTTTGCTGCTGGAGGTTTTATTTGGTAATTGTTATTGTTTTTAAATATATGGCTAGGACTGGGTCAGCCGGATGAGATGGAGAGGAGAAACCATTGATCTGTTTCTGAAATCCAATCTGCAAATGGTGGCCTTCTTCATACGTGGAGAAAGACAGCAGTGGTGGGGGGGTGGGGGTGGCGGGTAGGAGCCTGAACAGGATGCTTTGTGTTTTGAAACAAGGACAGTTTCAAATACAGCTGGTGGCTTGGGCCTGAGCCTTGCTGTGGGGGTCCCATCCTCTTTGGAGAGGTGGCCTGTCCTCCCCAGAATGTACACGGCCCCCTGGGGCCACCGTGATCCTGTTTACTAAGCGCAGTGGGAGGGGGGCAGAACCCAATGCCTGCCCACACCTGTGCCAAGAAAACCCAGCCAGGAAACAGGGTGTCGCTTACATGGCATGTCACAAACGTGTAGCGTGTGTAGACATTTCCCCAGCATCCGTGTTCCCTTGGCGGTGTGTCACAGGCCATGACACATGCTCCAAGGAATGGGGAGGGGGAAAAGTTAGCCGAAGAATCCTACTCTTTGAATCAGCCCCCCAGCCTCCACCCCAGAGCATTGTACACACGAGGACTTTTATTCTGAATTTGGGGTCTGACATGCTTAGAGCACCTATTTTCTCTTTCCTGTGGGCACGTTGGTGCAATGTCTGCAAAGACTCCTTTCTCGGGGAGGGATTGCTGGTTGCCGGGAGGCCGCCCAGTCCCGGTGTCAGGCTGGTGCATGTTCTTAAACAAACCCGTCCCGCGCCACAGGCCTCAGCATTCAGCTTTTCAATTGATGGAGGGAGAGAGAGTCTCAGAAAATTGGCCAGCACAGAGTGTTTCAGATTCGGGGAGGAACTGGTGACCTCGGCACCTCCTGCCTGGGGTCTGGAGTCCCCAGATCTGGCTTCACAATTTTCACCTGGCTCAGGGGCACTTTATTGGGCTTAATTTTTGTTCTCCCATATCTCAAAATGAAGGGGAATTGAGGAGGGAGAATGGTTGGGAGGGATAGTGACCTGCCATGGGAAGGACAGGCCGAGGGCCCTCCCCCGCACCCCTGGGAGTTGCCAGGATGAGTCCCCTGCTGCCAATGTCCTCGGTTTGGGGGAAGCCAGCTCTGGAGACTGAGGCCCCCAGCTTACCTGCAGTTGTTCAAGAGGCATGTCTGAGAAGGAGGGAAAGGGAGGGAAGACTTAAGCAGCCTGAGGCCCCTTGCCCACCATGGCCAGCCAAGGTGGGTGGCACCTTAGGTAGCTTGGGCCTGTCTGGAGAGCACCTGCGATCTCCAGTACTGGGACGGAGGGTCGTCCATGCTCTGGCGTTAGGAAATGTGGAAGGAGGAACTACAAGGAAGTGTCCAATGGACTGGCATAATTCCCTCTCTACTGCCTTTCGTCACCAAGCCCCGTAGGCAGGGGGTGTCCTGAAGTCTCGTGCTTGCTCCATGGTGGGCTCCAGAGGGGGCAGGGCTCTCCCTGCCAGGGCCTGTGAGCATGACGGCGGGGCTGCTCGGAGCCGGCCTGGCTGGAACAGTGGCCTCCAGGGCAGAGGTGGGGTTGGGCCTGCCACCAGGGACCTTGTCCCATCGTGAGACACCTGGTTGGTGTCCAGGCTCTCGGGGAAGCAAAGGAGCCCCTGTGGGGTTTCCCTGAGGCCTGGGCATTATGTAATCTGTCTGCATTTTATAGTGCTGCCGAAGCACTGTATTGAGAAATATTAGCCCAAATGAAACAAAGGTGAATTGGAGGGCAGCTCACTACAACAGAAAGCCTTTGCAGCCCTGTGGCTTTGTCGTAGCCCCTGGCCCAGCCTTCAGCTGCCGTGTATCAAGTATGTTTCATATAGGGTCGTATCCTATCATGAAATGAGCATTATCCATATTTTAAGCTGTCTACACAGACCAACTCAGAGCCATCCAGTGAATAGTTGGTTAATTGTATGGGCTTCACGAATAAGACACAGAGTGATTGATCTGCATTCAAACCAATAAACAAAGCAAATAATCTTTTTTTGCCCAAACCAGTTTTGGAAACTGTCTACACTGATCCAGTTAACTGAATTCTAAGAAATTAAGACCAGGCTTCCAGGACCACGGCTATATCAGGCTGGGTTACAAGCGTACTGGGGCTCCTGCTCCCACCTGGCACGTAATTTCAGCTGGGTTCACCCCTTAGGCTGGACCTGTCTTGGTTCTCTGCTAGGGAGATCCACAAAGGGGCCTGATGCTGTGGCCTCAGCCTGGGGTCCAGGGACCTGACACCCCTCCAGGTTGTCTTAGCCCGAGGAGCCAACTTTGCCTTCTGTGGGATCAGGTTGGAGCTTGCCCTGCCCCTCGTCTCCTGGGCCGGTTACTGATTAAGTCTTTGCGGAGCCAACAGCGTGCCTGACATGGCTTGTGGCAGCGGCCAGGTTTGATGCACCCTGTACTTGGAGACTTTGGATCCGGAATGCTGGTGAACAAAGGAGGAAGCACACAGGCAACAGTGACCCGGCTGACTCGGGAGGGGAGACGGGGAGGCGTGGGGGACCCAGACCACACCTAGGAAGGGCCCAGCTGGTCGGTCAGGCTGTGGCCTGGACATGGCGCCTCATTCCCCTTTTGTATCCAGACTTCCCGGTCCGTGGCCTCCCTAGCTCTTCGCAGCTGTTAACCCGGGTGTCGGTTGTATCGATCACGGGGAGTTCTGCACAGGCAGTTAGGTTCACCAAGACCAGAATCCATTTTGCTGTTCTCATCCCCGGGTTGAATTTGATCACCTGCTAGGCATGTTTGTCTGCGGCGAGGGCTTTGTCTGTAGCCTTTGTTTCCCCTGCACCAAAGAAATACAAATATGCCACTTACCTTTTATTTCATCTTACTTTTTAAAAAATGTGGCACGCGGTGTTTTAGAATGGTGGGTCTGGTCAGAAAAGTCCTTTATTCGTTTACCAAACAGGGGTTGGGGCACAGGTGACAGCAGGTTCTTTATTCTCAAGCCATAATTCATCAATGGCTTGTTTCTACATTTTCACCACTCTGCTGTTTGATTGAAATGTTTCCGGGCATCTTGTCACGGGTAGGAAAGAGAAGCCACCTTAATTCTCATCAGTTTCTTTAGTCTGGTGTTTTCTTGGTGGGGGGGTGGTGTCAACCATCTTCTGAACCCGGCTTTGTTTAGCAAATGCTTCCTGAGCACCTACTGTGTGGCACGTGCTGAGCTGAGGGTTGCACATCCAGATGGTTGGTTTCTACTTGAGACTAGAGATCTGTGTCCTCCAGGGTACTCACAAATCCCATGGCAGCTCATCTGTGTGCGTGCGCACGCGTGTTAATTGTTTTTTCATTTCTGTCACATACACCCCTCCCCAGTGGCCCACCCTTCCCGCCTTTGATTTATTTGATGTTTTTTTGTGGCAGTTAGTAAACACGAATCTTCTTTCCTTTGCATGCTAATTGTCACAGAAAGATTTTGGAGTATATCACATTTATTTCCTAGACAACTTGTCTGACTGGAGATGGTAGAGGGGAGGGGTGGAGACAGGAGAGGAGAAAAAGTCAAAATTCTCTGTGAAATAGCGCACGTGGTCTGCCTTCCCCAGGCTGTAGTACGCAAGTGTGTTTTAAGGAGGGAATAAGTTTTGTTGCTGCCACTTGCCCGGTGCCGTCTGAGATGTCCTTCTTGGCCGTAGTGACGTTGTGCCAGCGCAGGGAGAAGGGATCTCACTGCACGTGGCTGTGCCCTCCTCCTGGCTGGTGATGGAGGCGGTGGGTGCTGCAGGCTTGGGCTCCTCGGCCCACAGGTGGCTTGTGTGCCGGCCCCACCAGCTCCTTTGCGCCTCACCCAGCAGTGGGAGAGGGCACTTTGGGGTCACTATCCTGGGCAGGGCTCAGGGGGAACCTGGTGGCAGCAGGCAGTGTCCTGAAGACAGAGCTGTCTCAGGGCACCTCACTGCTGGCCTTGGGGTGGGAGGCTGGCCTCTCCTCCAGGCCGGCCGGGGCTGACTTGTCCTAAGGGTACCCAGCTGGTGTTCTGTGGAATGGACATTTGCAATGGTGGAGTTACGCCTTATCTTAAAGCAGTAAATGAGATTAAGGGAGGCGGCCAGGGGTAGGGTGTCCCCGCTATGGGCCAGACAGACTTGGGCTTTGCTGTCTCATGGCACTGGCTCTGGGTTCCGAGGGTACAGCTCCCTGGCTGTGTGTCTGCCAGCACGTTGCTGACCCTCACTGGGCCTTGTTCTCCATCTGTAGGGCACCCCACGCATAGAGTTGCTGAGAGGATTGGAGATAATTCAGTAAGCACCTACTAGTACAGCCAGTAGCACATAGTAGGAATGGAACAAGTGACCAGCATTCCAATTCCTGTTTTCCTGATTGCCGTGATAGAGCTTCGTGAAATTCTGTACAAATGGGAGAGATTATTGCTATTTAAAGATGGGCAGTCTCCAGAAGAGAGTCTCTAGAGATGAACAGTGCATTTGGGAAAGTTAGGGGTATTTAGCAGATGTCATACATATGAAGGCAATGAAATTGTTGCAAGCAGTTTAAGAAAAATTCCTCAGGGGGCACAGTCTAGTTTCTTTTAAAAAAAGCAACTTTTTTTTTTTTTTTTGAGAAAATGAAAACAGTCATGCATGCATCAGATAAATTCAAATAGTACAACAAGGCACATACTGAGAAATAAGGCTTCTCTCTTACCGTACGCCCCCACGGTGGCTAATGCTGCTGCTGCTTTCTGTGTGTCCTCGGTGGCCATTCCAGACGTGTACACACAGCTCTGCCCTGTTTTGGAGATCATTCTAGATCTGTGCACGTGCAGCTGCCCTGCTCTTTCTCGCTGCTGCCTAGCGGTCCGTGGGAGAGGCGTGCCGTAGTAATATGAGGAGGCCGTCCCCCATCGATGGGCGTTTAGGTTAAGCCCAATTTTTTGCTATTTCAACCAAGACACTTTCTATTTTTATTTAGTGGAGTTGCTTTTATTTTGATAATTTGGATTTTTTCCTCTCACTTCTTTGGGAGAGAGAGCTGAGCCTCTCTTCAAAGAGGGAAGGGCAGTGTTGCCGGGAGTCATGGCTGCCTGGAGTCGTGCTTTGGCCTGGCTAAATGTCACCAAGCAAGGAACCCCCTCAGAGGGTCTGAATGAACACAGGGGAACAGGGGGCTCTGACGAAGACATGCTGCCCTCTCCCCACAGGACAGGGTCTGAGCAGCTCCACCCGAGGGCATCGTTTTTATCCCAGACTTCCTGCTTTCCCCAGGATGGAAGCCAGGCCCCCGGCCCCATGGTGGAGAAAGAGAGGAAGTGAAAATCTCTCTTCCTTGCTCTGGCTGTGGGTATGAGCCACCCGGTGTATTCAACAGGCACTGAGGGAGGCTGAGTGCATTTTGAAAGGAAGCTTCGCTTACATCAGCAGAGCCCCAGTAAAGGGTGGTGAGACGTGCGCGTGCACGTGGGGGAGGTGTTTGCTGTGTGTATGAGGCAGAGGGGATGGCAGAGAAAACATTTCTGGTATTGAGATTGTCCTCTGTCTTCAGGAGCCATTTCCTTACCCCTGCCACGTGCGAAACGTTTGCGCTGATGTTTGGGGTGTGCAGTGAGGTTGCAGGAGGAGAACATGGTCAGACGCAGGGCAGTGGGGTAGTGAGGACGTGGGCTTTGAAATCAGACAGGCAAGCTCCAATCCTGCCTCTGCAGCTTCCCAGCTGGTGGCCTTAGGCAGGTCACCGAACCTCTGTCCTTGTCTGTAAAGTGAGGATCTCGGGGACTTCCTTTCAGCACTGGTGTCAGGGGTGAGTCAGGTAAGGCATGGCAGCTCCTTCGGGCCTTCAATCAACAGATAGATATCGCCTTGCCAGGCACTGGGAAGAAACTGCGACCCTGCCCTGGTGGAGCCTGTGTTGGTGGGGGTGAGTGACAGACAGTAAATATAACATCTGTGACAGGGAGAGTCAGGCTCAGTGGCTTGAGTCTGTAATCCCAGCACCTTGGGAGGCTGAGGTGAGAAGATAGCTGGAGGCCAGGAGTTCAAGAGCAGCTGGGGCAACATTGCCAGACCCCGTCTCTTAAAAAAAAAAAAAAAAAAAAAAAAAAAGCTGGGCAAGGTGGTTGGGGAGCGGCAGGATCGTTTGAGTCCAGGAGTCCGAGGCTGCAGTGAGCTGTGATCATGCCAGTGCACTCCAGCCTGGGTGACAGAGTGAGACCTTACCTCTGAAAAATAAATATATTAAAAAAATCTGTGAGGAGGTCATGGGTAGAACAAAGCAGGCAGATGGGTAGGGTTAGCAGGAGGTGGGAACTGGGAGCTGCTGCTGGGCCAGGTGGGCAGGGAAGGAAGGATGTTGATGTCTGGGCGAAGAGCACTGCAGGCAGAGAGAACAGCAAGTGCAAAGACCCTGAGGTTGGATCCTACTTAGACATGGCCCAGCGAAGTGGCTGGTACCTGTTAGTGCTCCATAACTGTTAGTTTCCTTCCCTCTGCTCTCCAGGAGCTGTTAGCATCTATTAAAAAAAGGGGTGAGCACCTAGAATATGCTGAGTGCTGGGCACACAGGTGGCACCATGCCCCATAAAACTTCCATTCTAGGGCTTTTGTTGTATGTTTTTTCTTTCTTTTTTTTTGAAACCTGGCTCCCTCCCAATGAATAATGAAGGAATAGCTTTGTAGCAGTGCTTTAAGAGACTCTTAAATTGCAAAGCCCAGCAAAACTTTTAAAAACTAGCTCCCTTTGTCCATAACTAGGTTCAAAGGATCCTAGGATCTAGAACACACTAATGATCTAACTCACCTCTGGCTTTGCTGGTGGGCACGAGGTCAGGGGAAGCGTGTTGCCCAAAGACCCTTACAGATGACTCAGCAGCCCATCTGGGGTTCAGACCCACACTCTGCCTTCCACACTGCCCTGTGTTCATGGCTCTACTGCTTCGAAGCCATCATCAGAAATAATGGTATGGTGAAAGCCACTAAACTGATTAGGCTGGCTGGGCTCTCTTTGGACGGGAGCAGCTGATCTGCATTCTGCAGTCCCTGAGTGGGTGGAAGTAGAGGAATCAGACAGGGAAACAGGCTTCCTGTGGGCAGGGCTGGCTGAATCCAGCTCAGGTGTGGTCATCTGGAGAGGGAAGACAACACCGGAACTGCTGTGAGCTTCTTTGGCATCCTGGGCCAGGCCCGGGCTCCTGAGAGGTCCAGTGGAGCTGGAAGTTAGAGCCCACAGTCTGGGCAGACCAGGCCCGGCTTCCCTGCCTGCCATTTTGGCTCCCTCTGACCCGGGTGAGTCCATGGTGCGTGCTAGTGTAAGACGCGGTGGGGAAGTGGAACCGTGGGTGCGGAAGGTCTCATGTGTTAGCCAAGGGGGCAGGCTGCCGTGACAAACAGCTCCACATCTGGGTGGCTTCATGCGGCTCAGTTCTTTCTCACGCCACGGTCCAGTGTGGTCTCCAGAGGGTTCTGCCTTACTTGATCATGTGGGTACTTGGGTGGCTTCGTCTGTGTCCTGGCTCTGCCGTCCTCCCGGTCCTCCATTTGGCGGGGATGGGGAAAGAGTGAGCCCCACAGACAAGCAGGTTGTAGTCTGGCCAAATTGATGGGTCAGAACTCAGACCTGTGGCCACACCCCAGTGCAGGGGGGCTGGGAAGTGTGCTTTAGATGTGTGTCCAGGAGGAAGAGGAGACCATGAGATTGATGACTGCTCCCACCCTGGGGCCCCCAGGATCCTTGGGACATAGCCCTGGGCCTTGAGATCCCCAAGTACAAAGAGGAGAACTGCTTCCCTGGAAGGGAAATGCAGACCACGTGGTCTCCTCCAGTGCCAGGGCTTGAGGTTGGTGGCGGGTCCGCCAAGCTTGCAGTCTGCCCCGGTGGGGAGTAAAGTAGGATAAGCAAATCTGTCGTCAGAGGTGGACCTACATGTTCCTGATCACAAGGACATTTATTGTATACCTACTGTGTGTCTGGCACAGTACTCATTTAATTTTCATGGCAGTCCTATGGGCTTATTACTATTATTCCCATTTTAGAGATGCTATGATGGAGACTCAGATGAGGAGAATTGGGAGGAGGAAGACTTGAGAGTCAAAGCCAGGTCTGACCCCATGCTTGTGTGTGTCTGTCCCTCAGTGTGTGTGCACCTGTTGGATACAAGTAGTTATTTCAGCCTCCTGGAGAAGCATCTTAGTTAGAAATAAGTGGGCTTATCCGTTTAGGGTTTGCCAAGGTTTGGCAGAAATTCCTTGGTGAATTTGTCAAGTAGGCTCAGGGAACTGCTGTTAGAAAGTGAATGTCAAGTATTTGTAGAGGGTAAGCATCAGGTGCTAAGGTTATAAATTGAATACTGGATACCATGTGTGCAGAATGAACGCTCCCAGGTGCTGCACTGGGGAAGTCAGACACACTCCTTCTCAAGGGGTTGCAGTTGAATGGACCTATATCATTTTTTAAATTTTTTATTTATTTATTTTTTTCTGAGACAGAGTCTCACTCTCTTGCCCGGGCTACAGTGCCATTGCGTCAGCCTAGCTCACAGCAACCTCAAACTCCTGGGTTCAAGCAATCCTGCCTCAGCCTCCCGAGTAGCTGGGACTACAGGCATGTACCACCATGCCTGGCTAATTTTTTCTATATATTTTTAGTTGTCCAGCTAATTTCTTTCTATTTTTAGTTGAGACGGGGTCTCGCTCTTGCTCAGGCTGGTCTCGAACTCCTGAGCTCAAACGATCCTGCTGCCTCAGCTCCCAGAGTGCTAGGATTACAGGCGTGAGCCACCGCACCCGGCCTTAATGGACCTATATTATTAATACAGTCATACACTGTGGGGCAAAGCACACATCCTTAAACAGGTGGACGTCCTGTCCTGCTGTTTGGAGGGAGGAATGGAAGCGGGCACAGGGATGGGTGGTTTCAGGAAGGACTCCTTCGTGGGCGAGATCCTTCTGGACGGACAGAGGTGGGATTGAGACTGATGGACGTGGGTTGGGGGGCATGGGCAGAGGCCACAGTGGGCAAAGGGGCAGGCCGGAGCGGCGGGCCGCGTTCTGGGAGGTGGGCACCGTAAGAGAGCGTAGGATTTGAAGACAGAGGTCGGGTCGCCTCCTATTGCAGAGTGTACCAGCGCACGGTGATGAACGCTGGTTCCCAGACTATGTTCAGATGGATGGTGGTTTACGATGCGGAGGGACTGGGGACCAGCCAGGCAGCCAGGAGCCCGGGGTGCCACTGAGTGGAAGCTTTAGGAGTACAGGGATCTCTGAGTCACGAGGGCCAGGCAGTTAGTCACAGCAGTGACCATGCAGCGGCCACTCACGTGTGATCAGTGTTTCCTTTCGCCAGGCGCTGCGCTGGGCGGGTTGTACCGGTGACCCATATAACCCAGTAAGGTACTGTTCCTCTTTCCATTTTACAGATGAGGAAACTGAGGCAGTGCCTCTCCGCAGACGTTCTCTGGATGAATGAATGGTTGGGTGGATGAACAACCTGCCTAGTTGAGAGGTCCATCCTGTTGAAAGGGAAGGGCAGCACACATTCAAATCTCTACCCTCCCTTCCCTGTGACCCTGTGTGCCTCTGGCCCTCCCTATGGTGGCATGTCACACTGTTGCCTTCCTCCAGGGCTGCTCCTTCCTCCAGAGTGAAGGAGAGTGTGTGTATAGCGTCCCTGACACACTGCCCAGCACGTGGTTTGTGCAGCCAGCTCAGTGTGGTACCAGCCCCAGGGTTCCTGGCCCACCTCCACAGCCCATGAAGAGTGGCAGTGTTAGTGCCAGGCTGCTGGGCTCGGCCTGGTGAGGTCCTGGTGGGCGCTCCATCCCTGGTGCTCTCTGACTCTGAGTCCCAGGCCTGGGGCCTCTGCTGGGAGCTCTGCAGGCTCACAGGGCTCCCCTTCCTGAACCTTCCCTTCCTGGAGGCCCAGCCCCTCCCTGGGCTCTCAAGAAGGTGGTCCCGTTGGGCTGCAGCCTAGGCCAGGGGGATGGTTGGGCCCCTTCTAGGTGACACAGGAGTGGTGCTCTGCCTTGTGTCTGCAGTGGCGGAAATGCAGTGGGCTCACGGGACTGCCCCATTGGAAACGGGAACAGTGACATGCTGACATCTGTCTGTTGCTTTGGTTTCATGACCCTGTGACTGAGGCTTGCTTCAGGGGTGGGAAAATGAAAGAGCTTGACCTGTCCAGCAGGCCCATGCTCCTGGGCTTGGGGATCCCAGCAGGGCCAGCCAGAGCCCAGAGCCAGATGTATGTGGTCTAAGGTGGAGTAGAGGTGACTGCGGGACAGTAATGATCATTCCCTCCAACTGTCTTGACTCCGTAGACGTATTGTGCACTTAATCCTCATGTCAGCCCCATGAGGAGGTGGGAGGGAAACTGAGACCCTGACGGTTTAAAGCTTGTACAACTGGGACCCAGGCGGCCTGGCTCCAAGAGTCACGATGTCTCCTTGGTGGAGCTCGAGCGCAGGAGCCCCGGCAGCATCACCAGCCAGCAGCGGTAACAGCAGCTAACACTTGCATAACGCTTGCTGTGTGCTGGGCACTGCTCTGAGCCCTTCATGGAGGTGAGCTCTTGTTTAATCCTTGTGACGCCCCTGTGAAGCGGTGCTGTCATTGTCCCCATTTTACAGAGGAGCAAACTGAGGCTCAGAGAGGCAAGGTCACTGCTTACTCAGCTTGTAATGGTGGAGCCAGCATTTGAACCCTGGCTGTCTGGCTCCAGAGTATCACTGTGTGGCCAGCGAGCAGGGTTTTAGTGCTCAGAGCAGAGTGTCAGAAAGGCCCATGTGGCCAGATGGTTCCGTGCTGAAAGCAGGGCCTTGCAGAAGAGCAAGCGTGTGGGCAGAACAGAGGGATCCACCCTGCATGGAGCGGGGCCCTCCTGTCCTGGGAGCTTCCTGGTGCCCAGCAGCATGTAGCGTTGGCATCTTCCTGCAGACCCGTGTCCGGAAGAGCCGTGGCGGAGGTTTGCTTCTCCTCTGCCCCTTGTTAGTCTTGGGGTAGTCAGCTCAGCTCTCGGAGCCTCAGCTTCCTCACCCGAGATGGCCTGACCCGGAGGGGCCGCTCTGATGGAGCTGGCCGCGATGACTTGACCGCAGTGAGCATGAAGTGCAAAGCCCACCGCGCAGCGGGCCGCCCGCCCTGCCTGCCGTCTGGGCCCAGCTCTCCCGCGCCTGGGAGCTTTGGCACAAACCTCTCCTTTCTGCTTGGAACACCGGTCCCCCCCTCCCCCTTGGCCCCCTTGGCCTTCCAGGGAGGGCCACCTTCCCCGGTTGGAGCCAAGACAGCGCTTCCCCAGCTGGGCGGCCCAAGGGAGCCTTTGCCCGTCCATGTCACCAAGTCACCTCCCCACTTGTAGAAACAAAACTAAAATGATCACACAGGGATGATAATGATCTTATAAAAATTAAAGAAGGAAAAAAATTCCCCCAGTATCCCACCACCCGGAAATCACCCGTATTAACATATGAGACACGTGCACACAGGGAGCAGTATTGGGTCTTACCGGGCAAGCCTAGCTCACCAGATGCCAGGATGTTTTCCCCAACAGTTGTGACAACCTACAACGTGTAAAAAGCAGACACTGTCCCATGTCCCCCAGGGGCCACGTCACCTTGGGCGAGGACCACTGTGTTCTTCATTTAATCGTCATACCCACCCCATGAGGTCCGAGGTCCGGTTTTCTGGAGCAGGCACGGGCTGCCTGGGCTGCCGTCCCACCCTGCCCCGCAGTCACCTTTTCTCTCCAGAACTGGCCTAGAGGGGCCACGAGGAACTGTGTGGGGGCTGCAGGGGCCCCAGCCCATGTTGGCACCGTGTGGGGCCAAGAGCTGGTGGGCCGCGACACCCTAGGCCCCCAGAAGGAAATCCCGCCTGGTTGGGTTTGATCCCTCCCAGCTGACCCCCTCCCCCACTGTCCCTGCCTTTACCCTGATGACTCAGGACTTCAGAGATCTGGGTTGTTGAAAAGGGGAATTGCATCATGCCAATAAAAAAGAGAGAGGAAAATTAGCATTAGAAAGTTTGGGTGTAAGGAAAATGAGTTTGAAACCTGTTTCTTGCATCCTGTCATCCTGTCTCAATTGAAGCAGGTGTTTTATGGGGGGTGGTTAGAGGGTGGAGCGGAGAGGGAGTGGCTGGGGTAGGGAACCTACTCCCTGGTGCTTCTGAAAAGGCCTGCATCGGCTAGACCCAAGCCCCACCCAAGGCCGTGCAGTGAGTCCCTCTGCTTTTTGGAGCTAAATAAACCCCATCACCGGGAAAGATATTAAAAAGGAAGGTTCTGGAGTTGTGTGTGGGTCCTGCCAGCAGTTTTGGTGAAGGGGTATGGGGTGTTGGGCCAGGGAGCATTGCAAATATGAGCAGTCTGGGGGCTCTTCTGATGCCCCCAGCGGTAAGCAGGGTGCCCTCTGGGCCGACACAGCCCTAGTAGGGGGCGAGGCCAGGGGAGCCGATCTCAGCCCCCACCACCCCCAGCTGGGGCTCCTGGGTGGGGGCCCACCCCGCCCAGCCAACCTGAGCATCCTCTAAAGGGTCTGCCCCGCCAATCGGGGAGCAGGAAACGCCTTGCCTCCACTAGGAACCCGCATAGTTTCCCTGCTTGGCAGGAGCTGGAAGCCTTAAAGACCCTGCCTGCCCAGGTCAGTCCTTCCCTAAAGGTGGTGAAGAGTACTGGCCAGTTTCTTTTGAAACCAGACGTTTCATGCGAGGCCATTTCATCAGGGGTGTGATCCGGCTCTCAGTTTCCTCCTCTGGAAGCGAGGAGGGGAGAACACCAGTGCCCACCCTCCCAGGTTGTCCTGAGAATAAAGGAGACGGTAGACGGGAAGTGCTCAGCGGCGTGTGGACGTACGGTAAGTGCTTGGGAAATGTTTGCTGCTGCTGCCACCAGTGCCATTGTTATTGTGGCTACCGCTTCTGCCCATGCCCAGTTCCTGCAGGACTGTGAACTTGAAAGCAGGGTTTGGGTTCAGTTATGCAGGAATATGTCAATACAGTCCTTTCAGTGCCCATCGTGGATAGGGGACCTCGGGGCCACAGGCTGTGAAGGGACAGAAAAGTCTCACAGTTTTCTTGGAAACACTTGCCCTGTCTGGTGACCTTGGAGTCAAGGGAAGCTCCTGTAGGGCATGCCCGTGACCCCTTGCTGAGACCCCAGGCACCGGCATCTGGAATGGGCCCCCAGCCCCTGTCCTAACCCCAGCCACCAAGTTCCCGACCTGAGTGAGACGGAAACCCTCTGTCGGGAGGTTTAAGACATTATTGGTGGTTTTCACCTCAGCTTTCAGCAGCAGTGCTTGGGAAATAAGATTTTGATCTCGGAAAATATGATTTAAAAACAGAATTGAAAGTCGCTTTTATTTTCTAAACGATATTGCCCTTGACACATTCACTGCATCCGACTGGTGGCCTCGGTGTGAGCGCACCCGGGGGAAGTGCTCGCAGCTGTTTTAGGGACGTCCACCCCGGAGGGGGCTTTCTGCCTGTAATCCCCCGCTTAGGTCTGCGAAGACCAGGGCCCCTGCTTTAGACAGAGCCTGGGAAGCAGCCCCTCTCTTTTGGGACAGCTCGCTGTGTCATCTCAGCCTTGCTCACGCTGTCAGGAGGTGACCTGGTTTACCTGCTGCCAGGTAGAGGGGTTTCTTCCTCCCAGCCCCGCTCGGCCCACTTTGGAGGGCCGTAGAGCAGGCCCAGCAACCCAGGTGGCTTCTAGAGCTCTGAGTCCAGTCCTCTGCCCACCTCCTGGTGTTCCGCAGTGGGGGCGGGAAGCTCCTTGCCTTCCTGATGGATGAGGCCCCCTGTGGAGCCTTCTGAGAGGCGGGGTCTGGCTCCCCTGGCCACCCCAGGGTCAGCACAGGGTCTTGTGCATCTCCCTCTGCCTCGGGACCTCCTTTCCCCTCACTGCTCTGGAAACCCCGCCCTGTGTCAGCAGGCCTTGAGCCCTCTGGCTTCCCAGTGGGTCTGGCCAGTGCAGAGCCTGCGGGGGATGGCGGGAGGAGGAGAGTGAGTGGGGACATTTATTCCCCTGGCTTGCATCCTTCTGGTTGCCATGGGTGGGCAGAATCTCTCAGCCACGCCTCTGTCATGTCACCCCTTCTACCCAGGTTTCTGTAGCTGGGCCTTCCCATGTCCTGTTGGGCCTAAGGGTAGGAACACACGGAGGAGAAAGGGCATGACCAGCTGTCCTG
Organism: Lemur catta; assembly: GCF_020740605.2. Lineage (NCBI taxonomy): Eukaryota > Metazoa > Chordata > Mammalia > Primates > Lemuridae > Lemur > Lemur catta. The sequence goes on along the minus strand of NC_059147.1, from coordinate 13,322,371 downwards.
CTTGCCCAGGACTGCCCCAAGTTTTGCACTGAGAGTCCTGTGTCCCAGGAAGCCCCTCAGTCCCAGGCAAACTGGGACAGTTGGTCACTCTAGGTAGAAAAACATCTCTTGCACTTTCCCTGTACTCCGCCTACACCTTAGTATATTGTCCTTTTGTTAAAATTTCCTCAAATTGCACCATTTTGTGTCTGCCATCTGTTTCCTCCCAGGACCCTGGCTGATACACCAGGAACTCGAGGAGAATGGAGTTGTTTTCAGAGCCTCCTCCCTTTAGAGTTCATAGTAACCAAATGGGCATAGTGCTAAACATGGGAAGAAGAGATGAATCTCTTGTACTTGGACTTTTTTCTGAAAATCTCACCCCTTTGAAGAAAAATGGTGATGTTCATGATGATCGTGGCCCTTTATTTGCCCACTTATTATAGGCTCGCTCTTGAGAACTTTGATGGACTATTGTGTTTAATTATTATGAAGTTTTTCTAGGTTGAAGGAAACTGAGGCTTAGAGAGGTGAGGTTGTTTGCCAAGGCAAGAGGTCCAGCTAGGGTTTGAACCCAGTGGAGCTCCCTGCGAGGTTACCACGCTCACTGATGAAGTGTTTTACAACCAAGGCCAAGCCAGACCAAACCCACTCTTTTGCAGCGTCTGGCATGGATTGGGTGTCTTGCTGGGTGTGCAGGCCGTGGATCTGATGTTTCCCCTTCCTCCCTTGTTGCAGGGCTGTGAGCACAGAGCACGGCAGGACTGGCTGGGCGGCCAGTTTGTCTTGGCTAAGTTCAGCTAATGGTCCGTGCTGGAAAATGTTAGTCTATTTTTCCTTTTCCATTTGCCCCTTCCCCCCTTTTAACTTTTATGATTAGAATCAAAGCCAGCCAAGGTTGCAAGAGAACCTGCAGGTCAGCTGGTTCTGGGATGGCAGATACAGACACATGCTGCTGCTCCTTCTTGCCTCACCCACATAGACACTGCCAGTCCATGCTGGCATAGTCGGTCTTCCTAGCGAGCCCAGAGGCAGCCACTACCAATCAGTTCTTGGCATGCAACGGGAAGCCTGTTTGCCATTCCTGACGTAGTCCAGCCTCTCCCACTGTATAGGTTAGGAACGTGAGGCCCAGAGTAGTTAACTGTCCCTTGGGGGGCCACTGGGGATGTGGCGCCTTCTCCACACCAGGGTGCTCGCTCTTAAGAGATGACTTTGGGTTAAAAGTCTGTTGTTTAGGATAGAGCTTGAGCCCATCCTTCGAAGTGAGGTATCATAAGAATGGAAAAACACACACCACGTGTACTCGCCATCAGATTGGTACTAATTGATCAACACTAAGGTGCTCACATGCTAGTGATATTCACTGGGTGCCCGTCAGGTGGTGGGGGGTGGGTGAACTCACCTAATGGAGGTAGAGCGCACCGTATGGGGGAAGGGCAGGCTTGTAGCGCTGGCTTGGGCGAGGCAAAGGCATTACAAGTAACCAAAATGTTTGTATCCCCATAGTATTCTGAAATAAAACAAAAAAAATGTCTGATGTTTAAACGAAATGTGCTATAGAGGAAAGGACCCGGGTTTTGCATAGCAGAGCACGGATCTGGGTTAAAATCCCCGTTCTGCCTCTTACTGGTTGTAACATTGGGCAGATCGCGGACTTCTTTGGGCCTCGTCTTTGAAACTGGAAATTACAATCCCCACATTTTAGGGTTATGAGAATAATGACATGGTATATTTGTCTAACATTCAGCAGGTATTTATTGCGTGTCTAGTATGTGCTGGGCACTGTTCTCGGTGTTGCCTTGGCAGTGAGCTGTGTAGACGCAGCCCCTGCCTGCAGGGAGCTGGCTGCCCTCATAAGGACGAGGCTAGTTTTCCTTCCTCTCTTTCTTGGAAACCTGTGCAACCGTGTTGTGATCATTATCTTTTAACTTCTCTTATGTCGTATCCACTTACATTGTGGCCCATTTATGTGTCACCTGACTTGCTTTGGGACATGATTTATTTTTTCTTTCCTTCCTGGTCTTGTTTCCATCCTTATATCGGGATGGCTGGTCAGTGAACCAGTTTGTAAGTCACAAAGAATAGAAATGACAGACTCTTCCCTACTGAGTGGATGTTCTGGGACACTGGGTCTAGACTTCGGTGAGTGACATACTCCTTTTGAAAATTTGGTGAAAGCTATGGATCCTTCTGCTGGCAAAATAGCAAGATGATGGGCTTGTAAAATTTAGCATCTGTATGTTTTTTAGCGTCTATAATATAGGCATTCTTAGGGATTAATGGAGACCCCCTCCCCCAGGCCGTAAACCAGTCTAGGGAGCCTGTGAGGCTTCACCAGCAGGAAATGGAACTTTGTGTGGAAATAAACATGTAAATGATAAGTCCTGTTTCGCTAAATAGAAAGATCAAGGTTTTTATTCAGAGTCTACTCCTCTGGCTGGGAAAGTGGGGTTTGTCAGTGTAGCATTTTCTGTACTTGGTTGAGCTTGTGTTTAGTCTTCTTGGTTATGGTGGAATATTTTTCCTTTTATCCTAGTCTGGAGTTTCAAGGTTGGCACTTCTTGCCCTTAAAATGTTTATTTTAAGATTTAGAACAGTTCTTCAGTCTGTGATAAGGCAGAGGGCATCACTGAGGGTGCGTCGTGGTGGAGTCCAAGGGCCATTCTGCTGGGACCAGGCAGATGGTGGCTCACGGCTCAGCTCCGCCCCAGCCCCCAGATGGTGTGACCTTGGGCCGCCTCACCTCTCTGACCCGTAAAGCAGAGGCACAAAGTGACCAGAAACCCTTGATGGTCAAGGATTAAAGAATACTAAGCATGAAAACATATGCCTGGAGAATATCCAAATAGGCCAAGGCAGATTTTGCATGTGGACACCTTGGATCTGGGAAGTGCGGCTCCTTTGTGCTCTAAAAGGTTGCTATTTTTATTGAATCTTTCTTATGGTAGCTACGTGGCAAATTCAGCTCAAGTGAGCAGAGCTCCCTCTGTGAGGTGGACGATGTGTGTAATCTTAATGTGCTTCCTCCTCCTGGATGCTGAAGACTCAATGTCAGCAAGGCCAACCAAGCGCTGTTAAAAGAGGCCAAGGGTCTTCCTTGGTTGTCAACTTGTTAGGGACCCCAATAAACGAGTTTCCTCCTTGCCTTTGATTCTTCCAGCGTAAGCTGGCACAGATCTTTAGCCACACCATGGAGTGAGACGTTATTTAAATGACTAGAGAGAGGGAGAGGGAGAGAGGGAGAGTTCCATGGGGCCACTTCAAATTTAGGCGTGGAATTTTGCTGGGATGATTTCTTTGCCACTGAATTTTGCATTTGCATGTTCTAAAGCCAAAAAAAGGAGTTGAACTTTCCCTTTTGTTTGCTTCATTACTCCCACTCCGTTTGGCAGTTTGGCGGGACGGTAGTTGTGGTTTTTATTCTCAGATTCGTTTTTAAAAGTGTGCTGTGCACGCGGAGCCCTCTCCTCCCCGAGGATTTTGTAGGGCTAGACCAAGTGAAGTAGTGGAATCCACCATTTCTCGAGCACCTACTACGTGCCAGATGCTGTGTACTTCATAGTCCTCTCAGCAGCCCTTTGGGGTGGGTAGCATCCCAGTGTTACAGGACAGGGGACAGGCTCCAGGAGGCCCTTTGCCTCCAAGGTCACATGGCTGTAGGTTGTAGAGCTGCTGTGCAAACCCAGGCCAGGCCACCTGATGCTTTTTCCTAGGCCCATTGCTTCTCCTGTGACCTCAAGGGACTTCCTGAGTATCCTTTATGTCCCTCCCCTTTTAAGGTTCCACTTAAGGAAGAATGAAGTGGGTGTTGGCTGGACCACAAGGAAGGCCTTGGAGAATTCTCCTCCATTTGTCCAGCCCAGCAGCCTCCTTGCCAAGCTTGGGGGCATCCTGGATTGTCCCAGCACCCCCTTACCCTGAGTCACCTGGTCAAGGTGGCTTTTTCCAGGTAGCCAGCTCCAAGGTGAAGCTAGGGCACTGCCCACCTCACCTTTGTGACCTTCCGAGGGAGCCATGGCCAGTGTGTACAGGAAGGAGGGGTGCAGGGTAGGTGCTCAGGCCTGCTTACCTCGGGGTTGGCATGATGACCAGGAGGTATATACTGTCAGCATCTTCCTAGAATTATCTCCAAGACTCATGAGAGGAAAGATCACATCTGGTCGGGTGGGGCCTTTTGAGATTGTCTAGGCTGTTGCTTTGACTTTACAGTTGGGGAAACTGATGCCCTGGAGGAGAGACCACCCCAGTCACCATTCCTACCCCAGTACAGCTTCTTATTTTCTTTCTTTATCTTCTCTGTGGTGCATACCAGGAAAACCTAGATCAGGCAAGAGGGAGGGTCTCATTCATTTATTTTGGCATTTGATGTTCTGAGTTTTTTTTTTTTTTTAATTTTTTTAACTGTTGTAAAATATATGTAACATGATACTTGTCATTTTAACCATTTGTATGTGCAGAATTCAGTGGCATTAAATACATCCACAATGTTGTAACCACCACCATGATCTATACTCCAAACCTTTTCATCATCCCCAGTGTAAACGCCGTACCCATTGAGCAGTCCCCATTCTCCCTTCCTCCCAGCCCCCTGGAAACTGCTGTGAGTGGAGTTGTACAGTATTTGTCCTTCTGTGTCTGAATTATGTCACTTAACATGAGGTTTTCAGGTTCCACCCATGTTGTAGCATGTGTCAAAATTTCCTTCCTTTTTAAGGCTGAATGATACTCCATTGTATGGATAGACCACATTTTATTTATCCTTTCCTCTGTCGATGGACACATGAGTTGTTTCTATGAAACTTTTGGCTGTTGTGAGTAATGCTGCTACGAACATTGGTACAAATATTTGTTGGAGTCCCTGTTTTCAGTTCTTGTGGATATATACCTAGGAGTGAACATTTATTTTTTTTAAAGATGTTCACCCCCCCCTCCCCCATTAGGTAAATAACTCAGGTTTATTGTGGAATAATTGGATAACACAAATAAACAGAAGAAGAAAATAAAATTCACCTAGAATGCTAACAGCCAGATGATAATTAACATTTTTGTGGGGCATTCATTTGCATGCGCTGTTTTTTCCATGCATACGTGATTATGCTGTACGTGTACAGTCTTAGCGTGGGATGGATCTTCATTTAGAAATGTGAGAACCTTGGCGTAAAGCACTGGCGTGGAGGGAGGGGATGCCAGCTGGACTTTCACCACCTCCAGCAAGTGTCCTCCGTGGCGCGGGCTGTGTCCCTCGGTCTGTGGCTGCTGTGTCCTGCTCTGCCTGCTCCGTTTTCCTGTTCCATGTTTCCTGACTGGACCGTGTAGGTCCCCAGGGGGCTGCCTAGCATGGGGCCTTGTTGTGGTTGGTGCTCAGTGTTTGTCGAATGAATAAATAAGAAATGATTGAATGAATGAATGAGTGAAATTCACAAACGAGCAGACTTTGGGTCTGGCTCAGCCAAGCAGCCTGGGGTCCTCTCTGGCTACACCGTCCCATCTGCAGCCTGCAGCAGGCACGTTGGTGGAGCTGACTGGGCAGAGTCACTGAGCCCCAGGGGCCGCCTTTGCTGTCACCTGTGGGTGAGGCAGAGGCTGTGCCTGTGAGGCTGGCTCGGACAGCAGGGCTGCCTGAGTCCCCTAATCCACAGACCTTTGCCGAGGGTCTCCTGGGTGTCAGGTGCTTGTCTAGGGGCTGGGCTATGGGGTAAAGAAATCATGGCCCCCCCGCCAAGCACCTTCATTCTGGGGGGAGACAACTCTTGCAGAAAAGAACCTGGTAATTTCAGATAACAGTAAGTCTGATGAAGAAAAATACATCCTTTTCTTTTTCTTCCTTTTTCTTCTCTCTTTGTTTCTTTCTCTTTTTCTTTTTAAAAAAATTAACTTAATTGGCTGATTCTTAGAGGCCAGAGGTGTGCAGTTAGTTACTCGGTTTGAATCCCAGCTTCGCCACTTGCTCGTGGTGATCCTGGCGATGGCCTTGAGCTCTGCGAGCCTCAGTTTCCTTGTCTGTATAATGAAGGGTGGTGGTGTGTCTCCTTCACAGGCACCACCGAGACGTTGCTCATGAAGCCCTTGTTGTTATGAACGTACCATCGTCGAATGACGAGTCTGATGGCTACATGGTTTTAAAGTGACACAACCGACCCCATCCAACTGGTTTGTGATCTGCCCAGGTTAACTGGAGAGGGGTTAGTTAGGATGTCAAACTGGGTGGACTTAGCTCAGCTTCATTTCCCTGGGATACTTTGGCTCAACCGAATTTGTTCAACAGCCCCTCCCTGTGTCAGATTCTGTCTCCTCCCCGGGAACTGGGAACAAAAGAGCCCAGCTTGAAAGAGGCTGTTGTTCCTTCACCAAGTTTGGAAAGCCCAAGTCGAGTTTCTGCAGCCAGTTCCAGGAGTTATGTGGCAGGGCCAGACTTTTTCCTTTTTCTTGTGCCTCATTTTGGGCCAGTTCTTCTGGTTAGATGATTGAGATGACCAGAGCCTACAGGAAAATAAACAGAAACCCCCAAATTGCCCTTTGAAGTGCGCCCATCCTCTCAGGGTGGGGACAGGGATCTTCTTGGGCTCCAGGAGGTTTTTTAGTTGAGCGAGTTTCCATTTGCCAGGCAGAGGGCTTGGTGAGGCCACGTGACGCCTGCCCGGCCACGCGGCCCAGCCGGAGGGTGTGGGCGATGGACTTGGACCTGCGCTGTTGCCCGTCCCCGATGTTCACTGTGGGCCCCGGGCAAGTCCCTCAGATGGTGTGAGTGCTCCGGCCTTGTGGGCCCACCCATGAATAAGGGGCTTATTACAGAGCGGGCTTCACAGTGTTGCCCCCCAACAATCAAGCCTCCCAATAGTGGTGCTCCCCAACAATCAGGCCCCCCAATAGTGGTGCCCCCAACAATCAGGCCCCCCAATAGTGGTGCCCCCAACAATCAGGCCCCCCAGTAGCAGTGCCCCCTTCCACCTCTCAACAAGCTTCCCCTTGTCTCTCCCCCCCCCCCCAGAAACACCTGCCATGAGAAGATGGGAGGATTTGAATGCCCTACCCTCAAAAATGCTTTTTATACCCCAAGTTGAGGTCTGGAAAGCAAAGGAGTTCAGTGATTCACATTTCCCAGCTTCTGCCCTTTTGTTCCTTCCTTGCTCACGTGGGGCTCCGGTGGGCCGCTGGGCCAGGGGAACAAGACGTGGACACACACAGTTGGGGGTGCCCTCTGTGGCTCTTTGGAGCCCAGGATGACAAAGAGTGGGCCCTCCTGGGCAGGGGTGAGCGTGGGGAGCAGGAGGCCGTGGTTCTTCCTTCTCCAGGTTCAGCTCGGGCTCCTACCCGTGCACATTCAAGCCTGCCGGCGGTGTCTGCATCCTGGATGTGGAGAGCACATCGGGACAGGCCTGGGTTTGAGTCCCAGCCATGCTACCTACCCCGTCCTCGCGGGCAAGGGAGGATGAGAACCAAGTGGGACGGTGCCCCAAGGCCTCTCGCCAGGCTGAATCCTCCACGTGTGTCAGGGTGTCTTCTGACTTGGCATTTATGCATCGTGCCCGAAGCATGCACTTACGGGGCACTCACTGGGTACCAGGCACTGTGCCAGGGGTTGGGAGCATGGAGACAACAGCCTGGAGGAGAGAGTTCTGGACTGTCGATCCCGATGCCCTGGGATTCCTGCACACACAGGGTGCCGTGTGGTGGGAGGTTGTGGGAAGCTCTGGGTTTCCCGCGGAGGAGGATGCTGATAAGAAATGCGTTGGCAAAGCCCTAGAGGCCTGGCAGGACCTGGTGCAGGGAGGCGGTGGAGCTGTGGCGGGTGCAGCGGGCGAGCTGTCCCGCGTGCTGGCCTCAGGAATTTGGACCTCAACGCGGAAGCCGAATCCCTGGAATGCCCCCGAATGCCTTGTTCTTCCTGCTCCGCCGTGAAAGGACCTGGTTCTTTGCCCTGACTTGGCTCATCCATGGTCCTGAGAAGCTGGGAAGGGCTGAGCTGATGGCAACTGTGGAGCGCAGTTCAACCTTTGGTGTTTGTGGAGAAACCCAAGGGGCTGGACCTCGAGGTTGTTCTGGACTAGAAGCATCTAGACCGAAGATGGTGTGAGAATTGCCTGGCAATGAGAGCACTGGGACCAGTCTTCATGCTGAAAGGAGCAACCAGGCCAGCGATCAGAAGAGCGAGCTGGGAGTTTCACCCTGAGCTCTGCCACTTGCCTGCTGTGTGACCTTGGGCAAGTAACTTCACCTCTCTGAGCTTGTGTTTCTCATCAGTACACTGGGGCGGATAGTGGTACTGATTCCGTGGGCTTCTGAAAATGATTCAGTGAGATGACGCATGTCCAGTGTCAGTGCTGTGTCTGGCACAGAAAAGGTGCATAAGAAAAAGTGGCTCTTATTATTACTGCTGTTGCCACTGTCATTGTTACTGTTACCACAAGTACAAAGGAGGGGGCCTGACTGAGCCCAGGGGAGGAAGGGGCCAGAGAGGGCTTCTAGGACGGGTGTCATGAAGCTTTGGAGTCAGATGTTCTCAACTCCAGGCTCTGCCTGAACCATGTGTTCATGGTTCTCTAGCTATATGTGACAATGTGTGACATTGGGCAGTTGTGGAAATTCAGTGGAGCATGTTGTTCACATTTGGATTACTTTAGTTACCCTCCCTGGGAAATGGGATGATAGCACTCACCTCCCAGGCTGCTGTGGGGTATCAGAGCTGCTCAGTCAGTTCTGTTTGAATAGTTTCCTGACTGTGTTGAGGTGGGGGTGGGGGCAGGCTTTCTCTGGGCTCCTCCTGCCTGCCCGCTGCACCGTTGACCTTGTCTGGAGTCTGACAGCTGACGCGTAGGCCTCAGTTGCTGCCTGCCGTCCTTAAGCCCTGGTCCTGCCTGACGGGTCCCCAAGCGCTGTGTGTTATCTTTTGCAGCATCATGAGCAGGAGGAAGGACAAACCACTTCCTCTACAGCCTTCAGATTTATCAGACACAACTTTTGACAGTTTCGGTTTAAAGAGAATTGATGTAATTTATTTATTAGATAAATAAAGCGGCCCTTGGACTCTGCTCTCTGCTGTTTGCGCGTTTGAAATGAAGGCACCCCTGGGCCTCAGGGATGCGGGGAGAGGTGCCTCGTCTGGCTGGCTCGTGTCCAGAGCCTGCTTTGCACATGCGGCTGCTGGCTGTGGTGGCCGGGGCTCCCGGCACCTGCTCGGTGCTTTCATGTCCCGTGAGCTGTGTTTGCATGCAGAGACCGGGTCGCAGAGACAGATATTTCAGAAGTTTGACCTCAAAACAGCTTTCTTTTCCCCTCCTGTTGTCTGGAGAAAGCACTAAAAATAAGGCTGCAGTAGCTGCCGGGCTGCCTGCAGGCCCTGGGCGGGCTGGTCCCTCCCCCTGGTAAGATGGCACAGCAGAGGTGGAGTCTGGAGGTTATAGTGGCTGGAGTAGAGGAAATTGGGATCTTGTAAGTAAAAAGTGATTAAATATTGGTTTCTTACGGTTTACCTACCGGTTTGTAAGTAAACGTAGTTCCTGGCTTCCAGATGGCATCTCTTTGCTGTAGACCTGAGACTCCTGAGATCAGTGCAAAAGGAAGCCCTTTCTTGGCAAAGGGAACATAATGACTGGTATGTGTACACACAGGCACACGTACATACATACATATACGTATACATGCACACACATGTATATAGACATGCAGACATGCACACATGCACAGAAGATACACATATACATGTACACACATATACACATATGTACACATAAACATGCATATAGATATATATGCACACACATATACATATACACAGGCACACACGCATGTGCACATAGTACAGAAACATATGCCTGTGTATACACACATGCATACATACACATACGTGTTGATGTATACATATGCACACACATACATGTACATCTTTAAAGGCCATCTTGGGCATTTCACGCGTTGCACCATGTTTACTGGGTGTATGCGCAACTTTGGGCATGTTGTTTCCTCATCTATAAAATGAGATTAGCAGCAGTATTTATGACCTGTGATTGTGGTCAGGACCCAGAGAGATAATTTATGAAACAAGCCTAGGACAAGGCCCAGAACGTCAAAAGTGCTTCATTCAGACGAGCTGTTGTTACTGCCAGTGTCCTTCCTGGCGTCCCCTTGGGCCGGCGCTCTGTGTCCTGCGCTCGGCTTGCCCCACGCGTTGGAGGCTCAGCCCGCCCCTCCCGGGATTCTCCCAGTCGAGTAGCTGTTGAGTGGCAGCTGCGTGTCACACGCTGCCCTAGGGCACTCCGACGTGGCCCCTGCTCCCAGGAAGCTGAGAGTTCACGGGGTGCAAACGAGTCAGCCAATCACCAAGGCCCCTTCAGAGCTGGCAGGTGCTAGGAGGATAGAGGGGCAGGTGAAGCAGTGGCGGGCGGGGGGCGCAGTCACGGAGGGCCTGTCCCGGAAGGTGGCCTTGCGGCAGGAGCCAGCCCTGTGGAGATCCGGGGATGAGCATTTCCCGAGGTGGGGGCAGCAAGCGAGGGGCCCTGAGGTGGCAGGGCCGTGGGCTGGCCGTGGTGTGGAGGTCAGGGGCAGGCAGGGGCCCCTCGTGACTGCCATGGCAGCGTGGACTCTGCGTCCAGTACCTTCTGGGGTCTCTTCGGGACTGCTTTGGGCTTGGCCACACAGGAGCTGCCCCGTGAGTGTGTGAGGGGTTGGTCTGGTTGAAGCGAGGGCGCGAGGACAGCCTGTTGGACATAGATCCCGTCTCCTCTGTGAACCCTCAGTGACCCGCTCTGTAAAATGGGTGTGACGACATGATCTTCAGCCACACCACCAACCTGCCCATGGCCCCTGCCTCCCCCACTTGTCCTTGTCCCAGAGCAGTGCCTTCAGCCCTTGGCTTCGATACAGGTCAGCTCCAAGAGTGCCAGTCTGTATCTCTGCCCGGCGACGTGAACAGGCTGCGGCTGTCACTGACGTGTTGTCTTTTGTGTTTGTCATGGGGGGGCATGTAATTGCATTCCTTCTGAGGGAATGACACAGAAAGGGCCGGGGTGTCGGCAGTGCCGCTCTGTAATTTTCATGTCTGGGATGGGTTTCAGGACTGAGCTGTTTTCCTCTGTGACCGGCAGAGTTTGTTGCCCAAGTCAACAGCGGTGCATTTTCGAGTTTGCCTTTGTTGGTTTTCTATTTTCCTTTCTTCTTCTTCTTCTTTTAATAGGTCGTCCCCCCCCTTCCTATGAAATAAAACTGGCGATTTGGATGTGGTGGGTAAGAATTAGTAGTTCCTGTCCTTTTGGTGTGGGAGTCGGATGGGGGTTGATTTAAACATTTATTTCCCATTAAGAGATTCATGGGCTTGGAAGCTGCGTTAGAAGTGGGCTGATTTCAAGTCTCCACTCATGCTTTGCGACGCCGCTCGGACTTGGGCCTGCCTTGGAGTGGAGCAGGGACCCGTTGAGCGGAGGTTGCAGGCGGGTGACCCACGGGCCAGTCCAGTCTGCTGATATATTTTACTTGGCTCACGCCACACTATGTTGTTTTTTTGTTTTTGGTTTGTTTTAAAGCTCCAGTAAGTTGCCTGCATTTAAAAATTGAGTGTTTCTCTAAAAAAAAAAATCCGGATTTCCATTTTCTAATAATAACAACAAAAGCAAACACTTGTGTCGCTTGCCACAGGGCTGGCACTGCTCTGAACAACTCTTCTCTCTTCGCTGCTCTGATCCTCAGAACGGTCCTGAGGCGCAGGCCATCCCCATTCCACAGCTGCGGAAACCGAGGCAGGCCTGGGCCCCGCACTGGCGGCTCCTGGCTGTGCCTGTGTCCCCATGAGGCTGGCCCCTTGGGCTGGGCACACAGGCTCCACTTGGCCCAGCCTCGGCCGGCCCTCTGTGCCTGGGCTCATCACCTGCCCAGGCCTGGTGGGCACGGACTTTGTTTGCACCCTCTGAGCTCGGAGGGGTGAATGTGGGTGGCAGGAGTCAGGCCACTGTTCCTTGGATTGACTCATTTAGAGCTGATTTATTCCTGCCCCCTCCCTGCCTCCTGTCTTCCATCCCCCCTCCCTCCCTCCCTTTCTCGCTCCTTCTCTCCTTCACGCTCCTCCTCCTGTCCGGCTGGGCGGCGCACACCACTCCTGCGCTGCGCTGGGAACTGCGCGCGGCTTCTCCGGCTTTCAGACCGTCTCTGCGGGGGTGGACAGCTGAGTCAGGTCGGAGGAGCAGGGAACCCCAGGCCCTGGTGTCTTCTTCCCCTGTGGTCCCTTCAAATGCAGACTCCTGTCCTGTCTCAGCCACACTTGCATGGAAGGGGAGCGGGGGAGTGTGGGGCCGTTGCCCACCTGCGCAGACCTCTGAGGGGGCTGGCTCGTGGCGCCCTCCTTCCAGGGGTTCCCTCTCCTCTGGTCCTGCCTCTCCTGCCGGCGCACCCTCCCCCTGGCCCACCTCGGCGCCAGGTGAGCCAGCCCAGGACACTTTCTGTCCCACAACCCTGCCAGCCTGGCTGCTCTGCCTCCAGCCATGGGGGCAGGGGGGAGGGACGGGGACAGCCACTGCTTGTCTTTGCAAAACCACTGGTGGGCTGGACGTGGGGGTAGCCAGGCTTGAGGGTGACTCATTTTGGATGCTTCAAGATGGCACTTCACCTAAGGAGGCTTCAATGATGTGGAGGTGAAGTGGTCTCTTCACAGGGGCCTCATGGCTTCGTGGATGGGGCTGTCGTGGGCGGCGTGGCCGGCCTTCCATGAGAGCAGGATGAGAAGAGGCTGTGTTTGGAGGCCTTGGCTCTTTCCTCCCTCCTCCGCCTCTCCCTCCCGCTCCCCCTTCCATCTCTCTCTCTCTCTCTCTCTCTCTCTCTCTCTCTGGCTGCATTAAAATTGCTTTATTGAGGTATAATTGACATGTAGTAAACTCAACATTCTCTCTTTCCTCTTAAAACGATGGGCTATTTCAGCCATCCAAGTGGTATCCAAAATAATATTTAAAGATAACCACCCAGAGTAAGAAATAAACCATTCCAGTTGCAATTCCTCATGGGTACCTCTCTCTGACTTCAACCCCTTCCTCTCTCTCTGCCCTGAACTTGAGGTTTATCCTTATGCATATTTTTGTATTTTTACTGCTACATACTATTATAGGACACTCCATAATGTTTACCAGGTTTTAAAGTTTCATATAAACAGTTCCGTAACTTGGACATTTCTTGTGCAACTTGCCTTTTGTGTTTGTTTACATCGTGTATGTGAGAGTCGTCCAGGATGGCACGTGCGGCTCCGTTCACCTGTGTCCCCTGCCCTGGAGTACTCCGCTGTGTGAGCGAGCCACGGTGTGCTGGTTATTGATTCCGCTGGCGGCCTTTTGGGTTGTTTCTAGGTTTTTGCTGCTGGAAACAATGCCACGGTGAACATCTTCATAGACACCTCTCTTTGCAGGGTCTGAGAGTGTCTCCCACTCCCTGCTCCTTCTCACCCTCCTCCTCATCTCTCACCCCTCCTTTCTTCTTCTTCTTCTTCTTTTTTTTTTTTTTGAGACACTCTTGCCCAGGCTAGAGTGCCGTGGCGTCAGCCTAGCTCACAGCAACCTCAAACTCCTGAGCTCAAGCAATCCTTCTGCCTCAGCCTCCCGAGTAGCTGGGACTACAGGCATGTGCCACCATGTCCGGCTAATTTTTATATATATATCTTTTTAGCTGTCCAAATCATTTCTTTGTATTTTTAGTAGAGACGGGGTCTCACTCTTGCTCAGGCTGGTTTCGATCTCCTGACCTCGAGCGATCCTCCCGCCTTGGCCTCCCAGAGTGCTAGGATTACAGGCGTGAGCTACCACGCCCAGCCCCCTCCTTTCTTCTTGTCCTTACTTCCCAAGGTAGGCGAGTTCAGTCCCTGGGCTTCCGACGGAGACTGGAGAGAGCCCCAGCCTGGGGTTCAGGACTCGTGGGTTCAGCCCCCACTTGGACCTCCTCGGGCTTCATCTGTAATAGGGCCGTTGTTTATCTTGCATTCATGGAGAGTGTGGAGCCCTCTGAGGCATACAGTAGGTGCTTGATAAGTGGTGGCTAATTGTGTTATTGTGCACTGTAAAACCAGTCCGTCCCCTGACTTTGAAGAAACTCATCGAGCTTGGAAACGCCGCCCATGGGCAGCTGTCAGGGCACGGTGTGGATTGTCTGTGGAACCCCCTCCCCTGCCCCCGAGGGTGGCGGGTGCTGTGCCGGGTGCAGTCGGCCTTGATGGCGCCCACATTTAGGTTCGGGGCTCATACAGTATTGAAAAGCCCCAGCAGCGTAAACACAGAACAGAAGTGTTGTTTTTTCTCTCTGATAAAGGAAACGCAGGGTACAGGCTCCCGGGTTAGGATTGGGGTGGCTGGTGGGGGCTGTCTTTGGCTGCTGCACGGTTCTTAGCACTTTGCCTCCTGGACCCAGGTAGGCGCAAGTTCCTGCCATTGTGTCTCTGTTCTGATTAGCGGGAAGTGGGCTCTTGCCACGCCGTCCGCGTTCTAGGTAGCAAGACGCGGGAGTGGGCTGGAGAGAGCGGGGAAAGGGGCCTGCTACCCCTTTGAGGATTCTTCTGCTTTCACATTACTGGCTGGGCTGAGTCTCATGGCCACGCCAGCTGCAAGAGGATCTGGGAAGTGTAGGCCTTTAACTGGGAACAACACATGCCACCACCGGCCAGCGTCTCGGTCCTGAGGAGAGAGGAGGCTAGCATAGGATATTGGGGTCTAGCAGCCCCTCCTGCCCACCCCCAAAGCATCCCAGGGCCAGTCTCCATCTCACCGTCAGGAGGGTCAGGGCTGTCGGGGAGATGCATCGTGTGGACATACCCTCCCTGCTTCCAGCAGGTTTGCCTTTGGAAACCTGCTCCCGTGCAGGGCAGTGGCAGGAACCCAGGCTCTTAATGGGGTGGGGCGAGGGGTGAGTGTTTAGCAAGGACGTCAAGTAGAACAGACAGACATTAGCTTTGTGTGGTACCAGCAGCCCCTGGGAGAGGGTTGTAGGGCAGAGATTTTGCCTTCCTGTGTGTGGAGCAACAGGCTGCCAGAGGAGGTAGTGAGCTCCCTGAGAAAGCTGGTGTGCGAGCAGAGGTGGGAGGGATGTGTGTCGGTCAGGGAGCCACCGAGTGCATTTCAGACCCAGAAAGAACATTCATGGGACCCCGCTCAAGGACTCAGTCTGTAAGGGATCTCACCCAGGAGTGGCGGATGTGCGGACCATGTTGTCGCACCACCCCTGCCCCCACCCTGCCGAGGACACACACATCACTTGTCCCTCCTGGTGCCCGCTGAGCCACATGCTGGCTGAGCAGCCTCCCGATGGATAAAAGTTGCTGCCCAAGATGAACTCATTCACACTTCTGTAGGTAAGGACCTCGAGGACTGGCAGGGAAGTGCAGTGCCCAGAGGAGGTGCTCAGGGAGGGCAGCAGGGGACCCAGGGCTCTGAGATTCAGGTGCCCTCAGCCACACCAGTGCCCTCTTGCGGGTCTTTCCTCTTTCCCACCCCCCAGCTTGGCATTGCCCCCTGGAACAGCAAAGCTGCGTCTTGCCGGTTATAGCTCAGGGCAGACGAGCCCTCACCAGAGCAGGGCAAGCGGGTGGCCCCTGCTGTCTCCAGGGCTGGGCTTTGCTGGACGCTGAGAGGTTGGGGACTTGGTGATTGGGAAGTGAAAGTGTGCGCCAGCCCCTTAGTTCTGCTATTGACCGGATAGGGCTTTTCCTGGGGGGAGGGGAGGGAACTGCTGTGTTTTCTTTACTTAATCTGGCCTTGCCCCGCAGAGAAAACAAACGCACAGCCTCCATCCTGTTTGTAGAGAGGGCGGTCAGTTACTCCAAGTTGCTCGCCTGGAAAAACCGGGGCGATGTCATCTAGGCAGGCAGGTGTGTGCTGCTCCCAGCCCAGGGGGAGCCGGCACCTTCCTTTATTGTGGCGATGACAGTCCCGACGACCTTTCTTTTTATTGCGGTAAAATACACGTAACAAAAATTGACTGTTTCCCCCATTCTTAGGTGTATAGTTCATTAAGTCCATTCACATGGTTGTGCAGCCATCACCACTGTCCATCTCCAGAACTTTCTCATCTTCTCAAACTGAAACTCTGTCCCCGTTAAACACTACCTCCCCGTCCCCCTGCCCCGGGCCTGGCAACCGCTGCTCTGCTTTCTGTCTCTGTCAGTGTGACTACGTTAGGGACCTCATGTGAGAGGAGTCGTGCAGGACTTGTCTTTTTTGTGTCTGGATTATGATTTTTTTTCTTTTTTAAAATCAAGGTGAGATTCACATACCATAAAATCAACTATTTTAAAGTGAGCAATTCAGTGGTATTTAGTACATTTACAATGTTGTGCAACTACCACCTCTATCTACTCTCAAAACATTTTTATCACCTCAAAAGGAAACCTTGTACCCAGTAACAATCACTCCCTACTTCTCCTACCCCCAGTTCTTGGCAACCAACATATGGTTTCAAACCTCGGTTTCATAGATAGGGAATCAGGTTCAGAGAGGTTAAGCAACTTACCAAGCTCACACAGCTTCACATCTTTGTCTGAGTCCAGAGCCCTGTCCCTTTCTGCTGTCCCCCTCCCCGGTTAGTTCTTTTGTATATGATTTTGAAAGGGGGACCTAGTGCTTCCTAAATGTATGCCAAGGGATGAAATAATTGGAAACTAACGAGTATTTATGGAGTGCTGACTGTATGCCAGGCAATAAATACGTGATTCACCTTCTCTCATTTTACCTCTACAGCAGGCTGCGCAGGGGAAGTGTTGTAATGACATAAGTTTTCCCAGACATTGCTGGGGAAAGACAGGTGGGTTTCCCTCAGCTGCCGTGGAGGGGTCTCCCCTTGGCCGTGGTGGTAGGGGGCTCAACTGTAGCAGAGGGGAGAGAAGGTTGGCCAATGTGATGTTCGTCTGAGACCCAGAGTTGAGCTGGACACAGTATTATTGCGGCAAGGCCTTGGCAGCAGTCAGAGCCCCTCTGCCCAGTTTGGAATATGTGGGGGCCATTGGCGTTGGGCCGGGGGAAGCTGCACAGCGGCCCGGCTTTGGCTCGGCTGTCTTCCCTCGGGCCCCAGATGGTTTGTCCCTCATGTTTGTGTTTGAGACTTTCTGATGGTGCAGGGCTTACCATTCATTCATTCATTCATTCATTCACCAGATGTTCAGACCTGATAGCCTGGCACTGTTAGGGGCGCTGGGGACATGCAAGGGATGAGACAGGCACCGTATCCATTGTCCACGGGCCTGACAGTCTTGCAGAGGATTCAGATTGTACTTGAATGTGCCAGGCCCTGTCTCTGCCTGAGTTCTCTTATTCCAGCTGGACGGCCGTTGTGCAGGGTAGCGCCTTGGGTGGCCCTCTGTGACAGAAGAGGAAAAGGTGGCTCAGAGAGGTTGGGAAACTTTTCCAAGGTCACACAGTTCGGGAGGGGCGGAGACTGACATTGAATGTGGGCTGATAGCTTCCGAGCTCTGGTCTTAACCACCGATAGATGTTGTGGAAGAGGAAGTCCAGGGAGTGCCTGCGTGGGATGGGGCCACGTAGGGCCAGGGGCTCCGCGAGATGCTGTTTCAGCTGAGGGTTTGGGGTGCTTTAGTTTCCTATTGCTGCTGTTACAAATTACCACAAATTTAGTGGCTTAAAACATCACAAAGTTACCATGTTACACTTCTGGAGGTCAGAAGTCCAAAATGGGTCTCAGGAGGTTAAAATCAAGGCTTGCATTCCTTCCGGAAGCTCTAGGGAAGCATCTACTTCCTTGTCTTCTCTAGTTTCTAGGGGCTGCCTGAACTCCTTCGCTCCTGGCTGCATCACCCTGACCTCAGCACCCACCTCACACCTCCTTCTCAGACTCTGACCCCCCCAGCCCCCTCTCACAAGGCCCTTGTGATCACACTTGGCCCCCCTGGGGGATCCAGAAGACTCTCCCCATCTCAGGCTCCTTAGCTTAAGCAACTCTGCAAAGTCCCTCTTGCCTGTCAGGCCACATGTTCACAGGTTGGCGGGATTAGGATGATTAGGGCCATTGCTGTGCCTGAGGGTGGGAGTGGTGGTGAGGGTGGGGCGGGGGAGAGAATGGGCCTGGGGGGCAGCTGTCTGAGGCCTGGGGATGAGGCGGCACCTGAGGGCTGAGCAAGGAGCAGGAGGGGGTGAGTGGCCAGGGCAGATGGGATGGCAGAGGCCAGAGGAGCCACCAGACAGACTGGGAGTTGGTCCTCTGCTAAGTGGCTTCCTGATAGAGGACCTCTGCTTCTGCCTGAGCCTGAGGGGACACATGTGTCCCCAGAGCACAGTACATGTCGGAGAAGCCCCAGCCTCTACGCCACTTAGGAGCCTCCCTCTTGCAGCCTTGGGCAGGAAGAGCTGGGGCCTGACAACCTCTAGGCAGGAAATGCAGGCCACATCTTCCCACCACTGTAGGAGGTGACAAACCAGGCCTTGGAGTCCCTGGGGCTGGGTTTGAACCCAGACTCCACCACATTCTAGCTGAGCCTGTTCTCAGCGGTGGCATGGGGAGGCACTCAGCAGCACCCACCTCACAGGGTCGACGGGGTCCTGGGCGAGGCCAGTCCTGGGGGGCCCTAGAGAGCAGAGTGTCCTGCCTGCTGGCGCTCTCGTCCGTGCAGCAGGTGTTGAGGGAGCATCCACTGTGTGCCGGACACCACTGTAGGCCCAGAGCAAAGCAGACAAGGTCCTGGCCCTCTTTGAGCCCCCGTTCCACTGGGAAGGAAGAAAATGAACAAGGACTTACAGAATCTTTTCTGCTGCTGCTGACTGCTGTGGAGAAAAATACAGCAGGCCAGGCAGGACAGGAGTGCTGGTATGCATGGGAGGGTGTGGTGCCTATAGGCAGTGGCACTTTGAATAGGGTGGCTCAGGAAGATCTGCATGAGAGGTGACATTGGAGCAGAGGCTTGAAGGAGGTAAGGAAGGAAAGCTGTGGCATGTGCAAAGGCCCTGGGGCAGGAATTTAACCTGGTGTTTCCTAGGAATGCAAGGAAGCAAAAGTGCTTGGAGCAGAGTGAGCCTTGAGGAGGGTGGTAGGAGGTGAGGTCAGCCAGTCATTGGGGGGCCAGATGGTGTAGGGCTTTGTGGGAACTTTGGCTTTGACTCTGAGGGAGAAGGGGGCTGTGCTAGAGCAGACATTCAGGAAGATGGTAGCTCCAAAAGCCCAAATGCCTGCTGGCTTGTCTCCCCTCCTCCTCCTCTCCTCTCCCCTTCTGTCCCTCAGCTGCCCACTGTTCTGTGGAGAATGGCGGGGCCCACCGAGTCCTGCTGCACTGGGTAGCAGCTTTGCCTGCAGTCCAGCCTGGGGACCTTCCTTGGCCGTCCCCTCCTCCAGCCATCCTCACCGCCAGTTAGTTATGACTTTTGCTATTTATATAGCACAGTGGTTTACAAACTCTGCTTCCAGAATTTCGAAATCTGTCCTGCAGCACATTATCTCTCCAGGCAAATAATGGCAATCCTTATCCAAATCAAAGGACAAATTAAGGCCCATGGATAGAATTGTGTGCATTTTGTTTTCCACCCAACGTGGTTTTCATAAACTTTTGGCTCCTGATAGAATCTTGTGTAAGGTAGCTTCCAGTTTAGTTCAAGCCCATATTTGATCATTTCAAGGTTAGTGAATTAGTTAATATGTGTTGAACACCCACCACGTGCTGGGTTTTCTGCTAGATACGAGATTCAGTGGTGAACAAAACAGAAAGCTTTCCTGCCGCGTCAGTGAAATGGTTTCAGGTGTGCTCAGATGTCATCGTTCTCTGTTAACCCAGGCCAGCTCGGAAGCCCACCAGGTAGAAGTCATCCTTCCCTGGTGGGCCCGGCCAGTGCCCCTGCCTTCTGGCAAAGCCAAGGAAGGGTTATGGGAGGCCCGGGAAACAAACTGCCTGTGCATGAGGCCTGGCGATGCCGAGGTTTGGGGTGTACGGCTGCCATGGCAACCTGCCTCCCTGGGGTTCCTGAAGAGTGTTGCACGTTGAGCTCCATCTTGACTGTGATGGAGAACGATTACCTGTTGCCAACCATGCCCCCTCCCCTCCGCAGTAAAAGCAGTCTCCCCTTCCCCTTGGGCCACGGGGTTGGGGGGAGGGAGAGCTTGTGGGAGTGGGCTTTCGTGGCGGTGGTGTTGGTAATCCCCCCTGCAGCGTGTGCACACAGACTTGGCTGGTTAAGGGCCATTGATTGTACTTTTATAGACCAGCAATTGATGGAAATAGTGGGCAGAGCCAATAATCAGAGGCTCTGGATGGGGCTGGAAGATGCCAAGCGGCTTCCGGAACGAGTGTACAATTTTCTGCCCCTTTGATCCTTAGCCGGCCTGGGCGCCTTCACCATTAGGTTGACTCTTGGCTTCCTTATTCCTCTGTCCTGGTCCCCCTCCCAGGAGTGGGCTCTGCTCAGATTCACCCCCTTCCCTCCCTCCCCTCTCCCCCTCCCGCCTTCAGCCAGCCCCTATCGATAACCCCGTTTTCCCTGTCCAGGGCTTTCTTGGGTTTAGGGCAGCAGTTCCTCAGAATCACCTGGGGAGCTGAGGGCTCGATCCCCAAGTCTGGCTGCACCCCAGAGGGTGGGGCCCGGGCACCTTATTTTTTATTCTGATATCATCTGTTTTAATAGCTGCAGAGTATTCTGTGGCATGTATATACCAGGGTATTTATTAAGCCCGTTTCCTCTTGGTGGACATTTAAGTTGTTTGTAAATTTTCCTCCTATGATATGTCCTACGTCCATCTTTTTGTGAGCTCATCTGTCAGGAAATATTGCAAATGACTTTGAAATGGGTGGAAAATGATTACTTGGTGTCTTGTGTACCTCACTCTTCTGAGCTATTTCTACTTTTCCTTGTCTTTGAGCTATTTTACAACTCTGATTGTAGAAAGCTGATGATAATGCTGGTGATTCTTGTTCATAGACATGCAAACCAATAGTGCTGGGCATGGGAGTCTATAAACATTCCCCAGGCGAGTGATTCCCATATAGGTCTGGGTGGAGAAGTCTCCTTTGGAAGACTGGAGGTGATTTCTAGCCACAGCCCTCCCGACGCCCTGTGGACTCGAGGGAACCAATCACCTATTTATTTAGCTCTGTTTGGACAGCCAGTGGAAATAATGACAAGAGCTAGTGTTCGCTGAGCACTTAAAATATGCCAGATACTGTTTTGAGAATTTAGGTATTATTGTGTGGGTGCCATTTTACACAGACAGGGAACAACCTTATGAAATAGGTACTCTTATTATTCCCAAATCCAGAAGGGGAAGTTGAGGCAGGAGAGGTTGCTGGAGGATGGAGGAGCTGGGTGGGGCCGCGTGGCCTGCGGGGCCCACACGCTGCAGAGCTGGGGGCGCCGGGTTCTCATCTGGATCCTGCTGCCCCTGAACGAGCCACTTACGTGCTGTGAGTCTGCATCTCGGGGCTGGTGGTCCCGGGCTCTGCGCCCCGCAGGCGAGAGGGGCTCCTAAGGGCCACACTCAAGGCCTCCTCTCCGTGCTCTTGCGTGTGGCTTTGCATGCTCGTCACCCGCTGCAGAGTGGGCTGGTGTGTCAGACTCCCGTACGTGGGCTTGGGGGCAGAAGAGGAGGCTTTGCTTTCGGAGCGAGGGTTTCTCAGGAAACTCACGTTCCCAAGCCCTGGGCTGAGAGGTCTGGAGTTGAGGGACTTAAGTGCAGAGCTGAGTGCAGCTGTCTGTTCCAGGGCCTTCGTCCTTGTCAGCTGGTCCTCAGGACGGTGTCTACCAGGGAGGTAGATATTGTCATCCCCATTTGACAGATGAGGAAGCCGAGGTTCACATATCTGTTCTTGGGTTTCTTCACTCATTCCCCTCATCTGTGGACTGTGGGACACGGTGGCACCTGGGAGATTGCACTGTGGGCCCTCACTGGGGCTCCGTCGAGAGGGTGCCGGGGGCCACGCAGCCAGGTGGCCCAGCTGGGCCTGTGTGCCCTCCCAAGCCATCGTACTCTCGAGTGCACACGCTGAGTCTTCCAGCAGCGCTCAGAGTCCCCCAGCCCCAGTCAGACAGTTTCCGGGTGTCCTTAGCCCAGGGGGCGAGGCTGGAGGGGGGGAGCCCCTCGCCCGGTCCCCAGAGAGACCCGGGCTCCCCAGGAACTAATTTCTTAAGAGAACTTTATGGCTCTTAACTCCCTAAGCGAATCCAGATGTGCCTTGTGGCCGGCGCTGCTGCAGATGTCCCGGCCAAAGCCAGCTTGGTTTGGAAGCCCGGCCCCGGCAGCCGCCAAGTCTGGAAATGAAGTAATGAGCGAGTTGTTCTTGGCCATTCTCCCCGCGTCTCAGCCCAGCTCCAGTCAAACTGGGGCTCTGACCTCAGGCATCGCACATTCCAGTATTCCCCGGCCTCCTGGGGTTCAAAGGCGCGAGGCAGAGGCGGGAGATAACCACGCTGGGTGTTGAGCGGACGGGGGACGAGGGAAGCTTCTGGAGGGAGCGTGGGACTGGGGTGGGGGTGGCCGAGGCGGCTGCGTCGCTCTGGACACCAGTCCTTGGGGAAGCGGCCTCCGCCCGCAGGGGGCCCTGAGAGCCTGTCCAGGCCCTGCTGGGAACAGAGGCGAGACTTTGGTGAGCGGCGGCTGGGGGCTGGCTCGGGCCTCCCCTTCCTCCGTCCTAAGCGTCTCTGCTCGCCAGGGAGCCCAGCTCGCCTTCCTGAGAGGTGGTGGCATCTGCTAAGGGGGGCTGCCCCGCGGGGCGGTCTCGGCGAGCTGGCACCTGGATTCCTGAGGTCCTGGGGAACCCGGTTCAAACCTGGGTGGTCAGGGGTGAGCGTGGCTCTGACCCCTCCACTCCCCGAGGCCCGGACCACACCACACAGCCCTCGAGGGTGAATCGCTTTGAAGTGATGGGGTCCCAGGCCTGCGGGTGCTGGGGCAGCTGGGCAGCTCGTCCCCTTGGCTTCCAGGCAGCTCCTCCCCTCCGAAGGTGAAGGGCGCCAGATGCAGAGTGAGCAGGTCTGGGCTTTGGGTAAGAGAGAGGCTGAGTTCAAATGTCACTTCCTAGCTGTGTGACACTGGGCAAGTCGCTTAACCTCTCTGAGTCTGAGCTTGCTTTATGTGCAAACTGGGGCATCTCAGCACCGGTTTCACAGGGTCTGTGTGCGGGTGAGAGGAGAAAATCCAGTGAAGTGTGTAGCCCAGTGCCTGGCACCCAGCAAGGGCTCCGGAGCTGCGGTGCCAGCAGCGTCTCAGCCATCCCCCACAAACAGCGTCCCAGTGAGAGAGAGGTGCGGGCTGCACAAGCACAGTCACTAGACAATCTCCTGATGCCCCTTCTCGCAGGGAATTACCGCTGTCACCTCCTGCTCTGTGTTGTCCTGGAGGTGCCACCAGGACACCCTGTTTATTGTTGTTGTTGGTTACATGACCTTTGCATACTAAGCTGAGAGTCTTATTATTGTTTTTTATTGGCTATATGGCCGTAGCATATTAAAGGTGAGCACATTATTATTATTACTGTTGTTATTAGCTGGGTGACCGTCACACACTGAAGCTGAGAGACAGTGACCACAGTGGTTAAGAGCTCAAATTGCAGAGCCAATCTGCGTGGGTTTTAAATTCTTCTTTCTCCACCTACTAGCTGTGTGACCTTGGGTCACTTACTGAGTGTCTCTGGGCCTCAGTTCCCCAATCTCTAAACTGGAGATAATACTGTCTGGCTGTTGTGGGGGAGGACAGGAGGCAGCATGCGTACAGTAGAGGGCCCGGTGCACAGCGGGAGTGTGGGGTCAGCTGGCATCAGTGTAGTCACTCGCTCACCCCAGCGATGAGTCTTGATCGTGGGCCTGTGTGTCTGGTTGTCTCCAGAACAGTGGGGCGACGCCCATCTCATGGGACCGCGTGTGGGTGGCCTGCCAGTTCCTGCCCCGCTCCTCTCTGTGGGATTCCTAGGAGAGCCTCCGGAGGCCCCATGCGGGGACCTTTCCCCACAGACTCGGTTGTCCCGCAGCCTCAGTGTGATCCGGAGGCTGGGAGAGGTTGATCACCAGCGCGGTGATGAAGCTGCAACTGTGAAGTCAGATGTGTGCCACTGTCCCTGTCACTTGACTTTGCTTCCTGACTCTGGGTGGGCACTGCGAGACAGAGATGGCCTTTCAGTCCTTCCTGTGAGTTTCATTCATACGTCCTTCTTTCATTCATTCGTCTTGTTCATTCAGTCTGTCCCCACACTCCTTTTGTGTATGCTCATTCTGTTCCTTGTTTCCTCACTCATTTGTTTTTCAGTGTGACCGTGTGTGTGCTCTGGCCACACTCTCAGGTGCAGGGGCTGCAGCCTGGTCCCAGGCCTTGGGGGGCTCAGCTCGCAGCTGGCAATGTGAAGAAAGGCAGGCAAGGAGGCGCACGCCATGCAGTGTGCCCGTCCTGGAGCTTGGGCTCTCGGAGGCTGACTTGAGGGGTCAGAGGAGACTTCCTGGAGGAGGTGACATCTACTTGGACAGCGGGGAGGGGCTGGAGTTGTCCTGGTGGGGAGGGGAGGTGTTTTCCCCGTGGGAGGCTCGTCACTTGGGAGGAGGCTTAGCTGAGATCAGCAGGAGAGGTTTTGTTTGTGGGTCCCTGATTCCAGCAGTGCCACTTCTGGAAGCAGTTCGTTCTGTGGAGCGCAGGAACCCAGCACGCGCTGTCACCAAACAGACCTATGAGGACGCCACCGTTCTCCCAGGACCCAGCCCTGGGATGGCCTTGGCCTACACTTCTGGTTTCACGGAGTGCCCCCTTCCCTGCTCTGTGACACGGTGCTGCTGAGCCTGGCTCAGGATGGGGAGAGACAGCTGAGCTGTGATGTGTGTGAAGTGCCAGCAAAGGGCGTGCTGCAGGGGAGCTTTTGACAAATGCCACCTCTGGCGGGATGAGGCACAGGGGGAAGGAGAGACCCATGAACTTCCCTAGGGCTGGGAATTTGGCTTTGACTTCTTCCAGCAGTTCCGGAATCCAGCGACGTACTGAATTCTGCAGTTCTTGCTGCAGCGAGACAGTCTTGTGTGTGTTCCTGGCCAGCGGGGTTCTTGATGTCTTCTCAGTGCCAGCCTTTGGACTGTGCCCCTTGGTCCCTGGGCAGTGAGCAGGGGAGCAGAGGGCAGGGGACCTATGGACGCCACTGTGGCCTGGGCCAGAGACCTGCGGTGTCCTGCGGCAGCGTCTGGTATCCCTTGGGGGCTATAAAAGGTGGTGTCAGCCCTTGGTTAAGCGAGGCCAAAGGTTCCTGTTCTTCTCTGGCAAAATTGTCACTCACCACTGGTTATTAATTAATTATTTCATTTTTTGAGCCCTTACTGTGTGTAAGGAATATAGCACCGCAGTGGACAAAGTCCCTGCTGTCATGGTGTGGGGAGCCCAGTGCAGGGGCCTGACACGAAACTGAGAAACGTGCATGTGAGTACTTAGCATGTCAGGTGGGAATACGGGCCATGGAGAAGACCCAAGTAGGGTAAGGGGTGTAGGTGTTGGTGATGTGACTGAGTCACCTCCGGGGGGACACTTGACCTGAGACTTGAAGGAGGGGAAGGAGAAAGCCACCTGCGTGTCCGGGGTAGAACATTCCAGACAGGGGGAGCAATTGTAGAGCTCTGCAGGAGACCATGGCAGGCAGAGCGAGCACCTGCTCTGGGCCAGGTGTTGAGCTGGGCGCATGATACACACCGTCCCCTGTTGTCCAGTCGCCCTGAAGGTAGCCTGGTGTGATGTCCCCTTACTGACTGGTCACGTCGAGGCTCGGAGGGGTTCAGCACAGCCAGGAAGTGGGGGAGTCAAGATTTGAACTCAGGCCTGCTGGGCTGCAGGGGTGCAGGTGAGGGACCAGTGGCAGAGGTTTTGTTGGTGGCCCCCCTGCTGTAGGTGTTATCCTTGTGAGGGCTGACGTGGCCTGGGAGTGGTGTCATGTGTCACAGGGGCAGACGGCCGCAGCTGGAGACGTCCGGGGGCTTGAAGCTCCGGGAGCTCCAATGTCTGGTGTTGGCCTCCCAGGAGTCCGGTGAGGACAGGGCCGAGAGGGCCCAGTGAGGGGCTGGCACTGGCCTTCCTGGGGGCCTGGTTTGAGTCCCGTCTCTGCTACTGTGCAGCTGTGTGACTCTGAGGAAGTCACGCCCTTTCTGACTCCACGTTTTCTTCTTGGTAAAAATGGGGTCAGTAAAACTCCTGGCCCTGTTTTCCCTTCCTGAGCTTTTGTGAGGATCAAGTGAGATTATATACAAGAAAGCCCTCTGTCAGCTCCAAAGCCCTGGACATGAGAATTCTGGTTTTTCCTTTATTTAATTGCAAAAACAGCATCAAAGGAACACTGAAAAAAGTTTAGAAGAAAAGAAAAAAAACCTTCTACGTACAATTGTACCAGCTTAACGCAAGCACACATATCCTCGCCTACCCAAACATGCACCGGCTGAATAGGTTGGATGTGTTTTCGGATAAATTCCTCACTTGGCGAAGGCTTGCTGCGTGCTGTCCCGGACCCCAGACCCAGCAGACCCGGATGGCGTGTGCCGGGTGCCCTCGGGAGCGGAATGGATTTGGCCACCAACGGTTACTTGTATTGATTTTCTACTCGTTTCTCTTGGTCTCTGCCCATCGTACACGTATTTTTATGTCATTACAGGCATGGTGAACATGCCGGCTCTGTCAGCAGAGATTGTGTTCCACACAGGCGGCGCAATTGTTGAGTTTTGGTGGCTACGTGACCGTCCTTCTGAGTTGTACTGTATTTTATGAAACCGTCTCCCTTTGGTTAGATATTAAGCCCATTTTCTGCTTTTCTTCCTCCATAGAGTATGTCACCGTGAATATCTGCTTGCTTGTGGCTTTTTTCTTTTCTTTCCTTGTGATGATGAATGACCATTTGGAAACATTCCCAGGAGGGAGATTAGTTGGTCAGAGGGGCATGAACATTTTGATGGCTTCTGATGTCGATGAGGCTGTGTTGCTTTCCCACGGAGCCGAGCCGCCGCAGTGCCGTCCACAGCGCGCGGGGTCCTCATGCTGCCACGGCCCCGTCAGCTCTGGGTGTCACTGGTTTTCATTCTTTTCTTAAATCAACTTTGTGGGTTGAAAACGGTGCAGCGTTCAGTGTTACTAGTCAACACTTGGCTTTCAGACATGTGCCCGAGCGTGTTCAGCTCATGGCTGTGTCCTCTGTCCCTTGTCACTCAGCCATGAGCCCCGCTGTCAGCAGCAGAGATGGTGCAGCATCCCCTCTGCCCAGGCTCCCCGCCCTCCTGTGGCTGCAGTGCCCTCAGGCCGGGGAGCAGAGCAGGGGGGCTTCGGAGAGGGGCTTCCGCTGCAGCGCGGGTGGCAGAAGTCAGTGTTTGCAGGCCGGGCTTGGGAGCCCCTCGAGAGGGTCGGGGGACAAAGGCACCTCAGGAGGGGGAGGGACATAAGGGCCCTGAAGAAAAATGGGAGGGAGACACAAAGACAAAGGCTGGCAAAAATAGACCACGGAAACGGCAGGCGGCCAGGATAAGGAGGACGCGAGGCAGGATGTGGAAGAGGAGGGAAGGGAAGGTGCTGCAGGGGTGGGGGACACGGGGAGGAGAGGGAGAGGGCTCTGGGGGGCTGAGGTCTATCGGACCAGTGAGACAGACAGACAGACAGACAAGGCCTGAGACAGGCGATGGGGCCGGCGAGCAGGGAGATGAGTAAGTCCTTCGTTCCTAGGAGGGCATCGCCGCCCGGGCCGGTGGAAGGGGATCCCAGCCTGGCCGGGACAGGGTGAGCGGGAGGCACCGTGCGTGGTGTTCATGGGAAACTCGAATGGGAAGTAGAGGGCCTCAGGGTGGAGGTGGCAGGCCCGGGTCCCACCCCTGCTGCCCCTTCTGAACCAGGTACGTTCTTGAGTGGCGACTCCGAGTTGCGGGCACGGCCCTGGCACGTGGACTCGGGGAGCACGGGCACTTTGGCAGCGACGGAGCCACCCCCCACCTGGCCCATCAGAAGCCTGTCTGGGGAGCTGTGGCGGTGGGTAGGGTGCCTGGCGGTCACCCACCCTCGCCTTTCCCCATCTTCCGGTCCATAACACACGTGCCAGTGTCACCTGCCTCTGTGGCTTGTCACAAGGATTAAACGGAGTGAGATGCATCAAGCACTGGGAGTGGGGCCTGGCAGATGGCATGGATCACATACGGGTGGCCCGAAGGGCTGTCCCCTTTGCAGTGACAGTGATGACGACAGCAGTACAGCAGTCCATGTGGCGAGAGCCCCGGCCCAGGCCTGGCCTCCTCTAAGCTTCCCGCAGTGTGGCAAGTTGGGTCTCCACACGTGGACACGGAGCTGCACAGAGTTCGAGTGATAATAAAAATAACAACAGTGGCAGCGCAGACTGTTTTTGAGGACCTGATGTGCACAAAGCCACTTGTGATCCTCAAAACAGCAGAACTGACAGATGAGGAGACTGAAGCTCAGAGAGACGCAGTCACCTCCCGGGTCACGCGGCAGCAAAGGGACAGAGCAGTGAAGGTGGACCCGGGGACTGCGGAGCCCAGGCCTGTCGCTCGTCTGTTTCATTTTCCAAGCCTCGCCCACGGACGGTGCTTTTCAGGAAGTATCTTGGAGAAGATGACTGACTTAATAGCAGTGTTCGTCTCTTAATTAAAAACCTGTGAGTGTGTGAACATGTGATTGAGCGTGTGATGTGAGAGGTCGCAGCCGGCCGTGTCCACCTGGGTGAGGAGTGTTCCGGAAGCTTCACCCGGGGAAGCAGGTGCAGGGTGGGGCTGGCATCGGGGTCTGTAGCCCAGGGCAGGCCCCCATCTCGGGTGTGTCATCGCCCCTCCCTGTGTCGCCAGCCCAGGCTGGAGGGGGCGCGGGCAGAGCCCTGCAGCACAGGGGGACGTGGGGGCTGAGAAAGGAGCAGATGCGGGAGCCGAAGTCTCCGCAGAACCGGCCTTTATTGACGCAAAGGGTGGGAAGGACGCCCCGTGGCTGCGCGGGGAGAGCGTGGGCCTCCTGCTCACACCCGGCGCTGGGCCGGGCCTTCTCGGGAACTTTCCAGGGGAGGCCCAGGCAGCCGCCCTTCGGCTGTCAGGAGGAAACGGAGCAGGACACGCTTCCCCCCAGAAGCATGACAGCAGAAGGGAGGGCTGGCGAGGGCCCCGGCCAGCTGCCGTCCTGGGGACTGACTCCCGTGGGCGAGGGTGACCCCCGGGGGCTGCCTTCCCGACCCCAGAGCTGCTGCCCAAGGTCACACAGCACCAAGTCAGGAGCGGGATGCAAACTCAGGTCAGGCGGACTCCAAATTCTGTGCTCCTCTGACTCCCGAATGCTGCCCACCTGCCTCTGGGTACCTGGTGCCCCTCTCCTCAAACAACACAGTTTATTTTTATCACGAATATTAATGAGACTAAATAATAACTGCCATTGATCAAGAGCCTCGATGTGCCAGGTGCTTTCTCAAGGAAGCCCGGGAGTTGGGCACCATGATCCCACTTCCCAGAAGAGGTCACCGAGGCACAGAGCTGGTGTCGGAGGGACCCGCACCTGATTCTGATCACTGTAGCCTTAGACTTGGGCCAGTTAGGTGACCTCTCTGAACTTCAGTTTTCTCTTCTACAGCATGAGCCTAATCGTGCTCCCTGTGGCATAGGTTTGAATTGTGCGAGTTAATAACCGTGAAGTGCCTGGCACATGGTAAGTGCTCACTCAGTGTCAGCTGTCATTACCGTCATCGTTGCTGTCACTGTAACACAGGGGCTCTCAGAGGAACAGACGCTGATGGTCACAGTGGGCCCTCCTAGCTTGCGGGGAGCCGCGGAGGAACCCCTGGGGGTGAGGCCTGAGAAGGTCGGCTGCAGCACTGAGTGGGGGCTGGGCCCACCCAGAGGGGTGAGGCTGCTTGGACGGGCCAGGGTGCGCGGGCACGGCCACGCAGAGAGCAACAGACCAAGCTGGCCAGGCTGCCGCTCCATTTCCTGCGAGGAGGGAAGTTACAGATTTCCACCCTGGCATCCGGGGAAAGATGGGACAGGCTGCTCGGGGCATGGTCCCACGTGGGGAGGATGCCAGGGAAGCTCACTGTGCTCTCCATCGCCATCGTGGCTCTGTCTAGCTCGGGGTCTGTCCCAGAGCCTTCCTGCTGCTGCCAACCACAGGCTGGGCGAAATCCCAGTCCTGCTGCTTGGAGGGTAGGCAGGTGTGTCCCCTAACCTGAGAAATCCTCAGCCTCTTCTTTGATGTTGTGGGATGAATGGCTGAAACTCCAAAGCTGTGGGCCGCTGCTGCTTGGAGGCCTTGAGATGCTGTGAGTGCTGTCACCTCCTCCTGGAGGCACTCGCCAGTGGGCAGCCCTCCCGGAGTGTCCGTTAGCCTCCCTTGGCTGTTGGCTGTTCCCCCAACTAGACAGGAAGCTGCTGGTCCTCAGCTGCCTCCTCTCGAGAAGGCGCACGTTTGTGAGGTTGTCACCCGGCTCCCCCAGCTCTGAGACTCGCAGGGGCAGAGGTCATGAAGCTGGGGTGGGGGCAGAGCGAGGGCTTGCAGAGCAGGGGAGCCAGTGAATGAGCCTGGACCTTGCAGGTGTTGTCAATCCAGGGTAGGAAGCTCAGCGCTGCCTCAGTTTTTCCATCTGTAAAGTGGGGATGAAAATGGACCCACCTCAGAAGGCTGCTGTGAGTGGTGGGTGAGTTCACACATGCAACGTGTGTAAGTAAGTGCTGTGGTTGTTTGTAATTGTTGCACTTAGTTAATTAAATGTGAAATCAGTATCTGTTGTGCCTACTGTGTGCTGAGGATACAGTAGTGAACAAAACAAACAAGCTGCCTGCCTTCTGGGGCCTACCGCAGGGGCAGACGGACGGGAAACGAGGAAGTGAGTGTCACCTGGAGCTTGCGTGGTGGCTGTGACGGTTCAGGGGAGAGTGAAGCAGCAGAGCCGGGAGGGGTTTCGATTTTACGTCCGGCGGACCTGTGTGCACGCTTGCAGTGACTGGTACCACAGCTCTCTCCTCACACAGCGTCTCCTCCTGGCACACTGTCCCAGTCAAGGCGGGGGCCAGCCCCCTTGGGGACCCTGGAGCACATCTGGGGACCCCAGAGCTCTGGGGAGCAGTTTGAAACCAGATGCTCCATCTCTTGGGCTTCTTTGCAGTTAAAATGAGCAGAGTCTAAGAACATTGTGTTGAACTGAATGGGGGTAGAGGAGCAAAGGTCAAGGTCGAGGGGGAGAGGAGGGCACTGTATGGGAGGCAGTGCCCGGACACCTGCCCCAGGCTGGCGGCGGGGCCGTCTGCTCCCCACTAGCTGGCCCGTGAGTTTAGCAGTTGGAAGAGGCCATGGAAGTGGATCGCAGGGGTGCCCTGGGTGCTGGGCCTCGTAAGGTGGTCTGTGCACGGGGAGGTCTCTGTGCACGGGGAGGTGTGGACCCTGAGCCTCCCGGGCACAGCGATGGGGCAGCTGGAGCTGGTGGCGCCCGTGGTGGGGTCTCCGCTCCCTCCCAGCCCCGCCTGGCAGCCTTGCTTGGGGCTCCCATCTGCCCAGGCAAATCCAGGTCCCTGGTGGCTGCCTTGTGTAAGAACAGCCGTCGCTTGGAAGGACCTACTGCGTGTCCTGTGGGACATGTTTTTCAAGCCTTGTGCTGGGTCCTCCCCACCAGTAACCTTAGTGGACGGCCAGTCCGTCATCCGTAGGAAGAACCTGGGGCTCAGCAAGGCTGAGCCACTTTTCCAAAGCCACTCAGAGCTGCTGAGCTGGAGCTCGGGACTGCTAAGTGTGGCCAGTTGTGGACTCAAGGGACCTTTTCCAGAGAGCCCCGAACCCAACTGATGGCTTCTGGAAGGGTCTCTGGAAGGAAGGGGACTTTCTCTCATTGCTTCATTGGCTTGAGCCCCGTGGGGCCCTCCGACGCAGCTCACTCTGAGAAGCCACCCTGACAGTTCCTGCTGGTGACGTGCTGGCCTGGGCAGGCTGGCTCTCGGAGGGTGTCTGGGTCTTGGCAGCTGAAGTCTTGTTAATCTAAAATCCTGCAGGACTTGAGTAGCATGCGGAGTGCTGGTTCTCTGAATTTACGCCAGAGGCTCTGCTAGCGCCCTGGCTCCGCCGAGAAGCCTCCAGGCGTGTGCTCTGGAAGCTTCCACCCGCACAGGTGCCTTCCGTCTTCTCTGCTGCAGCCTCGAGGGCCACGAAGCCGCCTCGTGCCTGCGTGGCGTGAGGTCCCGGGTCCTCCTCAGGCCATGGTGGCTGCTGCTCCGGCCAGTGCCACACGGGGGAGGGCCCACTGCCCCGCGAGGTCCGCAGCACAGCATCTGCGCACACTGGAGCTTCCCTTGTTTTTTCTTCTTATTGGCACTCAGTTTCGGTTTCCTTCTCATTCTTTGTTGGTCTCTTCATTCATTTGTGCATGCATGTGCTTGTTCATTGGTTCATTCATTCATTCATTCTTAGAACAGCCGCGTAGCTGAGAGGACAGATTGCAGAGTCACGCAGCGGGGTTGGAACCCACTCCTCACCAGCTGTGGGCCCCTGGGCACATTTTTTAACCTCTTAGAAGTTAGTTTCTTTGTCTGAAACATGGGGGTGATTCGCCTTCCAGGGCTCTCGAGAGGGTTACATAAAATAATGCTCGTGGAGCCTCCAGCACAAAACATGTCCCGAGGAGGGTCCTTGTCATGTTGGGAGTCTGTGTCCCTCCCTTGGTTGCGCTCTTTCTCCTTCCTGGTAAACTCTCTGAGCTTGGACCTATGCCAGGGGCTGGGCACAGGCTTGCGTGAGATGTGGGTCCTGTCCCTTGGCCTTCCTGGCCTGAGATCTCAGACCCCCTTCCCCCCGTCTCCTGAGGCTCCTTGGCAGCTTGGAGGGGTCACTCTGCGTCTGGCTACCGGCCCTGCATCCCCCCGGCTGTTAGGCCTGTGCTCACTATGATTTGCTCCGAGTGGGTCCTTCTACTCGACCCACGGCCCCGTCCCTCTGTGCCCCTTCCCAGGTGCCCACATGCACACACGCTCCTTGGACACACCTGCACATGCTTGTGTACCCCCATGCACACACATGTGTTCACATGCCCCACTGGCCCGTGAGCAAACATATCTTGGGCCCTGGCACGCACTCCCTCCCCCAGGCACTGGATACACGCAGCACACATGTTCGCACAGGGGCAGACACACCTCACTCTGGGACACCCAGGCACACCCAGCCTACCTCCTCCTGCCCTTGTGTGTACACACATTCCTGTTTAGTCTACACCTCTCTGTACGTGCAGACCTACGTGCCCAACTGTGTAACCACCCGTCTCTGCTTCCGTGTTTATTCTTGACACATACATCTGAATCATTTAGTAGGACCCCATTTGCTAGGGGCCCCATCAAAGTGCTTTACAAATACAAATTTATCCCCCTCTCAACACTGGGAGGTGGGTACTATTATTGGCCCATTTTACAGATGAGGAAACTGAGGTGTAGAGCAGTTGGGTCACTTGCTCAAGACTCCAGTCCAGGCTCTTGGTCCTGACATGAAGCTATTTCCCTATGAAGATGTGTGTGTGAGCATACACCAACCCACGGTAAACATGTACAAGCCCGGCCATGCACCCCTTACAGCGTACACACATGACCACACTCAATCTCATATGCCTCATGCCTGTGCACGGAGAAGCACTTGGCACACATGCTTGAGAACACACCTCCCCATGCACAATACCACTTGCACACACGCAGTACCCACTCATGTACCTCAAGCCTCACTCCCATCTCCAGCTCCCTTTCGGAGTCCCTTCTAGATTGTTCTCTGATATCTCTCATGTGCGCAGTTGGGGAGGGATGTGATCGCGCAGGTCTGGACTTGCCCCTCTCGGCCACGACCTCTGGGAGGCAGCCCTGGCCAGAGCTGTCTTCTCACTTTCGTGTCCGCCTGTCCGGCGCCCCACTTGGCTTCCTCCCACCCATCTTCTCAGCTGGCCCAGGCCCCCAGCCCCCATGCGAGCGTCCAAGAATCTGGGAATGTCCACTGGGTCCGTGCACGGCCTCATCTCAGAGAGCAGAGGTGGCTCCGCAGAAGCTCCCTGAGAGGCCGTGGGGGAAGCTCCCCCATCCAGTCTTCACCCTGGTAGCTCTCCACACCCTCCCTCACCTTCCAGACACCCCCGCACCCCCACCCCAGCAGAGCCCTCTGAGTCTGAAACCGCTTGCGGGGAAGCAGCTCCCAGGCCTGCCCAGCGCCCTGCAGTTGTTGCCCCATGGCTCTCACATTCAAGTCTGGGCTTGTCAGCTCAGGCGAGACTCTTCTATTTTGGCCCCATCGGAAGCATCCTGCCCTCGCCCTGCCGGGCTCCGAGCACACTCCAGGCTCCACCTGTCTCGGTGCCTCCAGAGGAGCCTGTGTCTCATCTCTTCCCTCCCCTCCTCCCTCTGTGTTGGGCCAGCTCCGGCCCGGACCTCTTTCAGAACTGATAATCAGCATGGGAACCGTTGAAAATGAAGCCGTGGGCTGTGGTTTAACTTTACTTTTGGTGAATTTTGATCCTTTATCAAAATGTCCTTCCTTCCTTCCTCCTTCCTCCTTTCCTTCTTTCTTCCCTTCCTTCCTTCCATCAAAGCCTGGACATTTGCTTCTTTGAAGGCCCCCAGATTGAACTAACAAAAGAAGAAAACCCCAAGGAGATGAGAAATCACTAGATTGCGCAGGTGCCGTCTGCCAATTGGTGAAAAAGTTTTTACGAGCAAATCTGGTGGTTATCCTGTGGAAAATAAGCAAAGGCAAACCACTTCCTGCTGCTTCCAGGAGCCGCTCGAGTGCCTGAGCTTTCTAAGACCTACCGAGAATCCGAAACTTCAGGCAGGCTTCCTCCGTTTTCCTGGAGAACTCGGCAATTTGTGTTGGTGAAATTCCACTGGGCCTGGTGGGGTTGGAGATTGCATTTCTCTGTTGTCTTGCTGAGGAATTTCTGAGATCGAGTAATTTGGCAAGAAAGAAAAGGGGAACTTTGGGCTGTGACGCACAGGCAGCAAATGCCCTTCCTGTTCTGGGGCTGGTGCCTCTTGGTTTGCCTGTGCCACACAGCCTCAGGGGACCCAGGTGCCCTCCTCGGCCCCAGGGGGAGCTCTGGCAGTGCCCTGTGCCACGTGTGGACCAGGGCTTCTTGCACCTCCTACTTGATCTGTGTCCTGGATTCCCGAGTGGGGAGAGAAATGCTGTGGCTGGCGGCTGTCCTGCGGGGTGGGCGAGGCACGGGCCTTGAGTCTTAGGTTTGAGTTTAGTTCAGCCTCTAACTGGCAAGTTACTGAAGCCCTCTGTGCCTTCATTTCCACATTTGTGCATCAGTGAGGATGATAGTGTCCCATCCTGGGGATAGTGGGAGGACTTTTTTATTCAGTAAACACACATGTGGCACCTACTGCATGCTAGGCCCCATTCTAAGCTTTGCAGACATCACGTGGTATAATCTATAGAATAGCCGTGTGAAGCACCTACTGTCTGGCTCCATTATACAGATGAGGAAACCGAGGTCCAGAGAAGTTAAGTAACTCACCCAGCTCGTAGGTGGCAGGGCTGGGCTTCAGACCAGGGAGTCAGGCCCCCAGAGTCTGGACCTGTACCCTCTGGGCCACACTGCCTCTCTAAGATGGGCGTGGGTGAGATGCTGCACCCATAGGGTGACCACTTGTCCTGGGGACAGTCCCTGTTTACACTTGTGATCCTGGTAAAATGATCAGTCATGCCCCATTTCACTCTATAGATTACATGGTCAGCTTATGTACTGAGCATTCAGGACAGTCCTGGGGACATGGTGGCACTGGATCTGTGAGTGAGGGAGGGGGAGGGGACGCAGCCCCAGAGCACCCAGCCCACCTCACCTGGGGCTCCCTTAGCGACCCGAAGTATGAGGATGTCTGCGTTTGTTAACTCATTCAGTGAGTGATGCATGGCGGCCCACACACACCAGGCATGCGGGCGTCATGCTGATGGGGGTGTGGGGGTGGGGGGTGCCAGGACAGAAGACACAGCCAGCAGCTCTGGGAAATGAAGTCACATCCAAGGCCTGCCCTTCTCAGAAATGCAGAGTATTACCGTTAGGATCTATTCCCATTGCTTTGTTTGGCAAGTTATGACAGTGTGGCCACTAACCAAGCACAGTGTGATTACCTATTGTTTGAATTTAAAACAGTTTTTTTAAAAAAAGCAGCAAGTAAGAAAAAGGCTCCTGGTTGTGACTGGTATTTGGCAATTTCCATTCCTGAACAGGACTCGGGGCAGGGCCAGGCCCCAGGCTGTGTGGAGCCATCACTGTCCCTGAGATGCTGGGTAATCGGTTTATCTTTGATGTGTATCCACCTCACCCTGTCCCTCTGTCCTTAGATATATTATTAATATTTGCAGGATGTCGTGGGATGTGGCTTTCCCAGGCAGTCTGTTAAGCAGCCAGAGATCTGCTCAGCCTCCTTGTTGATGTTTTATTAAAGACCTGCCCTAGTTCAGCACATGCTAAATACTACAGCTGAAGAACACAGGCTCTGGAGCAGGGTGGCCAGTCGTCCTGCTTTGCCCAATACTGTTCCCATTATACAGCTGAAAGTCTCATGTCCCAGGAAAACTGGGATGGTTGGTCACCCCACTTTGGGGCGAACCCATCCCTGGACCTC
This sequence comes from Lemur catta, assembly GCF_020740605.2. Taxonomy (NCBI): domain Eukaryota; kingdom Metazoa; phylum Chordata; class Mammalia; order Primates; family Lemuridae; genus Lemur; species Lemur catta. The sequence continues at coordinate 13,285,889 of NC_059147.1, read as the reverse complement.
CATACACAGCCCTGCTGTGTGACTGCAGGTATGTTGTTACTTCATGGTTAAGATTTTCCCTGTGACACTAGGCAATAGATGTTATCCTCTGGCCTCAGTGGACCACCAGTGTTCTGCCAAGTCCCAGATAGCTCTATCCCACGTCGAGGACAGTCTGGTCACCTTACCTCAGAGTGGATGCCTGGAAATGAAGTCTGAGTCTCAGTTCACTGCCTTGTTCTGAGGCTGCCTGAAGCTGGTGGCCGTGCTCCCGATCCCTGAGCTAGTCCCCATGATGGACGCTGTCCCCTGGGAACTGGACGGGATGTGGGCGAGCTGACATTTACCGAGTGGCTCTTGACGCCTGGCAGTATGCTCTGTGCGCTTTATATTTACATCCTCACTCGAAACCCTTGTCTGACAAATGGGGAGTTGAAGCTCGGAAAGGTTCAGTTACTTCCCCCGTGTTAGTGCCACTCCAGGGGTGGTCCTGGGCCTGTCCCCACCTGTAGACTGCTTGTCGCCAGTCTGTGAAGAAAGAAGCGTAGAGGGTGAGAACAATTTGACATTGTGATGACATTTTTATCCTATTTTTCAAAAGTATCGGTCTACAATAAATTGGAAATAAAATAAGGTAAGAACTGGTCTCTCAGCATGGATAGTTCGAGAAGTGCTGCCGCAGACTGTGCCCCAGCCCCTCGGAGCAGCGAGAGAGGCTCGGGCACGGTGCAGTGACAGGCAGCCCCGCCGGCCGCAGCGCCACACATCGGAGGTTTATTTCTCCTTCTGCTAAATGTCCAGGGCACGTCAGCAGGGAGCAGGGCCGGTGGAGCTCCGGTCTCAACTTGTGTCCCACCGTCCTGGAGGCAGGACAGGCGTGTGGCCACCTGTACGTGGGCCTGCACGCGGCACACATCACTTCCTGCGTTTCCTTGGCCAGAGTGAGTCACGTGGCCACACCTGTGATTTACAAGGGTGGGTGGGAAGGAGAAGTGGAATCCCACCTGTGGCCAGAAAAAGCAGGGGAATGGGCCTGTTTGGAGCAACTGTGCGGTTACGTCCCTGCCCATTCCTACTTCCACACACGCCTCGTCCTCCGGGCCAGGACTGGTGCCCACAGCCTGGCGAGCTGCTGGCTTTGTCCGGCCCTTTACAGTCTGGTTTTCGAGGGCAGCGGAGTCTCTGGGCCCCAGAGCATCCCCAACCCTAACCTGCTGGGCTGGGTTTCTGGCCACTGGTGGAGGCAGCTTTAGTGCCTTCTTGGTCTGGGAACTGAAAGCTTTGTCTGTTTCCGTCAGGTGATGCGAAGAAAGACATCGTGAGTAGCGTCAGGAAACTCTGCTCTGAAACGCTGGCCAAGATCACTTTCACTCTGGGGCCTCGGGTCTCTCCTTAGCGAAACAGTGGCTGGTTTAAACCAGGAATAATAATAATAACTGCCGTTCATCGAGTGCTTGGTACATGCTGGGCGCTGTGCCGGCAAGGTTTACACATGTTGTCTCGATTCATCCTCCTGCAGCCCTGACGTGGGGGCTACTCTCAGCCTCAGGTTGTGGATGGGGAAACCAAGGCTGAGACAGGTGAAGGAACGTCTCCAGGTCACACAGCTGGCAGCTGAGCTGGGATTGGATCTAGGCTTGTGTGATTCTGAGCTTGCGCTCGGAACCGCTTTGACAGTACTTACAGGTTTGGGGTCTGAGAAGACAGTAATGAGGAAGGGGCCCCAGAGAAACGCTTGACCCTTCGGAAAGCCCAGTGAGACCTTGACCTTTCTTCCCAAGAGGTGGATCCTGGCTCAGTTATGTCTGGCCATTTTACTACCCAGGGAGGCCTGATCCTTCCTTTTATTGCTATTTCCTGTTCTTTTAACACATTGACTGCCACGCAAAAAAAAAAAAAAAAAAATCAGAAACTTTTCCTTGGGGCCACAGGGTTTTATTATGAAAATAGAATAAAAACTTTGGATGTAAAGGTAAACATAAGTAGTAATATGAAATTTATTCACTTCTATTCATTTAATCCACGTTTTTAGAATTCAGTTGTCAATATTAATTGTAACAATAAGAATGTCAACAAGCAAGATTTTGTATGTGCTAAAAGTTAAATACAACTTTCATGGCAGTTAATGTGTTAAAAAACTGGCCTTGCATTATGGAAATAACATTGGGAAATGGAAATCAAAATGGAACATGGGAATAAAATAAGAACAGTAGTTTGAGGGGGAAAAGGTCTTCCACATATAAAGATTATCAGGTGGGAAGAAAATATAATGGGTCTTTGAAGTTGAAATAGCTCAAAGCCGCGTTCCTGAATGTCCCCTAAAGAAAGACCCTTTGCCCAGCCCTGGCTTTCTGGGGGCCTTGGGCACCCTCCCTTTGCAGATGATAAAGATGAGCCTAGAGGTGCTCCCCTCACATTGGGGTGCGTGCAGCCCACGGAGTCCGAGAAACCGAGCCAGGAAGTTGACAAACTGTAGGCTAAATCGGGTATATCTTCCATGCGTGTCCATTTGACTTGTCGATTGAGGGGGAAAAGGTTAAGTAATTTAACTAATATATAATGTAAAACATGGCTCATCTTCTTGGAATGAGCATGTTACTTGAGAGGTGGGAAGGTTAAGTAATTTAACCAGTGTGTCATTTAAAACACGGCTCCCCTTTCTGGGAGCATCTACTTCAGAAGATTTGGCGAGGGGGGAAAGGTTAAACCGTTTAACTAGGGAGTCATTTAAAACATTATTTTGCTATTAAAGCAGGCACAGAGATGGAGTGGAACGGAAAATTCGCAAGGTTATTGAGATTAAATGGGAGACCTGAAAGAAATTTCCTGGTGGGGGTGGGGTGGTTGCAGATCACTTCGTGCTTGCCCTGCCTGGTGTCTGGGGTTCGGGGGAGGGGCTGTAAGTAGCGCTCAGCAGTACTGGGGCAGTCACTCCCTCGCTGCCCGGGACCCTGGCCCAGCCTGCTGGCCTGGACTGATCTAGTGATTTTTGCCTTTCTTTGTTTATTTCCCACTTGGGAAATGCCAGACCGTGCCCACCCTATGCTTAAGAGAGGAACCAGAGGTGACAGGAACAGCAAGAAGCGAAGCAACAGTGGCCCCTGCCACCATTCCAGAGTCAAAGTGAGAGCTGCAGCCTCTGTTTAATATTATTCTGAAATATTAAATTTATGCATTTATGTTTGAATAGGTAGGGCGTTCCTATGACGCGTATCTCAGAAGGTGTATAAGGTGGTGCAGTGAAAAGTCCCTCCCCAGAGGCACCAGTGTCACTGGTTTCCGGTCATCTGCTTTCCAGAGCTGTTCTAGGTACACACAGGCAAATGCATATGACTTTTTTTTTTTTGCATGTAACTTTTATTTTTTCTTGTTTGTTTGTTTAAACAAATGACAGATGCCTGTGCACACGTTCCGGTATTATTTTTTCACTAAACAAGTGATTGTTCCATATCGGTACAGCTTCCTCGTTCTCTTTTTGTGGTTACAGACTATTCCGCTGTGTGGATTCATTTAGTCATTTTCTTACTGTTGGTTGTGTTTCCAGCCTTTTGCGCTTTCAAGTAATGCTGCAGTGATTATCCACGTACATATGTCTTTGAGATAAATGCAAGAATGTCTCTGGGATAAATTCCTAGAATTGGAATAGCTGAGTCAAAGGTTGCGTGCCTTTGGAATATTGATAAGTATTTCCAAACCACATTGGGACTTCTGACACCTTCCATGTGCCCTGAGAGAGTGGTCTATGAGCAAGCTCTTGGCACAGCTTGTGCAGGCCGGGGATGGTGCACAGAATGATTAGATCTTGCCAGAGGGACCCGAGCGGGCAACGGGATGGGGATCCCCATCGTGCCCCAGGGCCTTCTCTGACATGTGCTTTATCAGCTGTGCACACGGGTGGGAAATGCTTCGGAGAGCAAGGTCATGCCCAGAGCGGGCTTCTCTTGGCCTAGCCAGCCATTCGCTCAAAGAATTCAGCTTATGTTGCCTTCATTTGGAAAAAGCGGCATCTGGACAGGGGTTTGGAAAGCAGAGCCCCCTTGTTGCCCAGTTTGGAGTCCCTTCCAAGGAGTGAACTCTCAAGTACAATGCGGGTTCCCTTTCACTTTGTCTGAAGAGCAGCAGCTTTCATGATGGGAAGGGAATCATTTATTTATCATTTTTCAAATCAAGATCTACTCTTTTTTTTTTTTTTTTGAGACAGAGTTTCGCTTTGTGGCCCAGGCTAGAGTGAGTGCTGTGGCATCAGCCTAGCTCACAGCAACCTCAAACTCCTGGGCTTAAGCGATCCTACTGCCTCAGCCTCCCGAGTAGCTGGGACTACAGGCATGCGCCACCATGCCCGGCTAATTTTTTGTATATATATTTTTAGTTGTCCAGATAATTTCTTTCTATTTTTAGTAGAGACGGGGTCTCGCTTTTGCTCAGGCTGGTCTCGAACTCCTGACCTTGAGCGATCCACCCGCCTCGGCCTCCCAGAGTGCTAGGATTACAGGCGTGAGTCACTGCGCCCAGCCAAGATCTACTCTTTAATGAGAAAAGTGCCAGCAGGTCCCCATGAAGGTCAGGTTCATTCAGTGTGTGCAGGTCACACTAACACCGTGTGTTCCCCATGTGGCAGGCTCCCCCTATGTCCTCAGCTGTCAGTGGGCTCTCATTAGCTCCATCCTACAGATGGACAAGTGGGTGCAGAGAGAAGCGGCCTAGGCAGGACCCCGCAGCTGGAGATGCCCACCCGAGTGATGCTGGTGTACGTGCCCTCAGCTTTCGTCATTCTCTGCCTGTGTCTGCCTCTCAGGGCTTGGTCCCTGTCACCCAGATGCTGAGGAGCACAGCTTAGTGGTGGAAGGCACTCGGGTTTGGAGGTAGGCACTTAGGTTTGGACTCGAGGCTCCCTCCCACTTGCTTGTGCTACCCCCGATGCCTCTCTGAACTTCTGGTTTTCCAGCCCTAAAAACGGGAATGACTTTCACAATGGTGGGTGCTCCGGGAGTCCTGGTCTGGGTGTCTTTCTCTCCTGACCTCCTGTGGTCATCCTGGGCAGGTCAGGGCTCAGACCCTGATTTCCAGGTGGCTCAGGAATGCTGCCTGGACCAGCCAACGGCCTGGTCTGACCTGCCCTAGCTGCACATTCCGGGACTGGGTCTGAGCTGGGACCTGGCCCCCAAGATTGCTGTCTTCCTGGCTCCCCTCACCACAGGGCAGGCACAGCGGGCCCTCCTGGTGGGCTGGAGGGAGGAAGTGTGATTGATTGGATGCAAGGAGGGGGTGAGGGCGTATGGCGTGTCCTGCTCTCCGGGGAGGAGCCCTGCCCTGGGGGAACTGCTTGGGTCGGATCTGGCTGGTGAACGGAACCTCATTTTCTGATCAATTTACATTAGCATTTTAGATGAGGATGCTTTTCTTGTATCTCTGATGGGGCATTTGGCAAGAGCCCTCCTCACTTTGGCTTTGACTTCACCCCTGGGAGCACTCTGTCCAGGCATGCTACTGTCCCCTGTGCACTGTGCAAGGTCTGATCAGGGACAAGCAGATGCTCACTCCTCCCAGCTGCCCAAGAGCTCCACAGGCCAGGTGTCAGGGCCTTCATTTCCCTGGATGAACAGTGAGTAATGTGAACTGCCCAAGAGGGTTCTTTCTAATGATAATGAAGGCGATGGCAACAATGATAGTATTATTACCACCTAAGGTTATTATGTGCCCTGGCTAAGCACTTAGCTTGAATTATTTTATTTCATCCTCACAACAGTCTTGTGAGGAAGCACTGTTTTTATTAGCTCCGTTTAGCAGATGAGTAAACTGAGGGTTAGCAGCCAAGGGACATGCACAAAGTCGTATGACTAGCCAGGGACAAAGCTAGGATTTAAATCCTGAGGTGTGATTCCAGGTGTCTCTAAAACTGTACTCCACTGTCATTCTCCGACACTGTGTCAGACCAGCCTTAGACTGATGTTTTTTTCCTTTAATTAAGAAAAGTACAAACTTTTATTTTGGGAAATTTGAAAGCATATACTGAGAACATAGAGGAGTAAAATGAACCCTGTGGACCCATTACCAGCTTCAGCAGTTCCCAGCTCACGACCAGACCGTGGTGCGGCTTGCCCTGGGCACTCCGTCTCCCCAGCCACTGAATTATTTCACACAGATTCCTGCTGTCTTGTCATTTCATTAGAAATTACTTAAATAGGAATCTCTAAGAAAAAAAAGGTACCTTTTAAAAATAAATATAAATATAATCCCATTCTTGTACCTAAGAAACTAACAATAATTCCTTGATATCTAATGTCAATGTTCACATTTCTGCAGTTGTTTCACAAATTATTTTTACTGTTGATTTGTTTGAATAAGATTCAAAATATGTTCCATATACTGTGTTTGCTTACTATGTCTCTTAAGGATGTTTAAGTCTCTTTCTAAATCAGGTCACGTGTTCTGTAGAGTTTTCCATATTCCGAGTGGTGCTGATTGCTTCCTTGTGGTGTCATTTAACACGTTCCTCTGTGCCTTGTATTTCCTGTAAGTGTCTTGCACATCCTGTGAATTTCCAGTTAATTCTTGATCTGTGCTGTCAGTACGGCAACCACCAGCCACATGTGGCCACTGAGCACTTGAAATGTGGGTGGTCCAAATCGAGATGTGCTGTAAGTGTAAACTACACACTGGATTTTGAAGACTTAGTATAAAAACTATATATAAAATGTTTCACTAATAATTTTCTGTATTGATTGCATATTGAAGTGATAATATGTTGGGTGTATTGGGTTAAATGAAATATATTATAGACATTGATTTCACCTATTTTACTTTTTGAAAATGTTGCTACTAAAAATTTAAACTTACATACGTGTTTCACGTATTTCTACGGGAAAGTGCTGATCTAGAGATTTGGCTGATTTGGCATAAACTTTTCAGCATGAATCTTGTCTAAGTGTCACTGTGCACTGCCAGTTGCCTCGCTCCTGGGTCCCTCATGTCTGGGGGTCTCTCTGGATGTGACTGATGAGTAGCCCCTGTGCTAGCAGCCTGGCCCACCTGTTAACACCCCCCGTGTCTTACTGGGCTCCAGCGATCACTGCTCGGGTCCACTTTCTCACTAGGGGTTGCAAAGTGGAGATGTTTTAGGTTTACCTTTCTTCCCTCATTTACCGGATGAATTATTGTACAAAGGGCTTCACTTCATCAGTTATGCGGTTCTGATGTTTAGTGTGTACAGGAAAGGCAGCAAAAATGCTTAATTCTTCCCCTTTCTATCAAGTTTTAGAGTAATAAGCTGATTTTGTAGGATCTTCCAAAGGTGGTTGGTCTTTATTTCCGCTATCAGTATGAATTTGTGGATTTAAATTTAGATCTGATGAGTGTCCGTCCATTGCAGTTACTCTTCTTTTGCATGCTTTGATTGGCCCAGCTCTGGCCAGTGGGAGACTTTAGTTTTGATTTTGACCCCTTGTCTTTTGTGAAGTTCCAGTTCCTTTTCTCTTTTCAGCTGGTTGGAAGATTACGCTCTTTCCAGCCGGAGTTTTCTTAGAGTGAGGCCTGCCCGCGTCCATCGCTCACCAGACCCGGGGTGTGGGGGCTTCCTGCCAGCGGCTATTCATAGGAGCCACCTTTCTCTTTGGCCTGGTTGCCAAGGTCCCGGCAAGAGGCTGGGGCTGAGGAGACAGCCAGCACGGCTGGCTCGGGCCCCATGCGTAGTAGGTGTTCCGGAAACGGCTGTCAAGTGAATGAAGGGACTGAAAGCTGATCTGTCACACCACCTGGCCCGAGTGGGCTCCTCTCCACCCTGGGATTCTCGAGGGAGGCCAACTTGCAAATAGAGCTGGCCTTTGATTCTCTGCTGCCTTCCGGGGGCTGAGCCGGTGCGGAGCTGGGATTAAACCTCCAGGGTCGTGCCGGGGAGCTGGGGAGCCACATTGTCAGTGATGGCCTGGCCACCGTGCAGACCTGTGGGCACGGGCAGTGGGGCAGGGGTCAGACTGGTCACTTTCAGGGGTGGAGCCACTCCCCTTTCCAGGCTGAGCCATTGTGCAGGGGACACAGGCATAGCTTGAGTGGCTCCCGACTTAGTAGCCGACTCCTTCCTGGTGTGAATGTTTAAAATTCCAGCCCTTTGAACCTCCAGGGTTGGTTTTCAGTCCACTGACTTGCGGCCTTTGCACTGTTGTCCTTGCCCAGACGGTATCTGCTTCGCTTCCCTGAGCCCTGGCTGGGCGTTCTTGTCCCCTCTGCCCGGCGCAATCATGGGGCTAAAGGAAGGCTTTGTGTTTTGGCCCCAAAACAGACCACAGGGTTTCTGTTGTGGTTGCTGCTGCTAGTTTAAAGGAAAAACAAAAAACAATACAAAACAAAAACGCCGCCAGCTTTGTTGATGTCCAGGGAATCTTTGTCCCCAAAATAATGTGTTTGTTTATGGAGACTGACTTCATGTATTTACCATATGAGAGACTAGAATCCGGTGACACTTATGGTCTATTTGAGGAATGGATTTGCGTCTGGTTTTGTGGCGAGGAGGGCAGGTGTTCCCGCCCATGTGGCTCGGGTGGGAGAGTGGCTGGGAAAGCTTCCTTCCCCCGGGGTGGGGGGCATGTGGCCACCGCCACAGGGTCAGGGTGGGAGAAGCTTCCACAAATGGCTCCGAGAGGGAAGAAGGGGCAGCCTAAACCCATCTTAGGAACAAGACTGACTAGGGGGCCATCAGGAGTGCGATTTCTGGAATGAGACCACCCAGGTCCCAACCCGGGTGGTTACCCATCAGTCTGTGACCTCGGATAAGTGGCTTGACCTCACTGAGCCTCCATTTCTTCCTCCGCAAACTGGGGATGTTGTGAGGATTAAACGGGGCAGTTGTGTCAAGCCTTCAGGGTGGCTCCCGGCCCCTCGCAGGCAAGCCGTGGTCGAGAGTTCTAGTGTGGGGGCAGCTGAGGGGGCTCTGGGGCCTGCATGCTGGGACTGGGTTCGGGCTCCACCTCTTATAACCTAACTGTGTGCCTGTGGGGTAGCTTCCAGACCTCTCCGTGCCTCAGTCTCCTTATCTGTAAAGTGATGATAGTAGTATTTCCTACCTCCCAGGGTGGCTGTGAAGATTAAGTGACATATTAGATATAAAATCCTTAGGATAAAGCCTGGCACACGTATGTGTCATGCCAGTCTAGCCTTTATTACTCTAGCTGTTATCAATACTGATATCTGCGAGATGAGGCCATTGCAGACCTGGAACGGGGCCCTTGGCTCCGGTGGCAGAAGACGCAGTGCACAGCTCGCCAGGGCATCCTCGATTCAGGGGCTGCTGCGTGCCAGGCACCGGCTCAATAAATGCCCCAACAGCCCTGGAGGGCGGTCGTGTCCTTCCCATTTTCCAGAGCCGGAGCCCGAGGCCTGGAGTTTACCCCCAGCCACAGGGCTGCGCCGCCCCACGGCCCTCAGCCTTCTCCCAGCTAGGCCAGAGCCCGCCAGGAGCTCTCACCTCTGTCCTGTGCGCAGCGCAAGGGGCGGCTCAGGTGTTAAGGAGTGATGGCGCAGGTGAGGCTGAATCCTCTCACCTGCCCTCGGGGGCCTCAAAGTGGCTCAGAGCAGAAAGGAACACCTTGGCCTTCTGGTCCTCGCCCCTGAACGTTTGGGGTCCCTCATGCTTCAAAATGTAGGAACCCAAGGTCTGCATTGGTGGCACCAACGTGTGAAGGATGTGAGGGCAGGAACTTCCGATCTTGGCTTTGGGGGCCGGGCACCGCCAGGAGTCTGCTTCAGAGAACGCACTATTGATTTACCGTTGAGTGCTTGGGAGGGCAGGCCAGGGCTGGGGATGATGAGAGGCATGTTTCCTCAGTCTGGAAGCATCATCGGTAGCCATCGGGAAGTCGCAGGGCTGGAGGGCTCTGGAATAAAGCATCACGTGGTTTTTTTTTGGCAAATGTGTACCCTGCACCAGGTGCTGTTCTAAGTACCGGAGGTTGGTAGCTGTGCCAGTCAGGGCCTGTTTGCCTTTGGGTCCACTCCTTGTCCTCTGATCCACGGGACGTGGTCAGGGGCTGACCTCTGCAGGCTGTGTGTCCCAGGCCCCCTGGCTCTGGGTTCGACCAATGGGAGGAGCCGCTGGGAGGCTGGAGTGGGGAGGAAGGGGGAAGCCAGCGTTTGTCCCCCTCTCCCAGCCCCAGGAGGTCTCTCTGATCACGGCTGCACCTCCTCCGTGGCTCCAGCTCCCGCTGGCCAGGCCCCGCGGTCTGCAGATGATGCGGGCTCTGCAGGCAGCCCCAGCCCCCGGGCTGCATACCGTGGCCTCCCTGGCCGTCGCCCTGGTCTGTGGGCGGTGGCAGCTGATCTCTGGGTTGCCTCATTGTCCCCTCTTTGGCTTCTTGGGTCTTTCTTCACTGTGTAATCATTTCCCTGAGTTAAAGTCTCTTAGTCCAAATGCTCAAGTGGCTTCTCTCTCCTGGTTAAACCCTGACTGATCCAGCAAGTGAAGACGACACGGTCCCAGCTTGTGGGTGGTTTCTAGTCCAGTGATCTGACTTCAGCAAGGCCATAAATTTTTTCAACTTTGTGGTTTTCTAGGCTCAGAGACTCCTGACTTCTTCCCTTTCACTCCCCCAGACCCTCCTCCTGCCGGTGCCTTTCCGTGGGCTGGGTTTCCATCCCGCCCATTTTCTCATTCTCTGTTCTCCTGGGCACTTTCTGAAATACACGTGAATCGTGCTTCTCCTCTGTCTTCAACCTTCTTCCCGCTCCCCAGGCACCCCCTGCGCCCCCGTTAGCCATGCAGTCGTCCTGAGCTGCTTTCTTTCCCGAACAAGCCGTACCGCGGCTCACCTCTTGCGTTTTGCAGGCACTTGCTGTGCTCCAGGCTTAGGAGCCCTCCGTGGACACTCTCACGCTCTGTCCCTTTCTCTCGGCCAGTTCCACCTTTGGGACCCAGCTCAAATGTCCCCTTTAGAGGAAGCCTGCCCTGCCCTCCCGGCCTGGGTGCGTCTCACTGATGTGCAGGCAGCGTGGGGGTCACTGCAGGGATTCTGCTCACTCTGGGCTGAAGGCTTGTTTCCTGCTTGCAACCAGGCTGTGGGCTCCATGGGGCTGGGCCAGGGCTGGCTTGTTCACCACTGTGTCTGGGTGCCTACAGTAGGTGTCAAAGCGTTTAGGTGTCTGTCCTCAAGAAATTCTCCCCATATGCATCGAGACATGCCCAAGGATGTGTAAGGTGCACAGTGAAAGGCTGAAGACGGCTTCCAAGTTCATTAGTACATTGATTCTGTGGAATATGATGTGGCAATGAAAAGGAATGAGGCGAGTGTAAAATACATTGTCGTGGAAAGATGCCCAAGACATGTCATTGTCTAAGCCTCGTTACACAACAGCATAAAACAGAAGTATTTTTGGTATGTATATAAATGCTTAGAAAAATGGCTCTAAGGAAACCCCCTAAACTGGCAAGAGGGATTATCTCTGGGGAAGAGAGTGGGATTAAAGCCAGGTAAAGGAGATTTTATTGCTTTTCACTCTTCATATTTCTGTATTATTTGAGTTTTAATGACAGCGCCGTTTTCATGTGTTAGCTGTATAATTGTAAAATAAGTAACAGGCTGTGAAGGGAACGACAGAGTCCTGCATTTCAGCCAGTGCATCCAAGGAGTCTCCCCTCAAAACACCAGGGAGGCAGGAAGCATTTTCTCCAGAAATGCACAGCAGCGCAATTCTCTTGCCTACATGTCGGAAATGACCCCATCCTTTGGGAATGCCGCTTTTGGAGTCGATGTTCCCTGGAGCCCCGGGAGAGGCAGGCAGGGTGCAGAGTTGGCAGTGGCTTCAGACATCTCTCTTCGATGTTGACCTCCCTCCACGGCAGCGGGATTCAAGGATTTTTCTAAGAAAAACACCTGTGGATTTGTGGAATTTATGCGCAGGCAAAGCAAATGACATGGGTCCCTTCATGCCCCCTGCGCCCCCGCGGTGCACTGTGCGTGCTGGAAGGGGAGGAGGGGTGGCCACGCAGCTGTTGGAGGACTTGCTATTCTTGGGCAGGCGGGAGTCAGCTCTGACACGCCCATGGCTAAAGCCCGGGGGTTGTCTCATCCCTCCATTTCCTATTTGGCTCCCTCTTTGGTCAAAAGATAGCTGAGCACAGAAAATCTGTCATAACTTTGCAAGTGTGACCTGCCACCTGCTAAGGGTCAGTTTACCTGGCCCACTTGGGGCCTGTTGACGCCTGTCATTGGGAAGTGGAGAGAGATGTCAGGATCATGAATAACAACAGTGGCTTTCTCTGGAGGGAATAGGACAACACCCTGGCCTGGCTGGGAGAGAACAATGGGACAGGCCGGGGAAAAGGTTGTCTGCTGCTGTCCCCGCAGGGATCTGGGCTGGGCTACCCTCCTCCACCGTGGTGAGAGGGCCAAAGACCAGTCTCGGGCAAGGGAAGTGACAGTAACTGAGAACCGCCCAGATACCAGGCGCAGTGCTGGGCTCTGGCTAACGTGGCTGCATGCGTTTCTGACGCAGCCCTGTGTGGTCAGCGCCAGCATCCTGCCTCACGCACTAGCCAGCTGGGGCTGAAGCCAATGACGTAACTGTCTACCTGCTTCCTGTGTTCTCTGTAGGTATTGATTAAAAAATTTAAAGTGAAATCCCTGTGAATATAGTCTCGCCAATAAGCCATAGCTGCTTCAATTTGAGAGCAGTGCCTGGGCCGCCCCAAGACAGCCCTGACCCCCTAACTCAAATCTCACAGGGCAGAGGGATTGGGTTCTCTGTGCTGTTTTCTGCTCAGTCGCACCCTCGCTGGGCTTCCCATGCCCCAGGGTGGTCCAGGAAACAGTACGTACGTGATGGAGGGGAAGGACTTTGAAACCAGACAGGTTTGCATCTAGGGTCTCCTGCTTCCTGCCTCTGTGACCTTGGCCAATCATTTAACCTCTCTGAGCCTCAGTTTCCTCATCTGTAAAGTGGGGTTGTTGTGAAGCTAAGACAGGTTAAAACATACGAAATTGCCAGCATTTGGCCACTTTTAACCTACAGAATGGCAGTTTTCCATGGCTCAGCTAAACGTGTTCATCATGGAAAAATGCTTCTGTGAGGTGCTGGAACATGCTCGACTCTGTGTCTGTCTGTTTCCTGTCCTTAAGCCCTCAGCATTCAGGGTTTTGTTGTCCTGGACTGCAGCAGATGGAAAGTGGTTTCACAGAGGTAGCACTGCTGTCGTGGCTCCCTGGGAAGGTCCTGGCTGCACTGAGGGGGCCGTTCACGACGCTGTCTTGGTGCTGGCTCTGTGGCTGGGACTGCAGGGACCAGCAGGGAGTGGTGATGCAGCTGCTCCTGTGTGGCCAAGTGGGGTCCTTTCAAGAAATGAGGGGAGCAGCACGGAGGGGTGGGAGGCCTTGGGAGGCTGTGCTCAGTGGGTGGGGTCTAAAATTTGGATTTCAACTCCCCATGCAGTCAAGAAGCAGTGTAGCAAAGTGGCCAAGAGCCCAGGCTCTGGAGTCCTGCTAGCTGAGTGTGAACCCCAGCTCTGCCTCTTGCCTGCTGTGCACCCTCAGACAAGTTGCTTCATCTCTCTGTGCCTCATTCCCCTCACCTGCAGTAGTTTCAACTTCATAGACTCTAGGAGGCACAAGCAAGATGTCCGCTATAAAGTATTTACACAATGCCTAGCACAAATAAAAAAATCTCTGTGGAGTAGGGAATGTTTATACTTAAAGGAATGCTTATTAAAAAAATCCACATTAGCTATTATAAATAAGTAAGGCCTGATTCGGGAACTCACATAGCTTTACTGTAGGGAGCTCCCTCAGTTTTGCATCCTGCCCTTTTTAATCAGCTACAGCCATATGTCAAAAAAAGTCCCCCAGGGTCTTAACCAATGCATTTTGCCCTGGAGGTTTCTGCAGCCGTGGAATGTGCTTTAGTAAGGATTAAAATTTGGGGTAAATTGGTTCTTGAGGAGCAGGAGGAGGGCTTTTAAACCGAAAAATGAATTGCTTTGGAAGGCTTATCTCTGTCACTTCCCGGTGCCTGTGACTGCGGACTGCAGGACCCTTTCAGCCCCAAGGCCTTGCAGCAAACCTTCCCGAGTGGCCTCTGCGTCATTGCTTGCTGATCGGATGGTACTGCGCGGTTGCCATGGTAGCAGCAGGATGTGGTTCCTATGGTGATGGTCGGCAGCCGCAGGAAGATAGCAGAGGTTTTAGTTATCTGGTGGCTCTGCATTTGCCGCCCCCCTGAACAGCAGACACGAGCTGCCCCCACTGTCGTTCTGCTCTGTACAATGGTGACCACTGGGGTCAGCTGCCTCCCAGAAATGCTGGTTCTTGGGTGGGCTGGGCTGCTCAGGAGCATTTCTGCTTCCAAAAGAGGAGGGGGCTGAGTGTTTCCAGGGGGACTTCAACTAGCGAGGGGTTGGGGGGTTGGAGGGTTGGGGGGGAGGGTGTGGTTACATTCAGACCCCGAGCCTAGCAGGCCGAGTCTGTGGGAAGCTTCTCTAAAAAGCCCTTCCCTGGAGTGAATTCTTTTCTCATCCAAAAGTCTTGTTTATTTGTAGGCAGATGTGGGATGATGAACCAACAGGAGAAGCCTAGTGGCTGTTAAAACTCCTATCGTACCTTGCATCCAGATTTCAAAATGGCCACACTTTGGAGCGTCAGTTGGGTTTTCAAACATACGATACTTTTCTTTTGTTGGGGGTTGGCTGAAATCAGGGAATGAAAAGAAGTAGCCTGAGTGTTTCTTTTCTTTTTCATATCCAAAATCTCACAGATAGAATTTCTCTATAGAAAGGCAGTGTCTGGTACAATGAAATGTGGTGTACAGAATGTCGTTTCTTTTTCATCTAGGCCTGAAGGGAGGGAAGTGTATATGCAGGACTCAAGGGTGCTGTTACAATTTATGAGTAAATCTGAAGGTTAGGCACTAAGAGTGGGTGGACGTGGGGGCTGTGGGTTGGTTTCCGTGCGTACGTTTGCACTTGATGAGGCCGCCCGAGAGAAGGGAAATGTCGAGTCTAGATGTCTAGAATCTGTGGACCCAGTGTGGCAACACCATTTGCTGGTGCTCAGCAGGAGCTGTGATTGGTGATCGGTGACGTCACTGGGTTTCCTGGCGTGTGATTGGTGGGTTGGGCCCAGTCCTCAGAGCCCTGAGCCAGGTGGCCACACCTGGATTGAAAGAGGAGGGATGGAGAGGTTTAGTGCTGCTCCCTAACGCGGAAGGGCACCAGGCCTCCTTGAGGGCCTGTCCTGGGGACAGCGGGCCTGCAGAGGGCCCAGGACAGCCGTGCAGGGCGGAGCAGGAGTTGCTCCTTTTCACCGCATGTCACCACAGGCGTGTCTCGTAGCAGAGCTGCAGGGCACCTGGCCCCGGGTTCTTGCCAGTGAGCACTGCATGCTGCGATAGACTTTTCCTTTTTGAATTTTGAAAATTGAAAAGAATAAATACGCAGTTCCGTATACCCCGTCTGCGGGCTCTGTTGCTTAACCACACGCCGATGTCAGGGTGACTTCCGGGTTCGCTAACAAACAAGCAAACAGGAAGCAAAGCAGCAAAGGCTCATATCACAACCACATTTCTGCCACCCAGACCTGACCATCGTTAATGTCTTATCTTCTTTGCTTTGCTTTTTTAAAGCGAAAGAATAAAATATTATGGAAAAGGTGCAATTACCTTGACATTTACTTCTAGTCTGCTGCCCTCCCCATTATAGATTTGCTGTGGATCTTTCCATCACATTTTAAATGCTTTAAACACATGCACACACACATTACCATAAGCAGTATGTAGCATTGCTTCGTGTATGGTTTTTTTTTTTGAGACAGATTCTTACTCTGTTGCCTGGGATAGAGTGAGTGGCGTGGCATCAACCTAGCTCACAGCAACCTCAAACTTCTGGGCTCAAGTAATCCTTTTGCCTCAGCCTCCCGACAGGCATGTGCCACCATGCCCGGCTAATTTTTTCTATATATTTTTAGTTGTCCAGCTAATTTCTTTCTGGTTTTAGTAGAGACAGGGATCTTGTTCTTGCTCAGGCTGGTCTCGAACTCCTGACCTTGAGCAATCCACCCGCCTCGGCCTCCCAGAGTGCTAGGATTACAGACGTGAGCCACCGTGCCCGGCCTCGTGTATGTTTTTATTTTATTTATTTATTTATTTTTTTTTGAGACAGAGTCTCGCTCTTTCTTCCTGGCTAGAGTGCCGTGGCGTCAGCCTAGCTCACAGCAACCTCAGACTCCTGGGCTCAAGCGATCCTCCTGCCTCAGCCTCCCGAGTAGCTGGGACTACAGGCATGTGCCACCATGCCCGGCTAATTTTTTCTATGTATATTTTTAGTTGTCCAGCTAATTTCTTTCTATTTTTAGTAGAGACAGGGGTCTTGCTCTTGCTCAGGCTGGTCTCGAACTCCTGACCTCGAGCAATCCACCCGCCTCGGCCTCCCAGAGTGCTAGGATTACAGGCGTGAGCCACCGCGCCCGGCCTTGTGTATGTTTTTAAAATGCACTTAACAAGCTGCTTTTTTTCACTCTACATGCTGTGCCCGCCTGTGTGTTTGCGATCTCTGTTGATTCCTACAGATCTAGTTCATTTTTTCATGACTGTGGAGTCACTCTGTTTGCCATCTTGTGTCATCCAAGTGGCAGGCGTGAATGGGGGACAGACTCAGCCCCTCTCATGGAGAGGACCTAGAGCTTGTGGTCACACGGCCACATGGTGGGCTTGTTGACCTCCCCAACCCCCACTTTTCGGTTGAACTCCAAAAGCAGGGCTTCCCTCACGACACCTCAAGTGTCCCTGGGCCCTGGCCAAGCAACTGACTAATCCAGTCTGACGAATCCAAGTTCTCGAGTCACCCAGCCCGACCATGTTTGCCTCACTTAGGTCCCTGCCAAACCCCATCTCCCCGAAAGGACGTGGTGGCCTAGGATGCTGCCTGGAAAAGAAATGTGAGGACAGCACCTTGGTCCGGAGAGCGCTGTGCCTGTTCCCCAGCCACCTCTCAGCTCCTTGGTGGACCCCCCCGCCCTCCCCCAAGGAAAGTCAGCTGAGCCACCAGCAGGCGACCGTGGACTTTGGCTCAGGCACAGCTTCCTCACCAGGGAGTCTGGATGCAACACCCACCTCATCCCTCAGCCCCCTCTGAATACCAGGGTCTCTCGAGCCAAAAGCCAGCTCCCGCACACTGGCAGGAACGCACAGCTCCTGGTTCCTGAGTCATAGGTGTTTTTTCCAGGTGTGTGTGTATGTGTGGCCGTGTGTGGGCGGTATTCATGTACACCTTGGGATAGATTCATTTTTCTGTCTCTGTACTGGCTCCTTCAGCCCCCACCTCTTTCAGAGGCTCCGTGGGGAACGCTCTGACCCGTGACACGCCAGGCTTGTCACAGTATCCACTAGGAGACCTGAAAGACCAGATCCTATAAATGCCATGATCCCTCGTTTATAAAGGAAGCCAGTATTGGGGTCAAACAGAACTTGATTCTTTCAGTCACTCGGAAAGTGTTTACCGTGGCGGGCTCAGGGGATAATGTGGCGCGTGAAACAGAGTTGGTGTCTGTCCTGCTGGAGCTCGGAGGGACAGAGACAGTAAACAAGCAACAGATAACTATGGAGGGAATTATAAGTCTGAGTCCCTAGACTGGCCTAGCTCTGCCGTGCCCTAGCAAGTGACCTTGGGTAAGTTAACTAAATCATCCGTAACGCACCAGCCACAACCCGACTAACTTTGTGGGGTTATCGGGAAGTCTCGGTGAGATAGTGTCTGCAAAACGCTTATCACCCAGCCGGGCACGTCATCGCTGCCCAGCGCATGCGGCTGCAGTGACCACAGCCCTTCTTTTACGGATGCAGAAATTGAGGTCAGGGAGGTGAACTAACTTGCCCCGGTGGCTCAGCCTGTAAGTGGCGCAGCTCTCGGGCCCCACTCAGAGCCACCGGGCCACTCTGCCCTGGGCCACAAGGGAGGCCGTTCCTATTCCTCACAGTTATGGTGCCACCCCATGTTCAGCAGGCAGCATTTTTATATACTTAAAATTTTTTTTATTGTGGTCAAACATACGTAGCATAAACTTTAGCATTTCAGCCATTTTTAAGTGTACGGCTCATTAGGTACATTCACGTGGTTGTGCAGCCATCACCACCATCGCTCTCCAGAACTTTCTCATCTTCCCAAACTGAAACTCTGTCCCCATTAAATGATAAGTCCATATTTCTCCCAACCCCCAACCCCGGCAACTACTATTCTACTTTCTGTCTCTGTGAACCTGACTACATCAGGGACCCCAGATGAATGGACTCACACAGTATTTGTCCTTCTGTAACTGGCCTGTTTCACTCGGTGTAATGTCATCAAGGTTCATCCATGTCATAGCATGTGTCAGCATGTCCTTCCTTTCTAGGTCTGAGTAATACTCCAGCTCCATCGCGCGTGTGTGTATCCGCTCGTTTGGCATTTGGGTTGCTTCCACCTTTTCACTGCTAGAATAATGCTGCTGTGAACATTGACGTACAAGTGTCTATTTGAGTCCCTGCTTTCAGTTTGTTTGGCTCTGTACCTAGGTGTAGAGAGCATATCATCATCAGGAACAAAACAAAGGAAATGAAAAGAAAGCTCTTGACTTCCAGGGGTTCTCAGCTTGGGTCCTTGGATAGAAGTCAGGTGATCTGCAAACTTGGAGATGTAGGGGAAATAAAAGACTTCTTTATGGTCACTAATCTGTAACTGAAATTTAGCATTTCCTTCAATGATGGCTCCACCAGCCGCAGTGGTATTAGCAGTGCCTGTGATTTAGTCACCAGTAGAAATCACAGGTGTTTTCATATTCCATTCCTATTATCGTGGATATTTTGGAGTATCATTACATACATCACCACTCGAAAGTTATAGTCATTATCAGACGTACAGCTAGGTTACTTAATGGATTAGTAAAGAAGACATCTATTACCCTATCACAAATTTTAAAGGACATTTTGACAACCGTATTTCAGTATGATCAGTTTCCTTTCCTTTGCAATTTCTTATGAATTTGTACATTTAAAAAGATTGCTCCAAGGGCCGAGTGCAGTGGCTCATGCCTGTGATCCCAGCGCTCTGGGAGGCTGAGCCAGGAAGATCGCTTGAGCCCAGGAGTTGGAGGCTGCAGTGAGTTAGGATTGTGCCACTGCACTCTAGCCAGGGTAACAGAGCGAGACCCTGTCTCAAAAAAAAAAAAAAAAAGCTTGCTGTAAGAAGGGGTCCAAGGCACAGAACAGTACAAGCGGCCCTAGCCTGCCAGCAGGGCAGATTTGCAGTTTTGCTTCCAGGCAGCTACTTGGAGGACAATCTGTGTTTTTTTGAGGGGCCCTGGACCTCTGTCTCACCCCCTCCAAAATAAGAAGAGAAATTTCGCTTCATAATTATGGGGAATCTTCTCTCAGATCCCGGGATGGCTCTGGACATGTTCTGAGTCTGTCTGGATTCCCGGGAGTGAGCACACCGGGGCGTGAGCATTGCAGTGGTTTCACTGGAGGAGGCAGCAAACGGGGTGGGGGTGCAGCTCAGGCACTGCGTGGCCAGGCGGGTCTGAACCCGAAAGGAATGTGTGTTCTCGGTTTCCATCTACATCAGAGAACTATCCGCTCTGCAGCTCGTCTGCTCAAAGTGTGACAGGGAGTGAGGTGGTGTGCGGGGCTGGGTTTGTGGATGGGCAGAGAGCCTTGGGGTGGGGGCTGGCTAAGTTGCTGGAGAGACTTTGGCTCCAGGGCCTGCAGGCCCAAAATATCATTTATCATCAGTGATAATGACAGTGCCCGATGGATGGATAAAGGAATGGATGGATACCAGAAAAAGCGAGAATAGGAAAATGTTCATTGTAGAATCTAGGTGGTGAGTGTATGGGTATTCATGGTAAGATTCTTTTCAGCGTCTTTTCTTCTTTCTTTTTATTGAAGCATGATTTATTTTAAAAAGTAACACAAGTGAAATGAACAGCTCCATGCATGATCACTTCCAGTGGACCTACCCCTGGGCCATGACTGGGACAGTGCTCACACCCCTGAAGCCACCTTTAGACCCACTCCCAACAGCACCCTTCCTGCTCCTCGCCCACAGTGACCTCTCCTGCCCCCTATGTCTATGTTTACTTAGTCTTTCTTAAGTTCTAGCTTTACAGAAAGCAAATCAGTGTGTGTTCCTCTGTGTCTTGCTTCTTTGACTCGGATGTTATGTTTGGGAGCCTCATCCATATTCTGTTTGTATTAATAGCTGAAGGTTATGTATTTTTGTTGCTGGATAACTTTTTATCTTGAGAATATCCTGCTCTGCTGATGGTGAGCATTTGAGTTGTTTCCACTCTTAGGAATTCTTAGGGTTTTAGGAATAATACTGCTAGGAATACTCCTGCATCCACCTTTGTGGGAAACGTGCATGAAGTTCTGGTGGTGGATAGTAAGGAATGAGTTGCCGGTCACTGGTTATGCATAGATTCAACTTTTGCAGAGAATGCCAGGTCGTTTTCCAAAGTGGTTATACCAGTTTATACTCCAGGAGCCATGTGGGAGAGTCTGATTGCTCCACATCCGTGCTAATATTTGTTATTGCCAGCCTTTTTAATTTTAGCCATTATGGTGGGTAGATAACAATGTTCAACTTTTCTTTATGTTTGAAATTTTTCATAATAAAATGTTGGGGAAAAAATATCATTCACACTTGTGACGTCATAGAAAAATAGTATTTTTAAGGAAATGGTTGAAGTTGGCACTTGCCTGGCCTTAGGGTGAAGACATATCTTTTCATGGTAGACAGCTCCAAGGCTGGCCCTACCTCCCGTGGTCCTGGGGCTCCCCAGTCTGCCATGTGTTCCCTACTGAATCCTGGAGAAAGTTTAAAGAGCCAGACGTAGGATGTGGTCTCTCCTGGAGCCCCAGGTGAGGCTGGGAGTACCTGGAAGCTGTGCTCGTGCGTCGCGTTGACGTGACATGGAGGTGGAGCTTGGAGCTGGTTTCTGGCCTAGGAGTTCTGGCACTTCTTGCTGGTTCCCAGAGAGATGTGCTTTTGAGTCAGCCTGGGAAATGAAAATAGTTCATTGACTTTTTGCTAATTCTACTTTTTTTTTAATTTTTCTTTTTCTTTAGCAATCAAACTCACCAGAGTGAGTTTTGACAGCGTAACGATTCCCAGGATCCTCCTGGTCATTGGTTTGAGGTCACAGCTGCCTGCTTGCTGGGGCTTCCCTCTCTGACTTAACACAAATGATGCCCACATCTGGAGCTTCTTCCTCAAGTTGGCCCCTGCTCAGCTGACTTCCTTCAACATAGATGGTGGCCCCAATTCATTCCTCCTCTCCCTCCTTCCTTCCTTCCTTTCACTCAACAAATACTTAGTGAACATGAACTTTTATATCAGGCATTGTCCCTCCCTCCCTCCCTCCCTCTCTCCTTTCCTTCAATTTGCCTGTCCAGCCCCCCACCCCCACCCACCTGTCCACCCGTCTACCACCCACCCCACCCATCCATCCACCCATCTATCCACCCACCCACCCATTCACCCGTCCATCCCTCCCTCCTTCCCTCCCTTTCAATGGATTTACCCATCGTAAATTGGGCCTTGGGCTAGACACGATGTATGAACCGTGGTCCTTGTCTTTGAGGTACTCTCCCCTGACTCCCCCCGTGACAAATAATTAAATAGTTATTCCTAATGTAGTGTGACATGGCTGTAAGGGGGAACGAGAGAGGTGTCTAGGCCAGGTGAGAGGATCAGGAGAAGCTTCCTGGAGGTCATGATGCTAATGCTGCATCTTGAGAACATCCCGGGATGGGCCCATTGAGGGAGGACCATGGGGTAATGGGCATGTCGCTTCTCTGGTAGAGACACAGAGGAGAGCTGTGCCTGGGGCACTCCGTGAGCCTCAAGTCACCAAGTGCAGGTGGGTGGAGTGTGAGGGGACAAGTGGGGAGGTGTGGCTCTGGAGAGGTCAGCCTTCCAAGGAGTGTGAGCTCCAGGATGAAACTGTGGGGCCGTGGGACGTGTGTGGCAGACAGACTAGTGGCACCCTAAGGATGTCCAAGTCCTGGTCCCCAGAAGCTGAGTATGTTACCTGACACGGCAGAAGGGATTCTGCGATGTTTTGAGTTAGGGATGTTGAGATGGGGGGATGGGGAGATTAGGGATGATGCTTTGTCTTGTGGGCTTGATGCATCGCCAGAGTCCTCAGGAGGGAGGCAGGGGAGTCAGAGCCCGTGTCAGAGGAGGGTGTGATGAAGCAGAGAGAGGAGCCCTGTGGCTTCCTGGCTCTGAAGGTGGAGGAAGGGGCAGCGAGCCCAGCAGTGCGGCTTCCTTTAAGCAAGGGCAAGCTCCTTCTAGAGCCCCCAGAAGGAACACAGCCCTGCCAACACCTGAGTTTAGCCCAGCGAGACCCACGTTAGACTTCTAACATCCAGGACTGTACGAGAAGACGTCACTAAAGTTCATGGTCATTTGTTACAGCAGCCATAGGAAACTGATCCACAAGCGAGCTTGGGGACGTCTGGAAACTTTGGTATGAGGGTCTGCATTCAGGGTCGGGGGATGGGGCTTTTTGGCCAGGGACCTTAAGACCATTGCCATTACCTGAAATCTGTCTTAAGGAGTTCATTTTCCAATCACACAGCTATAAATGGTTTTCTTTGTGGGTATATTGTTACATTTAAGACCAGGATCAAGGAAAATTATAGAATCCGATTCACTGTTACCGGGGGTCCCATGAATTGTGAGATTTGAACCTTCTTACTAGGGGATTCTGATAACACATCACCCCAGGCAAATGCGGTATGAATAGAGCCCCGCTTTGGGGTAAAGAGAATCCCATTAAAGGGGGCAAATCCCCCAGGGGCCTTGGTGGATTTCCCGTTCCTCATTTCTTCCTGCTGTTGAGCAGGAAGGTGGGGTGTTTAGTGAGTATCACTGTAACCTGTACTTTTCTAAAGTCAAACAGATTTCTCTGGGTGGGAGGATCCGTCTTTTGTGGGATCGGCGCAGCCCGTCTGACTCAGCGACTCAGCCGGCACCCTCAGCAGCTGACGCTCCGACAGTTCTCGCTGATGGCTCCTGATGGCTCAGGGCCTGCTCCCTCGCGTGTCTCTCCTCCCGCCTTCCCCGGCCAGAGCGCGGCCTCTCCCATCCCCCTCCCACGTCTCTCTCCTAGCCAGGGGGTGGGGGGCTGCATGGCTGCTACCTCCAAGGCTTCTGTGTCACTGGGTAGTAGAAATATCACCAAGTGTCAGAACTTTGGGCCTCCTCCAGATGCCATTGAAGGTGGCATCACTAAGTGGCATTTGCATGCTAGGCATGTGCTCTCTTTTACATACGTTATCTCATTTGATAAGTACAACTGCTTCTGCATTTTAAAAAAAACTTTCCCTACGGTCGGTCGCAGGGTGAGTAACTGGGAAAGCTAGACCTGAGCACCCAGTGTGTCTGCGCCGCTCACTGCCCGCTCCCTTCTGCTGGACTTCACACATGAGCTTGTTCTAATGTTACCTGGGGTGGTCACTGTTAAGGATTGAATTGTGTCCCCAAAAGGTATGTTTAAGTCCTAACCTCTGTACCTGTGAATGTGACCTTCTTTGGAAATAGGGTCTTTGCAGATGTAATCAAGTTAAGATGAGGTCATGCAGGATTACGGGGGTCCCTAATCCAGTGACTGATGTCCTTATAAGAAGAGAAAAATTTGGACACAGAGAGACCCAGACACACAGGGAAGAACACCATGTGACAACAAAGGCAGATGCAGCTGCCAGCCAAGGAACACTGAGGATTTTGGTGGCCTCCAGGAGCGAGGAGCAGGCATGGGGCACGTCCTGCCTCGGAGCCCCAGGAGGAACCAGCCCTGCTGACACCTTGATGTAGGACTCTGGGCTCCATAACTGTGAGGGAACACACTTGTGTCATTTAAGCCACCTGCTCTGTGGTCGTTTGTTAGGGCAGCCCTGGGACACTGATGTACCTGTCCAGTCCCCGTTCTGCTACTCTGCCTGTTTTTGTCTTCTTACCCCAGGCACCGCCGTCGCTACCTGCATAGTTAGTGCTGACGAAGGAGAGTGAGGTTTGGGCCACTGATGGCATGTCCATGACATGCTCGAGTTGCTTGAGGAGGCCTGGGCTGCACCTCCAGGAGCACGCCCGGGCCTGCTGCCCGACCTTTGCTCAGAGACCGGGTTCACTGGGTTCAAGAATCATGCCCTTTTCTTCTAAGTTAACTGCTTTCAGGAGATCAAATAGTGTGTCGTGTCTCTTCCCAGACTGGCTGATTCAAACCATGCCACTGCCAGGAAAGGGGGAAAAAAAAAAGAAAACGATTGACTAAGACACGCTCATTTCTGTTGCAAATTACTAGTTGGGGCTAGTTGTTGATTATCTCACCTCTGTTGCCATTTGTATTTAGAAATGGCTCATAAATTTGCTTACGTAGGTCTGGTTTGTCCTCTAGAATGAAATGATTACACTGCAAATAGTTCTAAAGCCACACTGTGATTCGACAGCGTCCGTCCCAGGGCGCTCGTACTGTGTGTCAGGCACTGGGTTGGGTGCTTTCTGTATTCTGTAGTTTTCACAGGAATTTGGTGAGCTCCATTTTACAGACAAGGCAACTGAGGCCAAGGACAGCTAAGGGAGGAAGATAGCTGAGGTCCACAGCTCGGAAGTGTGTGAGCTGGTTTCATGCTGCTGTCTCGGGACTCGAGTCTGTGCTTGCGGTTTATCTTCATGCTATCTCAGACAACTTCATAGTTAGACATCGGCGTAAAGCAAATCCGGAGTGTTCAGATGCAGACGTGTGTTTGGTGGATGTGTATGCGTGTGCCTGCATGCAGGCACATGCTTATGTGGGAGGCTAATGTGTGCGTATAACTGTCTTCCAGAATGTTGACCATCACTAATTTTGAAAAATTTCCTGAATGACCTCTCCTGCCAGGCCAATAATTTGAGCCCAACAGATAAATCACTGAAATCACTGGGCTTAATTGCAGTCTCTTCAAGTACCTTTTAAATCCCGCAAATAGCTCTGAGCCTCTCCGGGGACTGGGGCTGGCTGCCCTCGGCTCCACCGGACACAGGAGGCTGAGTCAGAAGAACCGGAAGGTGGAGCCAGTGGTCCCGATGCTGTGCAGCAGGTTGGGGGGACCCACTTGCTGCTAGGGAAGAGCTGCCATCCGGGCCTTTTCTCCATGTGACCCCAGGCAGGGCAGAGGCGTGGCATCAGCGCGCAGGGGTGCGTCTCCCCAGGATGCAGCTCTGTGCCCTCTGTGGGCGATGCCTGGCTGGTCTCTCGGTGATGACCTGCGTGACCTTGGGCACACCACATTGCCTCCCATGCCGTCTGCCATGGCGGCGTGGCGAGCGGAAGCCACCCCTTGCTTACTCAGGGTGTGACCTGGGCTGCCTCCTGGGACAGCCACGCCCACTGCGCCTAGAGGCCTTTGCCCTGCCTGGGATGCTGCGCCTGAACCCCACACCGCCCTTCCCTTCGCTGCCCTCCTGTCTCCTCTTACTACTCGCCTTCTTGGGCTGTCCTTGGACATCGCATCTGAAATGTTGCATGCCCCCCCGTCCCCCGATTTTTTATTTTATTTCTCATTCCCCGCCTTATTTTCTTCTCCTTAGCACTTATCATCATCTGGCAGACGATGTATTTCTTGCTTATTTTGCTTATTGTCTCATCCCTCTAGAAAGGCAAGGGCTGGTTTGTTTTTCCCCACGACTGTACCTCCAGCAGTTAGAACAGGGCCTGGCACCAGGTAGGTGCTCAGTAAACACACTCGAGTGGCTGAGGGAATGCGTGAACCACCAGCCAACCTGGCCTCGCTTTCTCGTTGCAGTGAAGTTCACCTACTAAGCACACAGTAGCCTCTCACCGCGTGATAGTTACGACTATGTGTGTTATGATTTATATTATTATCAGTATGTGCTTTATTTTTAAAATAAAAGGGCTGCATCAGCAGGTGCCAGAGCATGACCAGGGGTGGAGTCAGTGCAGGGCAGCAGGGAGCGCTAGTCTGAAGGAGGAGGCAGGCGGAGCCCCTCGCCCCCATCACCTGGAGCACCCTCTGGGCAGCGGTGGAGGCTGCAGACAGGAAGGAAGGTCCCACGGACGAGTGTTTTCTTCCCCTGCCTCTGATTCCAGGAGGGGGCAGGAGAGGGGCAGCCCCCATGGGAGCCACTGCCTCCCGCCACGGCTGCTGCCCCGTGTGGGTCCGAGCTGACCCTCCAGGCTGAGGCTGGCTGCTCGTCTGTGTCCTGGTGGTTCCTGCACCCAGGCACGTCCCGGCCAGCCTGTGGCCGGGCTGCATCTCGAAGCCAGGACTTTCAGGAATGCACCCTTTGACCACACGGCCGGGCCACACACGCCTGGTGGTAGGGGACTCTGCGCTCTTTAAAAGTGTGTGAATGTCGCCTGGTGGCCCTCGGTCAGGATTTGTTCCATTAGCTCTCATTCACTCCCCTCGTTTTATGGGTTTGTTAACTATTGATGTTTGTTTTGCAAGTTGTTTAGATTCTTTGTGTGTTTTATTTTTAATGGGGGTATGTGCCTTTTTAAAAAGTAGTTTGTAAGCGGTTTTTTTTAATATAGAAAAACTGTTAATCCTTTTCAAATCATACATGTAGCAGTTATTACCTCCCCCACAACTTTTGTTTCTCCAGCCTCTTAATTTTGTCTGAGGTGTTAATTGATATATAGAAGTTTTAGATCTTTCTGTGGTCAGACTTGAGCGTGTTAATTCATAACTTCTTAATAAAGTGTCTTAGTAGATTAGAAACTTCTTCTAAATCTTAAGACTGAGCAAACATTTCCCATTTAAAAAAATATATGTAGGATTTATTTTTAATGTAAGGTGCTAGGCAGCGTATAATGCTGTTCCTTCCCTCCTAATAGTTAGCAAATTGTCTGATATTATCTACTCAATAATGCTCCCTTTTCCATCACTTTAAGATATCACTATTGTCAGATACTTAACTGTCATATATGCACCAAGGTCCATTTTAGGCTTTCTGTTAGTTACCACTGATGCACTGTCCTTGCTCTGTCTCTGTACTGTTTTAATTATTCTAGATTCCCAGTGTTTTAAAGTTGAACTCTCTCATTTTAAAGATGAAGGGACCAAGGCACAGAAATCCAGCAACTTGCCCAAGGTCACACGGCCAGATGGTGTCTTGGAGTCTCACACGCATGTGATTTCCAGTGTATCGGACCTTCTCGTGGATTGTGTCTCATGACGTGTCCCTGTGCTTCTTTTTACTGTCACTTCTGCTCACGGCGTGTCACTGTAATGCTAGTTTTTTTTGTTTGTTTGTTTTGTTTTTGCAGCTGTAGTAGGCTCTTTCTCTTTCCCTGAGTGGAACTAGTTAGTCTTAAGAAGCCACTGCATAAAGTTTCTAGCAAGAATGAGATAAGACACGTGAATTTTGCAGTACTGTGCCTGGCATATAGAAATCTCTTAACCTATTAATAATAATGAAATTGTTGTTATTTCCACTGATGTTGCTGGCTTTTCGTAAGGTGCATCCTCACTTCATACTGTCAGTAAATACTGTAACCATATGTCCTTGAATTTTCAGAATATTCCCATTTATAAGCATGTGACTCTGTTACTCACCTTATCTTCCCCCCAATAAATTATTGAAGTAGCCCCAAACTCTAAACAAGCTGACAAGCTGTTACAGTAATAAAAAGTATACAGTTTACATTTCACAGGCTTTTGGAGAAACTTATCCACTCTGACTTTAAGGCACGAACATCTTGGATCTCCTTCCAGAGAGTCATGTCACCTGAGGGTCCAGGGACTCTCAAGTAACAAGAGACCTTGTCACTCTTGTGTGCTGTGTCCTGTGGGTCGATGTGATCCCTGTCTGCAGTGGAAACTTGCAAGCGGGGACCCAAACCATCCGCCCACCTCCAGCTCCGCAAAGCAGCCATAACCAGCCAGTGTGAAGATTAATATCCCTGTAAAAGTGCTGGAATCAGATAGGCATTAATTACTTTAAAATTACACGAAGGAGAGACCTGGTTGTTGTGAAAGCTAATAACTGGCTCCTAGAACCCGTTTGGAGGGTGACCAAAGGTGCTGGAAGTGTTCCCCATCCCTGCTGGGAAAGTGGAAATCTCCGTCTTATCTCGCACCACACAGGGAGGATGGATGCACCCTGGGTGGCCCTTGGTGGCCTGCGTGCCTGGCACTTGGTGCCTCTCTCGCCTGTCGTTAACTCTGGGGCATTATAAATCGATAGTCAAGATTAGGACATTCCCTTATAGTTCATCTTTTTTTTAAATTATGGTAAAATACATGGATCATAAAATTGCCCATCTTAACCATTTCTAAGCGTCTAGTTGAGTAGTGTCAAGTACATTAACATTGTTGTACGGCCAATCTCCAGAACTTCATAGCTCATCCTCCATGTGGTCCTGGGCTTGCTGCCACAGAATGGGTACCTAGTTTATGACCTTTAGAGGAAGTGGGTAGAATTTATTTAGGTCAGGAGGCCAGGGGAGAACAGCAGGAACCTTTGCGGTAGGCTCTGTAAAATCCCATTTTACAGATGAGGAAACCAAGGCACAGGTTGTTTTTTTTTTGCCCCCCCCCCATAAATGTTATAGAAATAATGTTATGGAAATGAAACATACCTACAGAGACATGCACAGATAGCATACAGCTCAGTGAATTTTTGCCAACTAAGCACACGGGTATAGCCATCGCCCAAATCAAGAACCAGAACATACTAAGCGGCACCCCCAACCCCAGGGTCCCAGCCGGTTATTATCAATACCTTCCCGGGGGCAGCTGCTGTCCTGGCTTCCGTCAGCATCGAGTCGCTTTTCCTGTTTCTGAGCCCCACGGCAGTGCGGTCATTCAGCATGTATGGCCTTGTCTGGCATCTGTCACGCTTCGTGCTGGTGTGACTTGAAAAGTAACTTGCTGGAGACCCCAATGAGTTGGGGAGAACTGGGGTGCAGACTCAGGCCGCCCCCGCCCCGCTCCACAGTCCTGCTTTCTTGATTTTCACACCAAGAGTGTGAGCTTGCCTGGAACATTGGGGAATGCAAAGGAATACAGTGGGATAGAAATGCCCAAAATAGGGGTTTTTTGAAAGTTTGGTGGAGGAATTAGACACGGGGATTTCAGGAGCCACTATTTTTGAGCAGGGAAGTGCCCTGTGGTGTTTTAAGTGACTGCAAAACCTCGGGGTGCTGGGGATGCATGGGTGGGGTGCAGGGCAAGGGTCAGCTAGAGAAGAAAGGGAGAATTCACAGCGGAGGAAGGAGCCCTGGGTGCAGAGGGTAGGGTGCACGTGGGCATCAGGACAAGGCAGGTGGGAAGAGACCAGGTGTTCTAGATAGAACAATAACAATAATCATTTACATTTGCCAAGGGTGTGTCCTGTGCTAGACACTGCCAAGTACATCACACACGCACACAAACACACGGGCCCAATGCACCCTCCCACAGCCCTGTGCGGTAGGTACCGTCATTGTACCCATTTTCAGATGGGAGAACTGAGGCTCAGGCAGGTGACATGACTTGCCCTCGATTAGGTGTCTAGTAGCGAGTAAAGATGGGGCGAGGCCTGGTCAGTCTCATTCTATGCACGACACCTGTAACCACCCAGCTCTCTGGCCGGCCTGCGGGAACTCGGGAAACAGAGACACTGGGATAGCGGAGCCAGGGGTGGTGGCTCCTGTCTGCAGTCATCGGAGAAGCAGAAACAGAGAAAAGACTGCCGTATTTCACTACAAAGGGTTGTTGGAACAAAGTTGAAGCACAGACTAAACCGGTTTCATCATCATCATCAGTGACTGTGCTGTGGGTTAGCTGTTTTTTTTTTTTTTTCCAGTGGATTTGCTTGGGGCCAGCATGCGTCTCCACGTTCTTACTTTGTAAGCCGAGTAAGTTGATATCTGCAATTTGAGAAGAGCCTGGTTTGGGTAGGAAGTTGATTTGATTACCGTTTTATAAGATTTTCCCGGTCTGGTCTTGATCCTATGGATTTCTCTTGGTTTCAGTAATTTTGGGGTAGTGACCTGTCCCCTGCCATTTAAGCCAAGTCACACTGACGTTCAGTCCACCCCAAAGAATGTGTTAGAATAGCCTCATTTCCAAGAAAATAGAAAGAGGCATCAAGGTCAAAATATCACGTGACATCTCAAACCAAGACTGTTACAGCCTTCCTGGGCAATAATACGATTATCTGATTTTATTTTTTTCACAGGCAAGTTGATTCCTTCTAAGGTCATTAATTTTATCTGTATCCAGTGGAAATTATGTTCATTTTAAATTAAAATAAAAGTAACAATGTCCATCTGTTTGTGGAAACCTAATCTATTAAAGTTGATATAATCAGGCTGTTTACAAGTTCATTTTGAGTCAGACAACAGTGTTTATATTCATGCACACAGGGAACTCGGTGGGACGGTGCCAAGGAAGGGCACACGTTGATGGGCCGTGATTGCCCTGTGTTCGAGCAGCCCGGATCCTTCACTTTGTTCCGATGTCATATTAGCTGGGGATATCCCTTTTGTGACGCAGAATCTTGCAGCAAAACAGTTGGGTGCAGCCGCCTGCGAGAAGGAAATGCTTGCAGCAGGGACGTTCAGGCAGCATCTCAATTGCACAGAAAGCCGTTCTGGGAATGTTTCCATTAGCCCAGCGGTCTGAGGGTTGGAGCAGAATGGCGAGAAGGTTCTAAGCAGGCAAGCTTGGGGGTGGGTAATGGTGGGCGGGGCTGCTGCACAATGTCTGGCTGTTCAGGGGGCCGGAAACAAACGTTTGCAGGCCCCAATGGGTGGACGCACAGGAGGGCCATGGAGAGGCACAGGCTGCTAAATCAGTGTTTTCCTCCGGGAGAGAGAACGGCACTCCACGCCTCTGCTTGGGAGGGAATCCTGCCTCAGTTCCCCAGCGCTTTTAGGAAAGATTCCTAATTCCAACCCAGGCTGCAAGGCTAGGTGTGTTTCCGTCTGCACCTGGCATGCCCACTCTCCATGCACCTTTGGGTTCCTTACCCTGCTCCAGCTGGCTCAGTTGGACTCGCCTCCTGCCTTCATTCACTAATCCCCAGTCCCCCTCTGCGGGGGACCTCCCCCGACCTGCGACAGGATAGGTCCTGCTCTTTATGGGCTGTTTCATAGCACAAACACAATTTATGGAAAATGAAATAATAATTTATCCTTTGATTGCTTTGTGTCTTTCTATATGCTGAGTCCTTGTTTACAACTCTGTCCCCAACTCTGAGTGCTGCGCCTGGACGTCATGGGGGCCACCCAATCATTGGTGAATGAATGATGGAAACAAATGTTTGCAGTGAATGAGGCTGAAAGTAGTTCTCTAATTTGTGGAATAATTTTGGCCGCTTCAAAAAGTCCCTTTGAGTGTTACTTCTTGGTGAATTTGTCCCATGTGCAGCACAAATGGAGAAACAAAGCAAGGGCTGAAAGTAGTTGGTCACCGGGGCAGTTTAGTGACCAGATGCACTCTGACCTTCATGTCTGGTCGAAGCACACCAGAGTGTGAGTCCCCAACTGTCTCCAGTCCCACCAGTGAGAGCACCTTCCCGGGCACCTTTGACCCTGGCTGGAAGGCGGCAGATGCCTCTTCCTTGAAGCCAGTTAAATGTTTCTTACTTTGAGTGTTATTTTGATTTCTTTCTTTCTTTTTTTTAACCTGCACACTTCTCAGGCTCTGGGCTTGTTTTGTGTGCTGAACTCTTCTTCTGTTAAAAGCATGTTGATTAAAAAACAAAACTCAATTATATACATAAGAGTTTCTTTATTTAAACATAAAAGGAATCGTATATATCTTTCCGCAGTTTGCTTTTTCACTAAGACTCGTTGGAGGTGTGTTTTGGAGATGTGCGTGGAGTGGAGCCACATAAATTGTGCTAACTGTCCCCACCCCTCTAGCTTTCAATGGGAGAAGACTTATTAAACAGACTGGCTAGTGTGCCCGCCACCTCCATTCCTGTGTGAGGAATGCTGACCGATGCCCGAGGCTGGTGGGACACTCCTGGGAAACCCTTACACTCTTCTTCCCGTGGGTTGAGTTGTTTGTTTACCAACAGTAAGTTGTTTGTCTGTTTGTTCTCAACCCGATTATGCCAGTGATAGGTGTTACTGCGGTGACACAATTTACTGGAAGATTACATAAACTTATGAAATATGAGTGTGAAAAGACAGTGGTCCTTTTTATGAAAACTGAATGCAACACTTAAGAAAGTCTCAGCAGTGTTGTTAAAAAGCAGTCATGTTGTGGGTGAGAGAGCTGTAAGACGATGGGGAAAAGCCACATGCATCAGGTGGCCTTGTGAGGGTCTCTGAGAAACAGAGGTGGCACCAGGTATGCAGGGTGTGTGAGGAAGACCGAGGGGCCTCAGGGGTGGGGGCTGTCTTCAAAGAAAAGGACTCATTCCTACCACAAAAGGTGGGAGAAGTATACATCTATATGTTTTCAGTAAAAGCAAAGTGTCTGTTTCTTTTTCTTTTTTTGATGATTCCTCCTTTAATGGACTATTATTTGGGTTTAGCAGCCAGCCACTGGCTCTGATAGCCATAGACCTACCACGTTGTGTTCAGTGGCTACATCACATTCTGTGACGTGGTAGAGCCCCAGCTGGCGTGGTGGAAGTGGAGCCCCTTTCTCATTTTCACTCTTAAACCCAGCACAGGAGCAAGCAGTCTTACCTGGGACCCCTGTGCAGATGAGTGGCATCTGCCTGGATGCTGAGGCGCAGAATCGCTGGGTGTGGCATTCTTATTTTTAAAAGCAGCTGGAGTTGGTTGATTTTGAAGTTGAAGACTCCCAGCTCTGTGAAGTCGGGACCTAAGCCTTTTACCTGTGAATGAGGGTTTAAAATAGCTTGTACATGCTTAGATACTCCACCAGGGCTTAGATCTGTTTGTTTAGCAAGCATTTCTCGTGCCTCGGCTATATGCCAGGCACTGTGTTAGGCACTGAGGGTGGGAGATTTGTAGCATGGGGAGCCTGATCTTGAGAGGCAGGTAAAATTATTCTGTATTTGGGAGTGGAGACAACAGGAGTGTGGGTTTCTGGGCCATCGCTGGAGGGTAATATTCTCTCCATCTGTATTAGATTCTGTTGCCGTAACAAAATACCATAGACTGGGTGGCTTAAACAACAGACATTTGTTTTCTAGTTCCAGAGGCTGGGTGTCCCGGGTCAAGGTGCTGGTGTGATTGGGTTCCGGTGAGGGCTCTCTTCCTGGCTTGTGGACGGCCGCCTTGTTGTGTCCTCACATGGCAGAGAAAGAGAAAGCTCCGGTCTCTCTTCTTACAGGACGTTAATCCCATCTGTGGGGGTTCCACCCTCATGACTTCATCCAACATCTCCTGCCAAAGGCCCCACCTCCACATACAATCACATATGAATTTTGGGAGAAGACAAGTAGTGTTAGTCCAAAGCACCATCCGCCGCACAGAAGGTCACAGAGAAGGAACAGTTTGCAATGGGGCAGGATGTCTACGTTGACTTGTGGCTTCACTCATTGAGGGGTTGCGAATTCTCTGTCCCGGCCTAGTGAGAAGTCAGTTTGGGGGTCCATTCCAGAGAGTGGTGGTCTGACCACCACCAGCTGGAGCCTGTGAGGTGGCGAAGGTGCAGGCCTGGGATCAGGGCACCTTGTGCCACTCCTGGTTTTGCCCACCGCTTGCCCGGTGACCTTGGAGAAGTTGTTCCACTCTGAACCAATCTGGTAGGTGGGCTGGGTCTGACTTTGGGAATCTGAAGACGGTGGGGTCCTGAAATGGCACAGAGTGGCCCCTGCGGCCAAGTTTCATGGCCATCCTTGCCCTGAGCAGAATCATGTGCTCAACTCCCCTCTGCCCCCCACCCCGATCGTGTCCAGTGCAACACAGCAGCTGGAGAACCCTCTTTGTCGGCCCCATGAGAACATTTGGGAACAATCACATCCATCCCTGTAGACTGCTGTTTATTGTCCAGATGTCGCATTGGCTGCCATTCCCAAGTCAAAGTTCAAGGCTGCTCGGGACTCTGGTGCTGTCCTCCTGGGCCCTCCTGTGTGACCCGCCTCATCCCAGCAGAGTGGCAGGACCTGGCGTGCTGAAAGGGAGGGAGGCTGGGGTTGTGAGTAAGGTGGCCTGGGTGTGCAGCCTGGCTTTCGCTCTGTGACTTTGGGCATGTCACTTCTCCCTCGGTGCCTCAGTTTCTCCACTCAGAGTTAAGGTGAGGATAAAACAAACTACTCTCTTAGAACAGTGCCTGGCCTATCAGGACTAATAAAGGTGGGCTTTAATTTTCTGAGATAAAGAGAAATTCTTATTTGGCTCAGGCAGTCTTTCCTGCCAGGGAAATAGTGAGGTTTGACTCATTGTTTAAAAAATTGACCTCTGCCAATCCAACGATGACCCCTGAAGTCCCTTCTGTTTCAACTTCTGCTTTCTCTCTAAAGAAGGAGGTTTACTGAGTTAATTGCTGGTATGAACGATACTGCGGGGGAAAAGGTTTATCCTACTTAGGAGAACGCGCCTATTTTAAGGAACTTTAGCACATTTTTCTTTGCATCCACCTGGCATGAGAAATCTTACCTGTGAATAAGGCTGCTTGGGTTACCCGTTCCGCTCAGCAAACAGCCCGCTGGCTCAGGAGAGGGGAAGGGGAGAAGGTAGGGCAGGCATTGGACGAGGGGAGCCCCCCGATTATTCCGTCTTCCATGGGGTTCCCTGATCCACGTATGCTTCCTGCACAGCGGGTATGAATTTGTGGAAACAGACTCCTAAGTCGGTGCACACACATCCCTTTTAAATGTGGGTACTAGAAAGGGGAGGAAATACAGTTCTAAGACGAGACTGTGGCTGGAAAGTCACGCAATTGCAAGATATTGGGTTTTCTATTGCAGAGTGTCCTTGGTGATACATTTGGTGGCCCGAATTAATATGTGAGAGCATTATTTTGGAAAAATTACCCATAGAACTGTTCTGTTCTGTTCTCAGGGTAAGTGTGTATGCGTGTGTGCGTGTGTGTGTATGTACAGGAAGCCTCTCGTTTGTAAACATTTCCTTCTCCAGACAGCCAGCAGCTTGCCTTGTAGTCCTCTTTGTGGCTCTCAGGACTACAGAGTGTGGCTCTCAGGACACCTTTTTGTTACGTCTTGGAGCCTGGGGGCTCCCATTTCTGCTCTGGTTCCAGTGCACGGTGCCAGGCCTACCCAGGGGGTGTATGCGTGTGTGTGTATGTGCATGTGTATGTGTGTGTGTGTGCATGTGGGTGTATTTGTATATGTATGCACATGTGTGGAGTGTTGTGTGTATGCACATGTGTATGCATGCGTGCATGTGCACATGTGTGTGTGGAGGGGGTATATGTGTATGGACGTGTGCAAATGTGTGTATACCGCGTGTGTGCATGTGCGTGGGAGGGGTGTGCTCCTGGCCTCCAGAGTTGAGTAAGTTTATGAGTGGTACTTAAATCCTTCTCTTGTCCACAGGACAAAGTTCAACCCCTCATTCTCTTGGCAGAGAAGGCTGAATTTGGCCTAAGCTCAAGCTTTTCATTTTCATCTCCTGCCAGTTCCTTACCAGGCACCCTGTGCTCCAGCCACAAACGACCTTTTGCTGTTGCCCAAAGAGCCCACGGTCATGTGCACTCCCAGACCTTTGAAGATGCCAGCCCCTCAGCCAGGGATCCCCTTTCTTCCCTCTCTCCCGCCCGACTCAGATGGCTGTGAAACCCTCCCAGGCCTGCCCAGGCTGAGCCTTCCCTGCTGGGCCCCTCAGCTTCTCTCATCCTTTTGAGACGCGCGCATCACACGTATCATCGTGTTTGATTATCCCAGCAAGTGCCGGGCCGCTGGGAAACCCACACAGGCCTGCCCCGCACCGGCGCCTAGCGCAGTGCCTGGCAGCGGGCCGACACCTGGCGTTCATCAGAGCGAAGGGGTGGAAGCCTGTGCCCCGTAGTGAGATGCTCATGTCGTGCAGCTACAAGAGACTGCAAACTACAGCGTCAGTAATAATACTTTTTACCCAGTGCCGCCTCTGCGCAGGGCCCTGTGCTCGGCACTTTACCTTTGTGAACGCGTTTAGCCCGTCCACTGTGTGGGGTGAGTGCTGCATTCTCCCCACTTGCAGATGGGAGAATCAGGCTCAGACAGAAGTAACTCGCTCGGGTTACACGGTGTGTGGTGGATCTGCGATGCTCACCGTAAAATGAGGGCAAGTCGCCACTTGACTGCTCTGCTTCTGTTCTAGAAACCAAACCCTCCTTGGCATTGTTTCCCTGTGATGGTGGCTTTCGAGCTTGAAGTGCCCAACTTTCTTGGGCATAGGAGCCCCCCACTTGCCCTGCCTGTGCCCCAGGATCTTTGCGCAGGATCTCCAGGTGTGGCTGCAAGTCTGGGTCTCAGCTGAATGAGAGAGCACAGGGTCCCTGCAGGCCTGTAAGAGAGTTCCCGAGTCTGCTTCAAGCGGCGTCACCCTCTCATTGCAGGTATATTGAGTGGGCGCAGGGAGACTCCGCTGTGACCTACCTTGGGAGGAAGTGGGCCGGGGCGGTGGGTGGGAGGAACGCAAACGCAGCAGATGACGCTCGTCGTGAATACCAGTGTTGGGGAACATCACAGCCAACAGCCGGGGATGAAAGGCATTTGATTTATAATAGGCTCTCAACTTCACCTCGCTCTTACGAGTTATAATTTTTCCTGAAACCTCCTGGGGGATTCCTGCTGCCTGGGCTGGGGGGCAGGGAATGGCAGCCGGGGGAGTGAGGAGTCCCAATCGTTTCCTCGGAGTCAAGAGCAGACAGGCTTGCTCTCCTTCTTCCCTGGCATGGGCAGGGGGCAGGGGAGGGACACAGATGCCTGGCTGCCTGGCAGCAGAAGCTTCCTGTCGATGCCAGGTGAGGCAGAGCTGGCATTCAGGGGTGGATGGCAGTTTAGCAAGAGGAAGAATCTGGAAGTACACTCAGAAGTCAGCCCAGAGGGAGTTTTCCTTTTTATTACAGTTTTCCGCAGGCTTTGTGGGGAAGGGACAGAGGGTCTGAGTTGCATGCCATTCATGCATTCATGCATTCACTCATCTAACTAATATTTCCTGAGGGTCTGTGTCCCAGGAACCATGGAAAACACAGGATATGAGCAAAACCGACTGTTATGTGTCTTCCCTCGGGGAATGTGCAGCCTAGTGGAGAAGGCTGGTGATCAAGGAGGGTGAGGACAAAGTGCTAGTCACTCGTCATTCATTCACTCATTCACCTGGTGTGTACTGAGCACTGACTGAGCTAGACTTCCTTCTAGCCCTGCTGTCCAGTGTGGTGACCACCAGCCACATGTGACTTTAAATTTAATTAAAATTAGACAACATGGAAAATTCAGTTCATTAGGTACACAGTCACATTTCAAGTACTCTATAGCTACATGTGGCTGGTGGCTCAGTGCAGACATAGGGCATTTCCACCAGACTCTGCGGGTCTGGCACTGGGCGGTAGAGGCCCCCTGCCCGCAGGGAGTACACGGCCCATGGTCCATTATAGTACAGGGCAGTTCATGCCAAGATGGGGCACACGGAGGAGGGACAGCCGGGCCGTACCAGGGCTCCCAGAGGCAGGGAGGTTCCAGTGAAGTCTGAGTCATTGAGGAGGGTCTGGGACAAAGGAGGAGGGGAGCAGTGTCCCGGGTAGAGGAAGGACGTGTGCCAAGGCCTGGCCTCTAGAAAGAGAGACCACAGGCGTCCAGCGTGGCTGGATCGTGTGCCCGTGTGTGTTTATGTGGCCAAGGCTGTGGGGCCGAGCGAGGGGTAAGTGTGCAGGTGGCACAAGCCAGGCTCTCGCAGGCCCCTCCCCAGGCTCCTGCTGGTCAGGTAGAGGGTCTTTCCAGACTGTCTCTGCCCCCAGGCATGCTGGGGGGAGGGTCCCATAGCCAGGGCTTAGACCAGGGACAGCCAGCTTGGAGGAGTGTTTACAGGGCCAGTTTTAGACATCTTGCTCAGAGGGGGAAGCTGGGCCTTGAAGACAGACTTATCGCTTTGGGCAAAAGCTTGGGGTGTCTGGTGGGGGGCAGGAGTGGGAGGAGGAAGAGGAAGGAAGTGGTCTGCTCAGAGTTGTCTGCAAGGCCCAGACAGAGCGTCTGTCCCACCCAAGAAAACAGCTCGGGCAGTGGCCCCTCTTCTCTCTGGGGAATGCAAGATGGGGGAGAACTGGGTGGGCCCCAGCGTCGGGTTCCGTGGGAGGAGCTGAACGTATAGGGGTTCAGCCCGACCTGTTCAGCTCTGGTCTTCCCTACTGTCACCTGAGCAAGTCGCAGCCTCCTCTGCAGCATGGTGACAATCGAGTCATGCTGTAAGGGAGCGGGAACAATGTCGAGATTATAATAGCAGGTGGCATTGATCTAGGGCTTACCTTGAGCCAGGCATCGTGCCGCAGTCTTCCCGTGGATTTCTCACCTGTGCTGCTCACACCTGAGGCTAGATTAGTCTTTCCTGTGGGGAC
Organism: Lemur catta; assembly: GCF_020740605.2. NCBI lineage: Eukaryota > Metazoa > Chordata > Mammalia > Primates > Lemuridae > Lemur > Lemur catta. The sequence continues at coordinate 13,247,489 of NC_059147.1, read as the reverse complement.
CGCCCTACGCGTGGAAGGTGTTCAGCAGCATCCCTGGCTCAACCCGCTAGATGCCAGCAGCACCCTCCTGCCCAACTGTGACAACCAATAGTGTCTCCAGATACGCCAGATGCCCCCAGTTGAGAACCACTGCTCTACACACACTGGCCTATTCACTGTATCAATTTGTTTCACACACAAGGATCTGCCTGGTACCAGAGCTTAACCGCTGGTGCTGGGACATGGGCCCAGGTGTCCCCTTGGGTCTGTGCTCTCAGCTGCTCGTCCCTGTCGGCACAGCCCAAGGCCAGTGCATAGAGGGGGTCGGGGAAAGGGGCTTCTTGGATGATCAGTCACTGACTTAATTCAATCAACAAACCAGACCCTAAGTGCAGGGACGCAGGGGGGAGGAGGACCCAGCTCCTGACAGACCCTCGGTAGCCCCAGGTGACCAGCTGGAAGGCTGAGGGAGCCATTTGTACTTCTTCTGCAATGATTAACCCGGCTAAGCTGGTAACCATTTGACAGTCAGATCCTTACCCTGGACGTGCCAGGCTTGCAAACTTGGGGCCATTTGTTTCATATCTGTTCTTTCTTCATTGGACTTTGTCACCCTCGAGGTCAGGAGCCAGCAGCGCTGAGGGCCATTGGGAAATTCTTCTTGGGTGGATTCCTCCCACTTTGCTTTGCCAGCCCTTGTCTGCCGCATGCACCCCAGGAAACTGTCCTACGTGGGGGATCTTTCTTGGCTGGGCTTTATGGTGTGTGTGTGTGTGTGTGTGTGTGTGTGTGTGCGTGCGCGCGCGCGCGCGCGCGTGGGCATGGTGGGATGTTGAAGAAGCAGCCCTGAGTGAAATCCCGGTGGTCCTGAGAGGCAGGGCTGAGACCTCCTGTTTGTTTATTTGTCTTTGGAAATTGCACCATCAGTGTTGCAATTGCCCGCAAAGGGCAGAGGCAGCAAGAACTGGCCTTTGCTAAACCTGGCAGGCCGAACAGACAGAGCCTGGAGCAGGACCTGGCCGCCCAGCAGAGCACAGGGTGCTGGCTGGTTCCCTTGAAGGCGACTACAAGTTCTCTTCCCCCTATGTGTTGAGAAACTGCCTATGTGCATGCATGCATGTGTGTGCATATGCACGTGTGTATTTACATGTGCATTTAAATGTGCTCATCTGTGTGCACATTTGTATTCACATTTGTGTGCCAGTATGCATATGCATGTGCAGGTGTGTGATTCCTCCCCATCCCCGTGGCTGCAGGACTGAGGTAATACATGCCAAGCACCGCGCACATGGATGTCAACTCTCCTCTGTCACGGTGGATGCAGAGAGACCTGGCTTTGACACCCAGCTTTGCCAGTTACTCACTGTGTGACCCGGGGCTAGTCACGCACACACTCTGAGCCTCACCGTTCTTCTCTGTGACATGGGAGAATAAAAAACAGCAATGGCTTGGAGTTTCGGTGAGGGTCACGGGGCACAGGTGTGTGCATGGCTGGGGGCCTGGCTCAGAGGGAGCAGTTGGTAAATGGTGTCGTCCCAGCTTTGGGGGCTCCAGAGGGCAGTGAGGAGTTTAGTTGCCTCCTTCTGCTGGCACCCGCCTTCTGCTCTTGTCTCTGAAAGCTCGGCAGCATTGGGCAGGATGGTGCACACGGGTCTCATCCCATCAAAGAATGTCTATTTGGCCTCCACCCTCTGTGCTCTCGGTGTGGCCCAGCGTCCCATGGCTGCAGCTGCTGGGAGAGACCAGGACGCAGTGGGCTGTAGAAATTAACAGAAGGTTGAAGGCAGAGGCTCCAGTGACCCAGGCTGGTGACCACAACACGGTCTTCCTGACCTGAAGCTGCCGTCCTGTTCCCTGGTGACGGCCCCCTAGGTCCTCCTCATTTGCCCAGGGTGAAGAGAGCCTTTGGCCCATTTCATGCCCCCTCCCTGGCTCCATCACATACATCTGGAAGGTTCTGAGTAACCATGGGCAACCAAAAGCCAGGAAGGTGGGGGTCTTTTCTCTGCCTCTTCACTGTTTTCTGATGAGTCCCTCCTAGTTAATTGGCTAGTAACAAATGGGACACTAAAACTCTGAAGAAATCCATCGGCTTTCCGGATTCCTGGCCCCAGACCTGGCAGAGGGGCCTAGCGCAGCAGCAGCAGTGACATGAGACAGTCGTGGGCCCTGAGGAGGGAAGCCGGGAGGACCAGGTCGCCCTGGGCGGGCTGGGCGGTGCTGGCGGGCTGCGGGGTGCACCTCAGAGACACCCCGGGGCACGTGAGGGGTGCGTGGGAGGTGTGGGAACCTGCGCCGTCTTCCCTTTTCCCTGCACACTGTCTGGAGAGCGATTTCCTTTCACAGTCATTCAGTGACTAAGAACTTCCCACGTCCAAGGTGGAAATTGTCACAGGACCTGGGGACATTGTAGGGGTCTGTGGCCAAGGCGGCATCTGCTTCCAGAGGTGGCTGACGGGTGCTCCAGAGGGAAAGCTGACCTCCAGGAGAAGTTTTCAGGCAGAGTGGTCGGGACCACTTTATCAAGGGGCCCAGTCCCCCCGGAGGCGACAGGAAAGGCTCCTCTTAAGAAGCGACTTGTCCGCTGCTTTCTGGGGAACGGGGGACATGGCGGGTGAGTTGGGGATGAAAATTGTAAAGGCCGTTACATGGCCTCGTGGGACCCAGCACCCAGGCCCTGCGCCTCCTGCATGTCAGCCTCACTGTTGCTAAAAAGTCCCTCCTCGATTTTGTCTGTCCTGACTGCGGCCAGCTCCGTTTCCCTGCCCTGCCCCCAGCCCCTGCTTTTCTGGATGGTGGAGGGGTTGGATGGCTTCCTCCTTGTCCTGGTCTGGCCACTGCAGCCTCCACGAGGCTGGCCGGACTCGGCTGCAGGGCTGTGGGAAATGGGACCCGGGACCGTGTTTGCAAAAACATCAAAGTTGAAAGTCGGCTGTTTGCACTGGGGCAAGCGCTGGCCTCAGAGATGCCTTCCTTCTCTCTGGCCAGAAAGGGTGATTGTTTCAGCCTCCTCTGATGAAGGACACATATTCCAAACAAACCCCACCGCCTGTCCTGCTGCCAGCTCCGAACAGGGGAGGCAACTGTGACGCGCAGTGGCTCCCCCTCTCCCGGCAGTGGGTGAGGTCGCTCAGGCCCGGGGAGAGCGAGACCTCTAACTACAGCCTGGACAGAGACGCTGGGCGCGCTCCACCCGCTTCAAACACACCTTCCCTCTCAGCCCCAGAGCTGCCGTTTGTGTTTGCTCTTTCCCGTGCTCTCGCCCTTGCCAAAAGCTATAGGCAGCATGGCCAAGATTCCGCTTCGGGGTGGAAAAATGAAAGACGAGGCATGAGCTTCTAATTAGCAAAGAGAGACAAATCCCTGGTGCAGGGACCACCCTCAGCTCCGTGTGCTGGGGAAGCATGGCCTCCTGCACCCCATTTCTGTCACCTGCCCACGTTCTTCATCGGTCCAGCACCCTCCTAGGCACGGGAGCCAGTGCACAAGTGTTACTGGTGGGGCTGTGAACAGGAAAGTGATTTTCCACGTCAGAATGAAATCCTCAGCAGGGAGGTGAGGCTGCTCTGTGTCGGGTGTGACACAGCCCCTGTACTTTCCATCGAAGGCATTTAGGACAATAATTATTAAATAGTTATTAAGTTAATTGTCTGTCTTCCTTGCCAAACTCAAAGAGGGCAGAGACCCCAGTGCAAAATTGGTGCCTAGTAAATGTACGTTGAATGGAGTCCACCTTCCTGTAAGAATTGAGTTTTATCTGTGAGTTAACAAATGCCAGGTGTGTAATTTAGCATTTGGAGAAAATACTCTTGTCTTCAAAAAGCATTCCTACCTATTACTCTGTATCTAAGCTCATTTGATGGAAAGGGAAATTAAGGGGTGGGAAGATTCAGAGAAATACCCTTTGTTAGAAGGATGCAGATGCACGATGGTAAATGTGAGGTCTGTTCTGCCACTTCCCACCGCTGTGCACAGGGCAGGCATCAATAATCAATCACTACTTTTTCCTGTTGAGCCCAGATGCAGCTGCAGAATCCTTCACAACACAACTCCAGGAAGCTGCCACCAGGGAAGTTTGCAGCATTCCAAATGGGCAAATATCACTATATAATCTAATTCATCTTCACCTCCAAATTTCTGCTTTCTGGCTGAGGACTGTCACTTCTCTTTCTTATTTTCTTCAGTCACTGCTGTCATCAGGTGCCTTTCTTTGTGCGGCCACCTCTCTGGCTGTGTAGCCCTGGGCAGGCCACTTTATTCTTTTCTGGGCCTTGCAGCTGTTTGTCTGTAGAATGGAGGTAATCACACTGTCTGGCATTCTCCGTGGGACCCAGCCAGAGCACAGAGCACTTAGCACCACACCTGCTCGTGACCAGTCGGTGCTGAAGGAATCATGGCAACTTTAAATATGTCTGTTTCCCCCTGAGCCCTCAGCAAATTGAAGCCCTGGCAGAAGGTGCCATTGGGCCCAAAGCACCCAGGGATGCCCCTCACAGGCAGGGTCGTTCCCTGGTCCCTGGTAAGCCCTCCTCAGCACACCCCTGCAGGGGCAGAGGTGTCCCTTCTCCCCTGGGCACCTCACCTCTGCATTCAGTCTTCCCAGCCCCGGGGAACCGCCCCACACCTGCGAAGCCTCGTCTCTGGTCTGCAGTGTCCAAGGCAAAGCCAGAGGGAGAAGAAAGCCTGTCATTTCCTCTCTTGCGGAAATCCACAAGGAATATTTCCGATGTTGTCATAGTTATAATAAGTAGCAGGCATCATCCAGGGAGGAGAAACGTGACGGAGCGATGCCCAAATAAATACCTCCGGTCCCTTTTTCCCCCGAGTGGGTCACCATGGCTCTGGGAAAATCAAGATCCTCGGGCTTAGGTGGGGACGTTTTCTCCTTCCTGGTTTAGCTTCAAAACCAGGAGACGTGGTGACCCACCCCCTAGCCAGGTGTCCCTACAGACTTGGTCACATTACCACAGGGCCTCCCGGGGACATGGGGTCCCAGGCAGATCTGAGAGAGACCCTACAGGCCCCAGATTATCCAATGGAAAGTCCTGCTGGGCAGGGAACAGATGGAGGGACTCTGAGCTGGGGACCAGTGGCGCACACCCGGTTTGCAAGCAGCTTGTTGGGTGTTATCAGGGCAGGTGTGTTTCGTCTTACCCGCCCCTGCAGAGAGCATGAACCATTTTCTCTCTGTTTTGCCCATGGGGTCAGATTCCGCCCCAGCTTCTGCATAGCTACATGTGCTTGACGTCACTCCGGGACTCCCACAACCATGATTTTGTTTAATGAGCCCAGCAGCCCTGACAGCACGTATGACAGCTTCCACCCAGAGCTGCAGAGAAGTGACGCTCGGAGGGGTGAAGCCACTCGCCCAAGGTCATACAGCTTCCCAGTGGCAGAGCTGGAATTGCATCAGCTCCTCCCCTTCCCTGGGTGCTCCATGGGGCTGTGCTCCCTCCTTTGAACATACGTCGAACATTTGCCGGAACTTTCCATGGGCGAGTAAATAAAACTGGTTATAGGGAAGAAACTAAAAAATTAAGAGGCAAGAAATGTGACACGTGGGAGGTAGTTTTGCTGTGGGTCCGTGTCAGGAGCGGGGGTGCCTCCCTGGCCTTCCCTCCAGCCCCGTGGCCTTAGGGCAGCCACCTCTGCCTCGCAGACCCCTGTCCTTGCCCTACAGGGATCCGAGACTCCCAGAGTGGCAGAGGGTCTCCAGGGTCGATGCAGCCCCTTGGTGTCAGTTATTGCCACGGTCTGTCCTGGTTGGGGGAGACTGATTCCTGCCAACTGATCGCCCTCTCCGAACCTCAGTTTCCTCATCTCTAACATGGGTCAGTAACAACACCCACCCGTGGAGAGATGTGAGGATGACAGCTAGGGGGTAAAAGACTTAATGGGAGCTCCTTACTGACTCTTATTCACTTTTCTTAGAATTTAAGTATGGTCCCCGCGCAGTAGGATCACCACCCTCTCTGTCCCAATCCCCATCCTCTCCGTCTCAATCCCCATCATCTCCGTCTGAAACCATCGTTTCCCTGAAAAGTGCAGACCCAGCGATGAGCTGGCAGTTCTGTCAGAGTTTCTGAGTCCTGCGGGGAAGAGAACCGAGGCCAGAGACCTCGGGAGTAGAGCAGGCCACTCGCCGGGTTGCAAGTCACCTCGTCTTGTTGTTCCGGAACCTCTTCTGGCCCGGGCAGGGCGGAAGACAGGTGCTGAGCTGGTTGTCACAGGTGGTGGCGGTGGGTGCTTGGGTTGCTTTCACCTTTGGGCTGCTGTGAAGAATGCTTCTCTGAACACCGGTGCGAAAGTGTTTGTTCAAAGCCCCTGCTGTTATATTCTCTTAGGTACATTTCTTCTTCTTTTTTCTTTTTTTTTGAGACAGAGTCTCACTCTGTTGCCCGGGCTAGAGTGCAGTGGCGTCAGCCTAGCTCACAGCAACCTCAAACTCCTGGACTCAAATAATCCTCCTGCCTCAGCCTCCCAGAGTGCTAGGATTACAGGCATGAGCCACCGCGCCCGGCCTCTCTTAGGTACATTTCTAAGAATGGGATTGCTGGATCACGTGGTAACTCTGTGTTGACTGTTTTGAGGAACCGCCAAACTGTTTTACACGGCGGCCTCACCATTTCATATCCCCACCAGCAGCGGATGAGGGTTCTGGTTTTTCCGCATCTTGCAAACACTTATTATTTTCTGTGTTTTTGTCAGTGGCCAGCCTAAGGTGATCTCACTGTGGTTTTGATTTGGATGCGTAGAGACAAGGCAGAATCGTGGCGATCGCAGGCAAGGGCAGGGCGATGGGAAGTTAGTATTTAATGGGGGCAGAGTTTGAGTCTGGGAAGATGAAAAAGTTCTGGAGATGGACGGTGGTGATGGTTGCCCAGCAGTGTGAATGTACTTAATGCCACTGAAAAATTGTTAAAGTGCAAAATTGTATATTGTGTATATTTTACCACACCAACAAAAAGATGCCACATACGAGACACCCAAATTGAGAGACATTGTAGAAAATGCCTGACCAGTGCTTTCCAAAACTGTCGAGGTCCTCAAGGACAGGGAAAGTGTAAGAACCCATCACAGACCAGGGGAGGCCAGGGAGACGTGATGACTAAATGTGACATGGTGTCCTCGTGAGCTCCTGGGATGGGAAGGGCATTGGGGAAATCAGGTGAAATCCACATAAAGTGTCCGGTTTAGTTGGTTTCTTGGTGGTGATGAACATTCTGGTTAAATAGGGTGTTAGCATTAGGGGGAAACTGGGGAAGAGGTGTACTGGAATTCTCAGTACTATCTTTGCAACTTTTCTGTAAATTCCAAACTACTTTAAAATACGAATACTTTAATTTAAAGGTAGGAGGAAGTGTCTGGACTAGGTGGGAGTGGTCCAGGAGGGCCCCTCGGAGGAAGTGATGGCTAATCCGAGCCCTGAGGGTGGCAGGGACCCGCGGGCGAGGTGGGGAGGGACGTGTGAGCTGGGCAGAGGGCACAGCAGGTGGGGTGGCTGGGAAGTCAGCCCTGTCTTGGCACATGTAAGATCCTGAAAGAACTAAATCCCTGTCACCTTCGTCAGTGCTCCACCCAAGAAAATATTCTGGGTGCCTGGAGCTCATTTTTTTTTTCAAGTGCCAACACCCTATTGGTTATTTCACTGGGCTCTTAAAAATAGTACCCTGAATATTCACTTTTCTTTGTGAGTGAAATGCCTTTATCCATTTTTTTAAAAATTTAACTTTTATAGCAGGAAAAAAGAAAACTAATAGAATACCCACTTATAGAGTATAAAGCAAAACAAAGCAAGTAGAAATTACTTGGAGTCCTACAGCCCAGAGATAGGAATGGTAATATTTTGGGGTATATCATCCCAGACTTTTTCACCTTTGACCTTTCTTTTTTCCCCTGAAACATTCCACTCATTTTCCTAAAAAATCTTCATCTTGGCTGGGCGTGGTGGCTCACACCTGTAATCCTAGCACTTTGAGAGGCCAAGACAGGAGGATTGCTTGAGCCCAGGAGTTTGAGGTTGCAGTGAGCTATGATGACGCCACTGCATTCTAGCCTGGGCCACAGTGAGACCCTGTCTCAAAAAAAAAAATCTTGATGATGCTGAAATGCAGGGGACTTCAGGCTGTGGGTTGTGTGGGCCCTGCTTTGCACACTAGGGTGAGCAGCCCCCTGGGAAGTCACTCTTGAGTTGGGACTTGATGGTGGGAGAGACCAACCATGTGTGTTGTGGGGGGAGGTGGCAGGTGGGAAGGCCCGGAGCACCCAGCCGTGAGGGAACTGCTGCCTGGGAGAAGGGGGTCAGAGTAAAGCCTTAGGCCTCAGCTGGGGTGGGCGTGCCCCCAGGGGACATTTGTCAATAACTGGGGATATTTTTTTTTCATTTTTCAAAAAGTTGTGGTGAAATACACATAACATCAAACTTACCAAATCTTAACATTTTTAATGTGAAGTTTTGTGGCATTTACATTCCCACTGTTGTGCAACCCTCACCACCATCCATCTCCAGAACTCTTCCTTCTTATAGAAGGAGCCTCTGTCCCTTTGAACACTAAGTCCCCGTTCTTCTCCCCCCAGCCCCTGGCAACCACCTTTCTCCCTCCGTCCCCATGAGCTTGACTGCTCCAGGTTCCTCATAGAAGAGGAATCATACAACGTTTTTCCTTTGTGGTTGGCTTATTTCACTTAGCACAGTGTCCTCGAGGTTCATCTGTGTCGTAGCAAGTGTCAAGAGTTTCCTTCTTTTTAAAGACTTGAGTAACAGTCCGTTGTATGTACGCAACATGTTTGTTTATCTGTCCCTCAGTGGACATTTCAGTTGCTTCCGCCTCTTGGCGGCTGTGGACGATGCTGCAGTGGACATGGTGTGCAGCCACCTCTTGGAGACCCCGCGTTCAGCTCTTTTGGGTACCGACCCAGAAGTGGGACGGCGGGGTCGTACAGTAGTTCTGTCGTTCATTTTTGGCGGAGCTGCCATCCTGTTTTCCACGGTGGCCACACCATTTTACATTCTCACCCCTGGTCTCTGCACCCTGCAGTGCACGGGGCAGCCCCCACTACGGAGAATGACCTCGCCCCAGATACCAGCGGTGCCACGGTGGAGACATGACTTGAGGGGCCAGGGCAGGGGTGGGGTGGCAGGCAGGGACCCAGAGTGAGGCGCAGGGAACAGCCCTGGTAGCACTTGGTGTTTACTGATGTTTCCCACCGTGCCAGGCGCTGCAGGAAGCGCCTTGCTTGCATTACCTCCTGTCAATCCGTGGCACGACAGGGCTGGCAGTGTGACGAGAGTGTGCACAGTAGGCCCCTGCCCCTCCCGCCTGCAGACATCCTGACTCGGACCCCCTTCAGCCGCTCCCCGCCCTGGGTACTTTGTCCTTTGAAAGCCAGGCGCAAACACTGGCGGAGCAGCCCAGCAGATAAGGTGGCCGTACAAACACAGAGTCCCCTCCGGTGGATCCTGCAGTGCCCTGTGTGTGTGAATGATCGGGGTTACCCGGCAACCTGGCCCCAGAGTCCCTCCTGCTGCCCCGATGGCTCCAGGACTTCCTCTTCCTGTGTGCTGGGCAGAGGGAGGGGGCGTTGTTTGTTTCTCAGTTAAAGGAGAGTCACCAGCCAGGCCCGGCTGAGTGGGCCCAACCACTTGACATCAGCCCCTGAACGCAGCCTGGGTGGGCTCAGGGTGAGATGATGATGAAAATTTATTGTCACGGCAGCCACGCTGGTCACTGAGCATTTACGAGCACAGTAGGCAAAATCTGTGTTTCCGTGATTCCTGCGTTCTGCTAAGGACAGAAAGAATAAACACTCAAACAGATACAGTCACATGCCCCGTAATGACGTTCGAGTCAACGGGGGCCCCGCGTGGTCCCATAAGATCACAATGGAGCTGAAAAATTGCTTTGGCCTAGTGACGCCACTGCTGCTGTGTGTCCTGCTGTGACAGGTTACTCAGGGGTTGGTGGGATGCTGGTGTCACAACCCTGCTGCCCTGGTCATGTAAAAATATAGCACATGCGATTATGTACAGTACGTAATACTCGATAATTTACCATACTGTACCTTTTGTCATTTTACTTTATTTTTTATCATTATTTTAGAGTGTATTCCTTCTGCTCACAAAAACAGTTAACTGTAAAACAGCCCAGGCCGGTCCCTCAGGAGGTATTCCTGAAGCAGGCGCTGTTATTGCGGGAGGTGACAGCTACACGTGTCACTGCCCCTGAAGCCCTTCCAGCGGGACAAGGTGGGGAGGTGGAAGACAGTGACAGTGATGATCCTGACCCTGTGTGGGCCCAGGCGAATGTGCGTGCTTGTGTCTTAGTTTTGAACAAAAAAGTTCAAAGAGTGAAAAATTTAAAAAAAATTTTAAAATAGGAAAAAGCTTATAGAATAAAGACATAAAGCAAAAATATTTTTGTACAGTTGTACAATGTGTGTTTGAAGCTAAGTCTTATTACAAAAAAGTCAAAAAGTTAAAAGAAATTAAAAAGTTCATGAAGTAAAATTACAGTAAGCTAAGGTTAGTTTCATATTGAAGGGGAAAATTTTCTTTTATAAAGTTAGTGTAGCCTAAGGGTACAGTGTCAATGCAGGCTACAGTAGGGGACAGTAATGTCCTCAGGCCTTCACATCCACTCCCCGCTCACTCACTCGCCGGAGCAGCTTCCGGTCCTGCAAGCTCCAAGCTCCATTCACGTATGTGCCCTGCACAGGTGTACCAATTCTTATCTTTCATACCATATTTTTACTGTACGTTTTCTAGGTTTACATACGTTTAGATACATAAATAATTAGCACTGTGGTATAGTTGCTTCCAGTATTCATGCTGTGCAGGTGTGTAGCCCAGGAGCAATAGGCCCGTATAGCCTAAGTTATACCTTCTAGATTTGTCTAAGTACACACTGTGATGATTGCACAACGGCAAAATTGCCTGACAACGCATTTCTCCGGACGTATCCTGTCATTAAGCGGCATGTGACTGTAAGTACATCATATTTCAGGTGGTGATAGGTGCTTTAAAGAAACCAGGCAGCAGGAGGTGAGGTGCAAGGGACTTAGGATATGATTTCCTAGGGTCAGGGATGACATTTGACAGAGCCTTGAATTAAGGGAACCAGCTATGCAGATATTTTGGGGACATGTGTATCAGGGGGCTGGAGGTGGGTACAGACTGTGCAAAGGCCCTGTGGCAGCAGTGGGCTTGGCAGGTTTAAGGAAGCCTGTGAGGGCTGGGACGGAGTGGGCGAGGTGAGGGTGGTGAGAGCTGAGGTTGGCGAGGGTGGAGGTGGGCAGGCCGCAGAGGGCCTCGTAGGCAGTTGCCAGGGCTTGGCTTTTCTTCTGCGTGAGAGGGAGCCGTTGGAGGATTTTGAGAAAACGAGAGACAGTCTGACTTCAGCTTTAAAAATCATCCCTTAGCTGCTGAATGGAGAATATTCTAAATCTCCAGTCTAATAGCCACGAGGCATATGTGGCCATTTAAGTTTGAGTTAATCAAAAAGAAAGTTGAAACTTCAGTTCCTGAGTCGCAGTAGGCACATTTCAAGTGCTCAGTAGCCGGCTGAGATGTAGACCATTTCTGTTGTCACAGAAAGTTCCCTTGGACAGTGTGGTCTAAAGTCGGGCAAGAGCGGAAGGAGGGAACCTGCCTGTGGCTGGTGTCATAACCGGGTGGGAGATGATACCAACACTTGGCCACGGAGGCAGCACGGGTGGAGGACGTGACAAGTGGTCAGGCTCAGGACCTGTCCGAAGGTAAAGATGACAGGACATGCTCTTGGGCGGGGGGTAATGTGCACGAGAGGGAAACTGAAGGTTCCATGGTCACTGGATGGAGCCGGTGGCAGGCTGGAGTGGCCATTGATGAAATGAGGGCACAGGTGACAATTGTAACTCACCTCGATTGAGCACATAGTTTGTGCCAAGCACAGAGCTGAACTCGGATCTGCTGGGGTCCTCAGCCCCCCTTGTACGGTGGAGCAGGCTGAGGCTCGTGGGGGGGGGGCATGGCCTGCCCAGTGCACCCCCTCAGGGTTGGCTCTGACCAGGGTTCCTGTTTACAGGTAATGCCACGTTGGCAGTTCCCTCGGCCCGAAACCGCCCGCAAGGTGCTCGACCCGCGCAGAGACATTTGGGGCCAACTGTAGTACTGGCCGTGCCTGGCAGGCGCCCAGCTACAGGCCTCTCAGGCCAGGGCAGTGGTCACTGGGCTGTGGCCTGTGGCCTGTGAGAACAGGTCACACAGCAAAATGTGGCTGGGGTGTCCTCCCCCCCTTCTCCACCACGCCCGCCCCCATCACGGCAGATGGCCCCGCTGGCTGCACTGCACGCCCTTCCCGAGTGCTTCACTCTGCGCTGCCGGGCTCGCCCATCCACCCGGCGCTGACTCCGGGCCAGCCTCGAGGGGCTCTGAATTCTTATTTCACAACAATCCTGTGAGGGAGCCGGGTATTTATTCCCATTTTCCAAATGTGAACACAGGCCCAGAGAGGTACAGTCACTTGCTCAAAGTCACACAGCAGCCAGGTAGTAGAGGCAGGATTTGAACTGAGGGCTGTCAGACTCCGAAGCCCTTGCTCTTTGCCACTAGAGGGCAAAAGCTGCCTCCTGGAGCTGAGCGGGACGCAGCACTAGAGAGCAGAGCCTCCTGCCGGTGGTTCTGCGTTTTAATTTTGGACCTCGGCATGGCCAGGGGTCCGGAGGGCTGGAATCCGTGTGCGCCGTGTGACCTGCCTGGAGGAAAGGGCATCTTGTTTTGCACCAAGGCTCCCCTAGCTTGCTGGCCACGAGCCGTGCCCTCTACTAAGAGGGGGCCTGTGTTTTCTAATGCCTGGCTGGCACCGGATGGCTGACACACAGGAATAGCTGGAATGTAGCAAAGCCTCACGCTCGCCTCGAGAGGGCTGTCTTGGCTCAGTGGTTATGCACCCATGCCCTGGAGCCAGCAGTCCTGGGTTCAAATCCCAGCGCTGCCTCTTCTTGCTTTGTGGACTCCACGCAAGTCACAGACTCTACAAGCTGCTGCAGTTTCCTTGCCGTTAAAATGGGAATGATAACAATAGCAATTTCCCTCCGTCAAGGTTTGTTCCACTGACCAGCAGCATCAGCCTCACCTGGGAGCTTGCTAGAAACACAGAATCTCAGGCCACACCCACACCTACTGCATTATTGTGCTCATTTTTACAAAAACCCCGGGCGATTGACGTGCACATTAAAGCTGAGATACTCTGGTGTAGACTCAAGAAGTGGTTCAGGTTCCACATTGAGCTTGGTGCTGGTACACGGCAATCAGTGCAGTCTTCTTGGTAGGCATGTTCTCTCTCATTGTCATGAGCTGTTCAATCTAGGGCCACCTCTCTTAGACTCTTAGCTCTTGTTATTATGAGGCTTCATGGGGCAGAGACGCGATGCCCTGGGAAACAGATCAATACTTAGGAATACCTCTGCCTTTCAGGCTGATTGTGCTGAGGGTCAGTGCTGTCCAGGCCGTTCTTGGTGCCTTGCAAGGGCCAACCTTGCACCGCAGAGACCGCAAGCTGGAGACCAACCCTGAGCAGCAGCTGCCGTCTCTGGCTGCTGGTGCCGGGGCCTGGCCCGCGGGGCCCTTCTTCCTGCGGTGGAAGGAGCTGCAGGGCCCCATCCCAGGGCCGGCAGGCCAGCCACTCAGTCTTCCCTTCCTGTCCTCTTTCTGTCGTAGGTTTTAGGGCAGATTGATATACGCGGTGTGAGAAAGCCACTGGGGCTGGCAGGAGAGAAGCAGGTAGCTGTGACATCACAGTGAGCCCGGATGTCCGCTGGCCGAATGCATCTCCCAGGAGAGAGACACATGAGCCCTCCCTCTGCGAGGCCGTTGGGCAGCCCAGGAGGGGTGCTGAGGATAAGGACTTTTCTGCGCCAGGCCCTGGTTAGCATTGCGCCACCCCTACCCCCGCTTCCATTGCCTTTCTTGGGGAATCTTCCCTAAGACATGTTCATAAAGACCTCTAGAGACTCGATTTAAAAGCATATATATCTCTTTATGAGTATGTGTTATATATTTAATGCTCTTGGAGCAGAAATAAAATCACAGGGCTATTAGAGAGGAATCAGGTCTTCGTGTAACGTGGTCTGAGGTCCTCCCTGGAATCCCCCAGGGCTGCTGGGGGCAGAGGAGGAACCTTGACGAGAGGCAGCTCTGAAGTTCCAGTGTGCTTGCTCCACAGCGCCAGGGAGCCTGCTCCGGGAACACGCTCTTGGGGCGATGGGGCAGTGGGGTGAGCTGCTCTGGATTTTAAACACGCAAGCCTGGGCAATTTTGATGCTGGTGGGCCCTGTGGATCCCACTTTTAGAAATTGGGGACTGGAAGAAGAATCTGCAAGTCGGGCACATAATAGGTGCTCAGTGAATATTTGATAAGTTGGGGTATGTACGTAGGAACGAATAAAACACACACAGGCTGACGGACGATGCGTGTGTGGACGATTAATTCGCAATTGGGAATGTGCTTGGAAGGAAACATCCTCCAAGCAGTGAGTGCAGGCATGGGATGAATGAGTGGGATGAATGAGTGCCTGGGGGTCTGTGTTTCAGGGCAGGAGGGGATGGAGCAGGGGTCTCCAGAGGAGGTTGAATGCAGGCTTGGTGCTCTGGCATGCCTGGCAAAGGACCCTTCAGGAGGGAGCTCAAGACATTTGGACTGATGGTGGGCTCAGTTCAGCAAGCAAGGAAAAATGGGACAGTGACCATGGCAGTTACAGAAAGCCGTCCTTGCACCAAGGGGTGCCCCACCCCCAAGGGCAGGGCAGTACTGTCACCTTCAGCCTGAGATCTGGCCAGATGGGCAGAGGGATGCCACAGGTACCACAGCCCACCCTCCAAAGGGTCACAGTGGGCTCGCTCTGAGAAGAGGAGCCTTTCTCCCTCGTCTCCGTGTCAGTTCCAACTCCTCCCCCGAGACGCACTGAAATTGCGGTCTCTGGGGCACACCCGCAGTTCCAGGTGGGCAGGACCAGAGCCTTCCGGCACCTTCGTCCCTGCGTCTCTCTGCCTTCCGCTTCCTTCCCCAGCTCTTCTCCCACCAACACGTGGCCACCGCGTGCCCCGGCGTAGACTTTGCCACTCAGCACTGGCAGGGAGACCATTTCTCACTCCCAGTCCCCAAACCCCAGAAGGACCCCGATGTGGCTGACCTCTGGACCTATCACTGTGGCCTCTGGGCAGGGTCATAGTACACACATGGTGGCGTCCCGTGGTAACCGTGCAGCCGTATGCGATTGGCCAGGGGGATTCTAGGGGTAGGTCCCTGAGGGGAGGGAGTGGCACAGGGACGGTGGCTGTCGACCACCTCCTGCCCACCCCACGGAGGAGCCCAGCTCGCGCGCTGTCCCCCTGCACACCGATCCGTTTTCCTGCTTTTCTCCCACCGGAGCACAGCGCCACCTCCTTCGGGATGTGCCGGCTCCCACCCAGGGCTGGCGCGCAGGGAGTGGGCATCGAAGTCACAGGGGCCGTGTCAGCATGCCCTCCTCCAGGTTTCAGAACCCGACCAGAGAATGCTCTGGACACTCTCAGCCAGCTGGGAAACTCAGGTGAGAAAATTAGGAAACTGAGCCAAGTAGTTGGTTCTTTGAGGCTGAAATCAGTCAGCAGGGGACCTGGGAGACGTTGACCGTCACTTGTCTAGACAAGTGAGGCTTCTGCCACTCTGTCCCGGACGGGCCGGGAGAGACAAAGGCGCTTCAGACTGGGATGGAGGCTGCCCTCTGCTCCAGGAGCAGGGCGCGCCGGTGTGGCTGGACGCGTTTGCTTCCAGATAAAATTATGTGCTTGGGGTTTGGGCGGACTTAGGCCTCATTCATGCGTCTCTGTTTGCTCAGCCTGCTGGGCCCTGTACCTGGTCTCCCAGCCTCCTGGGGACAGATCGAGGCCTTGCTGTTCTTCCAGGGAGTGAAGGAGCATTATCCTCCGTGCACTGTCTTTCTCTGTCATACAGATGACATGGTGCCTGCCCACGTGGGGCTGGGCAAGGCGGCCGTGAAGCTGGAGCCACGCACAGCTGGGTTTTGTACCACAGCGGTGCTGTGTGACCCTGGGTACGTTACTTGACCTCTCTGTTTCCTCATACATAGTGAAGCTTATATCGCCTGCCTACCAGGTCTTTGCAAGGGTCTAATGCATTCGTTCCCACTTCTCCTAGGGCCTGGTGATTCTACTCCCAGTTGTATTCCCAGGCTGCTGTCCACTAAAAGACAGAGCCAGAATGTTCAGAGCAGCCTTGGTAGTACCAGCTTGAAGCCAGAAACAACCCCAGTGTCCATCAGCAGAAGAACAGTTAAACAAATTGTGGCATAATCACACAGTGGGCTACTACCCGGCAGGGGCACGTGATAAACACTGTGGGTGGATCCCATAGGCATTAGCTGAGCAGAGTAAGACAGATGCATTTGAGCACACAGGGCACGATCCCACTTACGTGAAGTTCAAGGGCAAAACTAGCCTGTGGTGACAGAGGTCAGGATAGCGGGTACTTCTTGGGGGAATTGCTGGGAAGGGGCACGAGGGAGCCTCCCAGGGTGCTGGGTGTGGCCACGCGAACATGTACGTGTGCGGGCTGCGCAGTCACCGTCACTGCGCACGACCCCGCGGAAGCAGCGTGAACATCTCCTTGTGCCCTTCTGCCCCCAGAGAGAAGGATCCTTCAACCAAAAACGTCCTGGAGGTGCTCACTGTGTCCTCAGAGCCATGTGCCAGACTGGAGGAATCACAGAATAACATGTCAGGGCTCTGCCGCCTCGTGGGGGACCCTGCACCGGGGGAGGCTGTGCTGTGCTCGTGGCAGCTGCAGAGTCCCTGGAGGGACTTGGATGTCCTAGACGCGCGTTGTGCCCGGCAGCGGGGCACTGTTCCATTCTTGGATGTGGCCTCCGTGGCTGGTGGGGGCAGCATTTGGGCCTCAGGAAACCAGCGTGGCCTGGAAGGAGCCGCACAACTGTGGACAAGGGTTGTCATCTCTCTGGGCCTCAGTTTCCACTTTATACCTTCAGGGATGGGGCCCATGTGTGAAGTGCCAGCCCCGTCCCTGGCTCTGAGCACAGCTGAAATCCCCTTTCTCCCCCTCCTTGCTGGTGCCACGCTGCCCCCCAGGCACGGAACTGATCACCCCCTGCAATGCGTTTCCCTTTTCCTCACTGCTTCCCTGGCAGCTCCTGAAGGACAGAGATTTTTGTCTGTTTTGTTCGCTGCTGTGTCTCCAGCCCTTGGCACATAGAGGTGCTTAATAAATAGTTGTTGACTTGACTTGGGACTGACTGTTTAGCAGCTGGTAGAAGGTTCCCCTAACCTTTTCATTGTCTAGGCTTTCTTTTGGGTGGAATCAAGGCCAGAAAACCCCAATATACTTGTGCCAGGATGCTGGGAGCTGTACATGGAACGACCATGAGTTGTTCTGGGTTTGATTTTTTTTTTTAAGCCAGAAGAAGCTGTAAAGATGAGGCCCCTTCTGCAGATGTGGAGACTGCGGTCAGAGGGGCCGGGGTCCTGCCTTCTAGGGCAGCTTTGATGGGAGAATCCCCAGGCTTGACGTCGAGGTCTTTTGGGTTATCTTCCTGCCTTTGCCTCTCAGTCCAGGGAGAGAGGGACCCTCTGGCCTGAGCCTGCCCTGACTGTGGTGTGGTCAGTAGATCCTAGCTCTGCCTTTTGACTCTTTTGTCCCCACTGCCTCCGGCCTCACACCTGGCCTCTCCCTGTTGCAAGTGGGGGCATCGGATAGCGCTGCGCCCCCAGCCCCGTGCAAGGGGCCACCCAGCAAAGCTGCACAGTCCTTGGCCATGTGCCTCCCATCTCAGTGTAGCTGGGGCCCAGGGCAAGGGCACCATGCCTCAGGAGTGAGTCACTCTCCCTCCGTGCCAGGCAGAAGCTCCAGGGGACAGGGGGTGACCCCACAGAGGGAAGGCCTGGCGGGAGGAGGCCCAGGCCCTTGGCTTGCTGGGGGAGGAGAGAGGAGGGTGAAAACTTTTACATTTATTTCTCACTCTCACGCCGATGAGCAGGGATCAGCATAACAGATCGGTGAGAACCCCAAAGCTTTCTGTTCGAGAAGGAGACTGAAACCACGGAGGAGAGGAGAGCAGGCTGGATTTGGCTCCAAAACAAAGTGGCCCTTGAGCGTGGAAAAGCAGACCAACAAACAGCCTCGCCGTGAACCAGCCTGCAAGGCGAACAATGACCTGGGAAAAGGCAATTGCCACACAGTTGACAAATGACGGGTTAAATGACCGTCATAGGCAAAAGTGGGGTGTGACTCAAAAAGACACTATCTCAAGGGGATGCTCTGGAGTTACTGTGTGAAAAAATATCAGCCTCCCAATAATCAAAAAGATGTAAATTAAGAAGATAACGCGATGCAGTTTTTCACCTGGCAAACTGGCAGAGGTTTAAACGTGGCTATGCGTTCTGTGGGGAGGAGGCTGCCTGCGGTCCTCTCACGGGCGCGATCCCCCTGGGCTTGCAACCCCCATCTCTAAACTGGCTGCTCTTTGGTGACTTCGTGCTGTCATCCCTCACCCGGCCCCGTGTCCACTGAGAGTATTTGCAGCAACTGCGCATGGCACCTGCTGCGTACCAGCGTTCTGTACTTACTGTCCCTTCCTGGCCATCCTGTTGCTCCACTTTGCAGGGGAAAAAGCTGAGGCTTGGGTGGTGGAGTGACTTGGGTGAGGTCCCACAGCAGGTGGTGGGGCTGGAACCTGGACCCAGGGCCAGCCAGCCCCGAAGCCCACACTCTCCCTCTTCCTGCCTCTCTTCTGCCACCATTCGGCCCCTGGCTCTCTCAGAGGGAGATGGCCCTGGCTGGGCCTAGGTGATCCCGGCTTCCCTTGAAATCAGCTTTACCTTCCAGCAGCCGTGACCTGTGGGACTGAGTTGGCAGGACGGTCCTGCCAAGGAGGCAGTGTCTTTCTGGGGGGAAGCCCTGATTTGTAGTGTCTGCGAGTTTCTGCAGTATAAATAGTCCCGCTTTGGCCAGGGCGAGATTGAGCGTGGAGCCCGGGAAGATGGGCACAGTTGGCCTGTGAGAGCCGGCTCCACACATAGCCACAGCCCTGCCACTGCCCAGTGAGGGGCCTTGGTCTGCTTACTTAATCTCTCTGAGACTCAGTTTCCTTATCTGTAAAATGGGAGTAATGTTTACTTTATAGGGTGGGTGTGAGGATTAAATGGGTGGATGTGCGTCAGGTTCCTGCATGCAGTAGGTGCTCTCTGAGTGTTTGCTACTATGTACATCATTCATTCATTCATTCGTTTACTCGCTTTTCACCCACTCGCTCCTTCATCCCTGCAGCATCTGTCCATCAAGGCAGACTGTGCACCAGGCCTATGCTAGAATTTTCCTTTTCCTGCTCTCCTTGGAGAATCAGCAGAGGGGTAATGGCCCCCCCACCAGTCCCTTCTGCAGAGAGTCTTGGCTGGACACTCGTTTGCCATTGTCAGTTTGGAAGAAGGGACCTGGCATGTCGGGCGTGGTGGTTGTCGGGGCCGATGCTGTGAGGGTGCACGGGCTCTGGGGTTGAACACAACTCGGTTACTCCTCAGTGAGTGGCCTCGAGCAAACCACTGCTTAGTTCTCAGCCTCAGTTTCCTTGTCTGTAAAATGCGCTAACAGCGGCCTCCTCCCAGGTGCTGGGGGCGCTGGGTTTGAGGAGCCAAGGCCGGGAGGCTGGGCCAGGCCAGCCCTGAGCCAGGGGCCCCATCCCCTGCATCCTGGGGGCAAAGCCAGGGGACGCAGGAGGGGCTGGGCTTCCCTGGTTTGAACGGGGTTCTCTAAAAGCGTGGTGCTGAAAGGAGCCACCCGCTTTCTGTCTCTAGCAGTCCCTGGTTCCCAGCTCCATTCTGTCCCCACTGTAAGCCGTCGGTCCCCACCACAGCCGCCAGTGATCAGGACCTCCGTCCCTTGAGCCCACCTGTGCGCCAGGTGCTTCACGGGTGGCCTGTGGTCCTTGCGACCACCCTGCGGTCAAGTTCTTATAATTCATGTTGGGTGGGCACGTAAACAGAGGTGGTGATGTGACGTCCTTCAAACAGAGGGACACAGGGATTCGTGTCACTTCCAAGGCTCAGCTTATGCCACCCTCCCGGCTGACCCGTTAGGACAGTCCTGGAGCAGCTCCGTGTGGTGCAGAGGTAGGAACAGTATTGGCCTTGCCTCAGCAGGCTCTCCCGTAGTGACTCCCTTCCAAAGAGCACAGTCGGGAAAAGGGGAAGAGGAGGAAGTCCGTGGTGGGACCAGACAGGCCTGACCCCAGCCAGGTGCCCGCGGTGGGCATCAGCAGCGCTGAGCGTGCGGACAAGCCTGCACCCTGGATAGGCTTGTGGATAGGGTGGGCTGTTAACGTTAATGCATTAATATTATTTCATCAGTTGTAACAAATGAACCACGCTAATGTAAGATGTAAACAGCAGGGAGAACTAGGTGTGGGGTGTGTTAATGGGAACTCTCTGTACCATCTTTGCAGTTTCCCTGTAAATTTGAAACCGTTCTAAAAAATAAAATCTGTTAAAGAGAAAAAGTCTATCCAAAGACGTGCGGACTCACATGGCATCCTGGTGCAAATGAGCAGAGGCCCCGTCCTTGGCATGGCCGGGCTGGGCATGTGTCCCAATCTGTGCCATGGCTGGTTGTGCCCTGCCCCAGCCGACCATGCGTGGGGGCCCTGCCTCCCCAGCCAGGAGCCACTCCCTGCATGTCCAGGAAAAACCGAAGTCTCTTCTTGCACCAACAGGAGTGGGTCTGTGCTTAGATTACCTCCTACCTGGTTCACCTCCAGCCTCTCCCCCTGCCCCACCCAGAACCCTCCGGCCTTCACATTTGGGAGGAGAGTTACATCATTAGACCCCGATGGACTCACTCCCCAGGATGTCCTTGGCCCTGACGCTGGCACCAGCCCAGGGTGACTTTGATGTAGTGTCCTGGCCGGTCCTTGGGCCCATTTCCCGCCTTCCCTGCCGGGGCTCTTTGGCTTGCCACTCCCAAGGCTTCGGAGACCTCCCGCTCACCACCTCCTTTTTGAAGCTCCAGAGTGGTGATTTCTGGCAGCTGCCTCAGACTCAAGTTCCCATCGCTGTCCACAAAATCGGCCTGGAACTCGGCCGTGGCGTTTGCCCTGGAACTTCCTGGAGCGGCGATCTCACAGCGCTGCTTCTGTGAATGGGGTCGATCTTGGAGAGAGGCCCTCCTCCCTGGCAGATTTCCAGAGGGGAGGATGTCAGGGCACCAGTTAAATGAGACATTGGGGATCTTGCTTGCAGCTACTCACAAGTGTGACTGGCTCTGCTTCTGGCCTTTAGTGGTGGCAACAGCGAGGGGACAGGGGCCATGCTCTCTGAGCACCTACTGCGTGCTTTCTCTTTTGTTTGTTTCTCCCCGCAGCAGCCCTGGGACGTGGGCCTTATACCACCGTTATGTTACAGACAGGAGACTGGGGGTCCGGGCAGCTACGTGCGTGGTGGAGCTAAGATCTCAAACTCCATTCGGTCCTGTTTTAAATCCAGGCCCCTGAATCGATGGCCCTGGTGGCCAAGGTCCCCAGTGGTGGTTGTGAAATCGACCTGATGCTTCTGGTGGAGAGTGACATGCTGCTCACGATCGAGGTCGAGGACTGGCCTGGCCCGGTTTGCCTGGGACTTCGCCAGCACGGGCACCGGCAAACCCGCGGGCTTGGTCACCCTCCCTCACAGCGGGGTTTCTTCAAGTATCAGCGAGTTTCAGGTGGAGAGATAAATATACACGTGAGCTGATAACATGAAACAGCCTGTGGCCTCAATTATCCGTGCCGTAATAGTGAAGTGGAAAACATCTTTTCACTGACTGGGAACTGCCAGGATTTTTCATGAAGCCACAGGGCAGGAACTCTTTTTAGAAAAGGAAGGTGTGTCCCCCTATCGTGGTTCCTCATTCAGGGCTTGGGGGACAAGTGGAGAGGACTCTCACTTTGGGCTTGGGGGGAAGATTGCAGACATCAGGGCTCAAATTTCATAATTGAAAAGGGGGTGGTTTTTATGTGTGTGTATGTGGTTTTTTTTTTTTGTTTGTTTGTTTGTTTTGAGACAGAGTCTCACTCTGTTGCCCAGGCTAGAGTGAGTGCCGTGGCGTCAGCCTAGCTCACAGCAACCTCAAACTCCTGGGCTTAAGCAATCCTACTGCCTCAGCCTCCCGAGCAGCTGGGACTATAGGCATGCGCCACCATGCCCGGCTAATTTTTTTTTCCTATATATATTTTTAGTTGGCCAGATAATTTCTTTCTATTTTTAGTAGAGACGGGGTCTCGTTCTTGCTCAGGCTGGTCTTGAACTCCTGATCTTGAGCAATCCACCTGCCTCGGCCTCCCAGAGTGCTAGGATTACAGGCGTGAGCTACCGCGCCTGGCTTGTGTGTGTGTTTTTAAAGTAAGTCTAATGTATCTGTTAATTTTGCTGAAAATAGCTTTGTGGGTGGGAGCCCTGGGTGGGAGGAGGGAGGGAGGCCCAGGGTGTCCTGGGAGCAAAGCTTTCCAAACCTCAGTCTCCCCACCTGGGCAGTGGGCATGTAGTCACACTTCCCTCTGTGGGGGCTGTGTGACAAGAAGGTGATGCATGTGATATAGCATGTCTATGTGCCAGTTAAGTGAGCTAATGCGTGTGAAGTGCTTAACATGATGCGTGGCCCAGAGTCCGTGGCTGCTGAACGTGAGCCGTTAGTGTCCTGAGCCCCCGCGGGCAGGGAGTGTGTCCGAGAACAGAAATCCAATGCGTTTTGCTTCATCTGCTCTCCATTCTCGGCCACCTTCTGGGGCACTGTTTACCCCCAATCCTGGGCTTCACCTCTAGAGTCCATACCTGTGGTGCCAGATAGTAGCTACTAGCCACATGTGGCTGTTTTACTTTGAAATTATGTAAACTTCAGAATTCTTACAGTGAGCCGTGATCGGGTCACTGCATTGCAGCCTGGGCGGCAGAGCAAGACCCTGTCTCTTAAAAAAAAAAAAAAAAATGCTGGTTTCTTGGTTGTACCGGCCACATTTCAGGTGCTCAGTAGCCACGTGTGTTGGCTACTGTATTGGCCAGGGCAGATACAGAACATTTCTGTCATCATACAGACTTCTGTTAGGCAGTGCTAGTTTAGAATGACGCCCAGCTAAGGGCCCAGGGAGCCACCTGCCTCCCGTCCTCTGCCCCTGCACCCTGCTGCACTTCCACTGCAGGTCACCCGGTAACCCCACAGGCCCCTCGCCACCCTGCCCGCCCTCCCTCCCTGCCACCTCTTGGCCGGTCCTGGGGCTGCCCGTACCCTGGCACCGACAGCCTTCCCAGCCCCAGGAGTCCTCCCGCTGGCTGGCAGGAGAACGTGGCAGAGGTGCCAGGCTTGGCAACAAGCTTTGTTGGCTCAGCGGGACCGGGCACAGCCCGAGCTCTCAGCCTGGGCGCGGCCCTGCCGTGGGCTCGTGGTGTCTGCGTAATCCGTCAGGGAAAGGTGGAGGTTTGGTGGAAACTGGGAAGCTGTTGGAAGCATTAGTAATGGACAAACTGGGAAACTTAGTCACTAAAAAAAAAAAAAAAAAAGGGAGGGAAAGCTTGTGGGTGATTCTATAAGAAAGAGGCTTTGATTTTGGCCTGAAATACCTTTCCTCACCTTTGCTGAATTTTTTTCACTCACCTAGGAGCAGGTTCAATGTGCCAGACACTGTGCTGGTGCTGAGGATGCAGTGGTGGCCTGTGGGGACAGGTCACCGTCCCTGCCCTTGGGGGCAGTCACAGAGCAGCAGGGGAGACAGACACTTCAGCCTGGCCAGTGCTGGTCCCAGTGACGCCGAGTGTGAGCACAGACCACACTGCCGGATCACGTGGGCAAGGACTGCATCATCCCGTGCGGGTCCCGGGGCCGCGGCACGCCAGGCGCCATGCAGCGGCTGCTGGAGGAACGCTGGCGTAGGGTGTCGCCAGGCACCGAGAGCTTACTCACTCCTGTCTCATTTCCTCCTCTGAGAGGATAGCCTTGCTCCCGTTTAATAGCAGAGGCAGTAAGTTGTGAGTGGTACGCCCTGCTGCTTCCAGAATGTACTCAGGCAGAGTTGCCTCGTAACGCCGTAGCTAAGATGAGCTGAGTGCTGGCTGCACGCCGGCCACAGTGCTTTACCCTGATCATCTCATTAACCTCCGCGACAAATGTACGAGGGACCTGTTATTACTATCCCCATTTCAGAGAGTAGGAAACTGAGGCACAGAGAAGTTAGGCAGTGGTGCCCAAGTCACGCAGTGATGGAGTGGGGTTGCCGGGGCCTCCTGAGCTTTGACCATTCCCGAGAAGCCGATTGGACTGAGTGGTCCCTTCCCCTCGGCCCCCGTGCCACCTGCGGAGACAGCCTCAAAGCTGTCACTGGCCCACCTTTCCTAGCAAGCTCGGAGCAGGGGCAGCACGTGGCTGCAGGGAACAGAAAACATTGCCCTGAGATGAGCCAGTGGTCCCCAGAGTGATGATCTGGGCCCCAGGAAGGATGGCCCCACAGGGAGGCTGACTTCATCCATTAGCGCCGAGTAAACATGCCCAGGGGCCCTCAGGGCTGCAGCCCAGGCCCTGGGGCGGGGGGGCGGGGGACAGTTCCTCCCTGCTCCCCCCTTGCCTCCTCGCTTCCTCTGTGGGTGCTCCAGTTACTGCCCGCGCTACAGCAGTGAGGCCCGAGCTAGAGACGCTGCCACACAGGCCTAGGTGCTTTGGGCAGAGTGTGCCGGGCAGGGAGGTCTGAGTTCCAGTCTTGCCTCTGGCCCTTCCTAGCTAGGTCTGACGGGGGGGGGGGGGGGGGGGAGGGGGGTGTGTGTGAGCAGAGGTCAGTGACAGTCTCTCCAGGGCAGAGGCCTTTGTCTGACACAGGGTCTGGCTCAAACTCTGTCTTGCTCCCTTAACAAACACTTGATTGAATCTCATAGACTGGCTCAACTCTGAAACTTTTCAAAATAATAACAAGTTCTTATACATGCTTACTTAGGGCCTGGTGCTGCTCTGAGCACCCAACATATATTATCTCATTGAATCCCTGTAACAACCCTGTAGGGTTGGTACTGCCATTTTTCATCAGATCAGAGATTGCTCGGAAGGTACCCCATTCTGTCTTGTGCCTCTAAGAAAGAACAGAATGTGGCTGGAGCTTGATTATCACGTCAGTTTTAAGGAAAGTTCAACTGCGCACCTTTGAATTGATGAAATATAGTTTTGTGTTCCTTTTACAGATGAGGAAATCAAGGCACAGAAAGGTGCAGTAAGTTTCTCAAGGACACACAGCCAGTGAAAGGCAGAGCCAGGATGTGAACTTAAGCACCTGATGAGTAGAGCCTGGTGTCTTAGCCACGGCAGTGTGCTGGGGAATGATGCGACCTAAGCCTAGGACAGAGAGGTGGTTAAGAGCACAGGGTCTGGAGTTAGACATAGCCAGTTGTGGATCCTGCTCCCATGACTTGCGAGCCGTGTGGCTTTGAGATGTCCCAGCACCTCTCTAAGCCTTGGGGTTCTCTCTCGTAAAATGGAAGTGTCATAGCAGGAATTAAATTCAGTGAAGCTTGCGAAGCGCTTGGCCACAGTGGAGGCTGTTCTCTTCACCAGCATCATCATCATCACTGTCATCATCCCCACCATAACTGTCCTCCTCCTCCTCCTCATCATCATCCCCACCATAACTGTCCTCCTCCTCCTCCTCCTCCTCATCATCCCCACCATAACTGTCCTCCTCCTCCTCCTCCTCATCATCATCCCCACCATAACTGTCCTCCTCCTCCTCCTCCTCCTCATCATCACCACCATAACTGTCCTCCTCCTCCTCCTCATCATCATCATCACCACCATAACTGTCCTCCTCCTCCTCCTCCTCATCATCATCCCCACCATAACAGTCCTCCTCCTCCTCCTCCTCATCATCATCATCCCCACCATAACTGTCCTCCTCCTCCTCCTCCTCATCATCATCACCACCATAACTGTCCTCCTCCTCCTCCTCATCATCATCCCCACCATAACTGTCCTCCTCCTCCTCATCATCATCCCCACCATAACTGTCCTCCTCCTCCTCCTCATCATCATCATCCCCACCATAACTGTCCTCCTCCTCCTCCTCATCATCATCATCCCCACCATAACTGTCCTCCTCCTCCTCATCATCATCATCCCCACCATAACTGTCCTCCTCCTCCTCCTCATCATCATCATCACCACCATAACTGTCCTCCTCCTCCTCCTCATCATCCCCACCATAACTGTCCTCCTCCTCCTCCTCCTCATCCCCACCATAACTGTCCTCCTCCTCCTCATCATCATCATCCCCACCATAACTGTCCTCCTCCTCCTCATCATCATCATCCCCACCATAACTGTCCTCCTCCTCCTCATCATCATCACCACCATAACTGTCCTCCTCCTCCTCCTCCTCATCATCACCACCATAACTGTCCTCCTCCTCCTCCTCATCATCATCCCCACCATAACTGTCCTCCTCCTCCTCCTCATCATCATCCCCACCATAACTGTCCTCCTCCTCCTCCTCCTCATCATCACCATCATAACTGTCCTCCTCCTCCTCCTCCTCATCATCATCACCACCATAACTGTCTTCCTCCTCCTCCTCCTCATCATCCCCACCATAACTGTCCTCCTCCTCCTCATCATCATCATCATCACCACCATAACTGTCCTCCTCCTCCTCCTCCTCATCATCATCACCACCATCGCCCTCACCATCCCATTACCACTGCGGTCACCACTGCCACCACCATGATCGTAGCCATCACCATCGTCATAACCACCACCATTACCACCACCACCACCATCATCACCATTTAAAAGTGACAGATACTGTGCATAAGGTCTCGTCCCCACTCCCCTGGAGACTTTGTCATTCTGGGTACGGCATCCCTGAATCTCGCCTGGTCAATGGCAGTTCCAACCCCGAGCCACGTGTGCACTGAGTCTGTCATGGCGTGTAGCCTTTACATTGTCCATGCAATGTCCGGGTCATGCCTGTCTTCCGAAAGAAGAGGCGAGGGGGATATTTTCAGTGCTCAGCCCCCATCCTGGGAGTTAATGGGCCATAAAATTTGGTTTGGAAAGTGAGTGTTTGGGAGTTGTGTTGAGTATAGGGAAGGAGCAGGAGAGAACCCTTGATGGGTTCTTTCAGAGCACCGAGATGGGACTCAGCATGAGTCCTTCCGTCCAACCTGCCAGGGACCTTGCAGGTTCCATTCACGGGCCAGGCAGCTCAAGAGTGGGGACTCCCAAGAGAGTCCTGAGTTGGGTCATCGGCCTCTGTTTTCTCATCTGTGAAATGGTCACTATAACACTGAATTCACTTAAAATCCCATGACCTTTCCCCTCCCTCACCACACTTCCTCTTTCTTGTACCACTTTTAGGAAATAAACATGAGATTTTTCTTCTCTTTGAGAATTTTCCACCTGCCTGGTGAGCTTAGACGATTGTTATAGGGCTCTCTCTGGAGGCGAAGGGACACTGTTGGAGGCAGGATGGATTCTGAGTCCCGAATGCCAGTGGACCGGTCCAGTCCTCCCCTGCAGAGGGAGCAGAGAGGGGCAGGAAGGAAGGCTGGAAGGGAGACCAGACCCCACTGTCCACAGTGTCACATGCTGCCCTGACGGATTTGGACTTTGAGAGCTAAGGTGGTCCTGTCAGAGTGAGCTGTTGATTGCAGGTTAGAAGGATTTCTTCTTCCCAGAGAAAGAAGCTGCCACCCTTATCTCCACCCCCTCCCCAGGAATATCTTAGCCTGACATTTCCTAAAATGGGTTTTGTTCTATGATATTAATAGGTTTGCTAGTGAAACAACAATAGTAGCAACAAAACAAACAAAAAACCCCCAGAGTTTCTCTGATGTAGATGTAGAACTGGTAGAACTGGTTTTTTGATTACAGGACTTCTCAGTGCCTTTAATATATGTTACTGTGAATTGTATATCTCAGTGAGGGGAATAAGAGAGTTCTCCAGATGGATTTGTCTATGGGACCCCGTCCGTCCTCCATCTGTCCTTGCTTCCTTCCTTCCCTTCCTTGTCCAAACACTTATCTCATCTTGGAACCCACATTGGAGAGAGCTGTCCTTGTGACTTTCCCCATCCCTTACCCCTGTCCCTTCAGCTCAGAAAGTATGAAATCTTCGCAGTATTTCAATCTTCGCAGTATAAAATCTAATGTGGAGGAGATTCCTCCTAGTTGGATAGGGACACCTTGGGCTTTGCCACGTGGGAGGAGTCACAAAAGACTGCAGACATCCTGTGTCCCTCTCTGGGGACCATGACCTAGAAGCAGCTGACACCTGCTCCCTCCCCACACTGGCTGCAGAAAAGCGCCCCTGCAGATGAGCCCCCACACGAAGCTACCTGCTGTCCTGGAGCCCGGCCTGGCCTGCGAGGTCTGGCGCCTGCCAGCTGCCCCCAGGGGCGTCTTCTCTCCTCCCCCTGCCGGCTGGTGGCAGAGAGTGGAGGCACTGGGTGAGTTAGGAGACACTGTTCCAGATCTCACTCAGCTTCCGCAGCTCCAGAGAGCCATTTTCCTCTCTTGGGCCTGTTTTTCTTTTATAAAATCTCAGATTCAGGTGAGAATTCCAGCTGACCTTGGGGCAAGCACCCCGACCTCTCTGTGCCTCAGTTTCCACTGCAGGGAAATGCGAATGGCACCACCTGCCTGGTAGGGCTGTCAGGGGGGATGATGAGGAGTCATCTCTTAACCACAAGGAGGAAGATAAGGAGAAGGGCGGTGGAGGTCAGCCCGAGGCGCCCACCCCGGCCAGGCCTTCAGATCTGTCCCTCGGACTTGCACCCTTTGGACTTAGCTCTGCTTTCTCGAGCCACCCACAAATCCAGTCCCTTTCCCTGCGCCGCACAACAGCCCTCCAGACCCTGGAAGCCGGTTTCTAACTGGAAAGCGACCCTGTTACTCAGTGGAAATGCTCACCTTGAACCTTCCCTGGAGGAAACCAGCAGAAACCTGCCAGGCCAGTTCCTGGTTGTCTCCCTGGGGAGCTGGGAGGCCGTGTGGCCTCAGAGAGATTGTCCCTGAGCCAGAGCAGGCGTGGGGGGAGGCTGAGGGGACATGGTCCAGGCCCCCCAGCACCACCTTCCCCCAGGTGTGTCACCTGCCTTATGTTTCCCCTGTCAGGACTCTGGGCAAAGGTTTCATTGGAAATAAAAAAAGGCTGTGCCACTTTTTAAAAATACAGTGATGCGACAGGTTTGCAAAGTTTGACGCTGGGATAGTTATGGCTCAGGGTGTCTTTCTGAACAGATGTTTCCAGTAGAACCAAACCAGTGTCTTGGGCTCCTGGGAGTCCATTCTCCTCTTAGGGTGGTTGGGGGGCTCCGTGCTTCCTCACCTGCCCTGCGCCCCACCTGCCTTATCAGCTGCCACACCCAGCCTCGACCTTTGCAGCCACCCCGGGAGGGCGGGGCTGGGATCAGACCCAAGCAGGGATAGACGGGACTCAGGGAAGGGAGGTGCCAGGGCCTCCCAGCTCCACAGCTGGTCCCTGACTCACGCACTACGTGCTGGGCACCAAGTGAGGTGGTGTTTTTTTTTTTAATTGAGATAAAATTCACCTGATACGAAATCGCCCATTTTAAAGTGAACAGTACAATGGCATTTAGTTCATTCACAATTTGTGCAACCAGCACCTCTTTCTAGTTCCCAAACATTTTCAACACCCCGGAAAGAAACCTGGTACCCACTGGCCATCACTCCCCGTCCCCTCTGCCCTTCCCAGCCCCTGGCAAGCAGCCGTCTCTCTCTGCCTCTTTGGGTTTCACTCTTCTGCACGTTTCACAGAAGTAGAATCATACAACGTGTGGTCTTTTGCGACTGGCTTCTTTCCCTTGGCGTGATGCTTGCAAGGTTCACCCCTGTGGTGCGTGCGTCGGCACCTTTTATGGCAGAACAATATTCTGTTGTCTGTACAGAGCATATTTTTTTTTATCCATTCATCTGTCGATGGACGTTTGCGTTGTTTCCACATTTTGGCTATTGTGCATAGGCTGCCGTGGACGTTCTCGTACAAGCATAGTCACACATCACTTAGCGACAGGGTACGTGCCGGGAAACGTGTGGTTGTGCGGACATCCTTGCCTGCGTTCACACACAGCTCGTGGTGTGGCCTGCTGCACACCCACCTTTGCTCCTAGGCTGCAAACCTGTGCAGCTTGTTACCATTCTCAATACTACGGGCAACTGTAACACAGTGATAAGTAATTGTGCATCTAAACACGGAAAAGGTACAGTAAAAATACAGTATTATAATCTATGGACCACCGTCATCCTGTATGCAGTCGGTCATTGATGGAAACGTCATTATGTGGTGCATGGCGGTATTGGTTTGAGTCCTGTCCTCAATGTTTTTGTGTATACACCCAGGGGGGGACTTGCTGAGCTTAGAATTTCAGGAACAGTATCTTCTTTTATCCTCACAGTAATACCTTGAGGTAGATACAGATGGGGAAACTGAGGCACAGAGTGGTAGAACCACTTGCCTCGTGTCAAACCATTCTGAAGTGGCAGAGCTGGGCTTGAAACCCGGGCGTCTGCCCCCCACAGCCCTGTAGTCCCTGCCCCTCACCTCCCCCTGCCCCCGGGGCCTGGAAGCTCCTCCCCAGAATGTTTGCCACCTTGCCAGCATGTCCCCAGCCTCTCTGAGCCTGCCAGGGCCAAGGCGATGCTTTTAAAAACCACTCAGCACACTGAGCTGGAGAGGGCAGGCGGGGTGGGCGGGGTGGGATCAATAAGGGCCCTCTGGGGTCACAGCCTGCCCTAAAGGCATTAAGTGGCCTTTCATTGCTCCCTGGTGTCCATGGATCAGCTTTTCGATTGCAAGAAGCGCTGAGCTTAGAGTCTGCAGTGGACCTTGTTGCCGGCAAACAGAGCAACACCCCACTTACTCAGCGGCCACGTGCCAGCAAATACGTCAGTCCCAAACGCACCCCAGAGCAGACCCCCAGGAGAAGGTGTCCCAAAGGGGCGGTAGCTGCCACACCCTGAGCTCGCAGGTGCACTCCTGTGAGGGTGTGCCCGCGCTGGGCACAATCCTGACAAGCGTATTGCTTGGGTTTCCGGGATCGTGAAGTTAGAAGCAGCACATCAGGACAAGGGGGGGGACTTGCATGAACTGAGGTGCTGCTGTCAGAGAGCAGAATGCCTGACAGCCCGACCTCCGGGGGGAGGGAGGGAAAAATGGCAGGAAGAAAAGGAAGATGCAAAGTACACATCGGTTGGGGACATTCAGTCCAGGGGCCGGCAGCCCTCCACTGCTCCAGGAGGCCCCTACGGTGGCAGTGTGCCGTGATAGATGCTCTGCAGGAGGGCAAAGTGTAATCCGTACGGTCTGTTCAAAGCAAGGAAAGAAGGGGTGTGTCTATCTAAAATTATTCAAATTTTTCTAAAGGGCCCCGGCGCTCAGAGGGTAAGCTCTGGTGCCATTGCCTCTGACCTTGGCCGCCCGACCAGGCAGTGAAAGAGGGGCTTGTTCTGGGGCTGCAGATGGCTGCTGCTGACATCTGGGGTGCCCAGCCCTTTGTCTCCTCCCTGAGGGAGGCAGCGTTGGGAAAGTCCTGGGCCTCACGTCTGTGTGAGTCCCCCCCGGGGTCGGGGCCGTGGGCCTCTCCCGCAGCTGTGGCCCCGCAGCAAAGGGGGCTCTGTTCTGTAACCCTGAATGGGGTCAGCCACCGATCTGTTCTTGTTGTTCGCTGAACAGCTATCCTAGGCTAAATCTGAATTCTTTCTCAATCGGTGCCCGATTTTGCTTTTTAAAAATAAGTCATTGGGAGTCCTCGTCCCTGGGCAGGGAGAGGGACCAGCACTCAATGAAAGCTGTCAATAGAGTTTCTCACAGTTGGGTCAGAGACATCAAGGGGAGCGGCCAGGTCCCCAAAGGAGACCCATTGTCTCACTGTCCTTCTCACCGTCACCCCCAGTTGAAGCTTACTGGGGATACTGTTTTTGGTTGGACCCAAACTCCCCCGTCCTCTCTGTCTCTGCAGAGGCACTCTGGGAGACCCCTCCCCACGCGGGATCTGGGACGGACCGGAGCATCCGCGAAGCTCGCGCAGGCGACTGCATAAGGGCCAAGGGGGCTGGGTTCTTCTATGGAGGCAAAGCAGGGCCATTAAAAGTCAATGGGGACCAGCCTGAGCAAGAGCGAGACCCCGTCTCTACTAAAAATAGAAAGAAATTATCTGGACAGCTAAAAATATATATAGAAAAAAAAAATTAGCCGGGCATGGTGGCACACGCCTGTAGTCCCAGCTACTCGGGAGGCTGAGGCAGGAGGATCGCTTGAGCCCAGGAGTTTGAGGTTGCTGTGAGCTAGGCTGATGCCACGGCACTCACTCTAGCCCGGGCAACAGAGCAAGACTCTGTCTCAAAAAAAAAAAAAAAAAAAAAAAAAAAAAGTCAATGGGCAGAGAAACAACACAATCGAGTTTGTCTCAGGAAGAAAACTCTCATGATCATATGTTGAGTAGAGGGGGTAATGCCGGAAGGAGGAAATCCAGATGGGAAACATTTGCAATATTCTGGAAGAAAAAAGAGCAGAGGCAGAGCTAGGAGAGAGGGTAGAGAAAGGTGTGGATGAAGTGAAGGGGCCAGAAGTACCTGGGTCTGACCCTGGTGACTAACTGGATTCAAGGGTTAGGGGGCGTTGAATACAGGCGAGAGGTCGCATTTGAGGGTGGCCACAAACCAGGCCTGGGAGGGCGGCCCAAGAGCCGCTGGGACAAGGTGCTGGGTTGTGCTGGCGATCACAGAGTGCCGGCCAGCACCGGAAGGAGGACTCCGTGAGGGCAGGAGCTTTGTCCTGTTGAATGGTGTGTCCCCAACACCCAGAACACACTGGAAGTACTTTCACATCACGTAGGAAGCACTCAGCAAATGCTTGGCGAGTGAGTAGACTGAGTCAGAAGCTCAGGAAACAGCCTCTTACTCCAGGTTTTACATTGATTATTCCAAGCCGAGGCTGAGGCAGCCTTTGTACAATACTTATGCATATGTGCATGCATAAAATCATCCTTCCCTCCGTCGAGAGAATGACCCTGTTGTTACCTAGAGCAGTCAGAATCTTCTGTGGAATGGCCGGGGCTATCGGCCCGTGTTGAGCGTGTGCCAGCGCAGCCTGACCGCAGCCCACGCGGTGACACTGTACTTGGTTTGTCCTACGAGGGAGACCGATGCTCCTGGAAATAAACTGTCCATGCCGTGCAGACCAGCCCAGCGCCTTCCATCATCCAAGTTATCAACACGCGATTAGGTGCCAGGAAACGATTCTCTGTTCTTGAATTGGCCTCTGCAGGTGTCCCCTGAGACTGATGCGTCACTGCGCTCCGTCCTGCAGAGGGGGCTCCTCTCCCAGGATGCAGTTCTGGTGGCCGTGCCCGAAGACTGTTGGGCCAGACGCCACCCTGCATGTCTCCTCTGGCTCTCCAGACCCCTGTTAAGCACAGAGGCTTTGATCCACCCACTTTGTTGTCCCCTCGCATTCGTAAAATTCTTAGAATTTATTGCACTCATTTTTTTTTTTTTTTTTTGAGACAGAGTCTCACTCTGTTGCCCAGGCTAGAGTGCCGTGGCGTCAGCCTCGCTCACAGCAACCTCAAACTCCTGGGCTCAAGTGATCCTCCTGCCTCAGCCTCCTGAGAAGCTGGGACTACAGGCGTGTGCCACCATGCCTGGCTAATTTTTTCTATTTTTAGTAGAGATAGGGTCTCACTCTTGCTCAGGCTGGTCTCGAACTCCTGAACTCAAGCGATCCTCCCACCTTGGCCCTTCAGAGCGCTGGGGTTGCGGGCGTGAGCCACCGCGCCCGGCCCTTCTGCTTTCTGTCTCTTTGGACTTGCCATTCTTGGCATTTCATGTAAGTGGAATCCCTACACTCCGAGGCCTTTTGTGTCTGGCGTCATGTTTTTTAGGTTCATCCACGCTGTAGCATGTGTCAGTACAAATTCATCCCATTTTGCACA
Organism: Lemur catta; assembly: GCF_020740605.2. NCBI lineage: Eukaryota > Metazoa > Chordata > Mammalia > Primates > Lemuridae > Lemur > Lemur catta. Next base: position 13,213,516 of record NC_059147.1, on the reverse strand, counting down.
GAAGTTCTTGTCAAACTACAGAATTTGAGGATGGACACCCCATGATGCAGCCCCTTTCGGCTACTTGTCTTCCCTGGACCGAGCAGTTCCCATGCACCTGTCTGCGTCTTGGGCTGGAGGGGAATCCTGCCTGTCCTGCTCCTGTGTCTAGGTCTCCTGGCTGCCTCTCGGCCTGGCCAGAGCCTCCAGCCAAGCCCCCCCCCCCCCACTGCCCCTCAGAGAGTGGCCTTCCCAGCACAGCCCAGCTCTCCGGTCTCATCGCCTGACCCTTCCCCTTGCGCATGCCAGGCTGCAGCCACCGTGTTCTCCCACCATCCCCAGGGGTGTTTTCCACTCTGCCCTGATGCCTCTCCGTCTCCCCAGCCCGTCAGACACCTACTCATTTCTCAAGATTCAGCTCTGAGTAGGAGGAGGTTTTCTTCCTCTCTGTCGCTCTGGAAGTCCGTGCCCCCATCGCAACTCCAGTCTTGTCCTGTGTCGATCTTCTCCCCCTTCCCCCTGAGCTCCTGGAGGTACACGGGTGCTGCCAGTAAATGTTTGTTGAGTGGCTGTGTGATCCCACAAACAAATGAATGGCGTTTTCACACTCAGGCTGCCTCGCCCCCTCTTGCTGGCTTCTGTGATTTGTCATGTTGTTGCCTATTCATGCTCCTGTCTTTTCTCCAGGATTGGTGGTGTGGGTGGGCCTCAGCAGCTCCTTGGAGAAATGGCCTCGTCCCACACCTCCCCTCCCTTCCTCTGGACCTGACTCACCAGGCTCGCTCAGGGATGGGATTGTGGAAGCTATTGACAGGGTGCTGAATGGAGAAAGTAACTTTTTACCACTGCTTTGATGACACAGGTTTAGCAATGCTTTTTATGGATGTGGCAGAAATCACGCCTTGGCCTATGTCCCTAAGGGAAAGACACAACAGAAGCACGATGTGCCTCCCCTTTATTGGAAGTGATGACTTGTCGTTACTATTAGAGCAGCGGCATTGATGGCAGAACCAGGCGCAGAGCCGACAGCGACAGCCATCCTTGGGGGCAGGCCCTCCAGTCACTCTCTGAGGCCTGTTCGCACACGTTAGCTTACTCGATGTCTCGCGCACTAGGCGAATCGAATCCCTGTGAGCCCTCGATGTTCCCCAGTTATCCAGTGAAAATCCAGGCATTTGCTATCTTGCAAGGCTCTCCGTAATCTGGATCTAACCAGTTTTTCTGACTTATCTTTCTCAACTTTTGTCTCTGCCTGATAAACTCCTATTCACTCTTCAAAACCCAACTGAAACGTCACATACTCTCTGAAGACTTCTTAAATAACAGTAGTTAGTCCCACTTGCCCCAGGGCTCGCCTGCCTCCATATTTACACCTATCCTGCACGTGGGATCGCAATCTAAGGATGTATAAGGCTCCCTACTCAGCTACCAAGTCCGTAGGGGAAGGCATTCCAGACTAGGTTTTTTCTTCGGGAAAATACTTGACAAGTGAATGAGAAGGTATCTGTGTGGGTGCTTAAGGTTGGGTAAAGGAGACAAGAAGATGGAAAACTAAAGAGGAGAGATTGCTAGATTCAAATCTGGGATGTTCCAGAATTATAGGTATTCACATAAGTCTGTTGGGACCTATTTTCCCAATTTTGAAAAGTGTGAAGAACAGGCTATGTGAGATAAAATCTATGTGGTTGGTTGGTTTTTGTTTTTTGACATAACGTATTCAGTTTGATTCAGAAATACCAGTTACATGGTGTTGATTCTAAATACGGATGGGCAGGGATACAGGGTCTTTTTTTGTATATGGAAAAGAACATGCATGACTTGTGACCACGGGGTGGGGTCTGATGGGACGCACCCGGACAGCTGGACCAGCTTTTGCAACCGGAGTCCACTCTAATGGGCCCGTTACTGTGCTGTATCTGTTATTAAAGGTTTTTGATGTCTCCTCTGCTTATCATGAGTACATTTTGTTTGGTAGGCAGAATTGTAGAAGTTGGGATGCCTGTGGGCAGGGTTGATGAGGTGGTTAATCGTGTCCGTGTCATATGTGTACCCAGAGCCACCGTGTGTAAAGTCCTTTGCTCCCCAGGCTGCGACGCATGTCACCATAACCGTCACAGCAGCTCTTCAAGTTGGACACTGTTCTCATTCCCATTTTAGCAGTGACAAAACTGAAGCTCCCAGAAGTGAAGTGGCCACTGGAGGCCACCCAATGGGTGAGCTGCAGAGCTGGAATGGGGACCCGGGTAGTCAAGAGTCCACATTCCAGAACTTTCCTGTATTCCACCTGGCTTCCCGAAGTGCCTGAACCTGGCTCTCCCCCCTCCTCTGCTGCCTCTGGGGAGCAGAGTTTTCATGGCGGTTACAGAGAACCCACCTTGGTCTTCTCTGGGCGGTGAGCGAGAGCTTGCCCAGGCCTCGGGATGTTCCTGGCCCACCCGTGCAGCCACCCTGGAGGAAGACCACCAGGTCTGTGCCGAGCAGCCCGTGTGTAGGCAGAGGGGTGACTGCCCTTGCCACACGTCCTGGAGAGCCCCCCATGGAAGCTGCAGCCCCCAGGCAAGGCCCGAGACGGGCACAGTCAGGGATGTCTCGCTGGTTTGAAACCCCCCCAGTGCTGGCTTCCCGGGAACTACTGTGTTCATTTGTCTGAGACTGTACCCCCTGCTCCCTCCACGAGGCCTGAGGCTTTTCAGAGCTAAGACGCCGTGGGGAAGGAGGCAGTTAGCATCAGGCAGAACCAGACCTTCCAGAACCCCGGAGACGGGCCGATGTCCCCAGCCTTGTCCGGCTGCCTCGGAGCTTTCTGTTGAGGTGGCGAAAAGGGACACGTGGTTTACCTTGTTTTTGTTTTCTGGCCAGAAATAGCACACAAATCCTTCTTTTGGGACAGATGTCCCTCTTCTCTCTCTCATCTTCCCCATTCACAGGCTAAACCTCTCTAAGAGCTTTTGGGTGACTTGTCAACTGCAGTTGACTCTTCCCAAGGTTTCTCTTTAACTTCTGACCCTCGCTGCGCGGGGCTTTGTGTTAGTGCGTTTCGCGCTGCCGAGAAGGCTGGTGATTTTAAAGAAAAGAGGCTTGTTTGGCTCACGGCTCTGCGGGCTGTACAAGCATGGCGCCAGCATCTGCCTCTGTGGGGCTTCGGGGAGCTTCAAGGGAAGGCGGACGGTGACGGGGAGCACGTGTGTCACATGGCGCGAGAGGGAGCAAGGGAGGGAGGAGGTGGCGCCGGGCTCCGTTAAACAACCGGCTCTCCGTAAAGTAATAAAGCGAGGGCTCGCTCATCATCACGGCGAGGACACCAAGCCATCCAGGAGGGATCCACTTGCGTGACCTGGACACTTCCTGACAGGCCCCACGTCCTATACTAGGGACTGGATTTCAACAGAGGTTCGGAGGGACGAACATCTGAACCGTATCAGGCTTGCTAGGTTCGATCCGGCTGTGTCACTGTCCGGCGGCCTCCTTTCGGGACAGTGTGCTCCACCTTGGGGAACCCTGAGCTGCAGGTCCCAGGCTTGGCCAGCATGGACGCTGTGTAGTGATTAAATCACCCCCTAATTCCTCTGAAATGACACGGCTGTACCTTTTGTAATTGCCAAATCCCAGCATCCCCTTTCACTCTCATCTGTTGGTTGTTTTTTTGTCTCCCTGCTACAAGGGAGTCTCCGTGACACCAGGGATACTGTTTGGTCGTGGCACCCAGTAGGCCCTCCGTGTGCACGCGCCAACACTTGCTGAGCCCTCACTGTGTGCCAGACGTGGGCTCCATGGATTACATGCATCCTCCCGTCCAGTCCTGTGATGGCCCTGTCAGTTGGGGTCTGTTGTCATCCCATTTCGCAGATGAGGAGACTGAGGTTCAGAAGACTAACTTGCTTTCTAGCCGGGGGCCCCACAGCCTGTGAGAGGCAGAGCTGAGCCGTGAAGTCAGGCTTTCTGACTCCCAAGCCTGTGTTCTTTACCTTTACGAGTTGAGAAAAGATTTAAAATGCCACAAAGATATTCTGATATCCAGAATTTTGTTTTGCTTTTCGACAGTTTCGTAACAGTAGCATCTACCTATGTTTGAAATACAGTGGACATGTATATGCAGATGTATTTTCTTCAGTCTACGGGCAGTGCTTGTGGGCAGGGACGGGTCTTGCCCACGGCAACGGCGACACCCCTGCCTGGCACACCTGGGCTGTCTGTGTGGGACGGTGCAGGCTTGCACGCTGAGAAGAAATCACAAAGCAATCTGAGCTCTTGTCTGCTCACCACCCAGTCTGGCTCAGGGCCTCAGGGAGGACCACGGTAGGATGCATGAGGGGAGGCTCTGTCTCTGCCAGCTCTGCCACTTGTGGCTGGGGGACCCTGGGGAGTTACCATCCCCTTGTGAGCCTCAGTTTCCTTCTTGTTCTTTTCTTCCCTCTCCATTCCTTCCTCTCTCCCTCCTCCCCGCTCGCCTGGTATTTTTTAGAAGGCTGTGTTGCTGGAAGGCACCATCCCCAGCTTTCTTTACACTGTCAGAGGGTTTCTAAATAAGACGTCTGTCACGCTGGCTCGTTCCCATCATTTCAGGAACAAGAGAGCGACGGGGTCACTTTGCCCAGGGTCCTGGCAGCTCACGTCTGGGTCCTCGTCCGCAGCTCCCTTCCCCGGGTGGACACGGGTGACTGTGGGAGAGAGCATGCACATTTCCTGGGCCTTCACGTTCCCCTTGGGAATAGGCCGAGGGTTTTCCCCCAAACTCACCCTCTGGGAAACTTCTGCAGAACTTGTCTGATGCTTCCGTGGAACTTAGGGTTAGGGCTAAGGCTAGTCCTTGGAAGGGACAGTGTGGAGACAGAGGGCCTCAGGATTTCTCAGTGGGACCCGGTCCTGGTGGGTGCAACAAATGGCAGATTCATCCACTCACCTGCGCACACACAAAACATCTTTTGGTGCTCTGAGCTAAGGTTGCCTTAGAAAGAAAGCAAAGAGAGGAGACATATTCCACTCTTTCTTCCATTCATTCATCGCATATGTAGATTCCCTCTTGAATGGCTAAGGGCAGGGGTTGGCAAGCTATGGCCCATAGGCCAAACCCACCCCAACACTTGTCTTTGTCAATAAAGTTTTATTGGAACATGACCAGGTCATTTGTGGATTGTCCGTGGCCGCTTTCATGCTACAGCAGCACTATTCACAGATATGACAGAGACCACATGGCCCACAAAGCCTAAAGAATTTCCTCTCTGGCCCTTCATGGAAAATGTTTGGTGAGCTCTGGTTTAGAGTCATAGCAGGTTCAAATACTGGCTTCGTTAATAACTAGCAGCCTGGCTCAGGGAGAGTTATTTCTCTTCTCTGGGCCTTGGTCTTCTCAGCTGTAAAATGGGTGGGTCATTCTGAGGAGTCTGTGGGAGAATGTCTGCAAGCAGTTGACCCAGTGGAGGTCCTTGATGAAGTCACATTACTCTGGACACAGCTAAGGTGGCAGACTGAGATGTGGGGTCCCTGTGCTCAGGAGCACACAACATGCACACAGCTGGGATCAGTGCACGGAAGGTACAGGGTCAAGGTGCATGTGAACGTGGAGGCAGGGCGCCCGTTTCGCTGCTGTCACCAGCCACATTCCCCCAGCTGCATGACACTCTCAACTAGCATGTGTTTTTGAAGACAGGAAAATTCACTGTTCGACCCTGGTATCCTATGTCCAGAACTCCAAATGGATACAGACCTGCATGGCACTGGCGTGCGATTTTGAAGTTAAAGTGACACTGATATAAAAAAATAGGGTCGTTGTTCCCAGCCTTTAAGTTAGAGCTGTAATCACTTGAGCAAAGGAGCCCTTTCCTTTTTGCACGTGCTGGGCGAGGTGAGGACCCGCCCTGAAGGTGCAGAGCGGAGCAGATGGCCCTCTGCCTGCACAGTCATTTATAGTTTGCCACCACCTCCTCTGTCTCTCTGTCCAGTTTTGAGAAGGCTGTCGCCTCTCCTGCCAGTCTCCGAAGTCCTCTGTGAAAGGCGCGCTGCATCTTTTTGGTTTTGGTTTTTGTTTTAGAGGCAGGGTCTCACTCTGTCACGCAGGCTGGAGTGCAGTGGTGTGATCACAGCTTACTGCTGTGAAAGCCTGCGCTCAAGCCATTCTCCTGCCTCAGGTGTGCTCCATCTTTCGATAAAATTGAGCTCCATCGATAGCCTGGTTCTTTCCCCAAAACTCAGGAATCTTGTCCTTCCCAAGGCTTGAGCGCAGTCCCTGCGGCTTGTTTTATAAGCTTCCCTGGAATTCCCTGCAAACAAGTGTTTCTTGGGCTTAAATATAAACATTTTATTCTGTGACCCAGGACTCCCACTTCTGGGTATTTACCCCAGAGAGTGCTCTTATCCACACCAAAATATGTATAAGTATGTTCACAGCAGCCCCAGATGGGAAGCAGCCCACATATCCCTAAACACACGTGGTGCATGGGAAGGAACGCTACTCAGCAGTTAAAGGAAGAATGAGTCGCAGACACTTGCAGCCACATGGACGCATCTCCCAGACTTCACATTGGACAGCAGAAGCCAGACACAAGCGCATGTGATTGCATTTGCAAGATGTTTGAGAACAGGCAAAGCTACTCTATGGCGATAGATGCCAGAATAGCAGACCCTCTGGGTGGTGTTGGCTGGGGAGGGGCACGAGGGAGCCTCCTGGGGTGTTGGGGATGTTCCACATCTTGACCCGGGTGGTGGCTACACAGGGCTGTGCACGTGTAAAAATAAATCCACTCAAGATCTGTGCCCTTTTGCTCTTACTGTTTAGGCTTTAATTTTTTTAAAAAAAGAAAGGAACAGCGAGAAATAACAAGAGGGAGGGTTCGGAAATGTGGGAGGGCGGGGCAGTCGAGGCTGTCGCCTTGCTGGGGCGTCCTTGTCCCCGAGCCTCATCTAACAGCTTCTCTTTCCCAGCCTGGGGCCCACACGGCCTGGCTCCCGGTGCTCCCTGCACCCTCTTGGGAATGTCTGGCGTCCCCTGCTCACCTGAAGACCCAGCTCAAAGGTCACCTCTGGGAAGCCTTCCCGCATGTTCCAGAGTGTTCCTCCTCCCTCCTCTCACTGCCCTTTGTACCACACCCTCCTCGATGACGGTGCCTGTTGTGCTGTGGTGGTGTTACCTTTGTACATGTCCCCCCCCCACCATGCCCCGTTATTAAGCCCCCTCTGGCGTGTCTGAGTCATCCTGGGCCTCCCAGGCCAGTGTCCGCCGGGAGCGGGCAGCCTGCAAGTCAGCAGTCCTGGCCCCCGGCTGGCCCTGAGCTGAGCCCGCTGTTCAACAGTCCTGAGGCTCCTCTTCCTCCTCTACGCAGGAGGGGCCTAGCGGTGCCTCTTCCCAGGGTCCTTGTGAAGCATCAGGCACGTGCTGCCTGCAGACTGCTTAGCGGAGGCATCTGCGACGTGCTCAGTCCAGGTCGGCTGCTTTGTCCTCAGAATTGTGTGTTGACTCGGTGGTTGGAAACAGTGCTGGCTCCGGGGCACCCGTGTCTCATTCCATCATCTGCTGCAGTGGTCGAGGAGCTCGGTGGCACAGATGCCACGTGCCACCCTGGGGACTGATCTCCATCCCTCTTTCCGCACGCACAGAGACAGTGGGGGTGGGAGGATTGAACGTGAAAATATTAGCCCTTCGTTCTATTATTAAACCTCTGGAGTCATTTGGCCATAAAAGGGGGCAGCTGCCACCGCTGGACTTGTGATGAATGAGGCCACAGCATGCCCCTGACCGTCTCCACGGAGCCCGGACGCTACTCTGCCCTCCCAGCCCGGCTGCAGGCGCCGCTCCCCTGAGGCCTGGGCAGCAGGGAAGGGGGCCTGGAAGGTCTTCCTGCCCTCGTGGTGACCCCACGGCCCCGCTGGCCCCCAAGGAAGGTTGGGCAAGGGGGGGCTTGGTTGAGACTGGGCAGGAGGAGGTGGACGAGCCTGGGGAGTGTCTAAGTGCTGTGCAGCCCCAGCTCCCCGCACGCCATCCGGGGGTCTGACCCCAGGCCATCGGCAGCTGATGCGTCCTGCTTGCCTTCGGTCGCCTGGAGCTGGCTGATCTCCTCTGTGCGCTGGCTCCTCTCCGTTTGACCTTTGTGGAATAATCCCTGGATGAGGGAGGACCTTGGCCAGTGTTTGAGCAAAGCCCCTTCTTCCTTCTCATTGAGCCTGAAACATAGTCGCCTCTGTGCTGTGAGTTCCCGCGGAGCACCCGTCGTGTGCGGGGGTCTGGCCCCCGAGCTGCGTCCCCAGCCACCCTGCCAGCACCCTCCGCGGCCTGGGCACCAGCATAGTACCTGCTACCGAGTGCTTACCATGTGCCAAGCACACTGCCCACAAACACGCTCAAGGCGGGTACGTGAGTACCTTTTGCTTCGTTGTGATATAATTCACATGCCATAAAATTCCCCATTTTACAGTGCACGATTGGGTGTTTTTCACTGTACACTTGTTTCCCCACTTATCCTCTGGGCATATGTTTTGAGACCCCCAGTGGATGCCTGAAACCTCGGATAGTACCGAACTCTACATGTGATGTGTTTATCCCTGTACATATATATGATGTATGATAAAGTTTGATTTGTGAATTAGGTACAGTAAGAGATTAACAATAATAACTAATAATAAAACAAAACAATTATAATAATATGCTGTAATAAAAAGTTATGTGAATGTGGTCTCTCTCTCCTTCTCGCCCTTGCTGCCTGTACATGTGTGCACAGATCTTTGGGAGCACATATGTAGGCATTTCTGCGGAGGAGTGGGATTGCTGGCTCGTAGGGGACTCGTATGTGCAGCTTTAGCAGAGCTACTGCATGGTTTTCTAAAGTGGTTTTGCAGTTTAACTCCTGCCAGCAATTTAGGAGTGCTCTGGTTGCTCTGTGTTCGCGTCAACACTTGTCATTGTCTGTCTTTTCCACTTGGGCCACTCTGCTGGAGGGTTGTGTGGTGGTAGCACACTCTGGCAGACCCCTGGTTTTAGCTCACTAGGCTATTGTAGAGCAAGGTTAGGGCGTGGAGTCTGAAGGTCTCTGTTTTCCTCCCGGCTCTCTCCCCGATACTGTGTGTGGTTGGTCAAGGTGCACACCTGCTCAGAGCCTCCACTTCCGGTCTGTGACACAGGTGCTGGCAGTACCTCCCTCCCTGTGGGGTGTGGGATTCGGGGGCTGGTGGAGGTCGGACGGACCCTGCAGATGTGGGAGATGACCGAGCAGGCAGGGGACATTCCCAGCTTGGAAGGTCCTGGCACCAGGGCCGGGGTGGGACACCTGCACCCATGGCCCCTGCCAACTCCTCGGAGCTGGAGCAGGGGCCTGGGTGGGTCCCTCCATCCAGGCTCCTTTTCAGAGCCCCCCTGAGCCTTGGTGGCTGCGTAGCCTCAGAGGTGCCTAGTGGCACAGACGAAAAGTGCTGCGCTCTGAGGACACAGATTTCTGCTCGTCAGACACGCTGTCTTCGTGGGTCTTCTGTCTCCTGTCCGACTCACCAGCCCCATGATTGCAGGGCTGTGTCCCCCTCCGTCACTGCCCTGTCCCCAGGCCTGGCCATAGGGTTGCACGTAGGAGCCCTCCGCTTGTTGAACAGCTATGATATGTGAATTCAGTCCCGAGGGAGTAGCTCTTCTCTGGGGAGGGGCCTGAAGGGTCAGGACATAAATGTTGCCCTTTAGTTTTGAGTCTCAGTTTCCTCATCTGTCCAACTAAAAGTGCTAATACTGCCCACGAGGCTGGTTGTGAGGATGAAATACACTAGTTAACGAAGGTGTTGTGGAAACTGATGCTCACTAGATAAATGGAGGGTATTGTGCAGAACTGAGCTGACCAGTAAGGCAGCTGCCAGCCACATGCGGCTATTTAAATTTAAATTAATGAAAATTAAATAAAATGTCTCATTCGGTTCCTAGGTTGCACTGGCCACATCTCAAGTGCTCAGTAGCCCACAGGCAGCTACGGTGTTGGCCAGGGCAGAGACAGGGCATTCCCAGCACAGCTGAGTCCCGTTGAGCAGTGCTGATGTAAACTTATTTATGCTGCAAAGAACTTGGATCACCGCGAAATAAGATCAAGTAAACGAGAGGGATGTATCTTTCTTACAAGAGATGTTCTCGCTCAAAGTCCCTTTACTTTTACTTTGCACATAGTTCTAACAGGCTGGGCACTGTGGTTTCACAGAGCACAACAAAAGAGCTGTAACCTTTTGAGGGAGGGGTGTGCGGGAAGGGACGTTGGCGGCAGTAGGAAAGAGTCATTGGGCATCAGGAGAATGATAGAACGACTGGAGAAACCACACACGACAGAGACAGTAACTCCAACTCTAGAGCCATTTGAAAACTGGTTGCAGGAAGCAGCTCTCTGTGCCCCGGTGGCACCAAGAGCCCACGTGGCTGGGTCGCAGCCCAGCTCACTAATGGTAGTGATCATAACAGCAGTCCTGGGGCCACCAGAGAAGGTTAAATTACGTTAAGGAAATAAAGGGAGGGGGAGCGTGAAAGGCATTTGAGGAGATTGGTTCTGGGGCTGGGGCCCAGACTGGCCCATCTAGCAGTAAATTGTTTCCCGCCGAATTGCTTTTGCCATAGATTTTCCCTTTGTGGGATTAAAGAGAACATCAAAATATTTTGACGAGCCTTTCCCAAATGAGCGTCTGTGGGTTTCTGCCCCAGAGGCTGAGTTGAGCTCTAGGTGTCTGGGGACCTGCTGGGCTGGGTGGCAGGGGGGTGGGGTGGGGGCGATTCTGAGACCCCCACTGTACTGGTTGCCGTCTGGTCCAGCTCCTTTCTGCATAAGATGCATTTGCGGTGTGTGTGGATACAGGTGTGCAAGTTGGAGTTTGCCTCTGGCCGGAGGAATCTGGCAGAACGTGGGGGTGGAGATCAGGGTCTCGGGGGGCTGTGAAATTGAATCCCAGGTCTGTGTTTTAAAAGCAGGGAGCCTGTGACATATCTACCTCTCTGTGCCTCAGTTTCTTCTCCTGTAGCATGCGGATAAACGGGTAAATACAGTCCCCCTATGTAAGTACAGCATTGTTATAAAGTTAATTGAGGTGATATATATTAATGCAGAGCTCTTAGCATGGTGCTGGCCACACAGTAACTGCTTGATAAATGTTAACTCGGGCACCTGTGCATTTATGTGTGGGTGGTGCATTTGGTAAGGGTGGTGTTTGCATAGCAGGTGTCCGTCCGTCACATTGAAAGAGACTGATATGCCCCAGGCTGCTGACAACAGTCAGGTCAGAAGGCAGACACAACCCAAATGTCCCTCAGCAGATGACGGATGAACAGCACGTGGCCCATCCGTACAGTGGAATGTTACTCCGCCATAAAAAGGAGTAAAGTTGATTAGTGCTCAGCACGAATGAACCTCAGAAACACTGAGTGAAAGGAGCAGACGCTGTGGACCGCAGAGTGTGATTCCGTTCGTGTGGGAGGAGCAGGCGCCTCCCTGCAGAGAGCGAGGACTGGTGGTGGCCGGGGCCTGGGGTGGGATAGCAGGAGTCACTGCCTGGCGGGCGTGGGGCCTGCTCCGGGGAGATGGAAACGCCCCAGAACGAGACAGAGGTGATGGTTGTACAGCATCATGAATGTCCTGAATGCCACTGAATTGTCCATTTGAAAATGGCTAATGGTTAATTTTATGTTATGTGAATTTTACCTCAAATTTTTAACATGCATCAGGGGGAGGTGAGGACTGAAGCCCACGCCACCACTGCAAGCCACTTCGTGGTGTCACCACCAAGGACAACGTAATGACATCTCTGTTATTGTTTCTGCCGTCGCTATTGTTGGCTGTATGCGGGGCTGGAAGGGGCTCCCCTGTCCTCTGACTTGACATTTCGCCTCTGAGGCCCAGGGTTGCGTGTGCGGGTCCAGGGCAAATCCTCCCTCGTGCCTGGAACCCGACTGTGCTGCGTGGTCTCCCTGCATGATGACTCAGGTGACTCCCCTGCATGGAGAGAGGGACTCAGCCCCAGCATGGCACCCCCAGCAGGCTGCCGGGGTCACAAACACCCCACGACAAACAGCCTGCTGTTTGCAGCCCGGTCCCGACTGCCTCCCACATCCCCCAGCCTCAGAAGCGAACTCAGGGAAGGATTTTCCAGACCGGCCTCTTCTTCTGGGGTCCGGGAGCCTCCTCCCCTCTGCAGGCCGTGTGCCTTGAGTCAGCCTGGACGTCACGATTCGTGCTTTCAGAGAAATCCCCATGGAAACCAGCAGGCAGGTTTGGGCAGGAGGGAGCCGGCTCCCCAGAAAGGCAGGGAGGGAGAAGGCTGCGGCCTCTTGCAGGCATCGGGGGCCATTGGTCACCCCATCCCCACCCACTCTGACTGCGGGGAAGGTGCCGGGAGGGGTCCGGTTTGGAATGTCAGCTCTGCAGGCCTTTGGGGGTCTTTCAGGCCCTGCTTTCTCCAGTCCAGATCCGGCCACTAAGGCCGATGGGCAGGACCCCCGCTCAGAGGCAGAAGCAGAGGGGGAGCATCTCTTCCTCATCCGGCAGACGCAAGACCCCCCAAAACTAGCCCCATGTCAGTCCCTGGACTATTCCCCGACGCCGTGGGGAGGTGGCATCCGCCAGAGCCAGGACACGGCTGGTGGACGTCCGCATCCGTGACACATGCCCTGCACCACACGGTCATTTGCGGGCACTCAGCTACCAGGCAGCTGCCCCAAACTCACCGGGGTTGGAACATCACTCCTCACACGGCCCAGTTGAACTGGTGGTGGCCAAGGACAAAGGCCCCTCTGCCTTGGCCTGGGCTCCCCTGTTCCCCTTAATGTCTCTTTAATGAGAGCAATTTGGCAACCACGTAAAGCACGCACTTGCCCTTTGTCCCAGTCATTCCATTTCTGGGAATCTGGCCTAAGGAAATAATCCTAAATATAGGGTAGAAAAACATGTTTCACAAGGATGTTCACTGTGGCGCTGTTTGTGGCAGCCGAGATGAAACAATGGCACCGTCCCCGGGGAGGGGCCGCAGCAGAGATGAAAAGGAGGTGGCAGAATACTTCGCAGCCCGAAAGCATGCCCTAACCCTAACCCTAACCCCAGCCCCGCATTCCGGGGGTTCCTGGTCAGAATAGGGGGCATCTCCCTGATACGACGTGTGAAAAAAGGCAATCACGTCCCGCGTGATCTCAGCTCTGTAAAAGATGATGTGTAAAAAGATAATCAGGACGTCGTCCACCAGGGTGCCGATGAGTGGTCTCCGTAGGATTTTCCCTGGAAGGTTTTATTCTCATCTTCATCTTCCAAATTGTCTTCAGTGCTCTTACACTGCCATTTTAGCCAGGTTTGAGTTGTAATTTATGTATATAGCAGGATTCACCTTTTAGCGTGAGTTTTGTCAAACATGAACAGTTGAGTAACCCCCGCCAGTCAAAATGGAAAATAACCCTGTCGTCCCCAAAGATCCCCCAAGCTGCCCTGTCACAGTCAGCCCCTCAGCCGGCAGCCACCGGTCTGATTTTGGCCCCTGCTGTGTCATTTATTCCGAGTGGAATCACACAGCGTGTCTTACACTGCGCTTAGGTTTAGAAAACGCAGTTTTAATCTGCTCGTCGTTCTCTTAGATGCACCTCTGAGCGCCGGGTTTCCTGGCTTCCCTCAGTGGAGGACAAGTTCAGTTTTTCTTTGATCTAATTCAGCCTCCGACCACCCCCTGCAGGAATCCCCTCCGCCAAAGCTCCGATCACGGTACTCAGATTCCCGGGGAATTATCAGTCACCTGTAAAGTCGTCCCAGCCCTGCGAGGGTGCCTGGAGCGGCAGCGGCCCTGCGCAGCCTTAGCTCGCACGGACTCCCAGGAGCGAGAACGTCCCTGCGCTCCACCCCCTCCCCCCGCTGCCCTGGCAGACCCCTCGCTCCTGCCCAGCAACGAGCATGGCAGCTGCAGCCCCTGGTTTTTTATTAATAATAAACGTTTTATTTTAGAATAGTTTGAGATGTAGAGAAAAGTGAGGAAAGCAGTCGAGAGCGCCCACAGACGCACGCACACTCAGCTTCCCTGTTCCCGACACCTCGCGGTGGTGCACTGCATCTGTCCCCACTAACGACCAACGTCACTATGTGGTGATTGACGGCCACACCTCATTTGATTTCCCTTTTTCCCCCCAGTTTTTGCCTGATGTCCTTTTTCTGTCCCAGGAGCCCGTCTGGGATGCCACCGTCCTAACCCTCCCTCGGCTGGGGCAGGTGCTCAGGCCTTCCTCGTGTGTGATGTGTTCTGCCGGCTGCTGGGATTTGGCAACGGGTTTTTATATCTTTGCATCTTTGTGGTCCGGCGATTTTCCAGACACACTAGTGGCTACATCTCAGCCCTGTTGTTCCTCCTTTCTGTGTGTCAAGGGCTTGGGGACCGCGAGCCCCGGCCTTTAAAAGAGAGAGAGACGGACATGAGCCCCAAGGCAAGGCCTGCAGCGCCTCTGGGGACCCTGGGCAGCTGCCATTGCCTCCCGAAGGAGGTTTTTAAATTTTAATTTAAAAAAATAGCAACAAAGAAAGCATCTACCGAAGTGTGTTATGGGTAGTGATTATAGGTAATACATGGACGAACGTTCTCTTTATTTTGGTAAGATATTCATTCATTTGTGAAGAAAATATTAATAGCAGTCACCTCCTAAATGTCAGGCACCATTTACGCGCATGGAACAGAACAGGTGAACCTTCCTGCTCCCGCGGTGCTTAAGCACTAGCCGTGGAGACAGTCGGCAGCACACACAATACTATTTGAACGTGGGCTGGGAAATAAGCACAGAACCAATCCCCGAGCCCGGGTGTCGCTGGTACCGCTCAGGACAGGATGTGCTGTTGGGGCTGAGTCACCGACTGCAGAGCACTGAGAGCAGAGCAGCACACGGGGCGCTGGAACGGGGCCCGCGAGTCTGACTTTGGACTTGCTGATGTAAAGACAACCTTCTTGGGTGGGACGTGGCAGCCGCCTGGTTGGGTGGCCAGGGGGGCCCCGTCGAGGGTGGGCGATGCACGGGTGAGAAGCGCAGGATGAACTTGGCTGCCTCCTCCCTGCACCCCCACGGTCCGAGAGCCTCGCTGCTCACCTGGCCCTGTGCAGCAGCCTGCAGGCTGTCTCCCTGCGGCCACCCCCTCCTTCCGAGTCTGTTCTCTGCGCAGCTGCCCCAGTGAAACTTGGCTAAGGCTTCTGCAATGCTCTGTCCCCTGGGAGTGTTACTCAGATCCCTAGGTGGACCTACAATCCCCTCCGGGAGGGGCCCGAGCATCTCTCCAAGGCATCTCTCACCTGGCCCTCCCTCCCTGTGTCCTTCTGCTCCCCCCCGAACACTCCCAGCTGATCCTGCCCCAGGGCCTTTGCACGGATGGGAGCTCTGAGATGCTCTACCTCAATCTTAACATGGTGGCCCCTGTTCTCAGCCACCTGTCACCACACCCTAGTTTGATTTCTTGTGCAGCACTGTGCCTGGAACATAATAGAAGCTCAGTAAATATCTGTCAGATAATTGAATGAATGAATGAAAAAAATCAGTTGGTCGACATTGAACAGATAATGACACAGTGTAAGTCTACAAATAATCAAATAGGGTGTGGTGAGCACTGGAGAGGGAGTGCACAGGGAAGGATGCGGGGATGGGGGTGGCTGTGGGGTCTAGAGGGTGCCAGGTCTCCCAAAAAGTGCCATAGAGGTGAGATCTGGTGTGTAGGTGAGGAGATGCCACGGGTGGGGGCGTGGCCTTTTGGAGACAAGGACCAGGTTGAGTGTGAGGCACTGTGAGCAGGCCAGTGGGGCCACGTGGGAAGGGAGAGAAGCCACTGAGGGGTGTAGGGTCCGTCCATTGTGGATGGGAGTGTGGATTTCATGGCTGGGCCACTAGGAGCCATTGAAGGATGTTGAGCAAGGGAGTTGGGTGTGGAACATGGCTCTGGATGCCAAGCCGAGAATGTGTGTCTGTGGGTAGAGAGGAGGGAGGGAGACCAGTGATTTCTGGGCAGGGGGAGGTGGTAGCTTGTTGCTGGCAAGGGATGGAGGGATTCCCGCTGTGTCTGGTGCTGGGCGCCATGGATGGTAAGAGGGACAATCCTCAGTCCTTGCCCTGGAGGTGTTCCCAGTCTGTTCCCAGCTCTGCACCTCCTGACATGCCAGTGAATGTCCACCGTGGGCCCTGCCCTCCAGCTGGATGCTGCCAGCCAGGAGCCACGGTGCTTCCTCTGGTCCCCAGCAATGCCGAATTTCTGCGCCAGCCCGTTGGCTTGTCGCTAGAGGAGGGATGTTTTCAGGAGCCTCCTTCTGAGGTGCACATGTCCCGCCTGCTCTTGTAACCAACGCATGTCTCTGTTTTTTCTTTTTCTGCTGCAGCCAACTGGGTACATGGAAAACTCAGTCTCCTACAGCTCTATCGAAGACGTTCAACTGCTGTCCTGGGAGAACGCTCCGAAGTACTGTTTACAGCTCACAATTCCTGGGGGAACTGTCTTACTGCAGGTAGGAAAATAAACATGAACAAGCAGTTTCCTCGCCCTCCTCATCTCCCTTGGAGGGCGGCAGCCAACTGTCAGGAGGAAAGGTTGTTTAACTGCGGGTGCTTTTTTTTTCTTCCAAGTACAAGAAAGATACAAACTGGAGCTCACTGGAGAAAAGAAAGAGGGAATGTGCATGGATTGAGCTCCTACAGCATGCCTGTCACAGTCTGGGAGCTTTACATGTTATTCGTTTAGTTCCTTTGGTAAACCTGAGAAATAAGTTTTATGATCTCCATTTTGCAGATGAGGAAACTGAGACACAGGCGAGTTGTTAGGTCCTAGAAGGCTGTAAAAAGCAAATGAGTAACAGATGCTACCTTTTGCTTTACTTTGAGTGAGGGGGTTTCTTATTTCTTGTTGATCTAAGTCTTTTGAGACTAGTAGAAGTGTAACCTGTCTTTTTGGGGAAAAAAAATGTATATTCTCTATGTACCAGGGAGGCCTTTGGTTGGACATGACACAAATGTTATTCAAACTTGGGAGACAAAAACCAGAATTTAATGCTGTAACTATTAAAATTACTGGGAACTCCAAGAGAGGACTTCAGGCATAGCTGGATCCAGGGGTCAAATGAGATCATTGGTATTCAGCCTCTCTCCATCTTCTGGTTCTGCTTCTGTTGGCTTTGTTGTTAGACAGAATTTCACTGTGTGGTGGGAAAGGTGGGGTGATGGCAGCCCTAAGCCAAATTGTTAGAACTCGTAATCCTTAATAAGCGAGAGCCCTTTCTCCTTTCAGCACCTTTTATAAAATCCCGTGGAATATCTTGACTGGCTCTGCTTTGGTCTCATTCAGCCCTCAGGAATGCACTGCCCTGGGTCACCCTGCCCACCTTTGACCCCAGGCAGCCACGGATTCTGATTGGTTGCCCTCCCAGGAGGGACTACATGGAGGCAGGAGCGCTGAGTCCACCAAAAAAGGAGAACTGGCTGACAAAAATGAATGGCCACTGTCGCACACACATAAAACATGTTACATGTCATGTCAGGGGAGTCAGCCTAATTTCCAGAAGGAACCCCAAATCAGAAACCCCTCATCTAGAGAAAATTTGCCCTCTTACCAGTGTGAGAAAGATCCGCCTTGGCCTTTCTTTTGGGAGCATTTTCCTTCTAATCCTGTCTCTCTAGGGAAACCTTCTCTCGGCCCAAAGAGATGCTCTGTAAAACCGGTTTCAAATCTAGGGGCCACTAGATTCTGTAGCGGCTCTGGAGCTAAAAGTCACCCAGCGTGGCCTCCGAAGAATGCTGATCTCAGTAGCTGAGTGTCACAACTGAGCCTCGTCTAGAAAAACCCTGTTCTTTGCTGTCCTACCTTGGAGACCTAAAGCCGTGCCTGCCCCAGTCTTTCTTCTGCAGTTTGTCTTCTACTCCCCTCACCGTGTCCCCCGCCCCTCCAGCCCGCAAAGCTTTCTCCTCTCTGTCCTTCCTCCTCTCCTCTCATCTTTGTTATGGTCCGCTCCGCCCCTCCTGCCAGACCCTTCCCGGCTCCTCCTGGCCAGTCTGGGGGCTGCAGCACGAAGTCCGTGAAGGGGGTGGGAGGTTGTGGCAGGAACAGGACCCTGTGGCCAACTGAGACGGAGGGGCGCCTGACCATGCCCCACTCCAGTGACTTTCCTGCCATCACAGAGCTTTGCGCCAGCCTCTCCGCTGTGCTGGGGAGAGGCCTCAGCCCTCTGGGGAGACAGAGCTATAAACAAACGATTCCTGAAATAACGGCTGAAATAGAGGCATGGCTGAAATAGAGGCATGTCCCAGAGGACCGGGAGCCCAGAGGAGGGAGTGACTCATTTGGCCTGGGTGCCAGAGCAGGCCCCCAGAGATGCAGCATTAAAGCTGGGCGTAGAGGGATGAGTAGGAGTGTGCCAGGATGGGCGGGGCATGCTCTGGGCAGGGGGCATGTAGGTGCATAGCGTGAAGGTGGGGGAGCTGGGTACTTGCCGCACCCGGGGGACAGGGGTGAAAAGACGGCGGTTCCTGTGGAGTTCAGGGCCTGAGGATGCATCCAGATGCATTGGGTGGTGGCCAGATCATGCAGGCTGTATTAGCCCAGTGCAGAAGCCTCGGACTGTATTCTCAGGGCAATAGGGAGCCATTGAAAGCTCTAAAGGGCAGAAGGAACACTGAGGGGATCAGTCTTGTTGCAGGGCAGAGGGGGCTGGATGTACGAGTGACCGAGAGGCAGGAGAGAGACTCTTGCATCTGTCCAGTCAGGGGACCCGGCTCCCTGGGAGCGGTGGTCGCTGCTCCACCAGCACGGAGCCTCCTTCCTTCTGGGGCTGGGGGTGGGGGCGGCCCTGGCCCCAAGGAAGGCCAGAGCGTCACTCGCCCTGGGACGGAGGGGCAGCGAGGCTGCAAGGGAGGGAGGCAGTGCCTGGAATGTCCCTTTAACCTGGCCATGGCTGCAGTCCCAGCTGCGATGACTCGCCTGGCTGCCTGCGTCCGTCCGGCAGCGCCTTCGAGTCCGAGCTGCCCTGTGCTGCTGACGGCTGAACGGGCGGGTGGGCCCCCGGCCTCTCCCGCATCCCTCTCGCTGGGACAGCGGAGCCAGAGGCAGGAGCCGAGAGAGGAGGGAGGAGGAGGAGAAGGAGAGGAGGAAGAGGCCCGCAATTCCTCAGATCCAGACTCAGAGCCGGGCTCAGAGTTAGGACGGGAGAAGCAGACGCGGCCGGCTGTGGCCTCCAGCCCCACCCCCAGGAGAGCCAGGTGGGTGCAGCCCCCACCCCTGCCGCCCACGGGTCTCTCCCTGGCTGTCATTCCGAGGAGCCAGGCGAGGTGGACGTGGATGGGCTTCCTTCTTGTCCTCATGCCCCTCTCCGCTCCCCGTCATGCACGGGTGGTGGGCGGCTGTCTTGTTCTAGAAATGGGTTCCAGGTCATCCTGGGGTTGAGCTCCAGGCTGGGAGGTCCATGTGGTTCTGGGAAGGCGGGTGGGGGGTGCTACCTGGCCCCCCAGGCTGGGGCTGTGGAGGTGGTGGGCAGGGCTTTCTTCAGTACCGATTGTGTTCACGTGCTGTTTGGGACAGGTGGGGGTGGGGTCCTTTGCTCTGAGAGCCTTGATTGCTATGTGGCACACACGCTGCATTGGGCCCCAGGGCCACGGTCCCAGAGAGCAAGCCCTGCGGCCCTGGGCCAGATCCTCCCTGCTGGGGGTGTGGGGGGTGGCAGGAGGCAGTCAGGTGCGCTCGCGGGTCCCAGCCCATCTGAAGGGCTTCCCCTGGGCGCTCCTGGTCTGCAGAGGCGTGAACATGCCTGGACCGTGCCGTCCAGTACAGCGGCCACCGGCCACGCACGCGGCTTGCGTTGGGATTTAATTCAGTCAGATGAGAAATGCAGTTCCTCAGTCCACCAGCTACGTTTCCAGTGCTCAGCAGCCACACGTAGCGAGTGGCTACTGTCCTGGACACACAGAGAGAAAGAGAATGTTTCCAGTGTTGCAGAAGGTTCCATTGGGCAGTTCTGGCCTCAAGAACGGTTCGTTTTGACCTCACATCCACGCCCCGGGCTCCAGCCTCAGAATGCAAGCGGTGCTCCAGTGTCCCAGCGTCCCCAGACGGGGCCCATCCTCTGCACACGGTGCAGCTTTCTCTCCCTAAGCGATGTCAGGGGCTCCAAAGAAGGGCCCAGTGTCCCTTCCCTGGGCCAGCCTGCCTGCTCTCTGTCTCTCCTTTCCAGGTTCTCTGCATCTCTGCGTGTCTGTTTCCTCTGTCTCTGATTCTTGTCCTCCCTCTCTCTCCCCACCTCTCTTCTTTCTCTTTGTCTCTTGCCGGAGCTCACTCTGCGTTTCCCCTGCACTTTCTCCCTCCAGGCCCCTCTGTCCACCTCGGAGCCTGTCTCCCCTACCCTCCCTGTTTCTCTCCCCTCTTCCCTCCTTTCCTCCTCTCTCTGTCTCCCAGGGACGAACTTAACACAACTCCTGCTTGTTAGAGTTTGAATCAGTGCCTCACGCAGGCCTCGGGGAGCTGACCTGATCGTTCAGGGGAGGCTAAGAGGACATTTAGGCCCACGTGCCTTGTCCCCAGCTCCCAGACACTGAGCAATCTGCCCGCAGGCTGAGCAGCCAGACAGAGGCTCGCAGCCTTCCCGCACGGGCACGATGGCGTTTCCGGATGCTTTGTGTTCTTCCCCGAGAGCTCCCTAGTGCCGTGCTGTTAGAATCCCTGGTTACAGAAGGGCCCTGTTTATCTTCTCCTCCCTCAATGCTCTTCCTGCTAGTTTCCTTGTGAGGAGGCCGAGCATATAAGTACATAGACAGGGCAACAAGAGCATCGTGGGGGTGCCCCTTGTGGGTCCCGGGTGGGTAGTGGGCACTGAGGGTAATGCTGCAGATCGTCTTCGGGGTTGTGCCTCGAGATTGGGTTTCCGCCCATTGGCAAAAGTGCACAGAGCCACTGCGCCCTGAACAAGGCTTCAGGCAAGACAAGAGCGAGGGGACCCTCCTGCCTGCGAATGCCTGTCTTCTGGGATGGTTTCCAAGACATGGCTCTTCTCACCCGTGTTCCGGAAAGTCCCGCAGGAGGCCGGGCAACTGTTTACCCCAAACGTTGGCAGCGGGGCAGGGGCAGGGACAGGGTGGGTTCCTTTCTTACTGGAAGCTGGAGAGAAAGACCTTTCCGGTCTGGGAAGCACGTGCTGTTTTTCCCTAAGAAGTTGGGCCAGAGAAGGGGGACTTGGGAAGGTCCCCACAGTGCACCCTGGGCTGTTTTTCTCACCTCTTGAGACAATACAACAATGAAAAGAACTTGGCAAGTTTGGAAGAGGAAATTAGGCAGCATTTGCCTGGAACCAGGCCCTTCCAGTATTCCAAAGATTCCTCTCTAGGAGAAGTCAGAACTCTGTGGGCCGGAGCTTCCGGGGGACTCGGGGTTGGGGTGGGGGCTTCCCATGTTTGAACGGATTCTCCTGTGAGTGACCCTCAGGACTCCAGCTGTGCCTGGCATTCCCGCTGGGCTGGCCGCCTGTAGGGCAGCATGGGGACTCCGTGCAGAAGCACACCCTCACCCACACCAAGACACAGCCCAGTCAACTTTCCTTTTGCTTGGATGGCACTTAGAGGTGCATGCACCGAGATTCAGGATGTGGCCTACCAGCCTCTGTCTGTCTTCAGAACCAGACAGGCCGAAGGAAAGAGCGGTTTGTGGCTCCATCAGCCACCACCCCCTCTTTGGGAGGACAATTCTGGCCCACCCCCTCACTTTCAAAGTGGGCCTCCTTGTGATCGGAGCAGGGCACCACGTCCTTCCTCCTTCCCCTCCATCAGCAGGGCAGCTGCTCTGGACAAATAAAGCTCACAGATGCCCCGTCCCAAGTCCTGGGAATCCGAAAGGGCTCAGGCGTTGCTCACATGTTCCAGGGGGGAAACAGGGAGAGCAAACTAGGGAGCAGACAGACCTGAAGTCTGGCCCAGCTCTCCTGTGCACCAGCGATGCAACCCCAGACACTGCCATGGCCGTGCACCTCTCTGTGTGACCCTGGGCTCTGCTGTGCACTGGCTGTTAAAGGCTCCCACCTGGAGGTGACGGGTCACTTCAGTGTCACATCAGCTCACATTGCATTGGCCACAGTAAGCCCCGTGGCCGTGCGTGCCCACCTGTGCCCAGAGGGAAGAGAGCTGGAAACCTACTAATAACAACCCCAGCAAGTCTAGGTCTTAGTTTCCTCAGCAGAAAAATGACAGCAGAGAAAAGATTGGGTTAAATCCAGGTCCTTATCCCATGGTCCATAGTATATTCTGGAACTATCTGCACAATTACATGTGTGTGTGTGTGTGTGTGTGGTGTGTATGTCTATGTGTGTATCTGTCAGTGTGTGTGTGGGGGGGTGGATGCCTAAATGTGGCCATGACTTGGGTGAGACCATAGCTCATTTCAGCTTCTCAAAAGGGTCCATAAACCCCCGAAAGACTGGGAACCCCTTGACTGTGTGGTCCTTAAGATCCCTTTGAGCCTCCGATTGAAAGAGCCTCATTTGTTACAATGGACGACAAGGTTGTGGTCTCGGCCTTTTCCAGCGCGCAGCCAGCCAGCGGGAGGAGGGAGGGCTGCGGCCACCTTTCCTTCCAGCCGTGCCGTGGGCAGACAGGCCCTGGCATCTCTGCCTCCCGGGAAGGAGGCGCGGGAGAGTTCTGCGGCAGACTGTGCTCGGCCCTGCGTCTCCCGCTCTGCCTTCCGCGTAATTAATTCACTCGGCTAACTGGGTTTCTGACACCAGGCTCACTGGGGAGGCAGCAGTTCATCCTGCGTAGATCCTGCCTCGCGTCCCAGTCCTGCGGGTGGGACACATAGCACCCAGCCAGCCGCAGGGTGTGGGCTCAGGGCTCAAAGAAGTGGCCGCCAGGAGCTGTGGGGAAGCAGAGGAGGCAGGGGGTCCCGGCTAAGGCGCGGGCAGGGGTCGGGCAGGGCAGGCACCTGGGGGTGCAGCTGGGCCCACCGCCTGCTCTGAGCCTTAGCTCCCTCGTCTGTAAGGTGGGGCCTCGGGGACAGGAGGAGATGAGTGTGAGGCATCTCTGGCAGTGCCTGGCACCCGGTCAGTCCCTCCGGCCTGTGATTGACATGAGCCATCACAGTTAGTTCCTGAGCCCGCCTTACAGACGGAGTCCGAAGTTACACACCCGTCTGCAGCTGGGGTCTTCAGACGGCTCCATGGAGCCCGAGCCTGCCTGCTTCCTCGAGTGCCGGGCTGACCTCCCAGAGTTGAGACAACCAGAGAGGAATGGAAGTGTCCAGAAAGCTGGGCGTGGCTGGGGAAGGGGCTTTGCACCCTCCATATGAGAAAAGGCTTGGACAACTCAGACGGCTCTGCCTGAAAGGAAAGGGCTGAGAGGAACATGACAAGTGCAGTGTCTGTGGTCAGTGACACTGAGGAAATCTCACCCCGCTCCGGCTTCTGGACAGCGACTGCTACTGTGACAGGCAGGCCACCAAGGCCGGGGGTCCGTGCAGCTCAGCAGGAAGCAGGGCCGAGGCCAGACCAGGCGGCCCGGGGTCAGGACAGGATCTGTCAGTGCTCCCTGCTGGCGGCTCGGCAGTGGGCTGGGCAGACTGACCCAGTCCGGCAGGGCCAGGACACCTGGTTATGAGCTCCGGGGGCCCAGGAGGTGCCGGGAGGGCTGGTGGTGTGACCAGGAAAAGCCACGGTCATGGCAGTGCTGGTTCCTTCTGGAAAAACATCTGCAGGGAAAATGCATCGAAACTTTCACTTTCAAGGAGGAGGAAGAGGCTGAGGGTCCAGTGGTCCCTGCGGATCCGTTAGGGCCTTAGCGCACGAGCAGCTGGAGTGGACTCCAGCTATCTTGGGCAGGAGAGGCACTGATGAGGCCTCAGGTGGTGGCGGCAGAGACAGGCCTGTAACCAGCTGTGCAGGAGGCGGCTGGGTGGGACACGGCCCCGCCCACAGTGCCGTCTCCCCCACCAGATCCAAGCCGAGTGACCTCATACACCACTGAGGGGTGGGAGTTCCCTTAAAGACGCACATGGGGGAGGCCCCCGGAATGGCAAGGGCTGGGCTCAGCCACAGCCGGGGAGGGGTCTGTGTCGGACTTGCCGCCGAGCGGGGAAAGGAGCCTCTGGCCACCGGCTACCCCTTCCTACCCCCCGGGTTGCTCTCCTGTTTCTTCCTTTGTGTGCTCGTCCATGTCTCTTACAGCTCTGGAGGTCAGAGGTCCAACGTGGGTCCCATCGGGCTAAAATCAAGGTGCTGGCAGGGCTGTTCCTTCTGGATGCTCTTGGGGAGCCTCTGTTTCCTTGCCGTCTCCAGCTTCTAGAGGCCACCCACACTCCTTGGCTCATGGCCACATCAGCCTCTGCTTCTGTCCGATTCTCACGCTCCTGCCTCCCTCTTACAAGGACCCGTGTGATGTCCTTAGCTTGGTCACGTCTACAGAGTCCCTTTGCCATGTAAGATCATGTAATGCCAGAGAATTAGGATGTGGACATCTTTGGGGGCTCTTACTCTCCCTGCCACACCCCCCACACCCCCTCAATATGTTAACAGGCACAGAAATGGTTATGGACCGCGGGATCCACGCTAGGATCAGGGCTTTTTATTCTGTTTAACAGTGGAGAGCCCGTTGTTAAACACTCGCCCCCACACCCCTGGCTGGGTCTACTGATGCTACCGATAGCTCCTGTTTGTAGAGTGCACGTGCCGGGCACCGTGCTAAGTAAGCACTTCCCATGGATTAGCTCATTGTTTGGGATCTGCACAGCTCTCCCTGAGCACGGGGTGTACTTTGTCATCCTGATGAACAAGAATTGCCACGAGACCAGGAGAGCGAGGTCGGTGCCGACGGGAGGGAGCCCAGCAGCAGACTTCCAGGGGGCTGCTTCTCCTCCTTGGCCTCCGCAGCCCCGGGCAGGGGGCACCAGCCTGCTGTCATCAGGCAACTTGCTCCAGGTCGCACTGCTAGACATGGCGGAGCTGGGACTTGAACCCACATCTCTCAGAGGCTAAGCTGTCGCAGGAGTCCCTGTGTTACGTGGAGGGCTTGCCTCCAGCCCACTCGGCACCCAGGACTGACTCAAGCTCCACCTGCCTCTGGCGCCTGGTGAGAGTCTGTCCAGGACTTGAAACGAGTCTCTGAGCTCACCCATGAGAGCCTGATTCTCCGCCACAGTGGCCACTGAACTGGTTCATGTATGCAAGCCCAGGAATTCCTGCAAACCCCGCACTGGGAGAGTGGCTGATGTTTTATAGATGACTAGGGGGCCAGTGGTTGGGCATCTACAGTGTGACCTGGATCTCTTTGAGCAAGAGTGAACCGAAGGGGTACATGCTTAAGTGTGATTGTGCACATGCGTGTGTGTTGGGGGCAGAAGGTGGACATTTGTGCTTAGAGAGAGGCTGCAGCCTTTGTCAGAGTCAGGGTCACTTGGAGCAGAGGGTCTGGAGGGGAACAGACACTGCATTTCCGGGGTGGCCAGTTGGGAACTCAGGCTGCCACAGCATTGTGGTTTACGGCATGAGTCAGACCTCCCGGGTTCAATTCCTGGCCCCACATCGCCTGTCTGTGAACCCTTGGGAAAGTTTTTAACCTTCTGAGTCTCAGTTTCCTCATTTGTACGTGAGATGCTGACAGTACTAACTTCACAGGGCTGGCATGCCAGGGCGGGATGAGCCAGTCCACACGTAGGGCTTAGCGCTGCATCTGGCTCACATTAAACACCGTAACGTTGCAGTTGCTGTTAGCACATCTAGAAACAAGGCAAGAGCAGGAGCCACATGCATCAGAGCTGGTGGGAGCTTCCTCGGGCCACACTGCATTTGAGAGGAATTTGATAATGGCAACGATACCAGTTATAACAGTGGCTGCTTTATTGTTTGACCACCCGCCATGTGTCAAGCATGGTTCTGGATGCTCTATAGGAATCATTCCCCGTCCTCACAGCATCTCTGCAGAATCAGGGTTATTGTACCTGAGATGGGACTATTGAAGCAGAGATGCCCAGGGACTCGGAACTAGTGTGGTGTGGATCAGGGAAGGTCTTGCCCCCTCACTGTGAGCTTTAACCTCCGTCTGCCTGAGTTCAAGGCTGGGTGCTTCCTACCATGACTTTCTGCGGTTGAACACACGGGCCTGGAAGCCAGGCTGCCCTGGGTGTGAGTGCACTTGGTTATGATCTTGGGGTGTTGGTGTTTCCCGTCCATGACATGGGCATAGCAAGAGACGCCCCTTGTAGGGCTGCTGGGGGGACCAGTGAGAGAGAGGATACGTGGATGACCAACACCAGGTGCCTAGAGCGGTCCTGGTACAAAGGAGGCCCCCGCTGGCTCCCACCGTCCTCACTCCTGGGCTTCCAACTGGTTCATCCCGGCCCCTCCCGGGATCCTGTCGAGATGTGTGCCCAGTTAAAGCTCTCCAGCCGGCAGCGTCTGAAGTCACTCGTACCCAGCAAACTACACACATGATGACAGCAAGGTCTTGTTTTCAGAAAGGCCTCCCTAGTTAGCCCTTCTGTTTTGGTTTTGTGCACAACGGGTTCAGCTGAGCAAATCCCTCAGAACGCTCGCTGGGTCACAGGGCAGACGCTGTCGACAGCGCGGGCCGGGAGCCATGTGCTGGCCTGGAAAATGCCAACCGTGCTGTCCTGTTCTTGTCGTTGCAGGCTGCCAACAGCTACCTGAGAGACCAGTGGTTCCACTCCCTGCAGTGGAAGGTAAGTCTTGACTTGGTTGCTCGTTTGAGGTGGCCACCTCCAGCTCGGGCAGCGGCATGATGGCTTAAAGCCAGTTTGTCACCCAGAGGCACAAAGGTGACCTCTTGCCATCCAGATGGCTTGATGAAGGGACTTTGCTGCACTGTGTGAGAGCCGGGCGCCGTCACACTCTGGTGTCCGATACCTGTCCCCCGCTGTGCTGAGACGGCATGCCCCCCGGCGGCTGCTGTGCGGGTTGGCCCTACAGCTGTTTTTCTGCCTCGGGCGGATCACAGCTCTGCTCGCTCTCAGAATAAGGGCGACCCTGAGAGAGGCTGGACTTCAGGGGCCCAAGATGCTGCATTGAAAGTAACTTCTGAGGGCTGTGCAAAGCATAAACTTAACCAGCGATTCAAACATCCGAGTTCTGTTTCCTTAGTCTTCACTGCCTTCCAGTCATCTGGTTCTCTGGCCTAATGTCCCGGTTCTAGCTCTACACAGGGTGGTTCAGAGCCTTGTGGCTCATAAAGAGGAATGAGTCTCCTTCTGGTCACTTTCAAGCCCCCGGGGCCGATCCCCGAAGGGTCCCCCAGCCACCCGGAGAGACTGAGTTCTGCTGTGGCTCAGGTGGTGGAAGCCCTGACACCAGGACCGGGGTGGTGCGGAGCACGCACAGTCAGCTTCTTGTTCCCACCCTGCCTCCCTGTCACCCCTGCCTTCTGATCTTTTGGTTGAGAACATGCCATGACAGGCCTATGGCCTGGGGGAGCCAGCAGGGTATGGCTGGAATGACTGGTGTGTCATGAGCTGTCATCCTCACAGTAAGCTGGGGCTGCGGAGGACGCACGGCTGGCCTTGGGCAGGCCTTAACGCCGTGTGACGTGCCGGGTGGACCAAAGGAACACTCAGGATTCCCCTCGTGCCTCTGGAGGGGCTCTCGCCACAGCTGGGGCAGAGGACGGAAATACAACCCTGGAAAATGACATTCCCAGTCCCACAGAGGGCCAGTCCCCTGCTTCCCCTGTCAGCTGCCAGCCTCTGGCTTTGTGCCTGCCGAGCCCAGTCTCAGAAGCTGAGCGTGAGTCTCCAAGTCGGGGCTGCGAAGGGGGGGAGGCCAGCCTATACTGAGCTCCTACTGTGCGCCAGGGGCCGTGCTGGGCTCATCCTGTCCCTCCCCTCCTCGCTGCAGCCACACGATTCACTGTTAGGGTGGCTCTCACGTCATGTACGGGAAAGGCAGGGCTTGGGCTGGCGTCCAGGCTCCCATAGCTAGTGAGGGGCTGGGGCAGGGCTCAAACCGATCTTCCCAGTACCTGTAGGTTTCTGATTGTAGTTGGGTCGGAAGGTACCAGGTGGCAGCCAGGAAGGTAAGGTGGCACATTAGTGCTCACGGGATCAGCAGGTGTGCCAAGAGCTCCATTTCCACGGGGAGAACATCCCTGATGCCTGGCTGTCTGTGTGCCCAGGTACCCGTGTATCCCGGGACAGGCAGGGCATGCATCAGAACGTACGGGGGACCATCTGGGGGTTCGATGCCACAGCAGTCAAGCTAGAGGAAAGACGAACTGGGCAGGGGCCAGGGGCTGCCTGGGGAAGAGGACAGTGACTGCTTAGGTCTCTGCCCCCGTTCCCCATGCTGTTCCGCAGGTGGGTCCTCGGTAAGTTTTCTCTTAGCTCGGGATAGGGCAGAATGTACTTGGAGACACAGGTTGGGAAGACACCTCATTTCAGAGGTGGCCACGGTCACTGTCAACAGAGAGGGCGGTCCAGATACCGGTATTCCTCAGGGCTCTGCTCTCTGCCTTCCCCTCGTCAACATTTCCTTCAGCAGAACTTACGGGCACACCTGGGAGGCAGTGCTTGTGCAATCCGTGAATGTTGCACAGCTACCAGGGGTGACTAAGCTGGTGAGCACAGAAGACAGTTTCGGGAGATGTTGACAGGCTAGAAAGATGACCTAAAAATTCAGGCTTGAAACATTCAAATGTCAGGGATTACATGTGGGGCTCAAATCATTGAACGAGTCCAGAATTGGGGATCCTGGGTTTCTAGCAGTTGTCATGAAGACTTGGATGTCTGCACTCAATTATGGCAGCATTCGGTTTGTTCCGGTTGTTAAATTTAATCAGTAAAAAATAAAAAAGTATGCAGAAAACTGAAGTCAGGGGTGCTAAGGAACTGGCAAATGCCTGGCAGTGTGCTGGCCATTTTGCCAGGTGCTGGATGGCAGCCTTCGTCCTCACCGTGTAAGTGTTGGCTTGTGTCTTCAGCATGTTTCAGGCACTGGCAGCTTCTCCCCTTTGACAATTGCCCCCCTGTAATTTGGGTATGCTGCCACCAGGGGGCGGTGATATCTCAGTGTTGGCAACTTGATTTAATCCCTGTGGTTCTTGGCCACTGAGTTTTGGTGAGCTGTGGGGAGGTGTGCTCTCCTTCCGTTTGAAATGGCAAAGAAATGTAAGGGGCCTTGGAGGTTCTGTCTGCTAGTGAAACGTGTGACGTGGGATTGAGTCCTGGTTCCTGTAGCCTGTTTGTCCTGTGATCTTGGTGGATCTCAGAAGTGCTCCTCTAATTCAGAGGCAGTTACTGAGGACCTATGATGTGCCAGGCCTGGCTAGATGCTTTCCAGGTCGTTGTCATTCAGCAGGTGAGGGGACCAAGGCTCAGAAAGGTTGAGTGACTTGCCTGTGGTTGCACAGCAGATTTCAGTCGAGATCCGGGGGTCCCTCCTGCTGCCTCTGACCAAACTGTGCCTGACTCTGAGATTTGGCCTCCACAGCCCTTTTGGGACACGTCCCTCTGCTCTCCTGGGACAGCCACTCACCCCCTCCGTACTTACAGCCAGCCCTTTGGGATTGTTCCTTTCCTTTTCTTGCCTTCTTTCTTTTCTCTGTCTTTAACTGAAAAAATCAGTAGAACATCAAAATTAAGGACATTTAGAAATCCCACAACCTCTGCTTGACTTTTTAAATTTTTTACATGTTGTTTGTATCATTTTATTCCCCACACCAATATATATTAATATTTGTATCTTGCATCTGCAGTACACATGCAGAATACATTCTTGTGTTTGTCATGAATGTTACCTCTTAAATACTGTGGTCCCATCATGTTAACGTGATGTTAGTTTCTATCAAGTTGTGCTGGTATCTCTAGGGCGTTCCCAACAGAGGTAACATCGCCCCTGATGGGGCAAAATTGGTTCTCAAGGGCTTAAAAAAATCTTCGTTATTAAGTAGCATATGGCCCTCCAATCCTCGATCCTATTCCATAAAATCTTATTCTTTAGTATTTCATTTCAAGGGGAGGAAAAAAAGGGTTGAGAAACACTGCTACAGAACTGCCCTCAGATTGTTTTGTGGAACTAGGTAGAACATAAATAAAATATCTATATGCCAGTCTTGCCAGTCTCTGTTCTGTCTGGGTGATACTGTTGTTGTAGTGGCCTCGGCTCAGAACTTTGGGCTGTCACGTCCCACCTGCTGGAGGAGTTTGCTCAGCCCCGGGCACTGTATTTTGTGCATTAGCTCGTCTCACTGAATAGGTTCTG
Organism: Lemur catta; assembly: GCF_020740605.2. Lineage (NCBI taxonomy): Eukaryota > Metazoa > Chordata > Mammalia > Primates > Lemuridae > Lemur > Lemur catta. Next base: position 13,183,384 of record NC_059147.1, on the reverse strand, counting down.
TTGTTGCCATTTGCAGGTGAGCCAATCTGAGTGCGAGAGCAGGAGTCATTTGCCCAAGGTCCCCAGACCACCAAGGAGGGGAGGGGGGTTAGACCCAGACGTCCCTGCCCTCCTCTCTCTCCGGGCGGCTCTTCCCGGCCTTCCTGCCCGTGGCAGGTGTTGGTCAGGGACAGCCGGGGAGGCCTGGAGCAGGGAGAGGCCCGGCGCCTCCCATCCCGGAAGGAGGGTGGGCCGGGCCTGTCTGGGCAGCCGGGTGGGGCTGCTGGGCCCTGCCAGGACCTGCTGGAGCAGAGCCCAGGGCCTGAGGGCTCCCTGGGGAGCCGAGCTCTGTTTGGTTTGGGTGGTTCAGCCCCAGGGGCCAATTCCTGGGGGTGTAGAAGCATAAACAGTTGTTTATGACTTAATGAGGCCTCATTTCTGACTCAGAGATGCAGCTCCTGGCTCTCGCCCCGGCCCTTGGAGGCCAGGTCCTGTGCAAACAGGCCTGTGTGTACAGGGCCGTGAGGGGACAGGCCTGTCCGTGTTTATCAGGCCTGTCTGTGTGTACAAGGCCGTGATGGGACAGGCCTGTCCGTGTGTACGAGGCCCTGAGGAGACAGGGCTGTCCATGTTTATCAGGCCTGTTCTTGTGTTCGAGGCCGTGAGGGGACAGCCCAGTTTGTGAGAGGCCAAGCGTGTGTTCCAAGCTGTAGGGGACAGCGTGCGTACAGAGTTGTAAGATTGACCTGTTTCTGTGTCCAGGGTTTTGAGGCGAGAGGCCCAGGTGAGCACAGCCGTGAGGGACAGGCCTGTCCCTGTGAGCAGGCCCCCAGCTGTGAGGAGACGCACACCAGGCTTGTCAGGGCGCCCCGAGGAGCCAGGACAAGTCTGCTTTGCGTGGCCGGAGCTTCCGGTGCCTGCAGCCTTTTTGCTTCCTGAGAAGGGCTCCCCGGCCGCTGCACAGAAGTCTTGGAGACCAAGACGACTGTGTCCCCAGGAGAAGCTGGGTCACTAAGAAGAGCCCCAGAGGCCAAGCCCCAGAGCGGACCATGCGGGACAAGAAGCTGGCCTGGCTTCCCGTCCCGGGGCTGGCAGGGCAGGGGAGCGCGCTCGGCTCTGGGAAAATCCCAGCCCAGGTTGGCATCCTCGCTGGCCGTCTGCCCTGGGCACACCTGCCTCCTCCTTCCCGGGCAGGGTGTCCCAACCCCCCGGGCTGGCTGTGGCCTTGTGATCAGCCCGGCCAGGCTCCGTCCCCTCTCTGTACCGGGCAGGCGGGTGGAGATGAATGTGGGGTGTGTGTGTATGTGAGAGACAGTGTGAGTGTGTGTCATGGCGGGGTGACCACTTTATAAGTATGTTGGACATGGAGTGTTGATTTGGGCCTCACTTTTCTCATCTGTGAAATGGGGATGAGGATAGCATCTCGCTTGCTGGGTGGTCCTGAGGGTCCAATGCTCTGTCGTTTGTGCGGCAGGGGGAAGGGTTCCTGGCAGGAGCCAGTGAGCGTCATGTGCATCATTATCCGTGTGTCCCTGGGTGGGTCCAAGGCCATGCAGCGGCCGGCTTAGCCCCAGCAGGTGATCCTGGCAGACTCGAGGCCTGGGAGAGCAGAGGCTGGGTGGGAGTTCATCCTCAGGAGACCTACCCAGCACTGGCCGAGGAGCGTCTCCCAGGTTCACGGAGCATCCCCTGTGCCTGGCACTTTGTGCACATTTGCTCCCTCAAGCCTCGTGACAGTTCTGCCAGGTCTTTGTCACTCCCCCATCCTATGGATGAGGGGACAAAGGACATTGCCAAAGCCAGCTGGCTCCTAGTGAGGTTCAGAGTCTCGCTTCCACCCACTGAGCGGCATAGATGAGCCTGTTCCACGTTCGGAGCCCCCACTGAGGGGCAGCCACTGTCAGGGTTCCCAGCACGCAGGCGAAGAGCCTGAGGCTCAGAGAAGGGAAGACCTTGGGGCTGGAAACTGAGGGCCCAGAGCAGTGCCTGGCTTCTCTCCTCCCCACCTGGCCGCACCCCTGGGCAGGCAGCACCCTTCACCCTCACCCACATGCAGGGGGAAGGCCCCCGGGAGCCAGCTCAGGATGGCAAAGGGAGCTGCTGCCCTCCCCATGCTCCTTGCTGAGGGGCAGGACAGGGCAGGACCATGCTGTGGGTGTCTCTGACCTCTGACCCCCAGCTCTGACCCTCCTCCCTGGACTCACCTCCCTCTCCCCTCCAGGGCATGGAAGCCTCCCTGGGGAAGAGCTGCTCCTAGTGTCCTACTACTGTGGCCCCCAGACTCCTCTCTCCACTGAACCACAAATCCCTCCCCCAGCTCGTGTCCCCTGAGTCTTCAGCCCAAACTGAGGCCCCAGCCGCCCGCCAGGCCACAGCACAAAGCAGCAGACGTCCCTGCGCCACTGACAGGACACTCACTGCCGTGCCAGGCACGTGCCAGCGCCTCACTCGCATCACCTCCTCGAATCCTCACTACCCTGAGGAGGGGCCTGGTCCTTCTGTTTTCCCATTTTGCAGATGAGTAAACTGAGGCTGAGAGGTTAAACCACTCGCTCTGGGTCACACAGCTATTACGTGGCAGAGCTGGGATTTGAACACAGGTCTGACTGGGTCCAGAACCTGGACCTCAGCCACTGGGAATGGGGCTCCCATGGCACACGTGTGCCCGAGAGCGCGTGCACAGACACACGCCCCAGACAGGCCTCACCCCTGCGGGCTCGTGCCTGACGGCACCCCGCCTCCCTTCTGCTCTCGTGACCCGTGTGGGCAGAGCCCGTGTGTTTCTGTGTCGTGAGGCTTTGCGTGAGGGCTTCACGTTTCTCTCTGAGTCTCAGGGACGCCACCGTGGGGATTAGTGACTTGACCTCGGCTTGGCAAGCCCTGGCTCTCGCGGGGAAGGGCTGGGCGCCGTGTCCTGTCCTGTGTGTCAGCTCCGCCCACGGCCAGACCCTCTCGCTCAGGACCAGCCTGGCCCCACGTCTGCCCCCAACGCGCCGCGTCCCTGAGTCCCCGATTCCAGAGTCCGGGCTCTGCGTGCGCGGAGCTGGCCTCGCTCCTGACTCCCCTCGCGTCGGGTCACACTCTCCTGTGTGACTTCCGGCTGGGCTCGTCCCCTCCCTTTGTCTTGAGGGAAGACAGTGCCCTTCAGCCACCTGACTCCGGTGTGAACCATCCAACCCCTCAGGGCTGCCGTCCTCTCTCTGTGTCTGGCCTTGCACAGCCACAGCAAGGACAGCAGCCCCTCTGCCCCTGCAGCCGTCCTCCCAGGCTTCGTCCACTTTCCACGGACACGCGGGCAGCGGTGCCGGGCACGGGGCAGCCTGCTAGTGGCTCAGACACTCTGACGTGGCTCCCACCGAGGGCCTTTCTAACGGTGGCACGAGAGTCTGGGAGGAGGTTGGAGTGTCATTTACCAGAGGACGCCGCTATTTTTGGCCATCTGGGTGTTCCCTGTCCTTCTCAATCACAGATAATGCAGTCCTGACGATTGCATATCTGAGCTTTCACTTCTTTTCAACTCCTTTTTTTAAGGCAGATTTCCAGAACATGGTTACTGGGCCAGACAGGAGGGGTATTTCTGTGGCTCTTACTGCACGTTGCCAATTTGCTCACAAAAGAATGATTTCTACCATGTTTGGGGCTTCCAGTCCCGACTCCACCACCTGCCGGCTGCGTGACTCCAGACTGTTGCTTTCCTTCCCTCCTAAACAAGATGGGGGGTTTGTGACAAGGCCAAGTTCAACAGGTTCTTGTGAGGATTCAGTGGGTTAAGAGTTATAAAGAACTTAGAGCAGCACCTGCCATGTTGCAACCCCTCAGTAGATGTTCATTCCTCTTCTTCTTTGATGAGCAAGGACACAGAGGGAAATGGGCCCTTCTAGAAGGATCCTGAAAGACAGGGCTGCAGAGGAAGGGAGGCACCTGCATGGCACACGGGCTGCCGCCCCCTCCCGGGAGCCCCGGGCAGACATCACTGATCGATCCCTGCCTGTCGACCCGGAGACGGAGGGAGTGCAAGCGTCTCCCCAGCCCTGCCTCAGTGACCTCCCAGGCCTGCGGTGCAGGGAGTGTTGCTGGAGTCCGGGTCCGGTGCGCTTGGCCCTGCCCTGCGCCTCCCGGGGGCTGCTCACGGGAGCCTCTGCGGGGGCTTCCAGACAGGCGCTGCGGGACCGTTGTCCGGGTGTCCTGCCCTCGGAGAAGGCAGGCGTGACGGAAGCGGGGCAAGGATGGGCGAGAGTTGGCCTCCATCCTCGTACGGGTCCAACCGCATACCTGCTTCATCCAGGTCGAACAGGCAGGAATTCCATCCAGATTAATTTCTGGCACTCAGTCAAAGAGGGCTTTGCGACCTCTTAGGAGGGGATCAAAGGGATTCAGTGGAGACCTGGAAAAGCAGGGGGCAGGGGGTCTACCCCACTCCAAGACTGCGGGAGGGGTCCTCGGCAGGACGTGCAGCTGGTGACAGAGCTGAGTCCCCGACACCAAAGGCCCCCACCGAGCTAGTGCAGCCAGGTGGCTTCTCTGTGCGTGTGCTCAGTGGACTCCAAGGGGGGAGGCCTTTGAGGACCCAGGACCCATCTCCCGGGAGGACCATGGTCTCCAGTGTGTCCCAGACACAGCCGAGCCCCTCAGTGGGTCATCAGGGACCCTGTAACTAATGACAAGGGGAGCTTCAGGGACTGAAACTAACAAGTGGCAGAGGGCTGGGCAGCCTTGGGGAGGAGGCTCGTGCTCTCACGGGCTTTCTTTCCAGTAGAGAGAGAGAAAAACAATTATTAGGCACCTACTAATGTCAGGAGCTGTGCTGGGGGCTTTTATATGTCTTAGCTCATGAAATCTCAAAGTTTGATTGGGCCCGTCTGGAGGGAGGAGCCGAGAGAGCAGCAAGACTTGTCCAGGGTGTCACATCTAGACACAGGGGGCCTTCCGGCTTCTCCCAGCTGAGCCCTACCTGGAGCTCTCTTTGGAATAGACACAGGACCTTTTTGTCTGATTTTTTAAATAAACGTTTCACTGAATGATAAAATACATCTAGAAAAGGCACAGGTCAAAAGAGTAGTGTTCAGTGAATTTGCACAAACAGGCCGCCTGTGTAACCTGAACCAGATGGAGAAACAGGGCGTGACTGCCACCCAGGTGTCCCCCTGGGCCACCACTGCTCTGCCTCCAGCAGCACAGATCAGCTCTGCCTGTGTTTAAACTTTACCTAATGGACTCATACACTCAGAACTCTTCTGTGACTGGCTTCTTTGGCTCAAAATGAGGTTTATATGATTTATGTACATTGTGTATAGTGATAATTTATTCACTCACTTTGCTGGATGGTGTTCTGTTATATGATTATACTCTATTAACTTGTTCATTTTCTTATGGCTAGAGCTTTCCAGTTTGGGGCTGTTCCAAATAGAACCATTATAACATTCTAGCATATGTCTTTTGGTGAGCATAAGTCCGCATTGCTGTTGAGCATGTGCCTGGGAGTTAAATTGTTGGGCCACAGGACTGACTTATGGTGGCCGTTAGTCGACACTGCCTGCCAGTTTTCCAAAATGGTTGTGCCCATTTATACTTCTACCAGCGGTGTGTCTTTAAGACACAGGACATTGAAAAATTGCATTTATTAAGTTTTTTAAAATACTAAAAAGGACAAAGAGAATTTAAAAAATTTCCACTGTTGGTAAACCTTTGTTTACCACTTTTTAAGTTTAACACTTTTTAAGTTTTAAACAGTTGAGCTATGATCTACATATAACAAACGCACACATCTTAACTGTTGGGTGGGAGGAGTTGGGCTGTTGTATTCACGAGAATACACCACCGCCCAAATCTGCTTCACCCCAGAAAATTCCCTCGTGCCCCTTTGCAGCCAGCCCTTCGCCTTGCCAGATATTCTCTGTTAACATTTAAGAAAAATTAAATTTACACACATATGTGGTAATTCTAAAAAGAATAGAAAGGTATAAAATATAAAGTTGGGCCAGGCGCGGTGGCTCACGCCTGTAATCCTAGCACTCTGGGAGACCGAGGCGGGAGGATCGTTCAAGGTCAGGAGTTCGAGACCAGCCTGAGCAAGAGCAAGACCCCGTCTCTACTAAAAATAGAAAGAAATTAGCTGGACAACTGAAAATATATATAGAAAACATTAGCCGAGCATGGTGGCGCATGCCTGTAGTCCCAGCTACTTGGGAGGCTGAGGCAGGAGGATCACTTGAGCCCAGGAGTTGGAGGTTGCTGTGAGCTAGGCTGACGCCACGACACTCTAGCCCGGGCAACAGAGTGAGACTCTGTCTCAAAATAAATAAATAAATAAATAAAGTTGGTCTCCACCTCCTTCAGGTCCATTTTCCCAAAGGCAGTCCCTGTTAGCAGTCGTATGGGGCTGTGAACGTTCCTTTTTAAACACCATACGTGGATTTTATCATCCACGCTGTTTGGTTCCTTGCTCCTTTCTCCTTCAGTTAGATGTCGTGCCATGTCGCCACAGGAGCACAGACAGGTCCACTCCCTTCATTTGTACAGTTTCCTGGTATTCCTTGCGGAGAGAGTTCCAACTGAATGGGGTGAAAGACACATGGGAGACTGCGTTCGTGACAGAAAGGAACAAGTGTGACAAGTGTCTGTTATCTATAGGCCAGAGGCAGCACAAGGCACCTTGCTGCCCAGGCCTCAGCCTTGGGGAGCTGTAGCCGCCCCAGGGGCTAGGGCGGAGTGGGGGCCTGGATTTGCACCAGGTGCCTGGGCCTCCAGACCTTTCCTTACACGCCCCTCCTGGCCAGGGCTTCCCCCACCTCCATGAAGGGCCAACCTTGGGCTTTGGACGTTTAAGGTCCCAGTCCCCCTTCTGTGTTTCCTGGACCTCAGCAGTGGCACATTGCATCGGCTTTCCAAATGGCCAAGGAAGAAGGGACATTTGTGGGTTGTTATTTTTTCGAGGCTAGGAAGGGGGACCATAGCGCCAGTGTGTCATCCAGTGCACGGTTTGACGGGCCGATGACTCACAAGCCACACGAGGGTTTTCATGTAAACAGTTTGCGGATGAACTTGTTTTCTGCCCTTTAAGGCAGAATTTTGTTTTTTTTCTCATTCTTGCTCTTAAAGACATGTTTTTAAAACATACATGGGAAGTGGTGTCTTTAGTTCTGCAGGAGTCTACGACAGGTCTCTCGTGTAGCCAGCGGAGCCCCCTGAGTTGGGATGCTCGTCTGCACTTGGGGTGGCACCGTGGCTGGTGTCCGGCCTGGGAGGGGAAGGTGACCCACTGTTCCTGAGTTGGGCTCCGAGGCTCCCACCTGCCTGCCCGTTGGCTTGGAGACGAGGCCAAACAGAGGCTCTGAAAAGAGCAGCACCTGTCCCCACAGAGGAATTAGGCCCTCGCCTCACCCGGAGATACCCCGCGGGGCAGCAAGCTCAGCTCTCCGGGAAGAAAGGTGTTTGGGAGAGAGGCTGATTGGCCTGGAGACGATGCCCAAACCACCAGGCCCTGGTGGCCATCACCTGTGTCCCGCTCCCCGGAGGACCCTGGTGCACCCTTAGAACCAACAGACAGTTTTGCAAAAAGCCCTGAGACGGACAGGGACCCCCTTTTGGAAGACATGAGTTCACTCCTAAAGGAGCCTGCTGGCCCGTGGCTGCGGGGGGTGGGGGTGGGGGTGGGAATGTCGCCGAGTGGGGCTGGAGTAGCAGGAGGGCCTGGCTGCCTGGCCAGACCTTTGGGAGACCCGGCTGAGCCTGACCCCTGTCCAGGAGCACAGAGACCTTACAAAGCACACCTAGGAGGTCAGGGGCCAGCTCGACATTGGCCAGGGGTGGTAGCAGCCTCAAGCAGACCATTCCTGTCTGTTGACTCTTGAGGCCTTTGTCAAAGTCTACATGGAATTTTCAGTTTTCCATCGGGGAGGGTCCTTATCTCATCCCAGGCCTCCCGCCCGCTGCAGACCCAGGGATTTTGAACCAGTAACTCAGTAGTTTTCAAAATGGGATTCAGCATCTGAATCACCGGGGAACTTACTAGAAATGCAAATCTTCTGTCTCATAAATTCTAACACGGGGTGAGAGTGCGACAGGCTGTTTTAATGCACCCTCCAGGGGATTCTGATGCATGCCAGAGTTTGAGAACCACTGCAGTAGCTTGAAGTTAGAGGAAAGAACACTAAACATCTATTGAGTGCCTGCTGTTTTCCATCCACTTCATCTTTGTTATCCTATTTAGGCTGCACAATGTCCCTGGGTGTCATATCCCCATTTTACAGATGTGAAACTGACTCTCAGAGTAAATAACTTTCTCAGGCATCCAACCCAGCATTCACTCCCAGGTTCTGAAGCCTCCTTCTGTACCCATTATGTCCTGTTGCTGGGTCCCTCACGGCCTGAGATCAAGCATAAAGGACTAACTGTGTCCATGGCTTTGGGCTTACTCTGCCGGATTCCCTCTATTTGTCATCGAGCTCACCCTCCTCTGATCCGTCTTGGGCTTCCTTGGCCAGTAAGGGTTCTCAGCGTGCCGGTCAGAAGGCCCTCCCCGAGGGAAGGCAGGAGTGTGCCTTGTCCTACAGTCAAGTGTAACCTCATTACCCAGCTTGAAATGCACATTAGAGACTGACTACAAATTCATTTATTAGGGAACTGGATCCTTTTCCAGGGGACTCATAAGTTAAGACCCTTTGTAGCAGGAGCTGGTGGCTCCAGCCCAGAGGAGGCAGCCCGGCACGGAAGGGAGGCTTCCAGACAAAGCCCTGACCGATCAGATGCCCTTTGAAGTGCTGTGAGCACTAGATAAAGTTCTTAGTAAAATAAACAGTGGAGGCCCCTGTTGAGATGCTACCGTCTTGAGGCGTGTTCCCAGCAAGGGAAATCCGTATTTGGGATGGAGAAACTTTCCTTTATCAGGCTCAAGGGAAACACAGCCAGTGTTGCTCACTGGGTCTCAGGGCAGGGCCCCTCGCCTCGGCCGGCAGCCTCCCACCCTGCAGAGGAAGAGCAGGCTCTGGTACAGTATTTGCATTTTTAAATTTATTTGGTGGGTTGCAATTAATCAGGGATGCTTGCTGAAATGCCCTGGAAATGCCATCTCATATTAATGATTAACAAGAGGTCCGCACTGCAGTCTTTAGTATTGGGTGCAAAGCGCTCTTTGACACTGGGTGGGCCTGGGGTGGGGGAGGGCTCGCTCACTGAACTTCAGGAGCTGAAGCTGGTGGCCCTGCCAGAAAGACCCTCGAAAGGATTGGCACACAGGGTGGAGTCAGGCGGGAGGATTTCTATTGGCTTCAATTTTTTAAAAGATGTATATCCTCCCTCTGCCCAGTGATGTCTGGGGTGTCTTACAGAAGCACCCAGGCTGGGGAAATCGATGCCTGTTGATTTGCAGTGACAGCCACCAGGTGTTAAGAGAGAAAAAGCCAGATGCACAGACACCTGTTTAATGTGATGCCATTTTTGTAAAACAAAATGAAGACCCAAAAAAACTCCCTGTGTATTTGTATTTGATTATATATGACCATGGAGAAAGATAGGAAATGAGATGTACCAGGGGTCTGCAAACTAGCTGGCCCACCACCTTTTATAAATTTTTTTTTTTTAAGGTTGTTGGAAAAAGTTTAATCAGCTACAAAACTTTGTAAGTACCAAAGTTCTGGTTCATGGAAATACGTATTACTAGTTTCCCTGTGAGGCTTTACAGCCCATGTTTGGTGGAGAACAGAATGACTCTGTAAGAGTGTGGTGACGTCTTCAGAGAGTTCCTTCATCTTGAGTTCAATTACTTCAGAGGCCTTGCAGGCAGTCCCCATTACTCCAAGTCGCGGATTAGTTTCAGTTTATTTCCAGCTCAGCTAGCCTTGGCTCTGAAAAGCTGTCATCACTGGCATCACTGTACCTATCACTGGAAGAGAGTCTGCATCCCTGTTGCAGGTAGGCGTTCAGGTTCCCAGTTGCCGCGAGTAACAGCCCCAGGTATGGAGGGGAAGGCTTCAACGGCCTCGAAGAAAACTCAGGATGGAACTGGACGCCAACAAAATAGGGATGATTTGCCAGTTCAATGATTTCCATCCTCTCCCCATCCACATCCTGACCTACAAAACTTAAGTCACTCTGCTCAAATTGTTTGATCAGATTAGGGTTCACCTCGTATCGATGTCTGTGTCTTTCTTCTATAAAAGGAACATCACCATAAAGTTTCCTTAATATTGAATTCTCAGTTTTGAAAAGTTCTTCTAATTCCCAGCCTCATTGTTCCTCCCAAATTGCCAGGGTTGTGTTCAGCCACCAGCCCCGCACGATGGAGTGCTTGTGCTCTTTCCTCTCTTCCCTAACGCTGTTCTGTATGATTCGGAGTTGTTTAAAGAACACATATTATTTCAAAAATCAGGTAATCTGCGATACTACTAAAAAGTAAAAAATCATAGGATCTCAGATACTTCCAGTTCTCTCTAAGAATACGGGATTCTGACCAATTTAAAGATTCTGTGGGAGGTATGGTGCCACCACCACGATCTCAAGTTCTGAAATCTTTGGGGATTTTTGCCCTTATTTTTCTTTAATTAAATGTACAATACGTGAATATGGCTTCCTGGAAAAATTTGAAACATTACAAATAAAACTGAGCCCCAGTCTCTGGGTCCTCCCCCAAGCCACTTCCTTCTCTGAAGAAGCCGCTGTCACCAGCCTGACTTGGTCCTTCCCGGCCGTGCCCCGCACAGCCCTGTGTATTAGGTCTGTGTGTATGTGCATGTCAGCACGGATATGTGTGTGTGTGCGTGTGTTTGCTTCTGCGCTGAACAGTGTATGGTGGAGACAGACTCCATGGGGGATCTGTCAGCTCTCCCCCGTCCTTTTACTGCTGTGCAATGTGGCTCTGTGGGTGGGCCGCCAGGTGAGCATTTCTCTACTGGTGGACAGTTAGGGGTTTCTGGTCACCCTTGTTTTTTCTGAGGTTAGCTATCTTCAGTCAATGTTTTTCTGAACCCAGTAACTGCCATTTATCAAGCCTGAAATGTTACCTGTAATCCTCTCCACAGTTCCGGCAGGCAGGTGCTACTGTCACCCTCATTGTACAGGTGCTGAAACAAAAGGTTCAGAGAGGCAATATCATTTGCCTGAGACTGCACAGCTCCTAAGTAGCAGAAAAGAAATCCAAATGTAGATCTGCCCCACTCTTGGTTTATTATGTGCACACCTGAGAGCCAAAACGGGGCCTTGCTGGAGCCTCTAAGTTCCCCAGAGTCTCTAGGCTGGTGGAGAGGCAGCTGGCCACAAACCTTGGAGTGGGAGGCTGTGCCACCCCTCCCCGGGGCACTGCTGGTGGCAAAGGCCAGAGGGACACAGAGGCCTGGCATTCCCCGCTGGGGGTTCCCAGCTGAGTGTTCTGGGGCCGAGTAGCAAACCCCCACAAACGGAGTGGTGTAAGACCACCATCCACGCCCCCTCCACAGGTTCTAGGGGACGTCCCTTCCCCCCTCACCTCGTCCAACTTTTGTTGGTGGCTCCATGCAGGTGGGCCTGGAGGGAGGGCTGTGCCTGGACACACGTCCAGTGGAGGGAGAGGGGGAAACTTCTCCCTGCTGCCCTGGTCCGATTAGCTGGGGTCATGATCTGGATGGTGGCCCCCAAAAGATGCATCCACGTTAAATCCCTGGAATCTGTGAATGTGACATTATTTGGAAAAAGGGTCTTTGTGGATATAATTAAGTTAAGGATCTCGAGTTGGGGAGATCATGCTGGATTAGCCAGTGGACCCTAAATCCAGTGACAAGTGTCCTCAGAAGGGACACACAGAGGAGAGACAGATAGAGGCAGAGAAGGCTCCGTGACCGTGGGGCACAGAGTGGAATGATACAGCCACAAGCCACGTGCTAGCGTCTCAGCGTTTGGGTTCCTGAGACATTCCTATGTTGAAACCTAATCCCAGTGTGGGGGTATTAGGAGATGGGGCCTTTGCGGGGTGATTAAGACATGAGGGTGGAGCCCTCGTGAGTGGGACTAGTGCCCTTATAAAAGGGGCCCAGGGAGCTCCCTCGCCCCTTCCACCATGTGACAACACAGCAAGAAGACATCCGTCTGTGAACTAGGAACCGAGCCCTCACCAGACACCAAGGCTGCCTTGATGTTGGACTTCCCAGCCTCCAGAGCTGTGAGAAATGAATTTCTGTTGTTTATAAGCCCCGCAGTTTATGGTGTTTTGTTATAGCAGCCTGGACGGACTACGACACCACGGAACACCTAGAGCCGCCACCGAGGGGTGGCGCCTGGGATTCCACGCAAGAACCCTGAGAAATTGACGGTATCTTCTTCACTGCTAGGGCATGAGGCACCCATGGTGGCACTCCTTACTGTCACCTCCCATCTCTCCTGTGTCCCTGTCTTCCCTGCTCCTGAGAGAATCCCCCCTCAGCCTCTGCCTGCACCGAGGGTGTTTCCTCTCCCGTCTCCATCCCTCCCCACCCCTCTTTCTCCAGCCTGTTCAGAATCTAACTTAAAAACGCCTTCTAGTCAGCCAGTTTTCTGCCCAGTTGAGCCTCCATGGGAACAAGGAAGTGCCTCCTGTGCCCACGGCCCTGGTCAGCTGTGGAGCAGGAGCTCGGGGGACAGAGGCGACCAGGGGCTTGGGGTGGGGGGAGGGGCAGGGCGGGCTGTGTGAGGTCTCAGATTCAGGGAAGGGGACACCTGCCCTCCTGGGTCATGGACAGCCAGCGTGTGCTTTGCCGGGCCCTCGCCACGTGTGGCCTGGCTTTTGCGGGCTGTTTTTCCACAGCCTCCAACAGGTTTCCGAGAGAAACGGCCTCCCCCAGGGTTAGGGCCACGTGAAGACTTGAGAACTTTCCGGAATGCTGAGAGCGCATCCGGAGTTGTTCCTGTGTGCACAGCTCGGCCCCGTCAGAGACCAGGGCTCGGGACTGAGGGCGACCCCGAGCAAGAGTCCTGGTTCAGACTGGAACAGGTCACCTTCCCTGTACCTTGTGGTCTTCCAGGCTGTAAAATGGGGGTCACACCTGTCAACCCCTGGCTGCACATTCGGATCACCTGGAGATTTTAAATATAGTTTTTATTTATTGTGGTAAAATATCTATAGCATGATTTATCATTTTAACCATTTTTAAGTGTAAAAAAAAAGTACATTCTCGTTGTGCAACCTTCACCACCATCCATCTCCAGAACTTTCTCATCTTCCCAAACTGCAACTCTGTCTGCATTAAACAACAGCTCCCGCTCCGCGTCCCAGCCCCGGCAGCCACCTTCTCCTTTCCGTCCCTGTGAATTTCTGCTCTGGAGACCTCACGGGAGTGGAATCAGACAAGACATGTCCTTTTGTGACTGGCTTATTTCACTTGGCACAATGTCCTCAAGGTTCCTTTATATTGTAGCATATGTCAGCATTTCCTTCCCTTCTAAGGCTGAATAATATTTGATTGCACGGATAGACCACATCTCTCCACTATCCTTTTATCCATCGGTGGACTTGGTTGCTTTCATCTTTTGGCTATTGTGAATTTTGCTGCTATGAGCATGGCCTTGCAGCTATACTTTTAAATATATCACTGCCAACAAGTACTGATGCCTGGGTTCCATCCACTCCCAATACCAGTCTGAGGGGATTGGCCTGGAGTTGGCCTTTGTTGTTGGAATTTTAAACCCCCGGGTGGTTTTAATGTATAGCCAGGACTGGGAACCCTGGCAGGGTCGTGTGGCTGGGGTGAGCGTTAGCACAGTGCCAGCACGTAGGAGCCCGGGCTGCCGGCTAGTGTGACAATGGCTGCTGGTGCTGGTTGGTGTACAGCCCTGTGAACGGGAAGCCCTGAGCCAGAATCCTCCCCCGTGACTCCTCTTTGCCAAGGACTCTTATGCCAGCCCCCCGCCGACGTCCTGCCCGATTCTCCTGGAAGTTCTCCCTGCAGCGTCCTGGGTCCCCAGGTGGGGCTCTTCTGACATCACTGATGATGCAGGTGCCCTGGCGCAGAAGCCCAGCCGTCCCTGAGAGGCCAGGGCTTATGCAATCGCGTCATGAGCTAGGGGCAGGTGGCAGGATGACCGGGGGCAAGGAAGGGACAGAATACCATGTTGTCCCTCGGGAGAGAAAATCCAACAAATTCAAAACCCAAATACCTTCTCAACCCATAGCCCCGGAGGGCCCTGCTGCCCCTCTGGGAATCGAGAGGCTGACTGGTGGGCAGGACAGCAGAGCCGCTGGGAGCTGGGCTGCCCGGCCTGGTCCTTGTTGCTGCTTACCGACTCTGTGAATTTCCCATGGCTGCTGTGACAAACGACCATAAACTAGTTGGCTTAAAACAACAAAAATGTGTTCTCTCACAGCTCTAGGGCCAAAAGTCCAAAATCAAGGTGTCAGTAGGGCCACGTTCCGTCTGAGACTCTAGGGGAGGTTCTTTTCCTCCCCTGCCAGCATCTGGTGGCTTCCAGCAATCCTTGATGCTCCTTGGCTTGGAGACGCATCATTCTAGTTTCTACCTCCGTATGTGGCGCTCTCTCCCCCATGCTCACGAGTGTGCACGTGGCTCTCCACGTAGCCTTTTTGTAAGGACACCAGTCATTGGATTTAGGACCCACCTAATCCTATATGACCCCATCTTAATGCAATTATTTCTGCAAAGACCCTATTTCCAAGGAAGGTCATAGTAACAGATTCCAGGGGTTAGGACTTGGACGTATCTTTTGGGGAGACAGTTCAACCCACAGCGCCAGCCGTGTGACCCTGGGTGCGGTGTCAGTCCCTCCTTGCTGCCTCTCCTCTGTGTCGTGTCCTCGTGATGGAGAAGAGTAAACCAGGCAGGTGGGTGAGTTACGTGCTACTTAAAAGGTTCAGAAACGTTGTCTTCCCTGGAATCTACTAATGCAGATTTCCAGGCCCCACCCAGCTCTACTGAGTTGGAATCTGCATTTTAACCAGGCCCCCGGGCGATTCCCCGCGCACATTAATGCTCGAGAAGCTCAGGTGGGCGGAAGGCTGTGGTGCCGGGCCTGGCGCAGCAGAAGCGCCGAATACCCATAGCCGTTATCTCTGTTGGTTCCTCTCCTCCCTGCCTTCTCCACCTTTTACAAACACAGAGAGCACCTTCCGGGGACCCCAAGCGCAGCTCCAGTCACCATGCAGAACATCAAAGGACCAGATGAGGCCTACGGAGCTCATAGCTCAGTGAGGAAAATGGCCATATACAATTTTTTAAATGCTGTCAAACAGTGAGGATTGGATTTTGCCCAGGATACAGCAGGCCCTGAAGTGCCAGGTAGGATGTGGTACCCAGCTGGCAGCCTGACACCAAGGCCAGTTTGTCTCCTCACCAGCCAGATACATGGTTACCCTGGCAACCAGCCGATGCCGTAGGGACAGTGGAGCAGGACACCCACCCGAGTTCCTGCTGTTTCCTTGGAAGCGGTAATGACTACACGAGGCCACCGCCACTGGGCACCTGGGGCTGAATACCTGGGCTCTTTCCCCTCTTGCAAACAAATTGCCCATCTCCCCAGGAGCCGGCTTTTCAGGCAGCCGTCCGTGGGGCACCCAGCTGCAGCCAGCCTGTACCCAGCCGGGGAGGAGGGAGGCTCAGCTCTCCAGTTGACAGGAGGTGGCATCAATCAAGGCACAGAAAGAGACCAGGCGTGCCTCTCAGGGGGGCATGGTTGTCAGGTGTTCCACATCTGAAGCTAGACCTGGGTCCCAATTCTGCCTGGCTCATACTAGCCATGTGACCTAACCTCGCTCGGCCTCGGTTTTCTGATCTGTAAGATGGGACTGGTTATACCACTCACCTTAATGAGTGATGGAGAGGATAAAAAAATGTTATTTTATACAGAGCGTTAAAGCAGGGCCCAGCCGCTGGAACGCCCTCCAAATGTGATGGCTGTTACGTTCTCCTGTCATTTGTCATAACCCAGGATGCAGGGCGGCTGTTGGCATTATTACTGTAATTGGTATCTTTGTGAGAGAGGTTTGTGCTGTGCCTCACCCACTAGCTGGGCCGGGGCTGGCCTCACCTCCCTTTTGCATGGTTTCCTCATTCCTCGCCCCGCCGTAGAGCCAGTGCCCCACTCAGAGTAGGTGTCCCTGTCACGCTGTCATCTGTCAGTTGGTTGGACCAGCAGGTAGAGTTCAGTAATAAGTACTGGCTAAATTTGGGGTCCCCTTAGAGACCCATTAAACCCGGCACTGCCCGGTGGCAGCACTCAAACTGATTCGGCACAGCTGAGGCACCAGGACAGGGTGGTAGACGTCCAGTTATCGGCAAAAGCAGTGACAGGTGTGCACAGTAGTGCTCGTCACGGTAGCCAAAGGTGGAAACGACCCAAATGTCCATCCAACAGATAAATCAGTTGCAGCCCATCCATGCAGTGGGATGTTACTCAGCGTGCAAAGGAACGAAGTAGTGACGTGCTACAACGTGGATGACCTTGAGAACGTCATGCTGTGTGGAAAAAGCCAGTCACAAAACGCTGTGTATTGCATGATTCCATGTATGTGAGATGTCCAGAATAGGTAACTCCATAGACACAGGATGCAGATTGGCAGTTGCCGGGGGCTGGGAGGGGGACATAGGAAGTAACTGCTTCGTGGGTACGGAGTTTCCTGCCGGGTGACGAAAATGCTGTGCAGCTAGATGGGGTGATGGTTGCACAGCGTTGTGAAATGGAAATACCACTGACTTGTCCACCTTAAGATGGTTAATGGTTCATTTTATGGTATGTGAATAAGTAAATATATATACACGTATGTCTGTGTATTAGGTTAAGATGAAATGTCCGACTTCCTTAAGTTCTAAGTTTGACAGTTGATATCTCTGACACTTCACTTTGACACTTCTTGTTTTATTTTTATTGTGAAGGTACATCTTTCAAATGCACATGGCCTATGATTATCTTTCAGATTTTTAAGAGCAATTTTTGTGAAACCATGGATAAGTGAAAAATTTGTGTTATTTTCAAATATGAGTTCCGTCATGGAACCAATGCAGCACAGACAGCTTGAAATATCAATGAAGTGTTTGGGAAGGGTGTGGCTAATGAACGTACCTCTTGTGGTTTGAGAAGTTCCATTCTGGTGATTTAATCTTGAAAATGAGCCACATGGGCGACCTGAGACCAAGGTGGATAATGATGAGCTGAAAGCTGTAGTGGAAGCGAATCCATCTCCACCTACGTGTGAATTAGCAGCAAGGTTTGACGTTACTATTCCAACAATATTGGACCATTTGAAATTGGCAAGGCAAAGAAGCTGGAGAGATGGGTACCCCATGAGTTAAATGAGCGTCAGAAGAGAAATAATCAAGAAGCTTGCCTTTCTTTGCTGTCAGGACATAAAGGCAAACCATTTCTACACCATATTGTTACATGTGATGAAAATGGATTCTTTTCAACAATCGCAAGCATTTGGCACAGTGGCTGGGTAAAGATGAAGTATTAAAAATACAGCCCAAA
The DNA here is from genome assembly GCF_020740605.2 of Lemur catta. Taxonomy (NCBI): domain Eukaryota; kingdom Metazoa; phylum Chordata; class Mammalia; order Primates; family Lemuridae; genus Lemur; species Lemur catta. Next base: position 13,165,987 of record NC_059147.1, on the reverse strand, counting down.
ACTGAATATTCATCAAAAAAAGCTAATGGTGTCTGGTGGTCCAGCACTGGTATTATCCATTACAACTTCATCAAACCTGGTCAATCGATTACAGCACATGTCTACTGCAACCGGTTGGACAAAATGATGAGGATGCTTGCAATTAAGCAGCCGAGATTGGCCAATAGAGATGGGCCAATCCGCTTACAAGACAGCACCGGACCACATGTTGCCCAAACAACGCTGCTCAAACTACAGGGGCTGCACTTGGAAACTCTCTGTCATCCGCCATATTCACCAGACCTTGCACCAGCTGACTACCACTTCTTCCAGGCTTTGGACCACTTCTTGCAAGGAAAAATATTCATTTCTCAACAAGCTGTGGAAAACGCCTTTCACGATTTCATCACCACTCGCTTTCCAAAGCTTCTTCGCTGTTGGCATAAACAGGCTGCCATTAAGATGGCAAAACTGTGTCTAGAGTTTAGGCGCATACTTTGATTAATGGTACTGCTTCTTGTTTGAGAGATAATAAACTACACTTTTGATTTGAAATTGGACATTTCATATTTAATGATCTAATACATGTATATATGGTGATGACAACCCCCAGTCCCTTGCAGAGCCTGGTCTCAGGCCAGGGTGATGGGGTTTTGCTGGCTAAGCCCCTGTGGTCCCCAGAGGCACTGGTGACTGTCCCTGACAAGCCTGGGGCAGGGGAAAAATCCCAGCTGGAGAGAAAAAATAGCATTCAATCTCATCCCGGAAGGTCATTGGCCCCAAAGTCCTGACCTGTAACAAAACCAAACAAAACATGCATTTACAATATTTCCTTTGAAATGATATTTTGGGGGGTCAATGTCTAGTTAGGTTGAATATCTTCTAGTTGTTTTATATCCCATGATTAGATCGCTGACGCCCACCCCCCTGCCCGGATCTTGCGTGCGTCCCTGGAGATGTGCACAGACAGCGGGAGCAGCGCTGCCTCCTTCCCTGGGGACTGCGGCCAAGGCCCCGAGGTTCGCCCTGGGGCCTGGACTGCGTAGGACAGCTGACGTCAGGAGTAAGGCCTGGGGGTCTCTGTGGGGAGGCCTCGATGGGGAGCTGAGAGGTTATGAGCTGGTTTTAGGTTGATGGTGAGGACTCAGGGGCCAAAAGGGCAGTTTGGGGATGACACACGAGGGACAGTCATGAAGCCCGCATTGTGTCTGAAGGCACAGTGTGCTCCGAGCATGTAAGGGAAGCTATTCCGGAGGACTCAGAGAAGGCCAGAAGTGTCCCTGCCCAAGTGTCCAGGGCTCCCAGAGGCCGTGGTGTGGCTGAGACGGCAGGTTCTCTCCTGCACAGGTCAGCGTCTGCAGCCACAGCGAGTCTCGAGTTAGGGAAGGCAGAGAAGATGACCACCCATTCATTCTCCCTGGGGGTCCAGGGCACAGTCGGGGACACCAGGCCCTGGCAGACCTTGGAAGAAAAGCCCAAGACAGGTCCCAGTGTTAGATGGAGGCAGGAGCAGGACTCCCCACGGGAGGAGGAGGGCACAGTGTCGCGTACACACTGGCCCTCGGCAGCGGTGGAGAGAGACAGACGCGCGAGCTGGCCTCTGGGGGCGTGGTGCCAGGGACTGCAAGACTTCAGGACAGCACTGCCCACTAGAACATTCTGCGATGACAGAGATGTTCCCTCTGTGCCATCGGTATGGTCGCCACTGGCCACATGTGGCTGCTGAGTAACTGCAGTGTTGCCAGTGTGACTGAGACACCGGATTTGTAGTTGTGTTTCATTTTAATTAAGCCCAGTGTAAGTGGCCACCTGGGGCCACTAGCTCTTGGACCAGGCAGCTCAGCTCTAGGATCTGTACTGGGAGGACGTTCCCAGAGCCAATCCGGTTCCTCCCTGGCTCATGTTTCTCTGTGGGGTCCTCCTCCACTCTGGGCTCCACGGAGCGCCCATGCGGCGTCCTGTCTTCACGGCAGGCGGGGGAGCATGCGTGCTCGTGTGTGTGTGAGCCCTGGAGGCTGCGGCAAGCAGCAGGGCAGCAGCCCCATCCTCGCACGGCTTGTTCCAGCACATTCTGAGTCACACTTCTCCCGGTGAGGGGCACGTTCCAGCTGACAGCTCGTCTCCCGTGGAGGAGCAACAGGCTCTGCTTTCCCAAGCCCGAGAACCCCGGCGTCTGTGCCTGCTCTGCTGCGAGAGCAGTCACCAGAGAGATGGCGGGTGTTGCCCAGGTAACATCCCTTCCCTGACAAGTGGGGACAGCGACAGAGTGGCTGGCTTGCCAGACGGGAAGCAGGAGCCTCTGCCTGCTGGCTCTGCTTGTTGCTGCTGGGGGTGCTGAGGGCTGTCTCTGGAGCTGGGGTCCCTCCTGAATCCTGCCTGCTCTGGGTCACTGTGCTCACTCACAGGCTTGGTAGGTGATGAAAATTAGAGTTGCTATTTAGCCAGGAACCAGGCTAAGTGTTTTATGTATATTATCTCGTGCAGTAGTCACAGCAAGCCTACAGTAGTTATTCTTAGGCTGCTTTGCAGCTGAGGAAACTAAGGTGCAAGTACTAGACGGTAGTCCCATGAGCACGTGGGTGTCCTTACTACTTAACACAATGCTTGGCACATCATAATAGATGTTTCCCAATGATCTTTGTTGAACGGTTGGATGGAAGGGTAGATATATGGATTAGTGGATGGTAGATGGGTGGATGGATGGATGGATGAGTGGTTGGATGGATGGATGGATGGATGGATGGGTGGGTTGGTGGATAGATGGGTGGGTGGGTGGATAGATAGATGGGTAGGTGTGTGTGGGTGGGTGCATGGATGGATGGGTGAGCGGATGGGTTAAGTAAAGCTTAGATTTGAGCTGACGTCTGCTTGTAAAACCTGTACTCTTAGCCACTAAGTCATACCGCTTCTGGCTTTATTGCATGACCTCTACCTCCATAGGATGGGATTTTTTAAAAACAGCTTAACTGAGATATAATTTACATGCCATAAAATTTACCCATTGTGAGTACACAATTCAGTGAGTTTAGTAAATTTATAGAGTTGTATAGCCATCACCACAATGCGGTTTTAGAACATTCCCACCATCTCAAAGATGCCTCTGTGCGTGTTTGCAGTCTAATCCCTCCTGTTGTGCCCCAGCCATAGGCAATGACTATTCTCCCTGCTGGCCCTATAAATTTGCCTTTTCTAGACATTTCGTATACAAGGGATCATACAGTGTCTTTTGTGTGTGGCATGATAGTTATGAGGTTCATGCATGGTGTAGCATGTTTGCATAAGTTCAGTCCTTTCTGTTGCCAGATACTGTTCCACTGTATGTCTATATCGTGTCTTGTGTCTGCATTCATCAGTTGATAGATTTGAGTTGTTTCCAGCTTGGGGAAATATTATGAATACTATTATTACGAAATACTATTATGAATAATGCTGCTATGGACATCCATGTGCTTATCTTTGTGCAGAGTATCTTTTTCATTCTCTTAGGTAGAGTCTAGGAAAAGAAGTGCCAGGTCATATGATAAATTTATGTTTAATGTTTTAAGAAACTCTCTAATGACGTTGCAATATGACTGCACCAATTTGCTCTCCCCCCAGCAGTGCATGAGGATCCCAGTTTCTCCACGTCTTTGTTGGCACTTGGTGTTGTCTGTCTTTTCTGTGACAGCCATCTGAGTGTATGTGAAGGGGTGTCTATTCACGGTTTCAACTTGCCTTTCCCTGATGGCAAGTGACATCGAACACCGTTTTGCTTGCTCACTCCTAGGCTGGGATTTGACTTTTAAAGCCAGAGCTTGGCATACCTTTTCTATAAAGGGCCAGAATAGCAAATATTTGGAACTTTGTGGGCCACATTTGATTTCTGTCACATGTTCTGTGTGTTTATTTTCCTTTACAACCCTTGAAACATATAAGACCATTCTTGGTTTCGTCATATAAAAACAGGCGGGGGGCTGGGTTTGGCCCCCCTGCTATTTGCCAAACCTGCTTTCTATGTAACTCCAGGCCACGTGCTGGGCCACAGGGCAGTTCCAAGGCCCCTGTCCACCCCCGCCTCAAAGGCATCCAGGGCCTGTGGGGTCCACGCTAGACAAACCACGGGGCCACCCGCTCCGCCTGGCCACGTGGGCTCGGCAGGAGGGCCATACTGCAGAGCCTGGAGTCGGGATTCCGGAGGCGTCCTTGTCCCAGCCCCACCGTGAGTCATCACCTGATGAGCTCATCAGCGTTCCTGGGATGAGACATGCTAATTTGTCACCTGAGGATGGGGCACTGGGTCCTGTTGATCCTGGATAGGCCTCCCTCTCCCCTGTGGCCGTCCCATTCCAGGGCTCAGAGCCTCCTCGGGGAACAAGGGCCTGTCTGCACCCCGTACCTGTGACATTGCAGCCCACCTGCCACCTGCTGCCCTGGCTCCTCCAATGGCCCCTTCACCCTCTGGTGTCCCGGCCTCCACCCTCAGGGCCTCGTGGGTTTGTCCTGGCTCTCACCTTGTGCCACCAAGCATTCTTGAGGCCTTCTTCAGTGTCTCCTGGTGAATCTGTCCCTCCTCTCCTGTCCCACCCAGCTCCACCAGCCCGCACTGGTGCGCTAGAAAGAGCTTAGGGGCTGGCCAGAGCCAGGTTTGACTCCTGCATTGTCCCTTTCTAGCTGCTTTACTCTGGACAAGTCACTTCCCCTCTCAGGCCACAATGGCCTTATGCATAGGGGAGGATGCTCGCAGTGTTGCGTCGGAAGCTGCAGCCCCACACACCCTCTCAGCATCGCTCCAGGCCCCGGGCTACTCCCTGTGGGCACCTGCAACCCTGCCTGAGCACATGTTTTTTTCTGGCTCTGTGTTCACTGTGGTCTGGGCACAGGACAGTCATAAGTACTGGAGAGTTAAGGGAGTTGGTGGACAGACGCTCTGGCCCCCTCGCTCCTTGGGTGGGTCTCCACTGTTTCCCGAGTGCCCAGCAGGCGTGAGCACCCGTCGCCCATCGTGATGCTCCACAGTGCCCCGTTTGCTGACTGTCTTCTCTTCCGTCTCACTTCTCCTCTCTCCCACTAGCATTTCCTGTAATCACTTCGCAAATCAATAAACGATTTGCACTCAGTTCCTTAGGATCTGCTGGGGGGTGCTTCGCCTGTGACAGGTCTCCAGCTCATAGGTGAGGAGTGAGTGAGAAAGTGCCATAAGAGCTTGGCACAGTGCCCTTGCTTACCAGACGTCAGCACTTGTCACAGCCACTGGGACCTTGTGGTTTTGGTGTAGCTTCTGTGAACTGTTTCCCATGGATGCCTCTGAGGCCAGGGCCGGGCGCTCACAGGAAAGCTGTTCCCTCCCCGCTCTAAGGAAGGGAGCTCTTGCTGAGTGCCAGGCTGGGTGCACCGGTGACAAGAGCTCACCCCTGAAGCCACGCTGGTGCAGACGCTGCCCAGCGGGCCCTGCTCTGCCTCAGACTGGTGGCCTCTGCGTCTCCAGTGATGTCTGCGCGTGGAGAGCGGGAGGTTGTACTCACGGCCGCCCACCCCGCGGGCTGGTTGTATTTTGCAAAGTTTAAATGAGAGTTGGCTCGAATGATGTTCACCAAATATTAACGGTGGCTATTTCTGGGTTGTGGGACTTCTGAGGCCTTTTTAAATTTATCTTCTTTGTGCTTTTCAGTATGATTTAAATTTTTCACAATGAGCATGCACCATCTTGACAAAAAGAATGAAGTCATATTCTTTGAAAAGGAAATAACTTGCAGCTGATCGGAAGAGAGCACACTGCGCGCTCAGACCCTGGTCGAATCCAGACTCCACTACGGGAAGACCTGGCTGTGGATCGCCATGGTTTTCTTCGGGCCTTGAATGTGTGGTGAATTTCTTGTGATCATTTCATGGTCATTTACAAATTAAGCAATTCTCTGGGCACAGGCTAAAACCAGAGACTGCAGGGCTGGAAGGAGCATTCGTCTTCTGGAAAGGGTTGGAGTCTTGCACTGGGAGGTGTCAGAACTGTGTCAGCTCTCGACACTTTGTGTTTTGCACAGTTGTGGGTGTGCGGTACTGGGCAGGGCAGCTTCAGTTGGCCGTAACTAGGAAAGAGGCTGGTTACGGTTCCAGAGAAGCCTCGGTGGACTGGGTGTGTCTTGACATTAAAGTAATTGAGTGCCACAGTCACTGTCACCATCGTCACCATCAACAGAACATTTACTCTTCGCTAAACACTCACCCCCGACAGGACTTGCCGTGTGTTTCTTCTAGTCCTATAGGATCTAAAAGGACGGGCAAGTGGATGTTTCTCGTCTTCCCCTCCCTGGCTGCCTTCACCTCTGCCCTGCTGGGCCTCTGAGAAGAGCTTGTCCCTTTCTAATCCTTGGTGCAGACGGGCAAACGGGCAGAGAACAGCGAGACCAGGGAGCTGGAGTCAGGGCAGCAGGGTGGGCAAGTTGGTGGACGAAAGAACAGGACATGGGAGAAAGAGGAAGGAAGAGAGAGGGGGAGACGACAAGAAAGGTCTGGGACCTTGAGGAGGGGGATGGTGTGCGTTCACGTGGGCATGGTGAGCAGAGCGCGGGCTGGGGCGGTGGAGAGGAGAAGACGGTGCGCTGCGCTGCCGCAGTTTGTACGTCTCGGCCCTTTAAGTTACTCAAAGGAGACGGATTGAGTCTCAGAGTTCCTTTTTGTTAGTGTTGGCAGTTTTGCTTGGACTGTGCTTTTGAATGCAGCTCTGACAGAGTGGACCCCATGGGTCACGGTTGGTGAGGGTCACACATTAGAAGAGGCTGCAGGTGTTTTCATGCCTAATTTACAGAAGGGGAACCGCAGGCTCAGTGGGTGAAATCTTTACAGGAGGAACCAAGTCTGTCTGACTCGCATGAACCTCCCATCCCACCACAGTGTGTCGCTCCGCTCTACTCACATGGACGTGGAATATGTCCCCCCAGTACTTCCTTCATGGCACCGGGTCCCAAGACCACTTTGTAACTCTTAACTCAGAAACTGAGTGGTCAGGGAGCCTCACTTTGAGCCTCGGCAGCCGGCAGGGACCCTCACCTTCCCCTTCCTCCTTCCCTCATTCTGACTTTGGCTCAGAGATTGTGACATGTCACGCCAGCTGGCTGCTGGTGCCGTGACAGTAAAATTAGGCTGTCCCCAAGGAGCAGAGCACTTAATGAAGGAGTTCATCCAGTTAGAAAGAGTCTCCCAAGCTCGCCGGGGCTGCAGCGGGCAGATAGCTGCAGAGACGCAGATGGGAGGGGACGTTTGGCCCAGACCTCCGCCTTCCAAGGGCCTCTGTTTCCATGATGTCAGAGAGGCGGAACTAACGCTGCCTCAAATCCAGGGAGGCAGCAGCCCCTGTCCCATCCGCTCTCTGGCTTCGGACGTGGCGCCCAGGCGAAGGTGAGAATGCTCCTGTCTTATCACCAGGTGGATGCTGAGGGCAGCGTTGGGTTTCCCGGGGCCATTCTGGGCTCAGTCCCCACCTGCTCAGAGTTGTGTTCCGTAGCTGGATCAGCCCTCTCCAAGGGGGGGCCTCTTAGGATCAGCGTGAGCAGAAACAGTGCCTTCAACTCCACGAAAGCCCCTTCGTGGACCATGACGTTTCCACTCTTACTGCACTTGGATACTTGGGGAATAAGTCTGGCAGAAGCCATGATCTGAAAGCAGAATGTCTTCATGCTCTTTTTTAAGTCATTGGAAACTGTGGGAAATGACTCTTGTAGGCCTGGCTGTCTGCAAGCGCACCTGGGACTTGGGACAAAACTCGTCCTTTCTTCAGGTGTCAGTTTCCCCGTGAGGGGGGAGTGGTCCAAATCCACAGTTTCCCAGGGCCTTTTCCCCCCTGGCGCATCTGACTCTGATCATCTTGTATCTTGCCTCGCACCTTCCACGCTTGTCGTATCAGTAACATGTTTGTGTCTTTTTCTCTCTCAACCAGAAAAAGATTTACAAATATAAGAAAGTGCTGAGTAACCCCAGCCGCTGGGAAGTCGTCCTGAAAGAGATCCGGACGCTGGTGGACATGGCCCTGACCTCCCCACTGCAGGATGACTCCATCAACCAAGCCCCACTGGAAATCGTCTCGAAACTGCTCTCGGAGGTAAAGTGCCCTCCCCCTCCCGTCCCCGTCCCCACTGGAAGGTACGTGCCTTCACCTCTGCTGAGCACGGAGCCCGTATCGAGCGGCACACGCCAGCAGAGCTCCACTCGGGTTTGTGTCATGTCCCTGTCGCTGAAGGAGGTGAGCAGCTTCCCGCGCAGCGATCCGGGGGTGTGACAGGCATGGCTGTGGGGGCCATCTCAGCTTCCCCCAGCACTGGCCGAGTCAGCTGTCCGCCCCAGTCACCTCACACGGCCTACAGATATGTTTTGTTTAACTCACACGGGATTTTAAAAATCAAAAGATTTCACAAGAAAATGGGGATTTCAAGGTTCTTTTTAAAAACAATGAGAAAATCCAACCTTAATCTGTGGTTGGCACCACCTGGCACCACCCACCGGCTGTGCCCCGCTCGTTTGCTGGGTGCTGTTCTGGGTGTTCGAGTAGAGATGAGCTCCCTGCCCTCCTGGAGCTCGTGTCCCAGCAGGAGAGACGGGCGCCGAGCAACGAAACTTCATCCCGCTGTGTGTGGGTTAGGCGAGAGGCGCCGGAATCGTACCTCTTTCTGCTATTCTGAGCGCTTTACCGTTAATACTTCTCCCGTTTGTTTGCATGCTTAGCCCTCTGGGGACACTGGGGTTGATGACTCTTGATTTAAACTGTGCACAGCCGCCAGAGTGATGCTTCTGTCCCCCTCCCCTGAGAGTGGCACCCCGGTTCCTGGGTTGCTCCCAACAGACTCCCGCACAAGTGCCCTGCTGCCTGGGGTGCGGCCTGTCTCCGCAGGCCCAGGCTGGTCACTGCCCATCTGTCCAGGGACCTGGCACAGGCCCTCCATGTCTGCTGAGCAGAGAGGGTCCCTCGCCCAGAGATGAGGCGGGGTGAGAGGTAGAAAGTGGGTGGCAGTGACAGTCACAGGCACAGGGACAGAGGTCTTGTCCTCAGGTGGGAGACCATCCTAGTCCACAGAACAGTAAAAACTCAGGCTCTGAAATGAATCCCCATCAAAGTCTGGACTCCTGAGTCCAAATCCATATGCCCAACTTCAAGTGCAGGAGAAGGGGAGGACAGCTCGCCTTTAATAGGCCAGGCAGGTGCCAGGTGCCACACACATTGCATCTCTTTTAGTGCACACTCCCAGAAAGATGGGCCTTGCTGTCTTCATTCTGCAGATGAGGAAAGTGAGGCCCAGAGATACTGAGCGACCTGCCCAGTTCAAGTGGCAGGTCTGTAGTGGGCACGCCGAGCTCTTCTATTTCGAGACTGACTTGCCCAACCCCTGTTCCCACCAGGCTTGGCCACCACCACTCCCTCGCTGGGTCGGATGATGCCCAGAGTGGCAGATGTGCCTGTTGCCAGCCTCTGGCAGGACTTTTTTCCCATCTCTAATAGTTTCAGCCACATGCCCTTTGGCTTTTCACATCCCTTCTTGGGCCTTAAAGTAAAGATCCCAAAATTAGCTGACCCCCAAGGGCCAGGATGGAGGAATAAAGACAAAGAAAATGGAAGAAGTTGCCACTGCTGTGCACCTTCTGTGTGTCAGGCAGGGGTCCGTGTTATTGGTCCCATTCTACTGATGACAGCTGACATTTGGTGAAGGGCCGAGCTAGGACTCCAGCCCAGACAGACGGACCCAGCGTCCGCTCCCGTGTGGCTTGATGCCGCTCCGAGTGGCCCGGACATCTTCTTAAGCACAGATTCTGCGACAGACACTTTGAAAGGCCCTTTGACCTGCCAGATTTCCCCCAAGCACCCTGCAAGGAAAGTATTAAAATGTACCGAGGAGTAACCCGAGGTGCCGAGAGGCCGAGCGGCTTGCCCGGGGTCACTCGGGCAAGCGGTGGGCCAGGACCCAGGCCCAGGTCAGCCCAACTGCACGGCTCATGCTCCTGCACACAGGTGCAACACGAACCCAGGTTGGGGGAAACTGTTCAGTGCGTGTGTCACTGCAGAGGTGAAGAGTGTGCTGTGGAGTCAGAGGGGCCTGGTCCTGCCCTCAGCTGTGTGGCCTTGGATGAGTTGCTGGGCCTCTCCCTGCCCAGGTGTCACCTGTAAATCGGGTCTCAGACTAGCACCTGCTTCATAGAATCGAGCATGGGACACTCTAATGTGCATAAAATGCTGGCACTGCACCTGACACACGGGGCCTTTGATAAGTGGATGTGTTTCCATTGTCACGGGAGATGGCTGTGGTCTAGACCCCAGAAACACCCTCAGCCACTTGTCTGGCTGGAAAACAAACACATCCTCCAACCTGCTTGCCCTTTTTTGTTTAGAGTATTTGGGGCCAGGTTCTTCCTCTGCTCTCTGTACTCAGGTTGCTTCCAAGGCCACCTCTGGAGAGGCTCCTGGTATCACCAAACCCACCGAAGGATCTGGAGAGGGGTGGGCATGGTGGGGGAGCCGTTAAGGTGGCAAAACAGTTCTGGAAAAGAGCTGTTTATTCACCAGCAAAGCCAAGCCGGATGTCCCCAGCCTCCCAGGCCTGTGTGGAGTTGAGTGTGTGGAGTGGCCACTTAGCTCGAGATTCGAGAGCTGCCTCCCACACAGGGCTGCTGCTGAGCACTCTCCACCTGGGCTCTGAGATGGCCCCAGTGGACGGGAGTCTCCCTGCAGAATGCACAGGCTGCCTCCGTGACCAGGACAAAGAAAATGGCACCCACGGTCACCGGAGACTTTCTGGAAAGGTGCATGAGTCGGGGTGACGGTTGGGCTGGTCCCTTCGGAGTTGCCCCTGGCAGCCTGAAACATGGAACTGCCCCCTTGATGGGTTAAGCTGTAGCTCAGTGGTTGGAAATACAGGCTTTGGAGTCAGGACAGAGATGGGGTCAAGTCCCCAGCCCACCACCTGTTATCTGTGCACCGGGAGTGACTGTGTCCAGCAGTCTCTGCAAGCTCGTCATCAGTGGAACGGTAGGAGAACCTGTCATGGTAAAGAGAAATCCGTGGAATGAGCGTAGCAAAGCTTGTACCCGGTGCCTGAGGCACAGTGAACTAATTGTCAGGCATCAGGAGAGAGCAGGGCTGGGCTTTCATCTTCCCCGGGCTGAATAGTGACTGACACTTAATAATCCATCATAAACAGGCTGCTCAAACGCTACTAAAGTCCACAAAAGGGAAAAAGGTTTCTGACCACGGGTCAGTCCCCACCCAGATCAGGTGTCTCATGAGGACCTGTGGAGGCTCGTGTTGTTCAGACGCTGACCCGGTTCCATGGCCTCCCCCAGGCCGCAGGCACCAGCTTAGTGGGCAAAGCAAACTCACGGCTCACGGGCTTTTCTTTAGCCTCAGCTGCTGTAAATGCATGAGATACCCCCACCCCCCTTAAACCTGCTCAGGTGGTGGGAGCCGGGGGCCCTTTCCAGAACACTAGAACGGTCGATCTTGCCAGCGCTGTTCAAAAGAGGAGTCGCTGTACAAGCAGCAAACGTGGCTCTGTGAGGAAATTCGAACTGATGCTGGCGAAGCCTGTGTCTACCCAGACGCACGACGGCACACCACAGCACCGGCAAGAAAGACACGCTGGCCGTTTTGAGTTCCCGCGATTCCTCCCCCACCTCGTTCACATACTCGCAGGATAGTGGCGCCGGTTGAGTATCCCTAACCCAGAAATCCAAAATGCGCCAAAATCCAAAACATTTTTAGACACCAACATGACTTTCAAAGGAAATTCTCATTGGAGTGTTTTGGATTTTGGATTTGCTGGTTAGGAATGTTCATCTAGTAAGTATAATGCAAATATTCTAAAATGTAAAAAAAGAAAATCCAAATTCTGAAATACTTCCAGTCCCAAGCATTTTGGATAAGGGATATTCGATCTGTAATAGGTACCAATTATTTAGGAAAATTCTAGATTGGAGGGGGGGGGAAACCTCCAAAATTTCAGCAGGTTTAATCTATTCAACTAATTTTGTTTTTGTAAGTCAATTGCTAGAATTTGAATTTAACTAAAACCTCTTGGGCTCACTCGTGGAACACCAGTGTTCCTTGGGAACCTAGTTTGGGAACCACTGAAACAATGTACATGTTACTCCTAAAGGCTGCCTGGCACAGAGTTGAGACTCATCAAAGGTCTGCTTCTTTACATGTATTACGAACTTGCCTTCTGGCTTCTAAGCAGTATTGCTTTGACCGGGCCAAATCCTCTCACAGCCACCTGCTGAGAGTCACCGGGTCCCCGTTTATTGAAACAGAAACTGAGTGTCACCGTGTCACCGAGATGTAACTCACCCAAGGCCACACGACTCGCAAGCAGTGAGATGGGGACAAGGAACTCAGTTCTTCATCCCTCCCCAAAGCTGTGCTTTTCCCCACTTCCCAACCTTGCTTTTGAGGGTGTTTTGATCTGTTCAATTAGGAAAAAGTGACAACCACACTTGGTCTGAGAGGCTGAAAATGTTTGGAAACTGTGTGGCCCTTGAGATCCAAATGTTCCTCATTCTTAATGCTGTTTTTTGTTTTGTTTTGTTTCCCTCCTGCTTTCTCCGTTCTGCCCTTCAGAACACAAACTTGACTACCCAGGAGCACGAAAACATCATTGTGGTAAGTTCCTCTCGGTCCCTGCCCGTCCACCCCGTCCACCCCGCCCTGCTCCTGGAGCCCACCACCCTCGCTCGGCCTGAGTCCGTTGCGGACGCGCCATCGTCACCCCCAGCTCCCGTTCTTGCTCAGTTCCGCCTTTTCCATCCAACCAGGCAGGTCTCCCTCCTGCCTTTGCAAGTTTGCGAGCCCCCCCGACGGAGGCTGTAATTGTCAGTCTTTGAGGTTTGCAGCAAACGTGTCCTACTCGCCGCCTCCGTCCTGAGTCTGCCGCAGGGAGCCGACGGCAGGAGATGGCAGAGGCCGTGCAGTTTGTTCAGAGACGTGTCCCTATTAACTGCACGGTAATCGTTCTCCTTCTTGCCCCAGGACATGTCTCCTAATGAATCCACAAATAGAACCTGGATTTCATTCCCTCTGATACATAAAGTGAGACGATATTTTCTGGGACTCAACAATGATGTAAGCGTCTTTGGGGTGAAATATCTTCCCGGGTGATTTTAAGCTATTGAACCTGACTCTCACTAGGGAGAAGAAAGAAATGAAATGGCACCTACTGGGTGCTAAGCACGGCACTGTGCACTGGAATCCACAGGTGACTGGGTCAGCTTCTGTCCCCAGGGAGTTCATCCTGTACTGTAGGAAGACATATGTGAGCACCGCAAACACAGAGGCATGTGGTGCAGAGGGTGATACTCTCACCTGGGAAAGGGGCTGGAAAGCTTCCCGAAGGAGTGATATCTGGGCTGGGTTTTGAAGGATCGATAGGAGTTTGCCAGGTGGCAAAACAGGGTGAAGGCATCCTGGAGAGAGGAATCAAAATACGCAAGGGCACAGGGATTTAAAGCAATGGGATGTGTTCTGGAAGGGTCAGCATTGCTGGGGCATAAAGCGTAAGGAAGTGGGAAGCAGGGAGATGGAGCTTGAAATGGAAGCAAGAGGCAGAGCCTTGTGTGCCCAAGGAGAAGAACTTAGAACCAACCTGCCCAGGAGTTAGGGCTGCAACCTACCGAACAGGAGCCACACCCAGTCACCATGCCCATAGGAAAGCCCCGCCAGGTGCTGTGTGCACGACAGTAGCTGAGCCCAGGCCTCTTGTGCAGAGTGAAGCAGCAGCTTCTGCCTTCACTCCCAGCTCGTGTCTGGCACATGGTAGGTGCTCGGTGTGTGTTTGCTAAAATCATAGAGGTTTCTTCCATGTTCCACCCTGGTCATCCATTGCCTTCTCCTGCCACAGCGGGAGGACAGGTCAACCCGGGCACCCCCAATCACCCATAGCACCTTTTTCTGGCATAATATTAATCAATCAATTCATTCAACAAACATTTGTTGAGCATATGAGTGTGAGTGAGTGTGTGCCAGGCACTGTCTGTGTCCCGCAGACAAGACAGAGAGCAAGGTACGAGCCCTGCCACTGAGGGTTTACTGTGTGTTGGGAGAACCAGGCAGCTCAATCAAAAATATGGCAAAGGGCTGAGGCTTGTTCTGGGTGTTAGAGGAGCCTAGAGGGGAGACACTGAACCTCCTCTGTCAGGGAGGATGTTGGGAGGAAGACGACAGGAGGAGGTGACCAAGCTGAGCCTGTAAGGATGGATAGGAGAATGTCAGGTTAATGGATCAAGCAGGGAAAGGTGGTCCAGGCAGGGCACCAGCGTGTGCAAAGGCAAAGTGGTAAGACTGGCTGGCATAGAACCAGGAGGAAACATGAGTGCCCAGGAAGGAGGCGGTGCCCCCTTGCCCTGCCGGCGACAGCTGTGGGTCCCACCAGGGCCAGGGCTTCACTTTCAGGACAAGCCTGGGAAAGAAATTTCGATCTGAGAAATCCAGACTGCGTCTGTCCAGCTAATTTGGCTGGGCTGAACCCTTAATTGGGGAGGGCTGAGCGTCCCTGCTAAGTGGGGACGCCTGAGAATGTGGAGGAATTTGATCTGAGGGTCTGACCCCCAGCCCTTCCTCCATTTCACAGCCTCCGGTTCGATACTCGTGTTCCTATCGCTGCTGTCGTCGCTGGGGAGCCTTCCGGAGCCTCCTTTCATTCCAACGCTTACATCCTCTTTGCTCTATTGGCAATTAGTCTTCTCCCGATGGGGCTTGGTATTATGTGCTGATTTTTCTACCATAGCTTGAGTAGAAAGTGGTCACTCCACTGGCCAGGAAGCAGTAACCGTCGGTGGTAGCAGCTGGGGTGTCACTGAATGGGCTTGGACCGGAGTCCAAACCCCATTGGTGGCTTTGCTCCCTGTGGGGGTGCTCAGCATGGTGGCCCAGAATGTGTGCATAGAGCTGAATGTGGGTTCAAGTTCAGACCTGGGCCCACCCCATAATAGCTGTGACCTTGGGCAAGTAACAGAACTTGTGATATTATTTAATTTTATTTAAAATGGCTTTAATTTTGCATGTTTCATGAGTATATTTTCATTGTAAAATAAAGGATTTCACCTGATTCCGGCACCCTCTTTGGAGACATCCCCCATTACCAACCACATAGACAGATGTGGTTGTGGTTTTATTTTTTAGTTTTAACATTAATGATGTAATATTGTTCTGCATTTGTCTTTTCACTTGACAGTATGTCTTGGATTTTCTTCCAAGTCATTTCGTTTTTAGTTTTTATTTTTTTGGAGATGAGGTCTCACTCTATTGCCCAGGCTGGAGTGCAGTGGCGTGATCACAGCTCACTGCAACCTCAACCTCCTGGCCTCAAGCAATGCTCCCGCCTCGGCCTCCCAAAGTGCTGGGAGTATAAGCCCAGGGTACATCTACCCCAGGGTTTCTCACCCTTGGAACTAGCGACATTTAGGGAGGGATAATTCTTTGTTTTCGAGGCTGTTCTGTGCATTGTCAGATGTTTAGAAGCATCTCTGGCCTCAGCTCACTAGATGCCCATAACACACCCTTGTTGAAACAAAGATGTCTCCAGACATGTCAGATATCTCCCGCGGTGCAAAATCCCTCCCAGTTAAGAACCACCGTTCTACCCTCATTCTTCCTAAGTGGCTCTAGAATAGTTTTATTTAACCAGATGATCATTCTGATTGTTTCCAGATAATTTAATGCTCCAAACCTCAGTCTCCTCATCTGTGAAATGGGTATAACAACAGTACCTTTCTTACCAGGCTGATCAGAAGGTTACATGAGCTGATGCACCTAACATGCCAAGCAGAGGGCCAGGCTCTTAGAAAGATTCCACAAAATTTTGAGCTTTTTTTTTTTTTATTAATTGTACATTTAAAAATTATCATCACTCTGTGACCAGGGCAGGCCTGGTAGCCTCCCTGACCCTCTGTCTCTTCATCTGTACAAATGGAAATTACCACTTGACCTCACAGGGTTGTCATGAGGGTCAAATGAGGTAACAGCCATGGGAATGCCAAGCCCATGCCTGACACCCACTATAGGCGCTTCATTAGTTCCCACCCCTGTATCCCTTGACTCATTCCCATAAAAAGGAGAGCCCAGTGTGTAGGGGATTGAAGGGACTCAACCCAGGGGGACCGCACCCTGCCCAAGGTCCTCCCCCCGCCCCCAGCTGCTCCCAGAGCTCGGTCTGCATAGGGGAGCCGGCCTGCCTGGCCAGTGACTCATAGGCGGGAGGGGGCCACCCTGACCCGCTGCCGCTGCCGCGGGCTGACCTCTTCCTGTGTTTACAGGCTGGCCGTACCAGGTTCCTGGCCCCTGAGAGGAGGGTGGCTGGCACGTGGGGAGAAGAGCGGGAGGGCAAGGAAGAGCGAACCCCTCCCGTGGGCCTGGTGCTGAGCTTCTGGGTATGAGCGTGCAAAGCCGCACCTCGAGCCTGGCTTCCTTTTCGGTGTTTTGCTTTCTTTCATTACCCAATTTCCCCTTAACTGTAGTCCTTGCCACCAGGCAGGTCGTTTGTTTCCTGCTTGTGTGGAGAGCTGGGGCCACGCAGTAGAGAATACGAGTAATAGCTCAGGCTCGAGTCACGGACGTGGGTTCAGATTCTGGCTCCACCACTTTCTAACTCTGCAACCTCGAGCAGCTGACTTAACCTCTCTGACCCTTGGTTTCCCCATCTAAAGGGGCAACACTAATGCCCGCCCCCGAGCAAGTAGTGAAGATTGTCACATAGTGCAGTTGGCACAGAGCTGGACACATGGAGTGCAGGTGCCACTGTCATACAGACGGTCCCCCCTTTACAGTGGTGCAAAAGCAATACGCGTGCAGCAGAAACTGCGCTTCGAGTTTTGATATTTTCCCGTGCTGTTGACACGCAGCACGATGCTCTCTCACGATGCTGGGCAGCGGCAGCCAGCCGCGGCGCCCAGTCGGCCATGCTGTCACGGGGGTCAGCGACTGGCCCTGGGCAGTGTGCTGTGCTGCCAGGCGACTCTGCCCAGCTCTTGGCTCATGTGAGCGTCTGAGCACATTCAGGGTAGGCCAGGGCAAGCTCTGGTGTTCGGTAGGTTGGGGGTAGTAAATGCATCTCTGATTACGATATTTTCCACCTATGCTGGGTTTATGAGGATGTAACCGCATCGTAAGTCAAGGAGCATCGTATTATTGTCATCTGTATAGTCATTGGTCCCTGCGGCTGCGGGGGCTGGGAGAGGACGGTGGGCTCACCCTTTGCAGAAGGCCAGGCGGCCGCGTGACACAGTCAGAGGCTCACGCCGTGCCCCCCCACGCCCCACCTGCACTGTCCAGCAGAAATAATGACAGCAGCGTCATTTCTATGTCTGCACCATCCGGTTTGGTAGCCACTAGCTCCGTGTGACTGTTGGGCATTTGAAATGCGGTTAGTACCAGTAAAGAACTGTATTTTTAATTTTAACTTACTTAAAATCATGTGTTTCGTGTCAGTTACAATTCACGCAGTCACCTGTGGCTGGTGGCCACCGTACTGGACAGTGCAGGCCGGGGCAGGGGTGGCCTGGGCCTGTCCCCAGCTCTGCGTCCGCCCTCCCGCTGGCGCTGGGAGGCAGCAGCCTCACTGCAGATGACTTTGTTTTCACAGAGGTGCGGCCACTTAAGTAACTTAGCGACTGATGTCACCTCTCATGGGTGTCCAGTTACGCTTTCCTTTGCAGAAGCGTTCCGGGAGCGACAGAAGGCCTGACGAGGCTTGGGAGGAAATGAATTCAAGGAGTGTTTGATGTTCTCGCTTCCTTAACATAAAGCAAAGTGTGTCCGGAGACATTTTTGATTGTCCCAACTGGGAAAGGGGGTGCTCCTGGCATCCCGTGAGTCGAGGCCAGGGCTGCTGTCCACACCCTGCCCTGTGCAGGCCACCCCCACCCCCCATGCCATCCCCAGGAAGGCCGAGAAACCAGCCGAGTCCCTCCCAGGACTCTCAGGGCCCCACTGTGCAGATGAGGGGGCCGAGGGTAAGAGAGGAGAAGTAACGTGGTCTGACAGCCACACGGCTGGGACGTGGCAGAGTCAGCATCTGCGCTGGGGGCTCTGCCCCAGCCTGCACTCGTCACCCGGTGTCCCGCCTCCTAGTCAGGGGGACACGGGTGGACGTCAGCAAGTCTTGAAACCCCTAAAAGCATACACGTCTTTGTGGGTGCATGTTTTTTATATTTTTCTGGGGGACAGTTCAGAGCTTTTACCAGCTTCTCAGTGGGAGCCACCCCCCACCCCCGCCACCTTGCCGCCAAAAACAAAGTTCAGGCTCCCTGGCCGACAACTTAAACAGAGGGCCTTTCCTGCCCGAATGGTGGCAGGGAGGGAGGCTGTGTTTGCCATCGTGAGTCACCCTTTTCTGTGGAGCCCCCACCCGGCCCCATCGAGATTCCTGCGGAGATGCGACCGGTCACTTGTTTCTTGTCTTGCAGGCGATCGCTCCTTTGCTGGAAAACAACCATCCGCCGCCAGACCTCTGTGAATTCTTTTGCAAGGTACGGGCGTGGCGGCTTAAGCGGGGCGGTGTTTTCGGGAAGTAACCTCCCTCTGTGTGTGCATGGTGGGGAGGGGGTGGCTTTGCACAGAAAGGCTGAAAACCCAGGCCCCACCGATTTGTCGCAGGGTCCCGGACACAGGCAGAGGGTGTGCCAGGCACTGTTCTCAGGTCGCAGCACCCCTCTGCCGGACAGGCGGTGAGTGAGAGCCCGGGTCCCAACCCGGGGCGGGGACGGGCATCTGGCTTTTGTCTGGAGGAACTTCAGGGCTCTTTTGGGGGACAGTGTGTGGCAGATTTCCAAGCTCTGGGGTCTGAGCTGGATTATTACTAGACGAGGCTCCTCCGAGCACCGGCTGGCCCACGGTGGGGCGGCTGTGGGCTTCTCCTGAGCAGGGCAGCAGCAGGGTGCGCCGGGTTAGCGTGGAGGAGCCGCAGCGCCAGCCTCCCAGCGGGGTTCATGCAGGACATGCCGGGGCACGTCAGGGGCCAGGCATCCCCCATTCCTAGAGCGCATCTCAGCCGCCCGCATCTGGACCAGCACCTAGTCTGAGCCCCCCAGTGCTCCCGTCTTCCTCCTGCAGACCCCCCAGCCGCCCTCGCTCCCGCCCAGCTCCCCCTGCCCACCCCCTTCCACGGCCACACGCTGTCCCTCGGGGAGGCGCGGGCTGCGTGGAAAGTGAGCACCAGAGGAGAGGGGACTTGACCCGCCTGCCCCCGTCCAGGGGTCCTCTGTGTGTCAGGAGACAGGTGCTCAGAGTCAGGGAGTCAGGACTGTGTTGTCCCCTTTGACCCACACACCTGCTGCCTGAAGTGCCCAGGGTGCATTTCAGGGCCCGGAACACTCCGCCATTGCGAACATGGGCGTGCGCGCAGTGTGTGCCGTCTGGTCCCGGGGGGAGTGCCCACGAGTACGCAGCTCATTAGGGCACAAGCGGGCACCTCTGTGCCCCCAGAGCTCATGGGTGTCATGCCCCCGGCAGAGTGGATCAGATAGCTGGGGGCATGGGCTCCTGAGAGGAGGTGTCACAGCCAGTCACCTCCTTTCTTGATGTTGTCTCCAGATTCATCCACATCTGCTCCTCGTTCTCATCCCAGGCTTTTGGTTTCTCTCACACCTCCTGGTTTTCAAGCTTTTGTTCTAGAACGGTGGACTTGGTTCACAGTAAATCTTACCTGAGGGTTCCTCAGGTAAGATTGGAAACGAATGAACTAGAAGAAACAGATAAACTAGAAGAAACTATCATTGTTGGCATCCCCTGCTACAGTCCAGCGTAGGTGTTAGAGGGAGGAGGGTCCCAGCCCTGGGGACACCAGTCCTCAGGCCGCTTTCCCTCTGGGGGTGGGGCCCAGCAAGGAGAGCATGAGGGGACAAAGTCTCTCCCCTAAACACGTCAGGCAGCCTCTCCTGCCAGACTTTGAGGCTGGAACCCCCAAATCTAAGGGAAGTTTATTCATCTTGATTTCCCAGGAAAGCCCTGATTTCAAGCATCCCAGGTTCGCTGTCCTCATCCAGGCCTTGGAAACTGCTCCCACGGGGCCAGGCAGGCTATGAGAGGGTGGGACAGCAGGGGCTGGTGGCCTTCCCTGCTGGGCCCGAGGCCTTCAGTTCCCGTGGGAAAAGCAAACGCCGTGCTGGTGAGGAACATGCATCTGGAGCCGGATTCGGCAGCAGATGCTGCCCGATTATTAAAGCCAACAGTCGAAAAACCACAGAATTTTCAACATCCTGGTGTCCAGATGCTAAAACCTTCGTATCCTCGTGCCCAATTTTCAAGACCTTTCAGAGGCCCGCTGCGTCTTAGTCTACAAGAGCCTTACTGTGTATTAACTGAGGAGCGTGTCAGGACGGACTCCTGTCCGTGCCATCTGCGACAGTCTCAGACTCTAACACAGTGGCTGCCACACTAGAAAAAAAGCTTTTCCCTGGGGCCACGGTATTTTGTTATGAAAATAGATAAAAACTTTGAAAACAAAGAGATCCTTTCAAATTTAGTGAAAAATTTGTTATTTTTTATTGTTTTCTGTGCATGAGTTACGTGCAACTTGACAAATAGATCACGTGGCTCAAGGTAAAGAGACGTGTGAGTTACACATGCTTCATGAGGCCCCGGGCTGAAGCTAGCGTGAGTTAAATACACATGGCAGTCAGTGTGTTCAGATCAAAACAAAAAGCAAACCAAAGATCCCATCCTGTGCACTTGTGTTCCTCCAAAAAAAGAAAAGAAAAATGAAAAAAAGCTGTGGCATTCCTTGGTATTTACCCAAATGTGTGAAACACTTCTGTCCACACAGAAACCTGCACATAGATGTGCATAGCAGATTTACCCGTAATTGCCAACACTTGGAAGCAACCACGATGTCCTTCAGTAGGTGAATGGATAAATTGCGGAATATTATTCAGCACTAAAAAGAAGTGAGCTATCAAGCCATGCTATCAAGCCATGAAAAGACAGGAGGAGGAACCTTAAATGCATGTTACTGAGTGAGAGAAGCCAGTCTGAAAAGGCTACAGACTGTACGATTCCAACTCTCTGGCATTCAGGGAAAGGCAAAACTGTGAAGACGGGGGAAAGATCCGTGTTGAGGGATGGGGACACAGAGGGTTTTTAGGGCAGTGAAATGAATGCGCACGACACTACAGTGGTGGACACATGTTGTTACCCACTTGTGTAAACCATGGAATGTATGACACCAAGAGTGAACCCTAATGTAAACTGTGGGCTCTCGATAATGATGTGTCACCGTAGCTTTATCCATTGTAACAGATGTACCAGGAGGTGCAGGATGTTGATAGTGGGGGAGGCTGTGCCTGTTGGGGAGGGAGGGGAAATCTCCCTTCCTCTCAATTCTGCTGTGAACCTAAAAGTGCGCCCTCCCCCCCAAAATTTGTCTTTTTTTAAAAAAAACGCTATGCAACAATATTCAGCAAGGGAACCCCTGCACCCACAGCAGGGCTCACTGTCCCCAGCTCTGCTAAAAGCCGCAGGCTGTGGCCAGGACATTCACACGCCCGTGGTGACCGTGCCCCCTTTCTCCCCAGCACTGCAGAGAGCGGCCCCGGTCCATGGTGGTCATCGAGGTGTTCACCCCCGTGGTCCAGAGAATCCTCAAGCATAACATGGTGAGTCCCGCGAGGCCCCGGCCCTCCCGGCCTTTGCCGTTTGCACGGAGTGGGGAGTGGGGTTGGCCCAGCCTGACACCGGGTGCTGGGCCGAGACTCCGGCTGGGAGTCTGGAGGGGTCATGCAGCCTGTCCTTAATTATGCTTTTGCCATTAAGGCAACAGGAAGAGTCTTTTCACAGTACGTAAGAATAACAAACCGCTGGGGAGGGGGAGAGGAGGTAAGTCTGCCAGGCAGAAGGTCCCAACTCCATCCTCAGGGACCTGGGCCGTGACTTCTCACTCCGGAAGAGGGGGCTGTGCACAGTGGCGTCCTTCCAGAGAGTGTGGAAAGGGCAGAAAGAGTGGCTTTGCAGGCACGACCTCAGCCAGGTGATGAAGGTCGGCGTCAACAGTGATGAGCCACTTCCATGGCCTGTGCCCCGATAGGGTGTGATGCAAATGGCACTGACCTCTGGGGTCTTCCTCCCAAGTAGCCCATAACCCCATCTAATCACGAGAACAACATCAGGCAGATCCCAGTTGAGGGACAATCTACAAAATACCGGAGCAGTCCTGCCCCCAACCGTCAAGGTCATCAAAAACAAGGAGAGTCTGAGAAACTGTCACAACCCAGAGGAGCCTAAGGAGATGTGACAACTGAGTGTCACGTGGGATCCTGGAGGGGATCCCTGAACAGGAAGAGAATATTGGGGGGAAACTCAGGCAATCTGGGTAAAGTGTGGCCTTCAGTTAATTTTTGAAAAATACTGAGGCAGGATTTAATTGCACACCTTCACTGGCCTGGGCACTTAGAATCCATCTGGCCCCTTTGTGTTCTCTCATCCCTTCAACGAGAGTAGGAAATATTATTTTCCCCATAATACATGTGGGGAAACTGAGGCTTAGCAAGGTCTACTAAGTGGCCACAGAGGCCACAGCTAGGAATGACAGTAATGACCATCTATTCCCAGATATCTATTGAGCACCTTCGTGGAGACAAGTGTGTGATGCTCTTTCAGTGTGATATGTCACTAACCCTCATGCCATTCCTGTGACATCCTGTGCGCAGGAGGAATCTGGGACCCAGAAGAGCTGGACAGGCTACTCGGGGTCTGGTGAGCAGCTGCGAGTGCTTCTGAGGGGCGCTAAGGAGCAGGCAGTGTGAGGCCGGGGCCCCTTCCCACCCACACGTTGTACTGAGCCAGCCACCAACTTGGCATGTGAAAATGACTCTGGAAAAGGGTAACCTGGAAGCCATTTCGTTTGTGACATAGCTTTCCTGTTTTCACAACATGCCGCTAAAAGAATCATATCACCTACGTCCCCTTCACCAATCAGGAATGGAAATGTGTGACACATGCCCTCCTCTCCCTAGCCCATACTCACAGCAGACATCATTAATCAATTACAGCACTGTTCCTGCCTTGTCAGAGATAGTTTCAGACTCTTTCCCTGCACAGCATTCCAGGCCGCCACTACCAACTGAAACATGTTGGTACCATAATGAATTCTATCTACCATTCCCTGCTCTAAGCAATTGCAAACTGTAATTGAATTGTTGCTGATTTCTGAGATCCTCCTAGATTTGGGGTAAATTCATTTCTTGTTTTCAGAACACAGCAGAGAGGGACATCTGGTGAGATCTGTCTCCAAGATAACAATGAAACTCCCCAGCGGGAAAATTTCTGCCTTAATTTGGGCTCTAATAGTTTCAAGGAGGGACACTTTCTGGCTTTGGCCAGCAGGGAGGAAAGGGTCTCTGCTTGTTAACTTTAAAATTACTTGTGGGGCCGGGCGTGGTGGCTCACGCCTGTAATCCTAGCACTTTGGGAGGCCGAGGTAGAAGGATCATTACAGACCTGGAGATTAAGACCAGCCTGAGCAACATAGCTAGACCCCATCCCTCCAAAAAATAGAAAAATGAGCTGGGTGTGATGACATGCACCTGTAGTCCCAGCTACTCGGGAGGCCAAAGCAGGAGGATTGCTTGAGCCCAGGAGTTTGAGGTTGCAGTGAGCTGTGATGATGCCACTGCACTCCAGTCTGGTCAATAGAGCGAGACCCTGTCTCAAAATATATCAGTAAATAAAATAAAATTACTGTGTGTGTAGCGTATAGTGAGGGCCATGCTTTTTTGGAGTTGAGAGCAAAGGTTCCGGAGTTTTTCTCGCAAAGGATCTTAACTCATCAATGACAAAGCCACACCCTCGGGACATACTTTGGGTGTTGGGGGGTGGATTCCTCTTGAGACACATAATATTTTTGCATATTCCATGGTAGTCAATAAACTGTTTCATAAGGGTTCTTTGGGGACATCTGACTGCAAAGGGAAAAAAGTCAAAATTCAGACAGTCTCCCAGGGGTTAACCGTATAGGGTCTCCCTTGAATTTGGTTAGTTTTACGGGCCTGGAGTGTTGACCATGTAATAATTTTCTGTATATAAATCAGAACAGCTGCAGGGAAAACCCAGCATTTATAGTATCTTTGGTGGTCTGGCAGAGATCAGGGCCTCTCAGTCATGAATCCGTACTTTCCCAGGCGTCTGGGGCTGCTGTAAAGCATTGACATCCCACTTTGCTCTTGGCGTCTACTAATTACACACTACGAACGGTGTCGGAAGAGAACTGCAGACAGGACTGGGGAGGATTAGCTCCTTTTGTGGAAGAGCAGACTGTGTTAAGCAGTGATTATGGCTATGCCAGGCACGAGAAGACAGGATCTCACAGAATCCTAACGACACAGGCGGTGAGCACGGGAGAGCTTTGACGTTCGCTGGTTTGACACTCCCTAGTGCTCAGTGATTGGCCGCGGGCTGGATGCTCCATTTTGGAGCTAGAGCTGTCGGCTGGTGCGGGGAGTCACGTCACTGCCTGGTGAGTGTGCCTAGCCTGCCGCCAGCCATGTGCCTGTTAGAGTAGCATGAACGGCGACGTCTCTGCACCCCAAATGCAGTGTTTCTCGCTAAGGAGTCACTTGAACATCTGGGAAGTAGGGGAACCATATGCCACAGTGGTGTTCTGGAATTTGGGGGCTTCCCCTCTTCTGAGTGTATCTCTTGTAAATATATCATATGCCCCATTTCATGGATGAGCAAAGGGAAGCTTAGACAGTCTCAAAGAGTGTTCCTTGCTAGATCAAAATAAAAATCAGACACAAGAGGAAGCAGTCCTTTAGTACGTTCTTCTGAAGAGTCAATCCAAACAATTCATTGAACCGTATCCTCAAGAATGACCATGTATCTCTGCCCACATGCCATTCATTGGTGTGTTCTTGTTGTGGCAAAGGAGGCAAGAAGATGTGGCTGTGGATCCTAGTGGACCACTGGGTAATCTAACCTCTGACTTTCCAAGGGGAGCATATTTGACTGTTCCAAACAGGCAAAATGTCTCTCACCCGCACGTCAGAGGCCACCAGAGCTCGCTGTAAATATTTATTTCCAAGGAAAGAACCTTGACTCTCCAGAAATCTAATAGCAAAAGCAATGATGGTTACCTTTAACAGGGTCCCGTTGACGCAGTTTTCGTAGAATCATAAAACCCTAGAGGTGGAAGGGGGCCAGAGATCAGTTCTTTCAACCCTCATTCCACAGTGGGGACAATGAGACCCAGAAGGCATGTGGCGGCCCAAGGCCACACAACTGTCCTGTCACCCTTTCCCAGGAGACTAGGAGATGCTGGGCGTCTTCCTTAATTTGGAAGTGAGATAAGGCAGCCTCTCTGAGTCCCTTCATACGGGGCCTCATCGTCTAGCCTGGTAGATGCTCTGTGTGCAATGCGTGTGCAATGCGTGTGCACGTGTCCCTCTGAGCCCTCCCTGTGGGTTCTCCCTCCCTCCTGTGGACAGGAACAGTCCCGGGAGGGAATGTGAGCGGGTGCCCTCCTTCCGTGGGCTCGAGGCCCTGATGCAGCCCCTCTGACTCCGGGCGAGGCAGCCCCAGGCGGCTCTAGACACCCCCCTGGGCGCTGGCACGAGGCCCGCTAGAAACACACTCTGCCCAGAGCTCTCAGGCAGGGCATGAGCGGGACCTGGAGGGAAGCCGCCTCCGTTTCTATTTTACGGCTAAGAGGCCTGTTTCAGGCTGCTGTTTTCTAGTGGGTTCCACCGGGGGAGGGACAGAAGGATGAGCTTGGAGAAACAGGCCCCCTCCCTGGTCTTGCCGGTCAGCCACGTCGTTTTCCAGAGAGCCGGGCACGACCACGCGGTGCCTGCCCCTGTGGTCAGGGGGCAGCACACGGGTCTGGTCCCCGGCACCTCCCTGCCCCTCTGCACGGCGGTGGGAGGGAGCGCGGGCGCCGGCTGGCAGGGCTCCTTCCGGTACCTTCCTTTCCACCTCGTACTCCAGCTCTCTGGGGCCCACCCTGCTGATGTGACACGGTTGGGGAAGCCGAGGAAACATCAGTCTCCAATTATGTCACACAGCTGGAGCAGGCAGGGGTCCCTTTGTCTTCCTCAGTGCCCCTTAATTAAGCCTCAGCCCATTCGCTGGGCTCAGCCGGCCTGGAGGATGGAGACGGAGCCGGGAGCATCACCTTTTCCTAACGTGGCCTAGATCATTCTCCCCAGAGTGAGCTCCCTCGGGCTGAAGCTGCCTGCTCCCCGCGTCCTGCCTTCAGATGACGGTCACATGCACCTGGTCACACGGCCCACCCTCCCCTCCGCACCACTAATGCTGAGCGCATGCAGGCCCTTCCCATGCCCATTGTACACACGCACACCGCCTTCCACGCTGCACCTCTCATACATGCACACACACGCACACCGCCTTCCACGCTGCACCTCTCATACATGCACGCACACACACACACGCGCGCACACTGCCTTCCACGCTGCACCTCTCATACATGCACACACACACACACGCACACTGCCTTCCACGCTGCACCTCTCATACATGCACACACACACACACGCACACTGCCTTCCACGCTGCACCTCTCATACATGCACACACACACACGCGCACACCGCCTTCCACGCTGCACCTCTCATACATGCACGCACACACACACGCGCACACCGCCTTCCACGCTGCACCTCTCATACATGCACGCACACACACACACGCACACCGCCTTCCACGCTGCACCTCTCATACATGCACACACACACACGCGCGCACACCGCCTTCCACGCTGCACCTCTCATACATGCACACACACACACACACCGACTTCCACGCTGCACCTCTCATACATGCACACACACACGCACACCGACTTCCACGCTGCACCTCTCACAAGCGCACACACACACGCACACACACACCGCCTTCCATGCTGTACCTCTCATACATGCACACACACACACGCACACCGCCTTCCATGCTGCACCTCTCATACATGCACACACACACACACACGCACACCGCCTTCCATGCTGTACCTCTCATACATGCACACACACACACGCACACCGCCTTCCATGCTGCACCTCTCATACATGCACACACACACACGCACACACACCGCCTTCCATGCTGCACCTCTCATACATGCACACACACACACGCGCACACCGCCTTCCATGCTGCACCTCTCATACATGCACACACACACACACACGCACACCACCTTCCACGCTGCACCTCTCATACATGCACACACACACACGCGCACACCGCCTTCCATGCTGCACCTCTCATACATGCACACACACACACACGCACACCGCCTTCCATGCTGCACCTCTCATACATGCACACACACACACACACGCACACTGCCTTCCACGCTGCACCTCTCATACATGCACACACACACACACACGCACACCGCCTTCCATGCTGCACCTCTCATACATGCACGCACACACACACACGCACACTGCCTTCCACGCTGCACCTCTCATACATGCACACACACACACGCGCGCACACCGCCTTCCACGCTGCACCTCTCATACATGCACACACACACACGCACACCGCCTTCCACACTGCACCTCTCATACATGCACACACACACACATGCACACTGACTTCCATGCTGCACCTCTCATACATGCACACACACACACACACACACACACACCGACTTCCATGCTGCACCTCTCGTACATGCACACACACACACACACACGCACACCGCCTTCCACGCTGCACCTCTCACACGCACACACACACACACACACGCACACACACCGCCTTCCACGCTGCACCTCTCATACACGCGCACACAAACACGCCACCTTCCACACTGCACCTCTCATACACACACAGACACACGCACACCGACTTCCACACTGCACCTCTCACACACACACACACACACACACATGCCACCTTCCACGCTGCACCTCTCACAAGCGCACACACACACGCACACACACCGCCTTCCACACTGCACCTCTCATACACGCACACACACACACACACGCCACCTTCCATGCTGCATGTCGCTCCCACGCGCACCCCTACTCGTCCATCTTTCTCACCTGCCCTTTGTCCCGCATGTGCCTTTTTCTACAGCATAGAGCACGTGGTCATCAGACACCCTGTGAGTTCAGTTCTGCAGCCGGCTCGGCTGGGGCCAGCCCAGAGCAGGAGGAAGCCCCTGAGGGTCTGAGCCTGGGCACCACCCCCACCCTGGGGCTGTCACTCCTTCTCTCGGGAAAGGAGCAGGCGCCTCTTCACCAAGCACAGTGGTTTGAGAACACAGGGGACCGTGTTTGTCCAGCAACACCTGTGTCCACCCCCACCCCCAGGAAGCCCCAGAGCCGCTCCCCCAGAGTGATGACCCTGTAGCCGAGACCTCCTGACTTTGCGGTGCAAATGGCTTCGGGTACTGGCTCACAGAAAGCAGGGGCCCCAGAAACTCTCCTGCGGCTATAGAAGTTTCTAGCTTCCCCAAGGCTTGTGAGAGGCTGGGCTGGCCACGTGCAGCCCATCGTGGTCCTGCAGGTGAGTCGAGCTTGGCTGTGTCCGAGCGTGTCTCTCTGGCACCCTTTCCTTCACCCCCCAGGAGAGCAGGTGGAGGCTGTGCCGGTGGACTGGCCGTGGGCCTCCCGCACCACGACACTTCCTGGTCCCCGAGGGCAGCCATTAAGGTTGTAAGCCAGGGTGTGACAGTGCCACTTCTTTGAAGTAACAACTGCACGTGCCTTCCAGGTGATCAATGCCTCCCCATTGCCTTCCATGCTGACAGCTCTGGGCAGAGCTGGGACCCGCCAGCCAGTGTCCTGGCTTCCCTGGGCTCCTGCCCTGCCTGGCAGCGTGTCCCCAACTCCTGTCCTCTGCTCTGCCTGCAGGACTTTGGGAAGTGCCCGCGGCTGAGGCTGTTTACTCAGGAGTACATCCTTGCCTTGAACGAGCTCAACGCGGGGATGGAAGTGGTGAAGAAGTTCATTCAGAGGTGGGTCTCTGGCCAACGCTCCTCCCCTCCCTGGCCTCTGGGTGCACTTGCCCCTCTAGCCCAGAGCCACTTGCTCTGTGGTGCCTGGGGGGAGCCACTGCTGGTGTTCCAAGGCTCCAAATGTCCCTTCTTCTGCGAGGGCCTCTGCCGGATCCTTCCCACCATGTGTGGTCTGAGCCACTTATTTGCTGTGTGATACTGAGCCAGTCACTGCACCTCTCTGATCTTGTTTCCTCGGATGCCCATGGGGGGCTTTTGTGCAATTAAATGAGGACCAAATATCCGAGGAAGCCCCTAGCACGCCGCACGTGCCCGGCAGGAGCTCGGGGAAAGGTCGTGGTGCTGAGCGGGGTTAGCGTTCCCTCGGCTCCCACAGCCCTTGCGCTGCGGGCCTGGGGTGTTAGGAAGGGACCCCCCAGCGGTCCCAGAGCTGGGACTTGAACAGCCACCTGTTCAGCTTGACCAAGAGGAAGCCAAATATTCTCGTTCTTACTCACCTCTGGTGTTTGGGTTTTGTTTGGTTGGTCGGCTGGTTGGTTTTGCTTTTGTTTTTTCTATTTTTTTATTTTCTGTCTGTGCTTTGGTTTGCTCGTCCCTAGAACCACAGAGCCCTTCATCCGGTCAGTGTGGCGATCGGTGAGCCGACGGGTGGGCGGCAGCCAGCACGGCGCAGAAGCCTGTCGCTGGGTTAGCCGCCATCGTTACTGCTGTCTTCAGAAAATCAAAATGCCTTTTCTAAACCAGTTCTGAAGCCGTGCATTTCCTAAACAGGCTCACATCGCATTTCCAGACCCAAAGGATGAGCTCTTCTGCCCAAGCCCTGGTGACTTCAGGGTCCCTTTAAAGCGCCTGGCTGTGGTTTGTGAAATGCCATCGGTCTGGCCTCTCAGTAGCAGTGGCCGCAGCGGCGACTTCCCAGCAGTGTGGCAGGTGTTATCCTCAGACCTGCAGTCGGCCCACTTTACAGATGAGGAAACTGAGGCACAGAGAAGCCATGACAAATGATAATGACCGGCATTTATTGAGTACTTAGTGACTGTGTCCCAGACCCCAAGATGACCGTAGTAATTTTTCTTCCAAAGCAGGACAATTTTGAGGGTAAAATGGGATGTTATAAATAATTATTCCCAAACCACCAGGTAGAAACGTGACTCCCAGGACATACAGTCACCCCATGCCAGGTCATTCTGTGAATTAGGAAACTTGGCCCTCACTGTAACCCACCGAGGTGGGGACTGTTGTCCTCATTTTGTAGCTCAGGAAACTGAGGGTGGAGCATTCAGGTAGCTCGTCAAGGCCACTCAGCTGGATTTGAACCCAGGCACCCTGGATCTGGAGCCCACAGCCTGGAGCTTTGCTCTCTGCCACCTGCACGTGGCACAGCCAGGACCCAAACCCTGGTGTTGCCGACCACATGGTGAAGGCAGAACAGGCCAGCCCGGTGCCCGAGTGGCACCTGGCATTGCCCCTGCTCCCCACCTCCCATCTCGCTGGCATCTCACCCCTGCCCTCTGCTCTGTTCCAGCATGCACGGCCCCACGGGGCACTGCCCGCATCCCCGGGTCCTGCCCAACCTGGTGGCCGTGTGCCTGGCTGCCATCTACTCCTGCTACGAAGAGTTCATCAACAGGTTAGTCACTGCTGCGGCCAGCAAGGCTTGGGTGGGGGGCTTGCTGCCACCCGCATCGTGGGCACAAGTCACCAAGGACTGACCAGGCTGGGGAAGTGGAGTGGCTGTCGCTAGACAGGTCTCCTGGTGTATTTGCCAAATTCCCTGAGCCCGTTGCTGCCGGGGCCCAGGCCCTGGGGCTGTTGCTGAAAAAGCAAACACTGCAAGTCCACCCAGCAGCTGCAAGGCTGTGTGGCCACTTGGCTTTTGGAGCTAACATTTTTGCTGAAGATTTCTCATGACACATGGGTGTGCATGCTTGTCAGTGTGTGTATATGCATGTGCACACGTGTGTGTACGTGGGTATGCAAACGCATGAGTGGAAGGTATATACACCTGTGAATGTGTGTGTGTCGGGGTGAGTGTGCCTGTGTGTGGGGACACTGCTGATCATCCCACCACGCACAGGGCAGGCCCCACAACATGGAATTATCTGGCCCCAAATGTCAGTAGAGCCAGGTCGAGGAGCTGGGTGGTTATGGAGCAGGAGCAGACACTGTGCTGTGCACCTAAGAGTTATGTACGTGACTGTCGTGGATTTAAGTTACACCCAGGGTTTGCTGGAGCCGGCTCACCCCTTACGTTTGGGAGCACGTGTCCCAGTTCTGCAGTGACTTCACGTGGTGGTTCGAGGTCAGTTGTGGGAGTATTTACACCAAGGAAATTGGCAAGCACTACAGACCAGGGCTGCTTTTTTTTTTTTTTTTTTTTTTTTTTTTTTTTTTTGAGACAGAGTCTCACTGTGTTGCCCGGGCTAGAGTGAGTGCCGTGGCGTCAGCCTAGCTCACAGCAACCTCAAACTCCTGGGCTTAAGTGATCCTACTGCCTCAGCCTCCCGAGTAGCTGGGACTACAGGCATGCGCCACCATGCCCGGCTCATTTTTTCTATATATATTTTAGTTGGCCAGATAATTTCTTTCTATTTTTAGTAGAGACGGGGTCTCGCTCTTGCTCAGGCTGGTCTCGAACTCCTGACCTCGAGCGATCCACCCGCCTCGGCCTCCCAGAGTGCTAGGATTACAGGCGTGAGCCACCGCGCCCGGCCCAGGGCTGCTTTTTTTCCTGGAGAGTTGGTTGCTAGACATTTACCAGCATACCGTGGGTTATGTCCTAATAAAAAAGGAAAAACAGAAAAGGGTGCCCAGGCCCCGCCCACTGCCATTCTGATTTAGCTGGGACGGCCTTGGCATCACTGTTTGTTGCACTGAACTCCCCGGGCAAGTCTAATGCACGGCCAGAGTTGAGAACCCCTGGTCGCAAAATTTTTCTATCCGTGGTCCTGGAACACCTGCTCCAGAGTCACCTGCACTGTTTCTTTAAAAAGCAGATTCCTGGGTGCAGCATTTTTGGGCCAGGGCCCAGGAACCTGCATTCTTAGATTCCACAGGGGATTCTGCAGCTAAACATGGAGGATTCCTGCAGGGGAGGAGCTGAAGAAAATCCAGGGTGCCTGGAGCAGAGGGAAGGAGGGAAGAGAAAGATGAAGCTGGGGAGGGAGACAGAGCTGGCCACGGAGAGGCAGCTTCGCAGACCCCAGCAGTCTGGGGCTCCCCTGGGCTGGTGGTAAATGCAGATTCGGATTCAGCAGGTCTGGGGCAGGGACGCTACACGTCCGAGCTCCCAGTCCGTGCTGGGGGATGGAGTACACTCTGAGTGGCAGGGCTGTCCCTGTGTTTCTGTGGCGGAATTTTTATTCTGAGAACTTTGGCGAGTCGACAGTGGGTTGTAAGCAGACGAGGGACGTGGTGAGATTTCAGTTCCAGATTTTCCTCCGGTGGCCGCTGCTGCTGGGAGGATGCACGGGAGGGGCAGGCTGGACTGCGGGGGACGCTGGGCAGCTGTTACAACGAGGTGCCAGGGTGGAGGCGTGGCCGGGTGGGTCCTGCTGCCTCCCACCCGCCCCGGTAGTTTGGAACCGCCAGGTTCCAGCCAGTGCTGTTAGTTCCTCGGGAACATCAGCATCACCCTGGGAAGTGAGACGCTGCCAAGACGTTTCCCGGCTCGGCTCCGTCACACCCCGCTGGTCAGCCCCCGCGAGATAAAGCCCTTGATGTCCTCCAGGCGGTCCGCGGGGCTCTCGGTGGGCACACAGTGTACTCGCGCTCAAAAGAACAGACAGCCTGACCCAGGTTACCGCGGCTCTCTGGAAAATCACCGGTCTGAGCCAACAGCCTTGAAAATCCACTCCTCAATCCCAGCAAAGGAAACAAAGGGGCTGGAGCGTTGAGCAGTCGGGGACCAAATCAGATCTGAACCCGAGGAGAACTCGGGCCGCCCCTCCCTGCACAGACCACACACGACTTCCCATCCGCCACGGATTTCCCAGACTTGAGCTGATGGGTTGTTTTTTCCCCCAGCAAAGCTTAACGGGTATTTATTAAACACCCTGGTGGGCCCAGCTCTGGCCTGGCTCATGGCACATGCCGGGTAAATCCAGACCCTCGCTATGCACTGGGTTCGAGTTCTGCATGTTGCCCTTGGAGCTGCTACGCAGAACCCAGCAGCGTGGCCCAGTCCTCAAGCCCCAGAGAGGCAGGCACATGCGTGTGGCACATTTGGGGAGTGACCGGACAGCTGTCTTTAATCATGCCATTGTGCTTGGAGTCACTTGGAGCAGTGGGTCTCAACCTTGACCACACACGTGGGGAGACTTAAAAATGACTCAAGTCCAGGCCCCACCCCCGAGATTCTGATCTAACTGGGCTGTAGGACATTTAAAAGTGCCCCAGGGGATCCTGGTGTCCGGCCGGTGGTGGATGGCTCTGGTTTAGAAGGAGGGGGGCAGGAAGGATGTGAGCAACACGAAGAAGAAATCAAGGAAGACTTCGTGGAGGAAGGGACCTGCACACGATCTTCAGGGACCTTAGAAGCCCCCTCCTAATGGGGAGGGGCCTGGGCGTTGCATTCAGAAGGATCTGGTTTCAAATCCCATCTCCCTCAACTCATAAGCCGCTCAATCAGGGTGGATCATTTAACCTCTGGGGGTGCCCTTCCTCTCCTGTAGCACAGAGATGGTAGGACTCGCCCTTCAGCGATGTCTGTGCTCATCTGTGTGGTAGCACTTAGCACTGTGCTGGCCCGGGGCACCAGGAGAGGAATCCCATTGCAGGTACTACTGTCCACTGGATGCGCCTCCCAGGGAACTGGCTTCATTGGGAAGTACTTATTAAGAGGAAGGGCTTTAACCAGGTTGAGGCTCTGACAAGTCCTGCTGTAAAGAGGCCAGATTTCATCATGTTTGGCCCAGCACTTCCCGAACAAATGTGACATTAATGATTCCATAGAGCCATTTCTCAGTTAACACGTGTTAGCACCCTGTGCACGTGTTGTTCCTCCAGGAAGTTGGAGATGCTGCGACTGGGGGTTACCCAGGAGGGGCGGGGGCTGCTGTCCAGAGCTGCAGACGGGAGGGCCCCACAGATACCAGGGCCCAGACTAGAATTCTGGGGTTTCTCAGCTGGCGGGGGGCCTGTAGAGCTGAGCCCTGGGGGACACTGTGGCCTCGGGGTCAGAAGTAGGAGGGCAGTTAGACAGCAGGAAGCAGCTAGAAACAGAGTCACTTAGTGTGTCTCACAGGTGTGTCAGGAAGGTGGCCAGGAAGGTGTCTTGGTGGAGAATGCTGTCACGTACAGGCAGCTTCGCTCCGTCGTTCAGCACGTATTTATTGAGCGCCCGCTGGGGCTGGGGCTCTGGACATGGGCAGCTGGGGTTTGGGAGCCACTTCCACCTCCTCCTGTCTGCAAGGCCTTGGGTGAGCTGCCCACCCGCCTGAGCCTCAGTGTCCTCGCTGGTAGGATGGGGGCGATGACGGCCTTGCCTCACAGCCTCATCTGGGGATCCAGGGAGGCGTTTAACACGATGGCGCCTGGCGCATCGCGCGTGCTCATGGATGCCCGTACTCACGTGCCCTCTCCCACCTCTTCCCGCAGCCGCGACAATTCCCCAAGCCTGAAGGAAATCCGGAACGGCTGCCAGCAGCCCTGCGACCGGAAGCCCACCTTACCTCTGCGCCTTCTGCACCCCAGCCCGGACCTGGTGTCTCAGGAAGCCACGCTGTCCGAGGCGCGGCTCAAGTCGGTGGTTGTGGCCTCCAGCGAGATCCACGTGGAGGTGGAACGCACCAGCACTGCCAAGCCGGCGCTGACGGCCAGCGCGGGCGACGACAGCGAGCCCAGCCTCATCGACTGCCTCATGGTCAGCCCTGCCTGCAGCACCATGAGCATCGAGCTGGGCCCGCAGGCCGACCGCACGCTCGCCTGCCACGTGGAAATCCTCAAGCTGCTGTGAGTGCCAGCCGGGGTGGGGACGTGGCTCGGCCTCCGGGTGCGGCTGGGCCTGTCGGTTCTAGCGAGGTGCCCAGGGGTGGGCTTGGGTGAGTGTGCGTGTGTGAGTGCACTCGAGCACGCACAGGTGTGGCTGTGAGGGGGAGCACACAGGTGCTTATGTACAGGGGCATGAGGGCACACGAGGGTGTGTGCACAAACATCTGTGGGTGTGTGTCTGCGAACATACGGTGTGTGCATACACATAGGGTACACGCATAGCTGTGTCTGTACACGTGTGCTTGAGTGTCCAGACACGTGTGCATGCACAAGCATACATGCGTGTGCGTGTGTGTGTGTGCATGAGTTTGAGTGTGTCTGGATATATCTGCCAGGGCATGAGGGGCATGAAGGTGCCCGTGTGTGTGGACTTCTCTGCATGTTGTGTCAGGTGTGTAGGTTCCTGCTGAGCTTGTGAATGTCTAAGTGGCTGCGCTCGTGCGTGGTATGACAGCACACGTGTGGTGGCCTGAGTGTGTGGGGTGGGCATGTGGAGGGTGCAGGAGCCGGATGTGGGCACGTGTGGATTTCTCCTTGGGCCTGTGTGTGTGTAACTGTGGAAGTGTGGGTGTGTCCAGGCACTTGTGCTGGTTTTGTACATGAGTGGCTACGAGCGCGTGCCTATTTGTACACAAGAATTAGAGTGTGTGTTTCTCTGTGTACATGTGCAAGTAGGCACGTGAGCCCCAGCGTGTATTTCTGTGTTGTGTGAGCCACGCATGCTTATGCATGTTTGGGGTGTGAGTGTCTACATACAGATGCATGTGTCTGTGTGGGCGGTGGGGCATGTGTGCAGGTATGTGTGGCTGTGCGTGTTTGTGCCCACGTGCCTGGGTGTCCGTGAGGTTGTGTGTGCACATTTGTGGCTGCGCCTGTGGGAGCCTTCTGTAAGGGGAGTGTTGTTTTGGGAAACGGCTGGGCTGTGCCGAGGTGCAGAGCAGCCTCTGCCTTGTCCTGGGCGAGTTCCCGATGGCAGGGAGGGCTTGGTGCCAGGCTGGTGGAAGAGGCTCCAGAGAAGGAACCAGGAGATGTGACCCGGGTCTGCCCTGGGCGGTACCACTTCTGAGCTGGGTGCTTCGGGCCTGTCCCTGCCCCTCCCCGAGCCTCAGCTTGTGACTCCAGAACAGTGGGGGTGGCGGGGGTGGGGGGTAGTTCCTAGTCCTTGACCCCCAGGGATCTTTCCAGCCTCTCCAGTCATACCCTCCACGTGTGCCTGGTTCCAGGATTCCCTGCTGGCCCCTGCGGGCCCTGTGGCCCCACCTCAGCAGGTGACCCCCCTCCTGGCTCTGCCCACTCTCCGGAGACCCGAGTGCAGACATTAGCGTTTCCACATGCAGTCGGCTGTGGTTGCTGGACTTTGCAGAGGGATCAGGGCACGGCTGTGTCATCATGTGTAACCGACACGTGGTGCCTGTCTAAGGCCAGGGACACCAGGGGCCGTCACTCTGCGGGGAGGCCTGTGGTGACATCAGCGTGTGCAGGGGTTCCACCGAGTCGCCGTGTAGCGTTGGTTCCTCCTAAGTCCTGAGCACGTGGCTGCCCGAGTGTGCCCGGAGTTTGGGGGGGACAGTGGGCTTCTGGTGGCCTAGTGAGCTGGTGAGACGGGATGGGAGGTGCCTCAGGGGCCCTGTGTGTGTCTGTGGAGGTGAACACACACCTGCGTGCGCACACACACGGTTACACAGTGGCTCCTGGGGGCTTGAAGAGGATTGTGAAGGCAGCGTCCCCACACGGCTTCCCCTGCCCCAGAGAGGAAAGGGCAGGGCCTCCCCGGGGGTTGGTGCCAGCCACGCCCGTGGTGAACAGAGGCCAGGTGGGGACATACCACATTCAGCAGCCCCCCAGCCAGCGAAGTTCCAGGTGCCACTCAGCACCGTGGAGCACACCGCAGCCCTCTGCATTCCTTCCAGGCAGGGCAGAGCAGTGGCAGACACCCCCCAGAGGACAGGTCAGCCCCCGAGAGCCCCAGGTTTTGGGAGGGGCTCCTCGCTCTGGTGGAGGCATAGGCCCGCCAGGCCAGGAACGGGCCCTGCTCTCTGCTTCGGCCCTGACTCCAGCTGCTCTTTGCAAACGCCACAAACGCCCAGGCTTTCTGCCATCTTGGTCCTGACTCATTCTTCTCATTAAGCGCTAAGGGTTTCAATTTCATCATGCAGTTGACACACATTTTTTTTGCTTTTCCATAAACATGCTAGTGAATGAGGGCTCTGTTCTTCCTGATGCGCTTCCAGACCTCCCGCCTGCCCACATCACTCGGCCGCCAGGGCGTGGGCGGGGGTCAGGGGCCAGGGCCAGGGGCCCAGAACAGGTGGGGGGGGCGGGCAGGAAGTGTTCCCAGTGGGCTGCCGGGGCAGGGCCCACTGCCTCCCGCTCAGAGCAGCAACTCACTCCCAGCCCAGAGATCTCCCCAAAGTAGGGGTTATACTTCCCGGAGCCTCTTGTACCTTGGGGGAGCTCAGAACACAACTTGGGCCTGAGGACTTTATTTCCTAGCAACTTTCCTTCCCTAACCCAGTGGGTTCGTTGGAGGCCTCAGACCTGTTGGATGCAAACGACCCCAGCAGCCCACAGGCTCCAAAGTGAGATACGTTGGGAGAAGCTCGGATTCGGTCAGAGCGTGCTGGATCCAAGTCCCACGTGTCCACACACTGGTGACCGTGGGTGGGTTGGTTGTCCTCTCTGAGCCTCAGCTCCCCAGCCGGGAGGTGGAGTGAGTATGGCTGCTCGAGGACATTGGCACAAAGAGTGGTGGGGAGGGCGGTCTGAGCACCCAGCGCAGCGCGGACACCCCTTGCCAGACAGACACCTGGCGAGTGGGCGTGGCCACCATTCACGATGCAACAGTGTCTCCTCTGTTTCAAGATACTGTTAAGATAAGAGTCAGGTGCATCATTGATTCAATAACAGCGCTTTGAAAGGAGGGAAAAGACCAATATGGTATTCAGCGCGCACTTGGATTGCGAGAAGCTTGCATCCGGGCATGGAGGGAGTGTGGCATGTGGCTTATCTGCTGTGTGACTGTGGGCAGCAGTCTTGGCTCTTTGGGCCTCAGTTTTCTTGTCTGTAAAATGGGTGCCTTCTCGGAGGACTGTGTAAGAATTCCGGGATGTTGGAGATTTCCAGTGCTGGCCCAGCCTCTGGTTCTGGGTAGAAGTGAGCTGCTATGACCAGTATTGAAGTGCTGCCCACATGAGAGTTGTACATAAAGAAGAAGGAAGTAGATGGTTTCATGTGGAATCGAGGGGGCTTAGAGGGCATCATGGGGGCTAAGGAGCCTCTCTTGGCCCAGTTTGACCAGGCCCCATTGGAAAGGGCACTGCTGGCCCCAGGGGGTGCAGGGCAGCGCAGCCGGCGGTGGGGAGGGTTTCTGAAAGGCACAGCCTTGGTTAGTCATGCGTAGGAAGCATCATTAGAATTCAGTACCTCTGAAAAGTAGCTTAAGCTGCAAGAATTCCCTGCAGACCCTTGAAAAGGAACACTGTTCCAAACACAGGTCAAGGTTGATGCCGAAAAAATCACCCCATGAGGCCGGGCGCCGTGGCTCACGCCTGTAATTCTAGCACTCTGGGAGGCCGAGGCGGGTGGATCGTTTGAGCTCAGGAGTTCGAGACCCGCCTGAGCAAGAGCGAGACCCCATCTCTACTAAAAATAGAAAGAAATTATATGGACTACTAAAAATATACAGAAAAAATTAGCCGGGCATGGTGGCGCATGCCTGTAGTCCCAGCTACTCGGGAGGCTGAGGCAGGAGGATTGCTTAAGCCCAGGAGTTTGAGGTTGCTGTGAGCTAGGCTGACTCCACGGCTCTCACTCTAGCCCAGGCAACAGAGCGAGACTCTGTCTCAAAAAAAAAAAAGAAAATCACCCCATGAGGCCTGAGCTGAAGGGATGATGGAAGGAACGTAGACTTGGGAGCCAGACGGAGCAGGTTTAGACCCAGGCTTCACGCTCACATAGGCTTTTTCAAGTCCAGCTTCCTCCCTAGTTAGCTCTGTGACTTTGGCTGGTGTCTGAACCTCTCTGGGCTTCCATTTCTCATCTGCGAAATGGGGTTCTAAAGCCAGCCTGGCCCCGTTAAAGTGAGGGTTAAACGTGTGGGTGCTTCATGCCTGAGGCATGTCGGAGGCCTGGGGAGTGCTCCTTTCCTCCTTCCTGGATGGGCAGTCAGGCCCCTCACACCCTGCCTGCCGGCCCCCTGCCATCCCAGGCCAGGTTTGCCCAAAGGGGAGAGGCAGCAGGCCCGTCAGAGCCAGGGCGGCCCACACGCCAGCCCTGAGCCTGGCACTGCTCTCCCAGCGCTCGTGGCGGGAGCTCTGCGCCCTCCGGGGCCTGTGCCAAGGCCAGCTGGAGAGAAGCCCGCCCGCAGGAGGGTCCCTCGTCCCACTCCTCAGGGACCTGGCCAGCCTGCCCTGCCCCCCAAGACTGGTCAGACTGGGGTGGGGCCAGCAGCCAACCGCAGACTGTCAAGGCTGGACCGGGCTGAAGTGAGGAAGGAAGTCGGCTTGCCTTCTTCCTCTTTCTGTGCCCCCACAGCGCCTCTGGGTCCCGTGGGTCCTGTGTGTGCCGCCATGATGGAGCCGCCAGGACGCCAGGCCCGGGCTGGGGAGGAAGAGGCCTCTGCCCAGACCCCTGCCTGAGGCAGGCCTCCGCCTCCTGCTGGGCTCCACACCTGGGAGTGCAGGGCAGGCCGCGGGTGGCCCAGGGGACAGACTTGTCAACATCCCCCTCTGTGCGGGAGTGAGCCCCGGGCCATGTGGCTGCCCCAGAGCCCAGAGTCCACCTGCTCCACGCCCTCCGAGTCCCACTCTGATTGCGGGTGACGTGAAATCTCCTTAGAGTTCTGTATTTAATGGCATTTCTATATAGAACACATTTATTTTTTAAAGTAAAAGGAAAGAAAAACTAAGTGTTCTTTTGATACGGGGAAATCGTCTTCCTCCATAGGCGTGCCCGGGCCACTCTCCCTGGGAGACGCCGTGTCACCGAGGGGGTGGAGCACAAACACGGGCCCAGCTCCCGGGTCCAGACCCCAGTTCTTGGTAGCTGTG
The DNA here is from genome assembly GCF_020740605.2 of Lemur catta. Classification (NCBI taxonomy): domain Eukaryota; kingdom Metazoa; phylum Chordata; class Mammalia; order Primates; family Lemuridae; genus Lemur; species Lemur catta. Next base: position 13,126,044 of record NC_059147.1, on the reverse strand, counting down.
TGGCCTGGGGCCAGGGCTGCAGCCACCGAGTCTCAGTTTTCCTGCCTGTAAAATGGGCATGGCAGGAGCACCGCCCCACAGGTCCCTGGGGGAAGTCCTCGGCGGAGGGCACAACACAGGACAGGCGCTGTAGGCCAGGCTGTTACCTCGTCTAGATTCTCTGGAAATCATGAGAGTCAGCGACAGGTGGGAGGAAAGGCGGAAGGGGATTTTCGGAGGGAAGACAAGCCAGCTGCAGAGACGAGGTCTCTGCGTCCTGACCTACATCCCACAGGCCTCTGAGTTCCTGGGCTCCGGGCCTGGGCAGCATAGCGCGGGGGCTTCCGTCCTCGGGCACGGCGGGCCAGCGACCTGCCGAGTCCTCGGCCACTGAAGTCAGACGGTGTCTCGCCCTCACTCTCCCCTCCTCGCACGACGTCTGGACATGACAGTTTGCAAACCCGGGCCCGGTGCACGGCACAGTGAGAGCCGGGTGAACTCAGCTGGCATCACTCTTAAACTTATCGCAGGCCACAGGCTTTTCTGGCAATTCTTTTCTGAGCATCTGGCATGTGCGTCTTTCCTCAGAACCTTCCAGGGTGTGCTCTGGGTTCTGAAGGCCACCACTTTATCGTGGGTTTGTTTGGAGGAAGTGGGGCGGGAAAAGCCCTGGTCCAGGGGTTATCTGAACCGACCATTGCCTGCGGGAGCGTGTCTGTCCTTGGGGGTGAAAACATCTTGCTCTGTTTCTATAGAAGGCACAGTTAGACATGGGGCACGCAAACAGGTACGCAGGCTGTCAGTGGCATCAAATTGTGTGGGGTGGGAGGCCAGTTAGGAAAAAAGTCTAGAAAATTCTTTGGGAGGGGAGAGGTGATAAAAGAAGGTTGAGAAGCACTGAATTCCAAACGTAAGGGATTTGCAGGGTTGTGGGACCAAGAATCGGGCTTGGGGTCCCAGGGCCTTCCCTCTGCCCAGCCCAGGTCCAGGTGCCCCAGCCTTTCCCGGGGCGTCCCTGCCGGTGCCAGTGGAGCATCTGACTGCAGCACCCCCAGCACGGGCCGCAAGACAGGGGTCCACGTATCCCCTCGTGCCAGACTCGTACCTGCTGCCCTGGTCCAAGTCAGGAGGTCGGTGGGCCTTCCACTCGAGCTGGCACCTGGCGACACCCACCGTCCTGTAGGATGGAGACTCGCCAGCACCCCTTCCGCTGTGCCGCAAAACACACACCCCAGGCTCTGTCCCAGCCCAGGCCCAGTGTGCCTGGGACTTGGGTTCGGCAGTCCTCTTCTGAGTCCTCTTCTGAGCACCAACTGTCTGCCAGTCCCAAGGCCCAACATGGGGGGTACAGAGGAAAGACCCAGCCTCCCCTGGGCTGGTTGGAGGTGAAATGTGCATGAGCTTGGGAGCACCAGGGACAGTTCTGTGGCTCGGGTGGGACAGCTCCAGCGGCCACCCCTCGCTCCGTGTGTGAGGGTTTAAGCTCTGGGCCCTCGGAGGTGCCAGGCCTGGCTTAGGGTGGTCGGTGAGAACCACCCGGCTCTGGGCTTGCTCGTCAGCCGAGTCCCTGAAGCCAGAGCAACCAGGGACCCCAGGTCAGCGCGGGCCCCAGGCTCCGAAAAAGAGAGCCCCGGAGGTCAAATCTCACCCACCGGCTGGTGACTTTAGGAGAATCAGGAAACATCTCTGAGCCTTGGCTGTCCTCACCCGTAGAGGGGGTTGTCGTGATTCTGGTCTCTGGGGGCCATGCTTTGCTGTGTGGCGCAGGCCCGTCCCGTCTCAGACTGAGACACTGGTGTGCCCCTCTAGCTCTCTGGGCCCTCCCAGCTTTTGGGGGGAAGAGTTGGGAGAAAAATTTTCTTCTGTATGAAGCTGTGCTGGTAGGTTGGGAAACAGCCTTGTTGACCTCTGGGAATCTGAAGCTGTTGCCTTCCCCTCCTGTGACCTCTGCGTGGCACAGCTCCATGGTCACCCTCAGCGAGGTGTTTAACTGCTCCCGTCTGTCATTTGGACTCACTTGAGGTCACCGCACAGGTCCCGTCAGCTAGTGCAGGCAAAGCGCTGGGTACAGGTCCCAGCGTGGGTGCTCAGTGACGTGCAGCTTTTGTTATCGATGCGACTGTGGTTTACAGTGGCAGACGGTCTCGCCAGGGTTGGACGGGGTGTGACTCTCTCGAGCCTGGTTTAACCCGACACTGGTGTGGCAGAACCTGAAATACCTGGTTCAGAGTCCCCGTCACCTCTTCCTGGCTGTGTGGATGACTCTGAGTGGGTAACACCTCTCCCAGCTGCCTCCCTCGTGAAAGGGTTAAATGTGTGGCACTTTCTGCTCTTGCTCTGACTGAGGTTGAGTCCCCTTTCCTTGCCCAGGCAGGTGCTGGGCTTTGCTAAGATCTCAGCTTCAGTCTGTCAGGGCTGTGAGAGCTGAGGGCCTGCAGTCAGATAAGCCTGGGTTTCGTTCCTTATCAGCCACCACTGTGTTAGCTTGAACAGTTTCCTTAACCTCTCCGGGCCTCACTTTTCCTCATCTGTTAAATGGGGCTAATCATACTGGCTTTGTTGTGGTCTTGCAAAGGGCAGATGAACCAAGGTAAAGCTCTTCAGCATAATGCAATGCGTGCAGGACAAGTTGGTGAAGTTGTAGCTGTTACCACCACCATCATCGTTACTACTGTCATTAGCACAACTGTAAAAATCTTCTTGCTTGTCTGGAAGCAAGAATAGAAGTATCCAATATAAATCAGGAGGGTTGACCCAAACTACAAATAAGTGGTGTAGAATTACTATTTTTTATGAATCGGTCTATAGATTTGCCACTCAGTTCTGGTCAATCAGAGGCGAGACTGGCTCTGCAGTCCCAGCCTAAGCCCCTGTACCAGTTTGCTAGAACTACCGGAACAAAATCAATAGCACAGACTTTGTGGCTTAGACAACAGGAATTTATTTTCTCACAGTTCCGGAGGCTGGAAGTCGAAGATCAAGGTGTCGGCAGGGCAAGTTTCTCCTGAGGCTCGTAGGTGGCACCGCCCGGCTGTGTCCCCATGTGGTCTCCTCTGCACGCACATCCCTGGGGAATCTGTGTCCAGATTTCCTCTTCCTATAAGGACACCCATCAGTGGCCTCATTGTAACTTAAAGACCAGATCTCCCAATACAGTCACATTCTGCGGTCCTAGGGGTCAGAACTTCAGCACACGGGTGGGGACCACAGTTCAGCCCTTCACACCCGCTAATGGTTCAAAGGAGGGAATGGACGGTGATGGCGTAGCCTTGGGGTGAGGGGCTGTGAAATCCTGAACTAGGCACTCAGGCACTTCAGCTGCCAAAGGGAAGTCTCTGGAAAGGTTCTGTCGGTCAGACTCGTGGCCACGCCGTGAGCATGAGGCTGCTTGTCCTCGCGGCTCCCGGAAACTGGGGTGTGTGGAGCAGAGTTGGTGCCACTGGACTCCTGCAGGCTCTCATCCCACTTCTGGGACAGCACATCATTAACCTGTCCTTGTCCCGACCAAACCTGACTGTCACGCTCTCTCGTCCTAGGTCGGATTACGATGACTGGAGACCGTCTCTGGCCAGTTTGCTTCAACCCATTCCATTCCCCAAAGAGTAAGTCCCACGCGCGTCTCCGGAACCTTCTGACCTGTGAGAAGAGCCTCAGTTGTGCACTACGGCCTTAGTGGGGACCAGTCATTTCAGGGGACGTGCCACAGCACAGTGGGAAGACCAAGGGGACATTGGTCCCAGCCCAACCACATCCTCAGCTGTGGGACCTCTGGGGAGGCACCTCCCCCTCCCCCAAAAATGGGGGAATTAGAAAAATGGGGAGCTTGTGGGGGCTGCCTGTTCCCATTGCTACAAGGCTTCACAGAGCTACGAATGCAGACACGGCCCTCCCCACGGCACCTCACATGCAGTACTGTTAGCAACTGCCATTGTGCACCAGGTGGGAACAGTGATACCCACCTCCCCTCTCTCCAAGGGGGATGGTAACAACCACAGTGTACCGTAGTGTGTGGCATTGCTTGCCGTGCCGGAGCGAGCTGCTGGAAGCGCTTATCATACCCAGGATGGGCGCCCGGCTCGGGCTCCACGGCGAATACGGCCCAAAATGGAGCCTCCATCTCTCTCTTGCCAGCCCTTACCCCAGTACTGAGTCTGTCACGGCAAAGCGGGGAGAACACTGGTGGATAATGGCCGGAGGAGAAAGCTTTGTCTAAATAACCAGGCCCTGAAATGCCTCCAGGTCTCTGTTTCAATAGCTTTGAAGAAGCCAGGCCTCGGGAGGCGGCCGGGGCTCTCTCGGGAGCCGATTACTGGGCGCTGTTTATGAAGTGCTGCTCTGCACGGGCACATTATGCCGAGTAATTGCCCCATTTGCTGGCCTGGCCGCTCCCCGAGGGCCCCCAGGACTAGAGACCGGAGAAATCCGACTCCTAAGAGGCACTCGGGTCTCGGAAGAGCAGTGGCGTCATTGGCTGCAGCCGGGACGCACTCGGCTGTGGCCCGTGGCACAGCTCGCCTGGAAGAGTGGTCCCCAAGGCCGCGCTGATGCGAGCGGTAATGAGTGCGGCCGCCCCTAATTGTGGAACAATTAACAAACACACCTGGGTCCCTGGAGCCCACGTGCACCTGCACGTGCTCACGCACCAGGTGACGGCTCAGCGCCCCTCCTGTTCGCAGGCCTGGGCCCTGGGGGGCTCTGGGGGTTCGGGGGACTCAGTCTGTTCATGTTACTATGATCCTTGGCCTCATCAAAGGGGGCCTTTGTTTTGGAGCTTTGAGCAGAGACAGAATGTCGGCACTTCATTCCCAACTTCCTCTTCATTCTTCGAACCAGACGTAGAGTCTGGCCATCCCCAGAGGAAAGTCTCTGGAACATTGTGCTGTTTCCGAAGGGCCCTGCTAACCGCCAGCTTTCCCTTTGTTTTTGTTGCAGAGCTCTCGCGCACGAGAAGTTCACCAAGTGAGTATCTGGGCACCACCCCCGTTACCTCCTGCTACTCTTGGCCTCTGTCCGGAGGTCTCCCTCGGTGGCCGGCCTCCCCCCGGCCCCCTCTCCGTGGCACGCACATTCTGCTGAGACGCGTGTCCAAGCCCATCCAGGCGCTTCCTGGACCTGTCGGCCCGCCCGGCTCCCTGGCCCCATCCCAGCCCTCCCACGGCCCCACACCGTCCAGCGGGGCGGACCCTGGGGTGACTCCACCCGCCCTGCCCCTGTCTTCCAGGGAACTGAAGTACGTGATTCAGAGGTTTGCTGAAGACCCGCGACAAGAGGTGAGGCCTTTCTTTCCGCATCGTGGGTCCGCTGTCGGGGGACGGCAGGACTCGTGGGGGCCTCTCAGAGGCCCTCTGAGGCCCTGGCAGGGGCCTCCGTGTCACCATCGGGCATTCCGACGGTTTACAAAGGCTGCTTGCCTTGTGCGGAAACACAGCCCCACCGGCCTGTGACGTCCGTGTTTTACTGGACACTCGGGTGAACCAGCAGCGGTTTCCCACGGGCTGGTGGTTTCTCCACGCAGCGGGGGCCTTGACTGGGGTGGGCTGGTGGGGGGCTCCCAACCAGCTCGGGACAGCGGATCAGTGGGCTGAGGAAGGAGTCCGACCCGGATTGGAGCCGCGTTTTTATTTCCTGGCATGGTGACCAAGGGCCTCCCTGAGGGGCCCCTCTGTCCCTCACAGAAGCTGGGCTCCCACCGTCCACCCCAGAGCCCGTGCGCACAGGCGGGCAGGGACGTCGGGGGGCTGGGCACCAGCGTGTGGCTCTTCCCCTGCCGCGGCGTCCACACAGCCGTCACAGCGGCAGTGGCCCCTGGCCCTCAGCAAGTGCTCACCTGTGTCAGGCACGTTCGTCTTCTCGTTCACTCCTCACAGTGACCCTCTGAGTAGGTTCTACTACTGTCCCCACGTTACGTCAGAATTACCCTTTCCGAGTTGAGGAAATCGAAGCTAAGTTACGGCCCCACCATTGCACCCTTGGTCCACGACTAAGGCAGGACTCGAACCCCAGAAGCCTGGCTCCAGATCTGCGCTCACGACCAGCTCGCTGGCTCCCTGCGCCGTGTGATGAGCCTCCCCGCCCCAGCCCCCGCCCCGGCCCCTCCCTGTGCGCATGGATTCTGGGGTGCGGTGGGGACCGTCTGAGGGCCGACCCGGACACAGGTCGTGCCCGCGGCAGGGCAAGGGGGAGGTTGTGCAGAGGAGAGTGAGTTCACTTCACTGCGTCCCGCGAGGCTGCGGGGAGCAGGTGGTACTGGCCTGGCTGGACTCAGCTTAAATAAGTGGCAGTTGGGCCGGGAAACTTGACCTCGGTCTGGAAAAGCCAGTCCTGGGCAGGACGGTGGGCAGTGGGGTTTGGGAAGGAATGTGGGGACATGTGGACACCAAGGCCCTGCCCATGTCCGACGACTGCAGGTCTCTGTCACTCAGAACCCACAGTTCCTTGGGCTCTGAATCTAACCGTTCTAGAACGGTTCTCAAACCTGAGGATTTTGTTCAAAAAGCAGCCCTCCACTGCTCCCCCTCTCAGCTCCAGCTCGCTGGGCCTGGCTGAGCCAAGAATCTGCGTTTTGAGCAAGCATCCCAGGTGGCTTTGATGTGTACTGGTCTCCACACTGCACTGTAAAGCCTAGTTCTAGAAGGATCTAGTTGTAGAACACCATGATTCTGAACGCCGATTCTGAAAGTGGCCCTCAGGCGTGCTGGGCAAAGGCAGAAACGTTGGCCGGGGCGCTTTAAATGGTCGGGTACCAGGGACTGTCTCCACTTTTCTTAAACTGAAGTCATTGCTTGCTGCGTGTGACGACAGCCTCAGAATTCCCCTGGCAAGCGAGCCTTTGTGTCCAACACGGACTTTGAAGCTGGGAGAATCAAAGTGGTACCAGCTGCTTCCCAGAGCGGAGAGGCAGAGCCAGCTGTGGAAGGGAGATCTCCAAACCGGGGTGATGGGCGCGAGTCCCCGAGGGCTCCCCAAGTCAGGAGGATGCCACAGCGCTGGCCTCGTGCTGTCCGCCTCTGGCCTTTATTTTCTCTGCGGGTTCCTTTTATCTTTGTCTCCCCTTTTCCTCCTCACTCTTCTCTCCCCCCGACATTCTCCCTCCTAAATGAAGCCAAAGTTGTTTTCTTTTAAATTCCTTGCTGTATTTATCGGACAGCATTTTATATTTTTGAGTCCTTATTTTTCTGAAGTGGATAAGTGAACCCTTGATATTCTTCCAACTCAGAGAGAAAAAAACAGAAAGCCCACTGCCTTTGTTTTCTGTTTGCTTATGTGTGGGTTTTGATCAATTTCGTATCTGTGCGTAAGTGACTCTTGGCAGCAAATTGTCCTTTACTCCTAAAGGAAATGATCAAGAACGTCTCTCCGCTTTCTTCTGAGAATGGGGAGGAGGAAAAAAAACAAAGGCTTTTGTGTTTCTCTGTCTCTCTGTAATCGCAGTGGGGCCAGAGCGGATGTGGAATTCCTCTCAAACACTCATGCACACACATGTGTGCGCTCACGTGCACACACACCCCACACAGAGCCTGGGAAGGGGCTGGGGAGCTGCGCTTTGGCACTGAAGTTGCCCCCACCCTGGACAGAGACCCAGAGACGGAGGTGGGGGTGGGACCTAACGACAGAGGGCTGCAGAGTCCCAGAGAGAGAGAGGAAGGAGCGGGACAGAGACCCAGGGAGGACAGTGCCCACGCAGCGCAGCCAGGAAAGTCGGGGGTTGGGGGGAAAGCAGGCTCCTGAGAAGGGGGGTCAGTGCTGGGGACCAAAGAGAGAGGGGAGAGTTTTACAGAGAAAGGTCAGAGAGCAAGAGGTTTACAGATTTAGAGACGCAGAGACAGAGAACAGAGAGTTAGACACAGACAAGGGACAAGGGCAATGGCCCCGCCCGGAGGGCACAGCAGCAGGGGGCTGCGTCTGGTCAGCTGCCTTGGGCGTCCCCTGCCCCGGAGCAGCCCCAGGCCTGCCTCTTTCCGGGCGGCCACGCAGCCAGCACCGATGGCGAGTGGCTGGCAGTCCCTAGCGTGGAGACCACGATGTTTCCCAAAAGGTCTTTCATGGGATTTTGTGGAAGGCTTGGGAGCTGCTGGACAAAACAAACTTTAACAGGTTTCTGAACCGCGGGACTTGCCCGAGCCTTTAGCATTAGTGAGTAGGCATCACGGTCACCGTGGTCACCAGGGCTGTGTGAAACTGACTGGCCGTGTCTGTCCTCTGTCCGGCAGGTCCACTCGTGCCTGCTGAGCGTGCGGGCCGGCAAGGACGGCTGGTTCCAGCTCTACAGTCCCGGAGGGGTGGCCTGTGACGACGACGGGGAGCTGTTCGCCAGCATGGTACATGGCCTGGCCCCGCCAGGGGCTGCGCGCTTCGCCCCGGGCCGGGGGGCCCCTGGCAGACACAGGGCTGCCCCTCCCGACTAACGCATAGCTGCCCCGAGCCCACCGGGGCCAGCCGGAGTCCCCAGGCTGACATGATGCTCATGTGAGCGTGGCGGTGACAACACGACCACAGCTGTCATTTGCACGTGTCTTCTCTGAGCAGGCTCCAAGCCGAGAGCTGCATGGTCCCACTGTCACTCAGTCTCAGTGCGGTGTGGAGGGGACACAGGCTTTACCCCATTTTATAGACACGGCGGCCAAAGCCCAGGCATTAACTGCCCGAGATCACACAGTTAATTGTCGTGGTGTTAGGTACGGGGGATTCTAGGTGGCACCATGAGTCCCCCAGCTCATTTCATCCTTACAGTGAGGCGTCAAGGTCAGGGTGATCGTCCCACTGCAATGAAGGGTCTGAGGTCACCAAACCGATAACTGCATCCATGGTGACTTCTGGCACTTTCTTTGTGCCAGGCGCTGTGTCAGACACTTCACAGGCACCACCCTTTTTAACCTTTACAGCAACCCGAGTGTGTAATTGCACCTGTGTTGAAACAGGCCCAGAGAGGTTCAGGGACTTGCTTGAGGGCACACAGGCCTCCTGTTTCCAGCCCTTGGCCAAGGCCACATGCCTCCTTCCGGTAGTAAAGGGACACAAGCTCCTCTGCCCCGGGGCGGGTGAGAGATGCAGCACGTGAGGTGCCCGGTGGCCGGCGTAGTCGTGCGGGAAACGACGGGGTGGTGACTCTCATCTTTCTGGGCGGCCGGTTAGCGGGGCGAGCGCTTCACAGAGCTGTGCAGCGAACTCAGCGGGGATGTCTGACGGGGATGACAAATCGAGGCGCGGCCTTGGGAGCCCTTCTGGAAGGGGCCTATTTTTAGGCCCCTTTTCTCGCGCCTTCCCCTCCGCTCCTCGCCGGCTGCTTCAGGAGGCCTTTCGAGTGCCCGGTGTGTTCTAGAACATGCCCGGGCCCTGCCCACCCGCACAGCCTCCTGCACACGCACAGCCACCTCTCAAGGGTTCTCCTCTGATGTCACAGCCTCACCATGGCAACGCTCAGTGGTCCCCCACCACTTGCTGCGGGGACTCGGTGAGGGAGCTCGGGGAGCTGGCAGCTTCCCAGCCGGGAGATTGCATTTGTATGCCAGGGCTGTTAATGATGGAGCGGAAAAAACACGCCCGGGGAAGGAAGCAGGCGGCCACTGGGATGGAAATGCGTCGTTTCCATGGAGACACATGGCGAGGAAGCCATCCCTGGATCAGGCTGCCGTGTCTGACCACCGAAGGGCGTTTGCCATTGTGTGCGGTGGGAGGAAGGCCAGCGGGGTGTCTGGGCCTCCCCAAGCTCGGTGGTTGGGGACCCCCCCCTGGGGACCCACGCCCCACAGACCAGAAAGAAAGACCTCCCCACACGTACCCCAAGATGGCACAGAGTTTGCCAGTTCTTGGGTTCCTGGGGCAGGTGGTCTCCCGAAACACCCTGCGGGGCCCGCAGAGGGCTTGGCAGGGCAGCCCCATCCCACACACGCGTACCCCACAATCAACGGCCGCCCAGAAATTTCCACCTGGTTCCAACAGCGCTAGGAACTCAGAGGACCAATGGCAGCAGACGCTTGAGGGGAGCAAGGGAGGGGGGCTTTTTTTAAAATTGTGGTAAAATACACATAACATAAAAGTTGCCATTTTAGCCACTTTTAAGGGTGCAGTTCAGTGGCCTGAAACAGTCACGCCGTTGCGCTGCCGTCACCAGCGTCCGTGTGCAGAGCTTGCTCCCCGCCCCGGGAACACTGACTCCCACTGCCCCGGCCTCGGGCCCCGGCAGCGACGTTTTGCCTTCTGTCCCTGTGAGTTTGCCTGTTTCAGGCACCTCACATAAGAGGAGTCAGATTCTCTTTGTCCTTCTGTGACTGGCTAGTGTCACTCAGCATCGCATCCTCGAGGTCCGTCCCCATCGGGGGGCGTTGTCCGTGGGACTCTCGTGCCTCCCCACAGATCTGGTGATGGCAGAGCACCGCGCTGTCTGGGAGGGGATGGGCCGGTCTCTAGAACGCCCCCCAGGCTCACGCTCCTGCCGGCGTGTTGGAGCCTGCACCTGGGGCTGCGGCCCCCAGCGGCCCCGTCCCTTCACCCGAGCCCTCTTGCCCCTCAGGTGCATATCCTCATGGGCTCCTGTTACAAGACCAAAAAATTCCTGCTCTCCCTGGCGGAAAACAAGCTGGGACCCTGCATGCTCCTGGCGCTGAGGGGGAACCAGACCATGGTGGAGGTAAGCGCTGGCCCGAGGCCCCGGCAGGGCCGGCCGCTGTCCGTCCCTTCGTCCTTGTGGATTGAGGACCTCCGGGAGCCAGGAGCGGTTATAGGAGGGCGGCGGGCCAGGCGGGTGCAGGCTCAGCCCTCCGAGCTTGGTGGGAGCCACAGCTGGGGGCCAGGGTGTCGGTCACAGGGGTCGCGGAGGTTTCTGTTGTTCGTCTGATGCTGGGTGACAGCCACCCCTATGGGGGCTTTAGAATCACGACACTCATTTGTTTTGCTCATGCATCTTGGGGTGCCGAGGCACAGCCAAGCCATTCTCACTCGGGGTCTCATGTGGTCGCAGGCAGATGGGGCTGGGTCAGGCCATCTTCAGAGGTCCCTGCATTGGCCTGAGGGGACTCAAACAGCGAGGCTGGAGCAGCGGGGGTGCCCCGGCCCCTCCACGTGTGGCCTCAGGGCGGCCTGCTCACCTGCCGAGAAGCACACACCCGAGCTCCCTCACGTCACCCTCCCCGGCTCCTTCCCTGCTCCTCTGTCCCCCCCCACCCCCCGTGTCCCCCTCCAAAGTCCCCAGGAGCCTGGGACTCACAGAGCAATTGTCCTGAGACAAACCAGGCAGAAGCCGAGTCACCTTATTAACTTGGCCTCAGGAGGCGGGTGGCTCACGTCCCCCATATTCTACCCCCTGGAAGTAAGCCACCAAGCTGGCCCTTAGTCAAAGGCGTGGAAATGAGACTTCAGGTTTCGGTGGGAAGAGCATCCGAGAATTTGCAGGCGTGTTTCAAACCACCTCATGGAAGGAGAGGTCCAGTGAGGTTTGAGCACTGAGGAGGAGTCCACAGGAAGGCAGGAGCAGGGCCGGCCATGGGGACAGCATGTGCCAAGGCCCTGCGGCAGGGAGAGGCTTGGGGAGGCTGGGTGGCTGGAACACAGTGAACCGGGATGAGGGGTTGGGATCTTGCTGAACATGCATGAAAAGCCCGGTAGGTGCCCGAGGTGTGGCGAGGAGTTTGGATTTAGCCCTGACTGCCCTGTGATGGGGACTCGGGTGGTGGGAGAGGATGGGGCGGGGAGCAGGAGACAGGCGAGAGGAGCTGCGGGGCTCAGGCTGAGCGGGCTGTCCTTGGCAAGTGAGCAGTCACGGGAGAGCCAGGCATGGTGGCACCTGTAGTCCCAGCTCGTCAGGAGACTGAGGCAGGAGAATTGCTTAAGCCCAGGGGTTTGAGACCAGCCTGGGCAATATAGCAAGACCCTGTCTCAAAAAAAAGAAGTCGTTACTGGAGAGCAGTCGAGGCAGGGCTGTTCAGCTGTTGACCCGGGCAGGAGAGCTGTCCTGGAGGCAGCCTGTGGCGGGTGTGCCCCGGGCTCCAGCCCGGCCAGGCGGCTTCTCTGGACCACCTCCCCCGTGCCAGTCACTGGGGGAAGAACTGGGGGCAGCAAGAGGGCTCTTTGGGGCTCTCTGCCACCACTCGGGCCTGGCATGCCCCAATCCCGCACTCAGCACGTGCACCGACATTCGCGTTGTGCGACGGGAAGCTGGCACGTGGTTCGTTGAATGTCGCACAGCCAGGGATGCAGGGAGGGGACAGCAGGGTTGCTGGTTTTCTGAATGCAGCCGCTGGGGTGCCCAGAGCGTGCTCAGCTTACGGGCTCCTGGGGGGCTTCCGGATGGGCCGAGCACCTCACCCGGGGCCGCGGCCGGGCCGTGACGTGCGCTGTGGTTCCGGGCAGATCCTGTGCCTGATGCTGGAGTACAACATCATCGACAACAACGACACCCAGCTGCAGATCATCTCAACCCTGGAGAGCACGGACGTGGGGAAGCGCATGTACGAGCAGCTGTGCGACCGCCAGCGGGAGCTGAAGGAGCTGGTGAGTCCTCGGCCGCCAAGGCCGTCCCCGGGGCGCCGGGCCGGGCGGGCCAGAGCGAGCACCCGGGAGTGCAGTGGGACAGAGCCCAGAACTGTCACCTGCACCTGCGTGGCCCCATCTCGCGGAATATCCTCCAACCCAGGTAGGTCGGGATTATTACCTGCCACTTCCCAGGTGATCAGAGAGAGGCACAGAGAGGTAAAGCAGCTGGCCCAGAGTCACACAGCTCACGCTGGCCTGGCCAGGACTAGATCTTGTCCCGCTGTCACTGCCCACCCTGCCTCCCTCATGTCCCTTAGACTCCCATTTCAGTGCCTGGGGCCCGACTTCCAGATGCCAGCACCCACACCTCTGCCGAAGGCTTCCTCCGTCCATGCGAATGCACGCACACGCGTGTGCACAGCAGCATAGAGCGGTGCAGGTTCTTGCCCCTGACCTGGAGCAAGCCTCAGCCGCTGGCTACTGAAAGAGGGTTATAAACACCCCAGTCCCTCACTCTTGGGTGGGCCGTCGCCGAATCTCTGAGATGTGGCTTCTCCGTCATTGCCTGGAGGCCCCAGGGGGATCTGGCGCTGGTGCCCCCGGTAACCACTGGATCGATACCACCCGCTTCCAGAGGGGATGTCCCCAGTCTCCCTGCCCCACTCCCCACTGCTGTTTCATGGGATCACTTCCCCAACAAACCGCCTGCTCTCAAGCCTCATCTCAGGATCTGCCCCTGAGACCAGGACCACCGTGGTGTCTTCTGCCACCAAGAAACTAGCGGCGGCTCCCTGGGCGGCGTTTACAGGGGCGGGGGGGGGGCAGGTGGAGACTCGGGGAAAGAGCGGGTAGTAACCAGTCCGGTTTCTGTTGCAGCAAAGGAAAGGTGGGCCCACCAGGCTGACACTGCCCTCCAAGTCCACAGTGAGTGGGTGTTTCTCTCCGGGGGCGGGCGGGGGCTGGTCTTCCCTGCTGGAGAGCAGCGGACGGTGCTGTGGGAGGTGGGGGGGGAGGGGAACAGGGACCCCTGGTACCTGACAGGCCAGCTCTCCCAGGGGGTAACTGCGTTGCAGGAAGGGAAATGAAAACCAAAGAGAGCATTGAAATATTATGATAAAGATTAATATTGACATTATGATAATGATGTTAACATGTTACCAGTTTTTGTTAGTAATAATGGTAATAATAACATGGAGCATTTATGCACCATATACTGTAGTGTTAGTTCATTTTGTCTTCACAACAACCCTATGAGGTACATGCATCTCACCATTCCCATTTTACAAGGTCTTCAGGGATCTTATTTCCTAACATTCTACTGTCCCGTTGTGCTTGACACGTGGTTTCTGCCTCATGGACCAAGAGGGCTGCTCAAGCTCCAGCCACCTTGCCTCTATTCCAGCCAGCAGGAAGGAGGAAGAGACAAAGAACACACCCCTTCCCTTTAAGAACCTTCCTGGAGGTTCCACTTGACACACCCACTTACATCTCATTGTCCAGGTTTAGCACCTGGGGCCACACCTAGCTGCAAGGGAGGCTGGTAAATCAGCCTTAATTCAGGGCAGCCAGGCGGCAGCTGACGCCCAAGGATGGAAAGGGGAGTGGACATTGCTCTCTAGAACTTCAGGGGCTGGTGCTCAGTCGTCTGCTGATCTCTTCAGCCACTAGAGTTGAGTGTGGCCTCAGTGTTTGCATGTGGGAAATGGGCACGAGCTGCTCCCTGGGACAGTGAGGCAGCCTGTCACACACACACGCACAGACACACACACGCTGTGGGAGGGACGTGGCCTTGGAACACCCCAGTTGGTGACTCAGGGTGTGAGTCACAGCACTGAAGGGTTTCTCCTCCGCCTGGCAGCTGTCACCTCGGGCGTGGGGCAGCCCCTCCCTCCCTGACATCCCCCTTTGGCCCAGCCCTCTGGGCCGTGCCGTCACCTCAGTGCCTGGGGACTTGGCGCCCTCAGGAACAGCTCTCGCAGGGCGCGGGCGAGTGCCCTGTTGCCAGGAGAGGAGGTGGGAGGGCTCAGTACCTGGGGAGCCCCCAGCAGCCCCGGGACTGCCCAGAGACCCCACCTGCCTGTCGCTCGCAGGACGCTGACTTGGCTCGTTTGCTGAGCTCTGGCTCCTTCGGAAACCTGGAGAACCTCAGTTTGGCCTTCACCAATGTAACCAGTGCCTGCGCTGAGCACCTCATCAAACTGCCTTCTCTCAAGCAGCTGAACCTGTGGTCCACCCAGGTACGTCCTCCCACCTGCGCCCTCCTCCCTGCATCCCTCACCCTCCTCCCTGCACCCCTCACCCTCCTCCCTGCATCCCTCACCCTCCTCCCTGCCACGCCCCTCGCCCTCCTCCCTGCACCCCTCACCCTCCTCCCTGCATCCCTCACCCTCCTCCCTGCCACGCCCCTCACCCTCCTCCCTGCATCCCTCACCCTCCTCCCTGCCACACCCCTTGCCCTCCTGCCTGCTGCACCCCCTCTGTGTCTGGCCTTTCTGCCCAGAGCCCAGGGGCCCGGCCACTGATGACCACACCCTGGGACTCGGTTCCCTCTCCCCCAGGCCAGAGGGCAACACCCTCACGAGGCCCACTGGCCCATTTCTCAGTTGGAAATGCTGAGGCCCAGGGCAGGGACACGCCCAGCACTAGAGTCCTGAGGTGCAGGCAGGGGCCGAGCCGTGAGCTGGCTCTCACTGCTGGGGCACGCACAGGTGGCGTGCGGGTCTCCGTGTCGTGGTAACGGCTGCAGCAGCTCCGACGCCCGCTGAGCCCGGGCTCCGTATCCGCCAAGCTGCTGCGCAGTCAGCACAGGGCAGCCTCTGTGGTCCTTGCTCCGTGCCCGTGGGCCTGGGTTCTGCCGCTGCCCCAGTCTTGCAGAAGAGAGCCTGGGGCCAGTCCTAGCAGCCTCCGGGCCTAGCCCTGCGCTTCCCACTGTCCCATCTAGCGGGAGAAGTCACCAAGGTGCCATTGGGCAGCTTGAGAGCCACTGAGTTCAAATCCTTCCTTGACGGAGGCGAAACTAACCCCCAGACACTGTCCTTGCCTGGCCCACGTAGGATTCTTTGGAGGATGTGAGAGCAGCCCAGGCCCCGAGTCTTGGTGGGCCACGGCTCTGTCCCCGTCCCCTTCCTCCACCTCTGCCCCAGCCCTGGCATCATGTCCCGGGCTGGCCTGGACGGGGCTGAGGTGGGGGTTTCTGTGCCCCACAGTTCGGAGACGCCGGCCTGCGGCTCCTGTCGGAACACCTCACCATGCTGCAGGTGCTGAACCTGTGCGAGACCCCGGTCACCGACGCCGGCCTGCTGGCCCTGAGCTGTGAGTACCTCGGGCCGCTTCACTCGGTCCTGCTGGCTGTGAACTTGGGCCGAGCGCCGGCTTCCCGCCAAGCGCTGCCGGGAAACAGATTCCCTGGTCCCCTGCGCAAGTGCTCAGCACACACCCGCCGGCACGCTCTAGGTGCCCGGGGCAAAACAGAGGGCACATGTGTCTCTGTCCTCGTGGAGCCTGTAGTCTAGAGGAAGCAGAAAAAGTGAGTGGGGCCGGCCCGTGCCCTGCTGACACCCACAGTCCACCCAGGGACTGGGGTCAAGGACAGTGCTCCTAGGACATCGCCACTGTGGCCCCCCCGACCGGCAGTGGCAGCACCGCTGGGAGCTGGTCGGAAATGCACACTCACAGGCCCCCCACCCCCACCCTCCTGGCGCAGACGCTGCGTGTTCCCCGGGTGCCCTGCGGTCCCTGTGCCCGCAGATGATTGGGAGGTGCCGCCAGAACAGAAGGCCCCGCGAAACACGGAACCCAGAAATACTGCGTCCTGTGCCCCAACCCTGATCTGCCGGGGTGTAACCTCGGGGGTGCTGAGCCCAAGAGTCTGCATTTGACCAGCTCCCCGTTTTCAGACCCATTGGTGTAGCTGGGAGGGGTCAGAGAAGGCTTCCCGGGAGGCCGTGCCAGGTCTGGGTGTGAAGGTGGCTTCATGGGAGTCGGCCAGGCGGGGGCGGTGTGAACAGAGGCCTCGGGTCCCGCCAGGCCGCTGGCAGGTTCCGGACGGCTTGGGAGATGGGGGCAGGTGCCCGGGTCAGTGGAGGCGGAGGATGAGGTTTGGAGCTGGGTCTCTGCAGATGTGCCCCTTGGACACGTCCGCCGGCGTCACGCAGGGGTGGGGGGTGAGCGTGTCCTGATGAACCGCGGAGTCCTGGTCCCTGCACCGGCTCCCTCCGTCGGCGCATCTGCGAGCCGGCAAGGGCATCCGCTCCCCGCGTGACCGGCACGGGCCGAAGGCCGAGGCTTGCTTTCGAGAAGCTGGGCCTGAGTCAGCAGCTACCGGGAGGGTTTCCAGGGTTCCCTTGGGGGAAGGCCCGGCCCTGGCCTGGCTGGTGCGGACAGCGAAGGGACATGACAGAGGGACAGGAAGGGAGGGTGGCTGGGAAGAGAACAGACTCAGTTCAGAGCGGCTCACGCCTGAAGGAGATACTCTGTGCCGAGTGGCAGCCACCGTGCCGTGCCTGCAAACCCCCCCGCACCCCATCTCCTGCGTGGGGGCTGGGTACCTGCGGTCAGCCCTTCCCGGGGGACCGTCCCACACCTGCAGCTGCCCCTGCAGGCTCTCCCCGACCTGACTTCTGTGTCTGTCTGTCTGTCTGTCCTTGTGCAGCCATGAAGAGTCTCTGCAGTTTAAACATGAATAGCACCAAGCTCTCGGCCGACACCTACGAGGATCTGAAGGTAATTCCGCCCTCCGTCCCTCTTGGCCGGCACCCGTGCCGTGCCGTGCCCGCCCTGGCCGGGCCTGGTCCCCAGGGAAGGCGGCTGCTGCTGCAGCCAGGAGGTGGGCGGTGAAGTCGGGTTGAAAGGAGCCGTGAAGAGGGAGGAAGCCAGCGGGGAGTTAATAGGTGGGACACAGGGAGGCCTGTGTGGCGTGGAACAGTCAGGGACGTTCCTTTGAAGAAGAGGCCACGGGAGCCGAGACCCAAGCTCCAACGGGAGGTGCAGGGACAAGAGGAAGAGCAAAGGTCCCTCGGCAGAAAAGCTCGTTGGGAACTGACCTTGCGGCAAACACGGGCCGTGACAGAGGGGACAGGCTGGGCTAGCTGGGAAAGCCCTGTACGACTCAGCAGGGCGGTGCGTTTTGCTTTCAAAAGGGCGCTCTGGCTGTCGGTGGCAAGTCGGTTTTTTGAGAGGGAGCAAGAGTGGCTGCCGGGAGGGCCACGCTGGGGTCTGCACTGGGCGGGCAAGATCCAGTCGGGGACGGAAGGGAGAGCAGAGTGGCTTTGCCTGTCAGAAAAGCACGTCCTGGGGAGGTTGGAGGAGCCGGGCATTCAGCGGCCGCCTGCCACGCCGCCCTCCTGGGCCAGTGCCAGCGGCCCCAGTAGGAGCGGGCGAGGCCGGCGGAGGGTCAGTGCCCTGCTGGGGCAGAGCTGGGCCTGAAGGCAGGAAGGCACAGGTGGTGCCCACGAGCCGTGCTGGCACCTTTGTTCGCTCTGGAAGCCACTTAGAGGGAATCCTCTGGCACCCCTTGGCCGAGGTCCTCCTCCAGCAGGGCCGCCCTGCCAGTCACCACCTCCCGTTCTGCCAGGCGTCCTGTGGCAGGGCGTGCACCCTGGTCAGGCCTCCAGACGCTTTCAGAGCAGCTCCCGTGTGCCAGGCTGCTGGGGTTGGGGACACTGAGGTGCAGCTGCCGTGATCCCTGCCCAGGAGTACGCTCCGTCCTGGCGGGCACAGACAAGCACAGGGAACCAAGGCAGGCCCAGGGCTCAGGGGAGTCAGCGAGGAGGGGGATGGTCAGCAAAGGGCAGGATCCAAGGGAGGAGGCAGGGGACGCAGGGAGGGACGCGGGCACAGGTGGCAGAGTGCCCCCCAAGGAGTTTAGACAACACAACTCCAAGTGGGGGCTGCAGAGCTGCTGTGGGCATCACTCGGGGCGTGAGGAATGCAGGGGCCGGGCCCCCGGGCCTGCCATGTCCATTGCATCCTCACCAAAGCTGGGAAGCACAGCCCTGGAGTGCCCTGAGTTCAGAGCCCCAAATCCAAGCGCTACTGAGACCAGGCAGGAGAGGGGGAGCCTTGGGAAGGAAAATCACATTCAGCCGATATTTTCTATTTTCACACATTGGAGAGAGACACAGCACCAGCCCGATGGTGCTGGCCTTTGACCAGCCTCCATGCTGGGGGGACTCTGGGGCACAGTGGGGACTGCCTGTCCATCAGGGGACGTTGCCTCTGCCCCGTGCCGGGCAGGCAAAGCCGCGTAGTTCACTGCCCAGTCTGGCCAGACCTTCCTGTTTTTCCAGAGAACATGGAAATCTAGATTGTTCTGTGCATTTTGAAAGACCTTAATGTGCTTTACGGCACCACACTGGCCACTGCGTGTCCCCAGCCTGTAACCTCTGTCCAGGCAGGGGGAGCTGCCGAGAGTTGTGGAGCACAGGAGAGCGGCAGTGAGGAATTGTGTGCACATGTGTAAGTGCATGCGTGGCGAGTGCGTGTGCACACGTGCATGGGCGTGCATGCATTAAAAAACCGTGCTGGCCAGTGTACCGGGTAGTCGGGGAGGGAGGAAGCAGAGGCAGGAAACCAGTTAGGAGGCAGCTGCCTCTGTGGACAGTGGAGGCTTGTTAAGAAAAAAGCCAGCTGTTTATACAGAAGGAAAAGACGGTTTGGGTAGCAGGAACAGAACGCAGGAAACGGCGCTGAGAAATAGCAGGTGGAATCGTGTAGTGGAGCAGTGGAGCCGACGTCACGGGAGCCCAAGTGGGGAGACCCTAAGCTGCCCCCCAGGGCCTGGGGCTCACTGTGATCCGGTTCGTCACCCTGCGTATCTCTGATAGTGACGGGAACACAGCTGTCGAGAAAATGACAATAGTTCCCTTTCATAGAGCACATAACGGTATCCTGGGCTTTCCTTACACTTGGTTTTAAATCGCTAGCACCGTCCCTCGAGCCAGGGACTAGGCTCAGATGACTGCACACATGTGGCAACTTGGGCTCCGAGGGACTGGGTCATCTGCCCAGGGCCACGCAGCCAGCAGGTGGCAGAGCTCCAAACCCTGGCCCTTCCGCCCGCGAAGCCAGAGACGCGAAGCCATCGGAACTTGAGGGCGTGGAATCCGCGCCTCCTGATTTCCCGAGCTGCTGGCTGGTTTCTTGGGGACATCCCACCTGCTTTGTGCTCTGCCTAAGGTCACCCGGCCCTCCGGGAGCCCAGGGAGCCCGCAGCACAGGCAGGGAAAGCGTGTCAGGGACCCCCAGCCATCCACGCAGGTGGGGCCAGGCACTGCCAGGTCCCAGAAGGGAGTGGCTTACGTGTGACAAGGACCTTTCTTGCTGCTCCGCAGGCCAAGCTTCCCAATCTGAAGGAGGTGGACGTGCGCTACACGGAAGCCTGGTGAAGCTCCCGGCTCGAGGCAGGAAGATGTTTGCAACTGCGACAAAACAACTCTTGACTAATAGCTGTAGAACAGCCGGTCCTGGGGTCCACCCCGGTGCCCTGGCTGTGAGATAGATGGGGGAGTCTTTCTGGGGGCAGAGGGGGGAGGGGGTGGGGAGGGGTCCACAAGCACGCCCAGCCCCCGCCTAATTCTTTTAGCTTCATAATTGGAACCTTTGACCTGATCTAAAATGGACTTTGTAGCAACAAGAGGAGCATCAGCGGGTCGGGGAGGGGGTGGGGGGAGGGCCTGGGATGGGGGGGACCCTTTGTGGATTTTCTTTGCCTTTGTGTTTAATGCTGTGTGGGAAAAGTCAACTCTGATGCCACCGTTGTGGGCCGGACGAAGGATGCTTTCTTCCTCCTTCCTCGAGGCTCCGAGCTGAGCTGAGAACTCGCCCCCACCCACGCCATTGGGACAAGAAGACCCAGTCACGTCACTGCACCCGTCCTGTGTTCTCACCATTGCTATGCAAAGTGATTCTTGTTGTACATAAGATTTAAATAATGCACCTATTTAAGACATGTTGACAAATTGCGGGTCTGGGACCCGCCTCTTATCTTATTTATGAAGTCTTTGACCCTCCCTCCCGCCCGCCCACCCCCCTGGCGTGTAGTGCTGTATAAACCGGTCAGCTGTCGGGTTAGTGGTAGTACTGTTGTTATTTTTTTAAAGGAAACAAACAGACAAAAAACAAGAGAGAGAGAGAGAGAAAAGAACCGCCTTGGAAAAATTAATTGCTTTTTCGTAATGGATTCTATATGCTGATGCTCTCTCGTCCGTCTGTCTGTCTGTCTGTCCCCCCACCCACCCGCCACCATGTTTCTGATTTCCAGGTGTCTCCGGCTTCCTCGTGGGGTGGGGTCCGGCTGGGGAGAGGAGGGAGAAGTGGGGTCCCACGGCGTAGTCTTGCTCCTCCGAGGCCCGAGCTCTTTCTCTCGGCCCCTTTTACAGACTCGGAAGGCGGGTGCTCACCCGTCCTCCCCCGCCCGCACCGCCCGGTCGCAGAGCTGTTCCCCATCTCCGCCCGCCTTTGCTGTCCCCCGTCCCCGACCAAGACTGCCACCATGGGCCCCCTGCCGTCGTGTGCTTCACGTGGCCCCTCGTGCATGCCCGCCTCTCTGCATGGTCTCTTGGGAGAAGAGAGCTACGTCGCCTCCGACTGCCCACCCCCCATAAATGTGACCACTGCAACGAAGACGCTCCTTCCGTCCCCCCACCTGCTCCGAAGACAAACCAACCTCCGTTTCTTTTATAAACAGTCGGCTTTTTCTTAACAAGCCCTCACTGTACAGAACAGCCCGTTCATGGTTTATCTGGGGTCCCCCTCTCCCCCCAGCCCCTTTTTCTGTTGGTTTAGCACAAATACTTCCCCCTCCAGCACCTCCAAACCTACCCCACAGTCAATGTAATTGTTTTATATATATTTAATCTTATTCAATGGAAACCATGCTTTTGTCGTTTTATACTTTGCTAGGTAGACTTTATTACCCCCCTACTATGCCCTCATTTTTTTAAAAAAGGAAAAAAAAAAAGAAATTGGGTTTCAGTCTTAATTCATTTTCCGTGCCAGGTTTTATTTCGTGTGCGTGTGTGAGTGTGTTCCGTTCTGTGTTTTGTTTTCCGTTGTTGCTGTTTTTGTTGTTCGGTTTTATTTTCCTCCCCTCTGGTCCCGTACTTCACAGCACTCTGGTGCAGGAAGAAGCAGAAGCAAAAAAAAAAAAAAATTTAAAAAGAAAAAAAAAAAAAAGAAGAAACAAGACATGCCACCTTTTCCCCTCGCACTGTTGCTTTTCCTGATGGTTAATACTACTGTCACGTAGCTGTGTACAAAGAGATGTGAAATACTTTCAGGCAAAAATAAACTGTAAGTGACTCATCAGTGTGTGGCCTTTCTGTGTGGGGGCCAGGGGACCGGGGGGCCGGGGGAAGGAGCAAAGCCCAGGCCCAGGTGGAGGCCCGAGGCAGCGCCTGGACACTGCCGACCACGGGGGCCAGACCCTTTGCTGCAGGGGGCTGTCCTCGTTGTAAGCCAGGACAGCATCCCTAGCCTCTGCCCACCAGTGGCACCCCGGACCCCCATTTGTGACAACCAAAATGTCTCCAGACTTTGCCCAATGTCCCCTGGGGGACAAGGACAAAATCACTGCCCAGGTGAGAACAAGTGCTCCAGACCCAGGCCAGCCCTGTGTTCAGCAAGGCCTTAAGGACGGACTCTCTCACACAGAGCTTATCAGACGGACGTGCCCGAGGGTCTTGTAAAAATGCAGATTCTGATTCTGCGGTGCTGGGCAGGGCCTGGGACTCTGCATTTCTGACAAGCTCCCGGGTGGTTCTGATGCTGCTGGTTGGTGCAGGGCTCCCTGCGCCCCAGAGCCTAGACCCACCCTCCTCTCCCAGATGTCCCCAAGAGGCAAACTCGACATGTCAAACAAGAAACACCTTGTCTCCACCCCCCCTTTCCCAAACTGGTCACCTTCCAGCGTCCCCCAGCTCTGCAGGGGTGGCCCCAGTGCCCAGTGATCCTCAGCTGGGGTGTGTCCTGCCCCTCGCTGGCCTGCCAGGGTGACTCCAGGAGCCTGTGTCCTCCGCCTCCTCACCCTAAGCCGGGCTTCAGCAGTCTCTCCCCAGCGGCTGGAGCTGTTCCCTGCTGTCCCCTGGCCCGTTGTTCCCGAGCCATCCAGCCCCCTCTGCTTCCTGCTCCCTCTGCACACCACTCCCTGCCCTGGCCAGCCTCCCTCCGGAGGCCTCTGTGGCCTTGTGGGAACGGGAGGGTGTCGGTCACCCAGTGTGTGCCCACCCCGGTTGTGCAAGGAGGCCCTGGACTTGCAGGGGTGGCAGGACAGTCCTCAGGCCGAGGAGGGACATCAAGTGGGATGGTCCAAAAAGCCCTTGGGTCCAGGAGCCCCCATCCTCCGGCCAGAAGGCCAGACGGCCTTGGCTTCATGGTGGCCGGCTCCAGGTATACACATATGTGCACACGCGAAGGTGAGATGCTTGCACCTGCTCCGCCCCTGGTCCTTCCCACCAGCGCAGCTCCCGACAGGCGTTCATGGCGTTATCGGATGGAGGGTCGGCCTCCGCCCCTCCCCGCTCTGCCCTGCGTCATCTGGGCTCCTTTGCTGGCTGGGCCGGGAGAAGGCAGGTTACCTGGGGGGAAGAGGGGAAGAGGAAGACAAAGAGGCCAGGTTTCTTCCCCCACGGCTTCCCAGCCTCTGCGCCCCCGTTTCTGGCAGGAGTTGCTTCTCTCTGTGGGCTCAGCCCCCAACGGTGCCAGCTCTCAGAGGAGCACACCTCCCTGCACTTGGCCCTTCAGCCTTAGCCTGGGAACAGCCCATTGCTAGGTCCCAGGTGCCTCAGCATATGTCTGCACCCTGCCCCCTGGGATGTCACCCCAGCCCCTGCCCACGTGCTGGCTGCACCACGCCCTCCCCCGCTTCAGCCCTTCACCCCTGGGGTGGTGGCAGCTCCCCTCGGCTGCTAGGTCCTGGGCACCTCAAATGCCTTGTTCATCACCCAGCCTGGAACACTGCCTGCCCCTCCTCGCCCCCAGGGCTCTCTGTTCCGTGCCAGGACCCTACCTCAATGACCCCACCCCAGCAAACCAGCTGATGGTGCCAGTCCCCAGTGGGCCCAGTGAGAGTCCAACAGAGATCTGAGTCCCCCGCTGCGGGGCAGAAGCTTTAATCGGGAAGTTTCAAGGCAAATCCTGCAACTGGGGGAAGCAGCCCCAAGACAGCCCAGGCCGGCTCACGCTTCTCCAGGTTGCCCCTCTCCTAGTGCCTACTTTAGGGCACGCTGTCTTCCAGTCACGTAGAGAGTGCACGGCACTCCCTGGAGCTGTGCAGCGTGGGCACCTGGGTAGCTGAGCTATCATCTGTGACCGACAGATTGCTCTAAAGCTAGCGGGGCTCTACTAGAAGTTCCCCTACACCCAGCAGGGAAAGGGTCGGAGAACCCTGGAAAGGGCCCTGGCCTCACTCACTCATTCACCGATCACGCATTCCACAATTCGTTACTGAGCACCTGCTTCCAGCAGGCTGGGTGGGGAGTGACGGAAAATAGGCAGGCAGCAGCGAGAGACCTACAACCCAGTAACAAAAACACAAATAACGATTAAAAAATGGGCAAAGGACCTGAATAGACATTTCTCCAAAGAAGACATGCAAATGGCCAACAGGGATGTGAAAAAGTGTTCAACGTCGCTAATCATCAAGAAAAGGCAAATCAAAACTGCAATCTGATACCACCTTACACCTGTGGGGATGGCTGTTATAAAAAAAACAAAAGGTCCCTGTCGGCAGGGCTGTGGAGGGAAGGGAACCCTGGCACAATGCTGGTGAGAATGGAAATTGGTGTGGGCATTATGAAAAACAGTACGGAGCTTCCTCAAAAAATTAAACACAGAACTACCATGTGATCCAGCAACGCTGCTTCTAGGTATGTATCCGCAGAAATTGACATCAGGATCTAGAAAAGACATCCACACTCTCGTGTTCACTGCAGGACTATTCGCAGTAGCCAAGACATGGAATCAGCCCATTGCCCATCGACAGGCGAATGGAGAAAGAAAATGAGATACATGAACACAGTGGAATGCTAGTCAGGAAATCCTGCCATTTGCAACAATGTAGATGAAGCTGAAGGACATTGTGCTAAGTGAAATAAGCCGCTTATATGGGGAATTTAAAATAATCAAACTCATCGAAGCAGAGATGGCTGCTAGGGCTGGGGGTGGCAGTGGGGAAACCAGGAGATACTAGTCAAAGGGGACAAAGTGTCACGTGTCCAGGATGGAAAAGCCCCAGAGATCAGCCGTTGCTCACAGTGCCTGCAGTTAACAGTGCTGTGTTGTCTACTTACAATTTGCTAAGAGGGTAGATCTTACGTTAAGTGTTCTTATCACACACACATAACAGTAACAATAACAAATAGGGCGGAGGAAACTTTCAGAGATGATGGATATTTTACCGCATAGATTTGTGATGGTTTCACGGCTTCTGGTGTCCTCATGAAGTTGTACGTGTTAACTATGTACGGCTTCTCGCATGTCAATCAGACCTCAATAAAGTGGTTTAGAGGATGAATAAGCAACAGCAAGAGACGTGGCCCTTGTCCTCCGGGCATCCAAGCACTCTGGCCAGAACTCAGTCTCCCTGTTGCACAGCAAATGCTACGACCGGCCACTATGGCAGGCACAAATGGTGGGCAGTGAGCCTGGGCCTTTCGGGATCAGGGCAGACTTCCTGGAGGAGGTGGCACTGTTGAGAATGAAGAATGAAGATGTTTGCCACGTCATCAGAGGAGCAAGCGTGTGCAAAGACTGGGACACACACGAGAGCCGGATCTACACGGGGAACTGCCAATGGACCGTGTGACAGGCTTGGGGATGGGATATTGTTGGGCTTGAATTTTACTCCTGAAAAAGAGAAGTTGAAGTCCTAACCCCTGGTTCCTCAGAATGTGGCTTTGTTTGGAAACAGGGTCTTTATAGAGATGATCAAGTATTGAGGTAATGAGGATGGGCACAAACCCAGTATGATCAGGGGACATGTGGACACAGAGACGTGCGTAGGGGGAAGTCGACGTGACTAGACAGACATATGGGGCAAGGCGGGAGGGCAGGAAGCAGAAGCTGGAGTGATGCAGCCATAGCCAAAGGCTGCCGGCAACCCACCAGAGGGACGGAGGGAGGCCCGGGACAGATTCTTCTCGCAGCCTTTGGAAGGGACCAGCCCTGCCGACACCTTGATTTTGCATTTCCAGCCTCCAGACTATGGATTCCATGAATTGCTGTTATTTTAAGCTACCCAGTGCTGGGCACTTTGTTACTAAGCCCTTCATTACAGAGTGCACCGGCCTCCTAGGGCGCAGCAGCAAACCACCACACCCTGGGGGACTTAACACAACAGAAGGTTGTTCTCTCGGTTTGGAGGAGTCCGAGATGCAGGTGTTAGCAGGGCTGTGCTCCCTCGGGAGGCTCTGGGGAGGGTCCCGCCATGCTTCTTCCAGCCTCTGGGGGCTCCTGGCGTTAGGCTTGTGGCTGCTGTGCTCTGACCCCCACCTCCGTCTTCATGTGACTTCGTTGCCTGTGTCTGTCCTCCCCTCTTCTTGCAAGGCATGTGTTGCTGGACTCAGGGCTCACCTGGGTGATCCAGGATGACTCAATCACATCTGCAAAGACTCTTCGTCCAAACAAAGTCACATTCACAGGCTCCAGGCCAATGCATCTTCTGGGGGCTACCATGCCCCATGCACTGGGGGGGCAGGTGGAGGTGACACTGGCCAGAGTCCCGTTAATCATCTTTCAGAGTCTGGGATGTATCCTGAGGGCCATGAATGATTGTAAAAAGGTTGCAATTATTGTACTCATTTTTATCACAAAACACTTACAGAGCACCTCCTCCATGCCGGGCACAATTGCAAGGGTTTTGTAGATCTGAACTCATTGACTCCTCCCAGCGAGCCTAGGAGGCAGGTGCTGACATGACGCTTTTTGACTGATGGGGAAGTAGAGGCCAGGAGAGGAGGGTCTCTTGGTCAAGGTCACACAGGGAGTGGGGGACAGAGGCAAGGTTAGAACCCAGGCACTGGGAGATCCTCCGCTGCTGGCTGGCAGCTGGATGGGAATGAAAGGCCTGGGGCTTGGACCGAGTGGAGTCAGAGCCGAGAGAGGCTTAGGAGGAAAAGTACAGAACGAGGTGATAGTATTGGGGGTGCAAGGAGTCGAGGTGACTTTTGCTTTCTTGGCTTACCCCTAAGGCAGGCTGCAAGGGACTAGAATTGACCGCCCGCCCAATGACCGATGGGAGCTGGTGTGTTAATACCCCCACTCTCTCGCTCCTTGCGGGAAGTGGATGGTGCTGAGGCCCGTGTTCTGCTCTGGCTCCCGGAGTCCCTCCCCGGGATCGATCTCCAGTTGCCCTCGGCGCTCCCTGGCTTGCCAGGACCCCCTTCCCTTGTCTGCCTGACTGTCCCACTGTCCCACTGGTGTCCCTGGGGCCACTTCCCAAACAAGGCACCTGTACTGGAATCAATCTCAGTGTCTGCTTCGGGGGAAGCCAGACTAAGACAGTGACTGCCATGTTAGAGGACAGAGGAACAGGAAAGCTGGGAAACCCCACCAGGGAGACTGTGCGGTCGCCAGGTACGCCTACCCGGACCCTTAGCGACACGGGCACCTCCCGATCAAGCCTGAGAATTAGCTTGTACTGGTTTTCAGGGGTGGGGGTGGTTGACGGAAGAAACTCCCATGCGTTGCTGGTGGGGATATAAATTGGTTCAACCACTTAGAAAAGTCTATCTGCTAAAGCCAAACATGCCTGCCCCACGATCCAGCGGCTCTACTCCTGGGTGTGTGCCCAAAAGAGCTGAGTTCATCTGTCCGACAGGAGACACAAACAAGTACGTTTGTGGCGGCATTATTTATAATAGCCAAAACGTGGACTCGACCCAAATGTCCACTAACCGGAGAATGGATAAACAAATCGTGCGATGGTCATACAGTGGAGCAACACAAATGTCTCCATCGACAGGACAGTGAACAAACAGTGACATATTCATAAGATGAAATTCTACAGAACAAGAGGAACAGAGCCAACGACTGATACACCGATGACGTGAATTAATCGGTAGGTATTATGCTACGTGAAACAAGCCAGACACAAGCAAGGGTGTGCTGTGTGATTCCATTTATAGAAAGTTCATGAACAGGCACAAGTCATCTATGATTATAAAGGTCGCGACACTGGTCACCTTTGCAAAGAGGGCTTGTTACTGACTGGGAAGGAGCAGGAGGGAACCTTCTGGGGTGATGAAAGTGCTCTACATCTTGATCTGTGGTTATGTGGCTATTTACGCATTCGTGGAATGGTATACTTAAGATCAGTGTCAGTTGGTGTATATGTTAACATCTACAACACGGCTGAACCTCGAAAAGAGGCTTGCTGAGATAAGCCAGGCACAAAAGACCACCTACGTCCACCCTCGTGGAGCCTCTTGGTGAACGTTTGTGTTCCTTTCTTACAATGCTCTACTGCCATCTGCTGGAAAGTTGGCATAATGACTATACAAATATGTGAATGGACTCCCTTAGGGGTGGCACAGTTGTGCAGTGCACAACATACACAAGTGTACGTGGTGGGATCTGTGGCTTTGTTTGATTTTTTTCAGTGTCCTCTATCCAGACATGGATGAAGCTCTGAAAACCCTAGTGCTGACTTTTCTTTCTGTCCTCACTCCAATGCTGATGATACTAACCGCAAAAGGAAATATACTGAGTCAAGAGCCTTGCTACTCAAAACGTGGTCCAGGGATGAGCAGCGTCAACCTCGTGTGAAAGTCTTTCCGAAATGTAGAGTCCCTGGCTCTGCCAAGACCTACCAAATCAGTATTTTTCAACTCCCCAGGTGATTTGTGTGCACCTTAAGTTTGACAAGCGCTGCCCGCGAAGCCTTGGTTGCACATTGGAATCACCTGGGGAGCTTTTAAAACATACTGATGGCTGAACTCCCTCCAAGTAATTCTGGTTGAGTTGGTCTGGGGTGGGGACTGTGCTTGTGACTTTTAGAAGCTTCTTAGCTGATTCTGGATGTGGTGACGCATGCCTGTGGTCCCAGCTACGTGGGAGGCTGAGGCAGGAGGATTGCTTGAGCCCAGGAGTTCGAGGCTGCAGTGAGCTATGATCGTGCCACTGTACTCCAGATGACAAAGCGAGTTGTGCAGCCGGGGCAGAGACCACTGGCCTAGAAGCCTCGCTTGCCACTCCACGTGTGGGCAGCATCACTTAAGAGCTCATCAGTAATGCAGAAGCTCGGGGCTTGCTCCAGACCTCCTGGGTCAGAGAATCTGTATTTTAACAAGACCTTGTGGTGATTCAGGTGCACATTCAGTTCAGAGAAGCCCTGGGCTCAGAGCTGGCTGCATTGCTTGCAGGGCCAGTGTGGAATGAAAATGCAGCCTCCGTGTTCAAAAATTGTCAAGGATTTTATGAACGCATCAGCAGAGCATCAAGCCAAGCACGGGACCCTTCTAAGCTCGAGCCCTGTGTGACTGCACAGGTCACATGCTTATGAACTACCCTGCCTGGGCTGGGCTCCCCTAGATTTGTCCGGGAGGTGCCAGTCAGCAGAGAAATCCATGTGGTGCCTGATCCACTCATTAACGTCTTGAGAGCTGATCTTCAGAGCCATCTCCAGAAACACGACCTTCCCCCAAGCGTCATGGTCATCTCCGCAGGCCTGGGAGGACGAGGAGAGGATGAAGGGCTCCTCCCAGCTCCTAGCCATGGGCCTCTTGGCTGTTTGCTCTCTGAATGTCAAGGTAGGAACAACAGACTGTCCCCCCAAAACACCAGGCTCGTGTCTCCTCTCTGATTTGCCAGGGAGAAGGGGCTGTCAGACCCACTGGGAAGGAAGCTCAGGGAATGAGGCGCTGGACTCTCCGCCGCTTCCTGGGAACAGGAATCCCCTGGAAGCAGCTCCTCTCTGGGGCTCCCCCTACCCACCCACTGGCTACTGTGCAGGGGAGTGGGGTCCAGTGATTCCCTCCTGGGCTGCGTTGTGGACAATAGTTATGTCTCACACCCCTGA
Organism: Lemur catta; assembly: GCF_020740605.2. Lineage (NCBI taxonomy): Eukaryota > Metazoa > Chordata > Mammalia > Primates > Lemuridae > Lemur > Lemur catta. Next base: position 13,096,583 of record NC_059147.1, on the reverse strand, counting down.
GGTTCCAGCAGTGTCCGTCATGGGCGTGGGGCTAAGGGGGGCTGAGAGGGGCTGTTTCCCCTGTGCATTGGCTCTAGACCAGCCCTGTCCAACAGAAATAGATCACAAGCCACATGGTCAATTTAAAATGTTCCAGTAGCCACATTTTAAAAGTAAAAAGAAACAGGTGAAATTAAACTTTATTTTCTTTAGCCTCATGTATCCAAACTATTATCATTCCAACCTGTAGTCAATATAAAAAATTATTGATGAGATATTTTACTTTTTTTTCTATACCAAGTCTTCAAAATCAGGTGTGTATTTTGCATGTAGAGCACATCTTAGTTCCGGCCAACCACATTTCAAGTGCTCCGTGGTAGCGACATGTGGCAGTTCTAGAATTTCTACAGACCAGGAGCTGTGGCCGTGGCCACACGGTAAGAAGGAGAGTGCACCGAGGGGGCAGGAATTGAAGCAGCATTTACATGTTGGTAGAACAGTTTCTACTTAGCTTGCATGTTTCTGGAGAGGCCTCCTCCACGCCACCTGGGAGGATTGTCCCAGCAAACCCCAAGCGGGAAAGGCTCAGGATGCACCCCCTGGGTGGGCTCTTGCAGAGGTCAGGTTAGCCAGTCTAGCCCAGAGTCCCAATTGAAAGCAAGCATCTATTTGAATTCATTTTAAAAAATAAGAGTATATTCATTTACAAGAGAAAGCCTTGTAGATCATAACCATGCACTTCCATGGAATAAATGAATGAATGAAAAACACTGGTGTAAAGAAAGGACAGTGGCTCTGCTAATGGAAGGAGGGGCAGTGGGTCTGGCATCTGCCCTACGTCTGACATCAGGGGTCGGGCCCTGAGACTGGAATTTTGACCTTGGGCTGCAGACAGGCACGGGTGTACCTGGGGCACACAGGCATGGGCTGGGTCAGAGCTCCAGCCGTTATTACACGTGGATCCCAGGGTGGGCCCTGTGCCCTCCCTCCCACTGCCTGCATCCCACCAGGAGAAGCCCCTCTCTTTGCCTCCCATAGCCTTTCATTCATTCAATCACCCATTCATTCATTCATTGGGCACAATGTGTTGAGCTGAACCTTGAAAACACTGTGCTAAGGGACAGAAGCCAGCAGCAAAAGTCCACATGTTCTATGACTCCATTTGTGTGACAATCCCGAATAGGGACATCCATAGAGACAGAAAGTAGGTTCGTGCTTGCTCGGGGCTGAGGCGGTGCAGGGATAGGAGAGCGACGGCTAATGGGGCCGGGGTTTCATTTTCGGGTAGTGAAAATGTTCTAAAATTGGCCGTGGTCATGTCTGCACAACTCTGAATACACTAAATACCATTGAATTGGATGCTTTGTAAGGGTGAAGCGTATGGTATGTGAATCACATCTCAATCAGTTGCTTTAAAACATATATTAAGCACCTACTGTGTGCCCGGCACACCAGGCATTCAGGAGTGAGCAAAGCAAATGCCCTTGTCACCCTCAGGCCACAGCCAGGCTGAGGGAGGAGGGCAGCTATGAGACAAATAATCACACAAATCATTTTTCTCCTTTTTTTCCAGTTTCATTTTGTTTTTAATTGACACTTGGTAACTGTACATATTTGTGGGGCACAGTGTGACGTTTCCATGCGTGTGTCATGGAATGATGGAACGATCCACTCAGGGTCATCAGCAAATCCATCACCTCAAACACCTGTCATTTCCTTGCGGTGAGCGCGCTCAGACCGCTCTCTTTTAGCTGCTGTGAGATGCACAGTGCGTCACTGTTGACTGTAGTCGCCTCCCCCCACGACAGCCACGCGGAGAGCGGAAAGGAAGGGAAGCGCAGGCCGTGGGCCGCTGTGCACGCCCAGACCCGGAGAGGCGGAGCAGGGAACAGCCTTCCAGGCAGAGGGAAGCGCGTGTGCGGAGGCCCTGAGGCAGCGCCGGGCGGCTGGGAGGAGGGCAGGCTGCGGAAGGGAGGCCGGCGGAGGCAGGCGCTGCGGGGAGCGGCCAGGCCTCGGTCCCAGGCCAGGGCCGAGGAAGGTGTTAGGGGCTGGGGCCGGGGCGTTGCTCAGCCCTGGCTTTGTTGGGGAGCGGAGCAGACGAGGCGCGGGCAGGGGACGGGAGGGTGGCGCGTCGTTCCCCGCTTCTAATAAACTGCGCGCTTTCCCTGGGAGGGGGCGTCCAGCGGGTGGATCGGGACGCGGGTTTTTCCCCGGCTGAGGGCGATCCGAGGACACAGGGCGGGAGGAAGCGGGACGGCAGGAGCGCGGCGGCAGGTGGGGCCCGGCTGGCCCGCGGGTTCCCGTCTGCCTCCCGCGGCCAGGAGGGGACCGATCGGGGGCGGGGTCCGCGCCGCGGCAGGTGGGGCGCAGGCGGCGGCCCCCGCCGGTGCTGACGTCGGCGTTGCCGTGGAGACCGGCTCCCTCCCCAGCCGGCGCCGGGGCGGAGGGACGCGGAGGACCGAGCGGGTCCCGCGGGCCGAGGCTCCGCCGCCAGCGCCGCCCTGCCCGGGAGGGGCCCCTGCCGCCCCCGGAGTGCGGCGACCCGGTCGCCCAGACACGGCTCCTGTCTCGCACTGGCCCCGGCGCAGCCCGACGGGGGACCCTCGAAAGGGCCGACATTCCCCGTCTCGGGGCCCAGGGACCGTCCGGCTCAGCCCCCGGTCGGGGGGTGGCCTTGGCATAGATTTCCCTGGCGTCCCCCTGGGGCCCTCCCCCAACAAAAGCATGGCGGGGGGGGTCCTTCCCCCTGGGGGTCACCTCCCACCTCCTGCTGCTTCCTGCTGGGGTCTCCTCATCGTTTTTGGGTGGGATCCTGGGGCGCTGTCTCAGGGCTGCGACCCCCAGAGATTCACGCCTCCCTGACGTGCCTCCCCCTCCTCACCCAGGCACCTCTCGCGGGTCCTCTTTCCCCTGGTTCAGCCAGCGCAGCGTGAAGACGGGCACCACCTGCCTTAGGTGGCGGTGGCGACAGGGGTGAACCTGGGACCTGGGGAGGGGGGACTTCCCTCTTTTTCTCTCCCTGTTCACGGAACCCCAGTCTTCTGTTGGAGCTGGGATGACGTGGGGAGAGTGGAACATTTTTGGCCACTTTTCAATAAGCCCTGGGGTCTAGCCCCCAATTTTCAGCCATTCTCTAGAGTGTGGGCAACTCACACCTACGTGATAGTTTCAAGACTGCTGGAGAAGGCCACGCACTCTCCTCTTGCTTTGAACACCCATCCACCCATCCATTCACCTTCCACCCATCCATCCAGTCATCTGCCCACCCATTCACCCATCCACCCATCCACCCATCCATCCACTTTCCACCCATCCATCCAGTCATCTGCCCACCCATTCACCCATCCACCCATCCACCCATCCACCCATCCATTCACCTTCCACCCATCCATCCAGTCATCTACCCACCCATTCACCCATCCACCCATCCACCCATCCATTCACCTTCCACCCATCCATCCAGTCATCTGCCCACCCATTCACCCATCCACCCACCCATCCACCCATCCACCCATCCATTCACTTTCCACCCATCCATCCAGTCATCTACCCACCCATCCACCCATCCACCCATCCATTCACCTTCCACCCATCCATCCAGTCATCTGCCCACCCATTCACCCATCCACCCATCCACCCATCCACCATCCATTCACCTTCCACCCATCCATCCACCCATCCTCCATCTACCCATCACTCACCCTCCACCCATCCATCCAATCATCTACCCATCTACCCTTCATCCATCTACCCTCCTCCCATCCACCCATCTACCCATCTTCCATCCATCCACCTTCCACCCATCCTCCCACCCATCCTTTCACCCACCCATCCATCCAAGTGTCAGTGTTGACTGTATACCTACTAGGTGCCAGTCACTCTAGTAGGTGCTGGAAATTGAGCAATTATTAAACAAGACCCAAACTCCCACCCTTGTGGAGCCCGTGTTCTGGGAGGAATCAAGCAATAAATAAAATCAACAAAAATCAATAAGGAAAGGATGTAGTATCTTAGGATAAATATGATGGAGAAAAATTAATCTAAAAAGGGGGATAGAGAGAGTGGAGGAAGGGTAGCCAGGAAAGGCCCACTGAGAAGGCGACATTTGAGCAAAAACCTATTCTCCATTTCTGCCTCCTGTCCCCATCCCCTGGCAACCACCTTTCTCCTTTCTGCCTCTTCGAATTTGACGACTTGAGGTACCTCATATTGGTGGAACCACACAGTATGTGTCCTTTTGTGTCTGGTTAATTTCACTACGCATGGTGTCTTCAAGGTTCATCCACACTGTAGCATGTGTCAGAATCCCATTCCTTTTATAGCTGAGTCCTATTCCATTGTCCGTGTAGACCGCATTTGGCTTGTCCAGTCATCTGTGGATAGACACTTGGGTCATTTCCACATTGGCAGTTCTTTAAAAGTTCCCAGGTGACTCTGATGTGCAAGCAGGGATGTGGTTCTCAAGTCTGTCTGCACAAGAGGATCACCTGAGAGTCTTAAAAAATACTGATGCCTGGCGCACACCCTAGACCAGCTGAATCAGAACCCCCAGGGGCTGACCCAGGAGTCAGTATTATTAATACACAGCTCCTTGCAGCGGGGGAGCCCACGGGCTTGCAGGATCATGGCCTGGTCTCTGCTGCCCTCTGCTGGCACAATTGAAAACAGCCTGGTTAGTGACACCCACCGTCCTGGTTCCACTTCCTCTTCAGGGCTGGCTTACCCAGACCCAAATGAGCCCAGAATCCAGAATGCTCAGTCCTGGGGGGCGGGGACCCTGAAAAGCTCCACCTGACCCCTCCCCCACCTGTATTTCCTGACTGACCGTGCATGGCTTGTGTGTTTAGAACAGAAGAGTTTATGAGGGAGGAGAAGACATAGACAGGTGGAAGACTCCATGGTGTGACCTCAAACAAGACATTTCACCTGTGCCTCAGTTTCTCTGACTTCCAGAGACGATGGCCACTGTTTCCTCTGACAAGTTCCTGAGATTGTGGGTGAACACGTGTGTTGGCACCGGGAGGCCTAGGGCCGGGGTTTCTTACCCTCAGGATGATTGGCATTTGGGCCTGGATCCTCTCTGTAGGGGGCGCCGTCCTGTCCCCCGGCCTTAACCTGCTACATGCTAGTAGCACCCCCTTGCTGGGACAATAAAAAAATGTCTCCAGACTTGGGCAACGTCCTCTGAGTGTAGGTAGAGTTGCTAGGTAAAATACAGGTTGCCAAGCTAAATTTGAATTTCAGGTAAACACATAACGTTTTAGCACAATTACGTTCCAAAGATTGCATTTTTATTTGCTGAATCTGGAAACCCTTCCTGGGGCACAAAATCACCCCGGTTGAGAGCCAGTGCCTTTGTGAGTTTTTGACACCTGTTTAGAGAACTCGCACCAGGCCAGAGGCCAAGATACCAGTTGGGGAAGTTGCAGCAGGGGCGGAACTTGCCCCAGCCTGGCAGGGGGAGGGGTGCTGCCCCGGGGTGCTGTGTGGGTGCAGGGCCAGCAATGGTGAGTGGACCAGGGAGCGGCAGCAGGAGAGGAAGCTGGGCCTACGCTTGGTCAGGCCTCCTCCCCCTGGGGACCAGCCGGTGGAGCACTGTGGCTGGCCTGGGGCCCCTGGGCGTGGGGGACATCTTGTTTTCCCAGCACCTGGGGCTGTTAGGGCCAGAGCAGTTTGTGGTTGACCACAAGTTGGGGCATTAGTTCACCCCTAGCGTTTCCCCAGAGAAAACCCAGGGCCCTCAGTGACAGGGGATTAAGGCTCAACTTGCTCATTTGCAAGAGGAAGAAACAGGCCCAGAGAGGGACAGTACCTGGCCCAGAGTCACACAGCGGGGCTTTTCCCCCTGGGGTGGAGCCTGGGAGTGTCCTCAATTTCCAGTAAGTTCTCAGGGAGGCCCCAGCATTTTCTAGATAGAGGGCACTAAAGACAGGTTTCACGCTGAGGCAGGGCCCCCTGAGGTCCAGCTGCTCCCCATACTGCTCCAGGGAAAGGCTGCAACCTCTTATCCTGGGGCGGCCCCTGAGACCGGCTCTTGTTTCTGTCTGCCGAGGAGAAGCGGTGCTGAGTGGTGGCTAAGCAAGTGGACTTGGAGCCAGACCGCCTGGGACTGAATACTGGCCCTGCCTCTCACTAACTGTGACCTGGAGCAAAGTACTTAACCACGTTGATCCCCCATTTCTTCATCTGTAAAATGGGAGTGATGGAAATAATAGCTACGTGGTAGGGTTGTGGTAAGGATTAAATGAACTAACAAGTTTAAGTGCTCAGAACAGCACGTGGCAGGTGGTAAGGTTTACTATGTATCTTTCCCCCCTTCTTCTAGTGACTTGTACCCTTTCCCTTGGGGAGCTGGCTCAGCGGGGCTGTCAATCACAGCGACCCATCCTGCCCTCCCCCAAAGGGCATGTGACTCCAGCCAGGCCAGTCCCTGTCTCCTATTGCTCTGACCAGTCACTGGGCCGGCCGATGGGTGGGCTTGTGACACTGGCAGGTGGGCACATCCCTGGGCTCACTGTGCAGATAGGCAGGGAGCAAAGCTTCCTCTTCCTACTGTGGATGAGGCAGAGCCCTGGGATTGTGGCCAGCTCCCCTGGCACAAGGGGCTTGGAAAGAACGAGACCCCCTATGGAAGGTTTTCCTGAGTCCTTGGATCCGCCTCGCCTGCAGCCACAGTCCTCCCTCGGATTCCTGAGTATGCCACACAATGAATCCCCCATTTTGCTTAAGTGAGTTTGAGTAGAGTTCTCATTCCTACCCCGTGTGCCCCACAGAGTGGGAGAGGTTCCCCCAAGACAGCCTCCTTCTCCATGGGGCAGGGCCCTTGGCCTTGGTTTGATCCACCTGCTGCCCGACACCCAGGTGCAGCCCCTCGCTGGTCACTAATCAACTCTCTGTGATTAGAGCCCACTCCCAGTGAGAGGAAACAAACATGTATTAAGTACAATGTGCCAGGCACTATGCTGAGGTTTTGATGTTATCTTAATTGCATTTTACAAGTGAGGCAACTGCAGCTCAGAGAGGTAAAGTGATTTGTCCAAGGTCACACACCCAGGAAGTGGAATCGCTTCAGTTTGAACCTGGGCAGTGTGGATCCAAGGTAGGAGCACCTCCCAATGACATCAAGTGGCTTATTACTTACGGGGGGAATTCTTTTCCCTTTAGATTTTTCCCCTTTTTATTTTTAGTTGACATGTAATAATTGTACATGGTTATGGGCTACAGAGTGATATCTCTACGGGTGTATATGATGTATAATGTCCAAGTCAGGGTAATTAGCATATATATCGTCTCAAACATTTATCATTCCTTTGTGTTGTGAACACTTAAAATTCTCCCTTCTAGCTTTTTGAAAATATATGATATAGTTAACTATGTTCACCCCACAGTGCTGCAGACACCAGAACTCACCCCTCCCCAATGGCAGTGATTGCATATCCCGTAGCCAACCTCTCCCCATTCCCCCTTCCAGTCTCTAATACCCGCAATTCTGTTCTCTACAGCCATGAGCTCAAAATTTAAAATATTTTTGATTATGGTAAAAAAAACTATAAAATTTACCATCTTAGAGGGGAAATTTTTAAAGGTAGCATAGTCCTTCTTAGCCTAAAGATGCCCTAGAGAATCCACTACTCCAAGTGCCATGGCATTCCTGGAAAATAGAAATTAGGTCTCATTCATTCATTCAACAAATATTTCTTGAGGTGCCTACTAGTGCCAGGCAGTGTTCAAGGCAGGGCCAGGACTAGGATGAGGCCAGCGAGGGCCCAGGTGCAGAATTTACGGTAGCGCCACCTCTCAGGTGCCAACCCTGTGCTTGTACAACCCGGAGAGTGACTGTCACCTCACATCCTGCACCCCAGAGCCTGTCCTGCTCACTGGAGCTCCAGCCCCCGTGCAGGACTAGAGGAAGTTTGGATAACTTGGCAGAGTTCATTCCAGCCAGACATAGTAATGCCTGTGGTAACCAGATCTAGCCAGTAGTCTAATAATATTGGACATTTTCAATTAGCAATGAGCATAAACGTTTTGAGCTATGTGCAGCAACTGTCATGCGATATGAAAATATGTGGGATTTCTATGGGCAAGAAAGTCTCGGGTCCTGCAGATACTCCTGTGTTTTGTTGCCTATGGCCATAATTGAAGGAGATGTTAATCAGTTAAAGGTTAGCACAATGTGTAATTTTTTTCCCCATCCAAGTTCATAGACCCCTTTAACCACAGCCCCCAGGCTAAGAACCCCTGCTTTAGTGGAGAGTGCTATGTGTGTTGGTAAGAAATACTTTGATAAGCTGCTTGGAGTGGAAGATAAGAAATCTAAAAGGCACGTTCAAGTAGCAGACAGCCCTTGAACTACCTGCTAAGGTGGGAAGGACCTACATGCACTTCGCTCTGGAGTTAGAACTGGGTTCTAATCCCACTGCCTCAACTTAACGGCCTCAGTTTACTCAATGGGAATAACAGTCTTTCCTATGTAAAGGCGATGGGAGGATTAAGTGCTAATCTGCATGAAGTGTTTGACATGGCATGCATTGGAGTGGACATTCATGGTCTAATCCAGGGGTTCCCAACCTATGGCGAGTTGTATAATTATTTTGTTATATATTACAATGTAATAATATAATAATAAAGTTCTTAATAAATGTAATGCACATGAATTATCCTGAAACCATCCCCCCAACCCCTGGTCCATGGAAAAATTGTCTTCCATGAAAATGGTCCCTGGTGCCAGAAAGGTTGGGGACCACTGGTCTAACCCATCTCCATCCTGCTTTGTTTGCTGACAGTCGCTGGCCTTCCTTGAGGGCACCAGTTCTCCTCCAATCTGGATTGGTGTGGACTCTCCCCAACCCCATCCCACCTAAGCTAGCCCCTTTGTTCCATATCTATTCACACTGAGGCTCAGGAATGGGGACTTCATCCACTTAGAGCTGATTAGATCTGGGCTCAGGGCTTGTGTTGGAACTGGTGGGTTAGGAGGTGCTCTCTCCTGTGGCTGTGAAGCCGGGAGAAGGGAAGGCCGGGCTGCTATGGGGAGAGCCTGCCTGAAGGTGAGACCCACCCAGAGGGAGGCAGAGGGGTGAGATGAGAGACAGTTCTGATGACATTGTCAGAGCCTCTGGATCCAGCTGTGACTGCAGCCCTGGACTTTGTTACATGAGCTGATAATTTACCCTTTTGTTTAAGACAGTTCGAGTTGACTTTTCTCTCACCTGCAACTAAAAAAATTCCAAATCTTTTGGCACTCCATAAATAGCAGTAACGATGGAGACGCTGGGAATGAGGAGGCAGTTTGGGAAGAACTGGATTGCTCCAAATAATAGCCAGAAGAGGAATAGGACCTTTTGGGACAATCTGGAAAGAGGAGCCAACAAGACTGGGTGCTACAGGAAGAAATGGGAGAAAAAGAAGTGCTGGTTTTTCTGGAGCAAAAATGTCTCATCTTAACCCCAACTCTAATATGAATTTAAAAAAAAATGTGCAGTGGAATATTTTCTCCATCATTCCATAAACGTTCAGCAAAGAATACAGGAATCATTAAATGCTTGTTGTAAACGAACCCCAGCAACAGGGCTGGGTTTTGCAGCCAGGTCACTGCTGGGCTGAACTAAAGACGGTGTGTTTGGTGACACGTGCAGTGTAGGTTCCCTTTCTTCTTTGCTGATCCCTGCCGGGGCACCCGGCCCCAGAGACTGCATCTTGATTGGCCTAGGCCAGTCACAGCATTCCTACCCCTCCTCCCACTGATTGGACAAGATGGGCATGTGCTGGCCAATGAGGGGTAAGGAGGGTTGCCCGCTGCCTTCTTGGATGACTTGTGGCCACAGGAAGATCTCTTGTCTCTAAATTCCAATATCCTTTAGTGTTGTCACCAAACAACTTCTGCTTGACCATTCTCTGCCTTTCTCAACTTGAATTTTGCTCAGTTCCACCCAAACAATGACTGTAACTCAGGGCTGCATTCAAAATATTTAACCACCAGAATGACATGGACACTGGCCAATGAATGGCCACTGGCCATGTGGTAAATACCAGCTGAATATCAACCGCAAGCACACTCCCTACTGTGGGCCGCCTGGGGTTGGCTCCTGGAGATACAGAGATAAATTCTGCACACTTACTGCTCTCAAGGTGGGCAGTCTGGAAGCTTCTATAAGAAAAAGTAGGTTAAGTCTAGAATACAACGTTTCGCATTTTTCCTGTAAACCTGAGGTTCTGGCCTTGGCTGCACATTAGAGCCACATGGGGAGCTTTGCCCAGACTGATTCAGCACGCAGGAGTGGCGGGGGCACCTGGGTTTCAACAAAAAGCCCCAGCTGAGAACCTCTGCTTTCTCCCCATTCAGAGGCTAACTTCCACGGCCAAACGTTATTCTTGAGCCTCCTGCCAGTAATACGGCTATCTGACTATCTGCAGGAACCGGGCCAGCCTATTAAAAGGTGTTTCCTTCCTTTTTCTTCACTGCTTAGAAGGGAGCGGGTGTCTGAAGGAGGAAGAACATGCATGGGTGCCCTTCTGAGGCAACACGATGTCCCAGAATAAAGGACGGAACCTCACGGCCCCCCCAGAAAACTCAACAGTCAAGTGAACGCCAAGAGACTAAAGGGACCTCTGTTAACCCTAAAGTCAGCCAGGCAGGGGCTCGACCCAGGGTTCCCCAAGGCCGTGCGGCCACAAACAGCCAGTCTTCCAGCTAAAGGGCGATAGAAAGTGCCTCCAGGCCTCCCCGGTGTCTCCTGGATTGCAAATACACCTACTTGTGCTTCGTGGGGGATGCTGCAGGGACGCCACGCGCCCTACCTACTCGCGTTTCCGCCTCCGGCACCGGCGGAGACCGCAACTCCCAGAAAACATCTGGGTCGGAAACGGAAGTGGGTGATGGCGCACTTTGTTCTGGGAAATGTAGTTCATATAGGAGGCCGAGGCCGGACAAGCCCGGAGAGCGGTGCATTCTGGGGAAGGTAGTTTTTAATGTAGCCTGAGAGCCCGGTCGTGGCAGGGGATTAACAATTTTTGGTTTGGAGTTTACGTGTGGGATTTGGTTTTTGTCACTGTCCACCCTCAACACCCAAGGAGACAGAGTAAGAGCTATACACGCTTCTGTGATGTCAGTGGTGTCTGGGTCCGTTATCTCTCACTCAAACTTGAGTTAACGGGCTGCTTAACCTCCCTGAGCCTCTGTTTGCTTATCTGTAAAATGGTCATATTAATAATTCCCACTTCACAGGCCTGATAATATCGATCAGACAGCTAGCAAAGTGCCTGGCACACCTGCATTGCTTAAATCCCCCTTTTCTTGGGATCATAGCAGCCTACGAAGCAAACCGATATGTTTTGTAGCAAGGGGTAAGAATTCTGCCCTAGGACAGCACTTTGGACTTTGTCATACTTTGGGAGTTATGGTTTTATTCAAATTCCAGCCAAAACTCATAGGGAAAATGTAAGGAAATCTTGTCCCATACAGAGGTTCAGCAAGGGTAAACCATCTGCCTTACCAGCCAGGACACCGTGAAATGACAGTGAAAATGTAAGACGAGCTCCTGGGCAAGCAGCCTCACACAGTGCTAGTGAGAGTATTAATGAGTGGATCCTCTCTAAAGGGTAATTGGGCGATAGCTTGCAAAATGACAAATGCATATACGTGTAGGCTCAGCAATTCTGCCTCTAGGAATTTCTCCTACAGACATAAACATTTTCAAAATGACAGAAGTTGAAGAATATTCACGGTAGCCGTGTTTTTTAAATAAATGATTGGAAATCGTCCATGGATAGAGGATGAGTTAGATAAATTGTGGCGCATCCATACTCTGGAATACTATGTTGCCATTTAAAATAACGAGGTGTAACATTATTCCTGCAAAAAATAAAAATGTTTAACCTAAATCTATTGTGAGGAAAGAATCAGAGAAATCCAAGTTGAGGGAGATTTGTAAAACTGGCACAGGCACTTAAAAATGTCAGTGTCATAAAAGACAAAATAGACTGGGGGACAGTTCTAGATTACAGGAGATTAAAGAGACATGACTGTTAACCGCAATGGGTGATTCTTAATTGGAACCTGGATTTTTTAAAAATGACTTAAATAAGGCATCTGCAGAAATTTAATGGGATATATATTGGATAATAGCATTGTGTCAATACTGAATTTCCTGAATGTGACAATTGTGTTGTGGTTATGTAGGAGAATGTCCTTTTTAGGAGATACCTGCTGAAGTATTTAGAATGGAAATACTCTCAAATAGTTTAGAAAAAGAAAGCAAAAGTGGCATATATTAATAACTGGTGAATCTAAGTTTAAAATATATGGTTGTTCATTTTCCTATTGTTGCAACTTTTTGATAATATTAAAAAATTTCAAAGTAAAAAGTACAGAGGAAAAAAGAATGAGGAAGCTCTGTATATATTGATGGGGGGAAACCTTCAAGAAATATTGGTAAATTTAAATTTTAAAAAAAAGGCCTGGTGCAGTGGCTCATGCCTGTAATCCTAGCACTCTGGGAGGCTGAGGTGGGTGGATCGTTTGAGCTCAGGAGTTTGAGACCAGCCTGAGCAACAGCTGAGACCCCGTCTCTACTAAAAATAGAAAGAAATTAGCTGGACAGCTAAAAATATATAGAAAAAATTAGTCAGGCATGGTGGTGCATGCCTGTAGTCCCAGCTACTCGGGAGGCTGAAGCAGGAGGATTGCTTGAGCCCAGGAGTCTGAGGTTGCTGTGAGCTAGGCTGACGCCATGGCACTCTAGCCAGGGCAACAAAGTGAGACTCTGTCTCAAAAAAAAAAAAATTAAAAAAAAAAGCAAGTTGCAGTGCAGTGTATGTAGAATGATGCTGCATTTTTGTGGAAATGCACAAAAGACTTACCCTGGAAGAAGACACGAGAAAGAGGTGACAAGCGCTGAGTCTGGGGAGGGGAAATGGGTGTGGAGGGGGAGGGTCAGGAATAAGAAGGAGACTCACTTCTCACATACCCTTTTAGACCTTTTGAATTGTGTATCATGTGCATATATAACCTATTCAGATTTTCTAAACTAATAACTTCAAAGAAGAACTGTTTCTGGGAAAGCCCTTGTGGTCAGAAAACCCCACACTTGGCTCTCCTATTCCCCAGCTGTAGATCTGGTGGCAAACCCAAAACAGAAGGAAGGAAAACCAGTGACTTTCACATCTGTTTTAGCATCTAATTTTCATTACAACCCTGTGAACCAGGTAGGTTTTATCCAGCCCATTTTACAGATTAAAAAAACTGAGGCTTAGAGAGGCTCAGTGAGACACTGGCAGAGCTGGGATTGGAACTGAGTTCTGTCTAGTGACTGAACCTGGCTCTTTCCCTCTTGCAAGTGACTTCTCCAGGGCTGGGGGTGGCAGGAGAGGGCTCAGGGTGGAGGACAAGCGTGGGGTTTATTTCCAGACTCAGATGCTCACTCAAGCCCCTTCCATTGCCTGCCACTTTCACGAGGGGCTCTCCAGGCAGGAAACAGCAGCCACCCAAACGGGGAGTTTGATTTACATGATCTCACTCAACGAGTTTGGCCATTTATCTAGTGGGCTAGGAGCTAACTCAGCCTCTTCTCTGAGCCCATCCCTGGTGCTTTTTACAATCTCTGTAATCCCTGAAGATGCAGATTTTTAAAAATATCTTGATTTTTAAAATCAAATTATATACCTTAAGTCTTTTTAATTTTTTTAAAAGCAAAGAAATAGATGGATGTTGTTATCAATTCAGACAGGAAAGTATTTGGAGGGCAATTTGGCATTTCCATCGTAATTTAAAACCTAGTATATTTTGGTATGTGATCCAGCAATTACATGGCAAACGATTTTCTTTGTTTTCTTTTTTCTGAGACAGAGTCTCATTCTGTCACCCTGGCTAGAGTGCAGTGGCATAATCAGTAGAAAAAAAAATGATGCTCGATTCCACTAATTGTCAAAGAATGAAAATTATATCCTGCCCTAAGCACTTTACTCACCTCGCCATAATGCCTACGCTGCTGATGACTTCTTGATGATAGCATAAAAGACCTGTAAGTGGCTATTGCACTCTGAGGCCAGAGTGGTTGTGAATATTTCTGCAGACCTAGATTCGAGATGGCGCTGGCCGATGCAACTCATTCTGCACCTCGGGCAAGGCAAGCAGAGTTTTGGCTTCACTGCCAAGATAGCGTCCCAGACCCCTTCTGCTGTTCCGTTTGGCATCTTGGTAGTGCCGCCTCCTCTGGAGGTGTTTGAGGATTAAACTGTGCTGTGGAGGGGACTCCGAGGGAACCTCTGCAGAGATAAGGATCATTCACTTTTGTCCTTAACACTTTTCTGATTCTTTCTCCATTCATGGTAGCAGCGTGGCTGGTTTTCTCTAGACATAGCCTGTCCCCAGCCTGCACCTGCTGCCAACCCTATGTCCAGCTTGCAGAGAAGAGAGGTACCCCGTGGCTCCCCCATCCTCATGTAACATTCCCCTGACATGTAACAATAACCAGCATTTATTACACTCTTACTGCATACCACGCATTGCATTTAACACCTCATCTGTTAATAACACCTCATTGAATTCTCACCACAACCTTTCCAGATAAGGACTTTTGTTAGCTCCATTTTGCAGATGGGAAAACTGGGGCCCGGAGAAGGTAAGCAGCCCGCCCCTGACCACACAGCTAACAAATGTCAGGGGCAGGATTCGAACCCACAACTCCAGCAGTACGTTCTTCACTGTGACATAGGATTCCTCCATCATTGGTGAACCATGAGCCTGCTGAGTGTTGGGTGCTGGGCTGTCCCCTGCCCCTGCTTCCGCTGCCCCCTGCCCCTGCACCTAGAGCTCCCCAAGGCTGGAGGCCTGGAGGCCCCCAGGGTTCTAGGATGTTTTCAGGACATCACTGTGGAGTTAAAGCAGGTTCCATTTTCCCAGGGTGGAAGGTTCCGGGAAGCACAGCCAGCTCCTGCACTTTTCCCAGGCCGGGAGGGGGCGGTGCGGGTGGGGACACGTCCTCTTTCAGGCTCTCTCACTGGCTCCAGACCACTTCCTCTTTCCCCCCAGGGTGGAGGCGGCTGCGGCTGCGGCAGCTCTAATGGCAGCTGCCTGGGCAGGGGCCGAGGAGGCCTCTGAAACTCTCCCGGGGTGGCTCACGCAGCTGGACGGAGGGCACGGGTCCTCTTTGACTTCCATCCCCTCCTCCCTGGAGGTCTCTGTGAGCCCCAAGGGTGGGAAAAGGGACCCCTCCCACACAGCCAGACCAAAAACGCTGACCCTGAGGCTGGCCACACTGCATTTAGGCTCAGCATGGGCTGGATCTGCTTCCAGCAATTTCCACGGAGGATGTGGCTTCAGGTCAGGACCCCACCTTGGACAGCCAGACCCCTCAGGATGCCCAGGGAGGTGAGGGCCGCAGCCCAGCCCCGGCCACCTGAACAGAGAATGGCTGGTAGAGGGGGAGCTGCTGGCTGGGAAGAGGATGGGTGTGGAAAGACGTGAGTTCTAGTCCTGGCTCTGCCACTCGTCAGCTGGGGGCCTGGGGCAGGCCGCTCCTGTGGGCCTCAGTTTCCTTATCTGAGCAGTGGAGATAAATACCAGTACCTCAAAGTGTTCTAGAAATAACTACGGTAATACAAGTAATGTGCTAAGCACAGGGCCTGGTACACAGCAGGTGCTTAATAATGGCATTAGATGTTATTAGCCAGAACCTGTGACTCAGCTCCTGCTGAGGGTGGCCAGCGATGTCCACCCAGCCCTGCTCCTGGCCTCTCACCTTTCCCTGCCCCAGCTCTGCCCTCTTTCCACCCCCAAACATCCGCATTGGTCATTCGTGGGGCACGCTGAGTTCAATGTTGTGCCAAAGTCCTGGTGGTTGGTTTTTTGTTTTGCATTCTGGTAAAATATACATAAGATTTACCATTTTAGCCATTTTTAAATGTACAGTTCAGTGGCATTAAGTCTATTCACGTTGCTGTGCTACCATCACCACCCTTTATCTCCAGAACTTTCTCATCTTCCCAAACGGCGAGTCTACATCCATTCAATAACTCTCTGCTCCCCCTCCCTGCAGCCCCTGTACCTTTGACCACTCCAGGGACCTCATATAAGTGGAATTACCCAGTATTTGTCCTTTTGCAACTGGCTTAGTTCACTTTGCAGAATGTCCGTAAGGTTCATCCACATTGCAGTGTGTGTAGAATTTCCTTCCTTTTTATGACCGAATGATATTCCACGGTGTGGATACACCGAATTTCATTACCCATCCATTTCGTAACGGACCCTTGTGTTGCTCCCAACTCTGGGCCGTTGTCAATGATGCTCCTCTGAGCAGGGGGGTACAACCGTCTGTTTGAGTCCCTGTTTTCAATTCTTTGGGGTATACACAGAGGTAGGGGTGCTGGATCATATGCTGATTCTATGTTCAGTGTTTTGAGGGGCTGCCCAAAGTCCTGGGGTTTCGATTAGGGCCACAGCATTGGGGGAGCCCCTCTGGCCACACTGTCGACAGGGAGGTTTGGAATCAGGAGGTGGACACTGGGTTCAAGTCCTGCCTCTGTCCCTTCCTGGTGGTATGAACTTGGGCTGGTCACTGATCCTCGCTGTGCTTTAGTGTCCTCAGCTGTAAAACATAAAGAGAGCAGTGCCTGCCACAGGGGGTTGTGGAGCTAGTTAGCTAGGTTGATACAGGTGCAGGTATTAATATATTCTTCAGCACATGAGCACTTAGTGGCTGTCAGCTCAGGGTACCGGCACACCCGTGTTCCCGCTGAGATCCAGCCCTGCTACCTGGGCCTTATGCTTTGGTGGCACTGCACCAGCCTGGCCCATCTGTGGGGCACCCTTAGGGAGCTGGCCCTGTCCTGCCTGAGGACTTGCGCTTTCTTTTTCCCTTTTTCCAGATTTGTGGGAGTCTCTCTTCATCTAGAGCCAGTTCCTCTCTCCCGTCCATGGCTTACGCTTTTGAAGACAAAAGCCAGGAAGTAACACCCTGAACCAACTTTGGGAGCGCCTGAGCCCAGGGCCCAGTGGGGACACGCAGGGTACTGACCCCCAGGCTGGCCAGGCACAGGCTAAGAGGAGCCCCTTCCTCTGTCCTCTGAGCAGATCATTCTCAGTGAATTTTGGGAGGAGATGAAGGGAACTAGGAGGTGACCAGTGCCATGGCCGCCGACCCAAGGCCACAGCCAAGGACAAGGAGGAGGAGCCCTGGGCCGAGATGAAGGGAGCTGATGGTTTGGCCCTTTTGTCACCGGAAGTCACTGCAGGGCTGGGGTCGCAGCCTGGGGAGTGAGAGGCGGCTGCGGAGATGAGAACCCCCCATTCCTGGGCCAGCAGCCCCACCTCAGGTGGGGGCAAAGCCGATGTGAGGGCACAGCCCGGGGTCTCACCTGCCCTGGCTCCATCACAGCTGCGCCCGCAGGCAGAGGTTTCTGCTGACTGCAGTGACTCCAGGAGGGCCAAGGGCAGCCTCGCAGGACTTTGCTCCTTGGGAACCATGACTGGGAGTTGACCTAGGGACCCCAGGTCTTGGGGACCCACTTCCAGCTTTGCCACGTCCACCCGTGGTGGGAGGGGAGGAGCAGGCTGCGGGGATACCTCTCCCACCCCCACCTCCTCCCCTCCTTCCCTGCTGGCATTTTCTCTGTTCCTTTTAGCTGATGCTAAGCTGGGAGGGGAGCCACTTGGAAATTCACAAGGCCATGAGCTTCGCTCCACAGCTTGCCGCATCAGGGGCTGGACAGGTGTAGGCGATACCTGCTTTGGTGAGTGGATTACTGCAGAGCCCTGTGGCCGAGCTCACCCATGGGGACCGCGACTCTACCTTCTGCTTCTCCCCAGCAAAGTCATAGCCTCAAAAGGGGCACTAACACCTACTCTGGGGTATTTAATAAAACACGTTATGAAGATTAGGTGGAATAGTGCGGACGAAATGCCTGGTACGCTGTAAGTACTCAAAAATTAGTTGTCATTATTATTTTTTATTTTAAAGACTAATCCAAGTGTGGAGCAGAAGCAGTGACCCCTCACAAAGTTCATCATCAAAGGAATGGCACAAAGCGAGGGAAATGTTAGAAGGGAAAGAACCAGCTGTGTGTCCTCAGGCAAATTGCCTGGCCTCTCTGGAACCCCTATTTCCTGATCTGTCAAATGGGTGTGGAAATCCCCCCTTCCCCTACTGTTGCAGGAGAGGTCAGATGAGATAAAAGTTGCTTCCCAGTCTTGGCAAGCAGGGAGGTGCTGTCCGTGAGAAATGAACCCCCCCCATCCCTTTAACTTCAGCTCCTGCTAAAACCATGCTCCTCTCAGAAGCTCCGGGCTATCGGGAAAACTTCCTTCCAGAGTCCATCCGAAGGAAAGTCATTTCTCTGGTTCCTGCAGGTAAGGTCGTGGCCTCCACCCAATCCTCCCATCCAAGCCCTGACTTCAGGCTGGTTGCCAGCACCAAGCCTGGCCTGTTTCCATGGAGACCAGGGAAAGCAATGGCATTTCTGGGAGGAAAGACGGCATTTCTGTTCAAGGCCATGGTGGGTTTTAGAGGTCGGACAGGGTTTTGGTAGATCAGGGTGGTAGAGCCATCGTTATTTCATCAGGATAGAAGGCAGGGTTGCGAGGCCCAGCGGATGGGTAACCCACCACCGCCCCCGCCTGCCTTCCAGACAGGGCTCTCGGGGAAGGTAGGACTGGGCTGCTACGCCGCCTTATAATTCTCAGTATTAAGATTTATCTGGCCGGGCGCAGTGGCTCAGGCCTGTAATCCCAGCACTCTGGGAGGCCAAGGCTGGAGGATTGCTTGAGCTCAGGAGTTCGAGACCAGCCTGAGCAAGAGTGAGATCCCGTCTTTACTAAAAATAAAAAAAAAATTAGCTAGGTATGGTATTCACCTGTAGTCCCAGCTACTCAGGAGGGTGAGGAAGGAGGATTGCTTGAACCCAGGAGTTTGAAGTTGCAGTGAGCTATGATGATGCCACTGCACTCTAGGCTGGGCAACAATGAGACTCTGTCTCGAAAAAAAGAAAAAAAATGTATCTCCTTTAACCTTCAAAACAAACTTATAAGGCAGCTATTATAATTAACCCCACTTTACAGAAGAGGAAACAGGCACAGAGAGATTAAGTTTGTTGCCCGAGGTCACACAGTGGAGGAGCTGAAGTTGGACTCAAGTCCAGACCCATGGACAGACCAGAGCTTGTGCAGGGGACCACACCATATGGTGTCTCAGGCCAGGGGAGGACAGGCACAGAGCCGGGGGGTGGGGGGTGGGGGAAGGTAAGTACTAGTACCAGCCCCCACATAAAGCTTTCATTAATATTGGTACTGAAGGGTCACAGACGTCACGAGGAGAGTGTTCCTAGCAATATTTTATAGTTGAGGAACTGGAAGCCCATAGAGGTTAAGTGAGCTGCCCGAGCAAGCAAGCTACGTTTTGACCCTAGATGTGTCTGCTGCAAAGCCTTGCTCTCCCGGTGACCCTGCGCCTTATCTTGTTTCCTCGGCAGTTTGTTCCAAGTCCTGTCTGTCTTGAGGGCCCCAGGGCCTGGAGCCCAGGCCTGGAACACACAGGCCGGACCCTACACGTGTTTTCAGAAATTGTGTAAGGGATCCCAGTCGTTCCCACTTGCTGCTACTTTGGGCAAAGGAGGGGAAATGTGGTAGGAAGTGCGGTGACCACACATCTTTTGTGGATGGATGTTTGCCTGGGCTTGGACACTGCTGATGTGGAGAGTTTTGAAAAGAGAATCATTCTGGAGTAGTTGCATCTCCTTTGCTTTTGAGTGAGTCAAAGGAGAAAAGAAAGCTCTGGGACCAAGTTGAAAATTCCATCCCTCTACTCATCCACCCGTCCAATCATCGAATCATCCACCCTCCCATCTATCCATCCACCCATCCCTCCACCCTCCGTCCACCCATCCATCTTTTCATCGTCTTTCCATCCATCCCTTCAGTAAACATTCACTGGGCTCCAGTTTCCTCCTAGGCCCTGGAAACAAAACACAAACAACCCCCACAAACAAACAAAAAACAAAAGAGTAAGCCTCATAGAAGAAAAGGCATTGTTTGAAGTTTTTCTCCAGTTCTTTTTTTTTCATATTTTAAAAACAACTTTGTTGAGATACAATTCACATGACCGTACAATTTCACCTATTTAAAGTATAAGATTCCATGGCTTTAGTGCACTGATGGAGCAGTGACGCCATCACCACAATCCACTTGGGAACCTTCCCATCACCCCAGACAAAAACCCCATGCCGCTAAGCAGCCACTCCCCATCACCCCCAGCCCCTTTTAATCACAAATCTACCATCTGTCTCTATGGATTTGCCTATTCTGGACACTTCATGTAAATGGGACCAGGCCACATGTGGACTTTTGTCACTGGCTTCCTTCACTTAGCTTAATGGGCTCAAGGTTCACCCATGTCGTAGCGAGTATCAGCGCTTCATTTCTTTTTATTGCTGAGCAGTATTTCATTGTATGTATAGATCCAGTTTGTTTATCCATTCAGCAGTTGGTGAATGTTTGGGTTGTTTCCACTTGGGCTATTTTGAATAATGCTGCTGTTAACATTTATGTGCAAGTTTTTGTGTGGCCGTGTTTTCATTTCTGTTGGGCATTTACCTAGGAGTGGAATTGCTGAGTCATACAGTGAGTCTATGTTTAACCTTTTGAGGAACTGCCAGACTGTTTTCCAAACAGCTGCACCGTTGTCCATTTCCACCGGCAGCTTGCGAGGGTTTCGGTTTCTCCACACCCTCGCTGACACTCGCTACCGCCTGTCTTTGTAAGTTCAGCCGTCCCGGCCGGCTCAAAGTGGTTCTCCTTATGGTTTCAACTTGCATTTCCCACATGGCGTCTTTACAAGTCATTATCAGCCATTTGTATAATTTCTTGAGAGAAATGTCTATTTGGATGCTTTAGCCATTTTTAGTTGGGTTATTTGTATTTTTATAATTGACATAATCTAGAGACAAGTCCCTCATCAGATGTATGATTTTCAAATATCCTCTCCCATTCTGTGAGCTCCAGTTCTTTTTTATTGTATCTTTTTTTGATTATTAAAGTTTACATCCTCATGCTAAGATATTTGAAAAATGCAGAAATGTATAAAGAGGTGGAAACAACCACCCAGAGACCATGCTAATTAAATACAATTTGTATTTAATCATGTTTCATTTTTCTTTTGTCTTTTTAATCAATTCAATTCTGTATTTATTTATTTATTTATTTTTTGACAGGTAATATGTGCACAGGTACAGAATTCTAAAGGCCTAAAATAGGAGATTAAGTGAGTTGCCTAAGCAGGAAAGCTTTGTTTTGAACCTAGGTGTGTCCACGGCAAAGCCTTGATCTCTCAGTGACCCGCTGCCTTATCTTGCTTCCTCTGCAGTTTGTTCCAAGTCTGATCTGTCTTGAGAGCCCTGGGGCCTGGAGCCCCGGCTGCCCAAACTCTTCCTAGGGACAGCTACTGTTGCTACTTTCTTGATGATCTTCTCAAGATAGCTTGTACATATAGGCATATACATGCCAGTTTCCGCTTAAATTGTGGGTTATTATCCCTTCCACTGAACACTTGTCAATAGCTTCTTTTCAGTCTTTTACCTCTGCAAAGTTTTCTTTATATAGTTAAGAATCACTCTGAAGATACAATGTATCTATCAGTTGTGGCGGGTGGAGCAGGCTCCCATTCTGGTGTTAGCAAAAGCAAGGACTTTATTAAAGGACATTAGGTGGCTTGCAGAATCTCCAAGGGGGCAGAGATCCAGGTCTGGAGCCTACACAGCCAGAAACAAAGCAAAACCAGGCATGAGACGGTCCCATTAGAGCTGGGCCCCCTGCCAGGATTGGGCACAGAAAGCAGAGCTGGTTCTGCTGGGCTCCGGACACTGCACCCTCTGGTCCTGCTGTCTTCAGACATCAGGTGTTTGTGCCACTACCTTCTCCAGGTATGTGCTCCCTGACAGTTCTGTCACCAGCTTCTGAACACAGGCCTAATGCCAGTGCATCTGACTGATGGGGCAGAGGTGAGCATCTTTACCCTAGCTGCAAGGGAGTCTGGGAAAGCAAGATTCTGGCTTCCTCCTGGGCAAGGTATGGCCTCATCAGGGGCAGATGCCCCAGAGAAAGGTAAGTTTCACTAGGCATCCAAAAAGAATGGCAGAAGCCCACTACATAATACTTTAATGTAAATATAATTATAAAATTATAATTCTTCTGATTTAAAAGCAGTACGTGTGTAGGAGGTGATATGTTATAATGGCTGAGCGTGTGTTGTCTGGGGGCTGACTGCCTAGGTTCAAGCCACACCTCTTTCCTTTCCTAGCCTTGTGACCTGGGCATGGTTTAAACTTCATTATGCCCCCAGTTTCCTCCTTAGTGAAGTGTGGATAACAAGGGAATATCCCTCATGGGTTGGGCTGAGGATTGAATGAGCTGACTGACAGAAGGTTTAGAACCGTGCTTGGCTCATTGCATCTGCTAGGTAGTTGTTTGCTCTTATTATTTTCCCAACATTTTATTATAAAAATATTAAAACATACAGGAAAGTTAAAAGAGTTGTACAGCAAGCACCCATCTGACCACCACCTATGATTGCACCCTGAGCAGTTTACTCTGTTTCTATCCATCTGTCTATGCCTCTTTCCAATTATTAATGTCTTAACTTTAATGCATTTCAAAGTAAAGGCAAATGCATACATGCGTGGGTCTTATTTTTTTAAAACTAGCTGTCAACTGTTAGTTTACATAATATGTATGTAAAATTTGTCTTGTACTTTCCTTTAGCATAAGGAACAGTGTCCTATGGGATGGAACAGAATTTACCAGGTAGAGGGGAGAGTGAGGGACCAGGCCAGGGACTTTCTGACAAGGGGAACAGCCGTGCGAAGGAACATGGGGCCCCTGAGGCAGGGTGATCATGCAGTATCCCTTCACATGGGCATTTAAAAATACTTGTTCAAGGCCGGGCGCGGTGGCTCACGCCTGTAATCCTAGCTCTGGGAGGCCGAGGCGGGTGGATCGCTCGAGGTCAGGAGTTCGAGACCAGCCTGAGCAAGAGCGAGACCCTGTCTCTACTAAAAATAGAAAGAAATTATCTGGCCAACTAAAAATATATATACAAAAAAATTAGCCGGGCATGGAGGCGCATGCCTGTAGTCCCAGCTACTCGGGAGGCTGAGGCAGTAGGATCGCTTAAGCCCAGGAGTCTGAGGTTGCTGTGAGCTAGGCTGATGCCACGGCACTCACTCTAGCCCGGGCAACAAAGTGAGACTCTGTCTCAAAAAAATAAAAAAATAATAAAAAATAAAAAAATAAAAATACTTGTTCAGATTTGATTTAGAGCAGAGACTAAAGAAGAGGCTTTAGAGAAAGGCAAAGAAAGGGAGTTCCCAGACGGGGCAGAACCCAGCCTCTTCGCTACTGCCTTGGACGATTCTGCTCCACCCCAAACGTGCAAGCTCCTCTCAGCAAGACAAACCTCTTGTGTCAGTTATCTATCGCTGCATAACGAACTACTCCAAAACTTGGTGGCTTAAAATAGCAAAAAGTCATTCGCTGGGCAGTTCTGGCGCAGGGTCTCTCATGCAGTTGCAGGCAGATGCTGCCTTGGGCTGGGCTGATCTCAGAATCTTCCTCACTCTCATGTCTGGTGCTCATGCTGGGGAGACTGAGGCAGAGAGGAGCTGGAGCAGCCGGGGCTTCCTGGCCACCTCTCCACCTCCCCATCATGGTGAGTTCCGGGTGGCTGGTCTTAAGTCAGCTTGGGGGCTCCTAAGGGGTCCCAAGGTAGGCAGAAGCCATCATGTGTTGTCCCTTCTGCCACATTCTGTTGAGGCAGCTGCAAAAAGTTATAAAGATCTGCCAGGTTCAAGGGGAGGGAACGTGGACCCCACCTCTCAATGGAGGAATGCTCATGTCACATTGCAGAGGAGCATGTGGGATGGGGCATGTATCAAAGGAGGTGCCTACAGCTGGCTTTTGAGTAGACTTACTCTCCTTGGGGGCAGTTTAGCCACATGGATTATTAGCCAAGCACGCCTGGTGTGCTGCTCAGCTTCTGCCCATGCAGCTATGTTTTTAGCCACAAGCCGAACACTCTAGTCATCCCCGTTGTCTCAGAGGCCTTTGATAAGCCTAATTTTCTCCATCTTGTTCATTATCTTGTGTAGCAGGTTAAATAGTATCCCCCCAAAATTCACATCCACCTGGAACCTCAGAATATGACCGCATTTAGAAACAGGGGCTTTGCAGATATGATCAAGTTACGATGCCATCATATTGGGTTGAGGTAGACCCTAAATTGATGACTAGTGTCCTTACAAGAAGAGGGAAATTTGGACGTGCACAGAGGGAAGATGACGTTAGGACATGGGGACACACAGGGACAGCAGCCTGGGACAACAGAGGCAGAGGCTGGAGTGACGCATCTACAAGCCAAGGCACCAAGGATTGCCAGCAGCCGCCAAAGCTAGACGAATGGCCTGGAACAGACTTTTCCTCCAGAAGAACAGCCCAGTGGACGCTGTGGTCTCAGATTCTCCAGAACTGTGCGCTGTGGCTTTGCTACGGCAGCCCCAGGAAACAGTGCACCCTGTCAGTGACACCTTGACCCCTTCCAAGTGCTGCTCTGCTGGCTGGTTGGCAGCTAAAGTTGGACCTGGTGCAAAGGCTCAATCTATGAGAGATGGCCCCTGTGGACACTGCTGCATAGCCGAGGAACTGACATGACAGGACAGGGACCTGGGGGCCCGACAGGGAGCCAGGTCTGTTGACAGGGAGGACCCGGGTAGCAGCTATAGTCATTTGCCCTGAGTCATGAGGCACTGGTGTGTGTGTGCTCGCTTGGGTCTTTTTTTTACTTTTTGTTTTTTAAATTGGAAAACCAGGCTTGGCCTTCCCAGGTGTGTCCCACATCTCCTGTCTCCCGGAGCTGGCGTGCTTCTGTCAACACGGGCACTGTTTATACTGGCAACAGCCGCGACCTTTAGAGCCAGGAGGAAATCTGCCCACACTGACTTAGGCTGTTCTCTCCATGCTTGGGCCGTGAATTATTACTCACCAAAATACGGAGGATGCAGGGCAGGGGAGGGAAATGTGGCCGGCCACACCTAGGGGAAGGCACTGCCGAACCCGACTGACCCCACGTCCCGCCCTCAAGCTTTGAGAGGTCCGTGATCCGCCCCCACTGTGTGATCTGTGCCCACTATGCCACCTTCAAAGCAACCAGGCATCTCTCCAGGTCTCTGCACTCGCTGAACCCACCACCTGAGAAGTCTGTTCTCCTGGCCCTCACTTAGCCAGCCCCTCCTCCTCGGGTCACACTCAAATGTCACCTCCTCCAAGAAGCCTCTATGACCACTATGTGTAAATCCAGCCCTCCCCGCCCCCCATTCCATTCATCTGCACCATTGGAAATGATCTTGTTCAGGTACTCCCTTGTTTATAGTCCGTCTTTCCCAGTAGCATAAAGGGCCATAGGGATTTTTGTCTTTCCCCCCCTTTATCCATTCTTGGCTTCTAGAACAGTGCCTGGAACACAGCAAATGCTCACTTAACGTTGGGGAGTGGCAAATGTCTCAGGGAAGAACATCTTGACTGGTCTTCATGCTTCCACCCTGGCTCCCTCCTTCTACCCACTCTGCTGCCCATAGAATGATTTTTCCAAACCAGAAATCTGTCCAGGTCACTCTTCTGCCCTAAGACCTTCAGTAGCTCCCTATTGTTCCCAGGATAAAGCCCAAATGCATGCCAGTCTCACTTCAGGGCACCAACACCCTGCTCCCCCACACAACTAAGCCCCTCCCCAGTGCATATGTCATTCCCACTGTCCCTGCTGTCTGGGACCCTGCCCCCGCTCCTGTCCTCCCATCCAACTTCTACCAGTCTCAACTTAAGCACCGGCACCTTCGGGAAGCCTCCTGACCCCCTTCCCCACCTTCACTGATCATCATTCCTCCCTCCCTGTGGACTTATCAACTGCACTGTCATCATCGTTTTTTTGTTTTTCATTAAAAAGCGTAATTGGCATTCAGTAAAATTCACCCTTTCTGGTATACATTTCTATGAGTTTTGACAAGTGTATAAAGTTATGTAACCTTTATCACAATAAATATATACAATTCCATGACCCCCCACCCTCTAATTCCATCACGCTCTTATGTAGCTAATGCTTCCTCCCACCCCAGCCCCCGGCGACTACTGATCTTTCTGTCCGTATAGTTTTGCCTCTTCCAGAATATCATGTGAATGGAATCGTGCTGTTTATAGCCTTCGATTCTGGCATCTTTTACGTGGCATGCAGTAATGCATGTGGGATCCCTCCTCGGTGTGTGTTTTGGTAATTACGTTTTTATTGCTGAGTGCTGTTTCATTGTTTGCATGTTTGCTTAGCCAGTCGCCAGTTGAAAGACATCTGGGCTGTTGCCAGTCTTCAGTGATTACGCACACAACTACTATAAACATTGGTGTGCAGGTTTTCTCGTAGACATGTTTTCATTTCCCTTCGGTAAATACAGGTGGGATTGCTGGGTCATTCTGTAGGTGAATGTTTAACTTTTGAAGAAACTGCCCAGCTGTTTTCCAAAGAGGCTGCACAATGGTTCATTCCCACCGGTTGCTGCACATCCCTGCCTGCACTAGCTATTGTTAGTTATTTTTATTTCAGCCATTTTCATAGCTATATTATCATCTTTTTACCAGCCGGTCTCTCCCAGTAATCTGTGACCTCCGGACAGAGAATAAACCTTTCGTCTCCTTATCTTCAGAGCCTAGAGTAGTGGCTGACATGTAGCAGGTACACAGTAAATGCTGTGGACTGACTGACTCTATTCATAGAATGAATGAATTTGCTGAATGAATGAATGATCTGTTGAAATGGTGTTTCAGATGAGTTTGTCTCAGATGCCATGGGAAGGTGATTTAACTCTCCCTCTAGGGGAACTCACTATGACATGGTCTTTCTGGAATTGTGGCCATAGGTAAAGCCTCCTTACCGTTACGGCTAATACCTTCCCATATCTGTCCAAAGTGCCCAGACTGCTTTCCACCTCTGAAAAGGCTCACAGGTGTGTACTTTTCTCAGTGGCAGGCACTGGTGCCCATACTAGAGGATGCCAGAGAATCATAATGGGGGGAGTAAATGCAGATCCCCAGGCCCTGCCCCTGAGGTTCTGAATCGGTGAGCTCAGCATCTCTGGGCACATCTGAGACCTTCCTGAGAACCCCCCAGGAGAGGGGGGGGTCCTCTGTGGGAGTGGAAACAGCCCTGGGTCTTGAAGAAGGCAGGGGCTTCCGAGTCCAGCTTTGCCACCAACTGGCACTTAATGCCTCTGAGCCTCGGTTTTCTCATCTGTAAAATAGTCATGAAAACAATTGAGCTTCCCAACCGCATGGTGGGGACCAAACACGTTTACTACACGAAGGGTCCTGGCCCAAGATAGGTGTTCGATAAATATTATTGATTTTTCTAAGCTAAAAGGGTTTTAAATGCTTCCTCCCTGCCCCCGTAGGCAACTGCCTTATATTTTAACTTTTAGCGATGCTTAACAATGCAGAGAAGTGTACGACACACCCACGTAACCAACACCCCAATTCAGAAATCAGCGTCCCCAAGCTTAGGCTTCCTTTTCAGTGTCACCTTCCCAAGGTGATGGGAAAGTCTCCTGACTTTTAACAGCCTTGTTTTTTAAACAGTTTTAGTTTTCTATGACAACTAAGACATGCTCAATAAAGAATATTTAGAAAACACTGAAAGTAGAAAAAAAAATTGGAGACAACTTGTTAACATATTGAACAGCCTTTTCAATACATTAATTTTTGATTGAGGTGTAACAGACATAAAATTGCACAAGTCATAAGTATAAAGCTCAATAAATTTTCCTAAAGTGAACACCCCAGGTAACCATCAGGTTAATACCTGGAACATCACAGTCCCCCAAGCTCCTTCCTTCTGTCCCCGGCCAGGTGACAGTGACCACTACTCTGACTTCTAAGGGCACCGATCAGTTTTGCCAAACACAGCCTCATTTTTATCAAAACTGCTCTCTCTCTGGTGCTCTTGGAGAACTCTTGCTCATCTTTCAAGATCCGGTTCTGAGGTCACCTCCTCTGAGAAGTCTTCCCAGCTCCACGAGGCAGAAGATTGACCCCTTGGTCCATGCCTCTAACTCAGCTCTCACCATTCTAGCTCTCTTCCTGCTGTCCCCCTCTCGAGGGGTAAATGGGTCTTAACCAACTTATTTACCTAATACGGGGTGTAGCAGGTTGAACTGTGACCCCCACCAAAAAGTTTGTCTACATCCTAAACCCCTGTGCTTGTGAATGTGACCTTCCTGGGGAATAGGGCCTCTGTAGACGTAACTAAGTTAAGGATCTCAAGATGAGATCATCCTACATTTAGAGTGGGCTCTAAATCCAGGGACCAGTGTCCTTATCAGAGAAGGGAGAGGGATATTTGAGACAGAGAGGGGAGGGCAGAGGGAGGCAGCGACTGGAGTGGTACAGCCCCAGGCCAAGGGCTGTCAAGCGTCACCATAAGCCAAGTGAGGCTAAGAGAGAGGCATGGGACAGATTCTCCCTGGACCCTCGAAAGGGAACCAACCCTGGTGGCACCTTGATTTCAGACTTTTGGCCTCTAGAACTGTGCGAGAAGATATTTCTGTCTTTTTAAGTCACCAAGTTTATGGCAATTTCTTATGGCTGCCTTTGGAAGCTAAGACACAGGGCCTGGTATTGAAGAAGGGCTCAGTGTTTGTTGAATGAATGACAGAACTGAGTAAGGAGGCTTGGTGGCCTGTGGTGGGAACAAAAGGGAGATCCCTGGATGGTTTCTCTCTCTGTGCCAGCTGCCTCATGACAATGGCAGGACCCCATGGGTTGCCCAGATGACGTCATTTCCCTTCTGCCTGCTCACAGCCACCCTGTTTGGTCAGATACCTTTGGGCACCCTCATGTGAATTAGGGAAAGCTAATCCTTGCCAAGTGTCCAGCCCAACGTGGAATCCCATTTCCCTGGAGAGGGACTGAGGCAGAGCAGGCCAATGAGACAGGAAGCGTGGTTCTCAGCACAGCAGGGTCATCGTGTCCATTGCAATGTGAGGACTGCCATGTAAGCTCCGGGGGTCCCACTTAACCAGGAATGATGCCCAGAACTTGGACACGCGTTGGCTGACTCACTCCTCCACGGCAGCCCTATTTAGCAACGAGGAAAGTGGGGCTTCCGGAGGCTGAAGAGCCCATGCAGAGCCACAGACAGTGAGTGGCAGAGCTGGGGTTCAGTCTGGCTCCAGAGCCCCCGTCATGTGCCCTTCGGACTACACTCTGTGCTCACTAGCACGGCTTTGATGATAACTGCCGCATCCCTGGAACCCCTTGCAGGCACTCAGCTACTGTTTGTTGAACGCTCAAAAAAAAAAAAAAAACCCATGGAAACAGAGGCTCTTCCAATCAGGCTGTGATTTAAACAGCGGAGGAAACAGCCCCCCACGCAGAAGCTCACAGCCTCACCCCACTGAGGTCTGGAAGCCTGTTTTGGGTGGTACTTCCTCTCGCAGAGGCCTGCCAGGCAGCAGCTGGGACTCAGCCTGTCCCCAGGGATGTGTGCTTCTCTGAACAATGTCAGGAAAGGAAACCAGACTCTCGGGGGTTTTCTGGTCATTTTGGCAGTGGAGGTAGAGGGGCAAGGTTGGCGAGGCTCCCTGGGGCGAGGCGGGGCCTCAGCCCGCTTAGTCGTGTGTGCTCAGCCTGTGTCACACGTTATCTTCCGTTCTTTAAACAACCTTCTAGGGTAGGTGTTTCAACGGCTTTATCCAGATGTAATCCACATCCCATATGATGCACCCATCTAACGCGTACAATTCAATGACGTTAGTATAGTCTCAGAGTCATGCAATCATTGTCAGAATTTGGGAACATTTCTATCACCCCAAAGAGAGACCCTGTACCCCTTAGCCATCACCTTCCTATCCTTCCATGCCCCCTTGGCAGCCACCAATTGATTTTCTGTCTGTATAGATTTGTCAACTCTGGATATGCCAAAGGTGGGTCTCATGATGGGGAAATTAGAGGTTCAAAGGGGGTAACTTAGCAGCTCAGGGGTGCACAGCTAAGGAAAGGACAGACCTGGGACTTGAACCCAGACTCTCTGCTTTCCAAGTTCAGGCTTTCATGGGGCTTATTTTTGTCTTCTTCTTCTCGGTAACAATACTAAAAATAGCCAGGCTTGATTGTTGAACCGTGGTCCGCTCTGTCTCATCTGATCCTTACAACCATCCTTGGCTGTAGGTATGGTTATTATACCCATTTTGCAGAGAAAGAAACGGGCACAGAGAGGCTAACTGTCCAGTGCACCAAGGCTGCTAGCAAGGAGAAGTGGGCATGTGCATTCCTGGGCACCAGGGTGGAGCACAGGATGAAGAGAGTCAAGATAATGCCGATTAAGAGACGATTTTCTTTCAAGTTATTCTTTCTTACCCACCTCCCCTGTTCTTTTTTCTTTTTATAAGAAAAGGAAAAGAAAGTTCCCTCCACCCTTTGAGGTCACTTCCTGACCCGTTTGTGAATCTACATGGAGTGGTTACGACCTCACTTCTCCCTGCCTGAACACCTCCTGTTAACGCTGGGGCTGGGCAATAGGCCCGTGCACCCACCCATGGGTTCCGGCACCAGATGGACCCGGGTTCAAATCCTGCCTCTGACAGCTAAACTGTGACAGGGCATTTCTGCCGTATGTGCCTGAATATGCAGAGGGTTTCTCCCCCTCCCACTATCCCTTGGAAAAGAAGCATCATTTTAATACATTCGAGCCCTCTGGGAACCAGGGCTGCCATCTCAATTATTTTGATTTTGAACAACCAAGTTGGACTTTGAGAAGGAGATGGCCAGCCCCAAACGCTCCCAGTCATGGCACTGATTCCTGCTGTCATTCACCCAGGGGGAGTGGGTTCAGCAAAAACTGTGGCAAAAAAGAAAAAGAATTAAAAATATGAACAAAAAAGCAAACTGCCATCCACAATGATCATTATCTCATTCACAATGGATATTTTAACTCCCCAAATGCTACAGGCTCATGATCACGGACGAGGACAGAATTCTTTAAACTGAAGCATGTGCCACATGTTCTCCTGGCTCCACTCCGCAGCTGGAACTGGTCTGTCACAACAGACTTCTGGGAGCCACGGCTCCCCATGGTGGTCCCCAAACATTCTGACTGCACTCAATGTCATGTTGTCAGCAAGAGATTTTAACATGCTCCCCTTCATGTGCAGATTTTGTAATGCTAAATTATACATACATATGGCTGTTATGTCCATTCTATAAAATGTACCAAAACAGAAGTGTTAAAAGGATCGGTTGAACAAGTTGAAGTTCTAAAGAGAAACAAGGCAAAAAAATTTCACCCACATTTCGTCATTATTCCTGGGGAATTGGCCCCACGATTTCAAGTGGTTGATGTCACATTGAGCCTTTCCAAGATCTCTTTAAAAAATAATATTGTAAGCGATCTCTCGTGACTAGCGCAGGTGCACACCTGGGACGGGGCAATGAAAAGAATGAACTGACAGGTCTTCTAAAGTCAGCAAGCGAATCCTTGGGCTCTGGGTACAACATTTGCAGTAAGAGTGACATTTAACTGGATTTAAACACGCTGTAACTCAAGCACCTTAGAAGTGAAATTGAAGCGCTCTGACAGCTCCCTAGGTGACTAAAGGGGGCTCCCCTCATCACGAAGATACTTCCTGCAAAGAAGCACCGGCAGGATTTGAATCAAATTGCTTCATGAAACACAAGAAAAAACCACTATCTCCTAAAGAACAAATTAGATTCTTCTCACCGGGAAAATGGGAGATCAATTGTCTGGGGTTCTTTGTTCCTTAGGACAACCTTTGGGGCTGGCGCTATGTTGATCAGGTTTTACAGATGGGGAAACCGAGGCTGCAGGTGTTTAGGTGACCTGCCTCAGGTGGTAAGTGGTGGTCTGACGCCAGCACGGTCTCAGTGACGACTTCCAATCAGGGCCGTGAATAGTCAACCCCAGGTGGGTGATTGTGGGGCGTATATTAACTGCACGTGAACGGCGGTGTGCAGGAGGCGCTCATAAATGCTACGTTAGTGGGGAATTCTTCCGGCTGCACCTGGCCAAGTGACCGCGGGCTGCCTCAGTTTCTGCCTGTGCCGGCAGAGACGGGGCTCCGGGCCTGGGCCGCCCCCGCGGCGGGGAGGGAGACGGGCGCGGGGCGCTGGGGCGCCCGGGGAGGCGGGCGGGGCCGGGTCCGCCCCGGGGCGGGCGGCGCGGGGGGCGGCCCCGGGAGTCACGTGGCGCGGGGCCGCGGCCGAAGCAGAAGTAGCGAGCGCGGGCGGGGAGGAGCAAGCGGCTGGGGGTGCCCGAGCCGGGACGGGGCGGCTGCGCGCGGGACCCCGGAGCCCGGACCCGCGGCGGGCGGGCGGCTGCGTCCCGGCGCCACGGCCAGGTGAGTGGCGCGGCCGAGCGGGACCT
Organism: Lemur catta; assembly: GCF_020740605.2. Taxonomy (NCBI): domain Eukaryota; kingdom Metazoa; phylum Chordata; class Mammalia; order Primates; family Lemuridae; genus Lemur; species Lemur catta. The sequence continues at coordinate 13,064,148 of NC_059147.1, read as the reverse complement.
GCGCCCTGGGGGCCCCGCGCGGGCAGAGCTGGGGCAGGGGGACCTGCGCCCGGGGCCGGGGGCGGGCGGGCGGCGGTGGGGCGCGCCGTCGGGGCCCGCGGTGCCCAGGGCCCGGCTGGTGACGACCAGAGTCCGGGCCCGGCCTTCGGCCACTTCCTTACCCGGGGCCGGCGCCACCGAGCCTGTTGGTGCCGTGGGGCGGTCCCAGCTTTGAATGGGACCCGGGAGGAAGCGGCGCGGTCGCCGTTCGGGGGTCGCGCGAGCGCCGGCGTTCAGAGCGCCCCTGGCCGGTCGGTGCCGCGTAGGGTGGCGCGGTTCCCCCCGCCCCTCCCCGCGCCTCTGCGCCCGGAGCTCGCGGCACTTCCCCGTAGCACACAGGTGGCTGCGCGGCGGGCGGGCGGGGGCGCGATGGCACGGAAGGCGCGGCCCCTCCCCGGCGGGGCTCGGGGAGTTTGCAGGGGGTCGTGTGCGTGATTATGCGTGTGCGTCTCTGCGTTTTCCTGGTTATGTTTTGGAACCCCCGAGAGGTCATTACCCCCGTGGAGGAAGAATTCGAGTTAAGGATGTGTCCCGTCGGACAGAGGGCGCCCGGATGCCGGCGCAGGCTGGGGCCGGGTCCTCCTGGTACCTGATCTTGCGCTAGAGTGAGCGAATGCGGCGCGCGGGGGAAGGGGTGACGCGACGCGAGGGAAACAGGCTGACTCGTCCGTCAGAACTTAATTTGAATTTCAGTTCCATCTGTGTGACCCCGGGCAAGTTGAAGTACCTTTCTGAGTGTCAATCCCCCACCCCCACCCCAAATACTGGAGCCACGGGAGCCTATTTTCCAGGGCTGTGTTGAGAATTGGGACTTATCCATGCCCAGGCAGTTGTTTGTTTTTTAAATTTTTAATGCTTTTATTTTTTAGAGACAGGGTCTTGCCCAGGCTGTAACCTCAAACTCCTGGGCTCAGACGATACCAGCTGAGAACTGCAGGCGCTCCCACTACGCCTGGCTAATTAAAAAAAAAATTTTTTTTTTTGTAGGGACGGGGTCTCCCTATGTTGCCCAGGCTGGTCTCCTCAAGTGGTTCTCCCGCCTGGGCCTCCCAAAGCACTGGGATTCCAGGCGTGAGGCACTGCGCTGGGCCAGGCTGTTCTTTTTTTTTTCTTTTTTGGGACAGAGTCTCGCTGTGTTGCCCAGGCTAGAGTGAGTGCCGTGGGGTCAGCCTAGCTCACAGCAACCTCAAACTCCTGGGCTTAAGCGATCCTCCTGCCTCAGCCTCCCGAGTAGCTGGGACTACAGGCATGCGCCACCATGCCCGGCTAATTTTTTCTATATAGATTTTTAGCTGTCCAAATCATTTCTTTCTATTTTTAGTAGAGACGGGGTCTCGCTCTTGCTCAGGCTGGTCTCAAACTCCTGACCTCAAGCAATCCACCTGTCTCAGCCTCCCAGAGTGCTAGGATTACAGGCGTGAGCCACCGCGCCCGGCCAGGCTGTTCTTGAACCTCTGGTTAAAGGGCCCTTGGGGGGGCAGAGGCCATCATGCTTAGCTACAATTCTGCAGGGAAACCTTACAGAATTTGGGGGTCCATGCCGGCCTCAAGCAGTTACTCCTGTTACAAAGATATGTGTGTGTCACCTGTGTAGCAACTCACAGGCAATACTCACTGTAGGCTTCCTGGATGCTTCAATTACCTAATGACCTGCTGTCTCCCCCACCAGCAACTCGAGTGTGGGAAGCTCCTCTGGAAGAGGCAGGGCACAAATAGCCCTTCCACACTCTCGGGGTGGAGTCAGTGGAAAAGTGCTAGTGAGAAAACGTTTGAAGACAACTTCTTAAGTTAGGAACAGTAAAAACACCATTATGTCACCACTTAAATTAACATAAAGTCAAGTGTGCCCTCTGCCCTTTCCCAGCCTCCAATAGTAACCACTCTCCTGGGTTTATAAGAACACAGCCTTTATAAAGATGTAATTGTGATATACTCACTGGTTTGCAACTCTTTTTTCACCTGTCTCGTAAATCTCTCTGGATCAAATTGCTTATAGATCTTCCTCATTCTTTCCAATACCTGCTGAGCATTCTTTAATGTGTGGGTGACATTATTTATTTGAGGGACACCCCCCCCAAATTGATGAGTAGGTGACTTATTTTCTTTTTAAAAACCAGCTATTGCTTCTATGGGTTTGTATTACACATATCCTTGTGCATGTCTTTCTGCACATGTGTGATTGTTGGATCAAAGTATATACATGCGTTGCATTTTAACAGATACTCATAGGTTGCCCTAAAAAGGGAGGAGACCAATTTATACTACTCTCTACACAGTGACACTGTTCCTTTGAAAATATGTGCTCCCCCACCATGCTGCAAGGTGGGTGTAAGGTGGAGTGATGATGTCTCTCCAGCCGTCGGAGGGGCAGTTACTGCTCAAGGATTCAGCCGTGCCGCATGTTAGCAGAACCATTTAGTGGGGTTTTGGATGAAACCCTGGACTGCCCTAACATGCAGAGAGCACTGAAGAGACAGAAACGTCCTGGTTTTCTGGTTTTGTGTTCTTGTATCTCAGAAGTTTATCTTGAAGAGAAGGACGTGAAATTTACAAATGGCAAAACCTCTTATTAAATCTCAGCCACATTTGTATTTACATGATAAGTCATTTTGCAGAATTACCCATTGAGGATGGGAAACAGGAACAAGAGAGGGATTTCAAGGTTTCAAGGCTATTTCTTTTTCTTTCTTTTTTTTTTTTCTGAAAAAGCAGAAGCAAAATGGAAATTGTTGTGATGGCTAGTCCCCTTCTATGGGGTCAAGGCCTCAGAGACCCACTTGCCTGAGTTGCTAAAGTGCAGGGCTCTGGAGGGCTGAGCTGGGAGCTGGCTGGATTTTGGTGGTTGACTCCAGGGACCCTTTGGCCGTGAGGATCTGTTTCCAGTTGGTGAAAGGCAGCACGAGAGAGCTGGTGTTTGTGGTTGAGCTCACCCGCTGGGCTTCTGAGCTGGAAGTGAGTGGAATCCCAGGGAAGGTTAAGTCTAAGTTCCTCCCAGAGCCAGGGTTGGAAAGAACTGAGGACTCTAGTGCCCTGTCCTGGTTTCCATTTAATCGGGGTTGCGGTGATGGGGCTCGTGTTTCCTACTTATGTGCCACTGGATGTTGGCCTGGACACCTGGGAGCTGGGAACTCTAGAGGTGCAGGCCAGGGGCAGTCAGCAGAGTGAATTGCTTCAGAGTTGGGATCAAGTTCAAATCTTGTTTCTGCTGCTTTCTAGATGTGTGACCTTGGACAAGTCCCTTCACCTGTTTTGTGAGGGCCAGGGGCTGCCAAATGAGTTAACATCTGGCCAAATTCTGCCAGGGGATTCTGGTTCCGTAAAGCAGGTGCTGAAGGTTTGGGGGCTTGGGATTCAGACGAGGGTCGTGATTCTTGTGTTGCCACTGGTCTACATGACCTTGATCAAGTCATTTCACCTCTTGGGATTTTACTTTTCCCCTCCGGTATTTCTCACTGAGATAAATGAGATGAACCTGGCATGGCAGAGGGTCCACTAAACAGCTGCTTTGCAAGGATGAGACAGGCCATGGGCACCTTGCTCATCCCTGTGTCCTGGGTGATGATTAGGAGGTCATTTTAGATTCCCCAGACGAGATGCATTTAACGCCCTGCAGAGTTTGGCTCACCCTGCTAGTTCTGTCTCCTGGGCTCTGCTTAAGCCAATTCCTCCTGCTTCATCTTGGAGAGTGAATTCAGATGCCCACTTTTTCCTCTGAAAGCTTTCCGGGGCCTTTAAGTGCCTAGCCCTACTTCAGACTAAATTTGGGCCTTTGTCCTTGCTCCCTGGCGCCCCCCATCCCCCATGCATGTCTCTCCTGCAGCACTTCTAACTACATTAAGTTTGTCAGTTTGTTGCCAAATGGGCAGAGAGCAGGTGTGATTCTCTCTGCTGCAGGCAGGGCTGAGGAAGTGCCTTTAGGATGGGTGTGCGGTGGAGGGAGGAGGGGGCAAAGGGCATGGCCAGGCCTTTCCCCACTCCCCCTCATCTGCATCCTAGCCCCTGGCTCAGTGCCTGGCATAGAGTTGACAGTTGATTAAACGTGTTCACCAGTGACTGATTAGTATTAACGGAGGCCCTGCTAAATGCTGCAGGCTATACAGACATTGTAGATTTTAGTCCCAGCAGCCCCTTGAGGGCATTTTACTCTCATTTTACAGAGGAGGAAACCGAGGCCCAGATTTGGAGCAACTTGTCAGGAGGCTGAGCCAGGCTGGAAGCGCAGACAGCTCTGCTGAGCACTTGCCTTTCACTTCTGGATCTTTGGATCTAGGAGACTTGTCTCTAGTGCTACTATGTAACCTGTGGCGCCACAGTGTAACAACTCCTGGGTATCGAAACGGATTTGGAGGGAGAGGAGAGGATAAGAAAGATACACAGTGGCCAGGCTCAGTGAGTGGCTCACGCCTGTAATACTAGCACTCTGGGAGGCCGAAGTGGGAGGGTTGCTTGAACTCACCCAGGGGTTTGAGGTTGCAGTGAGCTATGATGATGCCACTGCACTCTACCCGGATGACAGAGTCAGACTCTGTCTCGGGGAGGGGAAGATACACAGAACGAATGATAGGAGTAGTAACAATAATAGCCACATCTAAGGAGTGCTGACTTTGTATCATTGTTTTAAAGGCCTGAGAGATGTTATCTTCTTTAACCCTTACAAAAACTTTAGGAAGTGGATACTGTTACCTTCTTTTACTGTAGTGGAAATTAAGCCCAGAGGGTTAGGTGATTCCTGTGGCGGCTGCAGCCTCGCTGGCCAGGCAAGCCCAGGTGGTTCAGCTCCAGACCGAGCCTGAGGAACCCCTTCACTCTCCGCCCCGTCGCAGGGGCAGACGATGTGTCTTTGGACATTTGGGAGGCAGGATAGGGGAGTGGGGGCAGAGTGGGGACTCAGGAAGCGGCAGCAGGGTTTTGAGCAGAGGACTGACATGATTCGATTCATATCCTAAAACGATCCTTCTGGCTACTGGTCTGAAAATTGACCCAAGGGGCCAGGGCAGAAGAAAGGAGAACAGTGACCAGGTGATTAGAATAATTCAAGTATGAGATCCTAGGAGGAACCAGTGAAGCTGTGACAGGGGCTGGAGTCTGGATATGCTGATGGATTGGATGTGGGCATGAGAGAGTGCAGATGAGGGTGCCGCCGAGATTTTGGGCCCACAAAATCTTGTAAATATCAACCACCCCCAAGAATGAACAGTGCTCAGGGGCACCTCCTGGGTGCTGGGCATTGCACTTGGGGCTTCCTATCTGACCACTCCTATTTTAGGACGGATGAAGCTGAGGTGTGGAAGGGGCTCAAGCAGCCTGCACAGGGCCACACAGTCAGCAGGATCCTACGCCAGGGTTTGAACCTGCAGCTGCTGGGCCCTGACACTTTCTGCCCTTTTGGCCCCATTTCTACATGCAGGATTCAATTGCTCAGGTCTCCATGGATAATTCTGAAGCTTTTTAAATTTTTTCTGTTCCTAATTCTGCTTAGGAAGTGAAGGGATGATTGGAAATCTCTAGGCAGGATAGAAAAGGATGCTTGGTGGTGGGGTGGGGCTTGGGAGCCAGCCTGGGGTGCTTTGGCTATTCAAATATTCTACAGGATAAAAGCAGGTGGGGAGAGAGGGAGTCACCTCCAGGTGGGGGTGATTTGGTTATTCAAAGCCCAGGTAACGGTTAGGTCATTGAGGCCAGGGGCTCCTCCCACACCTTGACTTCCATTTAAACCTTTGTGTCCTTCCTGGGCTCTCAGCATGGCCAGTGATTTCTTGCCACTAGAACCATCTCTTAAAACTCACCCTGAGGGTCATGAGACAGGATTTTGGCTCCTGAAGTCCATGCCCTGTTAGCCAAACCCCCTTGAGTTAACTAAAATCAATTCACTCTTTCATTCTGCCCTTTCAGCCTCCTGACTTCTTCTGACCCCGTCCTTCTCCCTGGAGTGGCCGACGATGACCACCATGGTCAACATGGATGCCCTTCCAGAATATGAGAAGAGTCAGATCAAGAGAGCCCTGGAGCTGGGGACAGTGATGACCGTGTTCAGCTTCCGCAAGTCCACCCCTGAGCGGAGGACCGTCCAGGTGATCATGGAGACGCGGCAGGTGGCCTGGAGCAAGACCGCTGACAAGATCGAGGGCTTCTGTGAGTAGCTGCTGAGCAGGGCAGTGTGGCCCATCCTCCTGGGCCCCGGCCTAAGCTCCTCTCCCGTCCCTGTTTCAGTCATTACTGGAATTGTTGGTTCAATGTAGTCTTCTAGTCTTCTGAAAATGAAAGTGTTGCCACTTTCTGTGGGTCTCTGATGGGGTTGATAGCAGGTGGGGGAAGTTTAGCCAGGAAAGCTCTGGTGAAATAGGATTCAGACAGCTCGTCTGGGCTGGCGGGTTTGTTCCCTGTCTGACAGCATCAGGGTTGTCTGGTTCCCAGGGCTGGTCAAGTTTTCTGCCCTCCTAGGCGCTAACCGGCCCGAGCTTGCAGAAACTCCCAGATCGGTAGCCAAATGCCTGTTGTGTGTTACTGCAGATGACAGCAGTCAGAGGCCTTTGCGTTCATCTCCAACGAAGTGCTCAAGTCATTGAGTGTTTTGTAGCTTCCACATGAAGCTCTGGTCCAGTGGAGGTGTCTTCCTTTTTCCATGTTCTTCAGGTTGGGCCATTGGCTCAGTTCCCAAAGTTTCTAAGACTTTTTAACAAAGAATAAGGGTATTTAAGCAACTTTCAGTTGTAAAGACTTGCTTTAATTTGTATTTTTTTAAATTAATTAGTTTTTAATTGAAAAATGTACTGTTGGGGTTTGGGTTGTCAACTCAGAAATATTAATAAGTGTTTCTCTTCCCCTGCCCTTAACCCATGCTCCAGAGGCAAGCTCACTACTGTTTCTGTCATCTTTCAGAAATAGTCTATGCTTGTGTAATGTGTGTGTGTTTTTTGTTTTTTTTTTTTTTTTAAACACAAATGAGGACTTCTACATACACTTCTGCACCTTGATTTCTTTTTTTGATTCATCATTTTTGGGCTTGTTCCTTATAAACACACATTGATCTACTTATTCTTTCATGGCCACGTAACACACGATGGCATGTGGCTGCAATGTGACTGTTTAACTCCAGAGATGGACATTGTGTGCTGTTTCCGGTCTTTTGTTATTAGCCGAAGCAACCATCTTTGCACTCTTTTAAAATAAATTTTGAGATATAATGCGCATATTTTACATGCAATTCACCCATCGTACACTGCACGTGCAATGCAGTAGTTTTAGTCTATTCACAAATATGTGCCAGCACCTCCACAACCAATTTCAGAATGTTCTTATCACCTCAAGAAAAAACCCCATGGCAAGCCGTTTAGCCATCACCCCCTAGCCCTAATGCAACTGTTAATCTACTTTCCGTCTCTCTAAATTTCGCTGTTCTGGACATTTCATATAAATGGAATCATATGTGACCTTTTGTGACATAATGTTTTTATCATCCCCTTTGTAGCATGTATCAGAATTTCCTCTATATGGCTGAAAAACATTCCATTACATGGGCAGACCACAATTTGTTTATCCATTCATCTGTTCATGGCCATTTGGGTGGTTTCTACCTTTTGGCTAAGGTGACTAGTGCTGCTGTGAGCATTTGTGTACAAGTTTTTGTGTTTGTTTTTTATTTCTTTTGGGTATATACCTAGGAGGGAAATTGCCGGATCATGCACTAACTCTGTTTAACCATTCCAGGCACTGCCAAACTGTTTTCCTAAGTGGCTGCACCATTTACATTCTCACTGGCAATATAGGAGGGTTATCCCTGCCTTGTTCTTTTATGCACACGCTTGGGTATATCTGATGGACGATTTCCTAGAAGATTTATTTCTGAGTTAAAGGTTGCGGCATGTTCTAACTTTACAGGGAAGTTTGGCAGCACCCCATGAAAGAGGTTGTTCCGCTTAATGCTTCAGCCATGAGGTCTGAGAGTTCCTACCCCCACGCTCTCATCCACCTGCCGGGGGGTGCTGCACTTGGCCCTTCACCGGTGGACTCTGGTGGCTTGGTGTCATGCCTGATTTGCTTTGTCACCATGGGTGAGATTGAGCAGCTTTTGAAAGGTTGCTCCTGGCTTCAGGGCCAAGTGGGTCTCAGATGGCACAGAGCCAGAAGCCCAGCTTTGGGGTGTCTGTGCGTGGGGGAAGCCAACTTTCCTCCCAGTTTTGTTTGCATTGGCCACACTCCAGCTCCCAGGTGGCCCCAAAACCTGTTGCAGCTGGGGTTGGCAGGGGGAAAGGGGGGACAGGCAATGATGGCAAATACAGGTGTGCCATGTCTCTTCCTGTCCTGCAGGTCCCAAGCCTGCCTGCCCATCAGAAGCACGTAGGCAGAGGGCCTTTTAGTAAATAAAGTACAGGGCATTGGCACCTTCTCCTGAAGCTAGTTCTGACAGAGATGGGTATGAGACAGGATTTTGGCTGGAAACCCGTGCTCTGTAGCTCTCCTCTTAGGTCAAGTCCTGTCAGTTTACTTTTGTTCCATCTGTTCAGCCTCCTTGTTTCCTCCGCTCTCTCCCTGGAGTGACTGAGAATGAAGACCTTCCAGCACTTTGGCTGGGACTCAACAGTATCATAAGCCCCCCAGCTGACCCTGGTAACAGCCAGGTTTCACATACACCGCTTGCGAGACGCTGTTTTTCTCTCCACTCCTTGCCCCCATTTGAATGCCTGCTCTGCCGGGCACTGTTCAAAGTGCTGGACACACATCAGTAATTAAATTAGATTCAAATCCTCCGGAAGCCTTTTTGTTAGGTACAAGCAGTGCGGGGTTTGACTCCCAGCACCACTTGATGAGCTTTGCTGAGTGACCTTGGGCAAGTCACCTCCACTCTCTGAGCTTTGATTCCCTTATCTGTAGAATGGGAGTGCCACTGGCGTCCACCCCGCAGGGTTATGGTTGGGAATAGAAGATGAGTAGGTGTCTCGTGGGGCTTCGGCACAGGTCATCTCGCGTGATGGGCACCTGGTCAGTGGGAACTGCTGTCATGGTCCCTGCTGTTGCTAACGAGTGGAGTCCGGCTTACCTAGGGGTGTAAAGCTTTGCATAGGGGGTTGGACTTTATCTGGGGAGCAGCAGGGCCCACTGATAGGTTTGCAGAAGAGGGATGACATGACTGCATTTGCACTTTGACCCTGCTGTGGAGGTCCTGGTTGAGATGGTGGTGTTTATAAAGTGACTGTAAAAGCCAAATTGGGGGTAAAGAGCTTAAAACGGTACTGCCCCCACCACCTTGAGAGAGCAGGCCTTCTGCCCTGGGAGGGGACTGCCAGAGCCTCCTGCTGTGAAGGGTGACATCTGGAGGGGAACCCCCCCAGCTCTAGCAACTCCTTCATGGGGTTCTAGTCGGCAGAAATTTATTGGTTACTATGGGGTCTGCAGGGGGCATGAGAGGAGTGTATGGTTTTGGGGTACTTGGCAAGTGACGTGTGACTTTTGGACAGGTGTGTCACAAACCCCATGCAGGCCTGGGTGAAAACCCTGGATCCTAATGTCTAAAGCAGTGAGTGGTTCTCAACTAGGATGATTTTGTGCCTCCACCCTGGGGTGAGGGGCATTTGACAATGTCTGGAGACATGTTTGGTTGTCACAATGGGGGGACAAGGTGCCACTGGCACCTGGTGTGTAGCGGCCGAGGATGCTACTGAACATCCTACAATGCACAGGACAGCCCCCACCACAGAGAGTAATCTGATACCAGATGTCAATGGTGCTGGGGTTGAGAAACTGCTCTAAAGTCATGTGTTGGCTTTGCTCAGAGCATACAGTGTCGCTGGGTAAAATAGGGTTTTGCTTTGAACCTTGTCTTGACGGAGCTGTCTCATTGGTTCAGCACACGTTTGCCACCATACTGGGTGCTAGACTCCGCTGAGAGAGAGGAGGAGGGATGGAGTCCTCACCGGTAGGAGGGGAGACAGGCTCAGAAAGCAGCCCTTGCAGGATTGCGTGATTAGTACCACGGGGGGGGGGGGTTGCACCCAGTGTCGTGTGAAGAGGGAAGTGTCTCGTCCATGTGGGTGTGGGGGAGATGGTGGGGAGTGGGAGGTCTCATGGTGGAGGAGCTGCTTGTGTGGAGAGTGATGGAGGCCTTTGCCAGGGGGGCAACAGGGATTAGTGGGTCCCATTTAATGTGAACGAGTAGATTTATGGATCAGAGGTCTGGGCAGGGCTCAGCTGGGTGATTCTTCTACTCTTTGTGGCCCGGACTGGGGTCATTTGGTGGTACTTAGCTGGTGTGTCACCTGGCCTGGAAGGTTCCAGAATCTTCACTCACACACCTGGTGCCTTGGTGGTGATGGCTGGAAGACTGGGCTCAGCTGGGACAGTTGACCCGGCGCCGACCACGTGGTAGTTTCAGGTTGAAGAGTTCGAGGCAGAAGCTGCAAGGCTGCTTATGACTTAGCCTCCAATGTCCCAGAACGTCTCTTGCACCAGCTCAGGTTCAAGGAAAGGGACTTCCCCTGTTAGAGAGGGAGTGGCCTGCACACGCAAGGGGTGGGGGAAGGGACTCACGCAGCCACCGGGAGCCAAACTGCTGCACGAACATGCAGACTCTGGATCCAGACTTGCGGTTCAAATCCCTGCTCTGCCATCTACTGGAGGCGTGACCAGAAGCAAGTTATTTTAACCTCTCTGTGCCTCAGTTTCCCTGTCCATCAAGTGAGATAACAGTACTTCCTATCTTATTGGGCAAGAATTAAATGGATTTTGTGTACTTTTTTTTTTATATGTGGGAAATATTGCATAATTGAAACTTAAAATAATAAAAGCAAAAAGTGAAGAGCCACTGGGTGGGGAGCCCCGGGGTCTGGCCTCTGAGGGGGACGACTGTGGATTCTGAGTGCCACCTCACCTCCTGGCCTTCGGGCTCCCCGTTGCTTTCCGAGGGTGTTGGCTAAGATGGTGCTAGAATTCTTTCCATCCTGGCCGTCTGCACAGAGAGTGAAGGAGCCGGGAGTCTCTGAACGCAGGGAGGGGGCTGTGGGACTTATTCCCCTCCAGCCAGCCCTGGCCGAGCAGTCCCCAGGTGGAAAGGGGCCTGCACTGGGGCCTTTCTGAGTTGAGCCTTAGGTGTCCCCTGACATCTCGTCCCTTTGGGAGGCCTGGGATGTGTCTTGGGAGCTGACGTGGTGCCACCTGCCTGTGGTCTGGACGGGGCTGGCGGTGGCGATGGGGCCCTCTGAGGGCCTGGACCGCTTTTCATCCTGACATTTGTACTTTCGCTTAGGCGTGTTTTCCGCATCTGCTTATTTTGGGCAACTTGCGGCTGCCCAGGAGTGAGGGATTCTCAAACGCAGGAGCTGTTTCCTTGGTTTTAGGCTGCTGGGCTGCCCGCCAGGTAACAACAGCAGGAATCATGCCGTGGGTGAGAGCCACTTGCAGCGGATGCTCACCGCGGGCCTGTCCCCGTGAAGGGACGTCAAACGTAACAGCTCGTTAAATCCCTGCGAGCGATCCTGTGAAGCAGGAGTTATCCCCATTTTGTTTATGAGGAGACTCAGTTTTGGGGGATGAGGTGACGCGGCCAGGAAAGGGCAGAGCTATAATTTGAACTCGTTTTGTCCACGGGTTGGAATCTCACGTCTCTCCCCGCTCTGTGTTGCTTTCTCCTAAATGATCTCAAAGACATTTCAGTTCTGCATGTGCGAGACAGACACCCTGCGTGGGACCCAAGGACAGCAGCTTCCTTTCGACTTTCTTCGTTGCAGCAGGAGGGAAATGCGTTAATTACTTCCGTGTGCAGAGGACGCGCTCTGCTGGGTGCCGGCCATGCTCTGCTGGGTGCCGGAGACACCAGGAGGAAGAAGACTTTGTCCCCCTCCTAGAGATGCCTGGATCAGTGGGGCGGCAGGACGTGACGGGAAGAGACCATGAGAGTGCAGTGCGGGAAAGTGCCGATGGGGCCAGGGGTGGTGACATGGGGTTTTACCATGTCTTGGCTCATTCTGAAACCCATCCTCGGACTTTTTTCCATTAAAACTATGAATATTTTTGGAAGTTGTTACTTTATCAAAATGTCTCTGAAACAATGAAGAAGTCGGTGTTTTCTCACTGGCATCCCATAAGAAGAAATCAGTTGTCAGAAAGTGGTCCCCACGCTCCTGCGGCCAAGCATCTCATTAGAAATGAGACTCAGCCGGGGCCCCCAGTGTCCGCAGACTTGCTTATTTTCCGGGTGTACGCGTGCAGTGATGTGTGCGAAACCTCAGACTCCGTAGCCAACTGCCCGAGTTCAAATCCCAGCCCTGCCACTCGGTAAAGGTGCGGCCTTGGTCTTCTCACATCACCTCTTTGTGCCTCCATTTCCTCATCTGTAAAATGGGGAGAATGGAAGACCCTGTCCCACAGGGCTTTTGTGAGGGTGAAATGGAGAGTACACATAAACTGCTTCAACAGTGCTTGGCACAGAGCGTGTGCTCAAGTACCGCCTACTCTTGTTGGTGTCATCTTCATCATCGTCGTCATCGTCATTGTCGTCATCAATAGACGTTAAGGGAAATGATGTTGTAGAAAGGATGAGCTATTAATAAATATTAGAACTTCCATTTACACAGTGATTTTCCTTCCTGCACCCAGTGGATCGTCCTGCTCCCTCTCTGGGACACGCATCCTCCGCGTTGGAGCCTGCCAGGGTGAAAAATCGAGTTGACGTTCTCATTCTTGGTGGTGACACAGCCCTGCTTTCATGCTGGATGGTGGAGGAATTGGTTTGTCTTGTGATTCAAGGGTTGTTTCCTATCCCTTACGGTGATCACCAGTGCGCTTAGGGTTCACTCCTTTGTTGATTTTGCAAATACTCAAGGGGGACCTGGTGTGTGTTGGGCATTATGTTTGTCACTGGGGATAAAGTGGTGAACAAAGACACTGAAGGTCCCTAGAGGAACTTACAGTCTCGTAGAAAAAGTCAAACTAACACATTGAATCATTTTGGATTGTGATGGGTGCTAAGAAGGCAAGAAACAGGATGCTGTGACAAGGGTAACCAGCCAGGGGTGCTGTTTTAGCCAGGGCAGGCTTTAAGGCAGCCTTTCTGTAGAGGTGACATTTGAGCTGAGACTTGAAGGATGAGAAGGAGGGAGCCATGGCAAGCTCTGGAGGGAGAGCATTCCAGCAGATGGCACAGCAATAAAGCTTCCCTATTAGGATAGGCTAACTGTAGTAACAAGTTATTTCTTGATAGGATACAAGTTTACCTCTCATTCAAGTCATGGTCCTGTCGGATTGAGGGGTGGGACTCTGTGCCATCTGGTGGCACCCTTATTCCTTGAGGTATCGAAGGCCACCACAGGACCCTCCATCCGGCCAGCATGTGGAGGAGGAGGCAGAGTGGAGGATGGCTCAGGAGGTTTTCATGGGCGGGACTTGGAACTGGTGTGCCTCTTTCTGTCCACCTTCCATTGGAGAACTTGGCATGTGACTGACTGCAGAGGATGCTGGGAAACACATGTGCTCTGCCGTGTGCCAAAGAATAGGACAGGGGTTTGGTGGCCATCCTTCCAGGCTCTTCCACGGCCCCTAATTTTTGGGGGTGCAGAGGCAGCTGTAGGTGCCCCACTGAAGGCCAAGAGCTAGAATGGTCGCAAGGGTTTGGAGGTCCTGGGGGAGTGCAGGAAAGTGGCAGCCTTTCCACTGGGCCCCGTGGCGAGGGGAGGTGGCAAACTGTTGGCACTGAGGCCCCTCCCCCTCTGTGACGAGAGCCACTGATGGTGACGTCTCCCTTAGACAGGCCTGCTCTGCCTGCCTAGGTTTCTTACAGCTGCAGCCCCCCCCCCTCTGTCCCCACACCTCAGCTTTCCGTTGCTGACACATCAGCCATGGCTTTGGCCTCCCACCCTCCCAGCCTCCCAGTGATGGATGCCCAGGTCACCTCTTGGCCGTGTCTTTTCAAGCTACTGCATGTGGATTGGCTGCTTCTGGGACCAGTGTCCTCTGGCACGGTCAGCTGTGGCTGGGCGTAGGGATGGGTGAGGGGTGGTCGCCTGTGAGAGAACGTTGGCTCCTTCAGGGCTTGGGGGTGGGTGCGTACCTGTTATGGGTGAATCGTCCCCACCAAATTCATCTGTTGAAGTCCTAGCCCCCAGTGCCCCAGAAGGTGATCTTATTGGGAAATAGGATCCTTGCAGATGTAATTAGTTAAGGTGAGGTCATATTGGAATAGAGCGCACCCCAATCCAATGACTGGCATCCTTATGAGAAGAGGGGAGAGAGGCACATGGGAAGAGGAGGCTGAGTGAAGGCAGAGGCTGGAGCGATGCATCTGTGACTTCAGGAACGCCAAGGGTGCCCGGACATCGCCAAAACTAGCAGAGAGGCACGCAACAGATTCTCCCCTAGAAGGAAGCGACCTTGCCACCCAGCCTTGCCAATGCCTCCAGAACTGAGACAACACATTTCTGTTGTTTCGGCAGCTCGGTGTGTGGTACTTTGTTAATGGCAGCCCTGGCACATGAATGCGCTTCCTTTGAAAGGGGCCCGAGGGCAGAGGGGTGACCGCAGTGAGGGATGTACACATCGGCCACGGATATTACAGACAAGTTGGAGTTTGGCATAAAGAGCCCTTTATTCCAAGTGTCATCCTGTTTTCTAGCTGTGTTGGTCTTGGCCCAATCCCTGATAAGAGGGAATATAAAATAGTGGTTCAACATGGGAGGGAGCGGTTGTTTCCTGAAATAGCACCGAGCCCTGGGCACGCAGGTGTGTCTCACTTTGTGTCATTGGACTCCTGAATCAGTGCTCTGGGTTCAATCTCTCATGCATTGTGGTCGCAAAGGGAGGGGTCTGTGCAAAGATGTCTCATGGCGAATCCTCTCGAAAAGAAAATTATGCCTACCACCCACCCCTCGATCTATCTTTGATATAAATGTGGGTTTCTGCATACCGGGCTAGCAAAGTGACAGGTCCTGTGTTGTCCCAGGAGAGACTTCAGTGCTGTGCAGTTTGGAGTTGAAACCGGAAATCCTGGTGTTGCCTTTCTGCTTTCAAGCAAGGCCTGGCCTTGGGCCAGGCCCTGGTGGTCGTCACCTACACGCTGAGCTCCGAGGCCGGGACCTGTCTGTCCTGCTTGCTGGGGAGGACATGCAGCACCTGGCCCGTACCTGGCCCACAGCAGGTGTTCCCCAGACACCTGGTCAACAGACACATTGGGAAAGGCACCTGGATGCCCTCTCAGCCTCGGTCCCCCTGTTGCACCCTGACCATGGCAGTGTCTGGGGTTCAGATGGGCCACCTCTGTGACAACTTCCTCTTTAACCACACACCATGGTTCCAGTCTTGGCCCTGGTACTCACTACCTGACCTTGGGCAAACTACTTGGCCTGTTTGCCTCTTTGAGCCTCAGTGTTCTTATCTGTAAGATGGGTAACAGTAGAGCTGACCTCCCCCATTAGATCGTTGTGAGGATCATATTTGTAAATGCCTGCAAGGTGTGTGCTGTGTACCTAACACGGCGTGTCTTGCTGGTCATGCTGCCATAGGGACCTGTGAGGGGGCAGGTGCCTGTACCGGTGTGTGCTCGGGCACACGGATGGGGCTGAGGCATAGCCTGCATGGGTGGAGGGGTCTTCCTCCTGCTCCGCTGTGGCACATGGAGGGGCCCTATTGGGGTTAGGGTCCCTTGGACCTAAGCCTGGGTGTAGGTGGGCAGCCCAGCTTCCTCTGTGAGGCTTGGGAGGCCTGGGCTTGGAGGGGGAGTGTCAACAGGGCAATGGTGAAGTTCTGGAAACAGAATCGGCGTTGATGCCCGTTCAGAGCCAAGGGCCTCTCTCTGTTGCAGCACCGTTGGGAAGAGCTGTAAAGTGCCGCTTTCATCTCACGCAAGTTGTACTGGTGGCCACGGGTGGGCGTACATTTTTATGCGTGAAGTATCTGTGTGTGTGAAGGATTCCATTCTGAGAAAGAAAGAAATAGGAACTTACTAATTTGTAGAAAGGAAACTAGCAGAATTAGGCAAAGTGTGGTGAGAGCAAATGCAGCAGGAAGAGGAGACCCTACAGAGCTCAGATGAGGCAGAGGAGGTGCCTGTCCCCACCAGCCAGTCTCAGGACTTCCGGGATCCTGCCGCCTCCTCCCTCTGCCACTGCTCTGCTCCTGCTTGGGCTGGATTTCACTGGCCAGGTGTCCCTCCTCAGCACTCCCGGCCACTCCAGGCTTTCCCTGGCCTGCCACCAGCCTCTGCCAGTGGAACCAGCTCCCATGCCAGCCAGGGGCATGGCTGGAGGAACACCTGTGTCCCTGGGGAGGCAGGAACGGCCCAAGCCCAGGGCGGCTGGGGACAAATGTGGCATTCTCCTGTTTAGACAGCTCTGAGCTGCTCCCCTCTCATCCTGCCTCTTTCTCCTAATTAAAACTACTTGTTTCCCCCTCATTATAGAAGGAACATGTATTCCTTAGTAGAATCATTTGAAAGTACAACTGAGTGAGGAAAACAGCCCCTTAGCCCCCAACCAGGAGAAATGTGTGTTAGCACTTGGTGGACCCCTCCAGATATATATACATATTTTTTTGCAAGACAGATACATTTTCGCAATATGCAATCCTGTCATAATATACTTTAGTAATCTGCCTTTTTCATTTTGTGCTACATTGTGACCATCTTAGTGTTGTTATTTTGAACTCTTTTAAACATTGAGGTTGGTATAGGAAACATGACAAGTACCACGTACTCAAGAGCCGGGGCTCTGGCGTCTGACTGCTTCGGTTCAAATCTTGACTCTGCTGTTTATAGGACTTGGGATGATGGACAAGTTATTTAGCTTCTCATCGCACCCGTCTATAAAATGGGATAATAGTGGTGCCCACCTCACTGGATTTACAGCATTAGGGGAGTTAATTATGTCTCACATAGCTCCAGGAGGAACTAGCTCTGACGACACCTTGATTTTAGCCCAGTGAGACCCAATGAGTTTTGAATTTCTGGCCTCCAGAACTGTAAGATAATACATTAGAGCCAAGCCACTACATTTGTGATAATTTGTTATAGCAGCAATACAGAACTGATACTCTCTCCTGACTGACTTAGACAAGTTATAATACTGGCTTTGGATCTTTTTTGTTTTTAAGAAATAAAATACAAAGACAGTTAAGTCTTCATGAGAGACCAGTATCATGATTTAATAATTATTCCCATGCATTTTTTTCCATTTCAAAAATTTTCATCTATGATTAACATATCTGTTTTGCAGGTCTTTGCATAAAAAACACTGCCTGGTACACATCCCTCAAGAAACTTGCATTATTTTGCTTGGCATTGTTTGGGAGGCTTATCCACGTTGATATCAGTTGTTTTATTTTAACTGCCACGTGCGATTTCACTCAAATTCACCGTGGTAGATTGATCTGTCCTTTTGACGCTGAGGTGGTTTCCATTTGTGAGAATCTCCATTCCAACAAATGTGTCTTCCATATTGTTTTAAATGACTATAGGTTTCCATGTTATTTTTTAAACAACAGCAAAAAATAAGGTGGAAACCTTATGTTTTTAAGCTCCCAAAATAAGGTGGAAACCTTACTTTTTGGATATTATGTAGTTTCTTATTTTCCTATGTCAAACATTGATCCTGGGAGCATTTTTATGGTTAAATTTTAGGCGGAACCTTGGTAATTTCCATAGGATACGTTTCTAAAAGAATTTCTAGGAGGAAGGAAAGATCACGTGGTGGGGCTTTGGGTGGAGTGTTCTGTTGGTCCCCAGGAAAGTGGCACGGTTTTATACACCCACTCTCCGTCCTTGCTAGTGTCCGGGCATCAGCTCTTACAGACATGAAATTCACAGGCAAAGGCAGGGTCTTGTGAGTGTGGTCTGTGCTTCCCTCTCCCCCTGGCTTGGTGCTTATTCTGGCCTGGGCTGTGGATCTCACCCCCATATCAACATGGCTGTTGGGATGGCAGGAAAACTTTCTAGCCCTCACTGTGGGCTGAGGCAGCTGCTGTGCCCTCGCTTAATCCACACAGCAACCCCATGTAGCTGCTATTTTGCCAGGCTCCTCGACGAGAAATCTGACGTCGGGGGAAGCCTGGTAACATTTCAAGGTTGGTAGCTGGGATTTAATTCCAGGTATTCTGACTGCTCAGCTCATGCATTTGTTGGTACAGGACAAATTCTGGGGTACCAATTGGGGGCCACGCAAGAATAGGACTGAGCAACCTTCCATTTTCAAGTTGGTTCCAAAAATGTGTGGCTGTGCAGAATTGCCGACCAGAGTTTGGCCTGGAAGGAAAAGACTAGAAGCTGGTTCCTTGGGTGGGTGGTATCTTGTTCATCTTTGTACTTCTAGCTTCCGGCACCAGGTGCTCCTAGGAGATGCTTGAAAGATGTGTGTTGAATGTGTAATTACCACTTTGAGCTGCTACCTTTTTATTTTTTTTTTTAGAGGAGGAACCTATAGATTTTATTTTCATTTTTTAAAACAATAGCTTTATTTAGATATAATTTACATACCATATAATTTACCTACCAAAGTGTACAATTCAGTAGTTTTTAGTGTATCCAGAGTTGTGCAAACATTATCACAATTTTAGAATGTTTTTATCATTCTCCCCTAAATTCTGTACCCTTTAGCAGTCACCCTAACTTCCCCCAACCCCTGGCAACTATGAATCTACTTTCTGTCTCTATAGATTTGTCTATTCTGGACATTTAATATAAATGGAATCACACCATATGTGGCTTTTGCTTCTGACTTCTTAACATCATGTTTCCGAAGTTTATCCACATTGTAGCATGTATCAATACTTCGTTCCTTTCTGTGGCTGAGTAATATTCCATTGTATGAATAGACCACTTTATTTTTGTATTTTAGAGACAGGGTCTTACTATGTTACCCAGACTGGTCTTGAACTCCTGGGCTTCAGCAATCCTCCCGCCTCGGCCTCCCAAAGTGCTGGGATTACAGATGTGAGCCACCGCACCTGGCCTGAATAGAACATTATTTTGTTTATCTGTTCCTCATTTGATGGACATTTAGGTGGTTTTCTCTCTTTGGTTATTGTGAATAATACTGCTGTGAACAATTATGTGCAAGTTTTTGTGTGAATATGTTTTCATTTCTCTTGGCTGTGTACCTAAGTGTGGAATTGCTGGGTCATCCGTAACTGTTTAATCATTTAGGGGACTGCCAAGACTGTTTTCCAAAGCACTTGCTCTGTTTACATTCCCGCCTGCAGCATATGAGGGTTCCCACTGCTCCATGTCCTAGCCAACACTTGTTATTATCTGCCTTTTTGATTCTAGCCCCTCTAGCAGGGGTGAAGTTGTATCTCACTGTGGTTCTGATTTGCATTTCCCTGATGGCTTGTTGCTCTATTTTAAATAGAATTCATTGTGTGATTTTTAGTTGATACAATGATGTCCTTCTAAGCACTTGCTTTCTGTGGGCAAGGTCTTATCTTTAACTTTCTTTTAAGCATTGCCATCTGCCCAGGCTTGGTGCTGATTATGGGGTAGGCAACTGAGGACACTCTGGGAATGTTAACATGAAGCACACGGGCATGGATTAACAGGGATGTGCTTCCTGGCTTGAGTCTGGAACCATAATTTTAACCATTACTTCTGCTTTTCTTGGGGGACAAAAGGACCATTTCTGAAGGTGATAACCTGTCTTGGTTTCATTTGCTGATGTTGGGGTTTGTCCAAATAGTTCAGTGAAGTATAGCACAGATTTTTCACGATTTCAAGGTTTGATGTCTCAGCCCAGAGTGTCCCTGTTTAGTGACCCTTTTCACAGCACCCTGGGAGTGCCTACTTGCTCCTAACTGCTTCCTGTTTGGCCACCAGCCACCCGCTAAGAAGAGTTGGGAGAAATGGCATTGGGAAGTGCTACTGGCACCAGGATGGGGGAGTATATTTGAAATTTTGGGAGCACCTCAAAGGCATAGTAATTGTTGCATGTACTGAGCATCTGTCATGTGTCAGCATGGTGCTGGGCACTGTGAACATGTATGAGTCTGTGAAATCGTGTGTATGGATATTCACGTGTAGTGTCTAGTCATCACAATTAGCCTGTGAGCTTTGCTGCTTTTACTGATAAGTAAAGTGAGCTTGAGTGACTTGCCCAAGGTTCCCAAGCATTTTAGAGGAATGACATCAGTTTTCCCCAGTCACCATGTGCCAAGACAGTTTTAGGTTAAGAGATTGGAAAGACAAACCACAGACTGGGAGAAAATGTTTGCAAAACACATAGCTCATGAAGGACTATATCCAAAATAGACAAGGAACTCTTAAAACTCAACAATAAGAAACAACCCAATTAAAAAGTGGGGAAGAGATCTAACTCCCCCTTCCCTATCCCACTCACAATGCTTTCCCCACCCATCGTTCCATCCTGCGGTAGTCAAATCCGGGTGCTTCTGCACCAGTGCTGTGCCGTGGAGCTATGGCATGAGCCACCACATTCATTAAGGTAAAAAGAAAGGGGTGAAACCAGTTTTAACAATATATTATACTTAATATATCCAAAGTAGTAGTATTTCAACATGTACATGATATAAGTATTAATGAGGTAGCTTGCATTCTTGTATTTGGTCTGAGTCTTCAAAATCCAGTGTGTATTTTATACTTACAGCACATCTCAGTTTAAACCAATTGAATTTCCAAGTGCTCTACAGCCCCCATACTGGACAGCACAATTCTAGAATACACCTCGCTTCTCCTTTGTATTATCTGCTTCCCTGTTCCGCAAGCAGCACAGGTGGTCTCCGTGTGGCAGGTGCTGTGATTATCATGACAGTGCTCCCTGCTTGGTGAGGTCAGATGGCTTTAATTTCCTACAGAGACCAAAAATATGTCATTGTGCACATCTCCTGGCTTTGCCGTCTGTCCGGGCACCTGCCCTAGATCTAGGTGTGACATCTCGTTGCCAGGCCTGAGCATGCATCTCCAGCTGTACTTCTGCACGTTACTGAGTAATCGCAGTAGAACTTTCTCCTGGGGTTGCCTGTGTCCCAGACAGTACTGCTCAGCTTACAGCCGGGTGAGCTTCTGTGCCCCTTGGGAGTCCAGAGTCTGCACATGTCACGTGGCCATTGGACAGTCTGCAGACACGTGGCACAGGTTCATGACTTGCCTTGCAAATTGTAACTGAGTAAATTATATGTATATGGAAAGAAATAAAGTACCAGGTAGGGGACTGTGAGGGTCGGACGTGGGGTTGGGTGTGGAAGACCTCACTGAGCAGGTGGCATGTGAGCACAGACCTGGGAAAGGTGAGGGGTGGCTTGTGTGGACACATGGGGAAGTGTGTAGTCCGCATAAGGAATGGCTGGGCAAAGCCCTTGAGATGGGGCATCTTCTCCCTTTTCTTTTCTTTTCTTTTTTTTTTTTTTTTTTGAAGATGAATGAGAGAGCTTGGTGTTTGTCCAGATGTAGCAAAAAAAAAAAAAAAAAAAAAATCAGTGCCCTTCACTTCCCTGTCGTCCAGTTCTGTGGTTTCTCTTCCTGGAGACGACCGTTACTCTGTTCCTGGGGTTTCCTTCCAGAACTGTTCTGGGCAGGTGCACGCCCACGGGATTACGGATCCTTCCAAAGGAGAATTCTCGTGGGCTTCTTTGTCTTCAGGTGAAGGAGGCCAGTCCTCGCTGGGACCCTGACGGGGAGGTGAGCAGCCTGCTAGGAAGTCTTCCCAACTGAGTTCCTCCTGGGTTTTTTTAAAATTGAAATTTAATTCATGTAAGATTCATCCTTGTCAGGTACAATTCAGTGGTTTATGGTATATTCACAAGGTTGCGCAAGCGTCATCATCATCTAATTTCAGAACGTTTTCATCATCCCCAAAAGAAATGCTAACCCCATCAGCAGTCATTCCTCATTTCCCCTCCCCAGTCCCTGGTAACCTCTAATCTGCTTCCTGTCTCTATGGATTCGCCTGTTCTGGACATTTCATATGGATGAGATCATGCAATATGTGACCTCCTATGACTGGCTTCTTTCACTTCTGTTACTCAGCAACAGCTTTCAGCTTTATCTGTGTTGTACCATGATATTAGTTCTTCATTGTTTTTTTTTTTTTTTCCAGACAGGGTCTCATTCTGTTGCCCAGGCCAGAGTGCAGTGGTGGGATCACAGCTCACTGCAACCTCAAACTCCTGGGCTCAAATGATCCTCCCTCCTCAGCCTCCCGAGTAGCTGGGACTGCAGTTGCATGCCTCCATGCTCAGCTAATGTATTCCTTTTTTTTTATAGAGACAAGATCTTCCTATGTTGCTAAGGCTGGTCTCAAACTCCTGGCTTCAGGGGATCCTCCTGCCTCAGCCTCTCAACGTGCTGGGATTACAGGCATGAGCCACCATGCATGGCCTCTTCGTTCTTTTTAATGACTGAATAATACTCCACTGTATGGCTAGACCACATTTTGCTTATCCATTCATTGGTTGATGAAGAGTTGGGTTGTTTCTACCTTTTGGCTATGATGAATAGTGTTGCTGTGAACATTCGTGTATAGGTTTTTGTGTGGATATATTTTCCTTTCTCTTGGGTATATAACTAGGGGTGGAATTGGTGGGCCCATATGATAACCTTTTGTTGAACCTGTCGAGGAACTACCAGACTGCACCATTTTGCATTCATCAAGGCCCCTCTGGCTGTTTTGGAGGTGAGCCCCTCCCCTTAACCTTGAAGGGAATGAACGCTTGATGCTTTGAGGTCAGAATGTCCAGGTGACCCTGTTGGAGAGAGAGACGGGAGGCTCCTGGGAGACTGCTGTAGAGGGCCATGTGGCCCCAAACTGACAGCACTGGGTTTGAATCCCAGCTGTGCCACTTACCACCTCTGTGACCTTGAGCAAACCCCTTGATCTCCACTGACCTCTGCTTCCCCTCTGCAAAGCGGGGGTCATCGCAGCATGCTCAGGAGGCTCCCGTGAGATCCGGGGAGAAATGAGCTCAGTGCAGCACATGGTATACTGGAACTGCCTGATGAAGGTTAGTGCCCATGAGGGTGGTGACATCCACCAGGCTTTTTAGACACACGCTTGCTTAACTCTCCCCAGTTCCTATAAAAAATTACACTCCCATTCTATGGGTAAGGAAGGAGTGTGGGAGTTTGTTCTGCATGGCTCGTGGAGTACAGAGAAAGGCAGTGCCTGGTTGGGCCTTAGTCTCCCCGAGCCTGCTGGCGATTCAGACCGGTTGGTTTTATGGTTTTGTGGCACAGAAGCTGTTGTGGACCCTGTTGGTGCCTGACCTTGTGATCTCGGCACACAGCCCTGCACACCGCAAGGTGCTTGCTGCAAACACCTGTGTCTGTGCGTGAGGCTTCCGCCAGCCTGTGGCACAGGACAGACCTTGCGTGCTGGAGAGTTAACGCCTCCAGAGGTGGCCACAGCTGGACGGGAGCTGCTGAATCAACACCCCGGCTCCCTCGCCCTCGGTCAGGACCACCCTGAGGCATATTCTATACCAGCTCGCGGGGTTCCCTAGTGGGTTCAGGCTCCTTTTGCCCGTAGGAGTAATGATGGGCCCGATGGAGACCCACTTAGACCTTGAGTCAGGAAACACACAGACAAGAGTTGGGTCACTGCAGAACTCACTGATTTCTCTGTCCCCTGTGGGGGGTGTGTGTGTGTACGTGTGTGTGTGCACGTGCACCCCTACGTGTGCATCTTTGTCCTCTTGCTCCTGATTGGTCAGTCTTGGCACTTCTGGTTCCAGAGAGAGTTCCTGATGGCCCAGTTACCATTGCCCTCAGCAGGGTCCGGATGTTTTTACTGGTAGGGTCAGAAACTAACTCGGGCAAAACAGAGAATTTGCGGGAACGTGTGGCTGAGAAGGTCACTACCCGCTGGGGAGTGGGGACCACTGTCTTTCTGTTTGCTGTTCGTCTTCCTGCCAGGCTTTGCGCTTCACATCATTCTCCTCCTTTGCAGACCACCCTCCTCCGTGGTGCAGACGGTGTGGCCGTGAACAGCCCCGTGAGAGCGTGTCTTTCTCTCAAACCCCCAAACTGATACTTGTGGCACTTTTGTGGTCATTCATAGTTGTGCACAGGGCGGTGAAAAATTTGGGTCATCCCCATGCACAGGCCCCGCTGAGGTCAAGCCGAGGCAGTTCCAGCCTTTGTGCCGCAAACAGGCGTCCTTCTCACAGTCTGCTCGGTGCCATGTCTTCTGCACTTTTGTGCTTTCTGTTGGCGATTTTGCTGTTTAAAATGGCCCTAAGCACAGAGCATTTATTTGTCATTACTTCATTCATTCCTCCCATTCATTATTCATTCATTCAACAACTATTTATTAATCATCTACTCAGGGCAAGGAACTGCATTGAGTTCTGATCAGAAGAGACATGGTCTTTAGTTTCATGGACCTTCTGTTTAGTGGTGGGAGGTGAGCAAACGTGGGTCAAATATTTACATGAGTGCATTTATAATGAAGATGAAGATGACTTTTGCTTCTCTCTAAGAGGGACCATGGTAGGTTTTGTACCTGCTGGGAGACCAGGAAACAGCAACCAAACTGATTGAACAGTGGCCTTTTCTGGTCCCAGAGGCTGTGCTTTGTGTCCCAAGGCCCCATCTAACCTGTGTCCCGGAAGGGTATGAGCGTGCACTTCCTGGGATGACCCCGAGGTGGTCCGTGTGCTGTGGGAGGTCATGTGGCATCACCCATGAGAGCAGTTTGGGAGTCGAACAAGTCTGGGTTTGCCTCCTGGCTCTGCCACTCTGTCTCTGCGACTCCCCACTTGGGCCTCAGCATTTGCATCTATAAAATGGGCACAGGGGTGGTTCCCTCTTTGAGGGCTGGTATGTACAACCTTTAGCTCAGTGCTCAGAGCACTTTTGTTGGCTGACTGGGGTCCAGGGCTCACAAAGGGGAAGGCCGTTCCCAGCATCAGTCACCTGAGAAGACGACGTGCTCCCTAGGCCTGGAAACCAGTTTTGGGACGGTGTTTCAGTTTCGTGTTGCTACGTAAGGAACCATATCAAAACACAGGGGCTTAGAACAACAATTCTGTGGGTCAGGAGTTTGACAGGTCTCCGTTGGGTGGTGGCTCTATCTCTCTTGGTGTTGGCTAGAGACCCTCACCTGAGGATGTGCAGCTGGCGGCTGGGCTGGAAGTTTCGAGAAGGCTTTCTGGGCCCTCATTGCTCCTTCATGTGGTGCGCCTGGGGCTGCATCATGAACCCTGCCGCATGGGGGCTTCTGTAGTTCCCTGGTCTTACTCCATCTGCACACACGTGCACACACATGAACACACGTGCACACGTGAGCACCTCCCCACCACCAGCACCATGTCAGCTGCAGTAACACAGTTGTCTTGTCTATCTGTAAGGGCACACAGGGTCTTCCTGAGGTCCTCATTCCCATTTACATTTCAGTAATTCTGTTCTTCTGACGCTGCAAGGTCGCGAGTGCTGTTCTGCGCCCATTCCGTGAAGTTTGGGGCTGGGCCGTTCTGCAGCGCGGTACGCAGTGCCCCCCTCTGTGTGCTTGGCAAATGAGAGGTGGGCAGTGTCGACAAACAGGCACAGTCGTGTGGCTGCAGGATGAATGCGCCAGTTGGAGACACTCCAAGAATTCTGTTGTTGTAGCCAGAGGCGAGTGTAGGTGGTGGCTGAGGACCAGCACGCTGGAACCACACCGTCTGGGTTCAAATCCTAGCTCACTCTCTTTCTAACTCTGTGACCTGGGGCCAGTTACTGCACCTCTCTGAGCTGCTGTTTCTTCATCCACAAAATGAAGATAATTGGAACAACCACCTCACAAATGGCGGCAATTTTTTTTTTAAGTGAGTTAACTCATATAAAGCAGTTTGTTCAGTTTCTGGCATACCGTGAAAGGGCTGGATAAATGTTAGCAATTATTATTTGTAGAGGATTAAGATTGTGGGCTTGAACCAGATCCCCTGAGTTTAAATGCTCACTGGTGGATGATTTCAGGGTCAGTCACTTAACCTCTTGCACCTTGGTTTTCCCTTCTCTTTGAAATAGGGGCAAATGTGATCCACTTTATCCAGTGGTTGTGTGGATTAAACGAGTTAATGTATGAGTGATGAGAAGAATGCCTGGCACATAGCAGCTGCTAGATGAATTGTGATTGTTGATAGTAACAGTAATGGGTTCAGTTTATCTATTGCCATGTAACTATGCCAAAACTTGGTGGCTCGAAACAGCAATGGTTTCGTATTTTGGGTGACTTTGAGGCAGTTGCTTTACTGGAGTAGCAGAGCTGGCTTGTGTCGCTGCTCTCGGTGGGGCTGGAATGTCCCCAGTGGCCTTGCTCACGTGGCTGGCAGTCAGTGGTGGCTGTTGGCTGGGGGCCTCTGTTCTCCACGTGGCCTCCCATGGCCCAGCAGTGCAGCCCGGCTTCCGAATGCGCCAGTCCCCAAGGAACATTCTAAGAGGGAGAAGGCAGGAGCCTCAAGGTCTCTTGAGGTCTGAGCTCTGGAAATTGCACAATGTCACTTCTGTCTCATCCCATCATTGGTCGCAGTAGGTCAGAAGGCCAGCCCACTTCCAAGGAGGGGGAAATGGACTTCTCTTCTTGGTGGGGGGAGCTGTGAGATGTGATGGCCGTGCTCCCCAGTGTCCCACGGTGCCCTCTTTATCCACCAGCAGCTGTTTGTTTTTGAGACAGAGTCTTGCTCTGTCACCTGGGCTAGAGTGCCTAGCTCACAGCAACCTCAAACTCCTGGGCTCAAGTGATCCTCCTGCCTCAGCCTCCCAAGTAGCTGGGACTATAGGCACGCGCCACCATGCCCGGCTAATTTTTTTTTTTTCTATTTTTAGTTGTCCAGCTAATTTCTTTCTATTTTTAGTAGAGATGGAGTCTCGCTCTTGCTCAGGCTGGTCTCGAACTCCTGACCTCCAGTGATCCTCCTGCCTCGGCCTCCCAGTGTGCTAGGATTACAGGCGTGAGCCACCGCACCTGGCCTGCCGCCGTCATCTTGGGGGGCACTGTCTACTCCCCTCGCACAAGGCACAGAGCGCTTTTGACTGCCCGGTGTCGGTGATGTTGAGTGTTGCTGCAGCTTCAGTGACACAGCTGGTAAAAGGGAAGCTCTCAGACTGCACCTGCCCTTCGAGAAGACTCCACGAGTGCGTGCAGAATATCAAGGGCACGTTGCGATTCTTAAACTTGATGCATTTGTTGGTAGTTTGCTGTGTGTGGGCCCAGGCCAGGGTGGCAAGTGCAGGACAAGCTCCCTGCCCTCGTGAGCCACGTGATCTAGTGCCCCTCCTGCCTTGGGGGACAAGGGGGTTAAGTGAACACTTGGGGTCTACCGTGAAAACCCTAAAGGAGAAGTCAGATTCTGGGAGGGAAGGGGCAAGAGAGAGACCTGGCTGTCATCTACTCTCTGTTCCTTCCTATCATGTGACCTGGGCTCAGTCACTTCCTCTCTGTGGGCCCACGTCCCCGATCTGTGAAGGGAGGATTACAACACCTACTTCATGGGGTGGTTGTGAGGACTCAGTGAGCTAGTGTGAGCTCTTACTGCTGTTAGGATCATGTCCATCCTCTGTGCCTCAGTTTCCTCCTTGGTGACGTCCTTTCTGCTGGAGCGAGTCTGTGGTTTGGTCAGCGCCTCACTTCCTGCCCCTCTGTCTGCAATGTACTAATGCGAATCAGGGTCTCGCTCCACCATATTATTCTCTTGGGGGGCTTCGTCACACTGGGAATTACTTACATTTATGTAGGCGCTTGATGCTCCTCTCTCCCACCCTGCCAGCCCTCGCAGGGGGCTTTTTGTGCTCCATCATGGCCCCAGTGTTGTGCACGGTGACTGGCTCATGCCACGTGCACTGTAGATGGAGGGGTGAAGCCGTTCTCCCTCTGCTTGGGCCTTGGGGTTACCCTCGGCTGCAGTGAGATGGAGCTTCCGGAACCATCTGTTTGGCGAGGGCTGTGTTTCTGGACGACAGCCAGCCCAGAGCCAACCAGCCGGGCACAGCCGCTGTCAGATGTGGCAGAAGGGAATGGTTGGGATAAGCTACCGTGAGGATGCCCCTTGTCATGAGTTTCCATGGCAGCCGAGCGCTGCCTGGCCCCTCTCCCTGGTGTAGGGAGGGGTGGAGGGGAGAGCCGTGGGAGGGGGAGTCTAGATGGAGCATCAGTGGGGGTGATGGGAGCTTTGCTTCCTCTTCTGTAAGTTAGTGGGGACTCATGGAATTTTGCTTTTTGGTGGAGTGGGGATCTTTGAATCACAAATAGAAATAAATTTAGCTTTTTAGTGAGAACTTAGGGTATACCCAACACTATCATTTCATGTCATCCTTCCAGGCCCCCCAATGCAGGTGTGACTCTTTGCATTTGCAGATGAGGGAGCTGAGGCTCAGGGGGTCCAGCGACTTGCTGAAGGCCACACGGCTGCAGAGTGGCAGAGTTGGGATCCAAACCCTGGTCTGTCTGACTCTGGGGGTTAGTGGGGGTGGGCAAGGCTTGGCCATGGAGGACAAAGACCCTGCTGGGTGTGGGGCTGCTTCTGGACACACGTGGGGTGGGTGGAGGATGATCTGTGTCCTTCCCAGAGCCAGGTGGGGGCAGAGTGGGAGAGATCCTTTGGGTGCTGGGAGCTGCAGGGTAACGACACTGCTGCACGTCCCTTTCCAGAGCTCGTTTCTGATGCTGCACCTGGTACCAGCCCCACAAGGCAAGGGGGCTCCTGAGTCCCCTTGTATAGCCAGGCTTGGAGAAGTTAAAGATTTGCCCCAAGGCCGAGCTGGGGCCCCTCCTGCCTCCATACCCATTGCCTTCATCCTTCCCTGGGGCAGGAGGGCATCCCAGCCAGCTCAAGAACGCTGGACTCTATCCCATCTTAGTTTTTTAAATCACATTTACTATAGTTTTATTTTACATTATAAGAGAAATAAATGCATATTCATTCTAGAACCTTTGGAAGATGTAGAAAAACACAGATAAAAGGAAAACATCTCCCCTTGCCTACCATCCAGGGATCACTGGAACCAAGCTAGCATGTTGTTGCTTTTCTATGAAGATGCTATTTCATCTTTAAGGGTTATGCACTTTAACACTTGCATACCTGTGTAACTGCCACCCTAATCAAGACAAAGAAAAATTGCATCATCCCAGAAAGTCCCCTCATGTCCCTTTGCAGTCAGCAGCCCCTCAACACACATGCACTGTGCTCTAGGCCACCTGACCTGCTTTTTGTCGCTCGGGCTTGTTCTCCAGTTTTAGCATTCCATATAAGTGGAATTGTGCAGTGTGCCCTGTTTCGAGTTCAGCTTCTTTTGCATAACGTTTCTGAGGTTCACCTGTGTCACTGTAAGTATTGGTAGTTTTTTCTTTTCTATTGCCGAGTCGTATTCCAGTGTCTTACTGTACCACCGTCTGTTTACTCATTCTTTTGATGGGTAACCTTGGCCATGTCAGTGCCAAATGCATGTTGGAAGTAATTACAACAGTTTGTGATCTCTCAATATGTAACAAAACCCCCCAGAACTTAGTGGTGAATATTGGAGGTGTTTCCAGTTTGAGGCTATTTTTTTTTTTTTGAGACAAAGTCTTGGTCTGTCGCCTGGGCTAGAGTGCAATGGCATCATTGTAGCTCACTGCAACCTCCAACGCCTGGGCTCCAGCCATCCTCTTGCCTCAGCCTCCCGAGCAGCTGGGACTACAGGCATGTGCCATGACGCCTGGCTAATTTTTCTGTTTTTAGTAGAGATGGGGTCTCGCTCTTGCTCAGGCTGGTCTCCAACTCCTGAGCTCAAGCAATCCTCCCTCCTCAGCCTCCCAGAGTGCTAGGATTACAGGAGTGAGCTACTGCCCCCAGCCAAGGCTCTTTTGAATAATATGAATGAATAAAATAATAAAATAATAAAAATTGCACATGTGTAGCTGGGCAGCCTTGATGACTGTTGCCTCAGTTGAGGGCTCAGATGCTGTGTGTCTTGGTGATAGGACAGCAGGCAGCCAACACTTCTGAGATGGGTAGGTTTTATTTTGAGGTGGATCTTGGGGGCTCACAGTTGCTCAGTGCTGGTCCTACTTGTCACGCTGTGGCCTGCTCTGAGCCTGGCTTGGGTCTTGCTGGGCTGACCCACCAGCTTGCCTCATTCAAGCCTCAGGAAGTGGCCTCTGTAGAAAAAAATGTATAAGTAGTGGGTGGTGAGTTTGGGCCAAGTGAGCAGATCACTGGGGCACAAAGCCCCAAAATAGATCTTTTTCTGCTAAGTCGCCAGGCAAGTGGAGACAGTAGCAAATGCTTTGCATATTTTCCTGCCCAAAAGAAAAGGTTTTACTGCAAACAACTTTTTGGGACCCCTTCCTCCCCTCAAAAAAAAAAAAAAAAATCTCAAAAAGATTCAAGTGTTTTTTCAGAGCAGCACAAAGTGAGAGCCAGACAGGCCTGGGTTTCAATCCCGGATCCGCCATTTGCAGGCTGTGTGATTTTAGACAAGTTTCTTAACTGCTCTGAGCCTTCGCCTTTCCTGTGTTAACTAGTGAAGATGAGACCTGACTCTCAAGTGTGTCTGCAAAGCACCTTGCACTGCATTTGACACATGGCAGAGATGCTGCAAATGTGGAGTGTCCTGGAACTTGTGCCCGGTGTCTGTTAACTTTGTGAGCGTGCTAGGCTGGAGTGGGGGTAGGGGCTTAAGATTTGGCTTTCCTAGGAAGATGCTTCCAAAGCTGTCTCTGAAATAACACATTCCTCCTCTGCAGATCGCAAGAATGGGAGTTGAGAAATTGTCTTCCGTGAAACTGGTCCCTGGTGCCAAAAAGGTGGGGGACTGCTGCTTTAAGCCACTAAGTTAGTGAAAATTTGTTACAGCAGCCATAGGACACTTAGACAGCATGTTAGGTTTATGTTCTTGAAACCTCTCAGATGATGGCACCTTGTGTTCATTTTTAAGTTTTTGCCTTTCTGACTTGGGTGGACTGTTTTCGATCCAGCCTCGCTCAGGGTGCTCCGGCTTCTCTGAGGCCTGACATCGAAGACTCGGTTTCTGTGGTCAGGCTGCCCATGGGTCCCTGTGGCCGGGGAACTGCAGAGAAGCTTCCTCTCTCGACGGAAGCGCGGAGCGCGCTGCTGGCTGCAGAGGCCGGGCTTCCTGTCTGGCCAGCCCCTGGGGAGGTGCAGCTGCCTGCCCACCCCCACGTGGGGGTCCAGGCGGGGACAGGGCCAGGGCCAGGGACCCCACTCTCTGTTTAATCTCTGAGATGAGTCCCTCCCTGTCTAGGGTGGGTTTGCGTTTAAGGCTTTAAAACAACTCTTTTCTTGCTTTAGTCCCTGGGGATGTGACCGTTTGGACAGCACCTCCAGCTTCGTGGAGAAGTAAGACCTGGGCTTGGCGTGGGACCCGGCCTGGCCATGGTTCTTCGTTGGGACCGTGTGTGGGTCTCTCTTGGGCTCTCTTGTGTTCCTCATGCACCATGTCAGTGAGAGCGCACGGTGTGTGGGCTTGGGCGTTCAGGTTCAGTGATGATTATAATTAAAGAGCAACACTGAGCCCAGGGTGTCTGGGATCCTCTCGCTGGCTGCCATCTTGTGACCTCTGCCCTTTCTGTGCTTTCCCATGACGTGACCTTTCGTTGGCTGGTGCCTCCCTGCATAGGCAGAATAAGGGGCCCTGAGATGTTCCTGTCCTGGTCCTCGGAGCCTGTGGACACGTTATGTGGTAAAAGGGACTTTACAGATCTCGAGTTGGGGAGATTACCCTGCCGACCCAGGCAGGCCCTGTGCAATCACAAGGGTCCTTAAAGGAGGGAGGCGGGAGGCCAGAGGCGGGGAGTGATGGGAAGATTCTGACTTTGGAGATCAGGAAGGGGCCACAGCCAGGACTCGCAGGCCACCTGTAGAAGCCGGAAAGGCAACAGGTCGGTTCTCCCCTGGAGCCCTCGGGAAAGATCGCGGCCCCGCCGGCATCTTGCTTCCCCAGTGAGACCCAGTTTGGAAATCTGACCTCAGAACTGTCAGGTGACAAATTTGTGTTGTTTTAAGCTGCTAGGTTTGTGGTCATCTGTTAGAGCTGTAACAGGGGACTAATATATTCCCAAATAAACATCGCCTGACATCCCTTTCCTTGACCCATTCAGTAAATATTTTTTTAAAACCATGTTTTTGTAGAGATGGGGTCTCGTGATGTTGCCCAGGCTGGTCTCGCGCTCTTAGCCTCAAGTGATCCTCCTGCCTCAGCCTCCTGAAGTGCTGGGATTACAGGCGTGAGCCACCGCACCCGGCCCGTTCAGTCAGTATTGATCAAGCCCCAGCCACGTGCTGGATGCTCTGCTGGTTACTGTGGTCACCAAACTGACTACAGCATGGTCCCGCCTCTCGGGGGTTCACAATCTAGGGGGAAGAAAGACAAGAAGATGACAATGCTAAGGCCGTCACACAGGGTGCTGGGGGATCGTAGAGAAAAAAGACACAGAAATCAGACTCAGGGACCAGGGAAGGTTTTTCGGAAGTCATTGAGAAGAACTTTGAACTTGGACTCCGGAAATGTCATTCAGTTGCCACTTGGGTATCTAGTACATCCTTCTAAGTCAACCTGTCCAAAATGGAACTTGTCACCCAAACAATTAAGACCTCCACCTTGGAAGCCTGCACCTCCATTTGTCCCCATCTTGGTGAAAGGTACGTCACCACCCAGTTGGGTGTCTGTGCCAGAAAGCTGGAGTCCCCCTGGGCTCCTTTGTCTCCTTCATTTCCAACATCCAAGCCACCTCCCAGCTCTGTGCATTTCCCTCCTGCCACCAGCAGGGCTCTAGGATCCCATGCTGGGGGACAGGAGACTGAGAGAAACCTCCAGCACAACCCATGTGCTCGTCCAGGTGCAGCAGGAGGCAGAGCCGTGTAGTGGTCATAAGGGGGGGCCCTGAAGGCAGACTCCCTGGGGTCAAATTCTAACTCTGCAGTTGGCAGTGCGACCTGAGGTCAAGGTGTTTGATCTTGGGTGCCTTAGTGGCCTCACTGGTAAAATGGGAATAATTGTACCTACCTCTTAGGGCTGTTTTAGAATTCAGTACATTAACGTATGAAAAGTGCTTAGAATAACGCACAGTCAACGGCTGTGTGGTTGTCGGAGCCTCAATACGATATTCGGTACTTAAAATCGCAATAGCACAGCCACGTGTAAACCACGTCCTCTGAGTGGTCTTACTAACCTCTGTCCTTGGTTCTTTAAAAATCTTCATTATGCTTCTTGCCAAAGTCTTCTCATTTTACAGATGGGGAAACTGAGTCTCAAAAAGTAGCATGACTTTCCCGAAGCCACTTAGCTGGAACGGCTCTGCCTGATTTTCTAGTACAGCTCTCAAGGCAGCCAGAGACAATTTTGAGCAACTCTTGGGTTTTTTGAAAAGTTCTTTCTCCTGTATGCATTTGAAGTCTTGGTTCTTACTGCTGGAGATGGCCAGAACCAGCCTCCTGCCTCCTCTGGCTGAAGGCAGAACACTCTGCCCAAGCTCGGCTCTGGATTCAGCCTCCCCGCTTCCCCTAAGGAGTTTTCTCGAGCTCCATAGACTGTCGGTCACTACCCCTGTGTTCTGGCCTAAGGTTGCATTTCCGTGTTGGCCTGGTGCAGAAATAAGGCTCACTGGAATTTTCCCTGGGACACCCCTCAGTGGGATGTGTGGCAGGGTGCCTGGTAAGCTCATGTCTACTACGTCCTAGACTCGTGATGTCGTTGTGGGGCTCTGGCTCCTTCTGTACAGGGACGATTGAGTTTTCAGACCCAAGCGTAAGACTTTGCATTTATCCCTTTAAGATCCTGCCGCCTCTGTTTCACATGAAGGATCAGAAAGTCAAATACCTACAGGAGACCAGGCACGTGACCTAAATAAGAGACATGGGTTGGGTCCTAGGGACAAATGACAGCAGATGTGGGCTGCAGAGTGGGAGAGATAAAAGAGCAGGTGGGAACCGTGGCTGGTGGGAGCCTGAGCATGCAGCCTGGTGTGAAGTGGACAGATGCTACTTGACACTCCGCGCTCAGCGTCCACTGGTCTGCAGCTGCAGATACAGGTCATTATTGTGAGGTCTCCTCATTTACAAAGATCGTTGACTCATTTAAACATATAAGTAAACAACATAACCTTGACCTAACAAAACGCGTCTGCAGCCAGACACAGTTTACAGGCTAAGAATTTATAAAGTGGTGGACAAGAGGTGATTTCCAAACATCCAGAATTGAAACACCCCCTGCGTTTGTGTTTGTGTGTGGGTTGATCGACCTGTAGGACAGATTCCTAGAAGGGGACCTCTGGGTCTGAACATTTAACTTTTCCATAGATTGTGTCCCAGTATCCCCGGAAGAGGCTGTATCTCACCCCTGCTTCCTGGTTTTAGAGGGAGGGGGTCACCGAATGATTTCTCTGTTGTGGGCGCTCTCTCTCAAACACTTCTAGACTCAGACATAGCCAGGAAATCGCAGACTCTGGGTTTTAATGATGACGAGGCACGTGCCTCAGCTCTCTGCCTGGGGCTGCCCCACCTGCTCGGTCTTTCTCTGTATCTGTGGTTTTCATTCATTTATGGGGGTGGTTATTAGTTTATTTTAATTAATACGTGTTTGAGTTTTGCAATCACAAAATATTTCAAATATAACAAAGCATAGAAAAATAATATAAATGGTACGTAGGCACCCTGATAACACCTTCTGTGAGAGCCCACCCAGCCCCATCCCCAAGCATGCCTCTCTGCGCTTTGGTTTGATTTTCGTAGCACTTCTCACCCCCAAGTGTAATGTCCATTGACTTGTCTGTCTGTCTTTCCCAACTAGAATGTCATTCTCGAGGGCAGGGGCTTGGTCTGTTTTGCTCATGGCTGTATCCCTAGCTCCCAGAACAGTGCCAGGCTCTTGGGCCTTCAGCTGCTGTTTGTTGACTGAATGACTGGATGAATGGACATCACCATGACCATGAGAATCTGTGGATGATAGTGGCAAACATTTGAGCACCAGCTGTGTGCCAGGCACTTTGCTAAGCACTTGGGTGTGAACTCTTAAACTCTTGTCTCCTTAAATTCTCTGGTCAAGGCCATGAGGCCAGCCCTGTTTATTACGTCTCTATTTTATAGCTGGGGACACAGGTGGGATTGGGATTTGAACCTCACCCGACCCCACACTCCAGTTGGGACCCCAGGCCAATGCTGAACTCTGGCCAAGGGGGTGGCAGGTGATGGATTTTGGCAGCTAAGCATTGGTACCTCTGGGGGGGGGGACTCAGGTCCTTGTGCAAGGGGGAACTCAGGCCGGAACTACTTGGGCTGGAGGGTGCTCGGGGACCCCAGGAGGCTCAACCCTCTTGCCCCAATCCCACCTTCTCTGAAAGGGAAGGAAGGCTCTCACCTTCTAGCTCTCTGCAACAGGAACTGCCAGGAGGCCACACTAGTCACCCCCAAGCTTGGTTTGCAAAACCCTGAGCCTCGTGGGGAAATGAAGGGCTGGCTTGCTAACCACAGTGAGGACTCACTTGCAAAGGCAAGGCGCGAGGCGGGCCCTCCTCTGCCCCGACAGAAGGGCCTGACCTCTGCAGGCCGCTGTCTTGCTGGAGCCAGTCAGAGCCCCACCACTGGGCTTGGGAGCCCGGCCGCAGTCACTCACTGTGGGCTTCACCGTCCTCCAGCCTCAGTCGTGTTCTCTGAGGAGCGGGGGTCATAGTGATAGTGCGGTGCGACCGTGAAGCTCCCGTGAGGAAACGCATGTAAAGCCTTCACTCGGCGCCTGACCCATTGTGGGTGTGTGTGGGGGACGTTTGCCATCGTTGTCATGGTGGCGGTGGTGGCGAGCACAGAGTCCCCCTCCTGGCCTCCACGGCACGTGGCAGCCACTTTTTAGGAATCATCCTCAGCTTAAGCAAAAGGAACAGGAGCTCATCCTCTAATGCATGCTCCTCGTCTCCTTCTCGAGCAGAGTTTGCCATTTTAATTAAACTGCCGTGAGGGTCCGAGATGCAGTTAGCGAGGGCCAGGCCGCCTTCCTGCAGAGCTGGAGCGCAAGGCAGAGGGACCCCGCCCCGCCTTGGGCCGGCTGCAGGGGAGGCAGTGGGGGGCCTTTGGCCAGAGGGAGCAGGGTGACTGCTGCAACCGGAAGGTGACAGCGTTCTGGGGGGCCAGCAGCCACCGGTCAGTAACTACTCGAAGGCCTCTCGTGTGCTGAACTCGGTGCCGTGGCCGCAGCGGAAACGCGGGGACGCGAGTCACTCTGGCGAGATGCGATGCGAGCAGGAAGGGGCGCTCCCGGAGGGGGCTGCCAGCCATGGGACGGCTCTTCCCTGAAGGTGCCCGCCTCGCAGCACCTGCTGCTTCCCTGACCCTGGTCTACGGGGACGAGCACACGGCACGAGGACACCACATGTGGGGGTCAAGGACCCCAGAGTGAAAAATCCCCCCATTCCAGAATGAGGGCTTTAGCTCTCGGAGGCCGGCTGTGCAGGGGGCCGCGACCTGGTCATGCGGTAGTGTGACCCGGGGCTCTGGGTGACCAGGGTCTTCTCTTGCAATCTGCTTGTGCCCCTCCGAGCCTTTTTCCTGGCCCGTGGTGGGGCCAGTCCCTGCGGGTGAAGCGGGGAGGCACCCGGCAGTCCCCAGCCTGTCCTGTTACCACTGACAGGGTGAAAGGTAATCCTGCCTCAGCCAATGACCGACTGTGGCAATGGGAGCGTTGCCGGTGCCCACGGAGACTTACCTGACTTCAAGGACAGGATCCACCTTTAGCCAGAGTCTAGCGCACTCGCTGCTGCAAGGTTTTCCGAGAGGTCATGGTGAGAGCAGCCCGCTGGAGGGGATTTGGGAGGGGAGGGGAGGGAGCTGGCTCATGTTGTCTCCAGGCCTCCCGCCGTGGACCACCCCAACTCGCTGCCTGATGTCTTTGGCATCAGAACCCAGCAGGTGGCCCCGAATGAGTGACTTCATCTTCCTGAACTGTCGCTGGAAAATGGGGTTTTCTTCCCAGGGTTGGTGGGAGGGTAAAGGAGACAGTGAAGTCAGCTCTGGCACCTACTAAATGCTCAGTGCGGGGAGTCTGGTCTGTCTTTCATCCCACTCAGGTGTTCCTGTCCTGAACTTGACCTTGGCAGGGCTCCGTTTTCTGCAGGCTGCGGCAGAATCGTGAGGGCAGCCTACGTGAGCGTCTCAGCCCGGAGCCAGCATGGGTGGTGTGGGAGACGGCTCTGGAGCTCGGCCGGCGGGGCTCAGACCCCAGCTCACCCAACCCACCCAAGCCTCAGTTTCCTCTTCTGCAAAACGGAGGTGATGTTAATAGCGGTCACTTCTCAGGGCTGCAGGAGGGATGGCTGAGATGATGAAGGGCACTTGGCACGTGGGTGATGGACCACGAGCCCTCAGAGCTGCTGCCACTGCTGTTAGGGGTTTTGGGGCCACGGTTCCTTAAAGGAAGACTCTTCAGGACCCACCTGGGCCAAGGTGGGGTCTGGGCTGTCTCCCCTGGAAGAGAACTCAGGGCTGCCAAGGCACGTTCCCCTGATTGAGGCACCCCCCCGCCCCCGTGACAGGGCCGATCTCCTTCAACGGAACCTGTCAATCCCTGAAACGTTTTAGTTGTTAGCTGAGGATATTACTTTTCTTGTTTGGTTTGGTTTTTACAGTTAATTGAAGATTCCTCCTGGGTGGACAAGGAGGAGGCCTTGGTCCATTGCACGGCCAGATACTGCTGATGAAGTGGCACGTCCCAGCTGTCACCTGCCCTCAGGAGCCTAGATTAGGCCCTGTGGGGCCAGAGAAAGGCACGTTGCTCACTGTCTGGTTTCATGGGTGCTGCTTTTCTCAGCAGAAGGAGGTGGAGGGGCCTGATGGGAGAAAGCTGGGCCTTCCGGGTGCCACTCACTTGGTTTGGGTGTCAGCTCTGCCATCGATTGCCTGTGTGGCCTTGGACAAGCTCCTTATCTGCTCCGAGCCTTAGTTTTGACATCTGCAAAATGGGTATAATAGTGCTTCCTCTGACATAGGTTTGCAGAGAGCACAAAATGAGGTAATTTAGGTCTAGCGGTGAGTATAGTGTCTTACACACAGTGAACACTTCATAAATAGCCATTAATGATAATGAAGATACTAAGAAAAAAATCTGCTGTTACCTGTATTCATGTCCTGTGACTGTCATAATACAAGTACCATAAACTGGGTGGCTTACAACAACAGAAATGTATTCTCTCACAGTTCTGGAGGTTAGAAGTCTGAAATCAAGGTGTTGACAGGGCTGTATTTCCTCTGCAGGCTCTTTCCCAGGCTCTGGTGGCTGCTGGCAGTCCTTGGTGTCCCTTGGCTTGTAGCTGCATCACTCCCATCTCTGCCTCTTTGCTGACACGTCTATCTCTGTGTCCACATCCCTGCCTCTGTAAGGACACCAGTCACTGGGCCTACCCTGGTCCAGGATCATCTTCACTTGACTATATCTGCAAAGTCCCCATTTCCAAAGAAGGTCACATTCAGATACCAGGGATCAGGACTCCCGCATATCTTTCCGAGGGACACAATTCAACCCTCAACGTTATCCATTTATACTTTTTCTCCAGGGCCACCAAGGCCAAGACCAGCATTGATGCCAAGCTGTGAACTTTCAAAATGCCAGGGCTGACCCAGTCCCTGCCTTTCACAGATGGGATGGAGACACTGGGGCCCAGAGAGGTCACGTGATTCTCCCAAGGTCACGTAGCAAGGTAGTGGCGGAGTTGGGACCATATC
Source organism: Lemur catta (assembly GCF_020740605.2). Lineage (NCBI taxonomy): Eukaryota > Metazoa > Chordata > Mammalia > Primates > Lemuridae > Lemur > Lemur catta. The sequence continues at coordinate 13,025,508 of NC_059147.1, read as the reverse complement.
CTGGCTGTCCTGGAGCCAGGGCTATGTCAACGGTGCTGCATGCCTGCCCTGCCTCGGCCGCACAAGCCACAGGTCCTCTTCCCGCGTCTGGAGCCATGAGGCTCTTGCTCTCTGCTCGCCTTGGATGAGTCATTGGGTCTCTCTGCCCCAGTGTCCCCGTCTGTGGAATGGAGACAGTAATCTCAGCCTCACATGGGTGCACAGGTGTCAGAGACCCTGCCGTGGGCCCCGGCTTGGACCTGGGGTTCATACAAATGTGGTTTCTCTTCCCGTTTCTCTTGCTTTTCTCTGAAGCCACCAGGTCCTTGGTAGGAAGGTCAAGACCAATGTTCTCCGTGGGAGGATTCAACATCGGTCAGACCTTTCGAATTTACTCCAGGTGGTCAAAGTTGAGATAATTGTCCATATTCTCAGAACGTTTCTTTTTCTGTAAAAAAAAAAAAAAAACAAAAAAACAAATCAAAATGCGAAATCAAACTCAAAGAATATGTAAGTGTGCAGGGTGGCTGGTTAGATTGAGGCCGGGGAAGGGTGCGATTGCACGAAAGGCTGTTGTTAAAAAGGGGAATCCACATTCACTCCTTCGGACATTCCTAGGAATTGTGCTCCCCACTGTCTTCTGTGGCTGCGACCTTTGCCTTTTCCAAAAGCGTGGTCCCCTGCAGGCCGCTTCCTCTGGGTTCCAGTGCCTGGCTTATCAGGAGGCTGCATGAGCATTGTCCGTCTATTTCTGGCCCGGCTAGAAATAGTCTGGATCCTGGCAGAAGGCGGAGCCCAGCGTTGGCTCATAGAATCCACTGGGGGTGTTGGTGGTGAGCATGGTCTCTGCAGTGACCCCCGGGGAGGCCGTGCATTGGGTGTTACAGCAAAGCGCCGACGCCGGACGGTGCCCAGGAGCTTGGGCCAAGGTTGGGAGTGTGGTTTCCTACCCAGCTCCCTTTCTGGCTTCCTAATTGTGACCAGGAGAACAGCTGTTTGGTACCAACATGTCTTTTTTTTTTTTCTTTCTTGATACTGTGTATTTTTTAATTGGAATTTTTATTGAGATAATTGTAGAGTCACATGAAGTTGTAAGAAATATTAATACTACAGGGAGCTCTCATGTAGACTTCACCCAGTTTCCCCTGATGGTAATGTCTTCCAAAACTAGTACGATGTCACAGGCAGGATACTGACATTGGTAACATCGGTACAGTCCACCACCAGTCTCACTCAGGTCGTCCTGGGTTTCTTTGTATTTGTGTGTGTGTGTATTCAGATAGTCCTGTACCTACCACCCCAGTCAAGATGCTGAATAGTCCACCCCCAGAAGGGTTCCTAGTTGCCCCTAAATAGCCACACCCACCTTCGTTTCTAAAATGTTAATATGTCTCTTTTTGAAAGACATGAAATAAATCTCTTTGCTCAGGTGTAACATGCATGTAGTAAGATGCACACATGTTAAGTGTTCAGCCGCAGTCTTTACGCATGTGTGTACCGCTGTGACCGCTGCTCGGGTCTCCGTGACCCAGTCCTCTCTCGAGGTGACCACTGCGCTCACTCTGTCTCCACCAGTGAGTCCTGCGTGATGACCTGGGCTTCGCTCCTCTCCTGGTGATTTCTTCTCTCCCTTTATAACTCGGAGAAGCAAGCTGAGGCCTTGGCCTTGGGCACGCAACCGTTTCTGGGTAGAATTGAACAATATTGTGTTTTTTTTTCCCCACTGACTTTATTATTTTACAATTCCTATTATGGGCTGTGGGTGTTACTGGTTTTCTTCTTCTTCTTCTTTTAATTTTAATTTTAGAGACAGGATCTCGCTCTGTTGCCATTCAGGCTGGAGTGCAGTGGCCTGAACATAGCTCACTGTAACCCTGAACTCCTGGGCTCAAGGGATCCTCCTGCCTCAGCCTCCTGAGTAGCTGGGATTATAGGTGCACACCACCTCATCCGGTTGGTTTTTTAATTTTTTTAAAGAGACAAGGTGTCCCTCCCTATGTTGCGCAGGCTGGTCTCAAATTCCTGACCCCCAGTGATCCTCCTGCTTTGGCCTCCCAAAGTGCTGGGATTATAGGCATGAACCACCAAGCCCAGCCTTAGTTTTCTTTTTGCCAAAGACGTAGAGTCACTCTTGAAATATATCTATTCAAGTGAAAAAGGTGAGTTGATTTAGAGAGGAATATTAGATAAATAGTAGCAGCAGAATGCAGAGATAGCAAACTTTATAAAGCTGGTAATCAAATGACTGCAGTTTGAGAAATAATGTCAAAGCATAAATGGCTCCAAAAAAAATAAATAAATAACTGCTCAATCCGCGTGAGGGGAAAAATCTACATATAGTCTTTGTGTAATGAGGGTTTTCTGTGTAATTTTGATACACAATACTGGTTTAAAGCAAAACAAATGAAAATTTTAATAGACTATAAGGTAGTGGGTCCTTTTGCACCTTAACAATTTTTGTTGTGTCTGCATACCACTTGTTTCATACCTAATGCTTACTTTAAAATTGACTCACTCTTCTTAATTTAATTTTATATAGAAAAGAAACTTGATTTCTCTGTGTGAGGGGTGTCTTTTTTCCAACACACACTAAAATACACCACAGTGAAGACATAACAAAGAGTGGGTACTACTTAAAAATCATCTGCCATATCCCGTACCTGGGATTATTCTCATTTAGTTTCCAGAAGGAGGGAGAAAACACCAAGTTTAAGTGACGCTAAAGTGATGAATATTTAAAGAATTACTTGATGGCCCCCGCTGGGGGTCTTAGCAGCCAGTACCTACAGCCCGGCATTGTCTCTTTGTGTCCTGAGTGGGGACGAAACACGGGCACCCAATAGACAGCGATGAGGACCCTGCCCTGTCCCTGGTGCTGGTGGATGCTCCCTAGTGTCTTAGAGGCAGCAGCCCTCCCTCTGAGCGGCAGGGAGCAAGGCAGGGCAGGGGGTCCCTGGTGGGTAGACGGGACCAGAACAGGACACGAGGCTGAGCACCCCCAGTCCCTTCTTCCAGACTCACCCACCAGGGTGGTCCCTGCACCTCCCTGGGAGAGAAGCTGAGGTCATTTTCCCCAGTGTCACTTAAAACTCTTGTCCACCAACCATTTCTGCACGAGTATGATGCATGAGAGTCACACGCCTAATTATCTGAGTGTGATTACCCTGGAAGCAGGAGGCCGGGATGTTCCTGCCCTGTGGGCAGCGCAGTCTCCATCATCCTGTTGTTATTTTTTAACAAAGAAGAGAAGGGCAGCCCCTCCCCCTGTCTCCAGGAATAACAGTAATTTTTAACACCTAAAACTCTTAGACAGGTTTATATTTTACAAAGGGATATCTGCCTGTGGGATATATGTTGTTTTCTCATTTTACAGATGAGCAAGTAGAGGCTAAGCCAGAATTGGGGAACCCGCCCCAAGTCGCACAGCCAGGGAAGGAAGAGTTGAACTTTAAACCCATGTCTGCTAAGCTCTTGTCAGGTTGGGCTCTTTCTGCTCTTCCACGTGGGACCTCGGAAACTCTCGTCTGTCTTGTAACTGCACGTTCTGTCTGCGTCTCACTCACCCTCCAGCCCCAGGGCCAGACCCTGCTGTGCACGGGAGGGAAGCTCACACCTTTGCTTTCTGCAGCAGGGTCCTTGGCTGAGATTGGTAGCACCCCGGGTTTTCTTACTTAAAGTGAAACCAGCGGCAGTGAGGAAGGTGTCGTTCAAAGGTGGTAAATTCACCTCTGCAGAGACCTCCCAGGGGCTGCACGTTTTTTGGTTCATGTCACCTCACTTGGACTGCACAGCAGCTCGGTGAAGGAGGTCTGGGTGTCGCTGTTTGTGTGGACGAGGAAGGAGCGAAGAGGAGGGAGGCAACTTTCCCAGCCCCCCACGCACGCCTGGGCAGCAGAGCCCGGTTGTGAACCAAGGTCTTTGTACCCCAGGACTCCCTGAAGGGCTTTCTCCTGCCCTTGCCAGGCGAACTTCAGAACTCAGCCAAGACACAGGCCCTGGGAGAAGTCTGTCCTCCCCTTGCCAGGGAGAAGCCCTAGTGTAGACGGTATCCCGCTCCGGCGTGCAGATGGGGATTTACGTGTGCGTGTGCTGGTTTGGACAGGGTCCACCCTGCCTGACCGGACTCAGAGCCCTCCGAGGACAGGCCTGCGTCTGTCTGCTTCCTTGTGGCGTCCCTAGTGACGTTGGTGACTCCCTGGCTGACTCATGACCAAAGTCGGGAAGGAGGGTGGGGGTACGTGTGGGAGGGTGCCCAAGCCTCTGGCTGTGTTTGTCCCCCTTGGCTACCTCTTGCTCTTCCATGGAGAACTTTTTGTTCAGCTTGGTGGCAGATGGTGCCCCTTGAGGTCGGGTATGGGAAGTGGAGGAAAGGCCGCGTTCCTGGCGTCAGGGGCAGGGGGGCGTGCAGGGGTGGGGGGAGCCCGAGAGGGCCGAAGAATCAGGGGTGGGAGGAGGAAGGAAGCAGGAGTTTGAAGGACAGGGTGACAGCCCAGCTAGCGAAGGGGCCGGTGGTGTGAGGCAGGGAGTGAGAGGAAGCGACGAGAAGTCTGGGGGGGCCAACCCCCTACCAAGGGTGCACTGTGCAGGGTGGTGGGGAGGGAGGGTGCCCAGGGGTCAAGGTGCTGACCTTTGAGCCTAGATGGGGGGGCAGTGGCTGGCAGACCCGGGGCACCGCTGGGAGGGGCAGGGTTGTACAAACACATGGCCTCATTTCTGTGGCTGGGTTATCGCACTTCTTCAAGCAGGAAGCTCGGCCGAGCAGCCCCACCACGCAAGGGTGCACGGCCCGAGCTCTGCCGGCCACAGCCTGCTGTAGAATCCAGTGCCCCATGACTGCCTGTCCTTGGCAAAAATTCCAACCAGTGCAACCCTGTTGCTTGCCCACCAGCCGTCTCACCAGTAATGCTTTTTGTCAGCAAGTTGGTGGGAATCTTTTGTACTTTTTCTCATGCTTTTACACGCATGTACATGCCTGCAGATAGTGGCATTCCTCCTCAGCTAAATCTACTGTGTTCCTGAAACCGTGTTGGAGGGCAGCTTTCTAGGATTGTGATATAGTACACACGTTACGTGGATACAAATGCTGATGCATCACCAGCTGATTTAAACGCCCCAGTTTCCTCGGTGTTGCTTAACACTCTTAAGGACCTCAAAGCAGCTCACCAATTTTTTTTTTTGCATAGATACAACACATCTGCAACTATAAATACCTACTTATTGATGCTTTAATGACTCATTACTGGGCCTGTTTGCTAAGTGTGCATAGGGTACTATACAGTAATGGTTCTGAATTATGATTTTCTTCTATCCTCCAGCTACCTTGTACTATAATGCAAATAACAATGAAATAATCTGCTAAAAATATCAAACATGTCACTTAAATTGGACCCTACTGGTTAGTGGTTTTGTTCTAAAAGATAAATAAATTGGGCCCTGGTTGGTAATTTGCTTGTCAGAAGCAAACACTAGGACTCAAGAAGGACTCAGTAGGGTGGGTAAGAGGCTAGGTTTGCTGCATGGTGATGTTCAACTTCGAGAGCACTGGGGATGCCCCTCTCCTGTTGCAGACTGATACACACCTTCACTATTTTCTTTAATGCCTGCACGTGAACCTCCTACAGCAGATCTGTGATCTGGATGGTGCTTTTTGGGTAAAAAAATGTTTATAATTTGTAGTGGATATTCAGATGGTGAGAATTTACATAATGATGGACATCTGTATACAATATATGCATGTACATGTGGACACGTACAGATGTATACTTCCAGTCTCCTCTTTGCCCAAGTTGTCTTGTGGGTTTTTTTTTTTTTTTTTGAGGCAGAGTCCCACTCTGTCACCCTGGCTAGAGTGCTGTGGCATCAGCCTAGCTCACAGCAACCTCCAACTCCTGGGTTCAAGCGATCCTACTGCCTCAGCCTCCCGCATAGCTGGGACTGTAGGCATGCACCACCATGCCTGGCTAATTTTTTCTATATATTTTTAGTTGTCCAGCTAATTGCTTTCTATTTTTTTAGTAGAGATGGGGTCTCGCTCTTGCTCAGGCTGGTCTCGAACTCCTGAGCTCAAACGATCCTCCCGCCTCAGCCTCCCAGAGTGCTGAGATTACAGGCGCAAGCCACTGTGCCCGGCCCAGTTTTTTCCATGTTAGTATATAAGGCTCTGCCTTCTCAAAACAAATAAATTGAGACACTGTGTTATTTCTTATGCCTTAAGTGTGTCTAGTTTGAGTCAACTGCATTAATAATTAAAAAAAATAGCTAACAAGTACAGGTAAGTTTCTAATCTTAGTTAAAATCATCAGGCATTATTTTAATTGAAAAATGTGTGTACAAACACACACTCTAGGATATACTCGAGAATTCAAACAGGTGTTCGAACAAAAACTTGCACATTAATGTTCATAGCAGTGTTGTTCCCAATAGCCAAAATGTGGAAACAGCCCAAATGTCCACCAGTGGCTGGTGAATGGCTAAACGGGATGCGTGTGCAATGAATGTTATTCAGCCATGTAAAGGAATGAAGTGCTGATAGGCACTACAGTGCAGGTGAACCTCAAAAATGTTACACCAAGAAGCCAGACATAAGAGACCACATATTACGATTCCATGGATACTGCATGTGCAGAATAGTGAATGTGTAGAGACTGAAAGTAGGTTAGCGGTGGTTTAGGGCCGGTGGGGATGAGGGGGGACAGGGAGTGGTAGCCGAAGGGTTCAGGGTTTCCCCTTGTGGTTTTGAAAATGTTCTAATACTGACTGGAGATAGTTGCACATATCTGTGAATATACTAAAAACCATTGAATCGTACACTTTAAATGGATGGATTGTATGGTACGTTCACGGTAACTTAAGGCTGTTTTATATATACGTATAATATATATATATGCACGTATATATACATACACAGAGAGAGAGAGAGAGAGAGAGAGGGAACTAATTCTAGAACTCATTTATAAGTGAGACAGACAAGATCTCTGTTCTCCCAGGGCTTAAAGGAGGAGAGAGCAGACACATAGGGAACAAATCAAGCCATACTTACTAGTAGTGGTCAGTACTCATGAGGAACTTTATAGGACAAATGTGAAAATGAGGTTGGGTTGAGGAAGAGACATGAAGGCAGCGTGTTGAGAAGTCACTTAAATGAGATCCCATATGGGCAGGAGTCAGGTGTGTGTGTGTGTTTGGACATGAGTCAAGGTTCAGATCCTCTTCCTCTGGCTGGCTGGTGACCCTGGCCAAGGTACTTCACTTATCCACGTCTCAGTTTCTTTGTTTGTGAAATAGGGGCAGTCGTGGTACCTGCCTCATAGTGGTGTTGTAAGGAACAGTGGGTCAGTGCAGGGGATGCTGTTGTGCCCCACGCAGATCCTATTACCAGGCCTGTGGCCTCTCCCAGCTGCTGGGAGTGTTGGCTGCTGTGGCTCACAGCTGCCCCTTCTCCCCAGCATTGCTGTCACCAGAAGGAAGCCGCCTCACCTGGAGGAAAGCCTGTCCCCCGATGGGGACCACAGCCTTGTTTAACTTTCTTCTCCTGCCCCGTCCCACTCCTGTACTCCCCCAATAAACACTGTAACAAGAATACCTGCCTCAGGCTCAGCTTCCAGGGAGCCAACCTATGACAACATGCAAAGCATTAGTACTGTGCCCAGTATATAGAAAGTTTGCCGTAAGAGTTTTACTTTTTATTATAGCCTTTAATTTTGTCCTCAACGATGAGGCCACTGTATCTGTAAGACCCTTGAGGGCCAGGATCTGGTACATCCAGCAATGTCTGGCTTAGGGCCAGCACATACACATATGATGAATAGATAGTCCGTGTTCATGGATAGGAAGACTCAACAGTGTTATGATGTCAGTTCTTCCCAGCTTGACCTATAGATTCAACACAATCCCAGTCAAAATCTAATAGAGATACAGGAAAAAACAAACCTTTCCCCCCACTCTCATATACTCAGTACAACACAAAATGCTTCACCTCTGAGAAAGAAAAAACCAAGGTGTTTTTGCCTTTGTCTCTCCTCTCAGTTCAACACTCGACCCTTCTGACTGGTAGATGTGAGGGATTTTTTTTCCCTGCCGTGCCCCATCTCCAGTGGTTCTGTCCCTGTCTATGTCCTCACCTCTCTCTGTCCCCTTCCTCTTTCAACAACTCCTGGGCTCCACAGTGTGCCAGCCACTGTTGGGATGGGGATGCGGTGGCTTGGAGGGGCACACAGTCCCTGCCTGGGTGGGGTGTACAGTCCAGGGGGAGAGAGCTATGCTTGCACGGATTTTCTCTGGTAAGCTCTTGCCTCATTAAGTGCTGTGGAGGAGAGGTGCTTGGTGTGTGTCGTAGCAAGAATTGGAAGGTTTTCTGAGTTCTATGCTGATTGAAGTGAGACTGGAAGGGAGAACTTGGAGCTAACCAGGTGCAAAGCATTCCTAGCAGGGCCAACAGCACGTGCTAATGTCCTGTGGTCGGAATGAGTGTGAGCTACTTCTGATTCTGGGAGGGGGCCCATGTGGCTGGTGCAGGAGGAGTCAGGGCACACAGTTAGGCCAGGTAGGGTTAGGGGTTCATCACAGGGTGTGATTCTTAGTCCCAACTCTAAAATGCCCTTTCTCGCCTGCTGGAGTTGGATCTGTCCTCTTCCTTAACCCCAGGTCAGAGCCACCACCTCCTGATGCAAAGTGGGGATCTCATTTCCAGTCATGCTGGTGTTCATGTGGTCCCTTCCTATGTGGCAGGGTGTCCCTGCTCCCCCAGACTCATGTTTCCCCAGCCTGGCAGTGGCAGTAGAGGGAGAAGTTTGGCCAATAGCCCTGACTAGATAAGTCCCAGGAGGATGCTGGTGGGTCCAGCGTGGGCCATGTGCTTGTTTCTGAACTGATCACCAACCCGGGCACTGTAGTCATTCCTAGGACCCCTGCTGTCACCCTTGGCTTGTGGTACAGGTGGTGAGGGGTGAATCGGCTTTATCTAAAGCATGTGGAATGGGTCCCTTCCATGGAAAGGTCTTTTTTCTTTGGCAGAAGAGAGGGAGAGAAGGGACTGGTCATGCTTGTCTCTGTGTGACAGTCCATCATTCACTGGCCATCTCATGAGGGGAAGAGAGTCACCTTTGGTTCTGGTGGCCATCGTGGCCCTGCAGGTTTTTTTAGGGGGATGGGGGACAGAGTCTCACTCTGTTGTCTGGGCTAGAGTGCCGTGGCGTCAGCCTAGCTCACAGCAACCTCAAACTCCTGGGCTCAAGTGATCCTCCTGCCTCAGCCTCCCGAGTAGCTGGGACTACAGGCATGTGCCACCATGCCCGGCTAATTTTTTCTATATACTTTTAGTTGTCCAGCTAATTGCTTTCTATTTTTTTAGTGGAGATGGGGTCTTGTTCTTGCTCAGGCTGGTCTCGAACTCCTGACCTCGAGCGATCCTCCTGCCTCGGCCTCCTAGAGTGCTAGGATTACAGGCGTGAGCCACCGCGCCCGGCCGCCCAGCAGGTTTTGACCGGGAGTGGTGGAGTCTTGCGCCAGCAGGGGTTACAGGGAAGATGAATTTCTTTGTTTCTGTTGTCTCTTGCTGGGCACAAACGACCCCAGTCCTTAGCTCCTTAGGGGCTTAAAACAACAATCATTTGATGTATTTAGTTGTACCTATTTCTGTGGTTGGGGCCGGGAGAGCTTGTCTCTGCTCTGAGCGGTGCCAGCTGGGGCAGCTCACTGGGGCTAGAGGGTCCCTTTCCAAGGCGGTGCTGTCACCCGCTGACTGTCGCTGGGGGCCTTGAGTCCTCTCACACGGCCTCTCCAGTTGGCCAGCTGGGGCTCCCCACAGCACGGTGGTCTCCGGGTAGCCTGGCTTCTCACACGGGGGCTGGCTTCCCCTGGAGCACAAAAACGGAAGCTACCAGGCCTTCTTAATGGTGAGGCTCCAGGCTGGCGTGGCATCCTTTATGCCCCATCTTGTTAGTTAAAACGGGTCACAGAGGCAGCCCGCACTCAGGGGCAGGTGGCTACACGAGGTATAAATACCGCAAGCTGTGGCCCATCAGAGGCCCCCAGAGTAACCATTGTCCCCTCCCCATCCCCTCCCAGTGGGCCCTGTGGTCTCTGGAATCCCTGCCACCATCTCCCATGCCGGGTTCTGCGTCTTTTTTTTTTTTTTTTTTAAAGCAGTTGTTCAGAGCTGTCTTTTTCTTTCCCCCTTGAGTTGAGCCGGAGAGCACTTGTCGCTTTGGGACCCAGGGGAAAAGGCCATAGGTCAGGTCAATCCGACAGCTGGACATCATGACTCCAGGTCAATCATGTTGCCTGGAGTGATCACCAGCAAGCGTCCGTTTGGACTGTTGTTCTGGCAGAATGTTCTGTGCTTTCTTCTAGTCTGAGCTGTGTTACAAAAGTTAACTGTCCTAGTTTACAATGTGTTCATCTACGGAAGGGGCTGAGGGGAACCCCAAACCCTTCACACACCAAGGGCTCGTGTGGCAGCAAGTGCCTGGCAGGCTCTTGGCCTCCTGTGCACTTCCAGAAGGAGTGGGCCCTGAGCCCGGATGGGGACCCGGGGACAGAGCTGGCCTCGCGGGTCCCTTTGGGAGAGTCAACGAACCGGGCTGGGCGTGGGGTGCCGGCGTGCGGCTGCAGCCTCAGGTGACGTGAACTCCAACTTCTAATTGGCTCACGTGAATTTCTTTTTAGTGGATATCATGGAAATAAAGGAAATCCGCCCAGGGAAGAATTCCAAAGACTTTGAGCGTGCGAAAGCCGTCCGCCAGAAGGAAGACTGCTGCTTCACCATCCTGTACGGCACTCAGTTCGTCCTCAGCACGCTCAGCTTGGCAGGTGGGTGCGTGCTCCTGTGCTCCTCTCCCTCCCTGTGCCTCGATTTCCTTCTGAGGAAGTTCTCCAGCAGTGGGAGGCTCACATCCACCCTGCCCACTAATGTGCATTTGGGGCATCGTGGTTGCGAATCTCAGCCCTGCCCCTTTCTCGCTGTGTGTCTTTGGGCGAGTGACTTAACCTCTCTGAGCTGCAGTTTGCTCAGCTGTGAAATGGGGAGAATAATCACGCCTATCTCACGGGGATGTTGTGAGGAGTCTGTTAAGTGTCTGCCTGGCTCATGCTGCGAGCTGAATAAATGCTGGTTAGATAGTTTTCTCGCTGAAGGGCAGGCCCTGCTGGACCCATAATGCAACCTGCCTTCCTCTAGCAGACTTCGCTCAGCGAACTTGACACTGATCTGAAGGAACTGTCTTGAGATCTTACATCACACGCATGCACACACATGCATGCACACAGTGCACACGCATGCGAACACACACATACACAGATGCATGTATCTGCAGGGGAGATTTCTGGCCAACCCTGTGAAGCCACCAAAAAGCAACGGGGACTCAGAGACAAGAATGAGAGCTGTCAAAAAGCTCAGGCACTTAGCTCAGGGGCAGGAGCTTGTAGTTACTCTCAGGCCAGTCCTGGACTTTTATCGACTTAGAAGTGTGTGTGCAGTTCCAACTGATGAAAGAGGAAAAAAAGTGCTATTAACATAGACCAAAGTGGGGGAAGCCGTGAAAGTTGAGCAATCTGGGACATGTAATTTAGGGTTGAATAGCTCTTGTTAATTTCTCATCCATCCTGTCATCAAGCATCTTCTGATTATGTGCTCTGAGCTGGGTTGTGCGAAACGCCAGTGAGCTGTGGAGATGATGGGGCCCGGCTGCTGCCTTCAGGAAGCTCACAGTCCTCCTGGGGAGACAGACACGTGGACAGGAAATGCCACCGTAATAAGAGCTGTAGTGCACATGTGATGCCATGTGCTGTAGGAGTACAGAGCGCCTAATTCCAGGCAAGGCTTTGCAGAGAAAATGACGTTTAGATGGGGTTTTGAGGCATGGGTAGGAGTTGGGAGGAAAGAGAGAGGGGGCGGTCCAGGGAGAGGGTGTGGTGTGTGCGAGGGCGTGGAAGAGGGAGCTAGCAAGCTGGAGGTGGAAACGAGGGGCGGACGTCTGATTCCTGGTGGTGGAGAAGGGGCAGGAGGCCCCATGACCATGAAGCTTCACAGCTCTGTCCCCACCTGCAGGCTGAGCCCTGACCCCTGTTGTTGGAAGGGAGACCACAAGTGCCCAAGGCTTGGCACCCAGGATGCCAGCTTTAGTGTCTGTCCCACTCTGGAGTCCCTCTTCTAGAGCCCTGAGTTCAAAGATCGGTGGAGTGAAGGGCAAGACCTCCACTCATGTCGCAGCTTCCCACTTACTGGTGCTGGGACTAACTCAGCCCTTCTGAGCCTTGGTTTTCTCCTCCTCCATGTGGGAAGAGTGAGAGCAGCAACCTCGGCCGCTGTCGTGCACACTAACGAGGTCCCTGGTGCTCAGGAGGTGTTTAGTAGCCCAATGAAGCGTTTGCCTTGACAGCTCCATTTCACGAGGACGAGGACATGAGGCACAGAGCAGGGCTGTTCCCCCGAGTAACCTGCTGGAGGGGTACGGTGGGACTTGACCTATGATCTTCCCTTTGCCAGAGGCCAACCTCCCAACCTCCCCTCATTGCCACTTCCCTCACGGGCATCAGTGTGACCTATTTTCCACCTCTCTCTCCAGCCTCGGTTGGAAACAGGGGAAGTACCCACGGCTGCCCAGGGTCCTGGTGCAGGTTATTCCAGGCCCTGCATCGAATTCGTTAGCATGGGGTTAAGAGCTAAAACTCCAATAGAATAAAACAGAGCAAAAAGCTGAAGCTCTAAGCCAGCGGTCCTCATCCGTGGAAGGCTGAGTCATACCCTCCCAGGATGTCTACGTTCCCATCCCTGGAGCCCGTGAATACATTCCCTGATATGGAAGAGGAGACCTTGCCGGTGTGATGAGGTTAAGCATCTTGAGATAGGGAGACTGGGCCCGGTGTAATCACAAGAGTTCTTATCAGAGGGAAGCAGGGAGTCGGCCTAACAGCTAGAGATGTGAGGATGGAGCCAGAGGTCAGAGAGGGGAGGGACCACAAGCCATGGAACGTGGGTGGCCTCTGGAAGCCACAAAAGGCAAGGAAATGCATTCTTCCCTAGAGCTTCCAGAAGGAACACGGCCAGCCAGCCTATTTGAGACTTCCCACCTCCGTTGCTCTATGAGAATAAAGCTGTGTTTAAGCCACTGAGTTCATGGTCCTTTCTTACAGCAGCAGAGGAAACTGATCACTCAACCTTGGAGGCACACGGTCGCATCCCTTCTGGTCTAATTACTTTGGGGTGGCACCTAGGTATTGGGGTTTTGAAAAGCCCCCCAGATGCTTCTCCTGAGGAGCTGGGGTTGAGAACCCCTGCTCTGGGGTCCGATGCCTGGGTTTGAATTCTTCAGCTTTCTCATTCCTGGAGTCAGCGCCATCAGAGGAAGAGCATGGCACTTGTTTAAAATCCGGCATCTTCCACCGCCTCAGTCTGCTCTGGCTACTGTAACAAAACACCATAGACGGGGTGGCTTAACAACAGAGGCATTTATTTTCTCACAGTCCTGGGAGCTGAGAAGTCTAAGATCAAGATGCTGGTAGGGTTGAGTTCCGGGGAGGGCTCATTTCCCGACTTGGGGACGGCCGCCTTCCCTCTGTGTGCTCACATGGGCTTTCCTTGGTGTGTGCTCAGGCAGAGAGGGAGCTCTGGTCTCTCCTCCCCTTCTCTAGAAGGGCACTAATCCCCTTGTGGAGGCTCCACCCTCATGACCTCACCTAGACCTAATCACCTTGCAGAAGCCCAGCTCGAAGGTTGTGGCTTCAACATGTGAATTCTGAGGGGACACATGCAGTCCACAGTGGCTGCTATGAGCTGTGTGGCCTTGGACACATCACCGGTCCCCTCTTATACTTGGTTTCTCCATGTGTTAGATGGGAGTGTAATAGTACTTCCCTTGTGGGCTTGTTGTTGAGGATTAGGTAAATAGAGGAAAAGCACGTAGAACAATGTCTAGCATATATGCAGTGAGTGCTCAAAGGGTATTAGCTGCTATTCAGTAGTAATGACAGTGATGGTTACCATGACTACCTCCACTCTTAGCCAATTTGATGTGGCACAGGAAATAGCCCACTTGTCACCCCTGTGGTACAAAGTTCATCACGAGCGTATGGCCTCATCTCAGACAAAAAAGCAGGTCTCAGAGCCATGAAGGTGAGAAGGAGATGGTTTCTTTGCTTCCTGCAAAACTCTTCACGGGCTGTATGGGGCTGGGGTCTCCAAGCCGAGGTCTTCCCAGGAATTAACACAGCCTTTCTGTTCCCCTTGCCCACCCCAGCTGACTCTAAAGAAGATGCAGTTAAGTGGCTCTCTGGCTTGAAAATCTTACACCAAGAAGCGATGAATGCATCCACACCCACCATGATCGAGAGGTACTTGGCTTTTCCCTCTTTTTATGTCCGTGCTTGCTCGCTCACTCCTTTATTCTGCTGCCTTTTGCCAACATGGGCTGAAGGAAAGAAAAATGGGACATTGGCAAGGTGTGATGGCTCATGCCTGTGATCCTAGCACTCCGGGAGGCCGAGGTGGGCGGATCGTTTGAGCTCAGGAGTTCGAGACCAGTCTGAGCAAGAACGAGACCCCGTCTCTACTAAAAATAGAAAGAAATTATATGGACAACTAAAAATACATATAGAAAAAATTAGCTGGGCATGGTGGCGCATGCCTGTAGTCCCAACTACTCGGGAGGCTGAGGCAGGAGGATCGCTTAAGCCCAGGAGTTTGAGGTTGCTGTGAGCTAGGCTGATGCCACGGCACTCTAGCCTGGGCAACAGAGTGAGATTCTGTCTCAAAAAAAAAAAAAGAAAGAAAAATGGGACATTGCATCTTGGAGGCTCATTGGGTGTCTTGTGCGTGGTGGGTGCCCAATAGTGGTGTTGGCTCTCCGGTGTTTCAAATGAGAGCCTCCTTTTGTGCTGGTCTTTAGCCTTGGCCCACTGGGGTGAGCAGTGCATTGGAATTGAGATAGAAACATCCGCTGGTATTGCATGTTGGGGAAAAACAGGTGGCTTCCTTCTTAAAAAATTTAATAAGGGATTAAGCAGACTGATCAAAGGACAGGTGGACACAAGGTCTGGAATTTTCTACCTATTGTTCCCTCCTGGGTTGAAGAAGGCCTTGTCAGTACTGTTTCCTCAAGGTCATGGGTGTCTGGGTGGGACTGGGTGTGAGTTATTTCCCCCCCAGTAAACCAAAGCTTTCTGCTTTGTACCATTTTTCTTATCAGCTTTTTGGGGATTAATGACTGTTGTCAGAAGGAATTGTTAATTTAAAGAAATCAAGCCTTTTTGAGTTGACATCTTGGGTCACATGGGGTTCTTCAGCCACAAGGAGAAAACTGCTTCCCAAGCCGTGCCTGTCAGAAAGTTGGCAAAGCCCTCCTTTTTGTTCCTGTTTCTTTTGTGTCCATCCCATAGGACTCAAACTTGCACGATTTTCTAACTTACTTTCTCTCTCTCTAAAATCTCTTTCCAGTTGGCTGAGAAAGCAGATTTATTCTGTGGATCAAACGAGAAGAAACAGGTAAGATTTGTTCACATTTCGGCAGTTTTCTTATCATTTTAGACTGTGATTTTTGTTTTTGTTTTCCAAATGTTCCAAGGGGGTTGAAGCATGATTTGCAGTGGGCAAGGCCCTCACAAGGTTCTGTGTGATCTACAAATGCCATGTTAGGTACCGGGAGTGGGTGGTGACAAAATACCCTCTGCCTGGGTGCTGGAGCCTCCATTTGTTGTAAAATTCCAGCCCAACTGCAGAAATGATGTCTCTGCCATGGGGCATTCTGACCTTGTCACCAACATTTGAGCACCTTCTATGTCTTGCAAACACAGCGGTAAACATGGTCTCCATGGCACCTGCCCATACTTTGTGGCAGGAGAGAAACTGACCATGAGGAAATAGACCAGGTTGAAAAGCTGCGGTTCTAAGGGCTGGGCAGAGGTGGGTTGGGTAATGTGCTAACATGTGTTCAGTTGACTTAACTTTTTCACTTAACAGTACCTCTTGGAGAGGTTCCCTATCAGTACACACAAAGGTCTATGCCAGGCAATTTCTTTTTAAAAAGCAAACGTGGTTTTTGTTTTTCCTTAGATGAATGCAATATAATTTCAGAAATTATTTCCTTATTGATGGGCATAGAGATGTTCCCAATTCTTTATTATTGTGAATAGTGCTACTGTGAAAACCTTTTTTTTGCAAACCTATCTTTTTGCAAACTTGTGTGAGGTGGCTGTGAGTAGGATCCATTCTCAGAAGTGGAATACCGGCAGCAAAGCATGTGCCAGTCTAATAGTTTGATAGCTAGAGGCGGTAGGAGTTTATATTTCTACCAAGGGTGCAGAACATTCATCTCCAGTGAGTCATGGCACCTTCAGACTTTGACTTTTGTTAATCCGATGGATGAAAGACAACAGGAGCGTTTTTGCTTAAATTTGCATTTCTTTATGGGTGTGTTTGAACATCCTTTTACTCATTCTTTTTCTTGAGGTTATGATCCGGTTCTTATTAATAATATAATGATAAATATAACTACCACGTATGGTGTACCTGAGCACGCCGGACACTGTGCTAAGCATTTTAAAGTGACTGTCTCATGTCAGCCTCACATTAGATATTATTTTCTTTTGTAAAGTTATTTTCCTTTTACTCATTCTTGGTCTAGCTATGTCAGTATCACACACGAGGCAACAACTAAACTCCACCAGCTCTCCCATTTCGGTCCTGAAGGTCTTGCCATCTTTACGGTGGCTCTGTGTCTGGTGTGTCCTCCGTCACGTGTCGACTTCAGAGTTCAGGCGTGCTTCCCCTGTCCCTTCTACACGTGCCCAGTGAAACATTTGGAACTAGTAACCAGGAAGTGGTTAAAAGCCTAGTGATGTTAGGTCAGCCAGTGGCTCACGCCATGTTTTTCTGTCCACCTGCCTTCCTCTCCCTCCCCTTCCTCCCATCCAGCCTTCCCCCTCCGGTCCTACGTGCGGGGCTACCCTCCGGTGTCTGAGGGGGATCCGATGAGGTGCCTGTGCTGGAAGGTTCTGTACACACTGGTCTCTTTCGGCCTTGGAGGAGGTGCCACCTCTGAGCGGTCTTTTCTCCGTGGTTTGTGGTGACTCACAGTTGAGACCGGCACAGGGAGCGGGGAGGGAGCCGGCCGTTGGTCTGGCTCTGATGTCTGCCTCTCTGTCCCTGCGGTCCCCACATGGGAGCCTCCCTCCTGCTCTCCTGCTCGGGGCGGATTCCTGCCAGGCTCGCGTGCAGACCCATCTTTTGGGGGGCTGCTCCAGGACCCTCCGCAGAGAGGGAGCCCACTTCTGGCCCAGGTTCCTTGTGGCATGCTCACTGGTCCCCTCCCGGCGGGCGCAGCCCTGCGATCTGTCAACACGTGGAAAATGCCACCTTTCCTGTGCTGCTCAGGGGCCTGGAGGGAGTTCTTCCAAAGGCTCTTTGACCAAGGTGCCAAGGATAGAGCAGCTAACGTGTGCTGTGCCAGCCCCCTCCCCTCCCTTTCCTGTCGCCATGGCCGGTCATTTCCTGAAGGCAGACAAAGGAGCAACAGAGCAGAGGAAAGACCGCGTGAGGGGGAGGCAGGCGTGGAGAGGGCCCAGCCCGGGCAGCACCAGAGTCACAGGTGTTTTGTTTGGCCCGAGCACCCTGCTGCATTTTCCAGCTTTCCTAGAGGCAGGAGGGTGGTGGCCGGCAGCCATTGAGAACTTGCTTTGCAGCCTGTGCCGCAGTGAGCACGTCACACTCTGTGGAGCACTCGCGGCCGCCTGGGGAGCAGGTGCTCTGACACCCGTGTCATATGTGGGACACTGAGGCCCAGAGAAGTTAAGTAACTGGATTAAAGCAACTCAGCTTCTCAGGGGTGGCACCAGGGTTTGTAGACCCTCTGTCACTACTTGACATTGCTTTTCCTTTTCTTTCTTTCTTTCTTTTTTTATTGTGCTATTGAGAGCTGGGGAAATGCAGAAATCTTCCCTTCCCCACCCTGGTCGATCACCTTACAATGTAAAAAAATTAATTTTTTTTTTTTTGAGACAGAGTCTCACTCTGTTGTCCGGGCTAGAGTGCCGTGGCATCAGCCTAGCTCACAGCAACCTCAAACTCCTGGGCTCAAGTGATCCTCCTGCCTCAGCCTCCTGAGTAGCTGGGACTACAGGCATGTGCCACCATGCCCGGCTAATTTTTTCTATATATATTTTTAGCTGTCCAGATAATTTCTTTCTATTTTTAGTAGAGATGGGGTCTCGCTCTTGCTCAGGCTGGTCTCGAACTCCTGAGCTCAAGCAATCCACCCGCCTCGGCCTCCCAGAGTGCTAGGATTACAGGCGTGAGCCACTGCACCCAGCAAAATTAAATTTTTTAATTTGTTTTATGGTGGTAAAAGATACATAACATTTATAACTTTAACCCTTTTTAGCTTTGTCGTTCTGTGGGATTAAGTACATGCACACTGTTGTGTGACCATCACCACCGTCCATCTCAAGAACTTTGCCATCACCCCAAACTGAGACTCTGTTCCCATGAAACAGTAACTCCCTGTTCCTACCCCCTTCAGCCCCTGAAAACCACCATTCTACTCTCTGCTCTACAATTGCGATGACTCTAGGTACCTCACAGAGGTGGAATGATACAACATTCCTCCGTTTGTATTTGACTAATTTCACTTAGTATAATGTCTTCAAGGTTCGTCTACATTGTAGCGTGTGTTAGAATTTCCTTCCTTTCTAAGTCTGGTATTCCATTGTATGTATCTACCACATTTCATTTATCTGTTCATGCATCTGTGGACACTTGGGTGGCTTCCACGTTTTGGCAGTTATGAATAATGCTACTATGAAAATGCGTGTGCAAGTATCTGTTTGAGTCTCTGCTTTCAGTTCTTTTGTGTCTATACCCAGCAGCAGAATTGCTGGATCCCATGGTTATTCTGTTGAACTTTTTGAGGAACTGCTGTACCGTTTTGCACAGCGGCTGGCATTCCCACATCCTCACCGACACTTGTTTTCTTTCTCTCCCCTGCCCTTGCCTCCTGGGCATACCCCATTGAATTTGCATAAGTAGAATGTGCACTTCTCTTACTCCCTCAGCCCTCACAGGGACAGAGGGAGGAGTGAGTTGGGCCACGGAGGTGCTGGTGGGGTGTGTGCATGGCAGGTGGAGGCAGGTGAGTGGGTCCTGTTGGCACCTTCAGCCTGGATGCAGATGGGCTTCCTGTGGTTGCTAGCTGAGGCTCCTAGGTTGCAATTGCCCGAGGAGCTGCAGAGCTCCACCTGCAGAGATTCTGATTCTTTTCTCCTGGGCACAGTCTTGAGCATTGGAAATTTTAAAAAAGATTCTGCTCTGAAGACAGGGTCGCAGGCTAGGGTTCTCTAGACAGCAATGTCAAATTTGAGCTGGCACGGATACAGAATATTTCCATCATCTTAGAAAGTTCCATTGGGCAGTTCTGAGGCTGGGCTCCCAGCTCCAACACGGACTGGTGGTGGGAATTGGGGTAAATGATTTAATTTCTCTGGGCCTCACTTTCCTCGTGTGTAAAGGAGAGAGAATCCTAGTCCCACCTCCCAGCGTTGGTGAAGGTTCAGTGAGTTCATATGTGAAAGGTGCTTGGACAGAGCCTGGGTTGTGGTAAACACTCCGCAAATGCTCATTATTGTCGTTGCTGTTGTAAAAGAGCCAAGGGTGTTGGAGGAGTTTGTCCAGTGTCAGGGTGGCACGTAAGTGTCATGGGGCTGCCAGCTTTGATCCTTTGGTAACAGCTGCCTCGGGTGCAGCATTGAAGGGCCCTGAGACCCTCCCTGGGCTGAGAAGGGAAGGCACCGTGATTGTTTAGTGCCGTCTGCCCTGGGAGACAGAGGGGCTCTTGGTGGCCCACTGGGGGAATAGTCTTGCCATCCTTCCCCAAAGGGATTGCCTGGGTTCCTCACCCACTGTCCCAGGTGAGCCCCCAGGACACATGACCTGAGATGGAGGTTTGTATGCAGGAGGCTATTGGGGACCTTGTCAACACCTGTGGGCAGCAGGAGAGTCACAGCCATGGCCTCAGCTGACCCCACGGGGACGGCCCTGCAGAGCTGTGCTGAATTGAGGCCAGGCCCCTGTTCCCGTGCATGGACCAAGCATTGGACCTTGGCTGCCTGGGAAGGGACTGTGACCTTGGGTGAGGCCACCCTCTCTATTGGTGGCAAGTCCCAGAGAGGGACGGAGCTGAGAGCTGCCGGCTTCCTCCCCTCCAGTGCTGGGGACTCAGCGCCCTGTGCTGGCCAGATGTGGGAGTAAGGAGGGGCTCACCTAGGGGAGTGGGTGGGGCGGTCCTGGCACTAGGAGCCCAGAGAAGCTCGGGGCTCCCGGCTCTTCCACTCTAAGGTGAGACCTTTGAACCAGCTGGGCTCCCCTGTCCCCGGTGATCGGATGCTTGTGCCCTGGGTTTGCTGCCCTGGTCTCTGAACAGCTGCCCTGGCTCCCCAGCCCCAAGGTCTCTCTGTTCCTGGACATGGGATGTACTCTTTGCCCTATTGCAGCCTGGGCTCCCGAGGGGGCTCTGACCTCTTCCCTGCTCCCAGGGTGAGTCCACAGTGCCGCCAGTTTGGTCCATCCCCCTCCTGTGTCTTCTGGCATCACCAGTCCCCGCTGCTCTTCCACCTTCATCCCGGCCTGGCCTGGGCTCCCCCCGGGCCACTTCCCTGCCCAGCCAGCCCCAGCCAGCCCACTGGGACGTTTGCTGCTCCCAGTGCCTCTGGTGTTGAGAAGCCACTGGTGCGGCCCCTGCAGGAGGCGTGGGTGAGGGGCATCCTGCTGGTCAGGCTCTCTGAGGTCAGAGAGGCTGTGAGGACCAGAGGTGAGCTGGCTGGAGGAGGGAACACTGGGATGGCCTGTGGTCGTGCTGGCCTGACTCCAGGGGCAGCTGCCGGACAGTGACATGCTGCCTCCTTCTGGATGTGGTGGCAGAGGCCGAGAGCATGGCATGGGGAGACGGGGCTGTTTTCTGTCCACAGCGGGGTGGGCTGCTTTTCTTGGCCTCCCTCTCCAGCTCTGCCGGACGCTCAGCTCTCCAGCCAGAAGGGTCTGGATCTTGCACCCTGGGCCCACCCGCAGTGCCACCTCCCTGGGCGTGTCTCGTCGTGGGCACTGCTCCCTGGGAGGCAGTCCAGCTCTCCGTTTCCCTGACCATCCCGCAGCCTGTCTTTTGGAAAGCATTTAACATTATGAAATAGTCCTTAGGTAGATCGTGCAGATTGCTTATCTGGGGCGAGGTTGTTGCAGGGAGATGGAGCTGGAGTCTGCGTGCAGCAGAGACAAGGGGGGGTCTGAGACCTCCCAGAGTCTTGGTTTCCTCCTCACCTGAAAGACAGAGATGATGAGGGTACCTACCTTGTAACGTGGTTTAAGCGTCAAATGAGTCAGTGTGCATAGACGAAGCACCGGCAGCTCCCGCAGAATGGGCGCTATTCAAGGTCCAGCTGCCGTTGCTGCTGTTACAGTTCGGATCTCTTTCGCCCGCGTGCGCCCTCCCTGCCTCTCCTTTCCGACTGAGCCTCACCACCTGGCTCGGGAGGTTTCCGTGACCAGCCGTTCTGCCCCTGTGACTACCTGTTTTAGAATTTGACTCAGATCCAAGCTCAGCCGTGGCCCAGCTCTGACCTTGAGCCCCTTCCCCCCCGATCCACGCCTGTGACACCCGCACCGTGACACCCTGCCCATGACACCCTGTTCTGCACCCGGGAGTGGCGGTCAAGCGTGTGTACTTGGTAGGGCAAGGGTTAGGTAACGTTGCTGCCTGGACGACCCCAGGGCTGCCTGGCACACAGTGGGTGCTCAGGTAGGGTCTGCTCCTTCCCACTTTCCCTCTCTGGCCTTTGGTGACCTCACCTTGCTTTGAACCCATGTGGTCTTTAAAAAAAAAAACTTTATTTTCTACTTACTTATTTTGGGGGGGATGGGGTACTGGGGCCCCTCGCTTACTCCACACCTCTCTTATCTCTCCACTGTGCCAGGTCACAGCCACGCTCAGCAGAGATTTCTTTCCCTCTGATTCCGTGAATCCCGTCCCTGTGGCTGTGGTCTCACTGGATCCTAGGCAGGGACAGTGGGAATCTCCTTCCTCCATTTGTGCGTGTCTCTAATTAGATGACCAGGCATTTGGCTACTTGAGAGTCTCGGTTACTCCAGCCGATTACCTGCCTGCACCGTGTTGAGTTTCTTCATGTTGACATTCGGAGCACTGGGCAGAAATCAGTCACGTCAACGCCTGCCGTGGCCCTTGCGATCCCTGTGGCATTTTGTGTCTGGGCTTATCGGGTCATCTGACACTGTGTTCTGCCCACACCAAGTCTCCATGACCTGCCTCAATGGCTGTGTCTGAAGGGTGGGGACCAGCCTCACTCATTGGGGTGTCACCTCTAGCTTGAACCCAGGGTGTCTTGTTCCTAGTTAGTGCTCAGTGGACAGCCCCTGGCCAGGCTCTGCCATAGGGGGCCACCCTGAGGGGGTGCTGATGGGGTGGCTAGCCCCTCCGCTGCAGAGGGACCCTCTAGAGTGACAGAGCTGGGGTTTCCCTTTCTTGCAGCATCAGCCTCCGAGAGTTGAAGACCATCTTGCCCCTGGTCAACTTCAAACTGAGCAGCGCCAAGTTCCTCAAAGATAAGTTTGTGGTAAGTTTTGTAGCTCCGCCCGGGAATTTTACAAACTCGGGGCTACTTCGTGCCTCCTGTTTGAAGCCATTATGTGCCTTTGAGCTCCGCGGGATGGTGCCCAAGAAGGTCTTTTGCCTCCTGGGTGCTTCCTCGTCCAGACAGAGGGCTCATGTTTGATCTGAGGTCCGTACTCTCAATCTTAGCAGACGATGTAATCGATGGCGACCATGTTTGCTGAGCTGTTTGCCTTGGAACACCCGAACTCAGATCTGTTCCCAGCAGTTCTGCGTTCCCTGGTTCCCTGACCGTCCTGCCGCCCATTTTCCTCCTAGTAACATGAATACATGTGTGTCTTCTGGAAAATAACATGAAAAAGCTCATTCAGTTTTGCACAGATGAGCTCCCAGAAGAGTTAACTTACGTTATTGCTTATTAAGCATCCTTTGACCTGCCCCCATTATTCCACACTAATCCAAGAATGAAAGAAAAAAAAAAAATTGGAAGGGTGGGATTTAAGAAGAGAAGAAAGATGGGAGAAGCATTTACCATTGATCACTGTATAACTGAGTTTGTTTTTTTTTCCTATCAAGTATTTACTGAGCCAGACATTTTGTAGATGTTACCTTGTTTGGTTTCGGGGAAGCCACAGGAGTATAGTGGCGGTTCTCCCATTTTACAGATAAAGAAACTGAGGGTCTGAAAAGGCCAAGGAAATTGCCCAATGTCATAAAGCAAGTGATTGATGCTGACCCCAAAGCCTTGGTCAGATTTCTTTTTTATGCTTTAAGAAATGACCTATCTGTATATACCCTATAAATATGCCTGGTTTTGGAAGTCCAAAGAGGGTGTCTTCTGCCTGAGAAAGGAGGAGTTATGCATTATGGCTCTTGGGAACCTGGCTAAGACTCTTCCCTTCGGGGCTCCAGAGAGGGTCCATGTGAGCATTTTCTCCCAGGCAGGTGAATTAGGAAACGGGTGGATGGTTTTGGTTCAGAGGAATGCAAGTTTGATTTTAGCCAATGTTGTACAAAAGCCATTTTATGTCTGTAAGCAGGGTGGAGGCATTCTTGCAGTGGACTTCAAAAATCATGTGGTCACTTTTTTTTTTTTTTTAAATATATTTACAGGAAATGGGTGCACACAAAGATGAGCTCAGCTTTGAACAGTTCCATCTCTTCTATAAAAACCTTATGTTTGAACAGCAAAAATCGGTAAGATGATTCTTAAGCAAATGATCACATGATGTTTCCATTTTCCACATAGTTCAAAGTCTGGCATGTTCCTAAGAAACCCGCAAGAACTGTTTAATCTCCCTTTCAGTCAAGGAAATATAAATGGGAATGACAAGAACATTCCACTTTCACCTATGAGATTGGCAAAAGTCTTTAACCGTGAAAGAGCTATGGGAAAAATGTAGGGAAGTGGAGTTTGAATTACCTCCGTGGTAGAAATGTGAATGGCCTAAGTTTGATTGGAATTGGATCTGAATCTATTAAAGTGAAAAAGTGTAACTATACTGTCTTAGCTCATTCTCAAAGGAAATTTAGCAAATTATTAATTATGTATGTGTTTCTTCCTTTTATACGTTTATGCATATTTTTATGAGGACATATTTTCAATTAAAATAATAGATTATTTTAAAATTAAGATGCACATACATTTTGACCTGACAGTGGCATTTTGGGGACTCAGAAGTGTATTATCAGATTGTTTATTGCAGCATTGCTCGTGCTGGCTAAATACTTAGGGCCCATCGGAATACCCCTCAGTAGAGGCGTAGCTGGGTAACTTGTGTCTGTCCATGTTACTCAACATCACACAGCTGACTGAGAAGCCTGCATCAGTTCTGTTTCTGTTGTTCTGGCGGGACGTTTGTGATATTTTGTGAGGAAAGACAGTGGCAGGTTCACACGAGGAGCGAGGTCTGATTTTTTGCTAAAAAGCACAAAGTGCACTAATCCTCTTACATATGTTTGCACGTGTTTTTATGAGCAAGGAAAAAGTGTGGAACAATACATCCCTCACATTTAATGTTGATTTTGTGTGTGCTGGAGAGGTTGGGAAGATGGACAGGAGAGGTAACTAACTTTTTCTTTGCACGCTGCAGTTTTCTCAGACTTGTTCCAAGTAGCATATTACTTTTGCAATTTAAAAATGTCCCATAAAGCTTAAAAAGTGGGGCCATTCTGTGCGATGCACTGAGCACAGTGCCTGGTGGGCGGCACACACTCAATAAATAGCTGCTGCTGTTACCGTCGGGAAAGGTTTTGCAGACTGCAAAGGGGCTCCACGGGAGAGCTGTGAGGGAGCAGGGAGTCTGTGGGATGTGGAGCCAGATGGACCTGTTGTCTCCAAGTAGCTGTGTGATCTTGGACAAACCACTGACTGCTGCTAGACGCGGTCTTCTCATCTGTGAAATGGGAAGGGGTCATACCCCACCCACTGGGTGCTGGGAAGGATTGAACGAGAGACTGGAAGTTGCGAGTACAGGCATTTTTAAGTGACAGGTGTGAGTGGTACTAGAAGACAGTTATTAATTGCCTTCTGCATGCGGGGCTGCAGGCTGGCCACATGGTGAGGCTGCTTGATGCATGACCACTGACCATGGGGCTTTGGGTATAGCCGAGGTAGAGAAATGGGAGGAGCATTTTCTACCTGCCTAGATTAGAGAAACACACATTTTATGGAGTAAAAAAAATGCAATTGCAATGTGTTCACTTTTTCACATGTATAATAATTAGTTCTTGGTTTGCCAACTAGAGTAGAAAGATTGGGCTTGGGAGTTGGAAGGATGGAATTCTAGCCCCGACTTGACATTTAACTGACCAAGTGATGTTGGGGGAAGGCATCTCCTTCCTCTCACTCAGCTTTCTCTGTGATATGAAGATATTAAATCAGATCAATGGTTGTAAAACTTTTAAAACCATATAATCCCTCCCTTTATATATGAAACCTTAACAAAAACCTGTGCTTCATAAAATCTGCTCAAAATACTGTTTTAGGTTAAAATCTGTAACTTTTATTTATAGTCAGCCCTTGAGAACAATGAAAATGTTTTGATGACAGTGTATATATGAAATTTGGAATGGTGACAATTGCTGTCTTATGCAATTGAACAGGACTTGAAAAGCTTGATTCACTCAAGACTAGTCGTTGCAAATAGCAGTTTTTATGATAATTTGCCTTGGAATTTCAGGATGCTGTTCCGTCAGAGAGATGGCAGGCAAAGCTTGAGAATAAGGTTTGCACAAACGCTAGCTTAGCTGCTAACACAGGTGCGGGTCCACTGATGTTCTCCACTGTGGTCAAATTCACATAAGACATGTTTCAACCTCTACTTTTAATTACGCTTCTTTTTGAGGCTAGTGTGTGTGTTTGCATTTGTGGGGAGAGAAAGAAATCAGAGTTTTGCAGCGTTCCTGAGTCCTCTGGGGTAGCCTAGGTGGCCCAATGTGGAACTTCATGTGGGAAAAATGCAGTTGTGTCAAAGGTTGCCCCCTGGTGGTCAGAGTGCCACATTGCGCCTACGGCTGGTTGTACATGGCTGGTCTGTGGTTTAAATAGCTTAAAA
Organism: Lemur catta; assembly: GCF_020740605.2. Lineage (NCBI taxonomy): Eukaryota > Metazoa > Chordata > Mammalia > Primates > Lemuridae > Lemur > Lemur catta. The sequence goes on along the minus strand of NC_059147.1, from coordinate 12,999,371 downwards.
ATTAATTGCTTACATTTAGAACTTGGGAGACTGTATATTAAAATCCAGATTTGTGGCTTCTCTTGAAAAACAATGAAATCTGGCTATAGATGGGTCACAGTTCCCCATGAAATTGTCTGCACTCTCTACTCATTTATGTAACCTACTTGACCCCAAAGAAGTTTGAGTTGGCAACTGTATAATCTCCACCATTCTGGGGTGTAGCTCTGCAGTTTGGCCACTGCATTGTTAAATTCAATGACTTAGAATTTGAATAACAAAGTTCCAACCGATATAAATAGTTTGTCACTGCTCTTGTGTAGGTTAATGCCTGTCCCCTAACCTGTTAGCAGATTCTTTATGTCCTGAGCTCCTCTTTGGAGGCAAAGGGCAGGGAAAAGTGGTAGCCTTGTGACCTGGGGGAAGGGGGCCCTGGCTGGATTTCTCAGGCTTCTGGGGAGACAGAGCAGTTTATGGTGACTCATGGTCCCCAGACGTAAATTCAGGGAGTGGGTTCGTGCCTACCAGTAGCCAGTGGTTTCCAATTTGAGGCTGCCAGTTCCTCTTTGTGTCTAACCACCTGCCTTTGCTGCAGCTCTCAAGCCTAAAAGTTTCCAAAAGTTTGGTGGCAGCTGGAAGATAAGAAATTGAATTTCGTGTGTGTCTCTGGGTGATGGGACATACCTCTAAGTAGGCTGTAATAACAATATTAATGAAGACGACAGCTAATTTGCGTTAGGCGGACTGCATGCTAGGCACTGTGCTGAGCGTTTTACATACACATAATTCTCAGAGCCCTACGAAAGAGGTGCTGTTATTATCCCCATTTTATGGATGAAGAAACTGAGGCTCAGAGAGGTTACTTGTTGGAGCTCATGCCACTGATGAGTTACAGAGCTAGAATTTGAGTTCTCCTGCCCAATTCCAATACACAACCACCGAACACTTCCTAACGTTTGAAACTTTCGTATGAAGGAAAATTTCAAATGTACATACAAGTAGAGGGAATAGCATAAGGAACCCGCATGTACCATCAGCCAACTCTAGCAGTTACCAGTCAGTTCATGCCCTCACCCACGCCCCTGTTCTCTTATGATTTGTAAGCAAACGTCACACGTTGTATGACTTCATCCCTCAATACTGTACCTTAATCAGACCTGCGAAGCCCCCCGTGGTTAGAGCATTTATCAAATAACAATAGAAGATGCTTACAAATAAAAGTAGAAGTGAAAAGTCTACCAGCCTACCTGTGGCCGTACCTGTGATTATACATTCAGTAAGAAGTTGAGTGATTATTCTTCCAGATTTTATGCGGTGTGAGCACATGGGAAGGGAGTGATTGGCATCCTGTGATGGTATTTTGGTAGAGGAGCTCAGGGCAGGTGCAGACTGTTCTAGTCGGCAGCGGCTGGGGGAGAGGACAGTCCCCAGCGCTGAAGTCAGAGTCTCCGGTTAGCTTTTCCATCACTGCGATCTTGCCCTCGGCTGTCTAGAGCCAAATGGTTCCTACAACCTGCTAAGTGCCAGCCAGGGAGTGTTATGAGTGTTACGGCTCCCGAAGTGTGTCTGTCCCCGGCCACATGGGAAAACTCCCTTCCCTGACCTCAGTGCCCCGGGCCGTGCTACTGCAGCCTCTCCCTGTGGCATGCATGTTCCTTTCTCTGTTCCACCTGGCAGCTTCCTCTTCTCCTGGGGCCCAACTCAAAGGTGACATATTTTCCTGCAGCCCCTTACCTACAAGAGAAAAATTATTTGTCCATTATTTGTCATTCATCCAATAAATGTTTGCATGACCCAAGAGGGCACAGTGGTTCACCAAACGGATGTCTCCTCTGACCTCGCTGACCCTCGCTGATCTGTGTCCTGGTGCCCCCCGCCCCCATCATTCCAGCTCCCTGAGTGGGAGAGGGGGTGGGGCTTTTTCTATGCTTCATTGAAGGGAATATAAAGGAATGAGCCACTTAAGAACTACAGTTGGGGTGGTCAGTAAGGGTGGGCCACAAGCTGGGCTCAAGGCCAGGAGTCTGAGATCAGCCTGGGCAATATAGCCAGACCCCATCTCTACAAAAAATTAAAAGATTGGCTGGGTGTGGTGGTACACACCTGTAGTCCTAGCTGCTCAGGAGGCTGAGGAGGGAGGATTGCTTGAGCCCAGGAATTTGAGGTTGCTGTGAGCTATGATGACACCACTGTACTCTAGCCTGGGTGACACAGCAGGATTCCATCTCTTGAAAAGAAAAGAAAAGAAAAGAAAAGAAAAGAAAGAAGTAGCTATGCTGTAAATTACAGACAAGTGGCAGGAAGTACTTCTGAGTTTGCCATTTAAAAGAATGTCTCACCCTTTTGGGTGACCTACTTCTTTGAGATGCTGATCAACACCATGGGTCACCTTCCCAGAAAGAAGAAAAACACTTGCACAAACTGGTGGGAGACCCCCGTGCTTCCCGGAGGCCTGTGGGTTCCCTTTCTAGCATTGGTTCCACAGGTCATCCTGGCTCCACGTCATTTGGCAAGAGGATCTGGATCACCTGTTTTATATCATTAGTGTTTGTTTATCACGTCTTAGCGGCTATATTTCCATTTCTGCCTGGGATTATTCAAATGCTTATCCAATCGCGGGGTCATTGAAGATTGTTAAATTAATGCTGCCTAAGCAGAAAGGGACACGATGTGGGGCTGTGTGTGCGCACATGTGATTGTACGGTGCTCGGCAGACGGGCTGGTGCAGGTAGAAGCCGGGAGGAGGGGGCTGCACGGCCCTGCCTGGCGGAGGAGCTCCTCCACCGTGTCGGTACTGCGTCAGCGGGCCCTGGGGAGTAGAGCCGCAGCTGTCCCATGTTTCTGTCTTCCTCTTGAATGCAAAGATCAGGAATGTCATCTTTGAGATACTAAGGATTTGGAATGTAGCCGTGAAGTACAGGAAAGGGGATGTGTACGCTAGTGGGGCTGCATCTCAACTGCATCGAGAGTAACCGGGCAGGAGTTTTCAGTTCATGTGCTCAGCCCACATGTAGGTGCTTTCTCTCCTAGGAGTCTGCCCTGCAGAAAAACTGGCTCACGTGGGCAAAGATATATATACACACATACATATAAAATATATATATAATACATGTGTATATACGCATATATATGTTGTATATAGGTGTCTATTGATATATATACACACGGGCATTTAAAAAATAATACTGGGTACAATAGAAAACTCGAATGAAATGCAAATTATGGAATACAGTGTGGTTTTTCAAAGTAGTGAGACAGGGCTATTTGAGGTTGTAGAATAATGAAAAGCTTGAAACAGTAGTGAAAAGCTGTGAGATGTACGTGATGTGACATAATGTGACGAGGTATCATTAATTAAATGAATACCCATAATGCAAATGCTAGGAGGAAACCGACCAGATCATTAAGAGCGATTGCTTCTCAAGAACAGGACTAGGGAGGGGGTGAGGGGGACTTCTGTCTTTTGCTTCCCAAGTTTCTATTCTATTTGGCTGTTCGCACCTAACGCAGATTATAGTGATAACTTTTTAACAACGATCTCTCCATTTGCATTAAGTGACTTGTCTAATGTTCTCATGTTGTGTGTGTGTTTCCTTGTGTTTTCCATTTCAGATTCTCGATGAATTCAAAAAGGATTCCTCGGTGTTCATCCTGGGGTGAGGAGCCTCGTGTGTGGTGTTGTCCAGGGCGGCCGTGCGGGACCCTGGGGCCCTTTGGGGCCAGACAGCCCCAGGAGGGTGTCTCTGTGCAGTTGCTGATGTCCACAGAGACAGGGCCCCTGTTTGGGGTTTGGCCACCCCATACCTGTGGCATGGGTAGAGACGAACAGCAGCGACTGGGTTTGTGAGTGTTTGAGGATGGCCCAGAAGGTTCTGTAGAGAAGCCTGCGTGCCTCAGGGCTTCCTGTCCCAGAGCATGCCCCATGGAACGTGACAGATTGATAGGTTTCTTACAGAAAGTAAAGTAATGTTAATGGTCAGGTGAGCCTGGGAAAGTCCTGAGTAAGCAGGTTTAACTGAATTAAAATGAGTTGAAGCGTTTAAAATGCTTCACACGGTGTTTGGCACGCCTCATGGGTTCATGAGTAGTAATATGATTACGAAAAGGTCAGTGCTGCAGGACTTGTCAGGACCTTTCCTGTGCTTCATGATTCCCCAAGTGGGGCATTTATGAGATGATCAGTGTTTCCTGAGCCTATCTGAGAGATGTTTGCCATGGAGTTAGCGGCACCTAGAACGTGGTCTGTGGCACTTGGACCCAGCCCTCACTGATGAGTAACTATTTCCCTCTGGCACTTTCTAAACTAGAAATCCCAAGACTCCAAAGTAGATACAGAACAAATCTAATGTTTAAGTAGTATTTTAATGAAAAGCTTAAAGTGTTAGACCATGAGGCCAACGGTAAAGAAGATTGGAAATACCCTCATTATTAAAGACGACAGAGCTCTGGACCCTGAGTGTTTATTAAAGGGAGAAAGCTTAAGGCATGTTTTATCTTCTGTAATATATTTAAAGATTTCTTTTCCCCACCTCTCTGCAAATGCTCAGGGAAACACGCCCATTTCCCCGGAAAGCTCAGTCCTGCAGAATGCACTTCCCGTAGAAGCCGGGGTGGCTGCTGCCAGCCCAGCGAGGGCCTGGTTTTTGGTGGCTTCTTCACAAGGCCATGCGCCAGCCCCTGCGGCCAAGGGGGGGCCTTGCCTTGTTCCCAGCGAAGGTTCCCTTCTTTCCAGTGGAAAATACCCCTGGTAGTGGCCTCTGCTCGCTCCCTGGTGGTGTCCTGCGTGCTCCAGCTGTTTCTCCCCATCAGCCCGGAGTATGGGGGCTTCATCTGGCCCCGCTCCTGCGTCAGAGCCCTCGATGGACTGTGGCTCCCTGGGAGTGGCCCCTTCGGCTTTCCCCGCTGGGGTCCCCCTGAACGGGCCGCACAGCTGGCCCTGCTCCAGCACAGGCTGCTCGCCCCGTGCCCACCTGCCCTCCCTCCTTCCCTCTCTCCCTTTCTCCCTCCCTCCCTCCCTCCTTCCTTCTCTCCCTCTCTCCCTCTCTCCCTCTCTCCTTCCCTTTCTCCCTCCCTCCTTGCAGGTCGGGGATGTCATCTCATTCCCCGTGTCTCCCCGATGGCCAGCCTGGTACCTGGCATGGTGGAGGGACTCGGTGGGGCGCTCTGGGTGGCAGCTGCCCTGTTGGCCGGCGTCACCTCTTGACTCCCCTGTTGAATGTGCGTGTCTCTAACCGCCCTCCCTTTCCCTGAGGACAGGAACACTGACCGGCCTGATGCCTCTGCCGTTTACCTGCACGACTTCCAGAGGTTTCTCTTACATGAACAGCAGGTGAGAGAACAGCTGGGCTTGGGGGTGGCTGGCGGGATGCTGCCCGGGACAGTTCTCACCTTCCCGCTACCCGTGTTCCGCTGTCCCCCCGTTTCCATGGAATGACTGTCGTCTGCCTGATGCCGGATACTTGTCCGGGGCCACTTACACTCCAGAGTGAGGGCAGCCTCCTGCCTCTTTTTAAGGCACACACTGGGGAAGGGGAAGAGTGGGAATATTCCGGGGCAGGGCGGGGGGTGAGGGCCTGAGGACAGTGATGCCGCCATCTGGCTGGCTTTCGCTCCTCCAGCATCATCTCAGGTGTCGCCTGCAGGAAGCTGTCCCAGAGTAATAGGAGGATGTGACTAGAATGACCGAGCCTGCAGCCCCTGGGGGATAAAGTAGCACAGCTGTCCACAGAAAAATGCCACGAGGGGAGGCTCCCTGGATGGTGTTTGCATACAGCTCCGACCCAGTTGCAGAGTCAGAGGAGTTTTGTAACGGGCAGTGATGGGGTCCCCAGCGACACTGGGCAGTATCTGGGGAAACTGTTGATCTTTTGTTGTCACCACTGGAGGATGCTACTGGCATCTGGCGGTAGAGGCCAGGGATGCCACTGAACATCCTACAACGCACAGGGCAGCCCCCATGACAGTGACGTGCCCAGCCCCAAGTGTCCACAGTGTGAGAGTGAGGTTAGCCTGAAGTCCTCTGCCGCAGAGGGGTCCCCAACCTATGTTGAGTTGTATAATTATTTCATTGTATATTACGGTGTAATAACACTAGAAATAAAGTGCACAATAAATGTAATGCGCTTGAATCATCCCCAAACCATCCCCGCCTCCCCGGTCCGTGGAAAAATTGTCTTCCATGAAAACGGTCCCTGGTGTCAAAAAGGTTGGGGACCGCTGCTCTACTGGCTGCACAGCCTTGGACAGGTAGCTTAACCTCTCTGGGGCCCAGTTTCCTCCCCTTTCAATGGGGAGGAGAGCTCCTACCTCTCAGAATTGTGTGTAGATCTTTGTGTGTATGTGTGTGTGCATGTGAGTACATATATGCATGAGTATTTCCATATTTAGAATTTTTATTTATATCATTCAAGTCTCAGTTACTTTTTTACTCATTTAATTTGTTTTTTAAAAAACAGGCTATATTTTAGAGCAGTTTTGGATTTGCAGCAAAATTAAGTTCGTGTACTTTTCAAAAAACTTTGTGTTGCAGAACATTTCAGACATGCAAAAGTGGACGGGTATCATGAACCATCATGCACCCATGACTCAGATTAAAAATTATGAACATTTTGCCAATTTTGTTTCACCTACTTCTGTGTCCATTTGCACGTCTCCCTCCCCTCCCCCCTTCCTCATTTCTTTGCTGGAGAATTCTAAAGCAACCCCAGACTTTGTATCATTCTGTTTGTAAATGCTTCCATATGTCTCTCTTGCAGATGAAGACTTATTTAAAAAAAAAAATAAAAAACGTAGCCATGGTACTCCTATACACCTTACACAACTGACGATAATTGCTTAAAGTCATCCAAGACCCAGCCCGTGCTCAGACGCTATTGATTGTAGAGAAATAAATGAGTAGAGAAGGCATGTTTTGCGGGAGCCCGGCACACGGGGGCCCAGGCAGTGGCAGGAGCTGCCCTGCTTCATTTGTAAATGGCAAAGGAGGAGGTCGATGCATGCTATAAAGTATCGTGCCATCCTAGTGTGGCAGCTGAATGAAAGTGACCAAAAGAAGGCTTATTTGCCCAGCCTGAGACCACGGCTGAGGGGGAGGTAAAATGAAGGTGACACATGCATTTTATTGGGCACAATTACACACTAGGTGCTGTACTGGCGGTACAGTGAAATAGAGAGAGACGCATGTGCTTTTTTCTTTTTTCAGCATGCTTTTCCTTGCACTGAATGATTTGGTTTTGTAGGAAGCGATTAAAATGAAATTGGTTAAATTTTTAGGGACAAGCAGCCTTACATCCTACACCATCTGGGCAGGCTGACTGGGGAGAATAGATTTAGTTCCCCCTAGTGGTGATGAATTTTATTACAGGGAGACTCACATCTCCCCAACCCCCTGGTCCCCCCAGCTGGCCCCTTTGCTGGGCAGCCCTCGGAGATCAGGGTTGTGGGGCCAGGAGGGACGTGCAGGAGCTCTCCCTGCATGCGGGCAGTTAGGACCCAAGCAGCCCGGGAGCACCTGTGTGGCAGCTGCCTTGGGGTGACAGGTGCTCATATGGAATAATCACTGCAGCTCGTGGTGTGCAAATTGGTACAACTTTTCTAGAAAGCACGGTGGCTTTCAATTAAAATGAAAACTTTTCAAAAAAGGTTTATATCTTAATTAACTAGTTGCCCTCCCAGGCACTTATCCTAAGGAAGTAATGATCGCATTTTTTAATAGGAACGAAAACTTGGAACTAATCTAAATTTCCGTTAGAGGGTTGACTAAATATGCCGCAGTAAGCCCTGGGATGGATGTACGATGGGATCGGAAGGGGGTTAAACATAAGCCCCTAGAACTGGTTGTGCCTGGGTTCAGTCTGAGGCTCTTGATTGGGTCCAAGTTAGATGCATTTGTAAATCCTAGAAAATTGGCATTTTAATCAGGCAAAAGATTTCTTTCTTCACAGCCAGTCCAGTTCTGGGTTTTGTTAGCTAAGTACCCACGCCTTTTGATAAATGCAAAAGCTTTGCAGGGGGAGAGAAAGAGCACACTTCCAGCCTCTTTGGGGCATCATCTAGGGCTGACAAGGTGTTTTCATTGAATATCCTACAATTTGGGTTTCATGTTGTAGTGTTCAAAGATTTTAGTCCCTCTACATTCAAGCTGTGCCATAGCCTGGGTGTCTTGTGTCCCTGGTCCAGGAAGATTTACAAGACTCACCAGCTCGCTCATTGCTGTCTTGCACCCACATGCCAATGAGGCTGCTTCCTCACCACCACTTTTGTGTCTGCTGTTACGGTTTTCTTCCTTTCAAACATCCTCATCTGACTCTGCCCATCCAACCACACACACGTCTGGCAGCTCATTTGCTTTCATTCTTCACGGAGGTGGAGGTTTTAGAGTATTTGAAACCCGGAAAGCATCAGTCAAAGTTGGGTCTGCGTGTCATGTTTAATCCCCTTTGCCTGTGAATACCTGGGGTTTCAGGGCATGGAGAGGAAAATGATAAAGTTACTTTACGTGATGTATTCTGTTTCTAAAGGGATTATGAACTTTCTGGGACTGCGCAGAAGCTGTTTTGAGCTGGTCGGGAATATTTCAGATATTATCAGCATTGCTTGGCTGTCCTCTTGAAGAGTGGGTGTTAGGTTAGATTCCATGTCGGTTTTCCAAAGTTGATTTATTTGGACCCTGACTCTGCAGCCTGTGAGCAGTGTGATTGTTGTGACGTTCCTGAGCTTCTGTTTCCTTGTCTCTAAAGATGACAACATATGACTTGCAGGGGTGTCGTGTGGACTAAACAAGATGACCAGAGGAGGAGGAAGATGGTTTGCACAAGCTGCCATGATTTGAGCACTTTATGTCCCAGGTGCTGTGTTCAGCACATAACCTTATATCACATGGTTCCTCACAGAAACCCTGTGTGGTACATACTATTATTATTCCCATTTCAGGATAGGGAGGCACAGAGAGGGTATGTAACTTGCCCAAGATCACCTAGGCGGAACGAGAGGCCAAGCCGGGTGTAGCCCTGGCGGGCTGACGGCACCACTGTGCTCACTGGCTGCTGCATGCTAACAAACGTGAAGAACTAGCACAAGGCGGGAGTTGGCAAACTGTAGGCCAAGTACGGCCCACCACTTGTGTTTGTAAACAGAGTTTTATTGGAATGCAGACACGCCCATTTGCCTAGGTATCCTCTAAGGCTGCTTTTGCACTGCAACAGCAGAGCTGAGTGGTTGCGACAGACACCGTATGGCTTGCAGAGCCCAAAATATTTACTCTCTGGCCCTTTGCAGAAAACCTCTGCCGGCCCTTGGCAGAGGGCTGTGTGCAGAATGAGGCCTCAACATGTGGCACGTGCTTGCAAGTGAATTCAGAATTGCTTGACGCTTTGGTCTTTGATTGCAACTGGATGGACCCTGACGGGAAGAGTTTTGTCGCTTCTCTTTTCGGTGATTTCTAATTCTCTCTGTCATTTTAAGGAGCTCTGGGCTCAGGATCTGAACAAAGTCCGTGAGCGGATGACAAAGTTCATCGACGACACGATGCGGGAAACCGCGGAGCCTTTCTTGTTCGTGGACGAGGTGAGTGGGCTGGGGTCGTTGTCAAGGGGTCACGGCCTTTTGACTTGCCTGTGTCTTCTGAGGTTTCATTTTCTGTTTCTCTTCCCTTGGATGGCTTTGCTGTCAGATGTTAGACCTGGTTTCTGGTTACTGCAGTCTTTCATTTTTCTCATTCTTCTCTGTGGACTTTGTTGCCTGCCTGTGATTTCATGTTGCCACTAGAGGGCGTCTGCCACCAGGGAGAGTCAAACCGTCGCACGTTAGCACAGAAACCAAATTCAAAGATGCCCACAGTTGAAATGGTTGCACTTGGCCTTGAGCAGGGCAGGAGGCGGGTGGGACTGAGGGGAACTGGGAAGTACCTGCCCAGGTGAGGTTGCTCCCGGCAGCGGAATGTAGCCTCCGGTCACTCAAGCATCTGATCTATTTAATTTTTTTTTAGGGGCCAGGAGTTGGGATGTGAAATTTCCTGCCTTTTCAACATTCTGATATTGACGATGTTCTGTTTCTTAAATTGGGTAGTGGATTCACCAATGTTCATGCTACTCTTATGCCTTAAAACTTACATATGGTACACGTAAAACTCTTGCAGTAGCCAATATTTTAGGAAAAACCTAGAAAAGGAAAATGCTGTCCAGGTCAGTGAGACTTGTGTGTGTCAGTGTAGCCTGCTGCGGTCGAGGCCTTCTGCACTGACAACGCGGGTGACCGAGCTCTGGGGACCATCTGCTGATTTCACCTGTCAGAGGTGCCATCTCCCCACGTGGGCACAGGCTGGAAGCAATCGGACACTGTCCCTCCTGTCAACACGAGGATCCGCTCTTTGTGTTTGACTCTTTCAGTTCCTCACCTATCTGTTTTCACGAGAAAACAGCATCTGGGACGAGAAGTACGACGTGGTGGACATGCAGAACATGAACAACCCCCTGTCCCATTACTGGATCTCCTCGTCCCATAACACGTGAGTTTCACCGCGCGCTTGCGATGGGTCAGGCAGAACGGACAGCGACGAGGTGGCTGCTCTGGCCGGGCCCGTGTGAAGTGGGCAGAGAGTGCAGTGGCACGTTTCTCAGATTGGAATCCAAAAAAGCTTCTGGAAACGGTGGGGGGAACGTACCTCCCTTTCCCAGTTGCCATTGCAATAATAATCCTGTTTCTGTGGCCCTGTAAAGCTTGTCAGCAAACCCACTTTTTCATGGTTTGAGTTTCTCATAGTGACCACAGCAAAGCAATTCAGGCCGGGTGTGGTGGCTCACGCCTATAATCCCAGCACTCTGGGAGGCCAAGGTTTGTTTGAGGCCAAGGATTGTTTGAGCTCAGGAGTTCGAGACCAGCCTGAGCAAGAGCGAGACTCCGTCTCTACTAAAAATAGAAATTATATGGACAGCTAAAAATATATATAGAAAAAAAAAATTAGCCAGGCATAGTGGTGCATGCCTGTAGTCCCAGCTACTCGGGAGGCTGAGGCGGAAGGGTCACTTGAGCCCACGAGTTTGAGGTTGCTGTGAGTTAGGCTGACGCCATGGCACTCTAGTTCAGGCAACGGAGTGAGACTGTCTCAAAAAACAAAAAGCAATTCAATGAGTCATTAAACGGACATTTACAGAGCATCTGTGCCAGACCCTGTGCCTAGTGGGTGCTGGGGACACAGCAGTGAACAGACAGGGACCCCATCCTCATGTGCAAGGCTTCCATTGCATGTTAGCTATGGACAGGAGTCATTGAGGGGGGAGTGCGGGTGGTAAGGTAAGGAGGAGTGTTTCAGGTGGAGGAACAGCGTGTGTAAAGGTCCTGGGGTAGGAGCAGTTGGTCAAGGCTGGAGTATAGAATCCAGGAGAGTGGTGTCAGGAGAGGAGGCTGGCAGGGCCAGCTTGAGCAGGATCTTAGAAGTCATAGTGAGGGCAGTGGGGAGAAGCTAGTGGCTTTTTTTTTTTTTTTTTTGAGACAGAGTCTCACTCTGTCACCCAGGCTGGAGTACAATGGCATGATTATAGCTCACTGCAGCCTCGAACTCCTGGACTCAAACCATCCTCCTGCCTCAGCCTCCTGAGTAGCTGGGACTACAGGCATGTGCCACCATGCCTGGCTAATTTATTTTTATTTTTAAAATTTTTTGTAGAGATGGGGGTCTCACTATATTGTCGAGGCTGGTCTTGAATGCTGGTGTCAAGCCATCCTCCTGCCTCGGCCTCCCAAAGTGCTGGGGTTATAGGTGTGAGCCACTACTCCATGCCTGCTGATGGTTTAATAACCGGAGGGTGACTTGTTCAAATGGACCTCGTTGGGTGATGACCATGATAGCAAAAGATGCCAGTACATCAGAGGGGAGAAGGGATGCTGCACTGAAGTTCCAGTATTGAGTCTGTCTGGGCGAGTGAGGGCTGATCTCCTTGGATCACGGGCCCCTGGCGAGCTGTGGGTTGGTTCCTTCCCCAGTGTCATCTGAGAAAAGGCCCTTGAGGATGTCATGGGCATTTGGGGAGGTAAAGTCCTTTTCAAGGGCAAGTTGATCCCATGGTTCTCTCTTCACTAACACGCCCACTGTTGTAAGAGTTTGCGTCTTAGAATGGTGAATTCTACCACATTTAGAAGACAGCTGAGGAACACAAACTCTTAAAACAGGGGGTAGGTAGGAATGTGCATAAAAATAAGCATTTTTATGGCAGTTTTGGTGGCTGCGGTTCGTAGCACAGCACATTCCGCCAGGAGCTGCTGAGCACCTGCTCCATGCCTGGCCTGGAGCCTGATGTCAGGATGAGGGCTCGTCCCGTCTAGACGGAGGGTCTGGGCGGTGTTCGTGGGGACCTGCCAGCTCATCCTGTGTCCTTCTCCTGATGCCCTTTGACCCAGTTCTTGAAAGAACACCTTGTCTCCACCCTGCGCTTGCTGTGCCAAGGTGGTGACATCCGTATCCTGAGATAGTGGCCTGAGTCCGGGGCCTGTGACCAGTGTGGCCACGTGATTGTGTGTGTCTGCACTAGGTCTTTCTAGACGGAAGAACTAAGGACTCGGGGGCTCGGGCTGAGCAGTTCCCTGAGGATGCCCCGGGGTGCGGCCCCCTTGGCCCCCACGGCTACCTGCCCTTTCTCCTTCAGGTACCTCACAGGGGACCAGCTGCGGAGCGAGTCGTCCCCGGAGGCGTACATCCGCTGTCTGCGCATGGGCTGTCGCTGCGTCGAGCGTGAGTGGCGTCTTCCCGGGGGAGATGACAGCGAAGTGATGCGAGTCCTGTGGTTGCTCGATGCTTTCTTTTACGTTTTTAAAATTTTTTAACGGACACGATTATTTACGTATTTATGGGGTTTTGATACGTGTGTGCATGGTGTGACCAAATCAGGGTAATTAGCATATGCATCACCTCATTTCCCGTTTCTTCGTGGAGGGAACATGCAAGGTCCTCCCCGGGCTGTTCTGAGACGTTCGGTACCTCACTGTGGGCTGGAGTCACCCTTCTGTGCAGCAGGACGCCAGAGCTTGCTCTTCCGGCCTGAGCGTGACTTCCGTCCTGTGACCCTCCCTCCCCTCCCCGTCCCCGGTGGCCACTGTTCTAGTCACTCCTTCCTCGAGAGCAACTGTTTTAGATCCTCCCTGTGAGGGAGAACATGGGTGTTTTCCTTTCTGTGTCTGGCTGATGCTTTTTCGTCTTAAAAGTCTGAATGGTGGGGACCGGTGTGACGAGCTGAGGGAGACCCAGGTACCCGCAGCATCTGCAGTGAGGGTTGTGACTGAGGATACGTCCCCAGAAGACAGGGGTCCCCAAGGCAAGGAGTGGCGTCTGGGGCCGGATCACGTGGGAGCCACTGACCCTGGGTCGAGGGCATTGAGCATCCGGAAAGTGTCCCGGTGTGGCAGGACACTGGGAGGCCGGGAGGCCAGCGGCAAAGCTTTGTTCTCCCCTGTCCTCCCCCAGTGTCCTCGCGGGCTGGTGTTAGAGGAAGGCAGACAGACGCCCTCTGGTTCCTGGGCGTGTACAGGTGTCCCGCGTCACCTGTGCTGGGGGGTCTGTGAGCAGCCGTGGAAACAACGGGCAGCTGGCACCTGTCGCCTGCAGAGAGCAGAGGCCCGTTTCCCTCCTTCCTTCTCGTCCCCTCTCGGGGCCTTTCCCTGCCGGCCTCGCTCTCTCACCGGAGCCGCGTAGGTGCATTTGGATGAGAAAAGTCACAAACTGCGGATTCAGGCTCTAGTGTCGTCAGAACTGCTCATCCTGGTGTCAGAGTTCAGTAGCAGTGACGCTACGGACTCTCCCAGTTCATGCTTTTTCTCCCCCCTCAGGAGAAAGCAAAGGTGAAAAGCTAAGGCTCGAACCCTCAGCACCTGTTCCCTCTAGGGCTGAAAGGACGGAGGGCCTTCACCTGCCGCGTGATCTATTTCTGTTTCAATATTTTTCTGTGAACCTTGACAAATAAATTTCCCTTTGCTCTGTGTTGTTTCCACTGGCAGAAAAGGCAAGTCAGGGTTTAAACAGGTGAAATCAGGAAATAAAACACATTATAAATATCTTCTTTTAAAAAAAAGCATCAAGACCAGCGTCTTGTACAAACGTATTTCATCACACAAGCGCACAGGTGAACCCGTGTCCTCGTGCCGGTGGCCCTGAGTGCAATGATGGCGTCTGGGCCTCTGTGTCCTGGTCCCTGACCTGGCGTGGGGGCTGGGCGGTGGTGGCCGCTGTCCAAGCGGCATGTCTGCTGTCACCGGCCACATGTGTGTTGAGGCTGCTTGCGTTTCTCCCCTCAGTGGACTGCTGGGACGGGCCCGACGGGAAGCCTGTCATCTACCACGGCTGGACGCGGACCACCAAGATCAAGTTTGATGATGTTGTGCAGGCCATCAAAGACCATGCCTTTGTCACCTCCAGGTCAGTTGGCTGGTTTCTGGGTGGTTGGCCTTTAAGGGGAAGGCAGCTAGGGTTGAAGGGATGGATAGACAGACAGACAGACAGACACACACACGCATGCACACACAGACTCACGCATGCAAAAACAACCTCCCACCTGGTTCCCATCCGGGCCAAAGTCACAGCCAACTATAGTCCTCAGCTGGGTGTTGGCGCCCCCTGCAGGCCAAGAGGGCCACTCGCTCTGGCTGCAGAGCCTGGGAGAGGCTCTGGCAGGGAACCCGGTGGCTGCACGGTGCCGTCTGCCCCACCCACCTCCTTGTTCCAGCCTGGCCCCGGTTTCAGAACCTGTCAAGAGAGAAGGACAGTTAAAATGTCCTTCCTATCCTAATTCCCTCTTTTCTTCCCAATCCCCCAGGCCTGGTTCTGCAGGCGGAACTGGTGGTGGTGGTGGGGGGGCATTCATATTTCTTGGGCACCCCCTGGGCCAGGCTCTGTGCTAGGCTCTTTGCACATGTGATCATCTTGATTCTTTGCCACAAAGTGGGCACAGGTTGTCCCCATTTAACAGATGAATAAACTGAGGCACAGAGAGATGAAACGGGTAATTGCCAATGTTTAGGTTGGTTTCTAGGACTTCTGAGCCCAGGTCTGATCCTTTTCTGTCTCATCTGCAGATCTCAGTCTAGGCTGGAGGTCAACAAAATTTTTCTGTAAAGGGCCAGATAGAAATATTGTAGGCTTCGTGGGCCCTGCAGTCTCTGTTGCATCTACTCAATGCTGTTGCTGTAATGCAAAAGCAGCCACAGACAAGGTGTAAACAAATAGGCGTGGCCGTGTTCCAGAAAAACCTGAATGACAAGCACAGATGGCAGGCCAGACTGGGTGTGCAGATCAGCGTCCGCTGACTCCTGGCCTAGGCTCTTTACAATTTCTGAGAGCCGGCAAGAGGTATTCTGCAGCCTTGATGGAAGGGTAGTGGCCTTGTAGTCACTCCTGGTGTGGAATAGCAGTTAGGAGCACGGGTTCTGGAGTCCCTTAGAGCACTTTTGAGGTCACTCGTGGACATGCACAAATTGGTGGAAAAGTGGAGTCACCCACGGCGCATGCATGTGGCGCGGCTGAGGTTGAGCAACGCGATGCTCTGGCCACCTGGTTTCAGCTTTCATGCTGCAAACAAGAGTCCTTTCTGCCATCTGTTTAGTGCCATGTTTTTCATATTTTTGTGCTTTTTTTTGTTGGTGGTTTTGCTGTTTGAAATGGCCCCAAGCACAGTGCTGAAGGGTCGTCTAATGTTCCTGAGCACAGAAGGCTGCGACGTGCCTTATGGAGAAAACACGTGGTAGCTACGCTTTTCCAAGCACGAGCTATGATGTTGCCGGCCGTGAGTTCAGGCTTAGTGAATCAACAGTGTATACAAATAAGCTGTCTTTAAACAGAAACACACATAAAACAAGGTCACGTATTGATCAGTTGATGAAAATCTTGTGACCAGAGGCTCAAAAGACCCCAACCCTGTATTTCCCCTGAGGAAATCACGACTTTATGGATGCACAACTCAGATAACGAGACTTGACTGTAGGTACAGATACAAATGATATAAATACATATACCATGTATCAGTATACATGCATACACATAAAATAACATAAATGAATACATGCATACATATACACATATAAATGTATATAAATCATGTGAATAAAACCAATATACTTTATGAATATAAGAAATACATATATTAAAACAGGTAGATGTACCTATGAAAAACGTTAACATTGGTGACTCTTGATGAACCATGCACAGGTGCTCATTGTACTGTTTTTTCATCTTTTCTGTAGGTTTGAAATTAAAAAAATAGGGACTTTTTCTAAGTTTAAAGATGTGAGTGGATAGAGAGAAAAGCATTGAGAAAAATCCCACTCTGGGGTTTGGGGCGGCCTGAATCTGAGTCTTGGGGCTCGTCCGCCCTCACCCTCCCAGGACGAGGTCTGCCCCGATAGGGAGGGCGGGCGTGGAGGGTGTGCCCTGGGCAGCGCCTGGTGTCCCCGCCACCACCAGGGCTGCTCGGGCAGACGCGGAGGGTGCCTGGTCCCCTTGCCGAGCCGCCTGGCCCCTGCCGCCTGCAGCTTCCCGCTGATCCTGTCCATCGAGGAGCACTGCAGCGTGGAGCAGCAGCGCCACATGGCCAAGACCTTCAAGGAGGTGTTCGGCGACCTGCTGCTGGTGAAGCCCACGGAGGTCAGTGCTGACCAGCTGCCCTCGCCCAGCCAGCTGCGGGAGAAGATCATCATCAAGGTAGGTTGCCTCGGGCGCTGCCTTCTGTCGTCCAGCGCTCGGGCTCCGGGTCCCACTGCTCGGGCCCAGACCTGCTCCCCTTACTAGCCCCAGCACCCGGGGGAAACTCATTTAACCTCTTGGGCTGCCTGTGTCCTCACCTGTCTTGGGGATAAGACTGCAGCCCGCCTGGTTAGCTTGCCAGGAGCATGGCATGAAGGAACGTGTGCAAAGTGCTTAGAGCTGCGCTGTCACACAAGTCCCAGGGATCTTTGGCGAACTGTCACCCTGCCCCTGAGTCGGCCCCACGCAAGGTGCTGGAGATGTTCTTGCCCTCGGGAGCTCCAAGTTGAGGATAGGAGGTGAGCAGTTGCTAAAAAAGGCTGTGTGCTCTGATGAGGCCATGGGGCTGGCGTCCCACATGTGCTAGGGGAGAGATGAGCGTGTCTGTGCCCAGGGATGCCAGGGTAACATTTGGGTATTTGTATAATTAGGATAAAGAGACCAGATATGCAGTGGCTTAAAGCATATGAGAGTTTATTTCTTCCCAGTGTGGGGAAGAATCTTCCAGGAGTTTTGAGCTCTGGCCCACAAAGTGATTCAGGGACCCACAATCCTCACATCCTGCTCTGCTGTTTCCCAGGGCAGGGTTTTCAACTGGGATTTCACAACCCCAAAGAATCTATGGTTAGAATCAGGGAGTCATGTGAACTTCAGTGGGGAAAAATTACATCTTTATTAACCTGTACATAAAACTTCCCATTTCCTTCCATTATGCACATTGGCAATAAGCCACTTGGGGCTTTGTCACCAGCAGAAGTCACGGGTATTTTCATATCACATTTATCGTTGTCGCAGATGTTTCAGAATAATGTTGTGCCTGACACTGCTCTGGAATTATGGAGGTGATTAGATCTGCCTCTAGATCTTATTTAAGATGTTAATAAAGAAGAACATCTATTAGCATATTTCGAATATATTTTATTTAATATTTTAATAATTGTATTTCCAGATGATTGGTTTCCCTTATAATTTTATGCATTATTAACATTCTAAGAAAGGGGTCTGTAGGCTTCCCCAGCTGTCAGAGGGGCCCATGGCACAGAAATGATGAAGACTGTCTGCTCCAGGGCATTGTCCCTGTTTGTGTGGAGAGGTGTTGGCCACAGCCAAGTTCCAGCTCATAGGAAGGGACATGCAAGGGCACCCAGGACAAATGGTTTCTGGTAAGCAAGTGGATGTCAGCTGTATGTGCCACTTCTTGTCATGTTCTGTGCATGAGAACTTAGTCACACGACCTGCAAGAAAGGTGGCATCTGGAGTCTCTAGCTGGGCAGCCATTCGTGGAAGGAGTGAGGGTGGATTTTGTTGACAATGAGCAAGCTCTTAGGGAAGGACGAACAGCTGTTTGCTAGATGTCTTAGTCTGTTCAAGCTGCTGTAACAAAATACCACAAGCTGGGTGACTTACAAACAATAGAAATGAATTTCTAATGGTTTTGGAGGCTGGAAGTTCGAGATCAGGGTGCCAGTAGGAGGGCCCTCTTCTGGGTTGTAGACTGCCAACTTCTAGCCATGTCTTCACGCGGTGGAAGGGGTGAGGCAGCTCTCTGGGGCCTCTTTTATCAGGGCACTAATCCCATTCACGCGGTCTCCACCCTCATGACCTGATCACCTCTCAAAGGCCCTGCCTCTAATCACCTCTAATACCCTCGCAGTGGGGGTTAGGTTTCAACATAAATTTTGGGAGGTGGGCACAAACATGCAGACCATAGCATGAGGCAGAGAAGCGGGATGCCCTTCTAGGTTGGGGGAATAGCACACACAAGGGTGTGGTGGTGTCAACACGTGGCACATTCTCTAAATTGTCACTGGGCCACCAAGATGCCTTGGGCACAGTCCCTGTGTTCCAGGAGGTCACAGTCTGGTGGGGAGACAGATCCATCAACAGAGAAACACCAAACAGTGTGAGGGGCTTTGGCTGAGCCCAGCTAGGGGAGGGGATGTGGATGCCCCGTGGGTAAGAGCGTCAGCGCATTGGGGGTGTTTGGCTGAGACCCTCAGCTGCTGGGGACATTGCTGCTGAGATGCCAAGGGAAGCTTCCAGCATGGTGAAGAGGCATTTGCGCTTCCCTGTTCCCAGCTTGTCTGTAGCTTCCTGCTGTTTCAGTGAGGGCTGTTCTCTGCGCATCCCCAGGGATTTTCCAGCTCTTGTTCTAGGGTGTAAAGTACTGAGGGCCCGTCCTCAGGCACCCACCGTCCCACCCATGATATACTCTTGGGTGGCTCAGTCCTTTCTATTTCAGGAAATAGCATTTGTCACACCATCAGATGATCACTGTGAGCCATGCACTGGGCTGGGCGTGGTCCTAAATACATTCTTATTCAGTCTTGTCACGACTCTACGAAATGGATAATCCCAGCCCCCAGCCCCAACCCGCTTTGCAGATGTGGACACTGAGGTTTAGGGGTTAAGTGGCTCAGCTGAGGTCACACGGTTAGTGCCTGCCAACAAAATTGTTGAGGGCCAAGTTTGGATCCTGTGTTTCCATGCCTGTATAAAATATGTACATCTAATATGTATCAATAAAAACAAATAAAGCTCACTAGAAATGATACCTGTAGATTCAGCAAATTCATGTCTAGGAATTTATCTAAGGGAATGAATGAATAAATGAATGAATGAATGACTGTGTAATAATAAAAACACCCAGGACACCAAGGTCCTGCCTTGCTGTTTGCACTTTAATGCCCATTGGCTTACGGGATCCGACAGGGGCTGTCATCTCCCCATTCTACAGGAGAGGTTGCCGAGACTCTGATTGTCCCTTGGCCAAGGTCACACAGCTAGTAAGGTGATAGGCCCTGGATTTAAATCCAGGTGTGACTCCCAATCCTCAGCTCCTTCACCAGGTCATTGCATCCCTCAGCTTGCAAATGCTTGCCCGGGTGGGACTTCAGCACTCCCAGGTGAACGTTGCTGTTGTCTTACGCTTGCAGATGAGAGATGTGAGGCTCAGAGAAGTGTAGCTACCTGCCCAGGGTCACACAGCTAATAAAATAGTAGAAGTGCTGTCTGAATCCAGATCTTTGTAGTCTAACCCCCAGGGGGCCTCCTGCTGCCCCGCCCGGCCTCTTCCTGCTACACGGGCTGTGGAGGCTGCCTTTCCCTGTGTGCTGGGCAGTGCCAGGCACACGGGCCTGATTATTCACCAAATACTTACTGAGCACTTACTAGCTGCTAAGTGCTGTCCTAGCACAGGAGACTCAACAGGGAGCAAAGCAAAATCCCTGCCCTCCTGGGGCTTATATTCTAGCCACGAAGACAGACAAATAGATACATGTAGGGGTAAGAATACAGTAAAACAAAGCAGTCCTGGGGTTAGGGAGTGGCAGGGACGGGAAGGGGATGTGGGCTGTTTCTAGATCAAGTGGTAAGGAAAGCTCTGGGGGTGGAGCTGAGTGTGGAGAGAGGGAAGCCCGGCAGGGACAACAGGCCGTGCAAAGGCCCTGGGGTGGGACGATGCAGGTGAACGCGTTCTGGCCAGCCGATGTGGGTGAGTGCTTGCTGGCCTGGAGACCTACACTTGGATCTCAAGGGAGATCGACCATGTAGATTTTTTCCTCCTTAGCATAAGAAGCTGGGCCCCCGAGGCGACGTGGATGTCAACGTGGAGGACAAGAAGGATGAACACAAGCAACAGGGCGAACTGTACATGTGGGATTCCATCGACCAGGTGGGCCCGGGTCCCTCCTCCCACCTGCCCCGTCCCGGAGCCCTGCCAGAGAGCTCTGAGAATGTTGCTGTCTTATTCCCGTTTTGAGCCAAGTGAATTTTTGCCAAGGGAATTTATCTTCATACTTAAACTTTTTCTTTTGCATTTTTAATGTATTTTGAAATAATTTTATATTCAATATAAGATGTATTTACATAAACAGTGCAGAGAATTCCCATATACCCTTACTCAGCTTCCCCTAATGTTAACATCCTACATAGCATAGTATAATTTTCGTAATCAGGAATTGACATTGGCACAATGCTAGTAACTAACTTAGAGACCTTATTCCAGTGTTACTACTTTGTCCACTCAGGTCCTTTTTCTGGTCCAGGATCCAGGCCAGGATGCCATAGTGCATTACTTGCCCTGACTCTCTCCTGCCTTCCCATCCGGGATCATTCCGCTGGAAACCTTATTTTTCAAGCTCCAATGCCATTTTTCAGATCTGTTAACCTAATGTGGAAATCCATTTGAGCGTAATTTTACATGTCCGCTCTCATATCCTAGATGTAAACATAAAAGATGGCAATATTAAGTAAAGAATTAAGTAAACATTTACCATGAGTAAATGTTGAAGGTAAAGTCTTTAGTAGACAAACTGGCCAAAAAGTCCTGGAAGTCTTAAAAGCAGATGAAATAGGAAAAGACCACCATGAAGATGCATAAAACAATCCCATCATCCATAGAGGCTGCAGATTAGATGAATATGCAATAGAAATCAAATATTAAGTTGTATCTGTTTAAGTTGTGTCCTTAGACACACAGATTTAGTAAGTCCAAAAAATGCCTCAAGAAGCCAAAAACAAATCTATGTTTTAAAAAAAGAAATATCTCAAACGGGGTTGAATTCAGTGAAATCACCGTAAATGTCTGCAAAGGTGGGGAAGGCAAGTCCCTAGTGGATGCTGGGGTGATGCCAGGCAGGGCCCCCAGCTGCAGAGTCGAGGGGCGGAGACCTCGGGGAGGAGTAATGCCTGTTTCGCTTTCTAGAAATGGACTCGGCACTACTGCGCCGTCGCCGATGCCAAGCTGTCCTTCAGTGACGACATTGAACAGACTGTGGAGGAGGAGGCGCCCCAGGTAGGGGAAGCCCGGCTGCTCTTGCCCTCCGGAGCCGGCTAGTCCCTGGAGGCCCCCAGCGACCTTCCTGTGGGGCTTCCCTTATCCTGCGGCTGTTGCCATGGGGATCCTCAGCTCTAAGGAGCCTCCACTCTGGGTACCAAGGCCTGGCTGGCTCCTCTCTGATTGGCTGGCCGGCCCAGGTGCTTAACCAATAAGGTTTGGGGCACGTTCCTGCTCTCTGAAGGGCCTGATTGGCCTTTGATGGAGGTCTGGGATACCTGGGGAGGATGGGGGTATTTGGACGCTCTCTCTAGTCCCATGCTGCAGCCTGGTCCCAGGCTTCCTGCCCTCACCCGCTCCCCTCCAGCTGCTGGCCATCTCTCCTGCTGTTTGTTTTCTTTTCTTTTCTTTCTTTCTTTTTTTTTTTTTTTTGAGACAGAGTCTCGCTCTGTTGCCCAGGCTAGAGTGAGTGCCGTGGCATCAGCCTAGCTCACAGCAACCTCAAACTCCTGGGCTGAAGCAATCCTCCTGCCTCAGCCTCCCGAGTAGCTGGGACTACAGGCATGTGCCACCATGCCCGGCTAATTTTTTCTATATATATTTTTAGTTGGTCAGATAATTTCTTTCTATTGTTAGTAGAGACGGGGTCTTGCTCTTGCTCAGGCTGGTCTTGAACTCCTGACCTCGAGCGATCCACCCACCTCGGCCTCCCAGAGTGCTGGGATTACAGGCGTGAGCCACCGCGCCCGGCCTCTCTTACTGTTTCCTGAGTGCAGCCCCCGGGGCATCATGGCTGTCAGGATTCCTGTAGAACATAATTAAGGGCTCTGCTGGGGACCCCTTACCCCGTGGTGTCTCAGGACACCAGGAGGCCCCATGAATGGGGCTGTCAGAGTAGGAGGCAGGCTGGGAGGGCAGCAGGGGCCGTCGTCCCAGCCCTCTCGGGGTGAGGACAGGCTGAGGCCAGCCTCTCTGTGCCATCCAGTGCCCTGAGTGAGGGTGAGGCAGAAGGACCGGTCTGGTAATGCCGGGGTCTGGTCCGAGAGGCTTTAAGAAACCCCTCCTGTCTTTGTGGCCCAGGATATACCCCCCACAGAGCTGCATTTTGGGGAGAAATGGTTCCACAAGAAGGTCGAGAAGAGGACGAGTGCCGAGAAGTTGCTGCAGGAATACTGCACCGAGACGGGGGGCAAGGACGGCACCTTCTTGGTGCGGGAGAGCGAGACCTTCCCCAACGACTACACCCTGTCCTTCTGGTAATGCCGCCTGCCCGGAGCACGCCCGCCTTCCCCTCGGAGCTGGCCCCTGAGGCGGTGTGGCCAGTGGTTCTCGCTCAGGCTGGGACTAGAGTGAGGCCAGTGAGATGCTCACCTGGGTGCCAGGGCACCAACAGCCTCTGTAGTCAAGATTGACATTTCAATGCATTATTTTAAAAAACCAAAAGCAATGCAGAAAAATCTGTGATGTGCAAAGTATCAACATTTTGAACAAAGACAGGATCTGACCCTGCATTTAGACGAGCTGGGTCACTCCCATGCCCCTAATCCCACCCCCGGAGTGGGCAGTGTGACCCTGGACTATTCGCCCAACCTCCTAGCGTCTCCGTGTCCCCGTCTGTGAAACGAGGATTCCAGCGGTGGCCTTAGGAAGCCGTCACAGGGTGTCCTAGGGTGAGCTTGCTCACGCGTTCATTCCCTCCTTCATCCATCCTCCACGCACTAAACGACATTTATTGAGCACCTGCTGTGTGCCAGGCACAGTGATTTCACAGTGAACAGACAACGTCCCTGTCCTCCTGGAGATTAGAGGCTTTTGAGGGAGAAGG
The DNA here is from genome assembly GCF_020740605.2 of Lemur catta. NCBI lineage: Eukaryota > Metazoa > Chordata > Mammalia > Primates > Lemuridae > Lemur > Lemur catta. The sequence goes on along the minus strand of NC_059147.1, from coordinate 12,976,070 downwards.
GCGACGAAATAGTAACTATACAAACGATACATAATTGTAGCTGTGATGAATGCAGAGAAGAAAAGGCGAGATATTAGGAAAATCTGCAACGAGGGATCTAGTGCGTGTGGGGGGATTTATGACAGTCTGGGGGAGGGATCTGATGCGACATTGTCGGGGGGCCGTCAGGGAAACTTCCTGAAAGATGACGAGACCTGAAGGATAAAAACTACGATGCTAATGACACACAGATCATAGCGGTAGCTGCCACCTAGGTGGTGCCCGCCGTGTGCCAGGCAGCATTCCAGACACGTTTTGTGTGTGATCTTGGTCACTCTTCAGGACACCTCGGGCAGGACGGAGCACCTGCTCAGGGCCACTTAGCTCATAGGTGACAGGGCTGGGATTTGAATCCAGGCTTCCTGGCTCGAGAGAGGGAGTTATGTAGGTAAAAGGGGGCAGTGAGTGGGGAAATACGGAGAATGTTCTGGAATCCGGGCTGAAGGGCCAGCCTATGCTGAAGCGCTGGGTCTGTTCTAAGAGAAGAGGGAAGGCTGTGTGGCCAGGCATCGTGTCCGCCCCCCGGGGCCCGGCTGCAGCCCTGGCCTGGCCTGTGTGCGCTGACGCCCTCCCTGTCCTTGCAGGCGCTCGGGCCGGGTCCAGCACTGCCGGATCCGCTCCACCATGGAGGGCGGGACCATGAAGTACTACCTGACTGACAACCTCACCTTCTCCAGCATCTACGACCTCATCCAGCACTACCGCGAGACGCACCTGCGCTGCGCCGAGTTCGAGCTGCGGCTCACCGACCCCGTGCCCAACCCCAACCCCCACGAGTCCAAGCCGTACGTCCCGGGGTTCAGTGGGAGGCCGATGGCCGGGCGGATCAGCTTCCCCAGCCGGAAAAGCCAGCCTGGGGGCTCTGCTGGGCCCTGATCCCTCACCCTGGCCCACCCTGTCTCAAAATTGCCCAGGGCTCCAGTTTCCAAATTCCTGCCCTGTTACCTTTGCCCTGTTTTCTCTCTTGTCTTTCCTCCCTTCTCCCTCTCCTCCTCCCTCCTCTTCTCCCTTTCCTCCTCCCCGCCTTTCCTTCCTCTTCCTCCCCCTCCTCCCCTTCCTCTTCCTCTCCTTCTCCCTCCTCCCCTTCTTCCTCCTCCTCCTCCCTTTCTTCCTCCTCCTCCTCCCCTTCCTCCTCCCCCTACCCTTCTTCCTCCTCCTCTCCTTCCTCCTCCTCCCCCTCCTCTCCTTCCTCCTCCTCCCCCTCCTCTCCTTCCTCCTCCTCCCCCTCCTCTCCTTCCTCCTCCTCTCCTCTCCTTCTTCCTCCTCCCTCCTCCTCTCCTTCCTCCTCCTCTCTTTCTCCCTCCTCCTCTCCCTTTCCTCTCTGTATCTTCCTGGGCCTGAGGTCTTGGGCTTTGATTTTCAGAGGTTAATTCTGGCCCAGTGATAGCCTCCCGCTGTCAAAGCTCCTTCCTGTTTGTTCTGAAAACAAGGAAACAGTAATGTAAAGGTTTCTCCTTCATTTCTTTATGCAGTGAAGTGAGTATCAAGTTATGCCCTGCAAAGGGTCAACAAATTCTGGAAATAAAGAAAACAACAATTTTTGAGCAGAAGGCTGCTAAAATTTGCATTTCTGAGGAGGCCGTATACCTTACAGCAACCTTATTTTTTTTTTTATTTTTGTCTATTTTCATATGGATTGCTTTTTAAAACTTGCTGTTTTACATCTCAAGAAATAACCAAAAAGCAAACAGAACCTCCCTAAAACTCTGTGCTGTGCTCCCTGGCTCCGACCTCCCGAGGCACTCAGCAGCGGCCGTGCCACCCGGGGGAGGCTGGCCTTTCAGGCTGGGTGGGTGGCAAAGCCACGTCAATTTCTTCTCCCGTGCTCCAAGCAGACCCACTCAGTCTCCTGTGTTGTTCTCACAAATTACTTTTCTCCAAGGTGTTTTGGCCAGGGAAGCCCACTGTGTGATTGCCACGGTCATTTCCAGGGCCACGTTCCAGGTGTCACCGGAGCCCATTATTCCGTCCTCCGCGGGTGGCCCCTGACAGCCTGGGAAGCTTCTCACCTGTCTCACCTGGCTGTTATCCCCGGCCTGTGCCGCAGGTGGTACTACGACAGGCTGAGCCGAGGAGAAGCAGAGGACATGCTGATGCGAATTCCCCGGGACGGAGCCTTCCTGATCCGGAGGCGGGACGGCAGCGACTCCTTCGCCATCACCTTCAGGTGGGCGTGGCAGGGGGTGGGGGGGCCACGCTCTCCAGGAGAGGCTCAGGAGGGGCAGGTGTGGAGAACCAAGGCAGAACTTCAGGTGGAGCTTTACCTGCCACTGTCGTCTCCCCTGAGCATCAACAGTGACGACGACCACAGCAATCATAATAGCAAATAGCAATAGCAATAAGCACTGCACACGTGCTTCTGATGTGCCGGGTGCGTCTGTATTCCGTGAGGTTAAGCCACTTGCTGAAACACGCAGCCAGTAAGTGGTGGAGCTGGGACCCGAACCCAGACAGCCCAGATCTGAGATGTGACAGATCTGGTTTCCTCCCATCTGCAGCTGCGGTCCGAGCATCTCTAGGACTGTGGTTCTCTGCTTTCAGCCCGGAACATTTGGTTCATCCCTCTTCCACCAAGATGGGAGAGTCGGGGGGTGTGTGGGGGGGATCCAGCCCCAATTCATGGTATCATCTCTCCGTCTCCCCGGCCCAGGGTTCCCTGCATGCTCCTGTGACGGTAACAGCTCCATGCTGAGTCCTGTACTACGTTCAGACACGGGGCTGCCCCCGAGGCCGCCTCTGATTCAGCCCTTCGCTGCAGCCTGAATGAGTCAGTCAGCAGGGATAACAGTCTCCCCCGCTTCCGCCAGCAGGGAAACTGAGTCCAGCACAGTGTTTCTCAGAGCATGCTAGTGAGGGCTGTTGCCATGGCGTCAGGACGTTGAGCTTCCCTGGCCTCCACCCACTCCATGCCTACTGGGGGCCCGAAGTCATTGTAACAAGAAAAAAAACCTTCCCTTCCCCCCACCCTCGGGCACACACTCTTTTCAAATGCTCTCTGGTCATGGTGTGGGGTGGGGCATCGCTACCCTTCACTGAGAAATACTGTCTCTAGTGGAAAGTTCGTGCACATAAGGAAGTCCCTGTAAGTATTGCTTGGTGAGTGCTACAGAGGGATTGGTCAGGCAGGGTGTTGGAGGGTGAGCAGGAGTTCTCCAGGGAAGCAGGTAGGGAGTGTGTTCAGGACAGTGGGAGAGCAGGGGTCTGGAGGAACCTCCCCTCCCTCTCCTCCCCTCTACTCCTCACATATTGGCAGAGTTCCTCTCCCTGCCAGGCACTGTCCTAGGCTCCGGGGGGTGTATACTGAACTTCTGGGTAGACTCCCACAGGAGAGGAGGAGTATCTGCTTTCAGATTCACGAATTGAAGAGATGCAGTTGTCTGGGTGTGGTTGGGGGAGATGTCCCTCAGCGGGACGAGGGGCTTCTGGGTGAAGCTGAGGCCTCAGGCTGTGGCATCCGCTGACTTGGAGCAACATACTCCAGCAGGTTGGAAAACGCAGCTCGAATTCCAGCCCTGTTCCCGCCTCCCCTTCCGATCGGTCTTCTTCTGGATGCCAAACGCGATTCTCAGGGCCCACCCTGAGTGACCTTACAGACGACAATCCTAACACTCGCCATGAGACGGGGTTTGCAGATCCCAGTGCTAGGGATGAGGAAACCCAGAGGACGGAGCCAGGGCTGACCCAGGCTCTTAACCTCAGCACCCCAGACCCCTCCTGCCCTGAGGAGCTCTTATAAAAAGTTGTACAATTAATTTTTAATTACATAAATATTATAGGAATATATTCTCTTTATAAAAAATTAAGACATTACAGTGAATACTGAAGTCCCCGTCGTCCTTCTCCTCTCAGTAGAGATGTCCTGGTAGAAAGCACAGATTTCTAGTGGGTGTCTCCATCTAGACATTTAAAAAAAAACATATTTATAGATATGCAAACCTATGGAAAATGGATAGTGGCATTTTATGTGTGGGTATTGTGTTCCATTTTAAAAACATAAAAATGGGATCAATCTGCATCTTATTTTTCTACTCAGCAGTTTCTTTTCTTTCCTCTCTTTTTTAAAAGGAATAAATATTTAACAAAATATCACTGCAAATAAACTACCGAAACAGAAGTCTTCTGGCACTTGTTTTCACAGGACTTTTGGAAGAAATGGCTTAACAGAATACATTTTTTAAAGCAATAAAAAATGTATCTCTAAAGTGCAGAATTTTTGAAAGATGAGAAGTGTACCCACAGAAACTATGTCTCTAGATATTTTCCTAATCTATTGAATTGACATAAATTTTGTACACACTTGTGTACAACATGTTTTGAAATATATATACATATAGAATAGCTAAATCGAGGTAATGTATGCATTACCTCACATACTTATCATTCTTTTTGTGGTGAGAACATTTAAAATCTCTTTGAGCAGTTTTCAAGAATACAATACACTGTTATTGACTGCAGTCACCGTGTTGTACAATAGATCTCTAGAACTTATTGCTCCTCACTGAACTTTTGTACCCTTTGACCAACATCTAACACTCCCGACCCTCCCAGACCCTGGTTACCACCATTCTACTCTCTACTTCTGTGAATTAAAACTCTTTTTAGATCACACACGTAAGTGAGATGTAGTATAATTGTCTGTCTGTGCCTCGCTTATTTCCCTTAGCATAATGTCCTCCAGGCTCATTCATGTTGTTACAAATGACAAGATTTCCTTCTTTTTTAAGGCAGAATAGTTTTCCATTGTGTATATAGGCTACAATTTCTTTATCCATTCATCTATGGATGGACACGTACGTTGATTGCACATCTGGGCTATTGCGAATAGTGCTGCAGTGAATGTGGGAGTGCAGATGTTTCTTTGAAATACTGATTTCATTTCCTTTGGATGTGGTGGGATTGCTGGATCATATGGTGGTTCTATTTTTAATTTTTTGAGGAACCTCCGTATATTTTTCATAACAGCTGTACTAATTTACATTCCCACCAACAGTGTGCAAGGGTTCCCTTTTTTCCACATCCTCATTGCCACTTATCTTTTTATTTTTTTGATAATAGACATTCTATTAGGTATGAGGTAATATCTCATCATGGTTTTAATTTGCATTGCTTTGATGATTAGTGATGTGTGGAACATTTTTTTATATACCTGTTGGCCATTTATCTATCTTCTTTTGAGAAATGTCTGTTCAGATCCTTTGGCCATTTTTAAATTGGGTTATTTATTTTCTTATTACTGAGTTGTTTGAGTTCCTCGAATATTTTGGACATAACCCCTCATCAAATGTTCAGTTCACAAATATCTTTTCCTATTCTATAGCTTGTGTCTTTGTTGATTATTTCCTAGGCTGTGCAGAAGCTTATTAGTTTAATCTCAATTGTCTATTTTTGTTTTTGTTGTCTGTGCTTTTGGGGTCATATCTGAAAAATCATCACCCAGACCAATGTCATGGAGTCTGTCCCCTTGTTGTCTTCTAGTAGTTTTACAGTTTCAAGTCTTATGTTTAAGTCTTTAATCCATTTTGAGTTGATTTTTTTGTATATGGTGTGAGGTGAGGGTCTAATTTCATTCTTTAGAAATTTTTTTTATCAGAATTTTTACAAGAATTTCTTTTGAATTTCATTTATCTAGTTTTCCCAACAATATTTATTGAAGAGACTTGTCATTTCCCCATGGTGTGTTCTTGACACCTTTACTGAAAATCAGTTGACCATAAATGCATGAATTTATTTCTGGGTTCTCTACTCTGTTCCATTGGTCTATATATCTGTTTTTAAGTCAATGCCATGCTGGTTTGATTACTGTAACTTTATAGTATATTTTGAGGTAAGGTCGTGTGATGCTTCCAGCTTTGTTTTTTCTGCTCAAGATTGCTTTGGCTATTTGGGGGTAGACTTTTTTTTTTAGAAGACCCTCTTGGCTATAAAATTAGGATCAAAATATAATTTTCCAAATGTTTCTATTCTTGCTGATAAAAGCTAATAAGACTGAGGAATCTGTTCTGTTTTAGACTTTTTCTTCCTCATGTTTCAAAAGGATGAAGAAATGAAAGACTCATTTCGTTTTTGAAAAAAAGAAAAGTCATTGTTGGGCTAGTTGAGCCACTGAAGACAAGATTTAAGAATTTGGGTTTGGAGTCCAGAGTTCTGGAGAGGGATTGGCCAAACACTTTCTGAAAAGGACCATGGAGTGACCCTTTTAGGCTTTGCAGGCCATGTGGTCTCTGTCGCAACTATGCAACTCGGCTATTGTAGTACAAAAATAGCCGTAGACAATGTATAAACAAAAAAACAGTAGGTGTGTCTCATAAGACTTTATTTACAAAAGTAGGTGGTGGGCCACTTTTGGTCCACCCACCCCTGATCTAGGCCTCTAGGATGTTCCCAAAGTCAAGTTCTGTAATTGGGAAGAAGGGTAAGGGAGTTAGCTGCTGAGTCAGTGATATTTCTTCTGAGCCACAGATTCTTCTAGATCTGTTTGGAAAAGACCCACATTATTTTTAACTCTGTCTTATATTCCACAGGAGGGCTGCACCCCGTTTATTTAACTCCCCTAAGCGTGGATAACTAGGTTGCTTCTCATCAGTGGGGCTTGCAGAGCAATTGTCTGGCTGCCAGGACTCGCATGTCAACGCTGTGGTTTCCCCCCAGGGCTCGGGGCAAGGTGAAGCACTGCCGCATCAACCGGGACGGCCGGCACTTCGTGCTGGGCACCTCCGCCTATTTTGAGAGCCTTGTGGAGCTCGTCAATTACTACGAGAAGCACGCCCTCTACCGAAAGATGAGGCTGCGCTACCCCGTGACCCCCGAGCTCCTGGAGCGCTACAACATGGTAGGTGGTTGACTCCCTGGTGACTTGGGGAGATATCATGTCCGAGGTTATAGTTCGTCTGCTCGTTCATTCAGCAAACATTTATCGAGTACTTATCGTGTGTTTGATACTGCTCTGGGTCCTGGGGATACAAAATGGAACACAATGGGTGAAGCCCCTGTCCTCGTGCTGTTTACAGTCTAGTGCTGGGGGGCAAATGATAAATGAAATAAAAACGATACGCATGCAGAGTGCTGGGGAAGGGGTTCAGAGGGTGGTCCAGGGGGATCTCACCGAGGAGGAGGGAGCCACGCAGCTGCCAGGAGGAAGAAGGAGCAAAGGCCCTGAGGGGTAGAACTGCCTGGAGGTGCAGAGAGGAAGCCAGCGTGGCCAGAATGGAGTGAGCCGGGTGGGGTGGAACTAAATACTGATGTGCAGTCACCAGGGGCTGTATCATGTGGGGCCTGGGAGGCCATCGTAAGGCACACTGGCTTTTTCTCTGAGCCATTGGAGGACTCTGGGCACAGGAGACCTTTTGTGATTATTGTGTCTCAATTCCTATCGCACAGATTCGTTAGTTTACTGAAAAGAGATTTATTGTACCCCAACCGTGTGCCAGGAACAGTTCTGGATGCTGGAAGTACCATGAACGAAGTCTGCCCTTGTGTAGTTTGGTTTCTGGAGAGGAGCTATAGAAAATGTACGGTTACATGAATAAGATGTTTTCGGGTAGCGTGAAATATAATGAAGCAATTGGTACAGGATAGGGTGAAAGGGTGGGTGCCGCATCAGGTTGGGGGTGATCAGAGAAGGCCGCTTTAAGAGGATGAAAATGTGAGCTGAGATCTAGAAGACGGGGGTGACTCAGGCCTGGGGAGATGTGGAGGAAGAGAGGCCCTAGGTAGGAGAGTGCCCACCTGGACGTGACACGGGAACAGAAAGACAGCTGAGCGGGAAGGGAGCAGAGCGGGGAGGGATGGGTCTTGGCAGCCGTGTGCTGGTAAGTGTTTAAACAGCTCTCCGGGGGAAAGGCCCTGGTTTGTAGCATTTGCCACTTTCCGTGGTGTAAACACTTCCACGTGGCCAATTTCAAGGTACCAATGGGCTGTCGTGGATCGCGGGGTGGAGTTAGGAGGGGACGTATGTAGCGGGCCTTTGCAAGCTATGAGCTTACTCCTGCACACTGTTGGATCTTAGGACTGTGCTTTTACAAAGGAACGCAGTGCCTGACGCACGGTAGGCCAGGATAGGGCCTTCTCTGATTTCGGGGTATTTTCCAAGTTTGGAGGAACTTCTTTATAGCTTCTTACCATCTCTACCCACAGGAAAATTCTGTGAGGTTTCAACTCTTCTACCAAAGGATAGGCAACCACAAGGAAACCTGCATCCTCTTTATATGTAAGGGCTGTTCTAGGGGCATGGCTTGTTCTATCTATTTGTCTTTGTTTTCTTTTGTTTTTTCTTCCAGGAAAGAGATATAAACTCCCTCTATGATGTCAGCAGAATGTACGTGGATCCGAGTGAAATCAACCCTTCCATGGTACGGTGCCCATCCTCCTGTTCCCGCTGTCCCCTAGTCACTAGGTAGACATGGATTCCGTTGTCCCCTGCCTTGTCCCATGGCAGTTATAACCAGGCAAGGGAATATTTTGGAAAACCTGGTTAAAAAAAAAGAGAAGAAATGATGATTGACAATACGAAGTCTAGTTTCAGGGAAAAGGTTAATGGAATTCCATCCGAATACGACTGCCTTGCTAAAATTCTGAGGTTTGATGAACCACCTTTGGGCCAAATGGCTTCTAATTAAAAGTCTTTCAAATGTTTTTTGCTCGCTGACTGAGCCGGCAGTGTTTATAAATTCCATTTGGTTCGCTGACCTCCTTGCCGTGCAAACGCTATCTCCTTTTCCCACCCCGATGCTGTGGTGTAATTTCATGCAGGTAGGGATGGATTTTACTCTTAGCCCGCGGCTCCTCCTCGCTCTGGTTTCATCTCAAATTTAGTTTGAGCTGGTGGAGGAAGAACGACGGTGCATTTTCCGTTTGGGGGACCATCTGGCGTACAATGAGCATACAACCCCCCGACAGGAAGGGCCCCTGGTTGTGGACTCTGTTGAAATCCGTTTCTTTTTCTTTTTTTAAATTTATAATCCTTGGCCAATGCAGATCCTTTCAAAGTGAAGTCTTGAAAAATCGTGGGCAAACTGAGCTGTGTGCAAACTGTATGAAGGGATCTCAGCCAGCAGCAAAGACTTTTGCTAGAAGTGAAGAACATTTTGGTGATGACAAGGGTCACCCCTTTTCCCTGTGTGTAGGTTTTGCAGATTTAACTGGGGCCTCTTAAGTAACTTCAGGCAGACTGGATCTTTTGCTGCTTGCTGGGATGGTAGACTTGGAGTTTATTTTGATGGGCTTGGGTTTTTTTCCTTTGCCCCTTGAAATATAATTTCACAAAACGCAGGCGGCAAGCTCAGATGTCCATGAAGGTTAGGCAGACAACGTGAGCGAGCAGAGCTGGCCCAGGCATGAGAAACATTCCACTGTATCTGACAAAGGGGTGCAGGTTTGGGGACAAATGGCAGCTGGCATTTGGCTTCCTGGCAGCCAGATGGCCGGGGTGACGGAGACTTTGGAAAGCTGAGGAACACAGACCCCATCTCCAGGGCAGCCACTCCGCATAGCACCGATTGTCACCTCTCGAGAGGACAGGCCAGGTCTTCCGATTTCTCAAGCCAGGCCAGTAATCCAGACGTTTTGTGTGAAATCTCCCAAGTTTTAAATTGTGGCAGCTGAACCAAGTTTTAGAGAAAACCTTCCTACACTGAGTGAGCTGAGTAAAAACACGATCGTACGCCGAGTTTGACCTCAAGCCGCCAGTCTGTGATGAGTGTCTCAATGTGAAATTATTACTGTTATGACTGAAAAATGATGTAGCAGTTAAACACATTGAAGAAAGGAGAGAGAATCAGCCCTCGTCTCACCACGTGCGAGCAGCAGCTGCCTGCATTTTCGGGTCTTCGTCCCTTCTGGTCTCTGCCCACCTGGACATATTTTCCCGTCACCGCCACCTGTCCCTGCCATCTTTATTGTACGTTATTTACTTGCTGCTTGGTCACACGTTGGTTTCCCCATTGCTGATCTTCACAGTGACTGTTGTCGAACCTGATAGGCCAAGCGATTTAGATGAAATACATAGATTAGAATTTTAATTTAAAAAAAAAGTGCTGGGCGATTCTGCCATCTTAGCCATTCCCCATCAGTGGCCATGTGGGGTGTTTCCAGCCTTTGCCTCTCAAGTTAATGCTACAGTGAACTTCTCCATGCATAGGACTCGGGGTCTCTTTTGCATATTTCCTTCGGGTAAGTCCTTGGGGCTGGGATGACCAGATGGATAATCGTAGGTAACACAAGCCAGGCGTTGTTCCAAGCCCTTGGCAGCGGTTTGCTCATTAATCCTTAGAGCAGCCCCGTAAGGCAGGTACTGCTCTTGTGCCCATTTTACAGATGACAAAACTGAGGCATGTAGAGGTTGACTAATTGCCGAGGTCACGCAGCTAGGAAGGTGTGGAGCTGGAAACGGACCCAGGCAGTCTGGCTGGGAGGTGTGTGCTTTTAACCAGTTGGCTCTGCCATACTCCTGCTTGGTCATCCAGTGGATGGCTCGTTTCTCCTTAGTTGATGAGGAGCTTGACGTCAGGACCTCTCCTGCCATCTGCCAGGCTGGAGGCTTCCTCCTCGTGGAAGTCGTTGTAAGGCACCCGCCACTGGTGTACCTTCCTGTGGCCTTGGAGCCTGGCTCTTGTCTTTCTGTCCAGCCTTGAAACAGGATACGCAGGCAGAGCCTTCTCCGTTTGAGGGGCGTTGGGGAGAGAAGGGCGGTGGCTCTGTCGGCCTCCAGTGGGAGATCCCCATGACAGAGCTTCTAGACCCCATGTTGCTTCCAGTGGAACATCAGGAACTAGGGGAACAACTCACATGAATTGATCCAGGTCTGGACTTAGCCACTTACCGGCTGGTTTATCCTGGGCAAGATACTAATACTTCATTTCTCTGTGCCTCAGTTTCCTCACCTGTAAAATGGGCATAATCATATGACTACCTACCTGTTAGGGTTGTTGTGAAGATTAAAGGAGAATACTATAAGGCTTAGAACAATGCTTTGACTATAATGAGCCCTTAAGAAACGCAGGCTGTCGTCAGTTTTATTATTATGTGCATTATCTCACTCAGTAGTCTCAGCAGCCCTAAGTACATACATACATTTAATTCCCATTGCACAGATGGGGACATGAGGATCAGAGAGCCTCAAACTTACAAAACCACTAAGGGGCAGAGCAGTGATTTGAACCTACCTGTCTGACTCCATAGCGCGTGCTCTGAGATAGTTCCACTGGATTCCTTGTGAAATCCCTGCTCCCGTTTCCTGTGGGTGGGAGGAGAGGGAAGCCGCCGATATAAACAGGTTTGACAATTTCAGAGGTTTTCCCATTAATATTTGCTTGCTGTGTGGGTGTTCGTTTTGTCACGGATTTACGCTTGCGAGCAGAAGGCATTAAAGAAAATTCATTGAAGAAAAATTGTATCCCAAGTAAGTTTTATCTTACTTATTTCTGCCAACAGAGACCCCCCTGTGATGCATTTCGCAGAGGAGTGCCTCAGTTACTCGCACAAAGTGTTGGTGTCCTGTGGGAGTCTAGTTGGGGGACCACTGGCTTACATGAAAATAGTGGTGAGGGCCCCAGGATGGCCAGGCAATGGTGTTGCCCTTGAACTTCTTGGAGGGTTGTTGATCACAGGCACCATGGTGGTGGTCATGGCTTAACCTATAAGTCATAGTCTTTCTTCGCGGAGGAAATTGAGCAATATTAGGTCACTCCTATGCGACTTTTGGGGACTTCGGTTCCTTTGCAATGCCAGCCCCCTGCCAGCAGATGGTGCTATAACCATGGACTGAAGCCCGCTGCTCCCTCATGGGAAGAACCAAATGGTGCCAAGGAATGCAGATGCCTCCTCCTCCTCCTGTCACCCGGCCTGACCTTTTCCTTCTTGTTTTCCCCTGAAAGCCTCAGAGAACCGTGAAAGCTCTGTATGACTACAAAGCCAAGCAAAGCGATGAGCTGAGCTTCTGCCGTGGCGCCCTCATCCACAATGTCTCCAAGGAGCCCGGGGGCTGGTAAGGCTGAGTGGGGGCTGGGCTGTGTGGCAGGTGGACTTGACCTCTCCCCTCTTGGTGGTGAGACTCAGGTGCTGGCTGAACTCTGACTCCCTTTGTCTGTCACTCTGGGCTGGCTCTGACCTATTGTGCTAAGTCCTTGGGTAGGTGGCTGGGTGCGTGCACCATCTGGGAAAGCGGATAAACTACAATGTTAACAGTTATTATATATCTTTTATATCATCATATATTGTATACTGTTATATAATAACAACAGCAGCTACCATTTATTGAGGTCTTACTCTGTGCTAAGCACTCTGCTAATAGTCTCCATGCATTGTCTAACTAAATCTTCCCTATAGCCCTGTGGTTATGAATGTGATTTTCCCCACTTTACAGATGTGGTAAATGAGGCTTTCTAAGGTCACATAGCTACTAAATAGCGCAGGCTCTGCCCATTTCACAAGCTTGTGCATTATTTTAAATTCAAATTCATATGCTATTGCTTAGTCCTGTGGTCTATGCAATGCCCCCATTCTGAATTGAAGAGAGTGCATTTTTAGGCAGTTACTTGAGTGTGCTGGGCTTTAGATACCTCTTCCTTTTTTTCACCTTAGAAGAAAAATTCACTGCTCATTGATAGGTTCCTGGCAAGTGGTTTTGTGGGGTGACTTCTACCTGAGAGCAATAAGAACTTGCTCATAACCGTGCACACTGGCAGAGATTCAAGCACTTCACAAGACTGGCATTTCTTCCTCCCACAAAATAGCTGGACCTGGCTTAAAAATTTTATCTGAATAGTAGTGTGTAGGGTGTATTGAATGCTTGTATGTGTCAAGTACTGTTTTAAGCACTTCACTGGAAATAACTCATTTGATCTACAGGATGAACATATAAGGTTGGTTCTGTTGTTGCCTGCATTTTACAGATGAGGAAACTGAAGCACAGAGACATGCAATAACTCATCCAGGGTCACACAGCGGGCTGAGATTTGAACCCTTCTGACTCCAGAGCCCCTATTCTTAACCTCACTTATCTTCTAGGTCCCTCCCTGTTCTCCTGCAAGGGGCCCTAATTCAGGGATTTCCAAACTTTTTCTTTAAAAATGAGAACTTCATCTGAAATCAATTCTTACCTGGATCCCTAGAATCAAAAATTGGTAACAGCACAAGATCTGAGACCTAAGATACAGTGAAAGGGGAAAAAAAAGAAGAAGAAAAAAAAAGGGCAACAGCAGAGTTATCTGTTGAAGATGGAGCAGGGCTTGGAGCTGCCTAGTTTGGTCCCCCTGCGGACATCTGCTGTCCCCACTGCAGCCCTGGGGTTCCTCCTTGGAGCCTCCCGGGCCCAGTTTGCCAACCAGTGTCGTCCATCTGCTTCTCCCCAATTCAGCGGTTTGGCTTTGCCAAGGTCCCTCCCTTCTAAGTGGCACAGGCGGAGTTCAGGCCTCTCCCAGGCCCCCTGGCACTTCCTCATTGTGCCCCTGCACCTGCTCTGCTGAGTTCTGGTCCTCACTGGGTGGTGGGCGGAGCCTAGACAATTACTCCAATTCACAATTTTGCATTATGTGTGAGACAGCCTCATGCCTCTGATGCGGAGTGATCCAAATGTCTAAGGCTCGTGTCCTGAGATGAATTAAGAAGCTGGCAGAAGTTCCTCTGGCGAGGGACAGGGGTGGGGGGTGGGGGAACTGCCCGTTTCTCATTCTCTTTCTGATGACAGTACTCCCGCCGAGGGGGCTGCCTGTGGTCGGACCACTTTTTTTTGCATCCTCCCAAACTGGCTTCCCTATAGCTGGGGGGAGTGAATAATTTTTGTCCAAACCAAGATGTTTTTGAGAATGAAGGGAATGCTATTATTAATAATTACACCCGGGCAAGAGGTATAAAGTGCCCGGTCCTGGGCAGATGGTACATAAGGTTGCCCTAAATACGGCCAGCGTTGCCCGAGGTGGGTGTGGCGCAATGACGGCAAGGAGGGCGTGACGGGGTTTCCAACCAGCCATCCTGTGTTGGATGGAACCGTCAGTCCTGCTCATTCAGCCAAAACATTTAGGCGCTTCCCACCAGTGCGGAGCACAGATTTAATTAAGATCCAAAAAGGTCTGGTACAGTGGGGAAGACAGGTGTGTAATTATAAATTAAACGTAAGGTGTGAGTGCTCAGATGGCTGTGGGGACAGGATGCTGGGGGAGCACGGGAGAGTGCTCAGCCTAGTGGCAGTCAGGGAAGACACCTGGGAGAGGAAGTGCCCGAGCCGAGTCCTATGTGGTTAGTAGGAGGAAGGTGGGGACAAAGGGCACGGACCAAAGTCATGGGAGCTGGGCAGCATGGCAGGGACATGATGGGGACGGCGGGTTGTCTGCAATGAATGTCAAGTTTGGGTCATGGAGAGTTGGGAGCAGGAGGTCCAAGAGTCCTGGGGTCGGCCGTACTGGGCTCTGGTTGCCAGGCTAAAGGGTCTGGGCTGGATTCTAAAGGCCCCAGGGAGCTGTCGAACAGCGTGGTCAGGGGTGCATTTGGGGAGCCCCTGGCTGCAGAAAGTGGCCCACAAGATGTCCAGGCTGGAAGGAGGTGGCCTGAATGCCAGGATCGACTTGGGGTGGGGAGGAAGAAACTTGGAGGTACTCGCAGTCTCAGGGGCACATTCCTGGATCAATGATGTCCCTTGTTGTTAGTGCTGTTATGAAGTACAGGAGCAGTATTTTAGCTGAATAATGACACGAACTAGTGCTGTTAGGCACTTACTGCGTACTAGGTAGGCACTGATCCACGCTGTGGGCGTATGCTAGTTCAGGTAGTTCCCACAGACTCATTGGAGCAGAGCACTGGTGTCATCTCCATCCCCACGGACAGTGTGGGACACGGAATGTCCACATAGCTGGTGGTGGGGCTGGAATTTGATTCCAGGCTGTCTGGCTCCAGAACCTTCTTCATACCAACTTCATTTTTTTTTTTTTGAGACAGTATCTTGCTCTGTTGCCCAGGCTAGAGTGCCGTAGCATCAGCCTAGCTCACAGCAACCTCAACCTCCTGGGCTTAAGTGATCCTCCTGCCTCAGCCTCCCAAGTAGCTGGGCCTACAGGCATGTGCCACCATGCCTGGCTAATTTTTATATATATATATATTTTTAGCTGTCCAAATCATTTCTATTTTTAGTAGAGCCAGGGTCTCACTCTTGCTCAGGCTGGTCTCAAACTCCTGACCTCGAGCGAGCGATCCTCCCGCCTCAGCCTCCCAGAGTGCTAGGATTACAGGTGTGAGCCACCGCGCCCGGCCCAACTTCATCTCTTAATTCACCACCTGAAATGGGGTTGACCTTTTGTCTTATATGGCCTCTTTCTTCACCTTGAAGCATTGAAACTTTTGACTTTTGGCGTCTTTGACCAAGCATTAGGATCATGTTAAGAGGAAGAAAGTGAGCCTCCAATGACTCATTGCTGATTAAAAAAGAAAAAAAAAGCAGAGGCTCCCTTTGCGATGCTTTATTGTCATGACAGTGACCCTTGGCCCCTTGCTGCCTCTCCCCCGTGGGGCTGGGCCTCTCCTGAGCATGGTGGGTTCTTAGTGCTGCCGGGTGAGCGGCCTTGATGCCTTCTCTTTTCCTCCAGGTGGAAGGGAGATTACGGGACCAGGATCCAGCAGTACTTCCCGTCCAATTACGTTGAGGACATTTCCACCGCTGACGTGGAGGAGATGGAAAAGCAGGTGTGTGTCCACCATCCGTCACCTCACCGTAGGGAGCGATCTGCCCATCCTGCTTCTCACGGCGTCCCCTGAGCCGCCCCAGTGGGCAAATTTTTACCTGTGCTGCTCACGGTCTCCGTGGAGCTCCAGGACAGGGAAGACGGAGTGATACGGAGATTGCGACTGTCCCCGAGCTGCTGTGGGTGAAAGTCGCTGTGACGAGCCAGTCATGTTTTAATCAGGTTGTGCTGGGCTGGAAGGCTTTGAGTATGCAGGAGAATTCCCACTGGAGTGGAAGTGGCCAAATGGGGAATTTGTCCTTCGCTTAAAGCAGCTTGCAAATGAAACACATTTATTTTGGACAGCCAGACGTTCCGAACGTGCTTGGGGTGAGCAAGCAAGTGGCCTGAGTGGGAGGTGAGATGAGGCCTTCGTGGTGACTTTGCAAACCTGGTTTTTGTTCCCCAGCTGCCTCTTGCCCGTAAGGGTCAGGGAGCAGCCACTCGCAGTGTGACAGCACCACACCGAGGATAACATCTTTGTAATGAGGACTTTAAGGTCCCGTGAGAGCCCAAGGCATTTATTTTCTAAGGGAGTTAGGGTAATCTGGGAAGGCTTCCTGGAGGAAGGGGGCATTTGAGCCTTAAAAGTCAAGTTAAAATCCAACACCAAGAGCAGAATGGAATTGCAGGTGGGAGGTACAGTCAGCAAAGGTGTGGTGGTGAGATTGTGGTTGTGTTCCATGTGCTCAGGCTGAGGCAGAGACATGACCCCCTCGTGGTGTGTATGGTATTGCTCTTGCCTGCACAGTCAGCGTGAGCCTGGCAGGGAAGGCGTGGGGCTGGTGCAGGCAGTAGGTGGACACACGGTTCTGCCAGCTCTCCTGACACTGAGATAGTCTCTGTCTCAGCTGGGCCCCGAGATGGTTCAAGTGTGGCAGGGGACGTGGAGGTGGGAAGGCTCACTGGGGCTCGGAAGGCCTTAAAAACCAGATCGCAGAGCCATGGATGTTGCTTCCACAGGGCATGGGGAGCCACAGAAGGTTCTTGAGCTGGGCTTTATCATTATGTCAGATAAAGGGTCTAGGATGTATTGCGAAACCAGATCCGAGGAATCATCTTGAAACCTGCTCTAGAATTCACAAGGCGTGTTTTTACGGATCGGAAAATGAGACGCTGAACCTCCTGGCTCCTGCTCACCGCCAGGTCCCTATCAGCCCCATGCTTCATTATTTAGCGCTCTCCCCGCGGACGTATCCTGTAATGGAAACGCATTTTAAACAGTTCCACAGGCAGCGTCTCTGCTAAACGGCGCGCTTTGGAAACTGGTTGTGTTTTTATTATGCCCGTTACAACTATCGTGAGTTATGTCTTGTTTCTTCACAGATTATTGAAGACAATCCCTTAGGGTCTCTTTGCAGAGGAATATTGGACCTCAATACCTATAACGTCGGTACGTGCACGCATCATCTTGGCCTGATTCCTACGCAAAGTCCCTGCTGCCTGACCTCGGACCCGCCCGGAGCAGGGAGGTGGCTGACACGGGTCCTGTCTAGCCTTTGGCTTTGATGCTGGCCCCAATTATTCGGTCCGACGGGTCAGCGAGTGCGATGTTATGTCTGTGTTAGTCTCTGCTAAACTGTAGGTGCTAACGCAGAGTCTGGTGCACAATATGCGCTGGTTACCTGTTACCAACATCGCTGTGAGTCTTTCAGCAACCTGCCTGCGTTTCCCATGCGTTTTGAGGAAGAGCTGAGCTGTCGGCCCAGCTGAGGTGGAGTGTGCAGTTGGGAGTCCTGGTCCTAAGCCCAGCTCTGCTGCTCAGTGGCTCTGAGACCACGGGCCTGTCACTTCCCCTCTCTGAACCTCAGCTTCCTGGCTGCTCAGCCGGGGATCAGGCAGCCTGGTCCGTCCCACACTGGAGTCTGCTGCAAGTGGGGACGTGCAGGCCCAGCCCCACGCACAGGCTGATCTGGGGGTGGCAGGGCTGTCATCTGCACCGGGCTTCCTAGGCCTCTAGCGCATAGTAGCTCCCACGAGAAAAGGTCGCCGCGGTGAGGAGGGAGGTTCCGGGCAGGAGGCCCTAGCAGCCTACTCCCCTGAGCAGCCCCTGCGTCTGCAGCAGGCCCCACTGTCCCCTGCAGCCCTGACTCACCAGCCTGGGCTCGCCACTCCGAGACTCTCCCTGGGGAGGCCTGTGCATGGTCCCCTAGGCCTCGGTTGACAGCAGTCCTGGGAGCTTCCTGCCAGTGCTCCGCTTTCTGCATTATAATGCTTCCCCCCCCCTTACAACTGTCCGGTATGATAGGTAGGAGAGGGATTCTTCGCTCCAGTTAACAGGTGAGAAAACCAAGCTCCTAAGGGACCATGGCACCCGCTGAGGTCCCGTGGTGAGTTAACAGATGGGCCGGGCCTGAGGGCATTCGGGACTCCCGCCTTCACTTCTGAGGTTTTTGTAGCATCTCCTTGCCCGAGTTTACAGAGCAGAGGCACATGGCTCGGGGGTTATGAGTAGGGAGCTCGGAGTCGGGTTTGAGCGTCACCATTGCCACTACTGTGTGACCTTCCACCTGTTACTTTCCCTCAACGAGCCTGCTGTCCCTCCTGCAAAATGGGCATAAGGGGAACGGTAGCCCCTTAAGGTTGTGATAAGGATTAAGTAGACACAATGCATGTCATCTACTTATAAGTCTTGCCTGGCATCTAAGAGCGTAGAAATCTTAGCTACTAATATTATTTGCCAGATAATTTTCCCCATCATAACCTCAATTTTCTTCTCTGTAAAATGCTCTATGTATAGAGAATCCATTCCATTCCTCTCTGCTAGATTCTGGTGACATCTGGCAGTGCTTGGTGTTCTCTGGCTCAGGGCTGCATGATTCCAGTCTCTCCCTCCATCCTCACATGCCTGTGTCCCCCGTGGTTGTCTAAGATCTCTCTCCCCTTCCTCTTGCAAGGATACCCATTGTTGGCTTTAGGGTTTATCCGAAAACGAGGACGATCGCATCTCAAGATACTTAATCTAAGTACATACGCCAAGACCCTGGTTCTAAATGAGTTCAGGTTCACAGGTTCTGGACAGTTGACATATCTTTTTGGAGAACATTACTCAGCCCACTGCATAGCTCAAGCAGTCACGCGTGGAGGGTCCAGATGCCGCCTGGTGTGTCCCAGTCGGCGCTGACCATGATCACAGCAGCAGCAGCTTGGTTTGGTTCATGAGAGGAACGGCCCAGGCAGCACGAAGTCTGGTCTTTCTGGCCTTCTAATAGGGTGATCCGGGCTTCCTCTTCTCTCCCAAAGTGAAAGCCCCACACGGGAAAAACCAGAAGCCATTCGTCTTCATCCTGGAGCCCAAGAAGCAGGGTGACCCTCCGGTGGAGTTTGCCACAGACAGGGTGGAAGAGCTCTTTGAGTGGTTTCAGAGCATCCGGGAGATCACCTGGAAGATCGACACCAAGGTAGGCACTCTGCGCGCCTGGGCGGGGCCCTGGCAGTCTCCGGCCTCCGGTGCTCCCCTCTAAAGCGTCCCCGGGCCCCTCTGCCCGCCGGCTGCAGCTGGAGAGTCTCTCCTCCGCAGTACTTGCATGGGCACCCACCAGCGGCCTCGTCTTCCCTTCCCCCGGGGGCCTCACCTCTTGGCCTGGGTCCAGTCACCAGAGGCCCCTGGACTCACTCTTCCAGCTCCTCCGGAGGGAAGTTGTCCTTTTTAGGAGACTTTGCAGAGTCCCCGGGATGTGAACTCTGGGGCCAGAGGCAGGAGGCGTTTTAGTATTTCAGTGACATCTTTTTCGGGACCTGGTGGCTGAGGGTGTGTGGGATGACACAGAGCTGTGACGCAGGGTGGGAGCAGGGGCTTTGGGTCAGGCCAGTCGCTTAAAGCTTCTGGTCTTCATGCTGGCTGTGTGGCCTGAGGTAAGCTACTCAGCCTCTCTGTGTTAATCCTGCCTCTCGGGGGATGTGTGCACTGACTTACTTAGATGACATCCATCGAGCACCTAGTGTGCAATGCGAAGCTAAGCACCCCCCGCACAGTGACTGTCGTTACCTTAATATCCTCTCAAGGCTCCCCGTTGGCTGACGGGGAGGCCTGAGAGGGTTGCCTGTTTGGGGGCAAAATGAGCAGCTCATCCTTGCTTGGATGGGGTTAGATTTGACGGTGGGTCCTCTGAAGGGAAACAGCATGTGGCCTGGGCCCTGGGGACAGATCCCTTCAGACAGAGCTGTGACAGGGAGGAGGCTTGCGTGTTCCGAGCACGAAGGGGCTAGAGTTAGGACAAGAATGCTGTGGTCACAGCCCACAAGCATTTGGAGAACTAGAATTTGATGAACTGTAACAGTGTGGGTTTAGGGGAGGGTTACGGGGAGAGGGCAGGTGACAGAGAAGAACCCTCCCCATGCCATGCCGTTGTAGCCCCATCTATTTTTGAGATCTGCAGCCAGCTAGACACCACACCTGGGAGGGGAGAGGGAGGAGGGGTGGAGGGTCTTCAGAAAAGGAAAACACTCAACTCTTTTAAAGATCTGAGGGTACATTGGAGCGAAGTGGGGTTGGAGGAGGAAACTGCCAGGTGAGCATGGGGTTTCTGGAGGCTGAAACTAAAGCTGGGTGACCCCACACAGGAGAACAACATGAAGTACTGGGAGAAGAACCAATCCATCGCCATCGAGCTCTCTGACCTGGTCGTCTACTGCAAACCAACCAGCAAAACCAAGGATAACTTAGGTAACATCTTCCCCACGACTCTGCCCCACGACTGCAGTGAAATCCTTCTGAGCCTGACATTGTCAGGGAGGGCAGGAGTTGAGCACGTTTTCCTGCTTGCCTGTAACTGCTGGAGGCAGATGCCTCTCACCTTGAGCTTGTCCTCGGGGTAAGGATGGCAGTGGAAGAGACCCAAACCCATTTAGAGGGTGGATGAGTTTAATACTGCTGCCGTAACACATGACCATAAACTTGGTGGCTGAAAATACCACTTTCTCTTGCATAGTCCTAGAGACTAGAAGTCTAGAATCAGCATCACTGGGCCAAAATCAAGGCGTAAGCTGGGATGCACTCCCTCCAGGGGGGAATTGTGTGCTTTGCTTCTTCCAGTCTCTGGTGGCTGCCAGCATTCCTTGGCTTGTGGCCACATCACACTGATCTCTGCCTCTGTGGTCACAGGGTCGCTTCCTCTTCTACCTCCCTATTATTTAAGATAAGGACCTTGTGATTGTGTTCAATCCACCAGGATAATCTCCCCATTTCAAGCTACTCAATAACATCTGTAAAATCCCTTTTGCCATGCAAAGTAACCTTTTCATAGGTTCCAGGGATTAGGACCTAGATATTTTGGGGGCCATTATTCAGCCTATCATGGGATCCATTAAGAAATGGATCTTCCACCCAGTTCTCCAAAGTAGCAAGTTCTTTGATGATGCCATTTATATTTTATGTCTCCTTTCTTTGGGTCTGTTGAACAACTCCTTATCTTTCATCTCAAGAATCTGTGATTCCAGTACCGGAGACCAGAGAAATAGTACTAAGCCCCGGCGTTCACTCGTATGGGGAGGCAGGTCCTCAGACACACCCCTACGTTCAGGGACAGATGCCAAAGCTCAGGAGGACTCAGCATGCTCATTGCTTGGCTGTCCCCCTACCTCCTCCCACGCTTGCTTCCTTACCCACACAGGCACCTCCTCCTGTCACATCCCTTCCTGCGGGCAGCGGCAGTTGATTTTCACTTCAACAAGACGTTTAATTCATTCATCTTGTGTCTGTAGCATCCTTGATGAAGAAGTCAGATCTGTTCTTTTTATCTTATACTCCTCAGATCTTCCATCTAAAACTATCCCCACCTTTCCCCTTCTATAACCAGACCTTTTTTGTGTTTTCTTGTTCAAGACTTTTGGTAGTTTTAAATAAAAAGTAATTTACAGTGATTGTAGAGTAAAAGGCTGTAGGAAAATTAGGCTCCCTTCGAATGTGTGAGGTTCCCCCCACCTTGTAATACCTGGGACCCCGGGAGGGTGAGAGTCCATAGTGGTACCAGTTATGGCCTTATCGTCACAATCCCTTGAAAGTCTTGTCAGAGAGAAACAGTCCTGGTTTACTCTTACAACCTGAGCATCCAGCCACTGCACTAAGCATTAAGAAATGGTGACTTTTTCTCTGTGTGTGCAGAAAATCCTGACTTCCGAGAAATCCGTTCCTTTGTGGAGACGAAGGCTGACAGCATCGTCAGACAGAAGCCCCTCGATCTCTTGAAGTACAATCAAAAGGGCCTGACCCGTGTCTACCCCAAGGGACAAAGAGTTGACTCTTCGAACTACGATCCCTTCCGCCTCTGGCTGTGTGGCTCCCAGATGGTGGCGCTCAATTTCCAGACTGCAGGTAGAGAAGGGCTGGAGGTAGTGGGTCAACACTGAGGTGGCTGGGACCACCCATCTGGTGTGGTATCCGGGGTGCCAGGGTTCAGCCTGAATGCTAGTGAGTGTGAGGCCCACCAACTGAACGGAGTGTTGAGGGCTCTTGGATCAGGTAGGCCCCATGATCGCAAGAGACAGAGTTTGAGCCAGTCCGGCTCCAGAGAAAAAGGAAGTACAGCAGCTCATGTAATTAAGAAGTCTAGGAGCCGGTTCTTAGGTGCAGCTGGGTGCACACATTCAGTGGGGTCTTCAGGGGTCTCTCCTCCCAGCATGCCCCTTCCAGAGACATTCATGTGCTGGGGAAAAAATAACATGCACAAATATTTGGGCACAACATGGTAGCATAAATCACAGTGCTTTGCACTTTCGTTATTTAAAGCCCCTTGGGGATCCATTCACCAGTAACTTCCTTTACATTCCTTTTATAGCCGCAAAGGATTCCACTGTATGGAACCATGGTTTATTTAACAAGTCCCCGTGGGGGCACAGTTAGCTTGTTTCCCATCGTTTGCTCTCATGGACAGCACCGCCCCCTGCAGCCTTACGTGAACCTTGTGTCGAGAAGCACATCTGTGGGACAGAATTCTCAGAAGGGCAGGGAAGGTCAGACAGCACGTGCATTTACATTGTGACCAACTTTGCCCTGAAGAAAGCCACTGAGCCCCGTTGTGCCTGACCTAAGATGCTGTGCCGAACCGCCATCCATGAAGAGCGTGGGAGGGAATGCAAAGTGGTAGAGTTCGAATACACTCTTTGGCATCATTTCTACTTAGTTTTACTGAATTTTTTAGCCTTTGCCCATCTGATAGGTGAAAATTGATATATTGTTATCAGAGCTTCTCTTATTGGTATTTCTTTCCTGTGAGTGACATTAATCAGCTTCTACTTGTTTAGGGAACATTTGCATTTTCTTTTCTGTGAACTGTTCATGCTTTATCTACTGCGGTAGGTATTTATAGCATATGTTTATCAGAGCTCTTAAAACGGTAAAAATTTTTACGTACATATTTGTCATTTGAATCGAAGTGATGTGGCTTAACACAATTTTTTTTTCTTGGTAGACATTTTTAGCTTTTAGTAGGTTTTAGTCTTTTATGATTCTAGATTTCGTGACATACTTGGAAAGGTGTTCCCCAGGCTGAGATTGTTTTTTTTAAACAGCTCATATTTTCTTAGAGTCAGATATCTCTTTGAACAACTGCCTTAAATTAATTTTGGAGGAAGGTATAACTCGTTTTCCACCTAGCGACTCCTGGTGCAGGAGGCCAGCGTCCTCGTGCCTGACTTACGGCAGGAGTTCATTTTCCTTCCCAGATAAGTACATGCAGATGAATCATGCGTTGTTTTCTCTCAACGGGCGGACGGGCTATGTCCTGCAGCCCGAGAGCATGAGGACAGAGACGTACCACCCGATGCCACCCGAGTCCCAGAGGAAAATCCTGATGACTCTGACTGTCAAGGTAAAGCCAGCTCTCCTTCTCGTCCGGGGGGCCGGGCCACCGCTGCCTTTGGAGGGGCTGGTGATGCTTGTCACCTTGTTTAAACTGTCACCACCCAGTGCTTTAGGATCTTGATTGCAGTACCCTCCAGGGTTACTGTGGAGATGAGGGAGGATTCTCTCTCTGGGGTCGCAGTGAGGTCAGCCTCTGGCCTGAGAGAAATAAAACATGGGAAATAGCCATTTGGTCTTAATGGAGGAAGTCTGTCCCCCCTCTGGGCAGTTTTAGGAGTCAAAGCTTTTTAAAATTCATCCAACTTTCAGAGAATATGGTGTTTCTTTATAAGAGTTTTTGGAAGGTAGAGAAATGAATTGCATGAAGGAAGAAAGAAATGAAGGATATGTAACCAAAAGTCTTTAAATAAAGAACTCTTACACAAAGCATGCCACACTCTCCTGTAGCCTTTCCTGGGTGCAGGGACACCCATGGACTAAGCTTTCTGCCATGGTAGGCACCCAAGGGTGAGCTCCACCTGCCGAGTCAGATGGCACAGGGCTGAGCCCCACACTCACCCTGAGGCGCTGTGGGAATCTGTCCACACAGGGGAAAACGGTGATGGTGTCCGATTCAGCAGGTTGCCATGACTTCTCCAGTAAATCAGTCCTCTCAACAGCCTTCTGGGGAAACGGAGGCTGGCTTTGAACTCATACAGTCTGACTCCAGAACCCAAACACAGCTCCGTGCTAGATAGCCTGTGTGGGACATGTTCAATGTTACCCAGGAGGTATCCAGGGAATTGCAATACCTAGGTGGGGGTGAGGGGAAACTTTTCTCTTGCCCTGGAAGGTTCAAGGTTCATGGAAAGCTCAACTCCCAATAAGGCAGATTAATAAGAGACAGAGGTTTATTTTCCATGATTCTCCCTGTATTCTCCAGGGAGAAACACAGAGTGATTACCCAGTTTCCCAGTGGGGCACAGAAGTGTATGTACTTTCGTTTTAGAGGGTCGGGGAAATGAGGAATATAGGTCATTCTGTTGAGGGCAATAAATGGGAGGATGAATAGATACTTGGGAGTATGGATGGATGTGGGGAAGCAGATTAGATTGAGTTGTAAATGAGTCTCTTTGGAAATTAAACTAACCTGAGAGACAGGAATTGCCTTGAACATGGGTTGGGAGGTCTGGCTGCATCTTGATCTTCTTTCCTGCAATACAGTGAGATGACAGGGAGGGGCGGAGAAGTCCACTGTCCTTTTTGGTGGGTCCGTCTGGTGTTATGCACATAGAGGGAAAGCCCCCTCCAAGGCCTGTTGAGTTCCAAGGGCCTTTACTTCAAAATACTCTTGTGCTAAGGAGTCGTGCTTTGGGGTGAAATTTCCTGAGGTCCTTCACTTACCTTTGGTGTCCTAGGTCCTCGGTGCCCGCCATCTCCCCAAACTTGGGCGAAGTATTGCTTGTCCCTTTGTCGAGGTGGAAATATGCGGAGCCGAGTATGACAACAACAAGTTTAAGACAACAGTCGTGAGTAAGTTGCCTTGGCCTTTTCTTCTTTGCGAGTTGCATCATGCTTGGGGCTTTTGTGATGCACTTTTGTTGTCCAGGAGTTCTAGTTCCTTTCTCTTGCCCACTGCAGTTCGGCTCTGGGAGGGGAAACAAAGGGCCACTTTAGTAAAGTGTTGGGTTCGTACCCAGTGCTGTTTCTCTGCCCCTGGGCAAGGCTGTCCCTCCCTGTGCCCTGACACCGGGTGGGTTCTCCAAAGCCCAACCTGATTTATCTACCGAGCTGAAGACTGAGCAGCAGAGACACAGGGGTGGGGGATGTAAGGGCTGACCTGACCTGGGGCATCAGCCTAACCTGGGCGACGTTATGCATAGAAGGCAGGAAGGACAAGAGGAAAGCTCGCTCCTCCAAGAAAGGCCAGGAAGGGAGCGTCAACTGCGGGCCTTTTAAGGCACAGGATCACTGCCTGTGGTGAGGGGTGGCCCTGCAAAAGACTTAGGCACCGATGGGTTACATTGGCATCATGGCCGGTGGCAGGTTGCCTTGCTCGGTGAGGCTGGGGGCTGCCTCTTCAGCAAGCCAGACTGCACTCTTTTATGTCTTCCAAACCCACCTTCCTGTTCTGCGAACACCCCCCCTCCCATTCCCCCCATCCCAGGGAGGTGAGATGCACAAAGCCGGGGTGGTCTCCTGCATCAGTTCACCAGGACGGCTCACTGGGGGTGAAGTGGGGGCAATAATCATCCAGATTTTCTTAGATCTTGTTACAGACGCATATTTATCGACATGGTTGCTAAGGGGATTTCAAAGCTGAAGGATGCAGCCCGTTTTGCCAGGAGGGGGCAGGATGAATGTACCCTCTAATGAGCTTTGATCTCCTTCCAGATGATAATGGCCTCAGCCCTGTCTGGGCTCCAACACAGGAGAAGGTGACATTTGAGATTTACGACCCAAACCTGGCATTTCTACGCTTTGTGGTTTACGAGGAAGATATGTTCAGTGACCCCAACTTTCTTGCTCATGCCACGTACCCCATTAAAGGAATCAAATCAGGTAAGAGGCATTTTAATTAAGATGTGCAATTTGGGCTGGTGTCATTCTTTGGTTGGTGCTGCTGGCTTTAAAAAGAATGAAAAAGCATTTTTTCCTGGTTTTGATTAAATCACTGTGAAACTGATTGGGTGGCTTGGAGAGCTGGTGCACGTACAGCCTGTCACTTAGCACACAGGTGGGAGGAGGGGGGTGAGATGGGATGCTGTGCTCTTCGGAGTCGGACTTGTGCATGCAAAATTGGATGGTTAGTCGATTGTCAACCTGGCACTGTAGTTTGATTGCGTTTTGAAATGTTACAAGCGGTGTGCCTCCCCGCAGCCAGGGCTAGGTCTGGCTTGAGCTCCCTGGCTGGCAGCAGGCCAGGGTGGGAAGGGAGAGGCCTTTGGCATCTGGGGGGAGATACAGTCTTGGATCCAACTCTAAGCTTTCAGAATTCGCCTTCCTCTTCTATAAAATTGGGAGGGTTAATTTACTTCTTTGAATTGTTATGATTTTCTTCCATGCTGAGCAAAACCCAAAACACCCCTTCGTGATGTGAGAAGGGGCATTTTGTATTTGCCTGGGACCAAGCCAAGCTGGGTCATGGGACCAGCTCTTAAGGCTCAGGACACTGAGTCAGACCCAGTGAAACCAAAGTGACTGAGCCCTCCCACACCACTGAGCTAGATTCCTCTCGGTGAGGGGAGTCGGGGCCCAAGAGCTTGGTGCTGCTTCTAGAGCCAGTCATTTCTTTAAAAATGTGACTGTCTTTAGGTTGTGTATAGTTTCTCTAATTTACTTTGTCACGTGGGCCCTTGCTGGATGTTGAATTTCCTTCTTCCCCATCCTTAGTATTTCTGATGCATGAGACATAAAAGAATAGATGCTTCTGGGTTCCTCAGGAGGTCACTGTTCCCTCGTTTTCTAAGGATCATTTTTCAAGAGAAAGAGATTATTGTCATCAGTCTTTTGGCCAGACACAGAGGCTCACGCCTGTAATCCCAGCACTTTGAGAGGCCAAGGTGGGAGGATCTCTTGAGGCCAGGAGTTTGAGACCAGACTGAGCTACAAAAAAATAAAATAGTAGCTGGGCATGATGGTGCACACCTGTAGTCCCAGCTACTCGGGAGGCTGGGGCAGGAAGATCCTATGAGCCCAGGAGTTTAAGGTTGAAGTGATGATGACCCAGCACTCCAGCCCAGGCAACAGAGTAAGAACCTATCTTTTTTAAAAAAAAAAAAGTCTTTTACTTGGAAAGCTTGGGTTCAATGAAAAACTGAACAGGATTTTTTTAAAATTTGGAACATCTCAGACATTTCTTCCATTGGCCTAACTTCTCAGCAGCAGGCACGTCGGGGGTTGCAATTAGAGAATCCAGCTTTCCTGGGTCCGCCATGGGGGGTTCCACTCCAGCCCAGGGTGGGGCCCAGGAATCTGCATGTGTAGCCAGTTCCTCAGATGGCCCTTGGATAGCACTTCAGAAATACTCATTTTTATAATTTAACAATAATGGGTATTTATTTGTAAGAGCCCTGATATTTGGCAACCCCTCTTGGTTAACTTGCCCACACCGTAAACTACTTTAAACCCAGCAATTAGGCTGTGATTCTTTAATTCGCTTCTTTCGGATTAGCCTAATAACTAAGGCTTCGGAGTGATATCCACTGCTGAGACAGGAAGTGTAGTTTTTGGTAAACTTTTAGGATTCTGGCCTCGATGCCATGTCCTTTTTATGGCAATTCTGCCTGCCGGTTCCTAACCTGCCTCCGCCAGACCCACCCTGCCCCTGCTACCCTGACGGATGAGGCTCGTAACCCTTAAGGCCTTGGGGAGAGGCCAGAGTGGATGACACCATCTTACCTTGCTGGCTGTCAGAGTGTGTCAATTCATCCAGAAGACGCACCGACTTGGCCTGCAAATTTAAAAAAACAAAACAGAACCTCAAGGAAGACCCTGGCACGGCTCCCCTCCCTCAGCTGTGAGACACTCTCGGCAGGGACCTTCTCTCGCTCCCAGCAGTGCCTGGCACATGCACATGCATGGGAGGAACGAAATAAAATGAACAATTCCTTTGTGCATCAGGCATCGACGGTCTCTGAACTCGGAGAAATAAACTCTGCCCATTGTCCTTTGGGATGCACTTAAGCTTTTAAGCCAGCTGGAGCTCAGGAAGGGAAGAAACAGCACTTAAAGTGTTAGGTACCTTAAATTCTTTCTTTTTTAATCCTCACCATAATCCTGCGAAAGGGGTTTTTATCGTTACTGCTTTTAAAATCTGAGCACTTTGAGGCCTTGAGAAGTGAATTAACTTGCTCAAGGTCACACACTTGTAGGACCCGCGCTGGGAGGCAAACCCAGGAATGTCTGACTTCAAACCCCAGGTGCCGACTCTGCAGGCTGCCCTCATGAGGCTTTCCCGATTCCTACGAGGTGCTAAAAGCCTGAATACTGTATTACTTTAAAAGGTGTTTCCGTTTCCCCTTCCCTGTGAAATGACCAAAAAGAAGGGAAAAAAATCCCATTTTTGGTAAAGTTGGGAAACACCATTCAGCCCTAACTCCAACACACAGGAAAGGCTGCCCAGTGCATAAAAATGAAACTTGGGCAGTGAGAGGAGGTGTAAGAAGCTGGAGACAGCAGGCCATGGGGTGCCGAGCTCCTTGTCTCCAAATTCAGAGTCACATGCTTAGCTCAGACAGTGTTGCCTCACCTGGAACCATGCAATTGGAGTACAGGGGCTACCTGACAGCCTCCCCAGACTACAGAGCACACAGCGTTCCGGTTCATTTGAACAGTCAATCAATACCTGGACTAACACCATCCACAGATCAGCTCATTAGAGCTACAGATCTCAGGCCCCATCCCAGAGCTCCCAAGTCAGAATCTGCATTTTAGGAAGTTTCACGGTGATTCACATCTATGCTAAAGTTGGGGTAGCACGAGGCTAGACTGCAAGAATTCCGCGGGTATCTATCCAGGCAAAAAAAAAAAAAAAAAAAAAAACAAACCAAGAACAATCACATTGCCTATAAGAGGGAAATAGGTCAGAAAACTTCACTATAGCAGTATTCAATGAGAGCAACGTCCCCAAAATCCTACAGGGAAAAGAGTGGGTATAAAACTCAGGTTTTGTACTAAAACTGTCACTCAACTATAAAAATCAAAGGATGGATGTTTTCAAACATGCACAGTTCAGCAATTACATGTCCCTTGAGCTCATTTTGAAGAAAACACAAGAGGACAAATTTAGCTCACCAAGAGATCCACATGGAAGTTCAGTAAGACGGTGAGTGCCCAGCCATTTAAAAATACAAATTAGTGCATTTTATTGTGTATAAATTTTATATCAGAAGAAGAACATGAATATGGAGCTCTAGGTAGTGAGACGCATGCTGGGGAAAGCGTACCGATGACTTCATCCTCCTCTGAATTATAGAGGTAAAGAAGATGGATTGATGGGTGGATAAATGTGATAAAATGAGTACAGCTGGCCCTCCATAGCTGTGGGTTCTGTATCTGTGGATTCAACCAACCTCGGATTGAAAATATTTTTTTTTAAATTGCATCTGTACTGAACATGTACAAACTTTCTTCTTATACTGTAAACAACACAGTATAACAACTATTTACATAGCATTTATGTTGTATTAGGTATTAAAGTAATGTCGAGATGATTGAAAGTATACAGGAGCATGTGTGTAGGTTATATGCAAATACTGTGGCATCTTCGGTGAGGGACTTGAGCATCGTGGAGTTTGGTATGCTCAGGACGTCCTGGAACCAGTCCCCCACCGACCCTGAGGGACGACTGTATAGTAAATGGTTAACAGTAGAATCGAGGAGGCAGGTGTACAAATGTTCCTTGTAATATTCTTTTAGCTTTGCTTTATGTTTAAAAATTTGTATTAAAAAGTCAGAAAAATATAACTAAGCTGCCGTCTGGGGGAGAATTATGGTTACAAGATAGAATGCAAACATACACTGTAGTCTAAATTAGGAGAAGAAAAGGAGAAAAGGCGCAGGGCTGTGTAAGCTGCTACCGTCCTCATCCTGAGCAGTGGAGAGAGAGAGAGTCAATAGCTATTGTTTAAAGGTGATAAATCACCTGACGGTGTAAAATGTTCTCCCAGAGAAGCAAGCCAAAACCCGACAGGTGGAGGCACAGAGAAAGAGTGGGAGTGCCCTAACGTGGGCATTGCCGGTCTCGGGGAATCAGCAGATACAAGCTAAATGCTTTCAAGACAAACTAGGGCCACAGCAAGGATCTCTAAGATATGATGTTAAATGGGAACGGTAAGGCTGCAGTTCCCAACCCGTGGGCAGTGGCGGACTGGTCCGGGTCTGTGGCCACAAAGCTGCGTGGGCCACAAAGCTCATCTGTATTCACAGCCGCTCCCCGTCACTCGCATCACCGCATAAGCTCCGCCTCCTGTCGGATCAGTGGTGGGATCACATTCTCCCAGGAGCCCGACCCCTACTGCAAACTGCACTTGTGCAAGGGATCCAGATTGTGCTCCTTATGAGAACCTAACGCCTGATGAGCTGAGGTGGTGATGGTAGTGCTGGGGAGCAGCTGCAAATACAGATTATCATTAGCAGAGAGGTTTGACTGCACAATAAATGTAATGTGCTTAAACCGTCCCGAAACCATCAATTGTCTCCCATGGTGCCAAACAGGTTGAGGACCGCTGTGGTAAGGTACTCACTTGTGATTGAAAAGAAACTCAAATAGATGCATAGCTGACCTTGGGGAAAGATACTGTTAACAGTGGTGCCCTTAGAGATAGGGAGTAGGATTGGGAGAGTTCTGGTTTTTACTCTGTACTCTTTTATACTAAATCCAAGCAAACTTGTGAGATATATTCCCTTCCACACGACTTGATGGAAGAAGGGAAGATTCAGCTCCAACTCACCCCCCTTCAACCCCAAAGAAAACATTTAAATGACTGTCAGGCGCAGGTCCTGATTGTAAATAGGGAATGGCTCTCAGAAGAGGGTGATTGATAGCGCTGTGAACTGCCGAGGGACAGGAAGATTTCCTCCCATTGGAAATCTTTAAAGAGAAAACACACTCCCTGGTGCTGTGCTTTGTAAAGAACTAAGTGGAGGAAATGGACATGAGGATTCACGACTCTGTTGAGTCTTTCAGCCCCAGGAGTATTTAAGGAATTGAACCACAGCTGCAATCACTCTAAATTGAATGTGGAATGTTCTGTGGGTTTTAATTTCTTCTGAGTGAATCATTTTTATTTCTAGATGGTAGATATTTTTAACCTTGCTTCCCCCTGTACAGACTTGTCAGTCAAGGCTGCTAGCCACTCTCCCCAGACATCAGGATGGGACCTCTGACTTCCAGAACGTCAGCCCCCAGCCTGGGGCGCACGGACTTCTCTACTCCTTGAACTGGGCCTATGATCCCTGGGTACCCCAAGAAATCTAAGATCTGACATAAGTTACATGCCCTTGTGTTTTCTCCCCCCGCTTCTGCTGCAGGATTTAGGTCTGTCCCTCTGAAGAATGGGTACAGTGAGGACATCGAGCTCGCTTCCCTCCTGGTTTTCTGCGAGATGCGGCCAGTCCTGGTGAGTGGGAAACGCCAGTCAGGGCTCCCTCAGCTGTGCCTGCTGGTGGGGTGCCATACTCGCCCGAGCATGAGACTCGTCAAAGAATTCCTTTTTGCTAATTCTCTAGCAGTTCTGAGTTTTTCTTCCTTTCTTGGAGAATGCTGTAGGATTCTGTGAGTAGGCGGCATAGTCAGAAAGGGCAAAGGTCTTGGAAGTTTCTCATGGTTTCATTTAGGCCAGTCAATGCTCTTCCAGATAAACTCATCCTTTCTGGCTGCCTTTTCCTGCCTGTTGGTCTTTGGTAATCCCTTCCCACGGTCTGAGAGCCTTGGCCTGTCCTGGGGACCCCAGCTTCCCATAGTGAGGTGGTACTTTCGTGACTACTCCCGGAGCAGCCTCCCTTCTTGGTCCTCTTGGTTTGCCATGGCCTTGAAGACACTTCGTCTCTCCCCTTCTCTTTGGTTGACCTAAAAAAAACTGATCCTGGATGCCAGTGGGTTGATGTGGGCTTGGTCAGTGCCCCAGGATACCATCCTGTGGTCTCATCCTAGTTGTTTTCTGGGTAGAGAAATCACAATCTGTGATGTTCTTTCGACTGTGAGAACTAAACCGTGGAATTTGGAAATTGCTCATTTGGCAACTTCCAGAATATAGCTGAAGACCCTGAAATGGGAGAGGGAAATGGCAGGGGTGGGGACATCTCTTAACAGTCATAGCAAGTCCATGAACTGAACATTAGGCTTTTCTGCATAGTTGTTTCCCTACGTTCAACTGGTAGTTTTCCACTCCAGAGCGTTTTAGAGGTATCACAATGACAAAGGATGAAAAATAAGGAAAGAAAGCCAGAAAGCAGTAAAAACAGGGAGGAGAGACTTGAAAGGCACAGTAATTGGGAGCCAAAGAACCTGAGACAGCCAAGGGCATCACTTTTTGTTAGTGTGAAATAAGCTCAGGATGGCACCGTGCTGTCTTGAAAACATAAGAGGATCGATAATGGAAAGTTTTCTGTTTTGAAACAAATTTTACATGTTAGACTATAAAAATAAATGTAACATTTATATGAAAATTGTAGTTTTCATTTGAATCTTAAATTATGGGTCAAAAAAAATCACCTTCCATGATTCTTATGGTGACAGAAATGCTTGACTATGAGAGTTTATATAAATTCCTCCCCTTTTATAATGAGTTATGCATTTGTCAGTTTATCGTTAGAAAGCCCATTATTGAAAGACTTAAGCCAGGCTGGGCGCGGTTGGCTCACGCCTGTAATCCTAGCACTCTGGGAGGGCGAGGCGGGCAGATTGTTTGAGCTCAGGAGTTTGAGACCAGCCTGAGCAAGAGCGAGACCCCGTCTCTACTAAAAATAGAAAGAAATTATATGGACAGCTAAAAATATATACAGAAAAATTAGCCAGGCATGGTGGCGTATGCCTGTAGTCCCAGCTACTCGGGAGGCTGAGGCAGGAGGATTGCTTGAGCTCAGGAGTTTGAAGTTGCTGTGAGCTGGGCTGACGCCACGGCCCTCTAGCCCAGGCAACAGAGTAAGACTCTGTCTCAAAAAAAAAAAACAAAAAAAAAAAACCAGACTTAAGCCAGAATAATTTTGTATAAATAGTTAAAGGAAAACCAAATAACCCACAAAACCACAGCCCAGATTGTGAGGGCAGTGTGAGTGTAGTTTTCTAATTAGAGGGGAAGATCAGTATTTGGTCTGTTTGCTTTCTTCATTGCCTTAGCGTTTGCTTTCTTTGTGCAAGTGTAATAGTACAAAGTCATATACATGTATAATTTTTTCTTAACTTTGGCACTTTTTACATTTGGAGCTGGAGCACCGTTTGTTGCGGGGGAACGTCCAGGGTGTTGTAGGATGTTTAGCAGAAGCCCTGCCCTGTTCTCACTAGCTGCCAGGTGCACCCCCGACAACTCAAACTGTCTCCAGACATTGTCCCCTGGGTGGCAAACTCATCCTATTACCTAATCTTCACTAGCATTTAAATCACTGTTAGGCTCTTCCATCAAGTCGGCCAACCATACATTAATCATTCCCCCAGGCTGAGCATTTAGAGGGAATCCACCTACAAATAAGGCTATCATGTACATCTTCAGGTGGGTACCCTGTTCCGCCTTTAAGTCAGAATTAATTATATGGAATTAGTAGGATCAATGTAGCAGGATGGTAAAATTGTAAAACGTGGGCCTTCGGCAAAAGCCTTACACAAGTAAACATGAAGATCCTTTGTTAAGCTTACCTCTCCCCAGCCCACCGAAGGATCTGGGATGCATCTGTTTGTTGTCTGGGAAAGGAAACCAGTGCTTCCTCTCTGGGTGCATAAAGCCCATCTGCAGACATTTCACAGAAAAATCAAGTGGTAAAAATGGTTTCAGATGGCAGTAGCGTAGCATTCGTCTAGGTACAACTCTAGGTACTGCTCTGCAGAGTTGTCATAAACAACCGGAAACATTATAAATAATTTCAGTGATTAGGTATCACTAGCAGCAGAGAAAATTAGTATATTTAAAAGAAAATTATGTTTATGCACATTTGACTTCCCGGATGAGGAACACTTAATGTGTTGGCTGCTGTCGGGGGTGCCGCTGCAGAGTGTGGGGGGCTCCAAATGGAAAGTCGACTTTCCCGAGTCTGCTGTCTGCAAGTTTTCGGGGAAGAGTTCTCTGAGCATGTGCACATTTCATTTCAGCTACCGGCTCTTGAGATTTCGTTTAATTCCACATCTGTCACCTGGTTCTGTGCCACTTGGCATTTCCGTCCACACTGTGATGGGGGGAGGGTTCTCCTTTAGGAAGGGACTTTCTCTTTGATGCTCAGGATCAGCCCTTGTTTTATTTATCACCATATCCTCTGGAAGCCAGGGAGAGACTCTGGTAAACAGCCTCAAGAAAGACTTGTCTGCGCAAATGATTGATCCAATGAGGGCTAAAATGCAGTTTACTCATAAAACATTTGCAGACAGAGTGTAAAGCCCCGGAAAAGTGTCAATAAGCACTTTAAACACCTTCTGAAGAAGCCATTTACATGTCACAATTACTTTATCAATTCTCAATCATTTACTTTGTTAGCTGTATATATAGTTTATAAACAGTATTTTTAGTACCATTTTATTACCTATTATATTTAATTTGAGAAGTAGGGGGAGAAGAAGAGGAGGAGTTAGAAAAATATCCCCCTGTCACACAGCCTGTGCATTACCACTGTTAGCACTGCGGTAGATTTTTTTTTGCCTTATAATTTTTTGCATGTGACGGTTCTGTAGTTGGATTCAGTTGTATGCCTTTAAGCATTTTTTTCATGTTATTTGGTTTTGAAAGCCACTGATGTCTATTTCATCAGGTGTAGGTCTCTAATTTACTTAGTCATTCTTCCTACTCATGGACAGTTGGTGGCAGTTTTTTATTTTATAAATAAAAGGTCTTCGTGTATTATTTTTTTGATTAAAAATTATTTCCCAAGGCTAGATACCTAGCGGTAGAATAATAGAGCTAAGAAAGAAAGGATGATATTTTTTGATACATGTTGAATTGTTCTCTGAAAGTAAATAGTTTCTTTTAAGATGATGTATTATATCCACTCTTGCCTTAATCCC
This sequence comes from Lemur catta, assembly GCF_020740605.2. Taxonomy (NCBI): domain Eukaryota; kingdom Metazoa; phylum Chordata; class Mammalia; order Primates; family Lemuridae; genus Lemur; species Lemur catta. Next base: position 12,940,840 of record NC_059147.1, on the reverse strand, counting down.
CTCAAATGATTTACACTGGCCAGATTCAGAAGCCTGGGACAGGGAAAGTATCCATCACCATCAACGAGCAAGCTGGCAGTTGCTGGAGGGCGCATTTGAGAGAACTGGCTGCTATAGGATCTGTTGAGTACTGATCCTGAGTGGACTGTGGTTTTCTTTGTGCTGGGTGGGAGCTAAGGAGCAAGGGGTAGAGAGGCTTAGTGAAAAAAGCCAGGATGTTGTGGTTCTGGCCGGAGGCTCAGCCAGTGCAGGTGTGTGAATCCCTTTGGAGAAGAGCTATAGCACACACTCTAGAACCCTGGATTAGGTAATACCTAGATTAGGTAATAGGATGAGTTTGCCACCCAGGGGACAATGTCTGGAGACAGTTTGAGTTGTCGGGGGTGCACCTGGCAGCTAGTGAGAACAGGGCAGGGCTTCTGCTAAACATCCTACAACACCCTGGACATTCCCCCGCAACAAACGGTGCTCCAGCTCCAAATGTAAAAAGTGCCAAAGTTAAGAAAAAATTATACATGTATATGACTTTGTACTATTACACTTGCACAAAGAATGCAAACGCTAAGGTCTGGGACTCGGAGCTGCACTCTGGAACCGAGCTGGTCCTGGTTGTTGAGGTTGGGGAAGATTTTCTTCCACTAGGGGGAGCCCTAGAGGCACACAGAAGGGCTCTCCTTGTGCTTCATCCACTCACATTTGTCAGGTTGCCCAATGCCAGCCCCAAAGAGCAGAAACTGCTGTGCCTGCCCACCAAGACCCAATAATCTGACATGAGCATGCAATGAAAACAAAACTGGCACACAGCACCAAGACAGACCCAGGTGAACACCTGCGACAGGTGGCTGGCAGTTGAAGTTGAGCCACTGGAAGCATCAGATGAAAGTCATAGGAGCTTTCAAAGATATCTAAGCAGGGCACTGGAAAAACCTTTCTGGAATTTGAAACAAAGACCTGATTTGTTCAGTTTTACAATTCAGAATACAAAGAGATCCACATGAGTGACCCAAAAGGTAATGTGGTAAACCAGAGCAAATAATGCCACGCGATGGACGTCAGAGGACAAGCTGGGCTGGGAGGACCGATCGATGCCCGTGACCTAACGTGCAAGCATGTCCCACAGGGGATGGAGGAGAGCTATTAGTGAAACAGTTAACGGAGGGAAAATTTCTCTGATTTGCTGCCTAAAGAGGGCTCAGTTGGTCCCAGGTGGGGTCAATATTTTAGTAAAAAATTTTAAATTCTGAGGATAAATTAAAAAACTTGGACTTCCCAACACACCAGATTGTCTATAAAGAAAATTGAATAAGTCTAATATCAGATTTGTCCTCTTCAGCACTGACAACTAGAAGGCAGTAGAATGCCATCCGTAGATTAGAACAGAAGAGTGCAGTGTCCAGTCACCCACATGCCAAGGCAGTAGAAACTTATTTGTGGATATGCAAGATTATAGATATGTATGCTACTCAAGGGAAACTGCAAGGCACCTCCTGAATCAATGGTCAGTAGAGAAACTTCTAGATAGGGAGGTGAAGAGAGGGAAACCAGTTAATTTTACAGGACAGTTACATCTTACAGGATGATGACAGTGTGGTTAAATTTTTATGATGGTAAGTGCCAAATGAGGATTCTTGAATCAGAAGCAATATACCTTAATGAAGAATTTCATAGTCTAAAGCTAAAAATAATCAAATATCAATAAAACCCAGGCATTGAAAGGTAAACTAAATATGTCTAAAGGGTTTCAACTTTGATAACTGGGGAATAAGTTGGCAAATACAGCATCCTGGAGAGGGAGAGTTAATACTAATATTTTGATATAAAAGGAAAATGTAATTCAGTTAGGATTGTTAAACTGAGGATAACTACTGTAAGAATTAAAGAGCAAAGGAGAAATAAGGAGATAAACAGATTTGACTTAGAGTGTAAAAATAAGGAAAAGGGTCAAAGAATAAATTACAGCAAAGTAAAAACATATAGTAATCAAAATGAAATGCAAAAGAACTTATATTTAATTTGGTGAATGGGCTGAATTAGAAAGAAATCCAGTTGTTTCTTAAAATGTTTATAAGAAGTAGACCTAAAAGCAAACAGGAGTGGATGGAGGAGCCACCGGGAAAATTGGGAAAGAAAAGTAACTATCACAGTAGAGATTAAGATCAAAAGTACTAAAGAACATTAAGAAGAACAGTATGTGATGATAAAATGCCTGGTTTGTAAAGGAACACAAGAGTCATTAGGAAACAACGTAGCACCTAAATATATGCGGCAAAAGCACCTACAAATACAAAGACAACTGGATAAAGAAAAATCTGAGTATGGAAGGTCTAGTATACATAAAATCAGCAAGGACAGAAGATCAAAGTAACTTGCTTTTAGAGATGTTCAACTGTACAACTTTGTATCCTACAAATGGATAATGTATACTGTTAACTTGTATTTCTCAAAACTTTATAAACTTGATTGCATAGTTGGTCAAAAAGAAAACCTTAATACATTTTAAAAAAGAATGGTTTCTTAAGTCATTGGCTATAACCTGATAAAATGCAAAAGGTAATAAAAAGATGACAAAATGCTATTTTAAAATGAATTTTCTAAATAAGAAAGCAAAACAAGTAAATTACCTAGAAAGTAATAAAACATTTGTGCCATAACTATATTTACAAGAGGAAAGTGTTTGCCAAAAAGCCTTGCAGAATAAAGACTAAAAACATATGCATGTTACTATAAATACATACATATCCTAGCTCTGTCTGCTGAGAGAGCCTAGAACCAATGACACCACCGTAGCAATGAGCACACCTAAGCACCCAGATGTTGCTTTCTAAATATGACACTATTCTCCAGTAAAAGAAATCAGAGGTCCTTACACAAGAGGTTGATTCCTGAGTTGGGATAAAATATAAAATGAGCCTGGAGCATCTTAAAACTCCAGTAAATAAAGATGTGCCAAGAAAAGGAAAGGAGCACATCAAAGGGGCCTGGGAGCCAGCTGGAAAGTGCTCCCAATGGCCAAAGCTAGAGCACTTTGGGCAACAAAATAAATGATAATATGGATTGTTCCATGTGCTATCATGCAGTATGTCCATGAATGGGTGAAAGAATAAAAGAGAGAAGAGATACCTCTTCCTTTAGAGAACAATTCCAATTACTACATAAAGAATGAAGCAGCTAGAAAGTCCGCATTGGAACAGCACAGTACCAGCTGCTGCGGGTAAGACCCACCAGTGAATGCTAAAATTAGTGCAAGTTGGAGAAATGGGATATTCGCATGGTCCCCAAAGTGTCTTCCTCCAAGAAATGTACTAATTGGAAAGAGGAAAATAGCGGCTTTACCCTGGGTAGCCCTGGCAGGCACCACCTTACGCAGATGGTCAACGTCACCACCAGGATTAAGACGTGTCGATGTCAAGGACTTCCTGATGTGATACACTGAGAAGAGTCCATCCCTTCGGGGACATTCCTGCCAAAACTGCGCAGCCTCGAACAAAATGACAAGAAAACACCAGGCAAACCCAAGCTTCTGGACGTTCTCCAAAATACCCGACTCTGGTACTCTTCCAAAGCGTCAAGGTCATAAAAAATGAGAAAACCTCAGATCGAAGATAACTAAGGTGACACAGAGACTGAATGTAAGGGGAATCCTGGCTTGGATGTTGGAACAAGAACAGCATGTTGGCGGGAACCCCAGTGAAATTTAAATTTGTACTTTAATAGTATTGCACCAATGTTAATTTCTTAGTTTTGATGCTTGTGCAAGATATGTTAGCACGGTGGAGTCCGGGCGACTGGGGCGGGCAGGAACTCTCTGTACCCTTACTGCAACTTGCCTGTAAGATTGAAATTTCAACATACGCAAACATTTTTTCAGTGATTTTCTCACGAAAGATAAAAATCGAAACGTAGAGAATGCCATAAAGATTTTGTCATGGGCTAGGTAAAACGTATTAACTTAGGCTTACTATATTTTCTAACTATACACTTGAAAAACAAAAACTAAATTTTCTGTATGAAAATTCAGACTCAAACCAGGAAATAGGTATCACAAAATTCTAAGGAGGGAGGAGGGAGTCTTGCCTCGGGAGTGCAAAGAGTGAGCAACTTTTTCCTGACGTGGGTGGGGTCACACAGCAGTTTGCTTGGTAATTATTCACTAGACTTGGCCCTGTGTTTCATGTCCTTTTCTGAATGTATATCTCATCTACATAGTGTTTGAAGGACTAAGTTAGCTGTAAGTGTTTTGGAGCTGAGAAAAGATGAGGAAGGGCTGCAGTTATAGAAGTATTCCTAGAAAAGTTGGATTTTGAACTTGAACCTAAATAACAAAGTCATTACATCTAGGAAAGCAACAGAAGATGAGAAGAGACCTTTTGTGGTGCAAGGTTAAGACTTAAGTGGGGTTTTTGTTTTGTGTTGCTTTATTCTCAGTAAGGAGGAAAGCTGGTCTCTTTGAGGAAGGGCATAAATTTAAGTGAAGTCATTACTGACTCTTTGCAAAGCCTCACTCCATACATTTGATTAGTCACCAGGGACTGTCCTTTTACCTCCGCTGACTCCTCTTCACCTTTGCAAATACCTGGAGTAACCATCATCTTCCCCCTTTCCAAAGGATTTGTATGATGTTTTGTTAGGTTGCTAAGTAGAGCAAGGTATGGCCTGAGTACATGGTTTTCTAAAAGTAAATGACAAAAGTGGCCTGTTTGTGCATGTTTTTGTAGCACAGGAGTGTCTTGCTTAAACTCTATCAGTAGGAGAGTAGCAATCGACTTGCCCTCCTGAGTAGCCAGCTCTCATGCAATAGTCAGTGATCGTTTAAAACATAACAGAAGTAGGCTGGGCGCGGTGGCTCACGCCTGTAATCCTAGCATTCTGGGAGGCCGAGGCAGGAGGATCGCTCGAGGTCAGGAGTTCGAGACCAGCCTGAGCAAGAGCAAGACCCCATCTCTACTAAAAATAGAAAGAAATGATCTGGACAGCTAAAAATATATGTAGAAAAAAATTAGCCGGGCATGGTGGCACATGCCTGTAGTCCCAGCTACTCGGGAAGCTGAGGCAGAAGGATTGCTTAAGCCCAGGAGTTGGAGGTTGCTGTGAACTAGGCTGATGCCACGGCACTCTAGCCTGGGCAACAGAGCGAGACTCTGTCTCAAAAAAAAAAAAAAAAAATACTGAAACATAACAGAAGTAAAACATCCTCAGCCTCCCCCTGCACTGAAACCCAAACTCCTTGCTTACCCTGAGGGTTCCTCCCCCCTTTCATTCCCTCTTAGCATAATGGAGAGGATATTTTGGCTCCCACAGTTGATATGACGCAAAGGGGCCACAGCAGGACGACCAGCAACTAGACACCCCCACTCCTTAAGCCAATCCCAAGAAAAGAAACTATCTTTATACCAAGAGCACCAGCAAAGGCCCCATGGATGCCTCTAATTGGCCCGTGGAAGTAAGACATCATTACTGCCTAGGATGGAGGTGCGTGCCCATCTCTGGGGGGCGTAGTTTATGGTACCTTGGCTTTTTTTGGCAACAGCTTTGAGATGTTATTTAATACCCTACCATCACCCCTTTAAATTGTACAATTTAATGGATTTAAGTGTTTTCAGAGTTGTACAGCCATTACCACAACCAAATCTAGAAGGTTTTCATCAACCCCACAAGGAAACCTCAGCTGTCACCACTCCCTCCCACCCCCAGCCCCAGGCAACCATTCACCTACTTTCTCTATGAATTTGCACATTCTGGACACTTCATATAAAGGGCTTCATACAATATGTGATCCTTCAGAACTGGGTTCTTTCACTTAGCATCACGTTTTCAAGGTTCATCCACGGTGCAGCTTGGTACCTGGCCTTTTAAGGCCTTATAAGATCTTAAATTATCTGCCTCCTGCCTGTGCCTTCCTTCACATCGTGCTGTTCTTTCTCATGTGCTGGGCTCCACTCTAAGCATGCAGCTGCGTAGACACCTTTGCATTGAAAGGCCAGAAGGTGCTGCAGACCAAGGGAAAACTGGCTCAGATTAAAAAATAGGCTCCTTGGGCAAGGCACTTGCTATTTCAGTGCTTCACAATACAGCAACATTGTGAAGACCAAGAATTTTTATTAACGGTGGTATAATGATTACGAGTTTTATCTTTGGTTAAAATGGGCCCTGGCTTTTCTGGGATAATCCCAGTCACAAGACTTCTGCCCCGTGCTCCCTTCAGGCACACCCGTGAGATGCCATGTTTCGCCTTTTGGTTTGGAAGATGGGGTCACCTCACAATTGTTTTCTCCCCTACGCTCCAGGAGAGCGAGGAGGAACTCTACTCTTCCTGTCGCCAGCTGCGGAGGCGGCAAGAAGAACTGAACAACCAGCTCTTTCTGTATGACACACACCAGAACTTGCGCAACGCCAACCGGGACGCCCTCATTAAAGAGTTCAATGTCAACGAGAACCAGCTCCAGCTCTACCAGGAGAAGTGCAGCCGGAGGTAGGTCGGCCTTCCCCACACCTGCAAATCCTTGGGGGGCTCTAGGCACAATGATGTTGGGTAGCTGGGGCCAGGCTTCTGGAAAGCCCCCAGAATTGCTTTCTTTAGAAATCCTTTGGTACTTTTGACTCTAGTTCTCTTTGCTCTCTAAATTACAGCAATACTTTAAGCACCTCGCCAATTCCCTAAGTAGAACTGTTTTCTCTAGAAGAACACTTAAATGTAATAGTGAATATTAATGATGACCACTAACTTTGCAAGAGCCCTTATTGAGTTCCCAAGAATGGGCTGTCCAATAGTTCTAGATGGGGCGGACCCCCCCTGGCCCCCAGGGATGCTTCTGGTTGTGCTGCAGGCACGTAGCGGTGGGCGGTGAGGAAGGACAGCCAGGGATGCATAGTGGTTCGAGTTCCAGGCAACAAAGAATTATCCTGATGAAAATGCTAATAGTAGCCACCAAAGAGCAACACAGTGCTGACCTCCTTACCTGTGGTTGTTCTCATTTAATCTTTACTTCAGCCTGTAGAGCAGGGGTCCCCAACCTATGGCGAGTTGTATAATTGTTTCATCATATATTGCAATGTAATAATAAAGTGCACAATAAATGTAATGCACTTGAATCATCCCTCCCCCTCCCTAGTCCATGGAAAAATTGTCTTCCCTGAGAACGGTCCACGGTGCCAAAAAGGTTGGGGACCGCTACTGTGGAGTAGTTATTACCAATGAGGAGATGGAACCTGAGTCTCCATGTCTTAGCAGGAGCCCAGCTCTCTGACTTCCAGCTTCGCCCCCTCCAGCTGTCAGCGACCCACAAAGGTGTGGATAAACGTTACAGTGTTCAGGACACAGCCCGTTTCTCATGCTCCACTGACGATGGTGACATGTGTCTCATTTCAGGTTAAGAGAGAAGAGAGTCAGCAACAGCAAGTTTTACTCATAGAAGCCAGGGTGTGTGTGTGAGTGTGAGGGTGTCGTGCGTGTGTGTGCGTGTGCGTTTGCATGAAGGAGAATGTGCTCTTTTCACACCCTGGGAAGATGCTACTCTGTGACGTCATCCTCTCCTCAACCCTGCCATCAAGATGACGTTTCTGAAGGGGACCCAACTGGCACGAGTTGGGGGGATTTCCTGCTAGGTGTGTTTTTTTTTTTTTTTTTTAATCTTGGACAACTTTCTTAACTTATATTCTCTATAGAGGATTCCCCAAAACGTGCTCCTCATTTTTGGCTTCTCATGTTCAAAACCTCATTGAATAAAAGCGATGAAAGTCTCGGTCAATTAAGCCTCTGTGCACGACCTTATACAGTGAGCAGGATTTCTTTTCTGGCCAAGAAGATTCCGCTTCTAATGGCCCAGGTAATTGACTTCCACGGAAGATGAGCCGGAAATGTAAGGAACTAATTCATTATATTCTGAAAAGGATTTTAACTAAAAGGCAAACGATTCCACAAGGAGGCCATCGGATTCCACAAGGGCCCAAAGAGGAGCCTTGTCCCCAGTCAGTGAGCTCAGCTCAGTGCATTTTAACTACCACCGGCCAGCTCGCTGGCTAGATAGACCACCTGCATGGACCTGCTGCAGTCCACACGAAGTGGTTGGGTGATGGAGGCTGTTCACTAAGACAATTTCTAATTAACGGTAGAGGCTTGCTTTGTGACTGGAGTCATTGGGGGTGGCCGTGGAAATCCTGGGCCCTCTTTGTTTTAAAAAGTGTGCCAGAGAGACCAGACCCCTGCTGTAGCCTCAGCCAGCTTCCCTGCCCCTGCTTTGCCCCCTGCCAGGAGGCTCCAGCCTCACTCAGCGCCCCATGGCCCCACTGAGCTGGCTGGGAGGCCTCTGGCATGGCCCTTGGTCCACAGCTCTCCACAGACAAGAGGTCAGTGGCTGGTTTGACAAAGCAGATGTGAGTTGCATTTATGGGGAAATTTCTCTGGGTTACCCAATTTTCTGGAGCAGTGAGCTAAGCTTTAATGGCTTAAGCATTAGGATATTACAGAAAAATCTCAAATGCAGCCATGCACAGAGACAAACCCACCTAGCTGATGATAATACGTGCAGTTCGCTAGAATTTTACACTGCTGCATCTTGAGATACAATTTCAATGATCTAATATGGCTTTTAAAAGGAGAGGACAGTGCTGGGGATAAGGGTGGTCAGTAGAGACACAACTGCACACTTAGGGAATCGAGAACTGACTTAAGGGAAAACAGGTGTAACCGTGACAAGCAGTGACCGTGAAGGGGAGGAACAAACCAGCACTAGACTGGTGCTTCACGTGGATGGAACTGGGCCCTGGAACTGTTTGGCTGTCCCCAAGATGCTGGGCTGAGCACACGTTTTGCTAAAGAACATGGTAAAGCCAACCAGGCTCTGTCTGACCAAAAGACCCTATTCCTTCATTCCACAAAAACTTATTGAGCATCTCCACGTGCCAAGCACTGTGCCAAGGCCTGGGGGAAAAGCTGTGGTTACTGGTCTCGTGAACCGTCTCCAACCATGAGCTCTTAAAGGCATGCACTTTCCCTAAAGCCAGGAGTCCAGGTAACAGCCGTCTGGCTGAGATGGGCCTGTTATCTGGTGACATCACTTTAGTTATTCTTCCAATGGGGAGTTGCCATTTTACTTGGCAGTCAACAACCGAGGAAAGAATATTCCTCTTAGTAACAGTAGTAACAAATGTTCAAAGCAACTTTCAAGAAAGTTTGGGTGAAAAGGGCACTGAGCTGAATGCTGCCTCTGTAGCCAGTGCCCCAATTAGCTGTTGGCCTGGCAGCCACCGGAGCCTAATTATTGCACGTGGCAATTCTCCCTAGTCCCTTTCAGCTCTATCATTACCTCTAGAGCTCCGGTACTGCTGTCATTACCTCTTTTCACCTCCCCACTTCACTCTATTTGAAAGCCAAAATGCTAAGGCCTGCATCCGCTTTCTGCTTAAAGTGGATTTGCTACTGTAGCAAAGAAATTGACAAATGGCCGAATAGGAGGCAGAAGCTAAGCATCTCCTCAGCTGCTGCCGGGTAAAATCCGTAGGCAGCCGAAGAGCAGGCAGGGGGTTAGAACGTAAGTGGTGCTGGGAAGAACCTTCTACCTAAAACTCTCTCCTCCTCCTGGTGCTACAACAACTTGAATCCACCAGTAGAGAGCACTTACTTTGGTTCTTTCAGCCTGACCTTAATAATCTGGTTCTCGGTGGTGTGAAGGGCTAAATCGATTCTCTCAGGAAAAGCACAGATGATATCACGGCTGTCCCCAGAGTCTATCTGATGCCACACAGCCGGGTTGGGATGTGTTTATTACATGACTCTGAAAGCACAGGCAATTCGGGTCACGCAGAATAGGAACAGGGAGGCTCTGAAAGATGGCAGCAGCACTGATGGGTCAAAACCCTGCCTTCATGTGTACCGCACGTCCTTTTTTGTCACCATTTCCCTAAGCATATTATTTAGAATATTGGAAAAGTAAAGGGGAAAGGCTGGTTAGCCCTTTTGCATTTGGGAAACTTAGGTTACACCAAGTTAAATAATTTACTGTGAGACTTGGATGTACAAGAGTTAAGAGGGGTGTAGAAGATCATGTTTTCCACATTCGATCTCAGAATCCTTTTGCCAGAAGTGTCTCGCCGGACTTGTGTACGGTGGAACACCTGTGAAGACCTGCTGCTCTAGTAAGGCAGCCAGGCAACTTAATCTAATAATTTACATTTTTTGTGACCTACCTAAAATCTAAACTTAAGCCACCAAGGCCAGTGATCTTTAACCTGAGCCAGACTCACCCCTGGGAGTCTGCCAGAGCTTACTGAAGACTATACAGGCCCACATACTTCTGGGGATCAATTTTCAGATCCTCACCTTCCTATTGTACTCTTTCCTAAGACTCATCTGCCTGAGAAAATGCTCTTTTCTCACCTTACAAAAGAACACCCAACTTTCCCCATCTCCAGTCTTACTGTAGACCATGACCCAAGGTATAAAATTCAAAATACAGATGTTTGGAAAGTGAAAACTTAACAACAGAGTATAAATCCTTTTGAAAACCTGGTGGTTCCCAATTCTTTGCTTTCAACAAAAATGGAAGGAACACCCAGTGTATTTTTGAGTCTTTCGGCATGCAACTACGAAGGAGTTGGAAAATTCAGTGACACTGCTGTCACGAAACTACTTCTGCTGCCATCGACTTGTCTGTGTGGACAAGGATCAACACCTCCACACAGAACATTGTAAAAGGAGAATAGAATTGATGCTGTACCTTGGCTCATTCTGAAAATGATAACATTTATCTATAAATAGATGAAAGAATTAGGGGGAAAGCACTCTTCGTCTGGTGAAATGATACATTTCCAATGAAGTTTTACTATGTTTAGTAATTTATTTGTTAAAATTTATACTCTGTGTTTATTGATCATTCTCAATCCAGAAGAGATTTTTTAAAGGCTTAGGGCCTTATGATAATAGGGTATTATATAATTTTGTTAGAGATAAAATTAAATGATATAAAAGCCCAAAATGATTAGGCTAAAATTTTTGAGGGGGAAGTGGTATGAAAATACAAATTCAAGGAGTAAAAGGGAAAATGGGACATTTCCTATTATTAAAAATTGTCTTGTTCCAGTTAAGACGGGTCATTTAAAAAAATTGCCTTGCTCATGTAATTTTTGAAAGGGTGAGAGTGTCTATTAAATAACTATATTTAGAGCCTCTTGGCTAAATTTAAAAAGGAATGTAACAGTTTTATTTAAAAATGCAGTATCTACAAGATGCCTGCACTGACAGCCTTTTGCAACTATTTATCATGAAAAATTTTAGATGTCAATTTAGAAATGTGGAAGGGATGCAGAGTTTCTAAATTCACTTAGGTGGTATCTGAGCATAAAATTTTAAGATTGCTGATCTAGGGCCACTAAATGATGAACTATATCTGGAAGCGAGAAGAATGGCTGTAAGGGGCGTCATGCCTTTGACTTTAAAAGGACTGTAACTTAAACTTCAACTTGTGTGACATTTAACTTTCTGGATACAATCATAAAAGCCATATTTCTAACAAAAAGTTAATAATTTGGCCGGGCACTGTGGCTCATGCCTGTAATCCTAGCACTCTGGGAGGCCGAGGCGGGTGGATTGCTTGAGGTCAGGAGTTCGAGACCAGCCTGAGCAAGAGCGAGACCCCGTCTCTACTAAAAATAGAAAGAAATTATCTGGCCAACTAAAAATCTATATAGAAAAAATTAGCCGGGCATGGTGGCGCATGCCTGTAGTCCCAGCTACACAGGAGGCTGAGGCAGTAGGATTGCTTAAGCCAAGGAGTCTGAGGTTGCTGTGAGCTAGGCTGAAGCCACGGCACTCACCCTAGCCTGGGCAACAAAGCAAGACTCTGTCTCAAAAAAAAAAAAAAAAAAAAAAAAAGTTAATAATTAGATTTGCAAATATGCAGAATTACAAAATTGGCATTTAAAAAACATTCAGGCTGGGCGCGGTGGCTCACGCCTGTAATCCTAGCACTCTGGGAGGCCGAGGCGGGTGGATTGCTTGAGGTCAGGAATTCGAGACCAGCTTGAGCAAGAGCAAGACCCCGTCTCTACTAAAAATAGAAAGAAATGATCTGGACAGCTAAAAATATATATAGAAAAAATTAGCCGGGCATGGTGGCACATGCCTGTAGTCCCAGCTACTCGGGAGGCTGAGGCAGGAGGATCGCTTGAGTCCAGGAGGATGAGGTTGCTGTGAGCTAGGCTGACGCCACAGCACTCACTCTAGCCTGGGCAACAAAGCAAGACTCTGTCTCAAAAAAAAAAAAAAAAAAAAAATTCAATGATTTATCCCAAGTTCTTAATTTTCAAAACATTTTGTTTTTGACGAGCCAGATTCCACAGTGAACCTGTCTCTCCCAGAAGTTTCCGCATTTCCTATTTTTCATCAGGCTTTAAAAAGCTGCATTTGTAAACTTGTGTTTCATTATTAAAGCTTAATTTATTTTTTATATAAATAGTATGTGCTTGTGTATACATAGAGAATTATGTGAATGAGCCACACGGATGTTGGCTATTGTTAATGTGAAAATTAAACAGCTGTGTCACAGTTTTAAAAAATAAAAATTTGGTCTGGATGAATACAGCAATCTGCCCAGAACTTTTTTTTAAAACTACTATTTACTTTTTATGCTCCCAAATAAAACCAAAAAAATAAAAAAAATAAAAATTCAGCCATGAGCTGGGTACAGTTACAATTTGGTTTTAAAAATGTGTTTTTCTATCTTATTTATCACACATTTCTATAGGTTACAGGTCTATCTTACCTTCACAGCAAAAACTCACTCTATGTAAAAACCCAGGTGAATAAAATTAATACATGACTGCTCTTCAATTTATCAGCTACTGGAAGAATGTTTGGTGCTAGCAAGAGCTATGAGGTTATTATAAGCACCTGTGTTTCTTAGGTAAGGGCTAGGGTAATGCTAGTCACTATATTTTCTTGCCAACAGCTCCTGGTACACAGGAAATCATGCTGTATGTCCTACCTCTGACCACCAGCCACCAATGATTGGACTAGTCAGCCTGGTCTATAGACTTAAGAACAGCCTATGACAAACCTCTACATTAGAAAATGACCAAGGAGTAGTAAAAAGCAAAGAGGAAATAACTGCTCAATGATCATTTTTTAAAAGGGATACAACCATAACTCTCATGATATAAAATGAACATGTATCAATTCTATTTAACTCATTAATTAACGGGAGAACCAATAAAACTATTAAGAGAATACATTCAATACATTTTTTCAGAATGGGAAAGACCTTCACAAACAAATATAAAAATCTCCCCCAAATGGATTATTTTAGCATCAAAATTAAGAATACTATGTAATTAAACACAACTGAAAGTTACAAGGCAACTGTTTTGAGAAACTATCCAAGACTTATGTGATAAAAGATGTCACCCAGAGGAGGAAAGAAAAAATATGTGGACTAGAAGCCCCAGCTCACTGCCTCCAAGGAAAGCAGTGACAGGTGCAGGCAGCCGCCTACGTATGGATTGCTCTTCTCTGAAGCAATACTGTGAAATCACAGAGAAGCAACGCAGGACGTTCAGGGTGGGGGTGGGGGAGGGTGACAGGTGATACATGTAACAAAATCAGAGAATGTGCAGAGAATAATAGGCAAATAGAGCACTAGGGCACTGCTCTTGTTCTGCTGGCGCAGTGTGACCTGAACTGCAGGACAGCTCCCACCACCCCCACGGACCTCTGCTTGGATGGACTCAGGGGGACCTGCCTGGAGTCTGTGCAGAGCCATTGCACCAGACAACAGGCACAGTGGGGACCCGGCAGCAACTAAAGCCATCCTGAGCTCTAGGGTGCACTGCGCCAGGTCTGCACCAGGCTGGGGAGGGAGCGGGCCCACTTGTTGCTTCCCTGAGCCATACCTGGTGAACTGAAGCCAAGGCTTCTCCCCTAGAGTGCGAGGGGAGCTGAGCATGAGAATTGACTGGGCACAACAGGCTCTGACCCGAGAGGCTTTGGGTGACCGCGTCGGCAGGTCCCGGTGGGGAGTGGAGAGCCCCATGGTCCATGGGCCACGGGAACTGACATCTGCCCATCTGACTTGGCATCTGTGGGGCCCCTGAGCCTGTGGAGGTCTGCCACTTTCTTGGCCCCAGCTCCACCCCTAAGGCCCAACTGCCTCCTGCCTGCTTTGCCCTGACCCCACCCCTCCAGGTAGGATTAGCCCCACCATCCACATCCCTGCTCAGAAGCTCTGCTTCTGGCTCCTCCCCGGTCCCATCTCCAGCACTGCACCTGGACCCCAAGACCCCACCCAGAGCCTCAACCATCGCAGTAGGGCCAGAAGAACTGCTCCAAAGCCCAACGCCCGCCAGGCCTCAAGCCACCAGTACACCGCAACCTGGGTTGAGCAAACGCACACGGCCCAGGAACCCACAACAACTGCATCCAGCTGCTGCTGTTGCCTCTGTGGAGAAACCCTGGGTAGAGCAATCCCCGTAACACCAGCCTCGGTGAAGAGGGGCTCGCCCAGCTCCCAACTCAAATATCCTGCAACTGTCTGGTGAACAGCCCAACACCCAGCCCAAGCACCATTCAGCACAGGTTTGAGCAGAGGCGATCACAAGGCAAACAGAACAAATCAGAACAGCTGCATTAAAGGCTTCTAGTGCGCATACCCGTTCTCTGCCGAGTCACCATTCCAGAGCAGCGGGGGGAAGAGAAGAGTGCCGTCTAGTGACCTCCCCTTACTCTAATCAAGCAGGAGAGTTTCCAGCAAGGAACAGGAGGCCTGCAAAACTGTTAGCCCTAAGTTGAGAAACGAGGTCTTGGATGAGAAGAAACCAGCAAAAGAACCGTGGCAACGTAAAAAATCAAAACAGATCAACACCCCCAAGGGATCACAATGGAGCTACAGCAGTGAACTCCAACTACAAGGAAATTGTTGAAATGACAGAAATGGAATTCAGAATATGGATGGCAAATAAGATGAACGGAATTGTAAAGAAAGTTGAAAACCAACAAAAAGCAGCCCCCAAATATTTCAAGATATTAGTGAAAAAAAATCACTAGAGAACTAGACAAAATTAGGAAACACACAATAGAACTTAAAGAAATGAAAGAGTCATTCAGGGACCTTCAAAACACAGCAGAAAGTTTGAGCAACAGATTAAACCAAGGAGAAGAAAGAATCTCAGAGCTTGAAGACAAGGCTCTCAAGCTAACCCAGTCATTTAAAGAGGCAGGGAAGAGAACAAAAAAGGCAGGGCAATCACTTAGAGAGATATGGGACTATGTGAAGCAAACAAACATATGAATTACAGGTATCCCTTGGGAGAAGAAGAAAGCGCTAAAAGCATGGAAAATCTATTTGAGGGAATTATGGAGGAAAACTCCCCTAGTAGCGCCAGATATCCAGATGGCCAAAGTAAAAATCAAAGAGAAAATTCTGCAAGCAGCTAGACATAAGCAACAACTGACCTACAAGGGAAAACACATCAGAATAGCAGCAGACTTCTCAGCGGAAACCTGACAAGCCAGAAGGGAGTAGGCCCCCATATTGAATCTTCTTAAACAAAACCGCCTTTATGGAAAGTAGTATGGAGATACCTCAAAGAACTAAAAGCAGAACTACCGTTTGATTCAACAATCCCGCTATTTGCGTATCTACCCAAAGGGAAAAAAAGTCATTTTATCAAAAAGACACTTGCACCTGAATGTTTATTGCAGCACAATTCACAATTGCAAAGATGTGGAATCAACGCAAGTACCCATAGATATATAAATGGATTAATAAAATGTGGTGTATATATACTATGGAGTACTACTCAGCCACAAAAAATGGTGAACTAGTACCTTTTATAACAACCTGAATGGAACTGGTGACCATTCTTCTAAGTGAAGTATTGCCAGAATGGAAAAACAAACACCACATGTACTCACTATTATATTGGAACTAATCGATTAACACACATGTGCCCATATGGAAGTAAAACTCAACAGAAATCAAGCAGGTGGGATGGGGAGGAAGGGATGGGTAAATTCACACCTAATGGGTACAATGCACATTTTCTGGGTGATGGACACATTTATAACTTTGATTCAAACTGCACGAAAGCAATTTATGTAACCAAAACATTTATACCCCCATAATATTCTGAAAAAACAAATCACCCAAAACATATCCTACAAATCCATACAAAGATAAACAACCCAATAGCAAAGTGGGGAAACAATAGGATCATGTATTTTACATAAGAGAAAACGCAAGGGTCTAACAAATACCTAGCAAGATTCTATCTTGAGTAGTAATTACAGAGTGTAAGTTTCAAAAAGAAAATGAGATACCACGTTCTTTTTACTCATTGGATTGACAAAAATTTAAATGTAAGACAGGTCTGGGAATGGTGTGGGAAAAGTAGAAACTCTGGTGGGAGAGTGAGTTTTTATAGCTACTCTGGAAGCCAAACGAACAGTGTGGCCAAGTCAAGCCTCATCCACAATCCTACCTCCCTCTTTCCAGTGTTGGGGTTGCCATGACTCTCAGTTCTGGCCAATGGATACAAGAAAGTATCGCTGAGTGGGCTTTCAGGAAGGCTTTTAAAAAGGAACCCACTCAACTGGCATTTCTCTTTGGCCTTCTTTATCTTCCCTTTTTCTTCTTGCCTGTAATAATGCCTGAGGGTGCAGCCACCTTCTCAGAACCCCAAGGAAAGCGTCATTAGAATGAGGATCTAATGGAGAAGAAAGCTGGGGGCCATCCCTGTTGTTACACTGAGCTGCATCATCCCAGGCCTGCCAATTCTGGACCTCTTGTTACATGAAAACAACAAACCCATTTCTTTAAGCTATTGTTAGGTAATTTTTTAAATGAGCAGCTGAATACACACCTGATACAGAAATGTCTATTAAAATTCTAATTCCACTTCTTGGTGTCTATCATAGAGACTCATTTGCATGCATATGTAAGCAGATGTGTATGAGAGCATTCATGGCTGTGATGTTTGATAAAATTGCAAACTAGAAACAAACTGAATACACACCAAGAAGGAAATGGCTATATCAACTGTGGTGTACTGACATCATGGAATACTATGCAGCTGTTAAAAAGAGTTAGGTATAACTACCTTATTTGATGGTCATAAATAAGACACATTCCATTCCATCATTGTATCAGAAAGTAGCAAACATGTGCTATTCTCATATTACAAAGGCAAGATCTACTCTGGGGGCCACCAAGCTCACAAGCTGAGCCTCCTTCCTTGGAGCCAGGTTGCTGTCCCACATGTATGCCCAGGACAGGGAGTGGAAAAGGCATTCCAGGAGTTAGGCCTACCAGCGTCACAGATGTCACCTTTGGTGATAAGTCATGCCTATGACCTTTTGGAGACTGGCTGGGAGGTAGGAGAGGTAAATATTGTGCAACCAGAGGCAGGCGGACAGCCCAACTCAGGAAAGTTCTAATGTGGCACTTAGAATAAGAGCTCTTCCCACAGCTGGGGAATGACAGGTTTCTTGGGCAACCTGGGGTAGAGATGGGAGCCAGCAGTGCCACCTGTTCCCAACCTCTGTTCCCAACAGGGCTGGCTGTGTTATTTGTTTCCTAATTTTGAGGCAGTGGAATGACTAGAATAATAACCATAATCTTGTGAAGGACAATGCATTGTTTGAGGTTATTATTGACGCCACTATGAACACAGTGATGACCAATTATAAGAATAACTTACACTCAGGCAGTGCAGATGGCTTTCTAAGTTTTGAGAAAATGAAGAGTAAAACATTTATGATGCATTTTACAAATACTCTTGGACTTGTGTTGCTACATTTACTGGAATATCAAGTTGCATTTGAATTGAAATGTTTTCATTGTTGCTTGTTGAATACTAGAGTATTCTGTGAAATAGTTAATTTTACTGCATTCACAAGGTTGATATTGGAATTCTTTCAAGTATATCATTATGCTGCATAATTTGTACCAATATTTACTGAAATATTCTTTTTCATGCACAATGGCTACTAGCAGAGGAATTTATTTAAATTTATTATAGTTTGCTACTGATATTAGCTTTATTTTGCACGTACTTCATGCAGATGAATTCTTTCATATGTATTTTACTTTGTTCTTTTCCTAGTTACCAGCGTTCAACGAACTACAGCACCAGTGTTTGTTTGTAACACTACTGCATGTCAGATCATCCTACTCTTCTACCAGTAATTCTGTTTTGTTGCTGGCTACATAAAAGGATCACTGACAAACACACATAAGCTTTTCTTTAGCTAGGTAATTTTATATTGACATTTCAGTATCAATAGGATATTGCTGCAAGCTCAGATTTCCTACTATATTCTACCATACTTGTCCAACATGAGATTTTTGCTCTAAACCAGTTCACAACTTCTAATACATGTATTATTTTAAAAATGCTCAATTTTCTTCATACAATTATAATATCTTATATATAGGGTGGCTGTACAATTATACAAAATGGGACACATCTGGGAATGAAAGAAGGCACTCTTAAAAATTAAGATGGGACTATAGGCAGAAAACTGGGACTGTCTTGGGTGAACTGGGACATATGGTCACCATATTTACATACCTGCACACATCCTACGTCAGAAGGAATATGTACTAATATTGGTAGATCACCACAATGTACTATCGAGTAAGAAACACAAGTAGCAGAAGGAACGTGGGGTGGGACACTAGTATGGAGAAAGACTCATGAACACTATAGTGTTTTAACTTTTTAAAAGGAAAGTACATCCACGCAATAGTTGTATAGTTATTTTTAAATCTATGGCAAGTAATTTTTTTAAAAGTATTCTGAATGTGTAGAAATAAGTCCCAGCTACTCGGAAGGCTGAGGCAGGAGAATCGCTAGAGCCCAGGAGTTTGAGGCTGTAGCAAGCTATGATCCAGCCACTGCACTCCAGCCTGGGTGACAGAGTGAGACCCTATCTCAAAAAAACAAAAACAAACAAAAAATAAAACAAATAAGAGCTTGACTAATGTGTCATTTGGGGTTGGTTTTTTAGCCCCACATGATTTAAAATCAAGAGACACCACAGTGGGTGTTCCTATATATCCAATTTGGAGCAGAGAGGCATAGATTACCATTTTTTCTCTACTACGTTGTGGGGTGGGGAGCCTGCAGCCTTCTGATTTCAAGGTTGTTCTTTTTTAAGCCCCAAAGCAGGCAATGAAAACTTCGTCTTTCTCTGCTGTACCCCTTTTAATAAAAGGACTTGTTCTGTAAAATTGAATTCAGTCAAAAGGCCAAACTTAAGGACCTAGAAGGCCACATGTAGCCTTAAGGCTGCAGGTTAAAACCACAGTAAACAAACTAGCATCTGTTTCGCAGCAGTGAATCAATGAAACCTTTTCATTACTACCATCACTATCTAGACATTCAGTTCCTCTCAAACTCCAGTCCTATGTTGCTAATTCCTGAACATTCCACTTCAATGTCTCCAACTCAACTACTATGTCTTGCATCTATTCCTGTGAACCACCAGCTCCCCCTCCAAACCGTTCCACCTTTCCCAGTGGAACCACCGTTAATTAAGGATCCATGTGCATAGTGCTTTGCAGGTTACAAAAGGCCTCTGTGCCATTTAATCCATACAAGCTCCCCCAGGAGATAAGCAAGGAATGCTTTATCTCTACTCTACAGACGAGGGACATTATGTGTTCAAAGTCACATTGCAAATAAGAGATGGATCCCGGACAGGCCGAAGGAAGTGCTAGCAAGAGCATAAGTTCCCTGAGCGTTGGGGGGTCATGATTACCTGCTACCAAGGATTTCTTTTCCACTTGGGCCAAAAGCTTAAGGTATTTTCCATGCTTAGAGAAACTCCCACTCTGAAGTGCTTTGAAACAGGTTCACCTGTCTGTGAGAGAATTTAAACATCTAAGGGCATCTCTGCAAGCTGGACTTCGCATTTATATTACTATGGCAGATTTTTATTAGGTCTATGCTCTGGGCCCAGAAGGTGTAAAAGACCGGAGGGGAGGAAATTATCAACCTGCAGGGAATAACACTTGGGCTCCGCTCTGAAGATGCTGATTGAGAGAGAATAGGGTAGAGGCAATATGACCAATGTCAGTATGTGATTAGGTGCAAAACAAGCATTCTTAGAACCCTGTTTAGTAGCCCAAAGGACATCCTCTAACTGCCATGCTCCTCACAAAATACATGGGATTCCAGTACATTAGCACCTTCCCCCAACCACCCCCCCACCCCCCAGCTCCACTGCACACACACTCAAATGGTAAAATGGTTTGCTTGCTGCTGTAACTTATTATACATTTGTGTAGCAGAAGTTGTTATTTACAGTTATAAATTTTTTTTTGCAACAAGAAAAATAGTTAATTTTAATTGCAAATGCAGTTTGAGTGATGTTTGGCCTTGAATAGTGCCATGCTGAAATGATAAGGCCGCCTCAAACATGACAGTCAAGAGTTTGGTCTTGGATTCAAGAGGCTCTGGCTCAAAGTTAAGTTTTGCTGCTTCCTAGCTGGATGACTTTGGGTGACCTTGGGCAAAGTATTTCACCTCCCTAACCCTCAGTTTCCTCCCATGTAAACTGGAGAAAATAAGTGGACCTGCTTCCTAAAGTCATTGAGAAAACCGAATGAGCCTGAGAAATATAGAGAGCCTCACACAGAGTAAACGCGCAACAAACAGCAGCAATTAACTATCAAGAATGTTCATCTTTGAGTAATTTAGTTAACTAGGGTGACAGGTTGATATCCATCATTAGCCTCGTGTTGAACACACCCAGAAGCAAAATCTCCTATGGAAGACACCTGACTGTGAATCAGTGGGGGTGTTGTAATTGCCCCAACAACACAGCGAATAATTTCTCTTAAAAGCCGGGCAACATTTCAGACCCTTGACAGCTATTCAGGACACTAACGCCTAGCAACTGTTAGGGCACAAGAAGACTCGTTCTCATAACAAAATTTAAAAACTACATATTGGTAAGAAAGTATTCTTTTAGATCTGTAATAAGGCTCCACTGGAAGACTGAAAAAAGAAAAAACAAGATATCCAGAATTTTTGCTAGGATTAAATTCCTACATATTAGTGATGAAGAATTTTTTAAATTACTTGCATGCTTTAACCAGCTCTGTTAAAAAATAAATATTGCAAATGACTGCAGATAAATCCCTGGTTAGTTGAGAGAAACTTGCTCAAGTCACTGTGCTACATATGATTTCTTTGCAGTGAACTACACTTGGCCTCAGTCATAATTGAGTTCAATGAAAACAGTATCATTCCTGGTGTGCAGAAAGGTAAGAGGGGTAACATCGTAAGAATCTGCACATCTCAGAAACACCATGGATGGATTGACTCCATTTCTGGTTCAATTTTTAATAGCTAAAGGCTATTTTGTTTTACTAAAAGATCAGGTAACCAGGCTCAACCAGAAAGGTCATAAAAGAACCCCTTTGGCCAAGGAAGGGGCTCCAGGTTGGCTGGAAAAGTCAGCAGTGGGATGTGGCAGTTCTTGTAACAAAGAACCAGGCCTTGCGTAGAGGAGGAGGTGGGAGGTCACTGAATCTAAGGTCCTTCTGCAAGTCCTATCCCCCTCTGTTCATCAGTAAAGAGGTGCTGAGCATCCGCCGCAGCAAAGCTGCGAAGGGAAGTCCAATGCATTCGTCAGGAGGCTCTCACTCAGCACCTGGCAGGGGAGCAAGCGTTCAGCATCCAGCTGCACTTTCCACCTCCTTGTTGAGAGCTAAGAAACACCTGAGTTCAGATTCCCAACCAACATAGCCCTTCTCAATCAGAACCGCCAGGGCAAGAGCTTGGAGCCTGTATATATATATATATATATATATATATATATATATATATATATATATATATATATATATATATTTGTGTGTGTGTGATAAAATCTATGTAACATAAAGAGTTCTGAAATCGTTGGTTCTGATTGTTCCCCTGGCTCCCTGATTTTCTGGTTGTTACAGTGCAAGGACCAATTCCAGAGCTTTATACTCTGCCATCTTACGTGACATCACTCCTCTGGAGTCTGTATTTTTAATTTGGGCCTTAAGTGTTGTTATTAGGGCTGGAAGTCACGGGTTTACAGGAGGGGATAACTGGGAAATGAAATCAGCTGTAAGCCCAGAGAAACGATCAACCGCCTGGTTGGTAAGTGCTTTCACTTGCTCAACAAGCATTTATTTGGGCAGGTGAAGGAACTGTTCTGTGTTCTCTGGATATATAATACAAGTAGAAAAAACAGATGGTTCTTGCCTTCATGGGGCATCCATGTTCTGAGGAACAAATCACTTCGTCAAACAATTTTCTATAGAACGACAGAGTTTGAACTAGACTGCTTAAAGACATGTTGAGCCCAAATACACAATGATTTGAATAAATATGATTCAAATGAACATGATTATAAAAAAGTAAATTAATCTGATTCTGCAAGAAAAATCCCAAAAAATGTTCTACCCAGGGGCCAGCAGAGGGTCCCTTTTGTAAAGATGAGGGCACAGAGGTGAGTGGAGAGTGAATGTCTTGGAAACCACGGGGTGGGCTCACCTGTGCCCAGGAGAGGACTGTGGACACTATATGCCAGGACACAGTCAATTCCTGCAGAAAAATCCAACTCAAAACACCTTAAGCAGAAAACAAAGTTGTACTGAGACTCACGTGACAGGATGATCTAGGACGATCAGCATTGGGCAGGCGGGTCATGGAGCCCCAGTGCTGTCTTCAAGGACCTTCTCCCTGTCCACTTCTTGGCTCTGCTGAACCCACAGCTGGATCCAGGAGCCCAGACAACGCTATCAGAGCGCGGGCTTCTCCTTCAGGGTAGGAGAACCCACCTCAGCACCGAACGCCTATCTTCCCAAAGAAGCAATCCTAGCAGCAAAGCGCTTCTCTAAACAGCTCTGGGAGAGCAGTTGAAGGGAGGCGCTGACTGGCCCATCTTGGCCCAATGACTGCAGTCAGAGGATAGGAGTCTTCTGGTTGGCCAGGCCTGCACGTGGAGGTCAGCCCCCAGAAAGGGCTGGGAATGGGTTTTCCTCATCAAAAAGGAGTGTGAGGTGTTATTCTCCAAAGCAAGAGATGCCAGCTGACAGTGAGAATTCCATTAAGGCTGCCTAGGCCAGCAACAGGTGTGCCATTAGCCCCATGGGGCACCCTGGGTCAGGGCTGGGGAACACAATTCTTCAGGCTTCCTCTACCCTGTAAGGCTATGAAGCGGAGACTGGGAAAGGAATGTAAGTAGCAGATGCCGCAACAGTCACGAGAAAGCAATACTGACCGCCTTAGAATTATCATGTTAGGTGATGGAGGAAAATATAACCTTTTCTTGAAAACAATCCTTAGGCCTATTCCATAGGCTTGAGAAATACCATAGCATAGGTAATTTGGTGCCAGAATTAGTCATTTGGCCCTCCAGTAACTGCTACTGCTCGTAACATGGCACCATTTGCCCTTATGACCAGAAACATCCCTAAGGAAATATAACAACTATTCCCAGCAGCCTTCTAAACGCCTCTTCCTCTTTGCAGCTGTGGACAGTTTGGGCATTACCTTTGAGTTCCAACACACATCCTTTGTTGCTCACACATCCTTCCCCCACTGTGATCCTCCTTCAGGCTTGGGGATAACCCCTCGATACTCCTTGGAAGCAGTGGACGAGGTGGCCGTGCTGGTGGCCTTATGTCCAGGCTTCTGGGAGCATCCCCGTGTGCACAAGTGTGAGCGAAATTTTGTTGCTTTATGCAGGTTTGAGTGATTCCACACAGTTAAAGGAAGATAAGGGCAGCTGAGAACCCTAGAAATAATGGAATTTCTTAACCGTAGCATCTCCTGACCTCAGAAGGGAAGGGGAGCTCCCTTGGAGAAAACTAAGTCCTCAAAGTGGTGAGGTGGAGAAAGGACAAATCACTGTCCACTCTGCCACATCCCTCCCCGTTCCCTGAACAGCTTAAAGCATTTAATATTTCCACTCTATCACATGCACAATGACCTCACTTACTAGACCGCACCTGGTGTTGACTTAGTTAACATGCAATTCTCCTGTAGGTTGTCTACTTTCCCCAGTCTTCAAAAGATTAGAGACAGTGAATTATCTATGTTTCAGAAGGGAGTGTTCACCCTCAGAAAGAAAAATAGCATTCGTTCACCAAATGCTCATCAAACTCCTGCTTTGTGCTAGGCATTAAGAGTATGGTAGGAAGCAAGACAGAGTGCTTGCCCCCATGGAGCTTACAGGCATTAACAAATAATTGTACAAGTTATTACAGTTGTGATAAATGCTATTAAAAAGTGGGCAGAGTGGCATGACAGCTTGTAGCAGGAGGACCAATCCTAGATTGTTGGGATCGTGGAAGGTCTCTGGAGGAAGAGACTTAAGCTGAGACCTGAAATAAACATTACACAGGCCAAAAGGGGGAGGGAGGATGAGAAGCTCGGAGCCCGGGAACCCGCAGGGAGTCGGAGCAGCTGGGGTAGAGAAGGCAGAATAACGTGAGGTGGGCACGGAGAGGCGGGCAAGCAGCCAGGTCAGACGAGGCTCTCGGGCCACATTGAGGATTCTCAAACCTAAGGAGAGTTTTGAGCAGGGAAGTGACGTAAGAATTACATTTTTACACTCTGATGTGGAGAGTGGATTGAAGGCAGGCAGGAGTGGCAGCAGGTGGAAGAACAAACAGGCTATTACTGGAGTGTGTGTGGGGGGAGAGGTAATACCTGTGCATTGGGCAGCTTTAGGGCATGATTACTAGGTCAAAATCAGTGGGCTTACAGAGGTTAGGGGTGCCAAGTTAAGGAGGGGAAGATGATCCTAGATTTCTCGCATGAGAAATTCAGTGGATGGTGGAGACACTTACTAAGGAAAGAAACACTGTAGGAAATTTTTTTGTAGGCGGAGGATTATGAACTCCATTTGGATATGTTAACTGAAAGGTGCCAATGAGATATCCATGTGGAGATGCAGAGGAAGTTAATATGAGCCTGGAGCCCAGAAGAATGGTCTGGAACCATAAATGCAGCAGTTTACATTCAGATTAGAGATAGGAATCGAAGCCATGAGCTGAGATCACTTAGGAAGAAAATATGGTATCAGAAAAGGGCCTGGGACTGAGTGCTGAGAAAGTCCACTTGTGCAAAATGGAGTGGAGGAGACCGTAAGAAAACTGACAAGATCTGGAAGCAGGAGTGTGGTAGCCAGGGCCACACTGGCCTGCAGTGATTCCACCTCCTGGAGCCATGTCCTTGTGTAGTCTCTGCCCACACTGAATGGGGCTAACCTGTGTATAAACATGACATTGTGGGAATGACAGTGCACGACTAAGGTTGTGGCTGTAAAATCAGAAAGGCCAGATGTGGCATCTCAGAGAGCTGTTCAGACATTAAGGCTTCTAAGAACCTTAAGGGCATTTTCCCTCAGCCGTCTGAGCAGAAGCTCAAGGTGGAGGACTTTTCTCAAATAGATTGTGGGTGTGGCTTTTGCTGCAATAAGACTCATAGCAGACAATGAAGTGTTCAAAACATTCACAGCAACACTGCCAGCTTGAACTGAAAGAGATACAGGGCAAAATGTAAAAGCTGCCTTTGGATCCCTAAAACCCTACTGGCAGGAGGCAGGCAGAGAAAGCTGCGTAGCTGCGAATGCGGGCTGCCGTGCATGGAAACGGAAGGGTGACTCAGCTGGAGCCAAGAGCCCAGCCTCTCGGATGGCCCCCAACAATGCCCCCTTCTGGTATTCACACCTTTGTGTATTTCCCTCCCACAATGAATAGGATTGACCTGTGTAACAAATATATTGTGGAGTGACAGTGTGACATTTGAGGCCAAGTCATGAAGGACAATGGAGTTTCCATCTTGCCCCTTGGGACCCCTGCTCTGGGGAAAACCACTTGCCACATCCTGAGGCCGTTCGAGCAGCGCTAGAGATGCTCACGTGGGGAGGAACGGAGGCCTCCTGCCAACAGTCACGTGGGTGAACCAACCTGGAAGTGGATCCCCTGCTATCAGTCCAGCTTTCACGTGACGGTGGTACCGGCTGAGTCCTCCTAAGCAAGAACTACCCCGTTAGGCCACACCCAGCCTGCTGACCCACAGAAACAGGAAGGTAAGGTTTGCTGTTTTAACATCTTACATTTTGGGGTAACCTGTTACACAGCAACAGGCAACTGATACAAGGAAAGACCAGAAGAGTATGAGTTCATGAAAAGTAAATGTTTCCAGGAGGGAGTGGACAACTGTGTCACATGTTGTGGAATGGCCGAGTATGTCTCATACCAGGATGACAATAAAGCCAAAGTATTGAACAGGAATTTCATTTAGATATCTTAACTACAGGGGAAACCCCCCAAAACAAATAAAAACCCCTCTATGCTCAGTATACCTAAGAAAACAGAGAAGTGTGTGTGTGTGTGTGTGTACATAAATAAAAAGATATATCATCTTTTGAAAGATGTCATTAAAAATATATTTGACAAAGTCTGTGCTACCTCTCCATGTCGATGAACACGTTACCGTACTTATCCTGCGTACCAGTGACCTCCTCATGTGGACGTGCTGTGTCACGACTAGACTCCAAGTCTGCAGAGGGTAGAGAAACTTGCCCTAAAGCATCCTGAGCGTTAGAGATGCTATAGGTGCTCATGTAAGTTAAACCCAGGCTAAAGCAAAAGCTTCTTTTATCATAACATATTCCTAAAAACAATCGTGACCACTACTTCATATTTATGTTACAATTTATATATTAAAAGTACTTTCACCACATCTTGTTTTGTGCTTGCAACAAACCCTGTGAGGTGGGTGGGTTTATAGAAAGGACAAATACAGTCAGTCTCATCTCCTAAATGAGGAAACTAAGTTCTAAAGGGCCTTCAGTTACTCTGTTATGACCACACAAAACATTCATGGTGTAGGTCTTCTGACATCAAATTTAGAGCTTTTTCCAAAACATCCAAGCAGCATTCAACATACTCATCTATTTGTATTCTACAAGTACTCTCAGAATAATTCTAGCATGATTTTCCATAGCAATCTATCCTTATAATGTTCCAACACTTTCTGTAGCTGGAACCCATGTGGAATGGATGAAGATTCTCTGTCTTCTTTCCACTTTGGTTCCTGTGCAACAGTATCACTTGAGCATCTTCCATGGCAGTCCTCACGGGTGGCCGGACAATGCTGTCACTGTTCGAAACACTCCTCATTGCTCAAAGAGCCACAGTACTTCCCAGTAAGAAAACCAGTCTATTAGAGTTATGCTTCGTTTTTTAACTAAAAGTGGCATCATCAGCTTCATTACCTCCTCTAATCATCAGATGTTCCACTGTTTCCTAAACTTCAATCTATCCTCAGAGGCCAAAATTTTACAAACACCAAGTATATTCAAATATACTTGGTTGCAGGCTCCAAGGGCACATCCAAAGTCATTCCAGAAAGTTTAACAGCAACAGCCCCTCCAAAGAGGATACTCTGAGGAAAAAAAATCCTCATAAGGAATGTATAATAAAAATTCTAATTAAAAAAATGGCTATGTGTGTTGAACAGCACTCAATATGCTTTGTCTAATCCTCAAAAGAATCCTATGAGGTAGGACAAACGTCTATTTGTTTAAACATCAAACACCAAAACGTGGTCACACAGGCATAATGCCCTTATATCACAAAGGACAAAAGTTAATCCCTAAAATTCACGCTGTGAGTAGCTAACGCCTTTCCTGCAACATCTACCATCTCCTCAGAGGGTTGGTCTATTAGGGATCTGGGCCAATTTGGTGTTTTTCACACATTTTCAAAACTGATGGTGTCTTGCCATTACCATTAGTCTGAGTTTTAGTCCATTTTAAGCAGATGCAGAGTATAAAAAACAGAAATAAGTACATTTTTGCCTTCTGAGAAATTCAAGTAAGACATTTCCAACCCAACTATGCCCATCTCTGTGGCTCCAAACTGACTTTCCCACACCCATCCAAAACAGGACGCAAGAAACCAAATTTCAAACTTTTCTTTGCTTCTTTTATTCTCCCACCAGGATTAGTGCAAGGAAGTGAGAAAGACTTAACCTAAGAACCCATTCTTCAGTAGCAATTTTAAGAGCCAAAGTTTGGTACCACATATAATAGCACTGTATAGATTGTAAAACCCATGTTTCTTAAAAACCATCTCAGCAGGTGTGACCAGCTCTTTATTTCCAGCCCCTCCCTCATAGCAACAGAATCACAGAAGGCAGCAGCCAGGTGAGAACTGCTATCACCAAGAGGAAGACCACCAGCCCTCCCCAAACGTGATACTCTGAGTCACGACTCCTAGGACCTCTCCCGTGACCGTGGGCTTTAAACCATTCTACTACTTCCTGGAGGTCAAAGGGCTGAGCCTCATAACCCAGCTCTTTCTTGGCTTTGTCTAAGCTAAAATAATGTGTGACACCAGTTTTATAAACTTCAGTGCGGGTGAGAAAGGGCTGGAAGTTGTAGAGTCGACCCAAAATGAAGTGGGCCATCTCTGTTAGGAAAGCAAAGCAGTAGACGAGGTCCAAGGGCAGGCGGGTGGATGGGAACGTGTAGCCCAGGCCCTCGACCAGAGGCCGGAAGAACTCAAAGTTGTTCACTGGTCTGCCATCTGAGATGAAGTAGGGCTGCCCAGAGGCAATGTGGCCCTTGTCAGCTTTCAGGGCCTCTGAGGCCAGAATGTGAGCCCGCACCAAGTTATCCACATGGACAAACTCAACCAGGCTCCCGGGATCCCCGTAGACAAACTTGAACAGACCCCTCTCAATGTAGCTCACGATCCTGGGAAGGTGCCTTTGTTCTCCAGGCCCATAGATGCCAGCCGGCCTCAGAGCACAGGTTCTCAAGACACCATCGCCTCTTTCCAGGAACGTACCGTTTGCCTCCAGCACCTTCTTCTCCGCAATAGATTTGGTCCGAGAGTAGTGATCGGGGTGCAGGTGAAGGGGCAGGTAAGGCAGAGATTCGTCCCCGTTTCTGATAACTTGACCTCCAAAGATGACATTGAAAGTGCTGGTGTAAACTAACCTGGGCACCCCTCTCCTGCGACAGGCCTGCAGGACATTGTCTGTGCCCCCCACATTGACCTCTTCGATCAGGTTTCGATTCAGTTGCTCCCTTCCTGACATGCCGTAGGAGGCGATGTGGAACACACAGGTGACGTTCACGTCCTGGAAGGCGTTCTCTACGTCAGAGAGGTGGCGGATGTCTCCACGTACAAACCTGATTCCTTCTGGAACGGCTTCAGCAGGGCTGCGGATGTCAAACAGAATCACGCGGACTCCCTTCCGGTTCAGAGCACAGCCTAGTCTGAAAGGAGAAAAAGTTAGATTGAGTCACTCTTCAGCTGTGCCTAGAAGTATATAAAATAATTTACCAATCAACGTGGGGCTCACCCTGAGTCCCTGACTTCATGTGTTCATTGGTACAAGTCTTACTTATTCAAATTTTCAAACATAAGAATCCTCCTGTGTGCTTAAATAACAATAACGCAGGCTTTCTCCTCGAGGAATGGTGGCATCTATTATATAGTATGACATTTCCCCCCTCTGTTCTAAGACCCACTATCCATTTTTTGGAATATTTGTGAATAATAACATAACTATGAAAGAACAGCTATTATTTTAAATTGTTTTTGGTAATGTGAATAATCACTCCTCCCCAATTTAATGGCTTTATAAAGACTTTTTCTTAAAGTGGAATTTATCTGTAGTTCTCAATTTCAATGAGCAGTGAGGCAACACCGTTTATTTCTCATTTAACATTATACAAACAAGTAAAAGTTTGCACTGTATAAAGTGTCAGAGTTGAGAGCTACACATTTTCTGGCAACTACTAGTAAAGTAATTCCATGGGCATATTTTATAGATGCACTGACCAGAAACCGAAATAACCACCTCCTCCTGTAATGAGGACAGTTTCGGCTGGAGATCCTTGGGAGTCCATGTGCACAGGCAAAAGATAATTGAGCCTGTAAAAAAGAAGTATGCAGCACTATTACTGATCCAAATGCAAATGTCATTCTTCTTAGTTTTGAGTTGACGAAAGCAAAAGGTCAATATGCTCTAACAGAACCAGAAGCTAAGGCCCAATGTCTAGTCACAGCTGTGTGACATTAGCCACCCCCTTCACTTCTTGGCTTCAAATTTCTTCACCTGTAGTACGGGGACAGTGATATCTGTTCTGCTTACCTGACAAGGTCAACGTGAAGGTTCAATAATATAATGTGCCTGGGAATGATGTGAAAACCACAAAGCACTTTTCAAATGTAAGGTATTATTATTAATTCTTGGTAGAAAGGCATTTCCCCCCACACAGCACAAAATCAAAGATAGAACTTTGAAATAGTACACTGTGGCATAGTTTAATACTGTTTTATTAAACCTACACTTAAAAAAATAGGGGAAAAACTCCTTTATGTAGCAAACCACACCTCCCCCCAAATCTTACAAGTGCTCCAAATGCAGCACTCACTGCCTTTGAGGGGTCCCACTTCTCTCTCCCTTCTCTTCTATGTCCCCTGCCAAATTCCTCTCAAGGCTCCAAGAACCCTTTCTCTCCAAGATATAACAAGCAAAGAGTGGGCCACCAAATTCCTCCTACATAAGAGGAGAGAAATGGAACAGGAGGTCCTCAAAGGCAATGGAAATACACACACACACACACTCACACTCACGCCAACAGAGACACTCAGAGGTGTGGTGAGGCAAGGAGACTGCAAGCAACCAAGAGCCCCACCACTGTCTCCTCTCAGCAGGGCACCGACAACTTTGGCCACCGCACCATGTCAGTGGATTTCAACAAGGAAGAGCCAGGAGGACAGCAGGAACAGCAGAGGTTGGGGCTTTCGCAAGAGGAGGAGCTCGTGCAGCAGTGAGGCTGAGTGTGAAGTCAGTGCACATGCACAAGGAAAGAAAACTGGGGGTGGGGAGACAGGAACACACACTTGAGACGTCTTGCCTCTGCCCCTAAATGGTTACGTGGTCTTGGCCAAGACGCTTCACTTCTCTAGACTTCACCTTTCTCTTCTGTCAAGTTGTGCGCTGTGCTGTATTATAGGAACTCTTAGGTTTCTAAAAAGCAGCTCAGAACAGTGGAAATAATAATGACAAACACATAGTGCTTGCTACCTGCACCAGGCAGCATGCTAAGTATTTATTAGCTATTTAATCCTTTTAATAATCTTAGCAGGAAATTACTATTAGTACCCTGTTTTCCAGCTGAGGAAAATGAAGCAGAGTGACGTTAGTAAATAACTTTTCCAAGCTTACCTGGACTCACACCCAATGGCAGTTTGGCCCTAGGAATTCGTACACTCAACCACTAGGAATCCACTTACAAGTTGTGTGACCTTGGGCCAGTTAATCACTCTGGACCTGTTCCTTCATCTAAAAAGTGGAGTTGATAATAAGCTTACAGGCTTATGAAGATCAAACGGGATAATGTATGAAAAATGTCCAAGAAAATGCCTGACATAGTGTAGGCACTCAACAGATGTCACTTCTCAAATTCCCTTTTCTTCAAGCTCTAAAGTTTGGGGGTTTGATTGTTCCATGACATTCCATGAGAGCTCATGATTAGAGCTCTCAAAAGCACAGGGTTACAAAGAGCTCCTCGACAAGTTCTTCTGGATACCTGTACAAGCGTATCAGATTGCCAGTGAAGCTAATCAGATCGTTCAGACAGGATCAGCCAGTGGGTGTGACAACTGAAAACAAGGTTCAGCAAGTGACTGTCTCAGTGGCTTGAGGGTACCCGGAAAAGGAGAGTGAGAAATATGAGGGAAATGGAGCAAAATGGTGTGGGAGGATGATCGATGGATTCCAAAGGTTCCACTAAACAATTGCCACAGTTGTGCTTACGAGAAAATGCATGAAGGATGAACGCACCAGTAAGCCTTCAAAAGACCTGGTGATTCTATTGTTTTCTAAGTGCAGAACTCTCCCATTTGGATTTGAAGTCGCCATAAAACCAAATGTAGTCAATTCTATTATTTAATGTAATCACATGATTTTGTCACAAATGCTGTTTCCAAAAACAGACATCAGTTACTGACGCCTCAATCCAGACTTCTTACCTTCATCTCCATGACCTGGTCATTAGCATTTCCTGTTCTCACCTCAGTGTGACATGCTGTGCCACCAGGTCCTTGCCTGGCTGCATCTCTCTCAGTATTTCAGCCCACTCACATGTCACTTACCTAGAGAGGCTTCTCTGATCACCCTAACAAAGCCTCCAAAGCCTCAATGCTGCTTGTTTTCCCCATGGTATATTACACAATCTCAAACCATTTACATTTTTATTATTGATCTCCTCCCCACAGAAAGTAAGTTCCATGAGAACTGAGGCCTTCTGCCTTCTGGGGTGTCGCTAGCCAGAACTCAGAACACAGTAGATGCTCAATAAATATTTGTTGAATTTATGGATGATTCTGAACTCTGTAAAATATTTACAATTTAGTAAAATTGTGATGGGCACAAATTATGCATGGCCCTGTAGTGTCAAAAAGTCATTGCCATGCATAACAATTAATGCTGCCATTTTAACTTAATGTACCCCACTGTCTGCTAAAAAGTGCTGGGTTTTGGAATAAAAAAAGACACAAAGCTAGATGGCACAGAGCTCCTGAGTTCTGGAGCTTACACCAGAGGAGAGCGGCTTCTGTAAATATCTAAAGGACAAGGCAACAAAGGTGAAAACAAGATTACTGTTATAATGTTGGTATAAACAAAGTGCTGGGGAAACACTGAGGCTGGGTGGGGAGATTGACTCTGCAGGGGCAGATCAGAAGACTTCATGGAAGAATGAGCTTAGAGGTACAGGGGCCATGGGAGGATTCAGGCAGGTTCAGAAGAGGGTTATTACCAGCTAAGGGCACATCATAAATAAATGGATCAGCAACAGGGAAGGCTGTGTTGGACAACTAATATGGCCAGTCCGCTATGGCTGATGTAGCTGGTGCTTTAGGGTGGAAAGACGGCCTGGGGTTGGCTGGAGACAGCCCTTCCTCCCCTTCTGGGGAATCTGAACTCCATTCTGCAGACAATAGAAAGGCTTTGCAGGTTTACATTAGGGAACTGGCAGGATAACATTGGTCCCCGTGAAAGAGCAAGCTTCCTCTGGAGGAGGGAGAGCCCAGAAACAGGCCAGGGGCCAGGGAAGGGGAGATTAGGATCTACGCTGGAGGGTTATCGGTCAGGATGAAATGTCAGTGTGCTCAGCTGAAATTGGGGTGAGGGCTGGTGAGCACCTGAATGAAACAGCAGCAGGCAGCATCCAGGTGAAGTTGGAGGAAGGTGAAGTCATTAACTGAAACAGCAGGTTCTGGAAATGATCGTCTGGTTAATAGAGTTTTGATTAACAGGATGCCAGATAACAAAGTTTAAGCTATTCTTCATATCTCTACAAGAATTCCACTGTAAGGGATTCAGAAAATGGACAAGGCCTCCAAGAGCCCAATTAAAAAATTCCAACAGAAATGCTTCCTAATCTCTAATTATTCTTTGTTTTTAAAATTACACATTCCAGTCTAGTTGCAAGACCACAGGTCAATCATGGTTCATGTGCACATTAATCAAGTCAGCAATGCACAGCTTCAGATTATTAATGCTTCAGAAACCTGCCAGGCCTATTCATGCTACTCATTACCTTCCAACTAGTTCCAGAATGATCTGAGGCAAGAACGTGTATAACCAACCTGACTGGGGAGTCAGATGAGAAAGGTAAGAAAAATTAATAATTTAACAAGACAAACAGCAATGAAAAGAAGCCTATATACCAGGTCAGGACGACTTTTCGCAGTTACCAGCTGTTAACGGTACTGCCAGGGAGCCACCTCCTTGCTTCCTGGTCCCCTGCCATCAATAAGCACATTAAAAATCTCAGCAAACACATTTCATAGAAAACCCCAGAAAATTCTCATGAACGCCTAACCAGAACGGAGAAAAGAGTATACAAAGCTTTTCTTCAACCAGCTGCCCAATTTTCATATACTTTACAGCTTCTGTTTTATTAATTAGTTTCCATCTGATTCCTTCTAGAACTGAGCACTCAGACCTGCCTTTATAATGGCAATCACTTGAAGGCTCTTCCAAAATGTGGCTTTTTGTTCAATAATTGCTTTCCTCTGGGGTGGAGGGTTACATCTGACCTGAACAGACATTTTAGCAGATACAGGTTAAAGTTAAGCTCATGATCAAGAAAATGGAATCTTAATTACAAACCCGAAAAAAAAATGAAATTTAAAATCGGCCTGACCTCTTGATAACACTAAGGTAAAGTGAGGGTAATAAAGTTGACATCTCACAGGAAAGTTATGAGAAGAAACTAATAAAAGATGACTGGGAGTACTTTAGATTTACAAAGACCTAATTAAATGCTAAGGATCAGCAATAAGAGCCTTAGATTATGCACACAGTTCCTTCATTCCTATGAGTTTAAGGTAATGATGCTACTAACCCTCTGGTATTATAAGGCAATATAGAAATCTAGGTGCCATTAGCATTTCACCAATAGAAAGTATGCAACAAAGAGAATTTAAGGCTGTTCCCATAAAAATAAAAAATTACTATATGTACCTTAAGAAAGAGAAAAATATCTGCAAGTAGTATAACCCTATGATAAGGTGTTTTAAATTGCTACACAAGTACTGACCAAAGGTATTAATAAAAGGTAACTGTATTCTTACTATATTGAGATCTGGAAAATATACTGAAGCTAGATGGCTTATGAAATAGTGCTGTTCAAATTCCAGTGTGATCTGAAAATTATTTGTGTTTAATATAAAGCAGTCAATGCAGTAAAGATGAAGTAGTTAGAGACCATAAGGAGGGGAACCCTGATAGAGATGAAAGGGATGTGAGGTATAAAACCTACACAGCCAGACCCCGTTGGGAAGAAAATTAACTAAAGACACAGCATTAGTGAAAAATTGGTATACTCATAACAGAGATGGGCATTTGTGCACACAGTTTTGAATATAACTCTAGGTGGCAGGGCAGCTGTCTGTAATTCAGGATCATCACCTGAGGTGTAACAAATCTTGTTCAGCTACACTCAGACTCCTTTCATCCAGGTATTAGTATCTGCTGCACAAAAGATCCCTGCAATTTTCACAATGCTGATGACAAAAGAAATGAAATAATTTTATAATTGGTATTTCCCATCTGTTTCCCAAACTACCATATAAATTCCACATAAGCATAGACTACCAATATCTGCAGGGACAAGGTACAGCTGGCAGAATGTATTTATTTATTTTTTAATTTTGTTTTTTGAGGCAGAGTCCCGCTCTGTCACCCTGGCTAGAGTGCCGTGGCGTCAGCCTAGGTCACAGCAACCTCAAACTCCTGGGCTCAAGCAATCCTCCTGCCTCAGCCTCCCAAGTAGCTGGGACTACAGGCATGCGCCACCATGCCCGGCTAATTTTTTCTATATATTTTTAGTTGTCCAGCTAATTTCTTTCTATTTTTTAGTAGAGACAGGGTCTTGTTCTTGCTCAGGCTGGTTTCGAACTCGTGAGCTCAAACCATCTGCTCACCTCGGCCTCCCAGAGTGCTAGGATTACAGGTGTGAGCCATTGCGTCCAGCCCAGCTAGCAGAATGTAGACCCAGAAAATCCAGATGGGATAAATATTTTGCAAGCTCTTCAAATACCTCCTTCTGCCATACCTGCATGGAGTACTATACTTGTACTTCCCTCACTAGGTCAACAGTTTGCCACTGCAACAAATTGAAGTAATATCAGCTGCCATTTATTTAACACTCCGTGCCAGGCACTGAGCAATACTCTGTCCACAAATTATTCCACTAGATGCTCATAACAACCCTGTGAGATGAGCACTAATTTGTTAATCCCATTTTACAGAAGAGAAAACTGAAGTTCTGAGACACAAAGTGACTAACCCCCAAGTCCTACAGCTAGCAAATGGTAGAGCAGGGATCTGTACTCCTAACCCAGGCGCAAGTGACTCCATATCTTATGGCTCACCCTCAGGAGCACCTGGAGCTGTGCAGCGTCCCTGACCTGAGTCTCGTGTGGGCTTTTACAGTTAACATATTCTTCAGCCTCTTAGGGGTCCTACAGTTCCCAGAGGGAAGAGGTGGAGACACCCCATCTCCTACCATGAGGCCAAGGCTGCAATGACGCAAGGGTAAGATTCCCAGGTTGGAAGTCAGAAAATCTGGGCCCTACACTTGGCTTTCCTACCAAGTCCCTGTGCAACTCACTGAATCTCTCTGATCCTACCTCCTCCTCCTCCCTAAAATGAAAACCACCACCATCATGGCTATATTTTAAAGGTTTACCATGTAAGCCTCAGGACAATGTTCCGTGGTAGTTACTAGTATCACCATTAGCTTTTCGGCGATGAGGAAAATGGCTCAGAGGTTAAGAACCTTGCACACAAATTACGCAAGTCGTAAGTGGCTGGCTGGATCCAAGGCTTGAAGCCAGGTCTGTAGGACTCTTAACCACAAGGTACGATGCCTCACGGCAGGGCTGGGACAGTGCGTGTTCTCTTAGGTCACTAGCTTATCACCTTCACAATTTCGGTCACAGCTAGTACATCTGGTACTATCACTCACCCCTTAGGTTTTAAGTCCACTTACCTTTTTGCAATAAATACATTCATCTTAGATGACAATCTCACAGTGCCACTTTACGTGGGAAGCCAGAATCTGTCATAAAGAGAAGGTGATCCTTCCCCCAAAGTGCGAAGAAAATCAAAGGGAGGAATCAAGTGTAGCAAGATACCTGTTGAACGCCCTGAGCTTGGGGCCTGATGTCTTTAAAAAGAAAACAAGAAATGAGGAGAACCGGTGTTTGAGGCCTTAGCGACATTCTAGAAAGCCAACCTGGGCCCGGCTCCTTGGAATCAGAAAGAGGACTGAAGGGGATGGTTCTCCCAGCCGCGGGGGTCAGTGCTACACTCCACCGTCGTCAGTGCTACTCCCCGCTGTCCCCGCCCCGCCTCCGGGGGCTGCCACCTGCCGCCCTCAGCGGCCCCCGACGCGCGCGGCCACGGGGACGCCTTCCGGGCCGAGGTGGGCCCGTCGGGTCCCCGCGGAGGGGCGGCTGCCCTCCCAACCCTGGCCCACTCACAGCAGCTGCAAATGACGGCGCGACCTGCTCTTGCGCGAAGACAGACAGCCCAAATCTCTACAGCCGCCCGCCGCCCTCGCTGAGCCGCCCGAGCCGTCGGACCGGCCTCCTGGAGCCACTTCCGGGCCTCTCTAGGCAGCCCGGAGGTCTCGCCATCTCGATGGTGCGCGGGTTTGAGGTCCAGCCACACCTGTGCTGGGGCAGCAGGTCCATTTCGTGAATCTCCCCCACGTTCCCAGCCCGTGTGTTCCACCGTCGCGGGAATCCTTATAGGTCACTTTAGGTCACGTCAACTGCTCTTCCCACCTTCAATTTCTGCTTTAAGACATCCACTTCCGTCTTTGTGTACCTGTCAATGAGCACAGTGCCTGATAAAAGGAGGTGCTCAGCTCGCCATTGCTTGGGTGGGTGGATGATTCATTCTCCATGTATCTTTTTAAGTCTCTGTTGTCTCTGAGTGTGTGTGTCCATATATTTTCCTGTGCCCTTGGTTTTTCTTGTTTTTCCAGCTCTACTTGTTCTGGTCCCCAAGCAAGCAATGATGCGAAGACTAACCTTTGTTGCTGAAGCAACCAAGGACTTAAAAGCTAGGTAGAAAGGAAGGTTGGCATCCTCACTTAAAGGCTTCCCTGAGAGGCCCATCTTTTGTCTCCTCGTCGTGAGTCGGTTCTATGGAAAGTTGCAACTTCTCTGCACCCATGCACCTGTGCCCTACAACGGACCCCTGGCTGGGGAGGATTTCACTTTGGTGGCTTGAAGGATGGAGGTTTTGGCTTCATAAACTGCCCTTTCCTATAGAACTGGTACCAAACTCAGACTCAAAGAGGCTCATGTGAATTACCTCATCTACTGCTCAGTTTTCACTAAGTGACAGGACAAACTCGAGTCCTGGAATATAAAAATAAATGAAGGTGAGGTGAAGAAAGCCAAGTCCCTGGCATTGGCCTCTCTGATGGGCCCTCTGTCCTGCCTGCTTGTCTTGTCCCCAGCTGTGATCCAGCCATAAGTCTCAGAAGACTGAGGATGGTTGAACCAAGTAGTCTTAAGTGACAACTTTGCAGTGGTTGCTTAGGATACATAAAGATTAGAAGATAAGAGGAAGGAAACTCAGGGGACTGGGAGACCAGCTATATGCTCTTGAGACCCCCCCCCAGCCAAGGAAGAAAAGACCCCCTGAGGACGCAGTGCAGAGACAGGTTTCCTTTGGGGGATTTCAGGATCCTTTGAGGGATACCCAGATTCACTGTGTGTTGCTAAACATGAGAAGTGGTGAAT
This sequence comes from Lemur catta, assembly GCF_020740605.2. Lineage (NCBI taxonomy): Eukaryota > Metazoa > Chordata > Mammalia > Primates > Lemuridae > Lemur > Lemur catta. The sequence goes on along the minus strand of NC_059147.1, from coordinate 12,902,498 downwards.
TTAAATGTTAATATTCTTGTGCCACCAAGTACTCTTTTAAAATATAAGCACATATGTTTTAAAGGAAAATTACACACTTTACAATTACTTCTTTAGCTTCCATTGCAATTTAGTGAGTTGATTTTGTAAAGCTCTGAATAAGAAATCTAAGATGGAAATGACTAGAGAAAGAAATTGATCTCAAGGTGAGTTTATATGTTGATGCTTGTTTGGTTTTGTTTCCTCTCAATAATATCCAGACAGTGGATGCATTTCGGGAAGATCAGTTTGCTTTCATAATTCTTCACAGATGTACAATACTTTATGCGTTACAAAGCACTTTCATGCCTATTAGCTCATTGGATTCTCACAGATATTGATGTTAAGGGTCTTTGGGTTTCAAGTAGTAGAGAGCAGCTCTAACTAATGTAAGTGAAAAAAGGGCAATTTTTAGAATCTCAAAAGGAGTTGAACAACTGTATGTATTTATGGTAAGAAGAGCTAGCTTCTGTAAGAGTAAGCCCTGAAATCTCAATGCTACAGTGAGACAAAAGTATATTTCTCACTCTGATCACAGTCCAATTCAGTCTGCAGGGAAGGGAAGAGTGCTTTGCTCTACCCAGTCACACAGGGACCCAGGCTTCCTTCATTTATCTGCCATCATAGTCAACCCCTGGCCACCAAGGTCACTGCAGAAGGGGAAATAAGAGCCTGACTTTTCCCAACACCCCTGTTTAAAGTCTCCTGCACCCCCTTGAAATTCTCCAATTGCTCTATAACACTTAGCCCATCTGAAATTATCTTGCATATTATTAGAATGAAAGCTCCATGAGGGCAGAGACCCGCTTTATTGACTGGTGTATCTTTACTGCCTATTACAGTATCTGGCATAGAGAGAGATTTTTTTTTTTAACTTCTAAATGAATCAGCAAGTGAATAAATGTCACGTTTCTGGTTGTCACTGTTCAAAACCTGAGGCTTGCAGATGAGACCCTTTGGCCCAGCTTGGATCAGAAATCACCTCTACTATAGTCAGCTATGGAAAAGAGGTACAAGCACGACGATTAATGGGCCACTGCTATAAACTGGGGCAGTTTCTAAAGAAAGGAAATAATTGTGAGCCTGGCAGAGACCCTAAAACTTTGCTATTAAAAAACGTGGACCAGTAACATCAACATCTCCTGGAAGCTTATTAGAAATGGGTCTTAGGTCCCACTCTAGGGTTAATAAATAAAAATCTGCATTTTAGCAAAATCCCCAGGTAATTCCTGAGTACAGTAGAGGCTCAGAAGCACTGCCTTAGAAGTGCTGTGACTCAGTAGTAGCACCACAACGTTTCTCTGAGGTGGCTAAGAGAGTTCTTTCAATAGTCCCACGCTCCACCTGGAAACCAAGTGAGGTTAAGTGACTTGCTTAGGGTCACAGAACAAATAAACGACAGAGCTGGATTAAAAGCCAAAGCTTCTGACTCTAAATCCCTCTACACTCCATGTTGTTTCTACTGTGCAGCTCTATCTCCTGGGCAAACCTGTTTTCTCTCACTAATGAAAAAAAAATTAAAAGGGAATAGACAGAAAAAAATTGAGCTATATTTAAATGGAGGTTAATGGCTTCAAGAATTGACTTGTTTTAGAAAGGAAAGCAAGCATTTGTCACTTACAGTATGTTTGATAAAATGTTTTTTCCCCATTACATATTAAAGAACTCTCCAAGCAATATAATGAATGTTCATATTTCATTTATTCAGCAATTAAGCATCTTAACTTTCTTTTATAAGCATTTATAGCACTTATTAAGAAGTATCACACATCCTATTTGGGTCAATGCTTTTGCTTTTTCCTTTTAAAAACTTTTTAAAAATCTCATTATTATTACCCATGCCTCTCTTAGTACTGATTAAACTAAGTGTTTAAATAGTGCTGATTAAATCTACATGTTATTTTTGAGTGTCCTGGCCAAGGGCTCTCACTGTTTGGGGATCAAACATCTGTAGCTCTCCTATGACACAAGGGATGCCCTGAGACAGTGAAGCTTATGTTTGCTACTTCTGTTCCTTAGTGTTTTCAGAAACTGAGGAGTCCAGATACCAATTTAATCAGGTATCTTTGGGTTGAGAATCATAGAAAGCCATCACAATATAGATAAATCAAAGGTAGGAAGGATTACCTTCTGTAACCAGAAGTTCAAAAGGTGGATATAGCTTTAGGACTTCAAACATCGTCAGACCTCTGTCATCTCATCTCTCAGCTCTGGATAGAGAGAGATGATTATAGAACATATCAGACAGATGTGGTTTCCCCGAAAGAAGGGATTTGTAGCACAGACCAAAGAACATATTCACTACACCGACAAACAAAACCAGTTTGTGCTTTGTGGAAGACTGTTGGTTGTTACCCAAAATATGTCTTTTCCTTCTTCCATAATAATGGTGTTTTACTAACACATGACCATCCAGAATAAAAACTCCACTTACCAGCCTCCCCTGCAGCTAGGTGTGCCCATGTGGCTAAGTTTTTACCAATATATGTGAGTGGAAGTGATGTGTGCAATTTCTGCATCACATGCTTGAAAGGAAATCCATTGCCCTCTTTTCTTTCTTCCCAGGGACTGAAACCCAGTTTTGTCAGTAACTCAGGGTCAACCCTGTACATGAGCATAGGGCCTCTAGGGAATATCGGAGCAACAAGATAGAAGGAACCTGGATCCCTGAATGGCCTTGTGGAGTGGAGCTGTCTCACCAGTCTCACCAATCTAGATTACCTATACTGTTATTTATGACACTATCTCTTTTTAATTGAAATTTTAATTTAAATAATTATAGATCATATGTTGTTGCAAGAAATAATACAGAGAGCTCCTGTGTACACTTTCCTCAGTTTCCCCCAATGATAACATTTTCCAAAACTGTAGTATTACAGCCAAGATATTGACATTGATATAATCCATAGATCTTAGATTTCTTGTTTTACTTGTACTCACTTGTGTATGTACGTGTCTGTGTTTAGTTTCTCTAGAGTGTTATCACATGCATAGGTTTGTGCCACTATATTTTGAAGGTTTGCTTTTTTACAGCAGTTTAGCCTTTATACTAATACAAGATAGTAGAACAGCATGTGCCATGAAAGAATAAAAAGAATATTGTATTGTGGGGGTTTGGGTGTGTCTTAATCCATTTGTGTTGCTAAAAAGGAATACCTAAGCCAGGCATGGTGGTTTACGCCTGTAATCCTAGCACTCTGGGAGGCCGAGGCAGGCGGATTGTTTGAGTTCAGGAGTTTGAGACCAGCCTGAGCAAAAGCGAGACCCATCTCTACTAAAAATAGAAAGAAATTATATGGACAACTAAAAATATATAGAGAAAAATTAGCTGGGCATGGTGGCACATGCCTGTAGTCCCAGCTACTCGGGAGGCTGAGGCAGGAGGATTGCTTGAGCCCAGGAGTTTGAGGTTGCCGTGAGCTAGGCTGATGCCACGGCACTCTAGCCCAGGCCACAGAGTGAGACTCTGTCTCAAAATAAATAAATAAATAAAATAAAAGGGAATCCCTGAGACTGGGTAAATTTATAAAGGAAAGAGGGTTATTTGGCTCATGGTTCTGCAGGCTGCATGGTGCCAACATCTGCTTCAGGAGGGCTTCAGGCTGCCTCCACTCATGGCAGAAGGTGAAGTAAGGCTGGTATATGCAGAGATCACGTGGTGAGTGAGGAAGCAAGAGAGAAGGGAGGGAGGTGCCAGGCTGTTAGAAACAACCAGCTCTTGTGTGAACTACTAGAACAAGAATTCACTCATTACCTGGCAGACAGCACCAAGCCATTCCTGAGGGATTGTCCTTTGGACCCAAACACCTCCCATCAGGCCCCACCTCCAACACTGGGGATCAAATTTCAGCATGAGGCTTGGAAGAGTCAAATATCCCAACCAGAGCAGCATGAAATGTGTTGGGACTGCTGATGGGTTGCTTTTTATATTTCAAACATCATGACATATAATGATGGTTGTAAAACTGTGAATACTAAAAGCTGTTGATTTGGACACTTTACATGGGCAAATCTTATGATATGTGAGTTACAGCTCAATAAAGTTGTCATTAAAAAAAGATTACACCTACAACAATGTCGATCTCATTCTCATTTCAGTGTTGTTTGAGTAGGAGAGGGCAGGATGACCTATTACCTTGGACATGCCCGTGGAAGTGTGTCATGGGTGGCAAAATCAATGTGGGTAAAAATTTAGGAGTCACTGCCTCAGAAAAATAAACATAATTCTCTTGCTCCATTATGATATGATATGATAACTTTGCTCCTGGGATCCTCCTCTCACCTTCATTTCTCTCAGGGCAAGGAGAAAAATGCACAAACCAGTAGGGAAAGTGAGGTTTGAATAATAAGTGGTATTCAATTAACTGCATTGAAAATTGAGAGTCGACTTGTATTAATTTTCATGATCAAATTACTTCATTTTTTCTCTCCTCTGACTGCTAGGGTAATTTTATGCCAGAATTATTTTAGTCATTCTAATTATGCATGCACCAATATTTAGTGGGTGTTTACCTAACCCACAGCATACCCAAATGTTTTTGCTCCCTCAGAGACCATGGTAGTAGAATATAATATTAATAGGTGGTGCACAGCATAGAGATGAAGTTCCTTCTATTTCTTCACCCTTGTTTGTAAAGAATGTTCAGGTGGTGTTTCTTGGAAAGCAATGTGTATGCTATTCATATGCATCTACAAAACTAAAAGCAGTACTATGAATGCAATGGGTTCGTTATATGATACTAAAAGCAATTCTAGCACAGATGTTTCATTAGGTATTCAGTTATGTAAGACAAATTAAAATTTACCATTTGTTTAGACTTTTCTTTTTGCAAAGAACATTTCCTCTCTGTCACGTGTCTGAATTTCTGTCACTGACAGTATAGCATATGAACTTTTCTTATAGAATCCTTTCTCCTTTAACTGCCACTCCTGTACTTCGCTCTGATCTGTCATCTCCTCCTCCTCCTCCTCCTCTTTTTCCTCCTACTTCATCTTCTCCCCTCCCTTCTTCTCTATTGTTTCTTTGGCTCTTTTGTATTTTCCTCCCAGCACCTAATGGACTAAAACCCAAGATTCAATCTCCAGCCTTCTTTTCTTTTACATCTACACCGTCTCCCTAAAAGAACTCTTCAATTCTTTTGGTTTCAACTCTGAACCCTAGGCGAATGACTTCTAAATGAGTATGAACTTGCCACTTCCATGTGTCTAGTGGGAATGGTCCAATTTCTCTTAACCTAATGTCTGGAAGTGGATTCCTTATCTCCGGCAGTCCCTGGCATTTTGACACCTCCCTTTTTCTTCATTCTCAGATTAAATTTTGCTTTGCCAAATCTTTTGGACTCAGTTTCTCTTTCTGTTCCTTTTGCCCTTTGCCTGTTTTCCTGATGGCCTAGAATAACACCTCAGCCGGTCAGCAAGTTAATGTTGACAATCTGCAAGGTTTAAGAATCTCTTAGACAATCCATCCTGAGGCCAGACCACAGCACTGCCTTCTTGCTCCCTCTTTCCACTCCCATGGTCCAGAGACACCTTGCCCTGCACCACTCCTCCAAGTCCTGTAGAATGACATGAGGCTGAAAGTGAGCCTCAGGTAAGAAAGTAGGACAAGAAATGGGACAATGCAGGCGTGGGCTTGGGGACCAAAGGCACCACATGGACCACAGAGCCTTGGTCCATAGCACCACGAGTCCATGGGAAACCTTCCTGCTGGTATTTTCTCTCTCTCCTTCCACCTTGGAAACTTGGAAAACACCAGCAGAAAGGTTTCCTGCCTATAAGTGGGGCGACCATGTACAGTGGCTAGAGACAAACAGGATGCCACAGGCAGTGGAGAGGTGGGGGAGAAATGAGCTAGGTAGGGGAGGGAAGATCCATTTCAGAATCTCTCCTCTCTGTGGATGCCAAGGCTTAGTGCATGGCACCTGACATAGACTCTTTTTTTTTTTGAGACTGTCTTACTCTGTCACCTGGGCTATAGTGCAGGGGTGTCATTATAGCTCACTGCAACCTCAGACTCTTGGGCTCCAGCAATCCTCCTGCCTCAGCCTTCTGAGTAGGTGGGACTACAGGTACATGCCACGACGCTAATTTTTCTATTTTTAGTAGACACAGGGTCTCACTCTTGCTCAGGCTGGTCTTGAACTCCTGAACTCAAGCAATCCTCCCACCTCAGAATCCCAGAGTGCTAGGATTACAGGCATGAGCCACTGCTCCAGAACAGGTTTAGTTCTTATACCCTGTGACCATAGGCTTTTAGTATGAAATTTCTTCTGGATTGAGTTAACATTTTAATTATTGATCATATACAACAAATAAAAAGACTACTATTAATAAACATTTTATTAATTATTAAATATAAAAAATAAAGTATTAATTAGGTAGATGTGACTTTTTCACATTTGTTCATGTATCTGTAGATGAATGCTACTTATTAATAGAATAAGACAGGGCTCAGCATGAATTCTATTGCTTTTTTAATAGATGTATCACTGAGGATTCTCATCCATAGAGGTGAGTAGATGGGAATGGAACCAATTTTGAATATCAGGGTTACTAAATTTTTTAAAAACCCATCAATATATTTCATAATATTAACAGATCAAAGAAGAGAAGCCATATGATTGTATCCATGAAGAGGAATAAACATTGGACAAACTTCAACATCCTGTCATGATAAAAATTCTCAGCAAATTAGGAATGGATGGGGTACTCAATTTTTAAAATTCCTTTTAAGTTATACGTGCAAAATTAAATTTTATGCTCAACTGACAACTAGGTTAGGTTCTTCAATTTTCCTGAAAGCTGACAGTGGGAAACAATATTACTTGGAAAAGAATTTATTATTCAATTCTTTTCAATTTCTGGAAAGTAGACCAGAATAGGTTTAAATCTATATCAAACAAGTTTTAATTATACTTGTTATTCTTTTACTCAGAGGCATCATGTTTAACCAGGTGTACACAGAGTTGGGTAAATCAAAATAATGTTAATGTTAATTTCAATATAAACACAATACCATGAATGTAATATTTTTGATAAAATGCTTTTATATTATGTGTCTTAAATATATTTTAAAACAACTTTGTAATTGAAGATTTAACTCATTCACATTATGGGAAATATTCATAATCTAATTGGCAAAGCCATTCCACATTGTCAAATCAATCAGCCAAATCAAAGTATTTGAATTCTTTTTGAGTTATATGCCCCAAATTATATTTAACCATCAGTTGTTAGAAAAAAAATATGAGTTCATATTTCAGTTCCAATAAACATGTTACCAGTGTACTCATGACAACCATTTCATTTTTGATAGATAGACAGACAGTGTCTTACTCAGTCTGGGTTGCTATAGCAAAGTGTGAGAGACTGGGTAGCTTATAAACAACAGACACTTGTTTTCACAGTTCTGAAGGCTAAAGTGTGAGATTAGGGAGCCAGCATGGTTCTGGTGAGGGCGCTCTTCCAGGTTGGAGGCTGCTGGCTTCTTGTTGTATCCTCCAATGGCAGACAGAGGGCAAGAGAGTTCTCCGGGGTCCCTTTATAAGGGCACTAATCCAAAGTTTCCACCTCCAAATACCATCACATTTGGTTAGGATTTCAACATATGAATTTTGAAGGGCTGCAAACATTCAGTCCATTGAAGACAGAGCATAAAATTTGTTGTTGCCATGAGTTTGTTATTTAGATCATTTCCACGGAAAAACTCAGAGCATGAGTGTGAGGGGGCCAGGTGCATTGAGCAGACAACATTTGAACAAAGAATTATAGAAGGTGAGGGAATGAGACAAGTGGACAGGAGCAAAGCCCCAAGGCAGGAGGGGTCCTGTGTGTTTGAGGAGCAGCAAGGAGGTCCTTGTGACTAGAACGGAGTGAACGAGGAGACAGAAGTCAGAGCCGTGGTCCGTGAACTACAAGGGCCAGGTCATCCTTATGGCCATTTAAGGATTTTGGCTTTTACTTGGGGTGAGATGGGAGCCTTTGCCAGGTTTCAGCAGGTAAGTGGCAAGATAGGACTAAGGTTATACTAATAAAAACATTTTTCTGTTGCTGGATTAAGAATGGACTGTAGGGAGATGAGGGGGGTCCTATTGGAGGCTGTTGCTGCAATCCAGGCAGCGGGTGATGAGGACTCGGAATTGGCTGGTAGCTGTCGACAGGTCAGAACTTGTCAGGTAGTGGACGTATTCTGAAGGTAGAACCAACAAGATTTCTTGATGGACTGGGTGTGTGCTGAGTCCAGGAGCAGAGTTGAGGGGAGCCCAGTGCTAGTGAGCTGTGCCACTGGCAGGATGAAGTTGCCCTCTCTGAGATGGGGAAGGCTGTGGGCAAAGTAAGGTTGGACCATGCAATATGTCATTGGATTTAGAGCCCACTCTAGTCCAAGATACTTAATTACACCTGCAAAGACCCTCTTTCTCCAAAGAAGATCACATTCACAGGTTTCTAGAGCTAGGATATGGAGGGACATATCTTTTGGTGGGGGGGGCCCTTTTCATGCCACTACAGTGATGTGAATACTTCTTCCATCCCATCCATCTCTCCCACCCCAACCTCCAAGCCGCTAGAGATAGCTTTACTGCTATGAATTTTGTTTTTCAAATAGGCAAGAGAGGTTGAGTTGCACATGGAAGTCAGAATGATAGAGAGAAGGAGTGGCTGACAAGAGGCAGAAGGACTCTGAGAAGGTAGGTCTCTAGGAACTTGGAGAAACCTTGGCAAGGCTTCCCAAGGCCATGGGATTGGGAATTTGAGCCCTCTTATCTGGATCCCAAAGTTTAGGAGGTTCCAGCAGATCTCTGGGTTATAATGACATAAAGTATGATCATACTACATATTCTACTTTGTAACCTGCTTTCCTTGCTTAAAAAATATTGCAAACATTTTCTCAAGTCATTAAATATTCTTCAACAACACGATTTTTAATGGCCGCATAGCAGTCCATCAAGTGAAAGTACTGTAATTTATATAACAAATCCTTTATGGTAAGCCATTTAGGATGTTTCTACATTTTACATATGATAAATAACACTGAAATGAACAACTCTCTTTATAACTCATTGTGTGCATCTTTGATTATTTTCAAATGGGCTCATTTTAAATAACCATGAACCATGAATTGCTATGTTGTGATAGCAATTTCTGCTCATTGTTTTCTTTATGAACTAAAACTTTTCTTCAGGCAAAAAAATGGAAACGAAGTTCCCGAACATCTGGCTTATGGTGTAATTTGCTTTTGGTATTCAGCTGTGCTCCCAAATATTGAAACGTCTTCTTTCTAATAGACTCATCCTCAGTTTCATCTCCCTTCTGGAGATACAGATGCAAGTGTGTTTACTTCTGTGAACCTTGGCCTGGAGCTACGACTTTCAGCACCAAAGTTGTGCATTAGTTGCCGTTAGCTCTTATTTCTCAATCTGTAAGACCCAAGAAGAAGGGACAGAAACCAGGAAGAATTTCACTGCAAGAGTTTTCATTGGGACCAAAAAGACTTGTGACAATGGCTGTCAGTGAAAACTGTGATATGCCAGACATTTTGCGCAGACTGTCCTTAAAACCATAATATGAAGTATGTATTGTATTATCATCTCCAATACTGATGAGCAAGCTGTGGCTCAAAGGGCCAGCCACATTGTCAGTTAAGTAGCGGAGTTGGAATTCCAACTCAGATTGGTCTAACTCAGAGCCACCATGTTGTACATTAGCAGGGCTCCCATATCTTTGAATTTTGAATGCTGGCAAGATTTCAGACCAAAATTGGGGGAGTCACATAGGCTTGCCGACTTTTAATCTTGTCAAGTAACAACCACTAAACTGTGATCACCTGTCATCACGATTTCATATACAAAAAGATATCTGAATGCCAAAAAGAGGAGGAAGGCTATAACCTCTGACGAAAGTCCTCTAAATGAAATGAATTCAAGATTGTCCTTACCGATGATCATCATCTCACCATGGACCAGTGGAAAGCAGATGCTGTCTGCAGAGCACATTTAAGAACTGCTTCCAGGAGTCATGCTGTCATCACCACCTTGACAGGATGGGTGCTCTGGCTTGGCCGACCCACATGGCAGGGGGTACAAGGCCTCTCCTCTGCTGCTGGAAGAAGCAGGCAAAACATTCAGCCTAGTGCTAACAAGGTGTCCGTCCTATCACCTCCCTCCATGCAGGCTAGAATTCCTACACTCTGATTCTTTCCCAGAGTGAGGAAAGGAAGGGGAAACAGTGGCTATACAATTCAAGAAATTTAAGAGGAAGAGTAAGGAGAGACAGACAGACAGACGCGTGGACACATGGGCAGAGAGATTGTTATACATGTTGATCCCTTAATGGATTTATGAGACATAAAGCTATGTAGATGGAGAATACTTGTCAGTATCAAAGTGGGTAGATCAAAAGAGAACTCAGTGATCTTTCAAGTTGGCCTTTTACTAATGCTACTGTTGTATGTGTGATTCATCAAGTATGGGAGGCAAGGACAGTGTTTGCAGGAGTACCCCTCACTCCTGAACCTCTCAAGGGCAAGGAGCAGTCTGTCTCTCCAATGTTAGTATCAGCCAAGAATGAACACTTAGTAAATAATTGATGAATCAGAAAATAGACTAAGACCCAGTTATAACGTAGATTGGCTACTGTTTAATTTCAATAGATTTCCCCACCTTCATTGCTTCATTCTTGGGTTTATGGTCGTAGTGCCTCATAAAGGCAAGGTTGGTTGAGTCGGTCTGCACAGATAGAAAGGTCACAGGGAAGGTAAAGAACAGGCAGGTCAGGACGGTCTGACCCGTCAGGAAGGGTACGGTTCTTGAAGTCAAATATTATCGAATGAGAGCACTGGACCACACACCGCACTTAACACTTGACCAGCGTCCACCTCACCTCCCCTCACTCGATCCTCCTAATGCTAAGGGAGAGATTATTCACATTATCGCCAGTTCAGACTGCACAGCTCAAGGAGGTGTGCAGCCGCTGCGCTTGCAAGCTGTGATGGAGCAAGCATGGAGCCCACATCAGCCTCCTGCTGCCTCTGCACCAGCAGCTGTGAGAAGGCCTCCTTGCTGGCCTCACTCACACACTCACACACATTCACACAGAGACACGTATGGATCCACTTACACACATATATACATGGCACATGCACACACATACACAGTGCAGGCACATACACCCCCCAACAGACACACATAAACCGACAGACACACGCGCGCACACACACACAGACACACACACTGCAAAAGCCCAAATTTTGATGCTTACTGTCCCTAGGGTTCTGGTCAAGTATTGTCCCCTCTCTGTTCCTCGAATCCCTCACTGCAAATTGCAAGCTTAGATTAAATCAATGATCATCTGATTATGTGCCCAGAAGCCACAGGGTCCTGTGGTGGCTCCTTGGGGCTGCCGTGGGGTGAGGGAAAAGCCCAGCACGATGGCGCCCGCAGCTCCACCCAGCTTCAACAAACTTCCCTTTGTTCTTGTACTTCCTATTCCACTTGATTGTTTCATTTGCGCAAATGGTCCATGGCTTAGAGTTTGGAAGCAGAGTGTCGAGCTCCAGAAAACAAGGTCAACCAGAGGAAGCTCTCCAGGGGCAGGCATGGCCCAGGGGTCTCAGTGACCAGCGCTCTGGCGTCCCTTGTTTCACACGGCACCGTCAGCCCCTCTTTCACCGCACTCCTGCCCCCCAGCTGCCAGGGAAGGTCTGTTAGGTGCAACAGCCTTGTCTTGCCAGTGCTGTGGGCGGTTTGTGGACAGGATAGTCAAGGGAGGTGCAACCTGTCCCAGTTCACCTCTTTCTTCAGGCCAACGCAGTGGCTGCCCTGTTATAACAGGTTTCTTCGAAGTCAGAGTCCCAGGCAGCAGCCCAAAGGGAGCTGCTGGGGTTGAAGGGAACTGGGGGTTGCTGGTAGAAGCCAGACCTCCCTGGACCTGCCGAGAGCAGCAGGAAGTGCTTTATGAGAAATGCAAATCCCCCCAATGCCCTCAGAGACAATGTAGACAGTTGTGTGTGAAACGTTAGGAATCCAGCCTTAAGAAAGAGAAGGAAGGTCCCAGAAAGCCCAACATTTGGAAATATTCCGGTTATATATCTGTGTGCATATGAAGCTAAAATTACCACCAGGATAGTAGAGGAACATTTCCATTGTTAAAAGTTGGAATTCTAAAGCTCCTTGGTGGGAAGAGAACTACTCCATAATCTGTGCTTAAACCTACTTGTTCAGACTGAGCAAGAACGAGACCCCATCTCTACTAAAAATAGAAAGAAATTATATGGACGGCTAAAAATATATAGATAAAAATGAGCCAGGCATGGTGGCGCATGCCTGCAGTCCCAGCTACTCGGGGAGGCTGAGGCAGAAGGATTGCTTGAGCCCAGGAGTTTGAGGTTGCTGTGAGCTAGGCTGACACCATGGCACTCTAGCCCGGGCAACAGAGTGAGACTCTGTCTAAAAAAAAAAAAAAACCACTTGTTGAACTTAAAGAACATGCATGTACGTGTGTATGTGTGTGTGAGATTGTGTTTGACTTTTCCATCCTTAATGCTGCTCCTGCTCCCCTGCTGTGGCCCGTGCTGAGAGGGCAAAGGCATGTGCCTGGTAGCAAGAGCAGAGATGAAAATATCTGGAGTTAGCACGTCACTTTCTGTCCACAGAATCTATTCCTTGCTCTCTAAGTTTTGTGAGCATGAAAATCTATATGAGTTGTCCTAAGAGCAGAGCCCTTTACCCTCTCTCACCTTACATCTTGGTTCCCAATGGCAACCCATTGTCTCCTGCCATTTGGTGACAAAACTTTCATTGCTCTGTGATGTGACCTGAAAAATGAGGACAACTTAGAAAATTTCTCACAAACTTAAATTTATGTAGTGTAAGAGACCACATTTTATTCCGAAACGATGTCCATTTTTTAAAATATCTTTCCTTTTGTAGACTGTTATAGTTGATTTTCTCTTATACATTCTAGCTTGGCAAAATAAAAGACTGGGGACTCAATATGTATCTATCACCCTTTAAAAAATTTTACTGATCTATAAAGTGCAAAGTTTGGGAACTACTGACTTATGTAATTTCATTATTTATTGCAGTCCACTTATCTGTTTACAGTCTCAGGAAATTATTAGCCAGAATCATGTCAAAGGTTTTCAAGAAGAATAAATACACAGGAAGAATTTGGCAGCCTAGAAACTGAAAATACCAAATGTTACTAAAATTAAAGACAGGATATCTTCCTCTGTGATGCCAAAGTCCAGATATGAATTTTATCTACAAACACACTTGATGTCACGGACACATTCATGAACTAATTATTCTAAAAAATGCTTCTAAGCTCTGAAAACCCCACACTCCCAATTTTTGTCTTATTCAAAGAAGGAAAGAAAATGTCTTCTGAACACCACAGACCAGAGGTGAAACCAACTCGCATTGTGGGCCTTACAAAAAGAGCAGTGTGAGTAATTTTAGAAAACGAAGTGATATTCACTAGGAATTAACATGGCTGACATAATTAAGTCAGATTAGCTGGCTTTTACATTTTGATAGAATTACTACACTGATGAGTAGAATGAATAGACACAATGATTTTGACAGAGTCACTTTTGATATCATTGTTGGCAAGATGAAAAAGGTTTCCAGTGGTCTCACACAGCTGTAGCGCAGTTGCCTAGTTACCGGCCTGTCTCCCTGACTGGGCTGTACACTCTGTGAGGGCAGGAATCTCATCTGTTTTATCCACTGTTGTATTTTCAGTATCTGGCACATAGTAGGAACTCTGTAAATATTCAGTGAATGAATGTTTGATTCAATGTCTTGCTTAAACACTCAGAAAACTCCATGGAAGTTATGCTTCTTAGATTTTCTCATGACATGGCACCAGGAGGGTTGAACAGTGGGCTTAATCTTAATAACATGAAATTTAACAAGGTTTCCACCTTGATACAAATAAAATATCTTATAAGGACAGGGAAACTGAGCCTTACAATAAAGTGTAAAAAAGAGTTAAGAACTTTTCTTCTGGTAATGACAAGGTAATTAGGATCAACTCTCTTGTTCAGAGTTTATCCAATACAAACATTGGGAAATGATATAGAGCAACTGGAACTCTCATACTCTACTGTGAGTTGGTGTAATCATTTTGGAAAAAAAAAATTGGTACCACAGTTGAATGTGTACATATACTATGAATGCCACAATTCCACTCAGTGACTATACCCAGGAGCAATGGATACATATGTACCTCAAGAAATGTTTATAAAAATGTTTCTAGTAGCACTATTCACGACAGCCAAAAATGCAAAAAACTCAATTTTCCATTCATATAATGGAGAAATAAATAGTGGCATATTTCTACAATGGAATGCTCTACAGCAGAGGTTAGGGGACGGAAGGGGAAGGGGAGAATGAAGCACTATGGCGCCTGCCGATCGGCTTGGGCCTGTGGGCTGGGAGGTGCCCTGTCCGCAAGAGGCTCTCTGCTCCTTGGCGGCGGCCGTCTCTGGGCTGGTGTTGGCAGGTCTCTCCCACCACTCAGGAGCCCACCCGCAGTCCGAGGCGCAAGGGAGGGGAAATCTAACCGCTCCACCTACCCTTGTCGCTGGTCTCCAAGCCTCTCCGGGACATTTCTCCTTCCAGTTCTCCTCTGCAACTTCTTTCCGTGGAGTCTCGTGTTGTTTCAGGCACCCTTCCTACCGGCCCTCATCCCATCTGTTTGTCTGCCTGTTTATTTTTTTTTTCACTTTCTTCTAAAATCTGTCTTTCTTGCAGAGACACTCTGGCTGGCGGTTTTTTTTCTCGTCCGCCATCTTGCCCCCATCCCTAGAATAGTTTTAGATTCACAGAAAAATTATGAAGAGAGTACAGAGAGTTCCCCGTCTACCCATACCCGTTTTCCCCTATTGTTCACATCTGACATTACTGTGGGACATTTGTCACAACTAATGAGCCAGTATTGATACACAAAGTCCATGCTTTATTCAGATTTCCTCAGTTTTTACCCAATGTCTCTTATCTGTTCCAGGATCCCACGCTACATTTACTTGTCATGTCTTCTTGGGCTCCTCTTGGCTGTGACTGTTTCTCAGAATTTCCTCGTTTTTGATGACCTTGACAGTTTTGTGGAGTACTTGCTGGGTATCTTGTAGAATGTTCTGCAACGATAAAGGTGCCGTTTTCATCATATTGTACTGTCAACAGGATTTATCATGGTCAATAGGGACTTTGGTCACCTGGCTGAGGTAAATGTTTGCCAGGTTTCTCCACTGTGAAGTTATCCATTTCCCTGTTTTCATGCTGTGCTCTTTGGAAGGAAGTTACTATGTGCAGCCCATATTTAATGGAGAGCTGTGCTCTCTGTCCTTGAGGATCTCCATGGAGTATCTAAATATATGCTATTTATAATTCTTCTGCAAGGAAGTCATGTCTCTTTTCATCTATCCATCCATCTGTCTAATCTGTCTGATTATTTATTTATCTCGATATGGACTCCCGGATATTTACTTGTATTTCACACAATTTCTCCACGTGTATTATATCTTACTATAAAAACTTAAAAATGACATGAAAATGCCTACAGAACTGCAATTTTATTCGATAACAAACACCCGTGGGAGTCAATAATAGGACACTACTGTTAAAAGAGTGGATGAGTCTTTGGATATAAAAGTAAAAATGTAGCTTCAAGGATAGAGGAGGTGACAACCTTGTTCTATTCTATCCTGTTTGCACTGTACTGAAAATATTGTGCCCAGTTCTGAGCATAGTGTTTCAGGGGAGATGTAAGTAATTGGATGCCATTCTAAGAAAGGCCATGCTGCTAAGGGTCCCTGAAGCTCTATGCAATAAATGAGATCTGACTTAGTTGGAATTAATGATAATTATGGAGTTTAGACATTTTCAGCACACAACATTTCAATTACAGAAAAAAGACTTGATCTAGCCCCAACTTCTGGTTGTCTTCTCATGATATTTTCTGCCCCTCGCTGTGTAAAATAGAGAAATATATAATATACAATATTTACACAATTGTAATTGAACACTGAAAACATTAGTTATCGCCCAAATGCTCAAAAAGCATAACAAAACTTGTGTTGCCAGCAAGATCACCCTCATGTCCCTGAGATTATCTGCTATGACTTGTGCCATCCTGTCTGTATCTTGAACTTTGGGTCACTATGTCATTCTCTGCTTGGTGAATCACACCATCACCATGCTATACTCACCGTAACAAAATATTGTTCATTTATTGCAACAACATGATTTTAACAACGTTTGAGCTCCTAAAAATGTGGCTGTTTCAAGCACTTAGCACCAGATAAACCATATTCTACCATACATAAGGGGCAAATAACTTTCTAACATCTGTAAAAAATAGAACTAAATATCCTCTGTGTGACTTTAAGTGGGAAAGGAAGACAAATGCCAAGTTCAAGCATGGCCTAGAGAATTTTCTGATACCCGAAGCCATCCTGACCTGGAAAGCCAGCCTTCAGAGGCAGTGAAGTGCCTGTTCCCGGAGGTGTTCCAGTAACGGACAAGATGACCACTTGGTATAGATGTTACAGAGAATCCCCATTTCAGGTGGGAAATCACTTCTTCAAATTCCCGTTTAAACTCAAGAGCCACAAGAAAGTATACAATTGAGGATTTTCAGCAATTTTTTTTTTAAAAAAAACACACTGGGGAGTCCTCTCCTTTGGATAAGATAATCTTGTTTTCAGAAGGCACTTTCAAAAAGGCCCCTGTGCTGGCAAGGGAAGTAGCACAGTGACCCACTGGCATCATTAGCAAGAACAAGGTGATCCTATTGGCTCCTTCCCTTTGGAAAGCTGACAGCCTGGACACTGGCCAGGCAAGGGTGGTTTCAAAAATAGCTTTCAGAAAAAATGGTGGGAACAAATACTTAGTTCAACAGGATGGAGGGAGTCCTCATTCAGAGGCAGCTCTCAGATGGACTGACCCTGAGGTCCTCAAGCAAAGAGCTGAAGACATTCAGGGCTCTGAAGGGGTTGGGCTGGTCATCACCTGGAGATTCTATAATTCCGTGTGCTCCCTAATTGGTAAAAAGCCTTCCTCTCCACCACCATGCACCCCCACGAGTCGCTGCTCCTATGACCGTTCCCTTTGGAGCACTGGGTCATCAACTCTGCAAGGTCAGGAACTGGGTCCATATTATTCACTACTGAATTTCCCCAGGGCTGGTGCAGAACCGGCCACCTAGAAGGCTCTCAATAAAGTCGTGCTCCTTCCTGATTCATTCAATAAATATTAATTACGTACATGCAATGTGCCAGGCACAGGGCTAGGCATTTGGTGACCAGTAAAGGGAAAACAACAACAACAAACAGATAAGGTCCCTGCCCCTGTGAAGTTTATGGTCTAGTAGGGGAGACAGAAACATTTGTTACAATGAACAAATTGAATACATAATTGTGAATTGAGCTAAGTGCAATGAAGGGAATGAATAAGGAGTGATGATATAAGATACTTATCTTGTAGTAGAAGGTGGCATATAACAGAAGTCTGAAGGATGATAAGGGGAAGAGCCATGTGAGGGACTGAATGAAGAAATAAATGAATAAGGAAGAAGCTGGCAAAGACCTCTCTCCCTGCCCAGAGGAAAAGGGCTGAGAGGCAGTGAGTGCTACCAACAATGAGGAAAGTGGCTGCCATCCATGAACACCTATCAGTGCCAGCCACAATGCGAGAATTATGTAATTCGTTTTTCAAAACAACCCTAGGGAGCAGGACTCCTCCACCCCTATTTTACAGAGGAGGAAAACTAAGACTCAGGAAGGGCGGGTCATTTGCTCAGTGCCTCACAGCTAGTGAGTGGCAGAGCTAGGATTCTAACTCAGTTTAAAGTTCATGAGACTTTAAAGCTCTTAAGCTGTGCAGCTCCTTCCCCATCAGGGGCCAGGAAGCACCCTTACCTGGACTTCCAGGAGGTCCTCAAACGAAGAGATGAGGACATTCAGGGCTCAGAAGACGTGGCTTTTCCCAGCAGCATTTACCCTCTTCTTGGGAGCCCCAGGATTGAAAGTTCTAGGACATAACTTCTAACTGGGAAGCCACATGGGCTGCCTCCAGGGGAAGAGTCGCTTTATCTCAGGTGGGCATGCACCTGTCAGGAAACCCACACAGGTGTGCTCGGCCAGCCTAGATGTGGGAGTCATTGACAAAGTGCCAAGACCCCTAGCAAAGAGCCATAACTAGTCCTGCATCCCCACCTGGGAAGCTGTTTATCGACCAGAGGTAACTGACAGATTCCTCCTGGCTGGTGAGGTCACAAGACTTGTGAGAGGTGTCCCTTTCCTTGATGGCACACGGCTGACAGGAGGGCATGGGGACTGTGGGGAGAGGGAGAGTTCAGGGCTAGCCAAAGAGAATTCCAGATCCTCACCCCTGAGCTTCTTGGCCTGCAGCCAACAACATCTCCCTGTCTCAGGTGCCCACATGGCTGGAAGGGCAGACAGGAGTTGCCATTACCCTGCATGAGACTGTCACAACTGCTCTGCCACCCCGGCCACAGTAGCACAGTATGGTTCACAGGTATGGTTCCCACCCTGTCTCCCTTGGGTCCTGAGATAGCCCTGAGCCCAGGTGGGCTCTGCCTCACCTTTTATAGCTGAGCTGGTCAAGGGCGGTGACTCACCACGGCCCAGCAGAGGTCAGAAGCCGGCCTCCCTGATGCCCTCTCTGAAGCTCTATCCACCTCCTTCCACGATGTGCCGGGGGGCGCGTCCCTCCCCAGGCCCTGCCTCTCTCGTGCCATCCATGATACACGTCCTCACCCCTCCTCCTGTCCCTCAGCCACCTTCAGCACATGTTTTGGGACAAGTCTATATTCCGTTGTTCTTTATTCTTCTCCTGTTTAAGAAACATGAATTGTCAGCATTTATGAAGCTCTTTCTAGAGTTCCAGGCAGGGTGTGTGTTATTATTTTACAGACGGAGAGGCAAAGGTCTAGGGAGGTGAAGTTACTCACCCAGGACTACCTAGATAGTAGGTGGTAGAGCTTAGATTGGATTTGAATTCAGGAAATCCAACCTCAAAGGGAGAACATTTATTGTCTCTCCACCTCTGCCACCACCCAGTCTTTCTCAGAATTCTGCGTCCCTCCTGGCTGGGCACCTGGCCCGCACAGGGCCCGCTGGGAGCACAGCTCCGTCTCAGGGGTCAGCAGGGTGACCGGTGGTCCATGTGGCACTGCCACCGCAGAGTGCCTGTTTTTGAGCCAGTTAGTCATGGCTATGGGGCTGGATCCACCACTGGAGAGACTTATTCTCTCTCAACCTCACTTTCCCCTCTGTAAACTCAACATAATAGTATCCACCTCAAAAGGGTTGATAAGGTTCGAACGAGGTGAAAGTAGGAAAGGACCAGCACCTACTGTAATGATTGTTTTTTATTGTTTGCCTAAACCAGGAAGTAGAATAGAGTGCTCTGAGATAAGGCTGCTTGACTCCACTGCTGTGTGATCCTGGGCAAATTTCTTAACCTCTCTGTGCGCTAGTTTTCTCACCTGTAAAATTACTATAATAATAGAACCAACTTCATAAGGATATTGTACTCAAAGAGAATGAGCATGTTGATGGCTGAGTCTCAGTGAACAAAGGCTGGCATAGAATAGGCTTTCAATAAAGAGAATGAACAAATAAGTAGCTAAACACAGCCTCTGCCACAAAAA
Organism: Lemur catta; assembly: GCF_020740605.2. Taxonomy (NCBI): domain Eukaryota; kingdom Metazoa; phylum Chordata; class Mammalia; order Primates; family Lemuridae; genus Lemur; species Lemur catta. The sequence continues at coordinate 12,882,803 of NC_059147.1, read as the reverse complement.
AGCATCAATAGATATTGGCCGTTATTAGTTATAGTGTCATTGTTATTATCTCTCCCTGGTGTATCCCCCGCTCTGGCAAGACCAAAACAGTTTCCATCTGCCAAGGAATACTTTCCTCTAGTTTTGTATTCTCTCTCCATCCAATCCTTCAGCCTGCCTCTGTTGGAATCGCTAGGAACCTGAGCACGTGGACTAGATTGGTGATGCCTTTCCCTTCCGGAATCTGTCTTCCAGACTTCACTGATTGCCTGGCTTTGTAAACACACACACACACACACACACACACACACACACACACACACTCCCCAGTCACCAAAAGAGCTGACAGACACTGCAGGCTTCCGAAGAAAACAGTTTTTTTTTCCTGTGAGCTAGAGATTTTGTTATTCTCTGTTCAGTTTGAATTCTGTCAATTATTATCCAATTACTCATCTCTCCAGAGGTGAATTGCATTTAAAAAAAAAAAAAAGGTGTGTATCTGTGGCTGTGTGTATGTGTTCTGTATGCAGGGGGTGGGAGGGGAGTGATTAAATAGGAAGTGCCCTGGTATTTATGTTGACGTGCACACGGGTTTAAACTACCCCACTGGGAATATGAGCCTGTATGATTTTTCTTAATCCATGCTCAGCCAGAGGGTGCTGGGGCTGCTTTCTCCCCTCCCTTCTTGCCTCTCCGTTCTTATAACTCAGGCTGCCTCCAGCCAGGCTTTGCCCACTGGACTTGCTGGTCCTGAGCACTTGAAGGTGCAGTGAGTTGCTGAGAATGGGTGACTTTTCTTCTGAGATGGCATGGATCTTCCTGGCTGTCCTTGCAGTGCTAGGGGGGACAGTTCTCTGCAAATACAACAGAAGCCCTGGGCTGGTGCAGGGAGCGATCTGCCTCGCAGGCCTCTGGGGAGGGGTTTACCTGCTCAATCTGTCCCTCTGCTGCGGCTTGATCCTTTCCTCCTTGACATGCTTCCTCATGTATACTTACTTATCTGGCCAAGAGTTGTTACCTGCGGATCAAAAGGCAGTCCTGGTGACAGGTAAGCAGACGGCGCTGCAGTTCTCGTGGAGGGCGCGATCTGAAACTTGCTTTGCTTTAGCAGGACTTTGCCAAATTTGGCTTAAACAGAAAATACTTGGCATGGGGTAAACGAAAGCATGTACGCAAGTGTGTGTTTTTCACAACATTGTTCTGGCTCATCTTCTTTAGGAGGTGCGCTTGACGCGGCTGGTGGTGAGAGGGAAGCGGAGGATGACTTGCACCTAAGCAACGATTTTGTTCATTTCTCAGGAATCAATATTAATCAGTGAAACTGCAGTATTTCATCTGTTTTGTTGTGCCCAGGGACATCCCATAGATTTCTTTAGGCTTAAATAGAATTTTGTTCTGAGATGAGTGTTTAGCCAGTTTCTGGACCTGGGCTCCACTTCCCTAGGTATGCAAGAAAGCTCACTAGCTTGGTTCTCCTTGTCCCTTGCTGGTTTTGAAATTTTGAAGGGACTCACTCGGGTTGCAGTTTGCCTGGCTACGGTCAAGAACCTGGTGTCCTGTCTGAACCTTTCCTCCTCAAATCTGTCATCAGACCTCTAGAGTTCCTTAATTGGATCAAGTTGGCAGTGTGTCCAAATCTACTTACTCGTTAGCTGAGCTGCCAGGGTTTCCCCTTCTTTTGTGTTTTTTCCCCCCCTGCAAGTGTGAGATCAAATTAAATTTCTTGGAGTTGTAAAACTGGTTTGTTTGGTTATGAAGTCTGAGCTTGGGCAGGGCTCTAATTAGGATTACCCAGAGTTATCCTAACTCACAAAGCCCTGCCAAGATAAGGAAGGACATCAGTTGCAGATCATTTGCTGAGAGATGGTTACCCGCCCTCCTCGGCCAACTACTATGGGTGAAGGCAAGCATGAGTAGTGGTTGGCAGAAAATCAGGACTTTTGACAATTTACAGAGAAATGCACTCTAAGGTGACTTTTTCTAATTTTGCCTTTTGCTTTAACCCAATAACAAAACTCTTTCTTGTAATGAAACGCAAGTTGGTGCTCCTTTGAAAGTGCCGTGGAAAAGAAGCTTCTTTAAATTAATTTTTAAAAAGTTTAAACGTAGAAAATGTAGGCAATGAATGGGATGTTTATCTACATGAATGTATGATATCACCTGGAATCATGCGCCTGTGGAGACTGGCTGGGTGTTTCCACCTTTTCAGAATTCTCGGAAGGCTTATCGCCCTGGTGACAGTCGTAATACAGTCTTAATTGTTCTGTTCTGTGCACAGTAGCAAGCACCCATGAACTTCAGAACAATTCCATGTAAAATTTATATTTTGTACTTTTCCATTTGTGGGAAGGAAGACAGAACAACTAAGCATATTAAAACAAAAAGCAATTCCATAGTTGACACCAATAGGATCTCCCGGAAGTCCACATATTCCTGGGAAATCAAAAAGAGGAGACTTCTGAGGCTAAAAAATGGGAATACTAAATCTTAGGATAAACTCAGGCGAACCTCAGGATAGCTGAGACAATGGAAATTCACTCTTGCCTGTTTATCTTGTCAACAGTCTTTACGCTCTGCTTTTCAAGATGCAGGCATGCATTTATGCTCGAAAATACACACCCAACCCAGTGATCCCACATTAGCCATTGAAATGTGTTTAGCACCAAGTGAGATGATGGAATCAATTAGGCAACTCAGGCTTGATGACTAATCCCTAAATGAAACGCTTAGCAATTAGCAAGCCTAGAATTAAGACCATTGCAAATATTTAAAGGTAACTGAAATTTCACTTTCAGAGTATTTGTCATTTTTCTGAGGAATACCATAGTCTCCATTTCAGTCTAGGGAAGGTTTCAAGACTTTTGTACTAAATGGGGAAATTTAAAATGATTTCATTTAGTTAGACCAGCACTCATTAAAAACTGAGAACCCACCTTGAGTTTGGAATAACCTCTGTTTCCCATTGGCTTATATTATAAATTGGTGTGCATTTTGATGGCGATGAAACTGGGGGAGAAATGTGGCAGTGTACATCAAAAGCCATAAATATTATTCCTTTATCTGATCAGTCAAGGTTTGGAAATTTCTCTTAAAGATATGATCTGAAGTATGGAAAAAGAGTAGAAGCAAAACAAAATAGTGAAATATCAAAAGCAACGAAAATGGTGATAATTTAAAATACATCCTCTTGGTGTAACAATGTGCAACCATTCAAAATGACAACTGCAAGGACTGTGTTGCAACCTGGAAAACTGAACAGAAGGAAAACACACGGGATATCCTAATGTTTGAACAAGTCTGCACTCATGTCGAACAGGCTGGGTGAGAAGCCATGATAACAGCTGGAAGAAAATCGTTTGCAAAAGGTTGGATTAGAGTAATTGGATGTCCCCCCTCCCGGATTTTAAATTTCTCTAATTATTCATATAATAAAAACACTTAAAACAGAGATAACATTAAATAGCTAAAGTTCATTTTACTTTCTATTTAATTATGGACCAAGGTGAAGGACAATTACACAGACAAGTTCAAAAAATAACCTTTTGTTGCCTTTGAGTCCTTTTTTTCATTTTTCTAAGAAGTTCAAATGTCTTTGGCCTCAGAGACAATATAATTACAGTAAGAAGAAGTAAGAAAGCATAGAGTGTGTGAACGCATATTTGTCTTCAAGGTGCCTGAAACTACAGAGGCCATTTTATTTTCTATTTTTATTTTTTTGAGGAGGAATAAAAACATTTTATCTATGTATTCAGAATCACACACAAGTTACCTTTACAATTCAATTTACTATATAGAAATCATTTGGGTTTTATATTTTCAGTTAAATTTTGAACTGAGATTACAATATTGTAACAAAAAAATTTCACATTAATTCAGTACTTTTTTAGCATACCAAATTGAAATACATAGGTTCAAACTTCAGATTTATGGCAAACAGTCTTCAAATACAAAACAGACATTTTTTAAAGTTGCCATATTATTGACATGATATATGCAACTCTGAGCTGTTTCACCTAAAACAGCTTCCCTGTGGATATTGCAAAACTGATATGCCATGAAGTTCAAGGCTGTAGAGTTAAGCCAAGGACTCAAAGTTGCACTATCTTCAAAAGGGTTTGGCATTTCTGGACGACAACAATGCACAACGTGTAAAGAAAGTAGGAAACATTTTCTCCTTCTTGCTATGGATTAAAAAAAAGTTGCATGGTAGCTTGGAAATTTTACACAAAAACCCACATTAGACCTTGGAAAAGTCCAAGGGCAATTAGATGACAATGAATTGGGGCCCTAAATTTTTTAAATTAATAGAACCCATGAAATTCAAATGGGTATTCATCAAACAAAAAAATAGTAAGCACCGAGTGGTTTAAGAGATTGAAATTTATTAGAGACTCATGATCAATTTCTTTCCACCTTGAAATCAAGGTGTAAAAACCAGTTATTAAGTGCATTCCAAACTTCTACACATCTCAGGTAGAATTTTCTGTCCATTGGCACCAAGATGATGTCACATTTCCTCTTGGGAGACAGAAATTCCATATCTGAACACAAAGTAAGTTAGGAAAAAATGACCCCTGTTGCTTATTTTATTACTGTTGTGATTCTGAGAATTTCTAATAATATACTAGCAGTGAACAAAGCAAATTCCTGGACATAATTGTCAGGTTAGTGACTGTGAACTGCCTTCTCCAACCACCATAAAATTTCAGTATGAAAAGAATTAAAATTACTAAGCTGAAAAACTGGGAAAAAGAAATTAAGGGAATTGTTCAAACCAACGACAAAGTCCTAAATTTGAAATCATTTCAATTGAGAAATTGAAGAAAATAAATGTGCTTTACCCCAACAGCCCCCAACTCTGAATTTAAATATTCTGTGCAAAAGAGCATCAGGTTTCTGAATAAACATGTAGCGCTTCTTTAAGTTTTAGTGCTCTGCAGTTTTCTGCAATTTTATTTCCCTCCCCACAAGTTTGTTCTAAGTATTTAATAGAATCTTCCATTTCAGCCAGAAGATCTGTGCTTCAAAGATTTACTAAGGAACCCTCTGCATCTATCTATACAGAAACACCTATTAATTTTTTAAATGACTATAAAATGAATGAGGAGCAGACCGGCATGATTGCATAACATCTCAAGCACAATAGAATGGGAAAAACTTGGCAGTCAGACAGGCTTGGGTTTGGATCCTGCATCTACCTTGCCCTAGGCTGGGCTCCCCAGAGGCAGTGCTTGCTATGAGGATTTGTGTGAAAGATTTATTAGGAAGGTTTCCAAAGAAGATAGACAGGGAAGAGAAGGCCAAGCAAGGGTGTGGCCTCAAGGTAAGTCCCCTGAGAGTCACTGTTACCTAGTCACCCTGGGCAGGTGTGGGCCACACATCAGAGCTGCCCCAATCCATCGGGGCCAGAGAGCTGTAGTTTTTATGCCTTCACACCTGTCAATCGTTAGTAAGGGCAGACACCCCGCGCCCTTGGTGGTGGGGAGGAGGTGGAGCTCACTTAACAATCCTGTCACTTCTGGGTCCCCGTGTACCCTGGCAAAGTGAGCCCTAGCACCCTGGGGCAGCCCTCGGGCAAAGAGTGACAGGTGTGGGGGAGAACATGCAACAAGGATTGATGCACGCAGAAATGGCCAGGGCATCAGGGAATACATCATTTGCTACACACCTATTACTAGCTGTGTGGATTATGGTGACCAGTTTTGGGCTTTGGGACTTCTGTTTTCTCTTCTGTAAGTTGGAAATGCTAATACACACACACACACACACACACACACACACACACACCATATTCTTATAGATGGAGTTAGTGTATGGACGAAGAGGGAGAGAGAGGGGCGACTGTATTAGGGTGAGGGGGAAGGTTGAGGAGCGGTTAGGAAGAACAAAAAGAGAACAGAAAAAAAAAAGCAGAGATTGACAAACAGATGGAGAGAAAAAAACATTCATTTATTCATTCCATAAATATTTATTGAGGGCCCGGTAGGTGACATACATTTTCCCGAAATAATGGAAGAAGAAAATTTAAAAGACCACACAGTTATTGTCGCATGATGGGATGAAAACTCCCACTTTTTTTTGATCTTGGACCCACGTTCACTGAGGTTCCTTCCCCGCCTCTGAGGCTGTGCACCGTCCTTCTCAGCCTCTCTTCTGAGCTTGGGAGGAGAAGCACAGGTAACTTTAATTTTCTACCCCGAGGTCTTTCATCCTGGCTCCTCCAGTCTTTTTCAGCCACCTCTGGGTGTTAATTACTTACTGATTTGGCATCTACTGTGTGCAGGGCACACGCATGGTGGCTTCATGGTCCAGTGAGGGAGACACGGCCACTTCTCACTATGGCTGTGTGATGGGTACAGGAAGTGCCTCCAAGAGAATTCCCAAAGTGCTGTGGAGCCCGAGTGGGCGCAGGTCCTGTGTGAGAGGCTGAGGAAGGCTGGACAAAGGAGGGACCTCGTTAAGGATCAAAAAGTAGCTTTCTCGACGGAAAATGAGAAGATATTCCCGGATAATTGGTTAAGTAGCTACTACGCATACAGCTAGCACTCAGTAAAGCCTGTTACTTTAGATAGTTTTTAATTGAAATTTTCAAAACTAGATAAAAAAGAGGATGGATCCAGGAGGGGATGTTAGATCTGTTTTAAGTGAAGACCTTTATTTTGTGCCCGAAATAAAGGGCCCAAGGTGGGCGATGAGCCCTCCTGGGAGTTACTAAACAGTCCAATTAAGGTTCTAAAGTTGAATGCTATTGTTACCATCTTGGGATTTGGGCTGCTTTGGATTTTTTAAATTAAAATTTTTAAAAAATAATATAGCATGAGTAAGAATCCTCTGGATTTAACATTGGATTAAGTGGGTAAACATTGACAGTAGACTAAAAGACTAAGAGAAATAACATCTCTGTGCTCTGGGCTTTATATGCGTTTCATATTGATTCTCACAGCCCTAACAACTTACATTGTGCAAACAAGGAAACTATGTGTCCAAAGTCACTGAGCTACTAAGTAGCAGAGATTGGACTAAACCCAAGTCAGATCAATCTGCCACCAAAAACCATCCTCCTAACCACTGTCATTAGTAGTTTATAACCCCTAGTATTAGTCTACAAATGTTACCAGGATATAAAATGTGTCCACTCGGTCAGAAAGTAATATTGAACCTCTATTATGTGCACAAAACTCTGCTTAATATAGAACTTGGTAATTGATTGGATGCAGAAGATGCTTATGAGGCCACGATGAAAGGAGAATACCCCGGACAGGGATAAGGATGTTTGCAGAGGGTGATGATGTGAGTGATGGCATCAGGACTGAGTTTGAGAGCCGTGATGGGGGGTTCAAGCAAAATGCCATTGGTGGCTGGAAATACCAAACTAGAACTTGGTTAGGTTTGGAGATAGAGGAACAGAGTGATGGTTGATGTTGCAAGGGAAGAGCTAATTGAGGCATATAGTAAGGAGTCAATACAGTCCTCAGTGAGCCTGTAATCCAATCTATCAGATGCTTTACAGATAAACATGTATGCTCTTTTATCATGCAGTTTAAGCCTCATCTTAACTCTCTAGGGGGAAGCATGAAAAGGTGTGGTTAACCCAAGCAATTTTGTAAAAGTCTGAATGGTGATTTTATTAGGCATTGTAGATTCTGTGTTTTGACGGGGGACTATTCTCATAGAATGAAATCCCCCCAACTAAGCTGCTTGAAGGCAGGGAGGGATGATGCTCTGCTTCTCAGTCTCTGAGCACGTAAGTCCCCATGCAGTGTTAATAAGGAGTGAGTCGTGAGTCGTGAACAAACAATCCATGCTGCTGAAATGTCTTCAACTTTTTGTGGTCACTGGTTGGACACAATAGGATTGTCCCAATCTGCCCACTTATTTGCTTGGGCAGTTATCTCTGCTGTTCTTTCTGCTGGGATCATCTGTATAATAAGGGCAGAGGGACATGGCCGAGCTGTGGGGAGCTCCATTGCTCTGCAGCAACTTAATTGTTGGTTTGTTCTGGATGAGGCTTTGTGTTGACTTGGTTGTAAGCGTGCTTCTGCTTATCCAGGATGTGGCAAAAACTGAACATCCTCTGGCCAAAAATGCTTTCCAAGGGTCATTGGTGTCGTCCTAATCCTCAGAGTGTGACTTCTACTCCAGGACTGCCAGCATTATTTTCTTTCTTTACATAGCCTCCTTTGTCTTCCAAGATACTGCATTTCCATGCATCTCCTTAGTTCTCTGTCCCTTGACTCTTCCAGGTTCTTCTTCGTACCATTCCCCAAAGGTAATCTCTATGGCTCTGTCCTTAGCCCTCTTATTTTGCTACATTCTCCACCATGTAGAAAAGTCTCACCTGCTTCTGTAATGTCAGCTGTCTCTCTGTGCGAAGACCAGCAAATCTGTAAATCTGTGTTTTTGTGTACCTGACACTCTTACGGTCTCCCAATTTGTATTTCCAGGATTTAAACCTGAAACTTTTTTTTTAATTTCAGAATATTATGGGGGTACAAACATTTTGGTTATATATAATGCCTTTGCCTCACCCAAGCCAGGGGTACAAGCGTGACCTTTCCCCACACAGTGTGCTCCACCTCCATTAGTTTTGAGTTTACCCACCCTCACTCCCCCTCCCATCTGACTGGCACCCAATGAATATTACTACCATGTGAGTACCTTAGTATTGATCAGTTAGTACCAATTTGATGGTGAGTACATATGGTGCTTGTTTTTCCATTCTTGTGATTCTTGTGAATCAGAGCTTCAGTTGTGTCCATCCCCTAGATGGTGCGCATTGCACTTATTATGTATGTCTACACCCATCTCCTCCCCGCCACACACATCTGCCTGACACCCGATTGATATTATTCCTAAATGTGCTCTTAGATGATGATCAGTGAAACCAATTTGATGGTGAGTACATGTGGTACTTATTTTTCCATTCTTGGGATACTTCACTTAGTAGAATGGGTTCCAGCTCTACCCAGGAAAATACAAGAGGTGCTGTATCACCATTGTTTCTTATAGCTGAATAGTACTCCATGGTATACATATACCACATTTTATTAATCCACTCATGTATTGATGGGCACTTGGGTTGCTTCCACATCTTTGCAATTGTGAATTGTGCTGCTATAAACATTCGAGTGCAGATATCATTTTTATAGAATGTCTTTTGTTCTTTTGGGTAGATGCCCAGTAATGGGATTGCTGGATCAAACGGTAGATCTACTTGTATCTCTTTAAGGTATCTCCATATTGCTTTCCACAGAGGTTGCACTAGTTTGCAGTCCCACCAGCAGTGTAAGAGTGTTCCAATCTCTCCACATCCATGCCAGCATTTGTCGTTTTGGGATTTTTTTCATAGAGGCAATTCTCACTGGACTTAGGTGATATCTAATTGTGGTTTTGATTTACATTTCCCTAATGATTAGAGATGTTGAGCACTTTTTTATATGTTTGTTGGCCATTATTCTGTCTTCTTTTGAAAAGTTTCTGTTCATGTCCTTTGCCCATTTATTGATGATATTGTTTGATTTTTGTCTTGTTGATTTTCTTATGTTCTATATAGATTCTTGTTATCAGCCCTTTATCGGATGTGTAGAAAGCAATTTTTTTCTCCCATTCTGTAGGTTGTCTGTTGTGGCTGCTTTTCACTCCTGAGCTCAGTAGAGAAGGAATGAATAATTACTCGAAACATATAGTGTTTTGAGAGAAGGGGAGAGGCCAAAGTCTAAAGGAGAAAATGGCCTCCTCAGCTAAGTTCCTCCCCATATTTATTTCCAAGGACATGTGCAAAGGGTCAGTGCCGTTTGCTAATTTCTTTAACAACTTCCATGCAGGTCAGCTGTTTTCAGCTGACCTTTGCACACAGCAAACAAGCAGCTCTGGGCTGGCGTTTTCGTCTGACCCTTCTTGCACCTTGCTTATGTTCTTTCCATCCATCTATCCTTTCTTCTAGGCCCAGCCCCCACAGTTGTCTATTCACTCTAATGATATTTCCTTGGCTGTGCAGAAGCTTCTTAATTTGATCAGGTCCCATTTATTTATTTTTGTTGGTGCTGTGATTGCTTTGGGGGTCCTCTTCATAAATTCTTTGCCTAGGCCAATGTCTATAGGAGTTTTCCCAACATTTTCTTCTAGAATTCTTAAGGTTTCACGCCTTAGGTTTCAGTCTGTTATCCATCATGAGTTGATTTTTGTGAGAGGTGAGAGGTGGGGATCCAGTTTCAATCTTCTGCATGTGGTTATCCAGTTTTCCCAGCACCATTTATTGAATAGAGATTCTTTTTCCTGATGTATATTTTTGTCTGCTTTGTGGAAGATTAGATGACAATATGAAGATGGATTTATATGTGGGTTCTCAGCCCTGTTCCAAAGGTCTATATCTCTGTTCTTGTGCCAGTACCATGCTGTGTTGGTTACTATAGCCTTGTAGTAAAGCTTGAAGTCTGGTAAAGTGATGCCTCTCTATTTGTTCTTTTTGCTTAAGATTGCTTTGGCGATACAAGGTCTTCTCTGGTTCCATACAAATCATAGAATTATTTTTTCTAGATCTGTAAAGAATGATGATGGTATTTTTATAGAGATTGCATTAATTCTGTAGATCACTTTAGGTAGTATGGACATTTTAATAGTATTGATTCTGCCAATCCATGAGCATAGTAGGGTTTTCCATGTTTATATCTTCTATAATTTCTTTTCGCAGTGTTTTGTAGTTCTCCCTATATATGTCTCTCGCCTTCTCCGTTAAATGTATTCCTAAATGTTTAACTTTCTTTGACGCTATTGTGGAAGGTATTGCATCTTTGATTTGATTTTTGGCTTGACTGTTATTGGCGGATATAAATGCCACTGATTTGTGTGCATTAATTTTGTATCCTGAGACTTTAGTGAATTCATTTATCAATTCCAGGAGTCTCTTGGTTGAATCCTTGGGATTTTATAGATATAATGTCATATCATCAGCAAATAATGAGAGTTTGACCTCTTCTGCCCCCATTTGGACACCCTTAATTCCCCTCTCTTGTCTGATTACTCTGGCAAGGACTTCTAGCACTATGTTGAATAAAAGTAGAGATAGTGGGCAATCTTGTCTGGTTCCTATTCTAAGTGGGGATACTTTCAATTCTTTTCTGTTCAGTATGATATTGGCTGTGGGTTTATTGAATACGGCCTTAATAATTTTAAGGTATGTCCCATCTATCCCTATTTTGTTAAGAGTTTTTATCATAAAAGTGTGCTGGATTTTGTCAAATGCTTTTTATGTGTCTATTGAGAAAATCATATGGCCTTTGTTCTTGCTTTTATTTATGTGGCGAATTGCATTTATGGATTTGCGTATGTGGAACCAAACTTGCATCTTTGGGATAAAGCCCACCTGATCATGATGAATTATTTTTTTGATGTGCTTTTGGATTTGGTTTGCTAAGATTTTGTTGAGGATTTTTGCATCTGTACTCATGAGGGATATTGGTCTGTAGTTTTCTTTTTTTGTTTTGTCCTTTCCTGGCTTTGGTATCAAGGTGATATTGGCTTCATAGAATGAGTTGGGGAGAATATCATCCTTCTCAATGTTGTGGAATAATTTCTGCAGTATAGGTAAGAGTTCTTCTTTGTAGGTTTGGTAAAATTCAGGGGTGACCCCATCTGATCCGGGACTTTTTTTGGTTGGAAGATTTTTAATTGCTGCTTCAATTTCTGTGCTTGATATTGGTCTGTTCAGGAATTCTATTTCTTCCTGATTGAGCCTAGGAAGGTTGTGTGTTTCTAAGTATTTGTCTATTTCCTCCATGTTTTGTAGTTTTGGGGCATATAGATTTTTATAGTATTCAAAGGTAATGTTTTGATTCTGTGATGTCTATAGTGACCTCTTCTTTTTCATTTCTAATTGAGTTTATTAGACTGGATGTGGGCAAATGGTAGAGGCTATTGAAATGTAGGCAGGGTACTTTATCTACTACCTGTTGGGCAAGTGGGCTCCAGAGTAGGTTCGTGAGCCAGGGAGAGATGTGGCAAGGATGGAGTAGAAGAAGCAGCCTGGATTTAACTAGAAACCTATGCAATGAAAGCCTGGACCCAACTAAAAAATAACACAGTGTTCTGGGTATAAGTGAGGATGGTGAATAGGTTTCCTCTCTTGTGCCATCTCTGGTTGGCTAAGAGGGTTGGGGTGAGTAGATTCTAAGAGAAAGAGAGCTTTGATTGAACAATGTCCACAGTGGTGTGAGAAGGGTGATGTGGCCTGGGTGCCACAGGTTTGCCATCCCTGTTTCAAGGAACTAGGCTGATTGTGGTGATTATGAACGAAATAGAAAAGAGAAAACTGTAAATCTCAGACCTCTTGGATTTCTGGGTAGTATTTTACTCAAATTTGGCAAGTGGCACCTTGTACCATGATATACTAGAAGCAGCCACGTGGGTTTTTGGCTGTGCATTGGCAAGAATGACATCCTGTTAATCAGGAAGCATCTTTCCCGTGAAAAAAGACCCACGGGGATATTAGTAAGGCTGCTCTTCATAGATAAAACTAGAGATAATGACAGGAAGGAGGAACTCACCCTCCTTGAGATAATAGGGCAATGTAGTTACATCTCTGGGTAGTTTCCCCTTCTTTGTGTTAGGTTGATCTTAAGTAAATTTACTTTTTATGTAGTTGCTTAACATGTTTTTACAAGTGTTACTTTGCTTGTAACCTTTCTTGTGAAATATAGGGTTGGAATCTTTCAGAAAAATTGCCACATGACAACATAGGAAATGAGTAAAAGAAGCCACCACAAAGAGGACTGATGCATGATTCCATTTTTTTAAAGTAGAAATCAGCAAAACTGGTCTAGGCTATTAAAAGCCAGGCTAGTGGTGACCTATGAGGGCTGGGGACGGTTGGAAGGAGGCACAAGGGAGGTTTCTGGTGAGCCAGTCATGTTCTGTGTCTCGATTGAGCGCTGGTTACACGAGTGGATTCACTGTGAAAATGCCCCAGGCTGTGCACGTAGCCTTTGGGTTCTTTTCTGTATGTATATGTACTTTAATAAAAAGTTTAAAAATAGCTAAGTTTCTCTATAATGCACATAGCAGATTGGTAGTCTCAAAAGTGTGATTGCCTCAAATAACTGTCTCAGGTGAAGTACACACCAGCCATTGAATTCACAAGGTTGACAATATTCAGAGGGAACATGGCGGGTAGGACAGACAGACAGACAGACAAACAAACATGTGCCTTAGAATCTTCTGGAGGTAGGTGCAAATAGCACCTCTGCTCTTGTTATTTGAGTGACACTGGAAACTTTTTGTATTCCTTCTGAAGTTTGATTTCCTCATGTGTACCATGAGAAAAAAAAATGCATTTTTTTTTCTGTAGCCAACTGAAAGCTCCAAATGGCCAAAGCTAGAAGAATTTGAGCAATAAGGTAAATAAAGCAGTATCGGGTTATAATTCAAAGTATAAAATCAATATTCATGGGTCCATACTGATAGACACAATTGAATAAATTACTACGTGGGGGAGAAGAAACAAATCTCCCATGCGGAATTGCAAGTAATTATGTAGACACTTCACCTGAAAGGAGGAGGAGCAAAACTCCTCACTTAGGCGTGGGCTGCGCACAGCGACTTCCTTTTGAAGCATACAGTGGTGTGGAAAGCGGGGAAAGAGCAACTGTAGAGTGCAGGAACCTGACCAACACTGCTTCGTCCAGGTGCTCAAGGTCAGCATCAGTAGTCATAAATCATGTTGATAGTGTGCACCCTTGATATAATGTGATGACAATGACACTTTACCTCTCCTCTGTGACCTTCGTCCTCCAAACCCACAACCCCCATCTAATCATGAGAAAAACATCAGACAAATTCTAACAGAAGTACATTCTACAAAATACCTGACTCCTTAAATACTCCTTAAAACCATCAAGGATACCAAAATCAAGGAAAAGTCTGAAAAACTGTCACAGCCAAAAGGAGCTGAAGGATACATGGTGATTAAATGCAGGGTGGCGTGCTAAACAGGGTCCTGGAATGGAAAAGGGACGTTAGGTAAAAAGTAATGACACCTGAATAAAGTTCACATTTAGTTAATAATATTGGTTCATTAATTGTAGAAAATGTAACATACTAATGTAAAGTGTTAATAATAGGTGAAACTGTATGCCTAGTATATGGGAACTCTCTATACTACATTCCCAATTTTTCTTTTTTCTTTTTCTTTTCCTTTTTTTTTTTTGAAACAGAGTCTCACTTTGTTGCCCTGGGTAGAGTGCAGTGGTGTGATCATAGCTCACTGCAACCTCAAACTCTTGGGCTCAAGCGATCCTCCTGCGTCAGCCTCTCAAGTAGCTGGGACTACAGGTGTGCACTGACTACCACACCCAGCTAATTTTTTCTACTTTTGGTAGAGACGGGGTCTCGCTCTTGCCCAGACTGGTCTCAAACTCCTGAGCTCAAGCGATCCTCTCACCTTGGCCTCCCAGAGTGCTGGGATTACAGGTGTGACCCACCACATGCTGACCCCCATTTTTCTATAAACCTAAAATTGCTCTGAAAAATAAAATCTTTTCTAAAAAAAGATCTACTTTACCTTGAGATCTTGGGCATGAAATGAGATAACATATATAAACATAAAACTCAAACTTTTTGGACCTAGTGCCCTTAGATAAGCAAAAGTCATTAGGGCCCACCTACCCCACCCCATATCAGCTTTGGGTTGGTTCACATGTGCCCTAAGGGCACTGCAGGTCTTCATGGTGACTGGATCTCAGCAGAATGCTGAGTCATCTGCATGGTCTAATTTCCTTTGTGATTATAAAATGTAAGAAACCTTTAATGAATTAGGTTCATGTAAAAAATGAATAAATGTGGTCATTAAAAAGAAAGGGTCTGAATTTTTTTTGGATCTGTCTGTGGCCAGTGTATCATTGGTTATACCTTGAGAATTTAATTAATTAACAGAAATTATTGAATACCTAAAACATGTCAAGTAGCATTGCCTAGGGATACCGATTCCTGAATATTTAACCATCAGCTCTCTAGAGGCTTACAAGCTCAGTCCAGCACGACACTGGAAATGCATACCAATGTCAGGAAATATGCTTGTTCTAATAGGTGTGTAGTAATGTCTCAATGCAGTCTTATTTGCATTTACCTAACGGTTAGTGATCATCTTTTTATATGCTTTTTATATGCTTATTTGCCACCCACACAAACAAGCCAATTAGAAAGTGGGCACAAAAACATGGAGGGACATCTCATTGCATTATTATCACCATTTTTGATGCTCAAATTATTCGATCTGTGGTTAATGGGAACCTCTTCAAATAGGCACGTATGTCCTCTTGATTCGACCTCAGTAGTCTCTGATGGCTTCCTTGCTTTCTGAAACAACAGGATGTCTCAGTCTCATCTGAACCCCAAATTTAAAATTAGCCATTTCTCGAAGAAGCCCTGGTTCCTTTTTGAGGAAACGGTATTAGAGACCACAATTATGGGTACTTAGAGTGTTTGTTGCTACTGGATTGTCATTGCTTCTAAGGGGGACAGAGCTAGAGAATACATGATTTTTAGAAAGAAGAAAACAGGCTTGGTCATGGTGACTCATATCTGTAATCCCAGCACTTTGGGAGGCAGAGGCAGGAGGATCAGCTGAAGCCAGGAGTTTGAGACCAGCCTGGGCAACATAGTGAGACTCCAACTTGACAAAAAATAAAATAAATAGCTGTGCCTATAGTCCCAGGTACTCAGGAGACTGAGGCAGGAGGATTGCTTGAGCCCAGGACTTCCCACACTATTTTCCAATGAGTATTCTCTTGAGGAGGAACCTTGAGTTCTCCATAAATGTAGACCATGGCTGTGGTTCCTAGATCTTTTCTATTAACAACATTTATCAGTATTGTAATGATTTATCCAATGTCCATCTTCTCCCTAAACCAGGGTTTCTCAGCCTTGGCACTACTGGCATTCGGAGCTGGATAATTCTCTGCAGTGGGGCCCCCCTGTGCACTGGAGGATGTGGAGCAGCATCCCTGGCCTCAACCCACTACATGCCAGTAGTACACCCAGTGTTGTGACAACCAAAAATGTTTCCAGACATTACCAGATATCCCCCAGGGGACAAAACCACCCCTGGTTGAGAACTCCTGCCCTACATCAGTGGTTCTGAAACCTGGCTGTACTTTGGAATCACCTGGAGAGATTTAGAAACTGTTGCCAGTGAGTACTGGTCCCATCCAGGCCAAATCAATGAGACTCTCTGGCGATGGGGCCTGGGCATCGACATTTTTTAGATTGTAGTGGGACTCAGGATTGAGTACCTCTGTCCTGGGCAGCAAGCTCTATGAAGTTAGGGGGTGTTTGTTTTTTATGGGTGATATTGCTAGGACCCAACACAGTGTTCCATGAATGAACGAATGAATGATGGTGAAGAGAGGCAGGAAGACATCTCAGAAGTTTACAGTGACCCTTAGGGCAAACCAGAGTACCACATTTGTTTATTGTCATGGTCATCAGCTCTTGGATAGGCTCCTGCTTTCTTTCCTTTTGGGGAGGGCAGCTACTAGATTAAAAAGAAAAAAAAAAAAATCTCTGAGTTTCTGCAAAGATGCCCAGAGAGGAAATCTTGGCTGAGTCCCCCAACAGGAAGTTTTTCTAACCTTATCTGGATACTCAGTTCATCTCTTTCTAATGGTTTCTTGCCTTGGCTGAGGATTTCTGAAATGTTGGCTATCTCAGCTGACCACACATCACCCCTATCGGTGTCAATTTTGGAGATGTCAGTATCAAGAGCCATATCTGTGTTTCTTGACTGGCATGAGATGTGGCACACTGCTCTGTGTACAAGGGCTGTCCAGAAAGTATCCAGCCATTGTTAACATAATGAGAACATATGACATGGCTGGATACTTTTCGTACAGCCCTCGTATACTGTTGATAGGTGTAATAATGAAAATAGGAACAATTATGATGTGGATTTCTGCTGCACCTGAGAATGCATATCCCCATCTCGGTGGCAATCTGGTGACAGGCTGAGCTGAGCTGAGCTGGATTTTCTGCCGTAAGATGCAGAAAAGGAAAAATGGAAACAGATGTTCTTAGGATGGAAGGTGTGGGCGCTGAATGGGCGTGAGGGTTGGGAGAGAAGACACTGGGTCCAGGTGACTGGAATGAGGGTGATACCGTTCACGCCATTTAGGAGAACAAGGAGTTCCAGCAGGTGAAGCAACTGAAGGTAATTGGTGATGAATTCTTTAGAATTGAAGGGGGAAGGTAAATTTCAGAAGTGTCAGAACTAGAATGTGTTTGGGGATCCGGTAACTTGCTCAAACCCGGCTAAGCCTCTTAATCAGTTGCTTATTTTGTGACAAGGCTTAGAGTTGTTTCATCACACACTGCTGAGAACAAATTCCTTGCAGTTTCTCTTCTGGAAGAGCTGTTGTAGGGTGTTTGCACTGTTGCACAAATGCCGGGAGTCCATCCTCTTTGAAGGGAGCTGGCACCAGTGACAGGACTCCAGCCAGCAGAGAGCTCCCGATATTGGTCCCTACTGTGTGCAATTGCCCCTGCTCCAGGTGCTGACGGAGGCAATGCATCTCAGCACTAAAAGAATGTGCCTTAGAAAGAGCAAATCTGGGCCAGGCGCGGTGGCTCACGGCTGTAATCCTAGCACTCTGGGAGGTTGAGGCAGAAGGATTGCTTGAGCCCAGGTGTTTGAGGTTGCTGTGAGCTAGGCTGATGCCATGGCACTCACTCTAGCCCGGGCAACAGAGTGAGATTCTGTCTCAAAAAAAAAAGAGCAAATCTGGGGTTGAGGGCCGACCCTGTCACATCCTTGCTGCACAGCCTTGGACAAGTATTTATTCTTTGGGCATCTCAGTTGCCCATCTTAACACAGGAATAACAAGAGAATGGGAGAAATATTTATAAATGTTATGTTCTAGGAAAATGTATTCATTTCCATTAAAAAATTGACATGAGGCTGGGCACCATGGCTCATGCCTATAATCCTAGCACTCTGGGAGGCCAAGGCAGGAGGATTGCTTGAGCTCAGGAGTTCGAGACCAGCCTGAGCAGGAGTGAGACCCCGTGTCTACTAAAAATAGAAAAATTAGCGTCGTGGCACGTACCTGTAGTTCCAGCTACTCGGGAGACTGAGGCAAAAGGGTCTCTTGAGCCCAGGAGTCTGAGGTCGCAGAGCTATGATGACGCCACTGCACCCTATCCAGGGCAACAGAGAAAGACTCTGTCTCAAAAAAAAAAAAAAAAAAAAAAAAAAAAAAATTGACATGAAAGATCTAGTTATTTCCCAGGGCCTTGCCACACACAATTACTATTCTTTAAGATAGCTGAGGGCAAAGGAGGAGGGATGTCAAGTATTTTCTCTTCCTGGATTAGGAGCTCAGCCTTGTTTGGGCCTGAAGGGAGTCTTAAGTGTGCTAGAGTTTTATTTTATTTACTTATCATTTTATTACATCTTTATTTATCTTATGGGAAAGAAGAAGTGTCAACATGCAGGTGGCAATCTGACGGATTGCCTAAGTCACAAACAAAAGGGAAGGGAAAGTCCTTTTGCCATTAGTTTCTCACAGGCTTCCAACTAGATAAATGACTCTTTATCCAGATGACTTTTCTAAGTGGGAAAACGTACGCCAGCAGCCTTGGGCGCCAAGGGCTACAGGCTGAAGGCAGGTCACATTCGTGGAGGATATGGGCGATGGAAACCTGTGTGTCTGCTGTTAAGCCCCATCTGAGTGGCAGCCACTGGGGTCCTCAGCCTCAGCTGATGGGTCCCTTGTGGGAGTGTGGGCCTGAAGAGAAACCACTGGGCTGGATTTTCAGGTGAAATCTCCTGATTCCGAGTGGCAGCTCAAATTTTTACAAAACACATTGTGTGGGCCAAATGAAACGCACATTCAGACCACGTCCTCTTACTGATGTGTGGTAGGTCCTCAATTTGTGTTTGTCCATTCCGCTCTTAGAAGTGGAGTTCCACTACGAGAAAGGGCCTTGGTGCCTCTAAGGTGCTGATCCCACGAGTAGCTCTGCTTTAAGCTGCTGTCAGTTGAAGATATTGGCCAAGGGGGTGCTCAGAGGAGCTTTAGGGACAGGGTCTGGGAGAGACGGGACCACTGGGAGAAGGCAGAGCTGTGGTCCTTGGCTGAATTTTCATGGTGGTTAGAAAAGCTATGATAACCCTTTGATGGGAGAACTGAACTGACAATCCTTTTTGTTCCAGAATTTAGAAGCAGCTAGAAGGGAGTAGAGTGGATTAAAAAAGAAGTTACCATTTGCTTAAGAAATACCTGAACAGCAATTGCTATGTGCCAGACCCTGCAAGATCCAATTACTTTAATCTATCAAATCATTTAATCCTTCTAAAAATCCTATGAGGTAGGTCCTAGTATCACCCCATTTTATAGATGAGGAAACCGAGGCACAGAGAGGGTAAGTGACTGACCAAAGTCACACAGCTGGTAAGTGACAGAGCTGGGATTGGAACCCAGGTATCCTGGCTGCAGAATCCAGGTTCTCATCATTTCTCTTGGCTGCATTTTAATAGGGAGAATTTAATCTAGGAATAAAAAATTATGATTTTGAATACTATGTAGAAATATGTAAAACTGGCTTATATAATATTAATTTAAAATTAGTTGTCAAATTATATGTGTATTACAATTAATAAAGAACAGTATGTAGGAAAAAAAGACTAGAAGAAAAAAACACGAAAGGCATGCTAGATTGGTGAGGTGGTGGAAATGCCTTCTTCTCCTGATCTCATTGTTGACCATGAGGTTGTGTTATTTGTATGATGTTTTAATAATAACTAGAAACTATTTATAGGTTTGCAAATTCTTACCCTTTCTCCCTTCTCTCTGAGGGACCTCACTTGGGTCTAAGAGCACATGCATCCCATAACCCAATCCTGAATTTACAGGGTGGGTGTGTTTCATTCAAGGAACCTGGAAAATCCTGAAACTTGCATTATTCGCAATTTGCCTAATTATAATACTTGACCCAACAAAGGATGGCTCACCAGTTAATATGCGCCCCCATGTGGCAGAGGCAAGAATAGACCTTGAAACTACAGCATACAATTCTTAACTCTTTAAAATTCAAGACGATTCGCATTGTTTCCATCTGGCACATAAATTGAGACTTTATTAATATTTTTAGAATTAACTGCTATTTTAAATTCACTCCAGTCCTGCACAGATGGGACTCTCACACTCATCACTTGCTCTAAGTTGATGTGTTTCCAGGCCACTAGAGTGAGAATGAGCTCAAAGGGCCTATCTTAAAACCAACATTTTCTCTGCCACGTCGAGCACTTACTCTGAACCAGGTAAGTGCTCTGGCACTCAGTAGTAACTCTGCCCTCGACAGTAACGACAGAGAACCCTCTCCAGGTTCGTAAGGCACTCACATTCTTGTGCCTTCTTAAATGCTCATTCATCTAACACACACCTTTTATTGACCACCTACTATGTGCTAAGCCCTGTGCTCTGGAGGATTTGAATATTTTGTACCCCAGATGTTTATATCCCAAATCCTGCCTGGTTCCAAATTACCTCTGCTGTGTTCTAGCTGAATGACTAAACCCTTCTGTGCCTCAGTTTCCTCCTCTGTAAACTGACATGTAAAACTACTTTCCTCCCAGGGTGGTTGGCAGGAATCCATGAGTAAATATATGTGGGGCCAGCTGGAACATGGTAAGCATGTGAGCCATACTAGTTTACACTGTTGGGCTACTCTTTTGAAACCTTCTGCCTTCTCACGAAGGCCCTGGCCTTGTTGCTGGGTTTCCGGAGTACACAGAGATTATCCTATCTCGACAGGGAGTGTCTCCCCAGCCACATACTTTCTCAAGGCCCTCTGACCCCTGTAAAGCCTCCCGGATTTGACAGATACAAGAGCAGCACAGCCTGGTCTCTGATAACATAAGTCAGACATAACATCTCGCTGAGAGCCACAGCCCTGAGAACAGCCACTTACAACGTGCCGGATCTTGTGCAAGATGCTCTGTCTTGTTCACGGCCCAGGTCAGCTGAGGAAGGGGGTATTATGACAACCCTACTTTCTACATGAGGAAATGGAGACCGCACATGGTTATATGTCACTTTCCCCAAAGTTCGTAAGTGGATGGCTGTCGTTTGAGGCACACTCTCCATCTACCAATATTGTGCATATAAAGGCCTGAACGTGAGAAAGGATGACACAGTTTTATTTTTTAGAAAAATGCCTCCATAGTAATTACTTGGAATAGGCACTGTTAAGCACCTCACAAACCGTAGTGGATGTAGTTACCATTATTTTTATTTTTATTTTTTTTGAGACAGAGTCTCACTTGGTTGCCCGGGCTAGAGTGAGTGCCGTGGCGTCAGCCTAGCTCACAGCAACCTCAAACTCCTGGGCTTAAGCGATCCTACTGCCTCAGCCTCCCGAGTAGCTGGGACTACAGGCATGCGCCACCATGCCCGGCTAATTTTTTTTTTTCTATATATATTTTTAGTTGGCCAGATAATTTATTTCTATTTTTAGTAGAGACGGGGTCTCGCTCAGGCTGGTCTCGAACTCCTGACCTCGAGCGATCCACCTGCCTCAGCCTCCCAGAGGGCTAGGATTACAGGCGTGAGCCACCACGCCCGGCCGGTAGTTACCATTATTAAGCCCATTTTACAGATAAGGAAGCTGAAGCAAAGAGAGGTTAATTAACCTCTCCAGGGTTACGCAGGTAGGATAGACCACAATTTTTAATCCAATAATCAGGGGATGGACATTTTGTTAGTTCCTTTTTTTCTGCTATTATGGAAAATGTTTCTATGAACATTTGTGTATAGGTTTTTGTGTGAACATATGCTTTAATTTCTTTTGAGTATACACCTAGGAACGGAGTTGCTAAGTCATCTGGTGACACTGTGTAACCTTTTGAAGAAATGCCAGACTGTTTTCCAAAGCAGCAGTAACTAGTTTGTCTATCATAAGTAAAAAAGATGAAGTTTAGGCAAGACACTCAAACTAATTTGAGAAAGGAGGAGGATTATTATGAGGATGCGGGGTGTTTTAAGGCGCACATGTGAAGGAGGTCACTTGAGATCTACCAGAAACTGGGATGCTGCCATGAGCCAAGAAGGTTGCTCTCCTACTTCTGCAGATACTTCCTGATTTGAGACTCTGCTCGTATTTGTGGCTTTGCCTCTTATCATTCTTCAGAAGGACTTAGCCTATATCTCCATGCACACGATGGAAAGCAGAACCCTCTCCCCCCATTAGCTCTTGAGTTTAATATCCTGCTGGCTCAAACAGTAATGAAGATTGCCTGGCATCTCGCAGCCAGAATTCCACATTGCCGGGAGGAAAAAGCTGGATGGTCAAGGGGTGTAGTTATATAGGACAATTATAATCTTAAGTATTCTTATGGGGAAGAGGCAGCCATTAGCATCATGGGTGGAGGCATACACACAAAAGCCATAGAATGTATCAAAGTATTTGTGGTATGCAAGGACAGAAGGGCTGGAAAGAGCAGAGTTCATGTTCCTCATCTGCATTTGGGGAGCAGATGATGGACTCCAGGTTTGAATGCAGGTGACAGTTTGCATCCCTTTGTGGTCAGCAGCTCCAAGTAGGAGGATGACCCTTGCTCACCTGCCTCAGCTCCTTGGAGAGCAGCAGATGCCCTGGTTGGGTGTTTATGAGCTACTTAGAGCTGGGGCCATGGCCTTCATCTCTGCACTGCAGAATGGTTCTCTCTGTGCAGCAAAAACTTTCTGGCATACTGACATTACACAAGGGGAATTAGGAGCTTTAAAATCCATGGCCCCATCGTGTCCAGTTGTGCCAATAAGAAGGCAGAAGCATAGGTGTGGCGCATCACAACACGGGAGGGGCTCTCTACGAAACGCCTGGCCTCACCCAGCAGCCTGTGGATAACCAAGCTCCAGGCACAGTTTTCATTCCAGTCTGGTTCTAAGTTAGTTATTTCCAGGTTAATTCATATCCTTCCTTGAGAACCACAAGGTGATCATCCTGGGGTTGGCTTCTTCATTCCTCCTTTCTCTGCTCACACAGATAAAGGAGAAGGGGGCTGGTCCAGTACGATGGAGAACCATGGACTTGAATTTAGGATCTAATGAAGAGCCCAGGCCCATCCTTACTGTCTCTGTGACCTTGGCCTCTCTCATTTTCAGTTTTTTTATCTGTAAAATGGGAAAGATAATCTCTACTGCAGACATCTGGGGAATAATTTTATAAGACAGACTTGAGCACCAGGGATATTTAGGGGTTTCCAGGGAGAGGCTGCATTGTGTCTGATATCTGGCCTCAGCACTGTAGACCCAGAAGTTGGATTTGTCCAGCAACAGGTCCATTTCTTCAGGGAAAAGCGCCTTTTGCTGGGCTCAAAAACCATTATCCACATAGATTATTATATATTAGAACCAGAATTCTAATGAATTAGGCACACTTGTGTCTGCCTCAATTGATGCCATCTCCTCCTCTGGCCAGGCCCAGGTGGGAGAAGAGACCAGGTACACACAGGGGCTAGTTGCTGGGCACTGACACACATGGGGATATAAGAAGGAAGGAGATGGAACAAAACTTAAATGCAATCAATGATGGCAAGCCGGATGCGTTCATTTCGTAATAGGGGTGTCAGAGGAACAGAGTGCCCATACCTTTGGCTCGCTCTCGGGCAGTGTCTGCAGATGCCAGCCAGGCTGGCCTCTCTCCTGCACCCTTTCCTATACTTACAGGGCTGGCCAATCTCCATTATAATTGGCATGGCCTTTAAAAAAAGAAATTACGCAAGAAGAATAATGACTTTCTTGTAGCAAAAGTGAAAAACATTCCAAGATAAAGCCCCCTTCATTCTGCCTCTCCTCCAAGGGGGAATGACTGTTACCATTTTAGTGCCTCTCCTTCCAAATTCTCTCCTGTATGTTTCTATACGTAGGTAGGTATAGAATTGGCTCCCTTTCTTTCTCATTTGCATTAAATTGGATTCTGTTAATAAGTGTTATACTGCAACTTATTTTATTTTGCTGAGCAAAGCATCTTGGAGCAATATCCATGTCAGTTTGTATAGTTCTATCCTATGTTTTAAAATTGTTGTGTCATTTTCCATTGTATGTACCTTAATTTATGTAACCATTCTCCTATTCATGGGCATTTAGGTTAATTCTTTCCTTTGCTATTATATGCAGTGCTGTAAAGAACATTATTTATGTGTCTCTGAGTATATCTGAGTACTTCTTTAGGATAGATACTGAGATTTTTTTGGGTGAAAGGATATGCACATTTAAAGTGGTGGTAGATCTTAGTCCTGTAGGCATTTACTGACAGCGTATGTGAATGTCTGTCCTCACTTTTGGAGCAGTAACCCTTCTGGCCAGATTCTAGGCAGGTCTCGTTAGCTGGAAGTCAGATCTCCAAGCTCACTCACTGATCCTTGAGTTGATTCTCTGCATGCACTTTGGTTTTCCCCATCTCCCAGTTCTTGGCAGGGAGATGCCTGACTATAGCCTCTGAAAACCGATAAGAGAGATCCCTCAAGGCTTACAGGACAGATCACACGACGTGGCCAACACGAAATGATTTCTCATCATTAAAACTGCAGAGACATGTTAACTGTTATGCCTTTATTAGGGTGTGGCTCAACAGACGATTTTATGTCCATGTTGTCTTCACCTTTGCAATTACAGACATCTGTGTTTTGCAACATATGGGTGTAAAACATTTTTTCCAGGGTCCATAATATCATCCCGACTAGATTGGATAAATTCCCATCTCAAATTCTGAGAGGCCTAGCACATATTTTACATATTACATACTGTGCTGTTTACACAAAGCAATGCACTTAGGGCTTTCCGTCTGGTTTCTGCTGTACCTTTCTTTTTAGGGTTGATGTCCGCTCAGTGGCTTTGGGCAGACCATAGATTGGGAAAAGATCTGGGCAGGTGAGAAGTGCAGGTGGCCCTGAGATGCCTTCTTTTACAATCCAGAATGAACTGGCCCCTGTGGGGAGCCTGTTTTTGCTCCACAAAGCAAAACCAACTCCCAAGTATTGTTTTGGAACAAATGTTTGGCTGAAGGCTCTATGGGGTGCTAGAGGTTACATCAAATACTACATAGTAGAAATTAATTAAAATATCTCCATTAGATGTCTTGGTTTTCCCTCCGAAGTTCTTCTTTGGCCACCACCATCTCTGGACCACTCTTCTGAGACTTTCTCCTTCCGCCTGTGCCCATCCTACCCTATCTCCCTTTCTGCAGGCAGAGAAATGTGTCTGTCTTGGTTCCTCTGTCCATTTCCCCACTTAGCATATAAAGAAACTTCCTCAGGACCCCCCTCTGTGGAGAACATGGTCAATCCTAGGCAACATAAAATGTTTTCCTTATTGCATCATTTCTCCTGTCACTTTGGTTTGAGCTCACTCCGTCTTGCCTTGACACTTTACAGGTGGCGATTCCGGGATTGGCCACAGTTTGTGCAAGTATCTGGACAAGCTGGGCTTCACAGTGTTTGCTGGTGTTTTGGATGGAAAGGGTGCAGGAGCAGAGGAATTGCGGAGAACCTGCTCCCCACGCCTCCTGGTGCTCCAGATGGACATCACCAACCCGGAGCAGATAAAAGATGCTCTCAGCAAAGTTGAAGAGAAGGTGCAGGACAGAGGTACCACCTTCCGCCACCTGTGCCCTCAATGGCCCTTCTCCCTCCTCCCAAACGCCCAACTCTGTTCCAGCCTAGGATGCCATGCCCTCATGCCACTCTGGCCAATGACTGCCCCTGACGACACCTGCACTGAGCCCTTGCCACACACAAGGGCCTGCACAGACATGAAGACGTTAGGCATGACTCAGACACGGGTCCTGTCCTCACAAGACTTCCAGAATTCTCTATGCCATCCCCTCCACCATCTTCCTGGTCACTCTCCCATGCATCACTTCCCCCTGCCCCCTCATTGCTTTCCTCCCAGCAATATTAACATGGCTTAGGATTTCCCCAGCTTGGGGAAAAACAGCTTCATGTCACTGTCATGCTATACTCACCGCCCTTTCTCTTCTCTCTCCTTCATGGCCAAGCTCTTTGGAACCCTGGAGCTCTCTGCTTCGACAGCGGCTCTCACCACGCCCCCTCGCTGCTCCACCAGAGCAAATCAGCATTATCCTGAAGCCCAAGTTCTGGGCTTCTCTGTGGTACCTAAACATGTCGACACACCTCCCTCCTTGGCTTTGGAGTCCCCAGTCCCCTATCACCCTCCCAGCTCTCTGCTTCTGACTTAAGATACTACGATGTGGCCTGGGCACTGGAGTTTTCTAAAGCTTCCCGGGTGATCCTAATGTGCAGTTAAGATCTAAAACCACCACTTGCAGGCAATGATTCTCTAGATGTGGTCCAAACCTGCAGTATCAGCATCACCTGGGAACTTGCTAGAAATGCAAGATTCTCAGGCTCCATCCAGATACTCCAAGCCAGAGTCTCTGCAGGTGGGAACAGCAATCTGTGTTTGAACAAGCCCTCCTGGTGATTCCGAGTATCAGCAACAGGTCAAGGGGTTTGTGCTGGTTGGATCAGAGAATAAGGCTTGGAGACTCTGTCAGGGACCCCAAAATCATCCCAGGTCTTGGCGCTTCCCCTCTAATTTTCCTGCTCCTTTAGGGAATCTTTTCTAGTGTGTGGATTGGGAAAAACAGGCTCTTATATCATCCTGCATTGTTGTAAAGATATTATACTGTCTCTATGTGCTCCTTTGAGGGAGAAATAGGAGGCTTTTGAAACTTCAAAGCCAGCCGAAGACTCTCATCCCCTCCCGTATACAAGGCACATCTAGCTGCCTGGATGTAGAAAAGGGCTTTGAGACAATAGAAAAAAAACCCCAAAACCATTGCTTCATATTTCACAAATTTACTCTTCACACAACTCTCCAAGGTGGGTCGTTTTAGGTATCCAGAGAGACTGAGATGTGAGAGTTTATGATCTGCCTAGATCCTAAATCTCAAAGGGGTGTGTCTGACTCCAGAGCTTGATGTGTTAAAAATCCTCACATTCTCCAGTCCTGCCCAGCCTCAAAGCTGTTCCTTTCTGTCCCCAGGACTGTGGGCTGTGGTCAACAATGCCGGGGTCCTTGGCTTTCCATGCGACGGGGAGCTCATTCCCATGAGTCAGTACCGACGGTGCATGGCGGTGAACTTCTTCGGCACTGTGGAAGTCACGAAGGCATTTCTGCCTCTTCTTAGGAAATCCAAGGGGAGGCTGGTGAATATGAGCAGCATGTCAGGTGAGTCAGCCTTTGCCCCATGGTGATGGGGTGCCTGACACAAGACGGGGCTCACTGTATTCTTTGTGGCTGAACGAGAAAGCAGGGCACAGAGGCAGGGTGAGGTCAGGATTAAATATATTCACTGCTGACCTTAACACGGCAGGACCCTTCTTTCCTTTCACATCCTTTCATGCGCAAACTCTTATCTGCCTTCCAACTCATCTATGCATTACTGGGGATTTAGGGTTCTTACATATCTTCACAACAGCTGAGCCAGGATGCGCCAGTGGACCGTCTGTCTCCGTTTCAAAGGACAAATAGTCGACAGCATGACTCAAGGGCTTAACAATCTCCCTTTCCATAAACAATGTCCATGCATGTGATAGCATACCCCTTCTTCTAGGACAGAATCTTTTTAAACCAGGATTCTTCAGGGCCTTACTCAGCTTTGGGAAACATCCGTGGGATTGTCTTTTGGGTCACTGCATGGGTGAGAGGGCAGCCAAAGGGATGGGCTCTGGACCGCAGGATCCTGCCTTCAAATACAGGAAAACTCCTCTTCACTGTTGGATCAATGAATTCTGAGTACTATTTTCTTAAATAAAGAGTGTAAATAGTTGTGATTTTTTGTTTGATTGGTTCTTGTGTTTTTGTTTGTTTGTAACGTGAATGATGGTTCTAGAAGAATTTCTTCTAAGGGGATTCTTTGTATTTTGTCAACAGTTACCGCTTTGCCCAACACGTTCCCTTTCTGGCTGGGACTCAGTACTTCCTTGAAACTAACTGCTGTGTGTCTTGGACTAAAGTCATTCGTTGGCCTGAGGCATAAGCAAGGGAGGGAGGGAAAGAGGGAAGGAGGAAGGGGGCAGTGAGAGAGACACAGAGAGAGAGAGAGAGAGAGAGAAGACTCCTCTAGGAGTCTTCCCCTAGGACGGTTAGGAGCAATGAGTATTACATCTTAACTTGTATGAGAACCCCAAAGCATGTCCAACCCCTTACCACCTTGCTAAAGCAAATGAGTCCCAAGAACACTCAGGTGCAGTATTTTATCCCTATCTTTGTCCTGAACGTAGCCCCACATAGTGACCTCTGTGGAAGCTTCCCCCTTTCTCAATTCCTTGAAACTGTCTGGTATGTCTGAGAAAGTCTCATTTATCCAACAAATATTTACTATTAATAAAATAACTGATCTTTGCCTTCTCCTTGGCATGTTGACAAGGATGCTTTTCCCCTTTTCTCTGTTTGTTCTCTACTTTGAGCAGCTCCTTCATGCGTAAGATTTTACTTGAGTTGTTGCTAACATACAGAGTATGTGCTTTAGGCCCAGTGTCTGGCATGTAGTAGCAGCTCAATTAATAAATGAAGAAATGCAAGTGTGTGAAAGAGCGAAAAATAAAAAACAGATGAATGGATGGGGAGCAAAGGACTTCCATTACAGAGGATGCCTGTTCCTATAACTTCAACTTGGCCTCTGGAGGACTTTCTAAGCCAGAATTTCTTACTCTGTTGTCATACATTCCCACTGAAAGGAAGCTTTGAGTGTTCAAATAAATCCACATCTCATTCTTATTCTCACCCTCTGGTTGTGCAAATCCTTTATACTCAGCCTTACTATTTCCATCCCGTTTTCTTAGGATCATCAACCAGTTAACAAGTCTGAAACAAAACCCACTGCCAGCCATCTCAAGCTTGCTCTCCTGAGTTCTTTCTGTCCTCTGGTCTTTTGTGTTCCAGAGCTTTGATCCTTCTCACACAAGCTCCTCCCTGTGTCTCTCTCTCCCTTCTCCCACTCAATCACCAAGATGTATGGGATCTGCTCTTATCACATCCAGCTTTGAATTCTTACGTCACAGAGAAACTCTAGAAACAAATTCATCTGTAGGACTCAGCATCCACCCAAGGCATTTTATGAAGTTGTTAAAATAATAGCAAGAAATCACAAGAGATGGGAGGCACAGGTACTCCCTGTGGGTAGGGAGTTGGTACCAAGACAGAAATGAAGCTCTTACATGATGACAGTTTCCCTCTGTATTAGTTTGCTAGGCTGCCATGGAAAATACTACACACCGGGAGGCTTAAACAGCAGAAATTTCTTTACTCACAGTTATGGAGGCTGGAAGCCCCAAATCAGGGTGTCAGCAGGGTTGGTTTCTCCTGAGGTCTCTCTTCTTGGCTTGCAAATGACCAACCACCTTCTTGCTGTGTCCTCACATGGTTATTGCTCTGTCTGTGTGTTTGCATCTCTGATGTCTCTTCCTCTTCTTATAAGGATGCCATTCATGCTGAACAAGGGTGCCCAACCCTTATGACCTCCTTTAAGCTTAATCAATTCTATAAAGGTCTATCTCCAAATACAGTCACATTCTAAGGTCCTGGGGGTTAGGACTTCAACATATGAATTTTTGGTGGGAGGCTCAGTTCAGTCCCTGACAACCTCATTGATGAAGAACAAAGGAATTCAACAGAGAACACAGTGAGGGAGACTCCCTAGCACTTACTGGAGAGTTTTGTGAAATAACATATAAAAGATTTTGAGCAAGAAAAGAAAAGCTAGAATGTAACACAAGGATTAAGAAAGTCAAGAGATGTGTGAAAGGCAATATATAACCAACAAATTCACAGAGATTAACATCCAATATGATGCAGACTCGATGATGTATCACTTGGCAAAATTAATATCATAGCAATTTTGGAAAACATGCTTATTTGGGAGTTCATCACTGTTATTCTCCTCATTTTGAAGCAAGGAGCATGGAGGGAGGGAGAGGCAGTCAGTCACTGCTAAGCGTTCTCCAAAGGGAGCGCATGGCTGCCCTGATCCATCAGATTGTCTTGAGACTGGCACCTCTGTCACCTTCTGAAGTGACAAAAATTTTGGTGGTAGAGATTTACCATGGAATTTGTACCAGCCAGGAAAGGCTGAGCTGGAATTGATAACTCTGTTCCAATTATTTGTTGCCACAGAGCAAATAACTCTGAAGAAACTAGCTCACGCTGCTGTGAGTAGGCAGCTGGTCTGGTAGGGAGATTAATGGTCCCCCAATGACATCCACATCCCAATCACTGGGTAAAGGGGACTGTGAAGGTGTAATGGCGTGAAAGACCTTGCTGGGGAGGTTATCCTGGCCTATGTGGGTGGACCCGATGCAATCGCAAGGTCGTTATAAGAGGGAGGCAGGAGGTCAGGGGCAGAGGCAGACTGGGAGATGGTACTTTGCTGGCTCTGGAGATGGAGGAAGGGGCCATGAACCAAGGAATACTGGTGGCTTCTAGAAGCTGGAAAAGTCGAGGGAACTAATTCTCCCCTGAAACCTCCAGAAGAAACACAGCCCTGATGACACCTTGATTTTAGCCCAGTGGAATTTTTGAACTCCAATGTGCAAGATACCAAATTTACATTGTTTAAGCCACTAAGTTTGTGATAATTTGTTTCAGCAGCAATAGAAAACTAATACATCTGATTGAGCTAGATATCAGATCAAATACCTCTGGGCCCATCCCAGTTTCTTTACAGGTGGGGGTGCATCTATCCTTTCTCCATGTTCACCCCCTCCCAAATATTGATATTCCTTCCGATATCCAACGTGGGCTGTCACATCAAGGCTCACTCTGCCCCAGGCCTTCCAAGTACTCCTGGGGGACATCCACGCAGATATCCTTCTTAGCAAGATATCAGTTCTTGCTGTAATGATAAATGCATGTTTTACAGTCTCAATATGCTTTTCTCCAGGTTTATCTTTAATTATCTCTGATTTATAACATATCACGTGCACCTCATTACTTATCCCAAAGATTTTCCTTTTCCCCAAATTCGAAGTCCATTCCTCCCAGTCTTATGTAACCCAGGTCCCTGTGGATATTCCCTCCTCATTGTTTACACCATATTGAATTAACACTTAGCAGTTTATTGCAACCTGTGAGAGCAAACCAAGTCCAGAAAACAAGGATTTTATTAAAGATTCTTTCAAAAGATGGAGGAGAGGGTGTAGCCCATACCACAAAGCACATTTGAATTAAAATCCCATTACATGCTTTTCTTTCTCCTTCCAGAGGTCTTCAGTCGCTAGCCACCTCCTCTCTGGTCACCTCCCCAGCCCTGTCCTTCCTGGCTCCCAAATCTTCCCTGTCTCTTTCCTTCTCCTCTTTCCAACTCTTTTTCCTCCTGCCTGGCAGGTTCATCTACCATCCACCTTCTCTCAGCAGCTCAACGAACAACCCCCTCCCCACCTGCAGGATCTGCCCTCCTCAGAAGGCAAGAGGGGTGCATAGCAGGAGAAAGGATTATTATGACAAATTGTGTTTGCTGATCACAGAGTGGGTTTGCCTGCTCTATTGACATCCTGTCTGGGACTCTCACGCACAAACTGAAGCCATCCTACATGAACGTCCCTGACTTCTTGACTCTTCTTCCTCCTTCACTCCTCCCCCTGCTCATCCTTTCCTCTCTTCCCCTCCCAGCTAGCCCCTTCCCTCTCCCTGTGCCCTCATTCTACTGCAGGGCGATTCCTTACCTAACCCTCAATCCCTTCCTCTCTGGAGGGGGCTGGGAGCCAGGAGGGTGGGGCTCTCTCCTCCACTTCCTGGTTGGGTGACCACCATCCAGAACCCCTACAGCCATGTGGCCTCTCTAAGCTCCACTTTTCTTCCCATAGGGTGGAGGAAATACGACCACATAGGTGTGTTCTGAGGCTTAAATGAAATCATCCACATAAAGTTCTCAGTGTGGTTCCTCATGTGTATGTCTATTCCCTAGAGGGTACGAGTCATTATTATTTCTATTAACGGACACTGCCCTGCATCCCTTTCACTTGTTTTTCTTTTTTTTTTTTTTTACTGTGAGACAGGGTCTTACCCTGTTGCCCAGGCTAGTGTGCAGTGATGCAATCGTAGCTCACAGTAACTGAGTTCCTAGCATCAAACAATCCTCCTGGCTCAGCCTCCTGAGTAGGTGGGACACAGGTGCATGCCACCACCACACCCAGCTAACTTTTTAAAAAAATATTTTTGTTGAGACAGGATCTTGCTATGTTGCCTGGGTCTCGAAATCCTGGCCTCAAGCGATGTTCTTCCCGAGCCTCCCAAAGCACTGGAATTACAGGCGTGAGTCATTG
The DNA here is from genome assembly GCF_020740605.2 of Lemur catta. Classification (NCBI taxonomy): domain Eukaryota; kingdom Metazoa; phylum Chordata; class Mammalia; order Primates; family Lemuridae; genus Lemur; species Lemur catta. Next base: position 12,850,492 of record NC_059147.1, on the reverse strand, counting down.
TGCCTGGCCCTGCCCAGGTTTTAATCACATCTCTACCCCTGACAATTGCAGGACCTCAGGCAAAGTGCTGAACCTCTGGGTCACACATCCTCATTTTAAAATAAGGATGATAGTAATTGGCTCTTATGGCGGCCGTGGAGAGATGAGATGCAATGACACTTGTTTCAACTTTAGCCTTCAGCTGGACACATAGGGAATGACACAGTAGCAGTAGTGACCCAAAGCCATCATCATGAAGTCTGGGAGAGAAGATGACTGTGTGCCTGTGGCTTTCTTATCCTGCCAGCTGCTGGCATCACCAGCCCTGACTGTGACACCAAGTTGCCTTCCATCCTTCTGCCCCCTGTCACTCACCAGCTCATGGGCAGAAAACCCCAACAGGTCACCTCTTCCAGATTTGACCACGTTTACTCTGGGATATTTTCCCTACTGCAATGACATGTTTCGCATCCCTGCCACACAAATAGCGTAGCTCTTTAACCCAGATCCCAGCAAGGCAGTTGGATAAATATTTAACCAGGACTCAGAGGAATTGGAAGGCAGCTCTTTGATTGATTGTACAAAGGGCAGTTGGAAAATCTTTCCGTTTGAGAGGTCTAAAAGCTTTTTCTGGCCAGTTTTCCTCTTCAGAAATCGCAGAGTAAACACTTACATGCTGTGCTTGAATGAGAACAGTTGAAAACAAACCCTTCTAAAATGGCTCAGGCCTCAGGGATTTTGAGACAGTCGTGGTTGGAATCTTGCTCTTCAATTACTAGCTGGGTGACCTGGGGCATGCCATCTCACTGGTCTATGCCTCTATTTTGTCATCTGTCAAATGGGGGTGAGGTAGCACCTGAGTCTAGGGCAGTGTTTCTCAACCTCAGCATTACTGACATTTTTGTGGGGGGAGGATAATTCTTTCTGTGGGGGACTGTTCTGTGCATTATGGGGTGTTTAACAGCACCTATGCCCTCCACCCATTAGATGCTACTGGCACCCACCCCCAGTTGTGACAAATCTTCAGACATTGCACATGTCCACTGGGGGCAACATCATGCCCAGTTGAAAACCTCTAGTCTTGGCTGTTGATTTAAATGCATGGGGGATTCTGAGGGCTTAGCGTAGTTACTGGTATATGGGAAGTACCCTAGTAAAATGAACTTCTACTTAGAGACAGTAGTAATAGTTGTCTACCACATCAAGCTATTTAAAATACATTTAAAGTACTTTATACCAACGTAAGAAACCTTGGAGATTCTTACCAGTCTACAAATTAAAAGGACCCAGTAGAGTTGGCAGTTTCAGTCCTGAGCCTTGTCTCCACCCAGAGTTGACAGTGGAATTGTTCCTGGACTTTTTTTTGCCCAGAAAGGCTGCCTTAAGGGAATCCTTTGGCAAATCATTCAGCCAGTTCCTCAGGTGCTCAGTGGCATGACAGGCAGCCGAGGCTGAGATCTTTGCCAACACTCTCCAGGGCTCTTGTGGGGGAGGGAAAGGGCTTAGAACAAGATTGAGTGAACTTCTCCACTCTGGTTGTATTAGATGTTTACATGCCTAAAATCACTTGATTCTAACTTTGTGGGATGCAGATAATTGATTTTCTAGATCAAGCACTCTGTAGCCTGAGCTCGTATTGCTGGTGAGTGATGGTGTCACGGTTTGAACCCGGGTCTTTTCTACTCCAAGTTCTGTGTTCTTCACACCTGTCCAGGCAGTCAAAGAAGAACATGTCAGGCAAGCAGGAGACAGAAATACAAACCGTAACTCTCGTCTGGTAAAATGATGAGTAAGAAGTGTTAGCAATTTAGAACTGTCTCTTACACTGGCGCGTCTCAAACACTCATGTGGTGTGGAAATCGCCTGGTGGTCTTGTTAAAATGCAGACTCTGACCACCAAGTTGTTCTGGGTGGGGCCTAAGATTCCACATCTCTATAACTATTTCCTAAGTGATGTTGGTCCTAATGGTCCCGTGGTCCCTAGACCACGCTTTCCAACTTCAGCTGTGTCAGAATCACCAGGAGGGCTTCTAAAAACACAATTACTAGAAATCAAAACTACAATAAGATAAACACACTTATTAACATGGCTATAATGAAAAACAAAATAAAACAGAAAACAACACATGTTGGTGAGGATGTAGAGAAATTGGAGATCTCATACACCGCTGGTGGGAATGTGAAATGGTTCAGCTGCTGTGAGTTAAATTTGGCAGTTTAACTTACTAAGTTAAACATGATTACCATGTGAACAAGCAATTCCACCCTGAAGTATATACCTAAGAGATAGAAAACAGATGTGCAAATAAAAACCTGTACACGGACGTGCATAGCAGCATTATTCATAATAGCCAAAGGTGGAAACAACCCAAATGTCCATAAATGGATCACTGGATAAATAAAATGTGGCATTTCTATACAAAGAAATATTATTAAGCCTTAAAAATGAGTGAAGTACTGATACATGCTGCAATGGACCTCAAAAACATGATGCTAAGTGAAAGGGTGGGGAGACAGAGGGTCTCTACATTTTTTTTGTAAGCTTCAAAATGGTAACTTCAAGTCCCCCATTCTTAGCCCACTGCCAGCAATATACCACAATGTCAAGGAAAGACCATGACCACCAGAGCAAATTCAATAAAGTAAATATTTAATTTATCCCCTTGCTAAGTAGGGTAACATAGGCCAGGGAACAAATTCACTAACTAGTTCACAAAGGCAGAAAAGGTTGGGGGTGCAGGATGATTTAGAGGGGGAGAGGATGATTTCTCGTGCCTGCACTAAGTAAGGATAGAAAGTTTGCAGTCTAGGTCTAGGAAGGGTAAGTGATTCCACAGCTCTGTACACAGTTGGTTAAGACAGGTCCTATTATTGCTCAAGTGTGTTAGTCTGCTCAGACTGCCATAACAAAATATCAGGCATTGGGTGGCTTAAATAACAGAAATTTATTTTCTCACAGTTCTTCAGGCTAGAAGTTCCAGATCATGGTTGGTTTCTGGTGAGGGCCCTGTTGCTGGCTTGGAGAGAGACCTACCTTCTTGCTATATCCCCACACGGCCTTTCCTCAGTGTGTGTGCAAGAAGAGAGAGAAAAGTCTCTGGTGACTCTTCTTATAAGGACACTAATTCTATCAGATGGGGGCCCCATCTTTTGAATCTCATTTAACCTTAACTACTTTCTTACAGGGCCCATTTCCAAATGCAGCTATCCTGGGGATTAGGGCTTCAGCATATGGATTTGGGGGGAACACATTTAGTCCATAACAAGGGGTGTTCTCTTAAGTCATCCAATAACAGATCACTCAAAGTATTTCAGTAATATGAGATGAGTGAGTATAAGATCTGCTATATGACAATCTGCCTGTAGTTAACAACATTGTTTTGTACACTTAAAAATCTGTTAAGAGGGTAGATCTCATGTTGTGTTTTTACCATGATAAAATTTAACTTTAAATAAAAAAAAATAGAGAATCTACCTGACAGACAATGAAGGTACATAAGGTCACGAAGGGAGGAAGCCTTGAGACACTGTGGCTCCTCGTCAGCAAGCCTTGAGCACCTACATTTATCTCAACTCATGCCATCAGGGATTTTGAACACTAATATAAAACATTAACAGCAAGGCTGGATCTATGAGTTTGAACCATTACCATACTGCTATTTTGTAGGTAAGCAATGGTCTAATATTGGCAATTTTGCAGGGTTCAACATAATATAAACGACACATGTGTCTTAAATGTTCGGTCCAAAGCATGTTTTTTTGTTTAGATTTATAATGTGCAACATGATCTTCTCTCACCATGCTATGTGTCATGCTTACTGTCTTAGTCTGCTTTGTGCTGCTGTAACAGAATACGGCAGACTGAGTAATCTATAATGAACAGAAATTTATTGGCTCACAGTTGTGGAGGCTGGGAAGTCCAAGATTGGATTGAGGGATTGCCATCTGGCAAGGATGTTCTTCATAATGCATCTACTCCCAAGGTGACAGCATTAATCCATTTACTCTGCCCTCATGGCCTAATCACCTTTCATTAGGCTCCACCATCTAACACTGTTGCATTGGGGATTAAGTTTCCAACACATGCTTTTTGGGGAATGCATTCAAACCACAGGACTTACATCATCCTTAATTAAGGCAGTATATCACTGTGAAAGCTCATGTTCACAAATATGCAACAAAACCTCTAATGTAACAGTTCCAGAGATAGTATTCAAAAGAATCACTTGCCTTGGTTTTAAATGCACATTCTGTTTCAGTAAGTTTTGGGTGGGTCTTAGCAATTCACATAATAAACAAATGCGGCTGGAGAGTCTGAAGCTAGTGCACTTATTACTCTAAGAAACACTGAATATATGGAGCTATTTGCGCTATTAAGATATTACTGTGAAAAACTTGAGTCGCACTAAAAACAGGAAGCCCTTGTATAGAGCTTACTTTGTGCCAGGCACTATTCTATTATTCATTCATTTAACTTTCACAACAACCCTATGATGCATGTACTATCATTATTCTTAATTTACAGATTCAAGGGCAAAGGCACGTAAGCATTAAGTACCTTTCCTGAGGACAGGGTTAATCAATGGCAGAACTGGGACTTGAACGCAGGCAGCGTTAGCTCCAGAATCCAGATCTTAACCACTGCCCTCCGCTGACCTGCCTTCTACCTGGCCAACCTTCACCATCTTCCTGGAGAAGTGAGAACTTGTGCTAACCCCCACACTGTTACAACAGTGTGACTTTGAACAGGTTGCTTTAACTTCTTTGGCGTTTCTTACCAGTATAAAGAAGGAGTTGGGTTTCAAACACTATGATTTTATGAGACTAATACTCACTAACATAAAAATCAGCTGGTCATCTGTGGCAAGAAGGGAACCAGTTTAATGAGGGCCTGTTTGATGCCAGATGTCCTAGCAAAATTTGTATCAGTTAACTCTTTGTTTTTAGTGACAGGATCAAACATCAAATTAAACCAAAAATGCATGAGGAATTTATTAACTCACCCATTGGCTGGGTCCAAGTTTTAAGATGAGGTCAGTGTAATTTTTCCCCACCTCCAATCTCCATTTCCATTTCTTCTTCCAGCCCTTCCTCCCTGTTTCTTTCTATATGATTTTCTCTACTTACCTTCTCTTATCCTGTAGAAAAATGTTTCTAAGAGCTCCGGTCTTCCGCCAAGAATGGTGTGAAAATGCCCCTAAGAAGCTAGAAATAAACAATAAAACCGTCTCTTCTCCACCATCATTTCTGTTTCCAAGAAAGACTCTGGCTCAGTTTGGGTCACGTGCTCACCCCCAACCCAATCTTCATGTCTAGACGATGGTGGGCTATCTACGATCAGTTTTCTCCCTTAACGAGAGGGACAGAACCATCGACTGACAGCCTTCCAAGAGAAACAGGGAGATGAAGACAGGTGTATCTCAAAAGGAAATTACAGGGGCCAGACCATAGTTTTAATACTAATGTAAGAATAATGATGAAAATTGACATGAACTGTTCTAGGTATCTATACTTCAATGCCCATGCTCTTTATTTTTAATTTTTGCAATTTTTATTGAGGTAAATGTAACCTGAAGTTGTAAGGAACAAGAAAGACTCTATATACCCTTTACCTAGTGTATCTCCATGGTAAGATGTTGCAAAACTCTAGTGCAATATTACCATATATTGACATTGATACAATCCACCAACCTTATTCCAATTTCCCCTGTTTTATATGTATGTATGTGTGTGCGTGTATTTGGTTCTACACAATTGTATTATCCTATGATCTTTTAAATTATGTTGTGTAGCCTTCAAATAATTGAGGCTAAACAGCCCAATTCAAAACACAGTTTCAAAAGTGAGGAAGACAGCGTTCTAGAAGCAGCCCGCGAGCACGCTGCTCCCAAGGAAAAGATGGTAAACTGCAGGCAGATGCCTACCTATGGATAGCTCTTCTCGGAAGGAACACTGTGAACCCCTAGAGAAGCAGGTGTGAAGGAGAAAGAGATGGGGTAATTCATTTGACGAGATCGAAGGGCTCTCTGGGAAGGCATCTACACACAGGGAGGATTAGGAGGATAGGGCACTGGGGCGCCATGCTCACCCCGCAGGCACTGTGGCCAAGCTGTGATTGGGCTCCCTCCACTGCCATAGCTCTTGTCTGAACGGACCGAGGAGTTGCCTAGAGTCTGGGCAGAGTCACTGTACTGGAGACTCAGTAAGGATCCGGTGGCTGCAGATCCTGGGTTTCTACAGCTGATGCCATTGTGAGCTCGCAGGTGCGTGGCACCAGGTCTGCTGGGACTCAGCTTTGCAGCAGTAGCCTTCATATCGCCTCCACTCGGGGGGGGGGAGGGAGCAAACTGAGTGGACACTCCCCTGAGCCAAGTGCCCCTCGCCCCACGGTGGCGGGATCTGAGCAGAGGAGTTGCCTCTGGCAATGTAGGCTCAACTGGGGAAGCACCGGACAACTGCCTCAGTGGAACCTGGGGGGAGGGGAGAGCTCCATGGTCCCTGGGCCGCTGGAACCAATCTCCATCTGCGCAACTTGGCATCTGTGGCCCCAAGCAGGCAGAACAGCCTGGTGCCTGTGTGGCCCTGCTTTCACAGGCCCCAGTTCCAGCTCTGAGGCTCTCATGCCAGAGCCTGAGGGCCCAGCCCTGTGGCTCCAGAGCTCCTTCCAGGCCTGGGACACTGTCCCTGAGATTCTAGCATTGCATCTGGACCCCAAACACTACCCTTGAGTCTCCACCACTGCTGCTGGGCCGGTGGAACTGCCCCAAGGCCCAATGCCCCGCCAGGGACCCCCCACGCTTCAAGCCACCATTACACTTGGACCTAGTTTGAGCAAATACCCACAACACAGGAACCCATGACCACTGCCTAGATAGCCTCACCCAGCTGCCACTGTCACCTCTGTGGGGAGACCCCAGGCAGAGCAACCCCCACAATGCCAGCCTCCATGGAGAGGGTCTCACCCAGCCCCCTACTTGAACTTCCTACAACGATCTCGGGAACCACCCCTAAACCTGCACAAAGATCATCCAGTACTGGCTTGAACTGTGGCAATCCCAGGTGAACAGGACAAAATGGAACAGCTGCACTACAAGCTTTTAGTACCCACACCCCTCCCCTGCCGCATCAACACTTCAGAGCAGGGGAAAAGCATTATCTAGGGGCCCCCCTTCTTCTAATCAAGAAGGAGAGTTCCCAGCAAAGGAGATCAGGTGCCCCGCAAACCTAGCAGAGAAAAGAGGATTCAGATGATAAGAAACCAGCAAAAGAACCCCAGAAACATGAATAAACAAAACAGATTAACACCCCCAAGGGATCACAATGGAGCTACAGTGGTGGACTCCAACCACAAGGAAATTGCTGAAATGAAAGAAATGGAATTCAGAATATGGATGGCAAATAAGATGAATGGAACTGAAAACAAGTTGAAAATCAAAGACGCCAAGCAAAATATTTCAGGAAAACGATGAAAAAGTCGCTAAAGTGCTAGACAACGTAAGAAAGGGTATAACAGAACTTAAAGAAATGAAAGAGTCATTTAGGGATTTTCAAAACACAGCAGAAAGCTTCAACAACAACTAAACCAAGGAGAAGAAAGAATCTCAGAGCTTGAAGACAGGGTTCTTAGGCTAACCCAGTCATTCAAAGAGGCAGAGAGGAGAATAATAAAGACTGAGCGATCACTGAGATATGGGACGATGTGAACCAAACTAACATACGAATTATAGGTATCCCTGAGGGAGAAGAAGAAAGAGCTAAAAGCATGGGAAATCTATTCAAGGAAATTATTGAGGAAAACTTCCCTGGTGTCACCAGAGATTCAGACATTCAGATGCAACGTGGTCATCCAACTCTGAGAAGATTCGTAGCAAACAGGACATCTCCAAGACACATAGTAATCAACCTGGCCAAAGTCAAAATGAAGGAGACAATTCTACAAGCAGCAAGATGAAAGCAAGAACTAACATACAAAGGAAAACCTATCAGGCTAACTGCAGACTTCTCAGTAGAAACCTTATAAGCCAGAAGGGATTGGGGCCTGTCTTAAAAGATTCTTAAACAGAACAACTGCCAGCCTAGAATTTTATATTCTGCAAAACTAAGTTTCACAATTGATGTAGAAATTAAGTCTTTTCCAGACAAGCAAACACTGAGGGAATTTGTCATGACCAGACATGCCCTGCATGAAATACTCAGAATTGCATTATTCACGAATCAGCACAATAGACATCCACCAGTGTAAAATCACCCCCCAAACGCTAAAGCGTTTATGAAACAATAGCACAAGAGGAAAAACAATAAGGTACTACCTAACGTGATGAACAGAACAGCATCCCACGCATCAGTTCTACCACTCAACATTAATGGTCTGAATGCTCCATTCAAAAGACGCAGGATGGCTGAATGAATGAAAAAACACAACTCAAGAATCTGCCGTCTCCAGGAAACACATCAAAAGCACAAGGACACACACAGACTAAACATGAAAGGATGAAAAAAATATTCCATGCAAACAGAAGCCAAAACATGGTTTCATAAAGTGCCTGAAATGGCCAATGTCTATACTAAGATTAGCTTTTAAAAATCATATCTAGGCAATACATCATGACCCTTGCAATCCATGCTCCCTTTGTGCATAGAAACAAGCTCAGTGTTTTATGGGAGTGTAGAAGGAGGCAGCTGAAAGCCTGTCTAGAAACAAAGGTCTGTCCTACCCACAACAAGACTGTAAAGTGGGCTGGGCGTGGTGGCTCACACCTGTAATCCTAGCTCTCTAGTAGGCCAAGGTGGGAGGATCACTTGAGGTCAGGAGTTCAAGACCAGCCTGAGCAAGAGCAAGACCCCGTCTGTACTAAACATAAAAAAATTAGCCAGGTGTGGTGGCACGCATCTGTAGTCCCAGCTACTCGGGAGGCTGAGGCAAGAGGATAGCTTGAGCCCAGGAGTTTCAGGTTGCTGTGCGCTAGGCTGATGCCATGGCACTCCACCCAGGGCAGCAGAGTGAGACTCTTGTCTCAATAAAACAAACAAACAAACAAACAAACAAACAAAAAGACTGTAAGGTGATGACATAGGTATCCCTTATAAAAATGAGCCTTAATGTTAGATGTGGGTATGAGCCATATTTTGTGGACTCAAATTCCATGCTGAATACTTTATCTTTTGGATGTAGGTAGGACTTAGGGCAGGAGCGCTCAGGGCTAAGATGCTATTTTCCCATGGATGAAGCATGTCTGACTAGAAGAATGAAAGAGACCTTGGCAGGGAAAAGGAATCAATTGCAAAATGCTGATGTCAAGAGAACAAAAAAACAAGCACAAACTAGAGACAAGTTTGGTTTGGTGAGAAACACTATGGGCTGAGACAGCTGGTAGAACCAGGATGTGTGGCAAGATAAAACAGGGTACACTGGAGTTCTTCCTCCCTTCCCTGAACAATTGTGCAAATGTTGGTGGTCGGGGGAGCACCGTGGGCAGGGAGTTAGGCAGAGTAAAATACCCATAAAGTCATCTCTGTCTTTTGCTGAGATGTCCATGGTTTCTTGAAGTGCAGTGGCTTCTTCTTTTTCATTTTTTAAAAAATAGAGATATGATTGACATACACTAAATTGCCCATAAAGTATAAAATTTGATACAGTTGAACATATGTGTATACCCATGAAATCATCACCATGATAAAGACAGTGTACATGTCCATCATCTGCAAAAGCCTCCTTGCCTGCCTCTCCAATCCCTCTCTTTCTCCTTCCCACCTGTATTAGTTTGCTAGGAGTGCCATAACAAAATAGCATAGACTGGATGGCTTAAATGACAGAAATTAATTTCTCACTATTCTGCAGGCTGGAAGTCTGAGATCAAGGTACCAGCATGATCAGGTTTTGGTGAGAGCTCTTTTCCTGGTTTGCACATGGCCACGTTCTCACTGTGTGCTCACATGGTGGAGAGCGAGAGAGGCAGAGAGAGCTCTCTAGTGTCTATTTTTAAAAGGGCACTAATCCCACCACTGGGGCTCCACTCTCATGACTTAATTACCTCCCAAAGGCCCCAGATGATAGTACATCTCCGAATACTATAGCATTAGGGGTTAGGGCTTCAACATATGAATTTGGGGAGACACAGTCCAGTCCATAGCACCTCCACTCTGCAGGTAACCACTGATCTGTTTCTCTCACTAGAGATGAGTTTGCATTTTCTAGAATTTTACACAAATGGAATCATAACAGAGAGTACATAGTCTTTTTTTGTTTGGTTCTTTCTCTCACCATGATTATTTTTAGACATCCATGTTGTTACATTTATCAAGTTCATTCCTCTGGATGGCTGAGTTGCGTTCCCTCCTATGGCTGTACCATTCACCAGTGGATGCTTCCTTGACCGTGGAAATCTCTGCCAAGACTGGGAGCCCTGACATCATGGGAGTCCCTCAGTACTGTGAGCCCTCACTGTCTTCACCCCTTCACAATGTCAGTGTCTTCCCACTGAAGACCACCAGGAGTGCATCCAGATTCATTGCCTAGGGCTGCTGTAACAAATTATCACAAACTGAGTGGCTTCACACAACATAAATTTACTCTTTTATAGTTCTGGAGGCCAGGAGTCTAAATTGAGATGTTAGCAGGGCCGTGGTCCTTCCGAAGGCTCTAGGAAAGCATCTGTCCCTGCCTCTTCCAGCTTCTGGTGGCCCTAGGTGTTCTTTGGCTTGTGGCAGCACAACCCCAATCTCTGCCTCCATCTGCACGTGGCCTTCTCTTCTGTGTCTCTGTGTGTCTTCTCCTTTTCTGTCTCTTTGCAGGACACCCATCATTAGATTTAGGGCCCATCCCAATCCAGGATGATCTTATCTAGAGATCCTTAGCTGAATTACGTCTGCAGAGAGCCTTATTACAAATAGATCACTCTCATTTTCTGGTTTCCCTAGATTCTGCCTTTCATAGCTCCTTCCTTACAGCTGGTCTAAGAACAAACCCAGTTTAGGGCTCCATCACACTAGCTTCTAAGCCAGTGTGATGGTGGCTTAGAAGCTATGATCCCACCTATGATTTAGGTGGGATAAAAAGCATCTGCACCAGCCCTACCATAAGCCCTTCATCACACCCTCTTACGGAGATGCCTTGTAGTTCCCCACGGTGTGTGTCATTTCCCACTGCAGCAAGTATGAAGCTCAGTTTGTTCAATTACAGGCGCTGTAGTGGGTTGAATAGTGGACCATCCCCCCAGAATGTATGGCCACCTGGAACCTCAGAATGTGGGCTGGTCAGGCTGGAAGGTCAGGGACTATTGGGCAGATACTCTTTTGTCTTTCCTAAATCACATTTTGTTTAGAAGTTGTGCAAGATGGAGCCTTAAACTTGGTTTGCCATTGTACCAGCTGTGATGGGGGCCTGAGGAAGGCAGTAGCAAATGGGGGGCTGAGGAAGGCGGTAGCAAATGAAGCCACATCATGGGAATAGCCAAGAATGTGTACTTCCCTGGGCATAGAGGCCCTTGTCTGCCTTTGTCTGCCTTAATCACTGGTGTTAGTGCCGGTTCCTGGCATGCAGTAGGTGCTGATTAATATTTATTGGATGAAAAAATGAAAACACCAGACTTAATTTTTTTTCCTCCTGTTGTTCCCATAGGAGGGGTACCGTGCAACAATCTGGCGGCCTATGGTTCATCAAAAGCAGCTCTGACCATGTTTTCATCAGTTCTAAGAAAAGAGCTTTCGAAATGGGGAGTTAAAGTCGCTGTCATCCAACCTGGAGGCTTCCAAACAAGTAGGTCTCTGTGCCCCACAGTGTTCATCCTGGAAGGGGTCCTGAAGGTCCTCTTGGTCTGACAGGGCACACATGGAACCCCTCAGTGTTGTCAAAGGTGAACATGGTCAGACATAAGCTAAAATGGCAAAAACATATTTTGCTCAGTAACCAGCAACAGTAGGGAAAGAGGTGAACTCCATTCTGATTTGTGCATTTTAAAGGGAGAATCAGGAAGTGGGGAGAGCAGGCTTCAGTAGAGTCTAGCAAGTGGAAAAGTACAAACGGTTGGCCAATGTCAACATGGTGGGACCAGAGGTGTCTGCCAGTTGCCTGTTACAGAAGTCAGGATTCTATCCTCCCACAGAGACTGGGATGGGACACCATGAGCTTTTCCTTCTTGGTGATTCCATGTCAAAAGAATGGCTCTCAGGTCCTTGAGAGAGACACTTCTGAGTTGCAACAGGTACAGGTTTACAATTGTGAGTTCTTTTTAGTGAGTGCTCCAAGAAAGGGAGGTCAGGGATGTGTTAGCTGGAACAAATAGTAAATTTTCCTGGCAGGGTTAAGCCTTCTCAGGCAGGCATTCCAGTGAGTGGCTGATGTCATCCTTATGCTGCTGGAAGCTGTATTAGAGTTTGGTCAGGTCTCTTAGTGCAGGTCATGTGTCCAGAGTTCTTCAGTTGTCAGTCTCTACCCAGGAGGGGTTGGGGTGGGCAGACCTCTTCTAAGAAGCAAGAGGCAAGTGCCAGGTTCTCTAGTGTTTGGCTGTTCCCTGCTTCTTTCCAAAAAGGAATTGCATTCGTTGGCTCATAAGGCATAAGCAAGCAGGGGCCATGCTAAGTTAGAGTCTAGGTCCCCTGGTGCCTACACAGAACAGGACCTTTCTAGGACTCAACGCTCCCTTCCTCAATGGCAGGGTTTTATTTGACCTTTGGGAGCACAGCTTCAAAATGGTCCTAACTAACTTTTACCAGCGCCCTTCTCTTCCCATATGTAATCAATTTTCAGTGCCCGTGTCTTCCCATGTATAATCAATTAGCTGCATATCAAGTTTGTTTATTTAGGTTTAGAGCTTATTTTCACTTAAAAGTTTGCACAGATACTCTGGGTAGCATTTATTAGTCTCTCATTTCCATTGGACAAGACGATTTCTTTTCCCCCAAATATTTGGAAACAATATTTTTCTCCTTCCCTCTGAAGAATGTGACCTACCTCCCCTCCATCCTGGCAGGAGATGGCCGTTTTCTCTACTCTCTCCCTGAATATCTGAACTCTGGGCAGAGGCAGACTCCTGTAAGGTTCAGTCCTTAGTTCTGGGCCATCAAACATTTAATTGGTGATTTAAGTGAAGATGTAAAAAGCCATGTCTGATAAAAGATCACAAACTGGGAAGAATGGCTAACGTACTAAAGAACAAACCCTAAAGGTATGAATGTTAATCCAAATGCATGAGATAAAAATCTAAAACAAAACAAAACAAAACACAACATTGAACTTTTGGCTTGAAGCACTTGACAGCTGGAGCCTCTTAAGGTTGTAGGGGAGGTGCGAGACAAAAGGACATCAGCCACGTGGGTGGAGAGGCTAGACTAGGGCAGGAAACATGGAGAGAAGATGAGTTCTTGAAAGGAGTTTCCAACCTGGGGACTCCCTTGGTGGGGAGGATAATTGAGGGGAGTTGATGGAGAAGTGGAGTGGGTCAAAGATGAAGCCAAATGTGCTAACCTGAGAGCCCGGGATACAGAGAGAGGAAAATCAGTTAGGACCATTTTTAAGCTGTGCTTCCAAAGGTCACCAGGATGGTGGGGAATTTGAAACCAGATCCATGAGGGCACCCCCTGGGTTCTTTCTTTTATACCAGACTGCCCCCAGTTTAAAGTAATTTGATGAGCTTGCTGAGGGTAAGAGACCAGAGATCAGAAGACAGAACTAAAGTTTGGAGGATGCCACCTCATATTTATATTTAATTGAAGGTGGGGGAAAGAAAAGGAAACTTTAGGGACACAGACAAGGAACTTCAGAAAACATTCAAAGACACGCACCATTTTTTAGTGACCTATAAGAAACATAGCTGAAACATACTGCATGGGTCATCCAAAAGACCATCAAGATGGCTACATAGTAGAAAAGAAAGTTTTCCTGGCAACATCAGTTTGCAAACCGGGCAGAGACAGGCTCTGGTATGTACCAAAAGTGATCTCTCTTTGAAGAGGGAAAGGGCAGGTTGTGTTTTATGCCTCACAGGGTCCATATTAAGCAATACAGTCATACATATTCAGCAGGTTTGGGAGAAAAGCTATACATATTTATGAGAAGTGTTGAGTTCATGTACAATGGGTAGGCATACATCACATGTTCACTTTGGCATGCATTTTTAGCATTAAAATGAGGTGGAATTTGACTCTTTGCATCAAAAGATGAACTGTAGGACACAAAGACAGGGTGTGCAATCTCTGTAAGGGGGCTACAACAGGCTTGAGGTCTACATTTGCTTATAGGGAAAGAATGTTTGTAAGGCTGGTCCTCTGTCCAATCAGAGTTGTAGGGGTCTGGTTGTAAATCAGTTAGGAAGGGTCTGACAATTTGCCTAATGTTACCAAGAGCTCAGCACTTGTCCCCCAGGCTGCATCAGAAGAACGAGGACACATGGTTTGAGGAGAAGGAAAGAGAAGTTTCTCAATTTGCCAGCAAATGAGGAGGTTGGCAGACTCCCATCTTTAAGTACCAACCTCCTGCCTCTGAGCAGGAATACAGAGCTTTTAAAGGGAAGATTTTCAGCTTCAGTTTATTGCTGTTCAACCACAGTTAATGGTTCTGATTCATCCCATCTTTGGCTAAGACAATCTCATCCTCTGCCCAGGCCCAGACTATTCCCTTGAGCCATCTCCTGTGGTACTAACAACAAAGGACACTCCCCTGCCCCTCCCCACCACTGGCCTGACGCAGGGATGCAGGTTTTAATTCCCAAAAGGAGTGGGGGACGTTTTAGAGAGACAGAAAACATTTTTACCCTTTTTCAGGCATTCCTCCTGTTACACTAATAGCTCCTATTGTTAGGGAGTTTAGCAAGAGTGTGTTTTTTTCTTGTAGTGGTAGGAATTTAGGAAGTTGCCATGCCATCTAAGCCCTGAACACTCCACCTATAGGTACCTTTTGTCACCCCTAAAGAGAGCTTTGGGGACTCTGAGCAGGGTACTCACAAGAATGGTCAGAAAGTCCATGAAGTGTTTAAAGACAAAGGAGGTGGAGAGGAAAAGGAACACGCAGCTTGTGAAGGCAAGAACAGGGAGAGGTAGCAGGAGAAACAGTAGTTCATGCAAACATGTTTTTCAAGACTTGGGAGCCTCCAGAGTCATTGTCAGGATAATCATTTCTTTAAGTATGGTACATGCCTTCATGAAAAGAAAAGAGCAATTGAAAGCCCATTTGCACTTCCATGAGTGTAATTGGACTTTGCTGGCTCACATTTCACAGCTAGGTGCTGGCCAACACCCTCCTCTCCCCAGCCCTGGCATGCAGGAGTCACCAAGCTAACAAAGGTTCATCCCCACAGCAATCCAGAGCAATCACACATTTTGTAGGAGGGAGTGTGGGTGGCTACAACTTTCTTGGAAAATAATCTGGCAGTAGCTATTAAAATTCAAAACAAATGTGCCTTTTGACCAGGAGGCACTCTGGGGACTCTCGCCAACAGAAATAAAGCCTAAGTACAAAGGGATAGATTGTGCAAGTCTGTTTGCTGCGGCATCACTTTTAAAGGTGAAACCCAGGGATGATTGGTTGACTGAAAGCTTTTCAATGGAAAATTCTGTTGCTCTGGTTTAAATCTACAGCCTTTGACCAGAAGGGGAGTCTGTGATTTATTACTAAGAAAAAAAAAAAAAAAAAAGAAAGAAAGAAAAGAAAAGAAAAGAAAAGAAAAGAAAAAGAAAAAGAAAAAGTGGCCGGGTGTGGTGGCTCACGCCTGTAATCCCAGCACTCTGGGAAGCTGAGGCGGGAGGATCATTTGAACTCAGGAGTTTGAGACCAGCCTGAGCAAGAGCGAGACCCTGTCTCTACTAAAAATAGAAAGATATTAGCTGGACAACTAAAAATATATAGAAAAAATTAGTCGGGCATGGTGGCACATGCCTGTAGTCCCAGCTACTTGGGAGGCTGAGGCAGGAGGATTGCTTAAGCCCAGGAGTTGAGGTTGCTGTGAGCTAGGCTGATGCCACAGCACTCTAGCCCAGGCAACAGAGTGAGACTTTGTCTCAAAAAAAAAAAAAAAAAGAAAAAAAAAGAAAGAAAAAAAAAGAAAATTCCTGGAAAATATAAATACTGTAGGATAATCAGTTTTGTCTTTCTTTTTCCTGGTAAAATAAAATTAAGCCAAAGCCTTCTATGTGTGTATGTTCGTATAAACAAGGAGGGAATGTAAAGGGCTTGCAAAGCTGTTAGTTACCTCAGAGGAGATTCATTTTAAAAATATATACATCTCCTTATTATTCACTTTATATAATGAGCAGGCATTTCTACTACATTTTAAGTAAATGGATATTATTTAATCTTATAAAATAAGCAGGCATTGCCTCTATATTAAAATATATTTATATTTAATCATATGTAATTTGTACATTAAAATTTAAAGCTGTATGTAAATTATATTAAAATTACATTTAATATATATTTTAAACTTAAAATTATGTTTATTATATAGATAACATGTTTAAAATTATGCATTTAACTTTAAACATGGAAGTAGGCATTTCTTGTTTATTAAAAATTATATATGTTTATATGTATCTATTTACATACACTGTATTACATATGGTATATATTATATTGTAGACATTATATTATGTATTATATTTGATAGTCATCAAAAGGCATACTAGAATGTTAGTGGCAACAGTACTGTAAAAGTCCCAAATTGAAAATAACACAAATGCCCATCACAGTCTAATGGATAAATAATTTATGGCATATTTATGTATAAATTGCAGCAAGGAGAGTCACCACACAATACCTGGATGAATCTCACACATATAATGTTGAGTAAAGAAGTTGACACAAAAGAGTAAGGACATTTATATGATACCATTTATATAATGTTCAAAACCAGGCAAAATGAATCTATTTTGTTAATCAGGACGGTGGTTACTGGGAAGCGGGTTGAGAGGGGGACTTTGAGGCTGGGGTCTTGTTCTGTTCTTGATCTGTTTGCTGGTGACACGGGCTACTCAGTTTGTGCAAATCCAATGTGTGCGCTTTTCAGTATGCAGGTTTAAAAATGATGATCAATACCATTGTAAAGCACATATTTTAAAAGGCATTTGCAAACGCCCATCCTTCCCAACAGAGGCCCGTCCACAAGCACGTGCTTCCCAGCCCCTGACCCTTCCTTTCCTCTTGGCCCAGGTATCGCAGGCACCAGTGACATGTGGGACAAGCTGGAGAAGGACATCCTGGACCACCTCCCAGCCGAGGTGCAGGAGGACTACGGCCGAGAGTACATCCACGGGCAGCAGAGTTTACTGCACATGATCAACATGTATTCCTGCCCGGACCTCTCCCCGGTGCTGCAGGACATCGAGCATGCCATCTCCGCTAAGAGACCCTCCGCCTTCTATGCGCCGGGCAGTTACCTGTGGCTCTGTTTGGCTTCCTTTTTGCCTACTATTGTATTTGATTATATTTCGAAGAAACTGCTTGGCGCAGGAGAGCACCTGCCCAGAGCTCTAAGCGTGCCCACCTGGAAGGATAAGGCTACGTAGGCAGTGGAAAACCTAAAAGGAGCGGGAGATATTATACTCTTGGCATGAAAGGGAAACTGTGAGCTTCCCATTAAAGTTGTTTCCTACTTTACATTCCCTGTGGAATTTGTCATTCGAATGGGACTTAGTGGTGAGAAGGCTGGAGAATAGCACTGGACATGAAGGAGAGTGTTAAGTGAGGACCTACTATGCACTGGGCACATTTCAGATATTCTGTCTTCTAGTTCTCATCAGAGATCTGAGCTTGTTGGTATCTTCACCCCTACTTAATAAGTAAGAGAATTAAACATCAGAGAGGTTCATTGTCACACAGATAGCAAAAAGCAGACAGTATTCAAATCCAGGCTGCCTGCCAAGAGAGGAGGATGGGAAAGAGAGAGATGAAGACAAAGAGAGAGAGAGGGAAGGGAGAAGAGAAGGAGGAAATGGCAAGCCCAGCGGT